>NW_026138157.1:0-2400000 GCF_025592945.1 Manacus candei | reverse complement strand
GCATGGGAGTTTACCCATGCAGCTGTAGTCCTGAGTACTGGCCCTGAGTACTGGCCCTGATCACTGCAAAAGTAAACAGTCATTAAAAGTTACTCTGTTAAAATGTTCCAATTTATCTTCAAGCAAAAATGTGAAGCAAAGCTTTGTTTTTATTTGCTCTTTCCAAGAGACAAAGATAAGGGATGCAGTAAAAATAATCATACTGCAAAAGGAAACAAGGCCTGCCATTTACAACTACCCAATGTGAGGAAAAGGGAGACAGGTGACATGCAAAAACCAGTTTCAATTGTTAATGCTGAGGACACTGTTACAATTTTCATTCTTATCTGGTCTCAGCTCCTGACATTTTTTCATGATTTACTACAGTCCTCACCCAAGCAAAATTTCTGCAGAGTTCAGTAACATTTTTGTGGGAGCAAAATTAAGTAAAACAAGGAAGGGATGAAAATGCAGAGCTGTCTGCTGCAATGAATGGGGCTATTTGTGCAGCAAGGAACAGTTCAAAAGCCTGTGTTGGCATATTACCCTTCATCCCCAAGTAAACTTCAAACACACACATGCTGTCTCCAAACCCAGCAGGAACTACCCGAAACACCAATACAGCTCAGTTCCTATCCATCACAAGTGCCCTCCCGTTCTGTGCAGTGCTCACACCAGGACAGGGCCTTCTATTTTGTGTCCCAGCGTGTTGCCACTTTGCAAGGAGAAGTGCTGCACGCAAAATACTCACAGGAACTCAGCAGGAGTCGCTGCCTCATGCAGAGTCAAGAGACTGGCTAACCGTGGGGCTCACTGAGGAGGGGTTTGCAGACTAATTTGCAGCAACCCACCTGTCCCCTTCTACAGGTGCAGAGCAGCAGATTGGTTCATGAGGAAATTTGGAGCCAGATTTTAAATGCCCAATATTCTTCAGGCTGTGACATTTTCCAAAGGCTTTGCTGTGGAAAGAAACACACAGGTGATCACATATTAGGACAAGCATTGTGCAGGAAGACTTGCACAGAGCTACTTATTTGAGAGCCCTGCTGACAGGCCCCAAAGAGAGCTGCCAGAGGAAACAATATGGGATTGCTTACATCCTACATGAGGCAGATACCCAAGCAAGGAACTACAGAAAGAGACAGTAACTCTGAGAGAATGTGGAAGTCTGCCTCAACCACAAGAGATCAGCTGACTGGTGGCATCATGTATTGGTATGAGGCAAAGTCAGTCAACTCTCACCAAGCAAATATCTCAGCAGGAACCCACAGGCAGGAACCCTTACATTGAAGAATAAGACATCATGTCCCATTAAGATGCCACATGGGCAGAAGTTGCTGCATTATATAATGGTGAGCTTGGCTCCTACCTCTCTGCATGGTAGGGATTCTCAGCTCCCAAGGAGTTCACAACTTGGAGGAGCTGTGAGATGTTGCCCCTGGCCATGGGTGTGGCTTTAGCACCACCATAATTTCCTGGCTCTTCTGTCTCTGTTGTCTATGTCAAGCATTTTGAAGTGGCAATGTTACTTATTTCTAAGTGCAGTTGCCACTGATGCTGAACAGTGATCCATTGTTCCTATTGTTGCTTCTGGACTCAGTGGTTCACAAAAACAATGCTTAAGTTGCAACTTCAGCACAGGGAGTCTCAAAACTGCTGACTGTCAGAAGCTGGAAGAATCACTGTCCTTGCCCTTTTTCCTATGCTTCTCCATGAGCACCTTCTGCTGGCTGCTGTCAAGAAAAAGTTGCTGAAATGTTTGGTACAGGCATATATTGGTCCCCTTATGCTCTTCCTCTGGCATTTCCCTGATCAACACTAATAGCTAAGGTTCAGTTATTTCAACTGACAGTGCTGATGTCCTTCCTTATGTTGTTTAAAAACTCCTTTCAAAGTGTCTGACACTTTGATTTTCCATGTCAATGTCCTTTCCAGATTGTACTGCATTGACTGAAGTAACCACACCATGGGAGTGAAGTAATCTTTGCTTAACAACAAAGAAAAGCCTGAAATAAATATTGGAACATATTGATATACTCTGGTTTGGACATAACTACCTAAAAAAAAATAAACACATCTCCCCCGCAGAAAAAAAAATAATTATCTGATCTACATTCTGTCACCTGGTTCTCATGAAGATTTACAAATTCAAGAATAACAATGGGAATTTTTGAAGAAGGGGAAAATTAGTGGAGAGAAACTTCACTAGCATTTTCCAGCTTTTGATAAAATGTCAAATGGGTGTTTATTTTTTTTCCATTTTGAAATCCTAATTTCACCAGCTGTTTTCTCTTTCCCCAAGGGAAAATGAGATAAATGTCTCAAAAACATAAGAAAGTGGCATTATTTTCTGCAGAATTCCTCATTTCATTAAGAAATTCTGAATCAAAAGATTTCTGTGTTTTAAAAATAAAAATTAAAAAATCAGAAACTATATATTCAAGGAACAAGTAAACAAGCATTTTTTCAACACCCTTCGCTCATGAAAGGTAAGAGTATGATGTACTATATGTGGAATAGAAAAAATAATGATCAGAACTGCACAGCAACTCTGAATTTTAAACATATGGCAGAAGGGTATTCCAGAGAGAAATAAAACTTATTCAAATGACCAGATAATTTTAAGGGCAGAGACTTAAGATGAGAGAAATCAATGCCCACAGGACCCAAAGGCACACACTAGACAGTATGAGGGCTATGGGGGAAGCCTGTATGGTTTCCAAACAGAACTTTTCTTTAAGCTATTTAGTAAAACAATTGTTCAAGATATGCTTGCCTTTTTCTTGAGTAAGAGTTACTCTCAAAGGAAACCAAGTTCAATAGCATTCAAAATATTTTTAAATTTATATATTTGGACAGACAGAGGTATTAGTTTACTAAAGAATGGTCAGCATCCATAAGGAACAACTAATGAAATTTGCTGTATCATTGGTTACCACAATAAATGGCAATATTTTAATATAGAGTATATTCAAATGCTATGTCACAGTATTTTCAACAATGTAACTGTAAACTGCAAGTGCCACACCAAATTGACTGAAAAAGAAAGATACCTGTACTATTCCTGAACCAAAAAAGAAAATTCATTTTAAAAAATACGTGAAATTAATGACAAACTAAATCTTAAATCTTAAAAAAGGAATTCATAAATATCGCACATCCATTTAAGACTTTTTTAAACAATAAACTTTGTGAGAAAGATACTTGCAAACAGATATTACATTCAAGATTATATTACTGAAATTGTCTCTACATCTTTAAACACTTGCAGAGGTTCATTTCTGGCTAAGAATTCAAATCATACGTCATACCACAGTTTTGGATAAACAATGATCAAAACAGACTAGAAGAGCAATCATGAAAGCACTAAACAACAGAGAGAAACGATAACGATGAAATGTTGATTTGCCCCTGTGTGGTAGATTAAGGAACCTGTACAGAGCGGATGTCACATTTTTTTAGCAATGCATGTACCCAAATTTGCTTTTGGCAAACATTGCTTAACTGCTGCTGTTTTTCATGAAGTCAATGAAGACTTGAGTTAGATAATGAGCTGGCATGCACTTTTGAAATGTTTACTGTGTTCCTTAAAGTAAGGGGAACATGCTGATTCTTAAACTAATTTGTTTTTTGTTGTTGGTTTCCCCCATCTCTCCCCTACTATTCTGTTCTCCCTGTCTTTGGAATAAACAGAAAACGACTGAGTCTTTTTATACTTTTTTATTTTAACAATTACACAACTGAAGAATCAGTACTTTCCAAATGGCAAACAACTGAGCCATGTCAAGAGCCATGTTAATCTCATGTGTTCACTCCATTGTTAACAATGAAGGAAGGGGGATGGGGAGGACAAAATAAAATCCATCTATTCTGGCCTAGATGCAGGATATGAACAAGGAGACCTTCCATAAACAATGTAGTCTTTTTCTTCTGGCAGGGGGAGGTGAAGGGGAAGATGATGGTAGGAGGACTTTTGTGGAAGAGGAAGCTGCACACATCTTGCCAGTCAATACGGCATTCAGAAAGCTTGCATGGTGGGAAGAATTTCCCACCCATTGTTAACTAGGAACTTGATTTGAAGATGCAGTTTTTAATTAAAATTGGCACTTCCAAGCTTCACGCTGGCGTCCACCATCTTGCTAAACACTGAGCTCATTTGTGGTTCCAGCAGTTTGCAAACGCAGTCTTAGAGGTGTCAAACCATTTCCCATCCTGCCACCCTTAATCAGTGCTTAGTCCCCATCTCATCCTGAGCAAATGGGAAATTTACTCCAGTAAGACAAAGTAAGGACTGTAGGATGTGACCTCATTTAGCTAGAATCCACAGATCCCAGCCTTTATTACTTTTAAGGCATTATTAACGGAGCCAAATTCTTCAGAAATGTTGGAGGAAAACAGGGTCAGTTGTTTTCAAGGCTTCTATATGCTTCACTTCACTCAGACATCCACAGCCGTCATTATGGATTACAGATCCTACTGCTTAGCTTACATTTCATTCTCCTCTTACTTCCAGACAATAGAATTCTAAAATATTACCACCAACAACAAAAATTTCTGGGTAGATATCTAGAATTTATGTTTCACACGGATGGACAAAATGGTTAACTTGTTTTGTTGATTTAATGAATCAAGTATGAATGAATACAACCTATTTAATTAATATATTTGCATATGTAATGCATTCTGACTTGAGGGATCTCGGATGAAAAACCTAGTTTCAGCTTTGCTGAAAAAAATAACAAAATATCTTCATAATACCCTCATTAAGAGATCACATCTCATTATTTAGGACCCTTTTTCTAAATAGTCCTCTGGGGGAAAAAAAAGAGAAGAAAAAAAGTCTATTTTTTCTAGCTATGCATATTCTGAGATGTTGAAGGACAAGCTGGGAGGGTGATTTTTCTGGTATTTAAATTTTATTTGGATTGATGTCTTTACAATGTCTAACATTATTAGGTTCACTACAAAGGATTTCATTTCATCTTACAGTAGAAGAATAATATTATGCAAATTGCATAAGGGACTTCACAAGACTATCCAGTTCATGTGAATACTAGCTAGCAAAGCAAGCTGTTGTTGGCTTTTGAAAAATCTGTCAACAATTAAGCTCATCAAAAGGAAATTCATAAGCCGATTTAGTAGAAATGTCTCACAAAGCCTGAGCACTGTAAGGTACATTCATGTATTTAGTTCAATTAAATTTCTATTCATGAATTAAAGTAATTGCCAAAGATTCATATATTTGCATTAAAAGCTTGCCGAATGTACAAATCCAAATATAGACAGAACCTCAAAATTTCTAAATTACTGCAATTTGGAGTCATTTGCAGAATGATCTTACAACAGGAGTAAATCAGTGTTCCAAGCCTTCTCACACTATTCTGAGAAATGCCGTCTTTCAAAAAGTAGTACAAAAAATGGAAGATATCTCCACCTACACTCAGTGTCCATTTACTTCTGAAAAAAAACCCCAATATTTATTACTGCATTTACAACATTCTATAGCCTTTATTTAAGCCAGAGGACAAGGTCTTAAGAGGGTTCTATAGAGTATGAGAGTTCTTCAGTAATGACACCAAAGCAGGTAATCCAAGAAAATAATATGTCTGCACTGCAAACTGTCTGTCCATCTCCCAAAAAAAAAGGAGTTCTTTCGTCTCTTGACTTGTCCAAACCATACTTAGCTAAGTCTCTCCAGGAAATTACAGGCTTCATTATGGAAATTCTCTCTTCACTGCATGTTAATTTGATTATTTTTATTCAGAATTTTGCATATATACGCCACTTGACCAGATCTGACTCATCACACTTGCTCTGTATTTAAGACTTTATTCTAGCTTCTTCCAGTAATGAATTTATGTTGATTTTGTAAGATCCTGTTCATGACCTTAAAGTTAGTTCACAGGGTCAGACCTTTCATTTTTCTGTGTTCAGCTATTACTTTCTGCCACTGCACTTTCATTATTCAACCTCCAGTCTTACAGGAATAGGACTTGGCTGATACTTATTTTTGCGAAACTCTTTGCTTTCTGATCTCAGGAATTTTGAAACTCTGTGCTTCAGAGTGTCTGATTAAATCTGGATTAAGACTCTGTCCTTAATCTAGAGTTCAACAAATGTTTCAGCTTTGATATAAGACAATTTATAAGAACAACATTAAATATATCTTCATTGTATTGGAAGAAATCTATGGGGGAACAACTGCTACACTCTCTCTCCACATTTCTAGATGACAGTTAATTATTGGCTACTGTTTGTTTCTTTTTACATATAAACACAGCGTAGATATTGCCAGGAAAAAAAAACCAATGTTGGAATGAATTTATGGTTGCAAGACTGTACTAGAACTTCTGAAACACCGTAGTAATTATGCCTTTACTCTTCAAATAAATAGCCTGTACTTAACTTTGTTTGGCTGAATTCAAATATTAAGATAGAAGTCATACAGGTGTGAAACAAGCAATTTCCACCCTATCCTGTAAAAATACTACACATTAGCTGTACAGCTATGATTAATCATAATACTGTTCATCATTCCAAATCAGACTCAGTGACTTTTATAGACATCTGTTTTCTTTCACATTTACCACATACATGGATGTACGGTCACTATTACAGAGATTTGACTCATCGAAAAACATCACAAGCCAACCACTAAATCAGTGAGGAATATGCAGTTCATCAGAAGCCATGAATAACATAAGATCCATATGGACTTGGGCAAAATTACTGAGTTTGTCAGGCCATTAGGCTCCTTGCACACCACCTTCCTGGAGATGAGGTGGTGCTCAGCAAGCAAGCTGTCTATCAGCGGGCAGCCACAAGCTTGGGGAAACTGGTGAACATAACTATCTTCTACTCATCCAAAATGAGGGAGTAAAAAAACCCTCCTTTTGTTTAGCAATAAATACAATAGAAGCTACAGGCTAAAGCACGAATCAGCATGACAAGGTTGGAGGAGGAGCTGGGCGGTGCAGCCTAAGGGATCTTCCCCAGAGTCAAATGCAGAAGCAGGAATTGGACTTGCTTGTTATAAGAACTACTTCTTTTCAGAAGAAAAAAAACCATGCAGTAACACAAGAAGACAGTGCAGAGATGGGTCCGCAGAGGCTAGTGAAGACAGCAGTTTGACACTCAAAGAAAAGCAGAAAGCTTTTTGGGCAAAGTGATGGCTGCTGGAGGACTTGGAACTGAATGAAGGGTGTTCAAAGAACTTAAAACTAATGGAATATTATTTTAATTAAACAAGAATGTGTAAAGGACATATCTGACAGTTATCACAATCTCCTCCCTGCAGTAGCAACCTGTGAGGCTCATGCACAGGGTGTCTACTAGGGCGAAGAGGGAATAATTGGGAGAGTAAGACCCCATAGGTCTTTGCAAAGTTAATGTCAGTGGGGCAGAGATGCTTCCCTGACACACCTTCCTCTAAATGACCTCTTAGCGTGTTCAGTAAGGTACTCTCCAAGGAGTAGAGCTACATGACTGTACCTGCTGTGGCTGAAAACACTCAGTGGAGAGGGTATTTCAAACCTGTGCAGGAGAAGGGAAAGTACACCCACTGCCAGCTAGGCACTGAAGAAGGCCCCAGCCATCAAGAAAATGTGAGACTTAATCCTGCTTGCACTCAGGATTTACCTGCAAGAGAACAAGCCCATGGCAAGCCTGAGGGAATAGGGGCCACCCTGGTAAACAGAATAGTGCTAATCCCAGTTGTGACCAGGGACACTACAGCTACCTTGCCTGCCACAATAGGGGTGTGCTCTGTTAGAGCCAGCAGGATAGTCAGTGGAGCTGCTGCTCCAGCCTCCACAGTGCCAGTGGTTCTTTCTGCCATGAGAGAGGGACTGGGCTGCAAAACTGGGACACCAAAGACGCAGGTAATTCATACCTGACCACTCCTGCCACAATTCTGCCATTACTCTTCTCCATACTGTATAAGAGAATGGAGCCAGGCTCTTCTCAGTGGTGTTGATCAATAAGACAAGAGGCAACAGGCAGAAACTGACACACAGCAAGTTCCCCCAACATGAGGAAGAACTTCTTTACTGGGAGGGTGACTGAGCGCTGGAGCAGGTTGCCCACAGAAGTTGTGGAGTCTCCTTCTCTGGAGATATTCAAAAGCTGTCTTAACACAATCCTGAGTAATGGTCTGCAGGGGACCCTGCCTGAGTAAGAAGGTTGGATAATATGACCTCTAGTGGTCCTTTCCAACCTTACCTATTCTGTGTTATACTTCTTGACCCAAAAATGTTCTCACAGCAGGAGAACTTGACACCGAGCATATGCTTCAATTCGATCTGCTTATCAGGGTTCAAATCTGAATTTGAAGTGGGAACTCCACCCTTGGAGTACTCTTCTCTCCAGAGAGTGAACATAGTTATTATCGGCTCTGAGGCAGAGGGTACCTGTATGCATCCTACTTTGGGGCATCATATCCCTCATGTCTCTCCATGGGTCTAGCCGTTATTTTGTGCAGTTTGTGCTTGATGCAATTGCAAGACTCTCACTGACTTCACTAGGTTTAGATCAGATATTTGATGGAAAATCGTAATGGAGAATGATGGACTAAAGGCAGCAGGATTTAACAAGTATTTTCATGAGGGAATGCACAAGTGCTACCTGCTGCATACCAAAATGACCACATGAGGTGCATAGAGTAGCAAACAAACTTCTACCTCCAAATCTCTATTTTATCTCTGAATTTAGGTATTTTAATCCAAGAGACAGAAAGCAAGCTTGAATTTCTTTTCTCTAGCTTTTCCTACTGACTTTTCCCTGAATTTCTCTACTATGCATCCCACGCTATGTTATCTCTCTTTGACCTCAGTCAGAGTAGAGTGCTGGATACGTAATTTTAAGTTGTTACCTTTGTGATGATTTAGTGCCATAAGTTTCTTTCCAAACAAGTTAGGTTAATGTACTTATACCAGAACAATGCTATACAATTTTTTTAGAAAACACCTATTTGACATTTAAACTGTGTGCAATTGTTGGCAGCCTACTGACGTAGCAGAGACCAGATTTGCAGAAAACTGCCTCCTCCTGCAGATCTTCCAAAAGTATCCCATATTGAGCATATTCAAAAGAAGCTCTGAACATCTTCTGAAAGTGGAGCAGTTATGAAGGAAAGGAAAAACAGATTGGAGTAACTAAAGAACATAGAGCGGGCAAATAATTTGTGCTAAGGCAGTCAGGAAATCAGAAGCCTAGAAAGACCACGCAGAAAACTGTCTGTATTCTGCCAGTGCTACTGAACAATACCACACTGCATGGTTTTTTTAAATAGTTTTTAACATTTAGCTCTTTTTAAACGTGTAATTGTGTTGTGGATACTAATTTCTTCAGATCCAAGTATAATTATTCTTCTAAGTATTTTGTCCATCTCTATTGTAAGCTTTTCTTAAGACAGCTACAAAATATTGCTAATATTTTTTAGTTAATAGTGTGTTTAGAAGGTCATGTCAGGTTATTGCTGGGAGGATTAAAAGATTTTCTTTCCTCCAGAGCCCTTTGTTGTAAGAAAGCAAGGAAATTTAAAACAGGATTTATTCCTTCGAACCAGGACAAACCAACAGAGTACCGTGGCAAGAGCATGAAGCAAGAGCAGTCTGGGCCAGGAAATTTACAAAGAAAGCTTTCTTCAAACTCAAAAGTTAAGCTGAAATTTTAAAACTCTTAATGGTTCTACATTAAGGGCAGCAAAAGACAACTGATTTCACAGTCATTCCCACTTGCAAGTCCTTTTTCAAAAGATCCCTGTACAATAACTGGTAAGCTAGTGGCTGTCACTAACATGGGTACACATTCCTGGCACATATAAACTTCAGTTGGTACTTGTCAAGCCAAGCCCTGCTGGCTGCTCTCACTGCCACCAGCGGGAAGAAAGGATAGTGATGAGCATCAGTTCAGTGGAAAAACAGGAAAGATTGGCAGGAAAGAAAAAAAGAAAAAGGAGAACTTGGAAAAGTTTGGTCTCAGATGTCAAAACAAATCCACTGGCAGATATAATGGATTTTCCCAACAGATGTTACTTAGAACTAAACAAGACTCTCAGGCCTTAGGATCGTGTCTGTAGGAAGTTCTAAGTAGGTGTGCATCTTTATATAAGTGCTGTCATTATATTAGTCAACTGCTAATATATAGTAATGATGAGATCCAGGGTGAAAGGAAGATCAATTAAAGTGGATGTACCTTCTGACTTAGTTTAAAATTGGAATGCATCAGCCCTATGAAGTGATTGTGGATGTCTCAAAATTTATTGCTCAGAATGTAATTTATTTGGAATACTTCAAAACCCAGCAAATCCTACCCTTAACAAGACATTAGGTATCGTGGTGTTTTCTGTCCTTAATCCTTTCCAGTGATCTCCCAAATACACACAGCTTAGACCTTGCTTTCTACAAACACCTTGTCCTGAAAAAAAGTCTACTTGGATTTTTTTTCTCTCAGTCATTAACTTAGCATGACATTCACTTCTAAATGTTGCATCAAACTGGTTTTTTGAGCAACTGAAAGCAAGATCATGGTCTGCTGGAACTGGGCCTATAAATATCCTGACCATTTCCAAATAAAAGTGTCATGCCATAATAGATATCCTGGAAAAGAACTGATGCAACAGCACCAATAGAAATATTTATATATTGTTTTTAAAGACTGCATCAACAGGTGGCTTTCATCTACCACACAGTGTTGCTAACTTAGCTACTGCAACATTTTGAACAGATGTTTTTAAACATCATCAATAGTATTACTCTAGAATTTTCTCATCAGCATACTGCAATGTCCTTTCTGGTGGGCAGTTAATATATCCTGCTTCCATTGGTTCATCTAAATGATAGTTCACGGGAGGATGAATGAGCTGACTTCTATTTGAGACGACAGCTTGATGCAGCATTTCAAGGCTTAACCTAACATGCCCTTACTTGAGGTCAGCCAGCAACCAGTCCCAGAAAACATGTTTGTTAGATGTGACTGAAAACAGTTTAGCACTTGCATTAAAGTAATAATTAAACATGAACAGTGTGCCTTGATGTTGTTTAAATGAATGACACATTCCATGCCCAGAGCAGTTTTCAACCCAGTTCTGTGACAGACAAAACACAATAACTGATCCAAGGAAAAATTAATGAAAAGTGTACCAAGAGGTTAAGTAGCTATCATTCTGACTGAACCATATATTATGGTGTCACTTGTATAATATACCTCGACAAAGAAGGTGGAGCTCAGTTGCATCCAGTATGCCTCCACTAAAACAGCTGGCACGAACCATCAGATGGGCTTGTTAGTAGTTTCCTCTTGAGTGCTGTTATATAAGCATGGAGACTGCAAACAAAAAAAAAAAAGAGAAACAAATGGAAAATAACTAGACAAAAAAATTCAAGGAAAAAATTATTTGTATGCATCTACCTTTGTAATTCTAGCCTGGACAGAAAACGGAAACTTCAGTTTTCCCTCAACTGGGAAAATTCTCTAATTTAAAACAGCTTTTGACAGAGATTTGTTTTCTCAGTTTACATCAGCTAGACCTCTCCCAGAAACCCAGAGCAAGTGATACTGTTGACATCTCTACCAAAAGTTTCTCTTCTCTCTCTAAATCATAATGCTGAGCTGAGAACCCTAAGCCAAGTGACTCTACATACACACCACAAAAAACCACTGAGGAGTAGGTGAGCTTTTGGAGAAATAAACTTTTATTTGGGTGTCTAAGAGGAACTGTGCCTTTTTCTGTATGAGCTGGAGGCAGCTGCAAAAATGGGCCATGAACAAACAGGTTAGGATTCCCAGTCAGACCAGAGTGCACTTCGTATTGAACAGTACTTAAAATGTGGAGGGGAAAAGGAAATCCAGGGAGCAGTGCAGTAGCCATGTCCTAATGCCCCTAATATCTAATTGTGTGGGTCAAAGCAAAGGGAGACAGCAGAGGCTCAGCAGGTGCAAACGCTCAGGACAGACCCTGCACCTCTCCCGTGCCACAGAGCAGGAAAGCTGCCCTCCTCCACCTCCCCTGATACACTTCAGAAAGGCAAACCCATGCTGCTGCAAGTAATCCCAGCACTCAGAAACATTATGTCTTTCTCAAAGGTGCAAGCTGTGAAGCCCTGGATAGACAGAGAAACTGTGCCTGGATAGAAAGGACTATCAAAACAGACATTTCGACCCACTGAATCTCCAGATAAGCTTCTGCCAAGCTCAGTTCCAGTTCCCGTAGCAGAGATCCATCTCATCTCACTTTGGGGGTCTGCACCTGAGGCTCATAACAGGCAAATGGGTCTCTTCAGACACACTTCACTTGGCCTACTTGAGTCATTTTCCAGAGATGCTGCTTATTCTAAAAGAGTGTCCATTTCTCCAGTTAGAGTTTAAGAGTCTAAAAAACTGGTCCAGAAGCAGAGGCATAATTACCTAACTGAATCCCAGTCTCTGATGTCTTCCTTTACAAGTGACATTCCTAAGGTAACCACTTCCAGGTACAGTCAGAAAGGGCTTCCCTAGCCTTCAAAGTGCTTCCCAATTTAGCATTTATCAAATGAGGCTCCTCATTATGCACAGTTTAGGCATTTAGTTGAGAAGACTGTACTAGAAAGGCTACAATCAGCACTATAAAATACATTTCTTGTGCATCTAAGCTAAATTCAAAAGGGGACTGGGCCACAGAAACTCTACTTTGTACCTGGTCTGTGCCATGCAAGGGGACAAGAAGAAATGGCTCAGCCCCAGACAGATGATGAGGTTACTGTGCCCAAGTGTCCCCCTCAACTCCCCCTGCACTGATATTTGAGCTGTTCATAAACCAGCTGCTGAACCACTGGAGTTACTTAACACTTTAGGGTGGGGTAAACAGCTAGAGGTGATAACCACATTAGCTGTCTCAAGCTCACAGCAACACATAAATCAGTCAGAGGCCTCTAGGCACACTGAAATGGGATACACAGACACCAGCAAACTAAGCAGGAAGCTGCTTAAGCTAGCCAGTGGGAAACACAAAGGCAAGTGCAGTATAAAATTGCACAAACACACACACACAAACACAGATACAAATTTACAAACTATTTTGGAGACTGTACTCTGTAAATCAAACACCAGGACATTCATCAATCTCAGCCTTGGTTTTCTGTTCTTCCTCTGGTGACAGACGTTTAACCTACATCTTCCAGAAGAATGTCAGTCACCAAGATGCCACAGCAAGTTCCCACTGTTCTGCCCATCATCCATACATACACACCTTTTTATTTTCTTCCTTTTTAAAAAATACCCTTCCACTTTCTGGATGTCTATTAGTCTCAGGGGACAGAAGCCTACCTCTCTTTCCTCTGTAGTAAGTGTCCTAAAACAGATTTTCTAGAAATCATTCTTTTTTTTACCCTCTGCATACTGCATAGGGAAAATACAGCAGGAGGGCACCAAGTACAAAAACCCTAACACTGAATAGTGTTACAGCATTCTCATGGGTAAAAGGTCTTTTCGTCCACCAAAACAGGTGAAAAAATCTCAATATCTCCTTAGGTAAGAACTCTAAGGAATGTTTGATTCAACATCACAAAACAGACCTTTTTCTGATGAAATTGTACATATTCTTTATACGCTTTTTTTTCTCTAACCACAAGTGAACAGAAAAGAAAGAGGATGAGAACACATTTGTCTCAGTTTCAAGCTGTGGGCTGCAGAGCCAGGGATTGATGTGGTCAGGACACAGGCAGGTGGCACAGACTCAGAAACAAGACTGATAAGTTCTGTAGATGTTTTACCAGCAGAAACTAACCCAGAAAGAATTGGCATAGGGGAAGAGAAGGTAGATGGGAAAACAGTGAATGTCAGTGACACCTAGTGACATCCTAAGTGTTAAAGAGGCATTCAGATAAAATTCAGATAAAATTAATCTACTCCATTATTTATGGGGGTTTAGTTGCCTGCAAAACTAATTGTGCTATTCTGCCAGAAAGCTGCCTATGTATGGGAAGAGATGGAGAATTTCAGCCATCACCTTGTCTGCACTGATCACTTATTTTCTTGGAACAAAAGCAGCAGCCATAATGGACAGGAAAGTAAAAATATTATGCCTGTTGATACATTCTCTTCATATAGTTTGGAGAGCACTTCCCCTCTTCTTTATGCTCAGCACTGGCAGATAATGTGACTTCCCTCTAGAACCACGTGCACTGTGTGTATGGGTTGAGTCCAACATTAACCTACAGAGCCATTCTAAGTAAAAGCACATAAAAGAGAAGTGTACTTAAAAATAAAGTCACAATCATGTACAGTACTCAGCGTGCTTAAACAGTGCACGTAATACAGTTCAGAGTAATAACCACTCACTACTCGGGTTTCTAATATTAAGGAAGATATAGAATGGAATTAAAATTCAGTCTGGAGCTAATTCTGGAGCACAGCCAGCCTCATACAATCCATAATGATTCCTGTGTCAAAATTATGTGTCCCATTGTCTTGATGCCTTGATCAAGGTTTCAGAGTTTCTCATTTTTCTGACATCCTCAACATTAACAAACTTACAGTCAACCTGTGTTTATCTAACTGCACCGTCACTGAAGTTCTGCTCAGGAATCTACTCCTTTGCAATTTTTTTCATCAGCATACGTAGTAATGAATGCTGTCCCTGTATAGCTAGTTCTCTTCAGCACAAATTAAAGAGTCTCTTGAAAAGGTAGTGGAAATGGAAACACGATTGCAAAAGTTCCCTTCACTTGCAACCACTCTACCAAGTTACACTCTTTACTTATAAGCCTTATTCATCAGTTATTGATGAACTGACTGCAAAAAAGTACCAGTAATACTTAGCCCTCTTGTAAATAATCCTAAATCACAGAGTTCCCAGTAATCATAAAGGTCTTCAGAAAATCAATAAGCATCCCCTCGTCATATACTTAAGCTTCCAGGTTCAGGTTTTCCATTTGAACTGAAATGACATATTCAATTTCAGTTGTTATTAAAGGACTTTTTTTAAATTATTTTTCCGTTTCCTTTGGTTATTTGCATGGGAGAATCAGAATGACAGTATGCCAGAGTGTATGTAATACAGGTAGAGTACACAAGTGTCCTGCATTTTCATAAAGTCTCCCCTAATCTTCTGAAAAGCCACTGAAAGAACGGGAAAAACTAATCCACATTATAACATAGTAAACCTTCTTAAGATTATTAAGTAACCTCTGCACTCCTGGTGGGGCATGGGTTCCTCCTTCCTTCAGCTATAAGCTCCAGCCAGCAGATGGTAGGTTCTCTGGACCAGAAAAACAGCAATGTGCACCTGACAAGTGAGGAGTCTTGCAGAGGATGCGTGCAATGACATACCTGCCTCCCCTGCTGTGTGTACCAGAAAGTGGGGGATTGGATCCAGCAAGATAGGAATGCATGGTTAGAGACCTCCAGTTCTTAGACACTGAATACATATGAGAGCTATGATTTTTGAAGCCAAATTCCTATTAAAAACAATAGAAATTTGGGTGTACAGATCCCTTAGTCTCTGTCCAGCCAAAGCAATTCCTCTCCCCTCAGTCTCTAGCTGCTACCCATTGGTTAGCTCTGCTGGTACAATTTTTTAGAAGGATTTGTTGCACAAAGAGAAAGACTTATTAAAAACAGAAAAAGAATGTGTAGTGCCTCTGTAGCCAGAATCATAGTTTAAAAATCTGTGGGCTGGATTTTCCTGAGTGCTCAAAAGATCCAAAACAGTTATAAACCCATATGAACAACCTAAGCTCAAATATATGCCCGTTTTTCATTTCCAGTGATTCAAAGGAGATATGTTTACTACTGCACCTGGCACAGCACTCTTCCAGAAGAGACAAAAATAAAATCATGTTTTCATTAATATTTTTTTTCCTTTTTAAACACTTCTCTCCATTATTTATTGGTTCAGAGATTGTGATTCACTTTAGGATAACAATATAAAACCAAAATATTTTTATCTTATTTTATGATTATTCTCTTTGGCTATAAATAACTCTGTAGCTATCAGGCCAACGCTCTTGAGATTCCTCTTCTGCCTTTCCACTTCACTCTACAGCTGGATTGACTAAAATACAAGAAGAATAGTTACCTTTTCTGAGCTAAGAAGGTGCAATTCTTGCCTCTGTTCTAGGTGAATTTCACCCCAGGAGAACCAGCAGCTTAGTGTATATTTGTGATCAGGTCCTGAACTGCTTGTACAATCATCTCTTCTATTAGTTTCTATTTAAGTAATGTGAGTTCAGTTAGATATTTGTACATTTGCCAGGATTGAAAGGGGGGGGAATAAAGCAGCCCTTTAAAAACTTTCTAAAAGCCGCTGGAGAACAAGTCAGCTGATGAGTGTATTTATTGCTCTTAAATAATTTGGGAAGCAAAGAGTGACCATTTCAATGTGGGGAAACCTGTTATTAAACACACCAGACACTAGGCAAATTGTTATGTTTTCTTTTTCTTTTTTTTTCTGCTTTGTTGATGACTATCACAGCAAGATTATTTTTTTCTGTTACATTTATTTCTGAGATGAACAGAGGCATCCATTGTCAAACCAGTGTCCTAGGGTGTCAGCTGCCTGCCTGCCAGAAGCCCAAATCCATGATATTACAGACACAGTGCCAAGCTTCAGCTAGCGATCCAGTCGTTGCCCAGTGCTGTTCATGAGCACTAATAAAACTGTCAGGTGTGACTCAGACCAGACCAACCAGAGTGGCTATTGGCTCTAGGGAAGGGTTGGGGAAACAGGAACACAGGTAGTATTCTGGCCAACCTTCCTAATGGAGATGAAAAATACATCATGTCAGACCTTTCTATTTTGTTCCATGTTTATAGTCCACAGCTTAAGGGAGAAACAGAAAATAGGATATTAAGTTTAGAAAGACTGTGGCACAAGCTGCACAATATGTCCTCAGTACTTTCATTAGTAAACCAGTAGAAGAAAGTTCTTCAAAACACATTACTATATGATTCTTGGATGAATACTATTATTGTTGCTTTTTTTTGAAAGGATTGACTGAAGTCCAGCTAGAAGCAGAATGCTGGAATACTAAGGTACACTAAATTTGCAGGGCATCTGGCTGTGAAGAATAGAAAAACATCCACAGGACAGGTCAAAAGGGTTGTCAATTAATCATTGGCTGTGAAATTGGTGGAATGAAATAAAAAGACAAGTTCTGCACTTCTGCAGGAAAATCAAATGCACAATTACAAAGTAGAGAAAAGCAAGTTAGCTACAGAAATGTAGAAAAATCTTTGATAAACTAGGTGCAAACTAAGTTAGGAGTATGATTCTCTTGCAAATACGGTGTTTTATGAGAGGTAACTAGTTCACACCTTTTGGTATTAATGATGCCTAAAATCAAAAATACAGTCCAGTTTTGAACTATATGCTTAAAGATTTATGCAGACACCTGAAGAGTCCAGAGAAGAGCAACCAAAAAAACCCACACACACTGGGTTGGAATATACGATCTAGGAAGAAAAGCTGAAAGATTTGAGTTTGTTTAGTCTAGAAAAGAGGCTGAGGAAAGACATAAGTCTTCAAATATGCAAGATGCTGTTATAAATATGACAGTGATCAACTGTTCTTCAGGTTCAGCAAGGTTAGAAGAATAGTTCCGCTTACCATGTGGTAAAAGAAGATTTGTTAGCTATTGGGACAAAATAACTAACAAAAACAGCTATACACTGGAACAGCTCACCGAGGTTTGTCATGGAATCCTCATCACAAGAGTCCATTATGGAAAAGTTAGACAAATCACTGTCAAAAACAGTCCTTGGTTCTGTCACAAAACAGAGAGATGGACTGGTCGCCTGAGCTCCCTCCCATTCCTACATTTCTATGATTTACTAGGGAATATGCAGTTTCTTGCACAAGCCACTCTTTTTAGGGGTTTAGTAAGTCACACTGACTAATATATTGCATGCAAAAACCTCTATCCTGATGCCAAGTATTTCAAACTCTATTTAAAACTTTACCACTGTAAAAACTGTTATGTTCTAGCAGGAAAATCCAGGAAGTAGTACCCTGCAATATTATCGTACCAAGGGAGAAGACAATTACTTCCAAAAGACCTTTCAAAATCTCATGAGTGACCACAAGGCAAGGTCAGAAAAGGCCAATGACATTTCTGTCAGAAGGTAAGAAAATCCCAACACAGTTGGGGTTGTCACAGGCTGACAAAAACCAACACACAGCAGTGGCTGAAGGCTACACAGTAATTGATTCAACACACTGGTACAGCAGGAAGTCCTGGGTGTCCAGTACATCTTGAGTATAAAAACTAACATCTAGCTAGCTGATATGTTTCAGAAGCTGTCATCCTAATGTTACCAGGGGATACTTATAACTGATAAACATGGTGAATTTATTAAGCATGTCAGACACTTAATAGGGAATCCCCAAATATGTTACAGACATCCATACTACTGGCTTTGGCAGGAAATACCCTTGGAAGAAACAAGTGTGGTGATTCCATTCCACTTAAATAATGAATGAAAACATCAAGCCCAGCAAAGGCCTGCATAGGCACAATAGCACACTGTTCAATTCTAGGACAAAAATCAAGTAAAGTTAAAATCTTCAACACTTGAGAGATGTTATCATCTCCACGGGATCCACTGGAATATCTGTGATGATCTGACAAGGCATAATTCAGGAAAGTATTTAAGCTTCTGAAGTCTTGCAAACTTTGGTGGTATCCAGGCAATTAGTGTACACTGGTCAGAAATATTTTCCTGAATTATTTGCCCTCAGAAGTATCTCACGAAAGCATCTAAAGACAGCTTGGAAGAATGTGAGCTACCTGCAAGGATAATTCATAAAAGCAATAGCAAAGAGCCTGAAGGAGCTCAGCTTTCTTGCTAAAATTCTTAAGGCAAGTTTCTGCAAAACATCTTTCTGGTTTAGAACATTTCTACATACAGATTCTGTTTTTCAGAGATCCCATTCCTGCATTCCTTGCAAACCCAAAAACACCCGCTGACATCATTAAGCAATGCGCTGGCATCAGAAATACAGGCCTAAGCCAACAGAGGTTGTGGGTAGCCAAAACTGTGCTGGAAACAGTTCATCCCGGTTCGGTCAAACCAACCTCTGAAATCACAGCTGGTTCACCAGTTGTGAGCTTCTGAGGGTCTTAGCAGATCCCACTCACTGCTGCTGCTGCCAGCTCTTTAAGAAGCTGATGTACCCATGCTCAGCACAGATGACTGCACTCCTCACCTCCTCAACCCTCACAAGCTAGGACCCAGACACCCCTTTTCCTACGCTTAGGGATGCAGTTATTCCTGCTTCTTGGCCCAGCCCCATTCCCTTGCTCCCTGGCCCCACTCCCGGAACCAATTCATATGCAATGGGCTACATATCCTGCTGGTGGAGAAGGGCTAGGAGGGACTGTCTTGAAAAGATTTAAAATCTTATTAATGAATACAATATGAACTTCAAAGTCCTACTGGGGAGCACTATTTGTGTAATGGCAAGAAAGAAAAACAAATGTATCTTGAATCCTGACACGACTAAAGGCAGTAGAGAGAAACACTGGGGAACCAGGATTTCAATCAACAATTGATTTGAGTACCCATTCTTGTAGTGGATGGAAGGAATCTGCTTGGGAAAAGCATAGAAAAGGAAACTCTGGATGGAAGGAAACCAGATCATAAAGGCAAAGAGCAACGGCTGAGAGAAAGCCAGAGTGAATTACAACAAAAGTAGCTAAAAAAAACTTGAACGCATGGCAGTTAAAATGGGAAAAAAGCTTTGTTAGTATTAGCTAAATAGGCCTCCTGTAAAGAGTCAATGGGCCCTTAATTTTCTGTTATTTATATTCTGTTTAAAAATCCTTAATCATCCTTCTACAACCCACACATATGACCACCATATAACCCATTGTATATAAAGTGCAGGGAAGCTGCAGATTCAGGACTAACTCTGCTCTCAACTTGGCAAAATAATTTTAGCCATTAGCTTGCAGTGGAGGGAGCAAATGCAGCCCTTGAAGTGCAAATCTCTTCTTCATATAATGAGAGTCAGTTGCTCCCACGCAGCTGTCAAAATCTCAGGAAAGTTAACTACCTCTCTGGTCCTGAGCATAATATGAACTTCTATATTTCTGACAAAACCCAATTCTTGGATTTAACAGGTCTCATCCAGCTATTTACTGCTGCAGGTTGTGGATGTGTTGTGGACTCCTTGAACACACCTGAAGAAAATGCAGAAACGCAAACACAAAACTCTGCTCAGAGTTCATATCGGAGGATAAATCTAAAGCAAAAATTCTTTTCCTTTCCTATATTAAAAAAGAGCTAGTAGATCAAGATTAGATTGTAAACTTGGTTCCTCTGTACTCTGTACAGCACTGCAGCAGTCTTTGGACTATAGCACACTCCTACTCAGTGAAGCAGGAAGATAGAGCCATGATTATTATTTTCTTTACTTTTCAGGCAATTATATTATACAGGGAGAAAAGAGAAGACAGGGCAATATCAGTATGATTAATACCTTTAAATATGTCAGTTACAGGTCTGAGCATTCTTTCTGCATAACCACCACTGAAATACAAGGACCAATTCTTGGTAATATTTGTTTTCCCAGACAGCATATCACTGGTACAAACCCTTCAACAGACTTCCTGTCAGTGTCCTCAGATATTGGATGAGATTCAGAGATTGAACCTTCTGGACTACAAATATCCACAGGAAGAAATCCCATCTTGTAGTTTTCCTCCTATCTGACTGCTCTGCAATTCAGTGTCTTCTGCTACTCAGTCTCCATTCTATCACCCAAAGAACATTAGTTTTCCTGCTTCAGTAGAGCCAGTGTTCAGATATTCCAAAGAAAGAAGCCAAGAGCTCTGAACACTCTCCAAATTTCTCCATCATACTGACACACAAAAAAGTAACTTTTGACACCATGAGAACTTTTCATTATTGTGAGGAGAAAAGACCTAAAACTACATTTCTCAGGAGGTATCACAAATTGATTTTCATGGTGCAGAAGACTGTCATTAGCTAGCCACTATATTACTGTACTCATGTCATAATAATCATTATTACAAGTAGATCAAAAATAAATCACCTGAAAACTAACTAAATAAAAAATCTCCACACCTCAAAAACCAAACCTAAATCAGCAGTAGTATTATCATACTTCAGCAGCCTTGCTTTCAATGAATACACTTTATGCTTAATTTTCCATTTCCAGAATTATTTTTATTTCATTGTTATATTCACTTGCAACTGAAGAATGTGAAATAGTTCTTCAGTCCTCCTTAAAGTCTACAATGAATTTTGCAGCCCAACCAAATTGTTTCAAGTTTAGCTTTTAACCATACATTTGGCTTTCGGGAAAAAAAAAATCAAAACGCCAAATACTTCAATCTTTTCAATTTTACAGAATTTCCAGAAACATATAGGTCACATATCAAAACTTTAAATTGCAAAATCCCATTTTGGGATCTGGAAGTGTCTGCAGTTAATATTCACTGCAATTAGAATTCTTTATCTTGAAGTAGAATCTGCATTCAAAGTGGTTCAGTTAGAAAGCACTTTTACATAGATTAAGGTAAAATGTTCATGGAGTCTTTGACAGTCAGAGCAAAATACTTTTTTAACTGAGCAATACATATAAAATTTCACAACCTTCTTCGACAGCAGATGGAATTCACCTTGTACGTCCTTGACCAATTCTGTAGTAATTTGGTTGATACCAATGCAATCAAACTGCTGTCAAAACACTTGGGGCAGTCCTACCTCTTTTGAAATTAGTTACAAAACTCCCACTGACTTCAGACCCCATACATGCAGCTCACAGGCACAGTGCTGCTCTTGGTTGGCCTACTAACCTTTGTGACTTTACATATGCTACGCTTCCCGTTCACAATCTCTGAGGAAAACCCTCTGCGCTGTTGAAGGTTCCTGGCCTAAGGTATCATTTCCTTTGTTTACTGTCTGGCTGCATAGATGTCTGGCACAGGTTTCAAAGTACAGTAGCTAAAAAATATGCTCTGTGCATAAGTGCATAAACCCTGTAGCGGATTGCATCACACATCTTGCATCTGAAACTAAAAACACTTAACTGATTCTCTCTGCCATTCATGGTTTACATGAAGCAGGTAATAAAATGCAGCCATATCAGTAGCACACCTTAGTAGTTTAACATTATTTATTAAAGTGGATTTATTCCAGAATGATATCAAGCAAAGAAGTTCATGAGATTTTTCTTCATGTGTGCAAGAAAAAACACCCCAAATACTCTGAGATCAGCAGTGTTCACCTAATCCAGTATCCATCTGTGCCAACATTCACAGCACATACAAGAAATTCTATACTGTACAGACATTGAATTACATTTCCTAAAATTTTGCAGAGCTTGGCGCAGCCAAATGCTCCAAATAAATTCAGAAGCACATTAAAAAGTACCAACTTAGTATCAATAAAACAAGTGCCTCAGACCAATAAGAAAACTGTTTTATAAGCTTGCAGGGAAGTTTCTTACTGTTTTGAATGGAATGGATTGTATTGAACTTGCTGAAGTCAAGTATTTAAGTAATATTTGGTTTATGTAACCCAGTGATACAGAATCACAATTAAACTGCAAAAATGAATGATGGCAGAGATGGGAAAACACAGTGAGCTAGATTCCAGCCCACCTTTTTTATACCCTTCTCTGTCCAGCTTCAGTAGAACATTATAATTACTGTTCTGGTTTCAGCTGGCATGAATTTAATTTTCTTCCTGGTAGCTGGTACAGAGCTGTGTTTTGGATTCAGTATGAGAATAATGCTGATAACACAAATGTTTTTGCTGCTTCTGAGCAGTGCTTACCAGAAGCCAAGGACTTTTCAGTTTCCCATGCCCTGCCAGTGAGGAGCTGCACAAGAAGCTGGGAGGGAGCATGACTGGGACAGATGAAGCAAACTGGGCAAAGGGATATTCCATACCATAGAACACTATGCCCAGTATACAAACTGGGGGGAGCTGGCCAGGAGAAGCCGATCGCTGCTGCAGGATGGGCTGGGCGTTGGTCAGTGGGTGGTAAGCAACTGTATTGTACATCACTTGTTTCTCTCAGATTTTACAGAATCACAGAATATTCTGAGTTGGAAGGGACCTGTGAGGATCATTTTATTCCCCTCTCTCTTCTTTTCATTACTATTATTATACTTTGCTTATTTTTTCAATTGTTATAGTGTTCTTATCAAAACCTACAGGTTTTACCTTTTACCAATTTCCCCATCTTGCCAGGGAGAGGGGGAAGTTAGCAAGCGGCTCCATGATACTTAGTTGCCAGCTGGGATTAAACCACAACTGCCACAAAAAAGGCTTTGTCCCTCTTTCATATTTTATTGCTGATTTTGTACTCCAGTCTACCATTGCTTACCTACCAGCCCTGGTAAAAAGACTGATGCAGCCATGGCACAGTAGCAGTACTGGACTCCCAGTGAACCCCAAATTGTCCCACCCTTGAGACTGGTGTCCCTTCTCAGGCCTTGAATTTCTCACACATCATGGATCTTGTCAATTTAGACGCAGTGAGAGGAGAGTTCTACCATTTGTTCCAGGCAAAACAGGACAAAGAGAAACAACAAGGTCCTGGGAGGAATAAGCAACTCCTCCTTTACTCTGGACAGTATGTGCTGCTCTAACGGGAAAAATCTGACCGAACAAAGCTAAAATCTGGCTTTTATCCACTCCTAGTGAAAATCTGGCTTTTATCTGCTCCTAAGTGAAATCAAAACCACTATACAGTCTAAATAGCTGAATAAATTCCTTCCAGGTCAATTAATACCAACATCCTTGATCTTAAAGCATTACCTCATCACAGGTTATTATTACTGTGAAAGAAAGGCAAAAAACACAGAATCACAGAACAGTTGGTGTTGGGAGAGACCTCTGGAGATCATCTAGTCCAACTCTCCTGCTAGAGCAGGTTCACCTACAGGAAGTTGCACAGGATCGTGTCCAGACAAATTTTGAATACCTGCAGAAAAGGAAACTCCACAACCTCTCTGGGTAGCCTTTTCCAGAGCTCTGTCACCCACACAATAAAGAAGTTTTCCTCATATTTGGATAGAACTTCCTGTGTTTCAGTTATTGCCCATTGCCCCTTGTCCTGTCACTGGATACCACTGAAAAGTCTGGTCCCATCCTCTTGACAGCTGCCCTTATGATATTTGTGTACATTGATAAGATCCCCTCGTCTCTTCTCCAAGCTAAAGAGGCTCCCTCAGTCTTTCCTCCTAAGATTGACATTCCAGTTTCCTGATCATCTTTGTAGCCCTTCACTGGACCTGCTCCAGTATTTCCTTGTCTTTCTTGAGCAGAGGAGCCCAGATCTGGACACAGAACTCCACATGCAGCCTCACTGGAACTGAGTAGAAGGGCAGAATCACCTCCCTTGACCTGGGTCCTCCTTCTTGCCATTTTTGAAGAGTGGAGTGACATTGGTTTTCCTCCATTCCTTGAGCATCTCTCCTGTTCTGCATGGCCTTGGAGAGTGGTCCAATCTCAGGCACCTCTCCTATTCTCCATGACTGTGGAGAGGAGTTAGCAATAACATCTGCCACCTTCCTCAGCACTCATGAGTGTATCCCATTGGGGTCCATGGATTTGTGGATGTCAAGTTTGCCTAACTGATCTCTAATCCAATCCCACTCAACCAAGGGAAAGTTTTCCTTTCTCCAGACTTTCTCTCTTGCCTCCAGAGTCTGGGATTCCTGAGGGCTGGCCTCAGCAGTAAAGACTGAAGCAAAGGAGTTCAGTAACTCCACCTTGACTGAATCCTTCGTCACCACAGCACCCACCCCATTCAGCGGCGGGCCCACATTTTCCCTAGTCTTCCTTTTGCTACTGATGTACTTGAAGGAGCCCTTCATGTTGTCCCTGGCATCCCTTGCCAGATTTGATTCCAAATGGACCTTTCCATAACCTCTGCTACCATCTCTGAAGTCAGACAGAAACACAGGTCATGTTTGTGAGTGGGCAAGCATGGATTTCTGCAGGTAGAAGGGTTAGTCATGTTTGGTTTCCCATATTTCTTGCTTGGCTGATCCTAGAGAGGAGCTCTAAAGCCTGCAGTCCAATTCTGGCTTCAAAATATTGCCATTTTGCCCTCGCTGTTTGGCAAGAAGTAGCAAAATTGTGTTAACAGTTTCTTTCAAGAATACATGTTAGTAAGTGCCAAATGACAGTTGTAATGACCCTAATGCATTTCTCCCCTTAGGGTTTTTTTGTTTAGAAGTCGGTTGCCACCCAAGAAGAAAAAATAATTCTTTGTCATGAACTCTCCCATCTTAGTACCAGCACTAAGTGAGAGTAAGAGTATCTCCTGCCTAACAAGGAGCTACTCCTGCCAGGGATTATACACACCAGAACATGCATTAAGGGTTTGAAGCAGAGCTTGCTAAAATCCAAAGAGTCTTTCCATCAATTTTAACAGGCTCTTGGTCATGTCTTGAGAGTCTATTTTTATGAAATCACTCATTTTTTCCCTTGTTTATATAAAGAACCTTTTTTTCTGAAATCCATGCAGAAAGATTCTATTTGGTGTTGTATCAGGGCAATGGTTTAATCATAAGTTAAATTGAGAAGTGCCACTATCTGCAGCCAAAATAAAGAGGCTAACTGCACCTGTGCAGTGCTTCTCTGGCTCAGCATTGACCCTGGATGACAGGAACATGTGCCTGAAAAATGCACTCAAGAGGAAACTCATCACAACATGAACAATCACAGTAGAATGATAAACACCCACACTGCACAAGAAAGCTGCCAAACCCTCACAGCAGCCAGGACTCCAACTGCATCTGGAAGGAAGCGTACCAAAATAACGCATGTGTGTATATGCAAGTATGTACATACGTGTTTACACGCACTCTCTTGCTCCACTTTGTGCCTAGAGCACTGTGTTTTATTTTGCAATAAAATGCATGCGTAAAAATACCTTTCTACTCCTTTATGACAGAGATAACTAAGATTATCAGGTTCCCTATATGCAATCACAACAGAAGGTTATAATGTCTTGCAGGGATTTAATCCTACTGATCCATTCACATACATTTTCCTCCTTAACAAGATAACTTATGTGTTTAGCTTTGAGCAGTTTAAATTTCCTTTTAATAATTTATGATTACATGCTCCCACGAGATAATCAAAGCTGTGAGAAGGCCATAAAAAACACATTCAGTAAGAAATTAGTCTGTGTTTCCTCTTAACTAATGGAGGAAACAATGGCTTTTAAATGTTGCACGGATGATTTTCTTGCACATGTGGTCTTACGCAAGATTCCTGCTGTAAAAGTCTGAGGTTGGCAGACATCTTCAAAGATGAACTGAAGAGCCACTACAGACTTTATGGGCTCAGATCTGTTCACCCACACAGGTACTCACACGAGGAGAACACAATGCATTCATGCAGAAATCATTTAAATTTTGAAAGATCAGATACATTCAGTGTTCACACTGCCAGAATAAGCCTTTCTGCAAAAGTGTTTGAAATGCAGAAACAGTGTGGTGTGCCAACTAAGAGTGAAGACAATTCTTGCTTTCTTCTATCATCTTTCATCTAAAATATTTGCTATCTCCTGCCATATCTAGCTATCCACAGACCAAGAGTGCTGAGGCCAATAGAAGAGTTGAAGGTGCTCAGTTCTTTAGCATGAGAGGTATATTTGTAGCAACACAAGCAAGACTACAAAAAATCCATTTTTTTCTGTACCTGCATGTCAGTCACAGAAGATCCTTATCATTCTTGTAGGAAGGAGATTCAGAAAAGAGTTGCGTCTCTGGTGAAATGTATGGATATTTGGGGTTTGAGGATAAGTGCACTTGCAATCTGTTAGAATGTCTGATAAACTTTATTTTTGAAGGCCAAATATGACACCTTTTAGGTAGTTTTCACATTGCAAGCACCGACTCTGCTTGAGATGTGTGAAACCCTTGATGTGGCTAGAAAAAGCTGTGGATCAGCTCAAGCAGCAGATCTTGCAGGGTGCTAAGCCACTACAGTTCCTTCACAATCACTGGTGGAGCGCATTCTTCCTGCTCTTGCCCACATGTGTGCATTGCAGCATTTAGTCATGTAAATATGGGAATAAACAGTGGTGAGGATGCATGGTTTTGTTTTTGTTTCAAAGACTGTCTGTGCCTGCAGACTTGCCAAAGCCAGATGCTGTAACTCTGCACAGTGCTATTCTGCAAGATGGGCCAGAATCTTCCAGTCGCTGGGTGTGGTGGGTGCGAGGTCGCCTCATTAGCTGTTTGAAGCTGCGTGGGTAGTTTCCATTGTGGTCTAGCAGCCCATGCAGGACACACCCAAAGAAGCTGGGTAAACTGCATGCAGGAATTAGCCCACGCTAAATTCCATGCTTCCACAGCTGGGTTACTACCCATACTACAGCAAGCTAGTTGAAAGCAGGGTAGATACATCTCCAGCCAGAAGAGATGGATGAAACTTTCAGACAGGAGCCCCTTCTTTTGGCATCCTACAACACAGAACACGACCCTGATGCTGGATAACAAGGCGTGAAATGGCTCACTTGAAATAAGGGTGTTTAGTGAGGAATCAGGAGGCAGATCTGCTCAATGGAGTGTCTCAAAGAGGGAAAACACCAAGCTTCCACGATTTCAGCCTCCTAAGCTGGAAGTCTTGAAAACCCTGACCTTAAAAGGAGTAACTTCCCACTAAGGGTAGAGAAAACATGGAAATCCCAGTATTTTCCAAAGTTTCTATTTGCCTAACAGTATATGCCAACTGAAAGCTGGAAGTCCTGCAACAGACTTCCAGTCAGTCCACAGAGCAGGGCTGCCAAAACATCACTGATAGCATATAGCTCCACAACCACGCTACAGAGCTGATAGTCAGTCACCTGTCAAATGCCATTTTAACTGAGAAGCTGCAGGAACCAGGGAGCACATGAATTCCAGAAATAAAATGTTTCTTGAACATGTAAAATGTTTCCAGAAGCAAATTATCAAAAAATTTCTGGTTGGCAGAAAAATTTCTTTTTATTTCCCAGATCAATTTGGACCAAAACCCCTCCCACCAAAAAAAGGAAAAAATCAGTAAAAATTAAAGAAAAGAAGATTTCCTATGAACCAGAATTTCTGTTCCTTGGCCAATTTAAATCAGTAAAAAGTGGAAAGGAGAAAATGAGGAAGGAGTACTGTTAACCTGTATAAATCTTCTTGAGACCTTTATATTGCCAGACTTGTTTTCCTGTAGTCAAAGATGCTGATACCAGAAGGAACAACAGCAATTTCTTATCTCAACCTTTATATGAGCTCAGATCAAATTACCAGGGCTTAACAAGTTGCCACATCTCAGCTGAGCCAAGCAGTTTTGTACATCCTCAGCCCTGAAGTAGCACAAGACAATGTGGTTTGACATAACCATTTTTGTCACAGGCTAAACCAAGTTTCATTGCCTTAAGTATGCCACAGCCCAAATGTATAAACACTTACCACATTTCACCTATAGAGTCATAGAATATCTCAAGTTGAAGGGGTCTGGCACCTCATTTATCTGCAGCAATTTGAATATATACAAGAAAAGAGGCAATAATTGACTTGCAGCACCATGACTTTGCTGTGATACCGCAGTGCCATTAGGAAGCACCACATGAGACCAAGGCTCACAAGTCCCTTATTTAATGTCCTTTCCCAAGTCATGCTATGACTCTATGATTCCCTTACACAAAAAGCAGGAGCAACAGCTGTTACTCTACCAGCTACTAATTAACTAACATAATTAACTAATAACTAATGAACTACTAGTACTATTTACCCAACTGTTTCAGATCAAACTTATGCCTGAGTCTTATGAGAAATCTCTCAATCACAAAACGTGCCACAGATACATCTGGTACTGCTACCCATCTGAGCACATCACTCCTTTTAATGCAAGGATGTGCTGCTATGCCCGGTTTAGAGATTCAAGGGGAACACTATTAACTAGCCTAAAAGTCATACAGGAAATCTGTGATGTAAGTCTCAAATCCAACAGATCCCTACATCCCTTTTACACACTGATACCTTCACAATGATCTCTCCTTTGAGACTACAGTCTGTCTCTGTTTCCCAAGTTAGTTATCAGGAGTGTTAGCTTATGATCATCCAAAGTAATGAGATTGCTCCTCCTGCTAAATAGGAGCTTTGCAACTAATTTTAACGGGGACAGGCTCATTAACTTCAGAAATTTAAAGATACCACAATGCTTCCCTCATATTGCAAATAGAGCAGTAGATTAGTTAGTAATTAGAGGGAATATGTATATATGTATATATGTAATAACAGAAACGTATATTTACAATATGTATGCTGTTGTAACAACAGACTTAAGTTTTACTTCTGTAGTCATGGAACAACCTTTGGACCCATAAAATGTCCGGCATCTGACTTCTGCCTTGTTTACTTTCTCGAGGTCTCCGTTAACTTATCTCTTGATCCATAAGATTGCAAGTCTGATACAGATTTCAAACTGCTACCATTTAAAATGAACAAATAGCCTACAGCTATAGAAATTATGCTGTAATTTTACCTTAAAACAGAGATGGGGGAAAAGGTACGTATTTCAACATCGAGGTCAATATACAGGAGCACTAGCTAACCCTCCAACAGGACTGTCAAATGTAAGCATTGAATATCCCATGATTTGCTGTAATTAAGGACATGCTCACTTCCCAGCATTTGCTGCAGTTCTGGCAAGTCGTGAGACAGCAGACTTTAAATCTGTAACATGACTGATAGAAGTGTTGTTTTTAAAGGTTGAAAATGTTTTAGCACTAAATATTAAGTCACTCAGAGATTAGAATATGTATGGGATCAATTTTTCACCACATTCCATCCAACTTTTATACTGTGAAAAACAGTGGGGTTGCTCTGGCATGAAACTGATGCAATGGAATGGAGACTCATACCTGTGGTCACTAACATGACCTAATTGTACATACAAAGGGATATGGGGGGAAAAATATTAAGAAAGGGTGTCAAAGCCCAAACATGTTTTAAAATTACTTTCCAGTGTGACACTAAGTAAAATCAACATGGTTTTTTGATAAACACTTTGGTAGGATTTGTTGGAGATGGTCTATGAGTCTCACTTTTCACTCATCATTGGGCTGCAGAATTTATGTTCATATCAATTACAGAAATTTGCACCCCCTTGCCACCAAACTGCAGCTGTGCCTGCAGTAGAACAAACTGTGTGACACAGAGGCCACATACCATGCAAAGTTACAGATAGAAGCAGATTCCAGCAAAAAGTCTGACATCATTCTAGCTGGTAGGCTATGCTGTCTCCGTTTCAATTCTCTCTCAGAAAGTTTCTTACTGAATCCAAGACTATCTTTTGAGTTTTGCCCTTGGTTTATGTTGTCATAATAATTACACCCATTAAATGTCAGAGAAGATTCATGAAGGCCGTGAGAAGATAGGCCAAGCAGTACAGAAGAAATTTCAGTGTTAGACAAAGCTATGACACACAAATCATGTAGGGTGGTAGTCTGGAGAAAAATGGCTTGGCGAGCCAAAATGAAGGCCATAAAGTCATAGAATCATTTGAGTTGGAAGGATCTTAAAGATCACAGCCTTCAGTGAGAAAATTCATTTAAATCAACCAAACATGAGAAGGTCCACACTGCTCCTTAGGTTTTGTTTTTCTCAGTTTAGATCAGATCTGCCTCTGAGCTCTTTCTGCCAAACTCTTGACAAGTTTAATTCTGAAAACTGAAAACAAAAAGGAAGCTTTTAACTGTTTTTATATTAATCTACTTCGAACTCATTTTTATCGAACTAGAGGCAGGGTTTAATCAATCACAGGTTCTTTCTCCAAAGAAGGTCTCAGCTCAACTTAACCACAGTTTACACTGCGGCCTACATTACTAAATTCCAATGGCATTTAACTTTTCAAGGTCTTTCTTTAGAGTGGTAACACTAAGTTTTACATGATACACAGACAAGGGTTTAGGAAATGCCAGATGATTACTACTGAAAGGATTCACTGACGGACTACGCCACCACTAATGGAAAACTGAAGAGCACACTTAGCCAGAACATTGTCAGGCACTAGGATTTCTCCCTACCCATCACACACACACACACAAAAAAAAAACAAAACCTCTTTCATGCTTACTGGGAAGCTCCTGGAAGAGCCCAATTTTGCATTCCCTGCAAACCCCCAAATTCCCTTGGATTTCACTAAAAATTTTGAGTTGCTCAAGCATAATTCCCTCTCCAACTAGTAACTTCTGCCAGAGCCACAAAAGACATGACTCTCCTACAACTGTTAGCCAGAAGATTTAGCCTTTTTGAGCTCAAATTGTCAAGCTATTCTCTAGCTCTGGTAATTCCAGGTTCAATTCCTGGTAATGATTAGGACAACAGTTACTTCATGGAGAGCACAGAATCCATCTCCAAGTACTTCAGAAATTCTTAATATAGAAGAACACCTTTAGTTTTATTTTAGTAGGCATAAATGTATACCCACATACTCTCTCAGTATATGATCAGGGGAAAAAAAACATCGAAAACTGATTTGTAAGAGGAGAGGTAGATTAATAATAAATGGTTACATAACACAAAATGGCACATAATATTAGGAATCATTAACTGCAATAAAAACCAGATGTCACTGTGTCTGTAACAACCCTGCAAAATTCTACTTGTCTGTTACCTCTGGGGTTTTTCTTTTACATATACACTTACACGTCTAAACTTGCAATTTCCATGGTAAAGACCAGTCAAGGAGCTTCCATGTCTGAGCTTATGAGGTTTGATAATAATTTTCTAAATTTTCCTAGCATAAAACACATAACAACTGCAAGCACCTGACTCAAAAAATCACATAATATTATCTGTGTATATACTTACAGCTTGTGTTTAGGAGGAAAAACACATTCAGTGAGAGAATGACATCTTTTCAAGGATTGAAACAAAAACACACCAAAAAAAAAAAATCAGAGCATAATTTAGGCTTAAAAGCAGAAAGATATACAGCAATAATTGCAAAATAACCTCCCTGATTTTCTGCATTGGCTCAGGGAAGCTCCCTGTAAGAGCACATACTCTTTGCTACACTGTAGCTTAACACAGAAACTGCTTAAATCCCAACTCTGGAAAAACTTCTGAAAGAGCTTAATTTGAAATTCTGCTGCAGTCAGTGGGACATGCTTATCCATATTTATATGCTTGGCAGCTCAGGACCCAAAAGATCTACAGCAGGTTCCTCTTTCCCCGTGCACATTGAGGTCTTTTCAAATCCCAACAACCAGTTATGGAACTCCAGCTCTCAGCTGAATAAAATGCTTACGATAATCTGGAGTGCACAGTCTAGACAACCCTCATCCTGAGAACATATTTGCTACCACAGGGCACCAAAAGTCTGCAAAACATTGTAAAGAAGTAGAGAATTTCCTTCCCTTTGGAAACAGTGAAGGCTACTGCGTGTGTTAGCTTGGACTCTCTCTATCAATTGCTTTTTCCTACTGCCACAAAGTGTATTAAGGGTCTAATATCATACTCCATTCCTATAGTGATCAACTCATACAGACAGTAAATTAAAGAATTTCAGCATGTAAACTAGTTACAATCCTTGTTGTCAGGAGCAGTAAAAGTCTACATGTTTACATCTTTCATGAAGCTGAAAATGATAACCAAAGCAATAGGACGACGACTTCTGTCTTCATAGAGAAGAAAGTGCAAGCTGTTGCAGAAAAAATAACATTTACTGATGATATACAAATTTTAAGACAGAAAAGTGTGAACAAACAAAAGCTGTTTCATCAAATTCTGTAACAGATACTCAAAGCAAATGCCAATATGCCTTACATTAATAGGATGCAGTTTCTGGCAGGTAGCTAACCCTTACAAAATTATGGAATCAAAGAATGGTTTGGGTTGGAAAGAACCTTCAAGAACATCTCGTTCCAGCCCCTGCTGTGGGCAGGGACACCTTCCACTAGACCAGGTTTCTCAGAGCCCCATCCAACCTGGCCTTGAACACTTCCTGGGATGGAGTATCTACAACTTCCTTGAGCAACCTGTTCCAGTGTCTCACTACTCTCATAGCAAAGAATTTCTTCCTAATATCTAATTTAAACCTGCCCTCTGACAGTTTAAAGCCATTGCCTGTTGTCCTATCCCTACAGGCCCTTGTAAAAAGTCCTTTTCCAGTTCTCTTGTAGCCACTTGAGGTACTGAAAGGGTGCTATAGGGTCCCCAGAGCCTTCTCTTTTCAAAGCATGATGCTGAAAATCATGAGACTGAATTACCTCATTTCCCTGCATAGTACATTCTATTTGTTCTATCATGGGAAAATCTCCTTTTTTTTAGTCTACTTCAAAGTTTATTTTGGTGCAATATTCCACTCAGATACAGCAATGTGACCACCTGACCTAAGCCATAGTGTGGTAATACACATACATATTACCCTTCCTCCTGCAGCATCTTTTGCAATATATGGTGTTCACACGCCAAACACCCTTTCACCGTTAGACCCTTTATTGGGAAATCAGGTAAACTGGCCAACTATGTGTACCAATTAAAGGTAAAACACTGATAAAAGCTGGCTAGATGAACAGAGAAGCGGGGGTTTGTAACAAGGGAGAGGAAGCTTGATGGGTGAAGAGCGGGAAAAAAGATAAAAATAGTCTCTTAAAATTAGAAAAATTTAATTTAATTAGTGGCTGTATGCAACATGTATTTACATGTCACCATGATAATAATAGGATCCATCAAGAAACAATATCCCTGTATGAGCAGAGACCCAAACAGTCCAACAGTTTTGTACAGGACGCTGTTGGGAAGACTTGTCCAGGAAAGGCCTTACCCAAGACCCCTACCAGAACCTGCAGGCAGTTTGTAACATGCTCCCTGGCAGAGCCAAGGCACTCAGAAAATGAGATGACAGCTGGGGATGATTTTATGGAGCCTAGCAAGGCCCACACAGTGCAGTTGCGTGCAGTTGCAGACCTATCTGCTAGAATTTTACTCAAGTTTACACGGGCCATCTGTGCAGCAGCCCAAGTGACAGTGCCAATGCACCGCCGCCCACTGCACCAGTGACTGAGCAGCAATGCCGTCTCGCTCTTTGCAACCACCTCCTGCCACAGATCTCTCCACGATGAGCCCCTGATTTGGAAACAAAAATCCATGCAGGGACATTTCCCATGGAAAGCAGAATTAAACAGCCTGGGCACCAATCTGAAAGGCAGTGGGGGTCTGAGAGGCAAATGCCCTAGCAGGAGCAGATCTGGTACTGGTTAGAGAGACTCTGCCTTGAGTACATTTTGAAATGCTTACATATTGCACAGTTCCTTAGCTACTCCACACTGTACTTCTGTACACTGCACTATAAAATCTCCCAGTGCAGTAGGTGGGCTGGCTATTTTTAAAGTGCTTTGGATGAGTTTAGGCTGATTATTATGCCTCTTCAATTTTCCTCCTTTTTGCAAAAGAGTCTGAGTTTTGACTCAGAAATAAATACGTCTGGCAAAAGAAAACAAAGTCAGGTTTTATATAAAATTTACACCATACATAAACCTAAGTCTAAGTACAAGACAAATCATTTTGATAAGTGGTTAATAAGTTAATAAAGATACTATTCATCAACCCACTGGAGTTGAACATTATAGTGATTTATAATTCTCTGGAATGTTTTTTACTGGTGTATTTATAACTGCTTACACCACATGGTCCTCACATGGCTAACCAGCTTTGCAGGATCTGTTTGTTATTTAAGAAAAGCATATTAATGAAATCTTAACAAAAAAATTAGTGACCAGACAATATAATGAAATATATTTTATAACCCATACATGAACTGAAGTATTTACCAGATCATTCTTTCAATAACTGTTAACATATTAAGCCAGCAGCAGTGATTTGTATATATTAAATAAACAAGAAAGTAAAGGTTACAATGGACAACTCTTCTATTGCTGTCAAAAGTGGGACCTGGTGAGCTGCAAAGCTCACTAGATGCTGCTGAATCCATTCTTAGGTTAAAGAGTTTGAAGCTCAGCCTCAGGAAGTGACTGAATAATAAAATGTCTTATTAATCCTTCCTGGCAGAGGTGAGAAAAGGATGTTGTATGCACTATCTCTGTCCTTTGACATGTAGCTGGCAACACTGCTGCACTCTCCCAGGGCTCTGCCAGAGTAGCAAAGACCTCATCACTTCCTACTGCAGGCACTCGGTGTTCAGATTGCACTGACGGTTGCTGCAACAGAAGGGTTATGAACTCTTGCACTTCCACAACTCAATTTCAAACAGACTTTCAGTGCCAATAGTCTTGCACAAAAGCTTGTTTACAGATTAGGAAAATGAATAGAAAAATAATGCAGTTGCTCCTGTGTCAAAATTTAACTGGGTTGTACATATTGTAGGACATTGGGTCCTGCAATTCACATCCAAATATAGGCTTAGACACATAGGAAGAAGGCAATTTTAATACAAAGATAATTTCTAGAAGAACACTGAGTTTTATTGACTAGTTAGAAAGACAAACTAAACAGCCAGCTTATCCTGGAAAGCATCAGATGCTTTTTCACAAATGACTGATCTGCTTAGTGAGACACAAGGCTGGACTCAGAATATCTATACTGCATGCACCCTCTGGGTCTGAACTTGGGGCTTGACCCAAGAGATTTACCACTGCTGTGTACTCATTTGGATGATTTACTTCCTCCTTGTCTCTATTCTTTTGAGACCTAACACTAGCTGTATCAACACTTCTCCCCAATTTCATCTAGATGGCTCAACTTTGAACTGGAACAGAGCAGAGGAGACTTGCTTGCATAGCAACCCCCAACCTTTACCCATACGGCAACAATTAACAGCAACTTCTGTCACCACCTCTTTGCACTGAATAGAGATCTCTGAGCAAACAGACCCTTGCACACTAGCCCCAGGAACCCTGGGAGGCTGCAGAATCATCAGTAGGAAAACCCACAGTCCAGAGTCTGACATAAACTGTGTGTGCTGATGGTAAGTTACATCACAAGCCCAACTGAAGTTTGAACAAAGTGCAGCTACAGGCAACCCCTCAGTTCTCTTTCCAGATCAGATAATGACTTGTTTGTGATTTTGAACACTTCTGTTTGTTTGGTTTCCATTCCTTCTGAGACCCTCTTTGTCTGACCTGCAGGTACTCCCAAAAGATCTATCTGGACCAGGATATTTCTCACTGCAAGTCCTACATCAGCAATTTAGTGCATCAGAGAGCTTCTTATTAAATTCAAAGTTGCCCCTCTACTTGGAGTCCTATGGCATGTACTTGAGAACATCACTGGCATATCAAAACCACTTTTTCTCCCAATGGATTCAAGATGATGTTGCAGGGTGCTGTTTAAAACATCCCGCTTGCAATATGAATAGTCCAGCACTACTTCTCCTCTATGCCCACATCTCTAAGACCTGCAGTCACTGCAATCCTTGCTGCTGATAAAAGTGCAATGATGACTCACAGTCCTAGAACTATATGGGATCATGCCCAGTCAAACCCTGGTCTTTCTGCTGTACAAATGCACTCTGTATGTTTACACCATGCTTGGAGCATTTTTATATAGTTCTGTGTCATATTGCAAAGTTTTAAAGTCCTCCGGGACCACAGAAAACCTCTGGAGAAACAAAAGAAAAAGCAGAAGTGGGAGGTAGAAAAGTAGGAAAAATTACTAACAGTAGTCTGTGAACTTCATGAACCCATTACAGAAACCTCAGATTCAAAATGCAGAACAGAGTTAAGTTCCAGCACCCATTACTCACCCTGCTTTTGCAACATGAGTAAGTCATGAGCAGAATAAGATACTGCTCTGCATGAGACATCCACGGTTCAGTATAACCTGGACCACACTGCGTGAGGGATTTTCTGTCCCTAAAGTAAAGAAGAAAATTGAGTGAAAAAGAAAGCAGAAAAAGATGACAATGTGAAAGTTCTAGGTCAACATATTGTCAGAAGGACAAGATATGAGTTGCATACTCTGAACTCTGCTTTCAGAGTAGATACATGTCTTCTTGTTGTCAGGCATTTACCATGGGGCAGATGATTTTGCTGGACATTAAGTACCTTCAATTTTTTTTAGGGGGGGACAAGAGGTATCAGATAATTTTTATCATCTTTAAAATTACTGGAATTTCTTTCCAAATTTTCTCTAGTTCCAGCTTAGTTTTGTCCAAGATTTTAAGTGTACCCTACCCGATGTGTGGGCTAGGCAGGCTTTAGAAATGGAAAAGAAACAAATTAAGAAATTGCCTCTTGTTTTTTCATTCTCTCCTTACTTTCTCAATCTTTCAGTGTTGCACATAGATTCCAAGTTGCATCCCCACTGAGAAATGCAGGGCATGGTAAATAAGGGGTAGTCTGGTCAAATGACAAACTCTGAATGCTGTCTGCACAGGCTCCTCCTGTCCCATCCCACCACCAGCCATTCCATTGCTAGTCCCACATTTCCTATCTTCGTTCTGTGCTCTCCAAGCACCCTCTCCTTTCCCTTTTCCTCTTTCACTCACTTTTTTTCTCCTGTATACACAAAGACTTACCTCTGCACTATCATACTCAATCTCTCAATAAAAAAAGTGACTTTTTGAATAAAAAATAAAAAGTTAAGTAACTGCGAGTAATGACAAAGAAGGAGGCTGGACTTCAAGAACAATGCACCAAGAAAGCAAAAATGTCTATACTGGGCTAATGTAATCTCTCTGTGGTGGCCAAAAGTGAATAATTATGAAAAAAATAAAAAAGTGAAAATACATAGGAGACTAACCTGTTAAGTTCTTAAAATTTCCTTCAATTGGTAGTTTGGGGATTTCCCTTGTGGCAGCTGGCATCCAGACTACCATACTGCATTATCCATACATAAATTTCCTTGATTAATTTTTCATTGCCCTCTCATTTTGTATCTGTGAGAAACAATAATTAGTGACTCCTGTTACGGAACTAATACGCGATGCTTCCACTAGCACCCTGTATGACTGCTGATGTGCCACATCCAATCCATACCACCGTAAAGTTTGTTTCACATCCAGTCAGCAGTCACAAGCTGGTATTTTCTTCCGCAATAAAACCGAAACAACTATCATTATATCACATCTGTTTTCTAGCTTCAAGCAGATGTATAAGGGCAGCTCTGGAACCATCCACATTTCTCAAAATACCTCTTCCAGTTCATTACTCTGTAGTGTCCATGGCCACGTAGTGCAAATTAACTCATATGTTTTTGGATGTAAGCCTGACGGTGAATGTCAGCCCCTGATTTTCCACAGCCCAGACTACACACATTCACAAATGGTTGTAATGCTTATGATAATGCTTTTTAAATTACAAGTCTTAAAAGAATGTTAATGTTGCCTTAAGAATATCAGATGAACAAGGTAATCACTGTAGTAATTTCAGTCTGCTTTTCAAGAGTTACTGGACAACATGTGATATATTGATATGCAGAACAGAGCTTTTATGATACTCAGGAAACACAATTTTCGAGAAATTTCAACAAATCTGAATAAAAACCCGTCAGGGTTATCTCAGATTTTGTTGGCAGTTTTTCCGGAATTTGTGTCATTTCTGCAGCTGCATATCATAGGGTTTTCAGAATGGGTTGATTCAGACACACCCAAGTATTCTTGTAAGACTCTGTTATTTACAAGCCACTCTGTTAAAATGGGCAGTTATGATTTGGCTATACCCATTACTTTGCTTTCATTGTTTTCACATACTTTCCCATATCTTTGTCTTGATACTGCTGGGCTTCCTAGCAACATGAAGAAACCTAAGACTTGCTCCTTCAAAGAATTCATGGGCCCAACCCAAAGAGTCCCACTGACCAAAGTGAATTTTGGTTTAGGTTAAACATGCAGAACATCATCAAGAGCAACAGCAAAATTTAAACCTGAATATACCTGAATTTCTCTATCCTTGCAATTTTCTGCTACAAGGCTTCCTTCCTAGTGGCTGAAATTCTGACTTCACTAACATCACTGACCAACTCACTGTAGAAGATTTCACAGATAAGATTTCACTGGCACATGCACCTTACAAGTTAGATCACTTATGCTGTTATTTCTAATTTGAGAACCAGCTGCCAAGACAATTATCAGAATGTCTACTCCTTAAAAATAACTATCAAAAGAAAGATATGAGGGTTCGAGAATCCTGAATATATAAACTCAAAAGCTTAAGCAGTCATTTCCAATTTTCTTATATCTGTTGCAATTTTCCTAAGGGTTGTGGCATAGTTCTAAATTACTAACAGGACATTTGTCTTTTTCATTTATTTTCTTTCCCTCTTTTTCCTTTAAATTTGCAGCTGCAAATCAATGCAAACTCATTCAGCAATTACCCAGGAGAAAACTTCTATTTTATAAAATGAACATTGTGCTTTCGGGACCTCTCTGAAAACTTTTAACAATGTTACACCCTTGGGCCTTTCTGTCCTTCAATCCCTAGCTTGAAAGCTTGCATTCTCACTAGCTGTCCCTTTTTAAGTATGCTTTTGTAAAACTGCACTGAAGTGAAAAATGTTCATTAAGAACTTTGGTTTGTTATTTTAAATAGCAAAGGTAGCTCTCCTGCCTCAATCCTGGCATCTTATGGATTTTTTTTTTAAATTTTGCCAAAAAAATAGCAATAAAATAGACCAATTGCCAGTTACAGCCAACAAAGTGATTACATTATTACTAGATAACATCATCTCTTTGGAATTAGGCTGCTAGCTGAGGTCTTATTATAGTAGTGAATTCACACTGCCACAGTTAGCAATGTCAGCATTTCAATTATAGTAGTCTCTTCCTCCTCCTCCTCCTTTCGTTTCTCAAGGACTGAAATTTGGACTTAAAAATGAACTTAAGGTTGAAGCACTGACAACATAATCCATGTCCCTAAATCCATGGCTTATCATTCTAGCACATTTTTGACAAGTAGATTTAGAGTACTTTTAAGTACAGGCCCAGTCAAGCCTTCATCCTATATCCAAAACTTGAGCCTGTATGCAGAGAACGTAGCACTCATTATCATTATCTTCGTGGCCTGAGTTTCTTAATAAATAATCTTCATTTTAGGGAGCCTCTGCTTTTAAAACTGTGCATCCAGCCAACAGTGTGGACTGGGAGATGTGTATTGCCACAGCTTCACATCAAAATTCTGTTTCAGAACAGGGATGTCATGCTCTAAGCATGTTTCTCAAAAGCACTGCTGGTGTTGAGCTACGCAGTGTAATGGACCTGAAAAGGCTCCACCTGGGAGCTCTGAGCAGAAGCGGGAGACCTGTTGCAGCCTCGCCTGTGAAGGTATCTGCCATACGTTCTGGCTCGGACGTGCCAGGAGAACTCCATGGAAACCGCAGGCAGCTAAAACCCTGCAGCCTGTTTCCCGAGCGGGGCAGAGCATACCGGTGATGACACCGACGCTGCCCTGCACGTGGGACTCCGGGTCCCTGTCCTCGTCTGCGCCCCGCGTCCCCTCCCCGCCTCGCCGTCCAGCGGGCTCCGGGCTGTTGTTTGCCTTTGTCCGGGTGCAGGCGGGCGGCTCTTCCCGCAGGCACAGGCCGGGCACAGCTCCGGGGGCAGCGCGGGGCACAGCGCCGGGGCCGCGCTTGGGGCCACGGCCAGGGGTCGGCCCGGCCCGGCCCGCCCGCCCGCACCAGCCCCGGCCCCGGAGCGCAGCCCCGGGGCAGGGGCACAAGGCGCGGCCACCCCCTCCCGGGCCCGACGGTCACTTACGTTGGGGGCGGGCGCCGCCGGGAGCGCTGCCGGCCGCGGGCACCGACCCCGGCCCGCCTCCGACAGGGGTGCCGGCCCGGCCGGGAGGGGGGCGGCCTCCCGCTCGGTGTCTGAAGGGTGAATATTTGCCGGAAAACCGGGGCGTTTATTCCACTTGGCAGAAGCGGAGGGGGGCCCGGGGAGATGGGGAGCATGTGTGCGAGGGGTGGCCCGCGGTGCCTGGGGAAGGGGGCGAGGGGCGGCCGCGACGTGCCCAGTTCCCGCTCGACTGGCGGATCCGCTACCCGGCGGCTGCCGCGGGCCGCCGTGAGTCACCCCCGGCCGCGGCAGCGTCAGCCTCGCCGCGGCGTTGGCAGCCAGACGAGCCGCGGCGCGGAGCCTCTGCTGTCCTCGGATGAACCCGGCGGGGCTGCCAGCGCCAGCCGAGTGCGCGCAAGGCGAGAGCCGAGGCTGTGCCGGCGCGGCGGCGTGCGACACCCCTGCGGCGGGGATGGCAGAGACGGGGCGGGGGGCGGGAGCGGGGGGGGGCAGCCCCTCGGCGGCCGGGCCGGAAAGGTAAGAGTGGGACAACAAAGGTGTGGCGGGGGCACGGTCACTCAAAGGGCACGGCGCGGGGGCGAGGCTGCCCCACGGGCCGCCCGTTCCCGAGGATGGGGCTGCGGCGGCCCGGGGCGCGGGGAGGAGGTGGAGGGGGGCTGTGGGGGTCGAGAGTCCCTGGGCGCCAGGCAGGGTGCAGATCGTTCCCGACAGCAGGAATGCTCGTCGGTGAGAACGGCAAACCCCACCCGGGCCCTGCCCTGTTAAAAAAATAAAACAACAGCATCCTCTGCCCCGCGGTGCAAAGACCTGGCTCCTCTTGGGCGAAAGGTCCCTCGCTGCCCAATAGCCCTGTCTCCCCGTTCCTGGCCGCGGGGAGGGCAGGAAATCGGGGCAGCTGCCGGCAGCTGCTGGCAATGTCTCGGAAGCCGCGGACAGGGTCACGGCCTCTGCCGCGCTCCCACCGCCGTGTCCCCGAGGTGGCGTAACCCGGGGAGGGGGGTGCTCATGGGCTCATAGCCAGCCTCTTCCTTTGCTCCCACCTGTCATTTTTACTTTTTCTTTATTTCTTTGATGTCCGCCCTTCCCATCCCCTGTAGCTGGAGCAAGCGAGTCCCTCAGGACGGGGCAGGTTGCCCACGCGAAAGTACGGCAAGTTTGAACCCCAGGAGGACATCTTCTGCCCTCTACCCCCTACCCGGGCGTTCCCAGCGCCGCACTTCTCCTGGGGCTTTCGACGAGCTCTAGCTACCGGGCTGGCATCAGCCGGGGGCTGCGCTGCGCCCTCATTCCGCGCCCTGCGGAGCGGGGGCGGTGGGGAGAGGGCTCCGCTCTCCCCCCGAGGAGCCGCACTGGGAGGCGGAATGAGCCTGGGAAGGGCTCGACTTCAGGGAGAGGAGACCTGGGGAAAAGGCTTTTAAGGAAATTCTCCCTCGGGGATGTAAGGGGAGGAGAGGATGGAAGGAACGGAACCCCTCTTTGCCCCGGTAGGGAGAGCCCTATCCGCACACGCAGATCAGATCTTCGCGGTGCAGCAGGTGCCTCTGAACCCCTTCGCTTCTTCCCCGCGCCGTCCCTGGGAGCAGCGCCTGAGGGAGCCCACAAATACCACCTTAATAGCCGTAATAATTAAAAACAACAACAACAACAAAAACCCCCTTCTGCCTGGCCTTAATGATCCTTTACACACATTCCCCACTCGCTCCCTCCCCCGTCCCCCCAGTGAAGGGCAATGATTATTCGCACTCCTCTGCTTGCCGAGAGCGGAGCCTGATGAAAGGACTTTATCCTCGAGTGACTCCATCGCTTGCTCCTCCTCCTCTCCCCAGCCCGCCGGCCGCCTCGCTTCGCTCTCAGCCCTAATTGGGCTCTTGCTAATATGATTAAAGCCCAGTTAAATGTTTCTTGATAAATCTTGTCAAGAGAGGATCCCCCCCCTCGTCCCCCGTCCCCTCCCTCTCTGTCGGTTGTCAGAAGCCCGGTTACAGACAGGACATGCCCGGCTCCTGCTGTTCATACTCTGGTGGGAAGTTGGCATTTCACAATTGTTCCTTTAACAGGGTTGTTTTGGAGCCGCTCCTGGGGATCGTTCTTCTTCAGGCCGGGCTTGCTGATAAGAACCGCCCGTGGCTTTTATGTAACACGTTAGGATTTGGTCCTGGTCCCAAAATCTCACTGTTTCTTTAGCCTTTTATTTCATACCGACCCTCCCCCCCTCCTTCTTCTGCTCTTGGTAGCCTGTTCCCGGAAAGGCTCTCGCTCGATGCGAGTCGGCAGGGCGCGATCGCCCATGTAAAAGCCCCGCAGGTCCCGGTGGAGCTGCGCGGGGGTCGAAGGTGCGCGCCGAGGACTGGCTCCGCATCGACAGCCGCCACACCCGCCCCCCCTTCCCGGGAAAATTCCCGCTTCCTCGGCTCCTCTCTCCGCTCTAGGAGCCCTCGCGAGAGGCTCCCCCGTTGCCGCCCGTCGTTGTGCGAGGCGCCCCGGCCCCCCAGCACAAGTTTTGCCGCTGCGCTCGCGGCTGCGGGCGCGCTCTCAGCCCTTCACCTGCGCCTGTTTTCTTGTGATTACACCGCAACTGGACTCGGGCATTAGACCACATCCCGGCCCCGTTATCATTTGGGGACTCTGGTTGAATTCGTAGGAATTAGGAGCCCGCAGTCGGCGGTGGAGGGGAGGGTGGTTCCCGGGCTCCGGGCATCCCTGCAGCCGGCCACGGTCTTGGCGGCGCTGCCTGGGCTGGCTCGCCCCGCCGTTTTGAGGGGCTCGTTTGGTGGGGCTGTTGGCTTACTCTCACTTTGGTTTTCAGTTTTCTTTGGGGGTGCAGATGTTCGGCAGAGGCTTTTCGAGGGCTTTTGGTGGCTGTTGCTTCAGCCTTAATGGCCTTGGAGGCTGCAGGGGATGTAGTTGTTGGAGGGGGGATGGGGACAGGCTGTTTGGCCCTCTGTCGAGCCGTGAAGCCACGGTCTGGAAGCTCTTCGATCCGGGGCTGGAAGTGGTATTTATTTCCCGATGGCACACCTGGCCCTGGCTCCAGCCCGCGCCCCTCCACAGTAGCCCGTGCCCCGCGTGCGAGCGGAGGGCTGCTGCCACACAGCTTTTCCACGGGAGACACGCACTGCCTTCACCCATTGGGAAGCAGGGACATAGGTCGCCGAGGGACACGGACCGACTGCCCTGGCGAAGAGCCCCCGAATCCCTCCCACTCGCCACCGTTTCAGCCCCTTCAGCCCCTTCGCTCCCGAGGCTCGCCCGGGGACAGGCGGCAGCGCGCTGTCCGTCCGCCCTCGGGGCCGCCGGTGCGGGGACGTGCTGGACCGCGGGAGGCAGCGGAGGAGGAAGGTCAAAACCAAACAAACGAAAAAATCACCCCCAGCCCTGGGGAGCGCAGCTCCAACAAAGGCGCTTGTTCCCTGGGCAGGGGGAAAACCGAGCCAAGGGGTAAAACGGAAATCTGCCTCCCCGCCGAGCCCTGCTGCCTCTTCCCGGCGGCAGGAGCCCGGGGGCGCGGGGCTGAGCCCCGGCGGGGCGAGGGGGCGCGGGCAGAACTCCAGAGGGGCCGACAGGGAGGGGGTAGAGCCCGGCAGGGCAGGCGGGGGGTGCGGACCTGCGCCCCTCCAAGGGCGGGCAGGGAGCGTAATGCTGAACCCGTGCAGGGACCCTCGTCCCGAGGGGGGTTCTCTGCTCTCGTTCGCCCCAGCGGAGCGTCGGCCCTCCCCGGGCGAGGTTTCAACCGCGGTTTGAGGATGGTCCTCTCTCCCTACTCGTTCCTTCCTCCCTCCCTTGTGTGTTCCCCCACCGGGGTGGGTCTGGGTTTTTGCGAGACCACAAGAGCTGCGGCCCCTTTGGCCCGGGGCTGTTGATTTACCCTAGCAGAGTCCCAAATAAGCAGCTGTTTGTGCTCTAGCTGGAACGCTGGAGGCTTTCTAAGAATGGCGCTTTTCTTACTCGAGGTTTTTTTTTTTTAATTTAATTTTATTTTTATTGGTACATCGAACCAGCCTACAGCATTGCTGGCGTCTTTCCACCAGGTGTCTGGGGCTCAGAGAAAAATTCAAATTAATCTGAAAATTATGAGACAGTTTCCCTCCCCTTCTCCCAAATAAAATAATTATGAGAGAAAGAATTGGTACAAACTGTCCAGTAAGGGATTCAAGATGGAAACAGAAAAGCACCTTCACCCCACCAGAGTGGTGAGGACCCAGAGGGGCCTTCCGCAGACAGGAAGGAATCAAAGCAGCTGGAAGATGGAATTTGACTGGTTTGAGAACCAGCTTCAGAGATGTGGTTACCACCCACAGCAAGGGACTTGACCTCGTGATCCAAAACATCCCTTCTAATCCTCTCCCTAAAACATAATAACTTGCCCTTCTATATACAAAAAAAAAAAAAAAAAAAAATCAAGTACATTGCACACATTAAACTATTCTGCTTCACAGCTCTCTTGTAGGTATGAGTCTCTATTCCCATTCTGCAGAGGAGTTAACTGGTTTGCTCCAGGGGTCACACTTGTAGCTGGGGGCACTTGCTCGGTCCTGATACCCAGAGCCCACATCACCACCCAGCACTGCTCTACTCAGTGAGGTCCCCCGTGAAACTATGCTGTTATGAACTGAGAGAGGGCTATCTGCAAATACAAGGGGCTGCTTCGCGAGATCCAGGAAATACCAATTCTGGATGTTGTTTTAAACCTAAGTATACGGTATGAGGAAACAGACCTGCAACTGGGGGGGTTAGGTGTTAAACTCTCAGTGTTTGACTATTATAATTATTTAACTAAGCTCCATTTAGTCTTGATAAGTAGCCCTTGTTACTTTTAGAGGAACCTTTCTGAACTTACTGAAAGATTTCCTACTCACCTGACTTACAAAAGCAATCGTTCTCTTTCTGAATAAATAGAGAGGACTGAGTGATGCTCATGCTTTAGATATAGACAGCAAAACCTAGACTCAAATCTACTTGCTTTTCTTATGCAAATCTTCTCACAGGATTAGAAGGGAAAGTAAACAGCAGTCCAACCTTAAGATCTTTTTCTTTTTAGAGGCAGCCTGTTATATAAATCTGAAACAGAAACTGTTTTCATTTGAAGATCAAATAGAAGTTATCTAGTGAAGCTGACAAACAGGGCAGAATAATCTCTTTGCATTTTTGAGAAATGGATAGCTCTGGTTTTGTTTCAAGGTAAGTAACTTTTAAATAATATTTAACGAAATAATTGACCTTGATGTTTAAACTACAACTTCCTTCACGTCATTAAGCTCACTGTTTTTGAAAAAAAAAGTTTAGTATCTGAACTCTGGCATTCATTCTACTAATCTCATAATAACATTTGTTTCTTGTGGAATTTTGTTTGATGAACTCATTGGTGAAAAAGAGAAAAAGTTCAGAACAACATGAGCTTTACAGCTCATTTATATTTTTTCTCCCCGAAAAACAGCAAAAGTACCCATATGCAGAATGACTTTTCAGGAATAATTTTTCAGATGGACAGATCAAGAAGAAGCTTCCTACAGCTGAACCATAAACCTTGAGACAAACTGTGTTCTTTTAAGGTGTATTCTGACTTCTAAAAAACATTGCAGTCCTAGACTACAAAAAATCAATTTGTAGAATTTTTTCCTCAGGATAATTAGGCTCTGAGTCTGCTTTTGAAATGTGAGAGAAATGGAACTAACTTCATAAAGTGTGTCTATCACATAAAGCTTTTAGGACAGCCTGATTCACACTATATCCTGCTCTTTGTTCAAGTGACAGATTTCCAACAGCAGAGAGAGGCACATATCTGGGGACTGCTATTATCTAAACTAAATATGTACATTTTTGATCAGTTCTATTTTATTTGAATACTCACAATTTCTGTTTCGGGATCTTAAGCATGAAAGGACTGCAGAGATGTGCATTTTATTAACTATTTATCATTCTTTGTACATGCACAAAGGTGCATAAACATACACATTTACTAGTCTCTCTGCTCTTCAAGAGTTCAGAAAATTACATGCAAAATTATTTCAAATAAAAGCAAACAAACAACCAAACCACATACTCATTATCATACAAGAAAACAGGTAAACAAACAAGGTGGGGAGAAATAAAAGCAATAAATGAACAGAGTTTAACTTAATTTTTATTTGTCTGTAAAGGAAAAATATCATGGCAGGAGTGGATAATTATTTTTTTTTAAGATCCTTGAATTACAAAACACTGGTATCTACCAAAACACTGTTGTGTACCTTGCACATTGTGTACTCACACATAGATGAAAGCTCTTCCTTTGTCCCGCTGGCACACATTTTTTCTCTCCGGTGAGTTCCTATTTTCAATACGAGGACGTATGAGAAATCAGGTTGCTTTACTGCCAACAAAGGACACATAGTTAACATTTCCACTGATAAACAACATTTGAATTCCCTCCACAGGTACAAACAGTCAGCTCAATAACATTTTAAGGCCCAGGATCTAGAGAGCATGGTGATGTTACACAACTGGAGATGTGACGGTATCTGGCAATCTGAGCAGAGTCACACTGGCCAAGGGACAATACAAGTTCTGTGTCAGGCATTGCATTGATGCAGGTTGTCTCAACTCCACAAAAGTATCATGCAGTGCAAGCAAGAATAAATTCTCAGAGTCATATCCCATCTCATCATTATCCTCTATCTCTTCCTCCCCTATGACAGAATTGGCATAAGACATCCCTCAGAGCATTCTGTTGCAGTCCCTCAAGCTCCTCTCAGCTCCTCAGCCCCACATACGAGGTGCCAACTGACTACCTGGTAACAAGCTGCGTCTGGCAGAGGGGAGCACCCCCATCAGAGCGATGATGTGTGTTTGGAGGAGATGGGGCTGTTTCTGTTGCCCCCATAATACCCACACTGACTTAACACCAGCAAGTGAAGACAGGAGGTACCCCCAGCCTGTGGGGCTATTGTGCAGTTCCCTGTCTACATAGGTTGCCTCTGTGTCTGCCAAGCTATATTTTTACTTCTTATGCAGCTACTGCTCTTCAGTTTTACACAGAAGGAGAACATGGCACTTGGGGATGGCAGTCCTCAACCTGAAATACTACGGATGCTACAACAGAGTAGCAGTTGTTGTTCAGATGTAGTTACTTGCAAAAGCTGCTGGCTCTAATTTTTGGGGTGTTTTTTTTTTTAGATTGTGAACTACAAAGAAAACAGAACAGTTACTCTTGCCAGTGAATTGGGTGCTGTGCCTTCTATAAGTCACATGAGACCTATCACCAGTATGCAACTGACACCCAAGCTGATACCTCTTTTCCCAACAACCAAACATAGCTTGCAACATACTGGTAGTGACAGGAGATGGCATTTCTGTTACTCTGGGTATACATGTTCATACCATCTCCTGTTACTCTGATGGTGATTTGACAGGAACCCACCTAGCGTGTTGCCTCAGCCCAGGGTGTTAAGAAGGAAGCTGTGCAAAACTAGGCTTCTCTGTGACGCTGAATACACTGCTCTTCCCTATTCTCCTGAGGATGATTTACCTTGAGATTGTGCTGGACCTTGGGAGATTCTCTCACCCCAGTTCTCATATCTACTGCCTTAATACTTGCTAAGGGAACTAGCAAGAGTGACTCTGTCCTAAATTTCATCAGTCTCTGGTTGTCTTGCTTTAGAATCTTCTGTCCTAAAAAACTTCTTATCAGGCATGGCTATTTTTTATATCCTTTGCTGAACTGGTATAGAGCTTTTCTGCCCACTGCAAAAGAGTCACTGAATATTTCCCCCTGTACATCTGTGCCAAATTCAGTGGTTCTTATGGAGATCATGTCAGTCAACTTGTAGAGAGCTTCAGGGTCTGTAGGTAACATGCGCTTAAACAATATATGCCTTATATATACATTATATATATATATACATTTCCTCACCTTTTTTTCCAAACATACTGAGTCTGTCAGAGAACTTTGGGGAAGCTGTAACCATGATGAAGGCACTAATGTTGTGGATACACGTAGGATTAAGACTGCTAGCCACTGCAGCTTGTCACTGCTGCCTGCACCTTACTAAAGCACAAAACTCTTGTGACTGGCGTGTCCTCCACTTCACTGAGGTTACATGACAGATGCCAGAAAATGTGTCAACCCACTCCCCACCTCTTCAGCATTATTAGCCCAGGGAGGGAAATGCAGCCAAAGAACACGCACACAACTTTGACAGGTTCTGCCTAATCCACCCACATAATGACATTTCTTATGCTAAGTGCCAGAGCGGTGTAGGGAGGCCACTGCCTGTACCAGCTGCTGGCAAGTCAAAGTTAGTTTCATGGTTATGTTTAAGAGATAGCCTGATGTTACGTTAAGAAGTCTTTGTCTCCTGTGGTGCAGCGCTCAGAGAATGACATCAAAAGCCTTCCTAATTCACCCCCCGGGTCATCTGATTATAGGCATGGCACAGAGCCATGCTGCCCCAGGAGACTGAGTCACGACGACATCCATGACTATCCTCTTATTCCATGGAAGGAAGTAATGTGCCTTGACCATGAAACAACCAGGAGTAGATTACATCTTTCCTCGTGTCAGCTTAGCCTTGCTGGCTGTTGGGGCAGGCACTGGAGAGGCAAGAGCAGCCTCTCATTTCCCAGCCTTGCTCCTTCCCACCCCTACCTCAGGGAAGCCATTCCTCCCCATGCTGGGACATGCCGTGTGGGTAAACCACATGAGAGGGTTTTGCTCAGCCAGGCAAGGAAGACGATGCTCTGGCTCTCTTCTCCAGTGTGGTGCAGTTACATCACATGGTGAAACATCCGTCTCTCCTCCAACAGGCCAGGCATATCTGATCATGAGGATGCTGTGTGTTCTCCATTCCTTGGCATTTGTCCTTGTAATTAGTCTATCTGTTTCTGATTTACTTATTTTCAGGCAGTCTTCTGCACCCTTGCTCCCTCGTTTGGGCACATGGGGCAAACCACACACTTGCCCTTAAACTACACAGAAAAATAAAATCAGAAACAGACTAACCACAAGAATCAATAGCAAGGGGCAGAAGGCACACAATTGGATACTGGAGCTTCCTTCAGAGATCCATCTGCTTCTAAATGTGATGTAACTAGGCTCACATACCACATCTGCAAAAGGGGGTAACAGATTCCTCTGCGTAACCTGACTGGCAGGGTAAAACTATGCTGGCTCAGAGAAGCCAAGGCATGTTTAAAAATCATTTCTAAGGAAGAAAAAGAAGTCCGTTTTGTGCTCACAGAGCTAAAGCAATCCCTTTCAAGTCTGACGTGATTCCTGTTAGTGTTATTGTTGCTTCCTAGAATTTAGGCTTGAATTTGGCAGAAGTCAAGAAGCCAAGGCATACACAGAACCATTTGTGAGAATCAGTGTGCCTGTGTGCATGGGCCAATTCTTTCCTGAATAAACACCAGTCACTGGGCTGCTGGGTAAAGTGGCGATATATGATGGCAGTCAGACGTTTAGGCTCACACCCATGAGGAAAGGCTATTTAAGGCAAGTTACCTTTTTTCCTACAAATAAACACAACCAGATAATAAACCACACCTCTCAATGCCAATAAAATATATGTGTTATATTCCATAACTGTTCCTTGTTTGTCTCCCGAAAGTAACATCAGTGCCTGGGAGGTAGTATCAAGCCATTAATCAAAAATAAATGAGCAGTACAGGAAATGAAGGATATTTATGAGTATAAATATCTTCCTGTGTATCCAGAATACAGGAGCTGCCTGAAAACATTGTGATTAGAGTCAATACACTCGATCCAGCCACACAGACAGTGTGCACAGCTGTCATTCCTATTCTGAACATCTCATTTGATACCCTGGGGTTCTGCAGCCCTTCATCAGGTGAGCGATGTGAGGTTGTTGTTCATGTGATAGATCAGACAGTAGAGAAACACTCCAGACAGAAACCTCTGCTTGTTTCTTACTAGGAAGAATAAATCTTTCCTTCTTTTGGAATCCACAGAAATACAGATGCAAAAGCAGGACATGGATAAATGAGAGAAGATAAGGTATTGCTCCTGCGAGCAGAACATCCTGTCTTCAAAATGGGTGAGTCTTTCCAAACTTCCCAGATATTTCATTGCCATTCAAATAGTTCAATAGATCTGCCTCCCTCTCCTTCCCAGATACTTTCCAGCATTCTAAGCCATAATAGAAGCAAGTAGAAAATAGAAGTTTGTTTTGAAAAAAGAGATGAGACAAATAAAAGGAAAGAAAAAATAAACAAACAAACAAACCAATCAAAAAAAAAAAAAAAAACCTGAGAATGCCCTAAATTTCATAGTTAATCTCCTGGACACTGTCACAGAATTTTGCATATCTCCGTGAAGATGTGGTTGATTCTGGTTAATCATTAGCAGAACTTAGGGCAGCTGTATAAACAGCAGATTTCTACACCTACAGGTCTTCATTCATTTCCTCCAGTGAGGTTTTTAATTTGACTGGCAGCTAGCCTATCTGGGCAGCTGATAAGAGAAGAAAAAATCACCCTCCAGTCCTTGCATCGCCACTGCCTTTCCTCTGGTTCTCATCACAGAAGTGTACAAAGAATTAAAGAGCTCCCAATACATTTGTAGCCAAATATTTACCCTAAGTGAGGTAGATTATATTTGCTTATTGTACCCATTGCCATCCTGGCATGTGTTCAAGACTGTGTAATTCCTTGGAGTGCTATTGAATAGTTTAAAAAAAAAAAAAAAGAGAACTTTGTTTATAACAAACTGTTTGCCAATGAGTGCACATTCGATGTTGTCCAGGGTATAGTACCTCCTGAGCTCACACGCCTGGCGTTTGGGCACTTGGCGTTCTCTCACTTCACAAACAGAGCGCTGGGGACAGTCCTGGAACGTGGCCAGCTTACCTTAGTCTGTTGCAGGGTTATTAAGAGTATTTTGAAATTGTCTCAGGCATTTCATGGAGAGAAAACATAATTAAACAATGTTCAGAGGAAACATTCTTTAAGGAAATAAAACTTCATCTTAATCAGTTTGCTTTTTTGAGAGCATATTTATTTTGAAAACATTTTAAATGGAGACAAATTAAAATATTATTTACAATAAATTATATTTAAATTATTGTTTTCCATAAAGTGAAAACATGGTTCCTTTTAATCCTGCTTTCAACTTTATATAGCATTCATACATTTAACATTTCTCCTACTAAACTGAATATTTTAATGTCATTATAAATTTGGGCTTTCTGGTGTGAGAATGATTTGACACTTACGGAACACTTCCACCATGCCAAATATATTTTCTTCGAATTTTCAATCCCTGAAAAATTCAGCACCTTCACTTTTTTCCCAAGTGCTGGAATTTCCCATAGAATGGAAATTCTGTTTACTGACCAGATCTGCTAAAATTTCTTTCTCTATTAAAAATAAAAAAGGGGGGGGAGGGTGTCACAAATACACAACCGTAAACTTGTCAGAATGTATTTCTTATTGTTGGCTCATATGTTGCCCTCTTTTGGTAGCTTTTGTATTGTACTACACATAAAATATTTAACTGCTGTAGCACTTCAACATCCAAAGGGGACTGTACTGAATGGTAGAACTAAGTAAATGTATGAGGAGAGCAATAGGTTGTGAGTTAGGCACTTAAATAGCTTATGGAGACATCCTGTCAGGAGAAGAAAAGCACTAGGGAATGAATGAGTAGTACAATATAAAACTGGGTTATAAAGGTTAATGAGAAAGAAGAAAAAGGAGAAGGATCTGTAGGTACTCGCTCACGTGAATAATTTAATCCCATATCCTGGCTTTGATCTTCTGATGACAAACACGACTTTCAAGTATTCGTTCGATCAAGATTTGTAAAGGGAAACTCCGCCCTAATCGTCACTCACTTGGTCTTTCTCTGTTACTTATTTCATAATCTACGCAGGGGTTTTATTAAATTCTTATGGATATTGAGTAGTCAATCCCAGAAAAGTGCCTGCTAATTTTCCAAGACTAAATTCCTACTTAAGTTAACACTTTTTTCACTAATAAATTTCTGAACGATAAAATTAAAGATTGCGTGTTTTTATGCAGTGATTTGTTAATACTAGCTATAAAATCGTGTGATACAGACTGCATTATAAGCGTAGAATAATTATTTAAGCAGACACTGAGGTGTTAATTTTTTCCAGAAGACAGGTTTTTTCCTACTATTTCTGAGTAAAATTTACAAAAAGAAACCACTTCAATCTGTGACAATGATGAAGAGTTTGAGGAGATGGGTATTCACCTCTACTGACTTTGTAAAAGAATTGAGTACAAACTCCCCCAAAATGCCATTCTTAGAGAACAAACTGCTTGCTAATTCATACAATTCTCAGTTAAAAGTACAATAAATGGTTACATAGAAGAGATATTTCAACCATATCTGTGTTCCCAGTTCAGCATTTCACAGCCCTATTCTTTAAAGATTAATTTTTCTTGGTTTGAAAATCAGCATCAGGAATTCAGCCTCACAGGAACTCTTTTATGAACAGTCACAGAAATTATTTCAGAACTCAGAAGGGAACCATTCCTCCCACCTTGAATTGTGGAGCTTTTGTGGCAACCATATATGATCAGGAAATCTTGGGATAGGAAAGAACTCCCAGCCTTCCAAAGTAAAGACACAAATTCTCCAGTGCTTTGTTCAAATCTATCCTAAAACCCCCAGCAATATGAGCTCCCCTTGAAAGACCATGCAACAGCCTTCCCATTTTCACTTTAAAAGAAATATACTCAAAAGGCATGATTTGGTTGCCTTCCTCTCTCTCAATTATATAATGTTTGCTGCTTTAGGATTTTGCAGACCTTTGTTCCATGTCTAAGAATATAGCAGCCCAGCCTTACGGAAATAAATGACTGCCTGCTGATTTCAATGCAGCCAATGTGCACCTTTCAGTGGCCAAGGGCTCACAGATATGACTTTTTGTCACGTTTCCTTGCAGGTCTAACCAAATCCCTTCTGCTCCAGGGTAATGAAGTGCTTTAACATGCGCACTGTTTAGCTTGATATGTAGTTCCTTCGTTAAAGCCACCTAGTACGGCAGTAAAGGGAGTTGTAAATCTGCAGCACAGCTCATACACCTAAAGTTAAGTTTATGCTTAATGAGATGTTTGGTTTGAGCCTGACTCTCTCCCCCAAGTGTTTTTTCCAGCCTTTGAATCGTTATGGGATTTCTTCCAGCTCCTTCCAGTCAGTCAGTGGTTGTCAATATTGAACACAGAGTTGAATGTAATTGCATAGAGTTTTACATGGCCACTATCACCACCCTGTATTGTGATATGTCTTTATGTGCACAGCCTTTATCATTGCATAAATGCATAACTCTCTCCCATCTTGTCTCCTCTCCCCTATACCTTGAAACTGTATCAGCGATAGTGATGGCCATTTCTTTCTTTCTTTCTTTCCTTCTTTCTTTTTTCTTTTTCTTTCTCTTTCTCTTTCTTTCTTTCTTTTTTTCCTTCTTTCTTTGTTTCTTTCCTTCTTTCCTTCTTGCTTTCTTTCTTGCATTCTTACACTCTTTCTTACATTCTTTCTTTCTTCCTTTGAGTTGTTTGGGTGATTTTGTACTCAGCTTTCTAATATCTCCCAGTCCTTTGATATCATTTGTCTTCTGTCTTCTGTTTGCATTCCTACTACTGGTTTAGTATCATCAGCACATTTCACTATTGTGCTGTTTACCTCTACTTTGAGATTACCATAGAGACATTAAATAGAACAATGTCTGTCACAAGTTCCTGCCATGACCCACAATACATTTCTACAAGCTACAACAATTGACCATTGCTCTTTGTTTACATACTTTCTCCCATTTCAGTCTACACAGCAGTGTTCCCCGCCAAAACAATTGAAGTTCTTTCTCTCAACATGAATACCTGAAATAGTGTCAAGTGACATATTCAGTGCTCTGTATAGGCACTCACCCACATTCCCACCCAGTCTGTGTATCAGCTCACTCACTGAGCATACCACCTTGTTTGCTGAGTGCCAGCTTGGAGCATCCTGACCATAGCCCACATCCTTGGCCCCCAAGTCTGTAATATACAGAATTCATAATGTTTCATATTAACATGAAAGGCACATTTAATATGTTTTATCTTTTACAAGACCATACCGCTTGCTGCTCCTGATATTATTTGCCTCAGTGTTTCCTTGGGATTAGTTGGATGACTTAGCTACATGAAATAAACAGAATTTGGCCTAAAATATTTAAAACATTGACCTTGATTTATGACTTTTGAGGTCAGAAAGGACCATTAACTATCCTATCTAACCTCTTCTGTGTCACAGACATTACCCCATTTCCCATATACTGAGCCCAATAATTTCTGCTTGGCTGACACATGTTTTCCAGAAAGGGATTCAGTTTTGATATGTGCACAGTCACTTTCTTGGGCAGTTTGTTTCAGCAGTTCATCACACTTACTGCTACAGATCCAAGCCTCAATGCTTGCTTCAATTTACTTGGCTTACATTTCCAACCACTGATTCTTGTAATACATTAATCTGATGCAAGACTTTTTTTCTTGTTGTGAAGGTAATTATACAGTGTAATCCACTCGTCTCATTTTGGTAAGGGAAACAAAACATACTTTCCAACCTACAGGCAGTTCTTACACCTTTTCTCCCACCCTTTCTCAGATTTCTAGCACGCATTGCGCTGCAACACACTACAGTCATATAGTCAACTTGTATGTCCCTGCTAACTTATTCAAAGAGGACATTATTCCTCTTTCATACCATCAGACTGAGTCCTGTGTCCAGTTGCTTTCCCACAATGATACCGAAGACTTCTCAAGCACTGCCCTTGGGATATGATTTCTATCGCATCAATGCAGACACCGCATGATTTAAAATTCATGTTGTCTGCAGAGGTCCTTCTCACCAAGTTTGGGCTGCTCCATCTTCGCAATTTATTTGTAATTCCACCAATTTTAATTTCCTCCCTAATTTACTAAGCATCGTTTTACTAGGGATGTACTTGTCTCCCAAACATTAAGGACAATTCTGTGGCCTGCCAAGCGTAACACCCATTTCTGCAAACTGACTCCAGAGCTTTCATTTGGAGCTGACAGCTGCTTTTTGACATCTATCAGTTAGTCAGTTCTTAATCCACTCGGCAGTCACTCAATAACTATTGTACAGCACTCACTTTTCCCAAGTGCCTAAACAGAAAAGGCAAACAAGTGTATTTGAATGCTGAAAAAATGGATTCAGAACTTAAATCCTGGAAAGTGTTAAAAAGCCTAATCCCTACTGGAGCCTAAACGCTTATAAACACGCAGACTTATGTGACTGGTTGTAGGTCCACAGTTATGAAACCTCATGCTTTGTATATTTTTCTGTTGATATTAATTTCTCTTATCTGTGAAAGACAAAACTTAGACTGTTGGATGGACCACATGTTGTCTTTTGTAGTCACATACGCATAGATTTCCTTTTGTTTCTCTGCATCTCCACAGGTAACTATTATTTTTCAAAAATAATTGGCAATGTCAGTGTAAATCTTTTAGATAATACTTGTCATATTATTGGGTGAGGATTATGCAGCTTTAGTGACTTTCATACATATATTCAAATATCCTAAGTATTCCCTCATCTGTTTCTATCAATAGGATTTATTTATTTGTGCCACAGTGTTTCTTTCTTGTTAATTGCTTCAAGTTATTTTATGTAATTAAAGACAGATGGTAAAGCAAAGTTCAGTATCTCATCCATTTGTTAATCGGTGGCTTATGCAGCTCTATAAATGTAGCAGGGATGTTATGATTTTGGTGTTTTGTGTGCTGTGCTTTAAATTAAATACTGGGACCAATTCCTAGTTATGCTGAAGCCAATGACAAAAGCTGCCATTGACCAGGATCTCGCAGTGGGAGACCATGGATGAGGAAAGCTGTGAGCCAGCTCAGTGTGGTGTTTATACTTTACAGAGGCACACAGCTCACCCACTCCTACACCCAGGTCTTACCCTGGACCTTTGCATCAACAGCTTCCACAGATTGTCAGTAGGAAATGAGCATCCAGATCAGGGCATTGATGAAGAGGTTTATGGAAACCCATCACTGGTTTCAGCATTCTTTGGGCTTATGCTATTTTGGGTGATTTTTTTATTTTTTTTTTCCATATGCAAGGGAGCAAAACATCTGTTTTCATTAAGGACATCTTGTTCTTCAGATTAGAGGAAATCACCAGAAAAGGAATAACAAACAAAAGTCTCCAGAGGAGAGAGAAGCCTGCCACGTGCTCCCTTGGGCAGCCATCTTGAACTGATCCCGAGCGTGGCCTGCAGCCTGCGAGCAGCGCAGCCGGCCCGGCTTCCTCCCTCCCGCACAGTCCACGCACCGCTCACCCCACACCCAACCTGTCCATGGGCTTGTTTTACCCCAGCTGCTTTTCACCTCCACAAAAACCCGTAGAGTGCTCTCCTCGCCCTGCAGGCTGGAGCACGCAGTACTGTATTGATGCCCTTATCCTTCCTCTTTCATAAAGAGGAGATTCATCGCCTTCTTGCTGGTTTGCCTGTCCATCCGCTGGGCCCCCACACTGGGGGAGTGTGTCATTTGCACAGCCACCAGCGGCAGCAATGGGTTTCTAACCAACTTGCTTGCTCCCATCTTTCAGTCCAACAAGCTATTTGGCTTTATCTGTTTTGACTCAGTATGAGCCTGCTCCTATTGTTTCTCGCATTCTTGCATTTCCACCGCAGTATGCAACTGACAGAAAAGCAATTTCTCAATTAGACTACAAGGGGTGTGCTGGGAATCGCAAGTCAGCCTAAGGATTTATGTGCTACACCAAATTATCATAACTGACACAACACTTCCAGCAAGTGAGTTTGGAAATATCAGAATCTCCCCCATCCCCTCGCCGCCACCACCACTCCTCCCCCACCTCCACCCCCCCTTCCTTCTTTGGGGAGGCCAAATTAGAGAGAATAAGGATTCCTCATCGCTACCATGAGTCATGCTCACATTGAGCACATGGCTGGTGAGGTCAGCGACAAGGGTTACTGGGCTTCAACTATAGAAAAAATGGATTTTTCTAAATGCATCACAGACAGAGCAACATGAAAGAAGAAGAGGAATGCAGAAGCCACCAAGGCCCCTAAAGCAGAGGTGAAAGGGAAGCACAGATGGACTCATACTCCTCAGAAGAATGACCAGAGGCCGGTGGCATGGGACGCTTTGCCCTTTTATTCACCTAAGCTTTTGTCCCTTAACATAAGCCTTTATTTCCCTTCCCCCATGACTGTTCACAGAAACAACAAATTCACCTATTTTCCTCAGCTTAGGATGGGATTTTTGAAAGCATTAGCACCACTTATTCTCAGGAACACGCAGTGAGGCATATTTGAAAATAACCGAGTAATTTTTGCCAAGCAGGTGTCATGCATAATCCCTATTTAAAATTCAGATATTGAACTTTAAACACACGCTTAAGTCCCAATAAAGACAATGCAATTTAAGCAAAGTGTAATTCAGCATGTGCTTGGATGACTGCTTGAATCAGATCACATCTGAGGAAGGATTACCCACACCAGCAATTGAGCAGTGGATTGTTAGATGGCACTTAGATTGCTGAATCTACTACAGCATGTAGGTTTTTTCCTTTGTTTTTACTTTTTCTTTTTTTCATGTGTGTTCCTGGAAAACAAATTTCATCCTTCAGGAAACTGGCTGTATTTGGCACCTATTTGGCACATTTTTACCTATTGAAAAGAAAAGATAGTTGAAAATTCCAAAGTGCTTCAACCACAGAGGAAAAAATCTTCTAATGTTGATGCTGAAACACAGCTTTAAGTTTTAATGATTGATACTTCTTTTTTTCTTTCTCTTTTAATTGTTAAATGCTAAAGCAGCAAGCAAACACACTTTGCAGTCTATTGCATCAGGCTCTATTTAGTAGGTTGGCTCCTGCCAACAGCAGGTTCAGAACTGCCAGTTCTAATTAAAAACTTTATTTTAAAGATACATTTCACAGTTTATTCATGGCACCCTGAGAAATTTAAATTGCTGGATTGAGCAAATGGATACACTTTCTTTTCTACTGATTCCCAAGTAATGGCTTTAATTAATTGTTTCAACAATTAATGATTGATCTACTATTGCTGCTGAAATCAGTTTCTTCTTTTAAACAAATCACCTAGAGTGGACTCCCCAGGTCCTGTCTATTTCTTTGCCTAGGGTCCAGCTGTATTTTATTTTCGTTTGTAATTTTATGTTGCATCAGCCCAAAAATGGAGAAAGATTATTCTCGTCTCAAGAATTTCTGTGACAAATCCTTTTTGTAGTCCCACTTGTAACAGACAGACTATTGCCATCATAAACTCTGCATAAGTAGCGTTGTGAAATCTGTGATTTATAAGCATATTCCATAGCAAAAAATATTTTGATAACCCATGCTTCTCCCTGCTGTATCTAGCTCTCTGGCTCAGAAAAATACATGAGTGAAGCAGCTTTCTTCCTTCTAGATTTAGTGGGAAAATAGCGCCTTCAAGAGCAAAGTCTTTCCTGAACACCAGATCTGGAAATGCCACATGTATGGGTGGCTAAATTTTGCTTCAGCTTATTTCTCTGCCACCTAAGGCACACACTGAATGGAGTTTTAAAGTAGCAACATGTAGCCTAACCTTTTGACTCATCTTGTTTTTACAGTTATTGATCGAATGCAGAGTATGAATTACACTTCTATAAATAGCACTTGTTATCTTGTATCTTTTATAAGATTTTCAGATTAAAAATCTAGACCATGTGTTCTACTAAGTGATGAAATAATATATCTTTATTTTATTATTTGGTCATCATTAGTTACCGTAGAGCATATTGCCAGCAGCAAGTCCTCAAAAAAATTGTATACTGACAGTATCAGATAAGAAAAAAAACCTACAATGCATTAGAGCTCTATCTGCACTCTTACAATGATATAAGCACATCTCAGTCACTTAGTGAAGTCAGATATTTGCATTTACCAGCAGGTTCTAAAGCATAATATATGCTAAAGATTCCTTGAAGAGTTTCAGACTACAGACAGTATCTTCATAAATTTTATCATTGAGACTCACCCTTGCTTTCTGATCACACAGAAACCTTCTGGTTTTGGTGGCTGAATAACAACCCTGAGGCAAGTACAACTGTTAACATTTGAAAGTGCTAACTGGGAAATATTTAATGCATTTTTAGCTACTTGTAACACCATTAAGCTGTTGGGGACAAAAAGAAAAAAAAAACAACCAAATAAACAAACAAAAATAACAAACAAACAAAAAAAAAAAAGCAGTGGATCCTATCTGGTGAGCCAGCTCTTCCACAGACCTCCAGCAAACACTCCCCAGGTCTTTGATGATCTACAGACCACAGCTTGAAATCCACTGCAATGTCTGAAATCTCACTCTTAGAGTAGCTGAACATTCTTCACACCTGTATTTTTCTTTTTACAGTAAGAGCTGGATCTGGCTTCAACTGCATGATAAAGAAAGACGTATAATTTTGACTGAGAGACATTTAACTAAACCACCAATATACTCTCTTAATTCAAAGCAGGAATAGGGCGAACATCTCCAAATCCCAAGAATGTATTATATCATCAACTCCTTGTTTTTATGTGGTTCCAAATCATCAAAAAGATTGTGTAAGAGCAGCTGATTCCCAATATAGATATCCTTTTCTTGGGCACTAAGTCATGCCAAGACCCTGGCTGAAATTTTACAAGTGTCTCAGATTGTACTTTAAATAATAGTTATTAGTCATAAGGATTGGCTACCTTTCTTTTCTTTGAAAAGAAGCTATAAATGTATCGTCATTTATTCATTTCTGAAATCATCACATTGTTCTCCAAAAGAGTCGGGTTAAATTTACAAAATTTAGGAGCATATGTTGTGGGACATGTGTAGGATGCCCCTACCACTAAACTCTAGTTTAAGAGAATGTGTCCCATCCCAGCTGGGAATTCTGTGAAAAGTATTTTCAGTCAGAAGTAAGCACTCTTCTGCAAATTTGTGAAGGTGGGATTTCCTCCTCATTTATGTAAAGCAGTTTCTATCTTGAATAAAAATAATCTGATAATTACTTCTAGTCTTGCATTGGTGCACCAGTTCTAAGGTCCAGTCATTAAATAGCACTCCAAGTTAATGAGGGCTATATGAACAAGGAGGAAGAAAACTTTCCCTGCCCCAGAGGCTTTGCAATGTAAACTCCTAATTTAAAGTTCATTAATTTTACACATCACCTTACATAACAATCACAATGCCATAAAAGAATGAACACATGCTTGTAATTAAAGCCATGGCAGTCTCATCCCATTGTATGAAAAATAGCTCTATCATAATGGTACTGAGTTCATGCCAGAATAGCAGCTAATCATGGGAGAAAGATGATCTAACACTTACAGAACATGAAAATAGAAATGAAACGTTCTGGTTCCAGCCTTTTTTCTCTAGACTTGTTGGGTGATCTCGTGTGTGCTCCTTAAGCTTTCTGTCCTTCAATTTACCCATGTGCAGAACAGCAATAACAGTATTTATCTGACTCAGAAACGTTTTGTAAGAATAAATTCATAAATCATTAAGACTTTTACGTACTCTCAACACGCTTTCTACACAGCACCCATTTTAGACACTTTAAGAAGCACACATGGACTACTGATTTTAGCCCCATAGTGTCTCTAAAAAGTAGAGTTCAGGGAACACATGGCAGGAGCAAATAGATCTGTCATGGTCAAATCCTTTCTATTCCTGTGCTATTTGTATTTCACCTTTAATATGCAATAAGGATAAAGTTAATTAAATTAATTTTTTAATTTCTTGGTTTATAACAGTTTAGCAAATATGTATTTAGAAACTCAGACCAAGATTTTCTATGTAAAACTTGTGGAGTAACTCCTTTGATTCATAATTTGTATACTGTTTTCATAAGAGATATCAAATCTTTGGAAATCAAAAAGGTCACAATAATACCTTACAAGGAGAGAAATTCTGGTAAATGCTATTGTGGATGACTTTTCATCTTAAAAGAATGCAGGAGTATTGCTCATTAGTCACAGCATCACTGTGTGCTTGTACCTAGCAGGAAATGCCAATACTAGATCATCAAGGTCAGTAGTCCCATTCATTGACAAAACCATTCGTGACATGAGAATGAATGAAGTGTCTTGAAAGTCAGCAGTCTCTGATTCTCTGAGCAAGCTTCACAGTTCAGGACAGAGCCAGTCTATCAGTGGCATACTTTCAGCATGTAATCGTCTGTAAAGTCACGTCCCAATGGAGATAATGAGGTCCCATTCATGATTTGCCAATGAAGTGCAGCAATTTAAGCTTGACTCTCTTCTGCTGGAAAATTAAGCGTTTGAAATTTGGACCTGATCCTACTTTCACTGAAGTCAATGATAAGACACCACCTGATTTCAAGGGCACAGCAGCAGACTTTTTGTAACATTAAATTCACTTATCCTTCTCTCACAGAGTGAAAAGCAGGTCATGGATCTGATGTTTGCAGCAACAATGAGGAGGCTTTAGAAACTAAATGGGATGTAGCTGATTATTTTAGAACAAATTGAACTGAAGTACTAATGGCTTACCAAGCATTGCACAACCACCACATGATGATGTCCAGAAATAGTGTAACACCATACTGTGTTCAGTAAAAGGCTGAAGGGCTGAAGGGCTGATACTCCTTTCACTCTCACCAACATAAATCAGGACGCAACCTCACTAAAGTAATTGAATTATATAAGACTAAAAGTAGTGAGAGGAGAGTTAGACCTAAGAAGGACTGCTCCAAGCAGTGCAAGGGAAGAAGGTGTCACCTGTCCCCAGCACTGTCCATCTGAGTCAAGGGCCACCTCAACCAGCGCTGCTCACGGAGACCCCAGCCCTGGTGGGACCGCAGCAGCCCTCCTGTCATACAGTCTGTGGTAGCTTTGCTCAGGGCAAAAAAAAAAATGGGAGTTTTGAGATCAGAGACAAACCGAGCACATTGGACCACCCCAAAGGAAGCCACAGGAAAGATCAGGTACTTGAATTTTACTGTGACACCAACTCACCTCGGTCAGACTCAGGCCAAGGTACAGGGTTGTTCTGAGCCTGTTTGTCTGGCCGTAGAGCTAACATGCGGATTGCAATGAATATGCTGGAGATATGGTCTCTTTTTGACACTTGTCCTATCTCTGTGATAAACACAGCTGCCTTCAGAGGAGAGGCATTGACTGCTTCCGCCATTGGCTCCTAATTCCCAGTATTTAGCGCAGGGTATTCAGACGAGTTTTTCTCCAATGCTTTAACACAGCTTACTCGTATAAATTATTCAGCCTCTGGTGGAAATGCATGTGTCTCAGTCCAGTATTCAGCTCCACTCCTTCTTAGCAATGTCACATTCCCCACTATGACACAACCAAATGCTCTGTGCACTGCCCTGCTGTGTCCCCCTTTTTTGCTCACCCAAGATCCTGACCCTAATTGCAGGGTGCTACCAGGAGTCCCCAGCTTGTCCAGGGGGGAATACAAAGCCCCTCATAACGGCCTCCTGCTGTGAGTAGCAGAGGACATACAGTAAGGCTACAGGTGACCATACAAATCCCCTCCAGGACACCATCTGACAGTAAGTCAGGGAACATTGATTTAACACCAGGAACCGAAAACTGACCTATGACCCAGACTCTACAGCTGACAGAGCCATGCCCTACCCTATTCAATGATTGTTTCTACCTTCTAAACTCAGAGAGACACTGAAAGTATTACTATACAGCTCTCTTATATCTTTTTACATGAACCCAATATCATGTTCTAGCAAGACAGCCACACTATTTCAAAAACAGTAGCATGTTCAGCAGAAGACCCTTAACTCATTCTTCTCTTTATGCACAGCAAACACTTGCGCTTCTATAGCTGTGGGCATCCTCTATGTACAAAAGAGCTAAAATTAAGATGAATGGTTCCTGTGCAGAAATTTAGCATTCATTATAATGAAAAACTCTGGTTTGTAAAGTTAAGGGGTCTTTTACATCATGGTTAAACTATTCACGGTGGTATATCTTTAAGCAGTATTTTAGCTATTTTATAGCTATCTGCAAGTCAGCATCTTACATGGCTCAGAAAAATTAACTAAATTGAAGACTTAAATTAAATCAATGCTCAGCAGAACTGTAGCCTTATTCTTGAATGCCAAGCCACACTACAGAAAACTTTGTTAGAAAGCAAAGAGAATGTTATTTTTCAACTAGAACATGTGTGTGCGTACAAAGGAAAACATTATTCACAGATGAAGTTATCCATGAAATATGAATACAGAAGATTATAAAAGCTGAAAATCTCACATAGTACTTTAGATTAGAAACAGTAAACTTTATATTTTTCTGTAATACCTTACACCTGAGCAGCTTTAATTACATTACAATAATTAAGACTGTCTGATAACATCGCTGTGATATATGTCTTCATTTATAGATGGGTAAATTAAGACTGAAAGTGATTCTTTGTGCCAATTTGTGCCTCTCCCAATCAATCAAAGAACAAAATAGCCCAGAATTTATGATGTCCTGGCTTCCACTTCACTGGTCAAACTTTTACCAGATCACATCTCATGCCAGTGGGACCTCATGCTAACAACCTCATTTGAGGGTGAGACCCGGAGCTTTCAACTGCATTATTACAGTAACACTTCATCACTTGTATTTCTGCCTATTAGTTTAGCATATACGACTATTTTTATAGTCAAAAAAAAAAAGTTCAGGAATTCATATATTTTTAATTATTAATTAAATTGTTTTCCAAGTACCTCGTATAAAATACCATTGAAAGTCTTTCTCTCATTTGTCAAAAGTCCCAGTAAATTTATTCCTCTTTTATGTGGTACTGGATTATTTACTCTTCATTTTCCACATGGAACAAGCCCTGACTAGTAACTAGATGGCAGACATGACATGTCCATATCCCAGAAACCTGCTTATTTGACTTTGCAGATCTGTTGAGGGTTTGGCTTTTTTCCTGACCTTGCACATGTGAGCTCCATCTTTCTGCAAATGCATCAGCCAGCCTGCCTGAGCTAGTCACAGGCAGAATTAGTAAAATTAGGCATCTGCAGATGTTAGGCTACCAAAAATGAATACCAGTGCTGTGTTTCAGGGGCTTTCATTTGGTGAAGGACTGTGGGACTTGGTGAGGTGGGGGGAACTGGGATACTCCTGCACAATAGTTTATCTGCATGAAAAGGAATGGCAGGGTTTAGAGGAGTTAGCAGCAGCAAGACTAATGAGAACAGAGCAGCCTGACCCGTGGAAGTATTGAGCAACCACAACTCCCGTTTACTTCAGCGCTTTTGTAGATCAGATCCTCAAGGTTGTTTGCTTTTTGGAATAAGCCAGTTGTGGTCTATATTAGCTTTTTCTCTTGGCAATAGTGGTCCATGCCATTTCTTGCTGGCTTTGGCCAGCCATGACCAGCACAGCTTTTGATCACAGACCACGTGACACAGTTATTTTTAGCATATCAAATTCACAGAGAGGCTAAATGCCCAGTTTTTGCAAAGTGATTGAAATGCTTGTTTCGTCTTGCTCAAAGCATTTGTCTCTCCAGGTCCAGTAAACTGTTCCTTTTGACAAACTACAATTCACCATCTTGCTACTGGGCAGACTGTGCCTGGGAGAAAGGAATCAGATAATAAAAGTATTAGAGTATTTGTTTATTTTAGCACTTCGTTTATCTTTTCAGCGTTACTGTTCTGTCAAGAAATCAAAAAGTGAAGGGCTACATCACAATTACTCTTCACTTTGACTCACACAAATCAAGGAAGATGGCTCAATGATGGCTGTCATGAGCTGCACCCATTGCCACTGCTGTCCCTTGGAAGGAGTCTTGTTCATTTTTCCTCACTTCCGGCTACTCACCAGGAAAGACCAATAAAGTGAGAATCTTCTGCAGGGTGATCTGCATCAGTAGGAAAGAAAAGAAACTGAGCAACACAATACAGGGTTTTTCTCCTCTGACTTAAAGAATGCTAAGTATTTTTTTCCCCATAGACTACTGCTGCCCTACATCATTGCCAGTGGTTTATCTGTTTCTCTGTGTGAAAAGCTCATCCTGTACTAGACTGAACAGCTGACACATCATGTACTGCACGATTCATATACCCTCCCAAAGAACTTCCTTGCAGGCTTTTGATAAGGTGAGAAAATAACCTGACTAAAACAGTGTAACTGGATTGATTTTTAAAAAAGGAAAACAAACAAACAAACAAAAAACCCTAGAATTTTCTAAAAGATTTCCTGAAACTCATTGTGATGGTTTTAAACTTTTCTTTAAAAAATGAGACAAAGGGATCTACTCAACCAAATCTAATTGCATTGCAACTTGGCTATCCACCTGGGTATAGATGCTTCCTTTGTCTGATTTAGAATATAGATGTAGGTGTGGGGCTGTCACACAACTACTTTATTGAAGAGCTTGTCCACCTCTTTCCATCCCTCTTTCCCCATTTTCTACTAATCTATACACTCTCCTCACTGTCAGCTCCTCCCCTGGCCTAGCTCTAAAAAATATCCTGACTTTTTTAGCTATATCTAAAAAATATGTAGCTCATAAAATATCCTGACTGCCTCCATGGACCTGTACAACAACAAGGAAAACTTGGCTATCATTTATCACACACATCGAACATAGCTCAGAGCCTCACTAGACCCACATGGGAAGCTTCAAGGGTATTTGTTTGGGATGGGCTGTGAACCTATCTCAACCAAAGGTAACTCCTATTCACTGGCAGATGGAGGAGGTGGTGCCAGTAACATTACTGGGTTCAGAAATACAACACAGCTTGTCATAACAAGTTGCTCTGGCAACATCTGTTAACAGCCCACAGAGCTATGTAGCACTTAAGCCAGATATAGCCATAATGTAGTTTTTTGCACTGAGCTGCAGCTAATTGTACCTTTCCCAGACAACAATGTATTATTTGCTCCTCGCCTCAGAAAACCCCACCATTTCTTTCAGGGATCATTTGCATTTCTCTGGTATTAGGTTACAATGTCATGCCAGGTACATCTCAGTAGCAGCCTTTTTGGAGATGTCAAGCTCAGAATTATACCAAATTCCTTCAGACAATCCTGATGATGCTCAGCCAGCAGCACAGTTTGGTCCAGACATCATTGTTGCTCAGTCAATGGAGCTAGTTGCTTACAGGAACTCCTCCCAGCTTAACCATCACTTCAAACCCTTAACAAGATAGCATCGAGTTTCATATATTCTGTCCCGTATTGGGGAAGCTGTGCTGGCACCACCAGAAAAGACTATAGAAAAATAATTTTGGCTTTTGAGTTCATAGTTATGACCAGTTTGGTGTCTTGCAGCTGCTGATGGATTTGCACAGACCAACCTAGTCTCCTACAAGCAGTGAGGTTGCATCAACATGAATACTCTACCACAAATGTAGTATACAAAGAGGGGTAGATGATAAGGAAGGAGATAAGGACTCCTATTTTCCTGTGTACCATCAGTATCCTGTCACAAGTCACTATTTTTTATACTTTTAGAATTTTACATGTTTAATGCATGAAAGAGGTGAGTGCAAAGACAATTTCCAGAGTGAAAATTACTCGAGAATATTTCTTTTGTGATAAAGGAGCCCTTCTGGGTGTCAGCAGAGACAAAAGTCAAAAGAGGTAAATGCACGCAGCAGCTGTGCCATACCCTTCCTCTGGCTTTTGTAAGCCTGGTGGGTTTTTCCACTGAAACAGCAAGGGATTTTCCTATCAGAAGGCAGTTGGTATCAGCAGATCTCCCAGCTTATCTAGATGTCGCATCTCTTCCAATTTAAATGCTACATCAGTGGTTATTAAACCTGCATTGCAAAGAAATAAAACTAAGGAAAACATTCTGGAGGGTGCTCTGGATTCCATTAAAGGATTGAATTTCTCACTATATTACACTTTTTCCATATGGCTGAAACATAGAGCTGAATACACTCGTGTACTGCTAGTGGTATAATCCCAGATGGTGACAAATGACCTCATTTCAACAGCAACATATAGATCTTTATGACACCAATGCTTAGCCACGCTCTTGGGATATTCTCTCCAAACAATGAATGACTGGCAGATAACATGTTTAACTTCTGCCTTCACTTTTGTATGCAATTTATGGCTAACACTGCAGAGCTACTCGTTTGTACTCAGCCTTGTAACAGCGTATAGATGACATGAGATATTCCCTTAGCTGCCAGTGAAGGATCTCCTTTGGTCCGTGAAGGTCAACTGTGGTGCACGCAGTGTGTCACTATCTGTGTGCAAAGATATGCTCTGGTAGGGTAGAAGTGAGCTGATAACGCCTCACCCCTGCTTGGGCCCTTCAGCTGCCTCTTGGGGAAGCGTGAAAGGCTGCCAAGCTCAAGATGTGCTGCATCCTGCAATTTGGCTTTCCAGAGAAGAACAACCCCTCCCCCCAAACTCACCCACGCAGTTCTTTACCCCAAGAAGAGGTCATCACACAAAAAGTAGATAGGAGAGAAAGAGACTGCACACTTGACTATAACTGCAAAAGAGAGAAGCCTGGAGTCCTCTTGAGATGTTGTGTAAAGAGAAAGCAATCTGGGCTGTCTCCATTTTTACAGAAAGACCTCTGTGCTTTTGTGGACTCCATGGCCTGCCAGATGGAGACGGCTCCAAGTAACACTGAGCTCTTATTGCCGCAGAAAACCAAGGAGAACTATAACCCCAAGAACTGCAGGTGTAGGAGGGAATACTTGCTCAGATGATGATTCATGTCAGCATCTGAATAAATAAGGTCAGACAGCCAGAGATTATTCCAGCGAAGGGGAGTTGATTTGTTTGGGGGGCAGAAAGGAGGGGCTGTTTGTTTGTTTCATGTCATTATACTGAAACCCTGGCCTGGTCTGAGTTGTTTGGTTTTTTTCCCAAGAATTAGTATTCATTTATTTTAATTAAGACTTCAGTTAACAAAACATATAACTGGGTGTAGCCTACCTGAACTGGAACAGCTGAATCAAAAGCAGAAATCCTAAGGTTAGAGTACACTGTGTAGTCAGTATAATGCAGCCTTTATAAACATATCTGCAATCGTTTTAAAGAAGACGTCTCTACTAAAGACCATTAAAAATAAAAAATTACTTGCCTCAAAGGGGTGAGAAAGGATTAATTAGTTAGTGCTCATGCAGAACTATGAAGATACAAATCGTGGGACTCTGTTATTAGTAAGCAGGAGATGCCAACAGGAAGCAGCATTGTTAAGGGCACGAGGACTAACAATGGTTTTGTTCTCACATTTGTAAATGAGTCTTCTGCTATTGAAAGGTGTGGGCCTTTCAGCCTAGGAGGCTGAAATTCTCTTTCTTCACCCAAAAGAGCCTTCATGGGCTGTGCATACTTTCTCACACTCCCTCACTAGTGTTACTCACTCTTAGCTTATAGATGCTAGACAGTAGCCCATTCTCCATAGCCCTTTTATTGCTTGGCCTCTGCTTCAGCTGCCAAGAGGGGTGCCATTTAGACTCATTGTTATGGTAGCTTTTATGATCTAGACACGGTGTCTAGGATCGGAGACTTCCTAGCAATTTTGCATATGCTGCTGCGCTGCCATCAGAAGAGAAGGACTCCTAGTTGCCAAAATTGTGGGCAGAATTCAAAGCAGTGACCTACAGATGAAAGGCGCCCCATCTGGGCCAGCTATGCCATCCAGCCCCTGAATGCCAGCTCTTCACTGAATGAAAGTGTATTGTGATGTGATGCTCAGAAGGGAATAAAAGAAAAAGAACCAGTTTTAAAATATCTGTGGATAACAACTGTCTAGAGCTACAGCTACAGACATTCAGACCTTGCTTACATAATATTTCTAGCACGCACCATCCTCCCATCCAACTCCCCACCTCATGCCAAGGTGCTGGAGGGAGGTCTTGTTCTTATTTATGCAGCAATGAATACAAAATCAGAAACTTTCCACAGAAAGGTATGGTGCCTTGGCATGCTGGGGAAAATAGTAGAGCAAGAACAGTTTGTAAGTTAGGGGGAAGAGAAGGATTAAAGAAATTGGAATAATGGTATCCAAGTATTTCCTCTAAAAACAGGATGACTGCAGACCTTTAAACCCAAAGCACAGAGAGTAAAATATGCCACAGCAGAGCAAAGCATCTTTTCTCCCTACATTTTATATACTACTCACTTAGACAAGCAAAATCCTTTTTCACCCCATTGTCCTCAAGCTCCTTTTTCACCCCGTTGTCCTCAGCTCATGCCACACATCTGACCCCTTCCCTCCCTTCTTGCAAACAGAGTACAGATGAGGAAGGTGATTTTGTCACCTGGAGTTAATTTATGCTGTTCACTGTGCTGTGCTGCTGTGCTGGGGTGGAATCTGTTCAGATGTTGGGATGATAGGAGAAAGAACAACGAAGCAGCAGAGTATGTGTGGCGGGTGGCCGAGTCATCCTATCACCACGTATTTGTGTAGTTTCTTTTAGTGCCATCCAATCTTTCCTTCTGTCCCTAAATGGCCTGTGTTGAAAATGTCCCTGCTTACAGTTGCTCAACTGGAATGAGGACAAATTGTTTGCAGTGGCCTCCTTCCAAATGCTTGTGCTGTAACTTTTGTCTTGACTAGTCTCTGGAGATATCTCTAGAGTGAGTTTCCTATGACTCGTTTGCGCTATCCCTAAGTCATGTCAGATTTTCTTCCTCTAGTCTTTCAACTTTGTGGCAAAAATCTTGTTTAAAACACCCTCATCACAGAAAAAGCCAGAGTAGGCAGAGACTTAATGTTGTTATGTCACAAGTTCCCCAATGAATTAAAAGCGAGGGGGTTGGGTCTCAAGGGTGCCTAAGTTTACAAAGTTGTTCTAGCAGACAAGGAGACCCACAAGCAGAAAAGGGGTGGCCACACCAAGCAACTTTGAGTTACTAAGTCCTGGTAGTGTCAGGAGTGCATTGCCCTCCATACTACTACATCAGCCACTTTTATAGGTAGAAATGCCTGACCTCTTGGCCCTCCAGACTGCTTCAATTCAGCACTGAAGGGGTGGTGAAGGTACTCTTGCCTCTCACATTCGCATGTGAATTAGTCCAGGATAACACAGCAGCAAAAAAAAAAAAAAAAGGCATTAACACAGCCTGAAGAACTAAGCCAAGAAGGGAAGGGTTTATAGTTCCAAAAACCATTGGATGAAGTTTTGCACGTAGACTCATTAATAGACATTACAGAAGAAATGGTTCATTCCTCCCCTCTTAGATGCACGACCTGTTAGATATATATGTATCAATAATATTTTCCAAGGATAGCTAAATTCAAAGGCCATCGTGTGCTTGTTTTTAATGGTTGTTAAATATTAGTTTTTCATCAAAAGTACAATCTGCTTTTAGAAAAGAAATACAGAGTTAATGCTATGAAATGGTCTCTTTCGACACTACTAGGGTAGAAAACCAGGCCTGCATAAAACAGGCTGTCTCTTAAGACGCTTTTCAGAAGCTGATATGAGCACCCTCAGAGTGAGGGAGAGTGAAGCCTGGAGATGAGACAGCCATGGGTCCTCATGGAGCCTCTGGGTGTATTAGGGCCATGATGGGGAGCAAATTGTGGGACCATCAGCCCTTCCTACCCTTTGACTGGAAGTAACCAGCCAGCACACAGACCCGTTGCAGGTTCCCTGGGGAGGGACTTTTCCCTGCTAAGCCTTCCCAGGGTCCTCAAATCACAGGGGAGCCCTCCTATGCAACCCCTCTCAAAGCATCTCAGCACCTTTTGCTTTGTGCCATGAGAAATGCTAATGGGGAGGGAAAAAAGAGCGATGAAGTTCAGTGAAGGTATCTCGTGGTTACAGTCATATGTTGTTCACTTTGCATATTGGTTCATGCATCACATTACAATGGCATCTCCTGCTCTATGGCTGTTTTCTAGTCTCTTGATTCAGCAAAGAGGGATAATCTCCACTGCAGACATATCCCTGTATCTCTGAGATAACATAACCAGCCAGAAGTGGACACAGCACAGCCGGCCAAGGCATTCCAGACACTAGGGGTTGCTCACTGTTACGAGGCTTAACAAATACAAGGATTATGTATGACTTTGCAATTATTCTGGGGATTTAAAACCTTTGCCACTGACACTCTTTTTTTCTTTTTTTTTTTCTTTTTTTTTCTTTTTTTCTTTTTTTTAACAAAACCGGTGTCATACTGTGCCTCTGCCTGCCAGTTAGCCAGCCAAATGATTGCTTGCGTTGCATTGGGGTCTCGTGAAACCCTAAGACTACTTTGTTTTTCATTTGCACTAGAGGGGAAAAATAAATATGGCTCATGGTTTATAGTTGCATATGTATTTACTACTTTAAGACCACTATTAGCAATACAAATTAGCTCACTGCCCTTTATATCATCTCTGCAGTTCCTCTCAGAGCACACGTAAGCCGTCTCATTTTTTGTCCATCATGCAGCCAGATTCTAATCTTGGATGTGCTGGAAGCAGTGTGATGTACCTCTAAAAATTATCTGCTCTGCTTGCAAACAGAGTGACCAGTATTTGGAGCCACGCCTTGACATTCACCATGTAGTTGGAAGCAGAACCTGTCCAGGCCAATCTTTGGGTCAAATCCAGCTGGTAAATGTTGTATAGCAGAGGAAGTTTTTGTAGAGTTACTCCTGGTTTGCTTTGTTTTCAGCATCTCAAAAGATCCACAGGAAGAGGTCTGCTGATACCAGGAAGGCAGAGTCTGCGCTTGGCATGATTGGTTTCTTCCATATAAGTAGTAGGGAAGATGAGGAGCATATTGTCAATAAAATGCAGACGTTATGTACAATTCAACTTCTAAGAGCTGCCATAAAGTAGTGAATAGCAATGATTAAGTCCAAAGCCATTTTACTCTGTTTTGGTTACTACTTTATTCTCCCAGAGCTCACATTTTCAAAGAGACAAAGCAGAGATGCCCAGAGGAGAGGAAGTTTCATTCTAAGAAGCCATAAAAAGAAATACATGACCACAGATCGAGGGATAATTTTATGTCTCACATTTTTTCTGACCCTATGAAGAGCAGCTTTAAACTGTTGCTCTCCTCCTCAACTTTAGTGGAGGTTGTGGTAGACACCATAGTTTACAAAATAGAGGGTGGGCATGAATCCTGAAAAAGTAGATCCATAACAAAATCTTGGTCACTGAGGCCAGAAGGACCCCTTGCCTACCCTTCTGTCTGTGGCAGAATTGATCTAATTATTCTATAACTGTTCCTGCAGATGGGTGTCTGGCCTCGAATAACTCCGACAGTGAATGTCCAACGGCTCTTGGCAGCTTGTCCAATTGCCGAACAGTTCTTCTACAGTTTTGCCTAATATTTAACCTAAAACTTCCCTTCTGCTTCAGCCAATTATTATTTGTCCCATCTTTGTTGCCTAATGAGAATAATTGATCCTTGTCCTCTTTATAACATTCCTTTATGTTTCCCGTTGTTATGTTCCCCACACTTTACTTTTGCCTTTAGGCTAAAGGTGCCAAGTTATCTTAACCTTTCCTCTTAATCTGAATGCCAGACTTCTTACTATCTTTCTTCCACTCTAAATTCTTCAATTTGTCCACGTTTTTTCATACAGAATTGAATGCAGTTACTCCAGTTATGCTTTAACCAGTGCCAAGCAGAGCGCAATAATTACTTCAGTAACCTTACTGACCTCATCTAATAACAAAGGCAAAATGCAGCATGTAATTAAAATCTAAAAAAATAACTATTTTTAAAAGCTAATTGCCTTAACAATCAGAATATTCTACAGCTCAGAGAACACACACTAAAGAATTTAAAGGTTATTGTTCATTCGAAACATCTTTTTCAATTATATTCCGTATATTGTATTTTGAGCTATGTGCAGTCTTACTCCTGTTAGGAATGGTCTGTGCTGCATCTCTCACACTCCCTCCCCATCTTTTTATTTCCTGCAGATTTAACTCCTAAAAGCTCCATGGGGTCCTTTCTACACTGAGGATATTCACTAAGGATTTCCCACTGTGGTGCACACTTCTTCAGCTCCACCAGTATGGCACAGCAGAGAACTCCCACTCATGCTTTTGATCCTTTAGTCTATTACAATGTCTTCCAACTTCGCTAATGTCAGTGGAGCAGAGCCAACAGTGAGGCATTTTTAGAAAGCTTCTTTTACAGGGACAAAGTTTTCATCTCCTTTGCCAAGTCCAGGGTGTCCTACCTTGAATCCCCTTCTCTCTGTTGTCTGGCTGTTCTTTTAAGAGCCCCTCTGTCCTCTTCACATCATCAGCACTGTATGTGCCCATCATGGTTTGTAACGGTACATACTCCTGCCTTTCAGTGGCTGTCTCTTCAGGAATAGAAATCCTTGTCACAACCAGTACAAATGATTCACCGTTACTATCAGTCTGCTGACAACAGCCATTCTTGGAAAATGGTTACATGAATTTCTGGAATCCCTAAAAATAAACAAATTTGGCTCCATTAACAGGAATGGTAAATTCAGACTGCAAACCCACTTGACTACGCCAGTGCATTTAATTAAATTGTTTTGCTATTACGCTGATAAGCAGAGATATGACTGTTGCTAGTAGATGTAATAGTTTCTATTCTTGTTGCCTCATAGCACCTTAATTAAATTACAATTGTTCTGTTGGAAAACATGTCTGTGAACACCTCTAGGTAGACAACACAGGAAAATATTCCTAGCCATATAAAAATCAGGAATGTGATATTGCATGGTACACAGGATAAAAAGGAACTGGGTTAAGATTGCAGTAGGGAAGATTCAGATTTGCTTTAAGAAAAACCTAATTGTGAATCATTGGAATATATAATCTGGATTTTCCCATACTGAATTACCTTCCAGTACAGGTTAAATGAACAGTTGACAGGAACGACACAGGCATAATTGGTCCTGCTTTGTTACACACCGATAATTGAGGTTGAGGACCCTTTCACCTCTTTTTTTGTATGGTTGTGCTTTGCTTTAAATTTCTAGAAAATGAAGTAAATTCCTGCTCTCATTTACATGCATCTGAGCCTCTTATATTCTATAAAGTCTGTAAATTTACAAATGAGATCAGAATTTGGCTTCCTATAGAAACACATTGTAACATGCCAGCAATTGCTCCATAACAACGAAAAGAGCAAAGTACCTTGTTATATAGGTCTTGTCGCTCAACCAATACATACAAGGCAAAATAATCACTGCTTTTATAGCGAGACCTCATCCAAGTGCATGTGTAAGACCTTCCCATATAGCTGAGTAAAGTAACACCTCCACACATTTCCACCTAGAGAAGAGGTACCTTTGGAGGTTGAATGAAATCAAACAGAAATATAACCTGCAAATTTACAGTGTGCAACCAAGCATTGGTTGTAGTCCAGGCAAACATGAACTTCAAAGACCTTTTATGTTTGCATGGTTCTTTGGCAGTTAGGTATTTTCTTCCTTCATTGTTTATTACGGTGCTCTGGATAGAGATCAAATTTAATAGCTCAGTATTTTTTTCTTTTCCACTTATCTTGAAATAAGATTTGCACACATATTTGTAACTAGATTAAAAACTGTCAAGTGGCTTTTTAAACAATTCTTAGTGCTTGCAGAAGAGTTGTCATGGCCTCTTACATACAAGTACTTCCCTGGACCCACTGATCCCATCCCACATGAATAAAGCTTTACTCTCTTTGTCCAGAATTAGAAAGGCACTTCTACTTAAAGTATGCCAGGACACAAAATCCGCATAGTATTCCACTAGCAAATTCTGCAATAAGACTAAATTTAAAGCCTATTTAGGTCAGTTAAAGGCTTGCCATAAACTCAGTGAGGTTTGGGACAGGCCCTTAACCTACGGGTCTTAAGGACAGGAAAGCCTCCATATACATGATAGTTCTTTGGGACATCACTGAGGTCAGCAGAGGCTGATTGACTTCAGCAGATCACTGAGGTCAGCAGATGCTCAGTGTGACAAGAATTTTATGCTGATCCAAAGCTATCAGAGAAATAAGAAGATGGGAAGACTGAAGAGAGTGAGTCCTCCCCACATGTCGTTCACCTGCAGGCTGTCAGTACTGTAGTGACCAGAAAATCCAACCAGGCATCCCTACTCATCCGTGCTGTGCTTTGGAATTGACTAAAGAGGTCAGCACTCCCACATTGTGTAGAAATGATTACATGATGTGGTTTTTATTTTTAAAATAAATTGAAGATTCCATACCCTAATTCACACAAAAGCTAACAAAATATGGTGTTATTTTAATGATGTACAAATCAATATTATAAAAATAGGTAAATATTTCCCTTGGCAAGAAAATATCGAATATCTCATCCTTGTAACATGCAAGTTTTATATTTACACAGTGTAAAGCGTCCCACGTTACCATAACGTGTTAGTAGCATGAAATTTTTTTATCTGCCATGTCTTAAACAAAGCTTGAGTTACTGTCTGCAGTGCCCTTAAGCTATATGCCATAGTCTTCACCAGATTGAAACAAAACACATAGAGCAGCTAGCAGTAACCACATTAAGGTTTAATGCTTATAAACACAGAAGGTTTAACACTTGGCAAGCCAAAATTCCCCTATGACCTGAAGACATGCAGATCATGACCTGAGAATTAAGTGCTGTGTTAAGCAGTCAAGCTGTCTCCCTGAAGAAAAGACAAAAATAGCCAAAGACTAGCTGAGCCATTGGGTTGGCATATGTCAGCTGCGACCAGGCCCAAGTCAGAGTCGATCTGTAGCCATGTGGGGCCAAGTCTGACCTAGTCCAGCCTTTCCAGGCAGGGCTTCCTAAGTAGAAGGATTTTCAGAGGCACTCAACACCCGTTGTCCCCAATGACCCCCAGGGAAGAGGAACACTAAGCTATCATGCAACCAAGTCTCAACAGAAAGCTTCCGGTATTAACTGGAGGGGGAGAGACAAAGTGAAATTACTTTCCCCTGGGTATTCCAAACCATGAAGATGCCCTCTTGCCTGCCCTGCCTCCTTCCAAGGGCTTCTTCTAAAAGCAAGTACCACAGTCTTGAAAAGCCTGGGGATAGAGGGGGAAAGAGAGGAAAGAGGGAAAATTTAAGTGTGAAACAAAGGGTTTGAACTAAATGTTTAAAGATAGATAGGTCAGTCTTTGTATTAAAAAAAGGTCTTTGTTTAAAAAAAGTGCAAGGCAGAGAAGTTGATTTGGGAAAGATGAAGGTCAGCAAAGCAACAGGTCCAAACATTAGAGATGAAGAGAAGGAATGCAGCAAGAAGAGGGGAGTGTTGAACAGCTGCCTGGGGGATCTTAAAAAGGATGCTCAGCATGCTCAAAATACTCTAATTTTGCCATAGTACATCTGCTTGTGCCAGATTCCCACACAGAAAAATCTCAGTGACATGAGACTGACCTGGCTATCATGGTTTTATTTCTCTTGCTTTTTTCACTGCAAACTGTGTTTAGCTTGTAAATACACAGCTTTTCTATTCTCAAGTATTTATTGCATTCTTCACAAATTAGTTTTGGGAGTTGGACAATATGAAGCTCATCCATGAAGTTACTATACAATTCCTGTTGGATTAAAGTTGGACATTTCTCTGTTTGTTGGTAAATTGCCAAATGCTGTTACAAGTAACACTTAATTGTAATAAAATTTTATTCAGGGTCCAAAGGTGCTCATTAAAGAGAGATGTATATATATACATATATATATATATATATATATATATATACACACACATTAGTTAAGGCAACAAAAGAATCCCATGCTGCATAAGGCCTACTCAAAAGGCAAAATTTCCAATCTGGAGGGAATCTTGTTATTTCAACTTTCATTTCTATTCTAAAACAGGCCAAGAAATCAAAATATCAATGAAATAAATTGGTGGAACTCAAATATCAGTATAATTTAGGTTTGAAAATGTCAGTAGACAAAATGCTGATGGTTCCAATTGAAAATGTAATGGTCCCAGGCTGAAAAGTGCTGGAATCCTCTTCTCTCACATGGATAGAAATCGACAATATTCTTCTAGAAATCCATGAAGTTACATTGGTGGAAGCCTTCACATGGGTCATAAAAAATGCTTAGAATTACAAGCATTTGGTAAAGCCAAGTGCTTTGGAAAGCTTTACCCTTTCAAGCTTCAGGGCATAAAGCAACCTAGGAATTGGGAGGAAAACTTCATGGCTGCTATGGTGGAGGCCAGGGAGTCACACTGCCCCACCAGGGAGGTGGAGAGCACGGCTGGTGGCTGCTCAGTCTGAATGCAGGAACATCTATATTCTCTTTGTTTAGCAAATCCTGGGGCTAGTGCATACAACTCGTGAATGGCAGGGTCCAAACTGTCTGCTGGGCTTCCCAGGCTGCTGATAGACTCAGGGAGGAGGCAGCAGCCTGCTCTGCAGTGGGAAACACTGGCTGTCAGAGGCAGCCAGGCAAGCTCTGGCAACATGCTCCCGAGGAAAGTGGAGACAAACTGTCTGCCCAGCACTCTGAATGCAGAAGTCTTGGACCCATGAGCAAAGAAACTCTCTTCAGATGCTTGACTCCTCTCCAGGGTTCAGGAAATTAGAATTTAGATATATTCATTGTGAGGGATACAAGGTGTCACTGAAGAAACCTGCTCTTCTGCTATCAACTGCTCCTTTTAGTGAAAACAACACAAAACAACTCCTCCTGTTTGGGTCTTTACTGTCTGGGTTTTTTTGAACAAGATTCTTTCAAAAGGCCATAACCTTCAGATCACAAGTTAATCTTTAGCCAGCTGCTTAATTTTTCTTAAAAACCTGGTACTGACCATTACTGGGAGGTGTCACTTTGGGGAAAAAAACACAGGCGTTCCCACACAAAGCTCGTTTTGCAGAGGACCTGGAGACAACTTAAGCTCTGCATGAGACAGACATCAGCAAAATTCCCAGCTGACTTCTGATAAAAAAAAACAGAAATGGAAGCTGAGTGCTGCCATCTCTTCTAAGAGTGGGCCAAAGTGTGTAAGGACATTTCCACCACCTTCCCTGAAGGTGGTCACCACATCTGGAGCCACAGAATTACAGCGATGGGAAGCTGTGATCTGGTTACCATCAGGCTTCAAATCTAGCATGCAATAAATACTATAAAACTCATAGAGTTCAGAGCTGAGCATCCAAATTCTGTCCATTCGTTTGTCCCAAATCTAGTGAGTTTAATCTCTGAACATGACTACAGCTTGTGTTTGTAGAAGCTGGTTAGGAAAAGAAACAAGAGTGACATCTGCGGGCACTTACTTATGGTTCAGCATTTTTAAAAGTTTGAGATCACACAATTTGATAGTATGTCATGCAGGAATGCTCTAAGGATTAGACCACAAGGTGAAAAAAAAGACTTAAGGAAATTAATGGCCCAACTTTAAACTTGAGAATTTTTAGAGGTATTTAAAAAAATTAAAACCCCATTGCAGAAGAAGAAAAATTGTTTTTTCCAGAGAAACTAAAGTCACAGTCCAAGAAAGAATTCAGAATACACTGAACCAAGAGTTTTCTTGATAACTTCAGAACTAAGTTGAAAAAAAGCATGTTGATTTGTCCCCAGTTATTTATATTTAGTTAAGGGTAAATAATTTCAAAGACAAATTCAGTCACCATCTGAGTGAGACAATTCAAAGGAAGGGTCTGTCAAAAAGCATCCTGTAGAGTGACCTGCATTGTTCATTTCTGACTCATTCCCCAATTCCACCCCAGCAGTCAACCTCCCAACAAACTCCATCCTACAGTCTTCTCTAGCCTCCACAGTGATTTCATAGAGTCAGTCATAATGGAAGTGCAACAAAACTGAACTTCAGGTCATTGAACCCTCACACAAAATACGGACAGTTTTTTCCACATAATTCTACCAACATTTTCCAAGTCTCAGGCTAGGGTCTTGGCCATCGGATTGTCTGCCCAGCACTAAGAAACAGCATCCATTTCAGAATTATTGAGAAAGCTGGAAAATCTGGAATGAATGAAATAACTTGTGATCAGGACAGAAAGGAAAAAAACCCTCAACTTCAGAAATCAGCTGAATTGAGCCAAAATTCAAGGCAACTGTATTTACGGGGGAAAAAAGGAAAGCCTGATCTAATCTCTCACCCAAAACCCAACCACAGTGTCTGAATTCAACAGGGTCAGGTTATTTTCTCATAGTATCACAACCACAACTAGAAATAGTCAAAAGAAGCAACTGTCCAAAGAAGCCACACATTTCATTAAGTTTCCAATACATCTCTCTGATCAAAGTGACAGTTACACTTCAGTAAAGTCTTTTGATCTTGTTGATGCTCAGCTGAATGGAATCATCACGTCCTCAGAGCTGTGCACAATGAGAACATAAATTATGACTGTTCGTCGCTGAAAAGATTGCTTGCTATTTTTATTCTGGTAGTTTTTTTCTTTAAGAGAAAAGCTGAATTCTCTCTGTCAAAACCAACAGAAGGGTTGTTTAAAGGTATGGCAAGATGCACATTCATTTAATGGAATACATACAAGAGTCTTTACAATAACTTGATGAGTTCCAGAAGTGGACTGAATACTATAGAGCAAAGTCAATCGTGCTGGTAGATACATTATGCCAAAAACGCAGAACTGCTTCAGAGGTAGATTTCAAGAATTAAAAAAAAAATCTCACCAGAAACACAAGGGAAGGGAAAAATATGAGGTGTGCATGGAGCAAATGGAGATAGCATTAGAGAATGAATGCAACACAAACCAGCTAATGGTTTAGGAAAAATTGGGAAAAATTGCAATTAGTCTTGCGCTGAAGTCTCCCAGCCAGCGGTTCCTGAGCTGTGATGTACAAACCACCCCTGGCCAACAAATCTTTGGTGGCTGACCACTGCCAACTGCCTGAGCATTGTCTTTCTTGTCCCAGATGTTACATAACACTGAAGATGCTGTTAATGGGTGTCAGACTAAACCAAGTCAGTGCTATCATTGCTACAGAGGCACTTGCAGAACTGCACATGGGAAATGAATCAGATCAAAGGGCAGAGAGTAAAACTTTATTTCACCCCTCTCTATACAGAGACACAGGGTAGTCCACATTAAAAAATCAAAACCTTCTTTTGCTGTTCAAAAATTTGCACCAGCCAGGTTGAGGGGTCAACAGTATAACAAACCACAGCTGATATATCAGTCAATACAAAGTTTAAAAGAGTTCACAAAGGAAAAAAGCAATTTTGACTCTTGACTTAATGAAATTCCTGGCAAAGGAAGAAACTATGCTCAACTCCCGAATAACCAAACACCCATCCACTGCATGTGGAAATTATTCTGCCACCATTTTACTATTCCAGCAGAGGTGGTGCATGGCCCTTTCGAAGCTTTGGCTCTTTTCAAAGGTTGTTATTTTAAATGTTTTAATACTGGGAACTGCATGGAGCTGGCAATTACGGAATTAGAGTGCAGAGTGGAGAATGTCACTTTGAAATCATTTCACTCAGTTCATTTCCTTTTCAAGCGCAATAGAAAGCAGATGGAGCAGGGAGGGCCAACGTGCCACAGAAGAACTCCCCAGGCCTTGGCCAGCACTGCCTTCCCCAGGTCTTACAGAAGGGTCACCAAAGCCCCATGGAGTTATTATTTTTTAGGAAAAACACATGCTAGAACTCAGCCAGGATCTTTGGAGCAAGTCGCTTCACTTCTAGGTTTGTGTTAAGCATCAAATGTTAGACCTAAGTTGCTAGCAAGGTCAACAGGGACACGAAGTTCACACCAGAAGAGCAGTGCAGGGAAGCCAGAGAGAGGCCAGTGGAGCACAGTAAGAAGATTAAGTGCTTTGCAAAAGAGAAGCCTTGATAGAGAGAAAGAGGCCTCCAAAGAGTTGTCCAATATGAAGGAAAGGCTGTTACCAAAAGAAATCTTTGCCATATGCAGCAAGAGTTGGCCAAGGAATTGTAATCTCGACTTGCAGCAAATATACACTGAGGTCAGGAGAACAAAAATAAATGAAGTGCAAGGTTAGTGAAGCATTGCAGCCTCAGTTTATAGTTGATGGTGCATCACTGGAGGTGTCGGGGAAGAGTTACAGGAATTTCTCCTAGGGACCATCTAGTTAAGTGTGATCTTGCCTCAGAACAAGGGGATGAATTCCAGGGATGCTCTCCTGTGCGACATCTCTTGGATAATTTAATAAATTCTGTTACAGCTTATTTCTTGTGTTTCTTATACAGAGAAAGAGGGATTCCCCAGATGAGAGTAATGTACAACAAGAGAAACAGATTCAACTGTTGGAGTTGCAGTAGGATCTAACAGAGACATTGGAACTTAGGAAGTCCAAATCCATTCCCTGTTAGTCTAACAGGACAGATATTCCTCTCTCAGTGTCAGTAATGCAGAGAGCCCAAGTCTCCCTGGCCAGGGTTACTTGCACCAAAGAGCAACCAGAGTGAGTCTCAACCTCTGAATCACCCCATGCGCAGCTCCAGTTTGACCCACACATCAAGCTCAACTCCTGTTTGCTCCACATCAATGCCAAGCATATTAAAGGTGGGCCAGGCTCTAAGCTTTCTGATATCCATTGTCCAACATGTAGGTGGCAGCAGCATCACCACTGTTCCCACTTGTTTCACCTCTGCTGAGCAAGTTGCTCATGCTCATCCCTACAGACCTTGCTTCTATCTCCCACCTAACAAAAGATCTGCCTTCTTAAAAACAGTCCGTTTGGTCAAGGCATTGTGTCAGATGGACAGACTTGTTCAGATGGACCTCCAAGGCATAGACAAGACTGATGCCAAAGATAGGGCAGTTATCCCAGGTTGATGGAACCAACATGGGACACAGTGTCCCCTCTGCTTTTTGTGTCAGTCTCTTCATGTTCACTGGAGGTGAGGTCTAGAGACCATTCTCTCCTGGAAGAGCTTGTTCTTTGTATCTAGGATCACCCTCAGTGGAGGCAACACTTCATATATCAGACCAACTTCAGAGTTTCCTGCAGTTCCCCTTCTAGAAACCTGTAGTGAAAGAGAAAACTTCTGCAATTGCCTTAGAGGGATTTACCACTCAAAGTTCTCACCAGTTGCTGACAACCTGTTCAAGGCTGGCTATTACCGGTCATGGGCATGAGTGTGATAGAGGTCTGTGCGATTTGCCAGCTGGTCTGCTCATGCAATATGTCCACTGAAAATACCAGAAGGCTGATACAAGTGTTTGCCCAATGTGCACTCTCCAGATATCCAAGCAAGCTAATGAAACTCCTTAGTATCTTCCAGAAATACCTCAAGCAAACAGATTTCCACTCTTCCCATTTCTGAGCCTTAAACAGAAGGCTCAGAAACAACCAGCAGCTGCACCAGACACCCGCAAAAGAGCAGCTATTTGAAACACTGCTCTGTGGTATGGGAGCTAGGGTTCTCTTCCTATCTCAGATACTGGCAACATAACACTTTTCGGCACGTGGGTAAACTCTACTTACAATCTCCTACAGAGATTCGGGCACTGTATCAATACAAGGATGGGTCTGGCTGCCTGCGAACTCTCAGCAGAGCATGTGTTCTGCTAGTTGACCTCAACATGACAAATCTGGGGCGACAGGCTGGACAGGTCATTGCAGCCTCTTGCATAACCCGTTCCAGGCCACCAGTAAGCCACCCATAAGCCAGGTCACCAATAAATCATTCTGGCAGTGTCTGTCTTTCTCTTCTCTCCCCACACACCCCTCAGAGGCAGTGTCTCTTTCCAGCACCACTGCCAGTCACACAGCATGTACAGAGGTTTCTTTCCACTTCTGTTCCAGCCACCGGGAGATTCAGTCCCTCTCCAGACCAGGGAGGTAGCTCCAAGACTATCAAGTATACTTGTATGTCTCCAGATCTCTAAATCAACACCATGGCTATTACTTCCTCACTTCTTTTCTGCCTACTCATCTCCTTCTCTGAAGTGTATCTCCATGTTCTCCCTCTCTTTTTTTAACCATTGCTACAAACAGCTATGCAGAAACCCCGGCCATGGAGTCAGAAAGCTTCCAGGGTGGGCTTGGATGGGAACGGCTGGCAGAGGGAGAGAGTGGAAGGTGTCCCCCAGAGAGCTGGGGCTGCAAGGGTGTGAGCCAAGAGTCCAGACTGCTGGACAGGGAGTAGATGCATTAGGCTAACACTATCTCAGTCAAACAAACTTCCTCTCTGCTTGTCATGCTCACTTATTCCCACCTCTCCTGCCTCTCCAAGGGATGGAGCTCGTGGGAGAAAATGTACTCTCTCAAACATCACTTTAAGGAGCCACTGAGAGTAGTCTTTGTTGGATGCAAGAAGTCAAACTAGGTATTTCCTTCCTCACTGTGCCTCAGAAGAGGTTCCAGGAGAAAACCCTGCTCTTGCACTTTGTTTTAAGAGAATCAATTGATTCAAAAGGGAGTTTAAAAGCAACATGGCAAAAGGACATATGACATAAGCAGTCAGTATAGTTTCACCCTCCCTCCACTGCCTCATCAAAATTAACATGACCTTCATGATGAGGAGGAATGGTGAAAAGGGTTAAAAAGAGGCAGGAAGGTGTTTGAACTCTAGGAGAATTATTAAAAATCTTTATTCCAACACATTAGTATTCATTAAGAGGCACAGACAATAATTATATGTTTTTTTCACTGAGTTATTTAAACATGAACAGAGTGCTTGGCAAATTAACATACAGAACAATACTGCTCTGGTAGCTCAAATGATAATGGGACCTAATAGGATTTCCCTATCCCTAATTCTGTTGAATCCAAGTAAGGCTGGTTTGAAAATTGTTAATGTGCAGTAGGTGGCTTCCGGGATAATAAAAAGCATGTCTGTTCTCTGTAAAACAAGCTCTGAGGATGTGACAACACATGAAAAGTCCTTCAGCCATGCCTCTGCTCAGCACGGTTTGGGTGAGCTGAGGCTGCCCTAGTGGCAGATTTGTCATATCTTGCTTCATTTCCATATGCATTCTGCTCCTGTGGCTTTCTTGGCAGCTCCCTCTCAGCTGGTACTGCACCCCATTGCATCCACACACACAGAGCGAGTTCCTGGACTGATGAACTTGGAGAGAACAGGCATCGCTGTCAGGAGGCACTGGAAGAAATGTCCCTGCCCAGGGCAGCTCATGGGCTTGATCTCAGCAGGCTGCACAGTGTTTGAGGCAGGCATGCAGGGAGGATGGAGAGGAATGGGCAAGTGAAAAGTAAATAAGAAGTAAGGAAAAAGCTCAGCCAGCAGAGACACGGCTCAGCTAAGTCTCCTGAAAATTCCTCAGAAAATTAGAAAAACATCGATTCACAGTACCAAAGGAACACACATGCTGGCAGGGACATGCACATGTGAAGACAAGTGTAGCTGTGGAGAGGGCTCGAATGTGTGAGTACACTTGTCTGAACAGCAATAACCTCCTAGTTCCATTTTAATGCCACATCAAAAGTAAAGCAGGTGATGGAATACATGGGTCTGTGTGTGGGAACCAGCACAACAGAATGAATCTGCACAGGCTCACTGCAACTCCTCACGTCCAGAGAAGGTATTAGATTGGACAGAGATAGATGCAAGTTTAGAAATACAACAGACAGAAGCACTGAACAGTTTTCAGCCAAATCCCCACTCATGTAAAATGCCAGCATCCTGGACTAAATACCTTTGTTAGAAGTGATTGAATCCCTAACAGCTGTGACAAAATTACTTCACTTGTGGTCATTATTGGTGAATAAGCAAAATTATCTTGCTATTGTTGCTATTTATAGCAGCACCCATAACACTAGCTGCTTTCCAAACAGATTTCTCTCCAGTGAGCCTGCGACAACTGTTATGTGCATGTGGACACAAAATTATTGTCTTCTGTAGTACAAGTTGCTCACTTGGCTCAAAATTCACTTAGACTCACTCAGACTTCAAAGTTCAAATAGCATCATGGTGGGTGAAACTGGAGTTAAACAACTCAAAGACTGTAACTGTATAAGGGATATAAGAGCAATGCCCTCACTACAAGCACCATTTATCCTCTGAACAATAAGATTTTTAATGTTGAAAAGTATGTTTGATTTTAAATTCATACTTAAATTCATAAGAAAACACTGTGTTACTCTATTTTTGAACTAACAATTTTGTTTTATCACTGTTAAAATTTTATTGACAGTAAAATCATCAAATACTTCTGGGAATAAAAAGTAATAAGTGAAAGCTTAGAGATTTAGAGAATAATATTTCAGGAATTTTGCCTCAAATAACCAGGTCTTTTATTTTTGTTGGTGCACTTGTATGCATGAGAAAAAACAGTGGTGTTCTGTCAAATAAAAAGAAACATCTTTCTCATTAGGACTGTGTTTATCACGCTTTCAAATGTTCTACAAACCAATGCCCCTATTTGTCACTGTAATTCAATATAATAAAAGCTGTCAAAACTGCTCACTTTGCTCACTAGAGACAAATTTGCTGAAGTTTTGCAGCACGAGCCAAATAACACAGCACCAGATCCTCCAGCTTTTATTTCACTCTGCTCTAGGCAGTATTCATACTGGTTTCTGTGCAATTTTTGCAAAAGTAAGGGCTGAAAGTTTCAGTTTTGAAAATGAGACTTTTCTAGAAATAAACAGTCACAGAAATCCCATTTACAAAGCATGTTGGGTGACTGGAATGGTACTGCTTGTGAGTTCTATCTCTGAAATACCAAGCTTATTTCCTTCAGATTATTGCAAAATACAGACTAAGTACATCCTTGATGAAACTCCCTCGAGGTCCATGAGGTCACCCCCAGGATTAAACACTGCCTGACCTTTTGCATACAGAGCTCAGAAGCACTGTATTTTGACGCCTACTACGCCTTCAGAGATGTTAGTCTGTTCCACTAAAAACAAAGATTATAGATCTCATCCCTCGTGGGAAGAGCTTTGATGAAGCAACTCTCTGTTACTACCTTGTCCAGAGACTCTGCAGGACCACACTGTGTCCTTCTGGCAATAGACAAAATAGATAGAGCTATCACTCAAGGGCAGCCTTGACTAGTGCTACATTTTCCATGGTTCAAAAAGAACATTTTGATGCATTAAATAAAAAAAACCACATCGAGAGCTTTGTGTTGGGAATTGGTAGAGCGGCAGGCCATGTGAAAAGCAGCTGGGACAGTGCAAAGGATTCGAGTCAGCTGCACTTTTTAGTCTTCTCCACACTACGGACTTGTCCTGAGTTATGGAGAAGACTTTTATGGTAAAATCTATAAATTAGAGTCCTTCTGAATTGTCTTTCTGCATCTGTACAGACTGTAGCAGTTTATCATGTGAAAACACTTTTACAGGCTCAGATAAAAGCTGCTAACTATTAACAGCTGTGGTGACCAGCAAATGCCTTTTTACCTCTTTTTGAACATGTGCCCAAAGACTGTTTGATGAAGACGTGTTCTACACCTGTAAAGAAACAGATTTCTGTGTAGACAGTGGGGCCTGGTTAGACCAGAGAACATGAAAAACAAAATTATATCTACTGATGACTGCAGCTCCTCTGACTGAATCCTTTATTGCAGCTGCGTGGACAGACCCCTCCCTGAGTTTTTACTCCAGCCATTATTCCTAACTTGGCATCCAGAAGTCAGCCTTGGCTTCCAACCTGGAAAAAAAATTCAGATAGTTTTAGGCTAACACACAGTAGCCTCCATTAAACATTCAGGGTATTGTGCATGTGATAAAGGGTTGAATAAAACAGTGGCAAAAGTCTGTTATCTTCCAAGGCTCAGGAAAATAAACCACAAAGACAATCCAACAAAGTCCTCTTTGTTCCTGAATAGAATCAACAAAATGAAAGGAATCTGGTTGAAGAGAGAAGGCAAGAAAGAGGTCTGCTGCAGGGAGCAAGTACAGACAGAATCACTCTTTGCCGGTTCCTCTGACAGAGCAAGTGCATGATTATCACATGAGCCTCACAAAGACTGGAATTAAAGGGGCTGACTCGGCTGTCACATCGCTTAAGCTGCGCTGAGGTCAAAGGAGTTCGGACTAACCGAGGTCAACCACACACAGCTGGGGAAGTAGGGGTCTCTTTTTCTAAGCAACAATTGCTCAGGTTGATAAAAATAGAGCCCATGATGGCTTATACACAAATGTATAATCTGGTGTCCCTTTACACCAGATCCCCACAAAGTATATAATCAATAGCCCTCTGAAAAGAATAGAACCTCAATGAAGGCGGTCAGGTAGTCACTAGAAACAAATGTAATGGGCAAAACACACAAGAGAAGTCACCATCTGTGCTACCTGCTACAAGACCAAGGGAAAAACTATTAAGTCTGACGTACTGGCACACAAGTACAATAAAATCCAAATGCAAACAGGTGTCAGTGGCATGGCCATAGGGGAGCCTGATATTTGCAGGTCTCCACATGTCTTCTGCATATTGTTTTGTGAATCATGTTCCCAACAGAGACTTCTTCCTGCAGATTTCCAGTTATGCCAGGGCTACTGATAAATGTCTCTCTGCTAAAAATAGTACCTATTCTCTCACATGCCCTCTGTCCCCTTTCAGCTTCCACTTCACATGATTCAGCTCCAAGAGAGGGGCACTGACCTCGTCTCACCAGGAATATCAAACATCTCCACAGCCTTGATGAACCTTTTCATGAGAATGGAAAAAGGAGAAATGTACACATCAATTGTGTAGTCATGTGCTGGATGGGTCTGTATACACCCTGAGATTCATGTTTAAAAGCAAAATCAATATACATCTGCCTTGGTATGCAAGCATAGAAAAGCACCTTTTGTTTCTGTGTGGTTTTGTGGGGTTTTTTTTCTGGAGGCTCCAGTAGTGTTTGGACTGGGTCCACAGAAAAATCTACTATTTTTTTCATAGACATAGAACTATATCATGTTTTCCATTATCATCACTTCTCCATATTAACCATGCTTAGGATGCTAGTGGGCTCGTTGCTCCACAACATGGATTAAGTATGTGTCTCTGCCCAAAACACTCATAATCACCTTTGAATCCTGGTTTGTGAATCAGGATTTTCCATCTTGATGTTATTTGTGGTAACATGCCAAATTTTTAAAATACTTTCTACAAATAAAGTCTGTGTCCCCTTCATTCCTCAAGTCATAACACTGGGGCTTCCTGGTAAACAAACTAGATCTGCTGTGACACCAACAGAGTGAACAGAGCCAGGTTTTCAAACATCCACTCTGTCACATCTATTTGTGGACAGGTAACTTGCTAAAACAAATTCTGAAGAGCAAGACAAAGAGGGCAAACTGCATGACCTGCAGGGGATCTTCACAGATGCGCTCAAGCTGATAGTGCAGGATGAACCTGAGCAAACAAGTCCTTGGGTAAGCTCAGTTCTCCTTTACAACCTGACTGTTAATGTGTTTACCTGTCCTTGAGGAAAGAGCCTCTATTGTGGCTTATCAAACCCAGAAGGATTCCCAGTGTCCTCAGGGAGGTCTGGGTCAGAAGTTAAACTGATAACTCCGAATGCACTATCTGTGCTTTATCATTTGACAAACTTCAGACTGGAAATACTGTTCAGTGTCCAGTGCTGTAACAGCAGAGAACTGCAGGTCTTTTTTCATTTCTGGTCTTTTAATCCAGTTCTATTGCACATTTTCTGCTCTGTTGCAAGGCTTGAGACGGTGTTGGTGCTGTGCCCCTGAGGTCAGAATCACCCTACAGAAGGATATGCCAATGCCTGTTGTTTAGGGGGGGGTGTATGTGTTTAGGCCAGGAGAAGGACAACTGTCTCCACTGATTCTGCCTTACAGGATCCTCAAGGAAGCCACACAGAGTGAACTGCCAAAACCAGCACCTTCAGTGCTAGTGAAGGGAATGGGTAAATCCTTGGACCACGGAATTTGGGCTTTCTGATACAGCTGGCAAACCAATTGAGAAGAGGATGAGAAGCAAGCACTCCAATCTTGTGCATCCTGGGCAAGGTGAGGGGCTTGTGTTTAGGGACCTGGAAGTGTTCACTCCTGATCTGCTGGACACTGGGAAGGCTGTGATCCACCAAACAGTAGGACTCTCTCTTGAGCATTCTCCACTGAAAATGTTCTGGTTTTGTCTGTAAGGAAGTTTATTCTTGTATCTCCAAAGCGATGGGAAGTAATGCCAATTTCTCTTTCTGTGTTGTCACCAACTCCTCAACTCAGCATGTCTTGCTGGTAACTTATCCATCCATTGCAATAAACCAACCTTGGTCTTTCACACCATGTTAAAGAAAATAACCAACAGAGTACTTAAACCAGGCTTGGCTTGACTGCAGATTTCAATTGAGTTCAGCAATAAAAGGAAACCCTAGTAGTACTACTTCCCCACAGCTAGCCTTGCTCAATGCTCAGTGTTAAGATAAATTATGTTCTTCAGTGTGTAGGATGAAATAAGAGTAGCTGTCACAGCAGGATGAATTTGTCGAACATTTCTTATATCAGGCAGCAAACTTTTGTTCCCATACAAGGAAAAATTTTGAAAATAGATAACCAAGCTGATACTGGAGATGTATCACATGGGGCCATAATTCATGATCTATGTAGACTCACTTAGTGCAAAGTATATCATTTTCTCTAGCAGCCCTTAAAAGGGACTTTGACAGAACTATTATTTTCTTCTGAATGATGTATAAACAAATTCACTTCTACAACTTCATTTCCAGTCATCTCTGTTCATTGTTCTTCTATTGCAAGTATTCCTTGGCATGGTTTAAAAACTACTGAAGTATTTAATAGCAGTTTAAAAGTAACAGCTATTACTACTTAGACTAGACATAAATAGAAGACAACTAACTGGGTCATTACCTGTACAAGTAGAGTGTTTATGGAGGAGGATTTGAGAGAAATGGAATTATAAATTCAACTACTCCGCGATTCTCCGTGTTTTAAATGAGAAAGCAAAATGCATTTGCAAAGTTAAGTACAGGATAAGACTATTCTGAGTCTAATAAAAATATGAAGATACTGTTAGAGAGAATTTTCCAGTTGCTTAGCCCTTGGAGAGCCACTTCTAGGGCTGCTTAAGTAGAGATTCTTGGCTCTAACATCCCAAGTATGATCAACATTTTGCTTTACTTCTCAGTCACTAAAGGACACCAGTTGTGAACAAGAATGTATTTTCCATTCAGATGGAAAAAGGAGAAAGAAAGGTATAAGATGGAGCATCTCTTTTCTCTTGAGATCTATCCAAGATCTAAAAAAATCAACAGAAATCTTTCTGTAGAGTTCAGCACACTCTGGATCACATCCTTACAAAGCTCACTTTGTGGTCAAGTCCATTCCTTCTTCCCTGCTCTGTTGCTCAATGTGCTTTCTGCTGTTAAGATCATTTTGCAAATATTAATAAATCTGTATAATGGTTGGCCTTTAGCTGAGTCTTTTTTCTGTGGCACCCTGTTGCACTCTATGCATGACTGCACGGATGAGGGTTGCTCTGGAAATTACTCATAAAAATTAATTGTCTGGTAATACCACAGTTGTCAATATGTGTAGATTGCAGCATTCCCCCTGTGGACTATTGTAGAAGATCATAAAACTTCATTTCCAGGAAAGTTTCAAAACTTTTATTTTCTAGGCAACATTAATTATCAGAGTCCAGATGACCTGTTCCATTTCTCCATTCACTTCCTCTTTTTTCCCTCATCCGACATAGTAATTTGAAGGCAACTGGCAACAGATCACGTCAGGCTCCTGGTTTTATGCCTTGGTTTCATATCAATGTCAGCTGAAGTGTTTAAAAGCAACCAGACTCATAAGCCTAATCCCCAAACCAATGTTTGTATGTGACCATTTCCCTATTGTTAAACTTTTGTACCAACATCTGATTTACAAGTCTGACACTTATGCAGACATGCTTTGGCATTCTGCAGGCTTCCTGAGACTCATGCCCTCCAGCACTGCTTGTTGACCATTCCTTCAAACACAGGACATTGATGGATCATCACAGTGGACAAACCACTCTGAACCTACAAAGTCGTGAAAACTCTGGTCATGTCCCCATTGGAGTTTACAGTGACACATTTTTTCACTGAGAAATTATATTCTCCTGAGATCAGACTTTTTGCAAGTACTTACAATTCCTTATGAAGCTTTTACCTGGGAAAGATTCTCATGCTAAGATGAAATACATCAAAGAGCAAGAAAACTGCCAGTCCTCCTAGATAATCATCCTATGATCAGGGCACTGTCTGGTGGCAGTCTGCATTTCAAGTTTCTGTTCTGCAGGATGTCTGAGTATCAGACAAGCTTTCTGACCACCAATATATCAAGTTATTCTGAAGAACAGCTCCCACTGAACCTCTTTCACTTTGTATAAATAATTAAACATTGCTTGGAACAAGGGCTTGAACTTGGACTGCCCATTGAACTTCTGTATTGGTCTTTCCCCAGGCCAGCGAACAGCTAACTATTTGTAAGCACTTAGGAAGTTGCAGAGCAAAAGAGGTAGCTGAGGGAATCCCAAAAACTCAATAAAGACAAAGAAAAACTTGTGGTAAAGTCATTTAGTAGAGTGTGAAACACCTGGTTTTCAGTCCTTGACCTGAATGAGGAAGAACAAGGACTACTAGCTATTCTAGGTGAGGCTTTGTCAAAGCATCTCCAAAAGTCATGGCTCCACCAAATTTTGAAAAGAAATAATATTTAAAAGTCGTACTTTTTTTCTTTCTGAAGTGCAAAAAAAGCTTGTAGCTAAATGATCCTCTAACAAACCTCTTGTGTTAGGATGAATGTGTTAAGTATCTTTAGCATCATGATAGCTTGATTCTTAAAGTTTCTGGAACCTCTGCACCAGACATGAAGAAGGATGTCGCTGTTACAGTTCCAAGTGGAGTGAATTCTTCTCCTGACACTCTATTCAGCTTTGCTGGCATTTTTAAAATGAAAGTTTAAGTCTATTATTTACAAACTGTTTTCACATAACAAATATGACATTTAGTCATATTTAGTCATACAGAAAGATAAATAAAAGCAAGAGGGAAAATTCAGTGATTAGTGCAACATTACTGTAACAGACCATATAAAACATAAGATAAGAACTGGAGAGGTTGAGTCCTAATTCTCTCACCTAGCCTCTAGATAACATTCCATAATAACTTTAATGATTATATTTGGTGGTCAAAAATATTTATTTTCAAGCAGCTCTTTGATAAGGAACTTCGATTAAGACCTTTGATTAGGAACTAAAATCCATGTTTTAGTCAGATTCACTTCTTTATAAGCATTTGATATCAACAAGCTAGTATTTCTGTAGACCATGCAAGGTTCTGTTTTTTCTTTAATGTCATATAATCATTCTCATAAGCACTTTCATAAATTCAGTTAAGAGTTAACCAACTAAAATATACAAATATGCGGGAGGTTTTATGAAGAACTCCAACTTCAAAAGGAGTTGGTTTAGGAGTCATGACCTTATTTTTTGCAATAACTTATGCATCATGAACTTACGTAATTGGCAGCAGATAACGTATCACATTCTTAGTTTATGTCCTTGGTTTGACAACAGTGTCAATTGAAGTATTTGCTAACTGCAGAACAAATGGAGCCTCATAGCTGAAAATGTTTTCATTCCAAAACTGCTGTTTGTACCAAAACATTCTCCCTTTATTGTTCTTTTTTAACATTACTGAATTCAGTACCAGAAATGGGTAGAGGTATACAGATGATTTTGTACATCCAAAAGTACCTCTGAATACTATTTGTCCTAGCAAAATGAAAATATTTGAGAAAGTATATATTTTTCTAATATCATCAGAAAGCACAAAAACACACATATGAAACAGCCTTGGAGCTCTAAATCTTTGTTATCTTTAGAGCAGGAGTCAGTTTTAAGATAAATTATTGGGAAATGAGTGACCTGGATTTTAAAACACTTTAGTTTAGTAGGGCAGGTTTAAGTCTACTTTTTCCTTTTCCCAGAGACTGCATTAAACAGCAGCCAAGAGGCAAGGCCAGACTGTTCCTCTATGTCGAAACTGGACACCTGTACCATCCACTTAAAAGGCCAGTTCTCTTGGGACACTGGAATCTTTGTAAGCTACAGTAGAAAATGCATAAAGCAGCAAATCATTAGACAGAAGGGAGGGATTTGAAAGGAACCTTAGTGACTTAAGGTCTTAATATCCATTTAAGTTCAATGACAGAGAAGCCCAAATTTAATGAGTTTCTTTTTGACTGATCTGAGGCTTAAGAGTGGGACTTGTTTGGGGTTGACTCTGAAATGTGTATTTTGTGGGGTGCAGTTCTCTTTCCAAACACTTCTTTCTCAACATTGAGCATATTGATACATACAATATTGAATATAATTCACAACAGTGTACAACATATAGAAAGAGAATGGTGGCAATTTTGTTAATTTGAAGTTTTCCGCTTGACCAAATAACAATTGAATGTTGGGAAACAGTTATAAGCCATCAGTTTACTAAAGCATTTGCTGTTATTTCTGATCTGAATCTGAATGTAAACTGAAAGACAACCAGATATGTGTTTTGAAATCTGGCTCATAGTAGATTATCACCTACGATGTATACTACTTCGTAGACTTATTTTTGAGTCAACTTTATTAAAAACTTTTGGTATCTGGGAGAGTAAATTGCTATCAATTAAACTCCATGATGTAGCTAAACTAGGAGAAGTTATAAATAACAGACAAGGAAAAGAAAATAATTATAATGAATAGCAGGAGGAAGGACAGAAAATTTAAAAACTGGAAGAAATGAAATTGATATGCATAAGAAAAAGGGGCACCCATTATAGAATCATATAGTTGTGTAGGTTGGAAAAGGCCTCCAAGATCATTGAGTCCCACCACAAAACCATGTTCCCATGCACCAAATCTACGTGTCTTATAAATGCTCCCAGGGATGGTGATTACACCACTTCCCTGGGCAGCCTCTTCCAGTGCTTGACTGAAGCACGATCTGCCTTTCATGAACCCTTGCTGGTTGGGCCTGGTCCCCTGGCTGTCTGCACATGCCATGTGATGGCACTCCAGATGTTCTGCTCCATAAGCTTTCCCAACATTCCACATTCATTAGGTGGAAGAAATGCAAGGAGTTGCAATTCTGACAGAAACAAGTACAGCATGAGGGACTGCACTGTCACACAGCAAGAAAACAAAGCCCTTTGGAGCTGTCTATGCAAAGGTCTATGTAAACTCCAGTACAGATATGGTGGTGCACGTCAGAATCATAGGGGAAATTTGGCTTGAAGGGTTGTCATAAACTGACCAAATCCATTTCTGTTTCTTTATGCAAGAACAATAATATCTTTCTTCTTAGCAAATTATTTTTTGTTCAGTCTTTTCTTAGAAACGTCTCATCATGGATTTTATTCAACTTCCATAGTGCTTCGCTGCCCTTATCATTACAAACATTTTCCTGATGTCTGACTCAAATCTCTCTTACTGATATATAACATTGCATTCAGCTCTGGACAACACGTGCTCAAAAAGATCTGGATTGTATCTGCACCAGCATTTAAGTTCATCCTTACTCATTACACTCTAGTTCACACAACAAAACAAACTCATACTCACAGAATTTTAGACAAAACTAAATCTGAAAATGCATTCCAGAAGCGCATATAATGATCTCCAAACAGTACATACATCCAGTTTGAGGGACCAGCCAGAACTATTCCAAAACCTTAAAACATTCATGATTGTGGATGTTAAGCCCTCAGCATCAACCATTTTATTCTGTAGGTCCTGGTTTGCTTTCACTCCACACTGTTATAAAGCCACCCTACTTACTACAGTAGATATAGCTGCTGGCAAACATTCACTGAAGAGAAGCAAAGCTGTGATGGGATAGAGAAACTGATTTATTAGGAAAGAGGATGCCAGATGCACAAAGGTGGCAAAAGGAGTTTTGTAGCCATCATTTGTCCTGGCCCCTGTCACATAGAATAATTATGGTCATGCAGACTTACAGCCCTTTTCCTCAAGGTGACCAACACCCTGGGCTGGTCGGCTTGAAAACACATAGATTGTAAGACCCAACAACTATATTGGCTTTAAGAATGTCAGATTTTAATTTGGTATCTCAGAACATAATCAAGGATAAGATGTAATTAAGATAAGAAAAAAATAAATACTTAATTTCAGAAGACAATGTACTGGCATGACATCTTTTAAACAATGGAACAGTCTCCCAGACTCTTCCCAGTAATGGATCCTGTTGTTTGGTGCTTTTATAGCCAAATTGGCAAATGCTAGAAAACAGCCTGCAGGATATAATCTTGTTTTGGCAAGAGATTGGGCTGGATGATCATTTCCATCTAAGCTTCCTCTGAATTCAGGCTAGAGTTCTGGAAGCAGGATCTCTTTCTTACTTTGTATTTGCAATATGAAACCATATTTCGGCTGGAGCTCATAGGTATAACACTTAGCCACAACAAATTCCAGTTAGAGCTCTTGGGATACGATGCAAACCTCCTTAGAGACGACCAGACTGCTTCCAATGCTTTGGGAATCCCTCAGAACAAGCCTTTGATACTCACAAAAATGGATGCATGTCTGTGAATGTGTGAGGAGTCGGAGTCACTCTTTCCTTCAGGTTACCCAAGCTGGCAAGAAGCAACTCAGCATTAGCAGAAACATTGTGCAGCACCGTGAACAGGTGACTTTGCCTGAGCTACTATTTCCTGCTAAACAGTGGAATGCTGACACAGTGACACAGTTTCTGAGTTCAAGCTGACTTGTACCTTGTCAGTCTACTCTGCACTCAGAGGAAGATTTCACCTGCTCTCATAGGAATGTCTTTACTTAATCTCTATGTTAGCAAGAAAAAAAATCCTGAAATAACAAAACAACTTCTCCCCTTTAACTCCTTCCATGTGCCTCACTTCTTTAATGCCTGTCACCAGACTGTCAGTACACTGAATCATGAATCACTACTATTTAATGTCTAATACAGAATCAAGCAATCAAGCATCTTGACCCAACAAAAGCAACAGAAAGCAAGGGAACTGCACTGCACTCATAGGGACCATTTGAGAGTTTTGCTGGTCCTTTGGCGCCAGATTGTCCTGTTAAAATTTCCGTAATGTTGAACTTTCTTCTCTAAAATTTTTTTTCTTAAAAATATCCCAGTTTAGCCACTCATAAATGGGTCATCTAAGCCTTACCAGTAATTTTGAAAAATTACAGTCGCATTCTTGAATGGAAAGGCCACATTTTTGTTTCAGCAACATGGATATAAATTAGAATTACTCCTTCTCTCTTTCTTAAAATAAAGAGTAATGTTCTTTACTGGGCTATTTACTGTACCCCTTCAACACAAATACATGCACACTAAGACCAAGACCACCAACAGCAAATGCAGAATTATTTATTGCCATTTGAAAGATAAGTATGCACAACAGAGCAAATAGAAACAAAAAATCAAGACGAGTTTTAAAATTAAGATTACAGAGCAGAAATAACAGGAGAAGAACTTAAACATGTTGCTGTCCCAAGTGGATGTGAATTTCAATGGAAAATAACTACCAAATGTTTCCAAAGCCAACCACAAAAAATGAAATAAGACTTAACTTAAATGCAATTTATTCTGACGATTTTGTTATTATAGAGTCACATATGCATGTAGTATTCATGGTTATTTCTCAAAAATTAAACTCTTCTGGGCTCAAATTTGTGTAACACCAAAAAAGGATTTTAAAAAGAGAAATCCCTCTATTCTGTGAAACAATTTCTGGGAACTTTCCTGGAAATCCCAGCAAGACAAGCCAAAGAAAATTATCTATGGGGAATTGTGATTGTTGCAGCAAATGTGTGCTTATACTCTGATTCATTTAATTAAGCCCTTCAAGTGAATAATGGGATACAAAACAAGGGGCATACTGAAGATGAGTAATCAATCTGTAACAAGATCTCTCCAGTTATTAACTGTACATTACACAAACCTAAATCCAGATCAGCAAAAAAAAGGCCTACCACACTTACATATGATGATTTTTCAATAGAAGCTTTAAAGTAGCATTTGTCAATGGTGTTAATTTTAAATTATATGGCTAGTGACAATACTGTATACCACCCAAGATTTCAACATGCTGGAAAAATCTCATTTCTCTTTTGAAGTTACATTTCGAAAAACCCAATCATTTTTGAAGAGTATTAATGAGTATGGAGTGAGAGAAGAAAACACACAGTGAAGAAGTTAAAAAAAAAAATAGATGTATAAGAGACATATTATACATCCAGATTCCAAAGCCTGAGACTTTTCATCTCTATTTCAATTTAAATGAATAGTAATGTGTGATAATTGTACTAGGAAAATAGAAACTGTTCTCTCATAAGCAGTACTGCTGTTTCCAAACAACAACTCCACTGTTAACACATTCATTTGTATTGTACTGTATTACTAATAGTCAAAATTTTTTATGAACTTGTGGTTATTGAGTGAAGTGCATTGATAGCCCCAGTGAGTTCCTTTTGGACAAGCACATAAGACACTCAGCAACTATGGATCTGTGGCTATTATTAGAATTGTCTTTGAGTAGGTCTGCAGTTACATTTGGGTGAAGACTGGTCTCCAGTGGTCCACAAGCAGATGTACATCTACCCATGCTTATTGTGGTACAGTTTGGAGAAGTGCCACTTTGGAGAAATGATATTAAATCCTGGGAAGAATGTGTAACAGGAAGAAGTGCAATACTCAGAGATGGAGACTGAGATGCTGCTAAGCTATAACTGATGTTGATAACCTTTTAATGAAGCACAGCAACACAGATGAAAAGAGACACACGTTTTATATTTGTCTCTCCAATTTCTGATGCATCATTCATAACACCACCAAAATCAGGGCATGTCAGCTTGGACCAGGACTTCCAACAGTCTTTTAAAAAAGTATGTTGTCTATCAGTATGGCCTTGAAATTTTGTCTTACTTACACCTTGTGCTTCAGATTACTCATAGATTCCTGTGACGTTTTTATGTTCAAGTTGGGAGAGATCGAACAGGCCAGCTGAACAAATTTAATGCACTTAATTTTTCCTACTAAAAAAATCAAACCAAACAAACAAACAAATAAAAAACCCACCAGACATATTTTAAAAAGAAGAGTTGTATTTTGGGTGTTCATAACACTATCCAGTTACAAATACAGGAAATTGTAGGGCAGTTTTACACAGTTTAATTAGAGTAGAGAAGGAAGCAAAAATTTGCAACCCACACTTCAAATGCACATGGGCAGAGGAATTCTGCATTTGCATAAGCTCTGTCTTATGAGGAAGAGTGTGACTTTACCCCCAACACACAACATATCTGAACCAGCAAAAAGCTGCTAGCAACCTATTTAGTGCTGTCATCCTCATGTACCTCAGGATACACGTGCCCAGCCTGAACTCCAAAATTACATTGTTCGGCACTCAAGTGGCAAAAACCCATCCAGAATTAAAAAACGGTGCACCAAATTAACGTGCAGTAAGTAATGAATTTTGCAGTCCTTACTTAGCAGAACAGTTTCCTCACATTACCTTTCCAAGAAAGTGAAGGCTGCGGCATAATACGTGGTGCTAAATTAAACCTCACACAAACATCACTGACATGCACAAGTCAAGTGCTTACTCATCGAATGTGATTCGAACAAATGGCAAGTTATTGGCGGTCAAGGGCAAGCATTACATGAGGATTTTTCAGCTATTCAGAGCTGTGAATCAAAGGTGATGTATTGTTAAATTCAATATCCATACAAGAGGGCTGTGGTTACGGAATTTTATGGCAATGAGCGCTGTACTGAATATAAATGTCACCTTATTTACCATTCTGTATTATTTTTAGAATGTTCACTGCTAGGAAATATACTTATGCAACTTTATACTAGAAAGCTCTGTATAAGAGAAAAAAGTTGAATCCAGAACTTTTCAGAAAAAAAATATTTTCAGTTTCTATAGTTCCCACAGCTGTGAAAATAAGCACCTTTTCAACTACAGTCAATAACAGTATTCATCATAACAGGTAATTTTAGGAAACTTCCATGAAGATGTTTAATAGATTATGGCTTGATGTCCTAATGGAAAAAAATAATGCATCAAACACCAAATACAGTAAATCATTTTTGCACACAGAACGCAGGATAAATGTTTTATAAAGTCCTTCTCTGACTGATTATAGCCTAGAAATGAGAAAAAGTTCCAAACACCTTCAAAAGTAATTCATTAAATGCTGGTGGCTGCATCACTGCCTCCTATTGCCACATGCTCAAATTTCATCATCTCCTGTCAAAGACCAACTGGCCAAAGTGATGGTGTCACCCACTAGTTAAGCAACTTCTGTCCTGATTGCCCAGATGATCTGCTGCTCTCTCACCCAAAACAAGGCTGCTCAGTACAGGATCCCTTCCTGTTTTCTCAGCACACCTGCTTTTCCAATCTGGTTCCCCCCTAAGATGGTTTCATATCCATGGAGCCAGCTAAGCCTAAGTTTGGGTGGTTCTTGACAAGAGGTAGATAGATATTAGCATCAAAATATTCCCATTAAATCAGCCAGATCTAGGATCCTCCCCTCCTTGCTTCTTAATTGTCACCATGACAATGTCAACACTTCAATCATCAGTACTGAACATATGCGAGATGTGTCCCCGACTCTTGGAGTCGTTACCTAGGCTGCTTTCAGATGCACTACTGTATTTGGGTTATAATCTTCAGTTTTCTTCACAGCCATAAAGCTGGAGAAAGTGGATGGGACCTAGACAGCCTTTGTGGCATAGAGATATAGCAACGTAATGCCCAGTTCTTATGCTAACAGAACAAAACTGTTTTAAAGGCCAACTTCAAGGCCACTGCTGAAAGGGATGGATGTCAGGACTGATTGTTGCAATATCTCTCTGGTATCTCACTCATGAAAGAGGTGCATTTTTTGTCACAACAGTTGGGGTCATTATAAGTCATAAGAGGAGCAGCTGAGGGAGCTGGGGTTGTTTAGCCCAGGAGAAAAGGAGACTCAGGGGAGACCTTACAGCTTTCAACACCTACCTGAAAGGAGGTTGTAGCAAGGTGGAGGTCAACCTCTTCTCCCATGCCACCAGCAATAGCACAAGAGGAAATGGCCTCAAGGTGTGAGAGGGGAAATTCAGGTTACTTCACTGAAAGGGTTATCAAGCATTGAAATGGACTTCCCAGGGAAGTGGTGGAGTCACCATCCCTGGAGGTGTTCAAGAAACAACTGGACATGGCACTTAGTGCTATGGTTTAGTTTGCATGGTGGTGGTCAGTCAAAGGTTGGACTCAACAATGTTTCAGGTCTTTTCCAACCTGAATGATTGTGATTCTCTGATCGGTAAACAAGGGGAAACATTTCTAACAACGGAAATCTAAACCTTTAATATTGTAGCACCTTCAGTATTATGTTACACCCTTAGTGTTAATTTGGTCTAAGAGTAACTGTTTCATAAGCGCAGTTGTATTTTTAAGCAAAGCTTTTGGAATTCTTTTTAAAGTATGTTTCCAGTAGCTAAAGAAAGATCAAATTTTAAAGGTACATTTCTAATTACGTTCTGGCAGTACCTTAGCTGGGAACACTACCAGCACTATTTTCACAGCAAAAGCTATGACAGTTTACATCAGCTAAGGTTGTCTGCTGTATGCTGAGTTTCAAACTACAGTACAAGAATATGGTCAACAGAGATGACATAGAACACTGGGGAGCAAAAATTGGGAATAAACTTATGAAATCTATGAGTGTACAGAACAGGACTGGGGTATTTCACTGGAAGAACTAAATGACTTCTAGGACTGAAGCAGTACAAACAGATGAAATCCAGAACTGCCTAGCTCGAACTCATGAAGCTGGCAGCAAAAAATATCACAATAAACTGGGCACTTGCCAGCTGCACGTGGAGGAGAAAACTAGATGGTTCAGTCAAATTCAAGGCTAGCACGAGCCCCTAAAGAAATGCAGCAATGGTAAACAACTACAATTCAAAAACACATTGGGTGTTTCCAGCAGTGAGGGGTGTGCTGGTCACACATCACTAGAATATTGTGTAAAATTTAGGTCACTCCTTTCAAGGACAGACACAGCTGTGTTCCATATGGGGGACATCCACAGCCACAGCCCTGTCGCACGGTCCCCTGAGCATGTGCCTGGGCTCCCATGGCTGTGTCTGGGAAATCCCATGCCATGCACTGCATGAGCAGGAAATCCACCCTGTGGGAAACGGGAATGACACAGATGGCCAGCGAGTGCACAATCCGTCTGATGCTCTTTGGTCACACCGGGCTCACCAAAATGGGTTGACTCTATGTTGTGTTGGCTGATACAACAAGAGAGGTTCCAGAACTACTGTACACAAACTGTTCATTTGTCGTTTGGGTTTCAGGTAGGTCCAAGCCATATTGTACAGCAGCACTCAAAAAACACAGCACATGTAGGGCACACCCAGCATGACCTCAACATGCCACGCTCCTTGCCCAGGTGTTCAGCTGTCAAGCTGCATCTGTGTTTGTCTGTGACTTCCAGATGTCAACCAGACTGATGAGAATGATTGTGCTGAACCAGTGACCGTATGCTGTGCCAAACAATGCTAATGCAAGGAAAAGGAGGGTAGGAGCCATCTCTTGTTCTCCAATTAATTTCTTCCTATATGATGCAGGAAAATAGACTTGACATGAAACAGGTGCAGGAAATTGCTTCTAGAAGGATAAGAGAAATGGAAAATCCATCTCATGAGAGCAGACTGTGAATACATCTGAACAAACAGGTGCAGACCAATGTGAGCCTCAGTTGGCCTCATGCTGTCCCAGAATCCACATGGTCTGAATTAGTTCAGTGCTAATGAAGTCTCCAGCAGAACTCACGGGCTCAGGCTTAGCACTACACTGCCATAGCCCTACAGGCACCCTACAAGAGAGGGCCAATTCGCATCCCAGCTCACTCACATTGTTAGCAGAGAGCCTGAATCTGCCTGTCCCCATCAGTGCCAATACACCCCACAAGAGTTTGTCTTGTTAGTCTCAGTGGAGTGGTGCCCAAGGGGGTAGGACTGCCTTCTGTGATCTTAAAGGTCTTTTCCAATCTAAATGATTCTCTGATTCCTTAACTCACAGAGAAAGGGGAGGCAGGAAAACTGCCTAAACAAAGAGACAATATTGGCACATGAACAAGTGGTGTAAATCTGCCATAGATATGTTTAAGCTGAAAATATGAATAATTCTATCCATCATGGCAGCAAGATCCTGGAACAGCTCTCTCAAGTAATGGGGGAAATGTGTAACTAATTTTGAGATGATGCTTGATGTTTCTGAACAGATGTCTGTAACACAGAGGTGTCTGAAATATTCCTAGATGCCCCATAAGACCCCACCCCGAAAATCCCTGTTAGCTGTGAAATGCAAACCAAAATCCAATTGAAATCAGAAATTTAATTAAAAGCTGCACTTCTGAGCCAGCTGCTGGCAGGCATTACACTGGTAAAAAGTGACAGCTGCTTCATTGGCAGTGCAATGTCAACGACTGTAGAAGAGGCCAAGGAATAGGCACAAGCTACAACTGCCCGAGGACCACCCCACTTTGAGAAAGGTATTTCTAAAAAAGCCTTCAGAGATTTCTGACTATGCTTTAATTTACATTTTGCTGCTGTCTTCCTTTTTTTTTTTTTTGGCTCAGTGTGAACATAATGCTAATTAAAATTAGTTAAGAAAGAAAATGTCGGGTTTTCCAAATACAACATAATTGTTCTTAAAAGATGTCCCCTCATTACCTAGTAAATTCAGGGTTTGTTTGCAATAAATGTGCATTTCAGAGCTCTTTGCCCTTTATACAAGTGGACTTAGATCACTTTGAATAATATACTTCCATTTTATTTGCATGTGTGAGTATATGGAAGTATATTATTCCCATTTAAAAAAGGGTTTATTAATACCTTTTCTAAAAGGTAGCATTTTCTTGTTTTAATAAATTCAAACTTGGTTTCAGGTAAGACTGTGTAGCAAGAGATTAGTACTGTCACAAAATTAATTTTATTAAAATGTCCAAAATAAAAGTGTAGTTGGATTTCAGGAAAGGAATTGGCACATATGTTAATATTCAGAAGCAATTTGCAGGCCTGAAATTTAGTTTCACAGGGGAGCGTGGGCCCGTCCAGGTATCCAAAATAATTCAGGCATTGAAAAGAGTGAATTGGAATCCAAAATTTCATATCTAAGCTTAAAGTAACCATTTAATTTTTGTTTGTTTTTTTTCTGCCAGAGCTTCAGGTAGAAGTGATGGGCCCTCAGAAATGATGAGCTGTATCACACAGATATGCCTGTCACAGTTTTTCCCTGTGAAGAGACTGTATTGCTCAGTCTAAGAATAACTTTAAAATTCACAGAAAGCAAGAACAGTTGAGCAGTTAAAAATAAAAAGTCATAGGAGGACACACTGTTAGGCATAAACATTGAGACCCTTCGAATCAACTTGAGCTGTTGAGCTAACCTAAACATTTTGAGTCGGATCCTGATCCCAGTGAATTCAAAATTATTTGCAGTGATAACTAATGTTTCTCCTTCTATTTCTGTTTTCCTTCTAATGAGTATCAGATATAACATTGCAAGACTACTCTGTAAACAAAGTGGAAAATTAATCGTTTTCGAAGGAACACTTTATTCACAGTAGGCTGTTTAGGGAAGGAATTAAGCCTAAGTAAATAAATGATGAAAGTAAATAAGAATATACAGAGAAAGCAAAAATAAGAAAATGACAGTTAAAAAATTACTGGGTATAATGATAAAAGCAAAATATACTGCTTACGAGGAAAATTCAACAACGGAGTAAAATGCTGAGTTATTTCATCTGTGCGTTAAATTACTTCCAATTTCCTGAATAAAAGTAAAATATAGAACAGAAATTCAGGCCCTTGTTGTGCCAAAGATCTTTTCTTCATCCAAGAGCAGAGGAGCTAGAAGGTTTACACAATTTTATGTCAATTAAAATATTCCATATAAACAATGCATACTTGTCCAAACTAACTGACTTCCACTTCCAATTCTTTCTGGGCGAAGTCTGAGAAAAAAAAAATACTGCATTGCAATATAAAATAAGCAAATTTCATCTATTTTGGAACAAGTGAAGAATTACATGCAGTTCAGATACATCAAAATCTTTCTATCTGGCTGCAGAGGCCTATTATTAGGATGTGTTAAACCTGTCCAGAAACTTCTTTCTATTATCTATAAACAATCCACACATTAAATTAGGAGATTAAGACATGTATTCCTTCCAGTTCTTATGTGTGTTTGTCATTAATCCAAAACAACATTGCCAAACCTCGACCACAGAAATAGTAAAAATAAATACCAAAGGTCTGGGAAGAGAAATCCTGAGGTCACAAAGAGAAGGTAACTTCAAGGGAGTATCCTGGAAATTAAGTCTTATAAATCATCATGGGCTGAAAGAAACAAATTCAGCAATTGCATAATGCCATTTTACAGGGCTAAAAATAATAAGAGTCATGGGGTGAATGCCAGGAAAAAAAAATCACTGGAAAACTTCACAAACATTAATGTTCAAAGAAAAGGCTTCAAGCAAGAAAGTTATTTGATGAGAGCCTCAGTGCACAGCAATGGTTCCCTCTAGGATCCTGCTTGACATGCCACTTGCTTCGAACTGGTCAGTCACGCTTACAGCAATCATTTACACAAACCCAGACCTCACTATGTTCATAATATACATTTTAGTGATGTTGGGGATAAAAGGTCTGTAAAATAATCACCTCCATTCTATATTCAAAGCAGGTTGATACTCCTGCCTTTCTGGGTAAATTCCTCCATTCTTGCTAAAGTGTTTGTTCCTTCACTCTACAGCTTATTCAAAGCCATTAAACCACTGCTGGGTAAAACCATTATATTGTAGAAAATGAGGGTCACCCTGAAAAAGATTATCCTACACATGATCCTTACAGATTTTTCTTGAATAAATGGGTTTTTTAAATGCTATTTTTCCTCCCTCTGAGTCTGTTAGAGATTGAAAATCCAAACGTGTGTATCAGTTCAGGCAGGGCACATGCAATCTGCTTAAAACCTGAGAATTATTAAATCATATTATTTTAAAATTCTTGATATTTTACTGCACTTACTAAGGAAAGTGAGATGATGCAAATTGGACCCTGTGTCTTCAGACCTCCTTTTGTCTGTTATCATGCTACATGGCTTGGGCAAAATCGCAATCACAAGGAAGGCACCAGGAGCTTTGCTGCTGATCTTTCACAGCTTTCGCCACACAGACCTTGGGGCTCTGAGAACCAGCCTGTGACAAAGGCTGCCAGGCAGCAGTGAGACCCCTGCAAGGCAAGGGACCTCAAAGGCGTGGTGTTCCCTTTACCCTAACAGAGCCTGGAGCCTGTCTTTCAACTCAAAAGTATCCCCATAACGATTTGAGAAAATACCCTTGCCATGCTGCCTTTTAAAAGATGAAAAATAACCTGAGTTGTCAGCCTGCTGTGCTCATCTCTCTAAACAGTGTATTGAATTTTTATGTCATATGCTGAAACATATTCTGTTATAAAAACACTGCACATGGTGAATTTTGTTACAATCTTCTTAGAGGAGATTTAGATTCAAGCAAATTGCATCTCCTTATTCTCATCTACATCACACCTGAAACCAGTACTAACAAAGACAACAGAAGAAGTATTTTCTCTTTTCTGCCAAGGACTTCATCTGTATTCATTGTGTATAAAGTCACCACTTAAGTATAACTCTATGGGGTTCCACTTCTGGACTAGACTGTTGTCTTTGCTGCAGAGCAAACCATTCAGATGACTGTAATTATACCATGCTACCAGGGGGTCCAGCCTGAGCTCTTGAGCCACAGCAGCTTTCGAGCTGTTTGCTTGATGGGTAGCAGGGATATGCTTGGCACGGGGGTTTATGGATAATCTGATTTCCTACTGATGGAAGTGTGTTAGCAGCTGCTGCTGAAGTTGACATTGCTGGCTCACCCCAGAAGCCGGCTGTGCACCCCGTTTCAGCTACATTGCCCAGCAGGACCCTGTGACAGCCACTGTCATCTCCTGTACATCTCCTATGCTCTTCCACTACACAAAAGGCAAAGACTACATACATTTGCAGTGAAGCTTGTTCAGGAAATTTCTGCCCTTAACACATTCTCACTATGCAGTTCTACCCAGGGACAGATTGATAATATTGCTAAGGCAGTCTGACAGGATGGTCCTGTTAGCCCTGCCTTGGTTGCAGGCTGTGGTCATTTCTCTAGTGCCTCCCCTGTATCACAGGTGATCATTTCATTTTGTCATTAGCAAGTTTAGAGAACTAACCTGTCAGGAAATAACTCTTTTTTTCTAAAGTCAAGCTTCTCTGCCCCCTAGTCCCCAAAGCAGGTCACCACAGGTCATTGCAAGGTCACCCAAGACACAGTGCAAGCAGAAATGAGGAAGGATTAATGGGATGGAAATTCGCACTTTTTGTCATTCATCAAGTTGCACTGGAAGTTCTGCTGTTACACACTATTTTAGGGGTCTCAAAGTAAACTCAGTCACCAAAATCACCTGGGTTTAAAACCAGAATTTTGGTTATCTAGTTTCTACCCTAGCCTGATGGTCTGCTAGCACAACAGGGGCACTGGGGAGCAGCCATGTAGAGCCAGGTGCAGAAACCCATTAACACATGAGGGGAACTGTACACTTGGTCACACAGCAAAGCCTTGGTAAGTGACTCACAGATTCAAGAAGATGTTGATTTCCACTTACCCAGGGTGAGACCTGAGCGTTGCACTAACAGATCTGTGGCTGTGGAATCAGTCCTCCCTTCAAATTAAACAGGTCTTTTCTAATTCAACCCAGAGCCAGCAAGAAATGAGGGAAAAAAAGAATTATAAAGCTTCAGTGCAGGGAATCTCTTTGTCATATATGACAGACTTGTCTCATACTCAAAGGTGAGAGTGCCAGGGTCAGGTAGGAGATTCAAAGTCCATGTGTCTGCTAGTGATTTTGTAGACCAAGCTGCAGCACAGCACTTTTTTTCTTTCAGTACTCAAAGCTACTCCAAGCATTGGTTAGGTGCTTGGGTTTGCTTTTTTTTTTCTGAGTCATATATATATTATTTTAAAAAAATAATTAAAAAAAAAAGGCAGCAAAAGGGAGGAAAAGAAAAACAGGTGTCATCTAAAAGTGGTGAAAGATTAAGAGAGAGGTAGATCCAAAGACAGCCAGACCCATGCACAGACTCCAGCTTATGGTAACTTTTTTCCAGAGGTGTCACTACAAGCAAACAACTCCAAATGGAGTTTATCCACCTCCAATTTCAACAATATAACATTTACCCACTTCTTACAGATACCAGACAGGTGAGTAATTTACCACTGCCCCACTGCACCTCTCTTCAGTCAACAGGTAGCCACTTACATGAGTAGAAATTGTCCAGCTCTTATTTCAGGAAAGTCTTTTTCATTTCCTTCACATAAAGTTCTAACACATTAACGACATGTAGCTTAGATGACATGAGAGGTGGAACTCTTCCAAAATACATTTCGGTTCCTGTCAGAAAGTATTGCGTGCCTTTGTGCAGGAAATTATAAAATAGAAAATAAACATGTAAATATACCATTTCAACACATCCTCTACATCAAAGCAGGCCTGATGGTTTTAATTTTGGCTTTTTGAGGTTTTGTTTTTATAAGTTGTTGAATTTATTTTGTAGCTCCTGTTTATGAAAAGAACTTTAAAAGAGTTATAAACTACATTTATCAAATGAAGGAAAACTACAACTATAAAGTTCTCAGAAAAAAGGAAATAATGCAAACCGTGTATGTGCACTTGTGCAGGGACACACACATACAAACATATATTTTTGAGTTGGTGACTGCTGAACCACAGACCACATGCAGAAGAGTAAAAACCACCCATAACCAGATGTGCCACTGTAAATCCCATGGTTTAGGATATATTCTGAAATCCTTAGTGCTCAGGAAGATGTAAATTCCCACACTATTTGTATCAGTGATATGGATTCCTAGAAAGACCGACTACCTTCACATTTCTAAAAATAATCCAAGCTCCAACTGGGAGATACAACCCTTTTGAAGTAAAGAGGGGGGCTACCAGAGTGTAAACATGTGAATTGAAAATCATCCAGCACAACACAGAAGTGAGAACAGCAACAACACATCACTTCAAACCTTCCGAGAACCAAAGGGCTGCAGAAGGAATTCCACCCTTTCCCACAGAATTAATATCTGAGCATTGTACCTCAACTGAGCATATCAGTGCACGGCTTGTAGAGCCATCATTTGTTAAACTGTGAAAAAAGTGGCCTCAGATTATACCTGAATTTTCCTATGGCAGGAAAGTGTAGCATTAGGCAGGTGGAGAAAAATGCTTCAGTTCTTTCTCTATCCACAGCTGAATAGGAAACCCCAACTCAAAGGTTTCCTTCAAGCTATAAAAATAAAGCAAGGCTGTTTCCACAGAATGGAGAAAAAGTCATTTCCAAAGTCCCTATCCATCTACAAATACAATATATAAGACCAAATAGCTTTTTTACCTTGGAATATCTCTCACTGATCTAGTAGAGCAAAGTTTGTTGATATTCAGGGTTGCAAACCCATCTGTTTACTCAGGCTTTTGTCTGTCAGCATAGTTTGAAGAGGTCGCTTTGAAAGATCAATTTTTTTTCCTGGGGGTTTCTTCAGAGCTACCACAATTTGTTATTGTATCTATTTAGAGGCTTTAATTTGTGGTTTTTAAGATTGCATAACAGCACAGAGAGGTGGTGAGAGGCCCACATGAATAGTTCAAAATAAGTCTGACAATATAGCAAACATCTACTAATAATTTTCCCAGGACTGAACACCATGGAATGTCAAAGAAGTTATTAATCAGGCTGGTGTATGAACATGGCTTTATGAGGTCTGGGGCATATACTTCCATTCAGATGCTAAAATGCAGAATTACCTTCACTTGCTGTTGACACCTAGTAAAGACAATGCACCGTGAGGGCTGCAAACAAGGCATCTGATTGGATTGCTCTAAACCAGCCTATTCGAAACTAGATAAAAAAAAAATAAAATGAGATTTTAATTTTGCCTTTTATTCAGAGTTCTCATAATAAGTTACATAAAAATGAACCAAGCTGCCTAGACTCCCATGAGGAGGCTCAGCACTCATTTTTCCATTTCACAGATGTTAGACGAGAGGCACAGACATGCACGGTCACTTTTGGAGAAGCACAGGCTACACCCGGGGGAGTTAGAGGTCCTCAGGCTCTCTGGGAATCTGCAGCCAGAGACCTGACACTGGCCACAGGCAGAAATGGGGTGCTCAGGACCCACTGGCACATTGAATGCTTGGGTCGCATGTCCCAGAGTCAGTGTGGCAGGCCACCTGCCTGAGTGGCAGCAGCAGCAGCTCAGGGATGCATGAGCTGCATTTGCATAGCAGAGGGCAGTGTTCAGCACTTTTGACAACTAATATCGCTTTCTGAGGAAGCTGGTGAGGAGATGATGTGCATGCTGCAAGCAGGGAACTCTGCAACAATGGAGGGGCAAGGTTGTGAGCAGAGACACCAAACTAGATTCAAGTTCTGTACCTCCGGGACAGGTCTCCATCTAGTTCAGCAGGAAGGAATCTACAGGCCATAAATTCCTCCTGATAGGTGAAGACTGAAGGTGGCCAGTCGGTGCTCAGCCCTTCGTACTGCAAGTATTTTGCTACTGATGCACAACCCCCCCAACCCCAAACCACTGTGTGGGCAGTACACAGGTCTACCTGGCCGTGCCCATGAGGTGACGCTTGAGCCATCTGTTTAAGGACTTTGCCAGACCTACTCCCATGAGAAGCTTGTGTTTATACGTCGCTTGACAGGTGTAGAAGAGCAGTGCTGGCTCCTCTTGGGACGCCGTAAAGGAGCGCCCGCGCTGACCTGCTGCTCACCTGGACGCAGCGGGACCCCGGTGAGCAGGGGGACACCGCAGACGCAGCGCTCCCTTAAGTGTCCCCCGTCCGCCCTGCCCACCCACCGTGGCACGCCCGGCAGCGCCGGCCCCGCGGCGCCCGCGGTGACCGTCCTTCCCTCGTTCCCTGGGGGAGGCAGGTGAAGGCGCGGTGGGGCCGGCCCGGGCCGTGAGGGCCGCGGACACCCCGGGCCGGGGCGCGAGCCCCGCTCCCGCCGCCGCCGCCGCGGCTTCTCGGCCAACAGCGCCCCCTCGCGGCCGCGCGCCGCGCGCGCCCCTCCTCCGCGCGGGGCAGCGCCCGCCGCCCGCGCCCACCGGGAGCCCCCGCGCCGGGGCCGCCCCGGGACCGGCCCGCCCGCTCCGGGCCGGCGGTGCCGCTGGGCCGGGGCGGCGCTGGGGCAGCGCCCACCCCCCCGGCCGGCCGCCGCCGGAGGATGCGGGCGCGGGGCGGCGGCGGACTGGAGCCCCGGGTGCCCCTGCGGCGCCGGGGCGTGTGGCGGGGCCAGGGCTGTGCCCGGGGGATACCGGGCTGCCGGGGCGGGGAGGGGAGGAAGGCGCGGGGAGGGACGCGGCGCGGGCGGCCCGTCCCTGTCACCTGCAGGCGCTGCCGGGACGGCCCCGGCCCCGCTGCCACCCCGGCCCCGCGCTCCGTGCACAGCCCGCGGGGAGCTGGGCCGGGGGCGGTCTGTGCCTGTTGCATTGTCCTTGGCGGGGCTGTCTGTGAGCGCCTGCCGCTATCTGCGGCCGGGGACCCCGGCGGTGCCCTGCCTCGGACTCTCTGCCGTGCCTGATATCGCCTGCACCCTGCTCCGTTGCACGTCCCTCGCGGCTCCCGCCGGGGCTCTCTCCCCTTTTGTCTGTGTATTTTTAGGTCATTAGAGTGGAGGGGTAGGTAATCCCCAGGCTCAAGTTCCAGAGGGGCGGGTTCTGGCCGGAGGTGGAGTCACTTTTCATTTAAATCCCTGACTATAAAATGGGCTTAAAGAGAAGCGGGATCTCAGCTGTGCTGCACAGACCCCGGCACGCAGGGTGCGTGGGGGCCCCCCGGCAGCCAGCGCCCTGCAGCACAAGCCGCTGCGATGCTCCACTCCCTCGGCGTTCACACCTTGCAGCTGCTCACCCAGGCGGCCGCCTGCATCCTCCTCTTCCCCCGCTTCCTGCTCACCGCCGTGATGCTCTGGCTCCTGGATTTTCTGTGCATTAGGAAGAAGATGCTGACGATGCCCACGGCGGAGGAGGCGGCCAGCACCAGCGAGGGGCCGCCCCCCGACGACCCCCCGGTCTGCGTGTCCGACTCCAACCGCATGTTCACGCTGGAGTCGCTGAAAGCCGTGTGGCATGGGCAGAAGCTGGACTTCTTCAAGTCGGCGCACGTGGGTTCCCTGGCCCCCAACCCCGAGGTGATCCAGCTGGACGGGCAGAAGAGACTCCGGATCCTGGACTTCGCCCGCGGCAAGAGACCCCTCATCCTCAACTTCGGTAGCTGCACCTGACCCCCGTTCATGGCCCGCCTGAGGTCCTTCCAGCGCCTGGCCGCGCACTTCGTGGACATTGCCGACTTCCTGCTGGTGTACATCGAAGAAGCACACCCCTCCGACGGCTGGGTCAGCTCGGACGCAGCCTACAACATCCCCAAGCACCAGTGCCTCCAGGACAGGCTGCGGGCAGCTCAGCTGATGAGGGAAGGGGCGCCCGATTGCCCCTTGGCCGTGGACACCATGGACAATGCTTCCAGCGCCGCCTACGGTGCCTACTTCGAGAGGCTCTACATCATCCAGGAGGAGAAGGTGATGTACCAGGGAGGCAGAGGACCAGAGGGCTACAAGATCTCGGAGCTGAGGAGCTGGCTAGACCAGTACAAAACCCGGCTCCAGAGCCCCAGCACGGTGGTCATCCAAGTGTAAAAAGGACCTGGCAAGAAGCGCAGGGGTGGAGAGGCGAGGGAGGGCGGGAGGAGAGGTGGGGAGGGAGAAGGCACTGCGTCGCGGATGGCAGGAGCTGTCTTCCCGCGGGGACACTCGAAGGAGGCTGCTGTGCGAGCTTTCGAGCAAGATGTGCCATAGTCCTTTCTCTATTCAAATCATGTTGATTTGCCAGCCACGCTCTGTCAATACTGTATTTCCATGTGCGTTTTGTAAATAACTCTTTTTTTTCTTTTTTTTTTTTTTGAAGCGTTTACTATTTTTTAAGGAGGCTCTCTTCCTACGGGATCTGTTCCCAGCTGCGTGTGTGCGCGGGTGTGTGTCTGAAAAGTTGTGTACAAGTGCTCCATGCTGCCTAGCAAGTGCTAACTGGGATTTCTAGTATTTCTTTGTGATGACCGATTTTGAAATGGATTTCTCTAATGCCAGGAAATCGCGTCTGATGTTGTCAAATACTAGAACTGCCAATAGCCAGAGCTGGACGGAATGTCCTATTTATGTGGGGGGGTTTTGTAAGACGGTCGTTCACCTTCCTTTTTTTTATGAATTTTTTTAAATAATAAAAGTTGAGTAAATACACGTCTAACCTTGACTGCCTTTCCCTGTCTTCAGACCGCTGCGTTGACTTTCACTCTTGCCTATCTCACACCACCCTCCCCCCAGCCGAGGAGGGGCAGGCGAAGCTGCAGGATGCGCTGCTGGGGGCCCGGGGGCGGCGAGTCCTCCCTCGGCGGTGGCAGGAGCGCGCACCGCCCGCGACCCGGCTGATAGTGAGAGTGCTGGGTGTCCCCAAAGGGAAATGAAAACCTCCCGGGCTCCCGGGGGAGGAGACCGACCAGGAGGACCGCGCGCTGCCTCTGTGACCCCGGCCAGCCGCCTCCGGGAGGGCGAAGGTGCGGGGCTGACCGGCGTCGTGCAGGCAAGTGAGTCCCGGCCAAAAGCATAGGCAGGGGAAAGCCGTCCTGGGCTGCAGAGCCGCCCCGCCGAGGACGCCCCGTCTCGGGCACGCAGGCAGTGCCAGACCGGAGCCCGGCCGGGGGCAGCGCGACCCGCACCTGCGGCGAGGCGGGGCTGCGGGGCGAGGGCAGGAGGGCAGCCCCCAGCCCGGCCGTGCGAGGCTCAGCCCCCTCCCCGGGGGCCGGCAGCTACGCTCCAAAGGGTGAGGAGTGAAGGACTTTGCTCCCTCGGAGCCCGAAAGGTGAGACCGGGCGTGGAGAGCATCCCGAAGCCGCCGCAGGAGCTGTGCAAAGCCACCCAGAAACAGCGGGTCTTTAAGGACCTCCCATGGCGCCTCCGAACGCCTCCTTGTTCTTCACAGCAGCGGGACGAGGCGCCCGAGCTGTTAAGCCCCTAAGTTTTGGAGAGGGGTGCACGGCCCGGAGGCAGCGCAAGCCGGAGACGCTGCTCTCCGCAGCTGGGCACCGAGTCGCGCCCGCAGCGCTAAACTAAACCTGCGGAAAGCTGTTTGTTAGGGCGTAATAGTCCCTGTCTTGACCGTGACAACGTTCCTCTGGACCCTCAGTGTTCCTGTCGCTCAACATTCACGGTTTAGACTAGCGTGCGTAACCGATCCCGCCGCCTCCCATAAGACGAGCAGCACAGGCTGGTCCCTCACAGAGAAACCAGACGCTCCGACCCCGCTCCCCTGCCCCTTTGCCCCCAAAGCCCCCGCCCTGGGTGGGAGCGGCGGGAGCGCAGCGCCCCTGCAAATCGGGCCGCTCTGTTTAGGTGTCAAAAGATGCGGCTCAGGTGCCCGCTTCGGGCTTCCCGACCCGCCTGGCCACCGCGCCTGCTCTGACGGCCTCTAAAACCCATTCAGCCCCTTCACCTTCCCGCTGCCCTCAAGGGCGGAACCCCCGGCACTGGGCTCGGGGCTGTACCAGTTCCGCCCGACTCGGGCGTCTCCGGTTGATGCTGGGGCGGTGGGACGAGAGCCCACCTTGAGGTGGGCTTGCTTCCCCTGGCTGCGCGCTGGGCGCCAAGCACAGATCCCTCCGGAGCGGAGGGGAGCCTCGGCGGCAGCCCCAGCAGCGCAGGGTGCGGCAGGGCATCCCCCTGCTCCTCCTGGCGCGGGCAGCGCCCGCCCAGGCGCGGCAAAGGAGTCAGTGCCTGAGCCGCTGCCAGCACAGCCGGTGCCTCCCGCCTGGTGCACGGGCTCACCAGCCTCGGCTTCCTCCAGGCACCCTACGCGGGACGAACGAGTGCTCTTCCCTGGGGCCAGACTCCCCAGCACCAACAAACCTGGCCCTGCCCCGCTGCGGGACAGCACAGCCCCCGCTCTGCCCCGCTGCCCACGGCTCCCAGCGCGGCCCTGGCCCTGCCCCCGCAGCGCCTTTCCCAGCCCCACGCACGTCGTGCCTCCAAAACCAAAGGCAGAGGAGCAGCGGGTCTCCTCTCGGCTACAAGGGCAGCCTCTGTGTACGCGATTACTCTTTTTCTTTTTTTTTTTTTTTTCCTAGAGCTTAGTTTTCCTCACTTTACAATAAAGCCATTCTTTGCTTTCTCACCTCGTTATCTCTTTCCCTTATCCGCTTTTGGCACGCTTTAGTTGTAATCCGAAGTTACGGGCAAACCCCTGGCACGTCCCCACCCCAGCCCGACCCCCAGGACATTTTACGGTCATACGGACTTCTGTGATCACTGTCCTTACGTGGGCTTTAATAGTAACAGAAACAGCCTCGTCTTTACTCTGTACTACTAGCAGATTTTGGTCAAAGGCTATCTGAGGTCAGGATTTTTTTCCTTTTTTTTTCCTAAATAAGTCAGCTTTCTAAAGCTACATTCCTCCTTTAAACCGAACACAGAGCTCTTATTTATCACTTTCTCTTTAATCACCAACAGAAGAAAAAATTGCTATGAATTCCTGGAATCCCTGAAAGAGATCACACTTTTCCTTTGCACAAATCAAAGTTATCTGCTCCTATTATATCCTTCACTTAAAATGAACCATAAGCCTCCATCCCACTGAGCTTTCTCGGGGATACTTGTTTAGCACAGACGAGAACAATACGCTGTAGATCTAAAGAGCCCAGGGCGGCAGAAGCCTCTCTGGCTGATACAAAGGATTGAGAAACGTCCTATCTCTAAAACGCATTTTTAGTGCCTTTCCACCTCCCTAGTGCACGACAAACAGAAGTCAGAGAGCAGGAAGATATTTATCAGAGAAAGATCTGAGTGGTGATTACGTGTCTGTCAATAATTAATTGAATTATGTCCTCATCATAATTACATACAGTCCTCTAGCCAGGAGGAGAAAAAAAAGAAGGAAGTTGTGGTGTGGTCGAAGGGGGATCTCAGGACATGGTTCCAGTCATTAAAAATGTGATGTAACATTGCAATCTGGTGTATTCTGAGGCACAAATGGGGAAACACAAACGAAACCAACTACTAAAATATTATTTGCTTTACAGCAGGGAGACAGAAAAAGCACTTGCCTTCATTAGTTGTTTTCATTACTACTCTCTGCTAGGGATTTAAAGGTATTTTACAATGCAAAAAACAGAGCTATTACTCATTTGATCTATGAACTATATGCTTTAGGGTTTGTATTGTTCACCACATGATGTCTGACTACACTGGATGTTTCTGATGTTTGAAATAAAAATTTTAATTGGTGCAGAAATTAAAATTAGTCCAGCAAGGCACCCTATATTCAATACCAATGTAGAAATGACACAGTCAAAGAATCTTGCAAGCAAATTCTTACTCTGACACTAATTTTTCTGTACTTCTTCCAGTCATAAGGGAGATCATAATATCATTATTAATTTATTATTTACTAAGAGCTGTTAGAGTACTCTTTTGGTACACAAATGCAAGCAAACAAAGAGCTCAATTCAGTTCTAACACAAGTTTTGCTCTGGTGTAACTTCAATGACACGGGTGTAGTCACTTCAGAACCACCTGGGTGTAATTATGATAAAAATCTGGGCTATTGCACTTCCTCTGCTTTTCTAATGGTTCAAAACCTCTCTTTTCCTACAGCATGCTGTGGAAGACAGACATCTGTTTGAATACAGAGCCCAAAAATCACTCTCAAGTTCCTCCTCACTGGCAATGCCAGTGTCCTATATCCTGCCAGAATTTAGGCATGTCAGCACATTTCCTCACTGCTCTGCACTCTCCCTACAGCATGAGAGTTGTAAACTCCATCGATATGTGTTTCCTTCCACTTGTTAAGGCACATCCTCCTGGTGTCTTGAGCTTTAGATCAGGTAGCTTTTCATTCTAATTGCTTTTCAGCATCCAGCTGCCAAGAGAAATTTGACACCTGCTTCCTTCTTCGCAAATTTCTCTTTTCAAACAAATGTTTGATGATGCCTCTTGAAATGGGGTTCATTTATGACCTTCACTTAATTGGCTAATTCATGTATTTTTCTCATCTACTTGGCCTTCCACCTGCTTCTTCAGGGATTTTGGAAGTGGTTTAGAGTGGTAAATGCACTAACAATCAACAGCCAAAAAATCTTAACTAGAACAGCAAACAGTATTCAGTACTCCCTGTGTGAAAATGCAATACAGGACAAGGTTAAAATCCTTCAGCTAATATGTTTTGTGTAAGAACCCTTCTCAGGGTATAATGCTTACCCCCTCAAATATAAGGATCACTCAGTCTGGTCCATGGACTTCCTGTGCCCATCAAACTTAGAAGATCAGGCCTGTCTGATTTTTCTTCTCTCTTTTGCAAGTTAGTAGATCCATCCTGGCTTTTCTTATTCCCTTCCAAGTAATAAATATCCTCCATCTTAAAAGGACATTTAGGACATGGCCATATGGGGCAAGGTAGCTCAACCTCCTGCATGTCACTCCCCCAGTGCCCAGAATTACCCCAACAGAGGCGATCCCGGAATCTCTGATAAAGATATCCAAGAACTGTATTTTTTACTGAAGACTCCAAGAATGAACTGGCACATGGTCCCTGGAAGAAGGGCATTTCATTATGCATTATAGAGTAATGGGCACTATAAAAAAACTATAAACAGATTTAAAATTTACTGAAATCCTTAGCAATGAGGTTAAGAACCATGGCAAAGCCTTTGATATTTTCTGCCCATCTTTTCCCTCTCACCCTCTTAGGTTTATAAAGCAACTAGTGCTTGAGCAGTCTTCATTTGCCTGGACTTTCACATCCATTCTAAGGCATCCCAGTTGGATTTTTAGGGTCATATTTCTATTTTCTTGGTGTGTCTTGCTTTTTTTGCCTGAAGAGTCAGTCAGGTATTGTCTGTAGTAGAAAAAATTCAGTATAGTTATTTGATCACTACAGGTTATCAGGCAGAAGTCCTCAAATCATGTACCACAATGTGGAATTTAAATGAGGTGTCATAGCACAGAACCTCACTTTAAGTATCATAAACTCGAACATTTCTGATTCAAAACATGTTTCAGAGCTTTCTCTGAGTTCATATAACTTCACAAACATAATTATGCCAAAGATATCATTAGTGCCAAAGACCTGAGAGTAGAAATAATTTCTAAGAATAAAAAAATCATTTAGTAACCTCAGGATAAATTTTAAAATATGTTTATGAAAAAATATGTTTTATTATGTTTTCAATAAAATTTAAAGGTATATATTATGACTTTCAAGAATTGTTATAATGGAAGTGACCCTAAAAAAAAAACTATCGGACTGAGCTGAAGAAGTTCTGGAAGTTGCACAATTCAATGCAAGAAAAAAAATTAAGTTATTTGTTCACTTTCCATTTGCAATGAAGGACAAGAATGAAGGACAATCAGAAAAGAATAGGGCACAAGGCTGCTGTCAACTGGATTTGCAGCACATGCACACAGAGAACATACTGTGCCACACAGATACATGCATACAATGGCAGAGATCAAATTAGCCCAAAGTGGTTTTGGAACACTGAAAAGGGAGAGGCAGGGAGTTATGTATTTTATAAAATAAAATAGTTAATTCAAAAAGTGATAATTATACAAAAATTTAAACAAATTAACACGTTCATTTCTATTCTTCTCACTCAAAAGTGGAACACATCCACTGCACGTATGTCAGTGAACAATGAACAGTTCTGGGGAAACAGAAAATGCAGAACTCAGTTGTCTTGTTCTCTCTATTTCATTTAATCTTTCCTTTTCACTGTATATTGCCTTCTCTAGAAGGCATACCACTGGAATGATTATGCTGAGCTCTAGTCTTTTTGATGTTCATGCAGACCTATAGGTGTTTCAGTTGTGATGTATCTCTGATACAAAATAATCTACCACAACATCAAACTGAGTCAATAGTTCTATCTACCTAATTAGAGCAAAGGTCTGGTAAGCAAAACCAACAGAAGAATCTGGAACTGTTCCCCAAAACTGACCTGCAAGACCTCTCCTATTCCCATGAGATGTCTTCACTGCATTTATTCAGCCGAAATAATTTCCAGAAATTATCTATTGAGAGGAACAGAAAGGAAGAAAAAAGAGTAGATTGAGGAAGAAATGTCATGGATCTTGCTTTTCGTTTTTGCCTTTTTTTTTTACTGTCTGAACCTTAAAGTCTTCAACTGCATTCTCATGAACACAAATACAGGTTTGGAGGAACTCTGTAATGATTTGCCAGTAGAACTGAAACAAATTGGTATGTACCACAGAAATGCATCTGTGTTTTCTTAAGTTGGATAGGAACCTATCAGAGAGATGCATATTAGTCCTTCCTGCAGACACTGCTGGAAACTGGAAAGATCTCCTTTGTCTCTTACCACATATTCCGTGCTACTATGAACTCACCCTGGAATTTTTTATCTGGTTAACAAATCTAATCCCTGGAAAAGAGACTTGACAAAAACGCATATCAGATTTTGTTTTGTCTTTGGAGTCACTGAACATGCCTGCTGACTCACAAGTCCTTTCTAGATCTGTCGAGCTTCTCTTGCTCAATGCAGTAAGACAATGGCTCATGGGCCAGACAATGGGGAAGAAGCCACTGAGCCTATGGGGTCTCCAGGAGAGACTGCAGCACTGTATAACAAATGCATGGGATAAGGCCCAAACTGTGGGACAGTGAAAAGAGGGAGATGGTTATCTATTTCCCATGCACAGCACTGACAATTGACAGATGTGCCCAGCTAAATATTGTCTGTGAAACCCAGTACTATTTTTAATACCAGGTGACCAATCAGGGCATTCATTGTAATGCCCAAGTCATTCGTTTTTAGGCACGGATGTGTCATCATTGCAAAATGGAATTTGGGGTTTTTTGGAAAAGAAATCAACACTTAAGCCATACTTTTGAGCAAGTCAAAAGACACCCAAGGGTATGATTGCCTTGTATGCTGCTCTTTTTAATAAGGCCAAGGAAAAGCATCACTGGATGGGATCATCATCATCTGCTGCTTTAATGCAGACAATCGAAGAAGGCTCCTTACTGATGGCTGTAAATTCATCATTATGGATACCACTCAGAGTCATTTGGCATGACATTTTTTATGCACAGAACAGAAAAGTGCAGTATTAGCTCCTGAGTGATTGGATGAGTTGTGCATCCATTAATGGGCATATCAGAAAATGTTTCCCAGCCCTGACTTATCTCCTACACAAATTGAGAAGATGCAGATTGTCTTGCAGTTGTTTACTCAAATTTTTGGTGCATTTTTTCATTTTGTCCAAAGTCTTGTTTATTTGAGAACCTACTATCATCATGCATTGCAGATTTTACTGCTGACTCTGAGATAATAACAGCCTGGCTGTGTACACTTACTATGAAATCTACTGGATGAGAGAAAACTAGTTGCACTAACCCCATAACAAATAAACATTTCTCTGTTCACTGCTTTGGGAAATGAAGGAATTGGTAGATCATAAGCCCAGGAAAGCTGGACAAATTTTTGACTGAATTTTTTATCCACCTATATTGGCATTTCAATCTGGTTAAAATCTGTGTTGTCCCTCTGAAAACTGCAAAATTATTTCAGCAAGAATTCAATATAACATAAAAACATTAAAAATAGAAAAAAACCACCCATGCTCATTTTCATAATAGATCACACTTTTCATTTAAGATGTTTCATTTCTAAATACAACTATATTTAATTTTCCAGAAAAAAATAAAATAAAATAAAAAATTTTAAAGTTTCATTTTCCATTTTGGCCAACTCAAAAATCTACATTTTCCTGTTATGCAAGGGAAATAACATACACATTATTCATATTCCCTGTTCTGTAGTCTTTCTTCCCATTCATGAATTGTTCAGGAACTGGTTATGATCTGTTAATTTATTCTTTAGCCACACACTTCATCGATCAAATTACATGAACAAATTTCAGTCAAGAATATATCAACTAATTGTTCACTTAGGATATTTATTTAACTGTGGTATATAACCATCACTTACACAAATGGTGTCATATTTGCTCCCCTGCTGATTTTATGACTTTTTTTTTTTCCACAGAGGAAATACAAAATATCAAGTCATGGCATTTCTCAGATGTAAATTATCAGATGAATAATCATTAAATGTTTAAAAGATATACAAAGTTTCTATCTAGACAGCACCATTATCCACATTTAAGCCATCAACACATTTTCAGAACTCTGAACCAACATGTTTTAATTAATAATATGCATAAACTATAGTTTATAGGAGAAACCTAGATACTAAGAATGCTCTTAAAAATAATAATAATAAAGCCTAGATTTCAGCATCGAGGCTTCCAGCATAAACAATACCTTTTCACCCTGTAAGCAATAGAGAGAAATCAATCCTACCTCAGCTGCCAGACAGGATACTCACTTAAAGGAGGATGTTCTGGTACAAGACCAGCCCATGTCCATGGATCTGAACCTGGAAAATTCATATCCTGGACAATGTGAAATACACAAACTGTTTTCTTGGAACTTTAGGGTTGATCAGCACTTGTGGGGGATGGTGGGAGGAAGACTGCTCACTTTCCTAGCAAAGCTACTTACTCAGGATATAACTCAGTTGTGTTACAGTATCAAGCAAAATATCAGGTACATGCCATAACTGTGAGGCTACTGTTTAATTCCAGATGATCATCATTCTTCTTTACTTTATTCTGACCAGAAATTCTATTCTGACTTGAGAAAGCTTCACAACATTTAGCCAATACACTCCCTCATAAAACAGTTGAATTTACCAGAAATTTGCACAAACTCCAAACAAAACCCAACAAAAAAAACAAAAAACACAAACAAACAAACAAAAAACAAGTCAAACTTTAAAAACAAAAAAAAAAAAAAGAAAAAAAAAAAGAAGAAAAAGGAAAGTTTTACTCAAAACTTTCAGATCAGCTCTAGGACGGGCTTTGGGCTTTTGGACTTGTGTGTAACTCCTTTCATTGTCTAACTGGTCAAAACATGGTTACTTATCTCTCCCTGCTGTGCATATGACCAAGAACTGTGTAGGCAAGCGTTCTGGCCAATAAAACCTCAAAAAGCAGTGAAACACTCCCATCAGTGCAAGCAACAGTTCTCAGCATAAATAATTGTCTTGTCATATCTCCCCAGGCCCACTCTCTTTCCTTTCTTTCCCTCTCGCCTGCATTTCCTCAGAGATGTTTTCTCCGTCAACATAGCCTCATGTTACTTCTCTGCAGCTCTGCTGCCCTCCATTCTAAAATCTGGCATTACAGTGAAACTTCCAAGAATTCCATTCTCTGAAGCATTATGAGTCACACTGTAGTCCTCAGCAATATTTTTAAAACACCAATGTTTTTTTAATCACTCTTGAGACCCACAGAAGAAAGTAAGGATATTATCTTGCTAACTTACAGTGGTGGTTGTTTTTTCTATTGCCACCCACACTCTCTCATCTTTCTCCAGATACTCTGCTCCAGTCTCTCAATAGTGCAGGCATATGGTGTTCAAGCATGCCAGAGTCTGACTTCAAGTTTTAGTCATTTTTCTTCCTGTAAAAAGGATGAAGGGACATTAAGCCTATGACCCTTTGAGAGCTTTCTTTATATAAAAGTTTCATTAGGGTTTATACTTTAAAAAAACTTATATGGCCTCCTGTAAAACTAACAGAGAAACATCAGGTCTGAGACATAATTCATCATACCTGAGTACCAGCAGTGCCAGGTGTCTGCTGTGTCAGAGGCAGCACAGAATTCCCTAGTGCAACAGTGAATATAGGAAGGGGAGAATTCATGCCTGCTCCTGGCAGTGATTTCCAAACAAGCATTTTAAGAGAGGAGATGGTTATCTTTAGGAGCTGTAGATGTAAATACTATCCCTGATAATAAAAATATAAATCTTTATTCTACTGTTTGACGAACTCTCCATTTTAATTAGGAAAAAAAGAAATCAATATTACTAAGCTATAGCAAAGTTATCAGTTCATTTTCGTTGTATGTTTCAATTCCTTTCTCTTGAGCACGAGGGATGAGGCAGTTTGTATTATGAAAGAGTTGTTTGCAGCCCAGGATCGAAGTTCCACAAATTGCTGTTATCTGCTCTGCAGATGCTCATGTGACACACTGAGTAAATATACCTTAAGGTAAGCACATAACACTGCACAATGGGCATTCAATAAAGAAGATTCCTAAAGACAAGTTATCTGAATTCTGTAGAGATCAACTTCTTGCATGAAGCACTCGAGGATGACGGGCTGCCCCATGATAGTCTCTGGAAAAAGCTGCCAGGAAACAAGAGGACAAAGAGACCTAGATTTCAAATTACCAGCTGATCATGTGAAGAAAAGTACACTTGGGTCTCAAAAGTTACTGAAAAATGGTCAGTGAGCTTGCCTGTGCAAGAGATGGTTGAGAGAACTGTGAAAATAAACACATCATTGAGAAATGGAGGTAGGATGAGTGAGATTTACTTAAGAAAAGGTGAGAACAGTGTTAAGTGAAATAGAAAAGAATCCATATTAAATACTAGCATTAATGCAGTAAGCCAGGAAGCTACAAGTGATCAAGACTCCTCAAGAATCACTTGGGTGAGGGATTTTATACACACTTATAGATGTATTTATTTGGCAACATAAAATAAAACACAATCATACTGAAACTGCTCATTTTACATCCAGCTTCTATAGAGCTTTTCTGTCTCACTGCCTCATACCCACAAGTGTGGCAAAGCAATAAACTTGCCTTTCATTTTAGTAGGATTTTTCTTCTACTCTATGTGTCTTTAAGAAACCTTGACCAATTTTTTTAGTGTACCAATACTAAACTTTTTGAGGATTCTGTAACTCCTGGGCTGCATCAAAAGCAGCATGGCCAGCAGGTCAAGGGAGGTGGTTCTGCCCCTCTACTCTGCCCTTGTGAGACCCCACCTGGAGCACTGTGTCCAGCTCTGGGGTCCTCAGCACAAGAAAGACATGGACCTGTTAGAGTGAGTCCAGAGAAGGGCCACAAAAGTGATCAGAAGGCTGAAGCACCTTTCCTACCAAGACAGGCTGGGAGAGTTGGAGTTGTTCAGCCTGGAGAAGGGAAGGCTCCAGGGAGAATTCATTGTGGCCTTCTAGTACCTAAAGGGGTCTTGTAAAAAGTAGGGAGAGCAACTTTTTACACAGACAGTGATAGACATGGGGGGATGGTTTTAAACTAATAGAGGAGAGATTTAGATTAGATATAAGGAAGATATTCTTTACCCAGAGGGTAGTGAAACACAGGAATAGGCTGCCCAGAGAAGCTGTGGATACCCCATCTCTGGAAGTGTTCAAGGCCACATTGAACAGGCCTCAGAGCAACTTGGTATAGTGGAAGGTGGCAGGGAGTTTGGAACTAGATGAGCTTTCAGGTCCCTTCCAACCCAAACCATTCTATGATTCTATGATTCTAAGATGCTGTCACTAGCAGCCAAGATGTTTAAAAATTGCTTTACTCTTTGTGGGTGTTTTTTTATGATGAAAAAGAAAAATTTCTAGGAAATAGGGCCAAAATACTAGCACAATTATTATCCTAATGTTAAACTTTTAAATCCATGTTTGGTCTTCCAAGTCTCAATAAAGTTGTTACACCTCAGTGACCAATATCCACAAATCTCAGTGAATGGCTGTGAGGTACAACCTGGCTAAACATCACACTATCTATCAACTCATTATCATTATAGATTCAGGAACCTATTTAAATATGTCATCCAGTTTTGAACATTTGTCATAAGAGTGTAGCAGCGATCGGCTCAGATATTTGGTAACTGCTGACGCCATTGACCAGCTGTAGAGATTTCAATTTTTCACAGAAGCTATCAATACCAAAAAGGCACTTCCTTAAGCCCCTTCTATTTCCTTATTTCGTACTACTTCAAAGAAAAAGAATATCCTCACCCTCTCTGAACCCCCATCACTGTGATTTTGTGCCTTGGACAGGACACAGTGCAGCAGACACTACAAACAACCTGTGGTCCGGGCAGCACACAGCGGGCTTAGCAAAGAGAATGTCATCAGTCAAAGAGCAATAGCTAAAGTTTCCAGGTTACTGTGAATCATACTCCTGAGTGACCCTTCATATTACCTCTTACTGGTTTTTCAGGAATAATTAGAAACAGGTGGCAGTTACACCATTTCTGTAAGTTTAAAGCAAGCTGAAAATCAGAATTGAGTTGCTTGTTGTTACATTTTCAACAGCATACACTGTCAACAGCACAGGCAATTTTTGTCTGAATGTACCAATGCTTTATTCAGTGCTTCACAGGCAGAAAAGCCAACTGACACAATAGGGAAATCTTGCACATACAAAGTATGAAGGCCTGAAAATGAAGACTGTTGTGAAATTTAGAAACGTGATACTGATGTGAATGTGCATGTCTCTAAAACAGTCTCTTCTGTTACAGATCTCAGATATGTATATGCCAGACATAGCTGAACAAAAGCCAAAGCCTAGATTAATTCACTTTCTATAAAAGTTGCCTACATATGTATGTGAAAATCAAAACACAGAAAGTAATATTAGAGAGCTCAAAAAGAAAGTCATATTTAATTAGTTACAGGTTAGTAACTAATTAGTACAGATTCAGGAACTTAACCTTGAAGGATTTTTTGTCTTGGTTTGGGGCTTTTTTATTCCATAAAATAAACTTCTGGAATTTGGTTTTCTTTATAAGCATTCTTTAATGAAGAACTGGTAATGATTTAGTCAGAAAAATACATGGTATTTTGTTCACTCTTACCTTCTTTTTCCACAAAATGTCCCATTAATATCATTTATGAAAAAAAAAAAGCAAAATACTACTTGGGGGAATCAAAGGTTAAGTATCCAAATAATTTAGAAGACAAAGGCCACATATTTTAACAAGCCTACCCCTAGCATGGCAATATGATGGGAGTTACAGCAGTAACAGAGATTTTAACTGGGGAAGAATCAGTGCAGATTTCCAGATGGAAGTCATGTCTCAAAAATGTACTAGGCTTTTCTAAAGGAACACGTGGACAAGATGACCTGGTAACTGCAGTGTTGCAATTCCACATTTGGATACTCTGGTGCATGTGTCTTGGATTTCCATGAAGCTTTGGGAAAATTTACAGGTCTTTAAAAGAAAGAAGCTACTATGGCACAAGAGGAATGGTCCTCTCAAGCATTGTTAGCTTTTTTCAAGTTAGGAGAGAAAAGAAGGAATGAATGGTCAGTTGTCAAAGGGGAAAAAGGTTGTTCACAAGGTGTTACAAGATCCCTGCTGGAATCTCTGCTGTTCAGGGTGCTCCTAAGTGATTTCAAACATAGAGTAAACAGAAACTTTATACATTTTGCTGATGACCTGAAATTATTCAGGATAGTCAAAACTGAAGTTGTTTGAGGCAAAGTATAGAAGCATCTCGCAGTCCCAAAAGACTAACTGGTAAAGAGACAGATGAAATTAAAAGCTATTTCTAAGTTAGGAAAAAAAGGTGTGTACACATTTTTGCACATAGGAGCCACCTGATGTAACTCTGAACAACAAAGTCTATGAAGATTTTAATGATTTAATGAAACTAACTATAAATTTATATCAGTGATTCAGAGTATTCCTGACAGTGCCTTTTAATTTCATTGAAAGTTGGTGTCTTTTAGACCACCAGAGTATTTTTTATAATTCCATTTGGGGATTGATCTTTTCTGTCATTACACTGCTTAAGAAATACAAACTAATTATCTTCACACTGTATGAGGTCGATAAACTGTATAACTCTCTCATGGAAAGAATACTGAGGTATTTTAGTTAAATTAATTGCACAAAGTGCTAAAAATGTGTCAAGTAACTCTCCAGTAGGGATTCATTTCCATTGATTCCCTTCCTAAAAGGAATTAAATTAAATTTAAGCTTTCCTTGAGAAGGTGGAAAACACTTCTAAAATGTAGACATATTTCAATCAGACATTTCTGGAAAAGAAAGGTTCAAATTTTCACATTACAAAAAATTACAAGTGTTTCATTGAATGTCTTTGTTTTAGCCAAACACTACAGTTCAAACAACTTCAAGTAGTAATACACTGAATCTTTTTTTTTCCTGAAGATGTTCAAGAATTTGTCTTTTTTGTTCCTACTTGGGAGACTTTCTTTTACAAAGTATCTTTTTTTTTTTTTTGAGAAACGAACAAGTTAATTCCCTGACCAAATCAGAATCCGTTTGTCCATTGCATGCCATCGGTTGACAACACCACAAAATCTACCTTTGAGGAATTTTTAATATCTTTTGTGTAGAAACAATATCTGTTTAGTAGTATCTCTTCATAGATTAAATTTTCTGGGTAGAGTATGTCCCTGTTGATTAACAGTACCTGAAACATCCTAGAAGTTTGTATGCATGTAGGGGATACTAAAACAAAACAGAAGTGTCCTGCCCCAGACACACCCAGGCTGAAACTAAAACTTATACTGAAAGATGAGGAAAAATACCAAAAAAATAACCTAATTGTAATAGAGAAATTTATATAAATTTTAAAGTTTTTTATAGTAACTGCACTGAACCATGATCTGAAAAGATAGGCTTCACCTGCTCAGTCAATCTGTAATTCTACATACAGCCCAGCTAAAGCTCCAGGCATATGAATAGATTGTATTAAGTAACTACCTGTTTTCAGATTTCTTCAGCTGCCAGTCTTTACCCTTGCAGGCTCTCTGTTACATATGACATAAAAATGTCTTAAAATAACCCCATGCACTAAAAAATGCTGGGAGAGGACCAGCTGGAAAGCAGCCTGGCAGAAAAGAAGCTGGGGTCCTGGCAGACACCAAGTTGAACATGAGCCAGAAGTGTGCCCTTGCTGCGAAGGTGGCCAAAGTTATCCCAGACTACATCAGGAGGAGTGTTGTGAGCAGGTCAAGGAATGTGATCCTTCCCCTCTACTCAGCACTGGTAAGGCCACACCTGCTGCACTGTGTCCAGTTCTGGGCTCCCCAGTACAAGGGGAGACACAGAGATACCCTGGTGAGGGTCCCACAAAGGGCCATTCAGAGGATTAAGGGACTAGAGCACCTCACATGATGAAAGGCTGAGAGATCTGGGACTCTATAACCTGGAGAAAAGAAGGTTCTTAGTGTGAATAAATACCTGAAGGGAAGGTGTACAGAAGGTGGAGCCATGCTCTTTTCAGTGGTGCCCAGTGAATAGGACAAGAGGCAATGGGCATCAACTGAAACCTGGAAGTTTCCATCTGAACATCAGGAAACACTTTTTCCTATGAGGGTGACTGAGCAATAGCAGAGGTTTCTCAGAGAGGTTTGGAGTCTCCATCTGTGAACATACTCAAAAGCCATCTGGAGATGGATCTGGGTAACTCTCTCCCAGCAGACCTGCTTGAAGAAGTGGGTGGGATCAGATGACCTCCAGAGGTCCCTTCTAACCCCGACCATTCTCTGATCTGTGATTCTGTAAAATATTATTCAAATTGACAAAAGATTAAAGAGAAAAAAATGAAAAAAATACAGGAATAATTGAAAAAATTAGTCTTTAACAAGCAACTAGAGCAGCAGAATCTTTCTGGTACATTTATTTATAACAAGTATTTAATAAAAAAGCAAGAAAAAAAAATATAAACCAGAAGGAGGACATACAAATCCACAGATGATAAAAGAATTATATAGCTAATTTATGAAGCACTGACAATTAAAGTGGTATGCTAAGAGGAGAAGGTAATGAGAAATAAAAAAAATTCAAAAGGAAGAAATATGGTTTGCACTTGTCCCATGGAAGTCAAAGGAATTCTAGCACTTGCTTTTCAGTATCTCTCACTTCTCCTTTCAGAAAAACAATTGAATATATGTTATTGGAAAAAAAAAAGTATGAACCCAAAGAGAGACCAAGAACATATTAGAACCATAAGCAATAGAAAAAAAAAAAGAATAGGATCAAAAGATCACAGAATAATTCATGTTGGAAAGTACCCCTGAAGCTCATTCAGTCCAGCCTCCAGCTGAAAGCAGGGTCAGCTATGAGATATGACCAACTTATTCAGATGCAGCTTGGTCTTGAAAACTTTCAAGGACTGCACAACCTCTCTATTCTGATGGTTGACTGATGGCAGCATAAAAAGGTTTTTCCTTAAATCCAGTTTGACCTTGTCTTGTTTCAACATCTGTCCACTATCTCTTGTCATCCCATCACACAGCACCGTGAATAGCCTGGCTCCATCCTCCAAGGTCTCCCAAAATCCATATCTTCTCCATGTTGAACAAGCCTCAGCTTCTCCTCCTGAGGCAAATCCTTCAACCCACGACTGTCTTGGTGGCCCTCCACTAAACTCGCTCCAGTTTTAAATTTAAATGACAAATCCTGGGTAAGATAAATAGCACAATCACTTCAGAGATAACCATAATGCAGTGATGAATAGTCTTTTTAGAATAGTTTGGAATTTTGCATCTTAGAGAACTGATAATATACAAAAGACACAATTTGAATAGATCTCCCTATTCAGGAATGAAGACAAACTTTTGCTTAACTTTTATTGAGATCAAAGTCCCACTTAGACAATTATGTTTAAGAATCTACCTGCATTTCTTAACAGGGATAAACTTGAGCACATGTTAAAGCACTTTCCTGAATCTGGGCAAGAGAATGCAGAATATAACCTGTAACTGGACTTTGTATCTGATTACAGTGCCTTTCAAAACTTTACCCACAAATGATTCATATTTTCCCAAACCCTTACAAAACCTGATGAACTGCAAAGCAATTAAAAGACTGAAATAAAAGGTAATGGAAGAACATATACCAAGTCTGGAAAGAGGTGGTACAAGACACAACAGAGTTCATTTTGCATTACTAAAGATTTCCATTAGCTACCCATGGTGACAGATAAATAGCACTTACACTTAGAAATGGCATTGTACCATTACAAATGGTAGTGAAAAGAGTGAAATACATTGCAAAGAAGTCTGAAAATATCAGACTATGGAAGCCAACACTGCTTGCCTTGCTTATACAAAATTCCCATTAAAACCATAAGGTGTGCAGAATTTGGCTCCTGGAAATAGGAAATAAAGGAACAAATCCAAAGCCCACTGAAGTCAATAGGAGACATTCTTCTGACCTCAATGGGCTTTGGACATCACCCAAAATGAGATTCACTCTGGAAAAACGCAAGCTGAAGGAAATAATCATTCAAAAAGTATCTGGGAGAGAGATGTTTGGAAAACCTGGAAATCAAAGAATACCTAGGAGACTTTATGTAATTTATGATACGTGACAAGAGCTTATGAACACAGTTACAAGACTGTACCTTTTCTAAAAGCTGATTAGTCTAGGAATGAAGACAGAATATAAGAGAGAAGGAAACAATCAATTCCATCCAGTTAGGGAGCAGAAGTCACAGGGATGTCATATCACAGTGCACATAGGTTGTTTTGTATGGAATTTAAAATGTGCCAATCGTCAATTAAAAACACAGCACCAAATTATCCCATTTGTGAAATCCCTAATTTCTCAGCTCTTTTCCCAGATACAAGTCTGCATATAGGAATCCATAGTCAGACTTCAACATGATAGAAGTGTCATATTTTTCATTTGGTCCTCTTCTCATTTTAATGATGAAGGTCAACGGAGCCTTTTAAGATTCTGTCTTTCCCATTACACATGAATACCTCCTTCTTTAGTGGAAGGACACCCACTTTCTTTCTCCTGTGCACCTTGCTGCTGTCAGATGGAGAAAATTTTTCAGAAGTATACATACACCCAGTAAAATGAAGGTCCGACCTTATTCTCAAGATCAAATAGACTCAACACGCACACTACGAATTCTCAAGATACCTATCCTCAACTGGATAAGGACATCTGTAAGCACATGCTATAGAGCAGAAAATGATAAAGGTGGTTTCCCCTCATCTGGTCTTCTGCTGACAGAAGCACATGTCTATTTATTCAGTGAAAGAACCTACGAACTGAATAAACTGATTGTATTGAAGGCTCTGGCAGGCTGACTAACTCATCTACTGCAGTTCAGAATATCTTGATCCTTCTCTGCTGTCACTACTGTTGCTTCTGAGGAGAGGAAAACTTTATTTCTCACAAAAAAAACCCCCAAACAAGCGCCCCCAAACCTAAACTCCAATACAAACCATGTGTGGCTCAATAAATAAGATTCGTGAGTTTTTGCAATTTACTGCTTCATTGGTCCAGATCACCTCTATATAATTTTTCTTGTAAGACATAGATAAGAAAAAGGTGAAGACAACCAGACATCCCTGAATAAATGTATTGGAATAAATAATTGTAAGATGATTATGATAACAATGACACAGCTACAGTTCATTTTAGGATGTCTTAAGGTTCATACACTGTAGATTATGTGCTATTTGTACCATCATTTTTGGTTTAAGATCTTTCTATTCTTAGATTTTAAAACAAGAATAATTATTTTTTTTGGAATTGTATAGCTGACCCTTCACAGAAAATGTTGGAAAACATTTTATTTTGAAATATTCATCTTTATGCTTCATAGATTTTTGGACGACTGTACATTTAAAGCTCATTGGCTTTTGCTAGAAAATCATGCCTCAACATGACTGTAATTCTTTCAGTGGGCTCAATCCTGTGAAATTCAGAGCACTAATTTCTATCAGTTCTCAGGTTTTCCCTGAATCTGATCTCTTGTGACATCATAAAATGTTCAATGGAATGAAATCACAAAGAAAGGATTAATTCTCATGGGTAGGAAGAAAAAGGAACACATGGATTTTAAAACACAAAGCTTGTAAAGAAAGTTCTTTAACAATAAAAAGGGAAAAGAGAAATTGTGGATAACATGATACACAAGAGAACCTTTCCTAGTAAATTGTATTGCAAAATCTTTTTATGAAGCTTCAGTAGGTTTTTAGAAAGTAGAACCCTATGCTCTTACACTAAATCCTCCATGATTTTATAACACTGATCCTGGAAAAATCAAATCTCTTGCCTGAAAGCTCTAGTTTCAATTAACAAGGATGTTAAGCATTTTTTTTCAGATACATGAAAAGAGTGACAGGATTATAGACCACCAAATTGTTGGTATTTTAAGAATCTGACAGGCTCAGCACCATGTGCCATTCTAGCCTCTCTGTGTATCCTTTGTGGTTAAAACTCTTAAGCACTTTAAATTCTTTTGGTCAGTATTTTTTTCCTTTTAGGGCAGACAACTAGAAGCACATTCCAAGTAACCATTTATGGTGTACAGAAAATTATAAGATACTAAAATCACCTCTTTGAAGGTGTTTCCAGGCATTGGATAGTAAAACAAATATTTTATTTATAAAAAAAAAAAAGGTTGTTGTTTTAAATCTAGATTATCTATGTTCCAAATCAAATGAAAGACAGTAACAGCACAAAGACAGAGCAGAATAATACTTGTCAAATCCTAGAGTATTTACTTGGACAAATCTCCCATCAAGCTTTGGTGGCAGCTTTGCCTGACGAAATATAGCTAAGCCAGACCTGAAATAAGCAAAAATTTAAGAAGGTACACCACTGGAAATGGTTATGGAACAACAAATGAAATGTTTATTTTTTTGTCTGAAAAATAACAACAATCAATATAAAAGTGGAAGTCCACTAAAACAGTAGTTCTCAGATATATTTATCCAGTTACAAAAGAGGACCAAAAAGATGTTTGAAGAAACAGATGACTTTCCAGAATATTTGATACAGGCTGGAAGAAATATGCGAAGAAATTTTTCAAATCATCAAGCTTTGGCAAACAGAACTGACTGTAGCTTTGCATAACTTCATTTACAAGTGGCTCAGTTCTCTCATATTTCTTCTTTTCCAATGAATAAGACAAAACTGTGGACTGGTCCCGTGCAGGAGACGCATCTGCGTGTTGGGGCTCATGGTGGGGAAGAGGCCAAAGCTCCTGTGCTGCAGCCATGAAACCTGCCAGGAAGCAGGTTCCTTGGAGCCCAACACCCAGGGAAGAGCTGGTGGACATGCAGCCCAGCAGACTGTCCCACTCGGTGGACCAGCGCACCGGGAGGCAGGGGATGAGGGGAGCTGCCAACCACCTGCAGCTGGTATGTCAGGTCATGGAGTAGGAGAAAGATTCTGGCACTGTGCTAGGAAAGTCTGTAAGACATACCCCTATCTGTGGGGGTGCGTGGATGCTGGAGCCAAATCTGTGAGTCTCACACTCAGTGCACAAAAACTTAACAGCTCAGATGGATGGGTAAAATCTGTATCAGTGTAGAAACTGCATGGGATGAAAGCTTTACAGTTCTGCAGAGGAATCTGGTTCTGCTCTGTGCCATCTGTGCACCAATTGTGTGGATTGTTTGTTGAGCTTTGTTTGTTTCTTTTTCATTCAAGAAAGATATAGAAGTCAGTAGAAAGAATGCACTTCAGGTCAGTTTAACTCCTGAGCTATTCTTTTTTGCCCTCACCACTACTGATTATAGGTTCCAGTTCCATACAAGAATTAAAAAGAAGATTCATGCCTAATTACTGTTTTCTACAATTTACTTAATTTCAAAGACAACAAGTTAATTTCAAACTTTGTTCACATTACCAAGGGAAGTGGAGAAAACCTGGAAATACAGAAACGATAAGATTTGAGGTCCAATTTTCAATATTAGATCCTTACAGCTGACAGTATATTTGTATGTGCATGTAATACACACACAGTCTGTTTGGAACCTAATGACCATGTGATAGTAAACACCTGTCAGATCCAGACCTTGAAGTGGATGCTTTCATTAGATTTGTGCTAATACCAGTAATACCATGACTTGGTCTGCATGTATTCTTACAATATACATACAAATTAGACTGGATGGTTCTTAGAAACAAATGCAAGAGAAAATAATATAAGCTTATACATTAAACATTTATATAAAGATGCCCATTCTATGCACATAATAATAAACACATTTCAGTTTCTGAACATGCAATAAACGCATTTCAGATGAAGATTTAAAATCTCAATGTTCACAGGCCCTGCAAACTTGCTGTGGCAGTCATGGAGTGAAATCTGAGACTACTAAAAACAAATAGAAGCCTTACTTAATCAGGGCTCTGCAGACTGCAGAAGTCCAGAGAGGCACCCAAGAGAATCCTTGAGGAATATGACAGCAAGGTGAAAAAAAGGCATGTCTTATCTGCTTCTCCACAAGCTTCTCTTGACTTAGAGGAAACATAGCTCTCAATTACACAGGAAACTGTATGCTCTCAATCAACAGAAAGCAACAGTGGAAGAGATGGACTAAGACTTGCATAACATTGGTAAATGTCTTACAGGAATGTTTTTTAAAATCTTGATGTTCTTTTCTGGCTTCTGGGGTTTTGGCAGGAACTCTAGGCCCATTTCTGTGTACACACTTTAATGATGGGCTTGATTAAGAGACAGTAATTCCCTAGAGTTTTAGCTATCTTATTTATTGACACGAACACGAGTACAATGCCAAAATCAAATGGTTACTTCCCAAACCATTGGAAAATCACAATGCAAACCCATGATGGATTCTTCATTTTCCAGGTTTCATGTATTTCTACCATTTTCCGCTGTACACAAGCTTTATTATCTAAGCAAAAGCCAACCTGGCCATGCAAGAGACAACCTTCTGCCAAACAACAAGCAGTAGCAGAAACATCAGCCTACATCTGCCCATGAGGGAATTACATTGAGGTTCAGTTATATTTGTCCCAGTAACTCTGTCTGCCAAGTGAGCCAGTTTCCTTCAAATGACGATTTAAAGGAAGAACACAGATGTTGGCTCTGGGATAAACTACGACTGCTAAAGAAAATTTTAGACAATGAACTCTGTTACCGGGTAGTTCAGGAGTCAGCCTGAAAGGAAAACAAGGCAATGAGTTTATAAAAATTAACTTGCTGACCTCTAGTCTTTTCCTACACGGGATTCCAAATTTCCAACAAGGTCAATAGGATTTGCAGGCATACAATACATCTCAGGACAGGACTTTATGTGCAAAGCTTACCTTATCTCCATGAAGTGCAACCATTTCTGAGATGACACGTGGCACTAATACAGTAGCAAGAGAACAAAAAACTAAGGCATCTAGCAAAGCAAAATGTGGGCAAGGAAGTGAGCTTAGTACTTATGAAAAGTACTCAGGAATCATTGCTGATCACAAATTCTATATCTCTTTGAGAGTATTTAAAGACATACATAAAAATACATTCAGGAATAAAAGCAAGGCTTTTCATAACTGAAACACAATATGAAGAAAACATCCTTGCCATACCCTGTAGTATACTAATGGCATTGAACTTCAGACTAACTGATAATTTTCTTCTTTCTCTCCCTGTCAGACTCAAGGAGAAGAACCCTTTCCTATGGTTCCACATTCCAAAAAAATTCAGTCTCCTGAAGTCTTCTCTCTTGCAGGAGAAAGTGGAGATGATCCACATCTTGCAATTCTACCATATATTCTTTTACTGGAATAAGAAAAGTTTCTTGATCAACAACTTAAGAAGCCAATGGAGTATCTGTGTGCCAACATTGAAGTCTCTTTTCATCTGTGAGAATTCCATGCTTTTTAAAAGCCTTGCCTTCTCATAGGAAGATGGCCAAAATCTCACAGAAATAGGAGTTTGTGGCAGAAATCTACAAGTTTTGATCACTAATTACATTATTTCTGCTTTTGAATATATCTCAGTGTACATGTATACATTACTCTGCATGTCTTCATTTCTGTTTTATTATTTTCTTTAGTTTGACTTTGATCTGCATTTCAGTTTATCATGAAATTGTGAATGTTTTATTTTTCATTCTTCTTCAGTCTTGTGGTTGTCCTCATTCTGGCATTTAGTGACTTTTCCCTTCACTTGTTCCCTTGTATTTCTTTAAGGCAATAAGCCATTCTTGTGGTGCTGGATGGAGATGGGGAAAGTTGCCAGCAAAATTTTTCGTGCACGTGCAGTAAAAGTCCTCTCCCCACCAATTCAGGCTTGTAAAAGGTAATTCGAGGTGGAGTTTCTACAAACAATGGTACATTCTATTCAGAGGTAATTGTAAAGCCTTAATTTGTCTAAATTACTTATATATATTATATGCATATATATTTTTCGCATATGATATTGTAACAAGTACTTATGCATATTAAAAATATGAATATGAGTGCAAGCATAACATTGTTCAATATTCCAAGCAGCACTATGAATTCCTAAACAGCCTGGTGCTTGCAAACACTATTACATGAACAGAACAAAAAACAGCTGTCAATCAATTAAAAACATTCATGTACAATAAAACATTATTTTTTTTTAATTGATTGACAGCTATATATAACTTATAACTTTAGAAAAATTTTAGACAATGATATTTCTCATGTAAAAATACTTTCATCGAATCTACCTATATGAAATTTGATATTCCATTTGCTGTAGTAGAAACTCAACAGTGTGATAATCTTAAATAACCAAATAGTGAAATTAATTAGATACAGAAAATCTTCACTTTCTGTTTCATTATTATGACAAACTGCGAAACCCAAATATTGAATCTGAGAAATATAAATTCTGTTGTACTTAACATAAGTGTGGTGCAAAACCCACTGATATCTTTGGAAAACAAATGAGTCTCACAACTTACACAGAAAGCCATCAAACTGAGAATCTAGTACAACAGGGAAAATAGCTGAAAAACAACATAAACTGTGTAAAGGTTAGTGATGGTGCAATGAATTTTTGACTATTGTGTCCAATGCCTCTTCAAGAGATGTTTAGCTGAAAGAGAAAGGTGTCAAAGACAAGTAATGAAAATGTGGTTACAGGCAAAATATGACCCTATTATAAGAAGAAACTGCAATGAATAAGTGATAATATGACACAGGCATCAGATAATTAAATTTTGGCAGTAAATGCCAAGAACACAGTTATGTCCACAGTGTTATTTGACAGGAATTCTCAGCAAAGAAACACATAAAGGAAACTTCATGGTTTTGATCACTACTGTAAATATAACAAAGAAAGAAAATGGAGGGGCTCAGTCACAACCTTCAAATGACTGCCAAAGTAAACAAGAAGGCGTTTGATTTTCAGCCAATAAAGATGAAGTGAAATATGAAAGTGGGAAAGTTCTGGGTAGAGCTTTTTCTGGTAGAGAAAGACAGGCAGATGTGCATGATATTTTATTTATGGCTTTGGTAGAAAACAAATTATTGGGAAAAAATGAAGTATTTTTAAAAAATATTAAAAATTAGAAAGTATTAGTTCTTCAGACTTGTGCTGAAGATGTTAAAAAAGGTATAGAAAACTTTAGCAAAGTGGAAATTCAATTGGAAAAGCGCACTTTTCATTATCAATGCTGTTTCCCATGGAAGCTGAACTCAGCTATGGGATTGAGCTTCCATATGGATTACCAGATTACTAAAGATACATTTTTCAGGACAAGGCTACCAGAGACCACTGATGGATGAGGAAGAGCCAGTAAGACACAGACATGAAATATTTCTGGAATTAATCCCTTGTACAACAGGATATAAAACTGCAAAGTAATAAATTCTGCAAAATAATTTTTAAGAAGTTTCACAAGATGCTAATTCATATTTGCCACAGATGCCTGACAAAAGTAATGGCACTTTCCATTTTGGCCATCACACAACTCCCTCAGCTTGGTTTCACAGTTAGCCCTCCCACTGCCTCTGCACATGGATAAATGATCAGTGTTTCCTCCAACTTTGGATGGGGATATGGCAGTCACACCACTGCATGCAAAGTATACTTGTTCTGAAATCAAAAAATTAAGGTAACCAGCCATAGTTCAATGCTGGAAAGGTATTTTTTCTAAAATAATTCACCATTTAAAGGCCATTCTGAGGCAGAAATCAACAGTCCCCAGCCCAACAAGACTGTACTACATTGTATAGCAGGAAATACACTGTTCATAATCAGCCTGCTGTTTGTCCATCTCTTTCCCTATTTCCTACCTGGTTTTCCCCTTTATTTAATGATTTCTTTGACATCCCTTATTGGCAGAAAGGTAGCAGATGACTGTTCATTGTTAAAAGTGATAAAGCCAGCAGTGATCATTTCCTCTTGTTTTAGAGAAAAAGATATGGTCCATAGGTAGTTGTCTTATTAAATTCTTTTGACTGTTTGACACCATGACACATTGACTGCAAATACTCCCAGACATTTTGTCTCCTAGCCAAGGACAAAACTTAACACATTACTTCATGTCAGAATTGAAAGGTAGAAAACTGGAAGATGCAGAGTGAATGGAGAACTATTGCAAGACTGTCTTACATTCTCCACCGTGCTTGGTATCATATCAATTAAAACATGCTTATCAAGAGACTTTCTATATCTTTTCACTAAGTAACTATACCATATGAGATGGCATACTTAGGTCACCTATGAGATGACCTAAGAAAGCACAAGACACTAAATTACAAGGAAAGCCAAGATGAAGAAATTATGGAAAGAAAACACTTAAATAAGCAACATTCATCACCAGAGAATCTAGAGAAAGAACCAGAAATTATGACCACCAGAAATCCTACAACTATTCAAGAAGAAGTATTTAAAAATAATTTTTAAAACATTTTACAGTGGCACGTATTTATCTTCCACATATTGAACACAGTGACAAACAAGTGTAATACAAGAAACAAAGCCAATTCTAAGAAAAAAAAAATGTTTGCTATTCAAGCCATGGATCTGGTGACAGATGGAAATTGAACCTTTTAGGCTGTTCTTACCATAATGACTACTTGGAGAACTTACTAGTCCAATTATAGCCACAATTAGCACTTTTTAAGGACATAGATGTATAAACCACTGAGAGAGATCTAACAGCAAAATAAAGTACCCTGTTTTTTGTCATATTGGCTTATCAGACTCCGCAACTGGAAAAGGATTCATCTTTTTCACCACTTCCCCAGATTTCCCCAGTGTCCTGGCTTCCACAGAATGGGTTTGTCTTCGTGATTTTTAGTGACACCTTCAGTTCTCTAAGAAAAATGCAGTAAGCAATTTTTTCCCCATGGTGCAACCCCAGTATAGTGCCCTCTATCCCGTTTATCCACCACTAACAAGGCACTGGGCACGATCGGAGGGCACAAAATGAGATTTTCCAGTGGCTGTTATACCAGCCCACGGGGGCCATAGGCAGTTAGCCTTCCTTGGGACTTGGACCAACTCAGAGCACTCTTTTACTATCAGAGAACTTAAGCAGAAGTCTCTTCCTTTTCCCTTTGGCTGCACCACAACATATCCCACTTGCAGCTCAAGGTCTACCAGTGTCTCCTAAGCTATGACAATACAGCCAGAATCCTCGTGCTGTTTAGTGATTCACTTACCAACACACTGACCAAATCCTAATGTAACTTTCTACACCTCCTTCTCATAGAATTTCTCACTATGCCATTTATAGATACATATTTTAGTAATTGTTAAACATTATCTGGACAAGAGTTATTGATCCACAAAGCAGAGACTGAATGACTCGTAAAAAAAAGAACATCTGACATCAACAGGTTGTAATGGTGTTGCTGCCTATCACACACAATTATTGTTTATTTAAAGAGCTTCTGAGAAACTGTGAGAAGGCTCATTGCTGTTTATCCCAAAGCATGGATGTTAGCCTGGAGTTGGAATGGAAACAGACTAATGTTTCCAATGAAAAAAACCCTTCTAGCCAAATTTTAATTGAAGTTAGATAGCAAATAAAACATTTTTTCTCCCCTGGGAAATAGAAGACTCTGAAAACAAAATTGTATCAATGAATTTGGGATTATTTTTATACCAGAAGTCTAAACAATACAAATGATATACAGAAAAGTATTTAGAAAGTCTTTAGTGAATAAAGAAAAGCCAAAACTTTTTTCCAGAAAACACTGAGGTGGATACTGGTGTGTTTTTCCAATGTAAAGATACTTATCTATTAGCAATCTGATATCCCCTGCTCTGTCTGCTCATGATCATAGACTAATTCTCAAAATTAATCCTTATGATTTTCATTCCATAGTTTTAAATGGTCTCCATGTGTTCTGAAGGTTTTATTGTCTCTGAGAATTTCACATTAGTCATTAAACAATCACCTTTGATTTTATACACTGTGTACCACTCATAGCAATATTTATCTTTAATAGATGATGGTCCAACGAACATTCTGGAACAGATTAATTGTTCATCACTACAACTCATTGACTTGATTAGTAATGAAGAGATACTGCTATTCTGTAATTTGGTAAAATAAAAATATAAGCCACACAAATATGCAATTATTGTCTTTTTGTGTGTTTACAGACTAAAATTTATTCAGTAAAGCAGTTTGGAGTCATTAATTCTTCTGGAAAATACTTCTAGGAAAGCTTTGTACAGAAGCTTCTTCTGTAATTCATACTTACATTCATCTATACACCTTACTAAATCTTAGCTAAATAGTCTGGATCAAGACCATAGTTGCAGCATTCTGTAAACAAGGATTGTCTGGAAAAATTACCCTTACAATGTTTAGATCTCCAGAAAATATCAGAACTAGTTACTTTAAAGTTTGCATAAAACCTGAGATTATGGTGAAATTAAAATGCAGTCAGTAGCTATGCAAAAAAGTTGTGGAGGCTCGGATGGGAAACTTACATTTGTGTCTTAGCATCTTAGCACTGCCCAGACCAGAGACATTATTCAGGAATTCCATCATGTTTAAAAGAGAAGAAGATCACGAGCCCTGAAGAACTATTTTCTAAGGGTTAACAGTAATGCCATAGAGTATTGCCATTAGGCACTACCATCTACCCCTTTCAGTAATTAATTAATTCTGATAAAAGCCAGTTTGTTCATTCTGAAATACTGGTTCACTTCCTCTCTCAAGTACTTTGATAGCTGGACATGCCCAAGCCAGCATGTCTAGCTCACCAGTTTTCTCAATAATCTCTTTTAGTAGCCAGATACTCCACCCAAAATCTGAGTACACAGTGTAGAAAATAGGGGGATCCTGCAAGTTCCTTGTCTGGAAGGATACATAAATCAAGGACCTAAAATGAATAAGGCATGGCCAAGGCCTACAGTCTTCAAAGCCTTTGGAGGCACAGACCATCTAATATTAGTAATTAGTAAAACATTGTTCCCTTTGCAACAGAAGACTCCTGGCAACCAGAACTGGTCTAAGAATTCTTTAGACTTTAGAGTGGAGTTTAATTCCGGAAATGAAAATGAAGGAATGATTAGACACCAAATTCTCAACAAGTATTGTATGTCCTAAAGGGACCAGCGCTCTGTAACTATGTAAATCACCATCACTGAACAGGTAACACAATAGAAAGTGAAATTATGTCTGCCATATCAAGAACAGTCTGGAGTGATGTCATGGCTGAGAGACCATCTGGCCTTCATTATAAAAAGAAAAGAAATATTAGGACAAAAGAACACAGAGAAGAAGCCATTTGAATTCGTGTCTAGAAAACTAAGCCAAATAGTTGAGCAGCCAACACTGCAATGATGTTGAGAAATAAGCAAGCCCACTTGGACTGATGAGAGGGGAGATTGATCCACATAAGCCAGTTCATGAAGCAGGCAGCCTTGGAGTAAAACACATATATACCACTGGGTAGGGACATGGAGAATTTAGGCTCCTTGGCATAAGCTCTTCTTTTAGTAATTAGAGAGAAGATGAAAATACAAAAGCCTTCTTAAGTCATGAGAAGAAAACTTCAGAGTCTTGCTGTCTTTTGCACCACCACACAACCACCAAAGCGAAAACCTCCGAGAAATGTGGTCCTACTTGAGAAAGCCAAGGTACCCCACGTAGGCTTGGTCATGGGACATAACCTTTGCTTGTTCTGCAAAACTGAAATGAGGTTTTGGACTAAATCCTCAATGCAGAAGAGGCAAAAGGCAATATACTGATTGCAAAAGATCTGCAAAGCATTCCCTTTCAACAAGAGAACTTCCCTGTATGCCATATGCTGAGTATTGTTACTCAGCATGTTTTGGAAAGGACCAATAGAACCAACAGGACACTTCTATTAATAGTGCAAAGACAAAATCTTGGATCTTGAGTGCCTGTGCTGTAGCAAACCCATTATAATAGCTAACATGGACCCATTTCAAGAACTTGTGGTTCGAGGACAGATATTGGTTAAGATCAGAGGGCATATCTGGGACTTCACTTTTTTCCCCAGCAACAATAACCTTTGAAGAAAGAGTCTCTAAAGAGGTTGATCAGGTAGTAAATGGAAACAGCAGGGTTAAATATGAAAGGCATTTTTGGGGGTCTGTTTCTTCAAATAAATATAGATTTAGGGCAGGTGCCAGACTTAGAGGGGATAACAGAAAACTGGGGACTGTTCCTCATCAAAGACATTATCAATAATAGGGAAATACCAGGAGAATCCTCTTCCCACAAGGTAAACTGCATGTCTGTTCTTTCCTTAAGCCACAACCAACATACCATGCCTAAAATATGAAGTTGTTCAAAGGAATAATGACACATTCTTGTTGCACACAATATCACCCTTAAAACTGTGCAACACCAATGTATGTTAGGAATTCAGCACTTAAATAACACTGAAAGTGTAAGTAGTGCTACAGGTTTTATCTCTGTACTTGATCACACAAAAAAACACCCCAGTTAACTTTTTATCTTTCAATGTGTCCAGCTACACATTGGTGTCCAAGGTCCTGCTCCTTAGAAACAAGGTCAAAGCAGAAACTCATTAATTTCAAAAATGCAGGATCTGATTCTACACGTAACACTAGATAAGAGGCTGTCATATTTTCAGGCAGATTATTAGTCAAAGACCAGTTGCTTAAGTACAGTATTTTTTGCAATCTACTTTTTGCAATATTGCAAACTGTTTTGCAATACCGTGTGGACATAATAGAGGGTTAAGTAGAAAGATTTTAAATCAAAACACTTATCAGTTCTTTCCACTTTTATCCCTATTCATATCATAACTCCTCCAAAATAGTGAATTATTTAAACTGTTGCAGCTGCTACAGAATGCATTTGGAATACCCATGAATTTCTCCAGCTTCATCAGCAGCATGCTTTGGCTTAAACAGTCAAAGGATGCCTCAAATTGCATTAATCTCTTCCTCAAATTAGTGTTTTCTACCTTGTGTGAAAAAAAAGTCAAAACAAGCCAAACAAGCCAAACAAGCCAAAGTAGGAAATTAAACAGTTTGAGATTTAAGAAAAAACATAAGCTACATTTGACCTGAGAAAAAAAGAATGAAATGATCAATTAATTGAGGTTCTACAAGAACTTAAAAGTCTGATGAACACTAATTGGCTTTATTATTTCAATTAAGTCTAACAGTATATGGACAGAATAGGAGAAAGTATTATTGGTGATAAAAATCAGCCAGGACAGTCAAATCTAAAACTTACTCCTAGCATTTGCAGGAGAATTCTGCAGGAGTACTTCCTGTACTGAGCACGGGAAGTAAAATTCATTAACTACAACAACGGTATCTCTGACTTTGGAATTTCCTGAACTGCAAACTGCTGGAGCTGAGGAGAATATTCTGACAAAGTAACAATACATGATTGCCCTGTTCTAACTTTTTTTTCAACAGCATTTATTTTAGCTAGTGGTAAAGACAGGAAAGTCATTGAGGTGCTGGAGTGTGTCCAGAGAAGGACAATGGAGCTGGGGAAGGGTCTGGAGCACAGGTCTGATGAGGAGCAACCAAGGAAGCTGGAGGTGTTTAGCCTGGAGAAAAGGAGGCTCAGGGGGCACCTTATCGATCAACCACCTGAAAGGAAGTTGGACCCAGGTAGAGGTTGGTCTCTCCTCCCAAGTAGCAAGTGATAGTACAAGAGGAAGGGGCCTCAAGTGGTGCCAGTGGATGTTTACATTGGATATTAGGAAAAATTTCTTCATGGAAAGGGTGATCAAGCATTGGAACAGACTGCCCAGGGCAGTGGTGGAATCACCATCCCTAGAAGTGTACAAAAAAACAAGTAGATGTGGTGCTTAGGGACATGGTTTAATGGTGGGCCTGGCAGTGTTAGGTTAATGGTTGAACACAATGACCTTAGTAGTCTTTTCTAACTTTAATGATTTTATGTTTCTGTGAAAAGAAAAACAAAACACACCAAGATACTTCACTTTAAAAAAAATCCAGAAGATTGAAAGAAAAAGATAACTAATATTAACATTGACACAACTAAGGTCATTAATGCAACTAAAGAGGCCAAGAGAGAAAAATAATCTGGTTTTTGTTGCTCTGCAAATAGTAAGGTTCACCAACAAAATTCTCACATAGCAGGTGAGAAGCAATATTAAGCCAGATGGACCCTTAGTCTCATTTCATGTGATTGATCTGATAGTTTGAATTACATGAAGTAAATGAGGTCAAGAACTTGTATGTAAATATTCATATGGAAATAATATAAATAGGGTTGATGCTTACAATTATTATGTTTATTTGTATTTATTTTTATGGAAAGAGATACTAAAAGTTTAATCAGATTAGCAATTACAGTTCAGGAAAATGAGCCACAGTAGCTTCCTGTACATTTTTACACCTTCTTTTGAAAGCACAAATGTATCAGCAATTTTCAGAGATGGGATATAGGACCAGATGGATTTCTCATATTCAGATGAACATAAAGTACAAGCCTTTGAAGTTCTGATTTTTCACAATTTCTGAATAATTTTCATCTCACAGAGCAACATATTATTCCAGGCAATGTATTTATGAGGTCTTGTTTATTGTTCTGTATTGCTGGTGTTTCTCAAACCTATATCCCAGGACTATTTCTTTTAAAATGTACTACTTGTCATGTCCCACTGCCCAAGCATACCCATGTTTTATTTTTTCTTTTAAATTCCAAAAAGACTTAGGCACACTGAGTAAACAGATTTAATAAGCTGAACTCAATCGTGACTTCTCCACTTACATTTTTTGGCAGAAAATGCCTTTCTGAGTTTCTATTTCAGTAAGATTCACTTAATACATCCAAAGCTGAGTAGGCTTTGATCCACAATTACAAAGTTAATATATATGGAGAAAGAATAATGCTGGGAAAATGCTCTCTTGGCAAATAGAAGCTAGAACAAATTAATCCCACAAATTTCCCACCTTTAATGAGTTCAAATCTTGCCATTATTAATAATACTGAAATAGTTATTAACATTTATATAAATATAATGAGAGAAGGTCTTTGGACCTGCCAGTAGGATCGAAAGCTATTGGAACTTCTATCACATGAGCGAGATCAAAACCAAAGCAGCTATACTCCTTTTTTTCTTTTGCTTTAAGTAACTCCATAGCCCAAGCATCTGACTATCGTCTTGACTTAAAGTACTTGGCTACAGCCCAAAGACAGGTTCAAATAAGGTTCTTTGATTCCACACACATGCACATACACACGTTCTTTCAATCCACTCTCCTTGCATGCAGGAGTCAACAGGACTGGAGGGCAGCACTTCAAAACATGCTCAGCACTTTGCAGGATGTGGCCTTTTATCCTTATTTGCCCCCTTGTGCTTGCTCAGTTCTCTTTTTACCAGTTCTACTAATGATGTTCCTCTGCAGCAAAAAATAGAGTCCAAACCCCATTGATGCCTATTGCCATCTTTCCTTGAAGGCCTACACAGTCTCTCTCTCCTAGTCCCTACACTCCATATCATCAATCTTAGAGACTAAAATAATTCTGAAAAACAAGGCAATAAAATTCTCACTAAAATTTGCAAGGCTGGAAAATTCTTCAGTAAATACAGTCCTTATTTTTCCCTGAGATATTGTTCTATTGTAAGTCTGTAAGGAGATCTATTTATTTTTAAAGATATTAGGACTGAATTCTCATGGCTCATGATCCTAAAATGTGGATTAGAGTATACCCTTGTCATCCAGCTATTCTAATTTTGTTCAGACCAGAAAACTGTCTAAGCTGAAAATTTTCTGCCTGTTTCTTTAGGTTCCCATTCAACACAAATAACAGCATTAGATCAATGGGAGAGAGGAAGGATGTACTCCTAGAGCTTGTTCTGACAGTCACTGAGGATGCACGTCTGTATCCAGGAGCCCACAGACACCACAGTTAAATTCAGCAGATTCTGCACAGCAGTTCTACAAAATTAGTAGTGATGAGTACTTAGAAAATTCATGAGTCTTCTGGACTTGGATCATCAAATGGACTATTAAAATTTACAGCAAATCAGCCACTAGTGCCCAAAGGCTGCATTCCTAAATACATGTTTAGATACCAAAATAAAAGTGACCTGAACATTTTGAAAGATAGTCATCATCGAGTTGGTTGTTTGCGAGCCTGCAGTGATGTTAAGGAGTCACATTTTAGCACCTAAGCTTTCAAATATGAGTTCAAATGTTTTGTACTTTATTCTTAGAGATCATAGTGCATTTAACTGCATAAACATTTGACTTACTAATTCCTTAAAACGTATGTTTATATTATTCAGATATATTAGATGATTCCTGTATATGTTTGTCATAAAAAGTTATGGTGTGCACACCAAATCAGACATTACAGACGTTGCGTGACATTACAATATTCCAGTATATTGTATTAAACAAAGTCTAGAAAACGAACTAAAATAAAAATATGAGTTGCAATATCCTGTATAAGCACTATTTTCACTGTCTTTTATACTACAATTATTTTCTATTTTTAAGTATATTTTAAGAAATATAATTCTACAATCTGTTTTAAAGGAATTAAAAGACATATATTAATGATGCTCATTAGAGAGTTTTGGAATCACCAAAGCCTTTGGAGGTAAATAGTAAACCTGAATGGTCTAACAGTTTTTTTTAATCAAGAAGTCAGTGTTCTTATCCCATGCATGCACTGCATTTTAACATACTCCACAGCTCATTCCTTCCATTCCTTCTCATTCCTTCCAATGAATTAGAGATAGGAATCCTAAAAAGTGATGATCACACTCTTCTCAAATTTGATATTGTTGCACTACTGTTGATCTCAAAACATGCAATTGATTCACCTTGATACAAACATACTTTTAATTTTTACCATGTAAAGAAATTATTGACAAGTCACATATCTGTCACTAGTTTTGGAGCATTTAAATGTAATTAGTTCCCAAACAAAAGGCTATATTCACACTCAAACACACACAAAAATTAATCCAAAGCAATTAGAAGAAAATAAAAATAAAACTACCTCAATCTGGAACAAACCCCATCATGTTACTTAAGTTATAGGCACACATATCCAAAATACATAAAGTTATTAGGTCATTAAATTTTAATAGCAGATATTCTTTAATTCATCATTTCCCTCATTCTTGATACCACTCAGTTTTCAGAATTATTCTTGTGATATGAAATTAATTTTTCTCTTTCACTGAAATCAGTAAGGAATTCAAAAAATGAAGAGGCAATTGAAGAAAAAAACACAACTCTTGCATTTACATAATCTTCAAATTATATTAAACTGACAAAAAGAAAGTGACAAAAAATTTAAGCAGTTAAATAAATATTAAGGGAAGTTAAAACATCAACATTCAAGAAAAAATTAAGTTGTAACTGAGACTCCAAAAAGCACACGATTCTTCATTTGCAGACTGGTTGTACGTACTGAAAATTCGCAAAGATAACAAAACCAGGAGTGGAAGGTTAAAGAAAGCACAGTAAGAACCACATCTTGGGCTCTTCATCCAGGTGCTTTTCTTCTACTGATAAAACTGAACGGAACAGACAATCTCCTTCAACTAGTCAGCTACTCTAAGTCACCTTTGGGGGCACATTTTGTAATTCAGTCTGTTCTCATGACACTGCTTGAACAAAAGAAAAAAAGAAAGACTGGATACCTCTCCAGATAGAATTCTCTGATCCCAAAAATCATTCCCAGTTGGCTGGTATCCAGTATAACCAACTCCTACAGTGTAAGTTAGCAACTAGATGATCTTTAAGGTCCCTTTCAAACCAAACCAGTCCATGATTCTATGAACTGGGAAGCAAGCACAGAACACGAGTAGAACAGTTCCAGCTGGTGGACTGCCTCATGTGGATCATAACTAAGGTGAGGAGTGCGAGTGTCCTTTTTTTGTAATGCTGTAAGATCTGATGTAAAAGTGAATTTAAAATATGAAAGTGCTTAGGTTCTCCCTGCTGGTCCTTTGCCACAAACCCCAGACCATTATTATCACATACTGTAAATCTTCAATCAACACTTTCATCCTACAGTTCTTACACAGGCAACGCTTACAAATACAGCTGGTTATTTACAGTAGTGAAGCACAGACAACTAAAATCCTACCCTTGGTCCCCACCCAGGCATCCCCTACTATAACATAGTAGTGATTAACAATTCCAAAGTTTTTTGTGCAGCTCTTACATACATTAGTAAATAACAAAAAAAAGCACTGTCTCTGTAAGCAACGGGAGCACTGTTCTACAAATCTCAAATCTCAATACTTTTTTAGAATGATTTGATAAATCTGTCAATGCCAACGAGAATTCTGGTTCTGCAAAGACAGCCACATCATGGACTAGTCAGGAATATGGAAAAAGCAGAGTACTGTGACTAATATTGTTAATGCCTCTTTACACAAGATTACAGAGTCACATTCTCAAATCCTGAGGGGAATTTGGCTTAGTAGCTCACTCTCTCTGATACTTTTAAAGAACAGAATGTAAGGTGCTAAAAACATTTATTTGGCAAGAAAATAATCTGAGACACTCTTAAGGGTAAAATAATTTCACAGTAGGTGGGTCCAGGCACACGAAGCAGTTTGGAAGGTAACGAAGAAACTGAAGAGTGTTATGATTAAGAGACACAATAACATTATGGAGTCATGTTCTTCATTGCTCAAAAGAAATGTGATTGATAAAAATCTTGATGCATGACATCTCTCAAAGTATCCATTTAACTTATTTCTTTTAAGCAGTAAATTAGTTTTAAAAGTGGTATTATAAACAACAGACATTTAATGAAAGAATGGTTAGAATGTTGAATCCTGTGGGATTTTTTTAAATGCTGTAAAAAATATTAGTATCAATGAGTTAGTTTTATAAGCTAATTAAACAAGCAAAAAAACCACACAACATATAAGATTAGTATTTAGTTAAATGTTTCCAAAAATACATTTGATTAATGTTGCTAATTCCTCTATCCACAAGTTTGTATTCTCAAATTGTAAAGAAGAATGTAGAATTTAATGATTCTTTTTAAAGATAATGTCAATGAATAATAGGTATTCTGTCCTGAAGAGAACAGGAACTGACATAATTACTCAGACAAAATTTAAAAATTAATATTATTTTAGATTATTATAACAACACTACAGCACTATTTCAGTTAGGCAAAATGCTTATTATTCTTAAAGCACTTAGTCCTGTTACACTCAGTTACCAACAATTTTTCTAGCTTGTTTTCCGAGGAGAGACCTGCTGAAATACAGAAAAAAGCACTCCCTGGAAAAGCTGTGTGACTCCTCTGTCTTGTAGCACTTTGGTTATACAATATTTTGACCAAAACATTTAAAACCCTTGCATAATTTAATTTTTTTTTTTGCTTCTGTTTGATTTGTTAACTTATTCAAATATAAAAACATGATCTCCCATCCCAAACCTGATGACTTTAGTACCATGTCCTTCAGTGGCTCCCATAGTCAGCAACTCAGATTTCAGAGAAAGCCAATTATAAAATAAGCACCTGGAAAGGGTGTCACCTTCAACTTGAAGAATCAACTCCCCCCTCACATCTAAAGGTTCTCAGCTGTAAAACATAAGGCATCAAATTTGATAGCTAATGGCTCCCAGAGCCAGATTATGAATAGTTTTCCTTTTTCACAATGATTTTCCTTTTTCACTTATTGCCTTACATAGTCCCAGTACAACAAATAGGACTACTAATTGTTTATTTAAGTGGCCACATTCTGGCCTTCTGTTTTACTTGGTAACAAACCAGTAGTTTTGCCATTTCATGCTACTGACAATATGAAATATCATTAAAAAATGAGAAGTAGGGACATAGTTTCTTTGTCAATATCACCAGTCAACTTCTCTTTTTCTCATATGAGGTTTGAAATCTCTTCATCAGCATATACCTGCCTGTAACCTACATCTGTGTTGAATCCAAGGAGGAGCTATGCTTTTCACAAGCCAAATTCTGATTTATACCATATCTAGAGACATTTATTTGAAAGACTGCAAAGTGAAAAAATACGTGGGTTTTTTCCCTCACAAATTACACAAAGGTGTACATTGAAAACACTTTAATTTTCAAAAATTATAGGAAATTAATTGGTATGAAAAATATACCATCGTATAGTAAAGTATTTAGTTACAAAATAGCCTTTCTTAGTAAACACACTTTTTTCTGACTTCATATTATGGGTAATCATAAGGCTCTTTTATTCTATAAAGATTAATCAGTTGATGAAGAGCCTAACTGAGCAGAGGATTCTGCTCTCTGTAGTTCTACAGTAGAAAAACTACTTTACAGTTACACTTCATTGTACTTTAGTGTTTAATTTTTTTGAGGCTCTTATGTAGCCTATTCAGTTCAAATAAATTCTCAGCACATGCTTATATGATCTGTCCATTCAATTTATATTAAAAAGTAATTCTTAATACTTTCCAGCTATTTAGCTTGGGCAGAAATACACATAAGAGCAAGTTGATACTTATAAAGTTTTGCATCAAATGGAAATGACAGCAACTGAAATCAGTGAAGACAGATTTTCAGATTTGTTGTCATAGCTCTGCCACATAGAGTTGGTCTGCTTTCTCTAATTTAAGATCTCAATGCCCTTTTTTAAGACTGATTGCTTCCACATGTATGGGATAGTCTCAGTGGAGAGAAAGTGAAGGCATAATTCCCACTGATGTAATTGAAATTGCAGTGAAAAGCAGCCTCAGCAAATCAAAGTCAATCCCTTCAATGTATTTGTTTACCCTGTCCTATGTTACATGCTGAATTTTTCTTTCTTACATTTTCAGTCAAACACCAGAAAAAGAGAGACATTTTACCTGCACAGTTTCTTAGCCATAGGACTGTGTTTCCTGCCCTATTGGGGGCGAGACTATATCTTTATTCACTGAAGAACACCTGTCCTAAAGAACTGAATTCAGTGAAGCCCTTTGTAAAGTGACACATTCACCCCATGGCAGAGCTAATATTCTAAGTACTGCATTGTGATACTGTAACGGGCTGGTTCATGGGGTTAGTAGTGGAAACAGAGCATAACTCTGCTAGACTGCAAAGTTCACATTCTCCAGATCATTGATATGTAACTATACCTGCACATGATGTTGTAGCTCTTCGGTGACCTGCAAGAAATACATACGATGATTTTATTTCCTGTATTTCTTTACAGATTTCTAATAGAAGAGAACACTCTGCCATTACTGGACTCTTTTTTGTGTAAATGAGCAAGTAGCCCAAATTTTAAATGGGCAGACAAAATGAACTGTCTTGTAGGTCAACAGAGAAGGCTATTATCCAGGGAATTTGGGCTATTTTTCCTCTGTTGTCTGCCCTACTAATTGAGTTCTGCAGACCTAGCAGTCAAGACCCATTTGAAAATATGGTATTAGATAAGAAAGTCTGTGTTTATTACAGAGTTCTTCTAATGTCTAGTCTAGAGTTCAACAAAACACTGAGAAAAACACTGGACTAGAATTCTAAACAATAAAGCATAAAACTGTAGTGCTTCATAGCCAAATATAATGTTTTCAAAGGTTTCAGAATAATTCTTATATTCCTATATTTGTATTTAAGGCAAGGTTCTTGTAATTATGAATATGTGAAACTGCAAATCGTAGTAATTTGTTTTTATTGTACTTCTTATTACATAAACACAGTATTATTATTCTTTTTCCCAGAAGAAAAATGAAAGCATTGGTAAGCCAAGTATGAGGTCCTCTAACTGGACATGATACACAAGTGAGCTGGCTGTGTGTTGAATGGTCTTTGAAAGTAAAATCAGAACAATGGAAATATCAACATGTTCATTCCTCTCTGTTCTGCTCCTCACTTGCAGTAATCACTCCATATCAAAAGCTAAAGTTGTGTCTTCAGCTGGGTCTTCTCTGTTTCCTGCTTTCACTTTGCCTTGGATTTACGTGAGGCACACATGAACGGGAAGCATCAAAACCTCTTTATTCCCAAAATACATTATGGAATATTTGGATAAAATTTCTCCAAAATGTGTCAGAATATCAAAAACAAAACAAAGCGTAAACAAACACAAAACCCCAAAATAAACAAAAAAACCAGCCACCACACACACACACAAAAAGATTACACAGGATTTTTAACACAGACAAATTTCAAAACTTCCAGAGCAGGAACATTTTTAGGGGATGAGTGAGAAATAATTTAATTTTTTGCAACATCTATCTTCACAGTAAGCAAATACACTTTCAGCCTAGACCAGACCTTTTAGTGGGTGAGTTTAAAAAACCTAATGCATTGAAATCTTGGAGTTTATTTTCTTACACCAATTTTTTCCTTTCCTGGATTTTTGAAATTTCAAACTGAAAAAAAGAAATTAAGGCTATTTCATGTGTTTATGGATAACAATGTCTAGAGACACTCTCACTGTGAGAGTTAGATTTTAATACCAAAGTTCAAGAGAAGACTAAAAACCAACTAGTGGTCCAACCATGCTAAACACCATACAACCATAAAAAGCAACCACAGTAGATTACAACTGTGAAAGTTCAATAGTCTGGAAAATCATAAGAAATCATATATATATGCTCTGATAGTCACATATGTAGTGCAGCTAATACTGGTGGTTGAAGCATGTATGCATTGTATGCAGCATTTGGTTAATTATTCCTTGTTATCTAAATCAAACCTCTGAATTTATAAATTATAACAAGCCCAACACACCATCTTTTCAACACACATAAGCCAGTTCCCATTGATGTAGATTGAACCTTGTGTTAACACATACTGCCACTAGAGGATAGTGTTGTCATATTACTATGCACACACATTAAGTACATGAAATTACTGTAACATTCAAGTTACTTATTTTCTAAAGCCAGAAAAAAATAATGTATTTCAATAAAGAAATACTTTCTTTGTGACAAACCCTGAAGCCTGTTTTTTTGAATAAATAAAAATTAGAGAGCAAAATCACATGGCATAATTGCTTATTAGTTTATATTTACTAACAATGTTTAATATGCTATTCGTTTTCAAGTAAGTGGAATTAATGTATCTCAGACAGAGTGTGCTACCTGGGAATCTCCTGGAAGGAGACAGGCCTTGTGTAAGGGTCTGACATACAGCAGATAACTGAATTTTATTCTGGTGGTACTGGATATTTGAGGGAGTGACAGGTATCAGACTTGTAAATTGACTGACAGCCTACTGAGGATTAGGAACCAGATCAGACCAAGCTCAAGAACACTCACTTATGGCGACAACAGGGAACAAGAAACTCACTCCTGTAATCCATTACTTATACCCTCACTTCAGCAAAGTAGAGATAAATAAACTGCAGACTTCAATTAAAACATGCAGACTGAATGTGGGAAAAAAACCTGCACAAGTTTGAAGAGTACACTGTATCAAATAAAAAGCCATGAAAAATTGCTGTCATCAGGAACAAGAAAGGAAAGGAGGAGAAACTGTCCCAGTCACCCCCCCCAGCTCCACCTGATGCAGTATAGCTGTAAGTTTCTCCATGTTCAAAATAAAAATTCTAATTTCTGGGAAAAAATAAAAATCTAACTTTAGTCTGGTGTTGATGTGGATATTATCATTCTATTGAGAGAGCCAGAATATATTTTACACACTTGTTTTCAGATGGAAATCTACAGTGGAAGACAGTGAACTCATTTAGACCTAGGATGACCTTATAACCTTATTTGACCCATTGAACACCACACTCTTCAGAACTAGAGAGCATTTTTCCTTAATGTTTACTATGTGCTTACATTACTAACATGAAAATACTTAAATTAAGGTGTGTATTTACTGAGTTTTTTTGGATTGCTTTAATTTAAAAAGTCAATAGGTTTAGTAATTGTTAGTATTTAGAGAAGAAAATAACAGTAAATGTGGCTTAGAAAATGAGATTTATAAGTGAAGAATCTGAAAGAGTGCAAGATTTGTTCATTCTCTTTATACATGTAAGATAGTTATAAAAAGATGATCACCTACTGCTAGGATATCCACTAGAAGGAGGACTAGAAGAAGTACAGGAAATATTAATTAAATAGTACATTGAGAAGAATTAAAAAAATTATGATGATCATTCTGCCAAGGAACAGACCCACTAAGAAGGCTGTAAAACCTTCTTTACCATTTGCAGTCTTACTAAAAATCAATGCTAAGTGGGAAAATGGCATTGTACCTGAGTGGTTCACTCATTTTATTAGTAATAGTAATATGACATTTTTAGGAAAAGGGATCTGAATTAGGTATATACTAGCTGTTAATAATTAAGAAAAAAATCTGTCTCCATTATTGGTGTTTTTTTTTCAGTTGTAAACACATACACTTAGCACACTTCTCTATCCTCTTGTGCAAAAATCACCATGTAAATAATTCTCTTCTCTTTTCCTAGCTATCAGTTCATCAATAATATCAGACAACTCCAAATCTTGGGAGCTCTGCTACCAATTTCTGAAAGTTTGTTTACAGTACTGAAACCAGTTACTAGAAAAAGGAACTAGTAGTTACTAAAAACAAAAGAACCCCAGATTCTTCAGCTTTGTCACCCCACAACAGAAGCATTAGTCTTCCAAACAGAGTTATTTAAATTCAGTTAGAGTGATACCTTTATTAAATTTTATTAGGTCATCTTTTTAAAAATGAATGGAATATGAGTAATTTTGAACCCAGGAAACTCCAAAAACATTTTGCAAGGATTTTCCTGTGAGCTGCTTCTTTATGCCTTACACTTGTACAGATGACATCACTTTACTATGGTTGTTTTCATAAACATATTTTACTCCCATTTTAGTAGACTTTTGTATTAACATATGTTAATATTACAGCATTACACTTTGCTGTTTGCAGATGATATTTAAGCAATAAAATTCTGTATGTGATGCCTGCATTCTAAAGAAATCCACCAAACCCATCAGACCTTCTATAGTATGAAATGCTTCATTCAGATAAGGGTTTGGGTTTTTGTCTATGACTGCTGAAACTTGTTTTAAGTTGTAGTTCTCATTTCCTTACAAATTAATTTCATTTTCCTTGAAACATTTACAACAGCTCTTTAATTGCATATAATGTCAGAACATGTGTCCTGGGTTGTTCAGTCAAGTCATTGTTATTATTATTACATAATATTATTATATCTGCACCAACAAGGCTCTTGGCTGAAGGTATATGTGTTCGGGCACATTCAGTTTTGTTTTTAAATGCACATGATTAAGCAACTGTGAAAAGATAACTTCTGGCAGATGATCTTTACAGAAATGGCCAACAGCTTTCACAAAAAGAAGTCTAAATACATTGTTAACAGAGATACTAAACTCTGATCTATAAAATATTTTAACCAGCATTAATTGGGGGGGGGGGGCAGGTGATGACAAGGAGAACTGAAACTGAACTTCAGGTTCTGGACCATGACCAGTCACACATTACCCAGGACATCAGTTCAATTTTTCTTTAAATTTAATCAGCAAGTTGCAGAGATATTAAGAAATAATTTTCTCCTGTATTTCACCTTTCAATCTCTTGGCTTTTGTTATACTGCTATGAAACATGTCCTCAAATTGCCAGTGACTATGGAGCACCTGGATTTTTAATGTCAGGGTTGCAACCGGCTTTCCCTAATTCACATACTCTTAGCATAACCTAAGTAAAAGAAACAAGAATGCTTCATATCCCACCTTAATCCCCATCTCATTTTTTATATAAAAACTATGTCTGAGGTTGAGTTTGACTTCAGACAATAAGGGTTGTGAAAAACACCCTGCTGAATGAGCTAGTTGAGGTGGTAAAAGTGCTACAGTAGATGTAGCAACACTGATACTAGCAAAAATGAGACACAATTTGTCTCACTTGAAGAATTACAATAAATACAACTGCAAAAAAATCCCCATCTAAACCAGTCTAGGACCCATCTGTACCTGTTTATCTATATAACCTCTTCAGACTTTCTTACAGAAAGTTGAATACTAGGAACAGAAAAAGCCTTGATGCTGGTCCTTGTCCTGAAGGTCAAAGCCAAAATGAGCAGTCAAACCAGCAGGGAGACCGGTGTGCAGTAAATCCTTAGAGATCCTGTAATTTATGCTGTCAGTTACCTACCAGGCACTGGTTGCCATAGCTATAGCTCCTCAGTCCCTCTGTACTGCAGTAACACAACATTTAAGTCACAAAGGCATGAAAACTACAGAGATCTGTAGAGATAAACAGCCAAGCTTTTGGTGGTTTTGGCCAGTTCGTGCTACTTGATATTAAAACAAATATTTTTTGAAAAAATCATAGACAAAAAAGAACTTTTATTTTGCAAATGTTTTGGATCAAGGATGAAACCTGTGTGCCATTTTCTTCCAGGCACATAATTATTTTTCCAGTGTATAGAAACCACCCTTTCTAAGGAAAAAGAATTAATACTTCACAAAAAAGCAAGACTTTCAGACACATTAAGAACTTAACAGCTAATACCACCTTGTTTTGGCTGCAGGCTTTCATCTGACAATTTTTCAAATCATATTGTTCCACAATATAAAAACAAAACAACTCCCCAAATGATAAGACTCTAAATTACAGGTTTGAATGGCTTGAGTTCTAATGCAATAATTGTAATGTATCTGGTGAAACCATTAATTAAAAATGTTAAAATGCTGTTCAAAACAAACAAATTCTCTAGATATTTTTGGCTATTTTACTAGCACTGACATTTCCTCTGACAGAACTGCAGCAATCTACGTAAGCATTCGGCTTCTTAAGTCCAAAACATTACATTACTCGTTTCATAGCATCAAGCAATTTGTATTATCAAGTACTAAATTAGTTATTAATTAACTTATTAATGTAGCGTAGGTTCTTATGAAAACACTAAGCAACCTCATATTCATGGACCAATTCTATTGTTACACCATGTGTTTTAATTCTTTTTATCCCCTAAACCAGAAAATACCATGAAACTTGCCATGGCTACTAAGGAGATGCTAGAGCTCAGAAGATAAATAATGCTGGGCTAGCTCATGCTGGAAGAACTAATAGCAACATAAAACCTAGAGTACAATCTCTAAATACATTATTAATGATGTTTTCTTCTCCAATCAGCAGATGGACACTGAACAGCTCAAGTGACTGGTAATGGGATACACAGCTTTTCATCTCAAAGTATCTGCTTCAGGTCTGCCTCATGTGGATTATGACAGTTACTGTTTGACAGGTATTCAATAACCAAAATGTAATAACTAGTCCCAGTCTAGCTTTTCCTGTGCAATCTGGTTAACAAAGCTGGCATGTTGTTTTCAAACTCGGGGCTGAGTAGGCCAGGAGACTTGATTATCCTTTTAGGTCTAAAGGTTCAGTCCTTCAAAACAAATTTGAAACCCAGGTGCAAACAGGACAATGGACCTAGTGGTCACTTTCCATTAGTGTCCATCAGGTGTTTTTTCAATGACTAAATTAACTTTTAAACACATAAACAACAACAACAAAACCAGATAGAAGAAAATCAACCTGAGATGAATGGAAAAAAAGTTACTGTAATGAGACAGACTACTTTTTACATAAAGCTTGGCATGAAGGACATGATGTATTCCTTCTTTTACATGTACAAGGGGCAAGAATTTTTAGTATGGATACAAACATATAGTATGCAAGTAAAACATCTGTACTGTCCAAAAAGAATTAGTAAATTGATAAAAATCAACTGATCGTAACTCCCTTTTGCAGGAAGCCTGGTAGCTGCTTTTCTCAACAAAACTTACCATGAGCTTTGAATTTTTTGTAGGTTTTTTTTCATGTTTACCCAACACACCAATCACACTTATGTTTTCACTGAATCCAACCAAAATTAGGAGTATTTCAAACTAGATCCAAAGGCTGCCTACATCACCTGGAATCTGATAGCAAAATTAGTCATAATGTAGAAGAACTACCCCTGTGAAAAGAAAATTTCCATCAGGGTATATTTGGAGTAAGCCTAGCAATAGCCATCTCAGACATAATTAATCAGTAAATTTCAAACATAAGGTCAATATCATACGAAAGCTTTTTTAATGAGAATATTTTTGCAAATGTATCAGGCATGAAAGGGAATTATACATGTAAAAGTGCTGCAGACATCTAGTAGTGGGTCATATGTTGAATCAGAATTGTTAAAAATACAACCATGTTACCTCCTTGACATCCATGGCCATTATCTTCAAGTTTTATCTTCTCTCAGCTCAGTGCAGAACATGAAGATAGATGCTAAAGACAGCTCTCCAATAGGATTAAATTCTTTAGGTTAAAGATGGCTGAACACGTAATTTAAATCTGGATCTCTGTTTATCTACACAAATCCATTACAATCATACTTCAGTAGAATGATTGAAACTCAGTTTGTATTTAAAGTTACTTGTTATCACCATTATTAGAATCGCAGTCCAGATTGCCTTCTTCCTTATTCTAGGCACTGTAGAGACAAATTGCAGTAAAGGTAGACTAGAGAGATAAAAGATGTGAAACAGAAACAGAAACATAGAGATTAACTTGCCAAAATCACACTGCAAATCAATGGTCACATTAAGAATAGAATCCAGATCATTCAAACCCCAGTCCTTCGCTGAGCTCACAGAATGCTCCCTTGGGCATCTTTATTAGCCATCAGTGTTTACCAGTAGTAATTAAAGTTAGACCATAAAAAGATCTTTTAAACACAAAGCATCTGAACTTACCATCCCTCTGTAACGTTTACAGAATAATCAAAAGTTGACTAAGAGGCTCCTGAATATACCTGCTGTACCATGTATATTCAAGGTTCACTCAGGCCTATTGGGATACAGTGAACAGCATGCACAGGAATACAAGGGTGAGCATCAAGTGATGAACTTTATCCCTTCAGGCCAAATTACACTGACCTATACACAGCTGAGCAGCCTGGAAATGCACAGTCAAAGGTTGAACACACTCACCTGAGTGACTAGCAAGCCTTTCTATCCTTAAGAAATGTATACCTAATAAATTTTACTTTTTAATTGCTCAGCTTTTGACAATTTTCCTCTCAACCGTGGCTTCAAGCCCATAACTTATGCATATAGCTAATTTAGCATTTCACTGAATAATCCTATATATGAAGAATACTGTTTAGGAAGTACATAGCAAAACCAGATTTTACTGTGAAAAGGACATTTCCTTACCAGTATTTCGTGTACAGTGCTATAATACTTCAGTCTTCAATTAAAACCTTTGGTTGGTTCCATAATACAGATAAATTTTAAAAAAAACTCTTAAAAGATTAGCTATTAGTTCATCTAGTTTCTGACATTTTAGATAAATACTAAAATGCCTTCACATATTTAGTAGAACTAAAATTCAAATCCAACTTACTACAGTCAGAAAAAATCTAATTAACTTGGGGTGATGAGTAGGATTTCTATATAAATGTATGTAAAGAAATCTTATTTATGTATCTTACATACCTTATCTTGTTTCTGTACACATTTTGTTTACCTTACTGCCATTATCCTCTTTACATATAAGAAAGAAGCTTTAAATGTAAAGTACCATGAGAATTATGAACAGGCACTTACCAATCTTTTTTTGTATGATAATAACAGGGATTTTTCATTTCAATTTATTTTGAAAAGCAGGTAACTTTCAAATGACTGCTAATTCTTTCTCTGAAACAAAAATAAAGGAGTCCATAAAGAAATCTGGGCATTTAGTCTATAAATTAGAAAACACAATATAGATAATGGGCTGCCCATAGAACTACCTTGGTAGCCACAGTGAAGGGAAAAATAGATCTCACAATTGAGAATGGAGAATAGATCTCACAATTCTTGTATCAATGTCACATGTATAAGGACACTTCTCTAAACAGCCAACAAACGTATGAACTGAGAGTCTTCTGACAAAGTTGAAAAGAAACCTGTAGGATTGCAATAAAAACAAGAGCAAATACACACAGCATGCTGGAGACAGGAGCTGATTTGTGAAATTAAACTCTATAAGAACAGTTGTAATTAATCAGCTCTGCTGACATCAACATACATGCCATTTTCACAGACAGCAAAAAACTGTGGACAGCAAGAAAAGAGCATAAAGTTAAAACACCCATGAACCTCTGAAAAGGGAATGTGTCACGTATAAAGATTATGTGCTATGCTTCTATGGAATGCATGCAGGCAAAAAATCTGTGTCAAAGGCCTTGTTTTTTGACATCTCAGTAACTGTCCACACATCATATTTTCTGTCAGTACTTTTATTCACCTGCCTGGTGTTCAAAAGACATTCTAGCGTATCTAAGAAATTATGATAAAATGTAAATACAACTCACGACTATGCAGAATTTCTAAAATAAATACTGAACACAAGATGCAAACAAATTTAAGTCTAGGGCAAAATCTGTAAGGGCATACCAGATAGACAGAACACACCATGATATAAATACAGATGGAAGAGAAATCTGCAGTTATGTTGCCCTAACACCTCCTATTGTAAGGTTCTAGTTTGAAATGCTTATAAACTTTGCCAATGTTTAATTGCTGCATCTAAATATTTTCAGAGTATCTGATTTTTTTAAACCTTCAGTAAAAATGGAGCTGACACCTTCTAAAATGTGACTAAGCAAAAATATTCTGGTTTGCCAAAGTGGACAAATTCTTATAACACTTATAGTGAAACACTGAATTTAGAATGATGAACTCCTCAGTACAAGAGAGACATGGAGCTCCTAGAGTAAGACCAGCAGAGAGCTACAAAGATGATTTCAGGACTGGAGCATCCCTCTCACAAGGAAAGGCTGAGGGAGTTGGGCCTGTTCAGTCTTAAGAAGAGACAAATGAGAGGGGACTTCATCAATATGTACAAGTATTCAAAGGGAAGGTGTCAGCAGGATGGAGCCAGGCTCTTTTCAGTGATAGGACAACAGGACAAGAGGCAGCAGGCAGAAAGTGATGCACAGCAAGTTCCACCAGAACATGAGGAAGAACTTTACTGCGCAGTGACCGAGCACTGGAACAGACAGACCAGAGAGGGTGTGGGGTCTCCTTCACTGGAGATATCCAAGAACTGTCTGGATGCAATCCTGTACCATGTGCTCTGGGGTGACCCTGGGTGAGCAGGGAGGTTGGACCAGATGATCCACTGTGGTACCTTCCAGCCTGACCCATTCTGTGACTCAGGAGTTTTGCCATCCAGTAGAATCTACAGCTGAATTACAGACCAAGGCTTCCAACATAGCACATAAGGAGATTTTGACTATATCTATACTATCATGTTGAATCATCACCTGTTTGGTTCCAAAGTCTTCTTTATTAGCACTCAGTCTGTGCACATGCTTGATTATTCCTGGAATACCCTCTGAAGCAAAATAACAAGGTTTCCTCTTAGACAAAATCTAGAAGCCATTCAGTAGCTAGATAGCTCTAGGAAATGGTTTGAGTACAAAGTCTCTCTGCACTTGATCCAATCCTCCAACATCATCCTTGCAAGCCTTTTGCCTGGCATGACCCCATAACACATCTCTCTGATAACATGTTTCAGTAGCAGATAAGTGGTGTGCGCAAGCACTTCTCCTTTTATCTTGGGCAAACAAAATAGGGTTTCGTTATTAAAGAACCTTTCAAAATTGTTCAGATGTCTCATATGAAAACATAGACTTTAAAGTGCCAAGAGGGAGCCGGTGTGGCAGAGGACTCTATCACAGCTTTTGAAGATAAAGGACCCTGACTACCAAAACAGACGTGGTAGGACAGCTTGATGCTGAGGGGTTTCAGTGTAGCCCCAGGCAACGATATTTAAAAACAAGCTTCACCCATCTTAAAGTACACAGTAAGAAATGGCCTGATCACAGGATGTGAGCACAGCAGAGGAGCGATATCTGTGCTGTGCACGCAGAAAGGCTGTGGAAAGGCCTGCAGAAGCCTACAAGACTCCTGCAAATCCCGCACGGTGTAGCAGCAGGCAGCCTGCCCTAGGGGGAGCAAGCCAAAAGCTCTGTTGATGGAAGCTACTCCTCGCATTCTGACAAGGAAGCACGGATTGCTCCTGAAAATCAGAAATGCAGCGTATTCATCAGCTGAGAAGATGGACACTTCTGAGCATACATAGAAGCAGCCCCTCATGCACAAACCCATGGTACTTCCAGGGTTAAGTCCTGAGTGTGCCTTCTGAGTGTGTCTTTCAACTCTTCCCACACTGAGATAAAAATATACAGCTATATTAGCTATGACAAATCCTAAAAAAGGCAGAAAAAAAATATGAAGTGTTGAAAGAGAAAATCTTGTACGGCATCAACAGGAGGTACAATTAATTGGATCTCTTCATTCTATAAATATCAACTTAAGTATGATAAAAATGAAAATGTAGGAGTCTTAGCTGCAGTCACCTTTATGTTACTAGTCTCACTCATCTGATACAAAATTAATCTTCCCTTTGATATCATGTGGGAAGAAGGAATCCTAGTACATGTATGGGAACATTGTACTTAACGCAGCAAAAACCCAGAATGAACAAAGACTGCTAAAAATTGCATCAAAATACACCATAAAAATACTCAATTTGGATATGAAAAAGAGAAGAATTATCAAAAATAAACATGTCCCTGCCACCCCCTAAATTTATTGGCACAGCCAATAAATGTTAAACAGATTATTATATCAAATTTTCAAGTATCTCTTAACTCATTACAAATGCAAAAAATAAACCCACAAAAATAATGAAAATGTGACAACAGACATCCTGGTTCATATATGTTACCAACAGAGTTGCACCTCTCTGAGTTTATTCTCACAGAAAGATTCAACTCCATGACATGCAGCAAAGTCTTGCTTTTACGATCCTTTTATTTGCTTCACTGAGACAGAAGAACACCAAGCGATTTGTACGAAGTGTTTTAATGTTACTATTTTTGTAATTCCCATCTCTATGGAATTTGGGTACCAGCACACAAATGCAGGCACTTCTCATTGGAATTGGCATTCTGGATAAGACAAATGGTTCATCCGGCTTAATAGCCTGTCTTTTACTTTGATCATCATCTGAATTCCCACATGTAGGTCATTTTAATACTTAATAACCACTGTGCAAACTGTGGCCACAAGCAGATAAAAATGTTTTAACTGTCATTAGATAATATTAGATATTTTTGTTATATATAATTTGTCCAGGATATTACTGAACCTCAGTAGTGATGCCTGCCATGTAGTTTAACCCCCGTAGGCAGCTAAGCACCACAAAGCTGCTCGCTCACTTATCCCCAGTGGGATGGGGGTGAGAATCAGCAGGGTAAAAGTGTGAAATTTCATAGGTTGAGAAAAAGACTGTTTAATAATTAAAAAAGAGAGAGAATAAAAAAGAAATATGCAAAAAAACCCCAAACAATTGCTCACCACCAGTCAACTGATGCCCAGCCAGTCCCCATGCAATGACAACCCCTGCCAACCTCCCCATCCCTCCATCCAGCTTTACTGCTGAGCAAGACAACATACACTATGGAATACCTCTTGGGTCAGCAGGGGTCAGCTGTCCCAGCTGTGTCCCCTCTCAATCTCTTGTGCACCCCCAGCCTCCTCACTGGTGTGAGGAACAGAAAAGGCCTTGAGGTTGTCTAATCACTGCTCAGCCATAACAAAACCATTCTTATGTTAGTAACAGTGTTTTCGTCCCAAATCCAAAGCACAGCTAGCCCCACTAGAAGCTACTGTGAAGAAATGTAACTCTATCCCAGCTAAAACCAGTACAATGCCTTAGTAACATTCTGCGTGAGTTTTCCATACTCATTATTTATGTTTTTTCACATTCATTTTAAAATTAAGTTGGTCCAGACAGAAATCCAGAACCCACGTGTTAATTAACATGGACAATGGTTACTGGCATACAATAGCAGGCCAGTTACCAGTCATATGTAACAGTATTTCCAAGTGGTCCAGGAGCTCTGTTTAAGCTCTGGCCTGTGCACCCAAACCTGGCCCACTTTGTCCGAGCTGTATCTACATCCAGCCCTGACTCTTTCCAGCAGGGCTTACTGACTGAACTTCCTAGGTGGACCTCAGGTGCACACTGCAGGTACCCCATTCTCTCTGGCCCTGGTCTCCTGGATGAACCATAAACCTGTGTTATAATAGTCCTCTCTCTGGGCTTGTCTCCTTGAAGCTCAGATCTGTGTTATAGGAAGTCATGTCTCCATTTTGGTCTTTGGTCTCCTGTTTTTCCTTAGTGGATTTCTTGGATAGACCGCTGACTTTTTACCTTGCCTTGTCTCAGAATGGTGACTATCACTATCCTGACCCCACTGAGATGGTACCCTGGTCAGAGAGGACCTTGTCTTTGCTGTAGCCATGTTCTTTTCCGAACTCTTTCTCTCTCGTGGAACAACTCTTGCTGCTCCCCAGTAGAAGATAAGCAAGGTGACTTCTGGTTTTGCCAATAAGCCTCTTGGAGCTTACTGAAAAGGGTGTGTAACATAAGTTTCACTACTTACCTGAAGGAAGGAGAGTCATGATTTTATTTTTTTTTAAAGTGAAAAGTCTCATAGCAAACCTTTTCTATAATGCTATCATTGCCTAAATAATTGATAATGTTGTTCACTACATTCAAATGAAATCTTATCAATTGTTTTAAACATAAGAGGCAAGGAAGAGAGTGAAATGAATTAAGACCAGACAAAACTCAAAGAAATCTGTATTTCAATGTAATAATTCCATGGTCATTGAAAAGTCATAAAGTTGAGATTTAGACAGCATAATTAAATATCCATGAGCATTTTCTAAAATTTTTTAACAGTACAAACTTTACAAAAATATGCATCAGTATTACAGCTAGAAGGTATCCAATACTGACACTACTACACATACATACGATTAATTATGGTTCTGAATGTGCATCTCTAGTTCTGTGTTAAGTGATGCCATTTGTAACCATGTGGTCACACATAGACCTAAAATATCACGCTGTCTACATGCATGAAGCTCCAAATTTGACCCGTTATTCATTACTTCAAAAGAGTCTGACTTTTATACAGCTTTGACTAAATTGTTTTGCAACCTTTACAACACTGCAGATTGTGACAGCAGGGCATCCAACACTAATGGATTTTAAAAGAGTTGAGAATTAAAGCCATACAGTTTAGATTGAGAACAGCACAAGAATTATTTACTGTAATTTAGGGTAAGCAGAATGAATCCATGCTAGTGGAGAAAGTTCCTGAAAGATGTTTAAGCTTTTTTTGGGAGTTGAACATACTGGTTTTGCAGCTTTTGATGCTAGGCTGCATAGAAGCAGAGACTATTGCAGGTGCTGATGAAGTAGTTTATTCCCTCAGTTAGTTCCTTCAGACATAATCTGGCAATCACTTGCTCCTGACAGGAAAGTTACCTTAAGTAGTAGTTTGACCTGCACAAGCATGAAAAAAAAATTTGTTTAAATTTCAAGCCATCTATTCCAGCCTTCTTACTGGCAGTGGTGCTTCCATTTTCAATTCTCTCTTTACATCTGACACAGAGCCCCAGAAAGCAAGAGATCTGCTTCAGTCAGTGAAGAGATGTTTGGAGAAACAGCCTGACAATGTTTGACAACTATGTATAATGATGACAGTTCGTTGGCTTTTCAAACCTTGTCCACAAGTGCAGTTGCATAGTTTCAGTTGAGCCAAATTAACAGCTTCCTAGCAAAAGGTCTCCTTGTCTCCTGTCTCACAGTTCAGTTAGTTTTCTGCCATTTTAACAAGCTGAACTGTCATACCACCCAATTAAACTAGAGACAGTGCATGGGAAGCAGTAAAGTCATGCACCTGGGGATGGAAGATGTTATCCATCACAGTGACAGTGATCTGTTCAATAAACTCAGGCCAGAGTATGACAACAAAACAAATGAAAAGCAAACAAACAAAAAAGAATATCCAATACTTCTGGAAAAGACTAACTATGTAAATATTCCCCTTTCATTGGCACCCTGGACACTTGGCCCAGTTTCAAGCTATTAAATATTATCCAGGTGTTTTACACAATACTTGACATTATCTGGTGATTTAAGTTTTGCAAGTTTAGACAATTTAATCACTACAGCAAAAAATGTAAATTGGAAGCTATGCTGTATGCATTAGTTTTTGACATTTTAATTACAGAGATAGTTCTGAATCTGTTCTCATTTTTGAAAACAGCTAGTTTGCATGAAACGTTCAGAAGTTAATGCAAATATTAACACAGCCATATTCACACTCATATTACATCACCTTATTTACATAGTTAATTCTGCTCTGTAGCAGAATAATTAGGCCCACAGTGACGTACCATTGTAGTAAAAATAAGATTTTATCATGTAAGTCACTTGCCTTATTCTCATGTTTTATGAAGACACTGGAGCATACAGATGGAACTATTTTTCTTGTAAACCTCCTCCACCCACTGAGTATTTCATCTAATACAGCAGGCCTTGAAAAACAATTGCTTTCTGTTACTGGTGAATTGGACTCTGCAGCAAGTGCAGTGAGGGGGAGTCAAGTTTTCCCAAGAGTTTCTACATCTGTGGTCACAAAGAAAACCTCCTAAATGTTAACTGAGTCAGCACCATCTTTTGAACCTGTATTCAGTCCAACGTATCGATTCAAGGTTTCCCAACTAACTGCAAAATAAGGACAGACGATTTTTGCTGATGCTATTCAGAAGCACTTGGGTAACATCGATACTGACAGAGTTTTTCCATTATTTGGAAAAACTATGAGCACTAGCAAGCACAAAGGAGGCCAAGAGCCAATGAGAAACTCATTAAGCTGCTTAAACCGATCTAAATCTAGGCTGTTGAGGTCACATCCCGCCCCCGCCACATATTTCCACCCCCTTCCTTCAGCCAATGCTAGTGTTTACAGAAGCAGGTGGTGGTGTGCCAGTTCAAGGCAAAAAAAAAAAAAAAAAAGGCAAAAAACAAACCAAACCAAAATCAAACCAATACATTGCTTTGGGAGGACAGTTTTCAACCTAATCAATTCTGTGAACAGGTTTAGGGAGCTGCACAGTACCAGCATCAGTGCAGAGGAGGGAGATAGGAGCACAACAGCTGGGAATTAAGAGTAGTTTAAGCTTCTATGAAACTGAAACCTAACAAAAAACTGGAAGCTCTTGAGTTTATTCTTAGCTGTCCAAACCCTTTCACACACTGATCAAACTCCAGACTTCAGATGGAGGTAGATTTCTTTTCTTTACTGTCGCTCAATATGTTCAAAATCCATTTATTCTGTCGGTGAGAAATCTCATTTATTAGTCGTAACTCATTCATGACTGGCTATTAACAGAGGCACAATAGTGATAACTGCACTGCATTTATAAACCCTCAAACCAGAGAAGATTAAGGAAAGGATAAGAGGCAGACATAATTTGTTTTCCAGCACTTAAGAAGCAGGAAAGGAAGAGGGCTGATGTAAGAGGAAACAGCTCTCCATAGTGAGTAGACTTCTTTGCAGTGCCTGGAAAAGGGAAAGTTTCTGTGTCCTTTTGCCACAGCAAAAGCAATGATAAAATATAATGGATACAAGCTGATGTTAAGAGACCATCCCTTCAGACACAAGTGGTTATTAGAAATCCCACTTCCCAGAAAGGAGAACATAGCTGTTTGCTCATGCTGGCTTTGATACTTACAGGTTGGGTAAGGAAGGAGACCAATTGCACTTTTATGCTGTATTTATTAAGCTGTAATTTTTCTATCCTTTAGCAGTACAGCACAATTAGAATTTAACAAGTATGCCCAACCTAAATTTTAAATGCTTTATGTCCTGGCATTATTATGAGTATTAAGGTCCCCTGCACATTTTACTCAACTAACAGTAATTTGGGGCTTAATCTGGCAGTGCGAGAAATACAATTTGCAGATTTTGCAGATGAAGTATCTGCACATTTCTTTTGTCCAAGATTGTTCTGATTTTTTTGCATTCTGCCTTTGAGAGATTAAAAAGCGATTTGTTAATTGATAATTTAAAAAATTATCTCTGGTTCAGGCGGTCACCGTGAAAACACACAGACACCTGCACCCAAGCTTTTAAAAGGTAACAAGGGATAAAAATACTATCAGGAAACCAGGCTGCAACTTTGCAAAGCTCACCTTTTCCTCACGCACCACACACTGCAAGCATGCTCTGAAGTCCTCACACTGATGATAGGCACACTGGGTTTGTACCAGAGGGCCAGCGTGAGTCAGGTATGCTCTGTTGGTTTTTTTGGTTTTGTTTTTTTTTTTTCCTTAGCATTTCCGCTCTCCAGTGACAGGCGCCCGGAGCCACTCACTACCCAGAGCGGCTCAGGGCGGGGGGTGCAGCGATCACTCGCTTCCCACGGGCTGAGGAAGAGCCTACTGGAGGCTCGGGGCGCTGAGGACACCTCGTCTCGCACCGCTGTCCCCGCTCAGCCCGCGGGGCCACCTGGAGACGCGGCTGGAGCCCGGGAAGACCGGCCGGGATCACCCCGATCCCGGCGGGAGCGCCCCGGACGCGCCGGGATTCGAGGGGGGGCCGGGCGGGGGCGCCCTCAGCCCCGCCCGCACGGGTGACGCGGCGCGAGGCGCGGCCCACGTGACGCGCGCAGCCAATGGGCGGGCGCGGCCGGTCCCCGCGGGCGGGGGAGGAAGGGGGGGGGCGCGAGGCCGCCGCGGAGCGGGGGAGCGGCAGCGGCAGCGCGGGGCGGGCGCGGCGCGGGGCCGAGCGGGGCCGGCGGGGGCTGCGCCTCCGCGGACATGCCGAATAAAAACAAGAAGGAGAAAGTGAGTCGGGGCGGGGGGTCGCGGCGGGGAGGAAGGGGGGGGGCGAGCCCCGCGGGGAGGCTGTGGGGCGCAGGCCCCGCGGGGAAGAGGAGGAGGGGCCTGGGGCGGGGGGCGGCAGAGGCGAGCGGAGCGCGGCTCCCGCTTCCCGGTGCGCGGCAGAGCCGGGCGAGGGGTACCCTCCTCCCTCACCGCTGTGTGCCGGCCCCCGCCTTCCTCCCAGAGCCGGGCGCTGGGGAAGGGGCAGCTCCCGGCGGGGCCTAGGCCGGGGGTGCCGAGGCGGGGTCCCGATGTCGCCTCGGTGGGGGCGGCCGCGGGTTCGGCGTGCGGGGGAGTGCGGGAGGGAGGGAGGGAGGGGATGAGAAACGTGTCCTGCTCAGCCGCGGCTGGCGGAGGCTGAGTGGGGAGAGGAGGTCTCGCTGGAGGGGCCCGGGGGTGCTGGGGAGCGGGAAGGAGTGTTTTCCAGGCAGGGCTGCGTGGGGGGTCTTTCCCCACGGCTGCTCGCCCGCGCCCCGTCCCGGGAAGTTTGGCTGCTGCGTAGCTCAGGCTGCGGTGGGAGTTGTGCTTGGGGGATCTCCTTAAGTATCCCAGGAGCGCTGATCGCCTCTCGGGAGTCTTTCGGCTCCTTTTCCTGACAATAGGAGAGGATCTTTGGCCCCACTTCGCCTCAGGCTCCACCGGCGCTCCCGGGAGGGATTTGTCTGGCGGCCACGAGAGGGGCTTGCACAAGTAATGATGGCAGAAAACTTGTAAATCCAGCAGGAAGTTAGCTGGATCGCACTCTGTTTTGTGAGAGGCAATTAGCCATGTGAGTGGAAGTCAGAGACAGCGAAGTGTGCTGTCTGCCTCATCCAGCTGCCGGCCCTCCCGACCGCTCCTGTTTGGTGGATCCTGTTTGTCTTTTAGTTTGTCAACATGGCTTTAAAATGAGATGTGGGGAAATTGGGTGTTGTGGTTTTGGGGAGTTTGTTCGCTTTAATTTTTTTTCCAATATCCTTGGCACCTTTGACGTTTAAAAACATTGAAACTTTCCTTCACTTTTCTGAGAGTAACGAATGGCAAAAGTATGCTGCGAGTGAAGGATGCAAGTTAAGTAGGATGCTGTGAGGGAGAAAATTGAGTTGTGGGCCTACTTCTAGTACGAGACTTTCTAGTCCCTAGAACAGAGAAAATAATGAAGTGTAAAATGTGTACTATGCTCATGCTGGTTTCAAAGCTAAACTAAATATAAATATATCTGAAGCTATAAAGGGAGGAGAGCAAGGTCATAGACATCGTTCAAATCACTTGCATTCTTTGTCTCTGCCTGCTCACCTGTGTGAAAGCTTATCTTTATAGGTGAATTTTGAGGCATAAATAAAACTCCAAAGCCTTTCTACAGATAAAAATGTTTAAGGCAGCTTTGTGAAGACCGATAGTTCAGTATTAAGATCTTCCAATAAAACAGTATCATTTTCATTTTGTCAATTTTATTACTTTTAGTGAGTGTCTAAATAAACCTGATTTCTTGACTTGAAAATCTGTCTAGATCTCCTTTTCAGAAAAACTGAGACTGCAAAATTATTTTTTTTTAAGGAACCTACAAAATCAGTCAAGAGTGGAAAAAGTGGCAAAGATGGACAAGATAACCAAGACCATGAGGTAAATATTATTAAAATATGTAGAGTTTTTCCATACTAATTTGTCATGACTTTTAAAGAGTGCGTTAAGTTTATCTAGATTGTTATAATTTTGATGTGATAGGTGGTTTTGAGGGATAATGGTTGTGGAACAACTGCCTTGGTATTTGACAGGATAAGAGAAGAAACTTTTAAGGAAGTCAATTTTATTTAGAGTAAATAAATATTTACTTGCTACAATCTTAAATGCTCATCTATTTCCTTTTTTGGTCATGAGATGTGCATCTGTCTTATTTTCTAGTGTTATTGTGAGGGTTTGGGCTTGTCTTCCAGTTGCTCACAGTAGTTTTTATCATTCTCTGTAATTCCCAGAGGTCCCTTCTCTCAGACTGTCGATGTTGGCATGTCAGTTAAGTGTCAGTAGCCTGTTATACTGTCAGGAGACCTTAGGCTTAATCACAGGCTGCCAGCTGTTTTGTTGTGTGGTTTCTTTTTATAGGTATACAATGGAGTGATCCATTTTTGACTGATTATTCTGTTGTAGATGCTGATTTTTTTCCTTCTGCGTTGCTCTCTGTTTTGTCCACCAGCAAGGCACAGCAACTGGAAAGGGGTCAATTAAATCATTATTCGCTTCCTTTCCCGTATTAATCCAGAAACTCAGAATTAGTAGTTCTTCTGCATTTGGAATCCACTGTTCAGGTGGATTTCTTGACATTTTCTTTCAAATGTTCGTATTAGCTTGAATGTAAAATGCTGTACTGAAAAGCTTATGTATTTCAGCCTCTAAACTGATGCCAACAGATAATGTTTGAGAACAAAATACTCATCCAGCTTTCCTGTTTTTCCCGCTCAGAAATGACTGTCAGGGATAGGTGGGTGGGAATATTTATTATATGCTTTCTGATGCATTTCAGTGAGTTCTCATTTCTATGTTGAGGAGAAAGATTTGTGCTACTGTCATAAATTAATAAGATTATTAAAACTTGTAAACTATGGGTAAAAGCATTTTGGCAAATTTCAGTAAGAGTGATTGAGTTTTGGTGGAGGGAACCTCGGTGCTAGAAGGGATCTTACCTACTATGGAAGCTCATAGAATGAAATGGGAAATATATCAGTGTAGATGTTTATAATAACATATTGTCAGATGTTCTGTCTTTACAGTATATTGCTGTGATGTTAAAAAGAGTGTCACTTCTTGGCCATAATTTTAATTTCTGTGCAGTTATAAGGATCATCCTTATCAGCATCTTTGCTAGATATTTGTTGACTACTTATTTTCTCAAACTTCTGAATGAGAAGTTGCTGAGACCAAGACTGATTTTCTTATTCCTTCTTGGTGCTCCAGGACAGAGTATAAAGCTCCCATAGTTAATAAGCAAAGAACTTTAAATGTTAGCTGAAAGTGTGTATGTGGGTTTGTTTGGCATTTCTTTCTGTGTTTGCGGATCTGGCTTTTTATTTTTTGAACTTAAAATGTGAGAGAGATGAGTCTCAATAGGAGAATATGCTTCAGTGTTCATCCACTGTTTCTTTTGTCCTTCTGGGTAGAATTCCCAGTGACCAGTACAGTTTACTTGTCTGTGATACTTAATCATATGTGAATAGGGGTAGAATGGGAAAGGAACTGGGAATGTGACTGGCACATGTAGTACGTTTGTAATTCCCAGTGGACATTAGTCTCCATACAATTCTGAACACCTCAGTGCTTGACTCATTAACTTAATTAATAGAGTAATTGCACACAAATAGTAATGTAGACTTTGCATTCTAACGTGGCTGGCTGTAATCATGATGTATGTTAGCTGGGGCTTATATGAGCATAAAGGAAGCTATTTGTTAACATAGTGAAGATTAGTAAATATAGAGAGAATCTGGAGCACACTCTAATACATTTTTACATTTCTTTATTCTTTAAAGAAGGTTTTCTTCTGTTTCCTTGCACATATGTTTTAGCATGGCTTTTTAGAAATCCTCTTCTAGACTATGAGTAGGTTTGGAATTATGCTGGTTCATTTCAGCTTTTTGTTTCTCAGAATGCATTTGATGCATATGCATTTGATGCAAATGAATTTAATGCAAATGGCAGATTGTAAAGACTAGAAACCGTCTGCTATTCAAAGAACAGGGACAACACAAGCAGCAGCATCCCACAAATACTTTATTTATAGACACTTTTATAGCACTCAACAAAATTCATGATGCCTTGAACTTCTATAGATAAAAAAGTACAACAGATCTTAATATTTACAAAAATGAACACGTGTTTTTCCTGTCTTGCAGTCAGGGAAATGAGATTTCAGTTGATTGAAGCTGTGGAGCAAGTTTGAAAAGGGATTGAAGTGATTCCTGGTACGCTGGGTCAGAATGCTCATGCTGAAAGAGGGTGAAAATGCCTTAAACTGAGGGTTCTTGCATTGGCTATGCCTTGGTTACTTGATGTAATACTAAGAAAGCCTTGCAACATGTGAAGCATGTTGCATGGACCTCTCTTCTTATTTGCTGTGTGGACAGCAGTTAATGCTGAAGGGGAGAGACTCAGAAACAGTAAATGTGTGGTCTTCCATTCTGGTGTACTTTTCTTTAAGCCGGTACGTGGCTTAGAAGGTTGCTTAACTGAGTGTTGTGTAAAATTGATTTCATATTATTAATGATGTAATTGACTTTTTTAATATTGTTATATTTAGATATTCCCCCCCAAAACCCTGCTTAATCTCCCCTAGATGGGAAGACCTCTGTTACTTTGATTGTCCTTCTCTGTTTCCATCCTCTGTTCTCTTTTTTGTGACAGAAATACCGGAAATGCACTTGCCTCATGGATAAGCTTTGGTGTAGAGTTCTGTTTTGTCACAGGAGTGTGGAGGTCTCCTTTTGAGTTAAGGCAGGAATAACTTATGGACTGTCTAATTTCTAAAGAAAGAGGTGGCTTGGTAATAGTTAATGATTGTTGAGAAACATCACCTTTTTCTATCTCTAGCAAAACCCTAACACTTATAATAATTCAAGGGCAGTACTTTAGCAGTGGTTTTCAAATACTGCCACAGGGGAAGGAAGTTAAGATTTGAACCCTATATACTCTTAGTTCTGCAGGAAGGTGTGTGCTAAATCTTGCATTTTCACCAGTCACTGAAATGGTCCAGGAGCACTTGGACAACTAATTCACTGCTGTGAGTCCCCTGGAGGATGGAAGGGCCAGAAGTAGCTGGTAACCTTTCATACAGGACAACAGTATGTGTTGTGATGATGCCATCACTCCAGGTGACTGGGAGTGATGGCATCTTTTAGGTCTGGCTGGACTGGCTTTAGAAGGCGTGAAACTTCTAAATTTAAAATTGTATTAATTTAGCTTCTGAGTAGTCTGTAGAAGGGAAAGAGTATTTTTGTTGTTTAAGAAAGTATCAGCTTGTTGACTTTCAACAAATGAGAACAGGAATCGTTACTCATTCTTCGGCCGTGCAGAGCAGCAAACGGAAGACTGATGTGGTTTTGAGGAGCATATGTGTGTTTGTGTATTCTCATTGTTTCCATGTGCTCCTCTGGTTGCTTCTTTCTACTTTAAAGGTATTTTGTTGTGGTTTTTTTAATACAGACAAATCAAAATTAATTAAATACAAAAAAGTCATTGGCCTTTTTTCTTGCTGTGCAAGAAACAGCTTGATTTATTGATAGCATGTGTTGCTCATGTTGGACTGTAATCACTATTGAAACCAATTTTTAAAAAATTCTGTCATGCCACTATCTCACAGCCATCACTTTTCAACAGGTGTACTAAACATTGTTAATAGCTTGCAGTGCAGCAATTTTGTCAGGCTTTGTTTTCAGAGGTTTTTCTTCCCTGCTTTTTGAAGCCCTTTTTATTTAAAAGTTAATTTCTGAAGCTATTCAACATAATGGTAATATTTTTTTGGTAATAAAATTGCCAAATAATTAAAGAAATCTCTCTTTAATGGGCCATCTTCAAAATACTTCAGCAGAAGTAAGGATTTTTGTCTTTCTGAAAGAACCCTGAGAGGTGTCTATTCAGTCTTCCATCATCTTTCCTGTATTAGCCAGCACTTGGTGGGGAAAGACTATCAGTATTCTTGCTACTACTTTTACTGATTCCTGATTCCATGAGCACTTGTGATTGTCACTTTCCTTAAAAATAGGAAACTGCAAAAGGGATGGGGAAGCAGAGTCAATGGGTTTACAGGAGTTTCTTAGCAGAGATCATATGTAGAAATATCCTAAGATTTAAAGGAAAACAACTAATAGACAAAAGCAATAAATTTGGCATTTTTGTGTTAACAGGTTTCTGTGATCAGCAGCAGCAAGCTATTTAGAAAGTTGACTCAATATCTTCTATATACTATTGCTTATTTTTGTCATGTTTACTGTTTGTATTTTTCATTGTGGTGCTATTTACCCTGAGAAACAAATGTATCTGATCTTGAAGATGTTGCATGGAGACTGTTACACAGTGTCCAGCTTGTGGCTAGGTTTTTTTACTTCAGAATTTTTTAAGTTATACTTGAAAGTCTTGGCACAAGTAAGTACTAATTAGGCAGCTCATTAGGGACCACAGCAGAGGAGCTTGAGGTTTGGGGATTGGAGAGGGGAGAATACCTTTCCAAAAGTTCTGGCGTTGTTTTGTGTTAGGACTACTCCTACATAATTTCTGGAAATACCTTCTTGTCACAGATACATATTTATTACCATTTATATAAAGCATCCATCATTTAGCTCTTTTCAATTACTGTTTTTCATTCAGAGAATCATAGAATGGGTTGGGTTGGAAGGGAGCTTAAAGGTCATCTAGTTCCAACGTCCCTACATGGCCGGACACCTTCTGCTGGACCAGGTTGCTCAAAGCCCCATCCAGTCTGGCCTTGAACACTGCCAGGGATGGGCATCCACAGCTTCTCTGGGCAACCTATTTCAGTGTCTCACCACCCTTGCAGTCAAGAACTTCCTGATATTTAATCTAAACCTATTCTCAGTTTAAAGCCATTCCCCCTTGTCTGGTCACTACATGCTCTTGTAAAACATCTCTGTGTATCTTTCTTATAGGCTCCCTTCAGGTGCTGGAAGGCTGCAGTTAGGTCACCCCAAAGCCTTCTCTTCTCCAGGCTGAACAAACCCAATTCTCTCATCCTTTCTTCATAGGAGAGGTGCTCCATCCCTCTCATCATCTTGGTGGCCTCTGGGCTCGCTCCAACAGGTCCATGTCCTTCCTGTGCTGGGGGCTCCAGAGGTGGATGCAGCACTCCAGGTGGGGTCTCACCAGAGCGGAGTAGAGGGTCAGAATCCCCTCCCTGGCCCTGCTGCCCACACTGCTTTTGATTAAGCCCAGGACACAATTGGCTTTCTGGGCTGTGAGTGCACATGTCCAGCTCACATCAGCCTGTCACCCACCAGCACCCCCCAGTCCTTCTTGGCAGGGCTGCTCTCAATCTGTTCATCCCCCAGTCTGAGTTGATAACTGGAGTTGCCCTGATGGAGATGCAGCACTTGGTCTTGCTAAACCTCATGAGATTCTTGTCAGGCTTGTCCAGGTTCCCTTGGATGGCATCCTGCCCTTCAGGTGTGTCAACCTCACACCAGTTAGGTATTATCTGTCACTCAGTGGCACAGCATTTTTGGATACATTGCATTCAGCATCTTTGAGGTGTACTTCTTCATAGAAGCTGGTGTCCTTTACTGAGAGATGTATTTAGCATAGACTGGATTTATATCTTTTAATTAATGCCTGAAGTTAAGTATTAATTTATTTATAGCTTAAAACAGTGTATTAAGGATTTTAATAGTACTCCCTACACACTCTCAGTTTGAGTTATGTAGCTCTCTAGATCAGGAATGGCTGATAGCCTGTAATAAAGCCTCCCCAAACTGCCAAGTTTTCAGTGGACCAAATCACTGTGCTGTGTTTGTCTGGTGTATTCATCACTTACCAATCCTGGCTGAACCCTCACTGTTTCTTCAGTATGTGTTCAGTAGAATGCCCCAGCTGGACTGACAGGAAGAATAGCCAGTGCTGTCATGAGTCAGTCCCATGCAGTAGATAAAGCTGATTTGAAAACCAGTGGTCTTTCACTTGGAAGGAAAGATACATTATGAAATAAAATTGAAATTTTTAACAACTAATCCTCTCAAGTTTGAATCACAGAAGGATTATAATTGGACAGCACTAGACCTTCTGTTTTGTGAAGCTTTCTGGGTATATAGTTCTGGAATTTCACTTCTAACATTAGCAAAACAGGACTTGAAACCAAAACTGCATATAAAATTGGGATGGATTGTCTCTTGTATCAGTTACATAGCTGATGGGAAATAAAGTCTGTGGGCTTTGGAGTGGGTTTGTTTGGTTTTCAACTGGTGTGCCAACTTCTTGAAAAAATTAATTTGAAAACTAATTTTTGGTCACGGCTTGCAGTTCTGATTTTCTTTCCTAGGGAGATTATTTTAATGGGTTGATAAAACTATTAAAAAATACTTAAATGTAGCAAGTGAATGCACCCTTAGTACTAAGTGAGGTACTGTTTGCTGACTAGAAAGATGCACTATGTGTTACTTTTACAGGCTCTATGCAACTTTTTGTTTGTATTTAACTCCTGTAATTTCCTATTTCCAATTTTTATTGACATATTGCCTTTTTGGTGTTGGAAACTGGAATTTCCTTCTGTATTCAAAGCAAACACACCTCAATACTGACTAGTGGAGAAGGGTACCTTAACAGTGCTTGTCATGTAACTTTAATATTATGCTTTTAAAATTAATGGAAATATTAAAATGTACCAAACACTGCTGCATACAAGTATTTTGTTACCTAAAATGAGATGCTTCTGCAAACAGGATCCTATGCCCTTCTACTTCTTACACAAGGCTGACAACTGCTTGTGTAACATATGAGGTGTGAGGACTGTGTGGTTGGTTTTAGTACTTGCTATCTTCTGCTTTCCAGTCATGTTTTCAAACGCTCTGAATCCTTCCTGAGTAGAAGCACAGCAATAAAGGCAGAGGCTATTCTAATCAAAAGCAGCAAAGTGACTTTTAAAAGTAGATATCAGCATTTTGTAAACTGAAAGCATCCTTTTCATCCTTTTTTTTTCAAATTATTTCTCTTAAGTTTTTTTGTAAAGGCCTACCACTCCTTAGAGAGGACTCAGGTGTACATTAATGCTTGTGTAATACAGAATTATTGATGTAGTTATCCCAAAGAGTATTACAAATAGTAAGAAAAACCAGGTAACTTTTGAATCCACCCATATGTTCAGACTTTAAAAACATTATATCTTGTATTTCCTTCCCCCCCCCTAAATTTCATTTGAAACCAGAATAAATTTGTAATTCTAGAAGTGGGATGATAAGTTTTGGTTATTTTTGTTTGTGTGTTGTTCCCCCACAACAGGCTTTCAGGGCCATTGGAAAAAAAAAAATTAAAAAATAACAACCTAGGAAAAAAAAATCTTGGCCTATTCCAGAATGTACTTTTTAAAGGATTAGAAGATGACTGCCAAATATTATAATTTGCTATACCTTTATAGTGACTTTCCTATACTTCCTCATCACCGCTTAATTTAGCGGTCTGAAATACTGACAGGTAAGCTTTTGCAATGACATGTAAAATAAAAGCATGACATGAGCCAAAGATAAAATGATTTGGTATAACAGTTCTGTAGAAGTGGTTAAGGTTGTTATTCATAGACTCAGAATGGTCTGGGTTGGAAGGGACCTTAAAGATCATCCAGTTCCAACTCTCCTGCCATGGGCAGGGACACCTTCCACTGGGTCTGGTTACTTGTCATGGGCTGTAACTCTCTTAGCTCTCTAATACAAATACCAAATTGGTGGGCAGGAGGCAAAGGAAAAAAATATTTCAGCAGGAGTGTGTGAAGTGAGAAGCTTCTATGAATGGATCAGGGAGCACAAGAATAGATATCAGTGGTAAAGCCACACATACAGGAGCCTTAGCTTATCAGTAGCTTTATATAATTAACATTTACAGTAGGGTACAGGAGTTGGTGACTAAAGCAAAAGAGCGTGTGTGTGTTTTCCTTCAAATGTGGGAGCCTTTTATATATGTGTGTGTGTATATAAAGAAGCACAAAGGTAGTTTTTGTTGGGTTGGGGGGGTTTCGGTTTTTGGGTTTTGTTTTTTTTTGTTTTGTTTTGCTTTGGTTTTTGAAAGTAAAAGGATGTCTCAGGTTGATGAGAGAGAAATTACAAATGAAAATAAAGAAATAAAGTAATTTAAGCCAGACCATCATTTATTCAGATTCGTCATCCCTGTATTTATGTAAAGATTTTGAAATAATACATAGGACATGATCTGGTTTAAATCACATTTAATTAACTAAGCCGTGGTTGCAGGTAACAATTTTTTTTTTCTAGGGCCATTTGTTACTTTGAAGTTTCATTATAGAAGATACACTAGGAAACAAATGTTGCATTGCTGTCTGTGTTTGTGAAGTACCAGATGCTCACTGATGGTGGTGTTTCAGCAAACGCAAAGCAGGGTGAATCCTCTTACAGCCTGAGCCTGGGTACCCTCTCATCTTTGCCAGTGCTCTGCAACCTCGGGCTGCAGATCTGATCTCTGACTGAAATAAGTCAAATATTGGTTTGTTCCTGGAGTAAACTAGTTAGAATAAAATTAAGTTTACAAGAAGCAAATGGAAAACAAGCCTTATGCTACTGATATTTAATTATGAATGTAAAATTATAGTGCATTTATGTCAAGGATGCAGCATGCATCAGATTGGTTTGGTGTGTTGCAAGTCAAGTCTGTTACACAAAGCTGTGATGATACAGTTCTTTAGAAGATAAAATTGGAGCCCTGTGTATAAGCAGCTAACAGGAAATACGAGCAATGCTTTGTGTTATGAAAAATAAACAGCAACAAGAAAGGCAGAAGAGTTTCAGCAAGTTGTAGATCAATCTTCAAAAGTGGTTTGTGACTAAAGTTTCCTGTGGGCGCTCCACAGTGTGGAGGCCTTCACTGCTTATAGGGCATGTCCCAGTCATTGATGCAATTCAACATGCTCCATGCTGTCTGGGACAAAACACTGATGGAACTCTGTTGTTAGACATCAGGAATAGCCAGCAGTAGCATTGCTGTATGTAAAATGCCAAATCACAGTTGCTAAACAAGTACTACAACATAAATCCACGGATGCTGATTACAGTGTGCTAAAATATAAAAACTTTGTCATCATCGCCCTGCTGAAAGGTTAATCTTTTTACTTATCATTATAACAACATGGATCCTCAAAGCTTTAGGATGCAGTTCTTGATGTAATAAAAACATAGTAAGTGCTGCTGAGACTACCACTGGACTATCCAGTGTATGTCAGCTACTGAGACAGTCTTTAACAATAGTAAGTATATTTGCTAGAAGGTCAGCTGAAAAGATCGTTCCAGCAGACAATCCAGGTATCATTCTGGCAAATGATTTTGTTGAGGAAAAACAATAAACATCTAAAGTACCATTTGTGTGAAACCAGCCAAAGCCTTTAGCACCATAAGCTGCATCTCCAGACTCCTCCCTAGGCTGTCTGTCCAAACAGTCTTGTGGTGGTAAAACTGGTGAACAATAATGGCATACTAGCAAAAATCTTCAACAGAGAACCTCAGAAACATTTGCCATCCAAAATGGTACCCAACAAGCATGTCATTCCCCTGCTTTTTTTAACTGTGTTGTTTATGGATCAGTGCTTCTTTTTGTTACTGACTCCATATCAAGCTTTGTATAGTTGGCACTGAGTGTAGATTGAAAATACTGATGCTAAGGATCATGGCTAATTGCTCCATAACAAACTTCTTACTGGTGGTTGGACACCTGCATGAACTAGAAGTGCTGTAGACTGTCTGGACAGCTCTGTCAGGCCTACCTTTAATACCATTAATAACAATAGTTTATTCTGATGTTAACCTCTTGGAAGGCATGTTGAACAGCTGCTATTAACAATGTGGCATTGAAATCAGCTGACAAATAGTGCTCTCCTGGTAGTGTCTGCCTTGAACAACTTGCCTTGGTCCCAACTGCTGATCTAACACCACCAGCCCACCTCCTGCAGGTATGCTGTGGATGTATTTACCAGGTTGATGGCACCTGGGCCATATGCCAGATAGGATCTGTCCTTGTTCCCACCCCCAAAACAGTAAATGAAGATCTGCAAAGAAGAGAGCTCCATGGTAGTGTTCAAGATTCCTGGACTGTTCAGAGATTATCACACTACTTTGAAGTTACTGCAGTGGGAAAAATACTGCATGGAAGGCTCTTTAACTGCTCTCCACCCATTTTGACTCCTTGATCTTTGATTTCAGTTCTCATCTTAAGAAATGAAATTAAATTCAGCTTCTCAGCCTAATTACATTGATTATGTATTAGGCCTCAACCTGTTAGCCAAATTATTTTGATTACATACTGGGCCCTCATACAGTTCTGAAAATCAAGTTGTTAATGTCCCTTTCATGTTTTCTCACAATCTTTGTTTAGTTTCAGTAAACTGTATTTCAGTTTCATTGTTAGTATGTTTTAGATGTAATCCAGAATGCTTTCATAGCATTCTGAGTCTGCCTTGGCAAGAGACGTGCTCTTCTGGGTGCTATAGATCAGACCTCTGTTTATCTTAATGAAAAATAAGTCCATGGAGGCTACTTACTATACGAAAAGGAAAAGAAGGAAGGGATTAAATCTGCATTAAAATAAGCATTTTTCCTCTCTTTCAGATTCAGACTGATGATTCTTTTAAAGTATTCTGTGTGTTTGCTCTGTGTACTTGCATTTCACAGGGAATCTTAATCATGTGTTAATTACTGCAAGGTTCAGCTATCCAGATTTCATATTTCGGAGTTTTTTCTCAAGTTTTTGCTGATATTTGGCTTGCTGCTGCCATTGTGGTATGGTAATACCACAGTGATATAAACTTGAAATCCCTCATTAGAGGGAAGACATTTGCAGATTAGTGTTAGACTGACCTGTGTGGAGAAACACCATCCAGGGTGCTGCCTAGCACCATGTCTTCTTCAGGCAGAGACTCTCTCTTGCCTTGTCCTTATATTGTCACTAATAAACCATGCAGTTTTTTAAATCTTTTAATGACACAGGGATCCAAGTGGTTTTACCGTCGTCTTCAAATCCTCACCCTGCTCTGACCAGTTTATCTTAGAAAGCAACATACAAGCTTGCTGCATCATTATAGGGTTGATACCACTCTAGGCTTGGCTTGGCTTTTGATTTTGTGGAGCAGAAGGCTTTGTGTGCTTTGCTCTCATTCAGTTATTAGCAAGGGTGTTTGGAAAGGTAAGGTCAGACAGAGTTCTTCTGGTTGCCCTTGTTTGTCAAGGTAGCTTGAACACCATTTTGGGAGGACTGTCAGAAAGGCAAGGAGAGGGTCTTCTAACTTATTGACATAGATGGGATGAGGGTGGACCCTCCTTACAGGTCCTGGTATGGTCTCTTATGTCTTAGCTAGTCAGCCAGAAGTAAAAGTTGCATTCTGAGATGCTTGATGATGATCAGTTTAATTTTACAGTTTAAAAAGAAAAATTGGCCGTAGATGTGCTTGGCCTTTGTTTCCCTGGTTGCAAACTTAGCATTGTGCTCTGACTTGTCCTTATCTGTGTACTTGTCAGGGGGTGAAGGATCCAACTTCACTCAAAAAAGTGATGTTGAGACAAAAAATGTACCACATCATGCCTGATTGATGCAGGATAACTCAAGGGATGCAAGGGCAATCTACCTTGAACTGTTGTGACTGGCAGGAAACCTTCTCCCCTCCCTGTCTTTCACTCTCTTGGATTAATTTTAAGCTTAGTCAAAGGCACTGGTGAACATAAACCATATACTTTTGATTGTTAAAAACAATTTAAAAGTTGGAATCACACTGTTACTGATTGTCTTAATGTTCAATGAAGTATGTAAAGCTCTGATTTTTAAAAATAAATTGATGAGAAAAACTGAGGGTTGTGCTTTAATCATGATCTGAAGAAACACATTCTTAATCTGACATTTTTCAAAGTAGTTTGAACACATTTTTAGAGGTATATCAGCACTTTTGGAATTGAATGTGTCTGTCAATATACAGACATTTGGGTAGGAGGGAGCCTTTGCTAGAACAAGGGGAAGAATAGGTATTTCCCATTCTAGTCACAGGAAGAGAACTGATAAAAACATACCTGTAGTTTGACTGTTCTGGTGTCAAATACATTGAATTGTTCACTGATGTAGCAGAATATCCATTACTTATTGTTAGGAGTTGTGGTTTCTGAAGTAGTTTGGTTTGTTACTGGGAGTAGGAAGCTGAGCACTGAGCTTGGATCTTTGATCTGAACTAGCAAGCGCTGTACCTTTCATGAAAAGTGTGTTACCTTGAAATCTTTAGCAGATGAATATACAAAATTGTTAGTCTAAATTTATTTGGCTTTTTTTAAAGGTTTGGTTAAAATTGCTGAGCTGTGTGGCTTAAGTTGACTTAACTCATTTTCTCCAGTTGCCCTTCTATCCAAGGGTTGGCTGGCTGCAAACTCTGGAGGCCAGTTCTCTTGTGGTAGCACCACAGTGCCACTTGCAGAGGTCATGGAGTACAGCTGTGTGGCATTGAAGTAGTAATAATGACTTAGACACTGTTTTGGCAACCTTCTGGTATGTGCTGGCTGACTAGAGCATGACTGAAACACAGGGATGATCATGCTTGATGGTGGGAAGGAGGAGGAAATCTGCTGGATAAATGGCCAGTGATTCAGGGCTAGAATTACTCTGGAGTCATCATTTCTAGATGGGAGGTTGCCATAGCAACAAAAAATGCTTTCTTTCAACATTTCTAATCAGAAATGGTACCCATCCTCTTAAATAACCATTTTGGCTAATTTTAGAATTTATCTGCAGTTTAGAATACTTGCCTTCCTGAGGTATGTGCTACCTTAGGATACCACAATGTGTGCATGTGTGCAGGCACATGTGAGCACCTGTTAATCTGAAATTGAGAATTTGTTTGGGAATAGAGGAAACAGGAAAATGGCTCTTCCTGTTCCAAGTAATGAACAAAATGCAGGTGGCAGTGGAAGGTAACCACAGAAAAATACCATTAGGCTCAAGCACAATATTGAGAGTACAGAATCCTGTGCAGTAATAGTGTTTATAATGAATCCTAATAGAATTTTTTTTCAATACATGGGAAGTCATTGCTTCCTAATTCTTAGATTTTCTTTCTGCTTAGTCTATTAGCATTTTTATTTGTAATGCATTTTTTGAAATGTCAGTTAGTAGATAGAAATTACCTTGCAGATCACTTGTATTTCAGCAAAAACACTTTTAAGCATTTAGTGCTTGGGATTAAAAAGTGAAATAGTCTGAAAAATGTGATGTAACAGGTAATGCTGTGATGTACAGAAATGCTTTTAACTTGCTCATATATGCCATTTTTATTGAAACAAGTTCTAGAGTGTTTTTGGTAACTGAGACTTGTAATATTCAGTGTACTGTCTCCCCTTATTTGTTCTATAAGGCTGTAAGGGGGTTTTATGATATGAAATTTTCAAAATGGGCATCTTAAATCTGTTTAATGAAAACTAAATGTTACTTTCAGTTGCTTTCTTTGATATCTTAAGTACCGTGTGTATAATACCATACAACACAATTGTTAATCTATTCTTGAAATATATATTATTTCCCAGTTATGCTGCTAGGACAAAATCTGAATAAAATTACTGTCTTGGAGACTCTAAAGGTAGATAAATTTATGTATGGTAACATTTCAGTGTGCACTGAATGTGTACACTCCCAGACTATGCAAATTGCTGATGAATAAGCTTTTCTGGAAATCCTTTCTAGAACCTAAAGAAAATTGGTTTCTCTTATTTTAGCAATAGCCCTGTGAAAATGCCACTGGTGTTATTTCAAGCAGGAGGGAAGCACTGCTTTTATACCTATTATACTTAGCAAAATTCTAATTAAATCAATTCAAACTGCTGAAGTACCAGCATTACAACTTGATTTCCATCATGAATTTCATTCCCATATGATTTTTTTCCTGTTTCTTATCTTGTGGGCACTTTCTGAGAATATGGTTTTTCTTGTGAGGAAAAAAAAAGCCAAGGTATATTTTAAGATCTGTGTGCTTCTAGCTTGCAAATTTGAGAGACTTCTACAGCAAATTAAGGGCCTGCAGAATGAATTGCAATATTGCAGTAAGATGTCTTGATCAGCTGTTCCTATACTTTTAGTGTAGATCACTCCTAGATGGTTTATCATTCTTGTAAAAAATGTCATGACATTATTCATATTTTAAAAGTTAACTATTGCCTACTTTAAACCTGCTTTTCCTCCTTCAAAAAAAAAAGGAATGAGAAAGGCAGCATTACAAGTTCTGACAGGCTTTTGTTAATGATGCATTTTATTCAGCTTGAGAGAGAGCACTGTCAAGTGTAGTCTGGGAAATAACACCAAGCTGGAAACCTATAGTGGGAACCATTTTTCTGGTTTTATGTTATAAACTTCATGCAGAGGAACAGTGACAGTCTGATAAAGACTATTACAGTAAAAGCAACTTGCTCTGAGTAGGCAGTAAACTGCTACACATCTTCATGTGTGTTTTAGAAGCTGTTGAAGCTACTGCAATAGTAAGACACTCCTTCTAACTTTATATCAAAGCCTGAATGCCCCAGCCAAACTTGGGACTCTGGCAGCAAGGTACAGGACAAATAGGCAGTGAAAGGTTCAGCTGGTGTAAATAGACAAGTTCCTGTGATCCCTTTGAAGCTGATGTTGGATACCTTGGAGACCTGGAACTTCTCAGAGGGTAGAAGGTGAGAGTAGCTAAGGAACTACATTATTTGAAAATTTCTTTTCAGTTGGCTGGTAACTTCAAATAAATGGGCTAGTGCATGTGCCAGGGTGATCTATTCCCATCTGTGTGAGGGCTATGGTACAGGAATGGACACTGAAAAGATAAGCAGAAGAAAAGGTGACTATACATTCAGAGGATGATGAATACAGTAATTTAATTAAGAGCTTATTTTGCTTCAATCGTTTCTGTAACAAAAATCACTTTTTATAAGATTTTCTCCCCAAGTTCAGCTGCAATTAACTGTTTTAATTTCTTTCTAAACAGGTGTCAAACAAAAAATCAAATAGCACTCCTCCCCCAGCACAACTATCTAAAATCAAAGTACCAGCACCACAGACAGTAGTGAAGAAGGAAAAACGGCAGAGTTCTTCAAGGTTTAATGTTAGCAATAACAGGGAGCTTCAGAAACTGCCAGCTTTAAAAGGTATGTCTTTCTAAACTAGAATTACTCTTGTGGGGAAACTTGTGCATGAGACTGAGGAGCATTTCAGCTATTATACTTACATCTGGACAGCATACATAATATATTGTGTATGCACCTGTGCAAATGGCACATACTTGCACTGGGGTGGGTTTTTTTGTTTTGTTTTGCTTGATATTTGAGGACTTCCAGTGTGTTGCTTTCTTGGCAATCACTATAGGCAATGTCTGTGTGACAGCATATTCACTCATCTCATGTAAAAGCAGAATATTTGGGCACTATAAGCAAAATATTAGGCGTCTGTCCTCAGTGCAGCATGCTCTGAGCAAAACTCTGCTTTGTTTGTGCTAAAATTTCTCTTGGCATTATGAGAAGACCTGGCCTATGACTATTTGTGGGTCTAGTTTTCCTGAGCCTGGGTCAGAATGGCATCTTTTAGTGAATATGAATTTTTCCTTTGTCGATTTTAAGGCTTTGTGATATCTCAGAATTCTATTTACTGCCATCCGTGATGAAAAGATGATGATAATTGGTGTGTCTTCTATTACACAGCTTTTATCTTTATTTTAGCTACTACCTGTTGGGTAGATACATGTTTGCATAGTGTGCTGTGGTAGCTTGTAGTACCATGTGTTAGGGTAGAGTTTTCCAGGTGGGGTGAGAGGTACTGATCTATTGGTTATGAGCTACTAGATTTGCTCTGAAGGTTTATTTAGAGAAAAAAAAAAGCTGTTTTGAAGTGCAGTCTGTACTGCTTTCCAGTGTTCAAAGTTGGCAGTGAAAACCTAATTGATCACTGAAATGTTGAGTAGTACTGGTGTAGGCAACGTGAAAATATTGGGGATAAAACTTCTTTCCTCCAGTCATTGGTTTCTTATTATAATGCATTACTGTTTCTTGGAAATAAACTCAGCTTCTCAGACCATCTGAATTATGCTGCTTTTCATACAAGATCAAATTAGTTTGCAAGATTCTTCTCTTCACACAGATATTGCTTTTACAAAAAGAATCTGAAATACTCTCCATCATGTCAGTATAGCAGCCTATATATACAACATGCTGTTAAAGTTTTTCAAGACTCAACTGCTTAGTTAGTTAATTTCAATCTATTTATTAAGTTTGTTAATAAGAATATTTAGCACCACAGAATATGATTAACATATGTACACATATGAATAAGATATTCTGTCTTTTAAACTGACATAGTGGGTTCATGCACAAGCTGTGACATCGAGGGCATGAGTGACATGAGCAAATGACACTGAATGAAACTGGTGATTTTTATAAGAAGTTAGGCATACAGACACCTTGATTGGAGTAACCTTTTGTTCAAAGATTCAGCCACAAAGAAAAACCTTAGTTACTTTGTCCTATTTTAAATACAGTGTTTCTGGTCGTGCCTGGGACTGCAGCTCAGGGAGACCAGAACTGAACAGAGTGAGCTGGAAATGGGAAAATGAGTGCAGATGAGAGAGGGGGGAAGGAATCCATCTTGCAGTGAGTGAGGTGAAGTTTTAGATCTGTTTCCACCTTGACTGTGTGTCAGTTTAAACTAGTAGGCCAGTGAAGGGCAGAGGAATACCTGCTTAGGCTTAGAGAGGGAAGAATTAAAAAAAAAAAAAAAAAGTCTTAAAAACCATCTAAGGTGTTTTCTGAGAGCATTCCAGCATTTTTGACACAGTGTACTTAGATGTGAAGAAATGGTAGGAGTGTTGTTATGCATGTGCACTGTATTTGCCTTTCAGTCTGCAATCACTCCCCTGACTCTCAGGTGAAATGAAAGAAAAGATCTGCAACTTCTCACTGGTAGATGCCTGGTGCTGTGTGTATGTCCCCAGGCTGTCAAGGATCACACTGGTGCAATTGCTGATCTAGTGATGGGTAGTAATTGCTACCTTTTATTAGTAAAGGTAGTAATAGCTTTATTAGTAAGCTGTGTCCAGTCTCATGGATCACAGCAGGTGTCTGTATAATTGCTCTGCTCACTGCATGTGCTTACTCCTGACATAATTCCAGCCTGTTATTGCTGAGAATACTTTTGGCCAGTGAAGCTGTTCCTCTAACATGTGCAAAGATACTTGTCTTGATGTGCATTTAGTGGGTCAAGTGAACCTGAGAAACTTTCTTTTTGGACAGCTTTAAGTGTGTTGTTTAATGCTTGTGTCTGGACAGGAGTTAAATTGGACTGGCAGGCTTTAATTTAAAGGGCTGAGATTATTAAGGCAGGTTTCACTTCTATGAAGTGCTGGGAAGAACATAGTGTTTCTTCAGGTTAGCTGTGTTTAACCAGCTTTCAAACTCCTGTAATTTGTAACAGGTGGCTGTATTTCTACAGCTACAGGAAATCTTTCTTTTGTCTATAGTAGACCAAGAGATGTGTATTTTCATATAAATGTTGCATTGACTACTATGTGGTGTGATGTACTTTACCTGAGACTGTATTTTAAGCACAACAGTAGAATGGTGTTGTCTTTGCATGCTTTAAGGTCCATATTAGATATGTGAAAGCTTTTAACTGGTAAGTTCTAAATGACCTGCAGCATTGCTGAGATAACCACCTTTCTTCTGTGCCATAGGGCTGGAGATGAGGTCAGCAGATCACTTGAAATAGTGAGAAGGGAAAGGAGGAGCTGCCAGAGTGGGTTTTCATCAAGATTTCATATTTAGGAAATACTTTTTTGGTCTTCAGGCATGCTGCAAACTTTCTCTTGGGCGTTGCACAAAAGTGCTGATGATAAGCTTCTGGAAATACCAGCATATTTGCCCTGGTGTCTGGTATTAATGTGGTATGATTTGTGTTCATTGGAGCAATTTACAATTAACATTGTGCACCCTCAGATTATACAGGAAATGGAGGAGCAGGACAGCTCAGATAATGCACAAAGAAAAGGAAATAGATTACGAATCAAGAGGCTCTAAGAATAGAGCTGAACATAGAAAAGAGAAGTCTCTGCAATTTGTTTGTGGAATATCAAGATCTATATATTAGTAAAACTACAACCTAGTGAAGCTCCCTGCAGCACAGTGCAATGCAGTGTGATTTAGTTTAGGTAGAACAGGTAGCTTGTCTGCCCACAGATAACCCAGAAGTATCTCTGGAGAAGTGCCTTCAGGATGGTGTCAAACATCTTGAAAAGATCTTACCTATTTTCATCAAAAAGATAAATTCTGTGCCAATAAGCTTGTGCTATGTTGATTTCTGCTTACCCAGTTTCCTTTGTAGCTAACATTTATAGTATGGGTACTTCAGTTACAGAAAGTTGAGTTTTGTTTTAAGTTGTTTATTGGAAAAAATTACTTATTGGACTTAAAGGTGTGTTTTATTTGATTGTGATGTGAAAGCTTGGAGATTAATGCTTTGGTTTTATCAAATATAAATGGCAAAGGGTGCTTTGGCCTTCAGACACTTACCAGTTTCTTCATTTTTGGTTTCCTAAGAAAGCAGTTTGTAATTTAGGATAGATTAAAATTGTTTAAAAATTTATGAATACGTTCTGTATGAGATAAGCGGCATAGGTGTTCAGTATTGATATTTTATAAATATGTTTGAAAAATACTATATCCAAGCTCATATGTACCTGACCACTAAGACACTGAAGGAGTTTGTGTTCATTGCAACTGATAAAGTCAGATTTATGCAAGAAACTTGAGTTCATTGTTACATTATGGATAATTTTTTCATTGTAAATTAGCAAACGGTTCCACAGTGTCTGGGATTTAGTTTGTCGTGTGCTGCAGTTTATTTCTGTTGATGTTGATGGGTCATCTTCATTTCAATGCTTGATTCCAGGTTACTTCCATGAACCCAAATAGATCATATACTGGAAAAAGCTCTAGAGCTTGAATCTGAGGGATGTGTGTCTACTCATCCTGCCGTGTGACTGTGTTATGTTATGAATTGCATGCTCTTTGCTTGGGCACTTGACAGCTGCAATAGTACATTTTCCCTTCAGCTCTCATGGAGTTAGTATCGACACCATCATACTGATCAAAGTCTAAAAATTCTAAACAAAAAAATGGCCTGAATTTAATGCTGAGGGAAAGGAAGGGTATGGGTTTTTTCTTTTTTTTTTTTCCTAGGTTTGATTTGGGATTTTTTATTTTTTTTTTTAGTTTGTTATGAAGTAATTGCATTTACTTTCAGATTTTTTTTTCTTCCCTTACATGCACATTAAGAAAACTTTACCACTTAAACATTTGTAAATTCTACTCACTTAGTTTGCTATCTAAACCTTTAGGAGATCAACTTCATGTTTTCTGAATTTTTCCAGGAGCGTTTTTTGTAACCATTTTTCATTGTTGTGGTTTTCTGGTTTGTTTTGGGTTTTTTAATTAAAAAATAAAATTCTGGTTTTGCCCTCTGATTTTACTGAGAATGTAATTGTCCCTTACCACATGAGAGTAGTGAGTGAATTTCAGCATCTGCACATCTGCAGGACTTACATTGCTGCTGTGATGGACTTGCTGAATAATTGACCAAGATCCAAAAGGACCATTTCACAACTGGTTAAGTAGCAACCTAAATGTTAATGTATTTCAGTTCAATTCAAGAATATTAATATGGAAAAGCAAAATTTAAGTTTAATGCTTCAAAAATGTACGTGTTATTAAAAATGAGAATTAATATTCATAAAAATTTATCATTTTACTAATACTTCCATTGCAGTTTGGCATGCATTTTTCTCCATGGTGCAATTTTGCTAATTTTGTGTTTCTAAGATGCTCCCTTACCCATTATCTACATTTAGTTTATATGCTACAAGAGATTTTTAGCTGTGCAAACAGGTTAATGTACTTGTATTTGTACATGTTATTTTGCAAGAGTGTGCTAATTGCAGTAAACAGTAAATGTAGTAAACTGTAAAATAGAGAACTTGTCCAGAGTGGTGAGTTTTCTAAGGATGTGGTCTGAATCTTTACAGTATGTAAAAAAAATGTTGCAATGAGAATTCTTAAATGCAATATTAAAACACCCCAACTGGGATAAAATGTCTTATACAGTTGTGTCACAAATCTAACTTTAACCTACGAGTAATAGTCATTAAAAGAATGTTCTCTGTCAGTCCTAGAATAACAAATTTGATGCTTAATATTCTCAAGTGCTGCATACTTTCCCAGTGAACATATGATAGTCATGCATATGTAAATTTGGGCATGATTCAAAAATATGCTTTTTTGTAGCATTTCTGCATATACTTTTTTAAAGCTGGGTAAAATCCTTTTATAACCATGTGGAGGACTCCTGGGATTCCAGTGTCGTGATTCAGTTCATGAGTTTGGGTTTTTTGTTTGGTTTGGTTTGGTTTTCTGGTTTGGGTGGGTTTTTTTCAGATAAAAGTGAATGTTGTATGATATAATCTTAAAGCTAGTGATTGCAGTTCAGCTTTTATTTTCTAATACAGTTCTGAATATTTTAAAAATTACTGTTTACCTCCTGGAGTTGGATTTTTATTCTCAAAAATGTGGATACAATATTCATATAAATGTAAATATTGAGGCAGGAAGAAATGAGTTCCATTGACAGCCTGTGGACATACATACTGACTTTTAGTGCTGGGAAGTATAAATTGTTTTCTTAATGTAGAATAACTGCATGTAATATGATTAAACAGATTCTGGTATTCTGTTGTTGAAGATCTTGCCATGCATGTTGATCAGTCCTGGTTTTGATCTGCTGGTGGAGATGCCAGTTTCTGCCTTAGAATGGTTTCAACATTAAAAGTACTATCAGTCATATCTATTAAAAAAAACCAAACAAAACAACCAAAAAAAAAACAACAAAAGGGGGGGAAGAAATAATGAACATGACAAGTCATTTTTCTGAGCACATTTCATGCAGAAAGCATGGCTCCTTTTTTTTTTTCTTTTTCAGGCAGAGACTTCATAGCTGTGCCAAATTCTGACTCTGTTCTGTGTAAAAGAACATCAGGGTAGTGTCTCAACTTGTCTGCCTGTGATACAGAACTCTGATAGGCAGGCAAGCATTATTAAAGCTTTCCTAATGTTTTTAAGCCATAAATGGCTGTCTAGGAGATAGCTCTGTTTTCATTATCTGTACAATATTAAAGTCTGATGAATCAAAGTTGTAGAAGAGGTGATTCTAGTTTGAGTCTGATACCTAAAAAAAAAAATAACAATTGAAACAAATTTTGATTGCTAAAACTGTTGAAACCACGAGAAAGGAGGAAAAAGTGAGAATTTCTCAAGAGGTCAGAAATATAAGATTATGTGTTTTTCTCAGTTGCAGAGTAAAGATAAGTAAGCAAAACTGATATCAAGTAAAGGAAAAAGCAGATCAAGTATTGTTCTCTGTGCTGCAGAGAAATTCAGCCATATATGTTGATAATTTCCACAAACTCTTCTTGGAATATGTTTAAACTTAAGCAGAGTGTGTTACCTGTTCATTTGAAACCAACATCTGTTTTCATGATACAAAAGAGACTGACTGGACATGTGCAATGTAATTAAATTTATGGGAATCATGGTGCTAATGGACTGCTTTGGGATTTTGAGGAACATTTTTCTTCTGTTGGGAATGGAGATCTCAATGTTTAATATCACTTTGATTGCAGAAACCTACTCCTGCCACTTGTAATTTCTGTAGAGAACAAAGATGCAGTACTTTGGCCTTTCTGGATTAGTCATGCTTCTTGTGGGCCTGTGTGGCAATTAAGGAATTGTGTCCAGCTGCAAGGTGGTTGCATGACTGTTTAGATAAAAGTATTTTATGCAAAGTAAGATGGTAGATTAAACAAGATAATGCTACCATAAAAGATCATTTGACCTAATTCATAAGGCATTTAAAAGGCAAAACACTGAGGCAAAACAAATTCATTCTCATGCAAAACATCAATGAATGCAGTTTTGTGAAACAGATTATTCTCTTCTCTCCTGTACCTGAACTACATTGGACTAACTCAGTCTGCTAAGTGCTGTCCTGATCCTGACTCTGTTCGAGCTTTTAAAGGTTTTTTTGGCAGCCCAGTATTTAATTTATTAAAACAAAAAGTCCATAGTGGAAAACACTGCAGAAGCTTGTTCTTTCCTACATCGGTATGCTTAAGTGTATGGGTTGAATCATGTGGAGGAACTGTGGAGGCTCTTTGTCCTGTTTCTTTGTCAACTTTGTCCTTGAACTGTGATCTTAAAAGCATTATCAGTGTTGCCTAAACATACGTTCCTGTATTTATTTTTCTTTTGAATGTTAGAATAATTATTAAAATGTGTGCAGTAAGCATATACATTTCTAAAAGCAAAACCTGGAAATTGTTTAGTGTTCATACAGGAAAATTAGATCTCCCAAATGAGCAAATATTTTAATAATAATGATTTTTAAATAATATTAAAATAGTTAGAAATTATCCAGTCCAAATTGCTACATACCATTTTAAAGATTAAGAAACACGATAGCTAGTGAATGAAGAACTACCAAAAACAGGTTGTAGAGAAAAATACTTTGCTTGAGTGTGTGAATTTTTTTTTCCCTTAGCTAGTTTTACATGAAATCATAGGCTTGGACTAATGAACCATTTTCATTTCAACTGCCCTATCAAACACCTACTCATTAGTCAGCAGCTGAAAGTGTTAGAAGAATGTGCTACATCTGTCACTGGCAGCATTTCCTACCAAACTTGTTTCCACTGAAGCTTGGATAAAATCCATAAAAACAGGATTTAAAATGTGATATTGTCTTATTTTCTGTATTCTAACCTGTCTCTGAATTCAGTTTAAATCTCTCTTAAAATGTCTTTTATTATGCCCTTGTTCACAAAAAGAATATTTTGTTCATTGTATAGATCTCCTTATAGTCAAACCTACACATTTTTGCTGCTGCACTGAACTTCTCTCTTCTTAAGACCTCTACAGATCAAACATTGAATGCAATATTGATACATGTTAATGTAAATCAGTGTTTGTTGGATAACTAGCATGCTCTCAAATTTTTACTCCTAAATGCAGTTTTTTATGCTTAATTTCTTGAAAGTGCCATGTGTGATCTATGTAATAAGGCCACAGACAGGAGTGAGTTTGGTGGTATTTTGGTGGAGTTTTCACAGGGCTTGGTTAAAATAGTGTGCCAGTACTTGAAATGAGCTTCTGCAATCTGCCCTGGGAATTATGTTTTTGCACCAGATGCTATTTTTAAAATACATTTCTTTTAAGATAATAATTTTTTTGTGTTGTACAGCTTTCTGTACTCAACCAATATCTACTGATTTCTCTCCCTACCCCCCACTTACAAAACCTTTCAAGTATACAAGATAAGCTGAAGGAAAACTTGGCACTGTTGAGCCTATGTGCTACAGTGACCATGCAAATATTGGGAAATCCAGATAGTGACAAATCCAGTCACAGGCAGCTGTTTGTTAATTCCACTTTTAACCAATTTTAGCTGTACTAGAAGGAGTAAGTACTATCAGTTCTCAGTGTGGAATGTAGAATTGTCTTTTGCCATGCTTCAGTCTTGAGAATTCTTTAAGGAAGCTGCATGGTAGTTCATACCCCTTCCATTTATCATCCAGGTAAGGATTTTTTCCTTATCTGTTTTCTTTTGATAGCTTGATATTAATATGGTGTTGATTGCCTCTGTTTTCTTGAAGAATTTCTTCTTGGCTGTCTTTTGGAATTGAATCAGAACCCCGTAGGACAAGCCCAGCATCATTTCTATTTCTATGTTTTTTTCCTCCAGAATGTGTAGTATCCAGTACCTTTTCTCCTTTAAAACAAAGTTATTCTCTTTGAGTTCAGGGTTGTGATGAGACCCTTATTTTCTACAGCCTGTCATCATTTGTGAGAACAGTAAGTTTTGCGTAGGCTGTAATTGGAGGGGGGGAAGTAAACTACATTGCTCCTACCAGAGAAAACAAGTCATGTTTATTCCTATCCCTTTTTTGGGTTGCTGTCTGGTGGGCCAGATAATGGAATCAACATGGCTCAAACTCACTGTTTTTCTTCTCATTTTAACTCTGCTCAGGATCCCTAATCTAGTTCGACCATGCAGCTGCACAAGCCGTCGTGCAGCAACTCTAGGCAGTTGTGCACCTGTGCCTCAGAAGAGATGGGATGGCAACAGTAGCTCATATAGGTTTAGCTCAGCTTAGACTGCCATGGAACACAGTCTAACTAACCTGACAATAAAGTAGCTTTCTGTTGGCTTAGTGGACTGCACCAACTCAGCTGTGGGTCTAATGGCAACTGAAGCAAATGAGAAAATAATATTTTCAAATATAAGGAGAGGAATGCAGGAAAGGGCCTGAAGCAGTCTGCAACAGGGCTGGCTTAGGTTGCTGAGGAATAGCAACTTTAGCAATTGTGGAGCTATGCCTTTAGTAACCTTAGAGCTCAGACTAAATACCCTCCCCTCCTCTCTCAATCAGAACATGAAAACTCCTCCTACAGTCTGAAAGGTGTCTTAATGTCAATACAAGTTCATGCAATTTTAATTATCTTATGTTGTTGATTCTGTCACTCTCAGTTAGAATAGCAGCTGCTTTAGAATGGAAATAAAGGCAACCTTTGGGCAGGTGAATTCGTTGTGTGTTGTAGGGGGATGGAAAGGGGGGGAGGAGGGTTGTTTTCAAAATCACAACCCAAATGGAGTGTTTGTTTTTTTAAAAGTGCTACATAGCCTTCAAGTGTAAAGAGTATTCACCAGCTGTAGTGCTGCATGCTAGGTGATCTTTAAGGTCCCTTCCAACCCAAACAATTCTACGATTCTATAAATGTGACACATTAAATTACATCCTGAGAACTTTATAGGAATTTTCCTTCATTCCCATCATCAGAAAGTTGGAAGCAATGAGCAGGGTTGAGAGGAAACCTGTAATTGCTAGTTTCACTATACCATCAATGTTTTTTCATTCATTTAATTCTAAAAAATGGATAGCTGAAGTTAATACAGTTTTTCATTCTCTCGCAACACAAGTGTCTTCATAAATTTGTTAAAGTAAGCTCTTTTTCCTCCCATTGATAGTCACTAGCTCTGTTCCATTTGCACTGTGATATTCTTTCCCTTCCCATTAGTATGTCAATTCCTAACTCAGTTTTCTTTGCAATTTTTTCCCAAATGAAGTTGCTCAAAATAATTCAGCTTAAGTAAATATTTTCCTTTGGTGGCAAATCAAATATTTTAAGGCTGAAACAAAGGGAGGGTATACAAACCTCCTGAGCAAAATGTACCTCTCGATCTGTAGGACTGGTGAGAAGATTGCAGATGTTGTTAACAAGTAAAAGGTCTTGTAAAGATAAAAGCACTTCAGCTCCACTGATGTCCTGTCAGAATTACACCAGAAATACACTGAATTATGGCTCTTGTCACCAGTTTCTTGGTGGTTTACTAAGTACTGGCCTCAGTTCTAACACAGTCCTTCAAAGAGGAAGAAATGGGAACAGGGTATGTGGTTCTTGCAAAAGAAAACTTACTGAATGTGACTTGGTGTTCTGCCAGTACGACTGCTGGCACCACAAATGTCACATTTACTCTCTCTAGTGAAGAACACTGGAGGGGGGTTGAGTCTTAAACCATTACCTAAAATTTTCTAATGAACCTCCAACTTTGAAAGGCATGCTTTTGTATGAAATGGGAAATGAATGGCACTGTAACTAAAGCAATATTCCCTTTCTGCTCTGTTGTTGTGTCCCATTGGACCAGTAGTCTTCACAGCCGTTTAATCTGTGCAGGGAGTTTGAGAGAGATACACAAGCAGCAGCTGACCATTAAAGTAGAGAGGAGGAGTGATAGAGCAGCTGCTCTTAAAGATATGGTTACCAGATAAGCTGGAATTTTAAACCTAATTTTTTGCCACTTTATACTGCAGTTTATCACTATGGAACGATCTAGTTGTACTTTAAGATGGGGAAAAGAAACAGAATTTGCCACAAGATTCTACATGTGAAAATATTTCAAGAAATTACTTGAGTTGTTCAGTATTCTCCTTCATCCATCAAAATCTTGTAGAAAAGCTTGTTTGAGGTCAGTCTTGGTTTTGTTTTTAAATCTAGGGGTTTTTAAAGGCTATGGTAGCTTTTTGTTTCATAAGACTAAAGCTCCACATTGAAGGTTGTACTTGATGATCTTAAACGTCTCTTCCAACCTTGATTCTGTGATTCTAAGGTATACCCAGGGGATATACAGATAAGAGCCTGACATTTTTGAGAATACACTTTCCCTGATTTTGCCTAGACTGGAAGGATAAAGGATTTGAATCTCTGTAGTCTTAGGGAAAAGGTTTAAAAAGGCATCAGAAATTCATGTAGTCTATTTTGATGATCTCAAAAGCAGGATCAATTACGTTTACGTCACTCATTATGTTTGGCCATTTTTTAAATTATTAGGAAGTATACAGTCTTTTATTTTGTTTCAGTATACTAACTGTGAGAAGATTTCCTTTAATTTCTAACCTGATCTTCCTTGATGGAGGATGCATTTACTGTTTGTACTGAATGTAGAAAAACTAATTCCTTCCACCTCCATAATTACTCTTTAAAATACTTGGATGTTCTCAGTCAAGTCCTTTCTTTTAAAAACAAACAAACAACCACATCAAAATCTCAGAGGAGCTGAAGTTTTTTTAACTAAGTAATATTTTCAAGATTTGTTGTCTTTATGCTTTCTCATTTGGAAGGTACTACTTTACCCAGGAGGTACCACTTCAAATCGGGCCTTGTCAGCGATCACTAAATCCAATTGATTTCTTTGTGTCTTATGGGTGATGTTCCTCTTTTTTGTATTGCAGTTAATCTTTTCCCTTCATTCAGTTGAATAATATTCAGAACAACTCTAAATCACCTTTGACAGTGTATTATTGTAGTGCAATATAATTTTCCTAACCAGGTATGTATATGCCCTATAATTTGTTTTTATTTCAAATTTTCATCAGCAAATTACCTAAATGAAAAGTGTCTTATTTTCTGATGTATTCCATTTTTTTGGAGCAGATATGAGTTAGGACAGTGTGATAGAATAAGTAATCTAAATGCTTATTAAAACCAGTATGTCCCATACAGTATTTGGGGAGAAGCACGGATTAGATTTGGAGATGGCACAAGTGTAACAGTACCAGTTTCTCTGCACATCACTCCCAGGGGTGCAGTACCTAGGAGACAAAATGGTCCTTCAAATAGCTCCCTGTAAAAGTAAATGTGCAAGTCTCATATGATAAAGAAAAGGTTCCTTACAGTTTTGTTCCAAATATCTTAAGTAATTGAACTAACAAGTTTAGGAATTGTTGCGCTGTGCTTTTTTTTTTATTATTTCTGGGATTATGAAGCAAAACTGTTTTCATATGCTTATATATTGGTTCTTAGTCCTCCAAGACTGTAGTTTTTAATAATAATCTAAAAAGTTACTTATAATTACTGACCTTTCTAGAAAGGAAAGCCAGTGTTTTGCAATATCCAAGTTTGACAGCATAATCTTAAGGTAGTTCCTTTTTTAGACTGAAAGAAATATTCAGGTGCAATTTTACATTGAGGTTTACATTTCTGGATTGAAAGAAATATTCAGGTCCATTTCTAGATTGAAAGATATATTAAGCATGGAACATGAGGTTTTCATCTCCTGCTTGTAATGTGGACATATTTTTATGAATAAGGTACATAGTAGCAACCGGTGATAAAACAGTTTATGGAATGCTTGTGAGGTTTTGTATTTCTAAATCATCAATAATAACAATTGAAAGACCTGTATCTGACTGCCAACTGCCTTTTATTATGGCCCTTGAGAGGTAAACTTGTAGATGTTGCCCTTAACGCTGTGATTTTTCACGGTTAAATTGAACTCCGATTTGGTAATCCTGGGCAACCTCGCTGAAGGAAAGGTTAAGGAGAGAGGGGCGGGGGGCTGGGAAAAAGGCATGCGCTCTTTCTAGCAGGTGCTACTGAATATCCTCGCGGGGGCGGGGATGTAACAGCAGCAATGAGATCATCCTGGTTCAAAAAAAATAAAAAACTAAATACCCCCCCCCCCCCCAACCAAAGGCAGCGGCCCCGTCATCTCCGCAGCCGCTCCGGGGGCGCGGGCGGAGCGCGGGTTGCGGGGGGAGCCCCGCACCGGCCGCCGCTCATTCGCGGCCTCCTCGGTGTCATTTGAAGTTGCTGCCGTCGGCCAATGGGGCTCCTCCCGCCCGCTGACATCACTCCCCAGCCAGTTCCCTCCAGCTGCAGAGCGCTTCAGTTTCTGTCTTTTTTTAAACTAAAATGGAGGCTGGTTTCTTGCCTTAAGGAATACAGTGCTGTGCCTGCTGGAGCCTAGATGTTGACATGTAACAGAGCTGGCAGCAGGATGGTGGTTGACGCAGCCAATTCCAATGGGCCGTTCCAGCCCGTGGCCCTTTTGCATATTAGAGGTGAGTTATTGTGCGGGTGAGAGTGATTCGCGACCCTCTGACGAGCGAATAAATGGCTATTGTGGAGCTCGGAGAAGGGGAGCAGGAAGTCCTTTGTAGCCCGGTCCCTCTCGGTTTGTTACAGCCGCAGTAAAACCGGCGGAGAGCAAAGCCCGGTTTGCATTAACCGTGTTTGGGGAAGGTTTAAGAATTCGGGAAGGCATTGCTTACATAGTTAAAAGCAGGTTTTACTGCTTTCTGCCGTAACTCTCCCATCCCCCTTTCAAGCTGTGCTGATGTCAAAGGATGTGAAGTCACTACCCCAGAAAGGTACTGAGTGGGGGAGGGAAAAGCCAAGTTATCCCTGTACCGTTTCTGTAGAAGAAGGGCAAACCTTTGGTGTGCTGCGAAGCCTTTTTTTTGTGTGTGAATCGTTCAGATAGAGCCCCTTTAAACTGCTCTGCAGCTTGTAAAAGAATTGGAAGTGTTGTCGAGGAGGAAGGGGGAAAAAGATGTGACATTCATTATGAAAATATCCTTTATGTATTCAGAAGGCATTTCCCAGAAGAGATGCATTTCGGCTTTAACAAGGAACCTCTTATGTGCCTATTGCGTTGTGCAGCTCTGAATGTTCAGTTTCTTCACGGAATATGTTCTTTTGGGTTTATAGAATTTGTGCATTGCAATTCTACATTTTATATCATTTGTTGGGAAAATACATGTTGGTATGACACTTCTGTGTAACACTGTGTATCTCTTGTTCTGAATTTTTTTGCTTACTAAAATTTTGCATTGTTTTGGGTGTTTTTGATGTGTTTTTTTAGCTGCTTTTTTTTTAATGCCTTCCTTAGGGTCGTTTTGCTTTAGAACTTTATGAAAGCAGAACATGTATTAGCTGGGATCAGCACACCTTGAACAATGGCATTTATATTCAAGAAACACAGCTGATACCATTCTCAATTACCTTTGCTTCTCAGCTTTCACCAGTGTAGGCTAAATGTTAGTACTGGAAAGAATATTTCTTTCATTAATATTCCATACACTGAAAAAAATTTTGCTTTGAAAGTTTATAAAACCCCAACTGTTCAGAAGTCTGCTCCTTTAAGTAGTAGCCCTGGTCTTTGTGTATTAAAAAATTTTGCTTTACCTTTTAAAAGAGCCATATCCTTCTCTGTCTGAAGTGGGACTGGGTAAATTCTAGAAGACTCTAATTTTGGTCTGTGACTGGGGAGGAAATGCAATAAAATTCTCTTGATTTGGAGTAAGGACTGTGCTTGTTGTCAAGGGTATATAAATGCAACTGCATGACCTGTGGACAGGTCATCGCTTTTCATCCTGCACAAATCACCTTAATTCTCAAATAGATGCTGCTTTTTGGAAGGGGAAAAACACCATCTTTTAAAGATGCAAGTCAGGAAAACAAACCAAGGTTGGAATCAGAACGATGAAGTGTTGTAATGATTGACCTTAATCATCCTTCGTCTCAATATGATAACAAGGTTCTTGTCACTGGACTTCTTATCCCTGTTGCTGCTCCAGTGAAATACATAACTGTGGAAACAATGGATTTTAAGAAACTATTCTGAAATTTCCTTTCCTAACACCTACATTTTTGGTACACTGGACAGTATAATAGTAAAGTAGAGGTTAAAGGGGGTTTATGGTTTGGGTATTTTTTGGGTGGTGTGGTTTTTTTCTGTTTGTTTGGTTTCATTTTTTTAAGTAGATTATGAGAGTAGACTTTCTTATAAGCAATTAAAGAATAACTGGGAGATTGTTTTTCATTTTTCAGGTGGTAGGAAATAAGATGGGTCTCTGTAATTATAGCCCAGAGGAGTTTCTTGACATTGGGAGAGCAAAATCTTCTCTTCCATACACACATGTATATAGAAGTTGCTTTAGGTTTTTTGTGTGTACCTTATCTTCTCATCAGCTGCAGTGATGCTACCAGTAGTGATGCTTCCAAAAGGAAACCTGTCAGAACAATATATACAAAATTAATGGCGGTAAAAATTAACTGGTAATTCTGAACCCTAATGACACATTATTACCATTTGTCCCTATGCATGCTTCTTCTACAGTTGTCCTTTTGCATCATCTGTTGCATTATAGGATTAAATTTCTAGTAGAAGTGCTCCTCTTGGCAATTGTAAGAGCTAAAACTTCAAGGTCAAGGACCAGTGGTAGGGGCACATGCCCTGCAGGTGTTTTTGGTGGATCTAGTTGGTTGAAATAGAAAAGATATTTCTTTATCACCAATTTCATACAATCTTTAAAGTTTTGAGATGGTGTAGTTACCATATTTGACCTTAATGTTACTTCTAAAATAATATGTGAAGCATTGTAGACTACACTGTCAGTACTTCTTTGAAAATAAAAATTGCAGTCTTGCTTTTAAAGTTAATTCTAAAACATTCTCCGTACCTGGATCATAAGGACTATGTGATGTTTGCAGAATAAAAAGGAAATATTCAGCAAACTCCTGTCCCATGCCAGATCAGAACCTTTCTCCTGCCCATCCTGAGCTGTAGACAGCTTTGTTGGCTGGGTTGCTTACAGCTTTGCTGAAAAGAAGTAGGAAAAACAGATGCAGGTGTTTTTTAAAAATGATGTTAAATTCTTGTGAATAGGAAATAAAGGTGTCAGAATTTTACTGACTGCTGTTGCTGACACCGGTTATCTGCATCATTGCCAAAAGAAGGAACAGTAGGTATTTGTAGGATAGGAGGTGTCAGGGCCCAAATACCCCATCTTCCAGCAGTTTATTTGGCTGCCGGTGCTCAAGTTGATCTTGGATGTGGTGCAGCCATTTAATCCTGATTCGAACTGCTCTGGAAAGAGCTGTGAGAAGTCTTGTCAGGGTTCCCCTTTGCTTCAGGAGATGTCTTTAAGCTCAGGCCTTTGGCCTTGATTGTTGCCTCAGTGAGGTTGCAGCTGTGTGGTTGTCCAGTCACGTGCCTCGCTGATGTGGATCCCGATGTTTTGGCTCCCAGTTTGCTGTGCTGCTTCACCGTACGCTTGTTCAGCAACCACGGGACTGTCGACTGCCCCTGATTGCTGTCACACACCTGCTCTCCCTTCTTCATTCAGGTACTCTGAGACTGTGCCCTTTATCACAACCATAGACTGTTGGCAGCTGTTCAAGACCAGTGTGTAGAAATCAGGTGGCTTTTGACCCATCACCGGAAAAAAACAAACATCAAAAGAGACTAATCCATGCTGAACGCAAGTGGTGTGGCACCATTGCTGTACATTATTTGCTTGTGCTGAAAGCACTGGCTGAGAGAGTGTTTTGCCTTCTGGGTAGTGAGCCCTTGGTCATTGCACCTGCCACAGGCTTTCCTGGATATCCGAGTAGTGCTACTGCTGTATTGATCTTTCTGGAGTGCAGAGATAGTGCATAATGGTGACTGAGTTGCTTGTCACTGATTTTCAGTGACATGAACCGAAAACTTAGTTGTATTGGAATGATACAAAACTTCCAGAAAAATTACAATTTCACTTTGAGCAGCTGTTATGGCCTTGGAATAACAACTGTGGTTTGTGATCATGGGTAGGGACTTGAGCTTGTGAAACAAATGGTGTAGCTAAAGGAACTTCTCATGGGATATCTGTGTGAAGAGCTCCTTTAGGATCTTTGTGCATCGACAGGTCACCAGCCATGAAAAGGACACTAGGACAGCACAGAGGGTTATTAGGTATCAGGAATTTCAACATTTTTGCAACAAGGAAGGAAGAGACCTGGATGGATGCATCTTCCTCTTTATGGAGCTCTTCTGGCAGCTAAAGCCCTACCTAGGGTGATGGAAGTGCACTCAAGGTCCTGACTAGAGAATCCACATTAATGAGATGAAGCTTCGGGAAGGGAATCAAGACCTTTTGATTTCCATCTCAGCACTTCAAGCAAAGCAAGCAGTTGTAAAAGCAGCATGGATTAGGACAAAGAGTAAACTAGACTTAGGAGTTACCAGTTCATATTTACTGTTGACAGTTGGCCTACTCAAAGCCATAACTGTATGTACAGAATGCAGTTACAGGTAGAAAATAATTGTATTTCATTCTGTTAGGCAGAATACGAATATTCATGGCTGGGCAAACATTTTTCATTAGGAATACAGTTTGATGTTGATAAGAAAATCTCCTAATATTGTTTTGTCAGTGCGTAGAAGTAGCCCAGATGCCAGTGTTTTCATGAACTCAAGTCACACATTTGAACAAAACTCTGCTCTGACCTGGCAAAGTTAGCAGAATATAAAAGTTACTTTAATGGATTAGTTGCTGACTGGCTGGGACTGGTAATGTCTGTTCATGCTTTTCAAAAATTATTTTGAAGTTGTTTTGCAAGACATACTGAAAGTTGTGTGGGAAGAAGGGTGAGAACACCCTGATATTATGTTAACTCAAACTGATACTTCCTGTAGGCTGTAACCTGTATCAAATCTCTCATTGTCCATCCTTCTCCTCTATCTTCCAGGGCAGCAAATGTTTTTTGTTTTGTAACTTCAACTTGTCATTATTGAAGTTACTTTAGATTTTGTGAAAGATGCTTTGACTTTTTTTTTTCAAAGGTGATGTGAACTTATTCCATTCTTTCTGTGTACTCCTTGTACATATTCATCTTGAATAAGGGATCATGGAAGGTTCCATCTTTGCATCGTTCTCTTCTTCAGGGCTAAAAATGTCAGTAGTAATGTTGTTGTGATGCAAGTATCTGAGTGTTTAGATAGAAATTTGCGTGCTCCTCAAAGGTGGTGAAAAATTGCTGTTTTGTTGGGCAATTTATTTCTTAAATGAGAAAAGCTCAGCACTTTCATTTTAGAAAGAACTCAGGATGTGGCAGTAGCCATTCATCTCATGATGTACAAAGGAGGCTGAAAGGCCTGAGTTTGTTTGGCCTGGAGAAGGGAAGGTTGGTGGGAGATCTCATTTCGAGTAACTGTTTGGAGGGTTTACAGCACAGAGCCAGGCTCTTCTCGGAGATCCCAGGGACTGAGTGAGAAGGAACTGCTGTGAGTGGCAACACCAGAGATGGCAGTTGTGCACAAGGAGAAAAAATTGTCACCGTAGAAGTGGTTAAACACTGGAACGCGGTTCCAAAAGGGGCTGTGAAATCTCTGTGGTTGGAGATACTTTGAGTGGACAATGCCATGAGCAGCCAGGGTTTTGTAGCTCACCCTGCTTTAAGTGGGGGGTTAGACTAGCAGAAATTACTATCTCTCTCTTCTGGTGAAAATGATTCTATGATTCTGTCACTCTTTGGTGCATATGAATCCAAAAAAATGACTGGACTTGCTGTCACTTAAAATATTACAATATCAATTTTAGTGTATTTTTTTAAAAAAAACTCAAACAGCAATATTATTATTGTAAACAGGTTTCTTCCCCTTCTTTTCTCTTTAGTTACTAAGGCAGACTTTTTAATATGTTTGGTGGCGAGTGTGCCTATTACTTTTACCTCTGTTAACTCTAAATTTTTTTGTGTTAATGGTGTTTTAAATGATTTAAAATTATTTTTACCATGTTTCAGCAAACTGTTAAAGATGGGTGACTTGAACCATGTGCAGTATTAAAAATATTGGCACACTAAAAGGATGTTTTGTTCATTTCTAAATCTTTTGTTAGGAGCTCAGCAGTAGTAAAAAAATGTAGCAGGTATGTGTTTTTCAGAACAACCATAACTCTTCTGAATAAGCTTGAATTCATAAATGTACACAGCTATCTCACTTACATTTCTTTACATTTATCAGCTTTTGGAAAGTTCTAATCAATTGAATTACTTTGGTTCAGTACTGTGAGATTTTTCTGTAGCTCTTTTTAACAAGCTTTAAGCTGACAATGGTACAGCTTTTAACAAGCTGTGTGACCTTGCTATTCATCTTCTGTGTGTTTATGAAAATGTTGAACAGTGTAATTTCTAACACAGAATCTTACAACATGTTTCTGGTAATCTTCCTGCATTATGAAAACGTGATGTTAAAAGTATAAAAATCCCAGAATAATTGTCACCAACTTTATAATACTTTCCAAGAATTCGATACCTTTCAAGCATAGTTTCCTTTTTACGTGCTCAGTTTGCCTTTTTTGGTGTTAATATTTTATTATAGTCTGAAATTGGCCTATGCTGATTATGAAAGCATACCTAAAAATCGTAAAGTCACTTTTCATGCTACTGATTTTTTGCTGTTACTGTGTTCTGCAGTGGAAAATGAATTTGGTTTATTCCTTCTGTATTTTCTGTATAACCATAATCTTCACCTTCACGTGCGTCTTGCACTTTCCACATAAGTAGGTTATTTCAAGGATGGTAAACTTAACTGCTCTGAGCATATATGTTTATTTAAATATTAATTTCCTTTTATTCTTTAGCACATTTAAATGTAGTAAAAAGTCTCTCTTTGTCGTGAGAAGCGAGCAGTCTTCCTGGGAAAAAAGATACATAGAGAGTCATCTTAATTTTTTTTTGGAGGCGCTTCCATTGCAGTGATGAATCATGTTAATTCTCTTTGAGTGAATTTAAATTTTGAAATTTAAGGCTTGTTTATACCTTTGTGGAAATATAGCTGTGCAGAAGACTTTTAAAACTTTTTTTCACCCCTGCCAGCCAAATAAATGGGATTTCCCATGGCCAGCATGCAACCTCTGTACTGTTTGTGGGTCCTAGCTGTTGTTGGTTGTGGACCTAATGGATAAACTGCAGCTGAGATTTAAAGGAGATAAAAATGCTTGTTCTTCCCTTTTCTTCCCTATGAGCCAGTTATAATTTGGTAACTTGAAGGGGTGAGAACAGGTATCAACCCTGTGTTTGGACTGTTATTTTCCTTCCAAACCACCTGGACTTCACTGGTACTCAGCCTGACTTCTGGGGCTCATAGTCACCCATCTTGCTGAAAGTTTCTGATATCTCATAGAAAGTTCTCAGCCACTGCTGCTCTTTGGCCTCCTTAATGACTTGTATGGAATTGTCAGCTTTGAAACCCATCCACTGTTCCTTTAGATAAGCATTGCCTCAAAAAGGAGAAACAAGACCATCTTCCTCAAGGACAAGCAGCAGTTCTCTTCTTAGTGAACCCTTGTCAAAGGACTGATATTGGTACGACTGACTCTGCAACTGTATTACTTCTGGTACAGTTTTGCTGGATTTTTTCAAAGGACATTCAGACATTGACTGATGGACTTTTAATGTATCTACCCAAGAAGCTCATGGAGAGTGTTTTTAGTGCTTGACCAAGAGCAGATTTAAAGGAGATTGCTTAGTTATCTCTCTGTCCTGCTGTGTTTGACACGGGGATGTGCTTATTAACTCTCCACTTACCGTGCATAGCTTTGTGTCAGAGGATGTCTTTTACCTTGTTACTGCCTTTACTCTTTGTTCTCTGTCACTTTTTTGACTCTGTTGGGTTGCTTTTACCTTTGTGTAGACCCTTTGCCTGTATAGAGAGTGTAGGTAGAGGTTCTGCTGCTGGAAACAATGAGACTGTTAAGTGTTCATACTGCATGTAAAATATCTAAGTCAAAACTATAATATGTTTCTAGAGGGGACTTTTTGTTGAGCTGAAAATTCCATAAAATTATAGGAAGGTAGTCAGCTGGAATTTTTCCATTGCATTTACTGACTCATGGGGTAACTTGCATGCCCTTTCAAGGAAGCAGAATTGTACTGGCATAAATGCATGTGTCCTCCAATTTTTACTCATAATGTTTTGTGATTTTTGCTATGAAATACATTTTAAGGTTAAAATTAAGCATCATCTGTTTCTGAGCAAAATTTTTATCTCCATTTTTGTTCAAAGCTTTTAATAATTAATTTAAACTTCTGTAAAATCAGCTAATTTGTGCCTTGTACTATCAAATACTGTTAGCTACTAAAACCACACTGTAAACCACTCAGATTAAGTGAGCACCAGAAACGTTTAATGGATTATTTACACCTTATGCAGACGAGATGTTCATCTGGTAGAGGTGGCATTTATGCTCTAACCTTTATGCCAGAGGTGAACACCTTGTACCAGTGAAAGCAGAGTCTTGTCAGCCTGAGGGGCTGGTGCTTGTCCTCTCCCTGCACCATTTTGTGTGCACGTTGAGCGTGGGGTGTTTTAAAGGCACATCTGCACATCTTTCAATCAATTCCACTTAATTCACATACAAATCACATGGTACCATTGCTGCTATAGCTTGCAATTAAGTTCTGGTTTTCACATGCAGTTAAACTTAGAGGTGGGGTCTGACTCTGGGTTGTTATCAGTACTGGAAGTGACAGCTTTGTGTCAAGTTTTGTAATTTCTACTGGTAGCGATCTGAATTTTATGAAGTAAATATTTTCTTCGTAAGGTACACAAAATAAAAATTATACATGAAATGTTAATTGTAAAACTGAATTAAAAAATTGTTCATTTTGGACTTTTCTAGTTGTTTGCAGCAGTCTACTAATTTGAAACACTTTTTCATTTTGAGAATTTTAGTGGAAGGCTTTTAATTTGCATTTTGGATTAAAGCTACCAGCTGTGTGGCTTCACATAGCCTCTGGAACCAGATTCTGCTATTGCTTTTATATTTAAAGTGAACACATAACTATGTCAGTGATGTTTCAAAAGTATCCTCCCTTCATTCAAGTCATATTGGAAAGAAAACTTGAACAAAATTATCAAAGCCTGGGGGGGAAAAGTTTTCTGTCCTTTGGGTATAAGTTTTCTTTAAATTTTTTTCCAAACAAACTATAACTGTTCTAGCCATAACACTTTCTTTCTTTCTTTCTTTCTTCTGACTTATTCTCAGAATGTTTTTATACTTCTTGCTCCTGTTACATCCAATTTTCTCTGTAACGTGTCTTAAAACCCAAAACTTTATGCACAGGGGTTCTTTGAGGACTGTCTGTTATTTGCATGCTATAAAAACTTCTGAGATGTTCTTGTCCCTGTAGGAAATTAAGATTTTTTTTTTTGAGCTTTGAATTGGAATAAATGCATTGTCTCAGAAGTAAAATTTTGACTATATACTTCACTGCATAACTTTTCTCACTCCATATTGGAAACTCAATAATCATAAATGTAGCTTCAAGAATAAAGCACCCTAAAGCTTTTTTTTTTAAATGGAAGAAATTAAAACAAATTGCTTTCATTGCACGTCTAAATCTTCATTTAAAAAGCAACAATGTAAATAAAATAATGAATATTTTGGGAAATGTGCTGGGAGTGAGATGTCTAAACATGTCTAGGACTTTTAGACATGCAGTAGTGGATCAGTTTTGGATTCATAGTTAATACAACCAAGCATCTTGTTTGTGCCCTGTAAATTTACAGGTTTGTTGGAGGGTCCAATTTAAATGTGTTACATACTGCAAGTCACTCTTTCTACAAGTCACTCTTTCTGCTGTGTGAGAGGGGTGGAAATTTGCTGGAAATTATTAGCAGAATGTCAGTTTTTCTGGCAGTTAAGGAATATACTCTGTTAGGGACGCTGTTGGCAATAGGTACATTTTCTGTTCTTATTAGAATTCTCTTGTGAGACTGGAGATTAGTTTGACCAGAGACTGGAGACATTTGTTTGAAGGAAATGTGTGTCTTTTCAGACAAATATGATATGAAGAAAATAATGTTGGATTGTGCAGGAATGATTTTTGGATCGAATGGGAAATTATTATGCACTTAATTCCTGACGAAGCAAGCAGGTATATTGTATCTTTAATCTTCTTAAAATATGATTATGTTGAAAGCAGGCATTTTAGTACATTTTAAAATGGGCATGATTGGCTTTCTACTGTATTTGAACCAAAACTTTATTTCTGAAGAGGGAATTGCTTGTAAGTGCTGTTGGCATTTGACATGGCCAGCCAGCATTGGCTGCTAAGCAAGTTACTGACCTAGTTCTAAATATATTTCTTTTTCTTCCTCCCAAAACATTGTTGCTGTTGTGCTTGACCGTTTCTTTTACCTGTATCACCTGATACAGGGTACCTAAATTTCACAGGCATATTGGGACTAAGGAAGAGTTGCTTATGCCAAAAAATGTGGAAAACCATAAACCGAATTGGAAGATAGGTTTTTTTCCAGGGAATGCAAAAAAAACAAACCCAAACAAAGGAAAACCAAGCAAACAAGAAAAAAAAAACCCACTAAGCCTCCCCAACAAACCTACCCCATCCCCCAAAGAAATCCAAAATACACACAAAAAAAACCCATACAGGGGATGTAACTTAGAATCTATTAAGTCCATTAAGAAATTGCTCTCAACAAAACCACAAAAGTCCTGGCGGTTTCCAGTGATACTTTTGCATATCTTGTAATGACTGCTGGAACTCTTAATGTTGTTTGGTGACTTGGGGTGATTTTAAATGTTCATCAGCCATTCAGGACCTTAGTTTGCACCTCAGCTCAGTGTGATCTGTTTGAGCTCCTGCTATGAACAGACGTTTCAAAAGGCCTATTCCCCGTCCTATTTCTAATATTGAAAAGAGTGGAGAATTTAGAAAGCGGATTCAAGGTTGTCATCAAGGAAGGAATATGGAAGTTTTTGTTAATTTGAAAATCAATGTTAGAGTTAGAGAAGCAGGAAAGTGCTCATAACCCAAGCTCATAACTGCCCAGGGACTGGCCATTTGCTCTAGGTTGCATTGGGGTATGAAACACTTCATTTTGACTGTAGAGAACCAGCAGGGTGGCTTTTCTTCATGCTTTGTAATTTATTGTCATCTATTTCTAAGCCAACACATGACCCAGCTTGTGATATCTATTAGTGATTATTCTAAGTATCATCATTGAATGCACCTATTTTTTCATGGAGAAAGCAATCCCCAGGTTTAACATATGTACAGGGAGCGAGGAGAGGAGGAAGCAGGCTGATAGACTCTGGAGAGGGAACCAAGTTATTTTACGTTTTGGCAGTTTGTTGTTCCTTGAATGATATTTACCATGGATGTGTGACAGGTACCATTGATAAGTTATTCAAACTTGAGAGCAGTATCTGACTAGAATTAGGGGGTGGTGTGTGGAGTTTGGGTGTGTTTATAGCAGATGTTTAGGCTCGATTAGCTGATACTTATTTCATCCAAGTGTCCAAAGTGGCAGAGTTTATTCAGCGGTTCATGTTTTTCTTCAGTTTACTTAATGTAAATCTTCTGAGTTGCACCATGCCCTTCAGTTATGCTACAGAACAAAATTCAAGTCTGGCCTCACCACTGTAGTGGTTCATTTTTTTTCAGAGAGGTTGTTGCATATATTTTAAAACAATTTTAAAGTTTTCAAATGCAGTTGAAGATGTTGCATAACTATGTTTTTACGCTGTGAGAATGGATTGAAGTACACTCTAATGGCTAGGAAATGGAGGATTTTTCTCTCAGTATTTTGTGTTTAAAATGAGTTGTGCTGTCATATTAACACTGTATGTATGCTAAAAAGCTCTACTGTGAATTCGTTATGGGTTTGGTTTCTCTTCCCTGTTAAGACACTTTTTTCTTCCATTGTCTATTTGATTATCCTCCCTGTCATTTTTCTCCCTAATTTTCAGGTGGAACTTCCATTTCATTAGCTCAAGCCCATTTCGGCTTGTTTCACATGTCATTTCCTGTATAAGCATTCCTGGTTTTCCTCTTTATGCTTTGAAGTATTTATACAGTTATCACTTTTCACTTTCTATTTTTAAACATTTTAATATAGTCTAAAAATCCTTACGTCTTAAATATGATTACAAATATATTCTTAAGGGTTTTCTTTAATTTCTTATGGCTTCTAAGAAAATAGTTGACTTCTGATAAAGCTCTTTGTAAAGCCGGAACTTGGTGCAGCATGGTGTTGGTGCACTTTTGAAAAATCATTAGATAATTTGATGCACATATTATTCACTGTTGTTCTACTTTTACCATCATTACACTTATGATGTACACCTGGAAAAAAGTTATTGGCAGTAATTTCAGTGCCTCAGGTCGTTTAATATGTAAAAATTATACCGAATAGTTTAAAATGACAGCAGGCTTTTTTCCTATTTCATTATCAGTCAGTCCTTAAAATCTCCCATCTTAAATCTTTGACAGTTAAATGTCATTACTTAGTTCCTCTATCCTCAAAACCACAGTGTAATCTTGGAGTTAGGAGATAGCTGCCACCAGCACTGGATTCCCCAAGGACTGGAGCTTTCAGGGGGGATTAGTATTGTAAAGCACCTATTTTGAGCTCCACTCCAGGACTGACAAAACGTGTGTTTCTCATTCCTTTCAGGCTCTCTTATTCCCTGGGTTTCTCGCAGTGGTGTCTTTTTTTTTTTCAGTTGCTGTTTAATTAGTCTGATAATGGCTCATTTGATTCTAACAGCCCTTGCCTTTTGGGTTGTTTTCCATTACGTGGAAAAAACATTACTTTAGAATTCTCATAATCCAATGAAAAGCCACTCTTTTGAATGAAAATTTAGCCAAGAGATTTCTTTATGTGGAAACCAGCAATGTTAAATGCTGTGTACCTTAATGAATTCCATGTTGCTCTTGCCTTCCCCCTCCCCACTTCTGTATCATACAATCATATCATAGAATGGGTTGGGTTGGAAGGAACTTTAAATATTATCCAGTTCCAGACCTCCTGCCATGGGTGGCGACACTTTCCACTAGATCAGGTTCCTCAAAGCCCCATCCAACCTGGCCTTGAACATTTCCAGGGATGGGCATTCACAACTTCTCTGGGCAACCAGTTCCAGTGCCTCACCACCCTCACAATAAAGAATTTCTTCCTAATATCTGATCTAAACCTGACCTCTGTCAGTTTAAGGCCCTTACCCTTGTCTTATCCCTACATGCTCTTGTAAGAAGTTCCTCTCCAGCTCTCTTGTAGCACATTTAGGTACTGGAAGATGCTATAAGGTCTCCCCAGGTTCTTGTTTTATCCAGAACAACCCCTGCTCTCTCTTCCTGTCTTCATAGATAAGATGTTCCAGCCCTCTAAGCATCTTCATCACCCTTCTCTGGGCTCACTCCAGCAGGTCCACATCCTTCCTGTGTTCGAGAGCCCAGATTTGGACACATGATAAGGATTAGTTTTTAAACCTTTTAAACAAAAGAGCTTTACTATGATAATAACTGGTTGGAATAGTGAGTGTTTTCTTGTAAACCTTATGGAAGCTCTAAGTACTTGTAAAATATTTTTAATTGCTGGTCAGGAGTTGTTTGGGAATCATGAGCTTGTTGTAGATCAGAATGAGTCTGTCTAATCTTCAGTGTCTTGTTTCCAATGGGAAATGTGCTGAGTGTTTAAAAAAAAAAAGGCATTGAGAGCTACTCTGTAGGAATGTTAACAGGTATCATACATGGTAATTGGAGAAGGACTTTAAACTTGCAGCTCAATTCTTCCAGAGTAAACCTGCATTCTTTAATGATGCTTTACTTCACTAACATGTGCATCCCTTTATCTTCAATAGTGAGCTAAAGAGTGGAAGTCTGTTCTTCTTCTGTACCACTAAAATTGTTTGTATGTGCTGCTCTCTTGAGACTAATACAGGGACTCTTTTTCCATGAGTGTTCCTGTGGCTTTGGTTGCTGTGGCCATTTCTCTTGTTTTAAGCATTTCTTTTGGCAAAGGAATGTTTCTGCAGGGTCAATAATGTTCCAAATAAAAGAATATAAACACCAGTGTGTTCTATGTATTCACTAGCCCAATGTATCCCTACAACATCTTGCCTGCATTGATTTATCTGCAGCCAAACTCCCACTGCTAGGGTAGCTAGTTATAGTATAAAATGTATTGTATATAATTATAGTACCTTCTTGTATTCCTTGAGTTTATTTTTATGTGCTGCTAGAAGTAATAGCTTTAATTAAACTTATCTGTCCGTGAATTAGAAGTTTTCTTTCACGTGCCACCCACTTATTTCCAATATCACATATTAAGGTAGAATACTGTTAACTGGGAGAGTGTCATCTCTAACTAGTATTAATTATTGTCATCAAGATTTCAATAAAATCAGTGAAAACTGTAAAGACTTTGTCAAATAATAGAAATGCAGTGAAAATTATTCCTGAACAGTATTCCATGGTTTGAATCAGAATGGTAATTAAACCATTTCTAAATAAAGTAAATATTTTAAATGAGATTTTTATCAAATGTTAGACCAGCTTTTGTAGTATTTTTCTAGGTTTTTTTCTGATTTTTCTCATTTTTAAGGACTTGAGCACTAATTCTGGAAAAAGTGCTAATTCTGGTAAATCTATGTTTTGACAGATAATGTTGTTTTTTCTATACTTCTTAATTCCTCTGCCTTCTTGTCTGGCAATTTCCATTTCTCTTACCCAAGATACTGAGCCCTGTTCTGTGAAAAAATGCTGCCATGGTACTGTCAACTGAAATGTATTAAGAGAACATTGCAAGATATTGGATTCCCCTTGTTGACATACAACTATACAGTGCAAATTACAAAGCTTCTCTAAAGCTTTAATGCTGGTTTTTTTGCCAATGAACATGAAATTTGAAATGCACTAATACTTTTGACCAGCAGAAGGGACCTGTTACCAATATATTTAGAGATACATTCTGAGTAGCACCACCACAGTAGATAATTAAAGGTTGTTTTTCCGTTATCATTAAAAATGTTAGTCCTTCATTAGGTTTGCAGACATGTTTCATAAGGTATATTGTCTACTTGCAAGTAAGAGTCATCTTACATGCTCAGACTCTTGCTCTACACCAGTGTCTTAAGGAAGCAGTTACTTTCAGCATATGATTTTTAGTTAGTCTCTTCTATGACCTTGTTTTTGCACATGCTCCTTCTCCTTTTTGTGGCAGTTTGTGTATTCTTTGACTTAAACTTCTGTGTGTGTTTCTGTGTTAAAAAAATCTAACTGCCCACTCAAAATGAGAGGAGCTTTATTTACTGTGTGTGCACATAATCTGATTGGTAGCTGTGGGCATTTGATAGTTTTAAAGAAAAAAAGAGCTCATTTTCTTTCAAGGAAATGGGAACCTGTCAGCCAAGCAAAACTGGTGCCTCTGCCAAGCCTTTATGTGTGAGCAAAAAAGTATTCACTCAACTGAGATGAATTTTCTCTTCTATGTGTATTTTCTGTAAATTATCAACCATGTCTCTTGTTTTCTGCTTTCAAAATGGTATAACATAGTGAGTTTTAATGACCACAAACTGTGGGTTTTGATAGAAATTATATCAACTGTTCTTTGTGTGAGGAATGACCTCAAACTTGAAATTTCTAGCTTTATTTCAGTTCCAATCTGTACTAGAAAACAGCTGTTTTGTGTGACATCTCTGGCTCATCTGCTTGTCCTGCTTTGCATTTTGACCTCCATCCAGCAACTGTTATCATAGAAAAATGACCTTCAATGAAAAAGGTGGAGAGATCAATCACCAGTGCCCAGTGATGTCTCAATTACAACACAAAACTAAAAATCTAATTTTTAGATTTGAAGGAACATAAAAAATGTTATTCAGAGAACAGTAAGTCTCTACAGTCCTACAATGCACAAATATTCATGTATCATAGAACACTAAACATATGTTCAGGCACTTAAAGCCTGAACTTTGGTCTCTTCTCGTTTATTTTTACTTTTCCTACTTTTCTTAAACCAGACATAATTTGTTTTAATATGAAGACAGGGAAAATGATTTGTTAGAATATTAGCAATGCTTTAGTTCTTTAGCTAAGCTGTACATTACAAAAAAATGGTGCCTTCTCAGAGGGCTGTAGTTTGCTGGTAACTTCTGGGTGCAAAATGATGCCACATCCTGTGTGAGAAGCAAGTGAGGATGAGGAGAGTTACCTGAGTGAAGTCTGTTTGCAGGGAGGTCATTCACCTTTCCCTCGCAGTAGGAATGGCTGAAGGCATACCTGAAGCTTCCAAGGAATCTACTTCCATTCAAAGTTAAGTGTTTAAATTAAAGCTTTTCCAGCCAATCATTTGTGTTCTGCTAAGGCAGTCGGTAGCTGAGCACCTGATCTTTCCCTGACTGTTTCAAACAGCAGTATGGACTGAAAGTGCTGCCTTTCAGAGTGAGACACTGCTCTAGTTAGTCTGTTATAAAAGCACAGCTGGCATCAATGATACAGTGGAAAGTAACTTATTTTATACTCATCAGTATATAGACAAGTTCATGGCAAGACCATAGTTTAAGATGATGTAGAAAATTTTAAACTGAATAGCTATTTCTGTATCAATACTGTGTTAAAACAGAAGGGGTAGAACTTGCATCTCTGTAGATTGTGCAACCTGAAAAAATCTCTGAAAAACCCAAACAAGACAAAAAACTGATCCCTCAGTCCAGAGACTTATCTTGCTGTTGTAGTACCTCCCTTCTTTCAGTACTTTTTCCAGTGTATATTTCTGTCTTAGAAAAAGGACAGTAGGATAAAAGCTTAGGCATAAAATATGCCATAATAATATTTGTGTAGATCTGTGTTAGGAATTGCTGGACATTTAGTCCAAGTGTGAGACTGACCTCTCTTCTGAAGAGCTGTATTTCTGTTCCAGTAGAAGACCAGAAATGGTCCTCATTTGAAGTGTGAGTAGTGATAAGGGATAAGTGTTTGGAGTGAATAAAAAGTCTTAAGATTATTCTCGTGCTACTGTTTAGAAACAAGTGCTGTGAACATTATGTAAATAGTGGCTAGCAATTGGAGGGGAAGTGGAATATATGGGGATTTGATTTGATTGGGGGGGTGCTTGATTTGCTTGGGTTTGGTTTGGTTGGGTTTGTTGTTTTGTTTTTTTTTTTAAAACATTGCTCAGTGAATAGCTCCAAATGTCAGTTTTGGTGTAATTTTAAGGAGTAGCTTCTACATAACTGTGGCCTTCCCATAGTCACTGGGGAATGGAGCACCAGAGTTGCACAAGTATGGAATTTTTTTACCTGATGGCATTCTCTTCAAATATGTCAGTTAACTTAAGCACTTGGAAGTGAGGGGGTTTCACTTAATTGAAATGAAAGGTGATTTGGAAATCACAATGCAATTAACTGAAAGAACATAACCAGATAGTCCCTGGCACATGGCTGAGGATAAATGGCTTGTCAGGGTGTCCCAGAGTTGCTCTGCAGTTGTGCATACATGTTCTACACAAAAATTATGGTCTACTCAACTCAGCTTCTTAACCACCTCCTGTTTTCTGTCATGCTGCAATCATCCTTTCAAACCTGAAAAGTGAGGATGATCCTGGTTTCATGGCAAGTACTCCAGACAAGCAACAGAAGAGATGTGAGGTCTGGACACTTGAAAGCTGTGTGTGAACACTCTTAGAGGAGGAGGATGTATCTCACCCATGTAAACAAAACACAGTTCCTTAGAAATACGTGAGGTTTTCAGTCTGTATAAAGATCTCTCGAATGGAATAATGAGAATGACTGAGATATAACAACTTCAGAATAAATGGCAAGGGAGGTCTCTTGCCTTGTTGAGGGTGTTTCTTGACCCTTGTGGCTGTCAGTCTTTAACTTTCATGATTAGTGGTAGTTACATCTTTAATGCTTCCTCTCCTTTAAGGTTAGTGTACTGTAAATCACTGTAATTGTATGTCCATTACTTGTATAATTATAGTCTGTATTTAGGCTTTGGATTTTGTGGAGTATACATTCATAGCACAGGTATCTGTGTGTAACTGTTGTTACGCTTCAGGTTGAACCACTTTCCATTTTACAGTTAATTGGGAAAAGTTTACCACTCCAACCACTTTGCATGTCTGAGACTTTTTACATTCAGGTCAGGAATTTGGCTGGCTTTCAGTATGCAAACTGCTTGATTAAATACTTTTTGTTGTTGTTTTCTCAGGAGAAATTATTCATTACTATAGTTTTTAATCCAAATAAACAAAAGCATGTGTATTCAGATACAACATTCGTGTGTCTTTGTTCACAACACTAGGTAGGAATTCTAATTTATTTGTCAGAAAATTTTTGCTCTGTTTAGGGACATCTGTCATCTAGCACTTCCTTTCTACTTCTTGACGTCTGCACTGTCCAGGTGTCTTGCTGACACTGAAGTCTGTAACTGATTGTGGTTTCTTTCATGTATGCTACATTTTTATTCTCTATGTTCTCCTGGGCTATTACTATAAGGTTTTTTTTTTACTGGAATTAATCTTCAGAGTAATTCAGTGTGTGTAACTTAAAAAAAAAAACAGCTGTTTTAAACCAAATACATCCTCCAGGTTTATTAAAACAAAAATACTTCTGAAAGCAACTCCTCTTGGGGAGAGAGGAGCTATTCCAGATTTTGTTATCATAAGGAGAAGTTTGTCAGGCACTTAAAAGGAGAGCAACTTGTATTTAACTAAACAACTGGACTGTAGATATGTTGCACATTGAGTTTATTAGATTGTACATACACGTGTTAGATCGTGTGTGCTTGTATTCAGTAACACCACTTGAAATACTTGATGGTAGCTCTTGCTGCTTGTGTAAGAAAATTTTAGCATTTTATGATACTCTAAGGAAAAAGAAAAGTCATCAACTGGAAGAAATGGGAGTAAAGTGCAGAACTATTTACAAAGTCAATCCAGTCCTACTCTTTTGTAACGTGCTATTACTGTCTTAGCAGTTCATATCTAACAATAAAAAAGTCGTTATGCAGAAACATAATATGTTCTATGGTGTAAATTTATGCAGACTTTCTGTGTTGTGTTCACATTTCATGTCTTAGTGCTGTAGTCAAGTGGCCATGGTAACTGGACACAAATTTTTGCTGCTGTCAAAATGTGGTACTGCTTTCTTTACCACTGGCCAGTTATTACAGTATTTCCTAAATATTGAAAATTTAGGTTCTGATCCTGAAAGTATTTCCTGTGTATAATCTTTAATTTCACATGCATCAGTCATTTTAACAGCTCATGGGATTACTTAAGCAAAAAACAAAGCACATGCAGGCATTTTTTTCAAGTGTGTATTTTTAACATGCAGTATCTATTTCTGGCAAGGGCAAGTATGCATCACTGTTGCAATTTTGTTAAATCATCCTGTCACCTACAGTGTGTTTCACTGGGGTTCGTGGTCTGGACCATTATATTCCTGAAAGTTGTGCAAAGATTTAGAAGGTTTGCTTGTATTCTTAAACACTGCTTTTCAGGAAGTAAAAATGGAGAGTCGAGTGAAATCCACTACAATGTAATTTATAACCAATTATTTTTACTTTTCAGATGTTCCTCCTGCGGATCAAGAAAAGCTCTTTATCCAGAAGTTACGACAATGTTGTGTACTTTTTGACTTTGTTTCTGATCCACTAAGTGACCTAAAGTGGAAGGAAGTAAAACGAGCAGCTTTAAGTGAAATGGTAGAATATATCACACACAATCGCAATGTGATTACAGAACCTATTTACCCTGAAGTAGTACATATGGTAAGTGATTTAACAATGAGAACTTCTTATTTTATAATGCAAGGTTGTTTCTTCAGCTGTATCAGTTTATCTCAAGAAATTTTATTGAAATCTTCATAAAAGATCAACTGTGTTTGCACATCTGCAAAATAAAAACAGGGCTTTGACATCCCATTGCCAGTGTTGATTCCTGTCTTTGCAAGATAGAAATTGGACACATGTATGAAGCAGAATTAGCTTATAGTTTAAGTTCATAAAAATTAAATCTTGTATTTTAAAAAATAGATATTGCTTTTCTTCCCCACAAATCTGTTTTAAAATAGATCTTAATGAAAATGGAGAGGGAAGTTAAATATATCTAGCTATTAAAAAAATGTAGATTGTAAAACTGAATATTTGAAAAAATTATAAGATTAGGAATAAGATCACCTTGACACTTAATCTTATGTAATCCTATTTGGAGATTGATTTTTTTCTTTTCTGTGTTCAGAGATGAAAATGAGTCAGACTTTATTAAATACACGGCAGATGAGGGTTCTGCTGGAACAAGCTATGTGAACCATTCAGACCTGCATTGTTTCTGCCTTCTCACTATCCAAATCCTAGCCAGCTAGACCTAGTTTATTTTTCTATCATGTGAAAGTCCACCCCAGAGGTGGCCATGAAGCTACAGCAGAGTCTTTCAGCTCTTGTTGTGCTGATGAGACACCAGTTGCCTGCAGTAGCAGTTGGATTGAGGTCTTGTAGCTGTTGTCTGCAGTACCCAGAGAACAGAAAGTATCTTTTGAAATTCCTGACTAATAAACCTACAAGAAACTCTGCCCTGTGTAACATATTGTTTTTTCCTAAGAATTTAGAGCTTAGGATGACTTTTCAGGGGTTGAGAAAACAGTGCACCTCTAACATAAATATGAACTTAAACAAATTTAGGTGTCTTCCTGCAAATTAGAGACTTTGAAGCTTCTTCAAAGACTCCAAGGATTTATAGCATGAAAGATCTTGCTTATTCTGAAGATTGTTATCTAAATCAGCCATAAGTGTTTGCTGATACAGAAATTACTTTCATGAGAACTTCTGAGTATATGAGTCTTATGCATAACTCTGGATGCCAGCACCCAAAGCATTGAGGATGGTTAATGAGGAGATGTGGGATCATGGCTTTTCCCATGTTTTCATAGCTTATTTATATCTAGTTTTTTTGTAATTGATTGCTTGTTTTGGAATACTTGACACTGATGAAAGGAGAGATATGAAAGAGAATAAGCTTGCTGAGACTTCATTTGGGTAAAATGGAGTTCATGATGAGTTTTTGAATACCAATGGCAGACATTAGTGTTTGCTCTGAGCAGGAAGTCTTAATGCAGGCACAAGGGATGAAATACAGGCAGTTATCTTCCATCAAACAGTTATGGCCAGAGTATATTTGGCTGAGGACAATATATACTTTCTTTGCTTTCAGATGCAACTAGTGGTAATAAGTCTGCACTTTGGTCAGTTTAATAAATGTTGCAGCAGAATTTGGCTGCTACCTGAATTGCCAGGGTTTGGCTGGTAGCACACAGCGTCTGTTCTTTCAGTGAATTTAAAATGCTTTCTATGTGCAAGGTTCTAAAGGGTGTGGGGTGTGCTCACATGGGACTTACACAGTACTGTGAGAGACAGTGTCAGTAAAGGCATCTGGACTGGTATTTTCAGATGGTTAAATTCAGATAGGTGTTTTTTGTTTGTTCATCTGATGCAGCAACTGTATTCTTCCTGCAGTAATATTATCATTACCTTCCTTTCAGGCATGTATGTGTAGACTGAGGTGTACATTTGCTAAGTTCTGGCCATACATTTGGATTGACAGTAGGGATTTTAAGGAAAAATAAACCTAATTTCCTTGTGTGCTTGAAGACTTTTCCAAGAGACATTGAAAAGTTATGTGCTGCTACTACCACTGAATTATGTTAAGAAGGAATAGCATTTTTGGTAAAATCATGAGTGATTAAGAAATACTCAGAACTGAGAATGGTTCTCAGTTTGGAAAGTTTGTGGACTTGGTAGTTGGCATAGAAATTGGAACTTCACTGTGCCATTCTGCCAGTCTTCACAATTTGGAGGTTACTTGTTTGTGTCTGTATGTATGTGTACATTCTCTCTCTCTATATATGCGTGTGTCTAAGTTCTGTTTGGTTTTGTTAACATATTATGTAGGCCAATCACTTAGGGCAATGAATTTCACAAGTTACCTCTTTAATAGTAATACTTGTATAATAATATGTTTCCTTTCCCAAAGCTTTAAATGTTCTTTCTTTCTTACAAGAGATCTTGTCTTTATAATCTGATTCTCTTTTATTCTTTATAATTCCTAGTGCTGGTGTCACGTCCTTTCACCCACCAATAAAGTCTTGTCTTTAAGTTATATATTCATTTACTGGCTTAGCTAATAATTTAATATTAAGCCTAAGTCTCCTTTACAAAAGTTATGGGAAATTGATTTCTAAAATGGATTTAATGTTACTCTCCAGAATGGATTCAAGAGTGTTTTCCTTTCTTCCTCAAAGAGCCAGCTGACATGTCCTTTTCAAGTTCTTTTTATATTTCTAAGCAATGATGTGATGAGAAAGGAAATGTTTTCATTAACTGTTTGTATAACAAGTTCCATTTCTCAGGTATAATATAAGTACTTCTTCTCAAAACTAAGCCATGTAGGCAAATGTCTGATTTTTTGATGAAAAGCATCCATTAAAAGTTCTTATTTGGAAAAGAAGATATGCTTTTTTTTTAAGTTGGCTTTTGAAGAAAACAGGGCTTTATGAGAATATTCTGTTGTGTACTAGCTTGTCAGAAGCACAGGATATTAGGATATTAGTTTTGTAGAACTTTGTGACAGTTGGTAACTGTGTCGAATACAGACTCAAATTAATGCTGGTTTCCACCTCAGGGCAGGATGGGCAGTATCTGGATCGTTTTAAGAGGGACTGTGAAAGTGAACATCAATACTAATTATTCACTTCCCCATCTAACCAGCCAGAAGGTATTGAGGAGAACTGGGGCAGTACTGGATGTGCAGGTGTTCAGGGTTTTAGTGTTCTGAGAAAGAAGTAGATCAACAGTATATAAATATGACTTATTTCTAAGCTCCCATAATAATTTCCTTAGTAATGATGAAGATGAGATCCTTCTGGATGTTAACATTTTTGTGAAGCACATAGACTAATACTACATTTTTAATATGATATTACATGTAGGAACAGATCTAATTTTATTCAGCAACTGAATTGGTTTTCACTGCAACTTTTCATGCATTATTAAAACTACCTGCTCAGTTATACCCATGGGAAGTTGATTTATGTCTTTTTTGAGAGGGGTTGCAGGTGTGGTGTTTTGTGTCTCTTACTGTTATCCCTTGGTCTAGAATAACAGCTGTTGCTGTGAATAGAGGTGTGCTACTTGTTGCTCTGTTTACCTGTTAGGTTGGCTTCAGTCACCTGAGTACAGAAGGCAGAGATTTTCAGTTTATACAGCTCTTCATTCCGAGCTGCTCACATCAGGCTGCTCAGCAGAAAGCAGGAGAAAATGTGTAATGATATGTCTGATGCTTACTTGCTTAAAAATATACTCTAGTATTTTATGAAATGGGCCACCAGAAAAATAGGGTGTTTGACTACCATTACAGCAAATATCTCCAAAGTGGTAAAAATGCAGGTTGTTTGCTTTTCCTTTTTTTTTATTCTCCCATCCTCCTAAGTTATGTCCTTTGAAGTCAAGTGTTGTCAGTGCTAACAGCACAGAGAGAATTTTGGCTCACTAGCCAGTTTTCATAAAGACTCAAGCTTCATAAATTTGGAGGGGGGGGAGGGAGCTTGTGGGATTTTGTGGGTGGGAGGGGAACTGGGGAGGGGAATGTTTTTAAGTTATGCTATGTTTATTTATACTTCTCTGGGAAATTGGCCTTAGAGGAAATTGGGCTTTGCAGCTTGTCTTGTCTGTTTGTCAAAAGACTGAGAAGTTAAAAAAAGGTTAACCATTTGACAGAAAGGTAAAGGAGTCACTGATATTAATTCATTGTAAATTTTCCTAAATTTTGGTGGCTTAGTAGACAAGAGAGTTTCAGGATTTTACCTTTACTGAGAGATGTTGCAGCTTGATTTGAGCAGTTTTATATTCTGTTGGTCTAGGATATAAAACAGATCAAATCAGACTTCATTGGTTCCACTGCTCATGGAAAAAAATACTCTGTGGGTTTTAAATATTTTCATTTGCTATTCTCAAAACTAAAATGTACAAAACTTTGTTGCTAACACCTTACATGTCCCAGATTTTCTGCTTTATAGTGAGAGCCTGGGACTTTCTTATCTAAAAAATTCCAATTATTCTACCATTTACTTTACAACACTTGCAAGTTTTATGTATTGAGTCTAGACTTCCTGGGTTTGTTTTCCTGGAAGACTACTGATGATTGTAGATCTTCACTGTATTTGTGGTTGGTTGCTTGATGTCCATGCTTTTTAAAAGGGGAACATGAAGATATATCAGCTTTACTTTTAGTTCTCTGAAATAGTAATTACTCTGATATGTCAGTCTTTGCGTGAGTCAAACCTACATCTCAGTTGCTGGAATGAAGGAATATTATGAAGAAAAGTAGAGCATCAGGATGACTTTTCCTTCATGGGAATATAACGTACACCTTGCAGATTTAGCTGATGCAGTTCCATACTGCCTCCCACTGTCTGCTCTGCCATCTGTCAGATGTGAGATGGCAGGACAACACATGCTCCTTGGCCCTGCCAGTTGTTAGGTAATTCACAGCTTTATTTTAAACTGGAAATGGAGGTGTTAATGAGAAGAAGTCAGAATGTGAAGAGGGAAATACGGCATTCTGTTGCTTTTCCCAGAATCCCACCAAAGATGCATGGAATGCATTCTTCTGCAAAGAAGCATCTTTAAACTGAGACAGCTTAATCCTTCAGAGCTTACTAATAATCTTCAAATGATCAGCATGAAAGCTTTGATGCTATTTAAAAAAAAAAAAAGGCAAACAGCCCACCAAGAAAAAAAACCCACCACCAAAAACCTCAATAAAAATGTGTGTATGACACATGTGGTTATTATCTGTGATAGAATTTGGACATTCATAAAGACTGAAATTGTAGCATAAAGAATAGGTTTTATTCTTTGTGATGTTGGAGTAGACCTTGCATTCTGAATAGCCACATTATAAGTAAACGCAAATTTGTGTGGTTTGTGGTTTTTTTCCTTAAATTGAGCTGTACTGGTTGAAAGCATAGGAACCTTTCAACTGATCCAAAATAATGTTTTATTTGCTTCATCCTCAAATAAGGCATTCAGTTCTGTGCAAGTGCCAGTGGAGGGATCTTTTATTTTCTTTCCAGCTGGTCCTGGAGATGCCCTGTACTGGCATGTTTGCTGAGCCAAATACTGATTTTCTTGCAAAGGCTCTGTAAATGTTTCTGCTGCTCCTGGTGATGTAGTCTTCTGCAAAGAATTTTCATTTTCTTGACAAATCAGCTTTTCTGCCCTGTTGTCTCTTACTTTGCCAGACTTGAAAGTCTTAGAGTACATTTCCACTCTAAATGCTTGCAAAAAGACACCTCCAATCTGTTACAGCAATAGAATATCAATAACAATGTGTAGGTTAACTCTTCTTAGTACTTGCAGTGTATATTTAAGATGGAGCCTATATATATACCTTATGCTGAAGGTCCATGCAACCAGCTGCAGCTGATTTGATAAATCAGTTTTGTGCAGGATAGAGCTCTCTAAATGGTGTAGTCACCATTCTCATAGTGAGTGTTTACCAAAATTTATTTTTAAATATTGTAGTATTTTCATAAGCACAAAATGATCTGTGTATTTGAAAACAGAATTTACTTCAGTGTTATAAGAAGAAATAGACTTGAAGAGAATTTCTTTATGAAGCCCAATATGCTCAGTTGTTGCAAAGGGTCAGGACAGCCCACCCCTGTGGATTTATTTTGGCAGGCTTCTCTGTCTTGGGCAGTGTGTTCAAGCTGCTGAGAGACTGAGGCATTAGTCTTAAAGAATCACTTTGAAGCAGAGGCTGTTTGAGACCATATACTAATTTGAATTGATCTTTTTTTTTTTTTCTGTTCCATACAAAAGTAAGTTTAGACTACTCGGTACTGGATGGGTGATGAGTAAGCAACAAAATAGAACAAGGAAGTCTCTGTTGGGCACACTTGCATTGCTAAATAGATGACGTTTTTCTAGTCACTCAGCAATTTGGTTGTGTCATACCAATGACTGTGCCTTACTGAACACTCTGGATTACAACGGGAATTGAGGGATTCATTTCTTTTCAGTGCTGACAGCCTATACAGATAAAGGCTTCCTCGGGATTTCTTACTGCAGTGCGTAGAAAGCGAACACTTGCACAGTAACCCCCAACTTGCACACACAGTAAAGTTTTAATTAACTCCTCAGGGTGGGAGAACAATCGTTTGCAACACTAGCAAGTTGTTCCATTCTTATCCACAGTGAAGCCAGCTGGTTTTGCCAGCTGTCCTTCCAGGTGAAAATATAGAATATTGCAGACCTTTTAAAACCGTTGCACCATTCTAGGCAAGGTTACTCTTGAGAATGCTTGTTAAATTTATTCCTAAAAATGGTGTAATATTTTTTTGTTCGGACAACAAATGCTTTTTACTTTGCATTTGTGTTTATATGCATTGTGTGGATTGATACAAATGTGATTATTTGTGATTATGTATTTTTATCTAAAAACGAAAAAATCAAGCTGCATGCATTTAGTGATGGGGTGATTGGTCCTGTCAAAAACAGGACCTCTTAAAAAAGTTTTCATTCTATGTGACAGGGAATGGTTTTGTTTTTTTCTTTATTAGAGACTTGGAAACTCTCCTCATGTTTAAGGGGTTTGTGAAGGGTACTGCATTGGTTCATCCGTAGTACAAATGTACATCTAGACAAGCACTGGGAAACACAAAAATATGTGTGTGTATCAACAACTTGAAAAGCAATTCATGTTTACAGTCTGCTCCACTTCCATGAGAATACTGAATATTTTTCAGGGAGTTGAGAATTCAGAAAAAAGTGAAAGGTGTAAGGATTAGGATGTGTGTTTCTCCCCCTTCAGTGCTCCTGTGATGTCAGGTATATGGACATGGTTTAAGAGAAGTACCACTGGGAGGGGTGGAATTTGGTTTTGAAATGTTTCAGTGTGTGTACAGCCACTGTGTAAAATAAAACTAGTAATATTTCATAGAGAAGAATAGTTGTGAGTGATCTTTGGTTTGCATCTCTGCTTCTGACTTCTACTTTTGCCAGTTGCTGCAAGGCCTTATAAAGTGTGTATGTGTCGAAATGTTTGTATAAACATTTTATATACATTTGCTTGGGCTTTTAAACTATCAGAGCAATATCCTCATAAAACACATCCTGACAGTAGCTTTGTGCTTTAAAGAGTACAGCATGGAAAAGCGTTCTTTAAGTTAGAAGTCTTCCAAGAAGAATGAATGTTCCTCGCTGTTTAAGATGCTGTATTATATAGCTTGTATTTTTGCAAATGTTAATTAAAATAGTTCATGTAAGGAATTCTTGATCAAAACCATCTTTGAGGTCTTTTTTTTAATCATTCACTTGTTTCAAAATTCTTAAAGACACATGTCATTTCAGTTTGCAGTTAATATGTTTCGAACATTACCACCATCTTCCAATCCAACGGGAGCAGAATTTGATCCTGAGGAAGATGAACCAACCTTAGAAGCTGCATGGCCTCATCTACAGGTATTTCATGGAGACTAAGACATCACAGTCTAACAGATTTCTGAGATTACAGAATTGATAAACAAAATTCAGATTGATAAACAAAATCACTGTTTATTTATTCAAAATTGTTTAAGTCATGTGTTTATCTCAAACACTTTACTATACAATTTTCAAAATATGTTTATGGAATTTAAACTGATCATCTTTTTTAAAAAATACAGTTATACTATAGGTTAAAGGCTCATGGTTTCTTGTGGTAGAGATGTAACTGCTGAGATTTTAAATGAGCTTCCATTTGTCACTACGAATGCTTTGATCTGGCTCTGACAGAGCTTGAGCTTTCAGAGGTACCGTGACAAACAGAGAAGAACAGAGAATTTTTAAAACATGTACTTCTGGGCATGATAAATATTAGATTACTGTATGTCATTTGAGTAAAATCTAGTGATGGAGCTCAGCAGAATTTCAGGAGTTTAAAGAATCTCAAGTTCTTGTAATTTGTCAGGAGAGCAAGAGCAAAGCTTTTACTGTGTGATGCATAGATAAATATAATTAAAAACATTGTGAAGTTCTGAGCAACTACTTAGTAATTTTAGTAATGTGATACTTATAAAATGGTTTCTTGTTTAAAAGACTAATACTGATTTTTTGTTGTTTTTTATTCCAGCTTGTTTATGAATTTTTCTTAAGGTTTTTAGAATCTCCAGATTTTCAACCTAATATAGCTAAGAAATATATTGATCAGAAGTTTGTATTACAGGTGAGGTAAAAAAAATAATTTTTAACTTGAAGCTCTAAATTATTTTTACAGTACATTAGATTCAATTAAAGTGCCTCTCTTTTCCCTCTTTGCAGCTTTTAGAGCTCTTCGACAGTGAAGATCCTCGTGAAAGAGATTTTCTTAAAACAACTCTTCACAGAATATATGGGAAATTTTTAGGCCTAAGAGCTTACATCCGGAAACAAATTAATAATATATTTTATAGGTATGTCAGTATCATTGTATTATGGTGCATGTGATCAGGTATGTAGTTAAAACACTTAAGACACTGCTAGCAATTTTTAAGATTCTTAGTAAGTTTATACCTAATATTGCTACATCTAATAATAATTAATACCAGTCTGGCAGATTTAAATTAGAGTAGTCTTGCACATGATATTAATTTGGCAGCTGAAATTTGAGTTAGTTTATGATTTATTTAGTGGGTGGTTTGGTATCTTGTGTGAGGCTTTCTTTTCATATTGGCTAGTACTATTTGTATTACAGCAGTGCCTTAAACAGGTGTAGTTCTTCATAAGGCAGAAATTGAGCTGAAATCGAATTACTGAGAGATCTGTAATTTGCTTGAAGGAGCATATTTATTGCCTTTTCTTTCCTCAGAATTTAGATGTAATGTTTTGTTCTCATGAAATACTGGTTTAATTGCCATAGAATGAACTGTAGAATTATCCCTGAGACAAAAAAAAATGAAGATAAAAAATGAATCCACTGTAATATCAAAGATCTTTGGAAATGCTGTTATGTCCAGGGTGAATGCAAGATTATGGTGCCTGTTTTAATTTTTTTTATTTTGATACGCTTCTTTTCTCCAAACAACTGTGTTGTGTATCAGTTTTACACTCCTTCCATCATGCTTCCCTTATTCTCTACCACTTCATCCCAGAGCGGATTTATGGTGGTACCCCTTTAAGAAAATAGCAAAACGCTGCTTCTTCCTCGGTGCCATCTCATGAATGGCACCCAGCAGTACCAGCTGTAGAGGGAGCTGATCTCCCCTGCCTGTGGTCACAACTGAGCCTTTAGAAGAGTTACAGAGGAGCTACTTTAAAATAATTAGTGAGCCTGCATGGGCTTGCAGACAACTCTTCTTGACAGGACGTGTGAAGAGTCAGTATGTCCCAAGGAAAAAATACAGGTGTATCTTTAAGATGTAAATTTCCCCCCCAAACCTTTTATTTAATTAATTCCAAAATGTATCATTTGGTTAAATAGCTGAATCAGATGGTAAAACAGCATCACAGTGTATTATAGTGAAATAAATCAATAAACAGTGTTTTTATTTGCCACTTCTTGCACTTTCAGAGATAATGGAAGCAAAGTCTTCAAACAGAGATAGTTCCGGTGCAAAGCTTTTGAAAGACTCAAAAATGACCTGGTCATCATATCAACTTTGTAGTAGTTTGTATAAAAATGTTTTCAATCTGATATGTATATGGAAGATTATATAATTTGCACAACTACCAAATTATAGGAGGAAAAGAAAAAAAAAAAAACCAAACAACAAATCAAGAGAAAAGCTCACTTAGTTGTGTAATATTTCAGAACCAGAAACTTAAAAATTTTGCATCCAAGTATAAACTGGTGTACTTGGATAGGAGCATCACAGAGGAAAGTTGTTTCAACTTCTGTCTTGAGTTAGTGCATTGTACATGAAAAGCTCTTAAAGTATGCATAGAATTTTTCAAAATATTTCCCTTTCTTATACTTTTACCTGCAAGACATCAGTTTATTACTATACTTACCTAAGAAATGTGTGGTCTTTATTTGTCTCTTAGTCTCTGACTGCAATTGCATGAATTCTGTCCCAACATTGCTTTAATCTTATTTTTTTTCCGAAATAAAATACATTTTTTTGAAATTATTAAACCTTTATGTTCCTATTCATTCAGTTCAAAGCTTTTTGTATTATTGTCTTTAGTTTTACTTGGAATTGTTGTACTGAATTGCATGGGAAGGATCTTTAAGGATTAAAAATATTCATATCAAATATTCTGGATTAAAAGTAGCTGTTAATATGTCAACCTATGACAAATTTTTAAATTAAAAAATGCTTTCAAATTAGTGGAATTATTTTCTCCTGAGTATAAATTTTTATAACTCTTTGCAAATTACCTGAAGGCGTTCATAGAACTTTCTCACTAAATTTGAACTTGGATGATTGGGAAGAAGGGTGGGAAGGTGATTGCCTAGTGAATTACAGTGCTCTGTCAAAAGAAAATTCAGGAAAATTTTACTTCCTCTATTACAGAGCTTTTTGTATCCACAGAGATCTGTAATGCCAAAGAGCTTTTTAGATCCAGAAGTACTAACTGAACACCTCACACTGTGCTTGCATTTGCTACAGAAGGTTGAATCTTGGCATTTAATTATTCCAGATGCTCTTGTGTTATTTTAATATTTAAAACATTGTTTGCTGTGTTTAGTTTTGCATTATTAAAATGGCATAAAATACAAGTTTTGGGAAAAGCTCAAGTATGTCCTGCTTTGTTAAATGTGGGGGAAAAGAGCAAGCAAGTGTCAAGGTTGAAAGCATCTTGGTGTGCTCATGATTTCTGTTTCCACAAAGTTTCTTTTCCACTGTGTGTGTCTGTTTTCTTTTTATTGAGTGACTAGAACATGGGAAGTCAAAGCTACTTGTAATGTTAGATGGGGATTTTGGTGTTATTGTATCTCTCTTCAGCAGTAACCCAGTAAAATTTTTCATTTATTTAGGTTTATTTATGAAACAGAACATCACAATGGCATAGCAGAATTACTGGAAATACTGGGAAGGTAAGTTGTAGGTTTTGTTTAATTAAACTCACTTGGTTTTAAGACTAGACTTCAAAAAATCAGGTTGGGGATTATATATTGATTTGAGAAAAGGTTTAAAATGGCTTTGTTTCATGTGTAAAAGCTGTAACAGAGAGTAATTTTTGAGTAAGATTGTAGAAACACAGAAAAAACTTGAACCTTGTGACAATTTTTTGGAATGTGACAATTTTTTAACTCTTATTTTTTAGATCTTATTTTCTACTTAGATTCCTTTTCATTAATATTAGTTGTAAAGCAACTACAAATAAAATGTAGTGAGTTGAAATTTATTAAAAATTCTTCAACATCACTGAATACATAGTGGATAAAAAAAGGAAGCAAAGGTTATGAAACTTAAGAAACCTCTTTTTGTTAACCCAAATATTTTTCAACTTAAAGCTGATAACCTCATCAAAACCAGTGGGTTTTCTGTTAACTGGTTTCTGTAATCCATGTGCAGGCTTTGGGCATTTTTTTTTTACGTTAATACACCTTAAAAGCTTAGTTAGGTTCACTTTGTGGTATTTCCGTATCTTTAACATAAAGGTAACAGGTCATCGAGAGCAGAGTGTTTGGTGTTGTGTCTGGTCAGGCTTTGTTTATCTCCAAGGGCGGAGACCCCACGGTTTTTCTAGGCAATGGTTTCCCTTGTTTGACCCCACTCACAATGAAAAGGTTCTTTTCTTATTTTTGAATGAAATATCCTGTGTTTCAATTCATGCCCATCGCCTCTTTCACTGGGTACCACTGAGAAGAGTCTGACTCTTCACACCATCTCTTCATGTATTTGTACACATGGGTGAGATCCCCCTCAGCCTTCTCCTCAGGCTAGACAGCTTTTTCAGCCTTTCTGTGTATATCAGATGCTCCAGTCCCTTCATTGCCCTTTACTGGACTCCCTCCAGTATGTCCATTCCTCTTGTCCTGGGCAGCCCAGAGCTGGTCTCAGCACTGCAGATGTCTCACTGGGGCTGAGCAGAGGTGAAGGACCACCTACCTCAGCTTACTGGCAATGCTGTTCCTAATGCAACCCTGAATGCTGTTGAAATTGGAAAGCTGTTTTAAGATTTTCTAGGTCTGTATGTCTCCCCAGAGTAGTTCTTTAATTTTGAATGAAATGTTCAATGATTAAAGGACTTACATATCCATCATTACTTATAATCAAGTCATATTCATCAAGACACACTGAAAACTCTGGAAAGCTACTCGAGTATGGAGCTAAATCTTCAAAACTGTTACTTAAGTCACCAGCTTTTTCATTCTTGATTTTGTTAGGTTAGCTTAAAGTGTTATGATGTTAAAAGTTATTGGTTTGGATTTTTCCTGTTATTCTTCCAAATCTAAATTTCTAGTAACTAAGTAAGGCTTCTGAGCTGTAACTGTTCTGTGTTGGTTATTCTTCCAATCCATAAAGGAGTTTCACACAACGTGTTGTTGACATAGAGCTTCTTAGGAGCAACAGTTTTTAGTTGGTTTTCTGGGGTTTGACTTGGCAGAAGCAGAGAATTAAATTTTATGCAGAAGTACATTCTTTTCCTTTGCTGAGTGCTATATAATACTGAACAAATGAACACTTCCAGTGGGAACTACTAATGTGGTTATGTTTTTTCTGATAATCATCTTTCAAGAGGAATGTAGAATTCTTTCGCACTTAAGGCCAAACTTGGCCTAAATTCTACTCCTCTCTGTAGTTAACAATCCTTAAAATACCTTGGAGAAACTTTTTTTTTTTTAATTAATTTTTATTTCTCAAGTATGTGGAATTTGTGGCAAGAACACCATAGAAATGTTGATGTTGAAATGGATTTTTGATGTTATGCACTGAGAGACTTCAGAAGTAACCTTATATCCTCTAAATAGCTGTGCAGTCATTACAAATGAAAAATTACTTTAAACATGCACAGCAAGGGTGAGCAAGTGTTGTTTAATAAGCTTCAATTCTGGGATACCATCTGATTTCTGAGATTGAAATATATGTAACTTTGAATTTTTTAATATGTTGTTTTTTTAAGAAAAGTTTGGGTGGTTCCTTCAGCCTGGGTGCCTTCTCTCCTTATTAGTGAAGAGAAAAGCCTTGGAATTAATAAAATAGGATTTAAAATAGTAAAGGAACAATAGGATTCTAGATGTTTAACTGATCTTAATGTTAGCAAAGTGAGTGGACACAAAACACTGTTCTAGTGCTGTAGTTTTAGGTAAAGGTGCCATTGACCCAGTATTGAGCAATATCTGCACTCACCTGTAGCTGGAATGTCATGTTTGGTTGTATGCTAGGGCCTTGCAGAAATAGTAATAGTTAAGTAGAAGTCATGTTTTGACTTGGACTGCTGTCCTGGATTACCTCCTCCACATCCAGTCTCTGCTTCACTCGTTAATACCGTGAAGAGGATGGGAGAAACTTGTATTCAAAGCTTTGAGAACAGTGAGTAGTTCACAGTGAAGGGTGGAGTCTGAAGTGAAGGTACAGTTATGTGCTGCTTGGAAGAAGAATTTGAGACCTGTGAAAGACTTGGTTGAGGGATGGGCAGAGATTGATTTGACTATTCTAGTAATTTGTAAACTTTGGAAAACAATTGCTAAACCCAAGACTTTTGGTGTATCCTGCACGGTAGTGCAGACTTTGTGTAATTACTGTCTTTATTTTTAAACTTCTTTCCCTGGCAGCATAATTAATGGATTTGCCTTACCATTAAAAGAAGAGCACAAAATATTCCTATTGAAGGTTTTGTTACCATTGCACAAAGTGAAATCACTCAGTGTCTACCACCCACAGGTAAGTTTTGTTTGGTGCTTTTCGTGCTAGTGTTTTGTTCAGCTTGTCTGGAGAGGCTGCGGGACTCGAGCCACTCTGGTGTGGGTCCTGTTCCAGCCTCCAGCACTTCCCTCTTAACTGGCCTTGGGAATTTATTTAAAGCATATACCTATAGTGCTTCACATGTTGATAGACAAATTAAAAAGAATACATGTGTGTATATAATAAATATATTTTTTAAAAGCACTGTAGTGTTTATAGATTCAACACATGTGGTAGTTGGTTAATGTTAGAGTTCTTGATATTGTCTGTAATGTTTAGACACAAAAAATTGCAGAAAAGCACGGTTTTAATGGATGCCACATATAAACATATTATTCTAAACTACATGAAGCAATTCAGCTGAATTCAGTTTCTTACAAGTGTTGGTGTTCTGAAAGGAATTGGGACTTTACTAGGACATCATTATTTAATTCAATAGATCTTTTTAGAAGTACACAGAAAAAAGGGGCATCTAAGTCGTATCATGCTTTTAAACCAGCTGTATCTTTTCTATGATGAGTTTAGTTCCATTCAGTATTTCTAGAGGAGTGGGAAATCCATACAGTGTGAGAGAAAATACAGTATTATTGTGATATGCTGAATTTTTCCCCATGATTGTTACATAACTTTTGGATTTTTAACTTGAAAGTTCAATATTTTCGGTGTAGTTTGAGTACTCCCAAGTTTTAAATACCCTTTCTTCAAATGGGTATGCAATTGTATAACTACAATTCTCTAGCAATTAGAGATGCTTATAAGCATTTGCTTTGGATCTTGCCTTCTGGGCAAGTCCCTGTTGAAGTAGTAGGCTAGAGAGGCTCCCATTTTAAAAGATTTTTTTTTTCTTTTTTTCTGATGCCATGGACATAACCTGTTAGGGTGTGTACAATGAGACCTTTCTTAAAATCTCAACTAGTGCAGACATCTGTGCCAGCTTTTCTACTGACCTGAGGTGTGTTGTTCTTTATCTGTTCCCCTTAAACCACAAATTCTCCAAAACCTTCAGCTGATTTGCATTGCTTTTCAGTATCAGTAAAAACAAGATAGTGATAATAAGGATACCTCTCTTACATGTACATGGGAAAGTACTTCAAGTGAGTTTAGTGTGTGAAACACCAGATTAAACCCACAAAAATTCACATTGAAACATTGGCAGATAATCAGAAGGGTTTGCTGCCAAATCCAAATATACATGGAGAAAGTTAATTTCCATGTTAAATTCAAATTTACTTCAGAATAGCAAAGAACAGTAGCTGTAATAATCTTTGCACATCCCTCAGATTACCTAGGGACATTCTGGGTAGCAGTCATCAAAAACAGGAAAGGAAATGGATCATCAGCTGAACTTCCATAAATACAGAGACTTAAAAGATGATTTAAACAGTTTGTGAGGCGTGCAGTGCCCACTTACTTTGGCACTATCAGCCCATGGAGTGAAAGGGATGTAATAATTCACTGTCTAGGCACAGGTTGGCAGTTTCAGTCTCAGAATTGAAGTTGGTAAATACTGTACATCAGCCTCAGCTTGCATCAGCCTTTACATTGATATGCATGGTTATCATTAGTTGTCATATATAAAAAAGTCCTGAGATTTACAACTGTTCAATGCACTGTTATCTAACTTAGATTATGAAATACAAAATACTTACTAAATCAGCATGGGACACCAAAATGTTAGCGGGTGAAAAGCACTCTAGAGGATAAGATTGTGATTTTTAAATCCTGTGTTTGAAAAGATGGAATGTGATGAAATGCCAAGTGCTAGGTCTAAAAAGAAAACATCGAGTCGTGTGTGTCTATATTATAACACAGAAAAAGGTGAGGACAGAATTGGGAAGGTTGGGTAAGATAGGTAAAGTGTATTTACCCTTCTGTTTAAGTTGTCTGCCAAATAATTTTTTTTTAAATTACAGAAGAAACTTCTGTTTTTATTTGAAGTATTCAGAAGTATTCTCGACTTAATGCTAATGATTTCAAAATGTGTATTAATAAACTCCTTTTTTTTTACTGTAGCTGGCGTACTGTGTAGTTCAGTTTTTAGAAAAGGACAGCACACTTACAGAACCAGTAAGTTCATCTTGCTATTATTACATATTTTGAACTATTAATATCCCTTCCATTTCTAGACTGTTTAAGGAGGTTTGGGGAACAAAGTATTGATATGTGTTTATATTAGAGTCAAATATTTAATCATTTTGATCTCTCAAATTCAGTTTTTCCAACAGAATGTCCATAATGAATTAAAACGTTAATAGCACATCTCTTACAAACAGACCAGAGTTTGTTCTGCTTATTTGGTTCTGGCTGACCAGATATGAGATGGTGGATCCAGAAGCAGTTTAGTCAGAAATTAGCTTGGCTGAACTGTGGTCTGTTGAGAGACAGATGTTATAATAAAAGACATATTTCTGGCACACAGAGCTACCTGCTGATGCAAGGCTTTGAGTCAGATCGTATTCATGGCTACCAGCTTTGGACCATAGACAAAATTGAACTTTGGACTGGCTGCATGTAACTGTGTGGATGAATAATTTTGATAGTATAGTGGTTTGCCTCCTTACACTCAGTGTCAAGTGGGTAAAAACTAATCTATTTAATCAGTAGATCACTAAAAAAATTACTACTGACAAAAGTCCACCTGACTAGAATATGCCTATTTCCATTGTAAAATGGAAACTGGATTTCTTGAAATAAATGAAGTATGCAACTGAGCAAGAGTTCTCTTCCAGTTGAAGCTTTTAATATTTATTAAGATATCAAATCCCAGACATTCTGTCATTTGTACTATAGGAGATCTTGAATTCTTAGCTTTCTTCCAGACATGAGCTAGGATGTTGCATATTTCCTAGCAGAAATCTGAACTCATATGCATCCAAGTCTGTTTCCTTTTTTTGATCTCAAATTAGTACATGATTACAACATTCTTTAAAAACTTAGCACGTGCATCCTCGAAGTAGTAAAGTGAAGTACTAAGTTCCCCCTCAAAGATTCTGGACATTTCAAATGTAAATGCATTGCTTCCCCTTGCAGTTATCACATGAGATTTTTTAATGTTTTATTTTTAAAAATCTTTGTAAATTGCCCAAGGCTTCATTGAGGACATAGTGTCTGCTTTTGTGATTAAATAATATATACGTGAAAGATGCACTGATTTCTCAAAGTTGTCTTGTCAGTGATGGTATTAAATATTGCTTGTAAGTTTTATATTTAAAAATCATAGAATCTTATATATTTTGAGTGTTCATGGTGTGCTAGGTAAGCAAGCTGCATAAATTTATTAATCATGAAGAAAGTTAAGACTGTGATTATACTAAAATAGTCAAATAAAACTCAATATTTAAGAGCAACATGCCTAGAGTATTTGCTCACCTGTCAATTTAGGTATTTTTAGTAAATATTTTCTTAAAATATAATTATAGAAAATTAATTTTTTGAGCTTTGGAGTGCACCTCCAAGAAGGTAGAGATAGATTTAAAGCTCCTGTCACTTCAATGGCAGTTAATTTTCCCCATAGTATAGTAGCAAATTTTCTGCTGTTACATGGGACAAGAAATCGTGAGTTTTGTGTTCTGCTTAAAATATCAGAGTCATTAATGAGATACAATTCAATGTGAAGTAAAGTCAAATTATCATGAAATTATGTTCTCTTTGTCTCTACAGGTTGTAATGGCACTGCTGAAATACTGGCCAAAGACTCACAGTCCAAAAGAAGTCATGTTTTTAAATGAACTAGAAGAAATTTTAGATGTTATTGAACCATCTGAATTTGTAAAAGTTATGGAGCCTCTCTTCAGACAGCTAGCCAAATGTGTGTCCAGTCCACACTTTCAGGTCTGTACTTACTGAATGTACAGTAATGTGAGGATTTTTGTAAAGCAGAGTTGTAATGTGGTACTATTCACCATAATGAATTTATTTATTGCAAAGAAGTCTTCGATTCTGTGTCAAGTTTTAGGGATCCAAACGTTAGCTTTACTTTTCAAGAGTGCAGTATGTGCATTTGTGTTGGGTGATTCACTTCAGTGTTACACTTAACATAAAAAAACTTCAAAGCTCAGTGTTTTCAGAAGTACCCAAAGGCTTTCAGTACATAATGTTTGCATTTCGTAGCTTGTAATGGAATTCTACAAATACTCATTCCTTTGGGAAGTATTTCTTTGCTTGAATTTCAGAATTCACGGGTTATAGTTTGAATTGCTTCTCTGTCAAGGAAAAAGCAATTTTTCCTTCTCTTTCCATCAACTCTGTGACTCCCATTTACGCTGAAAATAATCCAAATCTGAGTTACAACTTTCCTTAACTTTCCCTTGTATTTGCCAAATGTTTTAGTTATTTGCTCTGTAAGAGATTAAAGCAGTGTTCCTTTTTTCATGTCGTCTTAGGTGGCAGAGCGAGCATTATACTACTGGAATAATGAATATATTATGAGTTTAATTAGTGATAATGCAGCAAAGATTTTACCCATCATGTTTCCATCCCTGTACCGGAATTCAAAGACGCATTGGAATAAGTAAGAAACACTTGTACAAATTTCTGCTACTTCACTTATGTTTAGTCCTAGGCTTAAGAGTTGAGATCTCTGAGTTGCTAGTTTAACAGTGTGTTGAGCTGTTTGTTCTATGACGTTAAAGTTGCTGGATTAAGAGACTACTGTTGTCAATTTTTAGGAAATATTAAGAATTGAGGAAGAAGTTTTTCCTTTTTTCATTGAACAAGAAACAGTGTTTTAGTGCATCTAATTCATGATGTTCTTCTATAAATGTGAAACATATTTGGCATTCACCTGTAGCTCAGATACTTCTAAAAGCTAACTTTGGTTTCTGATTTGTGGTTTTCTGCATTCTAGTGAAATATCTTGTAAATCAGATCATTTTTTCCTTTTCTTTTCTTTTTGTTTATTGTTGGGATTTTTTTCCTTCTTTCTCCATTGACTAGTTTCACTTTTTTCCCTCACAATAACGTAGTACTTGCACATGAAAACAGTCCTGGTCAGCTCCCTTCTGCAGCTGTTCCGTTGTAAAGTGCCTCTTTGTTTGAGCTATTGTGCAACTGCTGGGATGGTGACAGTATCCCAGTCTGGTTCTGGCCATGATTTGAGGACTGCTGGTGGGCTGGCCAAGAAATGAGTAATCAATCTGCCACTAAACACTGGGAAAGAAATGAAAGCTAAAGTGATTGCTTACTGTTGCTGGGTGCAAGCACTGATAAATAATGTACTCATTAATAAAATTCCGATTCAGTGATGCATTTGTACACAGGAAATGTAGATTGCTATTGGTTGTTTTTTCTGGCCTTCAAGGTCATGCATTCATTTTAGTCTGAACAGAAGTCATGCCACCCAGTACAGCTGCACTCTTACTTGTTGCATGATACAAAGTAATTGTTTAACTGATTGCTTTTTGAGCAGCAATGCATTACAGACCAGAGCTGTAAACTACTCTGTGAAAGTGCTGCGTAAGGCAGATTGGTTTTGTGTAATTTTTTTGGTGTTTTCCACTTTACTTTTCTAACACTTTTCTAAAGAGTCATGGATAATTGTGTTGAAGTGGATGCTGTTGCTGTGTGGCAGTTTTCAAAATGAAAAAAATGGTGTCTTTTCTACACTCCTTTTAATCACTATCTCTTTTTTCTTGAATTTGTCGGTTGCCAGTAAGTCACGATCTTTAATGGCATCTTGCATTGTCTATAATAAATCTATCTTGATTAGTGTTAGCTACTAAATTTCAAAACTAGTCCTGTATTGATACACATAGTACTAGAAGTTAAGTTCAAACATCAAAGTGTAAGCGATGAGTAGTACTGTAGTGTAAGAAAACTGCATTCAAAGTTGGTAATTTTAGTTCTTGTGTTAGGCCTTTTGTGGGTTAACTGAAACTTCCATTAATTAACTTTGTTTCCACTTATTCTGAAATGATGTAATTTTCCAGTTATGTAGGGTATTGGCTACTGTTGACCAGAAAAAGTAGATTTCAAAGTTTAAAGTACTCTGAGTTTCAACCAGAAGTTTTACTTATAGGACAATACATGGCTTGATATACAATGCTCTGAAACTCTTCATGGAGATGAACCAAAAACTGTTCGATGACTGCACACAGCAATTTAAAGCAGAAAAACTGAAGTAAGTTTTCATGTCAGTGTGTCTGTCTGTTCTTGAGTAATTTGTTCAGAGTGCTTTAGCTCTGAAAAACCACTGTGTCATTAGTGGGAAGTTGCCCATTTGATTCCAGTACAGCAGTCTCAAAGTTGACTTGGTGAAACTTCTTGTTATATGTGAACTGTAAATCTTTTTAACAATAGGGTGCCTCATGTAGGCTTAGACCTAATACTGCTGGGGTCACCATCTTCCTAAAATAAAGTTTTTGAGAGGGACACTGCGAATCATGGAGCCCAGTGTAGCAGATCTGTTAAACAGTTCAGTTCATATCCTGTGTTTATTTCAGCATGCTTTATTTACCTGGTGTTATTTTCTTTCATGTTGTCACTCTGTCCCAAAATACTTTTCCAATGTTTTTCAGCATTGCATTGTGTGTGAGCATATCTTCATGTTCTTATAAAAGTTACCTGAAATCAAGTTGTTACTGTATTGTAGTACTGGGTTTAGACTTTATCTGACAGAAGAATCCTGCTCAAGTGAGACTGAGAAGTCAAAAGTGTTAGTGGTTTGGGTCTCATTTTAGGAACTGGGAGCATAGTTAGAAAATGGGTCCCGAAAATACCTGGATTTAAATTTTATTTTTAATTTCAAAGTAAACAGGGATTCTTTCAAGTAGTGGTTTAAATTGTACACCTATTTTAAACTGATATATTGGAAGTGGGACAGATTTTCAATGTAGATTGATTTGTCCAAGTTTTGAAGTTCCTTATTACATTTCAAGTAGAAATGAGCTTGTAGTGTAGCAAATTTTTAAAGTGTGTGTGTTTATAGATGACAAAATTGTGGGCATTGGCTCTTAAAAAAAAGTCTGTAATTATCTTTTCCCACATAGCAAATAAGTGGAATCCCTTTAAAATGAGAAATCACTCTTCTCTTCTCTGTTTTTTAGGAGTTTTTTGGGTGGTATTTTGAATGTGAACTAAAGCAAGGAGAGTGCTGAGTGACATGGTAGCAAAACAAAACAGAAAAAATCTCCTACCACACAGGAACTTAAAAAGGGGATAGTTAAAGACTTCTTCCCTCCCAGCTTGAATTAACTTGAGAGCTGGAGGCAAATTGTGTATGTGCTTGGATACAACTGGTCTTTCTTTTTTGTTCTCTTAACATTTGGATCAACTGCTCTATGAATTGAAGGCTGAGAGCATTTTTAGCCCTCTTAGTTCAAAGTCATTTTAAATTCTACTAGCTTTCAAAGGCAGATGATCACTGTGATCTCTGCAATAAGATGTTTGTTTGTAAGAAGGAAAGGAAAAAAAAATCCTAGATTTTACCATATCAAATTGCATTAGGCGTAAGGAAACAAACCTTTGCTACTTTAATAAAAAAAAAAAAAAGCATTCTGGCTCATCCCTCTTGGCTTGCAACTCCTAGAATGAGCATGGTTTTGTTTGAATTGAACTCTGTTAGAGTTCAATTCAAAATGTCCCTGGGCCTTTTCCTTTAAACTATTACCTGAAGCTGTTGGGCTGACAGTAAAAATGCCTGCCCGTTTTTGCAGGCAGTTAGTGACTTCTTATGTTTCAATATAGAATTCAAGTATTATGAAGTTAAAACACAAACATGCTTTCGACATAGATCAAGACTTCTTTCTGTTTTAATTTTAACTCTTTTAACAATGTACACTTATTAAAGATAAACTGCTATCAACCAGTTTGTTGCTTTCCTGAGAACCTATGAGATTTTTCCCTTTTAATGTTGATTTGAGGTCATGGGCTGTTGATATATGATGCAAATTATCCTGTCAACAGCGATGTTTTGGGCAGTAGACTGAAACAGGCATAGCTGAATAATTTATTCTGTTGAATTCTTTTACTTCTACATGATTTTTTTTTTTTTTCAGAGAGAAGCTAAAATTGAAGGAACGGGAAGAAGCATGGGTTAAAATAGAAAATCTAGCCAAATCAAATCCCCAGGTATTTAGAAAAGATTAACATGCTCATGTTTAAATACTTCAGTTTTGTTAAATATCAGTGGGGGAAACAGGTCTGCCTGATCATGGAAATAAAGCAATTTCACTAATTGTATTATGAAAGATATACAATAAAAGTACTTTTAAAATTTGTAACCTTTCTCTTGTGCAAGTAATTATTTTTTTTAAAAAAAAAGGTTTCTTAGAAGTATGATATGAAGTACTTTTTCCTTTTCTTATAATAGGACATATACTGTATTGCGGTTTGAAAAGTTATTGTGCAAAACTTTGGAAAAATATAGAGATGCCATAATTGGTTTCTCTTGAAAAGCTGTTTTGCAAACAATATATTACAAAAGAGATCTTTCTGCAAACTGTGAGTTATGACTGGTCAGTTTTCCTTTGTGTCACATGGATTAAAGTAATATTGTACGTCCTTGTCTGCTGCATTTGTTCTCATACCTGCACTGGGCCGGTCTGCTGGGGAACCTGCACCTCAGGTTCTTCCTAAAGGAAAACATCCTGTCAGGCATTACTTGATGTAAACCAAATTCTGATAAACAAAGGTCCTTTAGACTATTCATTATATTTTGAAATTATGGGAGAAGGGAATGGTTTGGCCTGGGTTCCCCACCCCCTTAATTTGCTTGGAGAATGCTGCCACTTTTCCTTTATCTCAATCATTCTGCTATGAATAAAAAGACCCCAAACATTTAAATTACTTTACAGACAGAATTTTACTATACTGCAGCAAGAAACTTACTGTACTGTGTATTTCCAACACAATCTAGCTGAGTTTAAAGTGGTGAAAGAGGGAGAAACCATACTCTGTAAACAGAAGTGGGACACTTTCTGATCTCAGTGCTATTTTAAAACAGAAACCATAAGGTAATCTTTTTGTCTAAGAAGGAGGAAATTCATAAATGTTTTTTTCTTCTTGTGGCATTTCTCAGGGAACAATTACTCAACTGCTTAAATAAAATCTGTCAAAATTTTAAAGAAAGTCAGTTGACAACAGATCAATTAAATTAATCAAAAAGGGCTGTTCATATGAAAGCAGTAATTGACTTTGACAAAGCATTTATCTAATGAGATAAGCCATACAAAAGCCTTGCTTGAAGAGTACTTGATATACATGGTCATTTGCTATCACAAACAATGAACTGTTGCATGTTTGATTAATAAGGGGGATTGATTTGTAGTAATAACAAAAAAATTTCTACCGTGTATATTTCCTTTTCTTACCAAGTAACTTTTTGTAAATGTATGTTTTCTGAAACTTGTTAACACAACCTTATACAGTATGTTCTGCATAGTATACTTGAAGAGAGCTAATAATTAGAAGCAATTAATTAATTTTAATACTGAGTGCTCCACTGAATTTAGATAAGGATATAAACGCTTTCAGCACTCTACATAATGGCTTTTAGGGGTTTCTTTTTTTCCTGGAATTTTTTTTAACTTTTTAGTTTGTCTAATGACTGAGAATTCTTGTTCTTCAGAGCTACTCCTGGCTCTGCAAGACACAAGAATACATTTTAAGGTTTCAGAATAATTATAATCATTAAATCCATGCATTAAGTTATTGGTATACTCAGATACTAAAATATTTATGAGGAAAAATTGATGAAAAATCTGCGTGCATAAGTGAGTTTTGAATTCAAGATCATATACACCTCATCGGAATTAAAATATAAAATATTGAGATTGCTGGACTGTAAGAGTTTTTACAAGATTTTTTTTTTTTTTAATTCTCAAAAGACTTCTATGACTTTTACTTTCTGAAACAGAAAAGTTTTGAAATTATATTAAATGTGTATTAACTATATTTGATCTTTTGACAGTGTATTGTCTCTTCCAGCACAGAATTGCACCCAAAAGTAAAATCGTTGTGTTTGGGTTGCTCCGTGGTTCACAAATCACTAGACAGCATATAAATGAGGTTTCACATAACTAATTGCCCAAGTAGGCGTACTGGCAAAATCTGAGTATTTTAAAATTCAGTCTCAGATAATCAAACCATGGGGTTTTTTATGCTCACTGTGTTTTTCAGCAGGATGTTTCTGCCAAACACAAGTATTGGAGTTCCATTCTAAAATTTATTACTTGTGCCTGGAAGCATAATATATCGAAGCTAATCTCATGTAACTAGTCATATAATTCAAATGCTCAAATGCACTCTGAGTATTTAGGTATTACTACTAAGAATGATTATTTTAACACTTTGCATTTTATTAGTACCCGACATATAGTGACACGAGTTTGCTGAACAGTCCTGTTGCAATGGAAACAGATGGGCCTTTAATTGAAGATTTGCAGACGCTGAAAAAGACAGTGAAAGAAGAGGCTTGTCAGGTAAAGCCTTGTGAAGATAGCAAAGTGCTCTAATTTATTAAATGATTTTTTAAGTGACTGTTAATCGCAGACAAAAACTTCTGTTGTGTTTTCAGCCTTGTAACCATTTATCCTGGAGTGATAAACTTCATCCCAGCTGCTACTTTCAAGTGATACTGTAGCAGCCAGGAATACAGTGTTATGTTTCTAATCTAGTGAATCTATGTAATAGTTTCTTTTGTCATTTCTTCTGCAGAAACTTTGGGGTTTTTTCCTCTTAGGAATAGCTTTTTGCATCATAATGGGAACAATAATTATATTTTGAGGATAGCTAGAACTGTAGCTAAAATCTACCACATCATGTTCTAGTCTCCTCTCTATAAAACAGCTTTGTTTTTTCATAAGAAAAACTTGGCATTAGAATCTCACTATATTTTGTACATTTTTTTATTTGTTGTTCAGAGCCTTCTTAGTGGCTAGAGCTCCTGTGTTTTGAAAAGATATGTAAAGTGTGCTTTTGTCTTGCCCACTCATGGGTCTTCTTCCTCAGTCCACCATCTGTCAGGTTCTGTTACCAGCTACAGAGCAAGGACTCTCAAGGTCATTTCCATCCTTTTTGTCTTTAGCTAATGCTTACTAATCTTCAGGTGTTTTTAATTTATTCAGTCAAGTGGAACTCAAATACCAGGATTCAAAGTAGATATTTCAACTTGGAACTCATGGAAAATGGAGAGGTGACAGGAAGTATTGCAGTATCACTAAGATTTCTGGTAGAAATATGTACTATATAGTACTATGAATATATCTAAGTCCAGCAAAGTTTAAGACCAGAGAAATGGAGCTGGAAAGAAGAGTTGAGATTGCAGATAAAGTCTGTTAATTTGAACCAATGTATCCAATAAGACATTTAATAAAAATAAGCATGTGGTCAGCCTTACCTCTTGTATTACTTTCTTAAAATTCCAGTGTCGTTGTCCTGCAAGATTATACTTTATTTATTATTTATACTATAGCATTTTGGATGAAGGTCTAAATTAAAAGAAATGCTGAAATGCCTCTAAGACATGCTCAATGATTGTTTTTTAAACACTCCTGTATGCTGTGGATTCCAGCGCATTACAGGTAAATCTTGGTGGCTGAATTATATCTCTGTCCAAGGCAATGAATGAGGTAACATTCTCCTGAATGGGAATGCTCATTAGAGCTAGTCAGTGAGGAGCACTGGGCTTACTAAAGTTTCTAAACCTCTGCCTTGCTTCAGACCTTGGATAGCTTAGCCAGTGATGGGGAGAGGGGCCTCCTTTCACTCACTCCAGAGCCTAGTACCAGTGCTAGTGGAGAAAGGTACAAACAAAATTATTTTGCCTTTCCTTGCTCAGAAAGTGTACAAGGAGTGAGTGAGATGATTAAAAGGTTATAAGCCAGTTATTCAAAGGTGAAGATCCTGTCCTGGTGAAGATAACAGAATGTTTTCAAACAGTAACCCTTACTATTAAGAAAAACTTTTAGAAAGCTGTGAGAAGTATAAGTTTGCAAGAAGATGGATAAGTTTGGTCACCAGAATTGATATAAGGATTAGAGTATTGCAGAAAGCAAGCTAGGTAGCATTCCTGCATCAGTCTCTGAGAGGACACTTGACAGACCATTGGATATCCTTGCTAAGTACCATCTTCTTTATAGAAGAACATGAATAAACAGGGTAGGTGAGAGAGACATGGGAACTACATAAAGGCACCATTACGTAGTTTAAAGATACTTTGATAGGAATACTGTGGTTTTGAAAGCATTGGTAAAATTGGTGAAGTGGTAGTAATGTTGTTTTTGTTAATAGCTTAGAATTTCTTAGTTGTTTCTAATTTTTCCTCTGAGCAAAAAAGTGGTTTTAATACTTGAAACTGCATAGCTGGTAAAGAGAAGAAAGTATAAACTTCTTCCCATATGTTTTTTATTTCTTTTCCCATAAGTCAAAATACTTGCGTGCAAGAAATATTCTTAAGTAATTGTTTAGTAATTAATAAGTTTGGCCAACTTTGTTCTATTTTCATTTCAGGCACAGAAAGATCAGAAAAAAGATCGTCCTCTTGTGCGACGCAAGTCAGAACTGCCTCAGGATATCTATACCATGAAAGCCTTGGAATCACATTGCAGAGCTGATGAATTAATATCACATGATGGGCATTAAACTATTACAGTGAAATATTATTTTGGAGGAAAAGTTTTTTTTCTGGACTCAGTTCTACAGTAGAACTTACTTTTTTGTGCCATACCAATCAGTTACACAAAGTCAAAGCTTTCTTCAACCCAGTTCTGTAGGCAATAACTTAATAGAGTATGCAGCTCAAGATTAGTAGTTCAAACAATGGTAAATTACCCAGTTCCATTTGCAGAATATTGGGTTGACTATAATCAAGTGGACACAATTTCCTGGAGGTGTTGTCATAGTACCAACTGGCTGATAACATGCAGTTTTTGTAGTATTTGAGAAAAACATTCTATAAACTCTTTCCGTCTAAATAAGTGAATGACCAATAGTTGGTACTAATGATAAATGTGTTTTTCAAAAGTAAACTTATTTCAAATATAAGTATTAAACTTTTTCTAGGATTTCTCACCTTTACAGTTGTTTCCACATTATTGCTGTCCTGTAATATACCAGCAGTTTTGCAAATACACAATTATTCTTTCGTATTATAAAACATGGCTTACAAACTGGTAACATTCGTGACAATCCTCAGTCATCATTCCTTTCTAAGAATTCTGTAAAATCATTTCTCTTTTACTTAGGATAAAGATATATATATATCTATATATACCACATCCTAATCCTTTATGTAGATTTAAAGCCATATCTTCCAGTCTTTAGTGTATAATATGGCACCAGTATTCCAGGTATGAACTGGTAGAAGATTTTTTTCCTAAAATGAAAATTTGTTTACTATGACTGGGAATAGACTGAATATGAAATTTCATTTAAGTTTTTTCAAGTCAATAAAATAACTCTTTCGCTGTTTTCTCCCTTATCTGAGCTTTTAATACTCAGCATTTTTCTTGGGCTCTAGGAGTTCAGTATTCTGTGGCAGATATTATGTGTGATTTCAGTTGCATCAGTTTTTATCTGAAAGGTGAACATAATCTTTCAGGTAACACAAGATCATAAGCTTATTTTTAAAAAAAAAAAAAAAAAAGGAGAACAGACTCTTGAATTCCATTCTGCTTCTTTCTAAATGAGTCTAAGAGCTGAGGAGATAGTGACCATAATTTTACCGTGAAAATATTTTTTGTTGTTGTTGTAAAGAGCACATGTGCTGCAAATACACCTCACAAGTGAACTGAAAATGCATCTGAGTTGCTGATGATCTTCAAATGCTGCTATATATTCCACAAGATTACTTGCATGTAATGAGCTTTTTGTTGTAGATGGAAAAGCACGGGAGGAAAATCTCTTTAAAAATATAGTGCTTTGTCTTCAATATTTGATTTCTCTCAGGGTGGCCAGTATTTTGACTTACTTATCCTGCTTAAAAGCTGTTTGAAATGTGTTCTGCTATTCTGAATGGGTGATTAGTTTCTTTTGTCTCTGGCAGTAACATGATATAACTTAATGTTTAATGTCTTGATGCATAAAGAGATAAAAAACGTGGCTTCTTTAAAAACAGTTTTGTTCTACTTTTTAAGGAAGTATAACATCTCCTGCATCCATAAAAAAGAATTGCTCAAAGCAGACATTCATAGTAACCTTGTGCAGATGTAGTGCCTGCTGTTTGTTGGTTGCATTTAACATTCAATTTCCAATATTTGTTACGTTGTCTATTGGAAGAAAATTGTGAGTGATAAGTATTGGCTTACAACAACTAAATTTCAAGACCAACCCAATCTTTTAAGTGGAATGTCCACTGTGTCTGAAAACATTTCCTGTAAAACTTGAAAAGAATATGCTTTACCATTAGGATAAACTATATGAAAGCAGTTTAAAGATGCCTTCTCCTTTTGAGGGAAAAAGGGTGCTTTTTTAATTGTGTAAAGCAACGTCTACGTATTTTGATATACCATTGTTTGAACTTCCATCTTTAGCTGGTAGATTATCAGTTACCTTTGATTTTGGGTGTTCAGTATGTTTGTGCAAGAGGTCGCTGAAAGGAATTATTCCTATGTTACCCAAGGGGGGTATAAAAAAGCTGTATATCAATGTTTGATTGATTGTGTGATGCTCAACGTATAGGGACATCTTTCACTGTCTAGATTTTATTTTTGTTCTTTATTGAAGATAAACACTCACCAAAAAGGGAAATATTGTGGTATTTTTTAGGGCTTGAAGGTCTCTATAAAGACATATTTGAAGTTTTGGGCCACTAAACATTTGCTTAGGCAATATTCCAAAATCTATCACCACTAATTGTTTAGCATGTTTATTATCAATATTTATATACTTCTTATAATCCTGTACTAAACAATTCTAAAACTAATACATCCAAAATAAAAAGAAAAATTGACGTAGAATTTTGGTGACTGTTGTTCTTCATAAAGTTCTGTCTGACACCTTCCCCCCATTTTCCAAAATTACACCTGTACATCAGGAATGTCAAAAGTAATATTACAAGTGTCTTTTTAGTGTGGCTTTAGTATGGCTTCATTTTAATATTGTACATACATTGTACCTTGTTTTATGGTAATAAGTAATAAAAATGTAGACTTCATATTTTGTACAGAATCGTCCTATGTACAGAATAAAAAGTTCCTAGAAACAGCAAAAATAGGTAAGTGGCACAATTATTTTTCATTAGACAATATCTGTAACATTATGCATTAGTGGAATGTTAAGTTCAAATGTACCTACATATTTTTTAACATTTTGTAATTCGATTTTTTGTTCTGGCATTGTTTCTGAAGAACTTCATACACCTGCCATTTAATATGCTTTTATCTAATTTTAAAACTTAAAAAAAAAAGGGTGTATTATATGGACAAATAAAGAACATGTGAATTTTACTTGCTCATCATGAAACTAAATTTAACACAGGGGGTTTGGGGGTGTGTTCAGATTATCATTGTTTGCACAGTCAGCTGTACAGATGAAAATAATTTCATAATTTCACAAAAGCAAAAGAAATACGGAAAGGCCATTACCGAAAAAGAAAAAAAGAAAAAACAACTCAGGAATAATGGATATTCAGTAGAAAAAAACAGACTTCAGTTGTAGAGCACCAATCAGTACTAAAAGGAATTTGCTAAAACTCCAATCTACAATTATGGAAAATGCACCTTTCATACCACCGTATTTTCCCCTGTAACACTTCTATATTGACAGGTGTCAAGCAAAGTAGCCAAAAAATCGAGGATTATATTGTGGTAGGTGGTAGGTGGTCAAGTGGCAAAGATGTAGGGAAAAACTGAAGTCTGCAGTAGGAGTTGTTTTCCCTCTGCAACCCATAAAAGTCTTCAAAAGAGCTAAGGAAGTAACTCGCATAAAGCTGACATTCATTAAGGGGAGGGCTGGGGGAGGGAGTGAACCTGGGATCAACAGCTGACTACTGACTTGAGTTATAAATGTAAGATTTGAGTTATAAATTAGGTCTTTGCATAGTGAAAGAAATGGCTTTCTGCTTGAGCTCAGTAGTAAACACATCACATCATGAATGAAAAACTAGATATTGAAACAACTGAGAATCCAGTCATTCACTTAAGGAAATTAGGGTCAAATATCTCTCAAAATGCAATATTTTTAAAATACTGACAATGATGACATTTTTCCCATATAAATACCTTACTGAGTTGCAAGCATGTTCAGGAAGTGACCTTTAATCCTTTCTCTCTAAGGGAATTAAGCTTGGGGGCTTTGACCAACAACCTTTTTTGGCATTGCTTTCATGGTTTGGCTTTGTAGAATTGGAAAGGAAGGTGCTGGTGTAGCACCCATTGCTTGTATTTAGAGGTTTGTTAGATTTGCTTTATGTGCCTCCCAAACGTACTTACAGGAGATCACTGTGATTCCAGGTTATCCCAATGTTCTGGAACACATTACAGGCCACCCACCTGAAAGTGGAGCATTTCTGCCCCTCTGATCTTGTCCTCGCTGTGTGCAGTGAGTGTGGAGACTCTGACTGTATAGCTAATTAAGAAATGCCATTCTAATTACCATATCACTGTCTCCCTGGATTAGTTTCTTTTCTATGAGGAGACTTGGCTCGAGCTGTCCTTACCTTATGAAATAAAGCTTTGATGTAGTTAAACATTTTTGTATGAAGAAATTCCCAAGGGAGGATTTACTGTGGAGCTAAAGAAGGTAATGGATTATCCCTTCCCCTCGTAATTGAAGAGCAGCACGACTGTAGCTGGCTTTCCCTGGGCCCAGGCACGAGGGAACTGCACTCACTCCCACCCCAGGGAGGGCTGCACACACACAACGTGCAGGGTTCAAAAGCTGTGGTGGTAAGGGGAGAGGGCTTCCACTGTTTAACTACAAAGGGGAGAAGGGCATTCACAGAATTGCTTCAAGCTATTTTAGATATTTTTGTGAAAACCACACTGAAAGGGTTCATACTAGCATGAAGGGTTTGCCATGGCAATTTTTGTGGTACCCTGGCTGTAGAATTAAAGATGCAAGAGGATTAGAGATGGGAAAGCGAGTGATTTGCTCTGATGGTTATTTGTTTGGGTTTTTTTGCTTTTTTTTTGGTCTCAAATACTACTAAATTATTATTAAGGATAGGGAAAGAAACTTTTTTCTCCCCTTAAGTTGTTCCTTTTATAAAGTGTGAAAAAGGTTCTGTTTCTACATATGTTGTGTGGCATTTGCCAGGAGCAAATCTTGTCTGCCTTGACAAGTCACAGTTCTCATTTTCATTCTCTGAAATACATATCTTTAGTTAAATTGTAGGGCATATGTGTCATACTGTCAGTCTTGCCATTTGCATGACTGATTTCAGTGGCTTCTCATACCTGTGAGAAGGGCCAGGTCCTGTGTGTATCCAAGAAAAGGACATCTATAATTAACTAGTGAAAGATCATGGCAAACTATTTTTCACCCTGACTGAGCAAGCTAAAGCCTTTTCTTTCCATAGGCTTTAACTCCACAAGAGAACTTGTGCAAAAAGCTAGTTTGTCTTGTCTCTGCTTCAATTTCCCTTTACTCACTTGGTATCATTCTCCCATTCCCTTTGGCACAGTAGGTAAGGATGAAGTGATTAAAGGAATACAAAGTGTCTTACCTACGCTAGCTTTTAGTTGCAAGTAGCCTAACATTTAGATATCAGAATTGAAGACTTGTTCTTTATGCCATAAAGTCTTGTCAGACATGGTGCATTTCTATTTTTAAAACCTACTGTTGGGGATTTTTTTGACCCTATTTTCTCTGCAATTTGACAGCAATATATATAAATATTTGCTTGAATTGTGATTTCCTATCCCTGTCCTGCTTTCTTCTTACTTCCTAACTTTCCTTATTTGTATTTTTTTTCCTGGCAACAGTAATGAAATATTGTATCTTACTTCGTAAGCTACAAATATTTTGTCAGGTTTTGGTGCAGCAGGTGATGATTCCTAGAAGGACAAGCATGCCAATACTTGGAACCACCTCTTGAGCTCACCTCCAAGGAGATGCAAAGTTACGCTTCACATGCATCAAAGTTGCTCAAGAATATTATCAACACCCTTTTAATGAACATCCTGAAGGCCACAATGTTAATTTAGCCTGCATTTTTGGATGCTTGGCCTGTGCTGGCACTTACTATGTGGATGTAAGAAGCAGCTTATTCTCCCCCCATTGGAAAGTAGTCAGACACCACCAGATATGGGATAGCTTTGGAATTCAGGCAGCTTAGAAAATTTTGCTATTTTTTTCATGTGAAAAGCAATCCTAAAACATAACCTACATATAGAGGAATGATCAGGTGTGAGCAAACTAGACTTTGGAAAATGGCAATAGGCAAGTGTTTTATTAAACACTGTCTCAGTAACTATTCTGTAAATACAATATTCAGATCGGTACCTACAGTTATTTTTCTTCATCAAAAATAAATTCTACCTTTCTAGTGGAGGGGGAAGGTGTTTAAATGGTTTTGATTCATCAAAAACCAATCACCTCTTTTGGTGCTTGTGGTTGAAACTTACTTGCTGAACAGATCTTTTTTTTTTCCCCAACCAAGAAGGTTTGGTGTTTCTATTACTTAATAAAATCAGTGTTTTGTCAAGGTTCAACTGGACTCATAAACCCTTTAGGAACCTACTTGAGCGTGGCATGCTTTTTCCCTTAGTAGAAATGGAGGAGCCAGGGCATGTGGCTGAGCTTTCAGGATTCCTAGTATTGTAGCTGGACCTAGACACTTTTGCTGAGTTACACTTGTGTAGTGGCTTACAACTCAGGACTTTCTTTGCCAGGCAGGATATTTCACCCCAGCTTCCTTCTTGTGCAGTACATCTGAACAGATCCTGGACCTGAGGGTCTCTGCATTTCCCTGTTTATCTATCTGAGGAAATGCATGTGGGGTTCAGAGGCAGTTTTTGCTTCTCTTTTGGGGCCAACATTCCATTTTCCACCTACATATGAGCAAAAACTGAAGTTTCAGTCTGTGGGTCACCCACCATCCCTAGTGTACTTTTGGAGAGTCAGTGGAATTGCTTTGGGACTTCACAGCCCCCTCTCCAAGACACATTCAAATGTCAGCCAGGACCAGGGGAGGAGGGTACTTGTTTGGGCACAGAGAAGTGGGATCATCCATCTCAGTGGCAGTGAGCTAAACTCATCTAATACCTTGATCAGTCAAAGACACTGGGACGTGGCAGCGAGCTAAACTCATCTAATACCTTGATCAGTCAAAGACACTGGGACGTGGCAGCTATAAAAGACCTTTAAGATTTTTTAAAGATTAGATTTACTTTTTAATTTAAGTCCCCTTTTTCAGTGATGTGCTTTTGCTCCCTGTGTGTCCTTTGTGTTTGGGAAACAGTCTCACAAAAGCCTGGGATTAATGGTTTGGGTGCTGGATTCATTAAAGGATGATTGCAGGACTGGCTGGGCTGGGTATATAAAGCCCCCGAGGTGCAAGAGTCGGGGGTGGCTCTTCACTGAAGAAGCCTTGCAGTTGGCCTGCTGCTATCTTCGTGGGAAAATGTCACTTGTGCCATCTGTTAAGGTTTCTGGGTTAATTTTCCACGTGAAATAAACAATTTTCATTCGGACAAATGAGCCTCGGAACTGCTTTTTCTTCCAGGTCCTGGGGCGGCGGCAGCAGCAGCAGAACACGTCTGGCCCGGGCAGTGCTGCCAGGGCGCTGAGGCCTGGATGGGGGCGGGGGGGAGGATTCTCCCCTTCCCGCTCGGATCCCGCCCTCTTCTTCCAGAATAAATCACTTGGATAAAATCCTTGTGGAAGGATTTCCTGAAGGGAACCCTCCAGTACCTGAAGGGAGCCTACAGGAAAGAGGGAGGGGGAACTTTTCACAAGCGCATGTAGTGACAGGACAAAGGGGGGATGCATTCAAATCAAAAGAGAGTAGGTTTAAATGAGATATGAGGAGGAAGCTTTTTGCTGGGAGGGTAGTGAGGCACTGGAATAGGTTGCCAGAGAAGCTGTGGATGCGCCATCCCTGGCAGCGTTCAAGGCCAGGTTGGGCTGTGAGCAATCTGGTCTAGCGGAAGGTGTCCCTGCCCACGGCAAGGGGGATGGAACCGGATGATCTTTAAGGTCCCTTCCAACCCAAACCATTCTGTCATTTTATAAATAGAATAGCGAGGCCGCGGGAGGCGGGAGGAGCCGGCGGGAAGCAGCGGGCAGGCGGGGGAGCCGCTCGGAGGCCGCGGGAGGCGGGCGGGGCGGGGCGGGGTGGGGCGGGCCGCCCGTCCCAGGCTCCCCCGCGGCGCGGCCGGGCGGGGCTCGCAGCGCGGCGGGCGGGCTCAGCCGGGGCGCGGCGGGGCGGGCGGAGCGCGGCGCCGGCCCGTGTCCTCTGCCTCGGCATGTCCGACTCCGGCGGCGGCGGGGGCGGCGGCCCCGGCGGCGAGGAAGGCGGCATGGAGGTGTCGGGCTCGGCGGTGCAGAACGTGGCCGACGTGTCGGTGCTGCAGAAGCACCTGCGCAAGTTGGTGCCGCTGCTGCTGGAAGACGGCGGCGAGGCGCCGGCGGCGCTGGAGGCAGCGCTGGAGGAGAAGGGCGCCCTGGAGCATATGCGCAAGTTCCTCTCCGACCCGCAGGTGCACACGGTGCTGGTGGAGCGCTCCACGCTCAAAGGTGAGGCGGCAGCGGGGCCGCCGCCGTGGCAAAATGGCCGCGGCCGCCCGGAGCCGCCGCCCTGCCGCGAGTGGGAGGGGCGCGCCGGCCGCTGCGGGGCCGCTCCGCCTCAGCACGGCCCGGCCGGGCACCGGGGGAGGGAGAGGGAGAGGGAAAGAGCGGGCACGGCGCGGGATCGGGGTCGGGGTTGGAAGAGAGCGGGCATGGCGCGGGATCGGGGTCCGGAGAGGGCGGTGGCAGCAGCGGGGACCCGCCCGCCGCCCTGACTCTGCTGCCGCCGCCCAGCCCGGCCTCCGCCGCCGCCTTTGTTCCTGAGGCCCGGAGGATGCTCGGCGGGGCTGTAGGCGCAGATCTGGGCGTGCTGCGGCTGCGTCCGCCCCTGCTTGGGGAGGCACCGAAGGTGCTTCGTCAGTCGGCTGTGGGTGCCGCAGGCTGCTGGGGAAGCGGCCTCCTTCTGGGCGAGGCAGGCAGCCGCGCTGAGACGAACTAAAGCGCCAAAACCTCGGATAAAAGGAATATAAATCCCCTATACCTGAATAGGCTTGTCAAAAACGTCGTGTCATGGTTAACTAGCGAGACCCCGAAACTGACAAACGCAGATGTGGACCTTGCAGTGCCTTTGTTTAGTTACCACAGCTCGGTGGCCCTGTAACAAATGCTGATAGAGCCTTCCCAAATCTTCGTTCGCGAAGCCCAGCCATGATGACAGCTCGGTGGCCGTGCTGCTTGTGCTCGGAACCGCATCAAGTGCTGCATTAAATAAATACTGCAGCTAAGCTGAGACTCTGACTCGGATATCTTTGTTACTTACATGCTGCTGTTACCATTTATTTCGAAAATTGTCAGCAAATCTGTTGCTAAATAGGCTCTTACTGTCACAGAACGCAGCCTAATGAACAATGACAAAACACGACTAGGCTTCGTCACTAATGCAGGCTCTTGCTATTAAACAAGCCCCTGCAGTCTGTCAATGTATACCTGCCTGCCAACGTGACCTTGCAAATTTTAATATTAAGCTTCTGGACCTCTACTCCTAGCGTGCTGATGGTTCCATTCCTGTAGATATATATCAAATCTTAATATAGTCATACTTCATACTACATTATTTAACATGTCAACAGCCACAGTTTGACATAATGCATGTATGCTCTGCAGTTGCTGCTCACTGAGGGAAGCATAAATAAGGTTCTTCTGTTTGATGTCTATTCACTATAAGCTTAAGATGTTGCTTAAAAATACCCTGTCTTTGTTCATCTTATACCTGTTTCCACTGATTATCCTTCTGCTTCCCCTTCCAAAGTTTGAGATTTCTTTTTCAGCAGGGTTAATTTTCTAGAAGGGAACAAAAGAACAACTGTCTTTATGAATTCATGATACAGTATTCAATAAGATTTAAAGAAAATCCATTGAATATTAATTGGCTATGCAGATGATGTCTGCATTTGTCCCGTGCCTGGCTCATGAAGTCAGTTATCCTTAGTTCAGGTTGGAAGGATAAATAAAAGATAGTGGTGATCAGTTAGCTCCATGCTTGTGGCATACATATTGTTATATATATATGTGTGGTTAAAAAGAAATTGAGACACTCATTACGTGTTTCAGAAGCCAAATACTAATTTACAATATGCAGAAGGCATTTCTATCTGTGTCTTCTGGTTTAATAGCAGTTTTTTGGGCAGAGTGGATTTTCTGATTGGCAGCCAGTCTTCAGACTTAACAAATCTGGAACCTCCACCAGCATATGGAGATCTTTTCTCTGACACTGTTAAAAGCAATGTTATTACTGAAGCTTGTCTGTGGACTACATAGCATGATGTAAATTATTGATTACAATGAAACAGAAGCCATGTTTCTGAGTAATGAAAAATGCTCTCTGGTATCACCAGCTACCCAGCCTGCCAACAGCTTTCATACAGGTTCCTGTGGTGTCTAGTGCAGTGTTGTTCTTTGACCAGGCTTCTGGTCCTCGGGATCACAACTATGACTCCCTGAGGCTGTATCTCCTAAGAGGGTATGAATGAAATCAGGATGAGAATCTACTGCAATGTGTCCAGAGTGTCCCCCAACAGGCAGTAACCTTCTGCACCGAAATCACTGCATTGCAGCACGACTGCCTGCATCCCCAGCAATTACATCATCTGTGATGCATTGGTTTTGGTAATGCCTGAGTACTTCCCATAGCTTGGCCTTTTGTTCTGTCAAGAGGTGGTTTTTTTTGTTCAGAGACTTAATTTCCAAATCATTTTCAAAGGAAAAGTCTGAAAATACAAAGCCACCTTTGAAAGAAAAAAGCAGCTGTTTAATGTTCTCGCTGAAATGTAATTATCCTGGCAGCATATCTCTACAAGTAAATGCACATTCTGTAATGCAGATTTCTCTCTCAGAATACAAGTTATAATTCACCTGTTGTAATGTTTTATTGTTTTTTAATAGCAACCTAAAAAAGTTAATGGAGTTCGTTAAAAAACAATGAACCCATTCTGAATCTGAGAGATATTGCAAAGCTACATTTGACCTAGTTTAGTTAAGTAAGTTGGTGTGGAAATTAAGGGTCAGAAAATAGCCTGATAATAGCAGAAGATGGTTGAGAGCGGGTGGCAGATGCGTTAGAAATGAAGCATTTCTTACACAGTATGTTTTTTTGCAGAGGATGTGGGAGATGAAGGAGAAGAGGAAAAAGAGTTCATTTCCTACAGTATCAGCACTGACATTCATTATGGAATAAAGTCAAACAGGTGAATTAGTAAAATAGATTTAACATTTCTACCCTATGAATGTAAAACCTGCACAAGCTGATTTACCTACTTTACCTACAAATTTACCTCCAATTTACCTAGTGCTTTCAGGCAGTATTTTTATTCAAGTGGGGCAATAGCTTTTCAGAGTGGAGGCTCTGATAAAATAAGGGTGTGTCATGAGGCTGAAAGGAACAGACCTAGGACTTCTAACTCTGCAGTTAAAGAACAAAGTTTTATTTGTTTGGCATACATACAAATGTAACATACAACTTGGGTTCAATAATATTCAGTTATGTCTGACTCTTAAATATTTGTCACTTATCTTGATGTATATTGGGCTCTGAAGCTCTGTAAAATGTGTGCCTCTTTAGTGTGCCCTTGCTTCAGAGTCCTTATTGGCAGTTCACTTTGGCTGATTGCTGAAGTATAAAGATGTATTTATTTGGAAGACTTGTATTCAACTCTCATAGAAGAAAGATTATGAAGTATGATGATACAGATTAGCATTTGACTGCTAAACTTGCAGTCAGATTAAAACTATTCTAACTGTTGCTTAAGTTCCAAATGATTAGTTAGTAACTCTGTTCTCTGTTCTGCAGCCTGGCCTTCATTAAACGTACACCAGTGATTGATGCCGACAAACCAGTGTCTTCCCAGCTCAGAGTGCTCACTCTCAGTGAAGACTCTCCATATGAAACACTACACTCTTTCATTAGCAATGCTGTTGCTCCCTTTTTCAAGTCCTATATCCGAGAATCTGGCAAAGCAGACAGGTAATTCAGTATAAGTACTGCATTTCTGTGCTAATGAATTGAAGTAAATGTTTAATGCAAAAAAACCCCCAAAACAACAGTAACTCCTCAAGGTGAGTCATGTTAAATTGTTTAAGCACACAGTTGCACATGATGCTGTTGCTGACTCTTGGAAAGCAGTTCAGATGATGGCCTGAATGTGTTGTGTATGGTTTTTGTTTTGGCTTCTTATACAGTAATATCTGTGCTTTTTCAGGGACGGAGATAAGATGGCTCCTTCAGTTGAGAAAAAGATTGCAGAGCTTGAAATGGGCCTCTTACATTTGCAGCAGAATATTGAAATTCCAGAGATCAGTCTGCCAATTCATGCAACCATTACTAATGTTGCCAAGCAGTGTTATGAACGTGGAGAAAAACCCAAGGTTACAGACTTTGGTGAGAAAGCTGAGGATCCGTTGTTCCTCAATCAGTTACAGTCTGGAGTCAACCGCTGGATTAGAGAAATACAGAAGGTAAAAAAACAAAACCAAAGCAAACCAAAAGAACCCAGAAAAACAACTAAGTGCTAACCTATGTAGTACCTTGTATCTTCTTCACAGTTTAACTGGTAAAGTGTTGCTTCATGCAGGATACTCTGAAGATCTGAGGCTAGACCAGTTTTCTGAGTCACCAGAGACACTATTCTAAATTAGGCTAAATCTGGTCTAGAATTAGGCAAAACTCAGTTTAAATTTGGAGTCTTGTCTAAATTGCTCTACAAGTAGCTGAGAGCATGACTGTTTTATACATATTGTAGTAGACTTAAGTAACTGGCAATAATCTTGTGAATTTTGTAACTATTCTTAAAACCTTTTCAGCAGATTGAGAGAAACAGGTCTTTTTGGTTTGGTTTTTTATTTCCTCTGGTGCATCCACAACTGCATCACAACAGTTGCTCCAGCCCTATCTTGTAACCTCATACTCCTGCCTGTTACTCTTCAAAAGAACTGCTGTTACTCAAAAGTAGCATCTCATGTATTACTCTGAGTTTTTTCCCTCTATAAACACATGTTGCTCTTGGAACAGTGTTGCTTTTTCTTATTTGAGAGCGTAGAACATCTGTTATCCTGCCTGGCTCATCTGTCATTAACCAGAATCCAGACACTGATCAGGAAAGCAGGCAGGTGACGTTTTTAGGCCATGCTGAAAATACTACATGAGGGTCCTAAAACTCACTTTCGGGATCTCTGTAATTAAACTTCCTCATGTGTTGCATGCAGTTACTACACTTTTCACAGAATGAGTGCCAAAACTGTCTGAGGTTGGATTATTAAAACCTAGCAGATATTAAATGTTTCAATTATATTTAGTAACAGCAAGTTTTTACAGTTGAAGCATATAAATTAAATGCTTTTCTCCCTCCCTTCTCTTTCTCTCTATTACTTTGAAGGTGACCAAATTAGATCGAGATCCTGCATCAGGCACTGCATTACAGGAGATAAGCTTCTGGTTAAATTTGGAACGGGCTCTGTACCGCATTCAGGAAAAACGTGAAAGCCCAGAAGTTCTTCTGACTCTGGATATTCTAAAACATGGCAAACGTTTTCATGCAACTGTCAGCTTCGACACAGACACAGGTAAAATACCTTTTCAGTAACATTTTTCACAAATGTCCTATGGAACTTAAGCTGTTACAAAATTTGAGCATTGTGGTACATAGAACAACACTGGTAGAGGAACCTTGGTGTAGTTACAGCTACAGATTTGGTTAATGAAATGAAAAGTTATATTCAAAATCTTTTCCATTTAGGTCTAAAACAGGCACTGGAAACTGTGAATGACTATAATCCGCTGATGAAAGACTTCCCACTGAATGACTTGCTGTCTGCTACTGAGCTGGACAAAATAAGGCAGGCCCTTGTTGCAATATTTACCCATTTGAGAAAAATCAGAAACACAAAATATCCAATCCAGAGGGCATTGCGTTTAGTGGAGGCCATTTCAAGAGATCTGAGTTCTCAGCTACTTAAAGTGTTGGGAACCAGAAAACTCATGCATGTTGCCTATGAAGAGTTTGAAAAGGTATGTTCATGGTTTTGTGGTACTGGTCACTGTATTTTTGCATTGATCAGTGACTTTCTGGAAGCATTTCATTTGGGAGCTGAAGTTCCTATTCTAAAACTTTTCTTCAGGTGATGGTTGCATGCTTTGAAGTATTCCAAACCTGGGATGATGAATATGAGAAGCTACAAGTTCTGCTCAGAGATATCGTGAAAAGAAAAAGGGAAGAGAACCTGAAGATGGTGTGGCGGATAAATCCTGCTCATAGGAAACTCCAGAGTCGTCTTGATCAAATGAGGAAATTCAGGCGTCAGCACGAGCAGCTGAGGGCAGTTATTGTGAGGGTCTTGCGACCTCAGGTAATTTTTTTAGTTGTTATTGAACTGAAAATTTGTGTGGCTCCTTCAAGAGCGTTACTGTTACTTAGAGAAGTTACCAACACAAAACTAATGTAACGTTCAGTTTCACTGGCTGCTTCCAAAACCAGTTTAGTTTCAAACCCCTGCTAATTGGCTTAGCTTTAATTCTGACTTACATTGAATAATACATGACCATCCTCATGTTAATAAGCACAGCAAGTCTAGACATATAAATCCTTGAGCTTGAGTAAACCACAGTGGAAAATGAGATTATGCTCCATAGTAGTGAAAGTTTGTAAAGTATCTATGTTACCCCATTCCTACTGGCACTTAAATCTGAAACATGACTGAAAGTTTGTTAAGGATTTACTAATTTGTAGGGGGGTTGCAAGGCTTTTTAGAACAAACTGTGTTTATCCATTTTTAGGTAAATTTTGAAGCATCCAACTCACTAAACTGTGATTCCAATGCAGGTAACTGCTGTTGCCCAGCAAAATCAAGGAGAGGTACCCGAACCACAGGATATGAAAGTAGCAGAAGTCCTTTTTGATGCTGCAGATGCTAATGCGATTGAAGAAGTCAATCTTGCTTATGAGAATGTTAAGGAAGTAGATGGATTAGATGTTTCCAAAGAAGGTACAGAAGCCTGGGAGGCAGCAATGAAGCGCTATGATGAAAGGATTGACAGAGTTGAAACAAGAATAACTGCCCGTTTGAGAGATCAGCTTGGTACAGCAAAGAATGCCAACGAAATGTTCAGGATCTTCTCTCGCTTCAATGCCCTGTTTGTCAGACCTCACATCCGCGGTGCCATCCGGGAATATCAAACACAACTGATCCAGCGTGTGAAAGATGACATTGAGTCTCTTCATGACAAATTTAAAGTACAATACCCGCAGAGTCAGGCTTGTAAAATGAGTCACGTCCGTGACTTGCCTCCTGTGTCCGGCTCCATAATTTGGGCGAAACAGATTGACAGGCAGCTCACTGCTTACATGAAGCGCGTTGAGGATGTCCTTGGTAAAGGCTGGGAGAACCATGTAGAAGGTCAGAAGCTAAAGCAGGATGGAGATAGCTTTCGCATGAAGCTCAACACTCAGGAGATCTTTGATGACTGGGCAAGAAAAGTTCAGCAGCGCAATCTTGGTGTGTCTGGTCGCATTTTCACCATTGAAAGCACTCGTGTTCGAGGTCGATCTGGAAACGTCCTGAAACTGAAAGTCAACTTCCTCCCAGAAATAATTACACTTTCAAAAGAAGTCCGAAACCTGAAGTGGCTTGGCTTCCGTGTCCCACTGGCAATTGTCAACAAAGCTCACCAAGCAAACCAGCTCTACCCATTTGCTATTTCTCTCATTGAAAGTGTCCGCACGTATGAGCGAACATGTGAGAAGGTAGAGGAGCGTAATACCATCTCTCTGCTGGTTGCTGGCTTGAAGAAAGAGGTGCAGGCTTTGATTGCAGAAGGAATTGCTCTCGTGTGGGAATCATACAAACTTGATCCTTATGTCCAGCGGTTAGCAGAGACTGTCTTCAGTTTCCAGGAAAAGGTTTGTTTTATCTTTCAAATTTTGCAAAATTTTTACATTTATACATATACTTCAAGTATAAATTAGTGGTTATCCAAAAGTCAAATTGGATGGCTGAGGACCAGTTCTGTAGCTCTTGGGTTAAGTAGGTGATTGATCAAAATAAAGATAAGTGATTAACCATTACTGCGTAATTATTGTTGTCTCAATCTAACCTGTCAAACTAAACATCCCATTTTTCCTAAACCATTTTAGGTGGATGATCTGCTCATTATTGAAGAGAAAATAGACCTGGAAGTGAGATCATTGGAAACATGCATGTATGATCACAAGACTTTCTCCGAAATCTTGAACAGAGTTCAGAAAGCTGTGGATGACTTAAATCTTCATTCATATTCAAATTTGCCAATTTGGGTCAATAAGCTGGATATGGAGGTAGGTTTGAGATCAAGGAGTAGTATGTGTTTAGAGGAGAGATTCTTCCTAATATCTAATCTAAACCTACTCTTTCAATTTAATGCCATTACCCCCTGTCTTATTGTTACAAGCCCTTGTACAAAGTCCCTCTGCAGCTGTCTGTAGCCCCCTCAGGTTTTGGAATGACTTAGTAAAGGAGCAGTTGGTTCTTTAAGGTACCATAGGTGTCAGAATATATTGGTAACAGAGATCTTCATGCACTGAATATGCAGATTTTTCCTCCAATGTGTCTTATTTTCTTTAGATTGAAAGAATTCTGGGTGTTCGTTTGCAAGCTGGACTGAGGGCCTGGACCCAAGTTCTTCTTGGTCAAGCAGATGACAAAGCAGAAGTTGACATGGATACAGACGCTCCTCAAGTGAGCCATAAGCCTGGTGGTGAACCCAAGATCAAAGTAAGCTTTCTTGTGTTGTGCTTTTTTGTGGTTCGGTTTTGGGGTTTTTTTTAGGTTAGGTTTTTTGTTTGTTTGGGGTTTTTTTCTTATTGTCAGTTGTTAATTGCAGGAATTATTTCTAGGACTTATATGAGAGATATATATTTCTTCTGCATCTGTTTTTGGAGGAATATTTGCCTCCTTCCATTTAAGTGCAAGTCGATTTTTCAGAAGTGCTGCTTGAAGTCCAAAATTCTTGTCTACATGTAGTAGTATCTGCCAGTAAAAATGATTGCTTTTGCTGTTTCTGCAGAACATTGTACATGAACTAAGAATAACCAACCAGGTGATATACTTGAATCCACCAATTGAAGAGTGTAGATACAAACTTTACCAAGAAATGTTTTCTTGGAAGATGGTAATCCTGTCGCTACCAAGAATTCAAAGTCAGAGGTATCAGGTAAGTGTAATGAAGCTGTCTCTAAGTCTGAGCAATTACCTTCACTTTGCAATTAATTGTGCTCGATATGTTAATGTGTTGCTCTAGAACTGCATCTGAGTGCTCTAGAAAGGAATGTATATCACAAGTATAATTATGGTTCTTAGGTCGGAGTGCATTATGAGCTGTCTGAGGAAGAGAAGTTCTATCGTAATGCATTGACAAGGATGCCTGATGGCCCTGCAGCTCTGGAGGAGTCATACTCGGCTGTCATGGGAATTGTGACTGAAGTGGAGCAGTATGTCAAGGTAGGAGGCTGACACCGTGTAATGCTACAGCTAAAATGAACATAGACTTTCAGTTTTGCCTGGGGGTTGGAGGGAAATGCATCTTTTGGAATGTACTGGAAAGATTCTGAACATTGTGAAATACCTGAATTAGGTTTGGCTGCAGTACCAGTGCCTGTGGGATATGCAGGCTGAAAACATATACAACCGTCTCGGAGAAGACCTGAATAAGTGGCAAGCCCTTCTGGTTCAGATAAGAAAGGCAAGAGGAACATTTGACAATGCAGAAACCAGAAAGGAATTTGGACCTGTTGTCATAGACTATGGCAAGGTAAGAAATTGTAATTATTGTTTATGATAGATGCATTAAATTTCAGAATGGGCATATGACAAAAAATAGCAAGGCTGACAAATTACTGTTACGTAACATTATTTACTTGTAGGTACAATCAAAGGTGAACTTGAAGTACGACTCCTGGCACAAGGAAGTGCTCAGCAAATTTGGCCAGATGCTTGGTCAGAATATGACAGAGTTCCATTCACAAATTTCTAAGGTAAGATAAGTCCTTATTCTAGTTTTTCACTTTCAGATCAACTGTTCTAGAATGCTAAAACACTGATTTGTGCCCTTAACAGTCCCGTCAAGAGCTGGAGCAGCATTCTGTGGACACTGCTAGCACTTCAGATGCAGTGACATTCATCACATACGTGCAGTCCTTGAAACGTAAAATCAAACAGTTTGAAAAGCAAGTTGAGGTATGCTGTTCTGCTTATGATTCCTACTTGTAGAAATGTCAGGCTTATCTCTTAAGATGCAGCTTTATGATATTCAAGTTCTCTTAAAAGCAGACTTGAATTTGATAATCTCTGTAGTGAGCATTTGTATTTAGCCTTGTGTTTAAAGTTAGTTTTGTCATTTTAACTTACAACCACTGTCTCTTGTAGCTTTATCGCAATGGTCAGCGCTTGCTGGAGAAACAAAGGTTCCAGTTTCCTTCCTCTTGGCTGTACATTGACAACATTGAAGGAGAATGGGGTGCCTTTAATGACATTATGCGCAGAAAGGATTCTGCCATTCAACAACAAGTAGCAAATTTGCAGATGAAAATAGTTCAGGAGGATCGTGCAGTGGAGAGCCGAACAACTGACTTGCTGACAGACTGGGAGAAAACAAAGCCCGTAACAGTAAGTAGTGATGAATAATATTCAGTAAATGAGGCAGATTTTCTGCATTCACTAAGAAGTACGGAGTTTATTTTTATGCTCTTTTTTTGCAGTTTTTCATTTTAGATGATGGTAGAAGTGTTTTTGAGGGTTTTATAATAACTTGTCGGTGTGTTGATTTTTGGGGTTGGTTGCAGAGGGAAATTTACCCTTAAAGCATAGGCCTCTGTTAAGTGCAGAAAGAAAGATAACTTCAGTGACTATCAGAGCTTTGTCTGAAACAAGGGATATGTCAGAGCTATGCATGTAGGAGGATTCAGAAGCAAGCTACTGCTTGCTTTCTTTTTTTTTTCCCTAAAGTGCTTTTTAGTAAAGCAAAAAACTGCATGTAAAATTGGAATGAGACTTACTCTGGACTAGTATGTTGCCTTATTGTCAGAAAACTGGAGAAATAATGAGACAAACCAACATTTAATATTTTAACTTGCATTCAGCTTGATTGTAGGATTATTGGATTAATGTATCCCATGCAAACTTTAGGGAAATCTGCGTCCAGAAGAGGCTCTTCAAGCTCTTACCATTTACGAAGGAAAATTCGGCAGGCTGAAGGATGATCGTGAGAAGTGTGCGAAGGCCAAGGAGGCTCTGGAACTGACAGATACAGGACTGCTCAGTGGCAGTGAAGAGCGTGTCCAGGTACAACCTGCTCACATAACTTCTTGTCAGTTGTGGATAAAAATGTTTCAGTTCCATCATCCTCTCCCTTAAAAGAGGGACTTGTAACCTGTGCTGCATAGGTATCAGGACACCATCTCCACACTGGTTCAATTCTAGCCTTTAAGAGATTGTGATCTCTTCTATGTCTGTCTTATTCTTTTGAAACAATTATGAGATGCAAAAATCTCATCTTGGTCACTTGCTATTGCAGTTCTGTTGAACTGACGAGCTGTCTGAAGGTTTTTGACATATTAAAAGTATTCTGTTTAACTCCCCCATGCTAATAACATTGAAGAAATTAGGAATAACTGCTGATTTTTGATTTATTCTTTACTACAGGTAGCCCTTGAAGAGTTGCAGGATCTCAAAGGTGTCTGGTCTGAACTGTCAAAGGTTTGGGAACAGATTGATCAAATGAAAGAACAACCCTGGGTTTCAGTACAGCCTCGCAAGGTACTTCACTTCTATTTACATAGACAGTATAACTGCCACAAGTGTATGCAAATTAGGAATTAGACCTCTCGAGATAGACATACTCAATTGTCACATTTTCGGTGTTCAGGTACCTTTTTCAGTATCTTGTGAGCATGTTTCTTCTTTATGCTAAGCTGAAAAATATTCACTGGATTTTCACATCTGATATTACAGAAGATTTATGGTTCCAGTAGTTTTGAGATTGAGATTGGACTGCACATACAGAGGAAAAACTGTGCTGTTTTTAAATATACTGTTGGACCTCATTAGAGAAACTTCATTATATGGTTGGGTGAACAGCATTGGTTTTAATTCAATGCTCAGGGGGTAAAGAGCAGTTGGATCACTAAACCATAAGCTGCCTGTGACAAGACTGTCATAAATCTTAATCCAAAAAAATTACATTCCCGTAATGTGAGTAACCACATCTTAGGCAAATGTGTATAACACTTAAAAGATCCATACTGTTGACAATATCTCATTAGCAATAGTTATCTGTAAAAAGTACATAAACTACTTGTACAGTTTTGTGCACAGCACTTGTAGAGAAGATTTCATTGCTTTTATGTTGTTGACAGCTTCGACAAAACTTAGATGGTCTGCTGAACCAACTGAAGAACTTCCCCGCCCGCTTGCGACAGTATGCCTCCTATGAATATGTTCAGAGACTTCTGAAGGGCTACATGAAGGTGAGTTTGTACTCATTTCTAAAATACATGTGTTCTGTACTCAAGTTCAAAGATGTAATTCGCTTTCTTGTCTCCTTAGATAAACATGTTAGTTATCGAACTGAAATCCGAGGCACTTAAGGACCGTCACTGGAAACAGCTGATGAAAAGGCTTCACGTTAACTGGGTTGTCTCCGAATTGACCCTGGGTCAGATCTGGGACGTGGATTTACAGAGAAATGAAGCAATTGTCAAAGATGTCCTGCTTGTGGCTCAGGGAGAGATGGCTTTGGAAGAGTTCTTGAAACAGGCTAGTATCAGCTCTTGTATGTGTTCATGCAATAGCAAACCGAAGAGTTGCTGTTGGGTGGATGACATTTGTGTAGTAAACTTGTCACTCTAAGCTGTCAATACAGGTGCCAAGACTCTATGGAACTGGGGAACAGTTTAAAGCTGATGAAACCTGTATTATTTGGGGAAAGCAGTTCTTGATAGTGACTGCAAAGACCCCACCTTGTTCAAGTTTTACCTAACTGCATCATATTCTCAGTACTCTAAAAGCTTGAGCATAAATCCAGAATCCTTGGGTAAAAAAAGTAAAATGTGATTAACACATTTCTACTTTGTAACTATGTTGAAGCAGAAATGATTGATGTCATATCTTAAACATCCTTTTCTTCAGATAAGAGAAGTGTGGAACACTTACGAACTGGACTTGGTCAATTACCAGAACAAGTGTCGTTTGATTCGTGGATGGGATGACCTTTTCAACAAAGTAAAGGAGCACATTAACAGCGTGTCTGCCATGAAGCTGTCACCATACTACAAGGTAAAATGGAGAACAAAGCTAAAGAATCTTCCTTTAATTCTGCCTTCCCCTCTTGTTTAGTTCATGTATTTGTCAGCAGGGACTATATTCACCATGTAAGTTGACAGTTAATTCCATTTGCATACTTTGTAACCCTCAAACAACTGTTTCCATTAATAATTATTAGCAATCACAAAGGCATGATAATATTAAAATGAATATTAATGCAGTATTTAAACTTCAGGTGTTTGAGGAAGATGCCCTTAGCTGGGAAGATAAGCTGAACCGTATCATGGCACTCTTTGATGTCTGGATAGATGTCCAAAGGCGATGGGTGTACCTGGAGGGTATCTTTACTGGCAGTGCAGACATCAAGCACTTGCTGCCTGTGGAGACCCAGCGGTTCCAGAGGTAACTTTTCAATGGCTTTGTTCTTTTCTTGCCTCCTTTGGGGCACCATATGGCCAGGCCTGAAACTTCATGACTCAGTGTAATGCTCTCTAAGTTAAAATACTGACTGTATTCTTACCTGGTCCAGCTGGATTATAGCCCTGCTGTAGATGTAAGTTCATCAAGCAAAGAGGTGCAACTATGACAGAAAAACCTTTATAGTAAACAGGCTGATGTACAGTTTCTAGAAGATGGGAGTTTTAGATGATTGGGATTCAGGTGATTTTTCTTGATAGTTCCTGCTAGCTACTTCAAGGATTTTTCTGGCATTGTGGCTGCAAGAAGGCTTATTTCTGTTGCTGCAGCCTTTAGTCTCGCCCTTGAAACATTATTTACTTCCTCTGCTTTACCTTGCTCTGATTATACTTATTCATTCCACACACTTCCAGTCGGATCAAAGAATCAGATTTATGCATCTCTTCAGGAAATGAAGAAAAGTAGATCTTCTGCAGTGGAATTAGTAGATTGAACATTGCAAAGAAGTTAGATTTTGTTGTTGTGGACTTGATGTAGATAAAGAGCTATTTTGGGAATTTAGCCTGGTGTTACCTAGAATAACTGCAACAGTTAGAGACAGAGTGGTCATTTAGAGACAAGTAACTTTAGTGTCCCGCAGGCCTGTGTTTGTTGAGTTTGCACCAACGTACTGTGTTATTTTACTTGCAGCATCAGCACTGAATTTTTGGCACTCATGAAAAAGGTGTCCAAATCTCCACTTGTGATGGATGTTCTTAACATTCAAGGTGTGCAAAGATCATTAGAAAGACTGGCAGACTTGCTTGGCAAGATACAGAAGGCACTGGGAGAATACCTGGAAAGGGAGAGGTCCTCTTTCCCTCGGTAAGAAGTTGACTCTGGTTGTCTCTTGAAGTAAAATAATGTGATGTTTCTGTGCAGGAATTGGTGTACTGCTCTGTAAAGCTTCTGCCAATTTTTGTATATTGCATATCTATGGTGTTACGACCATTTAAATCTGTGTTGTATATACAGAATTCAGTTATAGCCACTTCTAAGGAAGTGGGACTGAAACTTCCCTTACTTGCTCATCTGTAGCTGGTTGCAGAAATCACATGCTGTTTAAGGAACCATTGCAGCTGATTTCTGTAAACTTAAAGGTTCTTCTGCCATTTGATTGAAGGACAGGTTTTGACTTGGACTAGTCCTCAACTGGTTTGTCGCTTAACATGAGAGAGTAAGGCTGGGGGAGGTACTGAGTCTCTGCCTCACAGACTTAATTCAATTCCAGGCTCTGCTGTGGGTATTTCAGGGTAAAGAAAATGATCCACAATGTGGAGCATGTATACACCTGTGTATGGTACAGACCACATGAACTGAGACTTAATGGTAGCACTGAGTTATAACTTTTAGCAAATTTATGGTTCGTGCACTCTTGCAGTGTTAGGGAAATGGTTGCTAATTACTCCTGTATAGTGGCCATCTATGGAGCATAAATCATAAATTAAAAGCGATGGTTGGGAGTTCTGATATAGATCTTATTTTCTGTGATTATTAGGTTTTATTTTGTTGGTGATGAAGACTTGCTTGAAATCATTGGAAACAGCAAAAATGTTGCTAAGCTGCAGAAGCACTTCAAGAAAATGTTTGCAGGAGTCGCTAGCATTATTCTGAATGAAGATAATTCTGTGGTTCTTGGGATATCCTCACGTGAAGGAGAGGAGGTATAGCTGCAGTGTTTCTTTTTAAATAAACTTCTGAAAATAAGTGAATGTGGGCTTACTTAAATCTTTAATTCTTGCAGGTGCTGTTCAAAACACCCGTCTCTATCACAGAACATCCCAAGATCAATGAGTGGCTTACTCTTGTTGAAAAAGAAATGAGAGTGACCCTTGCTAAATTGCTTGCAGAATCTGTAACTGAAGTAGAAATCTTTGGAAAAGCAACTTCAATTGATCCAGCAGTCTACATCTCTTGGATTGACAAATACCAGGTATTAATTGTGGAACACCTAAGTATACTGCAGCTTGGTTACTTCAGTGAAGAAAACAATCTGATGAGGATTTTTGTTCCACAGGCTCAGCTTGTTGTCCTGTCAGCCCAGATTGCATGGTCTGAGAACGTGGAGTCAGCCCTCAATGGTGGAGGTGGAGACAACAGTCCTCTCCAGTCTGTGCTGGCCAATGTTGAGGTCACACTCAATGTCCTGGCAGACTCTGTGCTGATGGAGCAGCCGCCTCTTCGCAGAAGGAAACTGGAGCACTTGGTAAGTAAAAACCTCCTTTTCTCTTCTGGGTTTGCAGGTGAGGATTTTTAAAAGTTTAATGAAAATATTGATCAGTCTAAGACAACTTACAGGAAAAGTTTCTTGCTTTTGAAGCAATTGCATCAATGCCTGATCCAGTAGGTGGTGGTGGTTTTTCACAGTTGTGTTTTATAGACTGGCTCACAGAATTGATCTTTAAACCAGCTCTTCCAGATATGTGAGCTACTGATTTCTTCATTTAAATGTGAAATATGTCACTAAGCTGCTTATTATTGTAATCAAAATATTCATTTTTTTGTAGATAAGGACTGGAGGGGAGGGGGAGATTAAAATCATTATGGGTTATTTCTGTAGATTTTTAGAGGGAAATGCCTGATCTGTTTTAGGAGTACCTGTCTTCATAGTTTCTGGCAAGTGAAATACCGAGTTCAGTAGTGTAATGGATTAACAGACTTACTGGACCAGAATGCTTTGCTGAAAGTCCTTAACAACAGCAGGCAGCATTGTTAGTTTTGTCTTTGTGGCAACAGATTTTAAAGCAGAGACTGGTTTTATGTCATGATTTCTAAGTGATGGCAATTAATTGTGCTAATCTGAGAAGCTGTAGGATTCCTGGCTTTGTTAGCAATGGCTTGTGTTGCTGTGGTCTAAGGAGTTACTTCATTCTCCAGATCACCGAGTTGGTGCACCAGAGAGATGTTACAAGGTCACTGATCAAAAGCAAGATTGACAACTCCAAATCCTTTGAGTGGCTCAGCCAAATGCGGTTCTACTTTGACCCAAAGCAGACAGATGTGTTGCAACAGCTCTCAATTCAGATGGCAAATGCCAAATTCAACTATGGCTTTGAGTACCTCGGTGTTCAGGATAAGCTGGTGCAGACTCCTCTTACTGACCGCTGCTACCTGACAATGACACAAGCCCTGGAGGCAAGACTTGGAGGATCACCATTTGGTAAGTTAGTGAGACAAGTATATAAATTCTTACCTTCTCTAATACTTGATTATCTTCTCTAATATGTATGTGAATGAGTGGTTTAGGTCACTTAAAGAATCATCAGCAGGGTTTCAGCAAAGGCAAGTTTAATATAAATTTGTGAAAGCACAACGAATTTGATGGTAAGGTTCACTCTATTACTTACTGTATAGGTAGAACTCATAAAGAAAAATTGAATTAAAAGCAATTATGCACAGACCAGGGACACAGGATAAGTAGGGATAACAGTAAGGTATGCAAAGGGGTACGGGCCACAGTCTCAGTTGGTAGTTACTGGAATTTTGTTTGAAAAGTCCAATAACGAAAATTTTATTCCACTTGGTCTGTTGTTCAGATAGAAAAATAAAGTCTCAAAGCTCTTTGTTGGAAAACAGGAGCTCATTAGACAACAGAAGTTCTGGGAGCAGACGGGGTTTTTCTGGTAAGCTCAAGGGGAGCTATCTGCCCAGGTGCCATTAATCAAGGCCGAGGCCTAACGAGCATTCCTCAGTCCATAATGTGGCCCGAGATGAGGTGGAGAGGGTGAACTGGGGGAACAATATGCACTACCACAATATAGCATTAATGTAAACATGCAGAGCACTTATGACTAAGATATTGAATAATAAAACAGTCTTGGGGGAAGTGGAAGCAGTTTTAAGGTTTCGTTTGGACCCTCTTGACAAGCACCATCAGAACCCTCACACGGGCAGATTGCTCAAGTTGGCAGTGGTACCTCAGATGATACACACTAAAACATGTCTGTCCCATTTCAAAAATAGGTCCTGCTGGTACTGGTAAAACAGAATCTGTGAAGGCTCTTGGACATCAACTGGGCCGCTTCGTGTTGGTTTTCAACTGCGATGAAACATTTGACTTCCAGGTAAGCTGTTGGATAAAAAAGTGTAGTCTTTGCCAACAAGCAGTAGGAATCTCTTAAGAACTCTGAAGCAGCCAGCAGGGTTTATTTTCAAGATGATTGCCTATCAGACTTAACTGAGCTGGTATCTGTGGGTCATAGAAAACCTCTGTAACAAAAAATGCCTAAAGCAAAAGTGGGACAGACTATTGCTAGGGGAGAGGTTCTGGTTTTTTTGAACAGGTAGTTCTTTAACAGCACATGGAGGGAAAGGAAGAGAGAAGTACAGGGCAGGGACTTAAGACTGGCTTTAGGAAAGTACCTTCAGTTGTTTAGTTTGTATTGATAGTACTGGTTTAGTGGGGAACAGATGAGAGTGTTAAACTGCTGAAGTAGCTGTACTATTGCTAAATTATCCTTTGCAACACAGCTGTGGTGCTTACCTCAGCATGTGAAAAATTCTTCAAAACAAAATTTATCCAGATATTTGAATGTTAATGACATCTTCAAATTGAGATGAAATGCCTTTGTGAACTGCAAATGTCTCACAATAAAAACCTTGGTTAGGTGTATATATAAAAACCAATATAAATTGTAGACAAGGAATTGCTGTAGTTTATGAACTGTGCCAGCTTGCCATGTGTGGGTTTTTTTGTGTAAAGGTGTATTTTTACCAGACCAGGGTTCCATTTAGCCAGCATTTGGCATCACAGGTAGTGGGTGATACTCCTTCCTTGCCCCCAGTCCTCTTCCTCCCTCTGACAGTTATGAGGATCAGGAGGTCCCAGCTGAAACGTGTTAGGTTCGCTGGAGTATAAACAGAATTTCTCCACGTACCATTTATCCCCTTAATTCCACTTGCACACTTCCATAACATTCTCTACCAAATTGTTCTACTGCATCACCATGCATTTTATGAAAGAGCACCTTCTTTTTGTCTGTTTTTAGTGATTCCTTAGTTCTTGTAGTGGAAAAGACAATGAATAATTGATTCCTATTCATCCTAAACCAGTAACTTCTAGACCTCCATCATACTCTCTCATGTTGCTTTTTACAGAATCCTACTTTAAAGGTTGTTCTTTATGTGGAACTGGCCTTTCAATAAATGTATTGTAATTCTAGTATCCTTGTGATAAGGAACTGGAACTGCACCCAATAATAATGGTATCAGCAAAGAAAACATTATACAGTGGAATTATTTTGCCTGTTTTTGAACACACTGCAGTACAGTATGTAGGATATGATAGGAGAATGATCATATTCTATGGTTCCATGAAGCAGTGAACACCTGAAAGTCAATTGAAACCCTTTAATAACTCTTACAATGCTATAGACATAGTAACCTACATATAAATGCAGCTCCTTCCTGCCTTTGTATAGGGGCAGAAATATCCTTCCTCCATTGTATAAAGTGCTCTTCTCTGCTCCCCTTTGCCTGTGCACACACAAGAAGGATCATGCAATTGAGTGGATTTTCCCCTCTCTGTGCAGGCAATGGGACGTATCTTTGTGGGACTTTGCCAAGTGGGCGCGTGGGGCTGCTTTGATGAGTTCAACAGACTGGAGGAGCGAATGCTCTCCGCAGTCTCACAGCAAGTTCAGTGCATCCAGGAAGCCTTGCGAGAGCATTCCAACCCCAACTATGACAAGAGTATGTAATTCTTTATTCCTAATAGTCTCTAACATCCTTCATGCTATTTTGTTGCTCAGTTACATTTTTTGCAACTAATGCAAAAAATGATGAAGCCACTTTCTGTCAAAACTTAAATACTTGAAGTAACTTTCAGCTGGTAGAAATTTATATTATTTGAGTTGCAGTACTAGAGAACCTGCTGTCTGTTACTGTAGGAAACTAAAATAGAATAAGGTATGACTTCTGTTCTCGAGGTCATTGATCACTGACTCAGGTGTAACTAAATGCACTCTCTTTTCAGCTGCAACACCAATTACCTGTGAGCTGCTGAACAAACAAGTCAAAGTGAGCCCTGACATGGCTATCTTCATCACCATGAATCCTGGCTATGCAGGCAGATCTAATCTGCCTGACAATTTGAAGAAGTTGTTCCGTAGCTTGGCAATGACAAAACCAGACCGTCAGTTGATTGCCCAGGTCATGTTGTACTCCCAAGGCTTCCGTACAGCTGAAGTGCTTGCCAATAAGATAGTACCATTCTTCAAGTGAGTAACAAGTTTGGCTCCAGTCAATAACAATAGAACTTATTTGTTCAAAGCTATAATATTCTTTGCAACTCACTAAGCACATTGTACAGCAATCATTTCAAGTAAACAATGACATTTACTGAGTGTTGTGTTGGTTCCTATTGGCAATCAAATTGTATTTTGTCTCTCTTACTTCTTAGGCTTTGTGATGAACAGCTGTCCTCCCAAAGTCACTATGACTTTGGCTTGAGAGCACTGAAGAGTGTGCTGGTTAGTGCAGGTAACGTGAAGAGGGAGAGGATTCAGAAGATAAAGCGGGAGAAGGAAGAGCGTGGTGAAGTTGTGGATGAGGGAGAAATCGCTGAGAACTTACCAGAGCAAGAGGTAATGTGTGTGCAAAATCTTTGCTTCTGTGATAGAGGATGCACACTAAACAAAAGTAACCCTACAGTGTTAGTTACTAAAGGTGGTGATTTGATAGCTTAGAAGCACCAAGGTAAACATATCTTAGGAGTCTCTGAATCAGAATGAAAAACTTGTTCATATGAGGTGGTGCATCCCTAACACTTATTGGGGCTCAGTTCCTCAGCAGTTAATAACAATAGCATAGTAAAGAGACATGAGAAACGAGTATAAACTGAAAATCAATAGGAAATCATTGTGTAGTTCCAAAGTTGGAACCCCATCAAATGGTTGTTTTTGCTAAGACTGCCCTGGTCTGGTGCTTTATCAGTAAAGTATTTAGTGAAGTATTCCTTGTCAAACACATCTGGTAAAGTGAACTTAATAAAAAAATCTTAAATGAAATGTGACTCGCTCTCTGCAGATCCTGATCCAAAGTGTATGTGAAACTATGGTACCAAAACTGGTTGCAGAAGACATTCCATTGCTGTTCAGTCTCCTTTCTGATGTATTCCCTGGAGTACAGTATCATCGTGGAGAGATGACAGCCTTGCGAGAGGAGCTTAAGAAAGTGTGTCAGGAAATGTACCTTACCTATGGTGATGGAGAAGAAGTTGGTGGCATGTGGGTTGAAAAGGTAAAATCTAAAACTCAAATATGGAATTGAAATTTATGTTTAAGACTAAGCTTTTTTTTTAATTAGGAAAGGTGGAAAACGTTCTACTTCTCTTAAGCCAGCAATACACAGAAGGCTTATATTGGCTACTGAAGTTAAGACTTCATTGGTACCTCATTTTTTCTGTCACAGGTTCTTCAGCTGTATCAGATTACACAGATAAATCATGGGTTGATGATGGTTGGTCCCTCTGGAAGTGGAAAGAGCATGGCTTGGAGAGTACTTCTGAAGGCCCTTGAACGGCTGGAGGGTGTGGAAGGTGTTGCTCACATTATAGATCCAAAAGCAATCAGCAAAGATCACCTCTATGGTACTTTGGATCCAAACACCAGAGAATGGACAGATGGCTTGTTTACACATGTCCTGAGAAAGTGAGTCTGTAATAGCATAAATGCAAACTAGCCAGTACATTTGTGCCAAGGATAATTTGGCCTTACTGAGTCGTAGTTCTCTACTGCAATAAATATTTCCTTTAATACAGGATCATAGACAATGTGAGAGGTGAACTACAAAAACGTCAGTGGATCATCTTCGATGGTGATGTAGACCCTGAGTGGGTTGAAAACTTGAACTCTGTTTTGGATGACAACAAACTTCTGACTCTGCCAAACGGCGAACGTCTCAGCCTCCCACCAAATGTAATGTAACTTTGTTTACACCATGTTTATGTGCTGGCCACATGCTTGTTGCTTTAGTTTCTTGTGTAGTAGTGCTGTCCCTCTTTCTCATCACAAACAGAGTAATACTGAGCTCGGGTTGTGTTTTGCTGGAGTTAGGAGTTTTTTTGGAAACAAGCATTTCACTTTATGCTTACTCTGACCCTGTAAGACAAACTTTGTGGGTTATATAAATCTGTGGTAACACTCATTAATGATGAACTTAGCATAGCGTAATAGAACGCTGCTGTTGATTATTCAGAGTCTAAATGCAAATCAGCTTATTTTGAAAGATCTCTGTTTTTTGAGGGAGAGGGTTTTTGGTTTGTTCAGCTGTTGGTTGGTTAATTTTACTTCAAACCCTTGTTTTAAATTACTGTTTTTCAGGTGCGTATCATGTTTGAGGTACAGGATCTGAAATATGCCACTTTGGCTACCGTGTCAAGGTGTGGTATGGTCTGGTTCAGTGAGGATGTTCTCAGTACAGACATGATATTCAACAACTTCCTGGCCAGACTAAGAAGCATTCCTCTAGATGAAGGTGAGGAGGAAGCGCAGCGAAGGCGAAAGGGCAAAGAAGATGAAGGAGAAGAAGCAGCATCCCCAATGTTGCAGGTATAACTTAGGTTACATTTGGGATACAGTAGTAAAAACATTTGTATTACAGGTAGTACAGTGTACTTAGAATTTGGGACAACCTATCACAGAAAAGCTGATTTCCTCCTCATTTTTTTTTTTTAAAGAATATTAAAATATGAAGCACTTCAAACCTTAAACAAAATCATTTCCTGCTGCTTGGTAATCAAATGAGAAGCAAATTCCTTGAGCAGTGTTTGTCTCCCCCAACAGATTCAGAGAGATGCTGCAACAATAATGCAGCCGTATTTCACATCTAACGGCCTGGTAACCAAAGCACTGGAACACGCTTTCAAGTTGGAGCACATCATGGATCTCACCCGCCTGCGCTGTCTGGGGTCCCTGTTCTCCATGTTGCACCAAGCGTGCCGCAACGTCGCCCAGTACAACGCCAACCACCCGGACTTCCCAATGCAGATAGATCAGCTGGAGCGCTACATCCAGGTAAATACAATCTGATGTTCAGTGGCTGCTGTGTTTGGCTAGATTTGAGTTATTCATGAAGTTTTGTTCCATTACTCTGAAACCAATAGTTGCTTTTGCTGCTTCTTATAGAGGTACCTGGTCTATGCGATACTCTGGTCCCTTTCTGGAGACAGCCGTTTGAAAATGAGAGCAGAGCTGGGAGAATACATTAGGAGAATCACCACTGTGCCACTGCCAACTGCACCCAACATACCCATAATTGACTATGAGGTAAGCCTTTCTTGTAGTAGAAGTGTTGCTCTTTCATGTTCTTATAAGCTTCCTTTAGATTTTGGAGATGAAACTGGAAAATAATCCGCTAGACTGTCTTAAACTTTACAGTTTCACAGTTCAGCAAACAAGCTGCTTGTTTAAATAAACACATAAAATTGGATGCCACAGACCATCCTGTCATTTAGAAAAAAGTATTTTGACTAAGGTTGAGCTAGATTCCTACTGTTAATTGTGTAATCACGTTTTTGTGCTCCTAGGTGTCCATTACAGGTGAATGGGTGCCATGGCAGTCCAAGGTTCCTCAGATTGAAGTTGAAACACACAAGGTTGCAGCTCCTGATGTTGTAGTACCAACCCTAGATACAGTTCGCCATGAAGCGTTGCTGTACACTTGGCTGGCAGAACACAAACCTCTGGTGCTCTGTGGCCCACCAGGTTCTGGGAAGACCATGACCCTCTTCAGTGCTCTGAGAGCTCTGCCTGACATGGAGGTACACAAGGGACTGTGTGTGTCTGTGTACACGTGTGTGTGTGAATTACAGGGTAGTAACGAGTCTCTAAGTTCTTAAAGATTAAAGCAGTCTTGGTTCAGCGTGGAAGTTGTTTGCTAGCCAGAATTCAGTGGTAGCTTCACCTCAGTCAGTTATGTGTATGCAATAGCAAAGAATAAAAATTATGTTGAGAATATCAATTTCTCTTAACATAAGAACTGCTTTCTTCCTTTGCCTGTTCAGTAATACAGGAGGATTCCTACATTCAGTACTTAAAAACCTGTGGTAGTGTTTAGGAATAGCTCTCATCCTCCAGTGTATCAAGGTGGAGTAACAGTTACATGAGGCTGTGATGTTCAAAGTCCAGGACTGGACAGGAAGCAATACTGCATAATAAATGGAAAACCTGCAGTGGGAATAAAAATATACAGGCAATAACCTGTAATATTGATGGTATATGTACTTCCATTGTGGAAAGCCAAACTTGTTTTCAGGACTTTTGATATGTTCTCTTTCTGGTCTTAGTGTATTTTAACTATTTTTTTTCACTGTTCTCTTTCTAAGGTGGTTGGACTCAACTTTTCTAGTGCTACCACTCCAGAACTGCTCTTGAAAACTTTTGATCACTACTGTGAGTACAGGCGTACCCCTAATGGAGTGGTGCTGGCTCCTGTGCAGTTAGGAAAGTGGCTGGTGCTGTTCTGTGATGAAATCAATTTGCCAGATATGGATAAATACGGCACACAGAGAGTCATATCCTTCATTAGACAGGTTTGTTTTTCTTTGTAATCAACTGTATCATACCAGTGACGTTTAGAGAACTACAACATTCCACTGATTTGATTTGATTTTTGGGTTTTTTTCCAGATGGTGGAACATGGAGGATTCTATCGTACATCTGACCAGACATGGGTGAAACTGGAGAGAATTCAGTTTGTTGGTGCATGTAATCCACCTACTGATCCTGGAAGAAAGCCCCTCTCACATAGGTAATGTGTCTAGTAAACCCTATATAGCTACAGAATAGGGGTCAGAACTGAAGCATTGACTATGTAATCTGTTCTTAATACACTTGTTTAACAACAGCTGTGCTGAAATTGTGTTCCTTGCTTTTGCACTAGCTGCTAGTTGGTTCTTACCATGACAGCCAAACAGTGGACTCACTGTTAGGCTGTTGAATCACCTGTCTGAACACTGTGGATACTTCAGAATGGAGTCATTAAGGAGCAATCAAACCAACTGCAGTTACTGCTGATGATTTTGAATCAAGCAGTTATTTAATTTTGGCAAAAGATAACGAAGAGAGTACAGATTGTCATTTTCTGTACTGTGTAATATGCTAATTTTTCAGATTTCTGCGACATGTTCCTGTGGTTTACGTGGACTATCCTGGACCAGCTTCACTTACTCAGATTTATGGAACATTCAATCGTGCAATGCTGAGGCTGATCCCATCACTTCGCACATATGCAGAACCTCTCACTGCTGCTATGGTAGAGTTCTACACAATGTCTCAGGTAACTTGTTGAATACAACCCCAAACTCCAATTAGAAGTTTTCCTTTTATGCTGAATCTTTTAACATGCAGTGTTCACCTTTCATATGGACAATATGTGTAAAAGAGCTCAACTAATTACTGGAGTTCTGCCAAAAACGATTGAATTACACTAACAAAGTAATATCTTGCAATGCCTAGGCCTGTAAAGAATACAGTGCAACTTTGAGATAAAGTAACTAATTAAGTTTAAATTTTTAGGAGAGATTCACTCAAGACACACAGCCACACTACATCTACTCACCTCGTGAAATGACTCGATGGGTGAGAGGTATATTTGAAGCATTAAGACCTCTAGAAACCTTACCAGTTGAAGGCCTGATCAGGATTTGGGCCCATGAAGCCTTACGACTCTTCCAAGACAGGTAAAATAAACTGAGATGGGGAGGCAAAACCAAAAAAAGTTGAAAATTAGTTTTCCCCACTCCTTGCCAACTTTCATTAGAAGATGAAAATATTACCCTTCACTCTAGCTTGACTCTCCTGGGAGCAGTATCTGCAAAGTAAAAATATACTTTAATCATAGTGCTGACATGTGATTATATCCTCCCATTATGGAGGATTTGTACTCACTGACTTTTCTTTGTCTAGACTTGTTGAAGATGAGGAGAGGCGCTGGACTGATGAGAACATTGATATGGTTGCCCTGAAACACTTCCCCAACATTGACAAAGAAAAGGCTATGAGCAGACCTATCTTATACAGCAACTGGCTGTCAAAGGCAAGTGAAAATTTTTAAAAATTAAAACCCCCAATTAAAAAAGTTGGATGCAAGTGAGTGGTGCAGCTCTTATAATTAAATCATAATCGGTGACCATAATTTTGTTGAATTGATCTTCAGAAAATTTTTGCTATCATTACCTGAAGTGAACTCTACTACAGATTTAATAGCTGTTGTGCCAGGGATGCTATTCTAAGAACTACCACAGTATGTGAAGGCAGTATTAAATAATATTTCTCAAGAATGGTCTAACAGTACCAGGTAGTTGCTGACAATTATTGCTTATGGAACTTCGTGGATAAAAAAGTGACCTTTAAGCAATACTGATATTACACATTTTATGGTGGACTGTTTCTCTCAATCTGAAGTGTTCCAGCTGGGCAAACTGTATGAATCCTGCTGGGTTGAGGCAAAAGTCCACCTAGCTTGCTACCCATCTCTGACCAATAGTAAGTGACTAGGAAAGGCTGTTTAATATAAATTGGGGAAGTGATGGAAGGGAGTAAGTCTGTAGTGGTACTTCCCAATCTCTTTGGTAACTGGCAGCACAGGTTCAGCCTATGGTAGGTTCAGTAGATACAGTGTTTAAACCCCATGCAGCTACCTGTGGCACTCCAGGCTGTGGACATGTTCCTGTGTGAGTTAAAGGAGTACAGTATTCTTAAGTTTTTGTAGCAGATTGCTGCTAGTTCTGCTTTTTTGTACTCATAAATTTATCCCTAAGCAAATTCCTTTAACCTTAATTTCCATACTGTATTGACTGGTTCTTCTAGGATTATATTCCAGTGGATCAAGAAGAATTAAGAGACTATGTGAAAGCCAGGCTTAAAGTCTTTTATGAAGAAGAACTTGATGTACCACTTGTTCTGTTCAATGAAGTCTTAGATCATGTGTTAAGAATTGATCGGTAAGTTTAGATTTCCATTGCTGCTTATGTAAGTAGTATTTAGAGTTTAAAACAGAGTAGCCTGAGTACAGAGTAAGAATGGAGCATGATCTCAGTGCTGTCTATAGAAAATAAACTGCCAGCCTCCAGATAGCAGGATCCTATTTGGAAAGGTGTGTCAGTTTTGGTACTAAGTTTAGATGTTCTAGAAAAAGCTTTGGTAAGTTGCTAAAACCAATCATACTTGGTTATGTTCTTTTTCAGAATTTTCCGTCAGCCACAGGGCCACTTGCTGCTAATTGGAGTCAGTGGAGCAGGGAAAACAACCCTCTCAAGATTTGTTGCCTGGATGAACGGTTTAAGTGTCTACCAAATTAAGGTTGGTGTTCTAGTTTAACTTTTAAAAACCTGTTAGTCAAAACTCACTCGTAAATACTGACCTCCAAAAAACCCCATTAAAAGCTAAACCAAAATGTTAATGACCAATGCTTAATCTTACCAGGTCCACAGAAAATATACAGGCGAAGATTTTGATGAAGACCTTAGGACAGTATTGAGACGTTCTGGCTGTAAAAATGAAAAAATAGCTTTTATCATGGATGAGTCAAATGTATTGGATTCTGGATTCCTGGAAAGAATGAACACTCTCCTAGCCAACGGAGAGGTAAGAAGATTTTAAGTAAATATTTTAAGCACCTCTCTACAACCACAGACTACAGCAAAACTATCTTTTGAATTAGGTTCCTGGTCTCTTTGAAGGAGATGAATATGCCACCCTCATGACTCAGTGTAAAGAAGGAGCACAGAAAGAAGGTTTAATGTTAGATTCACATGAGGAACTCTACAAATGGTTCACCAGCCAAGTTATTCGCAATCTCCATGTTGTGTTCACTATGAATCCATCTTCTGAGGGCCTGAAGGACAGGGCAGCTACCTCTCCTGCGCTCTTCAACAGGTAATTGCTGCATATTCCAACATGTTATACAAGTACTGCTGAAACAGTACTTTCAGGGAAGTCTTCACAAATGCTTTGTATTTCAGATGCGTCTTGAACTGGTTTGGAGACTGGTCAACTGAGGCACTGTACCAAGTTGGCAAAGAGTTCACAAGCAAAATGGATCTTGAGAAACCAAATTATATTGTGCCTGATTACATGCCAGTTGTGTATGATAAGCTGCCACAGCCACCATCACACAGGGAGGCCATTGTTAACAGTTGTGTGTTTGTTCACCAGACTCTTCATCAGGTATGTTATTATTATACTGCTTAGCTTATCTCTAGGTCACAGCATCATGCATCAGTTTCCTAGAAAGTATGATCTTTGGCATTCATATAGATTTAAACCCAATGCATACTCTGCAACTTTTTGTTCCCTAAAGGCTAATGCTCGGCTGGCAAAACGAGGAGGCAGAACTATGGCAATCACACCACGCCACTATTTAGACTTCATCAACCATTATGCCAACTTGTTCAATGAGAAGCGAAGTGAACTGGAGGAACAGCAAATGCATTTGAATGTTGGTCTTAGAAAAATCAAGGAAACAGTTGATCAGGTACATGTCTTTAAAACTTTACCCTCTATAAGACTGGAGTGATAAAATAGATCTCAATGCTTGATGTGAATGCTCTCTTCCACCTTACAATCCATCTCAGGTGGAAGAATTGCGGCGTGACCTAAGAATAAAGAGTCAGGAACTGGAAGTGAAAAATGCAGCAGCCAATGACAAGTTGAAAAAGATGGTGAAAGATCAACAGGAAGCTGAGAAGAAGAAGGTAAAAAGTTTTGTTAGATCTCTGTGCATAGCAACTATTTTATTTACAAAACAGAGCTTGCAGAGCAAGTACTGGAAGAAGTTCAACTTCTAAAAAGCAGTATTTTGTCTGTGAAATTTCCTTCTAGGTTATGAGCCAAGAGATTCAGGAACAGCTGCACAAGCAGCAGGAGGTCATTGCAGACAAGCAGATGAGTGTGAAAGAAGATCTTGACAAGGTGGAGCCTGCTGTCATTGAAGCTCAGAATGGTATGTTAGCACCTTGAGAGATCACACTATGGGCTTGGATCTAAAACTGGTCTATGGGAATGTGTTTTGTTGTAATCTGGGTTGGTCCTAACAAAAAAGTAGACTCTTAGCAAGGGGCTGAACAGTGTTTTAAATTCACAGTCCTTGAGCTGTGATTTTTTTTTGTGCTGTGTATAGTTCTGATCTGATACTTGATGCTTCTTTTATGGCTTGTGGCTTAGTTTCTGACAGACCAGTTCTAGAAAGACCACTGATGCCTTGCTGCTGCTGCAGACAATATTCATTAAACTGGGTAGAAAAATCACTGGTTTGAGTGAATGGTTTTTGGGCAAGCAGAATAAGTTGCCTGTGACCATTTGGCAAGTTGACATTTATGGAAGCGTATCTTGGGATAGTAGTTTGGATGTTATCCAGTAATATCTTTTTCTCGAATAACCTCATATTCTTTTTGAGACTCTTGAAGCATTTTTACAAATCCAGGGTACCCTTAACTGTTTGTTTTCTTCCCAATCAACATTCTTCATCTTTCTGGCACTGCTTAGCTGTGAAGTCGATCAAGAAGCAGCACCTGGTCGAGGTCCGTTCCATGGCTAATCCACCTGCAGCAGTGAAGTTAGCACTGGAGTCCATCTGCCTGCTGTTAGGTGAAAGTACCACTGACTGGAAACAAATACGTTCCATCATCATGAGAGAGAACTTCATTCCAACCATTGTTAACTTCTCTGCTGAGGAAATCAGGTAAAGTGCAAGTGTGAGTTAGTTGTTTGAAGAAATTTTTTACGAAGGACAGAGGGTCTTAACTGGACTTTCCTCTGTGTAATTGCTTTGGTAGCACTTGAACTCTTTTGGCACCAGCATATTCCTGCATGTAGTGAACGTGCAGATGGTACAGGAGACAGGAGACAGGAGACAGACTGCTGAAGCCAAGATGTAACAGGCAAAACTGGGACAAAAGAGCTGCTGTCGAGTAATTTCAAGGCATGGTTGCAAAGCAGTGTGTTGGTGTCCAAAGCCACATTGTCAGTTGAAAGTGGTTTTGCAGCAATAACAGATGAGGTTGCTGAGGGCTTCATCCAGCTAAGGATGTCCGTTTGCTGGCTGGCTCTGAACATGAGCAGAATGTCAAACTAGACATCAGAATTCCCTTCCAACTCCAAATTTTTCTGAGTGGAGTTAAGCAATCCGTGAGTGACTAATCTTAAAAGTATTGCTTGCTAAGTGCCTTATATCATCCATAAGCTGTAATTTCTGAAACAACATGTTGAACTAATTAAAACATTCCAGCTACCAGATAGCAAAACTCCCAGGAAATATTCATTGTCAGCTGTGGAAGGCAGGCCAGATAAAGGGATACTGAATGCCCCTGTGCTGACATACAGTGTATTCATGCTATCTGTAAAAACTTTTCCCTTGCAGTGATGCCATCCGGGAGAGGATGAAGAAAAACTACCTGTCAAATCCAAGTTATAATTATGAAATTGTAAACAGAGCATCACTGGCTTGTGGACCTATGGTGAAATGGGCAATTGCACAGGTAAAGTCAGTTTGAGGAAGCAAAGGCAAGGTGAAAAGAGTGAGCCTGAAGGCATATAGCAATGTCTAAAGGTGCTGAATAAACCTTTATTCAACCAAGTATTGCAAGCTATTTTGCTTCAAAGAAATGGGTAGATGGTTCAGATGAATGCTGATAGGATCTATAGTGCTGTGCCAGAGGACTGGCAGTTGTGATACAGCTTCTGCACTGAAAAACTTTAGGTTTACAGTGAACAGTAGTGGATGCTTTCTGTATCATTCTACAGGACAATACAGCTCCCCACTGGAAAATGCAATGCAATCCTCTTAATAGAGATTGCATTTGTCTTGCCTCAAAGTGGGGACTGCTCACAGGCAGCTCTGCCAAGATCTTTTAGGCAGACTTCTAAATATTTGACTAGTTTCCTAAAGGAATAGGTTTTGGCAAAGATGCTCCCATACTGAGATATCAAAGAATGGCTTTACTTGCCTGTTGGTGTTCCATACAGCAAAGCACTTGGCTCGTTAAAACTGTGCCTGATTGGAATGGCATGATGTGGAGACACTGTATTTTGCTTGAATCTTGCCAATAGGCCCTGTCCTAATTCTCCTACAAGATCACACAGACATTGTGTGATACACCTCCCAGACAGTGAATATTCTGAGTTGGAAGGGACCCTCGGGGATCATTGAGTCCAACTCTTATGTGAATGGCCAGTGTGGGGATTGAACCTACAACCTTGGTGTTATTAACACCATACTCTAACCAACTTGTTCTGTGGCTTAGCTATACTCATTTCATTGCTAAGAAAGGCAGATTAGGACAGTACTGGCATGGACACCCAGTTCAGTATTTATGTAAAACAGTGCTGTGCACTTCTTAATGTGGTCTGAACCTTTTGGATGACTTCGTGTAAATCTACAGAGCCAGGAGAGGGATCTTGCAAAAATCAATTACTGACATGTCTGTGCTGGGTTTAAACTAGAGTCCTAGGGATTGATGCGTGATACTAAGTTTATTTTAAGTAGTTAATTCTTACAGGGGTCAGAAATACATAAACTTGAAAAGATGCAGTTGATAGTATATACCTGAATTCTGTGGTTCTTGTTAGCACATGTCATTTTAGAAAGTGCAAAGGGTTTGTTTATTTATTGTTTACAGCTGAACTATGCTGATATGTTGAAAAGAGTGGAACCTCTACGCAATGAACTGCAGAAGCTGGAGGATGATGCCAAAGACAACCAACAGAAAGCAAATGAAGTGGAGCAGATGATTCGTGATCTTGAGGCCAGTATTGCCCGTTACAAAGAAGAATATGCAGTACTGATTTCGGAGGCTCAAGCCATTAAGGCAGACTTGGCTGCTGTAGAAGCAAAAGTAAGACATTTATATATCAGTAATTTTTTATTTTTTAATCTCTGACAGCCTGAAATTTAACTGTTCTTCAAACTTTTAAGTGGGCTTCAGTTGCTTCACGTGTGCAGTGCGTTTGAACTGTTTCATCTCTGGATGTCCTGAGGCTTCTTAAGCTGCTGAAACCTGGCTGGAATTAGAAATATCAACACATGTTGCTACTTAAATATCAACACATGTTGCTACTTGGTTAACAAGACAGTTCAGATAAGGCTTCAAATACATAGAAAGCCTTTGGAAACAGGCATGGATGTAGTGGGATTGCAGTGTCTTAACTGGACTTCTAGGGGAGTGAATTTCTCTATCTGCTTGATCTAGTCATTAGTATGTCACCACTATGCTAGTACTTAGCACTTCTAAGTTAATCAAGGCAACAGTTAAAATCAACGTAATAAATTAACCCTGAAGTGATTCTGCACAAATTTAATCTCATTCTGGGCTTTTAAATTTAACTTGGGTCTTGAGCCAATATTTAGGTGTTCCAAGAGACTTATAATATGACAGTTCATCATCTAAAGAGTCTACTTCACCACTTATCTCTAGGTAAACCGTAGCACAGCTCTTCTGAAGAGTCTCTCTGCTGAACGTGAAAGATGGGAGAAGACAAGTGAAACTTTCAAAAACCAGATGTCCACTATTGCAGGAGACTGTTTACTTTCAGGAGCTTTTATTGCCTATGCTGGCTACTTCGATCAGCAGATGCGTCAGAATCTGTTCACTACATGGTCTCACCATTTGCAGCAGGCAAATATCCAGGTAAAGATGCAGTCATGATAAGCTAACCATGAATAGATTTACTGCAGCAGCTAAAGAAGCTTTAACATTGCTAGGTAAAGGATGGAGCTGTTGGAAAAAACACCTTTTAGAGCTGTATTTACTTAAAATGTCTTCACCACCTAGCTGGAGAATCTCTAGTTAAATATTAACTGTGTTTCCTTCTTGCAGTTCCGTACGGACATTGCAAGGACAGAGTACCTTTCCAACGCCGATGAGCGGCTTCGCTGGCAAGCAAGTTCTCTACCTGCAGATGACCTGTGCACTGAGAATGCCATCATGCTCAAGCGGTTTAATAGGTATTTCATTCTAAGATGTAGAATTCTTAAACAATATTCTCACAGCAGGCAGGGTTTGCACCTATTGCATCACCGTGACTCTTTCACAGCACTGTTTACTCTTGTGGGAACCTCTAATGTTTGTAAAAGCTTCTCAACCATGTGTAAACGTAAAAACTCTCATTCACCTTTGCTTGCCTTATTTTAACAGCTAAGCATAACAAAAAAGTTGGCTTCAACTGCGGCTGTTTCCGTTGCCCAAATAACAGACTTACCTTTCAAAACTCTGAAGTCATTGAACCTGTCCCAAATTATTCCTTCAATAAACAAGGTTTTAGAGTTGAGACTAATAATGTAGCATGAATTTATAAAATGCTTAGATATTGTCTGCAGTCAAAACCTGAATAATGAAAGTGGTTTTTTACTAACTTCAGGTATCCATTGATCATCGATCCCTCTGGGCAAGCTACAGAGTTTATCATGAATGAATATAAAGACCGTAAGATAACTCGTACTAGTTTCTTGGATGACGCTTTCAGGAAGAACTTGGAAAGTGCCTTGAGATTTGGTAACCCACTTCTAGTTCAGGTTAGTTACATGATCATGTAGAAACTATCTAAATTCTTGAATTCTGCCCTGTGTACTAGAAAAGTTTGCATTTGTTCTTTTAGTGACATGCAAGCAACTATAATTTGCCAAGTAAACTAGTGATACGTGAGGTGTTAGTCCTGAGAAGAACATTGGTGAGCTAGAAAATCAAAAGAAGGCATTTCCTTTTCTACCATTTCAAGATCAAATGCTTTTATTTTGAAATTATCTTTCTTTACTTTCCAATCTGTAAAATGGCTTGCAACCTTTGTTTTCATGTGCTATCTCTAGTAATAGATAATAGCAAATAATATGGCTAGTTATCTAGAATTAAATTACTCTGAGTATGAGAGAGAAGTTTCAGTAATACAAAAAACAGGTAACTGCAGGTATAGTTGACTTTTACTTGAGATGGGTATTTTTTGTGCTTCTTAGTATGGAAATGGGAAAATGGGGTTAGCTCACAGATCAGTAACTGTTGCTTGTGTTGCTTAGGATAGGGCTTGTAATACATTAGAGCTAACACAATTACAGCCATCAGTAGTACTACCCTTCTGAGGTTATGCATGGTAACTGCCTAAACTTTGTGCTTGTATTGCTCAACTACAAATCTAAAGTGGAAATACCTTCTGAATGTGATCTGTATTCCTAGCCAACTGCCAACTGATTGGTTACCAGACCTTTAAGTCCTAGTTCAATTGGGAGTTTTTGCTTGAGACACTTGCAAGGAACACAATCTCTTAACACATTTCTGCTTTTAGGACGTGGAGAGCTACGATCCAGTTCTGAATCCTGTTCTGAACCGCGAAGTCCGAAGAACTGGAGGCAGAGTTCTCATTACTCTAGGAGACCAAGATATTGATTTGTCACCATCCTTCGTCATCTTCCTCTCCACCAGAGATCCAACAGTAAGTAAAACAAAAGCTGTCCTGTTTGGAGAAATGGTGTCTCAGAAAGCTGAGAAAGTTTTTTGTGTTTCCTGTGACAGGTCGAATTCCCACCAGACCTCTGCTCTCGCGTTACATTTGTGAACTTCACAGTAACTCGCAGCAGCCTACAGAGCCAGTGTCTGAATGAAGTCCTGAAAGCTGAAAGACCAGATGTTGATGAAAAACGTTCTGACCTCCTCAAGCTTCAGGGTATGTTTACCAAAATGAACTCCTCCTGTTCTAAAAGTATACATTGGTTTTACTGTAGCTGTAGAAATACACAGTAAAATGTCTTCATACTCTGGCTTCTCAAGATGTCCAAAGCCAAAGTACACACAATTCAAATAATTCTTAAAAAACTAACATGTCTATACAATGTGACCTATTTTTCCTTCTAATTAAGGTGAATTTCAGCTGCGCTTGCGTCAGTTGGAAAAATCCCTACTGCAGGCACTTAATGAAGTGAAGGGACGTATCCTGGATGATGACACCATCATTACTACTCTTGAGAACCTGAAGAAGGAGGCAGCAGAGGTTACCAGAAAAGTGGAAGAGACTGACATTGTCATGCAAGAAGTGGAGACAGTTTCTCAGCAGTACTTGCCTCTTTCTACAGCATGCAGCAGTATCTACTTTACTATGGAGTCACTGAAACAGGTAGGATGAGTTGTTTTTCCTGCCAGAAGCTTCATGTATTTACTGTTCAAAGCTAAATAGGCACTGCCTGATTCCAGCATGGCTGCTATATTGCAGTTTGTTTGGCATATGCCAATGACTATCAAACAGTAGGACTCAAGAGAGAAAAACTGAACCCTTTTGTCTTTCAGATACATTTCCTGTACCAATACTCCCTCCAGTTTTTCTTGGACATCTATCACAATGTCTTGTATGAGAACCCAAATCTGAAGGGAATTACAGACCATACTCATCGTCTCTCAATCATCACAAAGGATCTCTTCCAGGTTCAGTTTTTTAACTAATAAATGTAATTCTTCAGTCAATTTTGAAGAGTCAAGAGTTCATGGCCTCTGTACTAACTTCCCTGTTTTGTTGGTAGGTGGCATTCAATAGAGTGGCACGTGGCATGCTGCATCAGGACCATATAACATTTGCCATGTTGTTGGCCCGGATCAAACTGAAAGGCACCATTGGGTAAACATTTATATTCTCATTTCACTTTAGCTGACAGAGGGAGGGCTGTCTTGAAGGCATCTAGCTGAAGTCTTTTTTCCCTTAACATTAGGGAGCCTACATATGATGCAGAATTCCAGCACTTCTTGAGAGGGAAGGAGATTGTACTAAATACTGCATCTCTCCCCAAAATCAATGGTTTGACTGTAGAGCAAACAGAAGCAATGATGAGGCTGAGCTGCCTTCCTGCATTTAAGGACCTTGTTTCGAAAGTTCAAGAGGATGAGGTAAGTGTTGGCTAGGGCTTGTTTCTGCACTGGACTATCTTGTCAGGCTTTTTAGGTGTCTGCTTGAAGAGCTTCATGCTCACAAGTAAACTCTCCTAGGATGGGAATGGGGCAGCCTTACAAATAACTAGTTGTAGTTGTGGAAATGAATATTCTTATTTCCTTAGCAATCCAGCTGTGAAACTTGTTGTAAATACCACTGTTCACATGGACTTGGAAGTGGCTTAACTGTTCATCTGGCTTTGTTGACCAGCTTTGGTTCCCATGGTAGCAGGAAGTGTGATACTGCATGTCTTTTCCTGCATCACTATTGTGTGATAATTGTGCAAGAGAAGGGAGCAGCCCCAGCCATACAAAACTTCATTATGGTGGGCTTTTGGACATGAATTTGGATCGTGCTCAGCTGCTGAACACTTTGCTTATTCTCATGACTGAAGTCTTGTAAAGAATACATCTTTGTTCTGACTGTGAAACTGTCAGGTTCCAGATTATGTCCATATCTTAAATAGTATCTGCTTGGTTTGTCTTGCCTACTTTTTATTTTAGAAGTCAAATTTTCTTTACTATGTCTAATTTTTATCAAACTCTTCAACCTGGGGTAAAATAACATACAGCTTGGGCTTGGGCTTATTAGAGATCTGTAGAATTGTAGTGCTGGAGGCAATGCAGCAATAGGGCACATCAGGGAAACAATTTGGCACATCTAAAGAAAGTGTAATAGACAAAGTATAATTTGAGTTTTACATGTGGATTTTTGTTTTAAAAATCAATAGAACTTGGAGAAATTCATTGAAATGAGTCAAGAACTTATTAAATGTGCTGGTCAAATTGCAGTCTTGCTCAAGAAAACATTCAAACCATTTATATGTGAAACTCAAACCATCTGTATTTAGAAACCTGGGAAAAGACCAAACTCTGTTGAGTGTTAGACAATATTTGAGGCTAAGTTATATGATTAATAGTGTTCCTGTTTAACAGCATTAGCCCTGTTTTATTTCTCAAGACTTACTCATAGATAGAACCTCAAATGCTTCTTCTGGTACTCAATATAAATTTTTATTATGATCTAAATTTTAGATGGATGATAAGATACAACTATTAATTGGGAAATTTTAAAGAATCTCTTTGCAAATCCAAAGCTAGTGGAGTTTGGACAAGTTGAACCCTACCCTGGCAATCTTTCTTTCCTACTAACAGTTCGTATGTAACTGAACACTTTGCAGTACGTTAAATCCTAAATACTAAGGCTGACATTGAACATTTCTGTTGCACCATGAACAGGACCTGTACCTTGCAGCAGGTTTCTGATGCCTCAAAACTTCCCTTCAGGTTTTTTGCATTTTTTTTCAATACAGCAATTCTGTATCTGGCTGGATAGCAGTTCCCCCGAGCAGACTGTACCATACCTTTGGACTGAAGAAAAACCTGCAAGTAAGTGAAGTTGCACTGTTGTCCGCACGTCGTACTGTACTGATCTCAGTAGAGTTACTATGGTTTTAAAACCAATTCTAAAGTAGAACTTAAGTTTGGACCTTAATGGTTAGGGAAATCATAAAGTTGGGATTGTGTAAGAACCTGAAGTCTGGTGGGTTTGGGTTGTTTTGGGGTTTGGTTTTTTTTGGGAGGTTAATTTGTGTTTGGTTTTGTTGGGTTTTTTTGAACCATTTTGTAAGCCGTAGTTACTACACTTGGTTCCTGCACCTTAACCTGTGATCTAATCTTCCACTGAGGAAACATAATTCTACAATCTCATTAGATTATGTAATAGTTTGGATTAACCTTAGTCATCGCAAAGCTGGAGGCAGCTCAGGACTCTAAAAAGCTCCAGGACAAAGTTTTTCTGAGGACGGGGCTGGTCTACTAGAATGTTTCCTCCTGCAGTTGTATCTTAAACCTGAAGTCTTAGCTCTTGCTACATTAGTTGTTGGTGCTAATTTGTTAAGAATTAGAACTTGAGGGTAACTGTTGCCCTTCAGTTCGTCCCCAGACTGAAAGGTAACTTTAGGAAGTGTTTGCTGTCTGTATCATTTTGGGCTCATTCCTGTAGGCAGCTTTCTAAATTAAGGATCTAAGCTTGTATTTACTAGCTACTGTGCAGCTGCTAGATCATTAACTGAAGCAACTCTAGGTTATCTACCCTGTGCATGCTAGACAAGTGCATAGTACTATATAAGTCTAGCTCAACAGCAGATTATTGTATGAGTGAGAAGGTGTGAAGAGATCTCTTGTCCTTAGAAATTAAAATCACTCATGGCAATACTTCTAGACTGTAGATTTTGTAAACCAGTAGCATTTCAGTAGAATCCAAATGCATCTTGTCCAAGTGGGCTTGTGGAGGGCTCAGAACATGAGCAGTTGAGCAGGCAGTTAGAGTGTTGCAGAAGACAAACCAGCTGAAGCTGGTGAGTTTCTTTTGACTGTGAAGTTGAAGATGGAATGTAGGCATTCTGTTAAAAAGTTGCAACAGATCTTTCAAAAGGATAATTAACTTTCTAAATATGTAGTCTTGAGAACAAAATGGAGAAAAATGGAATGGAGAATTAAAGAGAGGAGGGTGGTGAGAATGGTTTTCTTACCTGTCCATCTATTGCTGTCTCCTCTTTCCAGCTCCTATTGGACAGGCCATTCATCGCTTGCTTCTGATCCAGGCCTTCCGTCCAGATCGTTTGCTGGCCATGGCACATACTTTTGTTTCAACAAATCTTGGAGAGTCTTTCATGTCCATTATGGAGCAGCCTTTAGATCTGACACAAATCGTAGATACAGAGGTAACCTCCTTGTTTTTGAAAGGCTAAAATCCTGAGGCAGTGCTTAGTGCCACCTTGCATGAGTTACATAGTGAGTAAATCTGTCCAACCAAACATTTCTTTACTTACCCTTCTCCCCATGGTATGAGGAGTGGATTGTTTTTCTATTTGTTAATATAAAACTAAGAGTGACATAATATCTTTAGCTGGGCAGAGGGAAGAAACACTGAGCTTACTGCATTCCCTTATTTATCCAATGACTGATTCGCATCTTTTTAAACTTCCTGGACCACAGGTGAAACCAAATACCCCTGTGCTGATGTGTTCAGTGCCTGGTTATGATGCCAGTGGTCATGTTGAAGACCTTGCAGCTGAGCAGAACACACAGATAACTTCAATTGCTATTGGTAAGAACATACCTTATTTCATCATCTAAGTGTGAATGAAATTGTTAGCAGTAAGAGCTTTAGCAACCCTTCTGTCTTTTAGGTTCTGCTGAAGGGTTTAACCAGGCAGATAAAGCAATAAACACAGCAGTGAAATCTGGAAGGTAAGTTCTGTACTGCCTAGTAGAAAGGTAAACGGGGGAAAGTAATCTACTGGCACTAAATAGATAAAACCCTGAGTAAAAATAATGAGACCATCTTTTGAACTGAAACTGGTAATAACAAGCGCAGCTGTTCACAACTTCTGTTTAAATATTTTCAAGAGAAGTAAGTTGTATCTGCAAAACAAGAAAGTTAACCTTTCTTGATATCTTGTTCTGTTACTTGTAATGATTACAGCAAGGGATCTATAAGCTGTACACTGAAAAGCACTTTTCTTGTTTCAAAAATTCACAGATGGGTAATGCTGAAGAATGTTCACCTGGCTCCTGGCTGGCTCATGCAACTAGAAAAGAAGCTACATTCCCTACAACCCCATGCTTGCTTCAGACTCTTCCTTACCATGGAGATTAATCCAAAGGTAGCACTGATTTAAAATTTGATTCTCTGGGGGAGTAACCAGCTTTCAAAGCCAAGAGTGCTACCCAGGGAGGGTTTTCTCATTACTGCCTTTTTGCAGTAAGGAAAAGGAAAATACATGCCTGTCAGGGGAGTTACTAGCCTTGGTTTTTGATAACTGAATTGTAGCTGAAAACGTCATACCCTCCCTTTTGCTGCTTCCTCTACCCCTCCCAAAAGAAAGGCAAGAATTTGTGTGCTCACAACAAGGTTTTGAAGTTAATGCAGACTATGATGTTAGAGAGATTTAATTTAGTGAAGGCTAAAACAGGTGGATTTGAGCTTATTGATCTTTTCTAGGTACCAGTGAATTTGTTACGTGCTGGACGAATCTTTGTGTTTGAACCTCCTCCCGGTGTGAAGGCAAACATGCTGAGGACCTTCAGCAGCATTCCAGTTTCTAGGATGTGCAAGGTAAGGTTGCAGTTTGTGTTGATGAAACTGAGAGGAAGAATGTGTTCAGTAAAATATGACCTTAGATGATAAAACCTCAGCTTCTCAGATGAACCTAGGATGTTCTTCTCTCCTCACAGAAGTAAACTAGTAGTTACTTCTTCTGTTGGTAGAATGTATAAGGTTTTGGTAGCAATCTGATACTTTCTAGCCTTTTATGCAGACTTTGATTTTTACCAGTTCACTTGAGTAACAGTTGTTTGGTTTTGTTTGGGATTTTTTTCTCTCCACTTCCTAGTCTCCAAATGAGCGTGCTCGTTTGTATTTCCTCCTGGCCTGGTTCCATGCCATTATCCAAGAGCGCCTGCGCTATGCTCCGTTGGGTTGGTCCAAGAAGTATGAGTTTGGAGAGTCTGACCTGAGATCTGCCTGTGACACGGTGGATACATGGTTGGATGATACAGCAAAGGCAAGTAGTGTTGTGTCCTTGGGTACAGGTAAAAAATTAGATTTTCAGAGAAACAGTCTGTTCTGGAAACATTTAGGAAGTTGAATGAGTAGGCACAAATAATCAGGTGGCAATTTAATTTAGGTCCTGAATTTGATTCCTTAGTCAGAGGAGATGTCAAAACTGTTGTTTGCTGCTAATTATAGGGTCGCCAAAACATTTCACCTGATAAAATCCCCTGGTCTGCACTGAAGACACTGATGGCACAGTCTATCTATGGAGGTCGTATTGATAATGAATTTGATCAACGTTTGTTGAACACTTTCTTGGAACGTCTGTTCACTACTCTGAGTTTTGATAGTGAATTCAAACTGGCCTGCAAAGTTGATGGACACAAAGATATTCAGATGCCAGATGGAATCAGGTATCAATTTTTCCTTATCCTGATCTCTCTGTACAACTTTTTTATTTTAAGTTAAAAACTTGCACACAAAGAAAAGCAAAAAACCAAACACCTTACTATATTTCCATGCTGTGTAAACATCTGTCTCAGGCAACTAATTACCTTGGCATTGTAATAAAGGAAACTTTCTAATGAATATTAAAACTCTTGACTTGCAGGCGTGAGGAGTTTGTCCAGTGGGTTGAGATGCTGCCAGATACACAAACGCCATCGTGGCTGGGCCTGCCAAATAATGCAGAGAAAGTTCTTCTTACCACACAAGGTAAAAACCAGAACTTTAATGATATCTTTCACAGATTACCAGGCCACCATTGTAACTAAAAAGCAGAAGAGAAATACAAATTTTGCTAAAGAGTCAATAGCTTTCCCCTCCACCCTCAACATAATTGGTTTAACCTTCTGCGAGGTAAGACACTTGAGTAGTCCAAAAACTGACCAGAAGCTTGTGAACCAAAAAACCAGTTACATTTAGCCTTCCAGATGGCAAGCTTCCATCTTAATTCTGGGAAGCTTTGTTGTCAGCTCTGGAACCACCTACAGCTGGGCACTTCTGAATCTTAGGTCTAGACTAGGTATGAGGAAAAGTCCTGGTTCTTGCTTGTAGTAGGATGTTTTCATGTTGATTCCACTGCTTCTCTGACTAACAGCATATTTCCTATTTTAGGCATAGATATGATCAGCAAAATGCTGAAAATGCAGATGCTAGAGGACGAGGATGATCTAGCTTATGCAGAAACAGAGAAGAAGACAAGAACTGATTCTACATCAGATGGGCGCCCAGCCTGGATGAGAACACTGCATACCACAGCCTCTAACTGGCTTCACCTTATCCCACAAACTCTAAACCATCTGAAGAGGACTGTGGAAAACATTAAAGTAAGAACTAAATTTTATCTAATGTGGGTATAGGTAAAGCACAGGTTCAGGTGCATGGTGAAATGCAAGTACCAGTTAAACTGTTCAGGGATCAATGGATTGATTCCAAGTGCCATACCTGTGTAATGCTCCCCTGGGTTCCTTGATATGCTCCTAAAAGCTGGTTTATGTCTTTTGGGTATTATTTGAAGAAATGCAATGGCAAACTGTCTAGTAAGGGTACCAATTCTGAAGCCTCTCTGTGATCAGGTAGCAAGAAACAAGTGCTTGTGACACTGACTGCTGCTTGTGATAGTGTCTTTACAGCCAGTGCACATTAATGGCTGCTAAAATGTGGTGATGGTCAGTGAGGGGAGATGGGGCAGCAGCTTCTGCTAACTCAGAACAGAAATTGCATGGGCTGGAAACTTTTGAGATCTGTATAGTGGTATCCTAAACTCTAGCTTAGGAATTAGCTCCCTAGTTAAATGTGCCCATGATTGTCTAACTGCTTCCAAGGACTTACTCTGGAATAGTAGGCAAGAACCTTTTGTTGCTGATTAAAAAGAAGCCCTAGTTGATTGGAAGGAGCTGCAGCAGGCAATCTGCATTCATTGTTCAACTATGACTTCTTTCTCACTTCTCTGAGGGAAAGGAGATTGTTGGGTGTAAAACAGTTTCTGCACTTACTTTCTGCACCACACACTGCATCTTCCACCTTTAATGCTCGTAGTCACAGTGTCACTGCTCAGTCCACCCGGGATTTGGAGGTTGCTTTTTGTAGCAGTTTTCCAGCAAGAACTTTGGTCTGCAACTTAACTTTCAATGTTTTGACCATCAGGATCCTTTGTTCCGATTCTTTGAGAGAGAGGTGAAAATGGGAGCTAAGCTGCTCCAGGATGTTCGCCAGGACCTTGCAGATGTGGTGCAAGTGTGTGAAGGAAAAAAGAAGCAAACCAACTACTTGCGCACACTTATAAATGAGCTGGTGAAAGGTATGGTCCTTCACATCACCACCTCCCAGGGCTCTCTCTGCCTCTTGCACTCCATAAGAGGCTTTTGTGGTCAGCAGCTTATAAAAAAACAAAAAATGGCAGAAATATCTGGATAGGCTTTACAGTTTGACACAAGCAATACTTTTGTGTCAAGCATAAAATTCCAATTGTTTTGGTTTGAAATTTCAAGTTGAGGTGTCTAATATTAGTCTTTTTTTGTATGGTTTATATTAGTAGCTTAATTTCTAAGCTGAAATCTTCATAAATTCTCTCAATGTCTGAATTGTGACAGAAGAAAGTTACTCATACCACATAGTTATAATATTGCTCCTAGAAAATATTCAAGTTCTCTGAATTTCTGTTTCAAGATTTTATATAAATGTGGAATTTTCACAGACATCCTGCTTGTAAAAATGCATGAAGATTTGCTGTCTGCTTTGTACAAAAGCATTTCCTAAAACACAGATATTTGACCTCTTCAGAAATCTTCATGCAGACTTGGAGATCAGCTATGTCCTGCTGTGTGTTACTGCAGCTGCTGCTCTTGAAGGGTGTCTGAAGCTGGATGGCATTTTAAATACAGAGTACACCTGGATGCCATTTGCTTTGTAATCTTTGAAAGTGCTTTCACTTACTGAGGGGCCTTTTAAAGTAGGGATTGATATTCCTGTCCAAATCAGATTGATTATTGGGAGAGAACATGAAGTGTCAATGTAGTGTATAATTTCAACCTGCATACGAACAAAACTTAATTCTAATCACATTTTTGTAGGTATTTTGCCTAGAAGCTGGTCTCATTACACAGTGCCAGCTGGTATGACTGTTATCCAGTGGGTGTCCGACTTCAGTGAGCGCATTAAACAGCTGCAGAACATTTCCCAGGCAGCTGCATCTGGTGGAGCAAAAGAACTGAAGGTACCTTGTGCTGACTTCTGGGGGTTGGTGGTGGAGCTGGGTAACTCCTTCATGGAGTCTTTACATCAGGACTTCTAAATAGTTCCTCAGACGGTGACTTTGAGTCAATATTCTCTGAAATGTGCCTGTAAATACTGTTGAGTCTCTCCTGGTCTCAGCATGGTGAGGCTTAGCAGGCTAACTGAGCCTTAGTATTGTAGAAAACAAAGCCTTAGAGCAAAAGGCATCTCAACAGTTAGACAGTGTTCCAGTAGCAGCAGGAACATTTTAATGTAAATAGATTGCTGAAGTAGTATTTATTAGTCATTAATTAATACTGCAGCTGAAATATTTTTTCTCCAATTTCCACCCCCCCTAAATAGAACATCCACGTGTGCCTTGGTGGCCTGTTTGTACCAGAGGCATATATTACTGCTACAAGACAATATGTTGCCCAAGCAAACAGTTGGTCCCTTGAAGAACTCTGTCTTGAGGTCAATGTTACAACTACCCAGAACGCAGTCCTGGATGCCTGCAGCTTTGGAGTCACAGGTAAACTCACCAGAAAGAAGGGGACCTTGACCTAAAATGTTTTCAGAAACTTCTGGTATTAAATGGGATATGTCAAATGAAAAAGATCCTATCACTGCAAATGTCTGAAGTTGTTTAAAGATTAGTTTGATATTGGTTATTAGGGAAGTACTTACAGTGCTAATAAATCTCAAGGCTCAGGTCAGTATATATTTAAGTGGTATTGCATAGTATATTACCTACAACCTCTTCATTTTGCAGGACAAAATACTTCTCATATAGTGGACTTAGCCCTTAAATGATACACAAGGAGGTGGTCTTTGGATGTATGAAAGCTCTTAGAACTCTAAACTGTATTTCAATTTACAGGCCTGAAGCTCCAGGGAGCCACATGCAGCAACAACAAGCTGTCACTTTCAAATGCTATTTCAACTGTACTGCCCATTACACAGCTTCGCTGGATCAAGCAGACAAATGCTGATAAAAAGGCAAATGTTGTAAGTATTGTTAAAAATATTTAGATATACTTAGCAGTTTTTTTCCTGAAGCTTTATAAATACTTGTACTAGGCTAGCAGCAAACAGACCTAGTGTTGACTAGGTCTTTTTTTTGTATCTATTGATAAGGAGGAGAGGCATCCAAAAACTAACACTATTCACGTCAAAACATGAATTTATACCTATAAAAGCATCATGAGTTTATTAGGTCTTGGGTTTTTCCCTCATATTTTGAGTACTGAGTTATCTGAGCATGAATTCCCATCTTGTAAGTACCTTATAGTGTTATAGAAACATCTTGCACACTTCAACTGTCTTACACAACTCTTGTATGTTCATGTTTTTCCCCAGGTTACTTTACCAGTTTATCTGAACTTCACTCGTGCTGATCTGATTTTCACTGTTGACTTTGAAATAGCCACCAAGGAAGATCCACGCAGCTTCTATGAACGTGGTGTTGCAGTTCTCTGCACTGAGTGAACAAACTTGGTTTAACTGATTAATGCTGTAGTAATTGTCAGTCTTCTATATAGTGTTCACCTGTTCTTTTGTAACCTGGGTAGATTGTCAGATGGATTTATATCAAGTTGGCTAGAAAGAAAGGGGGCGATGCATTGGAAAGCAGATAGGCTAGAGAGATTTCTTTGAAGGAAAATTGGATGAGATTTTTAGATGGTTATTGGTATATGTGCAATTTGATGGATTGTGTTATACTAAATAAAATACATAGCAAAACTCTCTGGTTCTGGAACTATATTCTTACAGTGATGGTTTTGGTCAGGAGAATCTGTACCTATTATTTTTTCAGAGAATAACAAGTTCCTGTTCAAGCTAACCTCCAGTAACAGAACCCTTGGAACGTAAGTCTTTAGTGCAGTAAGACACAAAGTATGACATTATCTGCTGTGATAATTCATGCCATTGCATTAATTACTTACTTCAAGCAAGAGCCAGTTCATTGTAACTTGCCAAGATGATCAAGAAGCTGGAGCATCCTAAACAAAACTTTCTTGCCCTGTTGACCACAGAGCTTCCTCTTTCTAAAGCTGCTTTTATGGTCAAATAAGCCCCCAGATTCATGTCTCATTAAGCCCAGGAGGATGATATTAAATGCTTACATACAGTATTATTTCAGACTCTCACATGTGACCAAACTGTTACTAAATTAGGAGACCTGAGAGTTCCTGCTAATTGCTTGGGTTGATGTAATGGTTTGGGCATTCACTTACTTTTTCTGATCCTAAATTCATTGGCTAAGCATTTCTACCCTTCTGACCATCCTCTCAGAACAACTGTCCCCACTGACAGTGGCTAATATCAAGTGTGCAAAGATGCATGTGAAGAATGCAGGTGCACAGCTTTCCAGTCTCAAAATAGGGGAGCCCCTTCCTTCAGTAATTTCTCCAATACAAGCAGTGACTTTCTGAACCTGCATCAACTCTAATGTTTTTTCTGTGATAAGTGATTCTACAGCACAGGCCTGTGCTGGGAGCAAAAATTATCTCTGCCTGCCTCATGTACTTGTTTTGGTCAATACCTGCTAGTTACTTAAACAGAGTTCTGCTGTCTGCCTGCTCCCCACTGTTTTGCATAGTTAATCACTATAGCTTGAACTGTCCTGACTGGTTTTGTTACCTTATAAAGAATGAATCCCAAACCAGTGCACCATGTAATCTTTGTCTGTGCCTATAGTTGTGAGGAAGAGAGATGGGAACTACATCCATCATCATCCAACACAACTTTTAACCATAATGTCCTTGTTTTTTTAAACCTCTATGAGATGCTTTCCTTTACAGCAGCAGAATATTAGTATCTGGAATTGTATCACTGCCTCCAGGATAATTTCAAATACATTGTACAGGAAAGAAGCAGACCTCCTCCTGCTGGCTGTGTGCTCTGGACACCAGTTGCTGTATGAAGTGTTTGCTTAAACCTTTATAAGATCTGGTTGTTGGCAGCTCAGCTGAATGTGCCTCTTTCTTTCAGCACCTGTTTTTTGTGAGTAGTTCAGCACCTGGGCTGTGGTACCAGCTTACAGCTACTATAAAACTCTTCCCACCTATTAGGAAATACTCAGGAGGTGATCAAGAGTGTCTCAGACATGCCTGAAGTAGCTAGAGCTTCCCAAACTCTTCAGCTCTTTTATGTTACCTTTTGCATTAGTCCTGAATTAACAAAAGGTGCAATTTCAGTTCAGAAGTTAATCCACAGTTGGATTCTCATACTGAATAAGCAGATTACAAATATACTGTCCCATGTGGCTTATCCTTCAAATTGCTTCCCTCCTGATCCTGTATTATTTTTTCCTAGTGGGTTATTTATTTCAGCATGCTGTGTGAAACAACTGGTTTAAATGAAATCCTCCCTAGATGAGTTTAGGGTTCTTGGCTGCAGTTTGAAAGTCAGTTCAGTTTTATTTAGCCTGAGAGGAAGGAGCTGGCAGCTGGTGGGGCTAATAGCTAGAACTTAAATGACACAACAACAACCCAGACACAAGACTGAAGGGTATATATATCACAAGGTCATATTTTTCAAGCTTTTCAAAAGTCCTTATTCTAAAGAGAACTAGGGCCTAGTTGCAGTACACACAAATCTACAGTGCAAGGGGTTGTTTGGTTTTGGTTCAACTAACTTCATGGTTTTCACTGCACCAATCTTTGCCTCTAGGACAAGTCAAGGGGGAACCACAGTAGCTTGTCTTGGGGCAAAAGCCTCTGCATCTTACTGTTCAACCACTTTATTTCCAAACTCATTAAAAACCATTTCCAGCTGGGGGATAAGGATGAAAAAAAAGTTGCTTTAATATAATAAATATGTAGCAAATATGCAGCCGTTACTGGAAGGGTGCAAGACTAGAACTGAAATAATATTTTGAATGGCTTTCTGTCTTATGAAAGAAACTGCAAATTAAAAATCTCTGCCAGTTGCACAGAACAAATGCTTTCACAAGCAGTTGGTACTGACATATATCATTACACTGTCATAGCTTTTAATTCCCCTTCCACATAAATGGACTACCCAGACTCCAAAGGTGATAAAAGAAATTACAATACAAGAGAGGGAGGTCAGAGATACAGTTTTTGCTGCCTAACCAGCCTCCCACCTGTGAGCACTGCTTCTCAGCTCCTGAGTGATTATTCTCACCAAGCAAGAAGCTCTCACCTAATTCAGCTACTTCACATCATAAATGCTGACCTGGTAGGTGTATGAAGACTGTCTACCTAAAACATTGTTCAAATCGGGTAGGAACAGGTATTTAAATAGCAACGAGACAGTTTCTCCCCACTTGAAGGAGAAAATAAATGCTAAATTGCCATTAGCTGCAGTCAGTTCATCGTGGTGCAGTTCACTTGTTTGTAGTCAGACAGTTCAGCAGCAGCTGCTGCCCTCCTCTGTAGGGGAGGTCAGACACACCAAGGGCCAAACACTGACAAAAAGGAGGTGTGGGATGAGCTATAGCTATTGAAAGCTAATTCCAGCCATGGGGACATTCTTCCTTCCCTCCTCAACAAATCTTTGCCATGTTGGGTGAAAGTACACTGAAACTGAGCCAGTGCCTCCAGGTACTGCATGCAGGAGTGGGGGCTGGTGCTCCAAGAGGCCCCAGCATGGCTGACACTCTGTGGATATATCTGTGCTAGTTTTCACTGGAATTGCCACATAACTTGTTTGATTCCATTTTTCAGGTGGATCTCAGAGTTTACAGTGACAGCACAGCTGCATTTGTAACAGGCTTGAGCCAGCTTGTTTAAAGCTTGTTCAGTTCAGGTACCCTCTGCAAAAGAAATCTCCACCAGGCTGATTCTTCAGAACAGTTTGTCCAACTATTTATTCATCCCTCAGATTAAGTCACACGGAACTTCTTTCTTCTTAGTTTTTCAGTGCCACCCTCTGGAGTGGGAATCACTTGTTTTCTTTTATTTAGGGGCTGCTTGGCCATTGTACCATCACAAGGAGCTGCCAGCAAGGTTTGTGGAGCACTGTCAGCTGGGCTTGCAATGAGCTCCAGGGAGGCTGAGGGGTTAATGCTCGTCAGAAAGGCATGGTCAGGTGTCAGCCTCATGGGGGTAAATGTTTCAGTGGCTCCAGGCACTTCAGGTGATTGCAACAGAAAGTCCTCTTGGCTAGGAAGATCCAGGGGTGCTTTCCAGTCATTTACTGTCTGAATTTCACTGACTTTTGGGCAGATCCAGTCAGGAGAATTAGGGAAGGACTCTCCCTCATCTGAAGTATCAGCATCCTCCAAAACCATTGCTTTTGGGGCACATGGTAGGACTTCTATAATATTTGAAGAATTCAAGCTACAGTCAGAATGAACAGATGCATCTTCTGAATCGCCATCATAAGGATCTAAAAACTAAAATAAACAGCTCTAGATGTGGTGGATGCTTGTTTGCCCATAAAAAACAAACAAACAAACAAAACCAAAACACCACAAGAGGCAACATACAGTGGACTTCAAAATCACTTTCAGGGATTCCCTAAGTCACAGACCTACTGTGGAAGTTTTCCTGTTAATCCACACATTCCCACCTCTATTTTAAAATTTGGATGCTACACCAAGTCCAGGCTTCTGCGTAAAACCCAAAACCTACTTGCAACCACCTGGTGTCCTTTGCTTTCTTGAGTCCTCCAGCAAGTGGGCTAGGCACGACCTAGAAGTTAACACAGGTTTATAAGGCAACTTTCCGTGAATTACTGATCAAAGAAAAACCAGAGTAGGTAAAAATCCTAAAGAAGAGGAAGCCAGATTTTACTGTCTTCCTAAAACACAGTAAAAAAGTGTCTCAGCTTAACTTTTAAAGGTCTGGTAAAGTTAGCCTAAAATAGAGTTACGGCAAGCCTCAACTGCACTTAAAATGTTGCTCTAAAGAGAGCAATGAGTAATTACATACCTCGCCACCAGAAAAATAAACCAAAACAGCATTTAAATAATAGTAGTCAGGAAATAATGTAGAGTTTAAAGAGCTTCCCTCCCACTCAGGTCTCTTTTTGTTCTTTTACATATGGATGATTTGAAATTCTAAATAGTGCTTATAGTCTGGGCCTATTAAAAAAAAAAAGTCATTCAGGGAGACTCCCTTTGGAAAGCAAACCACAGGTTTTCTGAAAGCAGTCACACAGAGAGAAAAAGAGTTCACAGCAGAGAAAGTGCTCTTTTAGAAGGATCCACCACAGCTGCTCAGAGAACACACTACCAGTCAGTGCTGTGCTGCTTCCAGTGGGAAGAGGGAGAACTGAGTACAGCTGAGGCAAAGCAGGGCTTGGGAATCTGGGCTCTTCATAACAGGAACTCAAAGGCTTTAGGAGGGGAGCTGAAGTCCAAGACCATTCATGACTCTGTATTCTTGTGCTGGTTCAAGAACTGAGACATCCCCACAAAGCCCTTCTGCTTCTCCAAACAGCCCAGAAAGCCCTCAGTCCTGGCCTGGAACCTGCCTCAGCACCCTTGGGGGGAGCAACCAAGTCTTTGTTCAGGCTGGCACATGTGCCAGCCCCCCCTCCACCCTGCCCAGACAGACAGCTGGACTTCCAGCCTTGTTTCACCCAGGAGACCACAGACAACTCCAGCTTTACCCTGCACTTTCCTGAAGGTGAAGTGGTGGCAGGTTCCTGGCAGGCAGCTTCTCTGAGTCACAGAGCACAGTGACTCACAAGGACCAACAGCAAACATCAATTCTGAAGACTTTTACCCACAAATTAATTATTTAGTTCTTCACTCCAGCATCAGGTCTTTTCTCATCAACACTAAACATTCTGGTTTGACAGAACAACATTCAGTAAGTTACCAACATCCATAACTAACTGCCACAGCAGCAGAGCTGCTCTCTTAATCTCCTCCAAAATGGACAGTCAGAAGGGAGAGATTCTCTAACCAGAGCTGTAGAAATCCTACTGGACCAGAGCTGCTTAAAGTTAACCATCAGGAACAACCCAGGTCAGCACTTCTTAGCATTTTGCTGCCTAAAACACTGTCTCTTTCCTGCCTCATCCTCCCAGAATCAGTTGTGCTAAAATTAGCAACAGCTGTAAGGAAAAGCCTGATGGAGAGGAGAGTGTAGGGTTTGGGGTTGTTGGGGTATTTTCTGCCTTTCCTTTTATACAAAACCAATAATGCCAAAACCATGCCTTAGACTCTCCCTACTGAAGGAAGAGCTGGATATCCATCAGGGAATCCCATCACCATCCAGACACTTCAATCAGTTCTTACCTCTGCCCTGGATTCAGACTCAGAGTCTGTGCTTGACTCCACTGTGCACTTCTGCTGCAGAGGAGGAAAGGAAAGAAATACCACTCAGAGCAGAAGTTACGGCAGCTTCAGGTTGAAGCTGAAGTTCTAGTACAAACCATACATGCTGAGTTTCTACAAAGCTTTCCCATCTGAAGCCAGCTTGTCCTTCCAAATATCCCACAATTGCAGTGCTGATTGGGTTGTACAAGTGAGACATAAGGAGAAAATAGAAGTCTTCCCCCTTCCACATCCCCAAAAACACAAAGGGAAGCAAACCAGAATATGCCTTGCATTTGCTAGGAACAGTTACTTCAAGTTTGTAAACAACTCTACAAAACAAATGGTATTTTACACTGTGATTTTGTTTGTTCCTTTGCATCTGGTGGTCTTACATCTCCAAAATGTAACTGCAGATAAATGACTAAAACATTCTCATTTTTGAAAGAGCTCTTGCTACAGAAACCCCCTATTTCCCAGGGTGTAGCAGAAGTGGAAGAATTTCCTCCATCTCTCCCTTTTTGTGTCTTTGCAGGTGACACCATTTAAATTAATTCACCCCACCTGTTCTTTTATAGCCCAGTGAGCTGCACCATCACGCAAATGGCAAAGCAACAAACATTTTCTGAATTATATTTCAATTGGGAGGTAGAGAAGCAGCAATCAGAAAAGTTACCATGCATTTACATGCCAGTCTTTCCACATAGTCTGGGCCTTTAACAGAATCCTCCTTTTCCTGAGCACCTACTAAAACAGGCAGAGAGTAGGAGAACACATTAGAGAATACATTCCTGTAGATAAATTACCCAGACATGGGCAATTTTAGAAGGATCGCCTTCATCCTTGTTGGTCAGAGAAGCTGGTCAGTCCTTCACAGAGTCTGTGTTAAGTTCTCAACCAAAAGTAGCTTCTGTTTAAAAAGAAACAAGAAGCAGCCACTGTCTTTGACCACAACAATTACTTCATTCATTAGTCCTTCACGCAGCATGAGAAAAAAAATTATTTTTTTAGAAAAGAAGCTTATACTCTGTAAAGTGACTTTTTTTCCTTTTCTTTAAGGTACTACAAGTTTTCTTTAAGGTACTACAAATAACACTCAAGACATCCAGCCAGACCAGGGAGGGATAAAGGCAAAGCTGTGCTACCAGCCAGCCGTCTATCCCAGTTGCCCCCCCCCAAAATTTGGTGCCTATACACTCACTCCCCACCAGGGCTCTGTTGCAGGGGGCTCCCTTCCCTCCATACCCTCCATGGGCTGCCCAGCCCCACGCCTCTTCCTCCGCCGCTGCCTCTTCTCAGCCGAGGCCATCCTGGTGCCAGCACCTCCCCCCTCCTCCAGACTTATAGGCCCGGCCTTGGCTGCCCCCACCCTCACAGGTGCCCGATCAGCCTCCTCCACCTGGAGAACTGCCCCTTCCACAAAGGTGGGAGAGAAACAAGGATAAACAAAGTCCTCCTGTGAAAGAAAGCACTTTGTGCCACTGCAGCTCCAGGCTGCTCTTCAGCAGAGCCGACTGCTCAGAGGCCTGCACTCCTCTGGTCATTGCATTTCCCTAAGTGTGTGTATAGATATATATACAAAAAAAGCACCTGCATACACAGACATGCACATGCATCTGCTTTGCGAGGCCAGGTGGCCAGAGAAGCAACACTCCCACTCCTCTCTCACTGATTTATTTTCTGCAGCCCCACTTACTTCACGTGACCCTCAGGCTGACAGAAGACAGTCCACAGTCAAAGGGAAACCCAGATCTCCCCCCCAGACTCAGCCAGGGTATTCAAAGACGTTTCTTCCCGCCATTTGCTGGAGCAGATGATCTCCCGTCTGTTGGAGGGACAGTTGTGGCTGGACACACAAAGCTTCCTAAGCACCCCTCTTAATGACTTACAATCCATCACCTGTGATTTGGATGCTGCCACCCTTACCTGCCATTGCTCCCTGAGAAAAGGAAAAACAATTCTGCCGGTTTTAAATACCAGCAATAGCATTTTCTTAGACTTACTGGAGAACCACAAATCCAGTCTATTTTTCACAAAGAAGCAGATCTGATTCCACCTTTTTGAAGGCTGCATCTCCATTCCCTTTCTTGTCACCCTTTTCATAGGAAACGAGGTACTATTTTTACTTTTCCCAAATCAAATTCCTTTTCTTCCCATTATTTCCTTCCTAGCTGGCTTTCTTGCATCTTTCTGCACAATGCAGAGGGTAATACTGTTCTAGATTAATTTTAAACTGAGTATAAAAACCTCAGTAAAACAAACATCTCGCTCCACAGCAATGTCACTCTGAAAAGGTACCGGGAACAAGTCCCTGAGAAAGTGACAGTGACAGCAGCTGCACCAGGAGCAGCTCACAAACCCCACAAGCCTTCCAGCCCACTCCTGCCTCCAGCTGAGCTAGACCCTGTTGCTTACACCTCTTGCCTTCCCAGACACTTCCTTTTAATCTCCTTACCTTCTCTAACCAGATCAGGATCATCAGATGATTATTCCCCCTCTTCAGATTCTCCAACCATTCTCAAAACAAAAGATAGCAGGCAAAAGTCTTACTCAATATTCCTTCAACATCTCCCACCATGAAGGTGGGAGCTATGGAGCTCTATGCTCTGCCTGCAGTGCCAGCTAAACTAAATGAGAGCAAATGATCATCATCCTTCATCCAAACACGTGGCTGGGAGTCTTTACTCCCACAAAAGACTGCCCCAAATTAGCTGCTTTACAGGCAACAGCTGTTGGCAACAAGGCCCAGGCTCCAGAGAATGGTTGGTCTGTGAGGGGTTTCAGATAAAATCATGACTGTGAAGGTGAGCACAGGTCAAGGCTCACACAGTGAACCTGCTGCCTGTGCCCATCTGGACAGGACTGGGCAGCAAACTTACAGGCGGACAATGGAGCAGAGCAATTTTAAAAGAGTTCTCCATGAATCCCACAGATCTTGAAGGCTTGACCTCCGTGGGTGAAGTGCATTCAAGCACCCAGGGCTGCAGTAGATCTAGATTCCTTAGACAGTTCACATGATTCCTCTGATGGAAAAGCAGCTGCCTCTTCACCATTTATTTCCATTGGTGTTTGAAAATCATTTTCCAGTTCCGTGTAAATATCACTGTGGGACTCTGTAACTGGCAGGGCTGAGTTTCCAAGTGCAAGAGTAAGCTGCAGATCTTCTAAATTGGCTAACATCTCCCAAATCTTCTGGCTCTGGCATGCTGTGCATCAGCAGAGGTTTAGCTCCTTTCTGACATTTGCTGTGAGTGACATTCCAGCTGCACCCTGAGTGAAGGGATCCCTCTTCTGAGCAACTATGGTGAGCACCCAAAAACTCAAATAAAAATGCTCCAAATGAGTGAGGCAAGGTCTGTGCTGCCAGGTTCAGTCCCCACCAACGGGATCACCGAGAAGTGGTTGGGTGGGAGCTTTCCTGCAGATTTCCAGTGCACAGAACTGTCTGATAGAGCAAAGCAGGAATGCTGGAGAGCATTTTAGCAAGTAGAGCACAACCTCCATGGCACTGTGCAGGAGAGACCATCACCATTACAGTTTCAGAAATCACTCTACACATCTGCTAAACTAACTTATGTTTTGCAACAGAAGCTTGTCAACAGCTTTTTAAAAACTGTTGCAGGAAAACCAGTGGAACAGTACATGGAAAGGCCTCTCTTCGTGAAAAAGGAGGTTTTTTGCAAAGTCCAAAACTACTTTGGACTTTATTTTTTTGTCTGATACAGAAAGACAACAATATAATTTACAACCAGTCACAAATAGGTAAGAAAAAAAACGACATAGTGCAATACCCTTGGAAACCATACTTGTGCATTTTAAAGCCCTAAAAGAGAACCCTGTGCAGTGTGAAGATAAACACCCTCTGCCTCACACCCTCTTCTTCCTCATCAAAACAGCACCTTGGTACAAAAGAGTGCACCTCTCTGTCTCCTTTTCACATCACTGCTGCTGTGGGCACTGAACATTCCCCTGATACATCCACTCCTGCTTGGACCAGTCCTGCTCAGGATGGCTTTATTCACCAGTTCTTCCCAATTACACAATTTGCTACAAGAAAATCCAGTATTTGTCTGAAATCACTTTTCATTGTCCCAGTATGACTTATTCAGATGTTTCCTAGGTAAGGTTTTCTTGGTTGAAAACGAAGAACATTTAAAGACGATCACTACGTAACAAAGTATTAGAAATGTACAGCTCTGACACTCAGGCCACTCTTTCTTCAGGGCACCATCACTCTTAGGCAACTCATGATAAAAGTTTTATTTATGCATAAGCAGAAGACCCTCTGAAATGATCTATTGCCAAGCCCTCTGCTGTCAAATTAAGACCTCCAAATGCAAACTAAGAATATAATAGACTGAACACTTCATAGTTAGTAGTAAATGAATGCAAAAGACCTGAAAAACCCCTTCCCTGGCAAGACACGATTGGCCATGAATGCAGTAAGTGTTTATGTGTTTATGTAAGTGTTAATGTGTTTATAGCACATTCTAGATGCTTTTTTGTTTCAAAAACAAATACAGTTCCCCCCCACATTCACCACAGCACAGAATTTACATTTGTATTTTTTCTGTTCCTTTTCTTGTTACATTTGGAAACCCATCTGCTTCAATTGACTGTTGCAATTTCCAGGACAATGAAAGCCATTTTTCCCTTTCGCTGCCATCCAAAATTCAGACTGTACAGCACACGGTGGTGTCAGAGACTGAAATGTTTGATGATTTATGCATTCTAGGAGACTTTTGCAGGCTTTTGACTTGCATTTCGGATGGACAGTTGGGCCCATCCCTCCCTCCAGTAAAGAGCCGAGTTTGTAGGCTTTTGACTCGCATTCTACCTCTGATGAGCAATCGGGCCCCTCCCTCCCTCCAGTGCTGAAGGTGTGCAGCCCTGAAAAGGCAAGAGCTGAGCTTGCAGGCTTTTGACTGTTGCATTGTATCTCTGATGGGCAATTGAAGGTGTCGGGCCCTGAAGGGGCAGGACCTCTGATGGCCCATAGGAGCCCATCCCCCCCCCTCTGCCAGTCGGGAAAAGGGTGGGAACCAGGCCAGACACAGCAACTCTTGAGCAGGGCCCAGGGAGAGGTTGGAGGCTCGAGGCATGGCCCGTGACACTGACCATGGATACAATAACTCATAACTTCTTGGAGTGTGGGGGCTTCCCTCCTTCACCCCCAGCAGATCAAGGCCATCACTTCAAGTGACAGACATGGAAGCTGCAACTACCAAGTGTCATCGCTGGACCCCGTGGGCGGTGACTATGGACATCTGTCCACTCTCAGCTTTTCTCTCCCTTACTCTTATCCTGCCTTTCTCTCCCCTATGCATTTTCTCCCCCCCCCCCCCCCAAGGTTATCTCTGTGTCACATTGTTATATGACAGCACCTAAAATTCTAGCATACCTGTTGATGCAAAATTGTCCCCTAGGCATTTTCTCCCCCCTGCCAAAGGTTATCTCTATGCCACATTGTTATATGACAACATAGAAATGCTAGCATGCCTGTTGATACAGAATTGTTAAAATAAACCTTGCCAGTATACGTTTTCAGCCATCGATTATTCAGTGTCGTTTCACTCTAATCCACCCCAAGGGAATTATTGATAAAAACCTGGGTTACCCCCCTCCCTTTTTCTGGGGCGGGTTGTAACAGGTGGTGGGAGCCTTTCACTACAGCAACAGGGGCACCAGCACTTCAGCTCCTAAGGCTCAAAAATCCAGAACACTTATGGAGTGGGGTTCCTTCCAGAGAGAGGAGCAGAATCAAGTACTTCTGAATCCAGCATCCAAGCTGTGCCAAGTGTTACTGTAATCACACATTCAGAGTGCTTGGCTCCACTGTCCTGCAGCTCAAATAGGGAGAAGCATTTTACTATCAGTACATAACCCTTTGCTGAACTTTGTTTTGTTAGCAGAAATGTCCCCTGTGAGCCCCAAACAGCACTGGCTGTACCATGAACCTCTCTGTAGGGTCAAAGAACCTGAAGAGAAGTGGTTACTAGGGCACCCAGCCTTTCCAGAACTCCACTGTGGTGCTCTGCAACACTTCCATCTACTGTTAAAACAGTACAAAATGTGAGAAACAGAGACCATGAACTGCTACAACAGGTAGCTGAGCAAGAGAACTTCTGGTAACAGTGTCCCTACTTCCTAAAATGTATTTCAGCAAAAAGATGGGAAATGAGGGGAGCTCTGCACCCTGTGCTGAAGCAGAAGCCACTGTCATTCATGTGCTTTGTGCAAATTCTATGGTCTGGCTGCTCAGTCTAACTCAGAAAATTACTCAAAACACCAATACATTCTCAAGGCAAGAAATACTGGAGATAACCTGCAAGTTTCACCTGAATTCTTCTCCAACCAGTAACTTAGTTTTCAAGGGAGGTAAAGACTTGAGCCATCAATTCACTGACCAAGTGAAAAACTGTCTTTAGGATCTTTTGTCACTGTAAATTTTAAATCCCAGAGTACTAATTGTAAGATATTTTCACCATTTTTTAAAACATCATGAAAGATCTCGTAAAATAGATTTTAGTCACAAGTCACACATACTTTAAAATCCACCTGCTTCATTTTGGTACATTACTACTGAATCACAATTTTTGAGAGCTAGGCCTTGAAGCAATTGCCTAAAGGAGGCTGACATCAACCCTCCCAGTGGTTTTCAGCATTGGAGCATCACCCCTGATCATCCCTTCCATCATCCATGCACCGAACTGCAAGTCATTGCTGGTGCACACACCTAACTCTGCAACTACTGCCCCTGGTTTGGTGTTGTGTTTGTTACTATGGCACCATTCGTTGCTGTGTCAAGAGGTGGTAATGGAACACACGAAGGGCATCTCACCCCGGCTGTGCTGCAAAAACAGAACTAACAAACAGCTCCTGATGTACAGGACACTCAAGTTCAAGCATGCCTCACCCAGCCCCCAGGCAGAGCCATGGGGAACATCTCCTGCCTCACTGCCCGAGAAAATTATATGCGTGTTCTGACAGTGCTTAAGGACTTTCACTGACAGGGCAGGCAGCAGCCTCTTCTGCACTTCATAACCATAATTGGGATTTTGGGGCATTTCATGTCATGACACACAATGTGAGCTGTGGAAGACAAATACCTCACCTGTAGTTATGAACCTGTAGTTCACCTAGAGCTGAACGTGCTGTGACAAAATCTGGAAATGTGAATGTGTAAAGCACTGAGAACTGTGGGAGAAGCTTTTAAATGCAAGTTTCATTGCAGAAACTGATATTCTGAACCACCTAAGGCAAGTGGCATCTATTTGCTCTTTGTTCCTACTGAGGAATAACAAACACAAGTTTAGTTTCTATGGAGCAGCTGGGGTACAGGAGAAACACAAGCCCTCAAGCACGAGAAGCCTTCAGCAATTGTGAAAGCACTACCAAAGCTGATTTATATTTTCATATAAAATCTGAAGTTTTGCCTTGGAGAAAATTCTGAGTTATCTGCAACCACACGAGCACTTTACTGCAGTGACATGCAGAAATATCAGCTTGAAGCAACCAACCCAAGGGCCGCTGAATTCATCAGTGACTAAATCTACAATAGCAGATTGAATGCAGCAGGGATTGGCCTATCCTACCCTCGAGTGCTGCTTTGACAGCCTCCTTATGAAGTCAGAACTTGTGCAACAAGTTACTTTTGCAGGAAACTTCTTCAGGTAACACTTGTCCCTTTAACACCCTTTTACAAAAAAAATCTCCCACACACCATCATGTGTGAATTATATCAGGAGCTCAAGTATCATGAAGCACAAAAGACAGAAACAGGAAACTAGATCCATGTTTGTGTAAGAGCAGGACAAGATTCTCAGAACGTGACCCTATCCACCCCCTCCTCCCTACCAAGTTCATTAACTCAAGCTTGCTGCAAATACCAAATGTAATCTGCAGGGCAAATTGGTGGAGCTACTTACTAAAAGCTTTACTACTCCTCCTTCAAAGGCCAAGTAGTTTCCTGGCAGAGTGTGATGTACAACTGACTACATAACTTCTCATGCCAAAACTTGATCACCTCCCTGCAAAACAATGGATCAGGCTTGGAGCTCCATTAGCCAAGACTTTTAACCACTGGATTTATCAACATGAATTAAACCCAAACTTAGAGCAAATCACCACTTTTTCAGAGATTGAATTGTCTTGAGTTCTTCAAGAACTGCTTTACTTTCCCGCTTTGAGGAGATACTGGTTTGCAGTGGGAGGGCCAAGCCTGTGCAATTAATACATTTAAAAGGACACAGCTGCTGCTCAGGATCCAAAGCAGTGAGTGACTGATTCTGGGCTTGAGAAGAGCAAGTTTAGTTTCAGTGATAACAGACAAGTCAATGACACGACTCAATTCTTAACACTTTTATTCTTACAGTTCTAGGTTTGAACTGTACATGCAGAGTTGCATAAGTCACAATAGAGATTTACAGTGGATTCTATTCTATGGTAGAGTGCAATCCAGAATCCTTGAACAGTATAAAAAACAACTTTAAACATCAAGAACTTGTTAGGAGCAGAAGGGTTAAAGCTTCCCCAAGAATTCCAGCTCTCCTGGATACCTAGTTACTAGGTACTGTATGTTAGACAAGAGTTGAAGAGCTGTAGAACACTAAACAAACTCAGAACATCCTGATGTCATCCCATCTTCTTTACTTCTTTCCCACATTTCTGGCAATTAAGAATAAGTCAAAAACCCTGCCACCTGCAACCAGCTAATACAGACAAAAATAACTACTTCTTAACTTGCCTGTTTAGGGTTGTACAGTGTTAAAGAAAATATTCCCTCAATGGCATTTGTATCTCACATCAGCTGAAAAAGCAATGTAACAAAAATAAAGGTAGAACATCTTTGAAAATAAATATAAAGAGGGAATGCAGACAAAGTGTCAAAGATTTTTTTTTTGGCAGGTAACATTCATAATATACAAAATATAACTTATTCATATTAGCCAAGGAAACATTCATGAGTTCCTGTAAACTGGTTTAATCCACCTCCTCCATGCGTGATGTGTCATCATCTCCTTCAAGAGGTGGCATCTCCTCAGTGACTGCTGGACTAGCTTCTTCTGCAGCAGTGTCATCTTCATCAATGCCTGTGCAGAGAACACATGGACTGTTAATGCTGACAGCACAACTCAGATCTTTATTTATTGCAGCATAACCATCTGAGGAATGGTTCCCCTTTTTCCACACATACTAAGCAGCATCAAGGTGATCTACAGACATTACACCCTGAAGGGGTGTGTGACCATACCGAGTTTACTGGAGCCAGGACAGATATGTAACTTACCCAGACCGAGTTTGATCATTCTATAAATGCGGTTGGCATGTGTCTGAGGGTCTTCTAAGCTGAAGCCAGAGGACAGGAGTGCTGTCTCATACAGCAAGATGACAAGATCCTTCACAGACTTGTCATTCTTATCAGCCTCTGCTTTCTGCCTCAGTGTTTCAATGATGGAATGATCAGGATTAATCTCCAGGTGTTTCTTTGCTGCCATGTATCCCATCGTGGAGTTGTCCCTTAATGCCTGCGCTTTCATGATCCTCTCCATGTTGGCAGTCCAGCCATATGTACTTGTCACAATGCAGCATGGAGAAGTAACTAAACGATTGGACACAACAACCTAGAAAGGGAATGCAAAGCGTTAGTGATTTAAACATTTCAACAAGTACAACTGATTTACTCATTTCAGATCACAGAACTTGTTACATGTAGACAAACTGAATACATATAAGCAAATTGGGTACTTCTATTTACCTTTTCTACTTTCTTTTCAAGGATATCTTTCATTATTTTGCAAAGGTTTTCAAACTTGGCTTTCTTCTCCTCCTGCTTCTTTTTCTCTTCCTCATCTTCTGGAAGCTCCAAACCCTCTTTTGTCACAGAAACCAGGGTCTTGCCTTCAAATTCCTTCAGCTGCTGCACACAGTATTCATCGATGGGCTCAATCATGTAGATCACCTCCAGCCCATGTTTGCGAAGGCGCTCCACAAAAGCCGAGTTGGCCACCTGATCCTTTGTCTCACCTGCAAGAAACAAGGATGCCAAAGTTGAGCCTCAGCAATAACGTAGCAGCTTGTTCATTTTCTGCACAGCCTATGCAACATTCTGTGGTGCTTCCTGTACATACCACAGGGAAAAAAAAGGGGCATGAACAGCCTGAAGAAACAAGCCTTTTAAAACTCACACCCTCAGCTTCTAATACTCTGCCCTGGTTGGGAAGTCATTTTGCATTTCCTGGAATGCCAGGTAAGAGATGTTTCCCATTCCTGCCAAGCAAGAAGACTGGGAAGCCCTGTAAGAGCACTTATACACCCCTAAAAAGCTAATTCTACATATACACCTGCATTTACATGTCATTTCAGTTCCAACTCACCAGTAATGTAGTAGACGTGTTTCTGGTTCTCCTTCATCCGAGTGCAGTAATCCTTCAGAGAAACCATTTCATCACCAGACGCAGATGTGTAGTACCTCAGTAGTTCTGAGAGTTTCTTGCGGTTCTGGGAGTCCTCATGGATGCCAAGCTACAAAGGTAGAAGAAAAAAACCTGCTACTAAATGATTCCTTTAGGTAAATACTGAACTGCGGTAGTTCAGCGGTTCAGGTGTAACAAGGATCCATAGCTGCCAGTATCAGCATTGCTAAGCAGAAAGACTACAAACCTTGATGTTCTTGGAGAACTGTTCATAGAATTTTTTGTAGTTCTCCTTGTCTTCAGCCAACTCAGTGAACAGTTCTAAGCACTTCTTCACCAAGTTCTTCCGGATAACTTTCAGGATCTTGCTCTGCTGCAGCATCTCACGAGAAATATTCAGAGGTAAATCCTCAGAATCTACCACACCTCTCATGAAATCTGGAAAATAACAAAATTACCTTTGTCAATGTCAAACATTACCAGTCACTACCCAAGTGGTTCTGCCCACTTAAATTACAGATTGGTTTTCTACAGAATTCTGGGTAACATGAACTAAGCAGTACTTTTAACTTTTCCCAAAACCATACTCACTCAGGTATTCAGGGATCAGTTCCTCGCAGTTGTCCATGATGAAAACTCTGCGCACATACAGCTTGATGTTGTTCTTCTTCTTCCTGTTTTCAAACAGATCGAAGGGTGCACGCCGTGGGACAAACAGGAGAGCCCTGAATTCCAACTGCCCTTCCACAGAGAAGTGCTGTAAGGAAGCAAGATGATCATTTTAGTCAATTTGCATGGTTTCCACTGCAATAACCTTTTAACAGCTCTTCAAAAGTACAACGCAAATGGTGACCACTGGACATCAAATTAACACAGTAGTCAAGACATAGGTCAGGAACAAGCACTTTCTTCAGACAGACACATTAAATTTGTGTGCAGTTACAGGGTTAGTTCAAATGACCTTCTGTTCCCTTTATCACAGACTGAAATTTAGGAAGCAAATATGTTCTTACAGTACTTCCCACTACAGGCACACAAAAGAGTATTATTAGAGCTCACATCTCACCCGAGGTCCTTTGAACACTACAAACTCAAATAACTCAATTTATGTATATCTGCAACCTACTTTTAAGTTTTTCAGTTTCACACAGTAAGAACTCAGCTACAAACTGGGAAGGCACATGCACTTACTGAGTGCAGACTCTGTTCAGATTATCAATACAAATGAAGCAACTAAAGTTGTGCTGGAAGACAGAAAACTTACTTTCACAGCCAAGTGGTCTTCCCAGTCATTAGTCAGACTCTTGTAGAATTCTCCATATTCCTCATTAGTTATGTCATCTGGGTTCCTGGTCCAAATGGGCTTGGTCTTGTTGAGCTCTTCCTGATCAATGTACTTCTCCTTGATCTTCTTTTTCTTCTTCTTGTCTCCATCCTTCTTCTCTTCTTCTTCATCAGAACCAACATCCTCAATCTCTGGTTTATCTTCTGTCTTTTCCTCTTTCTCTTCTTTTTCCTCTTCCTTTTCCTCAGCCTCATCATCACTCACTTCCTTATCACGTTCTTTCTCCACCTACAGAAGAGATAAGCAGTTGAAGTCAGAAAGTGGTAAGTTGCATAACTAATAGTTTTAAGGTATTCCTCACAGTCTGACAAAAATGGAAAACTACATGAACACAATGTCAATCTTTCCTCCTTGACTCAAAGGACTCCCATTCTCAGTGCTGAGACACAAGTGGTATTTTGTTTCCTCATGCTCACGGGGTAGTTCTTGCTGTTTAATTTCATTACACTGAATGACCTCAACAATACAGCAAGATGTAGTTAATGGTTTGGAGGCAGATACACCACTGGCTTTGAAAACCCCAGGTTTATTTTAATCTAGTCCTGTGAAATAGATCTGTAATTAAAAGAACTGCATATCCCAAGAGCTGCCTCCATATCACATCTGAAAGAATCGTAACTACCACAATACAAATGTACTGCTCCTTCTCACGTTACAAAAATTCACATGTCTGTAAGTGGTGATACTCATTCAGCTTCAAGCAAGATACATACAAAGAGTGTAATAGGGTAGCCGATGAACTGAGAATGCTTCTTCACAATTTCCTTGATGCGCCGTTCCTCCAGGTATTCAGTTTGATCTTCTTTAAGATGCAGAATGACTTTTGTTCCACGGCCCAGAGGTTCACCTAGAATGGAGTACACAGGTTTTACTTTGCTGCGGCATAGTAGACTTGGATTAATTCTTTAAAAAGGCACTGCTGTAAGTCATTTTTTTACCACTGGGAAAATGAAGCTTTGGGTACAGAAACAGCCTTAGCGATTTACAAGCTTGCTGTACCCAGCAGATATTGTAAAGTGAGGTTAGGGAGATATTCACTGCTCTGTTCACAGGTTATCTTTAAAGGATCTGCATACAGAGTAGTGGTACAAGTCTACAGAAAGGTTTCCATGTGTAAGCTTAAAAATCTTCAGTCTTCTTTATATAAGGCACCATTTACTTGGGCATTCCTTTACATATCAAATTACACCAACTTAATTGGGAGGGATCAGCTGGGCCTGTGCCTGATGACTCAAATAGTACTTATTTCACCTCTCCCATCTGTCTTTTCCCATGCCTTGAGTAGGTGCCACTGTCACAAATCTTTACAAAGTATTGCTGAGCAGAAACTTAATACTCACCATTATCCAGCCTGACAGTGAAGGACCCTCCAGCTGAGGACTCCCAAGCATACTGCTCGTCATCATTGTGCTTGGTGATCACTGTCACTTTTTCAGCAACCAGGTAGGCAGAGTAGAAGCCAACACCGAACTGACCAATCATGGAGATATCAGCCCCTGCCTGCAGGGCTTCCATGAAAGCCTTGGTGCCAGACTTGGCAATAGTACCAAGGTTGTTGACCAGGTCAGCTTTGGTCATCCCAATGCCGGTATCCACAATGGTTAGAGTGCGGTCATGCTTGTTTGGGATCAGGTTAATTTTCAGCTCTTTTCCAGAATCCAGCTTGCTTGGGTCAGTCAAGCTCTCATACCTGATCTTGTCCAGAGCCTGAAAATGAAGAGGCAGGCTTTAACATTCCCTGACTATTCCTAAATATTTCAGTAGCCCCAATAACATAATGAAGCAGACTAGAGCTTCAGGTACTTACATCTGAAGAATTGGAAATCAGCTCCCGGAGAAAGATTTCCTTATTGGAGTAGAAAGTGTTGATGATCAGAGACATCAACTGAGCAATCTCTGCCTGGAAGGCAAAGGTCTCCACCTCCTCCTCCATGGGTTGGTCTTGGGTTTGCACAGCTTCTGGCATCTGCAAGGAAGAAGGGAGTTGAAATTCAATTCTGGAACAGCTTGGCACACATATCCCATTGCAGGCAGTCACAGTGGTATTCTCAGATAAAATATTTCAACCACGTGGTTTCAACACTAAAGGAACACACGCATACAAAAAAAACCCCCCTCCCTGGATCTTATTTTTAGACAGTAACAATTCAGGAGTTTTAAGGAATGCAGAAACTAGATGCAAGACTTTTACTACAGGCTTGTGCTACATTCACTTTTATTTGCACCATCTGGGCTAACACAGATTCCTCTCTCCTCTGTTATTTTAGAAATTAATAGAGGACCTTTATTTCCCCTCGTCACACAAGAAGCAGATATCGTTCTCACCATAAAGTCCGTATTTGAATTACTATAATTTTGCACTTACAACTATCCCCTCCAGCAGCACACTCTACGCATTAACTGTGACTTATGCACCAACACGGCTCAGCCGGACCCGTTCCCCTTGTCTTACATGGAGTAATACCCGTCCTCAGAAGCTCCCCGAGCACTCCCATCGCCGCGGTGCAGGGCCAGCCCCAGCCCCAGCCGCAGCCCCAGCCCGCCGCTCCCCCCGCCCGCGCCGGGGCCGCCCCCGCCCCCCGAGCGGCGCGGCCGCGCAGCGCCCCCTGCCGGCGCCCGCCGGCACCGCCAAACCTTCTAGAAACTGCCAGAGCCTTCCCCGCCCGCGCCCGCCCCCCCGCCCGAGCGCTGCGGTGCCGAGCAGCCCCCCGAGCCCGCTCCTGTCTCCTCTGCCCCCCGTCCTTACCCCCCTCCCTGCCCTGCCCCCGCTCCTTCTCTCCTCCTGCACCCCGTTTCTTTCCCCCCGCTCCTTCCTCCTCTGCCCCCCCCCCCCGCCTTGCTCCCTCCTGGCACTCCAGTCCTTTCCTCCTGCCCATACTCCTTTCCCCCCCCCCAACCCCGCACGCCTTTCCTTCCCCTCTTGCACTCCATGCCTTTCCCCCGCTCCCTCCCCTCGCCGCGCTCTTTCCCTCCTGCTCGCCCCTTCCCCCCCGCGCCTCCCGCTCCTTCTCTCCCGCTCCCGACTCCTTTCCGCCCGCCCCCCTTCCCGCCCCCGCCGCTCTCCCGGACCGCAGCTCCTCCATCTTGCGCTCTCGTGGCCGAGCGCCCATTCATTGAGCGCGAACCCCCCTCGCCGCCCGCTTCCCCCGCGCCAGAGCGGGGCCGGGTCACTCCCTCCCCGGGCACCCTGCGAGGGGGAGGCGGCGCTGCGGCTGCACCCCGGGACAGGACCTTCCCTGACCGCCACCTACGGCCCCAGCCCGCCCCCCCCCCGCCGCAGGAGCTGCCGATTGCCCCCCCCCCTTCGCTGCCTTACTTCAGAAACAAAAAAAATACTAATTTAATAAAGTATATTCGGGACCATCAGCAGCGACCTCCCTTTCGGCCATACCCAGACTTGGAGCCCCATGACCCTCCGAACCCCCTACCCTTCCCGGGATCTAACGGGCCACAGAGAGCAGCACGTCCTGCGCCACGCGGCTCCCGCAGCTCCCCACCTCCACCCTCCCAAGGAGCCCCAGCCCCGCACCCCCCAACTCCCAGGATTCGGTAGGAAAACGCTCCCTTTGCGCCGATCCATCCCTGGCGCGGCGCCGGCCGCCTCCGCCGCTCACCTTGGCAGGGGGAAGGGGTGCTGCTGTCCTGACTGGCGCTGTAACACAACACTCGCTCTCCGCTGTGCGCTCGCTAGTGCGCGCTCCCCGCCGCCCGCCCCATTTATATACGGCGGGACCCGCCTCCTTCCAGAACCATCGGGAACCTTCACCGCGGGCGCGGGGGGGGCGCGGGGCGGGGGGACGCGGGGCGGGGGGCGGGGCCTGCCGGTCGAGGGGCGGGGCCTCGCCGCGCGCAGCCAATCGCGCCCGTCCGCGACAGGCGCCGCGGGGCTGGCGCCTGAATGGGCGCGAGCTAGTGCGCGCTCACCCCGGAGCCGCTTCGCCCGCAGCGATTGGCTCGGCCGGGCGGGGGGGGGGCGGGGCCTTGGGCGCCTGCGTGAGAGGCGAGTGACGTCACCCGCTGCCGCGCGCCGCTCCGAACGTCCTAGAAGGGGGCGGGGCGGAGGCCGCTTTTCCCCCCCCCCCCGCATCCCAATCCTCCTTCATCTTCCTTCATCCTCCCCCCGCCCCCGAGGAGCAGCGGGGAAGGGCCTGGAAAAGTCGGGGTCCCTCCTCCCCCAGCCGGGAGAACGGCACAGGACCGGGGTGCGGGGCGGCAGCCGCCTCCTGTCTTTGAACCCCTGTGTCCGCCGCGTTGTGCGGTGTGTGGGAGTGCGGGTGTGTGGCAGTGCAGGTGCGTGGCTGTGCAGCTGTTCAGGTGTGCGAGAGCGCATCTGTGCAGGTGTTCAGCTGTGCAGGTGTGCGGGAGCGCTGAAGTGCAGCTGTTGGGGTGTGCGGGTCTCCAGCCGTGCAGCTGTTGGGGTGTGCGGGTGTACGGCCGTGCAGCTGTTGGGGTGTGCGGGTGTACGGCCGTGCAGCTGTTGGGGTGTGCGGGTGTCCGGCTGTGCAGCTGTTGGGATGTGCGGGTGTCCGGCCGTGCAGCTGTTGGGATGTGCGGGTGTCCGGCCGTGCAGCTGTTGGGGTGTGCGGGAGCGCGGGTGCCTCGGTGCCCTCGGGCGGGCCGGGGGGCTGCGGGAGGGCGGCCCCGCGCTCCCGGTCCGGCTGGCCGGGCAGGATCCTGCCGGGCGTAGCCGGGTGAATCACGGCTCAGCGATGCTGTGGTAACGCGTTTCGCCTGCTCAGGGAAAACAAGCCCCGGTTCTCACGCCGCAGGTATCAGCGTGCGAGCCTGACAAAACCGGGCATCTCGCTCTGTGCGCTTGTGCAGGGTGGAAAGAGCCAAGGGATCGAATCCAAGCGGCTCAGCAGACCTACATAGCTATGCAGTTACTTAAGGATTTAAGTGCTAATAGTAGACACGAGGCGGATGCCTCTGCTGTTGGGTTTGTAACAGCCCAAAGCCTGAAATCCGCTGGGCTTCTCAGCCTTTACGTGGCATTTGCCATCTCATCTGGGAAATCTCGGCTGATGTTCAAAGGACACAGCAAGAGACATCTTTGTACATACATTTACACATCCTGCATAAAGGCTTTGATATGTACCCGTCTCATTACACCCAGTAGCTCTGTGATTGCAGCATTTAGCAGGGAGGGTATTTTTATATCCTGAATGACCTGATTGGGAGCAGGCAGTTAAATGCAGGTCTTCCGTTTCTCAGGAGAATGATCTGCATCCCATGTGTTCCAGACCAGGCTTCTAAAACTTTCTTCTTGGAGCTGATCCACTTTTGAGGTTATAAATACCAAGCGAAGCTGCATGTTAAAACTGTACAATGATGTAAGCATGAATCTAGACAATCTCCTGCTCTAGAGAATATTTAAGGGATAAAAAGGATGTTTCTGTAGCAAAAATTCATCCCATGTGCAACTTCTCGGCATTTTCTGTTGGCTCTTGGACATACCAAGACTTCTTTCTAGTTCCAACATCTGTCTGACTTTTGGGAATTGAAGTTTAATACACCTAACCTGCCATTCCCCTAGTTAAGCATCCTGAAATGCACTGGCTAGCATGAATTTGGTATTACAATACTTGGATCCATTAATGCTTTTAATCAAGGATCCTCATGCTGAATTTAATATTCTTTGCATCCGTTACTCTGCAGTTTGACCCAGACAAGCAAATCTGATTGAACTGAGGCCTATAGGCTTGATTTTGTTGCAGCATTATGTTTTCAGGGAGTTTTCAGTACTCCTCATAATCTGACAAGAAGATACATTAAGTACAGGTATAAAGCATCATGTAGGACATGGCAAGGAATTGAAATTACATCTTGTTTTGTTGCAGTTTCTGCAGTGTCTGGATCAGTATCTGCAATGACTTACAGGACTCTGCCCTTCTAAATCCTGGTGCTCCAGCTCTGATCCAAGCAGTTGGCCAAAATACAGGATCCTGCAGGTTATTTTAATTAGAAGGAAAAATTAATTGTGGTGTCAACAAGAACATAAAAGGGTGTATAGATGAGCTGCTGCTCAGCCCACAGGAGAAATCAAACTGTAAGGGTGAAGTTATTTGCTCACAGTTCCAAGCCACTGAAAAACCTGGATTTCAGCCAACACTCAGCCTGGAAAGTTCTACACTTATGTCTGGGTCACCTTTTTGGTACTTACTGGTCTTTTTCTGCATTTTCTTCGAGTTTGATTTTGAGGGGCTTCTCAATGCATTTCTTTTCCTTTCTCTCAAACACATCGTGCTTGTACAAAATAATGTGCACCAAAATGCTTTCTTGAGTATGACACGTTCCTTTCTTTGCACAGTGACTGTGATTTCAGTGATCTGACAGCTGCTTTGGTTGTCTGCTTCCATAAAGCAGCTTAATGGCTCTTTACCACTATCCTAATAAAGTGTGGCAGTTACACCCGAGCATAATGATGTAACTTTCATGTTTTTCTTAGACTAAAAATAGTCCTGGTATAGTATAAATTCTATAGGGTGTGCCTTTTAGGCTGAAACCCTCTTACATTCAGATTCCATTGACTGAAATGCTTTCTAACATTTATTTGCATCAAAATAACTTCTGTATTTTAGAGAACTGCTAAAGTATTACAATATATCGATATCTGTCCAAGCATTTTTGCCAGTAATATCCTATCAGATTTACTTGTGTGCTCTCCTTTTGAGGTGTCCAGAATTTTAAGGGTGCCACTTTTATAAAAATACTTAAGATGTTAATGAAAATGTTTTCTTTTCTAATTTCTTGCTTAATGTGGGTCCACTGATTCAGACTTAGGGATATATGTCATTTCGAGCATGTAAAGAACCTATGGAAGGTTTTGCATGTCTGCAGGATCATGTGTCTTTATACTGTCTAATCTAGCAGTCACATCATTCTGTTTTCTCTTTTGTGGTTGTGTTATTCAGCTTTCAAAAGCAGTCTGATTTCTTTTGTCAAAGTTGTTTGACAAGTGCACTGGGAGAATGTAATCTCATACCAAACCATCTAAGTTTTCCCAGCTCTGCTTAATCCAAGTTCCTCTGTGCCTGTGTAAAACAAATATTTTCTTCATGACTTGTGAATATCCTATATTCTTTTTGTTCTGTTATGCAGTGAGGGCTAGCAAAGACAGACTTTGTTCCTATGGTTACCTTATTTTAACTGATCCCAGTTTTGTATTGCTTCACTTTTTGCAAAAAAAAAAAAAAAAAAAAAAAAAAAGTGGTTCCAAACTTGGTTTGTGTTAATTTTGAAGGAAAATCTGAGCAAGATGGATCAATTTTTCAGCCAAGAGATTCTGCTGGTTTTCATTGAGGTAGAGTTAATTTTTTTCACAGTAGCCAGTATGGAGTTATATTTTGGATTTGTGCTGAGCACAGGCTTGATAACACAGAGATGTTTTGGTTATGGCTGGGCAGTGTTTGCACATTGTCTGGGCCTTTTCTCTTCCTCACACGGCCCACCAGTGAGGAGGACTGAGAGGCACAGGGAGCTGTGAGGGGACACAGCTGGGACAGCTGACCCCAACTCACTAAAAGCACATTCCCTACCATGTAGCCTCCAGCATTTGCTGGTTTCTTAAGGATTAGTCCCATACTTGTTCTCCATATACATTTGCATCTTAATAGAATCTTTAATTACACAATTTTGTAGAATTCCTTGCTATGTTAAAAGTTATAAAATTTAAAAAGAACAAAGTGAAAGTTGCTTGAAGAAAGTTATTTAATGTTCAAAGTATTGAAATAACACTCAGGAAAAGCGGGTTCTATTCAACTGGGTTTTATTCTTGATTCTGTCAAAGGCTTCTTCTCTGTTGCTAAATAAGATTTTTTTTATAGGCACAAAGAAATAAAAAAACATTTGCATAGAGAATTCTAATTCCAGTATTGAGCTAGCTTTTGAGTGTTTGGTCTTGTAGCCTTAATGCTGTTATAATGTTGTTTTAAAATTAATTTTGTTTGAGTTCTGACAGTTCTGTCATGTTATCTCAGTGCTTCAGGTTTCAGTTAAGGAAAACAAAACAGCAGCGACTGAAATTACCTAAACAGTAGATTTCAGAGGACTGACTTAAGTAGAAATGTGGTAATATATGTGTAGTTTGCTTTAACACATGGAATTATGCATGTAAAATCTGTGTTATCATAATGACATGCAAAGCTGGCAAGGGATCTCTGGCTGAGCAAAGCTTCATGCTTGCTTAGAACTGTTTCCCAGGCTGTCCTCCTTCGTACTTTCTCATGCCTTGCTGGAAGCTAAAGTGATCATAAGATCTGTAGGTCACAAAAAAAAAAGGTTATTCACACCAGAAAGAGGATCGGAAGTCACTTGGAAGAAATATTTTTGCCGTGAAAAAGCTACTTAAGAAGCAGAGAAGAAAATCGGTCCCACACAATGTAGTTGTACTGTACAACTGCAGGTGGCAGCAATAATTGCATGGACCCAGGGCAGTATGTACACACTCTTTTTTTCTAAAAGTTTATGGTTCTTGAAGTATGTGTCAGGGACTGAAAACTGTCAGAGTTGTCGCTCTCAGAAGGAATTTTAAAGGGATTTAAGCTGTTGAACAAGAATATATTTGTTGTAGCAGAAGTCCACAATTCCACTACTAACAAATGTCAGTTATAATTTATATTATAATTATCAGCTGCATAGGAAAGCTGAGAGAATGAGCATGGAAAGGCCTGGATTCATGGAACATTAACAAGGCCTCAGAAAAATTGTTTAATTTTATCATAAACTACTTTATATGGTGTTTGTCAAACAATTAATAGGTTAGGTTAAGATTATAAAAACTACAATTTGATATTTTAAATTGGTCCTATCTTAATATTTCGTTGTGACTGGAACAAGGGACATCTTCTTTATGGTTTTAGGCCTTATATCATGTTTTATAGTTTCCCAGAATAAATACATAATTATGCACTTCTTAGCTGAAATTATATGTACAAAGCAAGCGTTATACCTATGCAAACTTAGCAACACAAGACACTTTGTCCTCCACCGAGTTAAAAGTGTTTCTTTCAGTATCTAGTTCTGCTCTTTGTTGTAAGAGCATTGCAAGATGATTGCAGTACCTGTTTGCTGAAAGGTGCAGTCTCTGTCCAGCATGGGACCAAAAAACCAGGACACACAGTTACTTGGTTTGGAGAATGAGACATGCCCATCAGAACCCCCCTTAAATCAGGAATCTTCCCTAAATCAGGAGCAGTTACATAAAAATGTTAGCTTTGGAGGGAGGACAAGAGGTATGGTGGCAGCTGTAACTTTTATTATCTGTAGTTAAGAGCTTTGTTCTATTCATAGGCATAAGTTTTAATAGATCATAATTCAAAAGGACAAGAAGCTTGGAGAAAAAGCCCTTCCAGTGAGCAGAAGGTTTAACTAAAAAGTCCCCAGACAAACAAAATCCTAGACTTCCCACGAAGATGTTAAAAAATGATGGTGATGGTGAAGTTACATCATTAGAAAAATAACTTGATAGAGCTTCTGCATCAACAAACGTGGAAATAAACCTGATACTTTTTTCCCTGTATATATTCAAGTTCTAGGAGTTGGATTCAGTATGAGTAAGGGTTGGGGGATTAGAACATGTTACAGCTAAATGCTGTTGTATATTTACTAGGAGGTGTGGGTATGTATGGGGCACTTACACACCTTACTTTGTGTGCAAAGTAAGGTGACAAAACTATCCTTCAAGCCACCTTCTGAATAGTAGAACTGAAGACTCTAAAATCTTAAATCTAAATTAATTAAAACTAGGAAGCTATATACTATGTACAGCTATATACATAATATATACATATATATTATGTCACAAAGCATGTATTCTATACTTCACTAACATTCTTGATGCAACAGTATTTATTTTTCATATTTCTGAACACAGATGCCATTTCAGAGTGGACTTAGATACTTAGGACGTGACAGTAAAGTTGATAGTAGGAAATGAATTTTTTAGTTTATTTAAATAGACAGACAGATGGTAAGTTCTAGTCCTGGATTTTAAGCAGGTAAGCAGAAAGATTACGTATTTTTGGATACAGATTTTATATAAACAATATATTATTTAATATGGATAAATTATATTTGGGATCAAATTGCTCTAGTGACTTCTGAAAAAGCAAGAAGAAAAACTGTTGGAAAGGCCTTCATACTTCAGGAACACTTCCATCTACTTCTTAATAAGCACAGCTCCTAGAAGCAAAGAGAAAAAAACCCCTTCATACAAAGGTTTGCCTTAGATATCAGAGGCTTTAGGCAAAGACTGAGAGCAATCTTGTGTGGAGATCACTTACACTTTCAGATTTAGTTGTGAATGGAATTTCGGTTGTGTAAAGAGTCAAGGAAGTAGGTTTACTAAGCGGTGATAGCTGGAATCAGGGTGAACTAGGCTAAAAAAAAAGAATTGCACATTTTTATTGAGGATACTGAGCATGCAATAACCTCAACCCTTCACTTCTAAGAGGGCACAGAAATGGGAAGAATTGAAGAATCTTGCAGAACAACTGCTTAAATTGGTGCTAATCTGATAAACCTGATTCTAGAAAGAATTTGCAGTGCGGACTTTTAGTTAATTATTGAGTTTGAATTACAGCTCAAAAGTAGCTGTGGTATCACACAGCCAGGTTACCTTGGATCTGACCAGCATGAAAGGAGCTGTGAGAAAAAGGTCTGTAAGAAGCCTTGGCTGAGGGTTTCCCATCTCATCTCAGGAGCTGCATGGCAGCCTTGGCCCTTGGCTTTGATCCTTCCTGAGCTGTGCTGTAGCTGTGCCTGGGTTCAGCCTTTACTGATCCCAGCCTTGCCTTGCAGACCTGACTTCTTGCCTTGTTCTCTGACCTCCCTCATTATTACAGATTTCTGTGGCAATTGTTAAGCTATGGGGAGAAACATCACTGGACTATACTGTGAGCCTGCTACACTCCTAGAAGTTCAAATTTCATCATGAGGCATGCTTCAATAAAGGTTTTAGAAGTCATAGAAATTCAAAAAATCTGCAAGCTTAGGCTTCACATTTTTCAGGAAGGGAGATTGTGAGCACTTAAAATACATGTCCATGAAGCTGATTCTTCCCAGTATTTCAAACACAGGATATGTCCTCTACTTTGGCACTCTATACTTGTAAGAAAAAGTCAAGAAATTAATTTAAATCTGCCCGTATGTTCTGGGTAGGCCCTTTAGTACACGGTTGATAGATATATTTCAGACAGTACTTTCATTTTATTAGTGAGATATTGTTAAGGAAATAGACAAGGTACTAAAATTATGGAGTGGTTTCAGATAATCACAGATTAAGGCTTCACAGCTATCCATGATGAACGCTCTGCTTAGGCACAGTTTAATGTTATTTTCTTGCTGTGTCAGACAGATAAAAAGATTTCTTTCTTGTGAAAAAACAGGAGAACTCTGAATCCAAGCTTCCTCTCCACAAAAAACATTGAAAAAAAAAAGAATTGTAGCAATAAGATATTCTGATTAAAGCTGACTGTGAGTAGGTACTTTGAGAAATTTTGTCAAGAGCTGTGTAAGTACTTGATTAATCATATACAAATTTATCTGTGGGCTACAAGAACCAGGCATAGTGACTTAGAGGGAAAGTCGGTTTTCATTTCTCAAGGAGATGCTTCCTGCCATACTGAGGCAAATCTTGTGATGTAACTTGGCTCTTTATCCTGAATCCTGCTTTGCAGTCAGCTGAGCCGAGGGTATTCTTAGCCAGTTAATATGCAGGTCAGTATAATGCAGCTGCTCTACACCGTGAAAATAGGACAGATTACAGTTACTAGAAGTCACCAGGTTACTTCTTCACCAGAAGGGTGCTGGTTAATACTTGCCAGGAGATATCTCTGCCTTTTTTCCACTCGTCATTGACAAAACAAAAGAAGGAAGAAAACCCCTCCAGAATGGCTCTTTCAGCTCTGTGGGAGTTTCAATGACTCTTGTGATTGACAAACTTAAAACTGTTTCAGATGCTGACAGCCTAGGATTTCTTCATCCCTACTTTATTTGGATTGGATCTGTCTGGAAGAGTGAAAGTACTTTTATTTTGTCAAATTCAAGTTACTTTTTAAATGTCTAGTGTTTAAAATAAAAGCAGCAAGTTCACTCTAACCAGTAAAGTTCTTTATTATAAAATAAAACTATGAAAAAATTATGACAGAATGCATTTTCTATGTCTTGTTTCTTTGTCCTTCACAAAGCTTTGTACATCTACAAAGCTAAATTGCAGGAAGAGGCACTAAAGGATTGAGATTGTAAAAGGAGGGATTTTTCAGCTTTTCTTCCTCATGTCGTAGCTGCTCTTCCTAACGATTTACCTAAAATTATGTTTCCTCAGACCATTGGTTCAAAATGAAGTATCTCTTTTACCTGTGGTTCTGTAGAACTGTTCAAGCTTTTTCATCTGACAGAAATACAGTTCTAAATTTATACCAAAAATAAATATGATGATTTGGCTTTCTTCTCGTTAGTTGTCCAAGACAGAAAATTACAGTGGCCCATTCTTTTCTCGAGAAACCTCTGTGTTCACATTCCTATTATATTATTTAATTTGCGTGTTATTTCCATCTTGATGAACTTCACTGCATATCACTGCTTTTGTAAGAATAAACATGATTACAGGTTGTATGAGAAGTATTCCCACCTCTGCTTTGCAGTTTCCTAGAATGAATTCATGAAATAATACTGATGCACCTGGCATTGGAAATACCTTTCTAAATTGCCTTCTGCTCATCTGTTCTCACTTTTGGAACTAGGGCCATAATAATTCTGGCTTAAAAGCCAGAATTACTAATTAGTCACTGCCAACCAGACCTCTTTCAGAAGCATGTCTAAATATGTCAGGAGATTTCTTTGGCCCCAAATGCACAACTTCAGCATATATCAGTATAAAATGCATAATCAGAGTTTATTGCTTCACCTGCATAATTAAGATCTTCAGCTACAAACACGTATTTTCATTGTCAATTAATCCATATTTTAACAAAAGCGTGAACTGTGTCTTATTATATTCACTGAAGATAAATGTTATCTTTATAAGGTCCTCTGTCCTGCTTCGGCAGTAGTCAGTCTTAAAGAGCTCATTAGGAAAGCAAACCAAGAAATTATCACCCAAGGTAAGGTAGAGTCCTTCTTGTAAGTGTTAATGCTGACACTACAAAGACAGCTTAGTTAATGTTGTAGTAGTAGCATCTGGGAATGATGCAAGGACATTAGGTATGCAACTAGTGTTTCAAAGCATGTACTATTAGCATCTCAAACAAGGGACTTACAAAGAGCGTAATATGATAGCTGATGAATTGAGAATGCTGCTTCACAATTCCTTTGATTTGCCTTTCTTCCAAATATTCTCTTTGGTCTTCCTTCAGGCTTAGGATAATCTTTGTTCTAGTCATGGGTTCCCCATGAATGAAATATGTGAGTTTTAGTGACAGCACAAATGGCTGAATAGCAAGCTTTTTCTGAAATTAAGAGTGAATATAATTGTAATAAGAAATTCTTAATCATTGCTGACTACCTGATAATGCTGAACTGGTGTTTTATACCTATTCTGTGCTCCAACAAATGCAACAACTACAGCAATTGTACCATTTCAATGTGTATTTCCCCCAACTTTCAAAACCCTCACGAAGCACAGCAGTACAACATATGAACTGCAAGAGGGAGCTTATAATGCAGAAATTCATCAAGTTTGACCTTTTTCTTTAAATGTTACACATACTAAAACCAAAAGGCATTCTCTGCTACACCGAGTTCAGTCAATGGTTATTACCCAGCTAGGCAAATTTGCTGCCAAAGGTAGAGATACATCAGAGTGTGTGCCTGTGCTCCCACCCTGTTCTGCAACATGTTCACTTGACTCCAGGTAGCCACAAGACAGAGAACAGGGAATTCCATTCAGGAGCATTTATTGTTATCAGTGACAGCGAGAGAGCCTGGAATGCAGGTGACGTTCAGACTGCCCGTCTCTGCTTTGTGACCACGGTCACATTTGCAACCACGGAGGCAGAGAAGAAGCTGCCCCCAAAATGACCAACCCCAGAGACACCAGCATGAGGAGTATTTCTAGAGAAGCTCCACTGCTGGACCTCACAGTAATCATGGCATCAGCTTTGGTCATCCTGTACCTTAATCCATGATGTGCAGAGTGCAGCTGTGCTTGCCAGGTCAGTCATTCCCAGAATCCAGCTTGTTTGGATCAGTCGCCACCTCAGGTTTGATTCTGCCCAGACATCACAACAGGAGGCTTGGGCATTCTCAGGGGGTACTTAAGACTCTAGGCAGTGTTTTACCAGCTGAGTCACATTAATAGCCAAAGTACTTGCAACCAATGATTTGCTAACTGCCCTCCTCAGAAAGGAGGGCTGGAATAGAACTTGGCAAGCAACTATTTCAGCCTGGAAGGCAAGAGTCTTCTCCTCTTCACCCGTGGGCTGATCTTCAGTTCGCACAGACTCAGTAAGGATACATAGTGCTGAAACCTCACTGCATGTATACCCACGTGTACACTTGACTGTGGCATATGTGTTTTTAAACTGAGTGAAAAAATACCAATAATTTGTCTTGAGAGCATAGGACAGAGAAATATAATTATTATTTCACATGTATCCTTAAGACTCCAGTATATATTTAGATTTTCACTTCTCTCTGATTTCTTGCATTAAGATGAAGATAATGTAAGATGAATAGTTTAATCAAGAGAAAATCAGTAGGATCTTTAATGTAGTCATGCTAGATTGCATTATAAAGCAAGAAAAGTCATCACAAGATTTGATTTATTATCACTAATTAATTTCTCATGTACGTTCTGAGACATCCCAGAGATTAAATTTTGCAGTTATGCTAAAATAGCAAAGACTTTAACTCTCCTTTAACTGAAACACTACTCGTACAGGAATACTCTGAGGCGACTCTGTAATTTTAAAAATAAACTTGCAATTTCTCTGGGGGAATGAGTGATGTTGGTATAATGATGAGATTAATATAGATTTGTTTATAATCCCTTCAAGTTGGAATAATACTGCAAGGAAATACATTTTATTGAAGGGACATGTTATAGTGTAAAGTCCCTCCAGTTGATCATTTAACAGAAACCAAGTCTGAAGCCACCTAAAGATGTAGATTTTTTATTTAAGATAGGCTTCTATTTCATATTCCTATTTAAGTTATGCTTAAACAGCCGCCTTTATTCACCTCTTTGGAATAAAGACCACAACTCTTATGTCTGGTTACTAGCTGGTTTTTTTTGCCCACAATTCTCTCTTGTCACAGGTGTGGGAAGGAAAGAAGACAAGAAACAGAATAAATTATAATTTAAACTGACTAGAAAGACTATGATGAGATTATGTTTGAATTTTTCAAATGAAAGTGATGGAAAGAAACATACTGTAGCCACATTTCAGCTTACATTAGAAGAGCAACTAATCTTCATCAGCTAAGTCTGGCAGTAAAAGAATCACTATCATCACTCATCTTTCTGCAGAATTTATGTTGCTAACCTTCACATCACACTTTTTAAAAATAAAATCATTCCATCACTTGGTTTAGACATGCAGCAGGAGAAGAAGAGTAGAGAGAAAGTGAACGAGATTCCTTAGGAATGAAGCAAGTCAAGACAGGCCCCGAGAGTGTCTTATTCTGACATACCATGTATCAAAAGCTGACTGGGTTTGCTAACCCATGTATTAGAGGCAAGCAGCCACCTCATTTCTCATTTAGGAACTGTGATTCTGATCCTGCCTTTCAAAAGGTCTTTTATAATAATTTATTCTCACAGAAGGTAAGTAAATGCTACCTACTCAAAATAGTGTTTATATTGACATGGCACAAATGTAAATTATAATCTCATGGGTAAACTTACAGAATCACAAAGTGTTTGAGGTTGGAAGGAACCTCTGGAGGTCATCTCATCCCATTCTGTTCAAGCAGGGCCACCTGGAGCAAGTTGCCCATTACTGTGTCCACTAACAGCTGCTCTGAAATAAACTAATTGATGGGCCTGTAATTGCATCCCTTTGCAGTCACAGCAAGTGGACCACAGCCCTTCTCAGAAAGAATCTTAAAGGTATACTTTCTATAAGAGCACCTGATTCCACCACCCCAGCACTCTTTCAGCTCAACCAGCACAAGAAGCAGAAATGGAAGATATCTCCATTTGTTCATGGGAGGTGACTAAAGTGCGTTGATGGACTGTTCATGTTTCTGAATGCCAATGAAGAGAGTAGCACCCTGACTTGTCAGATTAATCCATTAAAGCCAAAGAGAAGCTTAGGAAGTGTGCTGGTAATATGCTAATGAGGATCCCTCCTCAGTGCTTGTGCTGTTGGTGCAGTGGGCAAAGGGAGAAATAGGGGTCTCTGTGACTGCCCTACCACCATCTAAGTGCTGGGACATGAGAGTGCAGCATCAAGTCTGTTCAGTTTGCAATGCTGTTAGAATTCACCAGATGGGGCTAATACAGCAAATATAAATATTCTCTATAGGAGTCATACTGAAAAAAAATACTGAGATGGATAGAGAGAGCAATATGTATTTGTGTATATGGCATAGGAGTCTTAGCCTTATAAAAGTTGGGTTTTTTAAGTTAACCCCTTACAATGAGTCCATTCTTTATAATAAATACTTAGCTACATTAATTTTCCATGCATCGTATGTTTAACTGTTCAGCCATTCCCTAATATCCCACAAACCAATAGCTGTCTCAGGAATTCTGTAGGTTAGATCAGGCTTGCTTATTTTAAGATTTTTAAAACTCTGAATAATTATAAAACCACGTACATAGAAACTGAAGGTGTATGTTGACTTAAATTCCTAGTTATTATGCTTTTTTTAAATGTTTAAATAAAAATACAAATTAAAGTTGTAAAAATCAGCTGGTTTATAAATGTGTACATCTTTCCCTTTGGTACACTGATACAGAGATTGATCTTGTCACATAAGTACATCCCCCAGATTTAATTTCATGTAGAGACTCTGAGCATATTTGGATATCACAGTAAAGTTTTAGGTAACTGATTAAAAAAAAATAAAACCCCTGCATGGCACTGCATCTGTCAAACATCCTTGTCTGTGTCAAATCACTGAATTGGGAAGTTAGCATCGGAAAATTCAAAGTAACTGTTTGTGAAAGATGTCAGACTGGTGCTCCCTGTATTTTACCATGTCTTTAAGAGGCAATTGTATCATTTTTACTCTCAAAAGGGATTGCAAATACATGAAGATTTAATATGCATCTACCCTATATTTGATTTACGAAAATAAAAATGACAGTGAACAAACAGACTTCAGATGGCATTTAACTCAACCAACAGAGCAGCTGTTGGAAAATGACATAAATCATGTTATACCCAGCACTTGGCCTTAGAAAGATGGAGGCAGCAGGCGAGGAATGTCACCGGAATGTGCATCCTTCATTACATGATTACTGATAAGTGCATGTTACATAAGAACATCATACTGTATGAACTGGATGAGGATGATAGTTTCAGATAAACCAGAAAAGCAGGGATCCAAGAGCCTACTCTACGTAGGTAATCTTTTAAACCACATTTCTTTAGCAATCCCTTGTTTTACGTATGCAGCAAGAGAAAGGGAGTAGAGAGAAACTGAATAAGTCTCATTAGGCATGGAGAAAGTCAGGCTTCCATTTAGACAGGCACTCAGGCTGCTGAAAGCCTGAATGCTGATAATTTTTTAAGATGAATTAAATTATTTGTGTGATGAAATTATAAGGTACATATGATAATGACATAAGAATACGTGTGTTATAGCAATAAATACTCATTCCCCTCAGCCAACCTCTCTTTGTCTGGTAGATGACAAAATCCCTATCTTAAAAAAATTATTCCACTTTGATGGAAAAAACTGTATTGGGAAGTTTTGCCTAAACAGTTACGCAGAATCTTCCAGTTCCTAGATATGAGTAAGTTCTGGACACCAGATGGATGGCAAAGACTTGTGAATTTAACTTATGCCCTGCTTGACTTGCAAATGAAAATCAATGACTATATGACCATAATGAAGCCAGCACATAATTCAGGGAAATAAGCTCTAATTTCTTTAAATGTGCCATGAGTCAACTAGCACTGAATGAACAGACTGTACTGTAGCCAAAGCTCTTGTGCTTCAGTGAGCTTACAGAAAAACTCATAAAAAGTCCCATTAGACAACCATTTATCTAAAACTTCAATCCTTGATCTAAAACAATTTGGAGACAGTCATTCCAGCCATGGAAATGAAATTATGCTTATGACACTGATGGAGAATCTTCTCCTAAGACTGGACAGAAAGCAGACAGCCATTCTTGTTCTGAAGCTCTCTGCAACCTTTGAGATTGTATTGTCTGATGTGAGAAAGGTGATAAGGGAATGTAGAATGTGCTAAAAAGTTTTCAGTTCCTCTTTGAGGATTATACCAAAGCAACAGAGAAAGATCTCACCATCAGCTAGGTAGATGACCTGAGGGAGAATGAGGAACCTGGGATAAATTTAAGATATCCATGCACATACCTGTCTTAGGTGCAAAAATGTTCAGAGGCTCCTGACTCTGGTCACCTTTTAGAACTTAGTCACTACTTTTTTTTTTTTTTTTTAGGCTGGTAATGCTTCCCTCTCCTTGTTCTTTCCAAGAACACCTTTCTTAGCTTTCCTTATTTTTTGTTCTGCTTAGGGACTCTTAAATCACACACTGGTAGCCACTTCTCTTGCATGGATGACTGTTAACTAACTGTTGCTCATAACAAATACAGGTTGCTTGGCTGACCTGCAACGCCCATCAATAACCATGTATTATCATAACCCAATAACCACAAGCTTCCCAGTGAAAACCAGCTGAGTGAAACAGCTGGTTCTGATGGAAGAAAAAACAATTTTGAAACCCTTATTTACAGAATATTTTGTTTCTTAAGTTGCAAACATGCAAGAGCCTATTGCAGACTGCAGTTTAGGAGTGTTCTTGGCCTTCTCTGTGGCACTACATTCTCACACTGCAACACTGTCTAGAAATTCCAGTTTTGTAAGAAACAGTCCTTGCTGCTGGCCAACCACCAGACCTTATTTATTCACAGGTTTGTCATTCCTCAGCTGATTACAGCTCTACTGTATGGATGGATAATATGTCATCCATATTTACGGAGTTTTGAGAAGTCCATAATGCTGTGGCAGATCTCAGAAACACAAGCCATTTGTAGGCATATCAAACCAATCTCTCCAGCTTTCCATAGAATTTAAATTAAATTCATTATCTCAGTCTTATCTTCAGAGAATATAATTTCCAGCACAACTATGGCTTCGAGATAATAACTGTTGTTGACAAGAACAGCACTCTTGGCTGTGGAAGTAAGGGAGTCTTTTCGGGACACAATTTACAGAGAGCTGATTGCAAACAGCAAAATGAAGTTTTCCAAAGACACAACAGAGTTCACCGTCCAAATCCAATCCCAACAATAAAGCAGATTTATTTTACCTAGCCTTCTTCAATCTAAATGTCTGTTTTTTTGAAAATATCCATTTGTTTTCCAGTAATTAAACCCCCGACTATGAAAACAAAATGTTTCACATGCTCTTGCTCTTGGGGAGGGATTAGAATACAAACAACATGCAGTGTATTCTAGCAGTGCAGAAACTTCCTTGATAACACCCTTTCACTTTGTAATACATAATGCATTATGTCATGTGTTTAATGTTGTATGTGTGGAGTGGTTCAGAAGAGATTCTTAATGCAAATAAGGGGCTATGAAACCATGCCATAATATTTTCTCATGATGAAAGCAAGTTAGATGTACCTTAAAGATTATGTAAGTACTTGGATACTTATTTTCAACACTGCCATTGTTTTTCTGCCCCCCGTATCAAATGGAACTTGCACACCATCCTCCTCACCAGCACCAGTCTTTTGCCTAGTTCAGATGTGTCACTTATAGATCTGCAGCCTCTGTCTGTTAGTAATTCACACACACTAAAAAAGTTGTTAAAATTTGACACATTGCAGAGCTTTCGACTCTTTTGACTCTTAGTTCAGTCACACACTAAATGCCTAAATTAGTTTGGGGATCAGAAGACCCAGAAAGACTTGACAGACCCACTACAGTTGACAGACAGTGCAGAGATGGTCCCCTGATTCCTACATCATAATCTGCAGGCAGTGCACACTGGAATAGGTACCGTTTGCGTGATGGAATATGGGTGTAACCACCATCTTCTTTTATTTCTTGTCTCAGAAAAGCTGGCAAATGCATAACTAATATAATTTGTTACACTTTTTGGAAAGTAACAGATGGCAATCAAATTCAAGCGCAGGAAAGTTTTGTTCATAACTGTAGTTGGATTGCAGTAAAAGCACTATTAATATTACATTTTGAAAAGTTGCAGGACCAATTTATGCCCTGCATAAAGCAATCTCCACACTACTTTATTAACATTAGTGAATTTTGCTCATGTCTGTTTTCCAATTTGCCAAAACATTTGTGAGAAGTAAAGGCCCAATACAGCAGTGATTGTGACTGACTTCAGTTTATTGGTTGTGTGGTGCATACAAAAACAACTCATCTGGGGTGTCCTGATGGGATCATTCCAGAACTATCATCACTGGTTAGCTTGAAACAGAAGAACTTACAAGTGGTACAGGGAATTTTTTCATAAGACTTATCTCTGTAATCTCTTTTCCCCCCAGCATTTGATGAGCATTGTTGATGGGGCTGTACAATAGTGTTCTTGTGACTTGCAGCTGTGTTTTTCAAATGAATATTTGTCTTGGATTCTATGTGGAATCTCTCAGCAGCTTTTATTGATGTTTCTTGTAAATGTTAAACACTACAACAATTCTTTGACTTTCTGCACCATCGTGTACTGCTGATAACTAGGTACTTGTTAACTTTGTTTATTTTTTGGATCACACTCATTCCATCAGTGATGGATGGCCTGCTGTGGTTTCAGTACGATTTGCATTCCACACAGTCCCTCTACCAAAGTTGCCTGCTTTCTTCTTCACAGTGATCTATCCAATGTTGTCCGTGTGTAAGGAATAAGACAGAGAGAGTATGTCTGCTTGGAGCAACACTTCTGGGTTTTTTTTATTATGTTGTTGTTGTTACATCCTTGTCTGTTTTGAATATTATTATTTAGAGATCCTTGCACTTCTTGCTCTTCTTTGGTGACTGAAAATATTCTGACCTTCTCTCTGGAAGTACACTCATGAAATTTCTGTATGAAATAACCACTCTTGAGATGATTTTTAAAATAATTACAGGTCTGCTCACCTACTTTATGTGCTTTTAGGAGGTCATCAATACCATCTGGCAGGGCTGGCTGGTAAGCTGACAAGATCTTTGGTCATTATTGGTTGGCTTTATCTTAAGAATTTCAAGCAAGTCTTCAATACCTGGCCTTTTGGAAGTCTAATTATCTGTACTTTTTCAGATATTCACTCAGATACATACTCTGTTCTGGAGATCTTTGGCTGTTTCATGTCTTTTATGAGCTACCTTATACTAATATTTTATGGTTAGCAGCAAGACAGTATTTAGCTGCAAACAAAATCTCTTTGAAATAAATTGGCTTGAAACTAAATCCCTTTAACCCCCTGGTGTCTGAGTGGACTTCTTCAGCTGAGCTGATCTAGTGGAAAGAAAGGGAGGTCCTGCTTCCCTCTGGCTCTGCTGTGCATTTCTGTCCTCTCCCTTATGTAGTCACTGCTTTTCATTTAACCCTATTCATTTCACATTTGCAGGGATATTAATTCTCTGTCCACTTATCCGTCAGAAATGGCTCATCATAAGTTCAGATGAGCACTGCTACTGGTGAAGCAGCAGATAGCCACGGATAGAAAGAGGAAAGCAGGGCAATGCCCTTGGTACTAGCCACATTAGATCAACACAGCTACAGCAGGAAACTGTACCTTGAAAGTATTTTTTCCTTTTATTTTTAATATAAGATGATCTAACTCTGTGCTGCGTATCTTCCCCTACTTGCACATTCCTAACTCCTTCCTTATTTTGGCTCTAGCAATTCTGTGATGACTTGGATCAGCCTGGTTGCTGATCAACACTTTGCTTCCCTGAGAACCCATAATTTCTTTGTGTGTGTTAGTTTTCAAGTGGATCTGACTCACCCTATGGTTGTATGATTACTAGAACTGATGCAAGAGAGGTAATGGAAATATCTTCCTGAAGACAGAGGAGAGGTCAAAGCCCTATTTTACAGTTGGATCAGTGTTAGATCAGTTTGAGTCAATAATGAGGCTGTAGTCAGACAAATTTTCAGCTGAATCTGCTGCCTGAAGAAACAGTCCTGACTCCCTGCCCAGTGAATACAATCCTTTCTAACCCTGTGCCACCCCCATCTGACACTGATCAGGTTCACCATGCAACACAGCTGGCTGTACGGTTGCAGGATGATCAGAACAATGAGGTGAACAACCAGTTTTTCAGGTTAACACTTCAGTCTGACTCCCCAGCCTGGCTCTGCCTGCAACAGGTTGGAGGCTGGTGCAAAGCTGGAGGGATGGAGGTACTGTCTCCATCAGGGGCTCTTACCTGGGAGCCATTGCCCCAAAAATGGCACTGCCCCAGCACATACACGTGGACACCTCCCAGCTCTGATCAGCACCTCCAGTGGTGGTAGGGACCACCTCATCCCATGTGGGGACCACCCTACCCCATCCTGAGGCAACTGGCCCCTGCGGGCCTGCAAAGCCCCTGCGAAGCCCATGTTCACACTTGCCAGCTGGAGCCGACCCCATTCTGCCCTGCCCCCTCAACAGCTGCCCCACAGTGCCACCATCTTGGGTGACCCTGGTGAGGCCACATCTGGAGTGCTGTGTCCAGACATGGAGCTCCTGGAGTGGGTCCAGCGGAGGGCAATGAGGATGATGAGGGGACTAGAGCTTCTCTCTTACAAGGAAAGGCTGAGGGAGCTGGGCCTGTTCAGCCTCAAGAAGAGACTGAGAGGGGACCTCGTCAATGTGTATAAATATCTAACAGGGGAGTGCCAAGAGGACAGAGCCGGGCTCTGCTCGGTGGTGCTGAGCAACAGGACAAGAGGCAGTGAATAGAAACTGATGCACAGGAAGTTCCACCTGAACACGAGGAAGAACTTCTGTACTGTGCAGTGATCGGGCACTGGAACAGGTTGACCAGAGAGGGTGTGGAGTCTCCCTCACCGGAGATATCCAAGAACCATCTGGACTCAACGCTGCACCGTGTGCTCTGGGATGACCCTGCTGGAGCAGGGAGGTTGGACCAGGTGTCCCACTGCTGTCCCAGGTGTCCCACTGCTGTCCCTGGTGTCCCACTGTTGTCCCTCCCAGCCTGACGCACTCCCGGACCCCGTGACTCCCCCTTCCTGGCCCCGCCCCCAGCCCACAGGCCCCGCCCCCTTCCCCGCCCCCGGGCGCGCGAGCCCGGCGCGCGCGCAGTCGCGCGGTAAACAGGCCCCGCCGGCCCCGCCCCCTCGCACCGCCCCCGCGCGCAGGGGCCGCGCGCGCGCCGGCGGCTGCGCAGTGTGGGCACATCCGGGCACTGGGGCAGGATGAGCGCTCCTTTCCAAGATGGCGGCGGAGGGAGGAGGGAAGGAGATGAACGAGATTAAGACCCAGTTCACCACCCGGGAGGGGCTGTACAAGCTGCTGAGCCACTCGGAGTACAGCCGGCCCAACCGCGTGCCCTTCAACTCGCAGGGCTCCAACCCCGTCCGTGTCTCCTTCGTCAACGTCAACGACCAGAGCGGCAACGGGGACCGGCTCTGCTTCAATGTGGGCCGAGAGCTCTACTTCTACATCTACAAGGGGGTCCGCAAGGTACCGGGGCTGCCCCGCCGGGATGGGAGGGGAGCGGCGGGGGTTCGGCGCCGCCCGCCCGCCGGAGTGCGGGAGCCGCGGGGCCGCGGCGGGGGCGGGGGGCAGAGGCCGGGCCGCCCCTCCCGCCGGGTCCCCCCGCCCCGCGGCCTCGGGACCGGGGCTCCGCGGCTCCACCGCGCTCCCGGGGAACCAGGGAGCGGCTGGGCAGGGGGAGCGCGGGCCTGGGCCGAGGGCGTTGCGAGGGCACCGCGCGGGGTCGATGGTGGGGCTGCTCCACATACGGTGCCCCCGCCGGGAGTTGTGTGTGCGAGCCCTGTGCGGGGATGCGATCGCTGGAGATCGTGCGGGAATGAGGGCTGGCGTTCCCTCCCTGGGCCTCCTTCACCTGCTGCTTCAGGTCAGAATTTGCTGGACACACTAATGCCTGTTGTGATTATGATGGTGTCAAATCCCTGCTTCCAGGATCCCTCTAGCTTTGTTTGCATGGCTGAAGCGTTCACTGCAGCGTTAGGCCTTTATTGAGGCTTCGAAGTGTGGGCTGATCCTAGGATTGTTTCTAAATGGGAGTGGTGCAGTGAACTGAGTCTTAAATATCAGATAATTAACAGAGAGAAAGTTGCTTTTGCACGAAAGAACCATTGATGCACTTGAGAGAGAGAGACTCCTTACCTGTCGTTATTGGATGCAGGACAGTGCATGCATTTGATCTCTCAGGTCATCATATTTATGAACAAATTGTTCATAACAACAGCTGTTGTTTCTTCAGGTCCTTGATTTTACAGGATTCAGAGAACAATTTGAAATTTGTCATGCCAGGTGAACGTGTGTCACTCCCAATATACGTAAACAAGATAATAACAATTGTCAGCTTTCTATTTCATGTTTCTAAAAGTGGGTGGGTGTTATTTTGTGTGCTTGGGCCTCAGCTGCCATGATGTGAATACTTTGAAATGTTCCTGCTCTTTGCCCACCATTCAAAGTGGGATGAGGGCACAGGGAGCTAGAGATGTGAGTAAGGCTGTGCAGGAAGCTTGTGGATGAGCAAGGAATTATACCTGAATCTGCTGTGTCCTAAGCCAGTGCCCCAGCACTCCTCCTCTGGGTAAAACGTCAGCACCAACAGGAGAATAAAGTCTGCGTGGTTATTTGTTGACTGTGACTTAACAGATCTAATATGTCCTGTTATAATTACATGGAGAAGTGTGTGTGTGTATTTTAGTTTCACCCTTTTATGAATTTTAATAATCAGTTATGTTTCAAATAATGTTTGGACAATAGTTTCTTTAAGCATACAAGGAGTATTTCATATCAAAGTTTTTGCTGTTTACAAGTAGTTGCTATCTTTACAAGGTATTGTGGGGAGCAATGTCTCTGAAAATCTCTATCCTAAATCATTACTGTGTTTGGGTTCTGATATTTACATTTGTTTTTTCCATGCAAAGTAACTGCAGAATTCTCTCTCTTCACTCACAGAGCAGGCCTTTATGTAGTTTAGTAATGGTACATGTGATTCTTACAAGTTCTCTTAGTCATCTCTTGCCACACTTCTGAAAAATAAAAATCTGAACCCTGGAACTTCATTGAAAATAGGGAATAGAATAATTATTTCAAATTACTAAAATAGCTTTGAGCTGAGTGAAGATTTTTTTTTTTTAAATGCTTAAAGTTACTGGTGTGATACAGAGTAACTGAGAAATTTGGGTTTGTGAGGTTGTGAATTCTGAGCTCTGAGACTTTCATACCTGTTACAGTGTGAAATGATTTTTTTCTGTGAATAGAGTAAAACATACACATTGTTAGAATTAATTTCAGTGACCTTTTACAGTGTTAACAATTTAGGATACCACTGTATATTCTATATATATAATTTATTAGTAAAGTGAACTTAGGGAACTAGCTGAAATAGGTTAAATCACGCTTAAGGAAAATGCTTTAAATGAGAATGGGGAAGATGTCTGTCTCATATCTGTAATACTTGCTGCTCTGGAATTTATTTTGAAACTATTCACTTGGAAGTAATTGTTTTGTCTGTGTACAAAGTTGACATAGGAACAGGCTGACAGCCTGTCAAGTGATCATTTGAGCTTTTTAGAATCAGAAGTTGTGTCCTGTGCCTGTCACAGAGGGGAGAGAGCTGGTGTTGCCTGAAAGGGCAGTGTGTAATTATGCCTTAAACTGGACAAACTGTCACACTCTGCATGCCTTCCTGTTCTTGGGGACAGGAGGGGGAGAGGAAGTTGACCTGTTCAAGACCAACCTATGTGTGATCCTCTGCATAATACAGATGCTGATAACTTCAGTTTTAACCGTTAGCTCACAATTATCCCTTAAAAAATTTCCCTGATGACTACAATTTTCATTCTGGCTAAGTCATATTAGAGTATTGAGTTGAATTTAGTGAAACTCTGTTGTGTGAATGTACCAGCTGGCTACAATTTATCTTTTTTTTCCTCATCTTTTTTAAGGTCTGCTGCTTTTCTTGATGAGAAAATGCTATATTTTTCCTAAAATGAGTGAAAGAACCACCAGGGCTTTGTTTTAAGTAACCACGTCTGTTAAATACTGGGATAATTCTTGCGTCAGTAATCCACTGCAGATCAGTGCACATCAAGGAAGAGTAACACTTAAGCCATGAATGACACTTAAGAATAAATAATGTAATATTGAGTCAAAGATACCACTTGACATCAGTGATGCTAATCTTCTTTTAGTTTCTCTTTAATCCTAAATGCATTGCATCTGCTACATCTAATTTGTAAGTCACCCTTTTAAGTTAACTGCTGAGGTATGTATTCTGTTCAGGATATTTAACCTATACAAACAAAAATGTTTCCAGGGATGTTTCTTTAAGCTTGATCCTTCTTCCAACACACTTGGTGGAGAAGCATCAAGAACAGTGATGTGGAGATTGGAGTACAAATGGACAATGATAATAGTTTGGTAGAGAGACCCGAGAGAGTTTTGGACAGCATTTCAAGCTGTCTTTAGAGACTTTTTGAAGCAAAATGGTATTTTCTTCCAGCTTTGTTCTTCGCCTCTTTAAAAGGGAAGCTGAGCTTTTACTGTTTAATGTTTCCATGTTACTACTAAATTTTACTGTTGTCATGAAACATGTTACCATGTTTCACGTTTTCTGTGTCCTAGAAAGTTCATCAGTTATGAGCCAGCGCATTGTTGTTTTTATAATGAAACTCATGCAGGTCTCTTTGTGTTCATAAAGCAATGCAGGCTTCCAGAAAACTGCTGTTTTCTGATTTGGATCCACTGAAAAAAGAAATGAACCTGTAGTTTAGTATGGAGAAGTTAAACTGTGATGGAATGATCTAAATATGTAATTGTTTTCAGCTGCACTGAGTGTCAGTGGGATTTCCCTTTCCTTCCTCCTTAACTTTGGCTTTAAGGTTAGATGTGTGCAGTGATCTCCAGTTAAACCCAAGGGGTATATTTTCATGAACTCAACCAATCTAGCAAGAACTGTAAATGATGGTCTAGCACTGCAGGATCCTTTTGGCAGTGTGCTCCTACCTCCTTGTCTTTGGCAGTGCTCAACCTCTGGTTAAGCTAGTTCAGCTTGCTAAACCAGCAGCAAAGTACTTGCTGTTTTTCTGTGCAGATTTTCTCTTGATTTGGTGAGTTGAACTGTGTCATCTTGAGATTAAATATTGGCAGGTACAGTGAGAGCAAGGAAAGGATTCGGGGGCACTACCCCCTTCAGTGGCCTGGACTGTCTGCTTGGATCCACTGCCTTATTATTATTCAGGTCTCTCCTGAATAAAGCCTCTACTTCAACCTTGAGTCAGGTTTGGACTGATCTGTTCTTGGGGAATTGTTGAATTAATTTTGATTAAGAGTGGGTGATAGAGGAAGCCTTTTTTATTATTTTAGGCATTTCCTTCTTCATTGAGTGAGGGTATATAGTAATATAGGTGATAGTTCAAAATTTATTGTTCAAATTATGATGCATTTATCCTTTGGACAGGTTGCCTTTTCCTGCAGCCCCAAATCAGGAGTGAGAGCTGTTGTTTGATTCTTGCTTATGAGACAGTCTTGGAGTACTTAAATATGGTTTGTGGCTAGGCTTTGCAAAATGATTTATTAGTTGATTCATTAAGCTGGAAAAGGAGAGCTCTATCTCATCTTTCTTACCTTAGGAATGACTGACAAGACAAGGCTTTCTAGATTGCTACTGACATTAACTATCAAATTCTTTTCCCCTACTAGGAAGTTGGTGCATTTTCCTGTGAGAAGTTGTGTGTGATGATGTGTTATTCTCTGTGTGTTATAAAAGTTTTCTGGGCAAGTTAGTCTGCAGCTGTCACTGCAATGCAGCCATGTAAGGTCCCTATTAACAACTGTGTTGCATGGTGCACCACCTTAATTTTTCTGTAATATATTGGCAACTTATGAAATTTGATTGTATAGTGCAGCTGATTATGTTACGTAAAACTTTCTGCATTGTATTTAAATTCTGGCTACCTGCTGTCTTTAACCTGTGGCAGACTTTCCTAACATTGGTTGTTTCATTTTTTGAAACCACTTTCTCTCAAAAAGAAACTTTCTCTTTAGTTCTGCTTTTTTCTTACAGCTACCTGAAGCAGCAACCTGTTAATAACTATGGAGTATTATGGTGTGTTGCAGTAGTGTTGGGGTAGAAACACATGTAGGTGATAAGCACAGCTTGGTGGAGGCATGGAAGGCAGAACCTGTTGACTGTCTTCTTAACCTTACATAGAACAGGTGGCTTAGAAATTTTGTTTGTACTAAGATGAAAATAATCCCATATCTCAACTACTTTTACTGAGAGTTGGCATAGTGGCAGTTCCTGGCTATCAGTAAAAAGGTTGATGACGTGTAGGATTCCTTCCTTTGCAGTTCTCTAAATTACCTTTTTTTATGTCTGGCTTGATATGGGAGTATTTGTTGTCCAGTTGAGAAGTGTTATCCTTGGTGGTGGCTTTCATTCCACAGACTGTTCACCTGGGGTCTTGTTGCAGTGACAGTGTTAGTGAGTGGCATTTGCCACTGTGCTTAATAGAATGGTCTGAGAGGAGCAGTGTGAGACATTCTGAGCTGGCAGTGGAATCTGTAGAGAAAAACTCACATTCCCACATCTTGAGGAAATCTGGTTATATGACTGTATATTTAGAGATCACAAAGCTGTGTCAGGCCTCTGGTGAAGATGCGTGGTTTAATAGCATAAATGAGCTATAAAAATGCTGAGATTTGTAGGGATCTTGGAAGATACACTAGCTCTGAAGCAGAGGGAAGTAAACCTATGTCCTAGTTCTTAAACCAGTTCTTAAACTTGTGGTAACAAGAATTCCACAGTCTCCCTAAATAACTTTTTTTGGTGCTTGATTTTCTTTCTTCCCCCTCCAATATCTAACTAAACTTGTTCAAGGCAAAAACCCCAGAAATCCAAACAGGCTGAATGCAGTTATTTACTGTGGGCATAGAGGACAGTTGACAATTGCCTTTGGCTTTTACATATTTGAAAACTTGTTGTCTTCTCAGTTTTCCCAAGGTAAATAAGTGTAGTTCTCTTAAGTTCTTCTCAGATCACAGGTTCCAAATGTTTGCTCTCCTCTGTGTTGGCTTCTGTTAGATTGTGTTTGTAGTACTTAAACTGGATGTGGTACTTGCACTGTGCCTTCAGTACAGAGCAAGAGAGTTATTGCTTGCTGTGTCTGTCTTCTAATATTCTCGCTAACATATTGAAAAATGTTGACATTTTTGAGTCCTGCTCATAGTGATGACTCACTTGGATTGTTTCTTATCATATTGCTGTTTTTCTCCATTTTTATCCATGCTTTGATTGTTGTTGTTGTTTATAAATGTCATGTTGCATTTTCATTGAATGTTGTTCTACTAAGTTTATTAGAAAGTGGTTTTATTTCCAGTTCTGTGCTACATAATGCAAAAAATCGTTCCAATCTTGATGTCATTCACAAATTTGATGTGCACTCTTCCATTAGTCAAAGTCTCTCACGCATTGCATTTGCTGCTGATCTTCTTCTCTAGTCCAGTTTTTTTATCAGAAGACAGATTAGTTTGGTGCTTGCTTTTGGTGAGTTTACCTTTTGTGGTTTTTCCCCTCTGTCTCGGAGCTTCTAGCCTGATTTTTTTTCAGTGGCTTTGATACCAAAGAACAGTTTACTACTATGACTGTTGAATGCTACTACAGTGTGTTCTGCATTTAAATACTTACTTATACCAGAATCAAACATCACTGTTGTTGCCAAAAAGATGACAGGCAAAGGTGGCTAATGGAAGTACCACAGTAGTGACAGCAGAGCTTTTCTCAAAGGTATCCAGTGCCATCCTGCAGCTGGGAAGATATTCCTGTTTTCTGCTGTAGGAATTAGCATATTTCACATTTCTCAGGTGTGCTGGATGTGACACTGTGAATCTATTTTGTCCTCCTTTCTTTTTTTTTTTTTTTTTTTTTTGAGAAATCCCTTCCTTTCTTGCAGTATTTTTTCTTTTCTGTCTTGTAGATAACAGTTGCTTTATTGGGACTGGATTAGCTGTGGAGGTATTGTGGCTACATCAGTAGTACATCGTGTTGCTCTGTGGCTTCTTGAAAGTCTCTTCAGGTGTTTAATGGAAGGATATACTTACCACTTTGAGTTTTGTGATGTAGGTGGATGTTTTCTTAATTCCAACTGGGCTGCATTAGGGACTGGTGAGACATGTTACAAAATATTCCTGTAGACTTTTTTGTAGGGTAGGCTATTTAGTGACTATTGTTTCGATGACACTGCTGAAGGAAATAATGAAGATTTAATCTAGATTACAGATATATAGATAATTTCAGTGTTTAATTTTGTTGTGAGGCTTATATAGAGCAAATAGGGCTGTATTAAAAGGAAAGACTAAAAAACTGCTTTAAAATGACAGTTACACTGTTAAATGTTTCTTGCTGTGGAGGAGGATGAAATATCTGCAGTTGACAGAGCTTGCAAGATGATTTTCATCTGGGATCTGTGTCTGAGTTGTAGGTAGTGGTATTAGTCTGTAGGGCTTTTTTCTTGTCCTGATCTGTGCTTCAAGCCTGTATCACAACTGTTTGACTTCAGTAAGCCATTGCACTGTGTTCTCTGAAGGATTACTCTCTGAGGTAACAGTTCATTTCTCTGTGGCTGCCTGCTTGGCTGGCATGTTCGAGAATGAATGCTAGACTATGCTGGCCAAACCCCCAAATTGGTAAGCAGTATTTATAGGCAGTGAATTTTTGTGTGTGTGGTTGGTTGTTGTTGTTGGTTTTGTTTTGTTTTTTTCCACTGCAATTATAATTTGTTTTTATGTTTTGTATTGAAGTGTATGTGTGGTAATATTGCATGTACATGAATTCAGTTGGGGGAATTTAAGTTGGTGTAAAACCAGTAATTGTGGCACTTATTCTTTGCAGATTGACAAAATTTTAGTCATAATGTTTCACAGATGCAAATAATGGTCATTTGTAACAAACACTTCTGTGCCTGTGGTGAGTTTTGTGGGGCAGCTTTGTCAGAATATTTACAAAAACGTTGTGCTGTGTGCCTAAATTACAAGGAGTTTGGATCATACTTTGACATCTGACAATCTGCAAATAGTTAAATTGTTAACTGTTAATAGTTAAAATGTACATTGAAGGTGCCTCAAGCTCTAATTAGAGGTTGCCTAGGCCCATCTCTGAGAGGATTGCCAGCCATAATTGTCTTGTTTGACATTCTAGAATCAAATTTAATGCCCTAGTTTGAAGTATTCCTGTAGTTTTCTGGCTAAAGGGAACCATCTGAAGTACTTTTTTTTGAAGGACATGTACCCAAGGGCCACTTGCTATCGAGTTGTCATGAATATAAGTTGATACACTTGGGGAAAATAGTATTTGCAAATGGTGCCATTTAGTGCAAATAATGCCTAATATTTCCATTCTCTATCCTCTTAGAAAGGTTAACAAAAAGAGGCAGTACTGTAAATTAAAGTAATAATACTTGGTTGTGTCCCTCTTGAAAATAGAGTATTTTTCCTTTCTTACCTCACACCACTTTTAGGTCCAAGTGTATGTGCAGTCCATTTTTTAGCATCTACATCCCACCCATTTCTTGCACCCTGTAGCTTCAAACAGAGCAGCTGCTGTTGCCTTTTGGGCTCCTGTTCAGCAGCTGTTGGTGCACTGGACACAGCCCTGTGCTCTTTGTGGGCAGGGCCACCAGCCACTGCAAGTGAAACCTCTCCAGTGGCACTGTCATAACTTGCATTGGGATTGCTCTTGCATTATTCAGTCCAGCTGTTCATAATGGAATGGTAGATCTCTAATAGGTACTTTCTGCAAATTGATTTCAGTTTTGGTTTACCAGCTATAATCAGTCTTTAATTTCATGAGTTAATCGTAATGTTCACATGTGGCTGTAATAATGATCAAAGAAACAATATTTATAATTTTTTATTATTATTTTTTAACTCCACATGGGATGGGAAGGTAGTTTTTGGTTTAATAGTGTGCAATTTTTGTACAACTAGAGGTTGTGAAGGGCTATATTAGACTAAATGCTAGTCTAAGCCAGAAATTGAACTTAAAAATGCCCTAGAGTAGGGAGAAAGCATTGCACGTTATGAGCAAATTATCCCCAGTTTCCTAGGAATAATAAAAAAAAGTAATTCTTATTATTTAACAGGAATTACATACATTTTGTCAGGAAAATGATACCACTTAGAAGTTTAAGAGGACTCAAGTTTATGGCTTTAGTGCTCCCTTTCAACTAAAGAAAGGGGGAGCAGTGACAAGAGGAGAGAGAGTGGATGCCCATATACATTGAACTGCCTTAAAAATCCCCAGCTCTGGTGGAATAAACTATTTCAATGATTCCTTAAGGACACTTTATCCTGCACAGTCATGAGAATAACTCATAACTGAGTAACATAAATGTCTTCTCTTCCTGACTTACGAATGTAACTGTAACAAATATGGAATCCTAAAAGTTGTAGTCTCATCATAATTTAGCTGTAGCAGTTTATTTCTAAGGATTTTTTACAGGTTTTCTTGGTATTTGAGGTGGGTGTTGGAGCATGACCATGATACCAGTTTGAAGCTGTCACTGAAATGAAATTTTGGCAGAAGTTGTTGTAAGGGTTTTTTTTCTGTTGTCTTGATTTTTCTGGGTTTCTGTTGGTTACTGTCAGTATTACAGAAAAATAATGATGCAATTATTTATTTTTTAAGTCATGTTAATAAGATTTAAATTATAGTTTAGATATTTGAATTTGCATATATTAGTGGTCTGAATGACAAATACTGCCTCTAAACATCAATTTAATGCTGTATTGTGAAGCCATAGATGGAGGCTTAGTCTGTATTTTCCTTCAGGTTTTGCCTTTCTTTCCTGCGGGATAGCAAACACTTGGATTTCTTTTCCAGACTTTCTTTTTAAATGACAGTATTTCTAGAGGTTGCATTTCTTCAGCATTTTTAATAGGAGAGTGGGCCAGAGACCTTCAATAGCTACCTGTTTGCACTTAGGTGTCAGGAGGGTCTATCTTTAAAAAATAATTTATGAGGGCAGGAATACCCCTTTTGAAGTTGGATATCATATATACTGCCAAATGCAGTATTTCTTACCTGTCTTACAGCCCATTTTGCATCTGTCAGTATGTATCGGTTCAAATTACTACTCTACTGCCTATAAATAACCAAATTACTATATTTTTTTGAAGTGTGCCTCTTCACTGTGGTATCTTGATTCAGGAGGAGTTTTTTCCCTGAGAAGACTTTTGGAAATACAGAGTGGAATTTGTAAAAGGAAGATGGTTGTGTTGACTAGCAAATTATTGCTGTTAATAGCATTAGCTGTATATCTCAACAGGTGACTTCGAGAAATGTCTTGCTGTTACCTCAGACTGTGAACTTATGCTCTTTTCCCTCTGAAGGTGACTGTCCAGTTACATTCACATCAGTTTAACACATGGGATGGCCTTTCCAGTGAAACTGTGGTGCCTTGTACAGAATAACTTGTGCCTGTGTTGTGCTTTGCACTAACAGTGTCAAGACTTTAAGGTGCTGTTCCAGGTTACATTTCTGACCTTCTAACAGTGTTAGCAAAATAGTTTTTGTGCCAGTGAAGTGACTGATTAAGTGTAGTTCTCTGTTTTAGCCAAAATGCAGCCTCTGTAAATTCACTAAGGTTGAACTGGGCTGGTTAAGTGTGGGCACATGTTATCACTTCTGAATCAGACAGGTGGGCAAACTGTTCTTGGGAACTCAGATGCCCAGATAAAGCTGCCTTTAGTGATGCTCCAGGTGATCCATGCTTCTCGTTGTTAGAGTAACAAAGTGCTTGCTGTCAGCTGAGTTACTGCAGCTCTAGTGGCAGCAGCTCAGCTGCTCCAACTCTGCTGCTCTGTAGCAGCGTTCTGTCTCTGTGCCCTGTGAACAACGGGTCACACCTTATGTTGAGTTTGCATGGCCAGGTATTGGTAACCGGGGTGGCTTCTGTAAGAAGGTGTCAGAAGCTGCACAAAAGAGGGCTGTGAACCTGTAAGAAACTTGTGCTGGGTCAGGCTCCTGGCAGGGACCTGCAGACCTGAAGAGAGAAGCCCATGCTGGGGCAGGTTTCCTGGAAGGACTTGTGGCCCTGTGGAGGACCCACGCTGGAGCAGGCTGTGTCTGAAGGACTGCACCCTGTGGAGAAGTGACCCATGTTGGAGCAGTTTGTTTAGAACTACCTGCAGGATGGACTCATGTTGGAGAACTTCATGGAGGACTGTCTCCCATGGGAGGGACTCCACTCTGGAGCAGGGGAAGGACTTGTCTGCCTGAGCAGCGGCAGGAACAATGTGTGATGAACGGACTGTAACCCCTATTCCCTGTCTCCCTGCACTGATGGTAGAGCTTGGAAGGAGAGAGGGTAGGAGAGGGTGTTTAAGGTTTGTTTTTACTTCTCATTATCCTGCTCTGATTTTGTTAGCAGTCAATTCAGTTAGTATCCCCAAGTTCAGTCTCTTTTGCCCATGACAGTAGTTGATGAGTGCTCTCTCCCTGTCCTTAACTCATAAATCTTTCTCTATATTTTTCTCTCTCCTCTCCAGCTGCAGAGGGGAGTGTTAGAGCAGCTTTGGTGGGTACCTGACATCCAGCCAGGGTCAACACACCTTCTGCAAACCAATATTGGACTGGCACTGATCTGGTTGATCTGTGTATTATGCTTTGTTAGTTCTAAATGGAGGGAGGCTTTGCGTGTACATGACAGCCAAAGGGGAATGCTGGTAAGATCAGGGCTTGGAGAAGTCCAGTGTTCCATGGTTAGAAAATGCTTTTGCTGTGCTTTCTCTTAGCTCATTTGGGAACCCTTTCTTCATTTTTAACACCTCTGGTTAGTAGGTGTCTTGCAGCTGTGGCACTTGCAGTGCAAGTTGATATAAAGGAGAATTTAGATTTGGACAGTCTGCTGACATCAGTGGTGGTTAAAGGTGTGATTATTTTTGACAGCAGAGATCCCTAGCATGCCTGGCATTAGTACACCCATATCGGTGGGAGGGATGATTTAATAGCTGGGCTGTGTCTGTGCCCTCACAGACTCCTGGGAGGACCTTTAGCAAAGTGCCTGAGGTGTGGGCAGTGGCCCCTCAGTGGGCAGCACTGTGTCTGCAAGGTCTGTCGGTGACAATGGACAGTCTGATCACTCCCTCCTACTCTCGAGGCAAAAGTCAGCCTGAGAAAGAGACAGTGTTGTAGGACCATTTGGTATGTGAAACACTTTTAGCCCTTTGGTGGTAATTCTTAAAGTGCTTAATAGCAGGCAAGAGGTTGTGGGTTTTTTCCACATAATATCTGTACTAGTGAAACTGTCAACTCTTACTTAAAATATCTTAATACTTTGCTTACTTTAAAATAAGGCTACTGAGAAAGCTAGTGCTGAAATTGGGAACATGTTGCCTTTTGAACTAAACCTTCTGAAGGAGGTTTCTACTTTGCAGATTAGGTGATATCTTAGAACTTGTACATATGAGATTGTGGGAAATCAGAGTTCACTGTATCTGAGTTACAGTCCTTGATACTTCTCTAGTAGCCTGTGCTTGTTCTGTAGCACTTTTCACTTGGGTAGTAATGAAATGTCTTGAGCCCTAGAAGGAAGATGCATTGCAAATTAACAAATTCAGGATAATAGTTAAAGCAAATATGTTATTTTGTCTGTCTGTTGCTATATGTAACCACAGAAAGCATAAACCAGTGGACCTCATCCTGGTTTGGAGCACAGGTTATACATTTGCTCAGCCTTTTATTCACATAACTTCTGTGGGACTGTTTTAGTGTTCTTAGGATAAGAGCCAGCTCCATCTTATTTTTAGTACAAAAGTAATTAGGGCTTTGTTCTAGTAATGTTTTCTTAACATGCTGCAACATGATGGAATTATGGGCTTGATAAAAACACTGTATCAAAAATGTCCAGCATTCTTGTAGGGCTTGCAAAATCCAACAGTAACCAGAAAAGGCCTAATTCTGAATTGCTGGACAGATGTTATAATGTTGTATTTGACTTTTATTGAGCTTTGTAATGAAAAAAATATAAATTGATTAGCAATTAACTGCTACAGTGAAGTAAGTTTCTATAGCAACGGGGCAATGCAGGGTGCAATTATTCAGACAGCTTTCCTTAGCAGATAATTTTTTCTTACAGGCAGTGAATTTACGCCGTTGGACTAAAACATTGTTTTGTTATAGCAACGGATAATCCTCAGCTCTTTTGCTGCTGCCTTTTTTCTTTTTTTTTGTTTTCCCCCTCCTTCCTAAAGAAATAACTTTCCCTCTTATGAGCTGAAAAGGGCATGGGGGAAACTTCCAGAAATAACTCCCGGTGTGGTAGAGTGGTGGAAACTTACCCTACTACTATTTGCCTGTATGTCATTAGTGTAATGGAGCTATATTAGATATATTGTTATGCAGTATGAATTTATACTTCACTTCTACCTGTTGACAAGTCTACATGAAACTGAACCTGCTCTAAGATGATGATGATCATATAGTAGCTTGCAAATTTCAAGTGAATCAGTTTAGATAAGTTGTAATGCTGATTCCCTGAACCAGTCAGACTTTTTATTTGTCCTTTGTATGTTTAAAGTCTCTATATTTTTTTTTTTTGTTTCAATACTTCTGAATACCTTCAGAGAGAAGAATATTCTACTTTAAGCTTCACTTTTGAAATTGGAAAACATTAGTCAAGGGACTGCAGGTGTTGGTTGTTTTTTTTGCCGTAAAACATTTGAAAATCCAACTTTCAAGTGTTATTATGTTTTGATCTTTTTGAAGTTAGAGGAAATGAAATTTGAACGACTTCAGTGATGAAGCTATAGCAGCCTTATTTTTTTAACAGGACACTTAATTTTGTGTTATGTTTTAATGATACTTTGGATGTGTATCTCACTTGAAAGAGAAAACAAAAGTACTTTCTGCTTTTATCAATCAGTCTCAATATCTGCTGTTGGAAGGTGTGCACCTATTGCTCAGTGCATTTTTCCAGTATCATAACAAAACCAGGATTTTAGAGACGAAAGAAATAGGATTCAAAGGTAAAGTGAAAGTAATGGCTGTGAAGGTGGGACTGACTAGAACACCTGTCCAGCAGGTCAGGTAACTTTTTTGTGTGTGCATGGGGAGGAAATGAACAACTTGGAGATGATGCTGCCATTAAGTCATGCAATGCTTCCAGTTTGTTCCACGTTTTAGGGGCCATCTAAAAGCAGTCTGCCAGCTCTAATTTAAATAAATGTTGCCTTTAACAGGTGTGATTTTTCTAACCAGTTTTTCTTGCTGAGCTGAGCCAATTTAAACAATTTCCCAGTGAAAGTAACTTACTGAGTGTTTAATAAGTATTGCAGCTGAGTATGTAAACTGAATGAAAACAACTGCTGAATTGTGCCAGAATGTGTGGTTTTACTTGGAATCCATTTGATATTTACATACCTATTTTCCTTATTTTAATTTCTTACATTTAGTATGTATATCTAATCTCTGTTTAACTCATCTGAATCATGCCTCAATTCAGCATTAAAAACAGGTGAGAAAGGACTGATTATAAGTGTGGGCAACAGTGTGACTAGACTGTAGGAGTAGGAGGAAATTAAAGGATCCACTGGAGAATAAGGAGCAAGGAGGAGATCAGAAAGGTAATATTCCTTTTTCCTTTTTTACTTTAGGGCTATGAATCTCTTATAATGTACTAAATTGTAACTATTGAGAAAGGAATTGCAGTTAACTAAGCATAAATATTAAGTGAGCCTTGCAGAACTTAATTATGAAGTGTAGTTAAGGAAAGAGGTAATTGTTACAGTACACTTCATTTTCTCAGTTCCTCAAAAGTGAAGAGACTAAAATGTGTGCTTCAGTGCCTTCCAGTCTTTACAGAAGGTGATATGTTCTTTACACAGCTGGTGACAGTCTGTAAGTAGTATTCCAGATGAACTTTATTCAGTGCCTGTGAATATTTGGTGTGCTCTGTACTATTCTGAAATCAGTGGCTTTTTAATTCACTGTATTCCTAACAGTGAAAATATCTTCTAAAAAACCCTCTGACTGCCTGTGGCTCAGTGACAGGCTGGTATTTTCTTAAGGCTTATCCTTGATTGCATTCAGATAGAGAAAAACATGCAGGGGTGCTATTCAACACACACCCCACCACCACAACAAAGAAATCCCCTTTCCATTTTAGCTTTAGAAATTCTGACATAGTAGACTTCTGTGTTAGGGTTTTTTTTGTTTTGCTGAAAGTAAAACCTTGTCTCCCTGTGGTGGGAAAGCATTGATGTATAACATGTATAATATAGACAGCTTTATTTGAAGTTCATGTACTTAGCCTTTCTAGTGTAACAGTAAGGGAGAAATGTAACTTATTACGTTCATGTCCTTGCATGAACTGGCAAATTCAGATCTGTATAGCAGTTATTTAAAATGAGGGAATTTTGGAGCTTGGAAATTCTGCTAGTAAATGCTGAGAGAAATAAAAGCTTAGTTCTTTGTATCTGAGACAACTGTTGAGAAGAGACCTTCAAGTTGAGGTCTTCTAGAGGTGGTTTTAGAAATAGTATTTTCACTGGTGACACTGGGAGAAGTAAGAGCATGTACATGGTGCTCATAATAACTTCCAGAGGAATCGCTGTTCATAAGCAGTTACTTTATGAGGAGAAACAAGCTGATGTCACAGCAGTAGTTGAAGTGAAAATTCATTGAAAAAAGACACAGGGAATTTTTGCTTCAGCCATATAACTTTGAAAAGATAACCAGAGTGTTGTGTTAATTACAAGCTGAGCCAGCTTGTGGTACAGCTGTTGAAGGCTGGAGGACATAAATGCAATTCAAAGATGTATCAAAGGAGGTTTACCAATAGAAAAAAATGAAGTGTCTTTAGTGCCATTGCACAGGGCATTGAGAAGATAGCTTTGATATTGTATGAAATTCTGGTTGCTTGTGTTGAAGGTGAATTTCAACTCCTGCTACTAAGACAAGATGGTGTCTAATGTAAAACTGGAGAAGTGTGTGATTTTTAATTTTCTGAGCAAAGCAGTCCCTAAACTTCCTTTTAGTCACACTGAAGGAAGAGGAGACATTAAATAATACAAAACCTTCCTTAGATGTATGAGACATTACCAGATCTCCCACAAATCCCAAACATGCAAAATTTGCTACTAATTCAAAGGGATCTTACTCTTTGACCAGCCATGCTGTAAGCAATTGCTAACAGTTGAACTGCAGAATGAAAATAGTGGTGTGAAAGGCTGCAGACCTTAAGGGAAGTACAGAATAGATTTTAAGAAGAGGTAGAACATTTCATCCAGAAGCTTCTTAGAGCTGAGCCAGATGAACAGAATGAAGAAAACTTATCTTTAGTAATACAGATCCAACCCTCTGTGTGGTACCCAGTGAAACCACCTTACTGGCTTTTGGATCCAGGGGAGGAAATGACTGTAGGAGACTGAGGAGCTGGAGGCAGTGATGTTCCATGAAAAAATGGATGTACAGCTAACCTGGCAGATACCATGGGAAGAGCAGGCAATGTTTAGTGGTACCTTAAGGGTTACTACAGTATCTCAGTAGTTTTGTGGGGAAACTTGGGGGGGTTGTTTTGTTTTGAATATTCTTGTGGATGGTTCTCTGTATTTTAAGTCTGCATTTGTATAGCAGGCATTTAAGGTCAGAACTATTTCTTCCTCTCTTTAACCACGAGCAGAGTAAAGGATGAGATTTTAACTGTAGTATCAGGTAATACTGGCTGCATTCATTTATTACAAAATGAAGTGACCAGCCAACCCTTACTTGTTAGGGTTTTTTATCATATGATGTAGCGAGACTGAAAAAGATGAATAGTAAGCCTGTTTTTGTTTCAGGTTTTTCTAATCTGTTTCTCACTTGCTTTTATACAAAATTTTAGTGTGCTGAGGTATTTGGTATGTTTTGTAGGAAACAGAAAAGATTCCATGTGCTTAAAACAGATGTTTCCTAATTCACAATTCTATGTTTAAGAGAAATGCTTGAAGAAAGATTTTTCTTCAAAGTGGAAGCTAAGAGAAGGGAGCAGCTGTGTTTTGGCTTTGCCCTGACAGTGCTAATCCTAGAACTTCAAGTTAGCCAGTTACCTGGCCCCTCTTGCACTGGAACAGAAGAGTTTTCCACCAGGGAAACAAACTTTAATGCATGGAAACTGTCTTTCTCATTCAAATGTACTCTTGGAGCAAATTTTTCTTTCTGACGTGAATGCACAGTCTTGATTCACAGGAGAGAAGATGGTGTCAAATAGAAACTCTGCTGTTCTAATGTATTAGCTATTTCTGTATTGGATATGCTCCTTTCCCCACATCTGAGTGCATTCTCTTTATTTGGGAACTTTTAATGCACATATTTAGCAATGAAGTTTCCCGATTAAACAACATTTTCCATTTTAAACAACAGGAAAAATCCTTTGATGTTTGTGGTAGTTAATAAGGTGGTTCCTCCAGTGTGAGAATTGCTGCTTCACTCTTTGGAGTACATTAGGATGTTAATGTATCCCGATCAATATGCAATGCTAAGCAGTTAAACGGAATTTCAAGTAGAGGCTCAGGCTGCTTGGTTACCATGGCAAACACAGTAGGAAATTCATGCCAAAGTTTGGAAACTAAGACACACAAAAGAAAACTTGTGAACTGACATAATCACTTCGGAGAGCAAATGTACCTGTTTATAATTTATTAGAATCTGTTTCCCAAAGAATACAGTTTTAAAATCCTGCTTTATCAAGCAAATCTTAATTGCTAGTTCAGAGTTTTGCACAAAGGAGGCAATATTCACAAGCAGAGAAGAGTGAGATTCTTTGTTGGCTTGCCCTCTAACTGTAAGGGCATTGAATGAATAGAATAGCCTCTTGGAGACAAGAAATTACTTAAGTACTGTAATCAAGGTTGACATATTTTCAGTGTACAATGTCTTGTTTCACAGATGTGAGTCACTCTGTCTCTCTAAAATTTGTCTATATTAATGTTTATATGTATTTTTGGTCATATATGTATGATCTGTATATATTTAGTGATTTGTCTATGTTCATAATTGCATATATATATATTTTAATAATTTATGTATGTTAAAGATCTTGTTCTATTTAACTCACTTTCCCACAGTTGTTTGTCTTAAGGCTTGCTAACTTACCAAGTTAGTATGTCAGTATTTTAATGGGGTGATTTTCAGTTTGATAGGTTCCCTGTGTAATCAGCTGTCTGTGAACACAGTATTTCATATTGCAGTCCTGTCAGTATGTTGTGGCAAAAATTGCATGTGACTTGCTGTACAGTTTTCCATAGGTGTGGTCATATGCAAATCATGCAGTTATTTTTCTCTTTCTGAATGTAAATTAGTGTGTGTATTTCCATGCATCTTTTCCAAAGTCTCATCCCCCAAAGGGCAGCTGTTATTTAGAAAGACCAATCTGTGGCTTGAGAGAGGCAGTGCTTCTAAAGACTTCCTGAAGGCTGAGGTTAGAGCTGGAGTTGGGCATTGCAGTTGTGAGCACCTGCCCTAACATGTGACTCTGCCTCATCACTTTATTTGGTTGCATAACCTGGATTGGAGATTATGGTGGAGAGTTGGAGTCTCAGGGAAAGCAGTTCAGGTTATTATTGAGAAACTATGATGAGTTTGTCTCTGCCTTTATAGCATGTGATGTCTTGGGAAGGGAGCCTGGATGTCATTCTAACTGGGAAGTAGTATTACTGGAATATGAAATGTTGGAGGTGATGGAACAAACAGGTTATGAAATGGTGTTCAGGAGTTCTTGTTACAAGTAGTAACTGTTATATTGAATTACAGGTTAGTCTGTGGGTTTTGCTGACCTCTTTAAAAAGGACTTACTAAGCACTTTATAATTAAAACAGAAGTAGAATGTGAAAACATCTGGAAGATTATACTAGGACTTCGCTCAGAGGAAAATAAGAATTTGGAGGCCACAGGAAGAGAAGAACCATGCCATTGATTAGCCACAGTAAATAAAACTGCTTCATCCCACTAATTTTAATATGTGGTAACTTACAGTTCTGAGGTAGACCTGTAACTTCAGGAAAAGAAATAAAGGAGAAAAGCAGCAGAAATTGAAGTTGGACTGATTTGACTGACACACTGGCAAGAGGCAGCTGCAAGAAACTTGGGAGATGCATTTATGCTACTTGAATGAGCAGGAATGTGTTCCCACTGATCTTTTAGTGGCACACAGTGGAGGAAAATACTTGAGTCAGTTTGGAGCTACTGCACAGAAAGAGGGGATTGCTGTAGGTGACTGCCTTAATTGGTCAATACTTGAGTCCCAATTTTTCTTTCATTGTAAGAAAATGAGTGGGGGAGAATATTAGAGACAAGATTTGAGTGAATCATATTGCATTGTATAAATCAGTAGGTCTATCTGTACGTGTTCATACAGGTCTATAAAAATTTATTATTACACAGATATTTGGAGATATGGTGGAAATTGTGACAGCTGAAAACTTTCATGGAAATACTGAGAAGGACAGGACTGCTTATTTCTAGTAAGCAATGTAAGTGCTGTGTGTATAAGGAATGTTAGCCATCATTGTCTCTTCCTGGGAACAAGAAGGTGTTCAGTAAAACCAGAGGGGAAAAGAAATCAGAACTAATACTTTTTTCCACATAATTAACTTTATCAGGGTCATCTTGCTTCAGTAATCTAAGTAAATAATGAGCAAGAACTGGGTATAAAAATATGACAATATTTGCAATTCCATGCAGTAGTTAATGCAAAAAAACAAAAAAAAAATCCTGTAAGGGTTATTAAACTTCCATGTTTGCAATTTAAATGGCTTCATGGAAAAAATATAGGGTGGACAATAATTCATTAATGCAGCTGACTTCATGAATTTACTTCTGCAACATATTTGCCCACTGTTGAAGAAATGCTAGTGGAGTAAAAAGTCCTGGATTGTGGTCCAATTCTGCACTCCATGATTATGAAGAATGTATGTGCCACGACTTGTTAAATCTGTATCTTAATTTTTAAGCCAATGAGGGGGAGACCAGTATGAAAATGTGACCTGTCACCCATGGTTTATAAATAGCCTTGAGACATCATTATTTTGAACTTAAAACTGCACAGTGAGATCTCTTTCTTACATATTTTCTTAAAAAGAGCTGAGTAGGGGGAGGAGAGGAGGAAGGTGTCTGCATCACATGCAGAACGTACGTGATTCTGAGCTAGGTTTCTGCTGGATAGGTTTTTATCCAGCAGGCTGAGCTACAGTTGAGTCAAAGTTCTGCAGACAAGCCACTGGGAAGAGACAATAATGCTGATACCACACCTTCTCCTGTCTTCCTATTAAAAAAAAGGCAACTAATTGCTTAAACCAAAATAGAATATCTAATTCAGTTCACGTCTGTTGGGAGTGTGTGATACAGTGACTTTATTCAGAGTTGTTTGAGTTTAACCAGCATGTTTACAGATTTAGTGTGGCCAAATGCATAACACTGGAGTCAAAGTCTCAATTTTTATCTGAGTTGATCATGCCATTAACTGACACCCACAATGAGGTGAACTTTGCAAAATGACCTGTGGAATATTGCTTTTCTTAGCTGTTCTTCAGTGGCTTTGCTCTTATTTAGAGGCTAAAAAGCAAGTTAAAGCTCATATGCTCTTCTTGTCTCACAGTAGTGTGTGATTTGAGTGCTTCTAGGGAGCAAAGGGAGCAGGTTTTCTGCTGCAGGTGTAATAAAATATTGACTTTGTTAAATATGTAGAAACGAACACCTTTTGAAAAGTCAAGTTCCCGTGTCACGTCACTTCCCCGGAGCTTTAGTGGTTTGATTATAGTGCAGCTGAAGATTGCTGGACTTGCTTGGAGTGCTTCCAGTCTGCTTCCTGGAGTGAGTAGGCTGTTGGGTTTCTTTTGGAGACTCTGAGCTCTCAGACCTTGTCAGGACTGTCCAGGACGTGCTCTGGAGAACTGTGCCGAGGGTCATGTTCACTACAGCACCTTGGGTCTGACCTGCCTCTTCGAACAGCGCTGGCCCAAGTTGTGTGTCCTGGTCTTCCACTCAAGAGAAGCAATGCCAGCATAGGTGAAAATTATACTGAATGAAGAACACCTTGAGTTGAAAATGCTATAAGTTTCTAAAGGAACAGTTTCAGGGACCTCAGACCTCTGTTGGGCTGTGACAAGTGGAGGCCAACAGCATTCTGTGCTCAGAAAACAGAGGAGGGGTTTTTTTGTATGGAGGGGTTCAAAACCTCATTTCAACTTCCCTCAACCTCCCTGGCCTGCAGGAGTTCAACTGTGTTAATATTCCTGTCCTGCCTTAGTGCCCTTTGCCCAGTCTTATAGACAAATAAAGGGTAAGTTAATTCTATATGTACCTGTGGAGTGAATGGGGATTTACAAACAAAAAAATTGTTTTTCTCTTTGGCAGTCTGCTGTTCCGGGTTTTTGAACTCTTTTTGAATAAAAATGTCTACTTTTCCTAGGGTTATTGGTAGACTGGTACTTTAGACAAGGTCCAAAAGATTGTGCTGATCTATACTGTAACCAGATAAATGTTTTGGTTTATAGCCTTACTAAAATGGAGGTAACATTGTTACAGTAAGTTGTAAATCAAACAGGCATTTATGTGTTATTTATGGTGTTCCCATCTACTTTCTTGATCTTGCCAATTATATAACCATTGGTTCAGTTAATATGACATAAATTTGTTTTAAATCAGTGTGTACTCTCTGCTCTGCCCAAATCCTTAGAGTAATTTTTTCTTGAAAAAGAATACAATTATTTTATTGGATCCTTCAGAAAACTACACTGATCTCTGCCTAAATATGGATTTATGTCCAGTTATCTGGACTAGAGCTTTTCCCTTAATGTAGGTGGTCATAGTTGTCTCCTGTATGAATAAATACTGAAATCTTGTTAAGCAGCGCTTTTCTCCTTTCAAAAGTCATGTATGTCTTGTATGGCCCCAAGTGGGAATTAATTCTAGAAGGGAGAAGAATATCAAGTAGCTTCCCAAATTTGCAAGCGGCTTTGTATAAAATTGATCTCTAAGACTTTGTTATGGATGAATTCTGTGGAACACTTGAAAAAAATTAGGTTAAATAAAATTACTTGGTGTCCCTGTTTTACTAGTGGAGCTGTTCTTACAGAGTATCCTAGAAACTGTCACATGCCTTAAGTGTTCCTGTTCAGCATTTAATCAAGTGCTTTGTAACTTATAAAAAAACCTTCTGCAAAGATACAGGAACCCATTTATGAAGAACAGTGTTGCGAGTGGCAAGCTATTGATGCTTCAATTCACAGGGCTGAAAGATCAGCCAAATTTTAAAAGCAAAACTAAAAATGAAATAATATTTTTCTTGTGGTTTACGAACGTGACTTTAATATAAAGCAGGTGCATTGAATGCAATGTTGCAAAATTTCCTTAGCACTGATGGCTTTGCAAGGCTCAGGAGACACTTAAAACCAGTCTGTGTGTAAACACACAACAGCTATTACACAACCCTTAAAACAAAGCACATCACTGGGGTATGGAAAAACATAACATACATTTAAGAAACCTACTGTAGCTATGTATAAATAGGGCAACTTTACAAATGGTGATTGTCTGCTGGCTTTTTATTGAATCCTGAAGAGAATTTATACCTTCTTTTTTTTAGTTCCTAAGTGAAAGCTGAGAAGCTTTCAAAGTAGTTTAGGTGTTCTGGGGACTTCTGAAGTGGCCCTGAACATATGTGTGTTCACTTGTGCGGGTTCATGAATCTGAAGGGATCCTGGAACCAATGTGAGTTCTTGCCAGACTTAAAACTTTCTCCCAAGAAAGCCCAGTCAGCTGTCTGTCAGCTTCTGTGCAGTTATATTTGTAGAAGCCAGTTTGTTTCTGACAGGCTGTGGCACTGTCAGCTTGCACCGAAGAGTGTTTTGTTAGGGCTTTATACTTGCAGGAAGTGTTGCCTGGACTTTCTGTTGTGTATCTTAATATAAACTAAGCAGAACTTTTGCTCTACATCAGTGTTTTTTTGTAGGGAAAGACAACCAGCTTGTTCCTGGAGGTTTTTTTTGCTTCCTGAAGTTCCTTTAAGACATAAACCAGACATGTTAAGTAAGCTGGGAGTGGCCATGTTGCTGCTTTGGTTGATCCTAAGCTTAGGATCCCAGGGTCATTCAGATAGGAAAGGACCTCTAAAAGTGTCCAGTCTACACTGCCCAGAGCAGGGGCAGCTGTGAAATCAGACCAGCTTGAAACAACGGTGATGTAACTATAAATTATTCTGTTGCTAATATTAAGTGATCTGTATTTGGGCTATTAAAAAAAATACCTAGAAATCTACTCCTTTGATAATAAAGTAATTAGAGAGATTTCCAGTGTGAAGTATTGAAACTGGTATTTCTGGCAGAGATTCATGTACAGAAACAATGAACAGACTTTGCCAGAAAGTTCTACAAAAGTGCCTGGGATAACTTTGCTTTCTTGTGCTCCTCAGCTTTCTCTGTTCTTTGTCTAATTGTGCAGGAAGGAGAGGGAGACCAGCACAGACATGGAGGAGGAATAAACAAGCTGTAAGGGGCCTTTTGGCTTAGTTTTCCTGTCCTTGCTAATGCAGTGAGCAAGTCTGTCTGGGAAGGCCCTGCCCTGTTCACTAGGAGACTCTGTAAGGCAAAGTGCTGCTGCAAGGCTTTCCTTGCCTCTCTTTTTTCAGCTGGGTTTTAAAGAGCATCTGTGAAGTTCAATGGAATTCACTTAGTAATAATTCTAACAGTTGATTTCTCCTGTTACTTATACAGCATTATAACATCCACAGCCTTCTCAAGAGGTTTTTTTGGCAGTAAAATTTTTGTTTAACATTTGCCCTCACTGTTCTGTCTCAGTCTTGCAGCTGTGACCCACTGAAAGCCAGTCTCCTGGCAAATGTGATATTAAATACTACTAAGTATCTGAAGGAAGCATTTTGATGACTACAGTCGAAATTACCTGAAGGAAATTAATAAACAATTTTTTTATGATCTTGGAGATGTTTTTGAGTTTGGAAGGAATTGTAACATGTATGACACATTTCTTTTAAGTAAAAGTTGCAGAAAGCTGCAAATGTAAGTTAGGAAAAGAAGAGATACAGGAAGAAATTACATCTGTCAAGGAGCATGATTAAATGTTGACTTGAAATAATGTGATTCACTGTTTAGACAATCTTGTTATGAAAGCTCTAAGTCTTGGATCAATAAAATGAATCTTGGACAGATATTAATCTGGCTCTGACCTTAGAATTACATTCAGCTACAGAACCAAGGTTATTGGTGCCCATCCTAATCAGACATCAGAATCTGAAAACTTAAATATTTGCTTCAGACTAAGGAAACTTTTTTTTTTCCTTTGGCCATTTGCTTCCTAATGTTTATGTACTTAAAACTGTGATTAATATGTTCAGTTTGACTGCCTTTCTAGTGGAAGTCATGAATCCAGGGTGAATGGGCTACTGACTGTTAGATTATTATTTTTTTCCTCCCTCCCTACCCAAGAGAGTAGGAGTAATTTTGCTAAATTAGAGTGTTGTGAGAGTTAACTACATGAGACTAGGAAGTCCCCCAAACAGTTACATGGTTCATATTTTATTTCTAGAGTAGGAATTCATCACAAAAACCTAAATGGCAAGTTGGTCAATTTTTCTTCTGTAAGTGTAAGGCTCTCTAAGATACAGTTTTAATCTGTTCAGAGACAGGACTCGGAAGCTGTTGATACCCAAAGTGCCCTGATTTTGTTCAGCTGTATCACTGACTTTATACAGGTGTGTGAGGTTCCTCTTGTTGTCTAACAACTGTTATTCCTTGTTCCTTTGCCCAGGGGGTACTTGCAGTACCCTTGTACAGAGGAACAGACTTTTAGTGCAGGTATCAGTTGGCCAAGGTGCCAGTACCAGCCTTGATTAGCTGAGATGGACTTCAAGGCTTGCACAGGTAAGGGAGGATGGTGCTCATTCCTAGACTTGCATTAGGTGCCCCAGGCTGCATTCAGTCGTGGTTACAAAGTGTTGCTCTCATTATGAATCATCCACAATGGAGCAGGTTTCTAAAAGTGCACAGTCTGGAATAGTGCTGAGTGTTTTCCATAAGAAAATTTTAAAGGCACTGGGACAGGAAGTGTGCAAATAGCCTGCTGCCAGCTCAAGTAGAGGTGAGGGTGCCTGGACCTGTGCTTTTAACCTCCATGTCTGGTAACACTCAGGATCTTTCTGGTTTTTTTCAAAGTACATCACCGTTCTTCTAAGAGGGGGCAGTTCATATCACCTTGTTCAGTAAATAGTGTCAGATCCTAGGATTTGACAGTTATAGATGCAGGTCTCATGTAAAAGCTCTTTTCTGAGAATCACATCTTCCACAAAAGAGCAAATGGACTTAGTGGTGAGCTAATGAATTGCTGAGTCCCAGGCACAATTCAATTTTATGAGTAAGCACTTTTCTTGTCCTTAGCAAAATCCAACAGCAACCTTCAGCCGTGCAGAAACACAGAAAATGTCTCATAGTTCTTAACACCCATTGATTCTGCTCTTTCAGTTAGGAGAAATCTAGACCAAAGGAATACTTCTGTGCTTGCAGATGTGACTTATCTCCATGAGACAACTGTACTGTAGCAGTAGCTGCATGGAAATAAAAGGCGGGGCATCCCTGTCAGTAGAAACCTGGTTAATTCTGGGTTGAATTAGTTTATTTATACTCCATTTAAGTTCAGACAGATTCTCACTGCCATCTGGTTCCCAGAGAACAGCTAGAACAAGCACAGTGAAATCTGTGCTTAGATTTAATTTATCAGACTTTCATGTCTTGCTCTGTGTGTGTTACCACACAATTTCGTAAGGCGAGGAACTTTAGGCACACCAAAGTTGTTGGACAACAAAAACAAAAGCTAGTGATATAAAACCTCAATCAGACTAAAGAGCAAGGTATAGTTAGTCTGAACATAGCCACCTATTGATTCTCTGCTGCTTAAAGGGATAGTGAGGATTCAGAAGAACCTGGGAATACCCATGTCCTCTGCTGTCTGGGGGAGTTCTGGTTCTCTCGTCATTCAGGATGATCCAGGCTGGGTTCTCTTTACTCTAGAATGAATCTTCAGTCTTAGATGTTGGGTCCTGCTGCAACTTTTGTCCCAAGGACAGAACCTCGGGTCTCATATGTTTGCTTTAATTCTGCATTTATTGGAGATATGGAGGGATGTATCTCTGTGTTTCTGTAGAATGGTCTTCCAGATAGATAGAAATGCCACCTCAATTTTGAGAGTTATCTGTTGACATCACTTGTTTTGTAGTGACAAAACAGGACAAGGGAGTGTTACACAGTTTAAGATATAACTGCATGGCCTCTAGGATTTGATCTTTCAGCTTCAAATTACAGATTTACATCAGTCTGTGAATGCTCTGTGCTAGACATGCGCATTATCCAGGGATCTCCCAGTTGAACTAGTATTCTATTTAATTTCTCCTTGAAGAGGTGTTGGTAATATACTTTTTTAGCTTATAATGGATCTCTGGGCTCTGGAGAGTAGCTTTTTAATCTGCTGACTTTAGAAGTTGTAATACATCATCTCATTTTGGAGTTTTCAAACAGGAGGCCATACACCTGATTAAACTGGTTTATAATATATGCTGTAAAACATAAGTGCAACTTGAACACTGTTGTGCTTATCATGCATATCCTGTAGTTAAAATTTGCCTTGGAAATGGCTCACTTCAGTAGCTAGGTAGGATTTTTCCCTACTGACAGGTCTAGTTTGTCTCTGTGTAGCTCCATGCATACCAAGGATCTGCTGCTCTTTAGACCTCGTCCTCAAAGGTTTAAAACACTGAGCAATTTTCTTTATGTGAGGCTTGTCTGCTCTCTCTTTTATTTCTGGCCTGATTTCCTCTGACTAAAAATACTGAAAAAGTATATATCAAAATTAAAATCCAAGCCCCAAATCACAGCTACATCTGAGGCCTGTAATATTGTTGAGTATCTGCAACTTTCTAATTACAGACTCTGAACCTCATAAATAGGGAGGTTAAAAAAACAAGGTTGAACCTGATGTATGATCTTGCATATTAAATGTGTGGGGTTTAATCTCTGGATGATGAAAGATTTAGTTGTCTGTTCAGAAGAGATATGGGGATAAACATGGGTGACACAACTGAGAGAGCATTTTAAATTGCTTTTCTGTTCCTTTTGATTCTTCTGACACTTTAGTGCTAGATCTTCATTTGTTTATATTGAAGTTCCTCAGTTTTGTTAGCACTTATTTTGTCAGAGCTATATTTGAATTCTCTTTTCAGTGTCAGACACACAATTACGTTGAAGCTCAGTGGTGTAAAATGTATTTTATAATCTCAGTATCAGCATCTTGAATCACTGTTCCTAGAAAATGCTCTCCTAGGATCTGGTTGATATTTTTGTAACTGTGGAGCACAATGTTGCATGTTTGCCTGTTATTAAAGGGTAGACATGCAGTTCAAGAATTGTGTGATTGAGAATATGCTATTTTTAATGCAGAATTGGTTGTACTCAAGAAAGCTGCTACTAGAAAAATAGAAGATACCTTGTTTCTTGGATGGAATGCCTCTTCTGGTAGGAGCAGACTTTTGGGATCTTGAGGATTCACAGGAGCCTTTGTAATGCTGAGTGGTTGTCACTGGTTTGTCTCGTGCTGTAGTTGCAAAGGCAAGGGCAGGTATAGTCTGTAGCAAAATTGAAAAACACAACTTGCATAATATAAAGAGATAAGCCTTTTGACAAGATCTCAGATGTCTTCGATAAATAACAGCTGCTTTTTAAAGTAGGGTTTCGTGACTGTGTAAGTTGTTGCTCAGTATAAATATTATTTTCAAATGGATCTGGTTATGTGCACACATTGTGATAAACTGTCTTAATTCTGTTTGCTCTCTTTGCAGGCTGCGGACTTGAGTAAACCAATAGACAAAAGGATATACAAAGGAACACAGCCTACATGCCATGACTTCAATCACTTAACAGCCACAGCAGAAAGTGTGTCTCTTCTAGTGGGCTTCTCCGCAGGCCAGGTCCAGCTTATAGACCCTATTAAAAAAGAAACTAGCAAATTATTTAATGAGGAAGTAAGTAGAAATCTTAACATTGTTGCATGCACTGTGTGTGTGATATTGAAGTTCCTAGATTTTCAGAGTTCTGTAACTGGCTCCATTTGCCCATGTAGCTTCTTGTTCAGTTGCAGCCTTTGTTTTTCAGCTGTTCCATCGGCTTGGAATACCTGCACAAAAATGCTATTCATGAAGGCATCTTATGGGGTTTAAGATTAAATAAGGACTTTCTGATTTGAGTAGTACTGTAACTAGTTGATGACAGTTTACTGATGGAAATAAGGTCTACAAATCTAAATGTTGCTGTGTGTGCTCTGCAGTCAGTTGTTTCTGAGGCTTCTGGTTGCCAATGAAGAAAAAAAGCATTTAAACCCCTACTTAACTAATGCATTATGGTCAAAATGTTAAATAAGTTAAAAATACCAATTTTTATGGTCAGGACGTTACAGTGGAAACTGCCTGTGTTGAGTATTCCTAAAGGCTTGTTTGGAGAAGAGTGGGGTATCAAACTGAGTGCTACATTGAAAAAGCTGAAGGGTTATGAGGCCTTGGCCATGTGATGTTCCTGAAGGAAACTCTCCATCTGCTTTTTCTGCTGCTATGCAATAAGATAGAAGGAGTACTATGTGGCACACTACTGCCAAGTTACAGGACCACTGGCTCTGCTTATCTTGTAGTATTGGCATTCTTAGAAGAGTAAGCGTCCAGATGCCAACAAGGAAAGAAATCTGGTAACTGGGACAACTTTTGACAGTGTTTTCTGCACGAGATAAGCTACAGGAATTTGTGTGGTCTGGGGGAGGTGATTTTCTTTTAAGGGGGTGGTCTTTTGCTCCTTTTGTGTTTTAATCCAGCGCTGTGGAGGGGTTTGCAGGTTTGTTTTGTTTGTGGGATTTTTGTTTGTTTTTCTTTTCCTTTTAGAAATTTCAGATCTGGATCAGAACTTTGCAGATGAAGTTAAACATCGCTCAGCTTTCAAGCTGAGCAAATATACCTTTGCCATCTCAGAGAGATGTGTTGCCTTGCTTCTTCTTTGTGCAAAGTACATTGAAATATTGTTCTCAATGGGGATGTTTTATAATTAGAACTAATTTCTCCTCAGCTTTCTAAAAGTAGCTACATGTAGATCAGAAGAGGGGTGTTTTTCTTGTTACCTGGCCTTGTCCCAACTGCTCTGTCTCTCTGCTTGTGTTGAGTTGGAAACAGTGCTGGAGAATCTCTTAATGTTGCATGGAGTACTCTGTTGGTTAGAAATTTCTGTATAAGTAGTTGAAATGTTAATTTTAGCACATTGTTCTAACATCCCTCCCCCCAAAAATACAACCTGATTTATTCTTGTGTGATAATAGTGTAAGTATTACAAATGGGAGCAGAAATACTTTGAACAGCTAGTTTCATATCACAGAATAGCTCCCAAACTCTTGTAGCTGAACTGTAGTTGCCTTTCATCTGTGCTATAGCCAGGTTACTTCACTGTGGTGGGAATATGTCCTTTGACAGGTGGAAATTTAAATGAGGTGATATATTTTCTACCAGGCTAACATAAGGATTTACTCAGTGCTACCAAAAAACTATGCACACAGGCTGCAGTTAAATGACAAATTCTTGTTTCCTATACTGACCTTATCTGCAGTTATAACTAACTCTGATAAAACTTTTATATATTTTTAATCTGTCAGTTACAGTATTGAAGTTTGCCCTGGACATGTTTTAAGTTCTGGCTTGTATCTAAAAGCCATTTCAGAGAAACATTAGTGAGCACTGATGTTTGATCCAGTTCATTTGCTTCAAGATGAAGGTGCCTGTTGGGTTTTGAATATATTTAGAGTTTAGGTAGTGTTTGAGAATAAACATTTCTTCATAAGGTGGTCTAAATGAATGTTTACATCGTTCAACAGCTCTAGCTCTAGTGCTAGAGGTAATAGAATTCACCACCTGTCTTGTTAATAATTTGGTGATTCAGGAAACCCAAAGCTCTGTTTGGACTATCACCTGTGATAGCACTTAACCATGTGTGATATGTGAAATAACTCAACCTGTTATGACACAGAAGGTTATGTTAAACATAGACTACATTAAAGCATTTTAACTTGTTATTCTTCCTCTTTTTTTTTTTTTTTTTTTTAAATTCTGTTGATGTAGAAGACAGTAGGGACTTGAAAGGCTGAGGTGAGTGATACTGTGCAGCTTGTGACTGCCTGCCTAAATCAGTCTGTATCAACAGTGGTACTCCTTCCAACTGTGACAAAATTAAACTGCTAAAAGTTATAACTTCAGAGTTTTTATCTTCCTGCTGAATTTAAAGCTCTGCTGGTTGAGAAGGGGATGAGTTGTCACTTGCTGCACAGAGACTTAAAGTCTCTCTGCATCTTGTCTCCTTGAGCTGATCTGTTCTCATTGCAAATTGCAGTTGTCTGTTTTTTACAACCTCCTTGCAGTAGAGATCAGGTTTGCAGGTCTTCTGTGCAGTATTTAGGATCATGTAGCCCAACGTGATTATGGATGTCAGATGCCATTTCTGGTATAAAAGTTGAGCTGCTGCTCTCCCAGGAAGAGGTTGTATGTCAGATTGAGCTGCTTTAGTAGAGGAGAGCAAGAAACTTTGCTTTTGCTGCCATATTAGTGATGAGAAGACTGTTGCCTTTAGCAAGCCAGAGAGCTGATGTTCCCTGTCTGTGTTCTCCTGATGTGTCTAATTTCTGATATCATCATTATTGAGACCTGAATGATATATCAGTGAACACTTGAAAAGCTGTTTAACATATCACAACAGAATCACAGAATATATTACTTTAAAGCTGCCGTATTTGAAGGAAATTTGCCAGATTTAGTTACATCTCTCAGCTCTCAAATACAGCATGGCAAATTTAACCAATGAGGAATTACAGGAGAAAGACTCACTGGTTTTACACTGAGGCTTGACAGCAGGAAAAGTATAATCTAAAATGGCCAGGTGCTGCTTTCCAGTGACAGTTACAGGCCCAGAAATGTAACAGTCAATGTAGTATCCATTAGTTTGGGGTTTTTTGTATGACAAACAGCATAGTAAGATTTTTTGGGGGGGAATCTTTTTTCTTCTTTGTTTGTAAGGCTTTTGTAACTTCTTCTGGTATCCCTTCGGCTCTTTGTATTTTCCTTCTTGCCTTTTGTGTAGCTCAGCTCTTCTTTCAGCTTATAACCAGTATGCCAAGTACAAATCTTGAATGTGCTTGTAAAGAATTACTTGTCTGCAAGTTGCAGCTGAGTGGTGCCGTGGTCAAATTGGTAAGTTTTAGAAGTCCAACAGAACTGCAGTAGCAAACTCAGGGAGTCAAACTTTACCTCTTAGAGCATTGAAGACATCGTGACCAGGAGCATTTGTTTAATGTTTGTTCATTCTTTTGCAATGATAGACTCTATAAAAATGTTTTGCTTTAAAAGAAACTGCTTAATCAGGTTGTGACAGTATTGGCAGGTACTTGGCTCTTGAAAGAAAAGAAATTGGAGGGTGGGGATTCCAAGGTGAAGAGTATGTGGTACCTTCTGAATTCACCAAACCACACGCATTTACCTACTGGCTTTCCAGCCACATGATAACAAGGTCACTTTGTGTGTAGCCTTTGCTCCCTGAATCAGTAAAAGCTGCTGGAGGCTCCTAAAGCCTTTATTTCACAGGTTGGATTTTTTTTGTGATTTCAGATAAAAACAGAGCCTGAATTTACTGTTGTTGATTTGTAAACTGTTTGCTCTATAACACAGATGAGTAACTGCCTTTCTCCCTTTTAGCTTGTTCGGTGTTTTCTTGTTCCATTTTCATGTTCTTCAACCTACACAGGGAAAAGTAAACCTAAGAGCACTACCCTCAGATTCATAGCAACAGATTGGCTTGGTTGAAGTATGATCTTTGTGGAATGTGACTGGACCATAATAACAACCTTTGAAAGTACTTTGTCTGAAAATAATTTCCTCTTTACTGCCTGATAAGTTTTTGCAAATACAGTAACATAGTTCCTGTCTAGAAAGTTGAGTTCACTTTAAGTAATTGTTCCTCATCCCCCAGAGAGCTCAGATTTACAGTTAATCATGAAAACTTTAATTTTCAGACTTTCTGATGTGTATCTTCTTTGTTTTTCACAGAGACTAATAGACAAGTCCAGAGTAACCTGTGTAAAATGGGTACCGGGTTCGGAAAGCCTTTTCCTAGTAGCTCATTCCAGTGGCAATATGTACTTGTATAACGTGGAGCACACTTGTGGTACCACAGCCCCGCACTACCAGCTACTTAAACAAGGAGAGAGTTTTGCAGTGCACACTTGCAAGAGTAAATCCACAAGAAACCCTCTGCTTAAATGGACAGTAGGTGAGGGTGCCCTGAATGAATTTGCCTTTTCCCCTGACGGGAAGTTCTTGGCGTGCGTGAGCCAGGATGGTTTTCTTCGTGTGTTTAACTTTGATTCGGTGGAATTGCATGGTACAATGAAAAGCTACTTTGGAGGACTGCTGTGTGTGTGTTGGAGTCCCGATGGGAAGTACATAGTGACAGGCGGAGAGGATGACTTGGTGACAGTTTGGTCTTTCGTGGACTGTCGAGTCATAGCGAGAGGCCACGGACACAAATCGTGGGTCAGTGTCGTTGCGTTCGATCCATATACCACTAGTGTAGAAGAGAGTGACCCGATGGAATTTAGCGGAAGTGATGAGGATTTCCAAGACCTCCATTTTGGCAGAGATCGAGCCAATAGCACGCAATCTAGATTATCCAAAAGGAACTCTACAGACAGTCGTCCAGTAAGTGTTACATATAGATTTGGTTCAGTAGGCCAGGACACACAGCTCTGTTTGTGGGATCTTACAGAAGATATCCTCTTCCCCCACCAACCTCTCTCAAGAGCAAGGACACATACAAATGTCATGAATGCCACAAGTCCACCTGCAGGAAGTGGTGGAACTAACCCGGGAAGTAATGGAAACAGTATCACAACACCTGGAAACTCTGTACCCCCTCCTCTTCCACGATCAAACAGCCTTCCACACTCTGCAGTCTCAAATGCTGGCAGTAAAAGCAGTGTCATGGATGGTGCCATTGCTTCTGGCGTTAGTAAATTTGCAACCTTATCGCTACATGATCGGAAGGAAAGACACCATGAAAAAGATCACAAGAGAAACCATAGCATGGGACATATATCTAGCAAGAGCAGTGACAAACTGAACCTAGTTACTAAAACCAAAACGGACCCAGCTAAAACTTTGGGAACACCTCTCTGTCCCCGAATGGAAGATGTTCCCTTGTTAGAGCCTCTTATCTGTAAAAAGATAGCACATGAAAGACTGACTGTGTTAATTTTTCTTGAAGACTGTATAGTCACTGCTTGTCAGGAGGGATTTATTTGCACATGGGCAAGGCCTGGTAAAGTGGTAAGTTTTAATCCTTAATGCTGCATCAAAGAACTAGAACTCTGAATAGATAGTTTTCTTGAAATATAAATGAATGTTGAATATAAAATTTCTTTATGCTTAATGTAAAAAAAAATATCCTCAGAGCCATACTTTTGGATACTGCATGCCATATTTCTGAATGATTTGAAGTGTCTTGGATACAATTATTAAGTATAGTTGCCTTCCAGCAGAAGAAATAAATACTGTGCATCTAAACTATTGATCAGTGTTCTTATACTTAAGCATAACCACAATATGGTGAAAGCTGTTTATGTAAAAATTGAAGTAAAACCTGTCAAACACTAAAATAATTATAATCCTACTAACTTTTTCTACAAAATACAGTACTCCCAATGAGAGTAGCTTACGAAAAGCTGCTGCTTTTTAGACATTGAGAAATGTGAGCCTCTGAAAAAATTAAAGCCAAAGTGTTTTATTCCTTCATACTTTTCTGTGGTGGCCTGCCATTAATGTGAAACCACTTCTTATTCAAACATCAGGCATTTTATGCACAGATTTGTGAGCCCTGTACTGACTGTAGCTTATGTTCTTGAAATTGTGAATCAGTATTATCAAGAAACTCTAATTTTAGCCAGGTATTGATTTATGTATTTAAGTTAGATAAAATCCTGCAGGCTTTCTCTGAGTAGTTTCAGTGTTCTGTTCCTGTCAGGTTTTAGGCAATTTGATCATCGACAAGCTCGTGCTTTTGATGGCACCTGTTCCATCAATTGAACCTACATTAAAATCTATTACTAGTTCTAACTCTTGTTGTTAATGCACTTGAACACCTATAAAACTTTATTTTTCCTTCTGTCCAATGTATAGCAAGCTAAATTTTTAATGAAGCTAAATGTGGTGATTCTTTTGTTAAAAAGTACTTTGTGCTACAGTAGCTCTGTCTGCCAGCAACAGTTCAAAGGAATACAGCTATGAAAACATTACCAGAGTTGGTCTGGCAAAAAGGACCATTATTTTGGTGAAAATTTCTGAAAGGGGATGTAGATTATCACCTGAAGTAAAAGAGATTATCTGGTAATACCTGAATATTGCCATGTTGGGCAACCTAAATGAAAACCTGTTGTTCGTTAGGTTTTAACCACTTGGTTCATAAATCTGACTTTTGAAGTGGAGGTACTGTATATATTTAGATACCACATCTTCATTGCTATAAACTTTCAAGTAAAACTCAATTTTTCTTAGAACTGTTTGTATAATGTAGGTTTCTTTGAGATGTTATCAAATTTGTCACAACATAGGTGTATGCATAGAGAGCTGTGTCTGCTCTGCATCTTAATGCATATTTAAAAGTTGAATCTAAAACTAAAAGCTGTAAACCCTTTTCTGGGGAGAAGGGAGGAGGGTGTTACCTAAAAGTATTTTTTTGTCTCAGAACTAGAGATCCAGCATTAATGAAGGGGGGAAAAAAAAAGAGCATCCCATCAGAATACTAAACTGTTTAAAACATTTGTCCTAAATGAAAATACTAAAGCAGTTATACTTTTGTGACTCAGTGCACTTCACATCTTATGAATTAACTTTAGATGCTTACAGCAGTGCCTCAGATTGCTATTGTGAGCTATATTTTCTTTTGGTTCTAAAATTCCTTTGCATACTACTAAACACTACATTGTTACATTTATTTTCAGTGGCTGAGGTGGGTTTTGTTAGACTGAGTATAACTTAAATATTTTTGTGTATTGACTTTGATTTGGAATATGACATTTCAAATATTTCAGAGATAAAGTATGCAGTACCAAAAATCAGGATTTATGTATTGGCCAATATGGAAAACTTTAATTACAGGTAAGTAATTTTCATGCTGAAGTTATCACTTTCAAAATTAATATATTGCACACTGATGTAAATGCCATATTGTTTAGGATGTATTTACTTAGAAATTTTCAAATTAATTTGTTTTTCTGATTTCACTTGCATTTCTAGTGAGCTCACTCTGCTGGTAAAAACTAAATTTTGAGGGCATGTTTACAGGGCTTTGATAAGAAAATACTTGTGCCAGAAGGACGTTATGAGCATCCTTTTTGTTTATAGGAAAGCACTTAATTTTATTTAATGAGAATTGTCAAAGTATAAAACACTCATGGTGATGTCTTTCTTACTGGGTTATATACCATCATTTCTGTTTCACCAGCTGCTTTATCGTAGGCTGTCCCATTACTCTGGGGTTTAAAGTTGCTATTTCTAGTCTTCCTTTGAAATATGGGTCCCCAAATGATCTTAAAACTCCATCACTTATTTGTCTGCCAGCTCTATAGAGAGAAAGCCTCTGAATCTTGCTGCTGTTTCCATCATTGCCTTCAAAAGGCCTTCAATAAATTGGTGCCACTGCCAGCCTAAAGAAAGAATTGGATGGAAAAGTGAAGGAGGCTTGCGGTGTCTAATGTAATTCCCATTGAACCTACCTTTCCCTCTCATCTCCAATATCCATCAAAAGACATGTTGGATAATTGGACAGTGTATGACAAGTTCAGTTTATTTTTCTGGTTGGGCTGGCGCTGCCCTGAGTGGAAAATAAATCCAGAAGTGTCTCTTCAGCCATGATCCTTATGATAGTTGATAGGCTGTACAGTGCTGACAGTGTCCTGGCAGTTTGTTTCTAAACTTTCCAAATTACTGCTTCTGTGTGTCCAAAATCATACCTTGAGCTTCCTCACGGGATGTGCCGTTCTTGCACTGCACTTCCAGAACTGCTGTGTGAAATCCCAGTCAGTGAGGTGAAGTGAATGGCAAAATTCAATTAGAAGCAAGTTGGATGAGGCTCAGGGTTCACTAGTTTCAGTTTTTTAATCTTATTTTTTGTTAACCTGTTTCTGTGGAATAAGGTTCAGGTGGTGAGAAAAATAGGTTGCCTTAACAAGAGTATGAACTTTTCTTCTCAGCGTGGTGACAATGAGCTGTCATCTCTCACCCCTGCCTTTCCCAGGCCCTGATAGGAAACCTAAATGGGATTACAGAACTCTTGGATTAAACTGAAAACATAGCAAAAGTATTTTAAAGGAACCAAGGTAAACTTTATGGGCTCTCTTTATAGCTTATTCAGACTGAATTACAGGATCTGCAGAAGCAAAAACCCCAACAAAACTCCCAAAAAACCAAAGTGGTACCTGGACATGCAAACCAGCTTTTTTCTGAATTTAGTGGTCAGAGGCAGTACCTGTGTGATTCCCATGTTTGAGTTTAGAACTGACTATTCACCGTCTTTGCAGCGACTCCATTTTACGTGAAGGAAAGTTGCTGATGAGTTTCCTGTGTGAGAAAGCTCGAGGTAAGATTGGCCAGAAGCACCCCCAGGAGAAATGGCAGTGTATAACCTAGCAAGAGAAACATGCTACCACTTTGTAAAACAAATGCACATGGAATTTATTTATTTGACTTATTGTACAGGAAAACTTAGACTTAAATTATAACATCCTTGAATTTTCTAGTTAACTACAATTGTAGTACAGTATCATGTTTTAGTATGACTTCTGTTTTAGTGAAAGTACTTAAACATTCATGTACTATATTTGAGTGAGATGAGCAGCTATACATACTAATTCTTCCTCAATGGAAAGGAGCATTTCATCATTACAATTGAAGTTCAATTGCTGGTATTTAAGTACTATCAAATAGATTTCTTTCAACGTGATACGGTATCTGTATAAACTTCAGGGATGATTATAGTAAAACTGAAACACAGCTATACGACATCAGGTTACCATGCTAAAATTTGAAGCTTTCTGCAATGTGCATAATAGCAAAGTTGCACATGGCCTACCCCCATTATCAGGGTGAATTAAAGCCTAGTACACTGGTGTGATATTTATAGCAAGGTGTGTGTGTGTGTGTGAGTGAGGAGGTGTGAATAGTGGCTCCAGTAAAGCCAGGAGAGATCATAACCCTGTAAAGGCTTTATGATTAGGATGTCTGGACTAGGAAATAACATGACTTTTACTAAACACTTTCTAGAAAACCCATGTTCTGAATTATCACCTCTTAAAATTTGAGTATGTACTTGGAATGACTGTATATGTCTGCCCCTTTAACAACATAAAGCTACTAAATTAATATTTAAAATGCTGGCCTGCTTATGTTACAATAATAAAATTTGTGTCAGTTAATTTACTGTCAATTTACATGTAAAGATTAAACTATTTTTTCTGCATTTTATGATTCTGTATACTGGAGTTTGTTAAAGATTGACATGTTAGGTGATACTGTACAAAATTGTATTGACTACCTTTAGTGAAAATCAAAAGTAAAATTCATATGTATTTCCTTTTTACACTTCCATCTAATTTCTTGACAACTTGAATAAATTTCATAGAGCCTTTCTAACATGAACTATTGTTAATTTAACTGTTGCAATAATTAAGCTTTAAGAAGTATTGTTGGTATATTTATAATTTTAAGAAGATCATGTTTGTTTCATACTGCTTATTTTTAGCTGTTCTATTGTCACTGTTACAGCTGAAGAACTTTACTAAATACTTGACATTACAAAATAACTTGCTGGGGTTGTCCTCTGTATACTGATGTTAAATAAAAATGTGTGATTGAACTGTAAATGTAGATAACTTTCAATAGTCCTTTCCACATTTGAGTTTTAATTTATCTTGCAGTCCTTAGGTGGTCTTATGCTATCACACTGTGCTGAGCAAATGGCCACAATGAAACTGTTAACTTGCCATATTTTAAAGTCAGAAGTTGTTGGCATCTGTAACTGCTCTGAGTCAATGTTTCACTTCATCTCAAGACGATGCAGATGTTTTAATGTTTAAATCTTGCTGATAAGGTCATGTCTTATGATAGCTATTTTTTTAGGACTAGAGTAACATGTAACAGAATACTTAGCAAACCACTTTTTGAACTTGTTTAAACTCAGATTCAGTAGAACACAGACACGCACGTGTTCAGATTCTCTCTGCCTGTCAGGCAGGAGCTGGAGCAGTGTGTTGTCATTCCTTCTAGGACTCTACAGGAGCTCTTTCCTCTGAGGACTCTGATGCAGGGTTTGTTCTTGATTCCAGCTTTAGATCTTGGTGTTTACCTAATGCATGCTGAATTTACAGCCCCGAGGATGTGGCTCATAGAGCTGATTCAAGCAAACCAGAAGTAAACTAGTATAAAACTTTGGCTGCAAAATTTCTTGGAGTCAATTTTGGCGAAGACTTAAGATATTCTCCTTCCACCTGAGGGACTAGGGATTGTGTCACCCTTGCAGCAGTGGTTCTGTGTTAACCGGTGAAAGAGCCACACAAATGATATTTATTAAAGTGTTTCAAAGGAATTTTTCAGGATTTCCAGTGTAAAAGTGAGTTACTTTGGGCCCAGACTGACAGGGAGGAGTGTTGTTTGTCTCTTATGTAAAAATACTCTCTAGACTAAAGCTGAGGGAATCATCTTTCTTAGGTGAACTTGAGAACTCTGTGGTACTTCAGAAGGTATTGATTGACCACTGTGATGATCTAAACATAGAACATAAATGTATATTTAAGAACAGGTGCCAGTATAGGAACAAAATGAAATCTGCTTGAAAGCTTCTGGGAACATCCAGTTACATCAAATGATGCAAGAACTGCTTGGTCAAACCAGTTTCTCTGAAGTCAGCGTGAACCTGAAACAAAACCAACTTCCACAGGGTTTGTGGTCAGAGAAGATTTGGCAAAAAGATGTCTTGGAACATGAAGGCGTCATCTTGCTTGTCTTTAATAGTGTTGCACAAACTTTTCAAGGAAATAACTTGTATGATCATGTTATTTTCTGGGTATTTAAGCTGGATTTTAGGTAGCTGCTGGTCAACCTTATCAAATTCATTTGCCTCTTTTCTTCTGCTGAGACCACATTCGCTTTACAGCTAAACCCAATGGGGTTGCCTTAAGCCATATGCTTTTCCCTGAGGTTTTCCCTGGTTTATCTCAATTTTGTTATTTTCTAATCTGAAAATTTTACACCTTACTGACTTTTGTAGCTTGAGGAAACTAGAGAAACTGTTCCTGAGCATGTGAGCCTCTACTACCTAAGTGAAGCTTAAGGTCCTGTTGTTCCAGGCAGGTCAGATCTCTGCTGGCAAAAGCCGTTTTTTGCCTTTCCCAGCACACAAGTAGTTGCATCTTAACTTTTTTTTTTTCCTCTTGGACATGCCTATCTTCCGTTCACCAACCATACATTATTCTTGATGTCATCTTGCCTAATACCACTGGACAGATTTTTAGTTAGTCTGCTTGTTTTCTACCAGCCTTGACTTTGCTTTTTGTTGACCATGAATAAAATGGTGATACAGGTCTGTTAGGAAAAAACCTCTTTTATGTACACAGAAGAGGAGTTGCAAGTGAAACCTCGAAGCCACTACAGTCTTTTATAAGGTCTGGTGTCAAATGGTTTAAGCATTTATACTTTTCTGTAATGCTGTTAGAACAAAGAAAAAAAAGCAAATGGAAGTCAAACAATAAATTTAAAATTCCTTTTAGTGAACGCACAAACTGCTAAAGGGTATCAACTTTGCTGATACATAAATCCCATACAAACTATTTCTAGCATGTTATGTGAATGTTCATCATGTGCTTTCCTGAGCATTCTCAGTTAAGCACTTTTATCTCCATTAGAGATTAACATCTTGAATTAGTGAGTATATACAATTCAGAGACTTTTATTCAAATGAATCAGCATTTATTTAACAAGAAACTGTTGGAGAATTTGTTTGTGCAAAACTTAAAACCAGTTCAGCTGATTTGACTACAGAATTTTAAACAAATGTGAGAAATCTCATTCTGTTTTTGGCATATTATTGCTCAAATACTGTAATGGATGTGGGCTCTTTTGTCAAGCAAAGGTCTCAGTCAAGATTACTTTGCTAAACAAAATAAGAATAAAGTACCCATGGAATATTTTTCAAATAATAAATTCCCATTATTTCAAATACTGGGAATAGTAGAAATGGTTTAACAAGTCAGTGCCCATTTTTGTATGGGCATTTGTTAATTCAGCCATATTTTAATTGGTTTAATTGCATTAGTGAAGTGTTCTATGAGACTTTTTTTTTTTACATTGGATTGTTTGTTGCGTTGAACCCTTTGTTTTCAATACCTTTCAATTTCAAAACAGAAAGTAGAAAGAGGAGCAGTTTGACATCCAGCACATTCCTGAGAGCCAGGGGAGCTGTTTCCCTGAAGGAGTTGCTCCTGTCCAGGGCAAAGGGAGCCTGTGCCAAGAGCCTCGTGAAGGAGCAGGGAGCACGTGCACTTCCTGTATCCCGCTCATGTGTCCAGACTTGCCATTTATGATCGCACCTTTGGCTCCAATTAAATCTCTTCTAATTTAAGTGAAGAAAATATTAACTCAGGAGTTACTGTTGACTTTTTTCCCACTTAGAAGTATCATAGTATCTTCCTGGGTTTTTGTTTTTAATGCAGCAATTACACGCTGATCTTTCACAGAATTAGTTTCTGCTGTGAAACCTTATGTTTCATGTCTTTTGAAAAAAAGCCAGACTTTCATCTGGAGTGTATGTGGAATTTTTAAAAAAATACCTACCCATGCAGTCTCCTGAATGGGGAGGAGGGTTTGTCTTTGCTGCAGGTCCTCAGACCACAGCTCTGAGTGCCCTGAACCTCGGGTGCAAATGACCCTCCCGATCCTGTTTGTTGGGGCTTTTCATTCCTACCCACACAAGCCTGTTTTTACCAGGTATGCAAAGTCCTGTGTGTTTCAGGAAGTCAGAGAATGCATGGAGAAACATGGATAGCCCCAGCAGCTACTGCTGACACAGCCTCTGTTCAGTACTCAGCGCTCATTGACTGAGGAAAAGTGACACCATCCTGTCGTTCATCATCCGCAGTGTCCACTAAGATGGCAGATGGGGTAGCACCCACTTGGAGGACCCTCCGAGGTTGAGATGAACATTGTTTTATCAAATTCCTGCCTTGTATCTCATAACTCTTCCATTTCCCACCCCCTGCTAGATCCATGTGCTGACAGACTATTACTACAACACTACATTATTTCCAAAACCTTTTTGAGCAGTCTCTTAATTTATTTGTGCTGCTTTCTCAGTGGGCTATGTTTGTCCCAGAGCCTGAAGCTGCTGCACTGCCTGGCAGAGCTGTGGCTGCCAATGCTCTGCTCTTCCATGTTCCTGTCACAGCTGTTCAATGGGGCAGCTTGGCTGTTGCCCCAGTAAGTTGCTGCAGCCTCTGTTCCATCTTTTCCCACCTCGTTGACCAGACTGGGTGGTTCCATCACAGCAGGCACTGTGCCCTTGTGGCTTTATTCTTTAGTTACAGGCAGGAGCTTTTTATATTTTTCATAACCTTACCCATTGTATTATTCCAGAGAACACAATTACAACTGTTCTAGTCCCATACCCTTTGTATTACAGACCAGACTCTTATAGGGCAACCTTTGTAGCAAAAGAATAATTTTATTTGAGCCCTCACTTGCTTTTCTAACATTGTGTTTAAAGTTTCCTGTTACACCTGACATAACTTCTTTCATAGCCTTGCTTGGCTCTGGTATAATGGCAAAATTCTGTACAATCTTTGTTGTTTCTCAGGATACATGAAGAGCTTTCACCATTTTGGTGAAACTTCTGTGCCTAAAAACCAAATTGATATTCTTGCTTTTCTTATATGAACATATGTCTTTTGAAATGAAGTACTTGGAAATGCTCATAGACTTTCTGGTCTCTCCAGTGGGAGTGAAGTTCTGAATGGCCATTGTAGCCTGGTCCCACATTTTAAGGAAGGACTTGCAAAGTTTTTTTCCATCAGCAGGAGCAGGAGGATATTGATCTTGAGATCATTTCCACAGCAGTGTTCCTCTGGCTTGCCTGCTCAGAGTTGCAGAATTAATTCAGAGCAAGGACTGAAATAGTGGCAGTTCCTAGGACTCACTCAAAGCCATCTGCACTGCTGCTCTTTAAAGCAGGGAGCATTCGTGGCCTGGGAGATGAAACCAGGACTGACTCCACGTTTCTACATTTGGAACTTGAATTCCAGGGTGGCTGGTAGTTATGGAGAATAAGGCACTGCATTGAATTTCAGTATGTGCTGCCAGTTTCTAGAGGAATTCTAGGAAAATGAATTCCTCTTCCTTTTGTTTCCCAAAAACTAGTTGTGTTACAGCATAAATCCAATACTAGGATAGTGGTTATTTCTCCCTCTCTCTAGTGTGGTTATGAGCCTGTTGAAAAAGACTTGATATCATGCCATCCCTAGTGCTTCCTGTGTGCTTATAAAGCACATATTTGCATATGAATAGTTTGGATTGCTGATTTGTTAAAGACTGAAAATAATACCTTTGGACGTCTTTTTCCAGGGTACTTGAAAGTTGTTTAGTGGATGTAATCTTCTGGCAAGAAAGACCTTCCAGTTGCTGCTGGATTTAATAGACTTGTGAAGAATGCTTCAGTAATGAACTAGAGAGTTCTGATTCATCCTCATCACTTTCCAACAAAACTTCCTTGGTAAAAAATTTCATAAGTGCTTCAGTGGCTTGTTTGCTCTAAAGTTCTGCCTTCTTTCACCATCTAGTCCTTAACTAATAACTAAGAAGCTTCTTGTTCTCATTAAATATGCAGTATCTTTGCACAGCCTGAATGTCAAGTGCAAAAAACAACCCACTTCAGTCTACCTCAGCAGTGTGAGAATCACAAAACCCCTGCATAAACCTGAGTACAAATAAAAGTGAGTGTCTGAGTTCCTTCAGGTGAGATCTATGGAGGGCACTAAATTAAGTGCCACATCTTTTATTAGAAATACATGTTTATTATAAATATGGAATGTATGCACATGTATACAGATCCAGAGTCTGCTATAAATCCAGCAAACTATCCAGGTTCATAACGTGTCTGAACTGGTAGATCAGATGGTTTTTTAAAAGGAAGGGCTTTGGTTTTAGTAGAAACTTGATGACTTGAATCCAGCCAGTCTGGCCCTCTTTCCACCTCTTCCATCAGTCATGGCCTCTCATTTCTTGGATCCAAGCATGAAAGAGCTCCTGTAGATTCTGAAGATGGGACATAATTCTAACTTGTATGCTAATTGCTGCCTGAGCTTGTCTAGTTTGATGGATCTGAGTCCCGGGATCCTAATTTTGAGGTAAGGACCTAAGATGGGAGCTGCTTAGGGGAGTTGCTGAAAGTGCATTTATCATGCCTACATGGTGAGGAGTTGCATGGGGATAGTCTCTGGTGTGCTTCCAGCTGCCAGTGCTCCTCAGCCTGCTGGCACTCGTTAGAACTAAATAATGACCTTGAAAGAACGCTAAATTGTATTTTGATATTAAGCTTTTCCTAAATAAGTCTGATAAACAGTTACTTCTACATGAATGATTAAAAAGGGGCTACTGTGCACAAATCTGAAATGCAGTCTGTCCATTGGTATCCACAGGTCTATCCATAGGTATAGTTGCCTTGATCCAGAGCAGTAGCCCCTGTGTAGCGAGGGGGCCGCGCAGTCGTGGGGCTGTGTCTGAAATGGAACAGGTCTCTCTTGATTTGAATGGCAGGGTGCTTAAAGCAGCTGGTAAAAAGCTTTCCTGAATGTGAGCTTGAATTGTCATGGGAAACTTTTACTGAGCTCTTGTCAGTGTTCCATTCTCTTTTAAAATCACCAAAACAAATATTTGGTTAGATTATGTATTTTTCTATCCAAAGCTTGTAATACTCGATCACATAAAAGAGATGGAGCGTTTCCCTGTCCGGTCAGGTGTCAAACTTGTTGATAGTGGAATAAGTTTGTTTGTCACTGCCCTAATAAAATGCTGATCACTTTTTTGGTGGATGATTTTTAAAGTTTCACAGTTCACAATGACTCAAAAGTGCAAGGTAGATTAAACCAAATGCTGGGATCAGATCCTTTCCGTGTCCTAAACGCACACGTTTTGTTCCCGACTGAGAGCTCTTTGTGTGCTGCTTGGCTGAGACCGTGGTGGCTTAGAGCCTGTGTAGAAGAAGGTGCTGATGTCTGGAGTAAGCAAGTGGTGGTAAAAATAAATTGTACTCATTGTAGGTTCAGGTTAAGAACTTTATAAAATACATGTCAGGTTCTCTTGCTGGATTAATGTAAACTGCTTTGTTTGCAGGGTTTATTGTCATCCCAAAACCAGGCCAATTCTCCAAGTGGAACTGTAGTATAGCCATCACACTACTGCTAGCAAATCTCTGAACGCAGGACAAGAAGTAATGACAGTGGAACCAGGAGCTGTTCTTCAGGCAAAGAGCATCACAAATTTTAATGTGGCAGAGTGTAAACATGGAATTATGTGAATCACATAGTGACTTGCAAAGGACAAATGCAATGGGTTCTCACTACAGCCGATCCTGGTAGGCTGCTCACCCAAGGAAGAGTTTGCATTGGAGAAAAAGCAAAAAGCTTCCTTTGGTGCTGCAGGAAAAAGTAGTAACATATTTGGTTTTCTTTATACTTTTCAAGTCCAGTGTAATTTAATCTCTCTATATAAATATATAAATAAAAGATATATATATATATATATATAGTGTAAAATAAGATATGTTTCTTAAATTCAAGTAAGTTCAATGGTTAAACTAGTACTTCACCATTGTTTATTTTGCACTGATTTTTTTAACCAGAGATGGCTAGAAGACAGCCTGGAATGCACTCATGGAAAATGAAAGTCATTACTTTCTGGCTTCAAAATGTTATTCAGGAAGATGGATGCTGCAATCATAGATTTTTTTAAAACAAAATTGTTTTGCACTTAAATAGTTTAATGCTAATAGAGAATTACTTTAAAATTGGTGTTCAGACACCAGAAAAACTATGTTGTGGAGAAAAGATCCTTTGTATCTATTAAACATTTATTTTAATATTGTTGTTTTCAACGGCAATCGGCTCTGTATTATATGTATAAATAATGTAATTCAGTGATGGGGGAGGGGAGTAACGGATCATTACACTAGAGATTCTCATTCATTTAAGAAAGTGATATTTCTAATTCAGAAAATACATATTAAACTATCTTGAATATGCATTTTTGTTTACCTTCTGTTCAAATTCGATCACTTTTGATGTAACCAATCCTTTGTTGAATTAAATGTTTGGTACAGAAATACTATCTAAACTTTGTAGAACAAATTCCTTTCAAAAATATCTCACCTAGAGTATTACTTCTTCTTTAATAGAGTTGAATTTCACTTAGGAAAGTGAAATACAATTGTTCTGTTCTCATTCCTAACAGCTTATCTCCAACCACATAATGAAGTTTAAATACATCATGCAGCACAAGTCTCACAGGCAGAGCTTCATGAGGTAATCCTGTAGTCTCGTGTGTTTGGAGTTGGGAAGTGGAAGATCCCAGAGTAGTAGCTGTACACTCTTTCTGACTTGGCAGTCAGAAACTGGGTCAACATACTGGAGTATTCTGAGACTCTTTTGTTTTACATCAGGCATCTCATTTATAATTCAACGCTCTTAAACTGATAAGTGTGACAGGGTCAGACAGATCCATGGATTTGCAGAGGTTAAACTCTGTTTGTCTGAACACTCCTCATTTTTAACCAGTCAGCAACACAACACACAACACTTAAATTGTTTTCAGTAGTTCTTGCAAAGATTAACTCCTCTTTCCCCCCAGAGATGGTGCTCCATGTCAAGCCTTGGAAAATAGAAGTATCTGTCACATTCTTCCCTTTATCCTATGTAGCAATGATCCCAATTGGGATTTTGGAATCCTGCAGGCAGAGTGGAATGGAGCTGCTTGCCTGAGGGTGTACGAGCTGTATCTGAGGCACATGTTACTGCCCTTCCTGCTCTCCAACGATAGAGCCTGGTAGAAATTTTTTAATTACATGTAAAATTTAGACATCTTCTGGCATGAGAAGTGATTTTTTTCCCCCAGAAATTAACAAAAATTTTGGGAGAAGCAGCTGCAGTATCTCCTTGTAACTAAGTCTTAATCTTGCTATGCAGCCATGTAGGGAACTGCTAGATTTGTTTATAAGCTGGGAATTAGTTGCCTACTTTATTCAAGATGGAGCTGTACTTTACAATGCTTATCTATTTGTGTTCTTCTAAAATACGAGGGATGGGGAAAATACTGAAACTGAGCAGGATTATTGTTCAGAAGTCTTGTTTTATTAACATAGTGGGTTTAACTGTTAAAATACAGATAAACCTTGTCACTGAAAACTAGTGTAGTTATCTCTCTGTAGACTTCTTTTATGTATGCCCTTCATACGGTCTGAGTCAAAATGAAAGAGTTGACAAAATATGCAGTAACTTTAAAAGACTTTTTTCCTTCAGCTGGAAAAATACAAAACCAGTATGGAAAGAACTGCAGTATCCAACATCAGGGTAACAACAGCAGCTACTTGTATCCATGTTGTCCCTGCCACAAATCCTAGTTCAGCAGCACACAAGGAATATTGTGTGTGTTTTCTTTTCTTCTTTACTACTTGGGCAATCATCTAGAAGTTTGAACTGCTTGTGCCACACTCTCTACCATAGGGAAAAAAAATCTTATAGGAATAAATAGGATACTAATAACTTACCAGGAAAGAACTTAAGAGTTCTACTGTAGATACAGCTCTTAATAAACTTCTTCCTACTACATTAAAAAAAATAATTAACAGTGAGTGGAACACAAATAATCTCAATATGGAATTTTAGCTGAGAGAATGAGGGTAGGAACAATACTTGCCAATTTGCAGTTTAAAGTTTGATGTATTGTAACTATAAAGCAGGTGGGAAAACTCAGGTTTGCTTATTCATCCAACTGCCAGAGAAGTGTAAATTGTCTCCAGAGGTTTAACAGCAAAGAACTTGTTATGAAATAAATATCCTTGAAGCACTGTATGTGCCACACTGTGTAAGATCCACCTGAAAGTGTAAAAGAAATGAAAAAAAATTCCAACATGGTCCTTCACTTACTTCAGATTTGCAATTTTCACAGCAAAAATGTGACATTGCCATGTTCATGATAACAGCCTGACTGCCCCAGATACAGGGTATGTGATAACATACAAGATGTCACTGTGGTAGCCTCTTCTCTTCAGGTTAAAACTTACCAAGAATTCTGACTTTGTATTTTTCCTGGCATATGAATAATCACCTACCTGATATATTAATTATGAAAGGAAACTGGCAATAACACTTTTGAAATCAGGAAGGTACCAAACTGTGCAAACACAATTTGAGGGAATTTTTTTTTAGTTGAAATACTTAAATTTCAGCATCTGTGGTTTGAGGCTTCTAGAAAAGGTTACAGGAAGCTACCAACACAATTAATACATCTCTATCAGGAACATAGTTCTGCTAATCTGAACTTTGACCTCCTGCTAGGTAAGAGAGCTCCTAGAGTGGAAACAATCTGTCAAATGTGGGTAGTAGGATTTGTCCTCTGTTTTTTTGTAAGGAATTAACAACACTGGAGAGCAAGCTCCCTTGGATCCAGTAAGTTATCTATTTTCAGACCATCATTTTTACTGCTGCACACTATGCTCAGCTCCAGATATATTAACACTAAGCAACTCACCATTTTCCTCTACGGAAAAAAGACTGGATAAGCTCATGGCACCTTCTGCTCAAGAGTTCCAAAGGTAAGAAGTCTGAGGCTGCTGTTACACTGTGTTGCCTATAGACTTGCAGTCCTTAATTCCATTTCCTAAGTGTAGTATCACACCTTTCTTTTATATATACATATGTATAAACCTATGCTAGTTTATATATATATCTTATATATTTAATATCTAAATAAACCTGTGGTAGTTATTCAAACAAATACAGGATTGCCTTATGGTTGAAGTTCTCCATCAGTATAAGGTGCTAACATAAAAGCAGGACAAAGTAGAGAGATGATTAACTGGAACATGTAACAGAGCAGGAAAACTCATCCAGTCACGGTAATTTTATGTACCCTCACTGCACTTGGGAGACACCCTGGTCAGGAGCACATTTTCTCCTTGGAACTGGAGGAAAGCAGCATCCATCCACATGGGTTTTAATAAAATGAGAAAGAGCAGTTACCTGTACCACTGTGTTCTGCTGTTCAATTCTCCCTTTCTTTTGATGTTCTCACTCTACTGGTGCAGAGCACTTCCTCCACTAAAACTCAGCTTATGTATTTGTTCAGTCCTAGTAAGAGAAATCTGCTCTTCCTCTGGCACACCTAGGACGAGTAGCAGCAGTACAGGTTTCCCTGCAGAGCCTTGTTTAAGTGCTGTAGCCTTATTTTACAAGAATTCTTGCCAGGGTGGGATATTTTTCCATTCTTGCTCTTGAGATTCTGAAAGTTCGCAGTGAACAAACAGAATAAATTGAACAAAGGTACGTGATGCAGGTGCACAATATTTAACTTGAATAGTCAAATTTGAATAAATACAAAAAAATGACTCCCACAGTATGCACCACCACATTTACCCTGTGAATATTTTCACATTTTAAAGAACCTGCTAGTAAATGTCACATTGATCCTCAGTACAGTATGTGAAAATAATACCTTCTTCAAAACATGAAGATAAACATAAGATAGACAAGTGCTTTTAAGCAGTAGATGTCAAAAGGACTCATAAAGAACTTGAGTCTCATGAGCTTCCCCACATTCTGGGGAATTCGGGTGTGCTCAAAGTTGCCCAGAATCTGAAAGGCAGAACAAGGAACAGGATCTAATCCAGTCACTAAAGAACCTTAAAAGTGCTGAGAGGCCTCTTCTGAAAAAAACAACCAACCAACAAACCACAACAAAAGGAGCTTAATGAGAGCATAATGGGCATAACTTTTATTCTAGATGACTTGTATCTTTACAAAATCTTTTTGTTAACCTATATTTTACTGCATTGTTTGAGCTGCATCTTAACTGATTAGAAATAAATAGTTTGAACTTAGAGCAGTAATCTCAAACTGATGCCTAATGCTTGGATGTGATGTGCTCCCCAGTGTTTTTCATGGTGCCTCTCTCACAACACACCCTTTGCCTCCTGCTCATGGCTGGGTTTTTGAACAGCAGCACCAAACCCCAGTGTTTGGTTATGGAAAAAAACGTTGATCACTTCCCAATTATGAGCAGACTAACTTCTATAATTTATAAAAAAATTATTTTCCAAACCTGTCCTCCATAAACACTTGGTAGGCAGAAGATTTTTAACCCCCCAGCTGAGTATGACTTGCACAGACTCTTGTTTTCTAAATAACAAAACTGTTCTGGAACACATCACCAATATTAAGTATTGCAAATTAATTAATGCAAATTTTTAGATCTCAGGAGTTTTAAAATCAATGGTATCAAGCTGGAATAACAATTCTTTCCAAGGAAGATAAGGATGTTGCCCTTTAACTCTTACCTTTTATAGCAATAGGAAACTAACATTCTGTTAAATTGTTACTGATGATCTGTGTGCAAAATTTCTGAAGTATGATGAACTACATGCCTTCACTGTGCTTTTAAGCCACTGGCTGCAATATCAGTCCCTCTTAAGACTTCTGATTAAAGTTCAGATCAATGGCTTGAACCAAACTATGACTAAATTTTACTTGCTTTCAAATCAGATAAAAAGTTGGTTTAGCTTTTAGCTAGCTTATAGTTACATAAAAATACTCAACAGTTACAGAAACTGCATCAAAACCAAGTATCTCATATGATTGCACAATCTGCACAATCTCAGTAAAACCTGAGGTGGAAGTTGCTGAATACAGGAGGAGAATAATTTCCAGAGCTGACCAAAAAAGAAATAAAATTTAAATCTAAAAAAAGTACAGCAGTTTGCTGACATTGGTAATGTAATTTGAAAACTTACATTCTGTAGATAACATTCCATTCCTAATACTTGAGCTCAAAGAATCCTTTTCATGTTATTTTTAACCAACCTCCTCCTCCACCAGGTTCTAAAAGGAACAAATACTTAGGAAGTTAAATGCAGAATGCTCTGTGCTCTGCCAGAACAATGCTTTAATTAAATATTGACCCACTTCAGGAACAGAATACCAAAATGATAGGAGAGCAGCCCTCAAACCTTGTGGGGTTTTCCTACAAATTGTCAGAGCAACAAAAAACCAGGCACTGCTGTTCTTGTTAGATGTTTAACAGCAGAAGCACGACTGGGTCTCTCTTCACTGCACAGCCGTGCTTTTCCTCACTCTTCCTTCTAAAGCAGGCGAGTGGAAATGTTTCAGGGAAGACTTAAATGCCTTCTGTTTCTCAGACTGTTGAGGAAGCAACAGAAGTTTGAAATACGCTTCAACGGGCGAGTGAGAGTCTACACCTCAGTGTTTGATCCAATAAATTGAACAGACTGGAACACAGGGTTTCCACCACTTTCCTCAGGTGCCCAGAAAACTGAGTGCAGTGTAGGAGTAGAACAGGAAGTCAATTTGGCTACTCCAGAAGAATTTCATTTTGGTAAATCTCCAAGAGGAGATCCGTTTTGTTTTGTTGTTTGTTTTTTTTCTTTCCTGGACTTTCCTAAGAGAATGCTTTTAAAATAAATAAACAAGGTTCAGGTTTTTTTCTGAGAACATCTTAAGGAATAAAATTAAAGTAGAAAATCCAAATAATCAGAGAAAAAAACCCAAACCATGGCCAAATACTATTTCAGCTCGTTCTTTTATAAAAATGACTTGCCTCACTTGATGTTTCTTGCCATCTTTCCTAAAGGAACTCCTTACAAAGCCTACATTGATGAACTCCAGACCTAAACTGGTGGAAAAAGTGAACTCTCCTATGGAAGGAGAGTTCATGCTTTCAAGGTTGCATGCACAGCAGAAAACAATTTATAATTTTTCTTTGCTACTGTAGCATGTTTTTTTTTGAGAAAAACCTGTATTGGAAAGTTTTTGATGTAGTACTAAGTTCCATCTCACCTTGTCGATACAGCAAACCCTTAGGAGTGAATACGTTGAGTTTTTTCACATAGCTGGTATATAAACAAAGTTTTAGTTTGCCAGAATTTTTAATCAGATCTTAATTTTTTATTTTGTGTCAAAAACAAGCTTAGGATTTCCCCAGATATCATCTAAATTTGCTCGAAATGTAGACTGAAGCCCTGAAAAGGCAAAAGCACACTTTCTGTCTCTGTCACAACTTCATCTGCAAACTCTTTAAGCCAAAGGCAGACAGCAAAACCAGGATGGTGATATTTAAAAATAAAGGCGGAGCTGACCCTTTAAGTAACGGTAACTCTGACAAAAGTCTACTGAAGGGATTATGGGGTATCAGAGCTTCTAAATTCTAACTCATGTATGTCAGGGATTTGGGGGGAGGGGGAAAGGCATCAGACCAAATAAAGATCTGTGTTTAGGCAGACGGAATAAACCCAAGTAATCAGCTTAAGTTAAACATTTGTTTCTAGCTAACAAGCTCAGTGCTACAAATTACTTTCTCTAAATGGGCTGACAATTCTTCCACTTAAATACTACCTGTCTTAAACTTGCCTTTGGAATTTGGCACAAATACAGAGGTACTCGCCCTTATGTATTTCTTAATAATCTTAGTTTTTTGTGCACGGTCAAAGCTTGTGTATCAGCTGCCCTAAAAAGTCTGGGGGAAAAAGAGTAGAGAAAAACATCAGTTGTGCTTTAGGTGAGGTTTGGACTCAAGGCAAAGAATTACATTGACTTGAGTTACATTCATTGTATTGCAAGCCAAGAACTCACCCTGGAAGCAAATTTCATTTCAGTCCAGCTGAAGTAAGGACAGCACTCCCCAAACTTTCTGATTTTAGTCTTCAAGAATGAAATGATTTGAAGTCACTTGCCAGAGTTCCTGAAAATAAGGGTGCTGTAATGCTTGATGGGCAGCAGTTCTCTAATTCTGGTCATATTTTATCATTGTATGCAGGAGAGAGAAACCTTTGGCAGTCAATTTGTGCACTAGAGGAGGTTTTCCTTTTCCTTTTTTTTAAAGGGGAAATCAAAACTAGAAATTCTTGACCTGTGTTAAGCAAGCTAAGGAAAAAATTATTCATGCATATTCAGAGAGGATTACAATTTACTGAAAAGAAAGAATTCATCAGATTTAGGTAATCATTTATTAGGGACAAGTAAGTAGTACTTAGGAAAAAGATGTTTTCTTTCCTAAAATGTTACATCATTGGCCTTAAAGATACTATGGAAATAAAAGGCCAAATAAGACTGACATAGGCTCAGATTTTCTCTGGTCTGACTGTCTCTGGGTAGGGATAGAAGACACTGCTCTTGGGTCAGCACAGAATGAGGTGTTTGTGGTGGTTCCTGGAGCAGAATTTGCACAGGGCTGTACAGTTCTGTTGTAGATATTTAAACAGTGAGATTAATAACTGTGGGAGTTTATACTTACTGCTTGAACTTCTTGAGAGTTGTTTTAGCAAGAGTGCCTATAATGTGGATTTTTGAAATTTGGTCCAGCTCATCAGGTCCAAGAAAACTGCAAGGTAAGAGATGGTATTAGCACTAGAGAAGACACAGTTAAACTAGTTTAGTTGCATAGCTGCCACTTTGATTAAAAAAAAAAAATCATTTCTAAAGAAGATAACACGTTAGAATTACTCATCTGTGGACAGTTTAATAATACCTACCAACAACTGATGGATAACATGAGAAGCAGAGCAACACAACTGCAGGTTTGGATGGAAAGAGTAGTTTGGGTTTTTAAACAGAAACTTGTAGATGTAAACTCTCCTCACTGGTTTGGGTAAAATATGTAAAGAGAACATCCCTCTTGGTGAAGGACAATGGATCTGGGATTTTGTTTGCTTCTAGTAAAGTGGCAGATCCCAGAAGACAGTGGGGTTTCCTCATTTTAAGACAGTAAGTCAAGCAGTCCCTCTTGCTATATATGCACATAGAAGTACATATTTATCACACTCTATTCCTAACAAACAGGTTCTTTGCAAGCAGGAATACTGGAAAGATGGTAATTTGAACTGCATTCCTGAGCTTGATCCTCAAGTAATATAAAACTTGTATAGAGTCCTTGAAAACACTGTTATCATAACAGAGCAATCTGACTTTAGTCAGGTCCACTACCATTCATTTCCTGTACATGTTACTTTTTTCCTTGGGCTTATAATTTAAGAAACACTTCAGCAGCACCATATGACTCTTGAAAGCAAATCATTCGGCCCTCTTTGTAGACAGGGTAAACTTCTTTTTAACTGTTTGCAAATTCAATCAAACAGCTGGCTGCACACTACTCTGAATGTCTTCATAAAGCTTTGAGTTGAGGAAGGAGAGAAAAAATCTGATTCACGTTGTGCAGCTGTATCAAGACAAGCAGCTGGGAGTAGCTTGTGTGAACAAAAAAATGTGCTGTCTTTGAATGTAAAACTGTAACATAGTGAAGAACAACTGTGCAAGCCATGAAAAAATGCAATCCAGGAATCATGATTTAGAAGGAACAGAAAGAGGGAAACTAAGATTTGAAAGATCAGCATGGCTGAGTAAAAGACTAAAAGTTCTTACACAATGCTGTGTAAAAGCATAAAGGCTTATACAAACACTGAACAGCAACAACTGCATGATACACTGAAAACGAAACAATCCTGTCCATAACATCCTCTAGCTTGGCAAGACTGTCTCTTTAATTTGGCAGTTTCCAATAAACATCCCTCATTTCTCTCTGAGCACACCTATAAGGTCTCTGAAAATGTGCAGTGGTTTCAAGAAGTGAAATTTTTTACATTAAGCTAAAATTACAAGGAAATATTTTTAAGGGGTTTTTTTGCCCTAAGAAAACTTAGAGAGTTTGCAGTGTGTAATTTTCTTGCCAAACTTCAAAGCCCACCTGATTCAAACTGAAATGAAACAACGTGGCATTTTTAAGGCTTTTGGTCCCAATTACTTGCAAGAGTTCTGCCACATTTGGGATTTTTCTATTAACAGTTTTCTGGCCGAAGCAGAACTGTTTCTACAAGTTAGCAGGCAAAGCATAATGGTTGTCATTTAATGTGATGGTGATGGCAGCAGCTGCACTTGCCATGTGGAGGAGGAGGAAAGAAGCAAAGCAAATGTTATCACTCCTGGTTGCATATCATAGACAGCAGTGTGGGAGGAGAATAAAGAAGAACTGCTGCTGTTGCTAGGGTACAAAGATATTGGAGAAATACTCATGGTGGTTATTTTTCCTTTTTTCTTGAAGACTAGTGACAAATTTTTTGAGTTATAGTTTCATCATCACCAAAAAGCTTAAAGGAGTTTAATCTGGGTTTTCCTGAACTGTTCCTTCATCAGAATCCGATTTCAAAATATCCCAGCACACGAGGTCTTAAACAGCACCAGGGTCTTAAATGCACTATACTAGAAATCAAAGTCATAAATCAGAGGGAGTGTATTCTCTAATCTCCTCTAGTTTTGCAAAAACTATTAGTAAGTCAAAAAAGAGGGAATACACCAAGTGTATTAACTACACTGAGAATAGTTAGTGATGCTCATGAGAGGAAATGAGCCATAGTATATACAGAGAAAAGCAGAAAAAGTAAAATTTTACAAAATCTGAAGTCATTGGGGGAAAAAAAGTGTTCAAAAATGTTATTTTCTTTGTAAATAAAATGGTTGTAATGTTGGTTGTACTATGTTCTCTTGAATATGCAACTGCTTTTATTACTAACCTGCCATAGGGTGAAGAGAGTGCCAGGCCAGACCGGATTACTGCCTCATGAACCCTGCAGATTAAGCACAGAAGAAGCTTCCACAAATCCATGGAAACGAAGATCATATTACCACGTGCCCTTAATTTATTTACTTTTGATTATCTTGAATAACAATAAGAAAAGCCTTCCACTGAACACTGTACCTTGTGATTTCACAGAAAACACAGCCAGCACTGCACATACCCATTTTGTAACTTTAGTGGCCATTTGCAGGGAAACATTCAGGTGTTTGGTACCAGCGTGGGGAGGCACAGCCCATATGTGCCTGCTGAGAACAGATACCCTACAGGATCCAAAATCTCCCAACTTCAAGGTATTCTGCTGCAAAAACAAGTAATGAATTTCAACAAACCACAAACAGTGAAATATTCAATCAAGTATTTTCCTTAAATGTGTGAAGTCATCATAAAAGAAATGACAGATTACTTTAAGAAGAAACTTTCCAAAATACCAGGGGTATCATAGCAGTAAATAGCAAGTAAATACCTTTTAAATAGCAAGTAGCTCCAGGCTTGAAGGTAATCTCTGTCCCACAGTATGTGCATATACTGTTCTGTACATCATTAAAAGAAAGACCTAAGAGTTAATTGAAGAGCATATGGACTATTACTGAAGGGAAGGCTGCTAAATAGGACATCTAGATTAAGTTATTAGAGCTCTTCTGTTTAGCAGTGATATAATAGGTGGCTTTGGCTTCTCCTGTACACTTCTGTGACTTAAAAGAAAAATTTACCTCCAGAAAATAAAGTTGCATAAACTGAATTTAAAAAGCCTTGCTTTTCAAACTTTTAGCAGAATAACCTTCTGAAACCATCAGGAGAAATTATTCCAATGAAGAAATCTTCTGAAAGCCAATGTCTTCTGACTTTTGTATAACTTCCTCTAAATGTAGGAATTGAATGTAGAAAGAAAGAACTGCAGAACTGAGCCCTACTACTTGTATCTAGGTTAACACAAAGGAAAATATATATTAATAGAGGATAAGAACAGGTTTTTAGATTGGAGGGAATACATGCAGGCTGTGATACACCTGAGTTATGTCAGGTTTTAGCTGGTAACGAGCTTGCTGGTTCATCCCCCGAGATCAGGAATACAGTATTAGAGGTAACTGTGTATGTATTTTTTTTAAAACTGCACCTTTATTCATAAAGAAACATTACCTTCTCAGAGTTAAATATCCTCACATGAAATAATTACCTTTATTATTTTTTCTGATTTCACATCTCTCTGAAGTATCCTGTTTCTGTAGTAATATAAACACACCAGAGAGAAGAATTCAGTAAAAAGATAAACATTATCAGTGCTTCCAGTTATTTGTAAAAAAAAAATACTTAGAGAAATTAACAGTTTTTTCAAACTTATCAACAGCATAGTAAAAAAATTAGTTTTGCCACTGTGGTGAGACAACAGCAACAGGTATTGGAATGGGGAACAGGCAAGTCCAGGAAGGGGATGCCAGGCTTTCTGCTTCTGCTCCCACTAGGACTACCTGAGGATTGCAAGGGCCACCCCCTCTCAGGAGGGCTTCCTGCCACAGGTCCTGGAGCTCCTTTGGGGTGCTGGCAGCAGCTCGGGCTGCCTGATGCCTTCCAGGGCTCTGCTGCAAGCAAAGATGCATCTGGGCAATGGCCTCTTCTCTCCCTGCAGGTGTCTGCTGCTGCCCCAGACAGTTCTATGTCTCTGCTTAGAAATACCCTGAACTAAATATGTGCTACATGTGCTGTAAAGTAGTTGCTGAACCAGGTCTCTTACCTATGTGTGCATTCGAGATTTGCATAACTGGTACATGTTCTTAATTTTTTTTTTTCAGGCAATAGCTTTCTCCTTCCTAGAATAAAATTTCAAGTTGTGTAAGTCCTTTTTAGTAAAGAACAGAATACAAATACTCTACTCTTCAGCTTCCACAGATGCACTGATATCACCTTTTTCAATTATACTATTTCTGTCATTTATAGCTAGCTTTGTAATCCATCTTCCACTCAACTTCAGACATAATTCAGATTTCAGTGTGCACCAGAATAGCTCAGCTAACAACTGTCAATTCAAGAGTCTGTAAGCTGCCTTAGTTTTTACTGCATGTATTTATTGCAGTATCTGTTCCCCCAAGTTCCAACAGAACTGCAATATTTCACTTCTGAACATCTAATTTCCTCTCTACACAAAGCAATTGTCCTTAAGGTTCAAGATTCATATCAATCACCTCAAGTTACTGCAGTGCTTAAATGACTGTGATTCACATTTGAATTGCAAATTAAAGGTTAACCAGTGTAGTTTAGCTTGCTGTTGCTGTTAGGTAATAATTACAGTTATAAAATTTATCTATTTTTCAGAGCCATTCAGTAACTGCTCAGCTTTTTTCTTTTATAGGCTCCAAAGGCCTTTTAATCTTGCTGTAATGCCTTTATGTAACGCTGCAATGCCATCAAGGGAGGCAGAAATGATCACATTTTTGAAAAACAAAGCAGGTACTGATCTGCCTGATGACAGTAGTATGAGTAATTGGCTGGGGAGGAGGAGGGAGATTATCAGGACAGTAACTCATTGAGGCCACCAGTCCTAGCAGCCAGACTTGTGTTCCCAACTGATTACAGGGCTCCTCCAGGCAGGCACATAATCCACTGAGCAGGATTAGATCACAAAGCACTTCGAACACAGTACCACTTACATTGGGAATTGTAGTGGTAGTGCCCCCGTGGAGATAAACGGTGCTTTAAACGTCAGGATTTTTGTCATTTATAATAGAAAAGATTTTATAAAATGCTGCTACTCAAATCAATTGGGATTATTATTAGTATTTAAGAAATCAGGCCTTCATAAAAAGAAGTCATGCTCAATTGCTTTTTCATTACAGTTCACTAGTAGAATCTGGAGCAGATGCTCCTCTGCTTCCAAATTTATCATTAGAGAAACCCTATTTGGCAGTAATGGTGAAGTGAATCCTAAGGTAGTGGCACTTGAGTCTTCTGTCATTTCACTTGAGGCATCCCCCACACCTCTCTCTGAGACATACTTGTTACGTTGCTTTAAATGACCAAACTGCTCTTGATTAAACAAAGGGCAAGACTCTTCTTCAGTTATTAAATGACTTGTGATTCCACTGTAAATTAACAGCAAGAGAATTATGACTTCATGTAAAGACCAATAGCCTTGTCTTGATTGAAGTAACATGGATCTCTTGGTTTATTAAGGAAAAAACCAAAAGTATCAACTTTCCACATTAGTAGCATTACAGTGACCCGTTCTCCTAATTATACAAGTGTCTCCATACACCTTGTTAAATTAAAAATTCATTTTCAGTCAACTCCTGCTTCAAGTTTTTCTTCATTACAAAATATTGTACAAACCATGCTTGCCTCTAAATCTTTCTAATGTAAAGATTTTTTAAATTGTTCTGCACCTACATTAAAGCTGATTTTGCAAGACAGAGCAGTCAGGAAATGACAGGCATTCGTGTTACTGTAGAAACTTACCAAAGACTACAATTCCTCTGAAATGTAACTACTTTTGTACCCTCTGCAAATGGTTTTGTGACAGCATCGCTAATGAACAATTTAATTGTTCTACAAATTAGTAATGCACTCCTTCAAATCACACTGCTGAAAATTCCAAAGGAGCTCCTTCTACTTGCCATTGTTGTGTAAAGATCCTCAGTCAGTAAGGCTGAGAAATAAGATTTCTGGCTCAGAAATAAGATTATTTTTCCAGATTAATTACGTACCTGGACCCTTTGCTGTATTTATTGTTGTTACATTTCTTGACTTTGCAAGAAGCCACAACTAGAGTTGTTTGGGGAGAAAATGGATAAAAAACTATTTCTGCCCCATAGGAAACTGTAGTAAATGAAAATTTACTTTTAACTCCAAAATTAATTTCTTAAAAATGCACTATACCTGAGACAGATTAAATGCTTGCATACTTCAGAATATCAAAATACTTTTTTGGGTATTTATTATAATCTCCATAGGAATCTGTTGTTCATTTTCCTGTTTTATTCCATGATTTGACAAGCTCCACCCCATGTGCTACCACCTCATACAACATGAAAAAAAGACACTGTGTCATGGGAAACACAGTCCAGACACAAAACCAGGATATAAAGAAATTCAGGTAGACCCAGATTAATGTTCAGATAACCCCTAACTGCAGCATTTCAGATTACTATTGAACATAGATTTCATTTTTAACTGATTCATCGTGCCATAGAAATCAGGAGGTTATTAAAACTAAGTGGTAGAAAGATAATCTTCTTATGGAAAACCTGACTTCGATAAAAACTGTATTAAAAAAAACAAACAAAGCAAAACCAGAACATACTGAAACTATGATTCTAATTTTCATCTGAATACAATGCTGGTATAGCAGGTTTTTTCACATGAAAAGGAGAGAAACACTGAGAAATGTAACCAAATGAATGCAAGTACTCTGTTGTAAAAAAAAAAAAAAAAGGCAGTTAAAGAACAAACTTAAACATTCTGATTTTTTATAAATGAAGTACAGTACAGTATCTTTCCTGGAAGGAGAAGATGCAGGATTGTTTTTAATAAATATACAATTACTCTGACTTCTCAGGATAACAAATCTACCCTGTAAAAACAAAATGTCTAATTAAAACCAGCAAACACTAATGTCTCCTTCAGTCATCAGCAAACAACTGTATTCTAATCTCACATTCTTATGTAGGTCAGAAAGAGAGTTACTCCTTTTGTTAGAGACCTGAATGCTCAGTGTCACCAATGTCATGTTCAGGAGCAAGTCTTTGTTCTGTTACACTGAATGACAGTTGTGTGCTCAGTTATTTAAAATAATCTCCCAATTGTTAAGACATTAAAAATTCTTAATTATTCATTTTAAAAAATCCTCTTTTGATAATGAATTGTAAGTATATGCCTCTTCATTTGCTGTAACTTTCTCTGTTAGTGTTTATACAAGATTTGGTTTTAAATCAGATTTTGTTCTAAACTTTTTTGTAGGAACTCTTCCTTAAGCTTTGTGGTCTCTGACATGCTTCCACAAACAGCTCCAGAATTTTTAAATAATGGTGGTTTCAGGGAATAATGTTATTTTATAAAGAAAACTTGGTAAAAGGCATTTTTACTAGATATAAAAACTGAAAATCATTATTCATTGGTTCAATAGTTTTGAAACAAATGGGAATAATTTTCTTATTACCTCACTGCAAGTCCTGCCCTAACAAATCACAGAATCACAGAATATGCAAAGTTAGAAGAGACCCACAAGAACCTGTTTAAGTTTTATTTTTGGTTACATAAAGCAATTATTTTCTCTTTTGCAGTCAAGGTTGTTTGACTGTAGAATAGATGGCCATGGACCTGATGAGAAATCTGCATTCATGCCTTAAACAAGTGGGTATATTCCACTGACAAGAGCTAAAGGGAAAAGCAGTACAGCACAACATTTCCCTGTGAGTTTTATAATCTGTAACAGTGAACAACCAAGTGAAACATAATTAATTCCACTTTGTGATCTACACAAGGAGAATTTGTGTGCTTCTTAAGCATATGCTACATACCTTTTATCAGCTCATAAATAGCCATGTCCATAAATTCACATAGCCAGCGTTTCTATCACTGCAGAAACAAGTAAGGACACTTTAACCTAGAAATAAAACTTACATGTTGATTTGAACACAGCATAGAAAAAAGTACTTAGTTTAACCGGTATTAAAATGGACATTTTCATTTTTAATTGATCCTGTCTCATAGAAGTTTTTAAACTTAAGTCTGAGGTATCATAGTTTTAGTTTATACTATTTGAAGTGTCCACTGCAGAAGTTAACTGGTTTACTCAAGAAAGATGTCTTCTGGGCATATCACCCTGTTCAGGAACAAGAAATTTCCAGTAAATTAACTGATACAGTTTTACAATAAAAGGCAGGAAAGCCATTACAGCCAATATGTGAAGATACTTTCTAGTTAGATCACCAGTAGTGTTCTATTGCATGGAAATGAGTATCTGACTGGAATCACTGTTTTGCTGACAACAGCAATTTTAAGTATAATCATGATATAATATATCTGACACTTTATTTTCCATTTCACTGCCCTGCAGAGGCAGACAGCTTTAGGTCTTCAGTTTTCCCTGTAAGATAATTGCATTACAGCACATCTGCCCTGCAATGCTGTGTTAACCCAGGCAGTAAAAGGTGGGGGTACAATCTGCAGTTCAGCTCAGACAGAGAGCAGGAGCTCTGTGAGCTGGCTGGCCAGCTGGGTTACACTTGGGTAACAACACAGCAGCTGAGACTGAGAATTCCAGAAAGCCAAGCTGCTGACACCATTACCGGCTTCCCATGTGTTTGTAGGAAACAGGCCTGTCATTAACAGTGTAGCACCTGAGCCTTGAGCAGAGGAATAAGACAGCCTGAAGGGCAGTATAACATATTTTAGAGCAGTTGACAAGTTTTGTGTCAAGTATTTGAGTAATGAAGGCTATGTCTGCTGTTGCAAAGCAATGGAGAGTAAATGCTGTCATAAAACGTGATCACCCTGTGAGACAGAACATGTCCCCAGAAGACACTGAAGTGCCTAATGAGCATAAGGAACCCAACTTCATCACTGACTGATCTCTTTCCAAATGCACAGCTCAGCTGCTGTCTCATTCTGAGCTCTAAACTTTTACTACTTGCAAAGGGGTTTCTGTAAAGTTACTTGTGAAATGACACTGCCAAATAGTTTGCCTCGATCCCTAGTTCAAGCTGACAAGTCAAACCAAGATCCTTGAAGTACCAGAGCCTATTCCAGCAGATAAGCTCTGAGTGTGCCTAACCAACACACTGTCCCAGTAGCCATGATGTGCAGTGAAAACACTAAACTGGATATGGAACATGGGTTGAAATCACCAGCAAGTAGTCCATATGATGAGATGAAATTTAACTATGCTTAACATATATTTAGTCTGTAATTTTAATACTGATGTTAAAATATTTTTTGTCTGCTGCAAAAGAGACAGAGAAAGTGAGAACTACACCACACTTTCTTAACAAAGGCAGGGATGTAGACTTCAGAATTTGAGAAATGTATTGTTTTTTCTTTTCTGTTGAAATAAAAAGATGGTTAAGTGTCTACAGGTTGTCTCTAGACCCAAAAGTTACTGGATATTTTTCAAATAAAGGAATAAGGAAGAAAGAAACGAATGCATCATACTTACAAAACAACTTCATGTAAGCATAAAGATAGTAGGATGTGGACTCGGCCTCCTTACTGCTTGTATTTCTCTCAGATTATTCCCTTGTTTCATACTGAAGTTGAATTGAAAAGACTGACTTGGAGTCAGGGACTGGATTATAATTGTCTTGGTTCCTTGCCACGAGACTGTCAGAACCTACTCCACTCTAGTCTGTCACTGAACTTTCAAATGCAGGACCTGACAAATGGTTTGCCTGCTGTTTCTTTACTGAGCAAATCAGTAATTAATAAATGTCTTTAATCCTTCTTGCAGCCTGGAGTAGCTGGACTTACCCAAACAAGAAATGTAGTAACGTATTGTGCTCCAACACCAGTTACCACGCCAAGGAGCTACCTGGCAGGAATTTTGTGTTGCATAATAGTATGTATGATATTGTTTCCTCTGTGCTGGTGCAGCATACATTCCAAACATTGCTCAGCATGATGCCTTGCCAAATGTAACATTTAAAATTAACCTCTTACATGAAAAACAGACATTATTCAACTACTGTGTAATTATTTTTTTACCCTCCTGGACTTTAATAAACAAACAAAAAAACCATGCTACAAAAGCACTGTGGAGGATGCAGGAAATAAAGAGCTTTGCACACTGTTGAATGGATCAGAGCAGGACACATTTGCCTTTGCACAGTCAGACTTAAAGCGAAACACCAAAACAAAATTTTCCACTTTGAAGTGAGGAGAAATACCTTTTATGGGCAGGTTCAGCTTAAAACACTGTTATCTTTGCTAAAAGAGTTCACTTCATCAAAAGAATCTGTCAGTCAATTTATCAAAGGGCTAAAGGCCTAAAAGATGTTTTAGATAGCTACATGAAAGAGTCTGCTTGTTGAGCCCTACCACTAAGTTGTACACATCTGCCCTTGATAAAGTTAAGGAGATGGTTTAAATACTGTTTTGATCATAAGTTGGACAATTCTGTCAGTTGTAGGAAACGTAGAAATGGACCAACAGATCTCTAACAACACAACAGAGAATCAGAAGCCACATTACTTGAAGATATTTGAGTCCTCTTTTTTTTTTAACATACAATCTTTGAAGCTCTGAGTTACATTGTGAAATCTCACCTAAGAGCAAAATGTCCCATTTAACTTTGTACAGATGAGTCATTCCAAGTGATTTCACTAGGAACTCACTATATTTAACTGAGAATACAAAGTCAATAACCCAAGAGGCACTGGTTGGCACTTACATACTTGGAGGAGAATGTCAAATCTATGTCTATACCCAGCCCTCTCCTCTATTTTCCTAACTGATAAAAAAGCACCTATTTTGTGACCATATAACGTCTAGCTGATGGATGTAATTAAATATAAATGCAAATATGATGCAGAACTAATGCTACACATGGACTAAGGATAAATACCTTCATTAAAACAGTATTTAAATAAGCCTGAAAAACACATTCTCCAGGGAGAGGACTGACACATTTCCTCCTCCGATTATTATTTATGGTTAAAAGAAAAACAGGACAAGTCCATTCAGTGCATTTGGCAAGGCAGAAATCAACTGTTTAGTCCACATTCATCTTATTTTACCCTTGAACCAGTGGCCAGGCAGCATTTAATGCAGTGGTTGACATCAGCTGGAGCACTCAAGGAAATAACCCCCCAGTGCCAAATGGGAAGGCCCTGCCTCATCAGCAGCAGAGTTCCCTTTCTGTACCACATGCAAACCTTTTTAAACCATGGCATTCAAAAAACTTCACTTAGTCTTAATTCTGTATTTCCCCACCAAATTTAAGTAAGATTTTCAGAGAATTTCTATGATTAATCATGCATACCTTTCAAAATGTTGCTTCATGTGTTTACATGCATAGTACTTTCCATTCCTAAGACTCAGTGTCTGCAGGACATCAGAAAATGCTCCCTCTCCTATCCTACCAACTGGTATCCTAAAAACAAAAATACACTGTTTCTGTATGTTTGAAATTGTTATAATGACTGTATAACAATTCTTCACTGATTTGTTAAATGCTGACTAATGGAAAACTTAAATAAAAGGTGGGGGGTTTTTGTCAACACATAAGTTATTTGAGAGAAAATATAATGAAAAACAGCAAATGAAGTTTTGCTGCCCGTATTACAGAAATCTATTTTCCTGAAAGTAAAATACAGTAATCCTTAGACAATGAACTACCACCTTCTTGCTCAGAGACATGATTCCTCTGCAGGCAGCCCTTCCCACCTTTTTTCTGCTGCAGCACATTAGCAGCTCATGTCTGAATTTATTCTTTGCTTCTCTCACAAAAAGCCCCTCCAAAATCTCCAAACCTTTATTTATACTGTACTGAAAACATAAAATTATTTTGGAAAGCAAGTGTATCATGGAATTATTATTCTAACACAGGGGTTATTTGTTGGTTTGGGGTTTTTTTTGGGGGGGGGGCTGTTGTTTGGTTTTGATTTTGTTTTTTTTTTTTTTTAAGCAAAGCAGTTTCTGACTTTAAAGTTTTATTCCCATATTAAATTCAGGTATGAGTTTTGCACTAAAATAATGTTTGCCTTTGACAATGAAGTGCTCCAAACACAAGGATGTGAAAACTCAATTCTAATTCTGCAGAAGTTTAAAAGATGAAGCATGTAAGATAAGAGTTATGAAGAAAGCTTTATTTATATTAATTTTTCAGTCTTCTAATTTCTATCAGAATTGACATTTCTTTTCTTTCCTCCTTTATTCTCCTTCAGCTTTGTGATTAACTGTTCCTTACCAATCCCAGTGCCTGGTTACCTTCACCCACTTCATCCTCCTATTTCCTTTTATTTTTAGCATCTATAGATTCTATCCTTGATAATTTTTTCAGTAATTTCATCTGAGCAAAACCTAATTCTGGTTAGCTTTATGCTGCTGTTGCTTTTGACATGGTCTTATTATTCAAGGAAGATCCAAACCCAGTCATTTTGAGGGAGGCAGGGCAGGAAACTTCTTTTATCACATTCAGCCCTTTATGGGTGTCAGAATAACTGTGGGAGTCTCCAGCTCTGTCGATAGCAGTACATTCAGTGTAGCTGCCTGTATTACTTACTGTGACAACAGTCCCTGGCAGGGATTTGTCCTGTGAGAACCAACACTCTGTGAGGCACCTTCCTTGCCTGGTGTGAGGACTCCTTCTAAGGTCAGTTCTCGAGCAGTTTCTGTCCTACTGCTTTGTTTTGGAAGATAAGAGAATTTGCTAGTAGAGATGGGGGCCATTTCGTGCCAGTTGCTCTTTGTGTCCAAGATTTCCAGATATGTTTAATTTACAAGCATAAACACAGCCTCGCAGTAGAGAAAGCCCGCCAAGAAATTTTTCAGAGGGAAAAGTTACTTAGGCAAGGGCATTCTAACACTGTCTTCCAACTAACAATCAATTTGTGTTGTCTTCATCTCTTTTCTCCTCTTCAGCTTTCACACTTACTCCCAGTTAAAAAAAAACACCTGCAACGAAACAACAAAAAGGTGTTTCGTTTCCTTATGAGCCAAATGCTTATATTTTAATTTAGTAGAAACTTTCCCTTTGCAAACCTTCCCTCTTTCTCCAATACAGTAGCAGCACTTCTGTGAAATTGTTGGTTGCTCTTCTCATTTTTATCATCTGCTGCTTTGGTTTTCTGATCACTGTCCATCCTGCTGCACCATAAACTAACTAATTAGGCCACCTAACTTTGAAAAATTGGAAAATGCAGTGTAGTTTAAAATCACTCACACCTTCTAATACACTTTATACAGACAATGTACATGCAGAACTATTTTAAAAGCAGAAACAGAATTTGAAAATCATTATGGGTAAAGGAGGTAATTTCTAACAGAGACTCTGAAACAGAGAGGGCACCATGGGACTGTTTAATTCCTGTGGTTGTTATTTGATAACTGGACTGAGGAAATAACACACCTTGTCAGCAGAAATCACACATTGCACCGTGTTTCCCACCTTCACTGTAAGTTTTCATTTCCTATCTAAATTGCTAAATATAAGATGGAGATCATAAATTCAGAATATTTAAACCCCACTCTTACAGAATTCCAAAGAGAAATTGTCAATGGATTTTTTTGGTAACAACTTATACTCCAGCCAGTTAGAAAGACAATGACTATACTTGATCATATAATGTCAGAGCCACCCCTGTGACAAAAAAATACCCAAGGCAGACACAAAATAAGTTAACTATTTGTTGACCTACTCTTTTATTATAATAAATGGCAATCCCATATTTTTCTTTTCTCAAATGGAAGTAATTGATTCTCTGGCATTAAACAAAAAAAAAATCATATGACCTGAAAATAAGATCTTAATATCTATGGCATACCAGCCATAGTGCTAATGAACCAAAGTACTTAGGCAGGGAAAGCATTATTGTACAAATTTCTTGAAAATATCTTCATATATATAAAGAAGTCACACAGTATATGTTTATATAATTTGGGTTTGTTTGTATTTTCTTCTATACATGTATTTTACTCCTACGAGAGAAGTCCAGATGACAGGGGAGGGCTCAAAACAATTTGATCTCTTTTAAATTGAAGAATTCTAATAGTGCAAGAAGAGCTAATCCTTTACACACTTTAAAATATTCTTACAGCACTGAAGGTGTTTTTCATGTAAGCATATAAAGCTTGTTACAAAAATTTTTTGCAACAGAGTGCTCTGAAGACAAACACTCCACACATAACAAACAACTGAGCCTTCAACTTAAGAGAGAGCCACCCAGCAAAAAGAATGACAGCAAAGACCTGAACACTTTCAATTAATTGAACAACGTGCAGAATAAGGAATGAAAACAGTGTTATTTGACATATCTCTTTGAAGCATAAAATCAACATGTAAGCTCTGAACAATCAGCAGCTGAAAGAAAATCAGGCATTGTAAGAATAAGAGCATAGGAGTTTATATGGAATAAGATGAAATAAAATTTAGACTAACAATTTATTACAAAATTTGATTTTGCATCCACAAGCCAAGGTTTCTGGAGATTCCTAAAAATCCACTCCAGCACCATCCTGACCCTTTGAGAGTGACCAGGCAGCAACAAAACCCCACCAAAACAACAGACTTCAAACACACCCTGAACAAGAACAGCCAGGTCACAGCCCAGCAATTGTAAGCTATGAAACTTAGTACAGCTACAAAACAAAACTTATTACCAGTTAGATTACCTGAATTTATGGTACTCAGAGATGAAGATGGACAGAAAGGTTAAAAATTTTAAGACTGAAGGCTTCTGGGATGAAATCAAAGGAAGTGTTTTAATTACACTTGCACAGAACATTGAATGAAGGAGACCTAACCACTGGTTAGCAGTTCTTTCATGCCATCTGTAACATATTATCTAACCTCTCCCTTCCCTCCCTTCTGTTTCAGCACACACAGATGCTCAGGCTTGGAATCGTTAGTGGAAAGGCAAATAAAGGTTAGGAAGAACAAGTTGTAGCAATGTGAACTCGTCTAACACCAAAAAAGTGGCCATGAATCATTCAACAAAATAACAGTTTCATGTGCAAGAGACTACAGGACCTAGGAAATAAGGAACAGTCTAAATTAACATTATGGGCAAGTGATGGAATTCAAAGACAACACCACTGTAACTAGAGAGCATGGAAGATTAATCATCATTTGGAATTAAAAAATCCAATAGAAAATGACAGAAAAGACAGCACTACAACAGTCAAAACAGGATGTTATAAAAATCTAAAGCAGACACTTTGTTACAAAAATGCCAAGATGCTGAAGAAGAAAAAGCCATGATGTTTAAGTATGACACTGATGCACCTGGGAAGGGAGAAGCATACAAAGAAGTTTAAAAAGCTGCACGAAATGGAGCTTCAGTCAAAGCCACAAGGCCATGGCACGTAATTATTGCACTCAGAGACACGCCAGATGTGCAAGGTGTGACACAGGATGATGTGAAGAAGGATGCTAAGAGTTGGAAGGAAAGACATGTAGAACAAGGAAAACTTAGCAATTCCCGAGAAAGCACTTGGAGAGACCAGCAGACAGACAGAGCGATGCTCCACAGCAGTGGGACAAAGATCTATTCGTACCCTGTCATGGGACGCAGAGGGACCAGCGTTGGCAAGTGAGAGCCAGGAGCTGCCCCCGGGCTGTGGGGACGGCGTTCCCAGGGGCCACAGGAACACCTACGGCCCCCTCAGCGCGGGTGCTCCCGGGGGCTGCGGCCCCCTCGGTGACCACCGGCCCCCCCAGAGGCGCCAGGCCCCCGCCACCCCTCAGGAAGGGCCCGCGGCTTTCCCTCGCGCCCCCTTACTGCGCATCCCGCGCCGTCCCGCAGATCCCAGGCCGGGCGGGCGAGCAGCAGCTCCCACCCCGGCCCCGCTGCCAGCCTTACCCCTCAGGCCGCCATGTTGTGTTCCCGTCGCCCCGGCAACCGCGCACGCGCCAGCCCCGCGCCCCGGCCCGCTGCACACGGCACGCCGGGGGCGCGCACGCGCAGTACGCCCCTTGCCCCGCCCGTGCGCGCCAGGTGAGGCGCGTTTGGGAACGGTGGTGCTTGGTTTAAGTCTGTTGTTTTAAGGGAAAGGGGAGGCAATCCCAAAGTGAGCCGGCTGTCTGGACGAGAGCCACTGGGATGAGCAGTAACTGGGGGAAGGGTAATTCCGGTAGTGCGAGGTTGCAACCCATTGACCACGTACCCAAAACGGACCCCAGACTCAAATGGAAGGAAGAATGCGCCTGCCGACTAATTAGCACGAGAAGCGAGAGATTTAACTAGCAAATAAGGGTTTGAGTACTCATTAATAGAAAAGCTGTGTAATTTGTAACCAGTGAATGCCGATGCCTTTGTTTGTTAAAATGTATAATAGCGTTAAGTTTTGATGATCAGTGAGCTGGAAGTTTGTGGGTTACTACCCAGTCCCCTACTTCGTGCAAACTGGAATAAAAAAACCTAGAAAACCCTCGCCTCGGTATGTGAATTGTCGCTGCGTTGTGCGTGAATTGAGCCGCGTTCTGGACAACACCACGGGGCGGAATTCCCGGGGACAGCGAGGGGTTTAAGGAAGGCAGCCCTGGGACCGTCGGATTAGTGCTCCATAAATCCAGCGGCGGGCCCTGGCTGCTGTGGCCGGAGCAGCGCCTGTCGCTCAGGTTCATCCCCGGTGATGGGCTGATCCCTGGCGGATCCCGCGCGCCATTGCGATGCGGGATGTGCCGGGATGGGATGGGGGGAGCAGACTGGAGAGGAGCTCGGAGACCACAGTCCGACCTATAGTGAACCAGCCTCCACAAAAAACCGCTGCATTTTGGAGCGCTGTGTCGTCGCCTCCCGCCCCATTGTCCTCACCCCCTCGGTGTTTGCCAAAACAGACATCGTGTGTTTTAACGTAGACTTCAAAGGTGAGCAGAAAAGTTATGTTGTAAGTATCAAAATACTAGGAAAATCGTTTGTCCGTGCAAGCTAACACTGCGTTAAACTTCAGAAGAGTAAATGCTTTTTTTTAAAAAACAGTTCAGATATTTTAATTAAATGAAACTGGAATCATATCCTAGAAAACGTGGAGAAGTATTAGTTGTCCCATGATCGCGTGTTATTGTTATTACCTCCCAGGCGCTGCATCTCCATAAGAGGAGCGCAGACTGCTTTGTGGTTTGGCTGAAGAGTTTAGCGTGTGTTCCCGCTTGCGCGGGCCCGGCTGCGGCGCTCCTGGGGGCGAGGAGGTTCCCCGTCTCGGCTGTTGTCTTCACTGTGGCGTCGTAGGGCTACTATGCCCTTATCTACCGCAGAGGCGACAAACGCCGTCAAGTGGCCGGTTAGCTCAGTTGGTTAGAGCGTGGTGCTAATAACGCCAAGGTCGCGGGTTCGATCCCCGTACGGGCCATCCGAGCTTTTCTTTTTTGCCGTCTCCCCAGCTTGTCCAAGCGACTCCCTCCCACCCGCCGCACACACATTTCTCCTGAGACGCTCGGGGTGACCTCTACACAAGGGCACGGCCGCGGGGTGAGGTGTGCGTGTGTGTGGGTCGAGCACCCGGGGCGGCTGCAGCGCTGCCCATGCTCCTGCGGCAGATGGAGCCCGCCCGGCCCGGGCACAGCGTCCATTTCTGTTTCTGCGCGGGCGGCTGCGGCGTGCTCGGGTCACCCCTTTGGGCGCGGTTTCCACCGTGCAGGTTCCGCTTCACGCACTCCCTGCAACCTGGTCGCTTGTCTTGCTCCCGAAACCCTGCCCGGTGAGAGCGACTGTCGGAGCATAGAATCACCGAGTGGGTCAGGTTGGAAAGGACCACAGTGGGAGACCTGGTCCCACCTCCCTGCTCAAGCAGGGTTATTCTGCACGTGGCACAAGATTGCGTCCACATGGTTCTTGAATATCTCTAGTGAAGGAGACTGTACACTCTCTCCGGTCAACCTGTTCCAGTGCCCGATCACTGCACAGTAAAGAAGTTCTTCCCCGTGTTCAGGTGGAACTTCCCGTGCACCAGATTCTGCCCGCTGCCTCTCCTGCTATTGCTCGGCACCACCAAGCAGAGCCCAGCTCCGTCCTCCTGGCACCCCCCCACCCTTTAGATATTTATACTCATTAATGAGGTCCCCTTTCAGTCGCCTCTTCTCGAGGCTGGACAGGCTCAGCTCCCTCAGCCTTTTCTTGTAAGAGAGATGCTCCAGTCCTCCAGTCGTCCCCGTTGCCGTCTGCTAGACCCGCTCCAGCAGGTCCACGTCCCTCTTGTACTGACACTGGGTACTGACCGCACCTGGAGCGCGGGGAAGCGCAACTCGCACTAACTCCACCCGCAGGTCCCACCTCCGGGGCCGGGCGCTGCGGGCGCACCTCCGCCGGGTTTTGCCCGCGCGAGCCGCCGTCGGCTCCCGGCGGCCCCGCCCCGGGGGGGCGCGGCGGGCGCTGCCGGGGGCGCCATTGGCCCCGTTGGCCCCGCTGGCCCCGCCGCCGGTGCCCCGCGCGCCGCCCGCGCCGCTGACACCGCCCGGGGCCGCGGATGCGGCGCCCGCCCGCCCGCGCCTGCCAAGATGGCGGCTCCCGGGGCGGGGGGCGCCGGGGCGCCTCCGCCGCCGCCCCCTGAGGACGAGCCCCCCGGGGCTGCCCTCGGCGCGGCCGCGGCGGCGGGGCGGGAGGAGCTGCTGGCGGTGACGGAGGAGCTGGTGCAGAGCCTGTCCGCCCTGGAGGGCGGCGCGGCGGGGAGCGGCGCCGTGCTGTACCTGCGGGCGGACGGCAGCGCGGCGGAGGGCACGGGGCTGCTGGAGCGGCTGCTGGAGAGCCCCGGGCCGCCCCTGCCGGCCAGGCCCGCCGCCGCGCCGCTGGCCCCCGCCGAGCTCCGGCGGGTCATCGAGCAAGTGAGCAAGGCCCAGGAGCAGCAGAAGCCGCTGGCGGCCGCCGCCGCCCCCCCTTTGCAGCCGTGCCCGGCGGGCGGCATCATGCAGAACGCCGCCCGGCAGCTGCAGAGCGTGGCCCAGCAGGTTGCCCTGCAGCAGGGCCGGGCCGCGGCGGCCGCACGGCTCCTCCCGCAGAAGGTAACCCAGGGGCTGGGCGGGGAGGGAAAGAGGGAGCCTGCGGTACCCACTCGGTGGTGAAATCCACGGCTCCGGCGGGTTTAATTGCTTAATTGCTTTAAATATGTTTCTTTTTTTTTTTTTTTGCCTTCCTCTTCAGTAACACCTGCCCTCGGGTGTAGACTCGAGTGCCACAGCTCAAAGACACAGGCTTCAACGTGGTTTAGGAAAATCTGTACTTGAACGTAGCTAATAGCTGCCGTGGTCAGTGTTTCTGTCTGACAATATGTGCAGTGAGAACTGCTTAGAAGGGATGTTTCACAGTAGTGATGCACAGGTAGATAATGTGTGCACTTCTTACAAGAAGGTGACAGTACCTCTGCTTTCAGCCCACGTTCTGGGGTGCAGGGGTTGTCAAGTGATTGATTTGAGTTGAGGCAGAACTTTGGATGAGGAGGAGAGACTGTGAGGGAGATGATCAATAACGTGTACCTTCTCTGAATCATCACCACAAAGTTTTTTTGAAGTGAGCACATATTATAGTGCGTTCTGGACCAGGTATTTGGCCTGTGTCATGTAGCATGCTGTAGTTCTCCTGCGTGTGGGGTTTGCTGAAGGTTATGAAGGTTGGTGATGGTGTTGACTCTGCTATTCCAAACAGGCCTGCTAGCAGGAAACAAAGCTGTGACATGGCCTCAGAGCAAACTTTACATGCTTTAGTTGAACAGCAATCACAGCAGTAAATGTGCAGGAAAACCCGTAGCTGGAAGGAAGGGAATTTATGCTTTGATGTTAAATCTGTGCTTTGATGCATTAAAATGGAAAACTTATGATGTGCAGTGGTTTCTTCAAGCTTTTCTTTAAGGGCATGTGTGTATTATCTTGATAAGTACTGTATTTATTAATACTGTATTTGTGTAATTGCAACTCTTCCTTTTTTCCACAAAAGCAGCTGGAAGCCATTTGTGTCCAAGTTCAGCCAGGACAGATGAAGGAAACTGAAAGGCCAATGACATCATTGGCACCAGTCCAGTCCAAAACTATAACGCTGAGTCAGCCGGTTGGTAGGAATTCTGGCATGCCAGGACTTGGCATTATTAATCCCCAGATAATTAGGATACAGCCTGTTTCAGGAACTGAGCAGCAGCAGCTATTCCTGCATAGTTCTTCCGAGTCTCCAGTTCAGTTGCTTATGCAGAGACCTTTGCCATCTCATGGATCGGTGTCTGTGAACAAGATTCCCACATCTAAGATGGTAAATGGACAGAAAGCTGCTCGTGCCGCAGTGTCGGCTTCAAGGTCTCCAAACACTACCGTGGCTGCAGCCAGTTCAAGTACACCATGCCTTGAAAAAAAGCAAAAGGATGACAAGTTAAAAAAATCCTTGAAGGTGAAAACTCGTTCTGGACGGATTTCACGCCCCCCCAAATACAAAGCTAAAGACTATAAATTCATTAAAATGGAGGATTTGGCTGATGGTCATCAGTCTGATTCTGATGACTACTCTGAGCTGAGTATAGAAGATGATGAAGAAGGAAAGGTGAAGGGAAAGGATGCATTATTCAGTTCTTCAAATTATAATCTGAAGCCCAAAATGTTTAAATGTCAGACTTGTGAAAAATCTTACATAGGAAAAGGAGGATTAGCAAGACATTATAAACTTAACCCAGGCCATGGACAGCTGGAGTCTTCACCTCAAAAAATACCTCTAAATAAGCCTAATGGAAGTATATTTGTGGACAATGCCTGTGGAATAAGAGAGGAAAGGATGAGTCCAGCATATTTGGATTCAATTGCTGTCACTTTAAATCATCAAAATGCTCTAGCTACCAATCTGGAAGAAACTGTTGATTCAAAGGCTGGAGAAAAGGTAAAGTGTTACTTGGAAAAGCTGTCAGTTCTGTGGGAAGTAGAATGGCAGTTCTGCAGCCATATCATCTTGTTCTGCTCAGAAATATCCACCTATACACTACATTAAACAAATTTCCCGTTGAAGTGCTTTAAAAATCAAATTGTCTCTTGCAGTTTGCAGGAATAGTACTCTTGCACAGACACCTACAACTGAGTGTTCATTTGTTACTGCATGCAGTTTTCACCTTGTCTGCATAAATACATTCTTCTCTGCATTTGGATAAGAACACTCTTATTCATTTACAGCCTTTAGCATGACAGCAGGACATTATCTGCTCTATCAATTTCTGTTACTGCAATAGTGTCATCACAAAAATCTCTTTATTTTCCACACAGCAGTGGACTGCAGCTTTTCCTAGAACAGGTGTTCAAAGCCTGGCTTTGAAACCTTGCATGCCAAATACTCTGGTTAAACTTGACTCTCTGGGTTGGAAGCTACTTCAGCTGCAAATTTTTTTCTGTGATGTTTTAAGCTGGTAACTTAAAAGTTTCTGGTTTAATATTTAAATGACTCTTAACATCTTGCAGCAAGAGCTGATGCAGCTGCTGTCTAGGAAAAAGTACTCATTTAGATGTAGGAGTGTCACATTTATTTAGTTTGTACTTATGAAGTTGCTCTCAGGAAAGCAAAAATGTACAGCTTATGTTGCCAGTGCAGCAACCCAACCTCCCCTCATCCTCTACACTAATGTATCATCTTTGGAAAAAGAGAACTGCAGAATACTGAAGTTTGCTCTTTGAATTATTGTAGAGTTGTTACTTCCCTGTACAGCACTTATTTTACCCAGGATGATGAGGATTTAGAAAAGACTTAGTCTTGTATATTTTACTACTCCTGAATCCTAGATTGCGACTGTACCTGCTGCTTTTAACTAGCAAGTTCTACAAATGTGTTCTACACATTTGCACATAAACTCATTGATATGTTACAGGTTTTGGTCAAGTGAATACTTCCTAGAAAGAATAGCAGGATTATTAAAATTGATACAGACAGGAAGGCAATCAAGATACCCACGCTCAGCCTAGTCTGATGTCACATTTAGAACTAATTTAGTAACTTAATCCCTGGATAGAACTGACATAAATTCGCCATTTTTAGAGCTTTCCTAATCAGTAGAATAGTAGGGAGCTACTGAATGCTGAGATGCAAACGTACAGATTATGCAAAGAAGCCTGATATACCTCAGTACTATTATAAACTCCTTTCTTAAAAGATACTAGAACATTCTTAGAAATTCTAGCTTGGAAGGGAAGATGTGTTCAGTAAGAAATTACTGCTTTGAACAGTAAAAAAAATTGCCCTGAAATCACAATAACTTAGCAACTCAAAAGTACCTTTTCTATTTTTATGGGGTCCTGTAACAGGAGCTGCTTCTTAGCTGTGTTCCTTGGGAAGACTAAGAATTTTGAAATGTGGGAACTGGGCAATATATTTTGATATTCAGTTAGTGGGCTTGTCCGTGTAAGAGTTCTTGTCTTTCCTATAAATTTTTTATGCTTTGACATGGTTAGAATAAAACCCAGCTTACTCTTTGGGTATGTTTAACTGCTGAATAAGTTTTATTTCTACAACCTCTTTATTTGAAGATGATGTATTTTACTTCAAAAATATTAAATGTATTTAACTGACTTAAAACAGTTCTTTAATTATATTCCCATAATCTCTGTATTTTGGATGACATTTTGTGGATCAAAAATACTAACTTTGCAAATAATGGCATGTATGTGTTGCAGAAGTAGCAGTCTTACTAATGTGCTGGATTTATTCCACAACTTTTCTTTGCAAGTTATGTTTGTATCCAGCTTTGCATTTTTTTAATATGCTATTTGTTGTTTGCATAGATGACAAACTTAATTATAAAACTGTCTTCCTCAAAATAGTATTTAAAATGGTGAATAAATACTTTTTTCTTTCTTTTAATTAAGACTTCAAAGACTGCAGAAAGCAGACAGTTGCTGGCAGAGCAACAAAATGAAACCAGTTCAGGACACCGGGGACCAGTAACTCCAAAGGGACCTGGAAGGCCCAGACGACCAAAGAGACGTGGTCGACCAAGGATGGGTGGAAGATCCAGGTGTTCTGGAAGGCTTAGCAGACCTGGTCAGTCCCCTTCAAAGTCACTTAGTAGTGTGTCAGCAGAACACAATGTATTCAGAAGAAAAGCTAGGTTAAAAGAGGTATGGTTCTCTTCTGCAATTACTTCACAAGTGTCTTCCCCCTGCCCTCTTTTTTTTTTCCTTTTTTTTTTTAATCACTTATTTTCAAAAAAGATTTTGTTGGAATTTTTTTTTACATACTTGTGTACTGACAAGATGAAAGCCTAAGATGTCTTCTCAGAAGAAGACATTAAGTTGTCTTTTAAGAAAAAAAATACTTCCAGCAGAACAGTGGAAAAAGAGAAAATGGGATGTCAGTCTGGAAAGGGGCTTTTGACATGTAGATGTACTCTTGCTATCCTTTTTCTGGAGAAGGAAAGTTACTAGCCACTAATATCTATCTCCTCCAACACAGTAAAAATCACAAACTCAACTGGAGTTGAACAACATCAATAAAGAAAAAAAAACAACCAAGTCCACAAAGAAGGTCTTGGGGGAGGATAGAATGGGGATTAAAATCCATGCAACTAACACAGTTCACTCTTCTGTTTCCTATGTGTTGTAGATCCTTTATGGCTACTAAAGCTACTGAGGTTGCTGTTCTTTCTATGAATTGGCAACATCTGTGGGACTGAGTTTTGTCTTTAGATGAGTAGTAACTGTTCTGAGGTGTTCTAACTTAACGTTTTGGTGTTAGTTTGCATCTGTTCTCCAAGCTGATTAAACATAGGGCATATCTTTCAGAAAAAAAGTAGTGATATGTTATGTTCTGCAAATGGGATGCATAACCTGTGGGCTGCTTTTTCCTAATAAACTCATTCTGGCTTTTGACAGTTAATACAACAGTGTGATAATGAAGACTTAATGGAGCTGGCTCTCCCACGTCTTACAAAGCTTGTTACAGTGTATGAATTTCTGTTGATGAAGGTGAGTTTTTATGTAAAAATGTTAAATTACTTTTGGGACACTTTCATTAGTATACATTAAAAGATTCCTTTAGAGACATAATTGAATTTCCTAAGTTGGAACTGTATGGCACGTAGATGTTCCACACATCACTTCAGTCTTACAGAGGCAAAACTCTGCTAGGTCTCAACACAAAGCCTTGCTTTTTGCTGCCTGGTTCAGTGGCATTTTGAACATTCCATAATCTTTTGACTTTAATGTTTCTGTTTTAAAATGTTGAACAAAACAAACTTGACAGATTTTAATTTCATCTTTTTTAAAATACAGGAGAAACGAGCCCTTTTTTTTTTTCCCCTCTTATTTCTAGGTTGAAAAAGGATATCCAGCCAAAGCTTACTTTCCAGATGTGTATAGGGAATTTGAAGACTTGCATAACATGGTAAAGAAAATGGCTTATGATCACCTCAGTAATTCTGATTCTGTGAGTTGCCAGCAGCCTGTTGAAATAAAAGATGCTAAGGTAATAAAGCACTGTTTGGAACCATGATTTTTTTTCCTTTGTCTGCTTTATTTTAGATGCATTGCATTTTTAATTTTCTCTGATAGGTTTTGTTGTGCTGGTGAATTTATTTGAAGAAAACGTGATTTTTGATTAGCAAAAATAGTCATTATTGTAAAAAGTCCAACAACTTACCAAGAAGAAATAAAGAAGAATAAACTAGAATTGTAGTTTTATGTCAGTGGATACAACTAGAAATATAAAAAGCAATTCTAGCAGTGCTGATACCTGCCTTGCATATCTAGGGTAGTATGAAGCTGCATGTTACTGAAAGGTGTATTTGGCATTAACTGCTGATAAAAGTACATCCTGATGTTTGATAAGGAAGGAGGGTCTATATTTAAAATAAGTGACCTTGATTTAAAGCGATAAGTAGTTTCATTGCAAAATGAGGACAAACTGAATGCATCTATGCAGTTCATAGTCATAACTAACAAATGTGAAAGGCAGTGAACACGTTAATAAAACTGCAGACTATTATTTTAGTGATTTCACATTTGTTGTTTGTGAAGCTGCATCTAGAAAGACAGATGGAACCTCTTTCTTTTTTCCCTTCTGTGTTAATGTGCACTCTTAATATAGAATGATGCTCTTTAAAAAAGAAAACCAAAACAAGACTAAACCAAAACCCAAAACAACCCTACCTTGATAAGATGAAACATAGGAGTGGAATGTGAGGAGGGGGGAAAAGAATCTTTAACCTACTCGGAGATACTCTAAACAGGAAGACTTTAAATGTTTTTTTATATGATAGCCTCAACAACCTTCTTTATTAAACTCTGCTCTGAGTAACTCTCTCTGGATTCTATATATAACCATTGTACTCCTGATTCTTTTGAGTTTGCCTGTTAATAGTCACCTTCAAATGAAGGTCATGTATCAATGTGGAGGCTGGTAGAAAACAGGGGAGTCTAAATACTTGCAGTGAGCCGTGATGACTGTCAGGCTACACATTGTGTAGTTCTAGTTCAGCTTTAAGAGAACTAATCCACATTTCAGCATTTATGCATTCAGATTTGAGAGGTTAACTTTTACTTTTTTCCCTACATCTGTTTTTAAAGGTTGCTGAATCGCTGGGAATTACAGAAATACTCACTGGAGAACGAAAGACAGAAGGTGCAGACTCTTGTTCACAATGTGTAATTAAAATGGTTAGTGAGCAAGTGCCTGTGGAGATACTGGGACAAAAACGGTTAGCTGAGGTATGGAATACCTTTGTGAAAGTTAAAAGTGAAACTGAGACAAATTAAAACTTGTTAAAACAAAATCATATTAGTATTATCTGACTTGGGTTAAAGTATGGCTTTTGTGGTGTTCAGAAATACTTAAAGTACTTTCTACTGTGGTATCATAGCAGGGCCTATTAACTAGCACATTAAATATGTACTTTGGGAAGATACTTGGTAGCATTCAGGACAGAATCTCAAAGGCTTACAGGTAATGTCATGATATGGGGATGGAAGGATTTTGTGGAGATTCTAGTAAATGGGGGCCCAACAAATTCCAATAACTTGTGTTGGAGGAAATGGCCTAACCTACAGCAGGCTTGGACATGGGAGAAGTGGTTGCTGTGCTAATTGGTGGTAGATAGAGGGGCACAAAAACAGTTCCTTTCTTTCTGACGAGTCGCTTGACCAGCTTTAGTCTGTCTGCAGTTTAGCTGTAGCAGAAAGCCGTGTTTGCTCTTCTTGGATGTCACATCTCTGTGGTTCATCCCCTTGAATTATCTACTTTTTGTTTAATCCAGAGTTGTTCGTGGTGGTAGATAAATTAGACTAGTGCTTTTTTCATTTTCTGCCTGATAGTGTTTTCTTCATGAACCAAACAATGCTGGGCAAGCTGTGCCTGTATTGAAGCTGGACAGAGCTTACAGCAGGTTTCATGGGTACAGCTAATCACAAAGGCTCGAGGAAATCCTGTAATGTTGAAGCAAGGCCAGATTATTTCAACCAAGAATCAGAAGTAATTGGTGGCATTTTGGCAAAGTGTGATAGCTGTGTTTAAATCCTTACCTTTTAGGAAGACCTGTAGCATAAATCCTGTTTTCAAGCATCATCAGGTTCAGCTTCCCCAAAGTGCTCCACAATTAGTTTGTGATCTTTTCCAATATTGTCAACTGTTATGGTGGCAGCCAGTTAATCATCTCTTGTATTGACAGAACTCAGGGGAGGAACTGTTGCCACCAGCCAAGAGGACCAAGTTAGAAGACATAACAGAGAATGTGAATAATGCTTATGCCAGTCAAGATGAAGTGAAAGAAAAGAGTGGGAATTTGTGTACACTGTTTGAAAAAGATGGTAACCTCTTCACATTTACCAATTCTGTTCTGTTCATACAGGAGCTGAACAAGTCTCTTGTTCTTCAAGCTACCATGGGTTTTGTCTTGGAAGTTTCTTTTCTTAACTTGTTCCCCAGGTCCTTCAAAAGCAGTAGTTTAACTGGAAAGGCCTCATGGATAATGCAGACCACAGCAGTAGTTCAATTCTGGATGCATGATAATCCAGTTATTGATACTACTGCAGTACTGTGAGCATGGTACTGTCCTCTGCTGTGTGCTTCCTGTCCATCCCATCCCTCATAATGAGGATGGTGCCATGACCATTGTGTCAGCCGTGGGAGAGCAGAGGAAGAGGAAGCAGAGTGTGTGTCCTTCCTCCTTGGCTCAGCAGGCTGCAATAGCAGAATTACCAGAGCTTAGTGGATCTTGGGGGAGTGCCAGTGCAGGCTGCCCCTCAGATTGGCAGGGTAGCAGTGAAAAGAAAGAAAATCTCGAGTAAGATGTGTACATCAGTACCATCATCTTGCTTTGTAAATGCCTTTTTCTGCTGTTGCTGTAAGCAGCTTTGCTCTTGCCCTTTGCATGTCTTTCAGTCAACGGTGGTTTTTGTTTCCCCCACTTAGTTTGTTTTTCTTTCTCTGTATGACCATGCTTATTTCTTGCTGTACTGTGGTTTTTTTCTGGGATATGAGTTTTCAAAATTTTTTTTTTCACTTGTATCTGCTAGTCGGGCTTTTGCTAGTCTACAGTGCAAAAAGTTAAAAATAGTCCCTTCTGCACTGTTAGGCCTCCTTTGTTGTGCAGTGATATCTTTCATAACAAAAAAACCCCAAACCAACCTACTTGTTCCTTTTGACCTGCAATAATAAAAACTGGCAGGTCATACTACTGCATCTTAGTAGTTATTGTGATCTGGCACTTGGTCCAGGTCCAGGAATTGGTAAAACACTGCATTTCTAGTGTGTTTTACCTTTTCTGCCGCAGGAAGAAAGTGCTGCTGGGGCTGTTAGCACAGTTAATTAATATGTAATAACTTGATGAAATGTCTGAGTCCAGGATGAGCTTAATTATCAACAGAAATTTTATCAAGTTTAAATGCTTCTGTCAGCTTACTAATGGTGATGGGGATGAGCAGCTGACAAGTTTGTGCCCAGTGAAGTCTTTATCTTTTAATGTTACTGACTGCATGACAGATGGAAGACAATTGAGTTTGACTTTCAGACCAGGTTGTTTTCAGGATTAACAGAAAAATTATGCTTTTTAATATATCTTACCATAGAAATACTGATAATATATCATTATGCAAAAATTCCTTAAGTATTTTTATACTGAATTTCTCATTGGGAAGTTCTGTGGAACTTGTAGGTGCTTCAGGTTTGCTAATTTGGGGGAAGAAAGCAGGGAAGTAGTCTAGCAGGGAAGTAGTCTAGCTTTCCCTCCAAAATTATTGCTGAAAAATAGTTTTCTGGTCATGCAATATTAGATTGCCCAACAAAACTATATTTCTTTCCCCTTTTCAGGTTTTAATCCATTAAATGGAGAAATCCTGCTTTCAGAAGATAGGCATATCACTTGCTGCACAACTGGAAGTACATTACCAACAGCAGAGGAACATAATTCACTTGCTGATTCAGGAGTTAGCATCGCTGCTGAAAATTCAGGTACCTTCTCCCAGACCGTGGAAATGAGGATAGAATATTCCCAGCCTGTGAACATACAGGGACCAGATCTGGCGGGTGACGCACCCCTGGTGCACACTGAGGTCGTGCTGCCTGCTGAAGCAGATGGTTCACCAGAGCTGGTTCAGGGGCACTTTGTGAGCGAGAATGTGGTGGGTGGACTGGCAGCTCCGGAACTTTGCAGCTCCGTGTCGGAGCATGCAGGGGGCAGTCAGAGCACTGACTTACCAACCAGTGAGGAAAATGGCCACAATCAAAAATATCAGGAACTGCAAGAAGAAAACCCTAATTTTGCAATTAAAGAACATTCTGAGCAACTTTGTAACGCTGGTATGACTGACGAGATGCAGGAACTTGAAAAGGTTTTTTCAGCAAACGTTGTGCCAATAAACTACCCACACAGTGCTCAGGCTGAGTCGCACCCAGACGCTGTCCAGGGAGCCTCCCTGTCTGCTCATGTGAACCATGAAAATGCTTTTAAAAACCAGACTGACTATTCTTGTGGCACAGAGGAAGCACATGAGCTGGCGAATACAGTAACTGTAGATGAAACTGTAGCTTTTGAGATTTCCGATGAGAGCCATGATTTTTTGTCTCAGGGACACGAACAGATTTTTATTCAGACTTCAGACGGGCTTATCCTGTCTCATCCAGACACTGCTGTTTTGTCTCGGGCAGAGGGCATTGTTATTGTAACTGATTCCAGCGGTACTACAATGCACATTCGTACACCTGAGGGGATACCTTTGGAAACTGTGGAAGCACTACTGGCAATGGAGGCAGGTGGCCAAAGTGAAGACATTTTGCTCTCGCAAAGTGAATTGGAGCCATAAATTAGAAAAACCCTATAAGCTTTCTTCTGGAAAAGACTGATTATAAAATGTATATTTTTCTAATGTGAATACTGAGATAATTGAAATTTAACTTATTTGTAAACTGTTTCTATGCCCTGTACTTTTTATAACTTATGTTTATATAAATCTAGCAGCATTGCAACCAAAAATTCTAGAATTAACATTGTTCTATTTGCTTTATATGTTGGGGATGGGTGGAAAGTAGAAATCTGTCAACCCTAAAATTGTTGCACTGTTCCCTTTTGTTACCTAATTCCTTCTCTCTCTCTAGCCATCTAAAAATGCAGTAAGTTGTACTGCTGTTCAGCAGTGATGTGCTGTGTACTGGCAAGCTGTATATGGGTAAAATAAAAGCTATATTAAAAATGTGCATTTTCTGTGCCACTGAGGTTACAAAACACTTTTTGGTATTGCAGTTTTTCGAAGTGTGAATATTCATTAGCATCTAGACTTGATGCACATAAATCTGCCTGGAAAAATGGGCAGTTTTAAGTATAATCCACAGTTGGGCATTACAGGAACAATGTGACAGTCTAGCTGATCCTTACTGAAATAACCATCCACAGAGTTAGTGACAGAAATAGCCTCAAACAAGATCCGATTTGTACTGAACTGCTGGAAATATATTTAAGTTTTGTGTAATGTTCATCCACACCTTTAAAAATTGCTGCTACTTAGACAAAAAGGGGAAGGTGCATAACTAGTGATCTGATTTTCCTTAATGAGGTACCAAATTCTCTTTTGCTTTAGTCTGCAATGGCCTATTTTTGTGAGACTGGTATTACACGTTTTTCCTTTCACATGATGCATCCTTTATCAGTTCTACCCTTTGACCTTCCTAGTAATTTCACACTGCCTTGCACTGTTTAATCATAATACAAAGGTATCTGTGACTCCCTGTTTCTCTAGGCAGGGAGAAAAGTTGGCAAATCACTTGGCAATGGCTATCTCGTATTTTTGTCATACTTTCAATACGATCCTTAGATAATGTATTTTTGTGGAGACCTCCCAGCAGCTTCTTGCCCAAGGCACTGTCTTGTCTTCCAAGAAGTTTTAAGAGGTGAAAAAGAACAGTGTTGAATGAGTAGACATTGCTGTAAATTGGTAACATATCCTTAAAATGTGTGTGTCACCTCATTACTAAATAAAGGAGGCTCCTGAGATAACTGGACAAATCCACTAAGGACCTTGATCTGCAGGAGAGCTGTTTTGTTGATAAATCAAATATGAACACAATTTTTTTCATGGTATTGTTACTGAAGAACAACACAAAAAATTGAGTCTAAACAGGAGAGAGAACAACTTAGAGGTGAAATAATCTATGTCCCTTTAACGTAGCTGGTTTGGTTTTATTTGTTTGGTTGGGTTTTCTCTTGGTTGCCTAAGTAGAAGATGAATTTGATTAGTCAAAGCACTGCCTTTTAGGTGTGGTTGTGAAAGATGCTCTGTATTAATGAGCTCCTGTCTGGTGGTTGGGTTTATGGTGTAGTGTTTGATTTGGGTTTTTCCCCATCTTTGTTTTATTAGGAGGTGGTAATGGCCAGAGGATACAGTCCTACCCTGTAAGTGAAGGTAGCATATAAAGGCAGATTCTGCTGGTCTTTCAAAGTCTTTGATTGCAGTGAGCAATTCTTTATTACACTCTTTTGTACTGGCTGTCTAATCACTACATCTGAAGGCTTCAAATATAACAATCAACTGCTTAGAGCTATAATGACAAAACATCTCTGCAATGATTTTGCAGTAATCTTCCCATGTCTGACAGCAATCAATAAGCAAGGGGGTCTGTGAATACGAAGACCTCTTCCTGAAGAGCTTATTTCCTCTAAGAAACAAGCAAACCACAATTTCCACCTGTGCAGAAAATGAATATTTGCTTCATTTCTGTCTTCCCTATTGATTTGCACATGCTGGGAAATACAATACACCTACTCCCATCTTAAAAGAACAATCCTATATGTGAACCAATCTTTTCTCCTTGGAAAATATTTTTGAAGTATGAAGGTGTTTCCATAGTGACACGGGTCTGGCCCTACTCAGATAAATTAAAGTGGCTGTTAAACTAGGTGGAACACTTGCACTGAAAAATAATAAAACCCAACAAAGCTGTTCCTAACTGATTGTGTTCTCCTTGAGCTACAGCAGAATTGCTTTTTAGACACTAGAAATTTGGGCTAAGAATAGAACTCTATTAGCTGTCAGAAAGAACCTCGTTCAACACAGCAACACGTTGAGAAAACTTTACCAATTCGTGTCTGTCTGTTCTGTTACTGCAGCAAACTTATCAAGCTTATGAGGTTTCAGCCTAGAGCCAGTTAAGTAAGTGATGCTGCTTTAGCTATCAGTACAGAGAGGCAAACGAAAATCACTTGATATCAGTAGCAGTAATCCAAGGAAAAACTCACAGAGCCCTGTGAGGTGGAGGAAACAATATAGGATACGGCCCTGACTGAAGGAGGTCTTCTATTTATTGAATAGATGCTTTCATGAAACATCTCTAAGAGAAAAAGTTAAAATTAATAAAGAGAAAAGACATTTTTATATGACTGTGGAATGCTGAGTTGTACTAAATCTTCCCAGCGTGGTAGTTCAGGCTTGGATCACTCTTGAAGGGTGATGCACCTAACACCACCAGACTCAAAACCAAACCAGAATTTACACTATTGTCTACAACTGCATTTCAGAATCACATACCAAACTGTGTGGATCCTTTTGGATCCTGCCTTTTTTTGCCTTCCTCTTCTTCACTTATGAAGCCAGTACAAAAGCACTCGTCCTGTTAAATCATGCAAAAGACCCCCCATGAAAGATCATGAAGTGCTGAAATTCTATGGCCAAAGGGACCGTGTAGGTCCTTCAGATTGTCAAGACTTGGAAAGAAGTAACATTCTTTGCTGTAGCTGTCTATGTGCTTACTTCTTCCTGATTATAGGGGACTTAGCCTCCTACCTGTATCCTCTCTACTGCTCTTAAAACGGATAAAACAACCCAAACCAGATTGTCCCATGCAGAAACAGGAGTATCAGCTAAGACAAAATAATAAATACAAACAGAGAAAAACTTTTTTAATAAGTTTTACAAAAATTCAACTTACGTGGTAAACCTTGAAATTTGCCATTTCAGTTTCATGTAAGCATCACTAGAAGCCAGCCATGTAACTTTTGGAATTCTAGCACTTTCTGTGTCCTGTCTCCAGCAGCATGGCTTCAAGTAGCAGTGTGCTGCTGTTCTCAATGTAAGGCTGGTATAACCACGATGATAAATACACCATCAGCAGATCCTGGTCAGCAGAATGAGCTATGTCTTGTACAATTGCTTGCTTGAGTTGTAGTTCCTTCTTGTACATTTCGGAGAGCTTCAAAGAGACCTCGTCTGGAATGGATTAAAAAACCCAGCACATTGACCAGAATATATCAGCGATTCTCTACAAGTTAAATTACACTTGAAATATGTGGATCATTAAAAAATCCACCTACCTTACATAAGCTATTGCCCAAATACAGACACCTTGTTTTTTAGAGCATTAATCATGTTTTTACACTAGAATATCAAATGCTAAACAATTTCCTCAGCTTTGGGATATATTTTACACACATCTGATTTTGACATGAGTCCCCATTTAATTCTAGAATAAGCAGTGGTATTGGTTCTCAGAATCCACCAGAAAATTAGCAATTAGAATCAATAATTATCAATTATAGCTATTCCTCAAATAACTGAAATTTGATTTTAAAATCTGGTAATGCTATCCTGCAATACAAGCTTCACATTTTAGAGTCCCTACTGATTTTAGCTAAACTAAAGAATGCCCCCACATGCTGTCAGGCACTTCAGCAATGCATGATCACCAATGAGTGATATCAATAATGAAAAACAACAGCGAAAAACAACAGCAAAAACCCCAACAGACCAAAACTGAAGTAATGTAAAAACTAATACTGTTACTAGCTATGTTAGTAATACTGGCAGGGGGATTAAATGCATCTGTATAATAATCTTTAATTGTCTGACTTCCTAAAAAATAACCATACAAATTATTTTTAAAGAGAGACTGATCCTGTGTTTCTAACTTAGCCTGAACTATCACTGCCTGCAGAAGGATTTAGTCTTTCATGCAGTAGACAGCATCACTAAATGATTCAGTCACAATGGGTGTTTTGATAGCAGTTGTCTTTGTCATTCTTACCCTTTTAAGCTGACAGAAACTAATACATAAAATTCCTGCTAAATTGTGGTAGTGAAGAAGCAGGGCTTCACGTGACTTCCACTTCACAAAGAAGGCATTTGGTTTGCATGCAATCAGGCTTCTCTTGAATTCAGACAGTCTTAAAACTGGGGTAATACCAGTTGGGAGGCAGTACCTTTTGCCATCAAGTGAATGCTAAAAGAATTAACAGTAGACAGTAACATTTCTTTACTTGTCTTGACTGACACTGAGATCAGAGGTATTTTTCTTTGGCTGCCTGCAGAATTAACTGAGGTATAGCTTGCTCTTTGCATTCAAGGATTTAATTTCAGTGTCAAGCAGCTAAGCCTACAGCTTAACACCACCAACTTGCACATAAATCTCTCCCTTCAGAGGACGTGGCTGTTGCAGCTTGGCCACTGTGAGCTGCTGACAAGCTTAGTTCTGTGCTGTAACTGTTGCATGGCAGACAATGCCTGGCACTTCACACAAGCAGGGATCAGCAGTAACCCTGAGCCAAGTGGTGCATTCATGTGTTTATTGATTAGTCAATTGTAAAGGAGACATATACCCTCTCTCAGGCAAGACATCCAGATAAAAGGGTTTACTTTTCAGTCTTAAATTAGATGACATCAAAGACACAATGTAGTTAGCTAAGATAATCAATATTTTACTTACAGAAATATGGTGTGGGCCATGTATGAAAGAAGGGTGCTGTGCAATTCCCAGCTCCATGGTGGAATGCTTCCAAGTCACAGATTGCTTTAGTAGTCAAAGTAAGCTTTTCCATTTTCAGTTGTATTTTTGTCTGAAAAAATAATGTATGTGTAATCTTAATGAACATCTCAGGAACATCAGGCTACTATAATCTCAAGGATTTTTTAAAAACATGCTATTTATGAAGGCTATTTAGTTCTAAATCACAGTTTTTTAACTCCAGAGGGACATGACACCTGGAATCTATATATTTAATATGAGATATCTTGAAATTTTGAACACTGCAGATATGACTGATTTTGCATTCTTTTGTTTCCCTCATGTAGAAATAAACTAAAGCTTTCTGTCATTTTTTCTCTCTCTAGGTTTTTCCTATAGCAATTTAGCACTGGGGAAAAACATCAAACAAGTGTAGCACAAGCCCTATCAACATAGATTTTCTTACATTACCATGTAAAAATGTCTTAAATTTGATTTCAAAAGATCAGCAGCAGGTGAGAAAAGCAGCTCAAGCTACTACTGACAAGGTATCTAGGCTGATCTAACAGCCTGCTTCAAAAAACAGGTCATTCCATTCACTTGCTTCATGTTCACCTGACTTTGTGCATTGCTGATGGGGATGAATATTTACAACAAAATGGAGCTTGCAGGCAGTATCTTTAAGTCCAGCAGTTAAAATAGAGATATTTCTATAAATTCATAAGGAATGAAAAATAAAATAGATCATTGTAGTTATTTTTAGTATCCAATCTAACACTGTTTAGACTCGTATTACTCAGGAATAGTAAAAAATTGAATCAACACACTTGGTAGTCTGAATACAAAATTACCTCAAGGGAAAAAGAACCCAATGAAAAAAACACACAAATTACTGTTACTTTTTCCCCCAGCACAAAATTTGAGAGAAATCTAGCTAGTTTCCTGCTTTTTCTAAATACTGGATGACTGGTATGCTGCCTATGTAAAAAAAGGAGATCTACCATCTTTTTAATGGGCCTCCACTTTGGCAGAAGGCTCTAAAAGTTATTTTTAATATGAATTTTAAATTACAGTTTCAGGCAGAAAAATACAGTTTGTTTCTTGTCAAACTGACAGGTGGCATTAATTCCTAGCAATGGATCCAGAAAAAAAAGGGTTACATAATAATTATCTTACTCCACTCTCTAGAGAAGGAGATCTGCACAGCAAATGCAGGTAGGCAGACTAAAAATATAACTGCATTATGTCTGATCAAAGACAGCTGCAAGGATATGATGGCAGGTAAAGCACTACTTTATGCTTTGTTGTTTCTTTTGTTCTAAACAGAGAGAATATCCAGTATGAGAGAATATGTGCAGTTTTAGAATGCATTCTTTGTACAACTTATTTCCAGATCACTTTATAAAGGGAGGAGTAGAATTATAAACAGAAGGCAGATGTAAAACCAACTTTCAAATTTACCGATCAGGCAAATAAATGGTGCATGCTGGATTTATAATCATTTAGGTTTGAAGCCAAAGAACTATGAAAGAAACCCCCAATTTTCTGTCTACAATAAATACTGGAGAACATTTCCTTATGTCATATTTGAGCACACTTGGAACTGATTCATATCGACTAAGATTGGAAAAGGAGCGTTACCATCTGCTTTAAGGTCTCGAGTAATTCTGCACAGCAATTGTCCAGTTCTTCGTTGTATCTTGGGGTTGGCTTTTCAGGTTCTGTGACACTGTTATCACATGCTATCTCCAGTTTTCTGTCTTGAAATCTAAAATAGAAACATAAGGCAGAGTAAACAATTGCATATAGGTTTACTTGAGCTGTGCAGATTTAAAATTCATGTGGCCTGATCCTACAAAATCTCTCTCTCACAGATTGTTCGTGAGAATACCTACATAAAAACTGCACAAGGCCATGAGAACAAATAGGGATGACACCACAATCCTCAAGAGAAACACAGACCTACTCTACCTCAGAGCATGTGCTTGAAAACAGTGTGCTTGCAGGTGTTAAGATAACACTTTTTCCCTCTGCCCCTGTGTTGGAGGTTGTTCTCCCATAATGGAAAAGGTTTGCCCAGGCTTCATCTGCTCTGGATGACAACCTGGTGCCTCACCACAAACTCATATTTGTGCACAATTTAAGCCAAAACATTCATCTGTGAACCCAGAGCAGCCAATGTACAGACACCTACCCTGCCTGGCAGACTTTAGAGGGAGCTGCTAGAGAGCAAAAGCAACATCTGGCACCATTACAGCAAAATACTCCTCAGCTTGTACCTGTCAGAACCCTGTCAGGCAAACTCTTCAGCTGTCAGGACTCTGGAGAAGCTTCTTCTCACAACCCTCTTAATTAGGTTTTTCTTTACAGTATCAAAATAATAGCTCTACCAAAGTGAGGTGGTTTTGGTGGTTTTTTTTTTGTTTTTTTTTTTTTTTTTTTTTAGTTTTTCACCTTTTTTGTTGTTTTGTTGGTTTTTAGTTTTGGGGGTTTATGTATGGTGGTGGTGTGGTTTTTTTGTCTGTTGGGGTTTTTTTAAGTCATTACTGTTAAAACTTTTTTGTCTGTACAAATCACTGATTCTTTCTTCAAATCTGTTGAACTTTTCGCTTGAGTGAAACGTGTAAAATATGTAAGAGAGTAAGGGAACTCACGTGGGTGAGATTTATAGATTTTAACTTTGTGGATTATATAAGTATTTTAAATATCTGTTATGTTTGACTACGTAAAAGAAATGTTTTCCATTTCTTGCAAATGACATTACTTTATGAGATTACTTTAATCTTTATGAGACATTTATTATTTGAATATAAATAGTTTATGTAACCCAAAAGTGCAGCTGCTGAGTTTGATCTAAGAGCTAGCTTACCCACTGTGGCATGTTTTCTCTCCTGTCTCCAAAAAGAACTTTTTAGTGAAGAAAACAGATTAATCTCACAAAAAAGGCAATCTTTACACTGTCTTTATTTCTGTGTATTAGCATACTTACTGCTCACTGATCTTCATGTTGACTATTTTGTTTGCCACAGTAAATCCATTATCATTCAGTCTCTCCCATTTCATCATTAAATTATGCCAGTCTGCTGCATTATCTTTAATTTTTCTTGCACTGACAGATAAAACAGGCCTTCTTGGAGTACTATCAGCAGGACTTTTTGCTGTATGAGAAAATAAAGATATTGAAGCCATTTAAAGCATACAGAAATAAATCAGTGTCCATCAGCAGTTTGTGTGAATGATTTCCATGCTCTACTGAAGAATATTGATTAAAGTAAAACAGAATTTACATTAACTGTCTCTGGTCATGAAATCTAATTCCTCATCTATCAGTCTTATTACTATTTATAAGAAAACAAGGTTATTTAAAGAACACGAGCACATTCTGCATGTGATATTGCAGCACGGACAGCAGCATCTTTGCAGAGCTGACTAATCTAGCAGTCTTCTGACAGTCAAATACTAATGCAGTATAGGAAATCACGGCAACAATTACTGCATGCCTCCAGTGCTCATGCCATGAAAAGTATGAATTAATTCATGGCAACACACGAGTTGGAAGAGTTTGGGGGAAGGCTGAGTGCTGCTGCAGACGGTGGGCACTTTACTGCTTGAGCACAAAGCCCACATCTCACGGTGTCTCCGTGGAGCCCAGAGAGCAACAGGGACCTGCAACACATCCCTCTGAGCACACGAAGCAGCCCCACCTTCACACAGCAGGCACTGCCCCAGCAGCCAACGCAGGGCTCCACACCAAGCAATAACACCCTGCCTGCTCGTTTGCTGGCTTTAACTTTTATCCACAGAGACGCCCGAAAAGTGGTCCCAGATGTGAAGGCCACACATAATCAAAGAATGGATCAGGCTGGAAGGGACCACAGTGGGTCAGCTGGTCCCACCCCCTTGCTGAAGCAGGGTCATCCCAGAGCACAAGGCACAAGATTGCGTCCAGATGGTTCCTGGATATCTCCAGTGAGGGAGACCCCACACCCTCTGTGGTTAATCTGTCCCAGTGCTCGGTCACTGCGCAGTAAAGTTCTTTCTCATATTCAGATGGAGTTTCCTGTGCATCGGTGTCTGCCCGCTGCCTCTTGTGCTATTGCTCGGCACCACCGAGCAGTGCCCCGCTCCATCCTCTTGGCACCCCCCCCTTCAGATATTTATACACACTGATGAGGTAACACACATGGTGCGACACGGGTGTCCTCCGCTCCTCCCGGGGCACCGCCCACACCCGGGCGTGACAGCGACATCCCGGCGGGCTGGCGGGGCACCACGGGCACATTAAACCTCGTTAGCTCACCAAGGAACCACCAGGACCCGCCTCCGGCTGCTCCGGCTGCTCCCCCCTCTCCCTCCCTCTCCCTCCCGCTCCCTCCCGCACTCACCCGCCATGGCGGCCCCGCCGCCCGCGGAAGTTCGCTCACGTCCGGCCCCGCCCAGCCCGGCCCCGCCGAGCGGCGCAGCCACCGGGGCCGCCGCCGCTCCGCCGCCTCGGGGCCCGGGCAGCGCCGCTCCCGCCGCCCCTCCGTGACGGGCCGCCCCGCGCTCCGGAGCGGTGAGTGCAGCCGAGCCTGGCGGGACGGCCGGGGGGCTGCCCGGCTGTCGCTGCCCTCCCCGGGCGCCGCCGGCGGGGCCTGCCGCGGCCGCCTGTTGCGGGCGGTGCTGCTGGCCGGCCCCCGGGGCTCGGGCAGCGCCGGGTGAGGGGGCTCGGGGCGGGGGCTCGGCGGCTGTTCCCGCTGCTCGAGGGGCTGCGCCGCCCGCCCCTTCCCGGAGCGCTGGGTCTGGGCGGTAAATCCGGCATAAGCCGAGGTAAAGCCGGCGGGAAGGCGAGGCGGCCCCGCGGGTGTCCGGCCGGGAGCCCCCGGCTCTGTCCCTGTCCCCTGGCGGGAGCTGCGGCCCCGCGGGGGGCGAGGAGGCACCTGTTGGAAAGGAGTGTTTTGGAACATCTGTCGGAATATGGTCGTGCGTCTGAGGAAGGGAGGTTAAGATAAAGTGTAATAATGGCTTCAAACTGAAAGAGGGCAGGCATATATATTAGGTATATAATAGACATTAGGTATATGCATGGTATTAAGAAGATGGATATATGTATGATATTAGGAAGAAATTCTTTACTGCGAGGGTGGAACGGGTTGCCCAGTGAAGCTGTGGATACCCCATCCCTGGAAGTGTTCAGGGCCAGCTTGAATGGGGCTTTGAGCAACCTGGTCCTAGTGGAAGGTGTCCCTGCCCATGGCAGGGGGGTTGGAACTGGATGATCTTTTAAGGTCCCTTCCAACCCAAACCTTCTAGGATTCTATGAAGGATTCCTAGGGAAGATGAGTGTACTCATCAGCATGAGTACAGCCAGGCTTCCCTGGCTTCTCTTGGCATACTGGGATGCACAGTGACACTGGATTCTACTTCTATCCTTTCCATCTCTTTTGTCTAGATTTGTTCGTTGGTTTTACAGTCTATTTTTTATTATTTCAAAGAGAAAATAAACAAACCTCATTTCAGCCAAAAATTCATGAGCTGTGTAAAGCAAAGTGTGTGTTAATCAGGTAACCGTGACCTGTGTGCTGCTGGTCATTTGCCTGAGCACAGGACACAAGAAATCAGAGCTCCTTCGGGGGTGTGTGCATCTGTGTTCTCCCCTCTACTTGGCAGCAGTTTGCTGTAAAAACCTCTGGTGATATGGCAGTCAGGTACCCTGCTCTGGAGCTAAAGGTGTGAGAAGTATTAGAAAAGAAAACAGCTTTCCTCTTTAGTTGGCAGGATCTAGTTGAGAACAGAGGCTGTTGTGTTTAGCTGTGGTCATAGATATGAGTTTGTCTATGCTCTGAAGAACTTAAATGTAAGTTTTTATGCCACAGATTAAAAAAAAACCAAACGGAGCTGTTGTCCCTCTTGTCCAAACAGGACACTTGGGCTCAGAGAAATGCAGTGACAGCTTAAGCTTCCCGCAGTCCATCTGTGGCATACCCTGGCACTGAACCTTTAACCACTGCCTGTCTGCTGAACCAGGGGATTATCTCTCTCTTTAGCTGCCTCTGTTAGGCAGCACTGAACCTTATTCCTGTTCCTGAGAACAGAGAAAATAAAATTAAAAAGTCTGCTTTTCAGAACATAGCCTTGAATGCAGTATTTGAAAGCATGTTGTGAACTTTGTGAAATGAGAAGGAAGAAGGACTGTCTGCCTGGTGATTGTTTTTGATGTGGTATTTTTCTCCACTTTATCTCTGCTGCAGGACAGCTGCTTAGCACAAGCTGATTTGCCCTGTACAGCTGTTATGTACTTCAGAATAACTGTGGCTGAGTGAACAGAGAGAACATACACATCCAGTTCCAAAATCTACCTGAGAAAATAGATTATATCCCCTGTTTGCCTTGGATTAATGAGGTAGGAAAAACAGATAACAATTAATCCTAAAACTGTTAATAAAGAGGAAGAGAGTCCATGTGATGCACAACTGTCATTAGAGGATATTGAAGACTTTAGAATCAAAAGCAGAGAATTGTGGCATTTGTGCAGGTGTTTTGAATGTGTAGGCCACATGGGAAATTTTCTAGTCCCTTGTACATTTGTTTTGTATACATAAAATTACTTAATTACTAGTGTTTTTAGTAAAGTCATGGGTTTGAGCTTTTAGTTACATGTTTTTACACAAGCAGTGCAAGTGTTCTGTTAGTCTGTAAAAACACTCAAGATGAAACTAATTTGTGTATGATGGCAAAAAATTATAGTTTATGAATAAATTTTTACATTTTTTGATTTTACAGGGTGAATGGATTATAGAGAAAAAAAGTGAATTTCATTTTATTACAATTTTGTCGTCAGAGAATATTGAAATAAGATTATATATTATATGAAGAGTGAGAACCCTAACCTAACAGCAGTTTTTAAACTTAACTTAGTACGTGACAAGAAATAATTTCTCCCCTTGTTTTCTGTTGGTGGGAAGGAAAACTCTACCAAATTTTCCCTTTCTTTAATCTTTTTTTTTTTTTTTTTAAATTGAATGTAAACTTACAAAACATGCATCAGGTTGCAGATAGAGTTGTTGTAGAGGAAAGAGTAATAGTCTTTTTCTTGATAATACAAATGAGCATATTTCCGTAGTTTGTAAAGAATTACGAAGTTTTTAATGGTTTAGCTGAGCTGGAAGGGGAAGTGATGGAAACAGAGAGGATAAATTCTGAAGACTTGGAAGGTCCTTTGGCAACTGGGGAGCATGAGGTGGTTCCAGCTACAAGAGCAGCTTGAGATGCTGACAGATGTGGATTGTAGGAGTCGCAAAGGGGACTTGAAAAACAAAATACATGAAATTCATGAGACAGTAGCTGGGTAGTGGTGGAAGTTGGACTAGACAGAGGAAGATTTGTACATGTGAGATTCAGGACTGGATTTTATTCTCTCTGAAAAAAGGGGGAAAAAAAGAATAAAAGACCATGAACTAGCAAAGACCATGAACTAGCAAAATTACTAAACTTGCAAAACAGCCTATTTAGAACAGCAAATGGGAGACTTTAGCAGTGGGTTCTCTTTTTATTTAGTTGACTGTTGATAGAAAGTAGTAAGTGCTGAAGGAACAGGCAGGAAACCTAAAATAGTGCAAGGAAAATAGATGCTATGTGAAAACATTGTGAAAGAGTTGTGATGCACTGGGGTTATCTGTTAACCTACAAAACATCTCTGAAAGGAACTCTTCATTCAGAAATACTTTGGACGCATAAATCAGCAAATCTTTGTGATATTTTTGGAATAGGTGTCGTGAGAGGTTAGTAAACACTAAAGGGGAGTAGAATTGATTTCTTAGCTCTAGCAACCAGTAAAATTTATCACAATTTAAGAACATCTAGTAACTGGTGCTAGCTTAGTTACTGGCAGTTTTTGTAACAGATAAAATATGAGCCCAGTAACCAATTTTTATTCCTGCAGTCTTGTCTGACATGGGCTTGCATGGGTAATGTCATGCAAACAATCCCTTTGGATTTAGTGGAGTTGTATGTTGATAGCAAGGGCCCAAAGCGAGTGTGCTGAATCCTCTTGCACAATAACTGAAATAGTTTGAAAATTGAGACATCTGAGCTTTTTGCAGTAATGGAGATATGAAACTAGAGCAGCTATTTTTTTTTTTTAATTTTGTTGATATACACTGTAAGCAGTGTGTGAAACTGCCAAACAAATGCCATTTTCCATCCTTAGAGAACTTAAAACTAGGCACAATAGGACATATCACAAATTACAGTAGGGATACTTCATGGAATAATTTTAAGTATTTAGAAGCATTTCTAGTGTCAATTAGTAGACTTCTGTTTTTCATTTCTCTAAGGAAGTTATAAGTTTGCTGAAGCTAAAGAAAATCTTCAACGTTAAGACTGTAAACAACCATAAAAAACTTTTGTCTTTACAGAAGTTCAAAATTCTTGTCTTGGAAAACTGCAGGTATTTTTGGCAGATTCTAAACAATTCTGTTGATTGGTCTTGCTCACAGCAAAATAAAATTCTAGAAGTGGAGGTTTCTTTTCTGTATTTCAAAGTCATCCATGAGGAGAACTGCTGCAAAATGTTCTCGTCAAGGTTGTTGCAACGAGAAAAATTCTGGGTTTAAATAAATATTTTGAATATTTTCAAGTTTGTCATGGTCATAGCAGCTTTTTCTGAAGAAACCAGTATGTTATTACTGTGATGAGCGATGGCTACATTTTTTTTCTCCTCAAAGAAGGCAAACAGACTCTTTGTTTCTGTTATTCTTAGATATTGTCCTCTAAGTATATTTACAGTGTCACTCACAAGCATGAAATTATTTGCTTATCCATAAAAGAAAACATGGACATATGGTACTTTTTTTTCTGTTTGCTCCTTATCTTTCTAAATACAGTTGCTACATGGATATTTTCCTGGGTCTGTCAAAATGGAATTTCTTCCATTTTTGCTTTGCCCCTTTCCTTCCACATTATTTTTATGTTTTGGTTATTATTTGATTATATAGCAGGTGTAGCTTTAAGTGAATTGTTTCTCAGCCATGTTTTTTCTTGGGCTGTGGGGCCTTAAGGAGTGGAGCACAAATACTAGTTTGCTGCTTTAATCTTACAGTGCTGTCTGACACAGTCAATGTCCCATGCTCTTGACACTGGTTGGATTGAGGGTAGAGGCTGCAGATAGATGAAGAAATATATCACGTGGGTTGTTCTGTGCCAGAGGCCTTGTGGTTCTTTCACTAGGCAGAGGAGAAGAAATACTGCATTTGAATTCAACTTTGACAAGCTTACAGCTGCTAGAAAAAGTGGTTATCCCATATTTAGTGGTTACCATGCATCCTTAGATGTTCTGAGAAATACACCTAATTGTTAAAAAGAAAGTTCTTCTAAGAATAACTACATTCACTATGAGAGTTTAGCTTGCTTTTCCTTTATTAAAAGCAAAAAGTGAGAATTTTTTAGTCCCTACTTGCTAAATGGTGGCTCTCTGTTAACAAGTAAATGACATGTATTTTGCTTTTGCCTTTCAGATTTCCTTATGTGGTCGAGTAGATGTGTTTATTTCAGCCTTAAAATTGCTGGTGCAAATCCTTGCTATGGCATCTGTGGCTTCACCGGTTATATTTAAGGAATTTTGTCCCTTATATTATCTCCTCAATGCCATTCCTACAAAGATCCAAAAAGGCTTTCGCTCTATTGTGGTGTATCTCACAGCACTTGATACCAATGGAGACTACATTGCTGTGGGGAGCAGCATTGGGATGCTTTATCTCTACTGCAGACAATTAAACCAGATGAAAAAATACAATTTTGAGGTAAATACCAACTTTTACTGTTATCTCTTCTGATGAAGCTGAGTTGCTCAGAATTGATCTCCTGTTTGTGTCTCATTAACTTTGTGAGTTCTTGGTATGGTTTCTTTCAACAGGGGAAGTGTGAATCTATTACTTTTGTAAAGCTGCTGAGTTGTTTTGATGATCTGGTTGCTGTTGGTACAGCCTCAGGTCGGGTTGCAGTTTTTCAGCTTGTGTCTTCATTACCTGGAAGAAACAAACAGGTAAATCTTTGCATTTGGCTAAACTTCTGTGAGGTTTAGTTTAGCCAATCCTAGTAGAGTGTTACTGTGATTCTTTGTAATAGTGAAACACAGCAAGTTTTGCCTGATTAAGTATCTGTGAATATGTTTTAGGCTTCATATGTTAAACTTAAATGTAAGCATGCTTTACATTACAAAAAATGTATTTAATCAAATATGCTTTTGAGAGATTTCTCCTGTGTAATAACTGATCAATTCAGTGGTGGGGTTTTTGGATTTGTCTTTAGGTTTTTTGTGCTAAATAAACGTTAGAAGGACCTCCACTTTTGTACTTGATCTCCAGTTAAATCAGGCGAAAGTCACTGAATAGACTTTGTGCCTCCATTTCTCTTCACCTCATTCCTGCATTGCTTTGATATTGTTTCACAGCTCCGGAGATTTGATGTTGCTGGCATCCACAAAAGTAGCATTACAGCTTTGGCTTGGAGTCCCAATGGAATGAAATTATTCTCTGGAGATGACAAAGGAAAGATTGTCTACTCTGCCCTAGACCTAGACCAGGTGAACATTTGTTGTAGAGACCTTAATTCACATTTACATTTTCCTAAAAGAATGCTTGTGTGTTTACATATCTAGCAGTTAGGTAATTGCTTAGTGTGGTGTATTTAATTGGATGGCTTTATTGGTATGTGTACACTTGGCAAAGTGTGTGCACACCCACATGACAACCACTGGATATCCTTCACAACTGCCTTACCTTTTATAAAAAGTAATATATATTAAAGGAAATAGTGATCCTTCTCTTTTTTCAAATTTCTGTCTGTATAACTACCGTATCTTCCTTCAGCGTTCAGCCAGTACTTTCTCTTTTGTTTTGAAAGGGTACTTTTGAAGAATGTGACTTTATAGATGAGGTCATTTTCCCAGAATTGTTCAGCATCTGAGTCTGGAGTGTAGAATGAAACTAATATTTGGGTGCTGCTGGCCTCACATACATGTTACGAGTGAATGGGATTTTTCTAACATCTTGTTTATTATACAGAACTGGGATGTCAACAAAACAAATGCTAATTTGAATTTCTATATGGGAGAAACATTTAGACAACATCTATCCTAATTTATCTGTGACTGTCCCTCGTGTGCTTTGACAGAAGGGTTTACATTGCCAAATGTAATGATTGTCTCAGCATTGTATGACCCGACAGTGGAAGAAAACATGTCCTGGAGCTTCTATTGATTCCAAGTGAAATGTGTTAGCTAATATTCCAAGAGAAATTGAATTTCGTGGTGTGCCACTGTGGCATACACAATCTCCCTCCCTCTTGCCTACATAAATGAACTCCACGTTTTAATATTAATTGAACTTTGGGCAACCAGAGTTCAAAAGCTTTCGTTTGTTTGTTTTCCCTTGGGCTTATAAATTTCTTCTGAGTGTTAATGACTACCTTGTATTTTTAGGAAGGTTTGACTTTTGTTAATTGTATGTATCTCCTAAAGGGTATTTGCAACTCCAGCCTTGTATTGGAAGAGCCATCTTCGATTGTCCAGTTGGATTACAACCAGAAGGTGCTGCTTGTCTCTACTTTACAACGCACTCTACTTTTTTACACAGAAGAGAAATCCGTCAACCAAGTTGGAACACAGCCCAGAAAAAAGTAACCCTCATAAAATCTTGATGCAGGCACATCTATTAATGCTAGCATTTCAGAGTGGATTACAGAGAGAGTGATCTAAGCAGTGAAATTAATACAACGCAGCAGACTGCTCATACAAAGTTAGTTACAGTAGCTCTGTGTGATCAAGCATGAAGTGACAGTTCTACCTATTTAGAGAGTACGTGTTTGCAAATATGTGACAATCGTATTTTCAAGGCACTATTACACAAAAATATTTTAAGATGTTTTCTCATGGTTTAAACTGAAATCACTGCCAGACTTCCTCTGCTGTCCCTCTTGGTTTACTGTGACTTGGTGTGAGCGAGCATTGTAATCAGGTCTGTCTAATGGGTGATGAAATATTTGATGCTAAAAGCAAGTCAGCATCCCGATTTTTCTTATACACTGAAGTGAATTAAAAGGGAAAATGTATAGAAAGCACTTAATTTGACTTGAAAACTAGGAACTTGTGTGGCTTTGACATCTTCTATTGTGTAATCTCTCGGATATGAAGGAAGAGGGAACCCAGTCCTAGAACAGCATGACTGACTATATCTGTAAATAGAGGACATTGACCCTTGAAAGAAGGTCCCTGATGTATCTGTCCAGGGGTTTGAATAGTAAGAGGGTTTTCCTGGGCGACAGTAATGCTGTTTCTGTGTATGAGAGATGAAGGTTTCAGCAGCTGAGGTCTGTTCCATGCTTCTTGCAACCAGAGGTTATCAGTTTCTTAGCGTTGTTTGGTAGTATTTTGCTTGTTTTTTATTCTGGGAGAGGGATGATGCATATCTCATATTCTGAGATGGACATAGTGCCATTAAGGCTATGAAGCTTATTAGGAAGAGTCATTTAATTTGCTTAATTGATGTAGTGTCTAACATGCAAAGCTGAGGGGAAACTGCTGTTATTTGAAAGCACTGCTCTTGTCTTACTGTATCTAAATTTGTACTTTGGACATTTGATTGAATATTTTAATCAAAGCCCTTTTCTTTTTGATAATTTACGGTTGTAAATTTGTACCATTAGTTTTAAAAATTGTTTCTAAGTTACGTATCTAGCTTTTAAAATAAATTCTTTTGCATTTTAGCACTGGCAAGTTTGGAGCATGTTTTATACCTGGCCTGTGTAAACAAAGTGACCTGACACTATTTGCTGCCAGACCTGGGCTTCGTCTCTGGAAGTCTGATGTTCACGGAACTGTTCAGGCCACATTCATTTTAAAAGATGTATTTGCTGGAGGGATAAAAACTTTTGAACTGTATCCTCGTTTGGAACCACCTGACAGAGGAAGTTACAGCTCTCCAGAGAAACACCTTGGGCTTGTTTCGTGCTTTTTCCGAGAAGGATGGGTGCTGACCTGGAATGAATACAGCATCTACTTGCTGGACACTGTGAACCAGGTAGATAAACCTTGTGGGTGCATGTTTTCTTTCTTTCTTGTTTTTGTTCATGATGTGCCATGAGACACTGTTTGGGTTATCCATTATACTACTGTGGTTTAACTGCTTACTTAAAATGACCAAAAAAAGACTTAATTCTCTCCCTTTTCAAGTTGTTATTGCAATGATACACCCACAAACTAGCTCGATATGTTATATATAAAAACTCCATTTATTTAAAGCTTTCAATTGAGGTGTTAATGTCATAATCAATTCTGATGCTTAGCAAAGCATCTAGAAATCTAAAATCTAGTAATTAATGCAAAAGGATTTTTTATGCTTATAAAATATGCTTGAAACTATTTATTTTTTCCCTTCTACTACCGTTGGTGTCTGCAAAAAAATAAGTACTACACTTTATTTGGTGTAGAGTGAGGTGTTGTTTATTTTGTCTTATTGAAAGTGCATATGGAAGGGAATACAAGCTAGTATCTTTTTGTCTAAATGTATTAGACGTTTGTACTATGGCATTCTTCTGCCAACAAATTGTGTACTGCTGAAGTTGTTATATTGTTGCTGCTAGCTGGGTAGAGAAAGTGAATATATCTGTGGAATTGAAATTAGTATAAAAATTAGTTACATTGTGATTAAAGGGCTCTTTCCTGTTGCTTTTTTCTATTTTCTTTCTTTTTGCTAAGATAAAAATCTTTATCCTTTAACTGCATACATTGATTAAAATCCAGTGAACAGTTTTGTTGAGTACCATGTTTTGCAAACAGTGTGTTAATCTGATGCCAATTATTTGTTTCTGTGTTGACTCTTTATAGGCTTTGATTGGTGGCTTGGAAGGATATGGTGATATTGTGTCTGTGTCCTGTACCAACAATGAGATTTTTCTCTTGAAGGGAGATAGAGACATAATAAGAATTTCAAGTAGACCTGAAGGACTGTCATCAATAGGTTTGTATAGATTAGTAAGCTTTAGTATGTACCTTATGGAACATGGTGCTTAGGCACTTTTTTAATATAAACCCAAAAAAACCAAAACCAACAAAAACAACCCAAAACAAAACAAACCTGCACAAAACTCTTCAGATTACTGCAAAAACCTACCAGGTTCTGTAGAGTTGCTTATCTCTTTTAACAGATTATATTTAGAAATCTGGTTTATCTGCTTATCTGCTGTTTTGGCTGTAGTGAGAATGGGGGCATTAAGAAATTAAATATGATTCCCTTTTTTTGAGAATGGATCAGCATTATCCTAATGAGGAATCTCTAATCTGTGCATTTGAGACCTTATTCTGAACCATGACACCGAAGCAGTTTGGATTCCTGATCATGGTTATCCCTTTACTGGTCAGTCTCAATAGCTGAATTGTTGATTCTGTGCCACCTGTCACCACCCACATTCTGGAGAAAATCTCAGCCTTCCTCAGAATGAAAAAGAAAGAACAGACAAATAAACCCAAAGAATGCTCGCTAAAATTCCAAAAAGAATTTGAGAGTTTCTTTTCATATTTGTTGCCATCTAAGTTCAGCATTTATGTTACTAGAACTCTCTGGAAGGGACTACTAGTGCATTTAAAACACTCCATCTTAGCTTTGTTTTAGCAAAATGCTAGTAAATATGCAATGAAGTCTCATTGAATGCTGGAGAACTTAACCTTCTTATTATTGCATGTTAGTGATAGCTTTAGTCATTTAAGCAGTTCTTTACTCACAGACTTATAGAGACTAAGTATAGTTTACAAGGAGCCTTCTTGAATTATATTTTATTTTAATCACCCCAGCAGTTTATTTGGTAGTTTTCCTTGATTTTTTTCAAGCTACTGAATGTTTGAATGAGGAAGGTAAAGATATAGGATGGCACTTCAGTGTGTGATACAATTCCAAGCTGCAGACCTGTACTTTCTTTATACATAAACATAAATTCAGAATTTTGCTAGTAGAAACTTCATACAGAGTTTGGGGGATTGATTTTACTAAAATGTTTTCATATAGATTAACCTACAGGAAGTTTACATTGCATGTGTGTGCAAATATATATGTAGGTATATACATATATATATATATCTTAAATATTTTGTGAACTTAGAATTTTTATTTTTTTTTTTGCATAAAGATTCTTTTCTTTCAATACTCTCCAAGGACTAAGCCCCTACTCACCTGATGCTAGTATTTATTCTTGAACTAGTATTTATACTTTTCTTTTGGACAGTTTCAGATGTGAATTTAAAATTATTGAATCCTTTAACAGATACGAGTCCTAAGTTGCTGACCCCATCATCAGTAGTTTCATCTGTATCATCCAGCCCTTCAGTGGAAACAGATAAAAAAATGGTTACTTCCCTTTTGGTTACTGGTGATAAAAATGGTTCTTTGGCGAAAGATGATCTGGAAACTCCAACGCTGTCTGAGAAGAGTTTTGATAGAATGGGAGACTTGAGCAATGAAATGAGAAAAAGGGGCTGCTCTGTAGTAAGTGAATCACGAAGCAGGAGCAGTTCTGTGAACTCTGTGGACAGTGGCTCGAGCTTTATGATGTGTGCAGAGCAACTTTCAGAAGCTCAGAGAGAAGGTCAACTTTCTTCACAACGGTTCAGCACCATCAGCTCTGAAGATTTTGATCAAGAACTCATTGTAAAGCCAATTAAAGTAAAAAAGAAAAGAAAGAAGAAGCAGGGTAGGTCTGGCAGAACTTTCCCTGTCAGTGCTTGTTATTAGAGCATGGTCACTTCTGATGCTTCACGGGAGAGAGTGTGTCTGTTTGGCATGCTTTGCTTATGTTGTATTGTCGTACTTCTGAAATAATTGAGGGGTCACTGTGGACCATTTCTGTTTCGGATGAAAGCCTGTTTTGAAAGTGATAAATTGATTAAGTCTTTTTAGATCTATTTGTTTTATTCTTTTAATTTTGTTTTGCTTCATTTAAACATGCTCAAAGTTCTAATGTATGGATTAATGGCAGCATGCAGTGGACTCTGTTTCCAGTTTCATGTTGGAATTGTGTAATATCTATTAATCCTATTCTGAATATTTGACAGTGTCTTTCTTATCTGTTGTTTTTTAGTTTGCTAAAATAGTGTGAGTACTTGATTGTTTTAATTGTTTACTATTATGGTGTTACAACTTGAAAATGTTTTGCTGTTAAGACTTTTATTGGCTTTATATATATCATTTAGTGTTAAGGTTGAAAAAAAAATCAGTATGTCGAAATTTAGATTTAGCTCTGTTCTTCCCCCAGTTATAAAAATACTTTAATCTCTTTGCATTGGAATTTGACTGTACTAATATTATTTACACCCCCCTTTTTTTTTTTGTGAGAACAGAAAGTGGGACAAGGAAAAACCACAGCTCTCTGGAAGGCACACCAATTTATGAGCGTCAGCTTTCTGGTGACAGTCCCCATTCATTGAATGCAGACTCCTTTTCCATGACCTCCAGCATAATGAGTGGCAGCATTGATCATTTGAGCACTGGATCTCCAGATCAGGAAAGCATGTTCAGTATGGAGTCCCATACGATCTTGCAAGAAGATAATGGTTCAGAAACTTTCAGTGTCCTGCAGTCTCCTGAGTCAGCAACTGTACTAATTAATGAAGAAAATGGAGAAGTGGTTGATTTGCAGAAACTTCCAAACAGTGACAGTGGCATGGGTACTTCAGCTATTATAGATACTTTGACATCTGCATCTCCTCTGATCCTCACAGAAGACTTGACAAGCGGTATTGATGGTGAATATAATGGTAGTGTGGTTTCTGCAAGCAAAGAATTCTGTCCTGGAAAGCTGAACCAAGAGGAGGAGCAGGATTTTCCTATGTTGTGTAAAATAGATGAAGATTTGGATAAAATGAAGCTGCAGGATACTGAAAAGTCTTTTGAAGGGCCAGACCTTACAGACCAGGCATTTTTGGAACGTGACCATACATTTGGTGTTCAGACATCACTGACACCAAAGGAAAGTGATGAAATTGGTAGGGAAGACCAGCAGGAGCTCTCCCTAATCCACAGCGCTCTGTCAGACCCTTCTGTGCTCCACTTTGACATCTCTAACGATGTTTGTTCAGATAACGCTTCCATTTCTGGATGGAATTTTGAAAGTGCAATCAAAGCTAAATCTAGTGCTAGCACTGCTGAATGGGTAGCAGACACTCATGAAAGTAAGACTGAGAAATCTGCCTCAAGTGATGAAGAGGATATTTATGGCCATGGATTACCATATTCATCCTCGGAGACCAGCGTGCCTGAAGCTGGTGCTGTGCCTGGCTCACAGGATGTGGCCAAGATAAGCGCCGATGAAATGGTGCTGTTAAAATCTGATCAGGTATTTGTTTTCAGTTTAGCTAAAGTACCTTTTAACTTTCAAAAGAAACAGCTTTTCAAAAGCAGCGTTCCTATAATTACTGTCCTTTAAATCTGTAGAGAGCAATTTTTTTCCGCTTCGTTCAAGTAAACAAGTAAAGCAAAAAGCCAAAAGCGACACGTAACTCTTACAAACTGTGATGTATCTGACTTCAGAATGGGTGATGTGTGCTTACAATGAAGAGAAGCTGCTCTGGCTGTGTTATTCCCAGCTCAACAAAAATCATGTTAGAAAGCCATCCATTACAGAGTGAGCAGTAAAACCAAGTCATGCTCAAGTACTGCACATTGTTTGGGTCTCCAGTAGCCCAAATTCTGTGTGAATGCTGTTCCCAAATTCAACTGACTTCATGGGGAATTAATGCTGATTATCTCACATGACTGGCTCCTGGTTAAGGGTTATTTTGCCTGTAAATACTCAAAATAAGGATTAGTCTCTGTGCCCTAGCCAGCAGTTAGAACTATTTAAAATGATGACAGTTTCTTTTTTTGTTATCCCTTTTTCCTTTATTGTTATTTTTCTGTTATCCCTTTTTCCTTTATTGTTATTTTTCTGTTATCCCTTTTTCCTTTATTGTTATTTTTATGTTATCACTCTTTCCTTCATTGTTATTTTGTGGATGAATGTTTCCAGAAACAATAATTCTCATCAGACTATAGAAAAGAAGTACTAAAAATTAATTGTAAAACCTGCAAAACTGCCAGACTTACTGGAAATTTTAGCAGAAGTCTGAAGAAGGAAATGCAGTTCTTCTAAATTAGGGGTTTTTTAGGTCTGTGGATTTTTTTTTTTTTTTTTTTTTTAGATCTGTAACAGCCTTGAATTGAGAGCAACCAAGAATTTGCTCATAAAGGCTGAGTTACAAGTTGTTGGGAACAAGTCTAGTAGCAACTGCAGCCCATACTGTAGAAGGCTCCTAGTTTCAGGTTATTGTGTTCTCTCACTGTGACATGTTCAGAAAGGCTCCACTAATCCTTTCATTGCAGGTCACGTGTGCAGTGCTTGAGTTCATGGCACACAAGCCATCAAAATTTCAGATAGCAGCCTGCAAACCAAACTTCTGCAAGACGTGGGTCCTGTACCACACAGAGAGTATTGGAGTTGGATATTTAGCTGTCTCTGCACTCTAGCTGTCTTGTTCCCTTTGCTCATCACTTCCTAGACAATGAATAATTTCCTGCACTAAAGACAGACTGTAGCTTTTTATGTATTTCTTTTTTGCACCTGCCATTTACTTTAAGTATGTGTTCTTTAACTAATAAGAGAAGATTTTCCACTTTTTGGAGGTGGATGACAGTGTGGAGGGGTTTGTTTTTTTTGCTAAAACTGTTGTTCTAGCAGTCTTATTGTGCAGTACATAGAGAACACTGACAGATGTAGTTTTTATTTTACACAAGGCAAATTTATTCATTGATTAAGGTTACTTAAGATTGTTAAGTTCAGCGTTTTTTAATCAAAACATGGGAGGTGCTGTACTTACATACCCGTTTTCTTGTGCAGTTGGAAGTCACCTGACACTGTTCTGACTGTACAGTTTTTAGTTTGCAGAGAGCTGGATGGGGTACTCTGGCCCTGGTTATGGCATCCTGAGCCTGGTTGTTTCAGAAAAGTACATTTGGTGCCTGGACTACCGAGGCAGCCTGTACTGCAGTGCCCTTCCTGCGGCCGGGCTGCGCTGGCAGAAGTTTGAGGATGGAGTCCAGCAAGTGGCAGTGTCCCCATCAGGTAGGTTGGTTTCTGCTGCACTGTCACCTCGAAAACTTGCATAAACTTGGGCATTTTCTTTGCTTTTTTTGTTTAATTAGATGAAACTTGTAATTTTCGAGATTACAGATAGAGTTCGGTGCAAATGTAATTTCCGCTTAGGCAGTTTATTGTTTTTTATTTAAGTACGATATTTATGAAAACTTGGTTGTTTATGGCTTGTTTCACATAAAAGTAATGTGTTGGTTTTGTTTTTTAAAAAAAACCCTCACAGTTACATGACTTCAGTACCTCTGCATCCCATGTTGTAGAGTAAGTGGCTGTCTTTCTAATGGGTTCACGTTGCATTTTGGAAGATTTTCAACCTGCGTTTGCCTGATTGAAGTGAACTTCAGAAGTAGCAGTTCAATGGTAGGCAGAGATGAATGAAGAGCTCCCTTTCTATACAAAACCTTGATTTTTGTTACAGAACTAGAGAAATTCTTTACTGTGGGGGTGGTGAGGCAATGGAACAGGTTGCCCAGAGAAGCTGTGGATGCCCCATCCCTGCAAGTGTTCAAGGCCAGGTTGGATGGGGCCCTGAGCAATCTGGTGTAGTGGAAGCTCTCCCTGTCCATATCAAGGGGAGTTGGAACTAGCTGATCTTTAAGATCCCCTTCCTCCCAAACCATTTTAAATTCACAAATTTAAAATTCTTTTTGTTGTAAATGTTGAATTGCTTTTGCATATGTGTGGATTTGTTGATTTGATTTCTTTTTAAATACTGAAGAAAAAAATGCCTTTTAAGGTTTGATGCATTTGCACATGAATTTGTTCTGAGTGGTTGGGAAGGAGGATTATGTTGGATTAAAAATAAGTAGGTTTTGGTTATCAACTTGTCACTTTTGGCCTTCCAGATTGTTCCAGGACTGGTGGGAAAATACAAGTTTCTCAGCTATTTCCATTACTTTGTCTTCTGCCTTGCTACTTCTTTTCTTCCCTGTTGTTTCTAAAAGCACATGTCAATCTTCCCTTCTCTCTGTAGGGGAAGAAAGAAATTCTATTTAATCTGTAGCTGACCTTTGTTATGGCTAAAACAATTTAGGAGTAGTTGTGCTAGGTGAGATCGTAGATTCATCCAGCTCAGTATCTTACCCGTAAGAGTGGTCAAAAGCAGGTCCCTGCAGAAAAGTCAAAGCAGTGGGCATGTGTGAAGTGTGCCCTTGGTAGTTTCAGGCTACAATTGGTGGCTCAGAGATTTCCTGGGCAAAAGGTTGTTCTTCTGTGTTTACTATCCTTCAGTTCTAGGAACTCACCCAGCTTTTCATTGAATCTATGGAAGCCATTTTTGCCATGGATGTATTAATGCAGGAGCACGTTAACCACAAATGTCAAAGTGGAATCAAATGCTACTTTGTGGAATTATTCAAAGGAGGTTAATATGACAATGTACTGTTCTGGTATGAACTAGCAGTTAAGTTTGGGCTTCTGTTTGGTTTTCTTTTTCTAAACTGTCCTTGCTAATTCAAATGAAGGGAGAATTCTGGAGGATTTGTGCAGTGGCATTGCTGAGTAACGAGAAGGTAATAACACTGCCCAGTGCAGGGTGGCCAGCACACCTGGTCAGTCACTTGTGACTGGTCCACAAAAACTGTGATTTACTACTAATATTTGTGAAAGGTGGAAGTACCAAAATTAAACCCTTTTCCTTTATGCACCAAGGATGTACTAGACTAGGACAGAAGCAAGCCATGAACTTCAGTCTCTCAGCATTGGCCCTGACATGGAACTTGTTTGTTACTGTTCAGTGTTTAACTGAGGAAAAGTAACTTGCATTTGAACATTTAAAAATCACACATATTCTAATGGTATATGCATTTCAGCAGTTCTTAGACAAGTTAGTCACTGCTCTGGTCTTGCTTTTAAAAAAAAAAAATTCCAAGTGTTTTTTAATCTTGCATTTTTGTTTAATGCTACTGCTTTCCTTTTCCTCTCCCATTGGTTTGGGTGTAGGTAGGACACATCAGCTGAGTCTGTTACAGTAATTGCTGAGTGCTGTTATGTTCTCTCAACTCCTCACATAGGGGCTCTTCTCTGGAAGATTGAGCAGAAGACTAACAAAGCCTTTGCTTGTGGAAAAGTAACTATAAAAGGAAAACGCCACTGGTATGAGGCTTTACCCCAGGCTGTATTTGTAGCTTTAAGTGATGACACCGCCTGGATTATCAGAACAAATGGAGATCTCTATCTGCAAACAGGTACCTGAATTAATTACAGGCTCTTTGAATTTTTGCAGGCTGAGATCATTAGATTTCAAATGTATAGAATGTCCACAGTTTACTATAAACTTTTATCTGCAGCCAGGACATAGGGAAGCCTTTTTATCCTGAGAAAAGTTTGGAAACAGTTGTGAAGTATTGTGTCATTAGGAGAGTGGAAAAGCCAGTTCATGGACACTTTTTATGTGTGCCAAGTGGAGTACCTACAGTATAGAGAGTTTATGACATGGAGAGGATATAGGATGGATGCAGAGAAATGGAAAGGGATTGCAGAAAATATGAAAATAATATCCTTGCTTTGGCAGTGGTATGGTGCACTGAAACAACTGAGCTTTAAGTGCGTTTTCTTGATTTAGGGATTTTAACAGTTTTAGAAGGACTTTGAAAGGCGGTGAGATACTGTGTTCAGAAGGAATTTAGGTATGGGGGCAGAAAAGGGGAAAGTATTTGTATTGTGTTTTGAAAAGCACAGATCTCTTGAAGGTAAGAGTTACCACTTGATAATGAAAGTGTTCTGAGACAGATCATGAAGTACTTTGGAAGTATAAACAAGTGGTATGTATTTTATGTGATAGAGAAAGCAAAGCCATGGAGGAATGGAATGGGCTGTGGAGCAGCATCTTTGCAGCTGCCTTCTTGTTGGATGTGAATGAGGCAAGGACTGGAAAAGGCATAGTGCAGTGTCAACTTTGAAGTCATGGCCATAGTTTTAAGTTCTTCAGTGAATAGAAGAGGATGCATTTGAAGGTGTTATGCAAACGATATTAATGCTAAATACAAGGAGCAAGGATGAAGGTACAAGTTTTAGAGTTAAAGGAGAAAAGTATCAAGGACTCCTGGGCATGCTGGTGTTGCACAGAGAGCTGACTTGGTAAGGAAAAATTACCAATAATATGATGAAGGAATTACTGGAGAATGAAGAGGAAGACTGAGGTAAAGGGGAAACTGTAAGACATACTAAAGCAGGACAGCATTTCAGAGTGGCTGTCAAAATTCTCATTTACTTTTAATTTTGGCACTCTCCTATTTTCTTTTTTAAATTTAATTACTGTAGCACAATACAGAAATTCTTCATGATTAAGAAAACTGTTTAAGTACACATAATAGAAATTACTTTCTTTTAATTAAATGTAGTAGTTACAGAGAAATCAAGTGGCCCTGCCCATGGTCACGTGCATAGTGCCAGCCAGCTTGGATAGTGGTGATCAAGAGTGAACTTTGATGCCAATCACGCAGGGCTCTGTGGAGGTTTGAATCAACATTTTTCTGCCCTGTGAGAGATTGGTTTGATTACATCAGCTTACATTCTGCTGTTTTTAGGCTCCTAAATTTGTCTTTTGATGCGAGAAGTAAATTTGCAGTATATATGTCTTGTTAATGTGAGACTACCAGTGGAAGTTTTTTCTCCAGGATTTTTTCATTCCCTTCACTGTCTCATCTAACATTTATAACAAAAGTGTGTGCTCAGAGGTTTAGAAATGAGCATTCTTGTCAATTTAGAGTATCACATAGATGAATCTTTTTGTACTGGCTTTGGCAGCATAAGATGAAACAAAAACTGTGTCTCCTGAGGTGTTTTACATGGAGCTGTGTAAATCAAGCTTCAGTGTAATTGTGAAGAAGATATGTTCCTATAGATTAGATATATAGATGTGTGCAACGTGCCTGTAAAGCTAGCAGAACCTCTCTGCTCCTTTCAGTACTACAGACTGTGGCATGCTCTTTTGCAATTGCTCTCCACTATTCAGATCAGGTTGCTTCTCTCCCTGGCATGTTTTGGGCAAAAGTTCTTCCTTTACTGACTTTTCCTTTGATGCTTCTGTCAGGTCTAATAGGGATTTTATAAATGGAGATTCCTGGTACTGACACTAGAGGGAGAAAAGGAACAGAAATGACAGGACATGACTAGTGGGCCCTGCAGGATGTTGGAGGATGTACAGTGCTTTATTTCTTAAAATGTAAACTCACCTATATTAGAGGAAATTATTAATAGTTTGTAGAAAGGAAATAATGATCAAATGACAAATGTTAGCGTGTCAGGGATATTCCTCTTCTCATTTTCTTTTGCTGAGTTGCTTTTATCTCTTTTTGTTGCAAAAGCCAAAGTTTGTAAAGCAATCCTCGTTTTTTGATTTCTAGGCCTGAGTGTGGATCGTCCTTGTGCCCGAGCAGTAAAGGTTGACTGCCCTTATCCACTGTCACAGGTTACATCCAGAAATAATGTAGTGTGGGCCCTGAGTGAGCAGCGGGCCCTGCTGTACCGGGAGGGAGTGCGCAGCTTCTGTCCTGAGGGAGAGCAGTGGAAGAGTGATATTGTCAGGTAATGGCACTGTGGTGGGGCATTTCTTCTTTTATTAAGTACTGCTTCATGCCATAATGGCTTTGATGAGCTCACCAGTTATTTGAGGGTTTGTTTTTGGTTTTTTTTTTTCCCTGAGATTAAATCTCAGCATTTTCTTGGTCATCCAGTCACAGATTTTTATAAATACTTTGTGTAGTTGATATTTAGCTTTGTAGTTGATCCTGTGCTCGCAGTAGTTGTTTCGTGCTCAAGTTAAAAGCCCTGAGTCTCTAATGCTGGCTTTAAGAATCTAGAATGTAGTCTCTCTTGTGACATCAGCCTGAAGCAAGTATAGGAGGAAATTCCAGTTCTTGTCGTCATATGATTTTATCTACTGGATATTCTATTGTGAAGCTTTAACTTGTCTTACCTCACAGCCTGGTATTTTGGCCCTTGAAAAATCTAAGAAACTACTCAGTGTTTTTGTTCAAACCTGAAATTTGCATGCACTTTGATTAGTTTATTTAGTGATAAAGCTGCTTGACCTACACCTTAGCTACATTTAGTGTTCTTGGGGTTTGTATTAAAATTGCAGAAAGCAGTCAGTATTTGTTCTTAAATTGTCGAGAAAGGTTATCTGAAAGAACTAGCATTGTTTGCTACCTTTTCAGTGTTTCATACGATCACCTGTTGAATTTCTGAGCTTGAAAATTGTTTACTTATGCAGAAAACTTGCAGTCCTAACTTCAGCGTTTATCTTTGCCATATAGTTAGGTTAAGTTTTCTATTTATGGTCCCTGAACTGCTAGTATTGTTCTCAGAATAGGTCAAGGAAGTTGGAGGAGACACATTTATGAGGCTGTTTTATCAAAAACTCAAAGAACACAGCTCTTGATTGCTTAAAATAGGTTTTGTTTAGTTTTATTGTTATGTATCCAAGTTTCAAATCTTTAGTAATCTTTGAAAGACTTGTTTTTTTTATTGTTGAATGTTTTTTACTTATACAAACTAATGAAATATAAATTACTGAACAACCGTGAAAATTTGATATCAAATGTGTTTTTTAGCTTGGCCCCACTGAGTTCAATCATTTTAAACTGCTATTAGCATTGTAACAGCTTCCTTAAAATACCATAAACATAAATTTGAAGTAAGGTTTTTAATTTTTTTGCTTGTTTGCATTTCCAGTGAAATGCAAGCTTTGGAACCAGTGTGCATAACCCTTGGAGATCAGCAGACATTATGGGCTTTGGATATCCATGGCAATCTCTGGTTCAGAACTGGTATAGTTTCAAAGAAACCACAAGGAGATGATAACCATTGGTGGCAAGTAGGCATTTTTTTATTTTGCTTTCAGTTTAGTCTTTTAGCTTGGGTTTATTATTTGTGTTGTTTTCCCACAAGATCGAAGATAAAAATTGATTGCTCAATATATTATAGCACTCTTTATTCAGTATATTAAAACTGCAGTGTGGCTATGGCTGAAATCCCTTTTCATGTCTGCCATAAAGGGTGGGGGGAAAAACCATCCCATGGTCATCCAGAGCAGCATCACAGGAATTTCCAAGAACAGAAGAAATGCTCTGCCAGGTCATATCAATGGTGACTGTAGCCTGGTACCTTTACCCTGGCAGTAGAACATGCTGTTGAGGCCCAGCATCAGATCGTCTGGCTGCTGAATGCAGCCTCTTCTCTTCTCTTCCAGTGCCCATCCTTTTCCTTAGCTGAGTAAAATAAATAATAAGTAACTGTGCAAAAAAAATGTGTTACACATTTTTCCATTCAGTTGAGGTTTCTTTGAACCGTGTGGAGCTGTTTGCCTCAGTCACAGCTCATGCGGGTAAAAGCAACTCAGTTACTGCAAGTGCTGTCTGGTTTTGATTTAGAATTCCTGACTCTGGTTTCTCCAGCTTTTCTTGTTTTCCCCAGAGGCAGGAGTGGGGAAGAAGAGGGTACAAAAATTGTTATACAGAAAATTTGTTTGTCTACATGCCTACCTAAGTTAATAGAATTTCAGTTTATGTGCATATATAATCTCTTCTTGCATGTGGGCATCATGAGTAGCTTGGCTTTGAGGTTATTGGCAAACTGGTTCTCTTTTTGTGCTCTTAGGCATTTCCTTCCTTTCTAAGAGTATCCCAGAGTGTTGCCAACCTAGTTGTCCGTGGCCAAACTTGGGCAATTGCTTACTTAGACCACCTCCTTCATTATGAATTAAAATGTCCATGAGGTTGTTGTAAAGGAGTATTGCATACAAGTTTTTGTGATGTGGTTTGAATTGCTACACTGCTCAAATTTCTCTCTTCCTTTGGGAAATTGAAAATTCACCTCTTGGTTTGCAGAGTTCAACATGTTTTTAGAGGCGGAGAAGAGGTGACGTCCTAAAAAGAAGGGCTTTTATAAATGCAGAATTCTAAATGGATTGTTGGGTAGGAGGGAGTTGTAAGCTGATGCTTAATATTGATTGTGGTTTATTAGCAAGACACTTATTCAAAATGTACCTTTTTTATTTTTCCCCTCCTGCACTTTGAAGCTTTCTAAACTCTTGGTAAGATTTCCTGTCCATAAAGAACCCACACCAAAAAAACAGCTTCTGGTAAAAGATTGTGCAGTTGAGCCAAAAGCTTAATTAAATATCAAGAGCACTTTTTTTTCCCCCAGGTGAGCATCACTGATTACGTAGTGTTTGACCAGTGCAGCCTGTTCCAGACAATAATCCAGGCAACTCATACAGTGGCAACAGCAGCTCAGGCACCTGTGGAGAAGGTGGCTGATAAGCTTCGAATGGCATTTTGGTCACAGCAGCTTCAGTGTCAGCCCAGCCTCCTTGGAGTTAATGGCAGTGGAGTCTGGATCTCTTCAGGCAAAAATGAATTCCATGTAGCAAAGGGAAACTTAATAGGTTGGTGTGTTTTTACGTCTAATGTTTTTAAGTTACGAAAATTAGGAGGAAATAACTAACTACAGCACCACAAAAATTACCCATGGCAAGTCAGGGCAGCTTTAACAAACATGCTTAAAAATTAATTTAAATGATTCATTAGCATTTAGTCTTAAATACTTTCTCATTTAAAGGGAAATATTTTTTGTGGAAAAGTCGTTGTCAGCTGGTGAGCTGTGCACAAGTAACTCCTTTTAACACCTACACTTCTCTGCGATGAGAAGTCTCTTCTCTGGGATGAGAAGGCAGCCTTAAGCTTAAGTTTTATTTAGCACAATGGAGTCTGGTTCACCATCAGTGTGACTATGCAAAACAGTAATGTTATGGTTTTACAGTGCTAGTAGAGGAATTGCTTTATTTTTCTTGCTTTATTTCTCAAAATAAAATTTTGATTTGGTACATTTCTTCATCCAGGTAAATGCTAACAATAGGCCTAGGACATTTTTTAACCTCATGACCAAAGTGGTCCCCTGTTGAAGACAACTAATCTTGTCCTTGATCCTTTTCTGCATTCCCAGTTTTCTCTCTGTGTGTATACATATGTATACATATGTGTCAGGAGGACACATATGTTCCCTCTCCCCTCAACAGTTTCTTAGAAGATTTACATAGAAAATCTTGTCTAAGTGATATTTAATAATTGATTGCAATAGAATTTCTTTCAAACTGTAACATTTTAAGTAACAACAAATTTTAAGAGAAAATTAAGTTTCATATTAATGCTGCCCTGTCCTTCCTTTCAAGGCACTTATTGGAATAATATTGTGCCTCGTGGTACTGCTTCTGCCACAAAGTGGATTTTTGTGTTGGCTTCCACAGCTTCATCTAAAGAAGGTTAGTGAATCAACAGTGCAGGCATATAATATCTGATTTTTAAATAGAGTGGAATTGATGGTGTAAGTAATTAAATGTCCTTGAATTACTTCAGATTTTGGGTGTCTCTTCTGTATGCAGGGATCTAAAGTATTTGAAGTAGGGTGGAAATATGTCTGTAAAACTACTGGAGATTAAAATAACATATTATTCACTCTCACCTTTGGTGTGGAGTGGCATCCAACAGAGAAATGGGCAGTTCTTTAAGAGCAGTAACTCCCTAAATTGCTGATGCATGAATCACCAGAATTTGTAATAGGAAATCTTGGAGCACGCTCTGCTGGAATGCCTGTACTAACCTAGTGTTTCCCCTGTCAGTACAGTTATTGCAGCAAAATTGCACATTTCATCAGTAAAACTGAGACCATGCTAGGAAATTGAACTTCTAGTTACAATAGTTAGCAACTCCATTATCTACGTACACTGGCTTTATTGGCAAAAATATGTGATTTAGGGCTGAAAAAGAATACTTTGTATTCAAAGGCTGTTATCAAGGATGAGAGCAAAAGAATAAAGGGAGGTGATAGTGCATTGTTACGTGTGTCTTTTCTCTGTTAGTTTCTTCAAATGAAACACTTCTTCAAATGAGATCACTTAGTAATTGATTTGAGAAATAGAGTATTTAAGTGCCTAAATGAGGGCTTAGGATGTGTATTTTTACTTCAAAGTCTTACCTTATGAACATAGCCAAGAAGCTTTCGTTTTGCCTTTGAATGCACTGATCATTTTTTTTCAGAAAAAAGTAAATGTGTAAGTTTTCTCAGAGTGGATTAGAAATTATTTTAATAACAGAAATATCCTTTCCATAGGAAGCTTTCTGTGGCTGTGCCAAAGCAACAAGGATCTGTTTTGTGTCAGTGATCAGAATCCTCAGTTTCGTCCTTCTACAGTCCAGCTGCCACCAGAGGCCGAGATGGTGCACTACTCTGCCTGCCAGGATGCCATTTGGGGTTTGGATAGTCTTGGGCAGATATTTATCAGAACACTTTCATCCAGCTGCCCAACAGGGATGCACTGGACAAAACTGGATCTCACCCAACTAGGTATGACATTTTTATTGAGTAGAATATCTCTTAACCCGTAGCATACTGTCAATGTTTTCCGTAAGTATCCTTCAGTTTACTGATATAGGATATAATATTTACTGGATCAAATAGTAACTTACAGTAATGGGCCTCACGGCAGAGGACTGTAAAATACCTGGAACAGCTGTGGCTTTCAAACAGTGTTCTGTTTAGCCTTTTCCTGTGGACATCACGTTTACTGTTTGCAAGATAATTTGCAGTTGGTCAGTCTGAGATGGCTCAGCCTGACACGGTGCTGTGCAGGTTTACCAGCAGCTTAACTAGTCTGACTCTTGTTCTGCAGTGTAACCATAATCACCTGGTCTCAGGCAGTTCCATACACAAAGCCCTGAATGTTGTGATTAAAAACAGGCTTTTAACAGTGCCAAAAAATCTGCATTAGGATCCTGTCAAGGAAAAATTATGCTCTGAGAGTTGCATCATCCATGAGTGACAGAGCTGATAACACCCATGTTCAGGTTTATACTGATCTAATAATTCAGCATAATGCTTAGAACATGGTGCTGGTTAACTGCTCTTTTCATTTGCTTAGGTGGTTGACCATGTTTTGATCATTAAAATATACTCCCACTTTGGAGTTTGGCTCTGGGGTAATCAGGTTACTTGTCAACTTCATCAGCAGTATTCCAATCAGATTTATTTCTGTGCTAGTCTGACTTAAAACATTCCTATCTCCATGCTAACCTGCATTCCTGTTTCAAGTGAAGATAAAAGAAATTGAGACTATGCACCATTCTCACACCATTTTAAAAATAATTCACCTGTTTTACAATTGTTCTATTTTTAATGGCAATGTTAATGACTGGTCTGAGAATAGACAAGCAGTTTTAACTTCAGGGATGAAGAAAGGCAGACACAGCTGGCACACTTTAAGCCTCATGTACGATTTTGGTGTACAGTTTGTAATACTTCATGGAAAACTTTTTAAAATGTGTATTCTAAAATTAATTTGTTTGTCAGTTGCACACCAGGTTTTTCAGACCTGATGAATTCATCATCAGCCTGGAGAAGAGGAGGCTCAGGGGAGACCTCATCACTCTCTACAACTCCCTGAAAGGAGGTTGTAGCCAGGTGGGGGTTGGTCTCTTCTCCCAGGCAGCTCTGAGCAAGACAAGAGGGCATGGTCTTAAGCTGTGCCAGGGGAGGTTTAGGTTGGATATTAGGAAGAAATTCTTTACAGAAAGGGTAATCAGGCATTGGAATGGGCTGCCCAGGGAAGTGGTGGATTCCCTGTCCCTGGAGGTTTTTAAGATGAGACTGGATGTGGCACTCAGTGCCATGGTCTGGTAACCATGGCGGTGTTGGATCAAGGGTTGGACTTGATGGTCTCGGAGGTCCCTTCCAACCCAGCTGATTCTGTGATTCTATGACGTGAATTGGTTCCAAATGACTCACCATACCATAGTTTAAACACTGTTTGATGCCTTTTACCTTCACTGACCTACAGGATCGATTTGTTGACTGTCCTTCTCATATTCCGTAATACAGTTTGAAAGTTTTTTCACTAACCACTGCTTTCCAGCAATTCAGACAGTAACTATTTAACAGAAATAATAAATAACTTCTTGCTATTGTCTGAAAATCTCAAAAGAATTAATAAAGGAAATCAGCACAATCGGAGTTGGTGGACTGTAATATCTGGCCTGTGAACTTCAGCAGTTTAGAATTTCAACCTTTACATTCAGGTGTTCTTGTCAGCTCTGTGGCACATGGTGGTGGTATAGCAGAGATCTGGGTCAGGAAATACTTCAAACACTCCACTTTACCTGTCACTTGTGGGTTAATACTGAAATGTGAAAATGTTTTAGGGGTTTTTCCTCCTGTTAATTGCAAATGGTAGATCACTGCTGACAAGTGCGTATCCATGGCTATAATACAAGAGCTTTTATTTGCTCTAATGGGGCTGAGGAGATTGGAGAACTATTGTTATTTTTCAGGTGTTATATTTAAGTTTACTCCTGAAACCTTAGGGCTGTTATTGGGGGGGCATGAGGAAGTGGGAGCAAATTGCTGAAAAATGCAATTCAGAATTCTGTGAAGTGCTGGGGTTGCCAGCATTAAGGTTGAAATATTCATATTATGTTGGTAGTATCATCCTCTTGCCTTTACACTATGTACTGGGAGTAAATTATTTTGATTAGAGTTCCACTACTGCTATCTAGATTAGTACCTAGTAAATTATTTTGATTAGAGTTCCACTACTGCTATCTAAACACAGTAGAATGACCTTTAGGTTTTAACAATAAACAATGCCTTTGAATCCTGCTACTTGCTCTAAACAGGAGATGATTGTGGTTAGCATGACCTTTTCCTAAGATCCAAACAGTAAGAGGGAGGAGGGAGGGACCCCAAAATATTTACATAAGGGCGGCTTTTTTGAATATCAGATTGTCCTGTAGACATAAATAATATCAGCTGTGCCGAGTAGGTGATATGTGATTCCACGTGTGAGTGCTCTGATGTTTGTCTGGATCAGAACACTTCAACAGCTGAGGTGTCATATGATGAAGCCATTACTTCAAGTCATGTTAGAAGGAATAATAAGGTTTGAAGTAAGATTTTGACTTTGTACCTGAACGTCAAGCCCCTCCCTGCAAAAAGAAGTTGTTATAGGTATTCTTATCCCAAGCAGTAGAGGTTTTTTGTGTATAGTTTTGTCATTTTGTTTTTAATGTGAAGCTGTATGATTAAAGGAAATTTTGGGATGAGAATAATTAATTCATATTCCTATGATTCAGAGAGTTAAATAATTTTGGTTAATGAGATCTGCTTACTATTACAGATAATTTAAAAATGAGGCTGTGTTGTCCTGTTGTTTCCTATTCTTTCCCTCAGCAAGCCTTAACAACAAGGAATACTGCCTTTTGCAGAAGTAAATGCTTTGAACTTGCACTCTGTGGGATAAAATTGCACCCCATTCTTTAAGGAATGCTGTGCCTGATGCATTTTACAAGGGTTTGTTGCCAGACTTCACATACCTGAAGAGTGAACTGTTACCAAGAATGGGATATCCCAAGCAGCACTGGCATGTTCAGTTAACCAGCAAGGCCTATTTTTAGAGCCTTTAGTTTGGAGTCTGACCAGAGCATTCCTTCTGTAGTGTGTCTGTACTGATGGGTCCCTCGTTCTTTGGAACGTGTTTTCTGTTACTTAGCACTGTATTGTCCAACAGGGGGAGAAAAAAAGAAATAAAATGGTAGTTATATTACATCACATGGCTATTTTAAAATGAATGTGAAAGAGTTTCAGTAGACAGTTAACTAGGAGTTCTTTTAGTCTAAAATATCAGACATACTTCTCTACTGTCCTTGCAGGTATCTAGACTAAACCCAAACCACAAACCACCCCAAAATTCCAAAAGACACTTATTTGGCAGCTTCTTTTTCGTGGTGCTGACTTACACAGGGTTAAAATACCGCTGCATTTGATATGACTGTAATAAATACATACACTGGTGAATATAAATCCGTTTGAAAATGAGTTCCTTTATTTACAGATGTGACACTGGTATGTTAACACTGAAATGCATAATCCACGTGCTCTCATATTTTTGAAGTGCTGGCATTAGGGAATGTTCTTTGCTGAATGTGTATTAGCGGATCAACACCTTTAAAAGTCTACAAGCCTGGCCAGCCACAGAGAAGAGTTCGTGTTAGGTCATGTGAAAGTTTGTCTAGGCACTGATAACATTTGTCATGGAATGGTTCCCTGCTTGAATTTGGTTATTTTAATAGCATATTTTTCATGTGCTTTAGAAATTGCAGTATCCTGTGACTAAAACATTTATTTTAAGATTTAGAAGAGAAATTTCTCAGATATATACTGCCTATTAGCTTTATTCATTGCATCCAGTGATTTTTTTTTTTAGTCTCATAACTTGTATTAACTTTTAATCATTTTTATGTGACTGTGTTTAAAGCTAGTTTAATACAATGAAGTCCAAATAAAAGTTCTCATTATTAGCTGAATTTGAAAGGATAATGCCAGGTTGTTAATACTCTCTTTGTTATTAGGTGCTGTAAAGCTGATCAGCTTGACCTGTGGAAATCAGCATGTTTGGGCCTGTGACACCAATGGTGGCATTTATTTCCGTGTAGGAACTCAGCCTCTTAACCCAAGTTTGATGCTTCCTGCATGGATAATGATTGAGCCACCTATACAGGTAAAGTGTTGATTGTAACCTGGTGGTTGATTGTAACTGTTGTAACCTGGTGATTTAGGTCTATGCTAAACAATAAAACAATATTTTTAACACTCACGGAAAATAGTAGAGACGCAGGTTTTTGTTTTCCTTTCCTGATGAAAATTTACTCTTCTTGTAGCACGCAGAAGCTTTATAGGCACATAGCAGAGGGCAGGATTGAGCTACATCCTGGTGTGTGCTAAGCAAGGATGGGCAAACAGCACAGAGCACAGGGTGAGGGAAGGCTCTGCTCAAGTGGCGTGGTGCTGAAGTGCCTGCCTCCCTCTTCCTTTATCCTCACCCTTGTGAGTCTGGGATGCTTGCTAGAGTGCTGTGGGAAAGGCATCACAGCAGGTGACACTTGTTGGGCTGTACAGGGTTCGCCAGGTGTGAGGGTCTGGCTGTGGGTTCCTGTGGACCTGAGGGAATGGCCTGAAGTTGTGTCAAGGGAGATTTAGGGTAGATATCAGGAAAAGGTTATTCACTCAGAGGGTGGTTGGGCACTGGAACAGGGCTCCCCAAAGAAGTGGTCACTGCACCAAGCCTGACAGAGTTCAAGAAGCTTTTGAACTATACTGGTATTTAGGCACATGGTGGTACTCTTGGGGATGGTCCCGTGCAGGGCCAAGAGTTGGACTTGATGATCCTTGTGGGTCCGTTCGAACTCAGCATGGTCTGTGATTCTGTGAATTCAGGGACTTTCCTTACCATGCAGTCATTTCTAAGTATATGGTACAAGGATACAGAGTGGAAAGAAGCCTCCTAAAGTACCCTGGGAACATATTTTCTGAATATAGAAAACAGACATAATCTGTTTCTCCAGTGCCTGTTGTTTGCTTTCTGGTTGCTTGTTTGTTTTTTTTTAATCTCTCCTTAAACATCACTGCTTGCTTTCGTTTCTGCTGTAGTAATTTGCAAGTTAATCTATAAGATGAGAGTAATTTCTGTGTCTGTGAGTTGGGACTGTCCTAATGGAGCTGACCTTTGACTGCTGATTTCATTCTTTGCCCCTTGGCATGAAAATGCTTGAACTGAACTCTCTGTGATCTCGCAGAGTAGCGGTGGATGTGTTTGCCTACTTGATTTACATTTTATGATGTTACATCATTTCTTTTAAAGATTTTGAAATGTGTGGTACTTTTGAAAGGACATATTAAGAAATTCAAGTAAATCTGGGGCAGTGGAGTTGCAGTAGTTTATTTGGGTTTTATAGTTTGCTTTTAGTTCTGCTTGTCTCTCATCAGCCAGTTGCTGGCTCCTGTGTACCTTAGGGTATAACAGCGAAGAGGGGCAGTGGAATAGTGAAATGAAACTGCGGATCTGCATCCCATCAATTAGCACAGCACTGGTTGGATGACTAATCCTATACTGGGAATGTTATCCCAGGGAAATGGCACCTTATTTTGCAAGATAGCAGAGCAGACGGAGAAATAGTTGCCAATATCTCTTGCAAAAAGGACTTGGTTACTCTGCTCATTCTTTGTGTGCTGCAAGTGGGTCTTTTTCATGTAATCTATAAGAGGCATGTTTTCCCTGCTAACAAGGGATGGGGCAGCAGGAAGAGGAGACTGAATGTGTCAGTGATGACATCTCCCACAAAGGTAGTATTCTTAAAAAGAGGGGAGAAAACGTTCCACTTAAACTGAGTTTGCCAAGAGACAGAAAATTAAACTTGTGTAGTGTCTTCTTACCAAAGGTCTATCCAGGAAAAGGCTCAATAAGCTGTTTCTCTATGCTGATACTGTTTTCTCTGTCATAAGTTATTCTCTACTCCTCAACTGAAGTAGATTAAACTGCTCAATGCAAAGGTGTTTACAACAGTTGGCATTTGCTGTGGCTCATGATTTGGCAGTGACTTCCTTATGTAGAAAGTGGACAAGGTTGAAAATCAAATTATTTCCTATTATCTTATCAAGAAAGCTGGATGATATTGGCTTCCAAAAATTATAACCTTCTGATACCCAGAGCAGTGTCATTCTCTTTCCTGACATGGCAAATTTAATGAGTCACTATGAAAGGGCAAAAATTCAAACATTGCTTGTAGAGAAGATGAAAACTCGTGGGTTGTGTGCTTGTTTTGAGACAATTCCAGCATGTTAAAACAAGTCATTAAAGGAGCAGCCATTCATGCTTTTACAGAGGCTTAATGCAAAATAAGAAAATATGTGAACTTTTAAAATATTTCCAAATGCTAGCTTAGTGTTTGGATAACAAATATAACATGATGTCTGAAAAGTGAACTGTTCAGTGAACAGTATTTGCTTATTAGGAGCAAATTACTAACTGTTATCTGTCCCTTAATTGACTTTGACATAGTTCATGCTGCCTCTCTTCAGAACGGCAGAAATACTGTAAGAAGTATCTGTGAACAATTCAGCCATTTTCTGTTTGAAGAAGGAAATCAAAATTGCCTTTCACTTTCTTTAAGTACAGGAGCACTCTCAAATAACATAATTTGAAACCAACTATGGATATTTCATTCCCCAGTAAATGTCAGAGCCAATATGACTTGCCTATCCCAGATCTCATGACTCATGAGCAGCTTGTGAGCAGCTGCAGACTCTGCTTTTATGGTGTCACTTCTCCTTAAAGGAGTGCTGTAGTTGCACAGCATCTGTCTTTTAACAGCTTCACAAAGGTATTCAGAGACTGTAATTTTGATGAGATTTTGCTCATGGTAAAATGAGTGAATATAATTTAAGTTCAGTCTTTGGCTCTGTGATGCTGTATTTTTTCTTAAATCTAGACTAAACCCATTCTCCTTTGTTACTCTTCCCTCTGTACCTCTCCACTGCAGCATCTCTTGAGATGAAAAATAACATTGTATGTTCTCTGCCCTCCCTCTTTATTTTATCGGGCATTTCAGAAGTGGTTGATAACATTGTTAGAGTATCTTGAGCAGTAATAGGTTATATATAGATGTTTTCTGTGCTTCATCAGTTCTGTTCTGCAGTCTTAAAAGTCAAAATGATGATGTAGTTAAGCAGCTTTTTGGAAGCTGCTTCAAGGACATTGACAAAACTGATCAAAATGGTTTGATGAAATTATTTTGGACCAGAAAATAGAAAGTGTTCTTCATTCAGTTGTTAATATACAGCATAAAACTATGATCTACTGTAGCATGTCTTTATATAGATTACATTTAATTTTTTAAAAAAGAGAAGGAAATATAAATATTATTTAAGAAGATGCTAATGGAGTATGTTTCTATATATGTGTGAACATATATTTATTATGATTTAATGCTTTTCAGATTTCTGACCTAAAGGAACAATAATAAAAATAAAATAAAAAATTAGTATAGTTTATAAGACTACTTTAAGTGATTGTAGAGCAGAAGTTGATCAAAAGTTAAAAATCATTAAATTACTTTAAAAGGTCCCCAGAAGTTGAACTGCTTGAAAATAATTCTTTCTGCATTTCGTCTTTGGTTTCTGGCACCTTCTGAAAAAGATGAGACAAAATCTGCTCTTGAGAAACACTTAAGTTCCTACAAGCACAACTTAACATACAAACTGTCCTTAAGAACCACCTTCTCAGATTTGCAGTAAGAGATCTATCAGCTAAACAACTTTATTTGACAAGATTAAAGGAAAGATTAAAAAAATGATCATAATAAGTATTTGTAAGAAGTTACTAATCTATTGATTGTAAATAATCAGTCTTACTCTAAAAATATATTGAAACATTTTATTGTCATTTGCTTAACTGCTGCTCTGTTGTTCATTTGTAACTAAATTTCATAGAGAATAGGATTGAAAAAGCAATTTTATTAAATCAAGAAGTCTGTTTAAAAATCCATGTAGATTGTCTGAACTGTGGAGTACAAGGGGTTTATGTAAGGAAGTGTTTGCTATTTGACTACTGCATAAAGCTTTTTCCAGGGTCTCAGCAGACAAGCACCACTTAACTTAGTTTGCCATAAAATTGTCACCTGCAGTATGTTCGTTTCAAGTTAGAAAAACTTTTGATTTACTACCGTTCCCATAAGCAACCTGGTAATTGTCTCTTTATATTTTAAGCTTGATATCATAGGTAAGAGAAATTCTTATAGGTAGTAGAAGTTCTTGCTGACCTAGGAAGAGTTATTTTTTCCTCGTACACAGACTTCCAAAAAAAAAATAAAAAATCAAGGCTGTTCATGCTTTCGCAGTTGTTCAAACACTATTAAAGCTAGCAAATAGTAGTTTAAAAATATCATTTGAAATTTAGGCAAATTATCTGTAATTCTGAGAAATCTGTACAGGATAGATTTAATTTCTTTTCAATACCTTACACTGAACATAGATTAAGAAAAGGTTAGGAGGTTGATTGTGCCTTATGGGTAAGTGGTGACTTGTTAGAAATTGTTGCATGATCTTTATTTCGTTTCCTTTCTTTAAATAAAATTCTGCTTATTACAGAACACTTAATGTGGACTTGGGGACTTTCTTCCTCTGCCATCTGCCTTGCTTTTGCATTTTTCAGTGAGATTTCTATTATTATGAAGTCCTGTTCCGTGTTAAGTGGTACTTAGAGGAGGAAGTGATGAGCACTTCTCAAGATCAGATTTTACCATTAAGCTGAAATGGAGGAAGGGTTTGTTTGAAATGATCCTCAGGGCTTGGATATTTGGAGGGGAAGGGATTTTTCTGTTGAAAATGCTTCATAACTCTTACTCAGAATCATCTATGGTACTTTTGAACTCACTTGCCGTGGAAATCTCTGTTCTTTCGAAGGCATACTCCATATGACTGTTCTTTCAAAGTCTGATTGTTTTCCCTAGCACAGACTGGCTTGCATTACCCACCTATGGCACAGACATCTTTTTGAGTTGCTACAAGATCTGCTTTGGAGTGCTCAGATGAGATTCAGACAAAGTGTCTTTTATTAGATCCAGTCTGCCTGGGTTGGAGAAAGAATACACTCATTAAACCTTCTGGTTATCTCTAGACCAGACTAACTAGTCTATTGTTTCATATATCTTTACTCACATGAGGCCTCTGAAGACGTTAACAGGGAGAGGATTTTCCTGGAGGACTGCACTTTTCAAGATGATATAGAGAAAAACCGTTTGACAGCATCTGTCTCGAGGTGGATTGCAAATAAATATAGGAGATCAAAGCTCCTGCAGCTTTGTATTTTGTTTAGCTCATTTAAGATGCCATATTGTTTAAGTTCAAGTCTGTGCTATTCTTCATAGGCATGCCTTTCTTAAGTAACTGTAAGTAAAAGGTGCTTTTAGAGGCTGAAAAAGTGCAGTTCCAGCATTTGTACTGAAGTTGCCTCGTGCCGATTCCATTGCTGAGTTTAGTGCTTATTATCTTCCTTTTTGTTGCTGGTTAAGAAAACTGCTGTCACTATATTTCACTGTATTTTGCTACTTTGGAGTTTTAGCCTTCTGATTCTTGTTTTAAGGCATTGCTATCGTCACGTTCAGAGAAGTGTGCGTGTGGCCTGTCCTATTAGATAGCAGTTGTTATCAGCACCAGAAGCTTCGGATGCCAAAAAGTGCACGAACTGAGGTACACCCAGAAAACTGAGTAGGCAATCCTTCTGTGTCCTTCTGAAGTGTGATCTCGAGGTGTTGTGTTTGCTTTTTGACAAGACTGGCTGACACTGAAAACAATAACTGTCAGAAAGAGAGCCTTCAGTTTTCATACTTCCATTTGTTCAGTACTGGAAACATCCTCACACCTGCACTCTTCCAACGTGCCTGTATTTTGGTTAGCTAAAAGAGAATTATATATTTAATTATTTTTCAGAGAGATGAAGAAACACATTTAACGTTCAGTTGGGCAAATAAAGTAACTACAATTATCATTGAGTTTTGAGAGTTATCAGTGTTATTCTATTTAAAAATAAAAACGCCATCTTGTAAAAAATTCATGGGTAGAGGGTACATATCGTGATTTAGCAAGCATATGCCTTGGTTGCACAGAGTAAGGAGACACCCTGGGATATCTGCTGGAAGCATCAGACCCTTTGACCTTGAGTTGGGAGCTTGAAGGCCCCTCCCCATGGTGTATTACTGTCTCCCTGTTTTATGATGATGCTGTAAGCAGACAACCTCTGACAACCTCTCTTTACAGACCAGCCCAGCAATCCACCCTCCTCCAGGGAGTTGGAGAGCTGGGTTGTGGTGCCTCTCCTGCCCCAATGACCCTTCCTAGAGATCTGCCAAATGGTCTGGTCTGTGGGAAGTCCCCGTCTGCTGATCCCAAATCCAATGAATCTAAGAACTAGGCAAAGCAGAGGAGATTGGTCTATATATAGTCTCGTAAATGGATCATCTATCTGGGAGGCAGTGACGTGGGTTCTGATCCCTGACCCCTGGAGTACTATTGTTTTTTATTCCAGTAGTTATTTAATTGAATTGTAACACGTGAAGTTTATTCATTTGTTCATAAACCAGAGCAGTAGTGAAATGGGGATTTCTGTCACTGTCAGAGGTGTGTGGTGTTTTCATCACAAACTTATTAAGGAATGTGAACAAACAATTAAAAAGCAAAATGGCAGAAAAAGCAACAGATCAATAACTGGTTAAAACTGCTTTAGCAAAGCAGAGCTGAGGCTGAAGTTAAAATAAATGCTTTGCTTTCATTGGTAAAGTATTTAAGTTTTAAACAATAAAGAGGTGCACTTTACTGGCATAGCCACCCATAGAGGGTGTTTTCACTGATGCTCCTTAGGTGTGTTTATAAAAAAAGTAAAAGTTACTCAGAGCTTTGCTTGGTACAAGGTTTTTATTACCTAGTGCTAAATTATAGAAATAAATCAATTATTAGAAATACCTGTACTGGGAATTACAGGCAGCTTATCTCCTACACTGCAGTTTATAGTCTTAGTTATAAGACTGTGACTAGAAGACAATTGGGCAAAGCTGACTAGATCTGTAGTTTGTACAATCTTTAATGTGATTACATGAAATTTTAATTATTTTTTTAATTGCTTGTAAGGAACAGTTGTACTAAATATTTTAAACGTATTTTATGGTTCTGTTGAGCTTTATCATGCTGAATAGTTGCATTGGTTTGGTTTGATCTTTTCCATGATTTGATGCCGTATGTTGTTGTCTTTCCCACGTTTGTTCATGAAAAAATGCAGAAATAAAAAGTTTAGAGATAACAGAGGGCAGAGGTCAAGGAATTTACTCCTCAGCTTTGCTTTTTCCTCCTGATTGAGCTAGCCATAGATAGCACAATAGATATCTCCTTAATTGGAGATACCCAACTGAGGCCTTTGTCCCTTTATTCACTAAAGGCAGAAAGTGGGGGAAAGGGTGCTGTTGTTTTTTCTGAGGCTTCTGAGGAAAATAATGCTCCATTTTTTCAGACAATAAATAATAATGTTTTTCTGACAGTTTAATGCCAGCATTACTGAAGAACACCTGGCATTGAGGGAAGACCAAACATAGATTGATCTTTCCTGCTCCTGTATATTGCCTTGAACTTCTCTGCAGAGAAAAAAGCAGCACTTAATTTAGCAAGCTAATGCTGAAAGTACTTTACAACCTTCATTCAAATAGACCTCAGATAATAATATAGAAATAGGCATATATTAGGGGAGGGCCTCTCTAAGTTAGGTTTTTTGTTTGTTATTCATGTTAATAGGGTCTTGATGCTGTTAGTCATGAAAACAGTCAGATTAGTGTGATACACACATAAGGCTCAACAGTGTGAGAAGTATCTCTGATGTGACCTTCTTGTGGCCTGGGCTGGACCAGGTGAAGGCAAGGAGAACATTTGTGTTGCATGTAGCCACCAACTCATTCTAAAAAGGACTGGGCTTGGACAGACCTATAATGTTTTGTTTAGTCTTCCTTACCCTGGATATTTGCAGCAGAACAGAGATAGTGGAGGTTGTCTGGTACATGGACTCTCTGCTCCTGAAAAGTGACGTAGAAAATGTTCTGGTGCCTTTTTGTGCGTGTGTTTGTCTTTTCTTCCTTGACAAGGAAGTTGAACCATTGGGATTTGGGTTCAACTGTGATCAGTAAGACAAAACTTCTGGGTAGGATGTCAGGGGACGTGGGAGGGGGAGTGTATTAGTTTTTACTTTGGATTTTGTGTGATACTATTTTTCAAATGAAATCCTTACACCGAGGCTTGTCTCTCTGTGGTTTGCAGAAACAAAGGAAATTATTTGCACAGAATTATAAAGCTAATGGACAACTTGATAAATATGTTTAGCATAGACACTGTTTCTTGATATCATTTAAGAATTTGCCAGTTAAGTGATTCCTTCTAGTTTACTTCATTTTATCAACATTGTTTTCTTATGACGTGTGTGTACTAGCAAGTTCTTTTTTGTTGCTTTTATTTGTAGCAGACAACAAAGATATTCACAGCTCTTAGTATGTAGTTTTAGTGTTGAAAAGTGCATAGTTGGCAATATATGTGTTGCAGTCCATGGCTGTGATGGGAAATCCTTCATATCGAAAGACAGAGAGTGACTGGGGTGTTTGTAGCCAATGCACAAGACCAGAGGGCAGGTGGATCTTTTCTTCTTGGCTAAAACAGTCAGACTCTTGAGATTTTTAGAGTTTAGAAATTTTTGACACCCGAAGTAAAAGGAAAGCAACGTTCCACCATTTTTTATCACATAACACTGGATCCATTAATGATCCATAACATGATGATCTCTCTCAGCATTGAGTATTGTGGGTAAATGTGGATAAAAGCAGATTTTTGTGTGTCAGCATTAGAGGAGGATAGCTGAGAGACTGGTGTGAGGCTCTTTAAAATTCCAGATTCTTCAGTAAATTACAAATAGGACATGTTTTACAGTCAAGGTATATCAATCTCATGGATCCTGTTGGAAGTTAAACCAGCTGAGAAAAGGCTATGCTAAGATAATTTATTAATCTTCATGGTTATCAGCCTCAGGAATGTTATCAGCAGATTTATGAATTTGCACAGATCTCTCTCTTTACTGCTGTGAGAGAACTGCATTTAACCTTTAAGTGCAGCTGTAGAGACTTTCTTGTTACATAGATTATAAAACACTTAAAGCATGCTTATGGTAATTCAGACTTAGTGAAACTAGGGGATATCTGAGATAATGTCAGCATGATTGTTCCAAAAAATGGTACGTTATGTCAAGAAAATGTTAAATTAATTTTATCTGCCTTACTGTGTTAGCCATGAGAACACCTTTTTGGTGTAGATGGTGGCTTTCTGGGTAAGAAAAACCAAAACAACAGAGGTCAAATCTCTGCAACAGGCTCTGAGAATTGCCTGTACTTGTTTCCAATGTCTTGTCCCTGGTTTGTGCCAAAAGCTGGTGTACATAATAATGATGGCAGTGTCTGTCCTGTCAGTTCTGCCCTTCATTGGCTGTTTCACAGCAGAAAGCTGTGGTGGGTGGAGGTGAGTTGGCTGGATCTCTCACAGTGAGAGTACCAGGATTGTTTTATTGGTGCAAGTTTATCAGGAAGAGCTAAGTAGCCTGAAGAAGGAAGAGAAGCTGGAGGTGAAGTACCCAGAGAGCTCACTTAGGGAAGTAAAGAATGAGAAGAATTTTTGGCCAAGCTTGTAGACACATTACTTTGAATTTCATGATTGCCATTTGTTTCTTAGATGTGTTAGTGCTGCAGAATAGGGGAGAAGTAATGTCTCTAAGTATACTTGAACCTGCAGTGGTATCAGAAGCAACCTAGTTGAGATTCATGCAGCTCCTTTCATGGCACTCCTTTGGGGCGTTTTGTCTGCTTTTCTTAGCCTCCACAGCCTGTAAACCTGTAGTAATACACAGACGTAGGTACTAGGTATAAGCACTCAGTAAGTCATTTTGGATGGAAATACTCCTCCAGTTCTTTCTCAGAGAATTCTTTTCTAGACAAATGACAGAGGAAGAGAACAGTGGGATCCTGACATAGGACAGTGGAGGGCAAAGTGCACAAATCCCAACAGCTCAGCAACAAAAGTCACACCAAGCTGTTGGGTACAATTTGTGAAGGCCCCTGGTTGGAACATGAAGTGTATTGCAGGGCATAGGCAATTCATGGTATGGAGGAGATGGGGCAGAAAATCATAAATCTGAGGAAGGAGGTGATTGTTAGAAGAACATGGTAAGGAGAAGGAGATAAGTGGATTTGAAAATATAAAAATTTGAAAAAAAAATATAAAAGGCAAAGGTCTCCTGGTAGTGCAGTGCTTCAGCCTGCAGAAGGTAATAACTGCACAACTTCCTTACTAGAAAACATGGAACTGCAAAAACAGAAATATGGAGAGGCATGTGATGCAGCTGAAAGCAGCACAGAAGTGAGGCACCACTCCATGGCAGTGGTGTGGGGAAGTGAGCAGGGAGAAAGAGGGAGTGAGAGCCAAAGTAGCTGTAGAAAGAAGCAGAGAAGAAATGGAGGGGAGAAACAGAAACAGGTCCAGGACTAGGGAGCACTTCCAGTGAAGGGGCAGAAAGCCCAGAGGGGAAAATTGTGTGGTGTTTTGGGGGATTTTGGTTTTACTGTGGTTTGGGTTTGAATATGTTTGGAGGTTTTTAATGTAGTTTGTTGTTTTGGGGTTTTTAGTTTAATACCAGTTTGAAAGTAGCTAGGCAGCTATGTATTCTATGTAGTTAGTGCTTTTCAAGACAATTAGTGGCTTTACTTGTAAGTGTTCAAACTGCAGCCACTGTAAATTTACTGTGAGCAGAGGTAAACAATTGATCAAGCCTCTACAGCCTGAAGCTTCCAATGGAGGGCAAATACCTAATGAGAGCAAAAACATGAGAAGATAGTCTGTTGAAGGCCTTAAAACCTGAATAGACAGGATTGATTTGGTGATGCAAGTCAAACTTGGTTATAGCTGGGTCAGACACATGTCAGCACCAGAATTTTAAAAGCAAAACCGAAGCAGGTAACTGTGTGTACACAGAAGGCCCATCTGGGACTGGGTTGTGTCCTTATATATATATATATATACACACACACACACATGCAGATTATGCTTCTGTATTCCTAGGATTGTACATACAAATTGCTGTTTGCTCTTCTGCTTATCACAGTGGAAATTAAGCTTTTGCCTGTGAGGCTAAAGCAGGGAATTCAGTGTTGTTTTGTGAGGAGATGTGTTTCAGGGCATCTTACTGTCTTCTGCAGTGCCTTTATTAGGCTGATGTGGAGAAAAAGTTTTTTGTTTGTTTTTGTCTGTGTTTTATTTGAAGAACATGTTTTGCAGGATATTTGCAAACATCCAAACCTGTTGGCTGATATATTTTGCTACAAAATCACCATCGTTTTGATGTCAGTGACACTGATTTTGAGCAGTAGTTGAGGCAAATCTCCATAGAAGCAGATGGAGTAAGGACGTGCCTGGGAGCAGAATGGGAAGTGTGTTTCACTTGTATTTGCCAACAGGTAGTGTTGTGGATCCTCTCCTGCAGGTGTGGCTGCTCCAGTGCTGCAGTGGTCTGCAGCGAGTTCCATGGTTGTATTCCTATAGAATGGAGCACAGGGAAGAAGACAGATCACCATTTCATTACAAAGAGGAACCATTTAGACTGTAACAAATTGTACTGCTTGTATATGCTTAGAAATAAAGTGCAAAGTTAGTTATGTTAGGAAACCTTCAGGAAGGTAGGAGGAAAACACTGTACTTTGTACATTTCATTGGAAGAGTTCCCTCCAACTTTCAATTGAAACATATTTGACTGTAACAGCAGTGGGTAAGCAAATATTAACATTATTAGACTTGAATACTGAACATTGAATATCATTATCAGTAATTGAGTGACATTCATTCATATTCCTTTCCATTTAGAAAGGGATTGACTTCTTGGAAAATTAATAATCTTGTACAGTAACATATACAATATCAGTTAGATTGCTCCCTGTCTTTAGTATCTGGTCAATATTTTACTGTGGATGTGTACTTTTGTGAAGAACAAGTGATACAATAGTACAAAGATGCAGTAGTTCAAAGTTTAAATACTGTGCTTAATTTTTATAGCCAGTAGGAATCAACTTGGTCAGCATTCATTCAAGTCCAAATGATCAGATGTTGTGGGCAATTGATAGCAAATGGAATGTCCATGTGCGAGTTGGAATTACAGATGAAATGCCTGTAGGCACTGACTGGGAACATGTACCAGGTAAAAATTAATGCATCAGTTCCTTGTTGTTTCTGCCATTTTCTCAGTTTTTGTTTTGTTTAGATTTTTTTCTTGTTGCTTTTTAAATTGAATAGTAATGCTTAAATAAAATATTTTTTCTGGCAGTCAAGTGTTTGATAAGGGTTATCTTTTAAAGAGAACCTTGGTTTTACTTAAAAACACTAAGTAGTTAACTGGGAGAAGTACAATGGTTTTTAGGCTGCTGCCACTGAATTAATAAGTGGTACAGTTCCCTTTCAGATAGAACTAAAGCAGAATTCCTAAGCAGTAGGAAACTATTTTGCCATGGAAAGTTTTGTATTTAAATGTGGTATCACACGGGGTTACTATGTAGATGTGGGTAACAAAAACCTAATGCTATTTTGCACATCTCTCTACTAATCCTGAATGCTGGATGTGTTGTGGAGTAGCTAGTTACACTTTTGCCTTGCCTGTAAACAAAACTAAATTTTAGGTGTTTCTTTCTAAATAACTGTGTGTTGACACTGTCTGCTTTTTAAAGATTTGTCACTGCATAAACACATGGCACTTAGTTGCAGAGTACTTGTGAAGAGGCAAAGAAAAAGTCCACAATATCTGTAATAGTCACCATTTTTAGACAAGATTGTAATTGTTGGATTATTCCCCATGTGATAGTAACATACAGTGGAGGCTCCAAAAGTGTGTTACGAAGGTCCTCTAACTGGATGTTGCTTGTGACTGTGGCCACATAATAAAATGTATCCACAGTGTGGCCAGTAGATGCAGAATACAAACTCTGCAATTAAAAAGCTTTTTTGGTCACCAGTGCTTCATATAAGAGTATATAAAACTATTACGGTCTTGACATCTGCTCTTAGTGAATTTTTCTGCAAGTATATTTAGTACCCAGGAAAGGCTGTGATTTTTTTTCCTCTTTGTGTCCAAATCTCTGTAGGTTTGCAGGCTTGCCAGCTGGCCATAAGTACAAGGACCGTTTGGGCACGGTGTCCCAATGGAGATGTAGCTCGTCGGTACGGCATTACTGACAAGAATCCTGCAGGAGACTACTGGAAGAAGATTCCTGGAAATGTCTCACGCTTAACAGGCAAGTTGGTTCTGCATGAGAGTCTGTCCAAAACATGGTGATGTCTGCTTTGACTTCTCCCTGATGGTGCTCAGGCTGGACCATATGCAGGGAGAACTGCATGCTCTGTGAGAGTTTCACCAAGGGTGCCTTTATCACATTAGTAAAAACCTTCTCGGGGTATAATTAGGAAAACAGATACAAATATTTATTTAATGTTTATAATTGGAACCTGCTGCCTTAATTAAAAGATGGATAATTTCTGCTTTGCAGTGACCCCTCTAGATGAACTGTGGGCAATCAGTACTTCAGGATCCCTGCTCCAGCGCCTCACTAAGACCTTTAGCCATTCCCATAGTTTGCAGAAAAATAATGACACTTCTGTTCTGCTTCACCCTGATGATTTTGAAGATGAATGGGAAGTGATATGAAGTCTCTCAAGCTTGTGAAGCAGTGAAAAAAACAGGACAGAATTTCTGTGATGTATGTACAGAATATTGGATCTAAAAGCCACTCATATTGGACCTGTGATATTAGCACTTTTGTATTGAAAAACTGACCTGTTAAATAGCCCCCAAGCTGTGAGTTCTGATGTTTGTTACATTATCTTTTGGGAGACTCTTTAGATGTGGCATACTGCAATTGTTATACTGTATTACTGTAGAAGCTCCTTTGGAAATATAACCCTTAAGTTAATCTTACTAGCAGTGGAAGTGACTACTTCACAACAGCATGCACACTAATGTACTGATTTCGAGAAGGAATTCTGTTGCATTAAATATTTCTCTACAGCAGAAACACTAAGCATTTCTCAATTTCTTCTTGTACTTGGAACTCCAAACTGATGGGATTGCTCTCTGACTGTTGTACATACATTTAGAATTATTTTTCCTTGCAGCATGGAAGAAAATATGGTGAAGTATTTCTTAGTAAGATTTGAGAACATCATGATTACACAGTATTGGTGTTGAAATTAACTTAGTTTGATCCATTTCCACATAAATATTTGCAAGGCTATACTAACCTTCCGTTTCTTGAAATTTCGTTCATAATTTGGCTTTATTCACAAGGGAGAAGTTTGGATTACACCTGATATCAGGGGGACTTTCACCCATTTCCATAGCCATCAGGAAGCTGACAGATTTTTGGGGGTAAGTCCCAGTTTGGAATAAGAAGAGGTCGCTTGTTGGGTTTTGTAGTACAAAGCAGGAATGTAAAGGCAGCTTTCATAATTCCTGTTGTGCTGTATTTGTGCCTCCAGCCAGTGCTTTAACATTTGGACTCATATTGTTTTGAGTACCAAACTTAGATGTATTAAGAGAAAAAGTGGTAATAGATAGAATTACCTATATATCCCATTAAAAATTGTGATATTGTGAGAAAATACTTAACAATATTCTGATTTTTAGCTATGTTAGCTAAATTTTGAAGTGTCTTATATGTAACAGAGGTTGCAGCAGGAGTATGTGATGAACTGGGAAGTAACTTAAGTTAATAATTGCAGTTTATTTTTCTTTATACTAAATCTTCTTTGAAAGATACCTCATCTTTTTTAAGCAATAGAACTATAGATGAGAGAACCTGAGTTCACTATGTAGGCAGAGGAGTTATTTTGTGTTTGTTCTAAGCTTATAAATCATCAGAATGTTTTAAGCAGCTGTTAACCAATACTGTAAAAGAGCCAGCTTCAGAAAAGGCCAAGAGTTGCCAAGTGGGGATGTTTCTGTTTTGAGAACTTAATACACACGGAAAAGGATGTGTTTTCTTTTGAACCTCTGTTCTCTTTCAGAACAGTTCATGCGTGTACTGCACTAAACTTGGAACAAACATGGTGCAAGGTGAGAATGTGAATCAGTGGGGAGAGAACCAAGTTATGTCACCTTTTTTTTAGTAGCACTTGTGATATTGGCTGTGAGTTCTCAGCCTGATCTCAGTCTTACAGGGAGGACAGATTTGTTTCCCTTTTACAGATGATATGTTCGCTTCTTTCTTGTTCATCTGTATACAGAGATTACCCCAGAGGGTTTTTTTAGCCTGTCTGGCAGTGGATGGTAATGGAATCAGCTTGTGAAGTAACCCAGTATGTTTTATGCAAGCATAGCTTGGTGTCTTGAGGACCCTAAAGAAGCTGAAATTCAGCTTAAAAGTATCTTGTGGCAGCTCCTGAGTCAATCACTTTGGAGAAAGGACACGAGTACTTCTCTGTGCCCTGCCAAGCACCGGATGCTCAAATACAATGGCATTATTTAATAGTGACACTTTTGTATTACATTTTTCAAAGTCATCTTAGTAATGGTTTGAGCTTGCTAGTTGTTTATTTACTGTATAATACTGTTCCTTGCTATGGTCATTAATATTAAATTGATGTCAAGAGCTCTTATCAGACTACTTTTTAGGGTAGCTTAAATAAAATTAGGATGGATTTTTTTACTTTTATTTCTGTATTTAGGTTTTTGGTTTTGTTTGTGCTTTGAGACAAGTGCAATAAACTAGATTTTTAAGAAATAAATAACTGTGGTAAGAGTCATCTGTTGTATGATTCACAAGAGAGTTCTCTGTGTCTGGAAACTGTCTTGTGAAAGACAGGCATGCTTATGAAATCCCTCCCCTAATGGTACCCCAGATGATATGGTAATGACAGTGTAAGGACCTGGATACTGTAAAGTTTATTTCATATATGTTTTTAATTATGACAGGCGTGTCAAACCAGCAAAATGGTCATCTTTCAAGGAAAGAAAATTAAGCACTTCTCATATTTGAATATTAAGCTTGTTGCCTCCATATTAAGATGGTTTTGCTGTCATAGAAGTAAACAAATTTCTTTCCTTACATGCTGAACAAAAATTGCATGTTAAATATCTTAGCTTTCAGTGAAAAATATGCATGTACAGTCCCAGCTAGAAACTGTTCAAGCAGAAAATGGGTGATTGTACCACGTGCTGTAACTGCACCCTTCCTTGAATTTTACATTATCTGAGGACTTCCTGTGTTTCTGGCCTTTAACTGGAATGCAGCTGGGCCTTACAAGAGAGCACCTTGGCTTCACTTCCCAGAGGAGAGAACTGTTTCCTGACAGTCAGGACCTGGGTAACTTCACACAAGAAAACATAGCAATGATTAATGAGGCTTCTGACTCTTAAACACACTTCCAGCCCCAGGAATCCTGTTCAGATTCAAATGGCAATGTCCTTGCCAATTATCATAGCTTTTATCTTGACAGACTGGTTCAGCTGCTTCTCTGACTCCTACAGGGAACTGGTAGTCTCCTTACAGCACCAGCTCGTGTCTATTATGCAGGAGTGATCCTTATGTCACAGCTTAAGGAAAATGGCTGTGATGAGTTGTTGTGAAACAGCCATCTTAGATATATAAGAAACTCTTGATTTTTTCTTTGTCTCACAGCAATAAAAATGAATAGGATCATGTTAAAGGGTACAAAGAAAATCTTTTGCTAACAAGTGTCAAAGAAAATGCATTAATGGCTTCAGTAAGATAGTTGAAGTGTTGTTATGAAACACTGCTACCACTAAGAAAAATTATATTGAACACTTAGGTCATTGTCTAAATATAGCTTTAAGTATACAGCTACAAAGATTCACATTTCTGTGGCCTTTGTACCTGTTCAAAGAGTGTCTGATGCAATGAACAAGCATTCCCCCTTCTTCTCCACACACTTGTGAACATCAGAAAGTTTGAACTCCATAACTCCACTATGTTACTTTCCAATAGATGAGTCCTGTCAAGTATTTTGAAGGTGCTTGTGGGTTATTTTAGACTAGTGTGGTATTCTGGCTTATATTTTTGCTTTTCTTTTAAAAGTCTCTTAAATGAGTGAGCTGTTGCTAGTTGTTTCTGCTGGAGTTCTGGGTAGATTTCAAGGAGCAACCTTGAGACAGCTTTTCAGTAAATGCTGTTCTGAGTGTAGAGGCTTGAAATTCAAGTGCTTATATGCCTATGGCTGGGCCTGGGAAGTTAGCAATTAGTAAAACATAGTGTATGAAGATATGGAGATGGCATTACCTCGATGTAAATTCTCTGGTCTTCAGTTTTTACATTAACTGGCCCTGTCCAGATTCCATCCCTCCTGTCAGAAGTAGAGAAGCATCTCTTCTTACTTTAATTTTTGTTTAAATAAAAAACCAAAGGTTAAACCATCAGGTTTTTGTATCTGGATTGAGGATTTCTGGTGGTAAAATATGAGATGCAAGCTTTTATTCCTTTTGCAGCCTTCCTGAAAGTTGCGTGTTGGAAACAGTATTATGGTGGCAAGTAGCTAGCAAAGAAAGCTGATGTATCCAAACAAAGTAGATCACCCTGATTGTTTAATAATAAGTTATTGCAGTTAAATAACTACAATAGTAGTTAACCACTCTCACATCAGCGGGACAGAAGAGAACTTGTAATATAGAGGACTAAATTTTAATTACTGGAAAGCGAAAGTTGGGTTGCAGTCATTATCTTTTGTGAATTACTACAACCAAAGCTCCACTGATAAGGATTAAAATATCTGGATGAATGAAATTATCTCCTTAGTCTGCTGAATAGCAATATCTAGGTTTATCAGCTATGCATTTCTCATCACTTGAATGGGTTCAATGCAGGAAATGTTTTAGAATATACTGTGGCTGGTATCATACTGGAAGCTGTGTGAAATTACCACGATGATTCCTTTGGTTTTTTGAATTTATTAGCCATAAAGTTAAAATCCTGCTTGATGCTAGTGGAGGAAAAAAGTATAGAAAAAGTAAAGATCTGTTGAGAATCTTTATGTTTTTACAGATGGTGGACTTTTTATATACGTATATATATGCACATATATGAAAGATTTGATTTTTGTTCTCTAAAAGCTAATACAGTGATTATAAAATACCAAAAAATACTAAATCTTCCAAACTGAAAAATGCCCTTTCCATCTTGGCTCTCGGAAATTACTTTAAAATATAGTGATTTTTATAGTCTGTGATTCTCTGATAGAGGCACTGAATAGCACTGAGTGGAGCTGCAGTTTTGAATTAATCTTTCAAACATTATTCACTATTTCTGATATAGAAGAAACCAGTGTCTTATTTTTCTATTTTAATATACTTTTTCTCATAGCCTCAGCTGAGATACACTTAGAGCAGATAAAGGAAGGAGACTTCAATTTACAACACTTGTGTTTTGAATCTCATATCCAGATAAAATATACCTAAGGATGTGTATGGAATTGTATTGACATCCTGTACTTACTGTCTTGAGTTTGCACAAGTTGACTGTGTCCTTTATTTGTATTCAGTGGACCTGCTGTCTAATCAGTGTGGTGAGCCTTGGCTGGGAGCTCTCTGCTGTTTAGGGGTGTGCACAAGTATCTCGTGTATGGAATGGAGAAGTGGCACAGGTGTTATGTCTGTTAAAGCATGAAATGAGAATACTCAAGAGGTGACTCCTTGCTGAGGCTGCTGTGTTTTGCCTAACTAGGGGCTGGATGAATTTAGCTAAGCTCTGCTGGGTCAGGTGAAAGATCAAGCTAACTAGAACTCTCCCAGAAAAAAATAAAAGCCTGGGAGGAAAGTTCCAGGGAAGCCCCCAGCAGACTGCCTGGCACGTGTGTGCCTGGCTACAGAACAGGGGGATATGTACAGAAGAGAATGAATTTGCTTGAGCTGCAGAGGAAAAACTGCAACTACCAGCAAGAAACCCCACAATCCCCGGTTGTTCTAGGGAACAGACCGGCCAGCTGATCATGGGAAGTGCAAAGTAAGTAGGGTAATTGCTAGAATGACTGAGATTTTACTTGCTCAGCTCCCACGCTTGTCTTGCTAAATCCGTTTTGTGCCTCAGCAGATGGGCTTTAGTCTGTTCCCTCCATGAGCCGCACCCAGCGCTCCAAACTGGGAATAAAAACATGCCAAGTGGTGGATCTGCACTTTGTTCCGTGGTGCTGTGGTGCAAGTCAGTCCTTTTAAGTTGAGGAGAACATGGTAAATGATCAGTGGAACACTTTGAAATAACATGTTTAGCACTGTTGATTCATTTTATAATTGCTGTACTAATAATGCTGACCTCGTTAAAATCGAAGCCATAGGTACTCATGTGGGAGATCTGTCGGGCTACAGGTCTAATTAGCTGGTTACTTAAAGTACTGTCAACATGGGGTCTGTTTAAAACAACAACAAAAAAATCTGAAATACGTGTTTGTCTGTACTAGGAATGGATACTTTGGGAAACTGAGTCTTGTTGCTTTCAGGGCCTGCTAGCTGCTTTTCATACTGTTCTTTGCTTAGTGGAGAGATCTTTCTCCTGCCCTGCCATGCACAATTACATGTTTACATGGCACCCATATGGAGCATTCCTGGGAGGAAAACAGGAGAGTGTAGAGGCAGTTCTGAGCACCTGCTTTCCTTCCTCCCCATCTTCTAATTGCCATAGGACAGGAGTTGAGGTCCAGGGAGGTAGTGAAGCATCTCTTCTTACTTTAATTTTTGTTTAAATAAAAAACCAAAGGTTAAACCATCAGGTTTTTGTATCAAACCTTGTCCACAGTCCTTTGCAGCATGTTTTTCACCATTCCTGGCTGCTTGCAATATAGTAACTTCCTAAACCCGATTTCAATAGAAGACTTTCAAGACAGAAGGTGACAGATGGTTGGCTGGGTATTTTCTTTTTTTAATGGGCGAGATGAGTTTTCAAGGCATACTGAGCAAGGTGAGCTCAGCTTTCACTTAAAAGGCCATGCTTCATTCAATCCCTGAGTTTCGCAATCAGGCAGCCAGTGATTTCTCAAAGCCAGTTTTAGAAGCAGGTTGGCATCTATCTTGCTGTCACCTTCAGAGACCTAAAGAATAATATTGTCTCTGCAGAACTGTGCTGCCAAGAGCCCAGATTTCAGTGTGTTTGTTCTGGGCAGCATGGACAGGCTCGGCGCCTACATAGGATTCCCTGCCTGGTGAGTTTTGCCAGCTTCCGTGGTGAATAACAGGAATCTTTTGCAGATCTTGGCAAATACGTGGTTTCTTAGATCTGTCTCTCAGGATTCTTGCTTTAGGTCTGGAGTTCCCTGCTGCAGATCCTAAAGTGAGCCAAGGTGGAACACGTCAGTGTAACAGATACATAAATCTCATCCTTGATCAGTTATTACATGTGAAACCTTGTTTATGCTCTCTCCGTGATGAATTTCACCAAATCTCATGCAGTTTTTCATTTAAAAAGTTAAAGAAGTTATCACTGAGGGGAGAAGCACAGCCCTTATTGTATCTACCGTCTACAATTTTTTTAGGACATTAATGAGTGACAATGATTTTCAGCTTGAAATGGGTATTTTGAAATCCAGTGTGTAACGGACCCAAGAATTAGGCCCCTCACCCAGATAGTTTGCATATTATTTTCCTATTTACATTCTGCATTCAAGATTCTTACCTTTCATTATTGATCTCTGTTAGTTTTACAGTTACCAACTTGTACAGAGTGAGTAGATGTAAAATAGCAATTCCCCAGATTCTGGAGTGCGTTGTCTTGGGTCACCACTAAAACTTCAGATTTTCCTGCACTTTTTCCATCAAGGTTTTAATAAAAAGCACTGCAGAAGTTGTACACTTCTGTAAACAAATTTGGCCTGGTTGTCAGTGCTTGATGGAGCATCTTTGAGAATCACTGCTCCATAAACACTGCTGCAGTGGGAATATGTACATAGTTTTTCCAAAAAGAATAAATAACCCGACAGCTATTGAAAATGAGTTTACTTTTGTTTATTAATACTGGTATAATTGATGTCTTAGCTTGTATTTGGCTGTTTTCCCAATAGCAGAGTTACAGTATCTGAATTCAGTTGTCATGTTAAGCTCAGGAAGAACTGGTCCCAGTTATAACTGTACTGTGGTGACTAGGGGAGAAAAACATTTTTTTTTTTTTTTTTTTTTACTATTTTGAAAAATTATTTTGTGAAAACACAGCCAGGCAAGTAGGGAATATTGGAACTCTTGTCTTTCGTATTTAGTCCTATATGTATCCATGGCAAAGCTTTCATTACAGTGGATCCTGGATATGGCTTCAGGAATATTGTTAGTAGGATCTAACACTTTGCCATATGACATCCCTGGAGGCAACTCTGCTTCTCTTCAGCCAAGTATGGGATGTTTTTGGAAGCCATCCCAAGCGAGTGATTTTACAAAATAAATGTATCTACTTGCTATGATGTGATAGCCAGGTACTGAGTGTCTTTCTTCTTTGGTAATGACTCATAAAATTTTAACATGGATGACACCTGGGGAAGGGTGTTTTTTTCCTCTCTTTATCCCAGTGTCTCTGCTGTGGTTCACATAAGGGATATCTTCGGAAGCAGTTCTGTGCCACTGGTTGGGAAACAGGAGCTTATCTTTTCAAAAGATAGTCGAGTCACGGGGAGCCTGTGTTGTTGGTTTTGTGTAATGTTTGCAGTTTTGGTCCTGGTTTGGGGTGAAGCTCTTCTGCATCATGTAGAGCTAATGTAGTTTTGTTTCCCTCTGATATTGATGTGTTCACATCTAGGCTACTAAAAACAGCTGGAAGCACCTAAATTTCATAAAAGACATTCTGAGAAGACCAGTATGAGCAGAGATAATGCTCCCCTTGGAGAAGGGGATGAAAGTGGAAGAGCCTTTAAAGAATACCTGCCTTAATCCGTGGTTGCTCAGGAGAGCAGAGGTAAGATAATGGTTTCAGGGATCACTGAAGAAAATAATTCTGATCTATGGAAGAAGAATGAGGAAACAAGAATCAGGCTTAATGGCAGGAAACATTTCCTTATAATAAGACTTAGTAGGTTGTGCTGTTGTCAGGAAATGGTGGCAGTTCCATTCCATGAAGCCTTTAAGATTGGACAAAGGGAACAATCCCTGTAAAGAGAAAGGGATGAGAACATCTATTTATCAGAGCCATTTAATGTTTTGTTGCTTTGCTTGATTCTTTTATGTTGGTGATAACACCTTGTTTTCACTTTAAGTACTCTTAGGTCCTTTTGTGTTCTGCTTGGTAGATCTAAATGGCACTAGCCATTAGGAATCTTGAAGGTGAAGAAAATGTGCATCTTTCTTTGATGTCATTTACACCAAATCACAGAATATTCTGAGTTGGAAGGGACCCATAAGGATCATCGAGTCCAACTCTTGAGTGAGTGGCCCATACAGTCACTTGGTGCTGTGAACTCTCAGCATTTCTGCACATCAGTCCCCCAGCAGTTCTCATATCCTTGAGAACATTCAGGGCTCATTGACAGCCTGTGTGAAAACAGGGCTCTTTATTGTAGAGGAGGCACGAAAGTAACACAATCAGCTGGCTAATAACATGTGTAACATCACCTGTAATACCTGTAACATAAAGGGGTCGGTTTGTTTGTTTTTATTTTCAGAATCAGTATGTCAAGAGCATAAATAAGAGAGATTAATTTGACCACTGATGATTTGGCATTACAACAGTATGGAAGATTTGTAAAAGGAAAATGGTTAGACTTGTGTAGTAAATCCATTTTTGTCAAGCTCTAGGTGCTGGTTCCAGTAGTCTTTCTCCACAGAAGTGATCCATCCACAAGTGGATGCTTACATACAGTCTTTGATTTCAACAGGCCTGAGCTGTGTGATGTAACTCTTTTACTTATTACCTGGTAATCGTCTCCAAAACCAGCCATCTTATGTATTTCTCCCTGTTTTCTTGTGGTGGCAGCACTTTCCAAGGGGATGATCAGGAGTAAATTTGTTTTTACCTTAAGGCAGATTAAGACAGAGAGGAGGCAAACAAGAGACAGGAGTAAAAGCTTTGCTGCTGACAGACTGACTGTGGTCAGGCAGTTCCCAAAAGCTGCTCAGAAAGGAGCAAACCTGAGTGGTGAGCAGGCTGGGGTGACCCTCGCTGACCAGTTCAGCAGAGTGTCACACTTGGAGCTACAGTGAGGATGTGGGATTTGGAGCAGCATGATGATCAGGACAGGTACATCCTACAGTGATAGAAAAGTAAGCAACAAACCAATAAAGAGTTATATTTTCCCATAATTCCATAAAGATTTATGTTGCAGAGGCTGGGGATCTAGGAAGGCAGGCAGAAATGCCACGAGTGTGGTGTTAGTTTCATGTTTTGATACTTCAAAGAATACAGGTTCCCCGTAGGCTCAGAGCTCAAGACTTGCTGTCACAAGGCGTGCCAGTTCTTTGCTAGCTGAGCTAAAAGTCATGGGCTCAGATAGCCAAATTGGATTTTTTTCTTCCCAGACACCAGCTAGAGAGGTAGGACACACGTCATTCTGCCACACCATATTTAATGTCTAGGTCACCAAGGCCACCTGTGGTCAACATGATATTAAAACAGCATGTTTGTTATGTGTCCTGTCTGGAAGGGTGTCTCCTACAGGGTCAGCTGCATCGGTGTCAGGTTTGGATCTGAGTAAAGCTTAAGTGTAGCCAAATTAATGAATAGGGCCTGGTAAGGTCACAGTCCAAAGCAGGGATTTGGTTGCATAAAATTCTATGCTTTTGTTTCAACAGGGAGTCTACACAAGATTTGTTTGGTATCTGAGCAACCAGTTTCTAAAGCATCAAATCCCAAAAAGGAGGCAGGAAAGACTTCTTTTGATTCTGGAACAAAAGACTTCCGAATACCCTCCCAGCTCTGTGTCCTTGGTTTGGTACAGTACAGTGCCACTTCCCATGCATGAACTGCAAATGCTGAAAGGTGAATAAATGCAGATCCAGACTAACAGCTGGGACTTGTTACCTCCCAGAGTGAGTGCTCAGTGCTGCTTAGCACCCTCTGAAAGGCACAGCATTTGCTAAGCAGAGCTTTTCTTTCTGAGTTGGAGGTGGGCAGAACCAGGCTCTGTGTCACTTCTTCCCTCTTCTGCTTGACTCTAGCTTGGAAAATTACTCTTTCACTATCAGGGCTGGCAAAGCAACTCACTTCCCCTTTTTTCTCCTCCCCTCATGCAGCTGAAGTGGAAAGAGGATGGGAACACATCAGAGTCCTGCTGTTTGAGCAGAGTGTTGTGGTTCTCCTTCTAGCCCCAGGGGGTTTGGCTGCACAGCAGAGAGAAACACCTGCCTGGTACCAGCAAAAATGCTGTTTGCATGTGCAGCATGGACCATTGCAGGACAATGTCTGCTGCTAGCTGGCTTGTGTTGTGAGTACCTGTGAGACTTGAGGATTTAAAGGCCACTGCAGGGCCATATTGAGCCAGAGACCTCCGGTGATAAGAATATTTGCTGATATTACTGATAAGAATATTTACTGATATTACCGATAAGAATATTTGCTGATGTTACACAGAAAAAGCTCGAGCTCAGAAGCTGAGATTTAACTGCTCTGTGTCTCTCTAAATTGGCAAGGGGGAGTAGATGTGATTTGAGTTGGTTGTTAATCATGTGGGCAGTGGCTCAGTACCACAGGCACATCGTTACTAGGCATATCTAAGCCCTTACGTAAGCACAGCTGATACCGTGTGGTACCAAAGAATTAGGACCTCAGGTTCTCGCATTATTCATGATAAAAGTGTTGTGGTGCTTGGCCCCACTGTCTGCCTGGCCATGCTGTCTTCCCAAACCCCCAGCTGCTTCCTACTGTGTGCTTCCACAGAGGCCTGATCTCACTGGGGAGCTGGGACTTACCCAGTCCCTTCAGCAGTGAAGGATAGATTGGATGCTCTTTGCCCATTACCATGCTGGTAGTGTGCTTTCCCTGCATCCTAAGACCGGGGGATAGAAGGGGTCAGTGGCAGACAGGAGTCTTTGGACAGGCTGTGCTGGTAGAGAGGACTTTATTCCTGAGAGAAAGAATGGAGGGGGGAGTGCCTCCCACTGCAAACCCAGTCTGGAGTGACAACCCTCAGGAAGAGTCATAGTCTCATAGAGACCAGACTGACTGGAGCAAAGGATTATGAGGAGATACACCCTGAGTCTTTCACCTAGAGCACGATGGCTGATGGGATGATAGGCTTGCTGACCTATCGTGAAGGTTGGGATGAAGTTGCTGGGTGTGGACTGGCCATCTCTGGCTGGCATGTTGGACAGAGCTCCAACACCACAGCCAGCGTTCTCCATACTGAAGGCAGCCTGGGTGATACGTAGCTGGCATTTCACTTTGAAGGAAATTGTCTGGTTTTATACTTCAAAATATTCTACCTGATGAGTGACTCAGTGAGTGACTCACCTGGTCTGCCCTTCCAGCAGCTCACAGCTGTCACAGGAGGTGTTTTTCTACCAGGGCGTTCATGGTCTAACCACAGCCCTGGTGCTGCTACTGGCAGGGAAAATGAGGTGGCAGCAAAGCTGAGTCAAACCTTGGGCATCTGAAGGAGGAGGCAAACCCAAGGGAGTGCCAAGCCCTTCCCAATGGCGTGTGAGTGTTTTTCCCATTGCTAGTGCTGGGAGCTCTGCAGTGACTCTGTGGCCCTGCGGTGCTCTCAGCAGTTTTCAGAGGCTCAGGGTTCCCAGGGTCCCAGCCTCACTCCTGGGCAAGGCTGCAGATGTGTTACACAGAGTGATGTGCCCATCTCCTCACAGAAGCAGTGGGCAAGCAGTCACTTTGGTCACCTTCATTACTAGTTTGGGACTTTTATCCAGCCTGCCTTTGACCACAGCCCTGACCAAGCATGTCATTAACAAGAAACTGAAATCAGTTTGAGTCTGCATCCCTCTTTCTTGTCACTTTGAGTCACTAACCATCATTAGCTTTCCTTATTGCAGGAGTTGGAGAGAGCAGGAGAGCATTAGCAGATGGTTTTGGAGGAAAGCATGTTCAAAAACTCAGCTCCTCAAGGGACTTCATTCTCTCTCTTACTGTGAATTAGAAATTACTTATCCATTTAGGCTTTGCTCTAAAACGCTGCTGCAAACATTGTCAGGGAAATGACATCACATGAAAAACAAGAGTGTGATGTAGTATGTGTTTACTACAATTTACTTGCCCTATTAAAAGAAAAACCCTAATGATTATAAAATAAAGCCTGAATTTTAAGAGCATGATGGCAAAAAACCACCCCTTACATCAAAACAGTAATTACCATTGGGGCTGGAACAAAGGAGCAGAGGGACAATTTTGGGCAAAGGAGCTTTGCTGGCTGAGAGAGAAGATGGGGCTGCCCAGTCTTCCAAATAGAGTCAGGGTCTGTGGACACTGCCTGATTACTGGTGGGAGCACAGACAGTTGGCCCTCAGAGCCATGAGGCTGTGGGAGAGGAGCCGTGGTGCTCATGGCAAAGGGTGCAGGAATCAGTGAGCCAAGTAGCAGGGAGGGCGCTGCCCTCAGAGCTGGAAGCTGCTCCCTGTCCTGGCTGAGGCATGCAGCCAAGTGCTTTCTGCCTGGAAGTCTCTTTCTCCTCCCTTGGCCTCCTTCCACTGCTTTCCACAGGGGACCCTAAGGGAAGAACTTGGCTGGCCCCAATGCCTTGTTCATCTCCCTTTTCATATCCATGGAGCTTATTGCCGTTGTGTTTGCTTTAGTTGGGGAGCACAGGGAAGGGGAGACTGGCCCATCATCTCCCTTCACATCCCAGGTGTGCAGGTATCTTGCCGTGGCTCCAAATGGGTTGCATCAGGCCTGAACTGGGGAATTGGGCTTTTCAGGCCTAATATCCTTTCCTGAAGGAGAAGTGTTGATTTGCACTGTTTCCCATTAGATTTGTAGTACAGGAAAAATAACTTTACAGTGGCTGGTGTGACTGGAGCTCACCCACAGTCCTGACTTACTGGCTCAGACTTGCTGAAACCTTGCTCGCAGAGCTGAAGTCCAGGTGTGGGACAGCTCAAAGTCCTTCTCTGCCTTTCCTGCTTCTTTGAATTGGGTCTCTGCCTCTCTCCTTGCTGACTCAGATCCAGTTTGGCCCATTCTCGCATTTGCATTAGGAAATCAATAATTTCTCTCACAGAATAAGGAGGCAGGTTGATGGCAGGGGATGTTTTGGGGTTTAGGGACAGATGAGATTGAGGTTAGCTGGATGGGACCTTTGCTTGGCTCAGCCACGAGTTCCGAAAAGAGCCTTGGATGCTTCACAGTTTAAAAATCTATAAAATAGGATTGAATTTAAAGTAGATGCTGTCAGCCAGTCATGTGATAAGCCCAGCATGGGAACTGCTGGCCTGCATCATCCACAATTGAGATTAGATGACTGGACTCTTCTGGCTATAGCAATAACCCCTAAGCATAATGAGTTCCTCTTTGTTTGAGGATTCTAAAGATTTGCTTTGTTGATTTATGTGTTTTGTTTTTTTCATTTATCGACTAAACCACTGGGCAAAGAGATACCAGTAATTTCAGAGGTCATCAGGGTGGGGCAAGTGGGGACAACATTTCTACCCCAGCTAAACTTGGATCCATTTCTTGTAGAAGCAGTGAGGATCTCTGATTTTTTTTTTTGCAAACTATATTTCTGTTTTCTGCTATGACTGCTGAGTTAGGTTTTGTGAGGGAGCTCAGCTCCTTCTGCTCTTGTGCTACACATGCAAATGTACCTGCATGGTGGAAAGAGCAGGAGTAAATCAGTGCAAGCAGCAGCCTTGCAGCACCATAGATGTGATTCTTGTGCATGATAATAGAGGACAGTTTGGTGTGGTCTGAGCGAGTCATAAGCAGAGCTTCTTTTTCACATGTTGTAGGCAGAGGAGGAAAGACTGCTGAAGCCAGGCTGGGAATTAATGGTGGTGTAGCCTCAGACAGGTGCTGACACCAAGCAGTGATGGGAATACTGCCACCAACCTAGGTGTTATGAAAGTTGGTTTGCAAGGATTTACACTGTTCTTTAAATATTGAGCACATGGCACGGGTGCCTTGTTTGCCCAGACGGGATGATGCAATGCACAATGATCTGCTGATGTCAATAGATTTCTTGTATTGCAAGTCAAAAACCCATATGGCTTGAACACCAGACATAGGACAAATAGGGTTTAGGAAACAAACCTGGAACGATGGCCCATTTCTGCTATCTGTCCTTCCATGCCTCTGTGCCAGATCTTACTATTTTGAACTTTATTTTCAAACCAGCCTATAATTGCAGCCTTACCTATGGCCAAGGCCTCTTCTCCTGGCAGGCCTTGTGCTTGGTTTCCTCCTTCATTTTCTCCTTTACTTAATGCCTGCCTCAGTTTGCAAGGCTTGTCTGCAAGGAGTCTGTTCATTAACAGCCCCATTTCTTTCCCTGTGAAGCTGTTATGAAACCCTTACCTGTTTGCAGCAGATATTCTTTGTATGGTCCTGAGTGTGAAGCTCATGTTAGGCTTGATATTCCATAACTGTGCATATTTGTGAAGCAAGTGATTTTTCAGGTGTGCTTAGTATTGGCATCTTCTGCCAAAATTAAGCACTGCCCACCTCTGCCAATGCTCATACCAGGCTGTGACCATGGCAAGGACAAGGATCCAGCTTGCATGGCAGGACAGTATATCAGAGACAAATGTTATAGTAAGGGATTTTTTTAGACTGCTTAAACCACCTAGTTTTGTGTTTACATAAGTTTTAATTCTTTAACTACTTAATATTTTAGGTAAAAGAAGACTTAAAAATCACAAATCCATCTTTTAAATGAGTTACTCAAAATTACAGTAGACTTCATCTCCTTCAGCAGACTCTAGACAGGCTAAACTTTGGGAGCAGCAGAGAGGAGTCAATTGCAGAGTCAAAATTAAAAGTAACTCAGTACTTCCTCTCTCCCCCTGCTTTCTGAATGAAAATGTTTCAGGCCTTTTTTACCTGTCACAGCAAATAAAACCACTTTGTACTAAAAGGTAGGTCGTATATGAATATTTTGTTTTTAAAGTGCTTGAGCAACCCATGGGAAATATTTATTAGATTTCATCACTGATGATAGAAAGTAGTTTTCATAATGGAAAGCAGTTTTTTAGAGGACTGGCTGTAACTAAGCTTTTAAGGAATGCTGGCTCTGTATACTGCATTACATGCTTTTGAAAGCTTTTCCTACAGATGAGTGATTTGCCTTGTATGCAGGTAAGACAGAACTGACCTTGCAGGTAAGACTTTTAAGTATATCTCCTTACCCCTGTGCTCTCATGGTGTTAGGACTTGGTGAATCTTCTTTCCCACACCCTTGTGGCCCAGCTCCTTGGCTCTAGCACCACAGTCCTCTTCTGCAGTGACATAATCCCTGTCTACATTTGCTTTATTAAGCTTGTCAGTGGTGGTGCAACTGGCACTAATTGGCACTTTTGTTGGTAGCCTTCTCCAAGAGATGGAAAACTGAACAGGCTGTGGAGCCTGCACTCCACTGTGCTCCAAAGGTGGCAGAGGACAGAGACATGCTGGCAGGTCAGTCTGAGGAAAGCTGATGCTGCTATTGCTTGATGTATAAACAAAGGGCTTCTGTTTCCAAAGCCAAGAAGCCTCAGCCTTTTTCCAAGCTGTGACTCTGTCTGAAAAACAAGCCTGGACCCAGTTGGGTGAGTGATCCGTGTAGTCACCAGTGCAGTTTGCCCACAGTTCCTCTCAGCCCCTCCAGGTGAAGCGTCGCAGACATCAGCGAGCCACACGCAGTGAGGTCCCTCTGTGATCTCCAGCAGAGCGAACCCCGGTGTGGGCTCAGCACTAAGTCTGACTTCTGTCCCAGAATAACAGGAAGGGCACAGCAGTTAGCTGGCTTTGGACCCATCACAAACATGTGGAGGGGATCTGTTTTGTTTGTTGAAATGAACTACCCCAGGGCTGGTGGGAGGGCCGTAGGGAATCACAGGGCAGCCTTTACCTCGAATTCATGTGTTGTTAAGGGCTCATTTTAAGGTGCAGGATGTCCCGCCCAGCCTGTCATGCTGTTCCAATGTGTAATTACCCTCACAGCTTGGGAGCAGGAGCATCTTCCAGCACTCAGTTCAACTAACCAACTCCCCACTGCTGAATCGCGTTATGTCTCTGTCAGCAAAGCTGATAAACATTTCCTCCCACCCCCAGCTCTGTCTCTTCCCCCACCTCACAACACTTTGCCATGTGCAAGTTAGACCTGACTGCTTTACTACTTGTCTGTAAGTGGCTGAGGGATTAGTTCTTTAGATTTCTGTATTTCTATAATCCACAAGGTAGCTGAAGAGAACAGTTAGAATTGTTCCATGCTTTCCAGCAAGGGACCTGAATTTCCCATGGTAATTAGTTTAAGCATGTATCAGCTTGGTTTCTTGGGAAAAAAAGGAACATTTGCTCTTCTAGGAAACATTTTCAGTGCCCTTACTCTAAGAATAGCAATCTTCTTTCTGTTTCTTCTCAAATTTCAGAAGTATGGCTTATCTTTTATTGTGCTGCAGTATGGAGATTATTTTAGATTAAATACCACTATGTTCTGCTGAAGGATGAACAGCTTATAGTGCCTCATTCTGTGGTTTTCTTTTTTTTTTTTTTTTTTGCCTTAACCAAAATTAATTCACAAATAAAGACATTTGTGCCTTGAACACGGCCTCTTCTCTCTGAGCGCATCAGTTCCTTGATGACCCCAGAGGGAACAGCAGTGCTGAAATAGTTCAAGTAGCAAACAACTCCTTGGCTATGAATTTAAGCACTGAAACAAAACCCTCCAGTTTCAATGACAACTTCCAAGAACAGAGCCAAAGCTCCAGTGCTGTGGCCTAGGAGATTGCGATCAATGCAGGGCCGGTGGAGCAGGCACAGCTCCCTGAAAAGCACGCAGGGACAGTGCCAGTTCTACAGGGACTGCCTGGAATGCTGTAGAGTAAAGGTTGCAAAGCAAAGAACTGAAACTGTACCCTTTGCTTGGTCAAAACAGAAGTATTGGAAGCAGGACATTACCCTTAAAGGGCTTTTTGATCTGGAGCAGCTGTGAGGGGGTTTTTTTTTTGTACCTGGGAGCATCTTAGAAGGGATAGTTGGGGGAAGGTTGGATATCTAAGCTACTCCTCTGGTACCCAGAGTGGACATGAAGACTGCTGAAGTGCTGACAGCTGAAGCTAAGCCTGCTGGGGAGTGGCAGTGGAGGGACCAGAATCCACAATCCATCCAAAAAGCCATGCTCTAGAGTCCTGGGCCCTTGCCATACCTCCTTAAATCCCTCTGGGAATAGCAGAGAGCAGGCACAAGCAGGTTGGCCCTCCCTGCTGTGTGTTACCCTCTTCACCCTGCAGCAATCACACAGAGGGGCTCCAGGGTCCAGCCCTGCCAGGGCAGGAGCAATTTTGGCCAGAGCACTGTGTGTACTCCAGGTCTTCACTGCCTGACAACAAGCACCTTGGTCCTCCAAGAGGAATAGAGAGAACTTTAGAAGGAAGCCAACTGTTATTTATGCATATTTTAAAATATATTTTGTTCACATGCACATCTCTGGCAGGCATGTTTAGGGAAGTTGTAACAGTATCTGGCATCTCTTTGGTCTTGTGTACAAGATGAGGAAGTTTTCATCTGTGCCTTTAAAAAAAACCCGCATCTCTGCCAAGATGTATTAGGAGAGCTGTAAAAAAGGAGTCATCCTGTTCCAGGACGGCGAGGCTTATGTAACAGGGAAATCCTAACAAAAAGATACTCCCCCACCCTGCACACGCTCTTCCAAGGCACATGCCAGTTCAGGGTTTTCAGTTGCTTGATTTGTATTTTGATCACATCTGCCACTGGTTTATTCAGATGTATTTACAAATATGTTCTTCCACATACCCTCATTTGTACATGCTATAGAACATCTTTATAAAATGCAGCATGGCCCTCACCTCATCACAAGGGTCTTTAAATAAAATATACTGTAAAGTGCCAGATATAATTCTTTTAAAAATACAGTTCTCATTAAAACAGATACTTGGCCACTGCATTAGCAGCTTTGTATACTGATACACTTTTAGCCCAAGTCTATTTCTGTCAGGTGAGCGGGAGGCTCTCATACCGCCCTTCTAGCTTTCCAGTTTCAAGTCCAAAGGCTTTAGAAAATGAGGCAGAGGCAGATTGTCCAGAGCCTCTGGGAAATGCTCAGGTGAAATGGTCCTGATCAAGACACGCATGGCTCCGACAAACAGTGAGGGGGGAGCTAAGCCCACCAGGCACTGGAACCTGTTCTCCCCCAGGAGGTCCTGCCACTGCTGCCGGTTGTCCAACAGTTGCTGTTTCATCGCAAACTGGAGGTCCTGAGGCACGAAGAGAAAGAGGCAGTCGAGGCAGAGGAGCTTGGCACGCATGTTAGCCGCCGGCATGTGGGAGATCTGCTGCAGCAGGGTGTCGACGGGGGTGTTCCCGGCGCTGTCCCGCAGGGAGGGCGATGCTCCGTGCCCGAGCAGCAGGAGCAGGCACTCGGGCCGCACCAGTTCGCAGGCCATGTGCAGGGCTGTCTTGCCGCCCTCCACGCGGCTGCAGCCTCGGCGGTCCAGGTGCCCGGCTCTGTCGCCCGGCGGGAAGGCTTGGATGGCCTTGAGGATTCGGAAGAGGATCCGGACGCGGTTGTAGCGGACGGCCATGGCCAGGTGCGGGGCCGACTGGCAGCAGCTGAAGCTTTGGCTGGGCACGGCCAGGGCGCTCTGGGGGAACTTAGTCAGCAGGTGCCGGGCGTAGGGCTGGTGGTCGTGCACCAGCGCGTACAGCAGCGCCTCCGAGGGCGAGTACACGCTCACCTTGCCCCCGTCCTCCCAGTGGAAGACCTCCATGGTCCGCATGTCCTCCAGGAACCAGACGGGCAGCAGGTCCCTCACCGCCTGGTAGAAGGCGAAGGAGGATTTCTTGCACTGCTTCTGGGACTGGGCGCCGCAGCCGCCGACCCACCGGACGCTCCAGGGCATGGCGGGCGGCCGGGCTCCGCCGGGGGCTGCCTCCCACCATCGGCCCGGACCTGCGGGAGCGGACGGGCGGTCAGTACCGGGATGCTGACAGGATTCCCGGGGCTGCGGCAGGGGCTGGCCGGCCCGCCCCCCGGCCGGCGCGGGGCACAACGAGCCGCCGCGGCACCTCGGTGCAGGAGACACCCGTATCCCGGTGCACGGGACGCCCACGTCCCCGGCGCACGGGCACCCGGTACAGGGGAACGGCCTCCGCTCAGCGCACAGGACGCCCACGATCCTGGTGCACGGGAACCCGGTACGCGGAAACGGCCTCCCCGCGGCGCGCAGGACGCCCGTACGCCGGTGCGCTACGGAGAAACGGCCTCCCCCCGAGCGCACGGAGACCCCTCGCCCCTCCGTCCCCCCGCTCACCTCCCCGCCGGTCCCGCAGTGCCGCCGGTCCCGCAGTGCCGCCCGTGCCGTGTCCGCCGCAGCGCAGGGGCAGGAGGCGGGAGCGGCGCGCGCCGCCGCGGGGCCCTTTTATGGCCCCCCCGCGCGGGCGGTGAAGGTCGGTCAGGACCGGGGAACTGTCCGGCCGCCGCCGATTGGCCGCCGCCCCGGCGCCCCGCGCGCCCATTGGCTGCGCCGGGAGGACGGGGCCCGGCGCCGGCGCGCGCGTCACGCCAGGCAAAGTTCCAAGAAACTTGTCTGAGGGCGCGGAGTCCCGGGGGGGCGGGGCGGGAATGCCGCGGGGCGGGGGCGGCGCTGCCGGGGCTGGGTTGGGGGGGGGACGGGGATTGGGGCCGTGGGGTTACGATGGCGTGGGGGTCCCGGGGTCTGGGGACATCGGGGCCCGGGAGCATGGGGGTCCTGGGGGCATGGGGGTCCTGGGGGCATGGAGTCGCGAGGGTCTGGGGGCATGCGGTGCCAGGGATGTGGGGTCTCAGCAGGACGGGAACCATGGGCTCCTGAGGTCCCAGAGGTATGGAGTTCAGTTAAATGGTGTCCTGGGGATATGGAGTCCTAGAGATGAGGGATGCAGAGAGCACAGGATCCCGAGGTCATGGGCTCTTGAGGTCCCAGAGATACAGGGTGTAGGTACGTGGTGTCCTGGGGGTATGGTGTTCTGGGAATATGGGTTTCTCGGGATAAGGGGTGCAGGGAGCAGAGAGCACAGGATCTTGGGGTCCTGGGCTCCTGAGGTCCCAGAGGTTTGGAGTCCAGGTACGTGATGCATGGTGTCCTGGGGGCATAGGGTGCTAGGGATATGGGGTTCTGGGCATAAGGGATGAAGAGAGCAGAGAGCATAGGATCCCAGGGTCACAGGGTCCTAAGTCTGTGCCTGGGGCACACCAGGGCCTGGACACACGGGTCAAGGGCACGTGGCATCTGGGCCACAGCGAGACCTGTGCACAGGGGCTGTGGAACAGCTGGGCTCCTGGATGTAGGAGGCTGCAGATGTGCAGTGCCTGGGCACATGGGTGCAGGGCAGGTGGTGTCACACCCCCCCATCCTGGCAGGGCCCAACCTGGCCTGTGCCAATCCTCGGCTTGTCCTGCCCACCCCCCTGAGTGGCTCTGACGGGAGCCTGGCACTGGCACTGCCCTTCAGCCGGCGCACGTGTGCATACATGTGCTTGTTGCTAAACTTGTCCCTCTCATATGTCTCCCAGACATTTGCCTTGAAGGTTTTGGCTACAGAAGGGTAAAGAGATGGCCATGGTGTGGGGTGAGCTCAGCTCTGCCTACAGCCCTGCGCCAGGGACTCCCCTTGGGCTCCTGCAGTCCCTTGGCCCTAGAATGTGTGTGTACAGGGAACAGCCACACATTGGGAAAGCAAGTGCCGGCATTACTGGGATCTGCTCTCTCATAAGGCCTCCTTACTTATAGCGAATCCTGGGATCTGCTCCACCCTTATCTCCACAGGTGGGTTCAGAGCATTTCCCTCCTTCTCACTGTGTTTGACCCCAGTATCTGCCCTGCTTTCAGCCATTGTCTGCTCAGTCAGAAAGATCAGACTCTGCAGGTGGGCAATGCCAGTCACGGATGGGTTCATGGCTGACAGCTCTGGTTTCTCCATCTTTGGGGTTTCCCAACATTCCCCTCACCAGCACTGAGCTGCTGCTGTTTGCTGCTGGAATGGGAGATACTTTCCATACATCCCAGTACGACCTATGATCCCACACACTGTGAGGAGTCACCAGACATGGGCTGAAATGCCCCACTTCCCTGCAGCCCTCTCTGTGAAGCTGCTCGGGGTGGCAGGGAGAGAGATCAGAGCTCCCAGCCCTCCCCTTGACCCCAGTGAGCACGAAGCTGGTGAGGAACAGCCGTCCCCTTTGTCGTGCCTCTTCTGAACCACCATTCAGCCAGGGAAACAATGCTTAAACTGTGCTTGGTTTGCTTTGTAACTTCTTCCCTGCCACGTGATGCTCACACCAAACCCCAGGGGTCCCGTGTGAGGGGATGCAGGCAGGTGGGTGAGCCAGGCAGGATACTGCACACCAGTGTCATGTTTAGAAACTCTTGGTGACTACATCTGAGGAAGGGAATAAAAGAAGGATAACATGAGCTGAGCTGCTTTGCCGGAGAGAATTACGTCCAGTGCTTGTCAGCACGATTCGTCATCCGAGGATCCCCGTGGATCCACCACGACTCCTGGCGTCTTGGATGTCAGCCACGGCACGGAAAATCCTCTTTCACCGCTCATTTCCGATTCCAGGTGAAAACTCATTAAAGGCAGCTGCTTCACCACTCCCTGCTGTCACCAGGGCACTCACATATCAGTCACGTCCTATCACTGCAGGCATGGGACAATTTGTGCCAAAGTGCGGGATCAAGAGAAATGGTTTAAAAATAGATGATTCTACAGCCCTCCCTTTGTGTCTGTTGCAGCCTCACCTGCCTGTGCCTTGCCACCCATCGCTGATGGCAGCAGTACCCATCACCTCTCTGTGTGCCACCTGCTCTGGGAGATGGCCACGTGCAACCATGAAGCCCGTATCCTTTGCTCCTCATTGCCAGGACATTGTCATTGATTTGGATGTCCGGTGTAGTGACTAGCCAAGTTGCCCAGCGTTTTTACTCATCGTCCACACATGCCTGGGCAAGCCAAATGGTATTGGAGTCCAAAGGCAGGGCATTAGCACAGTTGCAAAGCAAAACTGCCTTTTGTGTAGGAAAGTAATGTCTTTGGTTTGGAAGTGGGACTTTTTTTCGCAGGCCAAACGCTCCTATAGAGGTGGAGGAAAGAGTTACAACCATAGGGTGCTTTGGGCCTAGCACTGGCTTAAAAATTGGCCAGAGTGTGGTGAGTCCTTGCAGCCTCACAGCTGGGTAACCCATAGGCTGACCCGTGTTTGCAAAATGTGTTTTTCACATGCATTTGTAGGAAAGGCAGCCTTTTTGTGGGATACACTGGATTTTATTTGCCCCCAAAATTGTTTATAGAGTGCCCAGCACTAGCAATGAAACAAGAAAGGTTTTAATTTTGAGATATATATATTTTTTTGTGCAGCCCCATGGGCATGACTTGTTTGTTTGAAGTCCAGCCTGGTTTTAATCACCTTGAATTAAGTAACTGATCTTCCTAATGATCCGACTATGAGAGGGCTTATCACAGGTTCCTTGGCACATGACGAAGATTACTCTGTTGGTGCAACCCCTTCCGAGTAATGTGACGTGTCCTCTCAGAGCTATTTTTGTCTTCACCCTCATCTGGGACCTTGATCCTTTGGTTTCTCCAGCCATTGACCAGCTAAAATCCTCTTAATGCTACGGAAACCCCAACTACGTAATGGGACGACAGAAAAAGCTCTGCCATTTCTTGTTGCAGACGTCATTTGCTTCCTGAGGCTTTCATTAAATTGAGGGCAGGATCATATTGACTTAACGGACATGACTGTGGGTGTAATTAAAAACCAAATGAAAAGAGGCAGTATCAGGGAGCACACTGAACATGGTTAATGTTTAGTGCTGGGTTTGAGCATGTGATGAAAATGGGAAGAGTACATCCCTTATCCTTGAACAGGGCTGAAGGATATGGGGTTTACTCCAGTCCTTGCAAGGATTCTGTGCATGGGTTTGACTCTGAATATTTACCAGTCTCCCCTCAAAGGTGGCAGACTCAGGACCAAAGGTCAGCAGAGTTAGGACAACAGCTCCAGACCCATGGTGGGCTGGAGCAGCAGAGCTGCCACTTTGCTTTAATCCTCTGGGGACTTCGTCAACAAGTTAGAGAGAAATGCCTAACGTCCTGTTTAGCTAAAATTAAACATCTTCAAAGAGGTGTAGGGAATGAGGAGAGTTGGGGGTTTGCAGCAAGGGGCACTGGGCTGGAATATACACACTGTGTCGCCCTCTTACTGCAGGTACATCACTGATCTCCAGTTTAATCTCTCTGTGCCACCAGCATTTTGTCTGTAGAAGAAGTGCTGTAATGCTGCTTCAACTGTCCTGTTTTAGCTGGTAAGTTCTTTAGGTCATGGATATTATGCAAGTGTATTGTTTTGGTCCTTGAGGTCCTGGCTCTGTGTGGGGAACCCTCTGCTCTGCTGTGTTAGACTGGGGACTGAGGCTGGTCATCCTGCAGAGAGACATAGCACAGAGCTGCTGGCAGTCACTAGACAGGATTTGTTCTCCTTTGGTGAGGACAAGCCATGTGAGGAGGTGGATGGCAGCCCCAGGCACTCTATTCAGCTGTGATGAATAATAGCTGCTGCTGACACCTCGTGGAAGCCTTACACAAATATTTTCTCCAGAAACCTTTTGGTTTCGTTTCCCCTTCTGCTGCTGGTTCCCCGTCTGAGGAGCTGGGAGCTGGCCCTTTGCTTCTGTCATCTCTGGAGCACGCAGCTGGGAAGGAGGCAGCAGGGACCTTGTCTACCTGCAGCACCAGGGATGGGAAGGAAGCCGAGGAAGGCTGCCCAGGGCTGTCCTTTCCCTCCTAAAAATGGTGGTGAGTGAGGGCAGTTCACCATAGATATGTGTTGCACATCAGATGCAGAGAGGAGAGCACTCCCCTCCCAGGTTACAGACCTGGGTCTGTAACACCCATCATGCACATGCCTTTTGTGTGCCTGTTTCCCCATCTCCCTTTTTCAGGGGAGCATACTGGGAAGTGGCTGTTACAAATCACACTGTCCTTTCATTTCAGAATCTTGAATCACTTTGAAAGAGAGTGAAAAGTTTTCCTGGGAAGTGCAAAAATATTTTCATTTGAGAAACAAGACCACTGAAGAAGCTACAGTGTCAGTGCTGATCTGGGTTGGGGCACTGCTCCTGGCTCCTGTGCTGGAACCACCAGACAACATCACTCCATCCAGGGGAGGAGTCGTGGCCTTGAATCTCGCCCTGTTCTCACCACTCACCATCACACTGCCTTGCTCAGCACCCACTTCTTCTTCCTCCTCAGTCTTCATTTGTATTACAGTCACTCTCTACTTGCTTGATTTTGTATGAATCACCATTTCACACTGAGCCTGAGTTGCCCATAACTTCAGCTGCTTTGCTTTCTCTGCTGCATTATAGGGTCAGCTCCATCCTGACCCACGGCATGAAAAAAGGTCTGCTTTGGAAACAACAAAGTGAGCAAGTCTTCACTTGTTACTTTTGTTTCCTGGCTGCTGCTGAGTGAATTCCAAAAATATGCATCCCAAATGATACTTGGTGACTGAGCACTGGAACAGGTTGCCCGGAGAGGTTAAGGAGTCTCCTTCCCTGGAGATATTAAAAGCTGTTGGGACACAATCCTGAGTAATGTGTTCCAGGAGACTCTGCTTGAGCAGGACTAGATGATCTCCACTGGTCCCTTCCAACCTTACCCATCTGTAATTCTTGGGAGCCCAAGTGATGCTCTGATACACTTTGTTTTGGAAAGGAAATGTCTCAACCAACTCTGGAGGAAGTATATGGTGTGAGGGTTGACCACTGCCAAACATCAGTCCCAGCTAATGGGAGGCTGAATAAGCAGCTCAGTTGGTGTCACGGATTTTTTGAGGCTGTCATTGTTCACTTGGTGGGACAACCCAGTTTTTAAGGCTTTGAAACTTATTTTTTATTCTGGTTCCTCGATAGAGAAAAGTGGTTTTGCAGAAGTGAGACGGACAGCAAGGTGATGAGATCTTTTAGCTGCAGCTGTCTCACAAGCCCTCAGGGATGCTCACAGGCTGTCATCAGTGTCCTCTTCACTTTGACTGGGTTCGTGGGCCACCCCTCATTAAGCCTTGATTTTGACACCTGTAATAAAAGAGCCACGTTCATCCTTTTGGAAACTTGGAGAAACCCCCAGAACTGCAGCAGAGATTAAATTTCATCCCTCATGTTGCAGAGGAAAGCTGAAATGTGTAGTTGTCCCTTAAAAGACTGAAAAGTACCCTTTGGGGAGCCTTTCTGTTTCGTAAGCAAGCGTTCGAGAGGGGTCAGAGAGCTCCTGGCGCCTGTGAAGGATTTTGGCCTTCAGCTTGATGTTGGTTGTTAAAAATATTTTCCCAGATGTATTAATACAACCAGACTGGATTGCATCTGAGCTGAACATTGTGAGCCTCAGGCAGGACATAAATATAGAAGCAAAACAGCCTGACATAAGAGTCATCTGTCCTCTTGTACACAAGAAGTGAAGGGGAAAGAGAGGGAACTTATTCTGTTGCAATTTTTAGACACTTCCAGGAATTAGCCCGAGCCTCAGAGAGTGCCTGCATGGGGGTCCTGGGGCACAGAAGCCCCCATGTATCACTCTCAGCCCCTGGTGTACTATGTCACAGGACTGCACATTTAGCACATTTTTAACTCAGGGTTAGATTTGCCTAGACAAGGTCTGCAATCAGGAATGACTATTTGTGTGATGTGTTTGCCTAACAGGATTACCCTTATCATAATGATATAGCAACCTGGCCTTGGCAGAGCAAACCCCAAGGGCTCAGGGGGTCAAACCCTTGCCTCCATTGCCCCAAATATGCACAGCACAGCTTGTCTCTTATCATGCAATATCCAGTCCTGCTTCAGCTGGCATTCAGATTTTGGAAAGAGCAATTGTGCCGTGTAATGCTGCCTGCTGACATCACACTTGGCATTTCCCTCTCTGCACCTGAAAAAAAAAATCAATAATATTCAAAGGTTAGAAAAATGAAGCAGTGTTTTACAATTAGAGAATGGGTTGCCTTCCCCAGTGGAAATTGCTCTGAGCAGGTGCCTGATTGAATTCAGTGAGAATTTGTTGCCCTCTGGCTCCATAAGAAACAATGAGTTGTCTGCTTTTGAATTGTACATCTTAAAATAATTACAAAATCATCTGCTCATCCATAAAAGTGTACCTGTGATTATTAAAGTTTGCTAACTTAAAAGACTTGAGGGAGGTGCAGGATGAAAGCTCAGTTTTCCCACAGATAAGTAGGACAAAGGCTTTGCGCAGAGCCTGACCCCACTGATCTTATCCACCCAGGCTTATCCACTACAGTTTCTGGCCAGGCTGGGGACACCTCCTGGCTCCCTGTTGGTGTCATTTTAACCCCAGCACTTCTCAGGCCAGCTGACGTGAGCCTGTCCTTACCAGCTCCCAGGCTATTTGCAGAAGCAGAACCTGCCGCTCGCTATGTGTCAGTTCCAAAACAAGCAGGATCCTCTATTTATAATGTGCTATAATTGACCTGAATGAAACCTGTGGTTCTTCAGGCTGCAGGGCCCCAGGACTGCTGATGCAGTGGCACCCTAATTCCAAGGGATGCTGCTGGGAATGCCAAAATGGCTCTGCATAAAGCCGAGGGATGTGTAGGTACATAGTGTGAGCGGTACATTCACAGGCTCCTGGTTTCTGGAGCAGGCTGTACTCATCAGAGCTATGTAGATCCCCTTCTCTAGATAAGATCTGGGGGGATGGAGCCTCTTTGGAGCAAAGCAGAGAGATATTTTTGTGCTGCAGTAGCTTCACTGTGTAAATGCTTGGGTTGCCACGGGGAGCATTACCTTTTTTTCCCCCAAGGCATTTATAGCTGGGATGTGAGCAGGGCTCTGCGACTCAGGAATTATCTATTCAACCATTGGGCCTAAAAGATTTGAGTTCACCTGTGATTAGTGTATATTTAATTGTGGTGGCGTGTGTGGCTGCTCAGATCCTGGTGTTCAGCATGGAACTGTTCTGACCTCGTAGCCTGTTACAGGACAAACTCCTGTCTAAGACAAAGAAAAGCAGCCACCTCACTTTTGTTTAGAGGCCAGTACATACAGTATAATGCTCACCCAAGGGTTGATTTGATCTGTCTTTGCTGTATAAACTTCTCCGCCATTTGAATCGTAAAACACAATAGATATAAGGCCAAGCAGAAGGATTAAAAAAAGAATTGGCTAATGCTTTGCGTGTCTTAGAGGACTTATTTTTATTCCCATTTGTTCATTCTCACTGCTCTTGGCTGCCGCTGGGGCTGTTGAAATAACAAACAGGGATGAAGAAAGAGGGCAGCTCTGCCGTGAGCTTCCTTCAGTGGGAAGCGGCTGCGGTGCAGCAGTTAACTCTAACAGCGACTGCAGCCTCCATAGCTTTGTGGCCTACATCCCAACAGGAAACCTGCCTTGTTTCTGTCAAAAAAGAGATTGGATTATCAGTCAAAAGCCTTTTTGATGCGAAGTGGTGTTTAGAAAGAGTCTGTCTTTCCCTTTTGCTTTGTAAAAAAAGTAGTCAGAAGTCTTCTAGCGCTGCCTGCTGCTGCTCTGCTGCCAAGAAAACCTCCCGGGTCTGGTGATGAGGCCTCTGTAATATTTCCGGTTTCTCTGTAATTATTTTCTAATTAAGTTTTCAAATCCAAGTACAATCATGAGGTTAAACCATAGAGAGTTCACAGTAGGGTCTTTCCGTTTGCTTTTTCTTTTTCTAAATCAGTAGCTATCCCCTACGTGGAGGTGATAGATAATTATGTGCATATGAAGGTGCTCAGAACCAGGATAGCAATGCCTTTTACCCGCTGAATTCAGCACTGGCATTGCTTTATGCAACTTTCTATTTGGAAGCATTGCTTTTGCAATTGTAATTGCCTGATCAGATTTGTCTATTAGTATGTCTACTCATGGCTTATTAAGTGGCTGGGGCATTAGGGTGCAGCTCTCCTTGACAGCATTTTCCTCTGCTCCTCCACATGCAATTTAGGGAAATGGGAGTAATGATTTTTCCAAAGTGTTGCCAGTGTTTTTTGATGCCTCCAGATCAGAAATCAGAAATAAAAAAGGTCTAAAAAGATGATGTAAGGTAATGGGGAGATGAGATACATGACAAAAATAAGTCACGTGTAAATAGTGAAGCCCAGCTGCTAAGCACAGGACAAAGGTTGGCTTGCTCCCTGCCCCTACCTGAGCTGTGTAGGGGCCCCAGTGATCTCCTCCCCTTTGGCTCTGCTCCCTGGACCTCTCCTGTAGCCCTACTTGGATACTGGGACCAGGACAGGCTCACTGGGCTCACCATCACTTTCCGTCTCAGCAGCAGGGCTGCCCACAGTGGAGCAGCCACCACTGACCTGAACAGTGTGTTTGGAGGATTTTTATTGCAGAAAAGTGTGAAGAACACTTGGACAAGGTTTTGGGCTCCTTCAGAGTTTTTTGCAGAGCTGCAGGTCTGGGCAGAGCTGGTGCCTGTGCTGGCCCTCCAGCCCACCTGTGTACCCCACACACACCAACGTGGTCCCTCTCAGGTGAGGGTTGTTTGGTGGCTTTTGGGAGTGCTGATGTGTGGCAGCTCACTCGGTGATGGGTACAGCAGCATCTCCTGAAACACCCAACCATGCAAGTGGGACTTTCACTCATGATAAGGAGCATTGCAGGAGACAGACAAAATACTCAGGCTCCCCTCTTCACATCTCTTCTCTGTTGCTGCCAGCCTTTAGCCCCACTCTCCTGCCCCAAAATCAGGGATAGCAGAATCCTGTGTCCCAGTTTACAGCCAGGTGTTTCAGCTTAAACTACTGAGGAAAGTGGGTTGGGGCTAATGTATCGGTGTGCTAGAGGAATGTAAGCCTTGGAGTAATGCCTGTGCTTGGGAGATGTAATGCCATTGAGTTGGGTTGGGTTGGGTTTTGTTTGGTTTGGTTTCTTAAGTGATGTCAGCATTTGAGATCTCTTAGACTTGTGTCTGGGTTAAACCCACAGGAAATGTAAGATTTTGTATCAGTTTACCCTGGAAATCTTACTGCTGTCTCCGAGGCTCAAGTGCTCCTGGAGGCAGCCTGCCCTTGCAATTCATGTGTTCTGTGAAGCAGAAAGAAAAATATACTGGCCAGGGTTCAAGCACCTTTCTTGGTTGTCTTGGTGATAAGTGCCTGATAAGAGTTCAAGGTCTTTGCTTGCTTGTGTAGAATAAAAGCAGCTTTTCTTAAGTTATGGCTGGCATCCATGGTCACCCAGAGGGTGCTGATCAGTTGTTCCCAATGTCTGGGCTGTTCTTAGTGAGTAAGACAAGGTCGTGCTGTGTGGGTTTAATTTGTCCTACAACAGAGGTGACCCTACAGGTTTTCAGTCTCTGGCACACTGTAGTGGCTATGCCATGGCAAGCATTTGGGATAAGCTGACTGTGTCCTCTGGAGGGCTGGGGCTTTGTGGAAGGAGTGCAGGATGGTGGCACAAGCCGACTGCAGTTGGTAGCCCACTGCACTGGTCCCTGGAAGCAAGCCAAAGATAGCTGCTGTGTTAGCACCATCATTAGGTTTCAGAGTTGACAGCTTGTGGAGATGTAGAGGCAAGGTAAGCCTTCTTGGTGCTGCCACTTCCAGCTTTTGTTGTCTGGGGAAAAAGGGAATGGTTCTCTGATGCTTGGTTTGTGCTCTGAGAGACTAAGCATGTCTGAGGGCTGGGGTTTTTTTAGCAGGAGTGTGTGGATGGTGGTGTAGGGAGAGGTGAGGCGAGGTCAGAGCAGTGGGATGGAACATTCAGGCTTACTCTCAGGGCTCCAGTGGGCTGAAGCAGATGTCAGAAGCTGAAGTCTTTGGGTCACCTGCAGCGGTGAGGATGGAGCTGCATCCACTGCTGCCTCCAGCCCATGCTCTCATGAGGGTTCCCCAGCCCCGTCTGCCTGACGCCATGGGAAACTTCCCAAAGCTGGAGCCTCAACTGCCCTCATTTCTATACAGGCTGTTTAGTCATTTCCCACTTATAAACAAACATTTTAGAGACACTGCAGGAGCTGAGCCACTAAGAGGACAAAGCTCCATTGCTTTTAAAGTAGCTTGTTCATCAGCGAGTTTTATCATGCAGTGGCTCAGCCACTGATGAACTGAAATCATGCTCTGCTTGTGGTACAGGGAACAGGAAAATGTCCTTCTGGAGGCCAGTCTTTCAATCTTCAGCTTGAACATTTTAAGTATTGTAATTGGGGTGCCTTTTTTTCTGAGATTTTTTTTTTAAGGAAAAATTATTTTATTTTTCCTTTTCTTTTTTAGTGAGGCCTGGCTTTGTCTCACTGTCTTTCCACTGATGAACCCATGCTGTCTTGAGACCTCTCCTTCCTTACATGCAGAGGTATTCCTGGATTTCTCTGAGGACACTTGCATTGACAGCAACAGAGATCTGAAGTGTGGTGTTTGCTGCAAATTAAGGCAAACAATTGACCTCAGTCCTTGAAAACGGAGGAATCTACTCACCCATGTTTAACTGCTCTCTGGATTCTGCACTTTTCTAACCTTCATTTCCACTTGTATGACCTGCCCAGAGGTGTGGGCTCACATGTTACTCCTGCTGACCTGGGCAGGACATTGTGTGCCTGGCGCGCCGTCCGCACTGATGTGGTTCTTGAAAACCCGATGTGACTGAGGGCATCCAGAGCTTGGGGGTGAGTTGTTGCCAGGTCTCCTGGAGCACTACCCAGCAGTGCTGGAAACAGCCTCAGGGATAAACACTCATGCAAATGATCAGGCAGACCCTTCCTCAAGGAGGGCCTCCCAAGACAATGTTTGTAGGGCTTAAAGTGGAAAATTGTTTCACCAAAAAAATTCCAGAGAGAGGGATAAGTAGTCAAAAAAAACAGTGGGAAGTTTTTAAATAAAATTTTAAACAGCATAATGGACATTTTAATTGAGAGATTTATTCTTGTCTCATTAAAAAAAAAAAGGTCAAAACTGTTATTTACCTAAAAGCTGTATCACGAGGGGCGGAGGCTGCCAGCATGAGGCAGGCAGAGCTGTGGGGCTGAGCCAGAGCCCCTGGGTACCACCTCTCCTGCTCTGCCCTCGGGCTGTGGGCTGGCACAGGCACAGAGCTCCTTCCTGCCCACCGGCAGCCTGATAAACACGGCTGGCTTGTGCTCACTGCTCAGCACAAGCTGGGTCGAGGCACCTGATAAATCTAAGCCAAAAAACGGAAGAGCGCTGGGCTGCTGAGGATGGAGCTGCTGTCAATTTGTTTTTCTTGGCTCAGCAGTTTCCCCTGAGATCTCCATCAGCGAATCGATGCTCGGTGTGGTGCTGTCCTGTCTCAGCTCCTCATCCCGGGAGGTGGGTGTCCTCAGGCTGGCCCCGAGGGACGTGTGGCCTGCAACAGCCACCCAGAGCAGCAGCCTGGGGCTGGCTCGACACTGAGCTTAACCCCCATCGGAGCTGCTGAGGTTCACTTCAGAGCTCAGTGTGTGCCAGGTGCTCTCTGAACTGAGACACCTACCTGGCTGCCAGTGTGAGGGGTGCATCACTCTGTTACATAAATATTTTGGGTTCCTTCCAGGTTACTGCACTCCACTAGGAGCTAGAAAATAGCATTTTCTGCAGGACTACCCCTTCTGTAGCAACAGCCTGCTTCTGTTTCCATGAGGCAGATTCAGGTTTTCCGGTGACATTGGTCAGGCACAAAAATCACATGCTCTGAGAGACGCAAACCAACAGTTTTGGCTGCCTTACCCCAAATGTCAGATTGTTTCAGTATTTTTTTTTTTTAATGATTTTTATCTTTACGGCTCTTCTCGCTAAGCTATTTAAAACTAGAAAACCAAGAAGCTTGTTGTAATTAAATTGGGACCACGGTACAAATCACCAGGGCTCTTCCCACCCACGTTCCGGCCAAAGTTGACTTGCGGTGCCTGTTCCAACTTGTAGCAGCTGCGAATGTATCGGCAGCCGAAGGTTCCCCCCTGCAGCACAGTGACAGCTACTGCAGGTGCCCCACTAGCTGGAGCTCATTTATCCACGTGGATTTTCATGTTAAGAAAAATGGGAAAAAAGAAGGCATCTTGCTCTGCTAAGATTCAGAGAAAATTCTACTGACTTTCAGTAGACGCAGATGGGGTTGTTAATGGCATGGAGGAATTGGCAATTATTGGCACTTCTTTGTGAGGCCCAACCTGGGGAGTTTCCCAGGGGGATGTGTTAGGCCACAGGTATTGGTATAACAAATACATCCACGGGTCAGCACCAGACAGCAGTTTTGCCCCTCAGCCATGATAAGACAGAAGAAAAAGGGGGCTAAAAGTTTAAATGGTTCAAGGGACAACTGAAAAAATTAATGGAGAAACTTGCTGAGGAATACTGAGGCAACACTACAGCCCAAGGATGTGCCTAAGAATGAAACTGTTGGAGGTAGTGGGAGTTTTGGGGGAAACATTTTTATTGATTCTCTGTTCTTGTAGTACCCCCTCCTCTGGGTGCACCCAGGATGGATGGACCTTCACCTGATCCAGCCCCACAGCTCTTGTTCTCTTAAAGGCATCTGTGCCAGTACTTACCAAAGCATTTGGGCTTTCTGTTGCTGCAGACTCTAACTGAATTTAGGCAATTGCAGGTAAAGGTACTACACAGAGGTCACAGATGAAATGCCCTTTCTAACTTTACCTGGTTAGATCCTTTTCTAAAGGAAAATTGAGCTCCTGAGAAATGTACTGGCCTTGTTCATCACCTACACCAAAGTGTGCCCACTGCGTTTACCACCTACACCAAGGTCTGCTGCCCACCTTGTGCATCACCTACACCAAGGGCATCTACCCGAGCATGTATTGACCTGCTCCATTTTAGGGACACAGTGGGGCTTGACCAGTAGTTGGCAGAGGCTCATAAAGCAGTAAAGCTTTGTTCATGAAGCTTTGTTCCCCTCTTACATGCACATACAGACCTCCTGAGCTTTAGCTGGCTGCTGGCACAGCCCTCAGCTTAGCACAGACTGTGTTTTCTCATGTGAAATTCAATAAATTCAGCATTTTCAGGACCTCGGCATAATCAGGGTTTTCAATCTTCTCCTTCATTGCCTTCTAATATACCCTCCTAACAATTAACTCTGTGTGCTGGGAGAATGCCAAATGCAGGGTAAAAGACTTCGTTTTTCTTTCCCATAATTAAATGTCGTGTTCGCCGCTGTCTCTCCCACTCGATTAAGTGTCCATGTAAGGTCTAAAATGCTCTTTGGTGAATTAGCATAAAGTCTGTGAGGATTTCAACCAACATTCTCCCTCTCGTTGCATCTGTGCAGTTCACGAAGAGCAGCATTGGCTGGCGCTGGGGGCTGTTCCCCCGGCCTTTTTCGGGGGGTCTGGCTCAGAGAGCACTGTGAGGCTGCCTGCCCACCTCCCCTCACCCCCTGCCCGGAGCAGTCATGCCTGGATACAGAGCCTGTGACCCTCTGCACAGCGTCGTGGCTGTGCCTGGCTCGCTCCCACAGGAAACTGCTTGGATGTCAGAGGAAACAGCTTTTTACTGCAACTCTGTAAAAACCACTTGCAAACCTCTCCCTAGTCTCCATCCGTGCTGCAGGCTAATTGGGGCAGCTAGCTGTTAGGAGTCCTTTTCTTTAATTACATCTAAAGTTATACTGGAGAAACATTCCCCAAGAGAGACTCTGGCAACATCTGCAGCACTGCATGTGATGGCAAAAATACAGTAGGGTGTCACTGGACTAAAAGATGTGTGAGTTATGGGCTGGGAGGTGCAGTATCAGAACTTTCTACCACTTCAGGGTGAGCTGGAAGCAAGATGGTTGGGTCCTCAGCACAACATAAGTAGCATGGTTGCCCTGCCTGGCAGCCCTGTCCTGGGGAATGGCTCATTCCTGCTTGGAGGGTTTCCCCAAAATACATTCCCTGGAGCTAGTGCACTTTTTGCCACATCCCCCAGGGCTAGTCTGTGCTACACAACTCCAGGTAGAAGGTGCTGGTAGGTACCAGGGCAGTGTGACATCCTCTAGGGGCATCCTCAACTTCTACTCAACTTTTCAGCACAGCCCTGGCTCCTGGCAAGAGTCTGTCCTTGTCTCCTTTACATCCTGCAATGCTTAGCCCCACTCTTTACCCTTCAAAATGTTCCTGGAGCCTTTTTTTCCCCCCCACTGTGCTCATTTGCTTAAAATCATAGAGTTGTTTAGGTTGGAAAAAGATCTTTAAGACCTTTAAGATCATCAACCCAGCACTGCCAAGTCCACCACTAAACCATGTCCCTAAGAGCCACATCTACACATCTTTTTAACACCTTTAGGGACAGTGACTCCACCACTTCTCTGTGCAGCTTGTTTCAATGCCTGATCACCCTTTCAGTGAAGCAATTGTTCCTCATATCTAATCTAAACCTTCCCTGGCACAACTTGAGGGTGTTTCTTCCTGTCCTATTGTTGTTTCTTTAATTGTCATAAGTCTTTAATCTTCATAACTTCAGGTTTGTTACCAAATTCACAAGCAGTCTCTGATACAGGAAGATGGGTCATTATAAGTTGGAAGAAGACTTGGTAGTGAGAGGAACAGAGCTGGCAGATAAACTTGGAATGTGGTTATGAGTCCCAAGCCCTCCTTGCCCAGGGATGCCTCTGTTCCCTGAGGAGGGATCACACTGGGTGGGATCTCATACCACTGCTATTTCCCCAGCTCCTCCTGCAGCTCTCTCTATGTCCCTTGGATAAACAGCTGCAGAAAAGGAGCCTTTGTTTCCAGCAGTGTTGGGGGAATGGCTCGTGGTGGTACAGATAACCCTGCCTGCAGACAAGCTGAGAGGCTGCAGTACAACCGGGAGGGTACACAATGTATTATTCGCCAGCTGTTTCCTCTCCTTTCAAGACCTTTTTTATAAAACCAGGGGCTGGAAGTGATGCATGTGAGATGTGCAATCAACCACACAGAAGGAGTTTGAGCTTTTGTCTTGCTGGGTACTCAGACCATCCCCGTCATGAGGAACTGGTTTGTGCAAATCTGTGTCTGGACCTCCATGGTGTTTGACCGCAGGTGGCCCATGAATGTGTTTTCTTTCCACTCTGGCTGCCTGCTGAAGACCTGAAAATCTGATTTACAGTGGTGCCAGGTACCTGCAGCTTTGACAGACGGTAGCAGGAACAATGCTTTAAACATACAGAGAGGCACTCCCATGACTGGGGTCTTGGGGCTTTCTGCTTGGGCTCCTGGGTGTTCACAGCCTCCCCTTTGTATGACCCAGTCCCTAAGGGGGGGATAGCGACAGCCCCCCACTCCTTGGGCTGCAGATAAAGATGTTCTCACCTGCACTGGTGAGGTGCTACAGAGAAAAGCCCATGAGAAAAAAAATACAGGTCCCCATGTCCGAGTCCAGCACCGAGGAAAAACAATTGCCAAAGATGTGAATAAAAAGCATTCTTTTTTTTTCCCTTCAATCTAGCTATTCAGATGGCCATGAAAAATATGTCTGTTCTTTTCTTTTATAACCTCTTACAAGCTCTCAATTTTAGCATCGACTCCCCAGAGCCCATAAAATAAATGAGTAGCAACACCATAAAAATCAACAAAATCCAAACCCGTAGCCAGTTCAAATTCTGTCTCATTAAATGCATATTAAGAAAAATGCCTCATCTTACATAAATATGTAATTGTTTATAAATCTGTAACTAATTTAAGCTATTTGAAACAGTCCATAGTAGAATGACCCAGAAATGGAACAGGGTGCCAATAGACCATACTAAAAGACAAGAACAGATTAAATGGGAAATACCTCTATTTTAATATATTTGAAATTTTTTTCCCTAGAAAACCCATGTTAAAGAAAAAGGTAAATTTTTTCATTTATTTCATCTATTTGGCTTTAAATAATATTTCCCCTCTAGATGCTCAGCACCCTGCCATACCCAGTAACTGAGGACTTAACCCAGGGATCATCTGGCCAGGCACCTTCTTCTCCAGCCTGCCAGTTTCTAGCAGTGGGTACCCAACCTGCTTTCTACCAACACCTTCACCTCTGCAGAGCAACAGCAGAGTCCTGAGAGAGGTTATTGGGAAAGGACAGTATCCTCTTGCACTGCCTCTCCAGTTTGCATAACAGCTATCTCAGAGCTGGAAAACAGTCTTTTGTGCCTGCAGCTTCAAGGGGAACCCATGGCAGGGTGAATAGAGGAGTAGACATAAAAAAATACGGACAAACACATTACATTTCTGTTCTTTGTGCTGAATATTGATGCACAGTGAGTTGCACCTGGCCTGTGCAGCCAATTCCTATGCAATCCCCTGGCCCGGGATGATGCGAAATGCTTCCCAGCCTCCCAGGTCACATGTTGACAAGGTCTAGGCATCAAGTTGAGACTGGTCCAGCCATTCCCCAATTCCAGCCAGGTGCTATTCCAAGAAAAGAAGAGCAAGGTTAAGTTCTGGATCCTCCTTCAGCATTGTCCTAGGACAGAACCATCCTTCACGGGTACACTCCTGCTCCCAAGTGTACCTTTGCCATGAAACCAGAGGGTGGCTCCAGGCTTTCCCTCAGTCTGTCAGGGAAGAGAAGGGACTCAGTCTCCCAAGAGAAGGTGGAAACAGCTGAGCTGGGAAGAAGACAACCCAACCCTGTCCTAGCTGTGCCTGAGATCCAGCACCAATTCCCTCTGCAAGTGCACTGGTGGGGAGTTAAAATGTTGCTTTCCCTTTTGTGGAAACAGAGCTGGCCTCAGAGTGGGGGTGAGCTTTTGCTGCTGCTGCTGGTGGGTGCACGATGACAACCCACATGACTACGTTCCCAGCAGTGGGTATAGCGAAGTGCTGCCAGATGATGACACCTCACACGGTCTCAGGGATGCTTTTAGATTCATCTATGAATAACTCCCTGTGTTTTCATTTCTGGAAACATAAATACGTATCCCCAAATGCTCCTGATTGTCACACGCCTCATCAGCCTGGAAGCTGGTAAATTGGTGACTGATTTCAAGTCTGTCCAACATAAGGCTCTGTGATTGATCAGCATGGCCGGAGCCGTCCTCATCTCACTCCTATGCCAAAATCCTAGGAGGGTGTGCTCATCACAGTGACAGGCTGGGAACGAGCTGAGGAGGAAAGCTGCAAGAGCTGGGTCAGTCCTGGAGCAGGCTGGCATAACTTCAGCTGATTTGAATGTGAATTACACCCATTTAGGCCAGGCCTGGAATTTGCCCCTGGCATGGGCTGACTCTCTGCAGTTTCACTAAATCCAGTTGTTTGTGCCCCAAAATGCTGTCTGTGGGAAAAGAGCTGAGCAAAAGCAGATAGTGGTGCCACCCTGGGCTGTGGTTTTGCCTAGGAGAAATGTGACTAATATGAGCAATTCTTTCTTGTGATCTAACTTAGATTTTAACTTTTTTAAAAATTGCAGTAATGAATAAGTATATGGGATGCAGACACATAAACTCTCATCCATGATCACACTCTCTAAATACTGGCTGATTCAAGTATAAGTGTTTTGTTTCTGGATTTAAACTTCCTCCAGATTTAGTACTTTTGAAGTGGACATTTTGTCATGCTGAGATGCTCAGTGCAGATATTGGATTTGATCTGGTTGCTACCAGTTTCTTGGGTGATTTGGGATCTGGGCTTTGTCACGTAATTCTGCCTCTGACATCAAAAGTCTCTTTGGGCTCTTGACTATCTGAGCTGCTGGTTTTGGGGTATGAGGATATGTTGGTAGGGCTCCCTCACAGACAGGAGATCAGCATTTCCACTTCCCCAAAGGGTTACTTTGTAGCATATTTTAGCTGTTGGGTGACTAAATTAATGTTCCACTTAGTGGCAGCATAGGAGGGATATCGGTGACTCCACTGATGGGAACACACATGCACATGTGCATTAGAGACCAAGTACAGTGTCATGTCTATTAAGAAGATATTTGCAGGTGACAAATCTGCTGAGATCAGAACCACCCCCAAACCACCCACTGCTGGTGGGACCACGTCCCTGTGCCCAGCACTGCCTCTCCACCCTCTGGCGCCACGAAAATCACCCAGGGTGAGCTGCCGCCTCCAGCCAGCTCAGCGTGGATCTGCCAACTTCAAATATCACCCTGGGCCATTATCTGTTAGAAATGCAGCTCTTCCTGGGATCAAAGAAAGCAATGACATTGAAAAAAGACTCATCAGAGCTTTGAATTCATGTCCCCTGCTGGGGCAGGACGGCCACCCACAGGAGCAGCGGAGGACACAGCCATGCCCTGCAAAGGTCATGCTTCACTCCAGGTGGAAATGGCACTTTAAGGCACTCTCCAGCCTCTTTTAAAAGTCTTAATAATTTTAAGTCCCACATTTGGCTAAGGTAAAACAAATCACAATTCTAGTCACTCACATGAGAGTTATTTTAGGATAAAGAGCAGCGGCATTTGCAGTCTGGTGAGACGCTCCTTGCAAGTATTAATTTGGTCTTGTTGCTGGGGGGACTTTCTGGAGAAAGGAGTGTTGAGAAGACAGGAAAAAAAAAAGCAGAGAAGGAAATTGGAAAGCGAAGGTCTTGTCTCTGCTGTCTGGAGATGATCTTCACCCATGGTGGTGAAGTGTCCTTATCTAGACCTCTGTACTTGGGCAGAGATGTGGAAGGAACAGCAGTTTTGGCCCTAAAAATGCAGAAGTAGGAGGTGATGTTTTGCTTTCCTGCTGCTCACGGGGAGTCACCCAAAAGCCTACTGCAGTGGAGAGCAAAATGTGGCCACAGTGATCCAATGCTTATCGAGCTGGGGAGGATCTGAAGTCAACTAATTTGGTAACAGCCTTTTTGTGTAGTGTAATCCCACGTTGGTCCTTAAAATACTAAATCAAGAGTGAAATCAAGATTTTTCTCACCACTGAATTTAGTTTGGTCTTTCCAAATGGGATAATACAGTGGAATGCCACATTTATTGGAGCTGATATATTTCATCCCCTTTGATTTTCTAGTTTGTCTTGAGCGGCTGAGGACTTTCCCATAGAATAGCTTCATGCTCTGCAGACTGCTCAGAGCAGGTCATATTAACAAACTGTGGATAGTGCTTCAGAGACCATCTCAGAAACAAGAGGCTGTACCTCCAACCCAGACTGCAAGCCTCTGGGCTGTCCAACATCAGGCTTCCTTATTCCAGCACTGGTTTTCCCAGCAGGACCCAGGCTGTATGAAACAAGCTATCAGTGAGATTACTGCATGGCTGGGCTCTGCTTCTATGGGACAAGAAACTCCATTGAAGAACCAGTGTGAGTTGCAGGGCAGAGTGTGCACTGTGCTGAACTGGGTGGCACTGGTTTGGAGGCTACTGGTACATGGGGAACAGCGGGAGGTTGTGTATCCTAATATTCAGTTCCCTATGTGCAAAGGCTGTCACAGGACGTGTGACTCATACTTCATGGGCCTGCAACTGCTTTTGTTAATGTTGCTGGCCCAAGTGGCCTGGGAAAGGGTGATCAGGAGAGATCCCATGGCGGACAGTCCAAGCACAGCCTCCTCTGCCACTGTAGTGGGATTGGAGGCAGTTCCCAGGGAAGGGCAGTGGGCTCAGGGGCCATGGCTGCCCTTGCCTGCCTCTGCCTGACCCAGTCCAGGAGGCATTCTTTCCCTGAGGTGGGAGAAAGTCACATGTGCATTGCAAGAAGTTTTTTGGGAATCCTTTGCCATTGGGTTTGCCATCCATTAGGGTTTGCCATCCATTAGGGTTTGCCATCCATTGCCCCTGTTTTCCACCAGCTGTGTGCAGATAGCCTTGGCAGCAACAAGGACTTCCCAGCCTGTTCCTTAGGACCAGTCTGACAGAGGCATCCTGTGTGCAGTGTTGTGAAATCCAATCTGTTTTGGTTTTTTTCTCTGTGACACAGATCTCACTTTACCTGCCTGTTTCCTGCCCACCAGCAGCTCAAGGAGCCAGATATGTCTTACACTGAGCCCTTGCTTGAAGTCAGAGAAGTTTCCACAGCTTTCAGTCACAGATCTGAGTGTGCTGATGACTGACTACAGCTTGCAAGGACCACTCCACGCACACTGTCTTCTCTGTCCATTGTGAAACAGAGAGGTGTGACAGAGAGATGACAAACTGAATGAATCAGAGACACTGTGTTTTCAGTTGTTTACATTCAATAGACCAAATCTTCAGGGCTGAATTTTTCTCTTTCAGTTCCCCTTGGGTGCTTAAATTGCACACAACACTTTGCAAATATAGATTTCCACCTTGCGTGCAAAAACAACGAGATTAATAGTTTTAGTACAGATGGCTCTTGTAAAACTGTTCTGATTCTAAATATTAAAGGATACTTTTAGAACCCCAGGTCCTCATTCATGGTATTAGAGTCAAACCTTAGCTTTCATTTTATGTTAAATTCTATTCCAGCTTATAATTTTGCCCCAGAAAGGCTTAGGAAAATGAAAAAAATAAAAGACACTATCAAATAAATTGCTTTTGAGATTATTGGTGATTTTTACATTAGATCATTTGAGCCTGGTGTTATCTCCAAGTTCTGGAGTCACAGCTAAATAATGTCAAAAAAAAAAAAAAGGGTATTTGAGATAAGGTCCCTTTTAAACAAATAGTATGTGAGGAGCTGACCAATGCTAAAACCTCTTGAAAAAAACTCTGCGACACAACCCAGTGAGTGCAACCCAGCATGGTTTCTGCCTGGTTCCACAGGATGCTGGTTGGGCAACAATCCTGACCCACACCCAGGCCCAGGCCCTGGCCCAGACCCAGACCCAGACTCATTTCCAACCCCTTGTACACCATCACTGCCCACATACCTGCAGAAAGCCCCTGGGCTGCTAAACCCCTCACCAGGCAGGTGGTTAAAACATTCATTTAAACATCAACCCCCCCGCCCAACAATCTACAGCTCCTACAGATGGGCCTTCAAGTGAATGCAGTTAGCTAAATGCTGGATATAGAGGGCACCTAGAAACTGGGGGGTTTGGACTGGGAATCCCAAAGAGGAGTTGCTGCCTTGGGGTATCGATCTTTGCTGGTATGTTTGGTAATGGTGTAGCAGTTCTGGGATTTGGGTTGGAGGCAAGCTTGTTTTGTTAATCTTTCTGCTGGGGGCTGAGCAATGCCTGCAGGGAGCTTTCCTTCTGCCCTGGGAGATGAAGGTGGGCTTGTACCTCCCTGGAGGTTGTAAGAGCTGGGCTGGAGGCCAATGAGGTTCATTTGTGTTTTAGAGGATGGAGAAGCAGAGCCTATGCAATGAACAAGGGTTGGAGAGCTCTGTTCCTTGGGGGGCATCTCCCAGAGGTTCCTCACAATAACTAGTTAGTGCTTTCAGGATATTACTGCTGTGCTGGCTTCTAGTCTCCCTGGACAAAGTAATTATTACTCTCTGAAGTAGAACCTTGCTTCTTCAGATGTGTCACTTTTAGGCTGACTTGTGGCTGTCTGGCCCTTCCAACAGCAACTGAACATTAACAGCTGAAGGCTTAACAGTAATATGCCTAGTGTAATAAGATCAATTATTTTAAATGCCTGATTAAGAGCCCTAGGGACCAGAATGCTCCCTCTGCAGGGGACCAGTGAGCGCCCCGGCACCAGTGGGTGAGGTTTCCCCTCCTCCAGCAGCTGTGTGTTGTATGCCTCACTCCCATGTCTAGCCTGCTTTTAGGTGTAAACAGGCATTTTGTTCTGTTCCTACCACCCTTCACTCCTGGTGCAGTTTGCATCAGGGACTCCTCTGACGTGGGTATCTGCCCTTTGAGCTGGGTGGCCAGGGCTGAGTTGCTTCATCCTGGATGGGAAACAGGGTGTGTGTGAGGGCACTGGAAATATGGGGCTCTGGGACACAGACCTTTGCACCTGAGCAGCTGTGTTCACACGGGGAGCAGTGCTACAAAGCACCCACACATGGCAAAATTAACCTTAAACATACTGGTGCTGCATGCGACGTGCTCCAGCTATCAGAGCAAGGTGGGAAGGAACACATTTCTTGCTATAGCAGCTCAGCCTTCACATTGCAAGACAAAATATAAATTTAATATTGATGATCAAGTATATTCTACTAGATGTCTTCAACTATCTACTCATATACTAGAGACTCACACCAGAAATTTAGGAGAGAATTGAATCTGAATATTAAACCAGCTATTCCCCAGAGGGAAGTTTTCTCAACTTGTCTGATTCTCTAAGGAGATGGTATTCCCAAAGAACTAATTTTGTAACTAATGATCAGATGAAATAAGGCTCTATCTGAGGTTTAGAAGACCTAACTTGGCACTAGTTGAATGCATATGGAATTTTTCATTAGTAATAATGAAAAAATTGTGTGAAACTTTTTCATTGCACATGCATTTTTTTCATTGAAAATGCACTTGGAACTAAAACCACTTTTCCTCTCAATCTGTGAGGTGAGTAGGTGATTACATCCTCTGAAACCTGTATCAAATGGGATGTTCTACCTTTTTATAGCATTTTCCTTTTATTTGAAGACCTTTTACAGAAGCCCACGGAAGTTGTCATGACGTGAGAGGCAGAAAAGTTGCCAAATGTCTTGGAAACACAGGCAGCTACTTCTGGGAAAGTGGATAGCTAAGGGCTAACAGGAAAGCAACTACTTGATTCCAAATTTAGATTCAATGTCCTAAATAACATAAATCTGCTGAATTCCTGCTCTGTCTACTCAGGCCTCTTAAAAATCTTGCACTTGAGATGTTGTGTCTTAGGACATTTGAAGGTAAATTCTCTTCCCATTTGGCATTAGCAGAAGGGCTGAGCAGATCACAGATTCTTTATTCTTTATTATTAGCATGTGTTGCAAAAAATACTATTTTTCAACGTGCTCTGCCCTGGGTGGTGGAGGAACATGCAGAGCACAGCAGCTTTTACCTGGATTAGGTGAAGGAGTTGGAAAGAGAGGGCTGGGGGAGGAAGAGGTGCTGCTGGGGAGAGGTTGGTGCTGTTCCTCCTAGGGATGGACTTTCCTGAGTGGGAGAAGGTGCTCTGCCTGCCCCCTCACTCAGCAAGAACAGATGACCTGTTTCAGCAGTGTGGAACATCATGGGATTGAAATGAGCCATTGCCAGATGAGTGTTTGTTGGGTGATGGCTGGGAGAATCTGGGTGGATGTGTGAGAAAGGGATAGGAGTAAAACTGGGACAAGATCAGGAAAGAGAAATATTGGACTAATGGTGTAAATGGGCCTGTGTCTGAGAGGCACATGAAATGTTCTGTAGAGTCCAACAGTATATCCAAAACTGGGCATCAGCTGCATCCCACTGCCCAGCTGAAAGGGATTGTTCTCTTCAGTCCAGTGTCTTGCACAGCATCTGCTCCCAGTTTTCAGGGGAAAACTGAGTGCTACTTGCCTCCACAGCTCTGTCAGCAGAGACGGCTGGGCTGTTAATCCACTGACCCAGGCTTGGAGGAAAAGCACCCTTTGTTCACTGACCCCTTTCTTTCCTGCCCAATCTTGGATATACTGTGCACCAGGACCTCACCTGTATGGTCTTCACATCTGAGCAAAGGCTGTAAGGAGCTCAGAAGGAGAAATCAAACCCAAAAAGCAGCTACAGACACCACATGCCCAACCCTCCTTGAGTATTGTGGCATAGGAACACCTGAAACTCCTTCATGGAGAGGTGTCAGCTAACTGGGAGGGGTAGGAACCTTCCTACTTGAGGTAGATGAGATGGAGGAGACTTTGCTGCCCTTTGCATGTGGGTCGCTGCCTTCATGCCCTGGTGGGATGCAGTGATCTGATCTGTATCCTGGCGAGGTGACACTCCCAGGAGACATGAGGATCTGCATGCTCCAGGCCCACAGGCCCTCCCTCACCAGTGGCTGGTGATGCCCAGAATCAGTCCAGAAAGAGTGTGGAGGATGGGAGTGTGGATGTGCCCTTACGGGAATGGGGGTTGGAAGTGTCCAAGGGGAACATCAGCCCTGGGAGGCTCTGGTCTGCATCTGAGCCCAGATGAGCTTCCCCTCAGCAAATGCTGGATCCAGCTGGATGAGTTGGTGGTGCAGTCGTGGTGGCAGCTGTCCAGCCCTGCAAACCACAAAGCAACAGAAACTTTAAACAGAAGTTGCTGAACAGCACTTGGGGAGGGGCTGCAGAAGGCCCAAAGTACTCTGGTTGGACCATCTCTCCAAGGATATCTGGGACAGTATCCTGATATCCCAGGGTACTGATGTGGCTGTAGGCATCCTGGGATGGGTGAAACCTTTCAGGGAGCAAAGGGTGAGGATTGTCTGCTGACCTGTAAAGCAAAAATAGCAATATTTCTTTTACCTTTAGCTATTTTTAGGTGGAAGACTGGCTTGAAAGTCAAATTCTCCTGTCATTTGTGCTGGTTTTCCACCAAGCCCTGTCAAGAGTCTGACTTGTTCCTTGGAGCTAAGCCAATGAGCATGCCAGGTCTTGCACTGATCCTCCCTAACTGGATTTGGAGTCAAGTTGCCAAAGAAAATCAACCCCTTGGGAAGGTAGGCAGCTTTCATAGGGGTTGGTGATGCCTCTTGGCTTTTTGTGTCTTCCCTGCTGGCTCTGCTGTGAGGGAGCAGGTAAGAATTCATCCTGAAATCACTGCTGGGAAAAGGGGCTGCTCCACCCTCCCCCAAGCTTTGGGGGTGCCCATGTCTCAGGACTGAACTGTGGCTTAAGGGCCTGTTTGTCACTGACTGGGCCAGCAGCTCCCAGCTGTGCTGCCATTCCTTTGGAAGTGATGGACTACTGTCCTCATAGTCCACAGGTCCTGCAAGACCTTTGAAGTTTTGCTCTAAGGGAGGATAACTGATCTCTCTTTTCTCACCGGATGCCAGTGTGGGAGCAACGCAGAGAGAGCCTGCTGGGAGCCTGGAGCAGCTTGGAGCCATTACTTTGTTCCCATCACTCTGAACCCACCACCTCGGGTGAAGAGTTGGAGTGCTTCCCTCTCAAAAAGCACCTGCATTTTAGAGCACCACGGAGGAGCAGGTGCTTTGCTCTGGTGTTTCTTATTGTGTGGCCATCGTTTCCCTTTGCTTCGGGGCTTCCATCCCCCCCTGCGGCTCCGCGCTGGGATTGCTGCTTGTTGGATCCTGTTGTTTTCGGAGAGCGGCTCCGCACGAGAGGGAGGAGCTTGGCTGGGAGTAGCTCTGCTGGGTTTGGATTTTCTTTTTTTCTTCCCCCCCCCCCCCCCTTAATTTTCCCAGTCATTGTCACCGCTGCTGACGGCTCCTTGTAGATCCAGCTCCACTAGAGGGCAATGTGATCTGGCGTGGGAAAGGCAACGAGCCGGCCGGGGAATGGCACGAGCGCACCTATGGAGAGGATGGTGGTGGGCGATTGTAGGCACTGGTCTGGCGTGGGGCTGAGCCAAGGGTTCGGCTTATCCCTGAGTGCAGCTGTGTGAGAGCATCTCCTGTGTCGCTGCCAACAGTGCAGAGGCAGGACAGAACCCGACGGTCCACGAATATCTCGGAAAAGGCGGGGGAAAGCCCCAAGTACTGCTGAGCGCTGCTGAAATGGCAAAGCAAAGGCGTGGGTGGGGGGACGGATGACATGCACAAGTACGTGTTCCTGCTGCAAGCAGAGGAGCCTGCTCTGGACACATCTTTCTCCCCCCTGGAGATGTCAAGGATGATTGCTCTGTGCTTTGAGCACTGTCCAGTGTGGTGGGAGGTGACAGTGCATGTCACAAGTTGTCTGTTCTCTTGTCCTCCCCGGGGTAGGGGGAGGTGGATGTTTTCATAGGGTTTGGGGGGATTGTATTTTATTCAAAATATTGAAGGTAAAAGAGAGGGTCACCTTCCTTCCCTGGTCTGGGTGAGTAAGGTTTGTTACAACAACACATCACTCTGTTTTGAGACAGTATATGATGAAGTGTGGCTTCTCTGGGACACAGAAAGCTGTGAAAACTGAGTTTCATTGTGTTGTAGTTTTTTTTTTTGTTTGTTTGTTTTGGTTTGGGTTTTTGTTTTTGTTTTTGTTTAATTTTTGCTTTTTTAAGGGTGTGGGGGTTACCTGATTATCTGTGCTTTGTTACAGACGATCAGGCACAACAAAACCAGCAGGAATGCACCCATAGGGGAATGGAGGCAGGGGAATGCCCCAGACAGGTGACCAGACTGACTGTGGGGTGGAGGGCTGGGGGTTCACAGAGCTGGCTGGGTTGGGAGGTGAGAGTGACTGAGTTCCTTCATCGAAGAAAAGCTCCAGGCTTTGCCAGCAGCCTCAGTAAGTGGCTGTGGCAGCTGGCCAGCAGCTGTGTGATGTGGCTGTAAAGTGCCTACCCCTTTGAATATGGACTGCTGTCTGCAAGCTGATCACTCCCATGGCCCTTCCTCTGCAGAAGGTCATGCTCTTCCAGGGCCAAATGCTGTCCCAGCTGTTATGGTGACTGAGCAACACGTCACTTGTCTGTAGGGAAAACGTGAGGAAGATGACTTGAGGGAGTCTAGACCTACTCCAAATGTGGACTGGAGTTTAAGGCCAAGTCTCCATTTAAGTCTGGGGGGGATGTGCTTTGGCAGTAGACTCTAATGCTTCAACAGTGACTTTTGGTTTTGGCATTCTTGCTGTTCTGTCAGAGCCCCTCCTGTGGGCTGTGCATGATGGGCTGACCTCTGTCCCCAGGGAAGGCTGTGGAGCAGCATGAGCCATGATGGAGGGGCCGTGGGAACCCACCACAGCTCTTGGTGGCCAAACCCTTCTTGAGCCCAGGGTGGTCCTGGCTCTGCTGTAAGTTGGTTTCTGGAGCAGACACAACCAAGTCTAAGGGCTCCCCATGGGGGAGGCAACACCACAACAGCTGCCTGCCCTGCTGGAAATTGCATCCATTAAATTTAACGTGGAACTCGCTGCAAGATGGCACATCAATAAAAAACTTGAATTGCTGACTTTGACATTCTCTCACATGAAAACTGACCTTGGGAGATGATAAAATGCAGCTGTGCTGAGGAGTGACCTAATGACATTTGCTTTTGGTTATTCCAGGCTTTCTTCAACTTTTGGTAGGTGTTTTCACTGCATTAACACTGTAGTAGCTCTCCTCTCCTCCTGCCCAACACCTTGGGCACCAGCATGTGGGACTTGGTGACCCCTTCCAGAAGGCTGTCAAGAAAGCAAAATTAATTCCAGCTAAGTACATTGTGTCTTTGTTTTTCTTCTGTGGTTTATTTTTCTTTAATTTCATCTACTCCAAATTTGGCTAGGCAGAAATTTCCACTTCAACCCAATCTGTGAGCTTTTGACAGACAGGCTTATTTAAGACCTACAGCTGGAAGAGGTAATTAAGGTTTCACTGAAAATGTAACTTCTTGACCTAAGGCAAAAGTACTAAATTTAAACTTAGTTTTACTTTATGATCTCAGGTTCAACTTCACAGCTGTGTAACATTTTATTGCTGATTGTGGAAACAGGGAGCTTGCATCCCCCTTCTGTTTTTGTGGTGGAAGCTCACAAAGGCATAAAAAAGCCCCTGAAAACACATTTCTCTCCCTTCACAAAGCCTATGACAGGTTTCTGCCAGGGGCAGGGGGGCATTATTTTTGTTGTCAACTAATGTTTAGTATTAGAGGTGCTGGGCAGAGCAGTATAGTCCTCATCCCAGAAGCTCTAGGGAAAGGGTAAGTGAGGAACGTGGGCAGCAGAAGGTGTGGTGAAGAGCAGAAGGCTCTGGCCTGCCATGTCCAGAGCCCTGTTGGATTCCCAAAGCCTGTGAGTGGCATCACCAGCAGGTGATGTTTCAGTGGCAGTTCAGTGTTGTAGCACGTAGGTGGCAAGTGATGGGTGTGCAGGCGCTGAAGGGGATGGACAAGGAGCAAGCTTTGGCTTCCCTTCCAGAAGCCTGGTCCAGACTGGGTTTGCATTAGCCTTGTGGAGAGCTGGAGGGGTGCAATGAAGCAAGACTCCCCAGGGGAAGCTTGATCCTTTCCCAAAGCATGTTTCCACCTCTAGTCTTGGCTCCCTGCTCTCCCACTCCTACATCCATGGGACTGCTGGTTTAACCTGGGGAGCATTTTGGAGTCAACTTCCTCAGCAGCCCCTTGGGATAAAGCTGTTCCCCAAGGACCAGAAGGTCATGTCAACAGCCTGGGTGAGATCTCAGTCAGGCATAAGGGGCTGGCAACACAAGGAGCTGTGGGAACTTCCAGATACAAATACACCCAGGTCCTCTGCAGAGCAGCACAGAGAGGCAAGGAGAAAACCAGGTTGAGAGGTGTTTTATCCAAGCTGGTGTGGGGTATCCACCCTTTGACAAGATTTAGAGAGGGGGAAACCCACTTCCTCAGTACTCTCCTTGTGAACCAGGATGCAGTTTGTTGGGTTTTAGGAGTTTAATTTAAAAGGGCCACTTTTGTGTTTGGTGCCTGCCATTGGAATGGGAAGCCTGTGTGGGCTGTGAGTTGACAGGGGTGACTCTAACTCCAGGTTAGAGGAACAGGTCTGTCCTTGGCAGAGTACAGCAGGTAGCAAGTCTTTTAAAAGCTTCAGAAAATACACATTAAATTAATTTTTTTTCTATTTAAGGTGCAGCAAACAAGCACTTTTAAATGTTCACCTCCACTGTAGGACTGGTGTTGTGGGAGCCAGAGTCTGTCCTTGTTTCACCAGGACTGGGATGAGTCCTGTCTCCATGCCTGGTTCTTGCACTGCTGGCATGACCTTTGGAGCTTCCAGCCCTGAGAGCATCCCAGGCAATACCTGCCCCAGGTCAACTATGGCCCCCAGAGCTCTAAATGTGCTTCCAGCCCCTTGCCCAGCATTGGCCATTGGGATGGGAGGGGAAGCTGCACCTTGCCTGCAAGTCCCCAAGAGCAATTTCCATGCCAGAGTTAGGGGGAAATTTAGGCCTGGCTCAGGGAGAGGGTGTGTAAAGCTAACACTACAACCACCTGGAATATGCTCAAATGGAAATATACTCAAATTGCATAAAAATCAATAAAGAAAAAAGTAGTCTAGAACCTTTAGAAAATCAGATGCTCAAATTTTTGTCATAGAACAGCACTCCAGACTGATTTTTTTTGTTTATTAACTTGCAGGCATCCTTGAACCACCTTCTCCTTCCTCCCCTTCAACCTGTCTAAAGGTTTTCCTGGAAAGAGTGGACAAGGAAACTACTGATGCTCAATGGAGAACTTAAAACCAATTCTGTTAGAGTGAAGACTTTTAAAATTACTGCAAGTATGAACCTTGCTCCATGTTCTGGGAAAACTTTACTTGGTTAATTCTCTTGGGTGAATCACTGCTGTTAACAGGAAAGCCCTGCTGGTCTTGTCTCTACTGCTTCCTCTTACACCAGTACCTCATCTCCAGAATATGTGCTGTTAATCCTGTCTGAAGCCTGTTTCTGCCTTAAAATTCTCCCTTTTTGGTTGGTTGGAGTTGCTGCTACTGTTTATTAACAAGCATAGTTAAAATATGCTACTGCTTTTTGCTTCGTGCCAGGATGCAGATTTGTCTGACCTCAACATCAGGAGCTGGATGAGAGGAGAACCACGAGCTTGGTTTGCTGATCCAGTGAATACCTGCTCCTGGAGTTTGGATCACTGCTGTCACAACCCCCTTGCCACAGAGCAGTGGTGCACCATCCTCTGCACATCCAAGGAGGCTTAAAGCACTCTGACAAGGAAACTGTATCAGCCAGCTTGATGTAAGATCAGACAGAGCTTGTCAGGGCTGCTCCAGCCACATGGTTCATTGGAGATTACCCATCTTCTCACAGCTGGCATGGCCCTGGCGTGTAGCACCCAGCCAACCACAGCACTCAGGGTAATTCAGTTTCCCTGTGCTTCTACCTGGCCAGGACCAGTTTTGGACCATGGGTGACCTGGTACTCACACTTGGAGAGGGTGATGCCATGGCTGGAAACAGGCTCGTTCCACCCTGCACCTGGCAAATACTGCAAAGGAACAGTGTTTTAGGTGGGCAGGAACACAGACTCCAGGGGACTGCCAATGTGCTCGGGTAACCCAGCCCAGGCAAAGCTCTGCTGAGGCACAGACCATCAGCCCTGAACAGGGGAGGAGCTCGTGTGGTCCTCAGCCTCCATGAACCCAGAGGCAGCTGAAGGGGTGTAGTCTGAGCCTGGAGGGTCTATTCTTGTCACAATCAGAAGTGTGGTATTTTTGAAAGAGGAGATGGACTGTGTTTGCTCATTGGTCCCAGGAGAAGCTGTGTCCTGGGGAGCAGAGAGTGGGAGGCAAAGGGAAAAGCAGAGAGCAATTTAAAGGAGTCCTTCATTTGCTGCCTGTGCTGTGGGGTCAGTGAGGAGGCTGTCTGGGAGCTTATGGCACTGCCACTGCATTGTGGTGTTTGCTAACACAGCTTCTAAACCCAAGGGGGAGAGAGAGAGAGAGAGAGGAGGAAATCAACTGAAAATTTTGTTTTAATTTAAAATAAAATCCTTTAGATTTGGTGGTGCAGAAAATGAGAATAACTTTATCCCTGTCAAAATATTTTTTGATAGGGTTTTGTGTGCAGACTGCCTCATTTTCATCAATTTTGCAATAAAAAGCACCCGACTTCTCACCGTGGCTGGCTCTGGCAATATCCCTCAGTGACGCATTTGCAGTTGGCAGGGGAAGGAGGGAGAAGGTTCACGTGGGGTCAAACACATCCCAAGCGGGTGTTCCTCCAAGCGGGAAGAGCTGCAGTGCAGAGTTGCAGCTGCGGTGGCTCGTTGTCCTCAGAAAGGCCCTGCGGGACTGGGGAGTGGCAGTAGTGTCCCTGTGCCAGCTCTCATGTATGCTCAGCAGAGCCCTTTTCTAGTCTTTGGTCCCACTGGCTCCCTGTGGGCTCCTCATGGTTTGAGGAGGGGACGTGATGAGCTGGGGCAAATCTTCCAAAGCGTCTGCACAGGCTGGTGGTCGCAGCAGGGAGTCTCTGCAGGGGGGGGTCTGCTGGGGCTGTTCTCAGCAAAACTGGGCTTTGGGGACACTTGGGTAGAGTTGGCCATGAGTTTACATGTCTCAACACCCAGTTCCTCAGTTACCCCCTGTAAGAGTGGTACCTACTGTCCTCTATAGTCTTTATGGGCCCTGGAAAGAGGCAAAGTTTGGGTGTTACAAGCAGTGCTGGCCAAAACCCAGTGCCTGTGTTCCCCTCCCACATCCTCAGGTGGATTGTGTGTGTGAGCCACACTTCTACTGACAGATAAGTGGTCTTAATGTTTTCAAAATTTAAAAAATCTACTTTTCTTGTTACAAATTATTTCAAAATGGGAGTTAACTGTCTAGATGATTCCCCTTGTACCAGAGAGTTCATCTTTCCATACTCAGCACAGTGAGGGCCTTGTCCAAGAGTGGGGCTTTTGCTGCTCTGACAAACAGCGATGATCAGGAGGAAAAACGACAGTGACGTTGAAACACAATATACTGAGCTGGACTGCAAACATTTTTTATTCTGACAGCTGGACAAATCTCCGCCTGGGGATCCCATGCTGAGCAAAATACCCCTGGGAAAAGCAGTTCAAAGGCATTTTTGGGAGGGAAAACTTTCTTCCAGCCCAGCTTTGGCAAAAGGATACACAAGTGTAGCAGTATAGACCAAAACCCTTCTGACCTCTCCCAGCAATGGGCTGCGTTCCTCAGGAGCCACAAGCCCTCCTTTCTCTGCTTCTTGACTAGAGCCAACCCAGATATTAAGGGCTTGGCATCTGAGTCCTACAATTTGTCGGTGACCTGAGCTATTTGGAAACTTGGGAATGTGCCACCAGGATGCAGAGCAAGACTCTGTTTATAAGTCACGCTGCTGCTGGTAACATATGTCCTTGAGGGCAAGTAGCATGAACAGCAACTCTGAGATGAAATGCTCCTGTGCAGCTCTGTTTCCCCTCACAGGGAGAGACGTGCAGCCCTTCCCGGCAGCTGGCATTGGTTGTGATTTGCAGTGGAGGAGTTTGCATGCAGGGCTGGGGATTCTGGGGGAGGCAGGCAGCTGGCATGGCTGTGCTCGCAGAGCTGGTGTTGGAGGCTGACCTGCTGGTAATGATCTGACCTCTTTCCCTTAATTAAGAGAGCGGCCCCAGTTGGGGTGATCATCATTATGGTGGCTCCTCGCTGGTGCTGAGCTGCACAGGCAGGCAGACGGACACGTAGCCTGCCCGTGCGTGGGGATTGGGATGGGGCAGCTTTCTGAGCAAGGATGTTTTAACAGGGGTTGTGAGAGCCTACACAGACCTCTGGAAGCACTGGGTGGCCTCTTTATCCCAGGAGGGCATTAAAGGCAATCCCAGAGGGGAAAATGCCAAGACAGGGGGGTTAGGGAGTCATGAAAGGGACTGAGGGGGAAGGGAGGCAGAGAAGATGTTTGCTGAGGGCCTAATTAGCACGAGTGAAAAAATGATAATAGGGTGGAGATAGACTGGGAAGGAAGGGAGAGCTGTGTGTATGGAGAGACCAGCTGGTGGAGAGAAACCAGATGAAAGGGAAGGAAACAGAAGCGGGAGAAGGAGCAGGGATGGGAAAATGGGAGGTGGGAGGCAGAGAGAGAAGGCAGGAGGATTAGTTATTTTGAGGGACTTTTTCAGCAGAACAAAATTAAGGTTAGGGGAAAGGGAATCTGTGGAAAGTAAAAAAGGAGACATGAACTGAGGGAGGAAGACTTGTGTTTTAATAATTCTCCTCTCCTGGGAGAGGAGAAAATGGTTTCAGGATAGCTGTGTGTTTGGTCACACTGAGAAAAAAACCTGAATAGTCAAAGCAGGAAAAGGAACAGAAAAAGAGCAAAGGAACAGAAAAAACTATTGAGGTGTTTATTGCAGAGAGACTGCAATTGAATTTTCTTTTTCCTACTACAAAGGATAAAAGTGGACTCACCTCCCCTTCTCTCTCTGGAGTAATCCTGGGGTGGCTGTTTTGCTGTTTCTCTGTTGATTATGCTGCTGTCAGGTTATACCCATGCTGTGCACACATGAGCAGAACTTTTCCATGGGGCTGTTTTCCATTTCCAGGCCTGTCCCAGGGGCTTCTCCTGCAGGGCTGGGTGTGGGCACTGGCTGTGCCTGGGTCTACAGTCACAACACCGGGCACAGGGCTCAGAAAGCTGTGTTGTGGGGGAGATGCTCTCCCTCGTCAGCTGCACCCCAAGGAGCTAAACCTCTGTGGCAGCCTCTCCTGCTCCATCTCCCATCACGTGAGAGCTCAGTTTTAATTAATGAGCAATAAACTTTTTCACCTGCCCTTTGGAGCCACCGGTGTTGAACTATGATGGTGTGCAGTGCTGAGCCCCTGCATGTAGCTTCTTATCATACCACAGAGCTGGGAAAGAAATGCAAACAGGAGAAGAGCCCAAACCATGGGGATGTGGCTGTGGTGGGGCCAGGTAGGTCTCTCCTGTCTGTTGGTTTCTTTCTGCAATACCCACCCTCTGTGATTCTGGTTACATGGGTGCAATCATGTCTAGAGGTCTCAGTTCCTGTTCTTCCCAGTTTGTACAGCAGTACTGGTGTGCTGCCTACAAGTTATAGGCAGAGGAAACTTGGGTCTGATTCAAGAAAAACTTGTTACTGCCTGGGCAGTACAGGCTCTGCTCATAGCTGATGGCTGGGCACATGCAAAACAGCACTGGTATCCAGGAAACTAGATTGTAGGAATTTTTTGCTGTGTGTGGTTTTTTGCAACTTCAGTTTCTGTATGTGAATTTCTGACAGACCTGGTGAAAACGTTCAACAACTTCCACATCACTTAAAACACACCCCCATCCCCATTCCCTCACTGTAATATGGCATTTGGTAAAATAGAATGAGAACTATCCATGTAGTCTATCAAAGGTGCTTATGGAAAGGGCCCTTCTCTGAAGCATAAATAATTTTGCATTTTAATGCACTTCTGGATAGCTTTTGGTTGTGTGTGAGGTTTGCACTCAGCAGAGGGGGGAGAAAATGTCTGTTAAGCGGAAATCATTATCAAAATAATGACACCATAATACAGGTCCAAATCCCGTTCCTTGTCACCACCCAAGTAATCATGCTAGACCAAATGCAACCAGAAGTGAACTGCCATTCCTACAGGAATGTCTAAATCCACTGTAGTGGTGGTGTAAATCAGGAGTGACTCCAAAAATCAAAGCATCACCCTTCCTTTTATGTCCTTCATGGGGAAGGCACACTATGAACTGTGAGGTCAGGGATATGAGTACAACGTGGTCCTACACACACCAGCACCCTGGGCAGGACTCCACAGCCAAGGGGGAATCACTCCTGGGCACTGTGTGTCCCCAGGAAGACAGCGGAGGGGGATCCTCCTGCCTTTGCAGCTGGCCTACAGCAAAGGGATGCTGGTTTGCTGCCCATGTTCCTTGCCCTTGATGCAAAATGTACACCACTGTGCAAATATGGCTGTGCCTTTGATGGGGTAAGGGAAAATCCAGGACTGGGCAAAGCAGAAAGCAAGGTGATCCCAGATGAGTAGAGTGAATCCTTATGAGAAAATCCTCCTTAGATGGGCATCTCTGCTGTAATATAACTGCACTTCAGGCAAAAGCCACATCTGATTTGGCAAGAGATAAAGGCAATGAAAAAGCGAAACTTTTCTTGTTTATTTTTCTTAGCTTTACAGCTCATAACTGGAGTGGCTGGGTTTCTTCAACAAAAAAACACAAAAATTCAGTGACATTGAAATGGCTGAAAGGTAAAGAAAAATAAAACTGAACAGTTTCCTGTTTTTCTAAAAATTTCAAACACCACTTTATTTCAAACTTTTCTTCTTTTTTTACTCAATTTTTATTAATTTAATTAAAAACCTGAATTCCATGGTTTGGCACCAAACCAAGTATTTAATTTTACACCAAACTGAAGTGCCAGTAGAAATAATAATCATATAAATAGCCATTTTCATAATACAAAGAAAGGAACATGCTGAAGCTGGAGACTTTGTTTGGAAGGGGAGACTCATTGGGACCCTGGTGACAGCAGCAAGAACAAGTGCAGAAAGTGGTCTGTCCCTTTCATTGACAGAGTAAGATCATACAGTCAAATCAGACAGTCACTGGCCTTACAGACAGTGGAGCCCTTCTGGGATGGAATAAGGAAACTACAGTCCCTCCATTTCTGCCTTTAACTGCAGTTTGAGGCTATGGATCACAATGTTCCCCTCTTTTCTCTCCTTTCAGTTATAGAGGCCAAAGTGAGTTTGCTTGGTAAAAAAACCTCACAAACCAAAGCCTCAGAAAAAAAATACCAAACTCCCTCCTACAGCCAAATTAGGTATGTTTTATAGGGTGACATTTCGAGGGAAGCAAACATCATGAGAGACGGCAAGCACAGAGAGAGCTGTACGTGATGTGGGATAAACTGAAACCATAGCAGGTTGGGGTGGTTTAACTGTTTTAGCAGCCAGCGGGCAGATGCAGAAGGGTGGGAGGATGTGGGGATGTAGATACAGTCCTGCTGCCCTTCAGGACCGAACCTGCGATCAGACTGACCAGCAGGGGGGTTCCCGACCTCCGCTCCCCAGGCTGCCTTGCCCTCGGCTCTGCCCGTTTGCTTCACTTTTGAGGGTTTTGTTTCCTGTCCTGCGGTGGATGGGTTTGCAGGCAGCGCTTCCTCTCAGGCATCAGCTGTGGACCACAAAGCGAGCCAGATCAATGGTCCCACTGCTGTGACATCCTTTCGATCAGTGCCAGGGACACGGTGGCCAGGTCCCGCTGTCATATGAGCTGCCCTTGGCTTCAGGGATCAAACTGAGCCAGGCTCGGCCCCTCTTGGAAGCGACAAGGTTTTCTAAAGCATCCTGTTATTGGCAACTTCTCCTTTGTGTCAGACACAGACAAAAGACTTGTCGGGTTTCCTCTGCCTGAGGAGAAGCAGCTGTAGATGCCTCCCCTATGCAAATGTGCGCGGCCAGGCAAAGAGCACAGCCACCCATGGGTGTCAGGGTCCCCTCAGGGGTCTCCAAAGATGTCTCCAGTTTTCTGGTCACAAATCATGGTAATAAAAACGCACTCGCTTCCCTCTTCCCCTCCACCTCCAGAATGAAAAGAATGTGTAAAGGCAAAACCACACAACTTCCAAGTTCTCTTCTTGGTCCCATCTTGGTGTTGGGGGAGTGCTTCCCCATCTGTTTTATAACTAAAGGCTGAAGGATTATGTTCAGCCTTTTACTATCCAGTTCTCTTTCTCCACTCCTTCAGACAGTGTCACTCTGAGAGAAACCTGATGGAGGTGACTTGGCCCTATTCTGTGCTCTGGCTCTGAGAACTGGTGCCTGGCAGCTTGCCCACCTCAAACTGCTGGTCAGGCACGAACTTTCTCAAGCACTGTATCAATGAAAATGGATATATAGATTGTCCCCAGCCTTGTAATGGAAAAAAAAAATATTTTCACTGCACTGATAATTTTTATTTTTGTTCTTACCTTTGCAAGCACACGCGGGGAGTGTGACAGGACGGAGGCTGCACGGGGAGGTGCAGATGTTAAACTGCTCAAAATAGTGATACTTTCACCATTTTGATCAAAAGCATTCTTTTGTGAGGAAAAGATTCTCTAAGTGAGGAAAATATTAGGATCAGCTTGAAGCACAGAGCAGCTTTACATTTCATTTTGCCCCTGAGGCCAATTTAGATATCAGCTGCCCCCCACAGCAGAAGTATGCCTGGCACAGCTCTGGCACAGCTGAGCCCCCTGGCAGGGCAGGTGTCAGAGGCCACCAGCCCCACGACTGCACTGCCCTTTCCTGCTATCAGAAGGCGCTGGCATGTTCTGATAATCCATTATTGTTTGATGTAATTGAGGAAAAATACTGTATTTATCTTTTGCTCATCTTAACTCAGTTTGAAGAAAAGGCTCTGCTCTTGTAGCTTGAGGAAAATGCTGTCCAGAGAAGTTAACAATAGAGGATGTTTATACAGGAATGGAGCTTCCCAAGGAGGGAGCTGGGTGGAGGAGATGTCTCCTCTAGCTGTCATTCTAATTTCCTGTTTTTAAATGATTGGTTTCAGCCTTTCAAGAGGGATGTGTGTTGTATGTGTGCTTTGCCATTGTGGCGGTGTGAAATGAATAAACTGATGCCTCCAGCCCCACTCCTGGAGGCCCTCGTGGCTCAGAAGCCCAACATCTGCCATGGGTTGGGTAGTCCTGTCTTTGGAAAACAGCTGCTGGCCAGAGGGCCCCTTCAGATTAACAATGGGAGGGGTATACCAGTGACATGAGAGACTTGTTCTACCTCCAGTGCTGCCCAGTATGGTACGTGCCCCACAAGAGTTATAGGGCAGCTGATGTGGTTATCCCATAGGCTCCTGAACCTCATTCCTGCCCACACCATCACAGAGGTTACACCCAGCCCAGTAGCAGCACCCAAACCTCTTATGGGTCTCCAGTGGTGTCATGTCAACCTGCTAGACAGGATGGAAAAAGACACGCCGGCCATCTTCTGGAGGTAGGGGCTGGAATAGTGCTGTTTTGACTGCAGATGCCAAGCCAAATTCAGGCATCAGCACAGCCTCTTTCCCTAACCTGAAAGCCTGAGAGAAATTGTTCCATCACTCTTCTGCAGAAGTCACCTTGGAGAGGTGGGGACTGAAGCAGTGTTGGGGCACAATTACCTGTGTGAGGACACCAGCAACAGCTTGGAAGATAGGTGGGAGCCAGTAGACTGGAAAGGTCATTTCTGCTGCCCATGGTGCCAGAATGAGGTTGGAAATATTGATGGACAGGGGATGTTTGTGCCAGTGAGGGTTGCATTATAAAGGGGCTAGCAGATGGATGCTTAACATAAAGGATTATCCAGTGCTGACCTGCACCGTGGGCAGCCCTTGAGAGGGTGGGCATGGGGTGCCAGGCAGCTCCCCATTTGTCTCGAGTGAAGCCATTATTCTAGTTGGACTCTATAATAAGATGTGGGGTTTGCTGTGTTAGTGGGAATGGGATCAGAAATATCTATATAGGAGGCACTGCACACAAACAAAAGTAATTCATCATTTTTTGTTGATTTGACTAGTATTTCTGGGGAAAAAAAGGGCTCCTGATGGTGATGCTTATTTAAAATTTCTGCTAGGTAGCTGCATCCTGCCGTGTCCTGCCCTGACCCTACATCGTTTTCAGCTGTCACCAGCTGTCCCTGCTCTCGCCTTGTGAGCTGTGTGAAACAAAACAAGAATAAGTACAGCGTGAAAGTGTGAATGGCCTGTGCTGCAGCCCACCCTCTGGCTCCCTCCAGGAACAGAGGCTGGGAGTCAGCAGCTCTGGAGACATGCCCAGTGCCAGCTCCAGGAGAGACAACCTGCTCTGCACACCAGCAAAAAAACCCGCCTGGCTGAGGGGCACCAGGCTCCTGGCACTTGCTAAAGCAGGCAGGGTGGGGTGGGGGCACAGAAAGGTAAAGTCTTTTTGTGATCTCTTTGTGGTGTCCAAATGGATGGACTTGGGCTTCTGGGCAAGCAGTGTCTGCTGAGCACTCTGCTTTCCTCTTCCCAGTGCAGCAAGGGAATGGGGAAGCTCTTCCTTAACTTTCCCATGTGATGCATCAGAAAGTCTGTTGATGCTGCTCAGCCTGGATCTCAGACAAGCTGCTCAAAGTCTGGGCCTGGCTGACTGCAAAAAGTGTTGCCCAGCTCTTGTTCCCTTGGCTTTCCTTTCCTTTTTGGTTTCCCCCTTTTTTTTTTTTTTTTTTTTGGTGTGTGTCAGTGGAGTTTTTTTGTTGTTTGTTTGGGGTTTTTTTGTTTTGTTTTGTTTTGTTTTTTTGTTTTATACTGGGTAAAAGGAGCATTTGAATCCCCAGCAAAGATAGATTTTCAGCAACACATAACATATCCACGGCTCTCCTGCAGTAGGAAGAGGCCAGCAGAAGGACTGTGCTGAACTGCAGTGACTTGGGGGGGGCTTTATTATCCCTGTACACCAGTGTTGGAGCTGACAGCCTGCGGCCAGCAAGAGCAGCCACATGTCCTCCTGGCTGCTGCCACAGACTCATGCTCCCCAGACTCATGCTCCCTCTGCCTTCTCCTCTCTGTCAGACACGGGTCTCTGTCTGTGTATATATGTATTTATATATGTGTATATATGTATTTGTCATAATGAGTGACAGAAGAAAGCTTAGGCATACCTTTGGGTGTCTGGTTTTTTTTGGCACGGTGATCATTTGACCTCTCTCTGCTCTGCAAGGAGAGGAAGTTGACTGAATGTTTATTACATTTGGTAGATTACATATGCTCATCCACAGCATGTGTTTACAACAAATTTATAGATCCCTATAAAGGGGCTTTCAGGTATTATATTTAATTAATGTGGCAGAAATTATATCATTGTAATAACTGCCTGGCCTTTAGAGGTAAAACTCAGAGCCAAGGATTCCCAGATGAATCATCTCTGATAAGAACCAGAAATGACACAGGCCATATATTGTATGGTGAATTTGTTTGGATTGGTACCTTTAGGGTATTCAGCCTTGCCAAGTCTCTGCGGTGCTGACACAGTTTATTACACATTTTCATTTATTAAGAGATTATTTGACTGCAGTTTGTTGTTTTATTGTACAGCAGGTGATAATTTTACACTAAATTAACTGTAACATCTCTGTTAGGAACAGGCCGAAGAGGCTTCTTGCTACGATGCTAAATACTAAGTAATGGCTTTTATTCATCAAGGGAGTAATTTACTGCCATGTGCAGGGCCTGAATAAGACTCTCCACCAACCTGTTATTAGACTGTGCATGTTCATGTTAGGGTTAATGGTCTTGTGCCAGTGCAGGCTGCCTCTTAAAAACAGATATCTGTGCTAACATTGCATAGCTCGCTACTTTCAGGCTTGACTGAAAAATGGTTTGAGGCAACCAAATCTGCACGTAGGCAGAGGAATGGCCACCAAGGTCTGGAGGTGGGTGGTGCTCATCATGTCAGCCCACAAGCTCGGATTTTATCATCAGAAGAGGATGGGCAGGCAAAAAAGTGAAAGCTCCTTGCACAGTTTGACTCTTCAGGAAAATAAAAAGATGTAGTTTCCATTCCTGTCTTAAATATTTGTTTTTTCAACCAAAGAAATAACTCTACCAGAAAATAATTTTCAAACCCTTTATGAAAACAAAGGAAAAAAATTAGCAACAATAACCATCCCTCTTTTCCCACAGAAATTAATAACTTTTGAAGCAAAAATATTTATTCAAAAGCCCTTTTTTTTCCATTTAAAATAGATTACAGATGAAAATAATTTGCCTATCCTTTAATGAAGTCCATTATACCAGACTAGTTTCATAGTCTGTCTCGCACAGATACCGTTGAGTCAAGCTTTGTGTTGGGAGATGGGAATTCCACACCAAATTGAATTGGAGACTGAAGCAGGAACAATTATGGCTGCAAATTATTAAAGCTTTGCTATATTGGAAATTCACAGCATGCTTATAGCAGTAACTTACTATTAAGAAGAACCATACTACAAAGCTAAAAAATACAGAAAAAATCAGAACCATATTGCTTTGATCACAATTCCACGTTTAAAGAAACTAATCATTGGCAAAATAATCCCCTTCCCAGCCGTGCCATGGATTAGCTTTGGTTAATGCTATCATTTCCTTTATATGGGACACATCAAGGGAAAAATTATCAAATAAAATCTAGGGCTGTCTAAGTAATTCACAGTAAATAATGTACTCAGGGGAACCCCCTGACACACACACACTCTTTCTCACTTATGATTTTTCTGCGATCCAGCTCCGACTTTCAGGGAGCGATAACTTCCCGAGCGGGTGGCTGTGAGTCACACACATCTGCTCTGACTGGACAAGCAGATGAAGTGTTATATTTCTAGCTGCTGAAAGGATGATCAGAGCTCCTAAATTAGGTGTCCAGTGTAAAGTTTTTTATGATTAGTTATTCCAAATTGTCTTCTGGGGAATATTTTCTAGGGTTTCTTTTAAAAATTTGCTGCTCAAAGATAGTTCTGCAGCAAGCTTGTTAGCTGGAGTGCTCATGGAAAGCTGCTCCCAAAGCAATGTGCATCCACATGCTGAGAATATGAAATAATATTTCTAACTACTTCTTTGCAGTATTCCCTAGATCTAAAAGCAATGAACGGGTGTGTCCATTCCATTTATTTGGTGTTTGTTATTACCTTTAGGTGAGGGAATGTGAGACTATATAAATGAATGTTGTCTTGTTGCCTTTTGGGAATGACCTTTGATTTCTGCCCCCCCCCCCCCAGTTTTTTGGAGTCCCTGTTTTCTGTGAAGGGAACATACAGCAAGTTTCCAGCTTGTCCCTAATGTGTGTGGGATGTTGGGTTTTTTTCAAGAGCAGGAGCAATATCAGCCCTTGAAACAAAACTCTCCTGGGCCCCAGGCCTGGGAGTTAAGTGTTTGTGAGTGGAAGGTTCTGCCTGTGCATCCCAGCTCAGGTGTGAACATTTGAGGAAAAAAACCTGCACACTTGGGAGCAGAGGGGGTGCACGGGACCCTATGGACACCACAGACACACCTGCACAGAAGGTACACGAGAATGAATCCTTTGCTGGACAACTACAAAAGCTGCTGCTCCTAAAGCCACCAGCAAAAAGATGAGCAAATCTGGGAATGAACTGAGATTCAAACAAATCTTTTGTGTATATTCATATTATTTTTTGTGTGTAGTTGAGAATTTAAATGCAATCAATCCTTCAAGGGAAGTTTCAGTGGATGCGGTTTTAGAGGGATGTGGTCATGCACCTGGACTGGAACCTGCAGGTCCCATCTGCCCTTGCCTCTGCACTATCCCAGTGATGTACATCTCTGTGGTTTTTAGCTGGCACACAACAGCAAAACATGAGCTTGTAAAGCTCTGAGAGATCCCTAAGTGAGGGCTGTTCTACAGGGGGCTCTGGAGATTACGAAACCCTGTTGTGTTCAGAGAGGATTGCAAACAGTGAGGTGAGCTGGCATGAGTGACAAGAACATCAGCTAGATCATATCTATTTTTAACATCCAGCAAAATTATTAAAACCACTACTGGAGGACTAAAACCCTCCTAGAAGGACAGGGCATTGCGGGACATCCCATACAAAGTGATGCTTGGAGGTTGCACCACAGAATATGTTATTACACCACATTTCTACCCATCTAGAATCCCTGTAGCCTGTTCAAAGAACTGTAAGTAAAAGCTGAGCTGCTGATAACCACTTTACAAATGAAAACCCTGATTTTATTTGATGGTGTAAGACATAAGAAGAAAATAGGGGGGAAAAACAGAGAGCAGAATAAATTTTATTAGTAGAGTAGATGTGGCAGAATAATTACAGTTTCTGGGAGAGTGTTGGAAATGGCATAAGAAGGCTGGAAAAGAAATAGCAGCTTAAAATTTGATTGTCTGTCTGTTTGGGGTGATAGTAAAGTCAAGAGTGCCATTTCCAGTCTAAAATCCCTATATCCAATACTAAAGAGCATTAGAGCCTAAATAAGGATTTGAATACAAATGTCTTCAACTCCGTCTCACCACAAAATTAAAGGATCTGTTCCAGGAAATACAGTGTCTGCATGAAGAGACCCCCTTAGACCTATGCCTTTGAAGCTTAAGTTTTAATTTGGGATTAAAAAAAAAAAAAAGTTGCACAAGGCCCTGCAGAAGTCTGACACTAAAAGAGATCTTGTGCTGGGCAGGGGGTTCTTGCCACTTGCATGCCTTGTAGAGGGAACACTGCCCACGGTGATGCTGCTGATGTGAGAGTGATTCAGCAGTGAACATGGAAAGAAATTCTGAATCCCAGAGAGAAGCGCTGAATCCAGGACATGCAGGATGGCACAGAGGCTGGTTGAGCCCTGCTAATGCTGGTTTTAAAGCCAGACACACATGGTTTGGGTTAAGGATGGCCCCCTCTGTCCAAATGCATTGCAGATTATGGATGATGTAGGCTTTGCATGGGTAATTTTTTCTTTTTCATCTCAGCATAAGGCAGCCCAGGAGACACCATCATGTATGACGTGAGAATTTTTCTTGTGCTCTGTGTTTCATTTAATCGAAAGAGGTTTCTTAGCAGCCCAGATACACGGGGTGACCACTTCTACTATTCTCAGCATTTTGCAACACTATTATTTTGCCTGTCCTCTTTTATGTGCAGGCTTCAGTGTACTTGGAAGCACCAACCACAGCTCACTGAATTCGAGACATCTGATCTGGGATAAAATAAGACAGTGGGTAGCTTTTAGCATCACGCCTTTACCTCCTACTGTAGATAGAACTGGTAGTGGGGTCATCTTCAACAGGCGCCCCCGGGTGGCCCTATCCAACAAGATGCCTCAGTGCTGGAAGTGCTGTGTCCCAGCAGCAGGGATGGCAGAGTCTGGGGATGCAGGGCATGCTGCCAGCTGGACTGCTGGGAGCTGAGGTTGGCCCACAGCTCCAGTGCTGGGCCATCTGGTGTCAGAGTTTGTGGCCTCTGCGGTGTTCTCTCCAGGTTGGTGTCACAGACCCAGAAGCTGCAGGAGGCTCTGCCTCAGGGTGACAGTGGGGATTCGCTGCCCGGCCTCACTGATGCTCTGCCCACTGCCCAGCTGCTCTGCAAGCAGTCTTGAGGTTGGGTTTTGGTTTTATTTGTTCCATCACATAAAATATTCAAACTTGAAAAAAAGACCAAAAGCCATAAAAATTACAAATACCTAAAGATATTTTCAGATAACAACATTTCCCTTTTGCTCCTGCTGGACACGGTCTCTGCCCTTTCAGCTCGCAGTGCAGCAGTTTCCATTTTGAGGTGTGATGTTCTCAGGTCAGACCTGGACACAGGAACCTACCCAAAATAGGGGTGTCCTAAGCCTGGTTCATGAACCACTTGCAAGCTCCCCTCCAAGGTAAGCGTATGCAAATTCACTGGTTGTGCTCCTTGTCTTTCTGGAGCTTGTTGTGCAACAAAAGATTGGTTTCTGAGTGATCCCACTGTGAATCCCAAGTCCTGCAGGGAAACATGCCAATATGAGCCATATTAGTAAAAAGATCTAGTAAAGGGCTCAGCATTTTAACCAGTGAGAAAATTTGTGCACCACAGCTCAGCTTGGGCTTGGAGGGCAAGGAAACCTTCGGTGAGGGGCTACTGGGGGCAGACGAGGGTTAATTTTTTCACCTGGAAGAGCTGCATCTTCCTGAAGAGGGAATAGCCTCTGAATCTCTCCTGTGAGCTCTGGAAAACATTTTGAAAAATTTTTTCTTCTTCATATAAAGAACTCATTAAGTTTTCTGCTCCTCTGAGTGCCCGTGCCTCCCATTCCCAGAGGCATAATATTGAGCCTAATCACCAACTAGAACAACTGAGGCCTTTATTTTGGTGTAAAGCTGCATGAAAAAAGAAAAGTCCCCTGTGTATGCAGCTGTAACACTGGCATAACTGTAAGAAATATGGAGAAACTCACAACTGATTTCCAAATCTGCGTCTTCCTTTTTCCTATAATGAGTGTGATGCATAATTTACACAGGCAAGAAAACCTACAGAGCTGATTATTTTTTTTCTTTCTGTTTGTTTTCATTCAGTTGCAGAAGGGCTGGAACTGCAGAAAGCTGAGATAAGAGCCCTACCCCTTCCTTGGCGCGGTGAACACGATATGAAGGATGAAGAGGAACTCAAGGTACAACCATGAGCACTCGGGTCTTTCCCGCAGCTACCAAAACCAAATATGTCTCGTCTGTTTCCTGTCTTGAAAAGAAGGAGCATGAGAGCCATGGTGTGAAACACTCAGTGGTGTTGGGGGCAATCACAGCCTCAGCCATTGAGACACTTGCCCACACCCACGACTGTGGCAATAAACTGCTGACTACGACCAATATTATAAAAATTCCTCCCTGGATGCCATAGACACGTCGACAGTTTTGCATATGTTGAAAACTCTCTGGCTAATGACATATTTCCTCCTTGGGCTGACTCATGAGCTGCTTCTCCTGGTTGCTATGAAAGTTGGAAGCACTTTAACACTGCCTGCTGCAAGTACATTTCATGAAAAGAGAGGAAAATCTCTGTATTATTTCTGGATGCACAGATTTGACCCTTTCACTTTTGCAGCCAGTAAGCTTTGCCACTTTGACACTTATTAAATAGCCTGTTAGTGGCAGAAGCAACGACAACAAAATTTGTGTGTATAATTTAAAGCAAACAATCTCTGCTGTTAATCCAGCCTTCGAGGTCTGAAGTAAACAACCACATTTCAAGGGAATGCTACTTAGAAAAGGAAAGGTCTGTTGGGTGCTACTTGCTTTTAAACATTGAGACAAAATATTTAACAGCCTAAAAGCTCTAAGCCCTGCATTGGTATGGGGAGATAACAGCTCCATTAATTAGATGATCAAATATTACTTTATTAGTATATTCTTGCATTGGTCTGGGATAGCTTGTGCTTGTTTATGAGACATGTGACTCTCTTCTTTTGAGGTTATTTAATGTAATTGTCATAATTCTCTAATCCACATATTTACATCAATGTTGTGTGTTGATTATGACCTGGTTCAGGGTATTTATCTGTGCTCATTTTCAGTAGCTCTCAGGGAAAGAATAAAAGGTCTTTTCATGATGTTCAGGTCTGCCACCATGTCAAACCTTGATTTCTGTCCCTCATGAGAAGAGGTGAGTCTCATGAGTCTGTGTACTTGAGCTCATTCCAAGTTAGCACCATGCCAGCACATGTGCAGAGGGAAAAGTGAGAGAAAAGAGTCTAAATAAAGCCTTTGGGGCTGCTGACAGACAGACCAGCAGCCAACCTAGCTCCCTTGCCACTGACTCCTGAGCAGGGGCAGTTTATATGGGGATGGACAATATCTTCCACTGTGTCTGCTTGCCCTGACCCCACGGCAGTTAAATCATCTGCGAGCTGTGATGGCCAGAGCTTACAGCCTGGGGGTTTAAGGGAAACTAAAATCACTGCTAATTCACCTTGAAAAGTGGGCTGTAGGCAGAGTGCTCGGGGGTGCAACAAGAGCCAGAGCAGGGAGCCAAGTGATGGTGTCAGAGCTCTGCCAGCAGAAGTTACCCGGCCCTTGAGCCAGCGCCAGGCTGGCTTACGGGGACATGGGCTGCCCAGACTGAAATCACCGGTGGATTTAAATCAGTCCTAGCATTTCACAACACAACTTCTCCCTGTAGCTCTCTATGCAGGGCCCATACATATTTGTATATCACACAGCTCCTTCACAGCCTGCAGTACTTTTAACACATAATATACATATGTTTATCTCATAGCAGAATAGACACCAATTAACACTGCTCATTAATGAGGGCACAATCAACTTGCATAACCTTGAAACACTGAGTGCACACAGTGATGTATGAATGAGAGGTTAACTGCAGATGACAGCTCATTTCTTTTTGCTCTTCTGCCCAGAACATCCTGCCAATACACATATTACAAATAACATGTTCTTGTGATGGTAAGGGGGGGGGGCATTTCAGAAGCCAGCATCGCTTCTTTGTTTTAGGAGTTATTACATGACATTTGGGGTTTCTGGCTCAATACCATCTATTACCTTTGCTGCTTTCCCCCCCAGGATCTCCTCTGCTGGTACCCTTGACTGCAACCCAGTTCTGCTTTCTGAATTAGAAAGTTGAATGTGAAACGGATTAACATAAAAACCTACAGAAAAGGGCAAGTGGCATTTCTGATGTGCCTGAGACACCCGTGCCCATGTGACTCACAGTTCATGACTCGTGGAGTGATGCCATTCGTAAGTCATAATTCACCCACACAGCCCATGTCAGACACTGCTTTTCCATGGAAAACGCTCAGCCAGCGATAAAGCCCCGTTAGCATCACACTACCTCGGCTCTCACACAGATTATGCCACATCAGTGTTCTTTCTGTGAGGAATATATTTACTTGCTGTAAGGAGCCATCTAGTGAGGGTTTACTGCACATAAAATCAAAGTAACTGGTTCTTTACTGTTTCCAGGCAATACCAAAAGAAAAGGCACTAATTTTTTCCCCTCTTCCCCCCACTCTGTGTGCTCCTGCCACACTCGAGCCATGGCTAAAGCAAACAGCTTGAGCAGGTGAGGCTGTGTGGACTGAATGCTCATTCCTCTGGCTATCCCTTTACAAAAGACAGGGAGCACATGTGCTCACCCTCTCTCAGCTCTGCTCTCGGGGGGCCCATACAGAGCCAGGCACAGTCCCAGAGGACCTGCCTTATGTGCTGGCAAGAATAAAAGCAAAGTGTGTGGGTGGAGAATATAAGGAAGGGCCATGCTAGGCAGAAGTGAAAGGCCTTAAACTTGGTCCCGTTTTAGTGTACAGGAAACTGAAGAGCAGAGCCAGCCAGTGAAGTGCCTTTTGTCACGCAGGCAGCGATGGCATAGCTGGGAACTTAATTTAATTGACAGAAGGCTGAGCCAGAGCCTCAGTCATCAAACAGATAGTGGCATTTGACTGGTGGGCACTTCTTGCCAGTTTGCTTTTTTTGGTTTGTTTTGTTTTTTAAAGAACAATTAACTTGTGCAGATAATGAGAGTGTAGAGTTGAGAGTGTCCGTGCACTGCAGAAATCTGAAGTTACTGCTCCTGGAGCATCCAAAGCATGGCAACATTGCAAATCCATCTTGTTAGGAATTGTACAGTCTGCAGAAAGGACCAAACGCACTGAGTTAAATATTAACAAGACAGGGAAATGACAGTAGTTCTTCCGGTTAGAAGTAAGACTTCTAACTTCAGGTTAGAATTAGGATTTTGTGTTGTGCTGTGAAACTATACCCAGCGAGTGCAGCTGGGGGAAGGGATGGGGTACTGGGGCAGCATTGTCTGTTTGGTTGTTGAATCAGTCTCTGGACTAAAACAGAGCAGGCAGTGGGGTGTCCACCAAGGTGTGCCTGGGATGCTCCACAGCAGGTGACATGCCGGAGTCTCCATCGTGACATTCCCTGTGGAGCCTCCTCCAGCCCCTGCAAGCCTCCTGGGGTGGGAGTTTGCAAGCAGCTGTGCAGCATTTTGAGCAGCCTTATGCTGTGCTGGTACTGGAGTAATCTTCCCCATCTCCCAGCTATCTCCAGGGCTGGTTCTAAGGAGGCAGCTTTTCTGCCTCTCCATAACTCAGCTCTGTGCTCCCCCACGTTGTCCTCAGCCCAATTCCCCTTGGCACAACTGGCCAGCCCTCAGTGGGAGAGCACTGAGGGACAGCTCCTCCAAAGGGCTGAAAAAAAATGGGCACCCTGGAGGAAAGAGACTCTGAGGTGTTTGACACTGTGATACACAATAAACAGGACTGTCATTTTCCATAGCTACACTGCATATCAGGATAGGGAAAGTGATCCAACTTTCATAAACAAGCCTTTATTCTACAAAACCCAGACACTCTCTCCTGTACTAGAAAATGCTCTGAATTATGAATGCCTGCCATTTTACAATAACTATTCCTTGCTTTTAATTTTTTGTCTTGAAAATGCAATTTATTTATTTATTTATTTATTTATTTATTTTTACAGTGAGAAAATCCCTATTTTTAGTTGGTGGAAATTATTTGACTACATCAATGATTAATAGGTTTAATGTAATAGCTGCAATGGAAATTTAAAAAGCAAACACACCAAACAGAGCTAAATGGATTTGTTATAATGATTTCATTAGGGATTTTTAAAAGTTTGCTTTATACTTGCAGTTTGTTGCCAGAAAGAATTCGCTGAATTCAGTCAAAATGGTTTGTTCTTTGTCTGTCCGTGGTCACCATAGCTACCATTTCAATCTGTTAACATATGTGGTATTATTTTGTTCCTTTCTCTTAAACTCTGTTCACAGATGCTGTCAAGATTTTCCTTTGTACATATCTGATCGGTTCATGCCAGGTTTGGCTCCATGCCTTTTCAGAGGAGAGCCTCTGTGATGAGGACAAGGTGGTCAGGCACTCGGTGCAGCAATGGAGACAAGATTAGAAGCTGGGGTGGGGGGTGGCTCCTACTCCACTAAGGCATGGGATCTGTGAGAAATACCTCAGGAACACATTGTCAGAGGTGTATCTTTTTTTCTGGAGAGATAGGTATTCCCTGGATGTGCTGTGGCAGCTCCTCAGCTGCCATAAATCAGTATAAATGCATTCATTTCAGTGGAGGTGTCGCGTCTGCTGGTAGTCAGGTCCTGTGATGTTGCTCATTACACAGGTTTTGGGTAAGGAGCCAAGAGATGAAGGGAGGCACGGCTACAACATTCTGAATAAATAAGTAATAAGATTGTACAGTCTCTATTCTCTTGCTTTTTCCAGTCTTAGAAAAGGTTCAGGTTGCCAGTGAGTACCGAAGTATATCCACCCTGTGCTATGGAGGGGATTGGAATATTTAGTGGAGATCAGATTATCCACATTTTGCATTTTAATTGGCATCGAGTGAGGGAAAAATTCAGTTTTCTCTATTGCTGAATGTGAAGATGATTGAGATGGCTTCATTTTCTGTCCAGCTGTGAAGCAGGCAGGTAAATATATTGATGTACATATGCAGTACAGTTTATAGTGGTGAAGCCGTAAGAGAAATCAGATAGTCTGGAAAATATACAATTTTCTTTCACAACAAAGCACTCACAGTAGAGAGTAAAGTTAAGGTGAGTCTATATATTTATATTTTTAATGGCATAAAAGCATTTGTTTAAAGCTCTGTGGCTGTGATTTTTCAGAGCCACTGAGCACCCTGCTCTCTGATTTCTTTTAACTGGAGATGTAGGTTTTCAGCAATTCTGGCAGCCGGGGCCTCTCTACTAATGCCTGCAGAGAGTAGCTGGAGAAAGTGTGAGAAACATTATTGTAATGAGGGGCTAATTCTGCCTCTCCTTCCTGCCTCTCAGTGCAGATGAAAGAGTGCCTGCAAGTCATGTTATGTGCACAGGGAAAGGGAATTCTGATTACTGGCTCTGGCTCCCCAGGGGCAGGGATGCTCTCCTAGCACAACTCACAGTAAGTCACATCTGCATTTCCAGTATAAGGCTCATTTTTAAGGACTCCTAGTTTGGCTATAAAAATTCACTTAGCATGCATGAATAGAAACCAAATTGACAAGATAGACCATAACTGCTCTGAAAGGGCCATTAGTTCCTGTCGTATGAAAAATCCACGTTTTAAAAAAGCGAGTGTTGTTCACATTTGCACAACAGGCTGTAACTATTCCTTGTAAGTCATTATAGCCTGTATGGAAATAATAATTTTCAAAATCACTATTGATACCACAGACACAGAAACAGCAGGAGGTAGATGCCTGTGCTTGATATTAATCCAGAGCCTTCCAGTGCCTCCGAGCAGGTTGGGATCAGTTTAAACCCTCGATTTACAACATTGTAACTGAGAAAAAGTAGACCACAGAATAAAGATTTGGTCTAATGTCTGAGTTTGGTTTCTGGTGTCATCAGGTGAATTCCAGTGGTGCAGTGGCTGTGAGAGGGTACCAACAAGTTGTCTGTTGAGAAACAGCATCCATCCCCTGTGCTCAGTGCTGGTGTGGGGGGGAAATGCATCTGTCTTAGATGTGTTCAGTGTTTAATAAGGGAAAAAAAAATCTTGGGGCAGATAGGAATGTAGCTTTCTTTTTAATAATGATTTTAAGAGGTACCAGGTCATGTTGTTTTATAAAATTGTTTCTTTTGGTTCATGATTAGTTCCTCACTTGACACTAAATAGAGCTTTCATTGATTTTTTTAATGTCTTTTTTGGGTTTTCATGTGTTGCAGGTTTTCTTTAGACAAACACCAGTGAAGGACTAACCTTGATTTCTCTTTTCTTCCCCTGAGATAACTAGCATTTGAGATTTCCAGATTATATTTGGACTGAATGGAAGAGAAAGTGCACAATAAAAGGTTGGCACTAGAGTCCTGATGAGCTGTGCTGCCTTAGGGGTGTGTTCACAGAAACACTGGGCCTGAGCCTTCTACTGTTTTTTTTAACAAAGGGAATTTCCAGGGATTTCAGCAGAGTGATCTCCATGTATGTCAGAATGACGCGAAAGACAATTTTCTCCACTCCCACATACGTGTATGGACATACCAACCTGTACATTTTTACTCTGTTACAACAGTTTGCTTGGACCTACGACTGTGAGTTTTGAGGGGAATTTCAGATTAATTCAAATAGTTCCCTTTCCCATAGGAATGCCAGTGGTCAGAGGCCCTTCAGGATACCCCTGGCTGCATTTCCCTAAGATCAGCCTATGTCATGGGAAGAGATTGAGATGAATGGTGGAGTAAAGGGGGCTGTGTTGGCAGGACGTCAAACTGGGGGTTTTTTTGGTAGGATTTCAGGAGCAAGCAGCTGCCTCTCAACTGGACCTCTCTTCCTCATTGCTGAGATTACCCTGATAGCAGCAAGACATGAGGGGGACTGAGGGAGGCTTGGTTGAGGGACTTAGCTGCGATTGCAGCCCCGGGCACTATCGTGGGAGGGTGCTGGTAGGGAGCTGCCTGCCAGGTTGCAAAGGTAGGACACCTCTCTCTGAGCAGCCTTTTCTGCTTCCACCTCTGTTGCTGTGGACTGCAGCAACGTGGAAAGCTGCTCCCATCGAGAGGCTTGTATAGGAGTTTTCCTGCTGGATTCAGGTGATGTTTCTCATAGTTGGTTAGCCTTGCCATAGCAGCATCCTTCAAAGATAATGCCACAGAACTGCACAAGTAGCCGCTCCCGAGGAAAACTTCCCTGACTCAAAAAAAAAAAAAAAAAAAGAAAAAAAGGTTGATTTAAAAACTGAAGTGCAAGGGATTGTATTCCTTGCAAACCTCTTGCAATGAATATCTACTGTTAAATCTCTGTCCCGCTAGGTCTTGTGACAAAGAGCTCCACAAAGGGATGTGCATTGCTTGTTCAAAATCACCAATGAGGAAAATTATGTTATTTGACTCCCAATCACTCTAAAAATGATGGCAGCTGTCCCCTGCAATTCTGTCTCCCCTCCCAGACTTCAGCACTGTGCCTCGCTGCTGAGATGGTGATGAACGAGACAAGTGAAATGAAAGTTTATAAAAAGAGAGGAGTATCTTCCCAGATAAGTGCTGTGCCACCTGCAATCATCTCTACAATTAAGTGGTTCCCGAAAAGGAAATATTGTTTCTCCATTTGTTTTTTTAAGGAGTAATCTCTTCACACCATGTGTTTCTCTTCAAATATGGAGATAAACACAGAAGTGAGTGGGGCAAGCCCATCAGTTATCTGAGGCTTTCTACTCTGATTTTGCTGTGTGCCTTTTCCTCATCCTCAGGCAGGTAAAGGTCCCTGTCCCACCTCATTCAAAGTTTGGTTTTTGTGAGAAGGCACCAGCTATGGAGGGATTAGTACCACCAGAGACTAGCTCCTGTCTCACCTCCTCTCACTGCTGTCCCTTCCCACTTTCTCCTCCTGAGCTCTTCTCCGGGGCTGATCAGGGGTGCAGGATGGTGTTCAGAGAGGGGCTGCCCACTCTGGGTGCTGCCTGCCGAGGGTGCCCCACTCTGGAGCCCTGCTGGCTGGGCAGCTGGGGGAGCTGAGGGGGAACAGGGCTCCTTGACAGTCTCAAATTTAATTAGCTGAGAGAAGCTCCCAGGAGGAAAGGGAGGAAGTGGAATCCTGTGAGAGCAACACGGGGTGACAGGGAAAGCCATACACCCCAGGAGTCAAGACCCTGCTAAGGGGATGGGCACGAGAGCACAGACAGATGGATGATTCCTATTCCCATCAGCTTCACAGGCTGTGAAATAGCTCCCAGCATGGATGCTGAAACAAAACCACTAGAGTCTGTGTCCATACTTTGCTGGGATACACAGCAAATTCTGCCTGTGCCAAGATGTCGTGTGTTTGTCCCACTGCTCTCTCTGGTGTCGTCAGCCTCTGCCTGTGCAGGATTTCAGTCTCATCCTCTCCTTCCTCCCAGGGCCAGCCCTTAGTGCCTCCCCTCCGGATCAGCCTGGAGCTTTGCTTCAAGCCAAGACATGGTTTCCTGGGCTGCTGTGGCTCCTCTAGTCCTGCCGTGCTTACCCTGCAGCTGCCAGCATCCCTTTTCCTGCCTCCTGCTGCTGATCCAGCCCCAGCTGCCTCTCTGCACCCTCTCACTCCCACCATAGTTCCCCCCTCTATTTTTTCCGCTGGCCTCCCACTCACTACAGGATATGAGCCATTCTCTCCAGTGGGAAATAAAAGTTTGGATTAAAATTTGCTATACTATTCCTTCTCTAAAAGCAACTTTCAGGCTGAAAGGCTCCAAGGACAAATTTGCAAAGGCTCGCAAGAGATTTAGGGACAGACTTTAAAAGTCTTTTAGTTACATTAAAGTGAAATTAGATGCCCCTTGGGGTTTTTACAGCAGAAGGGGGTGTTTTTGAAATTTTCACATGATGCCTGTTTCTGTCTTTTAGGCTTGTAAATGCTTCCAGAGATTTTGGTTTTGAACACCCAAGTCCCCTTGAAATCTAAGAGAACCAGGCATCAACTCCCATGCATTCCTTCCAAATTCCAGCCAAAATTGTTGTCGAACTTGGAGCACAAAGTTCTAATGTAAGAGATTATAAACCCGACTTCCGCTCTGCATTAGCAGGCAGCTTAGCACCAGTGGGAAAAAAAACAATCCATAGTGTTGACTGTATAAACATCTTGTTCAAAGGGCAACATTTTCCTGATTAATAGCCTTTCAGTATTAAAAACAATCAGTCCAGAGTATGATTAATTGTCCCTTTTACTACTAGTAACCAAATATATGTGTGTATATATATATATACATACATACATATATACTTGTGTAAACACACAGGCACATTCTCACTGGGGTAAGCATTTTTAGCATGTCTGTTTTCAAGGAAAATACTGTACAAAAGAGGTGAGAGCTGCTTTTTACAGCTCCAGCAAATGGGTAGGGTTTTAGCTCTCGTAACCCTTTGTCGCAAGAACTGGCAGCCCTGAGGATGCATGATGAGCATTGCTGCCCTGGGAAAAGTCTCAAAAGGAAGGAGACCAAGAAAGAGGCAGAAGACACTTTTTTTTTCATCCAGGGAATGAAGGCTGCTCAGTTGTTGGGCATCCTGGCTGCATTTCTACTTCATCTGTATTTCATTTGTGGGAGTGACAGGGTTAATGGCAATAAGAAAAGTTTTCATTTAAAAACTGGCAAGGAGAGGTGCTTTTCCCTTGACAAAGAGAAACAAATTTCAAGAAATTATTTAAAAAGACAGTCCTGCCTCATGCAACCTGTTAGGTTACAACACACATGCAACAATAACACTGTCTTTATAAGGAGGAGACCTTTTTTCCCATCTTTTTTGGTCTGATATCTAAATAGCTGAGCAGGTTAACCACTACATTTCAGTAATGTCCAGAAGTTGCAGTCAAGCTCAGGATCTAGGAAAAATATCATCCCTGCTTTACATCTGTTGCAGATCATGCACAAAACTCCTCTTGGTGAGCCTTGGCAGGTCACACAGGTGTGCACAGTTACATGTGGGATCATGGCCTAATGTGTCTCAATAGAATTTTGATCCGGGTAAACAGGACCCCCACACACCATAGGCTCACTTAGTGCTCAAGGGGTTTCCTCCTCATCTGTCCCACCTTGCAGAACTTCAAAATAAGTTTTAACACAGGTTTTCTGCAGAGCAAACAGCACAAGCCAGAGGAGTAGAATTCATTGCTCTTCTGGCACTTGTATTAGAGGCTGATAAAAGTGTATTCACTACTGCTGCTAAAAAATAAAACACAGTTCTGTGTTTTGTGTACAGTTTCTGTGTACATGTTCACCCACACTCTGCAAAGAGTTTTCTTTATGGCCAGAAAAGAATTTTTCAAAGTTTCCTTCAAGAACACCCCCAAAATCTGTAGTGCTGTGTTGGAACACCCTCATAACTTCAGGCTAAAGCCGAAGCAGAAAGAAACCCACCACCACAGTGTTCAGGAAGAAGAAACAAGCACAAAAAATTTTTCTCAATGGTTAGAAATAAAAAGCTCCCATTAGCATCAGAGATGTTCTGTTCAGGGCTTATGAATTTCTGCAGAAAGGTTTGAAAACAAATAGGAGCCCTGCTGTGGGTGAAGAGGATGTTGTTGGCCTGGGACAACAGCTGTGACAGGTGCAAACTGCAGTGACAGTGACAATGCCAAGACTTCCTGCTTTGGGGACATACACACATGCACAGAGTGCACACATGCAGCCTTTGGCACCCAAGGCAGAAGGCAGAGATCTGCTGCTGTTCCTGGGCATCTCCTTATCTTCTGCTGGGGTCACAGAGCAGCCTGGTGAGTGGGCAGGAGGGGTAGAGTGTGCCCTACTGCCCCAGGGTATGGTTTCAGCAGCGGTGGCCTCCCTCATGGCACTGCCAAGCAGAATGGGGGACAGGGAATACACTGCTCCCCCAGCCTGGGGGTGGACTGCACTGCTCAATCCCAGTTCCAGGAGGAGCTGCAGGGGCCATGGCTTTGGGAAAGGCAAACAGTGGCGAAGCGGCAGTAAATGTTGTTTCAACAGTTTAAATGAGTGAAATTTTGTTATAAATAATTTAGATGATTGACTTAATATTTTAATCCTGGGGCCTAAGTGGGTAAGGGCTATAAAGAGAGGAGGAGAAGACAAAAATTAGGAGGAGAGAGAGGAAGTGAAGACAAAAATTAGGCCCCAATTTGCAAAGCTGTACACACATGTCTCGGTGTAAACTGTACACACACGCTTCCAAATGTCGTCTGTGGTCTTTGGTTCAAGTTCAAGTGTGTTTCAGCCTAAGTCTTGGGTAAGCCTTTTTTTTTTTTTTTTAAGTGGTGGGACTTTCAAAAGCAATGGAGAAACCTTTTGAGTTTCACTCAAGCTCATTTTTAAATGAAAGAGTGGGTGTTCCTTTCCTGCTCTTGGATTTCTGGTGTAGAAATCCTAGAGTGTTAGGATTTCTGGTGTAGAAATCCTAGAGTACAGAGAAGGATAACGAACACTCAGCCATGTTTGCATTCCTGTCTATCATGAAAATGTATTCTGCACTACAGAAGTAATACACTTCACACTGGAAAATATTTGTGGCTGTCAGTGCTGGGGATTAAGAGCATCACTAATTACTCCCCTGATTTAGAGCTGATATTTTTAAAGAGTGTGGGATCAAGAGTCATAGTCATAAAATTTAGCATTGTGAGCTAGCAAAAGTTATTTTAATGCAGTGAAAGTGAGCTCAGTTTTTCTGCGTTAAATAAATGTGTTGAATAAATATTCACAGGTAAACGCATGTGTACATGAAGGAAACTGTGCATGTCAGTATGTACAAACAACACACATACCGAGTGTAGAGGAGAAAGGAGATATTGTAAAGACGACAGTATGCTGAAACGAACTACCATGCATTTCAAAAAGGTATTTCTTTCCCTAATTTTAATGGAGAAAATACCGTGTCTAAACTAGAAGTGAAATGATTTTGATAATCTTAAGCACAACACAGAGAGGGAAGGATAAGCCCAGGGCTGGAGACCACGGCTCTCCCTCGGCAGCTCTTTCCCCCTCCCCCTGTGCAAATTCTCTTGGATTAAAATGGCAGAGGGAGGCGGGGAGTGGCTGGGGACAGTTTGGCTGATACGAGATAACCGCTGCTAGTCAAATGGCACTTTTAATTGCACAGGCCAATAAAAAAACCAACTTGCTACAGAAGTTAATTTGAATGAAAATAGCAGACACACCCCACAAGCTGCTTTCCATGATCGTGCATTGCGTTGCCTCATCCTGACGTACAGTCCGAGTCGCAAAATAACAGTGAGCGGTCTATACGTACTTTGGTTGCCCATTTAGCCAGGGCGGGTCCGGACTCCCCGTTCCCGTCCCTTCTCCCCCACCAGTTCTCCCCCGCGGCGTGCAGGTTTTCCGGGCAGGAGCCTCGTGTGACGAAGGGAGGGAAAGCGGTCCCGCTGCCCCTTTTGTTCCCTCCCTCGCCCCGCTCCTGGAGCGCTGCCGGCGGCGGGGCAGCCGCTCGCTGCTGGGTCACCCCGGGCAAGGCACCGGGCGTGGGACGCGGCCGCCCCCGGGAGGGATTCCTGATCCCGGCCGGCTCGTCCTCCTCCGCCGCGTGGGGAACCGGGCGCGCCGCTGGGAATGTGGGAATGCGGGGCGCCGGATCTGTTGCTCGGCCGGGCCCCCAGCGCGAATCCCGGCTCAGCACGGGAGCGAGGATGGGGGAACTCAGGAGTTACTTGAGCGGCAGCGGCTCCTCGGCACCGTGCGAGCCCCGCGGCGGGCGGCTCTGCCCCGGGGTAGTGGCAGCGCCCTGCGGGCAGAGCTGCACCGCGGACCCCAGTCCGTGCGGTCCCGCTTCCCGGCGGGATGCTGCCGTTCCCTCGGGGCAGCAGGAGCGCCCCCAGTCCCAGGGCTGTCCCGCAACCTCGGCGCCGCTCCGGCGGGGCCGCCCCCTCCGGCCGCCGGGACACCCTTGCCCTCGGCGGGCTGTGGCCGGTGCTGCCGACAGGAGCCATCCCGAACAGGAGAATCATAGACCACAGACCTCCGACCCCGCCGGGCTCAGATCCCCCAGGGAAACTGAGCTTTGTAGGGAATCCCATTCAAACCGCGCCGTAACCTTCCGCCGCGGGGGGAGGCGGAGGGGGGGGCAAAGTAGTCCCTCGCCACGCTCCTCCCGGGACTGAGTTCCCGGCGGGACGGCGGAGCCGGGCCGGGCCGGGGGAGCGGTCGAGGAGAGGCTCCCCGGCGGGAGCCGCGGGCCCGCCTCTCCCCCGCTCGGCCCGGAGCAGGGGAGCGGGGAGCAGAGGTATCGCCGGGCGGAGAGATCGCGGCTCCAGCACACACGCACGGCCCGCGCTCCGCCCCCGCCGCGCCCAGCGAACGGAAGCGCGGGGCCGCTGCGATGGACAGGCGGCGCCGGCCAATGGGCGGGCGGGATGGCCTCCCAAAATGTAGGTTCGGCCAATGGGCAGCGGCGGGAGCGGGAGGGGCGGGGCTCTCGGCGGGCAGCAGCGCAGGTTGAGCGGAGTCCCAGCGCAGGGCTGGGATGAGCCTCAAAGTTCGGGGCGATCGCGGTGGGGGATGTAGCAGCGCCGCCACCGCCGCGCACCGGCCCGGCCCGCCCCGGCTCCCGCCCGCCCTTGGCGCCTCCCACAGCCCCCCCCCCGCAGTTTTTAAACTCTGATCCCCCCCCTTCCCTTCTTCTCCACTCCCCCCCCCTTTCCTCCCCTAAATGCCAGCCATGATCGAGAAGGGCCCGGAGGTCTCGGGGAAACGGCGGGGCAGGAACCACAACGCCGCCGGGGCGAATAATAACAACAACGGCGGCAGTAAAAGTTTATCCGCCGCCCCCAACGGCAACAGCAGCGGGAACTCCTGGGAGGAGGGGAGCTCGGGGTCCTCCAGCGATGAGGAGCACGGTGAGGAGCGGGAGGGGGGGTGGTTTTTTTTGGGGGGGGGGGGGTGAAGGGGCCGCTTGGGCCCACGCGGGTAACGCTTGTCCCTCTGCCTCCCTCAGCTGGCGGCGGAATGAGGGTCGGGCCGCAGTACCAGGCGGTGGTCCCTGATTTCGACCCCGGTAAGTCTTTATTATATTTTATGGGGGGACAACTCCTCCCCTCTCATCGAGTGCTTTGGACCCCTCCCGATGAGCGGAGCCCCCTGGGAGGTGGGGGGTGGGGTACCCGGGGCTCCTCTCATCGGAAGGGGTCCAAAAATAATCCTCCCTTAATTCTAGTCTCAAACACCCAGAGCAAGAACAAGGACCCCCCCCCTTCCTCCCCCCTTCCCCAACGCACACGGTTGATAAAAGAAGTCTCGATGCTTTCCAGAGGGCGCTTTGCAGGCAGGGAGGAACAGGGAAGCTGGCAGGGCTGGAGGAGGCAGGAGATGGCAGTTGGGTGGGATTTTTTTTTTCTTCTTTCTTTCTTTCTCTCTTTCTTTCCCTTTTTTTTTTTTTTTTGTTTGTTCTATCCTCTCCTGAACTCGTGTTTCTGTAGTCTCAGTGATAGGTGTGGAACTAGAAGACGTCAAGTTACAAATATTTTTTTCGAAGGTATTTAGAAGTGACTTGGGTCTGTATTTTAATTTTCTCTCTTCCTAAGAAGCTGCTCACCTCCCTCCTCCAAAAAAATTATTGTTTCACGTTCCAGCTATTCCGCTGCGGTTCTTTGTAAGCTAATTTAAAGTGGTATGGAAGCAAATTTTGAGCAAACAAAGGAATTGGGGCTGTGCTGAAAGGCAGGTGCTGGAAGCACGTTAGTACTGATGTATCTCCGTGTATAGAAAGACAGGCTGTTGACCTCTTTAGTTTGAAATCTAAGCTTTTTTTTTTTTTTTTTTTTTTTGGTATTGTTCCTTTGTAAGTGGAGGTTGAAGCCAGTGAAAACCCTCCCCCTGCCTGCTGGAGATCCTAGCGTTTGGAGTTGTCCCTTTGCCCAGCCCAAACTTAATTGAATCCTCCGCACCTCTCGCCTTAAAACAAAAAGAATAGTGTGGAAAGCCACGGTGTCTCTTTATCGAATAATCCTTAGAGTTACTATTGTGTGGGTTCAGGAAAAAGGTTTCTCGTGGGTCATCCTCAGACTGTGCACTAATGTTGGATACCTTTTTTATTATTAAGTATGTTTGTTCTTAACTGCTCAGGTCTCAGGGTAAAGAGGATTTTTTTTTTCTTAAGTTCAGTATTACTTGTATTTATTTACAGAATAATTTTTCCCCACCCCTTCCCCCCTTCGTTTTCATGACAAAATAAGATGCAAGGTCTTGGCACATGGGAGCTCCGTTTCTTGGTTGACCAGGAGGAAAAAGGGGGCGGGCGGGGAGAGGAGGAGGAGGAGGAGGAGGAGATGGGGGGGAAGGGAGGGGGAGCAGTTGGTTAGGCAGCAGTTGACACTGGTTTTCAATCTGTAGGTCAAACGTAACATTTCTGTAGCACACACAGCGTGCATCACACTGGCTATTCAGCCACGTATCACAACAATACTTGGGCTTTTTGGTCACCCTGGAGAATTATGCTCTTTTGTGCAATTCATTTCTGTAACATAATAGACGGAGGGGGAAAAAATACTGTGAGCCCCTTCCTCACTGTTATGTGCTCAGCTGTACATTGTTCTGGTTTAAACTCACAGGCATACGGTGACCTATACAAAGGTTATTGTTTTCTGTGCTCTGTGGAGTAGGAGGGAGAGAGGAAGTGTGTGATGTGAAGAAACAAATTTTTTTCTCAGTAATACGTACCCTAACCCAGGATCAGCAGGTACTGGTGTTTGAGTACACAGTGTAATATAGCAAGCTCATAGTAGGGTTACCTGAAGTGAATGCACAGTCCTCTGATGACCTGAATGGACATCAGATCCTCCTGTACTGGTCTCTATTTTTCACTCTGGTTCTTGAAAGTATACTTGTTAGGTAAGAAGTTTGGGGTGAACTTTTGTCTGATTGGGTATTGAAGAGTTGATTTCCTGGCTCGTGGAACTACCCAGGAATAATTTTGCAGTGCCAGCTTGTTCCCTGAATTTTGTCATCTCTTCTTGGTCCTAAAGGCTAAAAGCCAAGTTGTGTTCATCTGTTATGTCTCTTTGGTTTCTCTCTTTAAGAAAGAAAACCCTAAATAAGCCTAACGTGCTGTGCTAAGAGCGTTTGACTGAAACTATTAAATTGTCCTGTCTTGCTGGTAATTTAGAAAGTTAAATCTATGGAATAGTGTTATCAGAGTGCACAGATGCTGGGTCTGTTTCTCTTTAGAAATTTGAGGGGCTGATTGACCAAAGGATCCTAAAGCTTGAAGGTTGGTTGTTGTTGAGTTGTGGAGGCTTTCACCTTCAGGTTAGCTGGCTGGGAAAATGCGGAGTGCTTGTGCCTCTGTGGCTGTGTCTGAGGGGAAAATAGCACAGATCAGGCCTTGTGTGTACTTCTTTTTTTTTTTTTTTTTTTTTAATTTAATGCTCAGCTATACTTCATGTTTGGCTTGAGGTATATCTGTAACTACTGATTCTTACATCAGCATTCTTATGTGGGTGTTCCTCTGTCCCCATGCAGAGGGGCAGAGAAAGCCTTTAATTTTGTTTCACTTCTCAGCCACATGTGAGCTGCTGCAAAGAGCAGTGAAATCAGGAAAGCTTTTCTGAAATCCATTTCTGTGAAGCTACAGGAGAAAAGAGAGGTAGAGCGAAGCAGGATGTCGATTTGGGTTTCATAAATGAAATAGTCAGAGAAGAGAAAAAATTTACTACGTTGCATGGCCTGAAAGTGGAGAGTGTTCTCAATGATTGCCTAGGTTTAGACAGGAAAGGGACCTCACCACCTTTTTGTTAGCATGGAGAAAGATAGAAAGTGCTTGTCTCTTCCCTGTTTTAGTAGAGTAAGAGGGAAATGGTTAAGGGTTGTACTTCTTTGTTTTTGCTTCATCCTTGGAACTAGAAAATGACAAGTTCACTTTCTGGATTAAAATACCTTGATGTTAGTTTTTAATATTCCTTGTGGCTAAAACTTGCTGTGGCAGTGGCCAAGGAAGGGCCTGATGTGATTCTTTGTCTGTAAAAATGCTTGTGGCTGGAATTCTCTGTAAGAGGTGGTTCTTACTCTCAGCTCCTTTAGTAAATCTCTTTACAGTGGCAAGGCCTATTCCATGTGCTGACAGAGCTTATAGGTTCTTTGCCAAAGTTAATGTTGCTAGCTTTTTTACCTATCCCAGTTTCTCTTTAGTTTGAGAAAGTAAGTTCTCACTGCATTGATCCCACTTCTTTTATTCTCTCAAAAACATACACCTTTTTATTAATATTGTTACAGTACTTACACCTCTGTTATTATTTATATAAGAATAGCTGTACTGTAAAGGCAGGGCTTTTTCAGAGACAATGTGTATACTAAATAAGCCAATTCAGCTTGAGAGAAGAATAGGCAAAACTTTTTGGGCTGAAAGTCCCATGTCAGAGCTCAGTAAACTCAGTAAAACTTGCACTTCTGCTCTGTTTCACTTTTTGGCCTTGAGTTCACATATGTGATGTGAAAAATTGCTGTTTTGTCTGCTATTTCTTGTCTTATTAAAGCTCAGAGTCAAATGTTTGCCAGCCAAAAATTCTGTCCGTTAAACAAAGGCTGATATTGGTAGGTCAGCATTTCTTGGGAGTTTGGAAACTGAGACACGGAAGGTTTTGAAGAGGGAAAACTATTATGATTCTTTTAATCCATACAAATGAAACCCACATGTCTTGTTAATGGAAAAACTCAGTGAAAGGAAACATTGCATATCCTAAAGCTAAAAAAAAAAAAGCTTTCGTATAGGGAAGCTCTGATATTGTACTTGACCATTTTATTTGTTGCTTATTAACTTATGCTGTTGGAACACTGAAAATAGGAGGAAGAAAGCATTAGTGAGCACTTTAAAACAGCCAATGAATTTAACTGAAGATTAAAATTGCCATAATTTTGAGGAGTGTTAAATAATTCCCTTAAGAGAACAGTTACTCCCAAGTTTTGACTTGTGTTGAAGGCAGATGAAGTTTTTGGGTTTTTTCTCCTTTATAGCGTTAAAACTTCAGATTTCCTTATTTGTTGCAATGGCATTAACAATACCTGCCACATCATGTATCTTTGGACAGTGGTTGTGTTGGTCATCTTTGAAAAACAGCTTCTGGGGCTCTTTCCAGTGGAAATAGATGAGAAAAAGCAAGTTTGACTCAATAGTGTCTTGTTGTAGAAATGCAAATCTGGGATATATGTCAGTTGGGAGACTTCAATCCCTTGTTTGCAATGCTGCTCTTCTCCCACTTTTTTGTTGTTGTACCATAAGAATTAAAGTAAAAATGGTGGAAGGTGCTTTCACCTCTTGGTTCAGAAAAGCCTGCTGGAGGGTGCTCACTAATGTCTCTAGTCCTTGAGGAGCTCATTCTCTGGTGCTCGCTGTTAGCTGTGCTCTGTGTGCTCCTGCACCAACAGTGGATATTCCAGACCAAAAAATGAGGGGGGGGGAGAAACCAGCAACCCTTTTCAATGTAGTGAGAAACTCTGTCAGTGTAGTTGTGTCAAAGAGGGAGTAAAAGAACCCCAACAACATAGTCTGCTTTTCTGATCTGGAGTGCCTGATCACTGTGGGGAAGTGGTAGCATGGTCGTGTCCTAGGGGAGGAAACTGGTGATTTCATCTATCCATCCAATTCTGGCTGTTAAAATGTACCCACCCTCTACCTATTTAGGATCAAAGGTTGAAAGTATAATATTGGGACAGCCCCTAGGTGGCTGATTCCCCTAGAATTGCTGTATTGCTCTGGTGGTTGCAAAGGCCATGTTTTATTAGGTTTTATCATCAGCTGCTTCACGGGGTTCTAGGCAGAAGCACCTATTGGCCTATGCAGCTGGGACTGTAGCCCTTTAACAAGAGGTTGTTAAAAGCCCCTTATGACTTCCACTTCACAAGTCCAACTCCCAGCCAGCTTGTTCTGTTTCTTTGTTTACAGCTAGTCTTGATCCTCACAGTCCTAATAGTTTGTGAGTAGTCTGAGTACTAATGGCTGTAAGAGAAAATGGTGTTTGGATGAACGGACTCATCAGAAAGGGGATGAGGAAAAAAAGAAGTGCTCTTCAGGTGAGACTTTGCAATCTCTGTCTAAGCAAGTGGAAGAGTCAAAACCAAACTCCTGAAACTGGAAATACTGGTATCCTGGAAAGCTATCTCATCTCCTCAAATGACTATGCCTTAAATGCAACAGGCAGGAACTCCCTTAGTTCAACAGTCCCTTCGGAAAAGAAGGAAGAGTTATCAGGATGTTTGATTTAATCAGAAATATCAAACCATAATGAACTAATGCCCAGTGTGTTTGGGCTGACAGAGGCTGCCTGGTGTCTTGGTAAACCATGTGCACCTTGAGTCTTTCACTGTTGTTTGAGATGTGCATCACGCCCAACAAGAGTGTGTTTTCAGAATTAAGTGGTGGAAAATTTGGGTTTTGCAGGTTTTCTCTTAAACTGGTGGGAGAGGAGAAGTTTTTCCCCCTGGTTGTCTGCTCAACCCCATACTTCCTCATGGGCTGTATTTGTCTTGTCCTCTTCCTCAGAGGTCACAGCCTCTCTGTATGTGCTGCAGTGCAGAGCAGATGAGAAGGTCCTCAACAGGCGCTCCACCAGAAGTTGTTGCCAAAGCCTTGTTTTTCGTCTTACCCCCATAGGCATTTAGGTACAGTCTGAAGGGGTTCTCAAGGTCAGGCTGGTCCCCAGTGGCCTTGGGGAAGGGGGAAGGTGACTCCTGCTGCCTCCTTACTGTGCTGGCAACTCTGCTGGTGTGTGGGTGAGTCTGTCTCATCTCATTCTGTCAGTGGTGCTCGCTGCTGGTCCAATCGCCATGGCAGGAGAGAGTGCGCTCCCGCTGCTGCGTTAGGAGAACGAAGCTGACATGCAGGTGCTGACACTTCAGCTTATCCTCTGTTTTTCAAATCTACCCTGGAGAAAGAGTCATGCTCATGTTGGAAACTTTATTATCCATATCTCTGGCACCTCAGCAGGAGTTCAGCTGTTGATTTGGTGCCGTATCTTTTTTACCTCTGGGCTGCTCACCTGAGGGAGACCATTTTTAAGCCTACATTGCTCTGTAGTCAGCTTTCACCCAACCTGTTCACTCATCCTGTGAAGAGGTTCAGAGGCTTCTGGTGGTGAGCACAACTCCCACTCGAACATATTTCAAGGCATGGCTTTTGGAACTTTCTCATTATTCAAATAGTACTGAGAACATCCTTTTCAAACCTTAATGCTGTAGTAAACAAACAGGTCTCGGTGTAGCCAAAGCCTGTGGCTTCCTTCCCTGCCTGGCACATGCAGTGTTTGTATGTGGAGGTAATAGCTGTCTCATGTACTGACAAATGTATTAATGGCTGGACTGGAATTAATACTAGGTAGAGTGACTGCTTTGTTCTTCATAGTTGGTTCCTGCTGCTTAATGAGGTGCTCTTAAAACTCTTGTTTTCAGTCCTAGTTAGGTCTGTGACTTGGCCAAGGGAAGGCTTAGAGCTCCCTGTGATTAGTCATTATAATTAGCTCGGAAATCTTTGCCTCTGTGATCAAGGCGCACGGTATAATGCGGCTTATAGTGGGCTCTAGTCCTGTCACATACCTTCAGAGTGGTACAGGTGACAGTGCTTTGGTGGACATGTGTGTGTTTAACTGTGTTGTAACTTTAATATGTAATTTTTTAATATGTGCCAGGCAGGTGAATGTGAAGTAACTGGCTCCTCAGTGGTTAGTGCTAGTCCCTGCTTCCCTCGCACAGGACAATTTCTGGTTGTGGCCAAGGCTTGCCTTACCCATTCCAAGTGTAAGGTGAGATTGAGACATGTTGACTCGTAGCTGATGGAGCCCAGAGACCAAATAAAAAAGAAGACTCTGGGGTAGTTAGAGCATGCCCCTTTCCTAGGAAGTCTGTACTTCTTTCTGCACTGGGTGACCTTGTCTTCTGAGGCTTTGACTTGACAGGATAACGAGATGAGCAATCCTGTGTTCTTAAGTGTTTAAACTGGAAAGAGCAGTTTGAAATTCAGTTCTTGAAAATATGGAGTTGATTTGTAAAATAAACTTGATCTTAAAAAATACTTTTTAAGGAATGCTGGATGAGGTGTTTCTGTCTTTAAACTTGACAAGCTTTTAATTTATTGTTCCATGTGAAAGTTTTGATGACTTTGTGCTTTTTGAAAGTGCAAGAGGATGTGCTCAGCCTCAGTCAAGGCAGTGGCAGTTTCTCCAGCATGTTGGAGAACTGGGCTGCTTTTGTGCTCTTCTCACTGTTTGTTTTGAAATGCAACACATTGTGATGGGACTACCTTTAAGTACTGTAGGTCAAACTCAATGAATTTACTTTACTCCTCAAGTAAAATTTTGAGATGAAACAAGTGAGTTTAACCTACCTTTCCAAGTATCTTAAATTCAGCTCTATGCAGTAGCTTGCTCTTTGAACTTGATAAAGGAAGTATAGGTAAATGTTGCCTCTTTGGGGGCAGGAGGCTGCAGCAGTGTGATAAAATTGCAAAAATCCACTCCCAGGAGGAAATTCTAGTCTATTCTTCCCCTTCAGCTCTGTTCTCCTATCATGCAGGTGTGTCTAGGGGACATCAGTAGGGTCTCATAGGTACTCTGTGTCTATAACTAGGTGTGTCTGTACAAAAATATTCCCCTGCCCCATTAGGGGCAGGAGTTTAAGGTCGTGACTTTTTGTCCTTAAAGTTATTTTATCTTCCTTGCCACCTCCCTTATCCCCGTGCTCTTCACCTGGATGGATTTCACAAAACCTGAGAGAGCCAACAGCTTATTTTTGTATTGCACTTGTCTAATTAACCATGTGGCTGTCTATTGCATCTTTTTAGTTCTGCTGTCTATAGGTATCTTTGATAACCTGTTGTGATAGCAGGTGCATGTACTTTTAGATGACTGGATGTCTTATCAGGTTGAGCCTGAGTTCATACAGAGACTTTGTTTTGAAAGTTTGGTCTTGAAAATAATTATTAATGTACATGACCTTGAATTTGTATCCTTCTAGGCTTTATAAGCCTACTGTGAAAGCACAGTGTAACAAATGTGCAATCATAGTTGTGGCTTCTGGGTTCAGAAATCCCTAAGGAATACATGTAAACAAGGCTCGCATGCAGGGGTACAATGCCTGCCCTCTCCTATTAACTGGTCCCTGGGGAGGGCACATAGAGATTCTAGTTACACAAGGGGTTTGAGCATGGATAAAGACTAAGAAAAACCTCTCTTGAGTAGGAAATGGCCTTCCCTGTAGAAGAACAGAAGTGGCAGGACTAGGAAAATCTGGTCCACATTAGAGCATTGCTTTCGAAGCAACTTTTTACTTGCAGCTTGCATTGAAATGTCGAGTTTTCTCTGTTGCCTCTGACTTCCCACCTTCTTTGGGTGTCTAAACTCATCCCTCTGTTCCCATCAATAACATTGGTTTGAGTTTTGGCCAGGTGTGAATGGTAACGGGGTGGGGGGGGGATTTTTCAGCTGCTCCCCACTCTTTGTTGAGAGCTCACTGCCCCATGTAGCAGGCACTGTTGGCTGGAGCCGTGTGTGGTTCTGCATTTAGGTTGCTAACAGCTGTGTGAGAAGCTAAAAGTGCCGCATCTGTAACCCAAGCTTTTTTGTTCCAAAGAGTGTAAAATGATCAGTACATACCAGTGTGCACATCTATTTCTATGGCTGATATCCCTCCATCCTTAGGAGGGAGCTGGCGTGGGTGCTTTTGGGAGGAGTAGGGGCTGTAAAGGCAGGCTGGCATACCAGGTGTAGCATTTGTACTTTCTCGGTATTGTTTTCTGTCTGGGAATCTTAAAGATGTCCCTCCTGGGACCCTTGTGCTGATTTGTGCAGCTGCCACCACACCGTTCACGACAGTAGCCATGGGAACACAAGTAGGATGATACAAGTTTAAAACTCTAACTTGTTGCTAGGCAGACCCAGCTCAATGTGTGCATTAAGTAGTCTAAACAACAACAAAAAATCTCCACTCCAGATATTGTACCTCTTGTGGGGGAAGACAACTTGGCTCACCTCAAATTCTGAGTCTTTGTCTTTAGGCTGGCAGAATGAAACCAGCCCCGAACGTACCTTGGGACAAACCCCTCTTGCACATCTGAATCATGAGTACGTGGTGGCTGGGGGGGCTGGGAGTTTCAGCAGGTAGGTTTTGACGCCACCTTTTCTAAAAAACCAAGTGCTGTGAAGTAAAGTGATGTTTCCCCCAATGCAAAACCATTGTGCCACTCAGAGAGTCTAAAAGTTTTAGCCTGCGTTAAAATAGATACTGCTCAAAGCGACATACACTCTAAACAAAGGTCAGAGGCTTAAAATATCACAAGATCGTTTCTAAACTCTGGCTGTAAAAACTTAAAATTATGACTAAGGCAAGGTAAACACCTTCAAAATTCGCACTGCTTTTGCATACTGTTGGTGCAGCTGCTGGCATGTGCTGGATGAACTGGTGTAGACCTTTTAACTTGTTAAGTTGCTTTGTCCCAAGCCTGTGTTTTGGCACTAGGTGCTCAAGAAACAAGGGTAGCCCACTCCCTCATGTTGTTTTTGTTGTCAATGCCTGACCAAGGACGTATGGCACTTTATAGGGGCCCAAAGGGAATTGGAGGCCCAAACTTTAAGGGAGCGATGGGCCCCGTATGCTTCTTGAGGGCTGTGCTCCAGCCTGCCTTTGTCCCTGCAGCTGTTGGCTTCCTGTATCACAGCAGTAATTAGTTATGCTCTGGCCACTCGTTTAAATGGATCTTTTTTATTTTATAAACATTTGCTGTGCAGTAACTGTCATTCCTGTTGGAATAAGGCCATTTATAGAGATGCTCCCAATTACCACCTGCTCTTTTTCTTTCTAAGCAAAATACACTCTTACCTAATTTAACCTCCCACAGAAATTGCTTTGAAGTTGTTTTCTCTTTGCACCTTGCCTCACTGCTATCCCTTTTCCCTCCGACCACCCTTACAAACAGCAGTTGTCCCTGTTTGTCCTTTCAAAAATTACTTACTTCTGGGGAGAAAGCCTACTTGCTTGGTTTGCCCCAAATGTTTTTGCAGTCAACTCTTATAAGAAAAGATTGCTTTCCTGTAGTGTGGCTCAGCCCTTTTTTTTTGTTTCCTAAGTTGCTATTTGTGGTTCTCCCACTTTCATTAGAGTTTTAGTACAGTTTTTATATCCTATCTGTCCACCCTCTTACTAACCCAGGCCTGCTTGGATTTCTGCGCTCTTCTCTGTGCTCCTGAGTCCTCTTTTCTGGTACTTTGTCTCTCCAGGAGAGACACCCGTGTCTGAACTTCATTGTAGTTGTTGTTGCAAGTTCTCCCTCAGGTTGGAAGAAAGTAGTCATGATTTTTACTTTGTTACAATTTTGCGCTAAAAGAGGGAAAAATGTAGCAGGACTCTGTCCCTTAGCCTCTCTTACAACTTTCATGCATCTCTGTGCTTGGTGTTAGCTTGCTTTTCAGCATAGCAGTGATGTTTTTGTCTTTTCAGGCTCCTTAAAGCTTTTATTTTTTTTTTCCATCGCTGAAGAATTTCAGCCTCAACTTCTCCTGTGGAAGCCTCAAGGTGCTGCTTGCTCCTGTAGGAGCACATGCTTCCCCCCACTTTAGCTGGTAGAGCATCTGTCTCTCTGGACAGTAGTGTTACTCTTCTGACCTGTTGCTGCTGTGAGCAAACAGATGTGTGAGAAAGGTGAGGGAGCTGACCTTTCCTGCAGCCAGGGCTGTCCTGGGAGCGACCGAGCACTCCTCTGGAACCTCTAGCCAGCCCCTGCCTGATGGGCACTGAGGCTGAGTTGCCCAGAGTAGCTCTGAAGCCTGTCCTGTGAATTTGGAGAGAGGGGAGGTCTCCTTGCCTGTTTTGTGAGTAAAGCAAACCTTGAGGTTGCTGACTAACTTAAATCTGTGAGCAGGGAGTTTTGATGCAGCGAGGACACGCAAGTGCTCTGAAGAGCTTTTCTTTTTGCTGTAGTCTCAGCCTTGGGCTCATGGTTGTGTGTGCTGAGGGGAGCTGGGAGGGTACAGCTGGATCTCATCTGAAGTTCTCATCAGCTCTCTTCCCCTCTTAGGCTTTATGCAAGTATCGAATAACTTGGGAGAGAGGCTTGCTGGTGGGAACTTGGTGGCAGAGGGATGATTTTTCAGAGCTGTCCTCTGGATTTCAGCCCAAGAGCTGAGTTGCTTGACAAATTGTTCCCTCCTGTGTGTACTGGCTCTGAGAAGTGGGTCTGCTCTCTGGGAAACTGCTGCATTGTGCTCTAACTCTTTCTGTATTTTGGATGGGTTTTTAGTCCTCTTGGTTTGGTTCTTAAAATGATATTCCCCCCCAAGATTTGCTTGGGATTTTGAGTACATGGGATCAGTTTCTTTTCTTGGGCAGTTTCAGGTGAAACAGAAACTGTCCTCCACACAGGTCAGGCGCAGTCCTTGTGGTGCAAACCGGGCAGGCACAAATCCAGCCATCCTGCCAGCAGGCTGAAAATTGGCAAAGGTTTAGGAGTATATTTGTAGATTTGGGTGAAAAATGACTTTTTCTGCTGGAGCAGAAGCAAAGGTGATTTGAGCTGGGAGGTCTTTTAGTTTGCTCTGGTGAAACTAGTGACTGAGGAACATCCATGTGCTGCTCCAGTGTGGAGATGGGCAGCACTTGCTTTGCCTGACGATCTGAGACTGGCTGCTGCTGTTTTGAAAGGATGGATGTCAATTGAGAAGACCTCTATAAATGCTGAAGCTGTTTAAAGTGTGTGTGTGCGAGTAGTTACTTTAGGCAAATTGATGTTTTCTATTGTACTCACCTTGCTGAAGTTATTTTGAAGGAGGGAGGAGAAATAAAGACAGAACTTCTTAAGCCCCACATAAGAATATTTTTAGAGATCATAAAAACAAATAAATGAGATGTTGGGGAATTAGGCTTGGAAGCAGTCCTTATTGCTCTGAAGCTTGCTGGGAAGGGGACTCTTTCATGCCCTCTTACCTGAGCCCTTGTGAAAGAGGCTCTTGGAGCAGACACCAGGCTCCTCTTGGAACCAAGTCTCCAGCTTAGTTTGGTGGAATGCTGCCCTGTCTGGTTATCTCTCACTCCACTGTGGCTGCTGTGTTGCCCACCTCTGTAGCAGCAGCATGTCCTTTTGTTTCAGCTTGAGAGAAGGAAACTACTGGGTGCAGAAATTATTTCAGTGTCTGCTGGGTGAGGGGGTGGGAGGAGATGCAATGGAAGCTCTGAGAGAGACAGGTAGGAAAAACCTTTCCAGTGACTATGTAGTGCCTGTACTAATACAGGCAGTGGATTTAATTCATGCTGCCAGGGCTAGGACAAAGCTTGGTGCACACCCAGAGCTTGCTTAAGTTGGATAGATGCCTGCTGAAATGTTTATCAAAACATGAGAATAAAAGGAAAAAGGTTGTATTTAACATTTTTTTTGATGATTCGTTTTAAAAATAACTTACGTTTCTAAAGTCAGAAGCAGTTACAACCAGGGTTTGAAAAATGGACTTGGCACTTGCAAGCATCAAGCACCTGTGCCACAATACACCCTGCAGCAGGAAGGGATAAAATGGTTGGGTGCTGCTCGCGTACTGTGATGTTTGTTGGCTGTTGCAGCGGGGTTTTCCTTGTGTGCTAGGGTTGCCTGCCTTCTCTTACTGCTACTCTGTTCTTGCTCTTTTGTCAGTAGACAGAATTTGGCTTAGTACCTGTATTTCAATGCTGTACAAGTTATTCTGAGCCTCTGGAGTAGAAGAGAATGAATCTAGTTAGACTTAGCTTAGTTTTACCTCTGTAAAACTGTGGCATGCAGTTGAGGCACTGATGCTGCATCCAAACTAAGGAAGACACTACTGCACTAATGTGCTAATTTTATACTCTTACTTGGCAGGTTGCCTTTGTAATCAAAGGGCTGGAAATTTTTCAGTTTGAACAAAATGTTCTAAGTAGCTGCGCTCTAGGTGGAAACGAATTTGATACGGGATGCTGCCTTCAGAAGACATCCATCTTTCCATATCTTTCTGGGCATAATAGTTCTAACTAAAATTCACTTTCCTGATGATAAGTGAAGCTGTAGCCAAGACTTGAGTAAGTCTTACCTGTGGAGGTTCCTTAGCAGAAGTGTATCTCATCAATCTGTGCATCTCATGGGAATGGGGAGAAGGCAATGTTTTCAGAAAGTACCTGGAAGCTTTAGGAATGACAGTTGTAATGAATTTCAACAGAACTATTCTGTTGCATGTAATTTTCTCCCCGTTTGGTTAATAAATATTGTATGGGCTTGGTGGAGAATGTAGTCAAAATACAAAAGCATTTTTTAAGGAAGTTTGAAAGAGAATTTCTTGGTGAGTTGTACAGTACCTGACACATGGGGATTATACAGTAGGGAATAAATATCTGATTCTTACCAGTAGTGTAAAAGTAATTAGAAGCATCTTTTGATGCCCTTGGATTTTTTACCCATTATTTTAGGGAATCAATGAGAACTAACTAGAGAACGTACGTATCCAGACTTACTTTTTCCAACAAAAATGTCCATAGGAGCAGAACAGTCACAGAGCAGTCATATATTTCTAAAGTGGTTGGAAATGAAATGTTAACTCAAAGGCCATGTTATGTTACTGAAAAGCTTAAAACAAATGGCAGAATTGCTCTCAGGCTGTATGAAATATGCCTTTCTGTTGCCTTTGATTTTTATTTTTTATTAAGTAGCTTCCAGTGTTCATGAATCTAATATAGAAATCTTAATACGCTATTTTCTAATGAGTCTAAAATTTCTCTTTCTCCAAGATGAGAGCTGGCTGCTAAACTTCGTTGCTTTGAGTTTAAGATGAAACAAAGCTCTGTGTGCCATATGTTAAAAGGACAAGCTGACTTGACAACAAGAATGTGTTTTATCTTCTGCATTTTGGCAAGACTCTGTAGTCTTGGAGGGCAACTGTAAGGAGAGAGAAATCAGTGAAGATTCAAGAATGATGTGAGAAGGACTTGTGAGGTCAGCAGAACTGGAAGCTAAGTGTCTTGTATGGGAGGCAGGGAATAGGAAGAAAACCAACCAAGAACAGCTGGAAAGCAGCAGTGGGCAAAATTTTAACAAAAAGAAAATCTCATGCTTTTAGTGTCCTTTTCTAAAGATACTTGACTATTCTTTCTGTTGTTTTGTCACTTGATGAATTAAACATACGGTTGCTAGTTCAGGTGAGTGCAAATCCTCTCTTCCTACACTTTGGACAATAGGGTCTTGAATTGAATTCCTGAGATCAGGAGGCAGCCAGGTGGTGGTGGAAGGGAAACTACATTCATGACAGTATCAAACTAGCCAAAGGCTGCTGAGGCTGAAGGCCTGACGCATCAACGTTGAGCTGAGCTACTGCTTCTGCCTACAGCAGCTGTCCTTGTCTGTGTTTAGGGGCTTACATATGTGCTGGGTACTGTTCTGGCATCCTGGGCAGATATGCAGCGTGCCTGGTGATGGGAGAGCCAGAGCAGGCCTGTCCTTCCTTTTGCTCCTCCTAGGGAAGGAGAGCTGTGGCTTTCTCTGCTCACATGCCCTTTGCCAGACCTGCAGCTGCTCAGGCCATTCAGCTTAAACTCTTCTTTGCTGTGACTTTTGTTCTGCCCTTCCCAGAAGCAGTTTGCCTGGAAGTTGAGGTACATAGTGGGATGCACGTTGTGTTTGGCACCTGCTGTTGTGGCTGTCACTTGTGATTTCCTGTGACCATCAGCAAAGTGTGATGTCCCCACAGCACTGTTTACCTGGCCCCGCTGTGCTGGGCTTAGTCACCATGGAGTTAATGACTTGCTTGCCATAACCTGCAATGAAGGTGTGTGTGGGATCGCAAGTGTGCGTTTCTGCTGTCCTGTCACTGTATTTTACTCTGCTGTTGGTTGTCCTGCCTGCCCTTTGAAGCCAGGCAGCATCTCTTTGTACTGCTGTCAGGGCATGGGGACCTTGCGTATGATTACCTGGACTGTAGCAGGCTGCTGGAAGTGTGAGCGAGTCTAATGAACTGCTGGCTCTGGGGAATGTGCCTGAGCCAGATGCAGGAAGAGCCAAACACTGTAAGTCACCATGCAGGGTAGCTATTGGCACAATACTCATCTGAGTGTAGTTGCAAGACATGTACTTTGCAGGGTCTTGAGTCTGAATTCAACTCTGAGTAGGTCTTCTAAAGTCTTGTTACTTCTCTTCAGGCTTGAGTTTTACAGTACAGGTCTTGTTCCTCTGTCTCTATTTTATTCCATATAAATTCTTGGATAAATACTTGTTTGAGTTAAGGGACCCTTATGGCTTTCTCTCTTTTCACCTCTAACCTTCCTTCTCTCCAGACTCCTCCCTTCATCGCTGAGCGGTACAAAGCACCATATCTTTATCAGAGGTGGAAATATCATTACTACCTGCATTCCTAGACCTCTCTGAGGCTGGGACAGGCATTATCGAACTCAGATCTTGTGGGTCGTGCCAAATCCTGTTTCTTGTGCTGTGCGAGAGCTGGACCTCCCCTTCTGAAAAACAAGCAATACTGCAACCTTTCATGCACTGTTCTCTGCCACATCTTCAGAGCAGGACCCTCTTCTGCCACTGGGGTGTCCTTGCTGCAGCAGGTGGTTACTCTGGTGCTGGTCAGGCATGCCCGGGACCTTGTTCAGTAAGAGCAGGCACTTTGTGCTGGTGCTGTTGTTATACAGGCGTGAGATCCCTGTTGTACTTTGCTCACAGTACAGTTACGCCCTGTTGTTTCACAGATGCGCTCGTGTCACGCAGCTCTAGGATGACAAAGCTCTTCTTGCCAAAGCAGATGTTTAAGTGGCTGTTTAACTTACGCTGTAATGCACTATCTCCACGCAACTACGGCTGAGCTGAGTAGAATAGAAGTATGGGCTACCACTGAGGAAAGGTGGTGGGAATACTGCCTCCAAATAGCCATAAATAAATAGTCTCTGGTTGGGGCCAAGCACAGCTAGAGTGTTAGTGAAGCGAGTGAGGGAATGAAGTAATGATCGTGGACAGACCCTGGAATGAATTGGACGGGGGAAGCTGTCAGCACACCAAAAATGGCCCTTCTGTGTAGATGTCTGACTAATTGGCAGTGATGGGGGAAAGAGCACATAGGATGCTGGGATTTGACACGAGCCTCTGAAGGCTCTCAGGGGCATATCTGACCACTGGAAGCTGACTGATAGGTTCCTTCCAGGGTTTGGATGCATAGTAACAAGGGGCAGGCAGTGTAAAGGGAAGTAAAATAACTTGTTCCTCTCATTCAGTCATTTGGACTGTAAGAGTACGAGTTTGTGCTGGTATTGGGGAAAATGAATGTTATTGCCTGCAGCATTTGTGGCTTTTGGTACTTACGGAAGTAAGTACCTACATAGAGGAGGTTGGGACATTTGTGTGCCACAGGAAAAGTAGAAACTGTTGCTGTTCAGGGACAGAATTTCCAGTACACAGTTAATCCAGGCAGTAAGATGAGTAATTAGCACTTCTACTCTGCATTTATGTTCTCCATAGTTAAGCCCTCGTCCAGTTCTTAAGTTTTGTATTCTGGTAGCCCCCAGCTGGGTCACCTCTCTTTGCACAGTGGAGGCTGGACTTGAATGAATGAGAAACCAGTTGGGAGGTGAGCCAGCTTAGAATGCAGATAATATGGTGATGTTTCTTCTCCTTCCTCCCCTTTTTGGCCCAGTGGCCTCAAACCCTGTTCTGAAAAAGAATCCTTCAGTTGATTTTTCAAATGGGGGAACGGACAAGTCTCTCCCTAATAAGGGAAGGTAAGCTTAGTTTAGGGTGCTCTGTCCTGCAGCAAAGAACACTAGCTCTGAAGATAAGAGGTGGTGGCAGGAAGAAGCATCCAAAAAGAGTATGGTTTCATTAAGCAAAGTCACCTAAAATCCTGACACGTGAGAATCATTTCCACTTGGTGTAGACTGTGACAGGTGTTTCACCATAGGAAACTCATTGCTTGACTTCCAGTGTGACCTTGGGCAGAAAGCTGAACCTTTTTGCTTTCTCTGGTTTATATTAAAGCTCCCTGTGTTGTTCAGGATGGGGATGAGAGTGGAGTGGACAAATGTGAGTGAATCTAGAAACATCAGAGAAGGCACCAGGAGCCTGAGAAGAGCCAGTGCTTTATGAGGCAGAGCTGGAATCCCCCGTCTGATTTGGTGACAAGTAAGATGGGAAGAGGAGATGTCAGTGTTTGTGGTCTGTCATATTAACAGAATTGATGCATCTGAAGTCTGGTCTGACCACAACAGACTGATTCATGTTCTTGAGGTAGAACAGGAAGAAATTTTCCTTTTTAATCTGTCTCCCAAAAGTCAAAAGTGTTTCTGGCTGCAGGGTAACTAAGGTGCCTTAACTATTCCACTGTGAATTCCTTGTGGAGACAGTGTGCTTCCTCTGGCTTCCTCTGGCTTTACTGCAAAGCAGGTGCAGCCAGTGCTCAGCTTGCCTGGCTATCTCAGGGAGGAGCCTGCATTTGTGCACTGGTGGGGGGGGAGAGATGTCTGTAACAAGGAAGGCAGAAGCTAAATTTACACATTTTCCTTTCAGGTTGCTTGGAAGGAAGAGAAATATATAGTAAATAAATGTATGTTGGGGTTAGACTCTGTTGTGCCAGACCTGTTCTGTGCCTTATGAATAGCCTTGATGTATCTCAAAGTTTTAACTCCTTCCCTGTGCCTGTAATGGAGCGATGAGGGACTGGAAGATTTCCTGGACTGTCCAGTACTGCTCTTGTAAGGGCACATTTCTCTGTGTTACCTTAACTTTCTAGTCCATGGTGCTGCCTCTCTTGCTTGCTCGTGCAAGAAAAACTGCTCCCAGGGACCAGTGGAACAGGGGAGTTCTCTGCTCTCACTGCTTTGGCTTTGTCTCTCTTTCTGAATGTCACTTCTGTGGGTGAAGCCTGGCATGACAGAGCAGCCACAGCCCTGGATCCAGGGGGATTTCACTGGCTCAGGAAAAACCCTCTTACCCCTTACACAAAGGGTTTGGAAGGTGTTTCTTGGCAGTTTCTCTTTCATGCTTTTTTTAAATTTGACTATTTCAGTAAAAGGTTTCTGAGAATCTGGAGACCCGTACCCTGAAAATCTGTGAGGAGAATACAAGATACCAGAGAAAGAAGGGAAACTCTTGAGGCAGTGTGCTCCAGCATGCTGGACTCAAGCAAGTGCCTGAAGCCCAGAATTTCTGGTACTTAGAGGTCTCATCTACTGCAAAAGCTGGAGAAGGAAATGTCAAATGATGCTAATAGAAGCATGTTTGGGTCTTTGAGACTTCTCTCCAGCTGCCTGCTTAAATAAACACCCTCTGCATAAGTCACACCATTCATTGTCCTATGCCTCTGAGCTATGCTGGTTTTCCCCATGATGGTGTAAAAAAGGAAATGAATTCAAAATCTTTATTAAATGACAACTGCAGAACTATGCCCTGCTACATGATGAGAGGACAACTGGTCTACAGAGGCACCACAGCATTTGTCACTCGACCATGTGCAGGGTAGCCAGAGGGTGCTGAGTGTCTGCCACATCTGTCAGAAGTCCTTGGTAGTGGAGCTCAGGTTTGTTCCAACCCACTCTGTGCAAGGTATGTCTGTACAACATGCCTGTTATTTGGAAATCTTAACAGAACTCGTGTTCAGTTGGCTCATGAAAGGAAGAGATTAAAAGCAAGTCCTAAATGTGTCTGCTGTGGTCTGTGAAAACCATGGTCTATTGGATAGTGAAATTATCTTCCTGGGCTCATTTATAATGGAGCCTTAGGGTGTCCTGAGGGGAATAAGCTCTTGTTGCTCTGATGTGGAGGCATAATTTGAGGCCCCTCTCAGGGTTCAAGGCCTCGTGGTGACCTACTTTACCATGAAGAGATGCTACCGTGACATGGACAAGCAGGAGCTGGTCCAAGGCTATGATCAAGTACATCAGGCTGTAGTTTGACATGTGTGTTATGGCAGATGGACACACAGGTGAGCTGAGAAAGAGGGCAAGAGGTCAGAGTAGCTAGAAGAGCTTCTCCTGTATCTTACAGCCAAACAGATGTTGTCCTAATCAGCACCTTGTGGGAATGGCTTGCAGAGAAAAGGATGAAACAAACACTGGCTCAAACGCTGCTAGTGTGCACCCAGGGGTCTTGAAAATGTATTTCTGTAAGGTATATTACCAGCTATGCAGAACATTTCCTGTCTCAGACAAATTGGTCTGTAGCTGTTCCTTGGTTATCATAAGACTTTCTGCAGCGCATGTTTATCATGCTGACATAAATCATCCATCCATCCAGTGACAAAATTCCCCACTACTTATTCCTGGAAACTTGCTTTTGAGTTTCAGAGTGTGAACACTCTGGTGGGCTAAGAAGCAAGTCTGAAGTGCGTCGTGCTGGCTTGGTCCCTGCTTGGCGCAGGATGTGCAGAGGAACCCGGATGGAGCCTCCGTGTGCAGGAGCAGTTGCTGGAAGCCTGGCTGCCTGCTGCCTGTGTCTTCTCAGCTTTGAGGAATTTTATGCTTTAAAGTGAATGACCTTTCTCAGTATTTGGTCCAGGGACTTGGAAGAAAGAGGTGTGCAGCACCATGTTCTGCTGTAGAGCTGCTTGCAGGGGAGTGCAGAGCAATGTTGAGGGTATTTTGAGAACAGTCCTTGAGGATCATCGTTCTTAAGTGCACCGTGACTGGCTCTGATCAAGGGCTTGCAGGCTGGCTCTCTCGCTATGCAAAGCTCTTTCCTCACGGTTTCATCAGTTACAGCTTTAAAAATAAACTTGGAATTATTGGCTGTGTGCAGGCTTGTGATGGTGGGATCTGCTGTTAGTTCATCTTTGAGAAAGAGGTGTGGGTCAGCTGCTGGCAGGCAGAAATCCCTGATGTAGGTACTGTGTGACCAGCAAACCTCATCCTTCCACAGCAGAACTTGCTGGGAGGTGATTTGGTATAACTGTGCAAAGCGCATCTCTGCCAATGTAGCAGGTATGTACTGGGAATGCTCTGGGGATGCTTTTGTACTTAACTGCTATGGAGTGAATTTGAACTTCAGAGTGCAAATGCCATAAACCAGAGCCCAGCTAGGTCAGTGGAACAAGTTCCTGTGGGTCGGAGGACTGTAGGCTGAGCCTTGTACTGCCATTTGTCCTTTCCCTAATGTATCATATGAAAGAATTGGTTTTTTTCCTCCTATAATTTTTATGTAGTTGGTTTTAATCCACAGTAGTGTCTTATCACCTGTGACTCTCCACAATTGTAATTTGGCAAGAGACTTAATTAAATATTTTTTAGTACTCTAGGAGCTTTTACAATAAGAACAAGAAGATCCTTAGAACCTAAATGTCTTGTCTTCATTTGTTTAGCTTTTTGTTTTAATAGCTGTCTCCAGTGATCTTTTTCAGGCAGTCTGCTTGGTGCTGAGGTAAGACTTGCTATTCTGAACTTCTCAGAATCACTTCTGCCCACCTGCCTCCCAAAGGTGTTCTGCACTTGGTACTGCAGAGTCGCCTGGTTAGAGTGAACTGATGTGGCACATAAGGAAGGATGGGCTGGGGAAGCAGGGGAGAAGATGTGTGCCTGAAACTGCACAGGCATAGATAGCCTCCCTTGTTATGGCTAGTAGCTTGCTTTTCTTTCTAGTTCATTAACTTATTACTTCATTTTCCTGTGCATTAGTCTTTGAAATACTGCTAGAAAAGGATGGGCATGCAGTTTCCTCTGTTCTGAAGTCTTAACAGAGATAGATCATTAGCTTCTCTGTAACTAACTTATCTTCCTTAACTACTGTTCTTTGTTCCTGGGTTTTCCAGAAGATCTTGCTGACTTGCATCAAAACAGGAAGTCTGCAATGCTGTAAATAACTGGGTGGTTCAGTCTGATTTTTTTTTTTTTTTCAATCCAACACTTCACCAGACAGAGTTAAAATTCCTTTTTATTGGCATCAGTCATTCTGAGCTAGGGCTAGACTTTCTCTTGGCATGTAATAACCTATCAAGTTTCATTATGGAGAAACGTGGGATTTGAGGGAGAGCGGGGTTGGTCCTGCCTTGTCCTTCTGTAGTATTTTGGCAATGTTCCCTACAAAGGTACTGTACGTGAAGACATTGCAGAATGTCAGAGCATCCTTGGACTCAGCCTGAAGGTTGTGGTCTGTCTTAACCTGACTGTAGGAAAAGGAGGTTTAGTTTAGCAGCCTCTGAGGAGCACACCAGATGGGCACAGAGTATTTTGGTTTCCTGGTGAAGTTCTGCTGCTGAATTGATACAATTATACCAGTATAACCATGGAGCAACCTTCCTCCACTGCAGCAGTGGGCATGATGTGGTGCAACTCCTTTTTCACTGATAACTGCTCAGTTTAACTTGCTCTCATCTTCCCTATCTGTACAGAGATTTGAGTTATGTCATGACTGCCCCTCCTTGGGGTAGCAGCTGTAGGTATGTTAACTGCACTCTGCAGTGGGATTCCTGGATATAACTTCATGAACTCCTGTTGATAACTCAGGTATATGGGTATCATCATTCTGCTATATTCTCTTAATAGTTTGTTTTAAGTAAAGCTTAAGCTGTGTAGCACATCTCTTGCTACAGATCTACATAGGGTTCTGCCTTACTCTTTGTCTATACTAGAAAGCTTTTCCTGTATGAGCTGAGCTAGGGTGTGAATTTAATCTGCTGTGGTTAGGGTTTTATAACCCTTACAGAGGAAGTCCACTCACTTTTTATTAGCTTGCTTTCCCCTTCCTTTCTTCTCTTTCACAGTGGGGTCTCCTATTTAGAAAGAGGTCTTGTGAAACCTTAAATGGTACTTGGGAAGTTGCAGACTTTTCTAGGTAGGCAAGGCATCTTATATCCTCTTAGACTTCATTCTGAGGCCCATGAGCCCAAGGACAGCTTTCCTTTGTCCTGCTGGAGTGAGTGGTTTCTGCTCTTGCTTTGCCGCCTCAGACCAGGAACCGTTTTATGGAGCTCTCTGATATCTCGGTTCCTGGAAAGGCCCAAGTCTGAAGCAGAAGGGACAAAGCTACCGAGAGACTTGCCCAGGTAACTGGCCTGACACTGGTGTCTGCTTTCATTAGCACTGGAACTGGATGTGCAACTGCTGGTGCACTGGAAAAGTTAGGACATAATTGGGGGTGTGACTGCAGAGTGCTCTCCTGCAGGACTCCACTTTTCTTGGTTTTTTTTCTTCTTTCTCCTCAGAAAAGACATTTTTGTAGTACAGTGTACTGTGGAAGTTGTTCTTCAGCAGACAGTGATCTGCTTGTGTTGGTAAGCTGTTAACACTGGGCGATTCATTCTTTGGGTGTGATGGATGCTATGGCCAGCAGGAGGTAACTTGACTTGGCTTTCTGTGGTCTTCTCACTTTGAACCGCATTGTGGTAAAAACTCCCCCAACGTCGGGCTTTGCCTGGCTCGTGTGTGTGCAGCAATTCTTTTTGCCATGGAGTGTGGAACGCTGTCCTGATCATGGCCTTCAGACTTCAGACCTACATGTCTGCAAAGTGCTGAATATTGCTGCGTGTTGAAGGCAGGAGCAAATTGAGGCACTGAGGTAAAATGAGTTACTTCTGCTCCGGGGAACAAAACATGGTTTTCCAATAGCATCCCTGTTCCATGTTCAGTCACTTTCTGTGGTAGTCAGAAATAAATCCATTTTTATTCAGCTTTTTCTCCAGAACTGCAGTCTGTAAGCATTCTAGCAGGCGATCTAAGCTTTTGTAGAGGTGCTTGAGAGGAGAAAACATGGGGCTGCTGGCTGCAAAGCAACTCAGCAGGGTAAGGTCTTCATGAATCAGTAATGAAATGCAGGGAGTCCCATTCCAAGGATCAGATCTTTTAGGTCTATAAGAAGAAAATAATACCCTCGAGTTTTTTGTTTGTTTTAATAAATGAATAAAGTGGTTTTATGAGTGTCTTGCAAACTCTGGCCTCAAAGTCAGAAGGTCAGACTAACACGTATCCTCATAACTAGGATTAAATGATACCTAGGGCTGGTTCATGGATGATAGCATTGTGTTTCATGAAGGCCAGATAGTTCTCTAGGGCAAGATTCAGTACATGAAGTAACTCTTAATCTCTCTGGAAAAGTCATGGATGCAATGTACTCAGTGTGAGCATTTGGTAGGAAAAAGGCTAAGTCATTAGCTCTCAGTCTAGTGTGGAAAAATCAGAAGAGATTATCTTCAGATATATTTAGTTTTAAAAATGAAAAGCTTTAAATGGAGATGACCACTGCAATTAAGTTATTCTGAATGTTTTCTGTCACTAATGAATTTGAACATTTGCTTCATTTAAAAAAAGCAAATTGGTACATATGAATTTAATTAGTGATAACATGGGATCAGATTTACTTTTTGTCCTTGCTGTTTTCATGTCACAATGAAGGACACTTTTATGTAGACTGGGATGTTGTATTTGTTTCTTTACGTTTGCATTATGACACTAGGTCTTTATTTACTTACCATTTTAGAGCCCTCAGGATATTTAACCTTCTGTTTGAGTTAACAATATTGATATTTCCTATTTCTGACACTTTTCCTCCCTCCTTTGTCTCATTTTGGAGATATACCAACTGGCAAAAATACACTTACTACTGTAGTGTGCTGTGATGTTCTAGTCTCACTTCTGAATGGTGATAAATGTACCCTGTATTAAAGAACTTTATTTGGAAGCATACCTGGTGGAAATTTATGAGCTAACTCAATTAAACATGACATGTTTCTCATTCCTTGATGAGGAAATGAAGTTCCAAGTTCCTACAACTGGCTTCTTTGAAAACTTCTGGGAAAGGCAGAAAGAAAATAGTAATTTTCACTCCCCATGTTTCAAAACTTCGGGAAACATTACACCTCTGGGTGATGCATGAGGTGAACGGGACTGATCGTCTTTACATTAGGATGTAATAAGATGGGACATAGCACGAACCTTTCCCTCTATCCTCTGCATGTGTACCTTGTTCTACCAGGATTTAGATGGCTAGGGAAGTTCTTCCAATTCACAAATGTTATTTTTAGTGTCAGTGCTGAGAGTGATACTGAAATCACCCAAACAAAAGAAATGGGTGGAACGAGGGAATCTCGCCATGTTTTTTGAACAATGGCAGAAGTGGTAGGGTTGTGGGGCTTTCAAGTGAGTTTTATACAGAAGAGCCGAGAAGCCTGGAAAGAGATTGTTAGGATAGCTAAATGGCAAACCCAGGGATGATAATTGCTGCTTCTATTTATATAAAAAAAGAAGGTATTTTTTCCCCTTGTGTCATGGTTTCTAGTGGCCAAAATTGATGGTTCTGTAGGAACAGCAGAGGAAGTGCTTCTGAAAGCACAAAAATGCGCTTTCCTAGCGATGTTGGTAGCATGTCCTTGGCTGATACATTTGAATTGAAAGCTCTGTTTAGGAAGGTGCCAGTGACACAGGGCAAAGTTGGACATGACCAATCATGAACCTGACAAGGGAGCAATGACTGACCACCCAGCACGTGTGCATACAGCTTGTGGGGGGATCTACTCAGCAGGATTCTTCTGTCAGGACATGACTGTAAGAGACAAAAGCTTACATTTTGTTTCTATGCACTAATGCCTGATGAGTTTCCTGTCCCTGTTGTCTCTCTCCTGCTCCTACAGGGTAAATTTCCTCGTGCAGGGGGGCAGCAGAGCAAAGGCACGGTGCCCTTGCCTTACACACAGTCTAAGCTGCAGGGCACTAGCTGAGCCTGCTGCCGTGTGACATTCAGGTTTAGGGATCAAAAAGCAACCTTAGGAGCTCGTTCTGAAAGCTTTAGTGTTCCTGTAGTATCAACCCAGCAAAGTGGGGCTTTGGGAGAAAGGTGCAGTTACTTCGTTCCTGTAAACCACTGGGTGGGATCTTTAGCAGGGCTTTGCTCTCCTTAGGCTGTGAGGGAGGGAGGTTGTGTCACCAGCCAGTGCCAAGCGGAAACCAGTTTTCAGCCTTACTGACTCTGCACAAAGAGAACTGTCCAAGGGCAGTAAGCCAGAGGTGTGGAAACTGTGGTGCTCTGGTGTCATCTTTCCTAGAAATTGCCGCAGAGTTCTCTGATGGAGACAGTGCAGATATTTAAACAAACTGTGTAGAGAGAGTGCTGTTTTCTTGGTGTACTGCTGTAGTCAAGGGAGCAAGGATTCTCAAACAGATAGAGCCCAGGAATCTTATTAGGCATTGCTTAATTGTCACTCTTTTTTCTTGTGCAGGAATAACTTAAAACCTGCTCTCCCAGCATCTGTGCTAGTCTCATGTGACTCTTCTGCATACTGACTGGGCAGTTGCATAAGAAGATGCTGAGGTTGTCAGGGGACATGCCAGGGTTCTGTAACTTGTTATTGGACTGTTCTTGGACTGATCCTGTCTTTTGGTGAACCTGTTCAACCTGTGTAGTTGAACTGTTGTGTTCAGGGAGGGAGCAGGGGGGGGAAGGAGAAACAGAGGCTTTTGGAGGGGATTCTGCTGGTTTAGACCAAACTCAGCAGCAACAGTCATCTAAACTCTCCATGTAAGCTGATACCTCTAGTTCAGGACAACGTCAGATGCAATGGGATTGTCTTGTTCTGCAAGTCTGGAACAGCTGGCAGTGGATCTGGAACACTGCTATGAGAAAGAGGTCTTTTAAGGAGTCTTGTAAGCAGCTTCCTCCGGTGTGGGGGCAGGGAAACAAGTAAGGCCATGCAGTCAGTAGCTTGGCAGTCTTAGGTACTGTGCTGAAGGTGGCTACATGTCTAAGACTGTTGTTGTTATGACTGTTTTTCTGGAGGCCATGTGAGTTGATCTAGCATGTGCCTTAACAGCCTGGGCACAATGCTGGTACCTATGATAGTCATGACCTTGAAGAAAAGAATATCCCAAATTTCTTGGGACTTGTCAAGGGTGCTTCTGTCTCCCTGCCTTCTGCCAAAGTCTTGCAAGCATTGCTGATGTTCAGGCCTTGCTGGAGCAGAAGGGACCGCTGTTTGTAGCTTATGCTGGATATAGTAGAAAAAATACCCGGGTGCAAAGATCCAGCATTCAGCTGTTGAAAAAGCTTGGACTGTATTCCTGCTGAATGACAGTGAAGATGGGATTTGTCTTGGGCTTCAAGGAGTCTCATTTCCCTGCTGCTTCTGTGTCTTGCACAGCAGCACATGTTCACTGCTCCTGCAGGAGTGAACAGCTGTTGCAGGACAGTGGAGGTGTGGGAGGGTGAGCATGTCAGTGCTGCAGCTGGATACCCTCACACAGGGCTCTGCAAGTGGAGATGTGGGATGTGTTGACAAGAGTGAGCTTGGAGTCTTGCATTTGGGCCCAGTACAGCCAGCTAGTGCCTTCTGTGGGCATTGCTTGGGTGGGATCTTAGGAATGAGGAGGGTAAGATGTTCTTGTTGTTCTGCACAGTAAATGGCAGGAATCTGCCATAGGAAAAGAGCTTTAGTTGTTCAGTGAAGCTGGTTTACTCTTGAGTGTTTTTAAGTGAAACTTGGTATCTTTTACAGGCTGTTGGCTCTCCCTCCTTTGCCGTTATATATTCAGTCTAGGTATTAGTAATTATACCAAGAATCACTGCCAGCATCATGAATATCTGACTACGAATAGCTTTATCGTTAGAAAGTCAGACCACTTGGAGCTGTCTTAAGGGAGCTGAGGCTCTCAGCAGGGTCCCTGGCCATTCTAACAAGTATTGGTTTAATATGTGCAAAGCTCTTGCCGAGGGGCTGTGTCTGCAAGGGGGGAGGTGAGACTGAGGGATTTTCTGAGCAAGAAGGTAGACAAGAAGAGAAGCCTGTGGAGTCAATGTACCCTGAGTTATTTTGACACTTGTTCTTTCCTTTTCACATAGATATAACTGGACTCTTAGCATTTTGTATTTGAGTGGTGGCACAGAACAGAAGATTCAAGACTTCCAAATTCACAGAGTTGCAGCAGTACCTGCAGCTCCCTGTTGCAGATCAGAGCTCAGTTGCACTAAGAACAGTGGTTGTTACTCTCTGTTTCATGGTACTGGTCTTGTAGTCTATTCTTTAAAGTAACAAACTTGTATTGAAATAGCAGCCTGTGAAAATTCAGTTGTCAGGGAAAATGGTTGTCTTTCAGTAAATGCAATACATTGTGCTGGGAAAGTTGGGAAGGAAATTCAGACCAGGATAGAAGTGAAGAGGATACACAGCTTTTCTGCTGAGGAAGATACAAGTGTCTCAAAATGCTTGACAGAGCCCCTCACTACAGGTAAATGATATGGATTCCCTGACCTGTCTTGCCTTGTAGTTTTCTTTGACAGTCTGCTGTCCTCTCTGGTACCAGTATGTCTTGGCTCTTCTCTGCTCCCGCCTGTATATGCACCTGTAAGGCTGTTGTGTTCTCCCAAGATCCTCTGCACATATTCCCCCCCCCTTTGAAGCTCCAGCAACCCTAGCATGGTTTAGCTTCTCAGTCCCTAATAACTCTGCTCTTCTAAATACTGTCCCTCCCCTGAGGCTCTCTGTCCTCTTTATGTCCCTGTGTGTTTTGTTTCCCTTGCTGCCTTGTTCTTGTTGCTGCGCTTTTTTTTTTTAAACTTGTGTGGATGTGTACAAGCCCCATTGAGCCCTTCTCTACAAGCTGGGGAGCTGAGGTTGGGAGTTGAAGCAACCTGGTGGCAGAACCAGACACTACCTTGGGTCACTGATGGTCAGAAGGTGATAGTATGGAGACAGTGTTCCAGAGTGGCCAAGGTGGTAGCACTGGATGTAGGAGGACACTTCTTCAGGTGTCTGGAGCTCAGTATGGTGCCCTGTGGGGAGCTGCTCATTGCTTTTATGGAGTTATCCAGTAGTCACTGGATAAAGAAAATGAACTTGGAAGCTATATTTTGAATTTATCCAGAGCAATGTGGGGCATCACAATTGATGTGCAGGGAGGTACATCTGTATTCCTATCAAACAGCTGGCAGAGGATGGCAGCTGCATTTTTTTCCCCCATTTTATAATTTGTGGGAAGGGAAAACAAGACCTCTGGGCGCTTAGCACACACAGTGATGCTCTGGTTGCTTTCACAAGGGTGATAGTTTTTGGAAGGAAAAGAGAGAGGAGATGATTTGCCCTGAGCATGAATTATGCCTGAAAGATATTCCCTCTGCCCCCCAAATTGGAGAAAACAGAAGAATTTTCAGCCTCAATAAAGAGGCATTTATGTGCTGAATAGGATCTTACTCCTCAAATTGGAAAGACTAATGGCCCTGAACACAGTAAAATTAAGTTAATTTTGTAGCTGTGTATGTGTGTGGGGAGGGCTGTGCCGCAGGGGTGCGGTAGAGGGGACGTGCTACAGGGCAGGTAAGTGCTGTGCGAACTGCCCTCCTCTGCCTCGCCGGGAAGCGGCTCCTCCTTCTCCTCCCGGGGCAGTGCCAAGCCGGGTTCCTCCCTCAGCTCTCTACCAAACCACACTCTTCTCCTTCCAGCACGGTCTTGGCTCCTCTGTTTATCTGCACTGCCAGGCTGGCATTCGGCTGGCTTCTCCTTATCTGCTTGGCCTCGCTGTCCCCTTTGTGCTTGCTTCCTCGTGGGGATGGCTGGAGAACAAGGCTAGGTCTCCCCTTCCCCCGTCTCCTGGCTGCCGAGGCTTTCCCAGCCCTCTCCCCCGTCTCCTGCTGCTTCTCGGCTCTTTGTGTGAGCTCTGCTCCTGATGCTCGCCACGTGGTGGTTGCGTTTGAGAGCCTGCAAGGCCCTGCGCCTGCAAACTTCTGTCCTCTTTGTTAAACGGGGTGGGGAAGGGAATCGTGCGCCAGACGTGGATACGTCGTAACCGGTTTGCTTTTCCCTGAAGCATCTGAGCAGAAAGCCACGAGCTTTTCTGCGGGGTGCCCCAAGTACTACCGGCCTCTTCTCCGTGTTCACCTCCGGGCTTGTGTCCCGATTGATTTATTTGTAAATATGCTGTGGTATGCAAATGCTGGCACTGCAGAAAGAGCGTTTGTAATCCTAAAGCAGAGGCAGCTCAGGGAAATCCAACGTCTTTGCAGGGCTCTGCCCTTGTTTTGTTCCTCTGGGCTGCAAGTGTGCTTGGTGCTGCTTATTGCCGAGAGCCTGTCTCTCCAGGGCTTGGTTTGCTGTTACTTGGCATCTTTTGGGGTCAGTTATGTTCAGCATGAAGTGGGAATATAGGGAGAACAGCAGAGCAGAATGAGTGCAGGGCGGTGCTTGGTGTGCAGCAATGATGAATTGTTTAGCCTCTCTTGTAGTTATCATACTGCGTTTTTGCTCTGAAACTGTTAGTGTAGATGCAAGACAAACTAGTTCTGAGATTCTTTGAAGGCAGGAGAAGGAGAGAAACCAGATAACTTGTTTTTGGATAGTCTTGTAGTAAAAGTTGAATGTTAAAATCAAACTGTTAAGATTTGCTGTGATTGTTAGCTGCATTTTAAATATAGTCCTTACTGTGCCTCTGAGTTTGGCAGAAATGGGGAAAAAAACAAACTAACTTGTGAAATCTGTCGGAAAATTGTGATCCAGGAACTGCCTGCGTTTCAAGGGCATGTTAAATCTGACTGTGTTTTTGGGTATGAATATTATCCTTACAGCACCCTGTTGAGCCGGGCCCTGTGCAGACAGAAGGAGAGAGGGACTGTCTGTACCTTGGGGAATTTGTGAGATAATGAATGCACCAGTCATCTCCAAGGAGAACTGGAAGCAGACTGAGTTTTCAAGATCTGATTTGAAATATTAGAAATGTGTTATTTATGGTTTCCTATTTGATTTCAGCATTTCTGAGAGTGGGATGATGAGGAAGGATGACCCACAGTTTGGGCTCTAGCATGGGACCCAGGAAACCTCACTCAACCCCTGCAAGCCTGGAAGTCAGAGCTTTGCATGTGTGTGTTGATAAAAGCTCTCATCTGCTGGTAGGGGTGCTGTGAGGATAAGGACCTGGAAGGCTGTCATGGATGGGGGTGAGAGGAGGATATGCAACTGTCACAGACGTTTAGAAGTCGGATTTGTGTGGGTTAAACTGGGCATGCTCTCAGCCTGTTGATTGCAGTTGCACACCACATTGGTGCATGACTCAGTGCTGGGTGGGATTTGATATATAAGCTTCTTGAGCGCTCGCGTTGGCCTGAGGACAGGTGTCTGCTTCTGGAGATGGCTGCGTCGGGAGAAGAAGCTGTGCCCCCTTTTCAGAGGCTGCAGTCTCTGCAGCTCTGCAGCCAGGCCACTCTTGTAACCTCTGTGAAACGAGCTTTGGGTAGATGTGGCCGGGTTAGTTTAGGTGAGTTCAGCACAGAGGTGAGACCTCTCCTGGGCATATTGGCAGGGCCTGATTCTGCTGCTCTTGGAGGGCACTACCTCCAGCAGGAAGGTGCCACGGTGGTACCTTCCTTGGATGTCTAGCCTATTTAAAGCACCCAGCTGGGTTTGAAAGATGTGTCTGCCACTGTTATATGATGATATTTTCTGTTCGTGGTCTTGGAAAGTGTTGGTGTTTGACCCAGGTTTTAAGGAATAATAATAAAATGACAAACCTATACTCTTTGCAAGCTGACTGTGCTTGATTGATTCATTTGACTGTAAAATGATTTGGTACTGCAAGAGTAGAGTAACATGGAATTTCTCTCTCACTTGACCTTTTGAGTGGGCTTGTGTCTGAATGAGGACACCAGTGTGTCCTGTCTCCATGCCCCTCACAGTACAGTCTTGCCAAGCAGTAACACATTTGCCCAAAAACCTTAGTTGGTAACCCATGGAGCTGGTTGGTTTTTTATGTATTCTGATCTCCTGAGATGTGGGGTGAGGAGAAGTGCCCACATCTTCATACTCTTTCGAGACTGAGTTCTAATTAGTCAGATTTGTTCTTGACTATCTCTTGGCAAGGGTTTTTGAAGTGTGGTGGAAAAAATAAACCAGTTATTCTTTGTTAACCAAGAATCTACATTTTATATCACTGGTGCTTTCTAGGCATTCATTACTCTACTAGTCAGTTTAAGCTATCTCAAAAGGATGCTGTTGTGAACTTTTGATGGGTGGAGAGGGGTGTTGCTAAAAATATCAAAAATCTCTGGTTAGTGAACACTTGAGACTAACTTTTTTTCTTTCTTCTTGCATTGGGCATTAGAAACAGGCCAGCTGGTCCTTAGTGTGTGGGAAAGATGAGTAAAATGCTGCTTGTTTGGGTTGCCAGGGACTGGAGAAGGGTGGCTGGAGCTGACGAGTGGGAACTACTTGGATGGGTGTTCTAAGCAGCATTGCCATTTAACAGGAAAGGGAATAGGGGAAGCTGCAAGGTCTGAGAACCTTTTGTTGGCTTCTTGCTCCTTGTGTCACTTAGTTCTCCTGGGAGAAGAAGCCTGGGGAAACCAGAGGTGTCCTGCAGCTGGGGGTTGGAGAAGAGACACTGTGCACTTGTCACTCTCCAATTTAAGCAACACTTGTGTATTTCCTATTTCAAATAACATACCTTGTTATTTTTTGTTTCTCACCTAATTTTTACTACTAACAGTTGGATTGTCCTTTTGTCAGTAAAAGACAGTATGTGAACAGGGGCAGTGCAGACATTGCAGAATGGAGGGAATGGGCAACCCATTCTTAGTCTTGTGACAGGTGACACTTTTTACATGCTAACTAGTATTGAGGGGGGGGTAGGGTGGAACAGCCCTTAACTGTGTGTGTACAGTAGTGGTCTCTAAATTAGATGTTGCCTTTCCAGATAAAGATCTTGGGGAGTCAGAGTGGGGTTTTTATCAACTCGAGAATAATAATGAAAAGGCAGGTGTATTGTTAAAAGCTGTTATGAAAGCATCCGAGAACAAAACAGAACCTCATTATGGCGTGTTTTATAAATCCTGTGGTGAACCCTCTATTCGAACACTGTGTACAGTTCTGGTTGTGCCCCGTTCTCATCCCTCCCCCATGCTTACATGCTGCTCAGAGCTGTAAGATAACTAGATAAAGTACAAGAATTATTCTTGCTTCCCATCTCCACACGAGGAAGAAGCAGAAAAACGCAGACTGTTAAGCTTGGAAAGCAGATGACCAAGAGGAGCGTAGCAGAAGATCTGTAAAACAGCAAGAGACATGGAGGAGAGGAACAGGGCACAGTTATTCTCTGCTTCTCATAAGGCAGGAAATGGGGCCACCAAATGAAATGACTGGGTAGCAGCTTCAGAGTAGAGAAGGGAGTGTGTGCATGGGCTTTCTTTGTTCTCCTTCAGACAACAAACATATAATTAAATTGAAGCACTCTGCCACAGGATATTGTAGATGCCAAAATTACAAATGGGTTCAAAAAGGATTAGACTATTTGATGGATTTTTTTTTTTCTTTTTATTCCCTTCTCCCATGAAGGGTCATTAAATCCAATGATGCAGATACAGTACCAGGCTCAGGAAGTCTCTCTGCTGGTCCTGGTCTTGTTATTCTTAAGTGCTGCCTGTGAATAATGGGCAGGACTGGGCCCAAGCAGCTGCACTTGTTCTTTAGGGAACACAACAGAGAACCCCATTCAATAGATGGGAAGAGCTGAGGGCTGGCTTAGTAAAGAAATGGGAGGCTGTATGAATGTGGAGCTGTGCATGTAGGAGTTGCTGATTGTCAAAGATCAGGGGAGGCAGCAGAATCAAGATCTGTGATGGAAAGAGAGGATGTGTTCGCTTATCTTTGCTTCCTCATTAGTAGGCTGTTTGACTTCAAATAGATTTGGCAGTGTCTAGATATTTGTCAGCAGCACGGGACCTGGCACTTGAGGAAACTGTGTGGTGTTATTGTTGTTTCTTTTGTGTGTATTAAATTCTATATGTGGATCTTCCTTGCATACATGCAGCCATGTCTGTGTGACTGCTTGGTCACTTGAATGAAAGTGGAAGGGAAACAGCGTGCAGGGAAAGAAGGCAGGAAGTGTCTTCTTGGGGCAGTGCTCAGGGAGACTGAACAGAAACCAACAGTAGTTTGCTTATTGTAGCTTGGCTCTCAGAACTGACTGCATACATTTACCTATTTTTAACAAACTTTAAAATAGTTCACTGTGTGGCTCCATGAAGGTCCTGCATTGATTTATTTTTTTTTTTTTTTTTTCCCCCTCTGGTAGGGTTGTGAGTGTGCAGGGGTTCCCAAGGTTACTGGCAGGATGTGGGTCCCAGTGTGGAGCTGTGGTTTATGGGCTGGTATCCACAGGGTGTGTGGGGCCCCTGAGACCCCATGTGTGGTGTTTGCTTTTGTTAATACTGACTGGTGGGGTGGAATGGGTCTAGTCCCATCCCAGCCCTTCTGGTGGAGCTTTGGAGCTGGTGTGGCTGTGAAGCACAGCTGGGGAGGCAAGGGATGCTCTCTGCAATGTGGAGCTGGGAGAAGTGTGCTTGGGAGGGCGGGTGAGCCTCATCGGTCCAGCTCGACGTGTGCACTGCACATTTTGGCTTTGTTCTGGTTGCCTCCTTTCTGGGTGTGCATTCACAATTGCTCTGGTGTAGTTACCAGCCCTCCTCCTTCAAAAAACAAGTGTTTTAAAAAGGCTTACACGGGATCTCTTGTAAAATCTTGATCAAATGTGCATTTTCTCATTTTAATTTTGTACTCAGCTCTCTCTTTAAACAAACTCCAACCCTTCCACGTTTCAGTACAAAACCCCAGCCCTGTCTAGACAAAAGCCCGTTGTGATTAGCAGAGGTGTGCTGCTCCATGCTGAGCAAGTGTGGGGGTACAGACATATTTCTGATGTGGTAATGTATTTCCTGCTCATGTGTGGATCGCAGGGCTTGTGTGTGCAGAACTTGCCGAAGAGCTCAGGTTGGAATTGCGTGTGCCTAGAAAATTTCACACACTAAGAGTGTATATTGAAAGGCTGTTCGCTCGTGTAGTTATTCAGACCTCATCTATGGCTGCACATTGGTGCCACCTGCTTGCAGGAGGGAATGAGCGGACTCCTATTATTCAGGAAAAAAAAAATACAAGGCGAGGCCTCAACATCTGTTCTGGCTTTATTGTTTGCTCTGGCCTGGGCTATGGGCAAAATGTAGGCCACAGCTTTTGTGTTGCTGCTAGCTCTGAAACTGGAAAGGCATCTTGGATCAGATGTGTTCTTAAAAAGTTTAAAAAAAATACAAAGACGTTGAGTTCAAACTTAGGGTGGGATTGAACTTGATTACTTTAAATAAAAGGAAACTGTATTGCTATCTATGCTTTTTCTCGTTTTCTCTTTCAGTTCTTCTAATGGTAATAATTTTTATCACTGCAAAGTGACCTTTGTAATCATTGCTGGATGATTAATCTTTAACCGGGTAATTTTTAAAGCAATATTTTGCACACTGTTGTAATGTGTGATACTGTGGGATTTTGTATCACAGTACCTGCAGTTATTTTGAGGCAGTAGGACCCTTCAGCCTGCATTTCCAGTGGTGCTGCTCTGTACAGAAACCCAAATAGTCACTTTTGTTTCCGTAGGCAGATACAAAAATGCCCTCAGAACTTTATTTGCATATAGATTATAGTGCTGCCCGGGTGTAGTCATGTATAGGAAGAGCTAACTACTGCTTAATTTATAACTTTTTAATTAAAAAATGTTCCTCAGCTTTTAGTATTCCAGTCTAAAATGTTCTCCTGCATTTAATGCTGCTATAGTGTGTATGAAGATGGTATTTCTGTGAGGTACCAGCTGCTACAACTAGGCAGTCCTTGGAAAACACGAATGAAAGGGGATCACAAGCATTATCTGCTGACTCAGGGAGAAGTCACATGCAGAAGGAAGTGGAGATGAGCAGCAAAGTTCTTCAAATGTCTTTGAGTTGCTGCTTGAGACACCAGTGCCAGCAGTGGGAAAGGAAGGTGAAAAAAGCTCTTCTTCTGACTCTCAGTTATGTTTGAATTCTCTTGTGCCACATAGGTGTTGTGCTATTGTATCACAGCTGTGCATTTACAATTACACCGTGAGCCTGAGTAATAACAGTGAACCCGTGAGAGTTTTTTATACTATGGGAGCCTGCGCCTCCCTTGGCTTATTTCGTTTAACAATCATCATGGGTACAGTAAACAGGGGATTTCACCCTATGCAATGAATTTAAGGTCTGCATTGATTAAAAATGCAGGGTTGGGAATGGAAGCACATGTTTAATCTCACTTCATTAAAAGTAAATACATTTAGACTTGGTTCAAAACTGCTTGAAGAAGCATTCAGCAGCTAAGTTATTATATGGCAGCTCCAGCTCTTCCTAAACAATAAAAACACCTATTCACCTTTGGATATTATGCAATGCATATTTTATATATAATGCTCAGGGTTACATATTAAAAGGAAGAGATGTTTCTTGCTCTTTCTTTTTAAACCTGCAATGTGTGATTTAAAAATGAACGGGCGGTTGTCAAGTGCTGTTAGTAAAGCAGTAGCTTTTGTTGGTGGAAATCTTGCCATCCTGTACCTTGGGGATTTCGGTTGTTGTTGTGTAAACCTTATTAACTTTTTGAAAGACATTGTTCAGATCTGGAAGTCTTTTTTTACGTGTTGTTTTGCAAAAGATCAGTACCTGAAGAGTTCCCTGTAGTTCTATGGCAAGTGTTTTTTAAACTTTGATTTAAGGCTTTTGTTTGCTTTCCAGAGACGGTAAGAAGTATGTATCTGTATCAAGGTACACCTGACAGTGTACCTACTTTTCTGAGTTACTTTTTCCCAATTCTGAATAACAAAAGGATCTTACTAGCAGCAGGGTCCCGCTCTTCCTGGTGTGTGTTGCAGGGCTCTCGCGTAGTCATGTGTAGGTGTGCTTTGCTTTGAAATCCAGATGGGTTCAGTAGCTCTGAAATGCCTTGTGCAAACAGCAAAAACATCACAGATTATTGAAAGGATGGAGAATGGAAAATGCTGGAGGTCTCCTGGCAGAGCCTCATTTTGACTAGGGCAGGGTAGAATGGGGAGGAAAGTGTCTTGGCATATGCAGAAGGTGAGGATCATCTCCCAGAGGGGTCAGTACAGGTGTCAAAAGCAAAGCACAAAGCGCTTGAATGGCTCACAGCTGTGGCTGGGTCATGCAGCATCCTTGGGGAGAGCTGTGAGATGGAGCAGGTCCCTCAAGTGGGAACTGGCACCGCTCCCTTGCACAGAAGCAAAATAACAGACAACAGAGTGATTGGTGGCTCTCTGAGAGGCCTCGGCTCCTACTGAGTTTATTCTGGCATGTTTCTTCTCTAACTTGGAGAAGGAAAATAAGACGCGATGGGTCAGGCTCGAGCTGGGCAGCACTGTGCTCCTGCTTGCTGACAGACTCTGCCTTCCTGCACGCTCTCTGTGTGTGGTGTCCGTTCCACCAGTGGTCCTTAAGGCGCAGACCAAAGTGATGCTGTGACCGAGGGAGGTGTCCTGGCTGTCCCTGCTTCCTTACTCTCCTTCCTTGTCTCTTAGGATATGTGCTGGAAAACTAGGAATTGGTATTGAGTTAAAGCCAACAGGAACACCTGGCTTTTTTGTTGGATTAATTTTTTTTTTTTTAAAGCTCAGGTAGATCCCCTGCTTTGGTTTCTCAAGTAGATGGTGGTGGTGGAAGGGGAAACAATCTCCCACCTTCTCTTTTGCAGTGGTGCTGCTGAACCGTGGTGTGGGTGAAGGCAGAGCCCCCCACCCACATGAGTCTACCGCTGTCTGTGCACCCTCTCAGCTGATTTGATTTAATAACTGGGGAAAATGCAGTTTGCTTCATATTTTGCTAGGTTACTTTTAGCAATTGTGCTTGGCTTGGAGGGATAAATGCCAGAGTCAACATAGGAAGGGAGGAGGAGAGGCAGGGAATGTGTCAAGAGGGCAGAGAAATGCTGGCTGAGCAGGATCTCCTTTCCCTTCAGAAGTGGTGAGGATGGATTCAAGCTGTGAGGTGCAAGCTTCACCCTTTGGCCTTTTGACACAGCTCTTCAGAGGCTTGTAGTTCATCTCACCAAAAGAAGATTCAGGTGGGTTGAAGGGAATGGTATTACTGCCAGGCACAAGTTTCCTTTTGTGCTGATGCCAGTTACTCCATGAGTAATTTGAAATTGGGGAGGGTACTGTCTGACCTGTAGGAGGGACTTGATGTGTGCAGCATGGTGACCCTTGGTAGTTTGTTTGGAGACATGCCCATTTCCCTTTCCCTGTTGGGTGTCCTGGCTTCACAGCACCCAGGTGGAGGTGGGGAGAGAAGCAGCCTTGTTTCTTCCAGCCCTGCTTTGTGGTCCATTTGCAGCAACTCTACTGAGTGCAGTGGCTGAGGAGACTGCAGGGCACGTGCACATGTCTTGGCTCTCTTGCAACGTTCTGGAGAGAGCCAGAACAGAGATCTGTGGTTTCATGTCCACATTATTCATGATGACAAACTCTGCGGCATGTTCAACACTGAGCTTCTTAATACAGTCCTCATTCCAGCACTGGTGCAACTTTGGTTTGCCTAAGAGTAAATATGAAGTTACAGTATCTGCAGAAGAATGCCGAGGATGTGAGGAGATAAAATGCATATTTCTTGGTATAGGAAGGGGGTCTAGACCCAGAGTTTAAGTTAATAGACACATCAGGGGACTTGCAAGGGTATTTAGGGCTTGGTGTCCTTTAAGAAGTTTCTTTCAAGGAACTTGGAAGTTCTGCCTTTCTCCTCTGTTTCTGCAGAGGGTCCTGGCAGAGTTGACCATCTGCTCTCTGATTTGGACTAAATTCAGCAGAGGAGTTTGGCTCTGGGAGGGAGTAGATTTGAAGAGTTTTGATTCTGGGTTTGTTTTCTTTTTTGGGGGCATTTGGTTTTTTTTGGTATTGACAAAAAATCATTTTGCTTTCACTTCACTCTTTGTTCTTTTCCTTTGTGAGCTGAGATCACTCAGGTGTGGGGTCTGAGGTGGATTTAGCCCTGAGGCTTTAAACTTTGTGGGTGGTAGTGGGAGAGCAGAACTGACATCTTTGTGTATGCAAGTGAAAATTGGACAGACAGATACTAGAGAGTGAGACTGCCCCATGTAGTAACCTTTACAGCAGGGAAAACACATATTTTAAAGACACAAGATACATTTTGTTTTTTAAATCAGCCTGATGTCACTTGGTGTCTGAACTGACTGCTTCTGCTGGTTGGAACCTCTGTCTTGTTTTTCTGTGGGGCAGTCTTGTAACAGCTTTCCAAAAGCTGGGGAAGAGCCTTGACTGCTGTGGATCAGGGTTTCACATCCTGCAAGGTGCTAGTCTTGCACGTGCCAGGCCTGTCCCTTAGCTTATGGAGCCCCCAGGGATGGAGAGCTTTGGCCTATGGGCAGAAGTGATAGGAACTTCAGTGGTGGTGTTGTTTCTCTCCTGTGCAAACCAATGTGTTTCTACACACTGGTGTTGAGATGTGTCCTCACAGTTTCAGGGGGGAAAAGAAAGGCCCCCGCAACCTTTAGAATGATGCTGATATATGGGTGTTCTGCCCTGCTTCATCTCTCCTCCCTTGCACAGTAGAACTGTTTGGGCTTTTGCAGTAAACCACTGTAAAAAAATAACATTTTCTTCACAAAGTGAGTTTTAAGCTGGATTGGTTCTCTCCTATGTTTTAGTGTATAGTCTGTGGAGTAGGGGTATATTCTAGAGGTGAGAGAAGAGAAAGGGATGGGAGCTGCTGTGGAAAAAGCAACACAATACTGTGCCTGGTTGGGGCTGCACTTTTCTGTTTGGGTAGAAGCAGCGGGAGTTTGCATTCCATGTGAATTCTGACAGTGAAACAAAACTCAGGGGGTGCTGCTTGTAGTAGATGGTCTTTCTCTTGGGGATGGAGGAAGTGTCTGTGATTCCTGACAGACTTGGGACAAATGGGAAAGCTGGCAGTGGGAAAGTGATTGGAGTGTTTGCTCCCACAACAGCTGTGATAGGAACTAATGGCAGTGGCAGAGACTTTACAAATATCTGGTGGGTAGCCTAGATGAAAGTGCAGGATTACCTGAAATGTCAGGTCATCTTGTCTGCCAGTGTACAGCTTCTCTAAACACGGGTTGCACTGGTTTAACTGCAGTTGCTTAAACAAGCAAACCCCATTGATCCTAAATTGATCTGTTCCCCTAAAAAAAGACTAACACTTGCCCATCTTACATGGCTATTTTTATATGAGATATATAACAGATTAAATTATCTTTTTAGCTTTGTCAGTGAAGTGCAGAGTGTTAGTATTCACCCTGGTCTTTGTCCTGAAGCAGGAGTAAGGGGAAAGAATTTCCCAGTGATGGTGAGCCTTGCAGCTGTGCTTGGAATGGTGCAGGAAAGGGATGTAACAGCCACTCTGCTCGAAGACCTGTCTTGTGCTCTCATGGCTGTTGCTCTGAAGCAATCATTTCAATGTGCTTCCAAATTCTGAGCAAGCTCTTAAATTTTTCCTTGGCACATCATGAAGGAAGAGTGCTTATGCTGTGTGTATTTATGATTGGGTCGACACTGGACTTGGAAGAATGCCTGTCATGTCTGCCTTGTGTGTGAGGGACAATACATATGGGGGCTTTGGGCTTGAGAAGGGGTGTTAGGGAGGGAGTGGTGCTAGAAAGTGAAGGAGTTGGGTGGCCAGCATCTCGGATGTTAAGGAGGGAATCTCAGCCTCTGTGGATGTTTAAGGAACATGCCTACCCTCCAACCTTCTATGTGTGTTGGCCTTTAGGTGCTTCAGTCCTTTGCAGAGAAGCATGAGTTTTGACCTAACTGTTCTGTGTGCTTTGCACTGGCCTCTACATCTCTCAAAGAATGAGGCCTGAGGGTGGATAGGTGTGGGTTTGAGTGGAGAGACAGCAGGAGATAACATTTTGGGAATACTGGAGGTGCTGCTTCACACCTATTCGCAAGTGCAGCAAAACTTGGCTGGTTGTTCTACCAAGGGGCTGGAGGGAGGCAGAGAGAAAGAAGCTGGGCTGTGGGAACTGGACAGAAGAGGTCCTGAGGGTGGCACAAAGGCTCCCATTCTGGGTATGAGGCCCATGGAGGGGATGTGTGACTGGAAGGAGGCAGCTCCTAACCCAAGGCATTTGGGTGCATGTGGGGGAGCCGTGGTGGGAGACGAGGAACACATTTCACCAACCCCATGGGTGCCATGAGGTCCTGCAGTTCCTGCGCTGGTTGTCACCTCCCAGGGCTGCTGCAGGTCACAGCCAGGAAGGCTGTGGCGCTCCCTCTGCAATACCTCAAAGCGTACCTTGGGGTTTTAACCGTGGGAGGTGAAGCTTCACCCGTCTTACTGTGGGTGAGCTGCGTTAGCGGTGCTCTGCTCCTGACAGGACAGCCCGGCTGGGACGTGTGCCTGGCTATCAGAGAGGAGAGGAGGTTCACCCTGTGAAACTAGGAGGAAACTTTTTCCTTTTCCTGAGTTAGGTGGATTTCCCAGTTCAGCGAGTGAGACTGTGGTAAAGCCTGGCTGACAAAAGGGGAAGTTTAAGGTTGCCTCTCTTTACATTCCTGACTGAGACTTGAAATAAGAGGGAAAGTGTAAAATTTAATGCCCAGTGTTTCAGGACTTGTAATTTTAATTTCAGACATCCTTTGTGTTCTGTGTACAGACTTGATGTCCACCTCCCATCTCTTGCCACCAGAGGCTCTTGTCTCACTCCTTTTTTTGCCTAGTGTAGAAAATAATGAATATGCACAGCCTGCAAAATATCTTGTATGTGCAGTTGCTAACCTTATTTAAAAAAACCCAACAAACTGTGTGAAAGATAATCATGGTGTTTGACATGAAAAAACCTGTTAGTTCAGTGTAAATATGTTGCTGGCAGCTGGTTGTTTTTAGTACGTGATATTTGTACTTTAAATTTAATGTTAAAATATTATTGTCGTCTAAACCGTGACTGTTCTTAGTTGAGCAGATTTCAGGTTAAAAACAGTAGTCAAGCCATGACTGTTTGTAGCACTGTAATGTAATTTTGTGTTACTAGGTCTTTTCTGACCTGTTTTAATGCATTATGAAGTGGTGGTTATATGCCTAATTGCACAGTGCAGAGAAAATTGTGTTGAAATATTGCATAAAACTTGAGCGTTATGTGATGTTTTGTAGTGGAAGTATTACTGCAGGCACTCATTCATAACAAGACCTGCAAGTTTCTCCCTGCCAGGGCGGGTGGTTGAGCTGGCTGTGCTGACTCAACAGAGCGAGTTTCTTTCTCTTCTCATCCTCTTCTTCCTCCTCCTCCTCCTCTTTTTGACTTCTTGTGACCAAACATCAGCAGATTCACAAGAGCTCATTCGTGAAACATACCTTAGTTTGAGGTTGCTTTTTGAAACTGTGTGCAGCTGTGGATCTTCACTTGAGACTTTCAGAGGTCTCGTGTCAGCCAGGTGTTAAGCTGGTTAAAATCTGACTTGCTTTCTGAGCATGGGTGTGTGTACGCAGTGTGGGTGTGAGTGCACACAGGTTCCTCTGGAGTAGTTGAGAAGAGGACCTGATCCTGACCGGGGGGGAACTGAGTGTCGCCTTGGTGGGCATTCCTGACTATGAGGGATGGAGGCGTAGGAGGGCTGCTGGGGCAGGGCAGGAGGTGCTCAGAAGTGAAATCTGAGAGGTTTGTGCATGTGTGTACCCTGGAGTGTTCATGCAGTTTTGGTCATCGCAGTAGAAGAAAGATATAAAGTTATTAGAGAGTGTCCAAAGGAGGGCAGTGAAGATGGTGAAGGGCCTTGAGGGGAAGCTGTATGAGGGGAGGGGCTGAGGTCACTCGATCTGTTAAGCGTGGAGAAGAAGAGGCTGAGGGGAGACTTCATCACAGTTAGAACTTCCTGGTGAGGGGAAGAGGAGGGGCAGGCACTGATCTCTGTGGTGACCAGTGACAGGACCGGAGGGAATGGCCTGAAGTTGTGTCAGGGGAGGTTTAGGTTGGATCTGAGAAAGAGGTTCTTTACCCAGAGGGTGATTGGGCACTGGAACAGGCTCCTCAGGGAAGTGGCCACAGCACCAAGCCTGGCAGAGTTCAAGAAATGTTTGGACAATACTCTTGAGTGCATAGTATGACTCGTGAGGGTGGTCCTGTGCAGGGTCTCAATGATCCTTGTGGATCCCTTCGAACTCGATATATTTTGTGACTCTGTAGCTGCACAGTGTAGCCTCATGATGTCCAGGGCTTGGAGCCTGCTGCCTGAGCCTAGCTCCTCCCTTTTTCATTTAACGATGGCTGGAAGAAAAATAATCAAGTATGCTGGAAGAGAAACATTAATTAACTTTTAATTTAGATCTAACGTATGCTGCTTAGTGCACTGCAGGAAAGAGTGAGTGTGCGGTATCTGTCATGTTATATAGAGGATGATGCATTGAAGAAACAAGGAAAAGCCTCAGGTCTGAATGGGAAGATGAGGTTTTAACTCTGTGGATGGGTTTTGTATCTTGATTAAAAGCTGCAGATGTGTGATAAGTCGCTTTTGTATCCATTTTGCATCTGAAATTACTTTCTCTGTAACTTGGTTTGTATCTGTTTTCTCTTAAGCCAAACTTGCAAGGAGAAGTCAGGAGAGAGAGAATCTCGGCATGCTGGTCTGGTCACCTAACCAGAATCTGTCTGAAGCAAAATGTAAGTCTCTTCAAATAATTTTATTCCTCTTTTTCCTTGCATGTATCACTTCAGGAATGCAAAGTCCACTTTTGGTAGAGAGGTTATGTCTATGACCTTTCCATTATGATTAGAAATTAATTTAAAAAAAGAAAAGCCAACAAAGAAATCCCCCAGATCATCTTTCTTCCCCGCTGGGCAGCTGCTCAGAGCATCAAATCCCCAGGGGCAGGGAAATCAAGAGAAATGTGACATGCCTTCTTCCCTGGTATGAATTCTTTAAGGTACTTATCTGTGGGCCTACACAATCTGCTTTTTTTGCTGTTGGTGCTGTAGAAGGCAACAGAAATAGCTGGGGAGAGCAAAATGAAAAATATTGGGAGGGGGACATGAAACATTTGGTAATTAGTAGTACCTTTTTCTCCACAAAGACACAAATAAAATCCACATCTGGAGCCCATGGAGGTTTTAAATGCCAGAACAATTGCAGTGCCTTGGAATTCCACGTGAGGGCAATTAACAGTACTCTGTGTGTGTCTGGGAACAAGTCTCAGTGCTGCTGCCAGATGGCAGAACTAGCATTTGAAAGGTTTGTCTAGCTACAGTTCTCCTCATGAATAAGTAGGACTCCTTGATTAAAGGGCTGCTGTTTGAATGCAGTAACTAAACCTAAGTGCTTTTGGGGGAGGGAGCTGAAAAGAGCTATTTTTGACTTTGCTCAGACCTTTTTTTTTCTTTTATCTTTTCTGATTCTGGGACCAAGACTGAGAATCTTGCATTCCTGTTCCTCTGCAGTTTTTTGTGGTGGCATTATTAACTTGGTACCTGTTCTTCCCCTAGACCCAAGGGCTAGGATGCATCACAAGGCACTTGTGAGGCTGTAGTGGCATTTGCAAATTAAGGCAGCAGAGATTGTGCACAAACTGGCTCTGCCATGAAAGGCCTGTGTTCTGCCCTGGGGCATTTGTTCCACTGAGCAAGTTACCCCTTAAATTACATAAGGATGATGGTACTGTGATCTACAGATAAAAAGGGCTTTGCAAGGATCATGTCTGCCTTCTCTCCTACCAGTAGTGTCTTGTCTGCTCCCTGCTGGCTGTTGCATGCTGAACTAAATAAGACTGATGAGGAGAGGAATATGTTTGACAGTTATCTACAGCTAGAAACCTCTTAAAAGGTATAAGAGCAAGAAATTGTTTCTGCCACCGAAAGGAATGACTGTTCATGGACTGTCTGTGACACAGAGAATTCCTGTAGATGCCTCTCAAATCTGAGTGTCTTTTGAATCTCAGCTCAGCTTTGTGGAACGTTTAACTCCTGCCTGGTAGGAAACAGGTTTCTTGAAGAGGGAAGAGGAAAGGGAGGGAAGATATGTGGAATTGAGTAATATTATCTGTAACTGAGAATTTTGTAGCAATTGGCAAAAATATGCTCATATTATAGAGCACAGAAAGGATATAATATCTGCTAAGATGTCATGAACCTAGGAGGTAATTTAAAAAGTCATATGAATAAAAACTAGGTGGCAGTTGATGGTGGTACAACAAAAAAGTTGGGGAAAACAATATGAATATAAGAAGGCAAGAAGAAATTTCTCAAAATACTCAAAATTTCAGTAAGAGTATAGGGTCTCAGTTATTTCACCTTCCAAAACAGATACAGGAAAAAAAAGAATAAATATTTCATGGGGAATTTGAGGAAGTAAAGTGTGAGGGTGTTGCACCATACATGACACACAAAATACCTCCCAGGTGCCTGATTGATACAGAGTGGATGGAGTTATGAAATTAAGCATCTAGTAATAGTAAAAAACCCAAGGAAATATTGGGAGAGGTGGCTGGAAGGACCTTGGGGTGGTAGGAAGTCTCCAGCAGATGGGGAAAGGGCAGCTATACAGGGAATGAGAGAACAGGGAGCTGGTTGGTCATTGCTTTTTCTTGAGTCAATTTGAGCTGATCCTACTGAAAGATATCAGTTATTCCTGTCTCTATCTGGCATTACTTAAAAATGAACAATGAAAACCAAATTCTGCTGAAGGTAGATGCTTTTGGGTTTTTGAGACTAGAAATGGATTGATTGTTAGAAATAAGTTTATTGCTCTAATGTATTCAAGCCAGCTGTTAGGCACTGATTGCACGAGAGCCTGATTCAGTGCCCCTTCCTTTCTGAAGATGAGAACCTCCTCCAAAACACCAGTGCTCTGCAATGGCTGTAGAGCACTTACTAAATATATTACATGCAGAGTTCCCTAATCTGCTTTATGGTTTATGATGAAAGAACATCAGGGGACAGGAGGTCTCTTCAGCGACTCTTGAATTCACTGACAAGTCTTGGCATTGTTGATAGTGAATCCTAATTAAATGGGGTCCGTGGGGATGTGTAAGAGGACTGGTGATGATCAACATTTCATCAGTGATGTGGGAATTGATATGAAATTGTTGATGACCCGTAGACTGACAGGGTGGTAAATAAAATTAATGCTACTGACAGTCTTGTGGAGCGCTTTGGGTCTTTTCCTAACTTGGATTGCTGCCAATGCAATGGGCCCTTAATGACCCAACTGCAGGGTTATGAATCTCAGTCCTGAAAGCTCTGGCCTTCTACATCAAGTCTGATGTTTGGAAAGAAATGGCTTAGAGAGCAATATTGGGGAAACAGTGGGCAGGTAATTCAGCAAAGGTTCACGGTGTCCTGCTTGACCCAGGGGATGATGTGGATGTAAAGAGTGAGGTAGTCACTGGTACAGTTTGCTGTGTCTATACCCAGCAGCGTTCAGGAAAATGAACCTCAAAACAGTGGCTTTAGTTTAAAAACTGAGAAAAGGATGGAGACAGGAGCTACTGAAACATTTTGCAAACTGAAGATGAAGCAAAATCCATCTGTTTAGCTTACTGAAAAGAGGCTGAAAGGGGACTATTCTCAATTATTCACTTAGAGGAAAAAATTGACATAGTAAGAGACATGCATAATACAAATAGATGGCTGTGAAATAAGTCCACATGGACTGAAATGAAATGCCTGAGTTTGGGTTTTTTGGTGTTTTTTGGGTTTTTTTTGTGATTGACTACTGGAAGTTATTCAGGGAAATGATGGATTCTCTATTTCTCGATGCCTTTTTAAACCATGGATTTTTGTGACATGGTGCGGTAGATCATTCACTGGCAGTGTGAAATTGTGAGTGGAAGGAGATATGGTCTCCAGGAGGTTGGTGTAGCCCCTTGGGCTGTAAGTACTGTTAGTCCTATCTAGCACATCCATTCTTAATACTGCTGTTCAGGTTGAAGTGTGGGTGAGCAAATCCTTCCAATCAGCAGCCTGTTGGTACCTGTGATTCCTTGGTTTGTACTCCAAAGTCTTTAACCCATCCTGTGCCTGTAAGACACAGGACTCTTCTCTGTTCCTGTGGCTCACTGTGAAGATGGAAGTTAGTGCAGCACATTAGCTCTTCCTCAGAGTGAACTGGTACCTCTTGTGAGCAGGAGAGTTCAGTGCAATCAGTGCAGCTTGTGGAAGTCACCTCTGTTAAAGGTGCTAAAAACCACTGAGCAGATTCTGTGACCATGCTCAGAGCAGTGCACCTGATGGGTTTGGCAGAGGGCTGGCCAAACTGATGGAGGCTGTGGGAGGGTCTCTGTAAGCTGCTAAAGGAACCTTAGAAAGAGCAGTGTGTCAGCCAAGACCTGGTGGATATCTGCATACCTGATGCTTCAGACTCACACAGTTAAGAGCTCGTTTGGGTCCCATGAAGCAATGTTTTAATCACACTGGAGAAACCTTTTGCCTGGATGCCATGAAATGATGGATGTAAAAGAGAAGATGAAAACAAAAGTATGTGTTGGCATGTTGCTCATTTATTTTATCCTGTTCCTTGTTAACCATTAATCCTGGACACAAACCACTTATTGCCTTGCCCATATTAATACCAAAGTTGAATGCTGCCAGCATGGTCCATATCTACTGACAGACTTCTGCCTTTGAGGGGTCACTTGCACAGCAGTGTCGCCATTAGTGAGTAGGTCACAGAGTTAGCCCAAAGCTAGAATTTTGTCCTGTGTCTTTTGAAGAAGAAAGAAAGAAATGTCATTGTGCAGTAACTGAACATTGGGATTAAAATAACTGTGCTCCCCTTCCAACTCTGCTCCAAATACCCTGTGGCTGGTGTCACACCTCTTACAGAGAGCTTGCTCTCAAAGTGAGACTCCTGAGAGGCTGTCTGTGGACTTGGTGCCATGGAGGGCAACTGTTCAGGCTGTTGTGGGACTCTGTCATGGAGGGTGAGGAAGGAGACAGGGAGAGGGGAAGAAGAATGATGCCTTGAGCAAGGTGACATTGAGGAGCAGGAACAGCTAGGTGGAAGACAGGCATCTGCTCTCTTTGAGTGGCATGTGGGGAAGGAGGAGGGGAAATAGTGAAAAATGCATTGTAATGATGCTGTGGAAACTCTGCACAGGATAGAGCTGGGCCAGCAGGAAGCTATTAATAAAACAGCAGTGTCTCTCTCTGTGCCAAGTGCACCAGTGAGTGGAACCATAAAGATGACTTTGGGTTGGTTTAAAATGAGCAAGTGCTGGCATGGTGCAGCTGCCCAGGAGCAAGGGATAGATACCAGGTGAGAGGGTAGGATGTGATGATTGCTTTTATAGACCTGCAGTTCAAAGGTGAACTACAAGAGGGAAAGATGTATTGTTTTACCAGCAATAAGCTCTGCTTTGAGAGTAATTTTTCTGCTTTCTTCCTGACAGAATACATGTGCTGCTAGATGGAAGTTCTGTTTTCTCACTTGATGTCTTGGTGGATGTCTCCAGTGGATTTGCAGTTCATGGGTGTCACTGAACAGGCAGGCACTGTCCCTAATGCCTGTGGGGCAGTGGGGTTGTAGAGGGCAGCTGGGTCTTCTGGTCTTGCAGTGCTGCTTCTGCTTGACCTGAGAGTTGATTGGCACTGCCAGCTTTGGACATTGACCAGTTCCTGTCTCCATTACTCTGTGACACCTCTTCTTTTGAGGCTGCAGCTGGCTCCCTGCTTTACATTACACCTGCCTTGATGCACATGGAGAGAATTCAGATATCTTGTTCCCGCTATGGAGGGGAAGTAGAAACGGTCAGGGGACATGGGGATAGAGAAATGCCAGTATTTAGTGAAAACAGCTGAGTGCTTTGACATCCCCTAATGTGTTTGGCCAAACCCTGTGGCTGGGGAAAAGGGAAGGCTTCTTAAATGTGCTGCAAAACCTGATGCTGGGAAGGCGGTAATGTGCCGGCTGAGGCTCTGGTGGAGGAAGAAGTGCTGGTTGCTATGGTTACTAAGGATATCAACCCTATGATGTTTGGATGGGCACGGTTTTAGTTAACTGTGCCACAGGCCGGGTAACTGTTTGGGAGTGTGTGGTGCTCCACCCAAAGAAGCTCTGAGTTGGCATTCAGGATTTCAGTGTCCCTACCACATTTCTAAGTGTGTCCTGGTTGTTAGTGTTAGCAGCCTTCTTTGGGTGAGAGTGAGTTTTGGTAGCTGTCCTCTCTTGTGATGGTGAGGTGAACCCCAAAATTTCTCAGGGCAGGTTGCAGGTTTAAGTGGCCAGAGTCCATCTCCAGCTTTAGTTCAAGGGATAATTTTGGCATAACATAGACTCTGGACTTCTCTTTAATATTCCCTTCAGAAATAAAACTAAAGCTTGGAGTTCTATTTTGTCTGAATTTTCTGACTTAAAATGACTGCCAGAGTAATGGACATGAAAATGTCTTCTAAGGTTGCTGCATGTGTCTGACTGTGATTTGTGTGGCTGGTCTCTGTTTTCAGTGTGTAGCTGAGCCATAACTGTTTTGCAAAGGGCTTCTGCTTGGACATAGCCTTTACCCTTGTCTCACTTTTTTTGGCCTATGAATTCTGTGGACATAGGACTACACCTCACAGAAAAGAGAGCTAATGATGATAGTTGATGGAGAGTGCCCTAATAATGCATAAATGTGAGAGGAAAACGACAAATGGGAGAGAATAGACTGGGGAAAGTGTTGATCTTAAAATCTCCCTTTTAGAAAATGAAGACCTTATTTAACAGGATGCATTTAAAATGGAAGGGATTAACACTTCAGAGCTATTTGAGAGCCACCCCCTCCTCGACACACAGGCACCCCTCCGCATGCACGGAGCAGCAGTGAGGCAGAGGATATAGTCTGGTACGTATTCAGGTGCTTTTTAAGTCTCTCCTCTCCATCATCCCCTGAACAGGATCCTTGAAACAGTTGGAATCGTGGTTTTATTTTTAGTACCCTCTCCCCTCCAACCCCTGTCGTCTCTGACCTGGTTTATAATGTAACTCTCCAAAAGGTTGTGTTGATGCTCAGTAAGAGTGTGCAGCCACCTTGGTCAGGAATGGGAGAGTGGGAGCTGCTTAGACTTCGTCACCAGAGAGAAAAAAGTATTGTTGAACTCTTAGCTGAGCTCATACTTGGGGTTTTTCGTGGCTGGCTAAGTGCTGGGAGAGGTCGTGAAGGAAGGAGCATGTGTATTGTGCTTCTCTTGTTTGAGTTTTTTCTGCTTGTTTGTGTCCAAGGTTTTACTTGTTGAGGTGTTGGGGTTTTTTTAGTAGTATAGAAGTATTAGCTTTAGAAAGAGCTGCCAGGTAGAGCCAAGACTTCTAGGTCTCTGAGGGGTGAACTTCAGGGGTTGTGATTATCTCCTGAAGGTAGGTGCTGACCTTTTGTTGCTCAAGTGGAGATAGCAAAACTCCCAAATTTAGGATTATGCTGTTTCTGTATGCTCCTTCCTTAGAAATATCAGTTTGTTGTCTGTCCCAATGACAGCGAAAAGGATTAATGGAAAAGCAGAATTAGGTTTATGTTTATCCCTAATCCAAATTTCATATTATGCAGTGAACCTGGCAGCTGTGAAGCTTGGATGCAAATACAGCAGCTGAAGAATGCAACTCCATGAATTTAGAAATGAGAGAACTAGTGTTCAGTTTAGGATTCTGCTTGAATTTAGCTGTAGAAATAATAGTCATGGCCACTTCTCCCAGCAGCTGCGATTGCTGCACTTCAGAAAATGCTCAGAAGAAGATGGTGAAGGAATGCAATATTTCGTTTTAGCTAAGGCAACTTTTGATGCTTATAGTAGCAATATTGTGAACAGCAAAAAGAAGATGCCTGGCTTCAAAGGGTATGGGTGTATCCCAGAAATGGCTGAGTTGCCTCAAACTTAGCTGCAGTTTTCCCTTTGTTTGTAATCTGCTATACTAGTTGCTGTTGCAACACTGTGTGGAAATCTCAGAGCAACTCTTTCATCATTATTGCTGCAGGTTGATATTTCTGGATCCTGAATGAATATTTAAATTAAGATGAAATTTTAACCCTTTCCCAGCAGTGGAATCAGGAAAGCACTTTAGTTCAAGAGAACTAGGTAGGGTATGTGTTGGGATGGATTGTGGCGGGGGTGGGGGCGGTGTTTGTGGTGTATTGGTTTTTGGTTTTTTTTTTAAAGCTCACAAACAAAAAAAAACCCCGAAGGAGAGAGAATGTGTTGGAGAGTATCCAGGAAAAGGATGTCTTATCTAAGGTAGCTGTGTTATCCTGAAGGAATTTTTGCTGCTGTGCTGGGAGGGGGGAGGTAGTCCTCAGTTTCTACATGTGCCTTGTTCTCTCCTGCCACCTGTTTGTTCCTCCTTTTCACTGCAGTGTGATCCAGACCTTCTCTGAACGTGTCAAGATGACCCACTTTGAAAATGCCGACTGCCACTACTGTGGCTGCTGCGGGATTGAACTGGTGCTGGCGCTAGGAAGGAGCTTTTATTTCCTAGGAGAAGTTTAGAGATAAGATGACGTGGATGTAATGGAGCGATGATAGCTGTGTTAAGAGTTACCCTGGCAGCAAGCCTTGATCTGAAATGCATTTGGGAGCAGTCTTAGCCAGCCTGATCGGCGCTGTGTGAGTTGTAGGACCAGTATGACGAGAACGAGCAGGCTGCAACTACTTTGTGCTGCTTGGGCTCAGCCCTGGGATGGGCTGAGTGTGCTCCAGTCTTGCTGGTCTTGCTGGGATGGGTAGGCTTGGAGCATTTCGAGGACTAGGTCTTTTTTTTTTTTTTTTTCTGGCCTCTTTTCTCTTACTGTAGCTGTGAGTGAATATAAGAAGGATCAGGGAACTGGAGGGTAACTTTCTACATTTTTTTTTGTTTGTTTTAATTTTTCCTTGGAGCAAAGTTAGTCAGCAAATGCATGTTTACAGGTGTATCATGGGAGCTGTGCACAGGCAGGGAGGAACTCTTGTGGGAGATGTTTCCACCGAGGAATGCTTGAGTAGGTCATGGCTATAACATCTTGCTGTGATGAGTTCATATGCTGCCAAGTGTGACCTTTACAGAGGTGCTAGTGCAGGAGGCAGAGCAGCCAGACTTTCTCAAGGACATGTACCAGAACTTCCCTCATCATAATGTGCTTGCTGTGGCATTATTTGCTCTAATTAGGAACCACTCCCACTAGTTAATTTTCCTGTACTCTTATTTTTGCCCTCCACATTAAGTTACTTTCCTGATCATGTGCTTCTTGTGCAGATTCATATTATGGTAGGGTAGTAGTGAATTTTCTAGCACTCAAAGGATTAGTAGTAATACATAATAACTTCTCAGTAAGGACTAGGCTTCTAAATCCTGGCTAAAAGCTATGACCACCCACCACTGATACTCTAGGGTCTATTTTATCATAGGCTTTTCCACTCAGTCTCTTTAGGTCAGTCTTGAAGGCTGAGGGCCTCTATGTAATTCATGTTTCAGCAGATGCTGTATGAATTTGTAACTTGATTTTTTTCTAAATTGACTTAATTTTATGTATTTTTTAATACCTTAATATCAGTCAACACTAATATTTTGATTTGGAGGCTACTGTAAGAATGATGTCCAGGATCCAGCTGTGGAAGCTTCCTGTCTTTCTGCATTGACTTCTTGGTGAGGTCAAAAACATCTTTGCACCTCTTTTCTTTCAAGGCTATAGGAAGTAAAGAAGTGCAAGAATGGATGCATTGAGTGTTCGTGTCTCCCAAGACTGACCTGTCTGTAGTAGGGCAAAGCAGATCTGCTGAGGGCAGCAACTCCATGTGACTCAGACTTGTCTCCTTCCTTTTGCTACCTGCTGGCTTGCCCGATGCTTCCTTTCTGCCCAAGTGACATCCCTCAAGGAGGTAGCCAGGGGACAAATTGATCATTTCTTTTGCCTTTGTGTCCAGTATAAAGGGAGTCAGCGTGGCTTCTACTCTCTTGTCACAAGCTTTATTATCAGTAACAATAATAATGAGCTGTAATTTAACCTGATGGCTATTCTGCTCCCGAATACCCCTTGTGTGTGTGCCCTCATGCTGCACAAAGACCCTCTGTCGTGGGGAAGTGAAGTTACACATGCTGGTTAGGAAGCCTGGCTCTGACACAGGGCCTTCATTAGTCTGCATTCCTACAACAACGAAGAATATAACAGTTCTGGTTTTAGACAGGAGCTTTCCAAAATCTTACTGAGGATGGAAAATGGACCTTGTGGAGGGTTTCACCCTCTTTAAGGAGTTTTGGGTCTGGATATTCTTTGGTGGCTTCTGAAGCTGGTTGGCAGCAGGTTGCTTGACAAAGCTTAGTGGAATTCTCACTGACTGTTTTGCAGACCAAGAATTTCAGTGTTATAGCATGACGTGGATGAAGAGCTGAGAATGTTCCTAGGCAGAGTACTGAAGCCTTGTATTGCACTGCTAGTAGACTGAATTTGTGGTCTCCCATACTGATTCTGTCATTAGTGTGTGCCAAACTGTATTTTCTTTCAAATTAGCAAATCTGGCTTTTGGAAAGGGTTCACTGGATCAGGCATTCTCAAGGAGTGAAAAGAATAATTTCCATAAGAAAATCTGTGTGAGGGAGGTTTGTTCGAACCCAAGTTAGCATTCCCTGCACTGAAGTATATGACGAATTTTTTTTTTTAATAATCTACCTCTTGTCACAACTTTATTGATAATGTTCCTAGTTGCATTGCTTGGGCATGTTGCTGCCTGTAGTTGAAGTGTATAATCCAAGGCTGTAACCTCCCAGTAGAGTGAACTCAAGCCATGGTTTGACAGCAGAATAAATCTGGCTTTAGGGCTTCTCGGACTGAATTGAGAGCACTGTACTGAATAATGCAAAGAGCCGTTCTGCTATAAACTCACTTTGTTGTTGAGGCATATGCTGTGTGGATTTATCCTGTCTATAACTTCCTGGCTCTGTCTTGGAAGGTCATACGTGGGAACAAGTATTCCCTCCCTGCCAGAAGCTAGTGTGTGCTGGTTTTATGTTTTTATATGGGTTCTAAACCCAGTATCAATTGCTCTGGCTAATTACATTTAATACAGTCCAGTCTCTGTGTCTGATTTAGGATCAAGTTTTCACTGCTAAATGATAGACATACTCAGATCCTGTATGGTCACAGTTTAGGTCCCTGGATGATCTGATGTCACTCTCCCTGTCTGTGCTAGGTGCCAGAGACAAGTGTTTCCTTTGTTACTGCCCTGCCAGATCTCCCTCATCCTCTTCTATTCTGTGGTACATGTAGCAACATCTGTTGCCCCATTGTGCCCAGGGCTCTGTAGATATTTAAACCTGTGCCATTCCTCCAGTAAAATGGTGTTCAGTGCTACGGTGGAGCAAATTTATGACTGACGGTTGAATGTTGTGGATGTATAAGAAGCAGCCTTTCTTCCCAGAGCATCCTCCATGGATGTCCTTACAATGGGCATCCACGTGGCCTTTCTGAGGGAGAACAGCAGCAGCATCAGAGAGCAAGAGAGCATCAACTGTGTGGCTTTCCTTATAGCGATCCTCATTAATACACCACTCCATGGATATACACATTGTGTTAGGCCTTTTCTTGATGTGATGATGTTAGCTGAGGGTGCAGCTTCAGGAATGAACATGTGTTGGTGAAAGCTTTAAAAGTAACACATGTCTATTAGCAGAAGGCCTTTCCTGGTAAGGAGTTTAATATAGTTTTGGTGAGGTACAAAAACTATGCTAATTTGTCAGTGCACCTGTGTCTGCAGTACAGCCTTCTAGCTGGTATAGCAAAATCTAAAGGCAGATGAGTCGGATCTTTAACCATCACTGGGCCTTAGATGCAGGCCATGCAAAGAGCAATATTAAAAATAATTTAAAAAGGCGGTAGGAAGTAGGTGTTTCTTTTTAGCTTATTAGTTGGGCTCTGGTTGGGGACTGGTTGCCTTTGTGCGAAAGAGGAAGCTTTGGTAGGTATCACCACAGGTAATTTTAAAGGGATAAATCTCCTAGCAGTGGGGCACTCCATTTTACTCCTTGATTTTTTTCTCTGAGGCTGGAGTTTCCCCAGGCTCCAGGCGCGGTTCCGCGAGCAACTTTTTCCTCCCCAATGCCAGTTTTCGTAGCCGTGCCTGTTCCTGCCCTCCTGCTCATCCCTGCCACTCGGCTGGGGCAAGGAATGAGTCGCACTTATGGCTTGAACCAGTCTTGTCCCTTGCTTGAAACTAGGAGGGCTTATCTCTTCTCAGGCTTGTGTAATCTCCCAAAAAAGTGATTTTTATATGGTATGCAGCATGGTATAAACATAGAGTGTAAAGCACCGGAGGTGGTGCAGGAGAAGGGGGCAACCTGTGTAGGTAGGGCTGGTGCTATGATGGTCTGGCACTGCCCCTCCTGGGAGGTGAGAGCATCTCCCTACTTTCAGCCACCACGCAGTGCTTCTATGGCTTTTCCAGGTAAGGTAGGTGTTCCTTTGCCTTGCAGTTGCCTTCAGACTTTCTCCTCACCTGCTGTAGATGCAATGGAGTTGAGGCCTAAATCCTCTTGTGCCTTCAGTTGCATGAAGTGATTTTTAAGTAGCCTTTGTGTCTGTAACTAGCACTTTTCTGTTCCTAGAGACAGTGTTAAAGGACGCTATGTGCCTTCCCAGGTGGGTGCAACACAGGACGCAAAACATGTCTGTGCTGTGTCTCCCTGCTCTTCTCCTGCCTCTTACATAGATCACATCATATCATAGCAAGAAGAGGAAATAGCTTTTCCAAGAAAAAGAATTATTTGAATAGAAAAGTAGAATGATTAAGGTTAGAAAGACCTCTAAGATCAGGTGGGTTTTTCTTTCTTCTAAGTGATTTTTTTCAGGCTTTGATCTCTGCCTGCTTCCCACGTTCCCAGTTGCAGCTAACTTCAGGGAGACAGTTGTCCAAACTCGTGTGCTTTTGGCAGCTTCTTCTCCCGAGCTGGGACCACGAGGTGGCAGGAGTGTTCCACCGATGCTGCTAGGGCAGCGGGACAGCAATGCAGCTGCTCGTTTTTTATAGTCGAGACGAAAACTGTGCTTAGTTGTTTGTATACCGTCATAATTGTGTTTTGAAATTTCGAAAAATTTCATCTTTATGTCTACATGTCCTTATTTTCTTTATATAGTATTGATTTGTTTTGGGTCTTGACTTTTTTCCTTTTTTTATTTCTTTTTTTCCCCCGTGTTCTCAGGGGAGATGGAGGGGAGGGGGAGATGTATAGCAACATCCAGAATTCCTTGCAGGTTCTAACATTGATCAAACCCTGTGAAGCACATTACTGAGGCTGTGAAGGATGCTGCTTTTGTCCTCATTTCACCTCGTTCTTTCAGGGTATTGCATCACGTAATATGCAAAGTGTTCAGAGCTCCTGCAGTACCCTAGTAATAGGGGTGAACTGAGGTTGCAGCAACAGCCCTACCTCTGCATTCCTGTTACTTTCTATAGGCTTTAGCACACTCACTTATGCTGCAAACCCTCCTTGGGGTCATTGAGTCCACTGAACATGATGTGATCCTTGTGGGGTCATTAAGAAACAATTTGGGTAGGGGGGTAGAAATTCTTCAGAAAGAGCTACTTGGAGAGATCGTGATGTGATCAAATGGTGCAGAGGGGAGTCATTATTTTCAGGCGTTTGTCTTTTCAGAGTTCTCCTGCCCCCTGAAATTAATGCTCCTGTTTTACATCTCTCGATTCTCTGTTCAAGGATGCGGGACTGAAAATCAGCAATGCAGTTGTTTGCTCTTGTTCCTCCTTCCCTCTGTCAGCCAAGAGGGTCCCCTTCCTTTTCCTCTAGTGAGGAATTCTTGCAGGGAGATGGTTAGCAGAAGAAAAGTGTTTATGAGAAAGATGACTGGAAACAAGGACACAAAATTCAGGGGGTTGATGGCACCATTTTGGTCAAACTCTCCTCTCTAGATGACAGGGGGTGGAAACATCTTTCTCTGCTTTCTTTCCCACTCTCTTCAATTTCCCTTATCTCTTGGGCTGTGTTAGTGCTATACGCAGGGTCCTTCCGTCATCTCATTGTATTTGGGAGAGGTGTGTGTTAGCATTTGAGTACTTTGTACCCCTCTTTGTTGATGACTGCATATGTGAGGCTGTTCCCTCTGTGTCCCTGCCTTTTGTGCTGCTTCTGCCTTCCTGAGCATGACGGGCTGTATGAAAGGGGCCAGTGCTCACTCCATTTTGGGTGTGGGATGGACAGTGGGATCCTGCTCATCCACACAGCTAAAATGTATGCAATAGAAGAAATGTAGCCAAGTAGGTAAAGAAATAACAGTTTATGGTTCTCTTTTCTGTCCCTCCCCCCATCTGGTTTCTAGTAGCAACAAGAGCCTTCACAGGAGCAATGCATCTCCTGTGTCACACGACTGTTTCTATTCAAGTATCATTGTATTTTTGGTCTGGTCTGTTGAAATATCTTTCTGGTACAGGGGAATGAGTTGGATGGGAGGGAAGGATACTCCTGTGTGCCCTGTTTGGGGAAAAGTTACACTGGTAGAAAGAATGCGTGGTGGTGTATTTTATGCTGGGGAAATGGGATGGGAATGCTCTGCTGCTCTTGCTTATTCTCTTCTGGAAAGCAGTGAAGAGCTATGCTGGCAAACTATCTCTTCTGGTGTAAGTAGAGCTCTGCCTCAGGCTTCTCTGGCTCTGAACTGTGATGTCTAAACAGATTGCTGGGTTACACGCTGAGCGTGACTGAATGCCGCTAAAATGCAGTGGAGCAGAATTTCACGTGCCCGCTGCCCTGTGCTTGCTAGAGTTGTGTGGGGAAGGCAGAGATGGAAGAGGGCACTTATTTATCTGGTGTGGCATGTAAAGCATTAAGCTTGTGGCAATTCCAGGCTCTACTGGTATGGGAGACTAAAGGGATCCTGTGACTGAAATGGTGCCGTGCTCTTCCTTGCTTACTTCATATGGAGGGGGATGGTAAAGAAAGAGCAAACGGAAGGATTGCTTGAGGGGCTGTCATACCTCTCAGATGGTGCAAGCATCAAAGCAAGTGAGCCCACAATTAGCCATGAAATGACAAGCAGAATGGGCTAGATTGTCAGTAAGTGGGCAGGAAACAGGCCAAGAGAAGAGTTACAATTGTGTATTCCTTGTCCTTCCTTCACCCACAAACTCTTATGGTGTATGGAAGAAGCACTGCTGTTTGCTCATGGTCATATTTACTGCTTTATTGCCTTTTTCTTATTTTCTTTTCACCGTAACAATGAGGTGTAATACTGATGTGTTACAGAACCTACTGTGACAAGAAAAGCATCTTGCTTCCTTTCATGGTGTCCAGTCACTCATAATCTACTGTTTGGCTCAGTGATGTATTGACTTGTTTGAAGAGAAATCCTACTGATATTTGGGGACCTTGCTAATATTCTTGCTCAGTTAGGAGAGAAAATGCTGTAATGATTTTTTGGGGGGCTGGGAAGCAAGTATGTTTTCATTACTTACAGCATCTGGCATAAGGAAGGTAATACACTGGAAAGGAGAATGACCTCATCTCCTCTCTGTATATATTAAAGGATAAGATGCTGAAGCGAAATGAGGAACTGTAGGTCTTTCCACAGTGAAAGCAAGGTACTTAATGCAGCAGTACTTAGCATTCAGGAGCTTAATTCAGCCTTGGACTTCAGAGAATTCAGCTCCTTTCCCTCCTTCCACCTCCTTCTTAGACAAAATATATAACACTGCATGTGCAGTGTCTGTTTTAAGGAAGCTGAGAACATTTAGCTGAAGTACAGGGAAATGCTGCATGTAGGGTTTCCTGGCAGCTTTTTTTTTGGTGTGGTTTTATAACCATCTATAACTGGAAGCACCTAAAGTTGTTCTTTTGCCCACATCTTACTAACGTTCTCTACCCTGTTTGGCATGTGGAGGGAAGGGATGGTGTGCATCCCTTCTCTGTCCCTGCTTACCCTGTGTGGCCCTCCTGGACCATGTTCTTCCCTTGGGATGTGGTTTTGCAAGTTGTTTTTTTTTCTCCCCACGGCAAAGCTGATTTTTGAGGTTTGTACTAACCTTTGGTTGCCCTCAGGATATTCTGTTAGGCAGTGCAGCGAATTCAGCCTAGGAAGTTTTTGTCATTGTCCCAATCACCTCCATTGCCTTTTCAATTATTTTACAGTGTTTGCCTTGTGCAAGAAAAGGTTGTTTGTGAGAAAGGATGGTTTTCATCCCAGTTCAGCACAGTCCTTAGAAACAATTTCACTTGGACAGATGCACGTTTGTGCTGCAGCAGTGCGAATGAATGGTTATGGCTGCACCTTTTTCCAAAGGGCTAATAAAGCTTTTACTGAAAGTATCCAGAACATGGACCAACAAACAGGTTCATCAGCCCATTGGTAGCTGCCATTGTGTGCAGGTGGGAGCTTGGAAGAGCAAAAACCTCATGGAGTCCCCTTGCTAATGTGTAACTGCCTGTGTTTATTGCATGCTCTTCTGCCACAACATGTGGCTGTATTAATATTCTCACAGACTTTTCCATGGCACTTAACAAAGCCCTCTTTTGCAATGCCTCTGTGAAAATTAACAAATGCTTCTCCTTTCCATATGAAGCTCTGGCATTGGTACCACATGTCATATTGAGTAGTCTAAAGATGGGATGTTTACTTTAAGTACCTAGATTTAAATACTTATTAATGACAAGCTGAAAATAACAGGCTGTTGCTGTCCTGCTGTGTGTTTTCTGATTTATCCTTTCTGTTTTCCCAGTACCTTTTGAGTTTATTGCTTAGCTGAAGGAAGAATTGAGGACTGTCACAGCTTGAAGGAAAAACTTTAAAAAATGCCATGCTGTTCCATGACAGTGTTCATAAAGTCAGAAAACATGGGAGAAGCACAGTTGAGAGCTGAAGTGAATCACGAGGCCCAATCACGAGTGCACGGAACCATTTTCCTTCTGGAGGTGCTATGGATGCTCTCCATGACTCTGGTGCTCAGTACAGGAATTTACTTGCATCCCTCCCAGGGTATTTCTAACAAAGGAAGGGGGAATGATTTTTGAGTTCATTGTGACTTGTCATGAAGTCCAAAACTTGTAGAAGAATGAGAACTCCGGCTGTATCTATCTGTCCCAAGTACATTACGGATCCTACATGCAATGTGTACTTCCAGCATCTTCCACTCCATTAGGTGAAATAGGAGTCTGACCTTTTAGACTGAATTTTTATTTTCAGGGATGTTGTCACTACAGTCTGGTTAATAATGAGCAAGTATAAGGGCACAGATTTCAGAACACCACCACTGGTACTGACTTTGATCCAGTCCTCTCAAATGGCTGCTGTTGGATATAATGTAAGCTCAGTCACTCACAGCAAAAGAGACATTTGGGGTTTAGTCCCATCTATACAAAATATAAGTGCTCAGGGCATCTTCACATTGTAAAGGTTAAAAGCTTTTGGGGGCCTAATAATACATAGAGGTAGGGTTTGGTCCAAGATGAAAATTGCTGAGGCCTAAGAGTAGAAAAATTTGCCAAGATATCTGCAGTGGTTGTGCAACACTAGGAGTCTGGCAATATTGAAAGGTATGGATTGTGTTTGGGGATGTTTTTCCTTAAGAAAACAACTGCTTTGGGGGATTAAAAAAAATCCCCACCAACCAACAAACAAAAAAACCACAACAAAGCAAACACACCCCCCAAAAAATAGCTGACACAATTACGTTTACAGTTTTGGTGAACAAATTTTGAAATATTATATACTGTGTTTCAGAAGTACTGGAACTGGATTGGATATCATGCATCATTGAGGCTTGTTAAGAAAATATGTAGTAGTTTGTCTGATGACTGTTGTTTTTCTTTTGTTTCATTTCTTTCCTGAATTGTTGGAAACAGCAGCTGTTCATCAGAGTTCTCTGTGGAGGACTGAAGTCAGAGCTGCAAATCTGGGTTTTAGACTGGGAAGGGCAAGGGAAGAAAAGGTATAAGAGCATTTAATATAATGATCTCATCTCTTCTTTGTTTTTCAGTGGATGAATATATTGCCATTGCTAAAGAGAAGCATGGATACAATATGGAGCAGGTAACAACAATCTTCTGAATACTTACTTTATTTTAAAATATTTTCCAGCTTGTATTAAAACATGACTTCAAGTGACTGCCTAGAACTGCTTCTTCCCTTCTTTATTGACTGTGTTTTCTTCTCTCCTACTTGTCCCAAAACTGACTGTTCCTAGTAACACTAAGTTGTGCTCTGGGGATATGGAGTTCACCTGTAGTTTTATCTGGGAATATGGTGTTAGCTCCTAGTTTTACATGAAGAGTCAAAAAAACAAAACCAAAACCACTGTAATTTCTAACAGAGTCTGGCAATAAGTGTTATGCTTCCTCCTGCACACTTTCAGAACCCCTAAACAATTTTAAAAAGATTGGCTTGTCTTTGGACAGCTGCCTGATTGCATTGCAGTTTCCAGCTGACTGCTCCATCTCTTGCTTCATGGATGTCTTGGCAGTTATTAATGAGCTATTGAACCATCATATGCTTTTCTAAGGTGAACCAATATCTACAGTTATTTACCTTAAAACTGTGTTGCAAATCATTTTGCATTTCATAGATGAACACCTTGCCTGTCGGTGCAGTAATGGTGGGTGACTTTGCCAGCTGTCACTGACATTAGCCAGTACCTGTAGCCTTGGGATGGGAATCCTGATCTGAGGAGCAGATCTCCCCTTTACTCCCTGTGGTCTAGGATTGTGTACTAATCTTTCCTGTGTTAACTAACATTGATTTCAACACTTGTTGGGGAGATGAGTAGATCTGTGCCTGGGAAACTTTTCTGAATTCTCTGGAGTTTCCTTATGCACTGCTACTTGCCCGGAAAGGGAAGGCAGGGGATCTCATGACTTACTGAATTGTCAAATCACATACTGTCTCTACAAAGGGATTCTATGAAAACTTGAAAATTTATAAAATTGTTCAGGCAGAGCATAGAAACCAATGATTTGGATGGGCAAGGGCTTCTATTTAAATGATACTGCTGTCATCTTTGAGTCAGACTTTCGGTGGTTGATACTCATGCTCAAGAAGACTTCTTGCTGAACAAGAACATTGAAATTGAGATAGCCAGCAAAACCAGGAATGATCAGACTTGATAATTGTAGTTTCAAAGAGCAGAAAATAGCAATAAAAGGAACATGAGGGCTTCAAAAGGCTGTGAACTTAAAATGAACATAAAGGTGGCAACTCTCTTCAGCTGATATGGGTATACCCTAATATTGGATATTGTGGGTAATATTTACCAAGAGAGATGGTCTCAGAGTAATAGAAATGGGTTTCATTGTTTTAGTGGAGAAGTGATGTTTTAAGAGTATAGACTGATATAAAAGACTGATACAAATTAAGCTTGTGATTTAAAACAAAACAAAACAAACAAAAAACCCAACAAAAAAACCAACTGAATTCTTGTCGGTTGAAAAACTTAAATTTAGCTAGCAGAAATTTGCATTCATTCTAATGTTGGAAATACAGACCTCCCACTCATTCCTTGAAGTCTTTTTCTCTGTTTTCCTCTTCTCTGTGTACAGAAGTTGTAGGACTTGCCACACCAGGATGTAAAGTGGCTGAGCAACTTGTAAAAATTTTCTCATTCCTACTGTAGTACTCTCACATAATACTCTGGAGTCAAAAATGTTTCCCAGGTCCTTTGGGATTTCTTAGACAACTACACTAGGCACTTCCAGGAAATAACTGGAGAGGATCTATCTTCTATTGCTCTGGAAGGCATGTATTCATTTTGTATTATAGGGACAAGTGTCAAGGCTTTCAAATCAGGATGATTTGTTGTGTCACCAAGGGACACTCTGTCTTCAGCAGGTATCATCAGAGTTGCTGTTGGCTGAGTAACTGTGGACAAGCTGGAAGCCAGTCAGAGCTTGCTTTAGCAATTGGCCACTGTCTCTGGGCTTTGCTGGCCAAGGCAGCCCTCTCCCACACACACATCCCCCTGACAGCTGGTCTCTTTGGACCTCTGTCCAGGTGGCTTGTCTGACAGTCACTGCATGGAGATTCCCATTCTTCCACCTGTGCCTGCTGCCCAAAGCCTCCCTTTGCAGACTAAGACGTGCCAGTCTGTTGAAGGGAGTGATGAGCAGCTGGCAGGGTTCTGGGGTGTGTGCCAGCCCTCCTCTGCCCAGCGTTGTTCCCGTCCAGCCCAGCCAGCCACATCTGTGCCACGTGCAGCTCCCAGCTCTGTCTTTTCTGTCCCCTTCCTGTGGCCGAGTGCCCTGTTGGCTCTGCTGCCGTTGGATGATGGCTGGAGGCTCGGGGCTGTGCTGGTGGGAGTCTCTGCAGCTTTGCCAGCTGGAGGGCAGGCAAAGGACAGGCTCCTGCAGGCCAGTGAGCTCCGGCAAGGCAAGCCCACTTCAGCTGGTGGTGCAAACAGCTGTCGGTGGTTGTGCTGAGCTGTGGCAGTCTCAGGCTTTTGGAAGCACTACAGTAAGTCTGGCTGTGAGCCGTGTTTTCCTGCCAGCCTGTGTCAGACACCCCGGGACAAAGGAGTCTGGGAAAGCTATGTACTTACCCGTGTATGAGTGCAGAGTTCTTCTCGGGCAGCACGGGCTGGAGGAGGAATATTGCTCTGCTGCTAAAACAGGCCTGTAAGGAAAATCTTTTTGTTTACCTTTTGCTTTGTGTAAGCAGCTGCCCCCTCAGCCCTCGCTAGCATCTCAGTGGTATTTAATGCTACCCTACCCTCCTCCCAAAATGTCTTGCTCCTTGTTTTTCCCTTGCTTCCTCATGGGGATATTTGGTACAGCTTGTGTCTGAAGCTGAAAAGGGTGTCAGGAGAGAGAAAACTCAGTCCTTCATGACTGCAAAATAGTTCCTTTGGCCCCATGCTTGCCAGAGTGGCTGCATGGCTCCTGTGACATCTTGAGTGACTGATGCAACCAGGACTACTACTTGTTCTGCATGGTGGCAGAAGGGAGAAGAGGGTGTCTGGGAAGCACTGAGAGGCCAGTAGGGTCCGTGCAAGATCTTGGATATCACTAACATTTATATGCATGCTCTCTGCATAATCTTAGGGGCACAAGATCCCATAAAGGAACTGCTTTTTGCATAGCAAAGCACAGTGGGGAAACCCCAGATTTGGAGGGATTTTGTAACACTGAGCAACCAGGGTGAGACTACTAGAAGAGGGTAACTATGGCTGTGAAACCTGAGCTGAGTTTGCATATGATGAGCAGGTTACTCTTATGTTTTACTCAGCATGTTAGGGATTGCTTTCACTTCACAGCCATCCTGAAAGGCTGGTTTTTAGCTCTGTAGAGTCAGGCCTTCCCAAAATGACTTGCAGTGGTTGCTGGCATGCCAGAGGCAGTGATGTGTCATAGCACACAGGGGCTGTGCACCCCTGGGAGGGGGGGGCTGCATGTGAGTGCTCGGAGGCAGCAGGAGGAGAATGGTTTGCAGGTGCTGAAGTGCAGCACATGTACTTTGTCTTTGGAACTGAGAATGAGAGACTGCAGCAGTGAAATGAGGCATCTCTCAAGGGAACAAATGAGCAGCCCCCAAAATGAGTGAGATTTATTCTTCCTTTGGTCCAGGGACATTTTAGCAGCAAGTCAAGGTTGTGCAGGCTCCTTCTTCCAGTTCTTCTCTCATCCTCTAACCCTTTTACCCCTCCCCCTCAGAAAGAACCCCCTAAACAACCATAAGAAACCCCAGTCAACTAAACCATCCTTCTGATTGTCAGGAAATAGAGTTCAGCACTGACAAGAAACTGGATTTTTACCTAGACTTCTCAAGTCTTTGCTTAGCTTTCCTATGCATACCATGATGTGTAAAGCTGGAGTAATTTCTTCAGTTTTCTTCTCCCACCTTTCTGTTGCTGCTCTCTTTATTATGTGACTACCTGTGTGGTTTTGATAAACTTCAGATTGATCTTCACAGCCTAGGTAGGGGTCAGATTCCAGGTTTCTCAGAAAAGCATCTGATGTAGCTGTGAATTAAAATTATACCTGCTGTGTTGCCTGAGAAAAATGTTGTAGCTCTCCCTCTCCATTTTCCAGTCATGTTTCTTTTTACAATTATTTTCAATTACAATTGTCCCCTTGGTGTCTGTGTTATTTCTAGGCCCTTGGGATGCTGTTTTGGCACAAGCACAACATTGAGAAGTCTTTGGCAGATCTGCCAAACTTTACTCCATTCCCAGATGAGTGGACAGTGGAAGACAAGGTCTTGTTTGAACAGGCCTTCAGTTTCCATGGGAAAACTTTTCACAGGATCCAGCAGATGGTAAGTGGTGTCACAGGAGTGGAAAAGCAGAACAGGCAGTTGGACTGTCATCTTCAGTGCTGATTGTGCTGAATGCATGTGTAATGCTCTTGGGGGAGGCCAGAGGAGATGTTAGAGGGAAAATACTGCCATGAATAGAAAGAAATAATATTGTTTCCAGAGTCTCCTAGAAATGTTTTCCTTAAGTGCTTTACTGGTTCAGGATAGACTTTGACTGTACAATTTTTTTGGTTGGAAATTACAGTTTTCAGTCCCCTGTGTGCCATGATAGTGTTTGTCTCAGCTGGAGTTCAGGCATGGTCTATACACACGTGCCCACACACACACAATAAAGATCATCTCTGTGCAAAGTTGATCTCCTTTCTTACAGCCTGCTTTTTAGGAATTAATTTTATTTAACTATGAAGTCTGTGCTTAATGTGATTTGGGACCATCAGCAGATGCTGTGGTGGAGGTTTATACATCATTGCAAGCATTCAGTCCTTTGATTTTGGTTGCTGTTGATATTGTTTTAAACTGTAATTGAAAACTTCAGGGGTAGATTTCTGCCTGAAAGGTAGGTGCTAGGGGAGTGTGCAGTTTTCTTTTGAAAGAGGGAGAGGATGGGATGTAAAAAACTTTTATTAATTGTATCTTGAGAGTGTCTTCAAATTTATCACCTGGGTGGGGAACCAGACTTTTTTCTTTGGTCTCATTCGATAAAGTGCCTCCCTCTCAAGTGTTCCAGCAGGATCCAGTTACATTGACTGTGACCCTCTGAAGTGAGCATAGGCTGTTGCAGTCTGTCTGTTCAACCTCTTTAAAAGCACATGTGAAGGTCTGTGTTGCTGATCCTGCTGAAAAGTGAAAGCTGACTTGGCCTTCCACGGATGAAGGAAAACCACCAGATCCCTTTTCAAAAGGAAAGAGCAGGAAGAGGCTCATTCTCCTCATGTCCTCCTTGAATGTTCCTTCACTGATGTCCATTTCCAAATGTTCTTGGAGTCCTAGGGTCTCCCACTCCCTTCGGTCAGGTGACAGGGCTTGCACAAACTGTGGGCAGTCTGGACTTGTGGAACTCTTGAAGCGTGAAGCTTTGTTATTCCTCTGTTTTTATATAGGGCGGAAAAAAGGGGGAGGGGAATGTCCTGGGGAAAAAAAAGAGGACATAAAGCCCATCCTGTTGCTTGGTTAAATGCTAAAGCAAGAAATTCTCCATTCAGTTTATGTGCAGGAGTATGGCTCTGTCCCTCAGTGAAGTGCATTCCAACACAGGGATGCCAAGCTAATGCACTGTTCCCTAGCTAATGATACTTTTTTACTGTTGCTCCCAGGAAAGCCATCCTGCATGAAAGAAATTAAATGGCAAGAAGCTTTGTGTTTAGCAGGGGACAGGAATCAATGACTCGGGAGCATGTTAGTAGTTGGTTTATATATGCTGCCCCATTAACACCCATGCAGTTTGGAACTGAGGGGAGAAATCATCAAAGCCAGAGAATGAAGAGCAAGTTACGTTATTTACCGAAGCTAGTTCTGATATTTTGGCACTCTTAGCACGGATTTGTAGCCAAGTGGATGTTTGTCAGGAACAGCCTTGTCCCTGAGTTTGTTCTGTGGAACTCTTAATTTCAGCATACCAGCCTGTTGCGTGGCTATTGGCAACACAACATCGACACAGCACCTGTGCTTTGCCAGCACAGATGGATTTCTGTGTGCAGCTGTGGGCCAGAGTGGTAGATCCACTATTAGAACCTAAAGTCAATCTGCAGTTTGAGAACCAGGCTTATCTCAAGTGAAGACTTAAACTGCAGTATCTGAATAAGAGAGATCTGGCTCTTGCTCACAGTTTTGTTTCAAGCCCCACCCGTTCTGCCCTCCAAGCTGAATCAGACACTTAACTAAAACATGTTTTATTCAGCAAGAAAGGCTGGACTTTTACCTTTTAAAAGTCCTGTGTAAGAACATCCATGCAGAGTGTTTCAGAAGTAGAGAATTAGTTGTAATGTAGTTTTATGCTTTTTGGAGGCAGACCTTTCATTCATAGCTACAGGGTAATGGTATTAGTATAAAAGGCCCAAAAAAATTAATTCTGAGACTTGTGTTTTTCTGTATTGTAAGTTCACCATACAGTAACATTTCACCTTTTGAAAACATCCTTTGTTGATGCCTTTGAATAGACTTCATCGTGTGAATGGTGTGAATAAACCTATTTAACCAAACATCAAAGATGTGCTTGGGATGGTGCCTGCAATTCAGCAGTTCCTGCAGTTGTTTACGCGTGTCTGTGTCGGCTTTTAAAACTGTTATCTCAGTTTCAAGGCCTCATTGTGGATATGCTCTTGCTCTGTTCCTCTACTCTGAAGGGAACCAGCTACGTGGCTGGTGAGTGGAGGCTTGCTGAGATACTCTTCAGAGATTTTGATGTCCTGAATAGTAGGCACTAACCTGAAACACTCTGCCATTGCTCATTTTTGGAAAGGCTGCAGAACTGCCTTGCTTGAGCCTTTGAGACAATCCAATGTAGAGAGATCAGATGTTCCTTGAGAAAACCAGACCAATTGTATATGAACTCCTGGGAATACTTTACATATAAACATATAAAAGGATACATGTTTAATTTACAGCTTCCTGACAAATCAATAGCCAGCCTGGTGAAATTTTACTACTCCTGGAAGAAGACAAGGACTAAAACTAGTGTGATGGACCGTCATGCTCGTAAACAAAAAAGGGAACGTGAGGAAAGGTAGGTTTGCAAGCAGAAAGGCTGTGTATTGCCGCACACTGGTTTCTTTAGACTATCCCAGAGATTCCTGTTAGCTTGTAAGAAACTAGATGGAGGATTTTCCCCAAAACATTTCCTGGTACCACACCTTTCCCCACCCCTCTTCCCTGCTGTGCATGTTTTGCTTTGCTTAAAGCCAGAAGGAATCTGTTGGCAATTGGGTGTGCTCCCTTTTTCAATATTGTGCGATTCCTGCTTGCCCTGTAATGCACTGGTTACCATCCCATTCTAGAACCTTTTCTCTGATACTGCGTGAGGGTGGAGAAAATGAAATTAAAACTGTTTACAGTCTGATTGGCACTGTAGTCAGCAGAGCCAGAAAAGCTGATAAGCAGGATGGTAAAAGGAAGTAATGAAAGAGCTAGAAATCTGCCTTTATTTCCTCTCTGTGATGCTCAGCAGAGTGAGAATGTGCACCTGATACTGGGAACAGGCTCCAGTGCAGGACCTCTCTCCTGTGTGTGTATGCACACAGACCCTCCCCTGCCTCTTAGAAAACTGTGACCAGTGTAAGGCTGTCAGGCCAAGCTGTTCCCTAAGAAAGGTGAAGTTAAGGCTCTGTTTTTGAGTGACTGAGAAGAGGGTAGCAGAGGGCAACTCAGGATGAGCTCTCTGGCAGAGGTATCCCAAGGAGTGCTGGGTGCATTGGGATCTGAGTGAGGCTGGTGGTTTTCGGAGGTCACTAGCTACTGAGGTTTAGCAGATGAACTTGACCCCTGCTTTTTCTGCAAGTTCACCCTCCTGGATAACCATGGAAGCCCTTGAAGGTAAAGCAGCCAGTGGCCTTGTGTGTATTGCTATAAATATCTGTACAGTTGGAACTGCCACTCGGTGACTTTGCCTAGTTCTGGAGCTGACAGAGCCTCAGAAATGCAGAGACCTCACGTGTCTGTGGGGAAAGTAACCCCTCTGAACAGCAGCAACTCCATCTGCTTGATGCAAGTGCCTTCTCAACCTGCTCTAAAATGCAGTTAATGTCTTTGCAGACCAAACTTGAGTTGTTCCTGGCTTTGGAAGACTTCTAATATAATAGGGCACAATTCTGCAAAAGTTTTTCCCTCAAAGGAGTTGCTGCACTTCCCAAGGAGCTCTTTGCTGGCTCCAGTGCATATGAGCAAGCTCTGTTTGGGAAGGGGGAAGAAACGTGTTTCTAGGGTTGAGCTGTTCTACACCAATGACTCACTCAACCTCTCCCATCTCTCCATTAGGTCAACAATACTTACTTAACAGGCAGGGCCAGGGAGAATACTGCCAGCCAACTTGTCCAGTATTTGGTTGACTTTCTTTGACTTGAGTCTCTTTTTCCACTCTGTTCCTTTCTTTTCTCTGCAAAGGCTGTCTATTTTTCTTCTCCCCATCCTGATGGGGTTTATTTATTTATTTATTTTGGTTTGGTTTGGTTTTAGTTTTAGTTTTCCTACTAATTTATGGGGGGCATGGAATCTTTTATAAGGAGTATTTGTTTGTGTCATACTATGTAATTTTGGGGTCTTTTCATACTACCTCCTCTGTTTTTGTTCTGTGCTCATAAATGAAATTACTGCAATTTGGAAATGCACCTCTCAGGTACCTATGCCTGTTTGGTAGGAAAAGCAGCACCTCAGACCATCTGGTGATTGGGAAAGAACTGTATGGGCTGTCATGTGCTGCAATTTTGTAACCTTTGAGGAAAGCAGCTGGATTGGAAATGCATATTTGGTTTACATCTGTAGCAAGCTAAGCACAAGACCATCAACTTGATTTTTGATTTCCATTCTTCCCCTCCATTACATAAAATAGTCAAACCCTACACCCGCAAAGGAGTTGTCAGTGCAGCTGTGTGGGGTGTGGAATCCACACTCGGTGAGTTCAGGGTGCCTGGATTTTCAGGTTGTACTGTGCCATTCGGTGCTGGCAGAACTGCAGAAGTACTCTTTGGTTATAGTGATCAGTGTCTAAAACTGCAGAAATGAGTGGGTGGGTTTTGGTCTAGCTCATGTCTAGAGAACATGCTAGAATACAGGATCAAACTATCAGCACAGCAAAGGCTGTGGGACTTGACTGTTGTAGAAAGGCTGAAATCTGAACCTAGGTGAGAACACAAGGAAGTTCTTTCAGAGATAGGGTTAAGAGAAGAGGCAGTCTGAGGTATCTCACTCAAATACCTCTGTATCTCTTTTGTGGCTAGGCAGGGAAATTCCCCAACTCCTCAGGTTGTTGCTAAAATAACTCCCAGTGCATTTAGAACTAGGTTTTCAGTAGCTGTTCTTAGTAGTGTGTGAGGGGCTTTGCGTGTTCAGCTCTGGGAGGGGATGCTTGGGAGTTTATTCCCTGGAATTGTGATTACTCAGACTAAATGCCCTGTGAATCAGCTGGTGAGCCAGGCAGCTTGGGAGAGCAGAAGTGGCTTGAATAAGTGACTGCTCTTGTGGAGAGGGATGCCAGCCCAAGCCACCTGGCAGTCCGTTCCTCCTTGAGATGTGGCTGCAGCAGGGAGCCAGCCACGAGCAGTACCCTGTTGGCTCCAGCACTGTAGTACAGCTCTGCCCTGCACTGAAGCTGTGGCACACCTGCACCAACTGATGGTTCCTCAGCCCAGGCTATAAAGTTTGACTTGACAAAATAGGTTTATTTTTTTGATTAAAAAAAAAAAAAAGTAAAAAGCTTGGATTAGATCAGCTTATTTCTTCTGTTTCTGGGCATCATCTCAAATGGTGCAATTAACTTTAGTTGTGTACAGTACAAAAATTCTAAATGGTGGAAATACATTTGATTTAATGTCTGATTAAAATTCCAATGAAGCTAAACTGGACAGGTGTGCCAGGGTCACTTTCAATATGGCCCCAATTTCATGCCTATTATTATTCTGTAACTGATAGTCTTTTTCTTTTCCAAGGGAAAATAAAATGTAAAGCTGTCACTGAAGAAAAAACAAAACAACCAAACATTTTTTATGCTTGTTCTTGAGGGAGCTCATCTTGTGCATGTCTGTTTTGCAAAATGTTAAGGAGTTCTATGAAATCCAAGTTTTAGCTACTTGCTGTATTTCTCAGTCTTCTTTCTGTCAGTTTGCCTAAAGTTAAAATGCTCAGTGTCCCGTGTTCTTTAAAAGATAACTTGTGGAATTAATTTCATATCTCTGTGCAGACTTACTTTGCCCAAGTACACTACTGAGAAGTTATCCTGTATGTACTATCTTCACAGTTAAGAATTTATTGACTTAAACCAAAGCCAAAGAAACCCAAAGATACCTGCAACCCTCTAAAAAACCCCACATCCTGGGAATAAAACTAAGGAAAGCTACTGGACTTGATATTGCATCCATGCATTTGTTTTAGCATGCTATTTATAGAAAAAGAGAGTCTCACAAACTAATACAGTACTGTTTGCTTTTATCTTCCAGTGAGGATGAAATGGAGGAAGCAAATGGAAATAACCCAATTGACATTGAAGTTGAACAAAACAAGGAGAGCAAAAAGGAGGTATAATTCTTTTTCTTATTTCTGTACAAATGAAAGTGTTTACTTACTAGCTACTTCATGTAGAAGCTGACAGTATGTAATTTTCTTTTTGTGCTTTGTATAGTTGTCATACAAGAAAAGAATTGTCTTCAGAATTATTCTTAGATCAAGACAAGTTTAGATAAGTTATTATGGATGGAACTGGGAAAATTTCAGACTTTACCGTCCCATGATTATGTAGTCTGTGATTGTTTCCAGTCTCTTTGATTCTCTCTTTGGGTGTGTTAGCTTAAACCACCTTCAGTGATGGTTTAAATCAATCTAACTGCGTGGAGATGGAGTAGAAGCACATCTCCCCATTAAGATGGCTTGGAAGGGGAGAAGACAGCCTTTTGTTCTAGGTAGACCATCAAGAGCGTGTTTATCTACAGCTTAGATTCTGAGGTAAATTCCTGATGTACTGAAATTCCCAGCAGTAGTTCTGAGGATTTCAGTTGCACCAGGATTGCAACTCCATTGGTGAAAAGGAGGTGTTTTTTGTAACCAGTTCATTTTGTGTGGCAGAGGGGCCTTTATCTGTTATGTGCAGAATATTTTGTCTACTTGAAGTGCAGTACTTGCATCTCACTTAAAATGAAGCAGTTGAAGTGGGCATAGAGTTCTGGATGAAAATAGCCACACAGATATAACAGTTTTGAAAACCTAGTCTGTGATGCTTAACCAGGAAGCATATATTTCATGTCTGTAACCTGCAGGTTATCTGCTACTAAATGAAAGCACCTTGCTTTTCAGCTGCAGCGTGGGTTGTATGCGTGAGTGAGAAAGATGCTTACCCTAAGGCCATCTCTCCTTGAAGTAGTTCCCTTTCCTGATTTCTTGTAGCCTAATTTCTCTCCCACGGACATTCTATTTCCTTTTTTAAATTCCTTTAAAGGTTATATGTCGGGAAAATCCACTAGAAATATTTAAAAAGCTGATCTAACTGAGGCAAAAACAAAGTCCTAGAGCAGCTGTTTTGTCAGCCACTGTCAGAGAGATTAATTTCTCCAACAAATTATTTTTAATGGAAATAACTGAAAAATTGCAACATTCCCATCTGTTCTTTGCCTGTGCCAGGGTGCTCTCTAGACTTTCCAGAAAAGCCTAACTGTTGCTTCCACTGAAAGGGCCAGCACCCTTGATGTCTGTCTAGAAGCAGAGTGGATGTGAAGCCATTTGCATTCATCCTTACAAGAAACTGCTGAAGCTTCAGCAACAGCCAAAGAGGAAGGGTTCTCACTTGGCTAAGTTGCAGCTGCATACTGCAACTCTCCAGTGTCTTGTAAATAATAGTGTTGTCCTATTTCCCAATATTTTAATAAATTTTCAAGTTTAGATTTCTTTGTAAGCTCTTCGAAAGCTTGCATCTGTAAAAGAGCTCCCTTCAATCCCCCCCCCTGTTATTGCTTCCTTCCCTACCAATGCTGACATGCCCTGAATTTGCTGCAGAAGAGGGAAAGGTAGTTCTTTGCCAACTTTCTGTTGTAAGACCAAACCAGATCAGATGTCTAATAGTTGCCATCAAGGCATTTTTGTAGAAAATATTGTGTGGGAGGAGGCTGTGTGCCCTCCCTGTCACACTGATGCAGGCCATGGCACTCCTGCTGAGCTGAAACTCGTGCAGCATGTGCAGTCTGGCTGTGTGTGCAGTGTCAGGCAGCCTGGTGGGGGCTCTTCTGGTCAGGGGTTGTACTGGAGGGCAAAATGAAGCCAACAGCTTTCACAGCCTGTTAAGAGTTTAGCTGAGGTTGTTTAGCCTGGAGAAGAGGAAGCCTGTGGGAGACCTTATCACTCTCTACAACTACCTGAAAGGAGGTTGTAGCAGGACGGGGGTTGGCCTCTTCTCCCAGGCAACTAATGACAGGACAAGAGGGCATGGCCTTAAGCTGTGCCAGGGGAGGTTCAGGCTGGACATCAGGAAGAATTTTTTCACTGAAAGGGTTGTTAAGCGTTGAAATGGGTTGCCCAGGGAGGTAGTGGAGTCACCAGCCCTGGAGGTGTTGGAGAAACGAGTGAATGTGGCTCGTAGTGTTATGGTTTAGTTGTCATGGTAGTGTTCGGTCAGAGGTTTGACTTGAAGATCCTGGAGGTCTTTTCCAACTTTTCCAACAATCTTTCCAACAATGATTTTATGATTCTGATTTTACAATACCTGCACCTGGGGCTGATGGAAATGCCTTGAGAGAGAGCAGGTATCCAGGAGGGGGCAATAAGGTCGTTCTTGGTCACTGTGTTTCTTTTAATGACATGGTCAGATGTGCAGGGCTGGTGATGTGTCAGCAGCTCAGGACTCTTACCGTAAAGAACCTCCTTGTCCCAACGGCTCAGAGGTGTTTTTTGGGTCTCTGAGACATGTTGGTTACTATATGACTTGCCCAGTAATACTGGGATTTCTCAGAGTATCTGAAATCTCTCATCTCTTTCCTCTTTTGGGGATCACTGGAGGAGGAATCTTCCCTTTTTACTTTCAGTGTTAGTGCAACTGTTCGGATTTCCTCAGATAGTAACTCTGTAATACTGAGGTCATGACCTAGAACTGCTTTCTCCATATCTTCCCTGTTCCTGGAAATGCCTCCCATTTCATCCTCTGCTTTTACATGGCTTGAGATAGCTTGGTCTTTTCTTCTCCCAGAGTGAAATCTGAGGAAGGGAACTTTGTATTAAGGGGTTTGTAAGACTGAAGTGCACTGGATAGCAGTGGCAATACCTAAATAAACAGAGGAGCACTGTTAAATCCCTGCATTTTAATTCTTTCTGGTTTTCATTACTTTATTTAATTCTAAAGAGGGGTGTGTGTGACCAGGAAAGCAAGAGTTTCCAAGAAAGAGTAGATATTCAAATTTTTGCTGGATCCTAGAGGCATTTGGAGCCATCAAAAACTGTTCTGCTGGAGCTCTGGCTTCTTGTCCCCAACACAAAAGAGTTTTGCATTTTTTGAACTGTGTAAAACAGTCATTTAAAAATGCTTTCATTTTTCCTTAATGTTGAGGCTTCTAGGGTGTTTGCACTGTGGGAATTGCATGTTGGTCAACCTACAACCTGAACCTGTAGTGAGTTATTGCTGTGTGGTCCTGTGAAATTGTGTATGCAAATGAAATAGGAGTAGATCTGAAATGCCTATCCATGTTGAATAATTTACCTGGCTCAGTTATCAAAGTGCTCACTTCTGAAGCAGGGTACAGAGCTTACCTCGCTCGTAGATAAACCACTTTGCTTTCCCCTGCTCACCACTCCCTTCTGCAAAAAGAAACAGGAGTATCCATCCTGCCATAGCAATAGTTACCTCTTGCTTCTGGGCTTGCCTTTGGCATTGTATCTCATGGAATACTTTGCACTAATCGATGGAACAAGAAGGTTGAGAACAGGCAATTGTCCACATTACTGCTGTTATGTGGCTCTGGCTGTTGTGCCCATGAAGAGGGTGCAAGCTTTTGTCTGCTGACATCTGTGGAGGAGCCCTCTGGACTTCGGGAGTCAGAACCTCATGCTTACATGGGGTTGGTCCTCAGCCTTGTGTGGTTTCAAATGTTAACATTTAATGTTCACTAATGAGCAAATGTCACAAACTCTGTAGAAACTGCACGTAGCTGCAAATTAGGAGGGGAACAATAGCTCTAAATGAAGCCAATGTGTTTAAAGCTGGCAGTGATCAAGTAGAGTATTCAGCCTCCCTTCTCTGCTTTTTCTTTCCCTGCCACCCTTCTTCTGTTCTGTGTTCTTGGCCAGGCTCCAGTCACTGGGTAGTAAATCTTAGTTATGAGTTGCATGTTGAAAATAACTTCTGGAAGAAATGGTTTTGGTTTTTAGAATCAGATGTGCTCTTGAAGGATGTGTAGTGTAGTGTTCTGGCTAATCTCTCTGTTAGAGGTGTGTGCTAAATTCTTTGCTTTAAATGTAAGGGATAAAAATAATAAGTGGTCTGTGAAATACTTGTTTTTCCAGAAGAGACTTAAATTTTATTTTAGGCAAAACTGCATCAGTTTAATGGAACAGTTGATATACAAGTGCTATGCAAGAAAACTTGTCTTCCAATGAATGGTGTAACAATCTAAGAATTGCTCTGTAGTCATCTCACTCCTTTATCCTTTGCCTTTAAATAAATTTGATTTATTCCTTTTCCTGTCTGACTTGTAATAATACAAATCTCGGTAAACTGTTCTAGTTGTGTTCTTCCCCTGTCTGCAAACTCTACTTTGTTTCATTCTGGAGTTCAGTTAAAATGGTATCTTCAGGCCTGGTGATGAAAGCAAAAAGAGAGGTTTTGGAGGTTTCAAAATAAGGAGAACATTTAACTGCTGCAAAATTGTGCATCTGCCTCCCAAAATGAGAATGGGCAGAGATGACAATCAGTATCTCTGTAAATACTGAAAGCTGCCTAGAAGAAAGGAGAGATTTGTACAAGACAGTGTTTGTATGACACGCCACTTAAAGCAAAAAATGTCTTCCTGTCTGCAAAGTAGCTTTGTTGTTCTCCAGTCTTTGATGGCTAAAAGTCACAGAATCATAGGATGGTTTGAGCTGGAAGGGACCTTTAAAGATCATCTAGTTTTATAAAATGACTGCTCTCTGCCAGGTGCCACCTGCTGAAACTGTCCCTCAGGTGAAGAAGGAGAAGCACAGTACGCAGGCCAAAAACAGAGCAAAGAGGAAACCTCCCAAAGGAATGTTCCTTTCCCAGGAAGATGTGGAGGCTGTTTCTGCCAATGCAACAGCTGCTACCACTGTACTCAGACAACTGGACATGGAATTAGTCTCAATCAAACGACAGGTATGGATTGGGGTATGGATGGGCTGGTTTTGGTGGTAAGGCCTGTTTCAGTCTGTGAAGCTGGCAGGAATTTGTGGCTTGGCAGTGATGATGTGTATTGTTATGTGGCTTAGTTGACAAGCTGCTAGTTCTGTGCTCTGAACTAATGCAGCCCTGGGTTTTACATCTCATGTTGTAGTTCTTTAGGCCAACCTATTTTATACCTAAAAGCAAGGAGAAGTTCACAGCGGGGACTCGAAGGAACACTTGTTGGCACTTGCTGTTTCTTGCAGTTCAGAGTTCCTTTGGTTTTAACTGTGAACTTTCCTCAGGTGACATTAGTTTCAGCAGTATCCGATTTCCATCTGCAGCAGCTGGTTTCCTTTGCTTTTTCATATGGTACTTTTAGAAGAGGCAGATATGGTTTAGTCTTTCTTAAACAGGCATCATACAAACTTTCCTGTATACCTTTTGCTTCCCTCATGGATCTGCCTTTTAAACAAATGTTTTTCAAATATCTGTGATTAAAGACAGGTTTACTACATGAGTATGTTGCCTAGATCTGAGCATTTTTACTCTTTCTAAAGCAGAGATCTGTCTCAAGCTCTTTATTAAACTTTATAGAACTGGTATTTTGGCCTGAAGCCTTTTTTTGGCACTCTGGGAGAAGTGAAACTCTCTAGCAGTCTTTGATTCATTACTTGCTGCAAACGGGGTCTTTCTTCTCATACTGGTCTTTATACAGACCTCAAAGTTGGGGCAGTTCGTGCTCCAAATAACTTGCAAACAGCAGAGAATAAATTAAATGGGATCTCCTGATTCACCAGCTACTCCTGCTTTCCACACACTTCCTTTTGGAAAGGCTGAGTTTGTGGGGTTCCTGCTGAGGCTGCTAGAAAAAAGGCTTGTCCAAAGATATGTTTTAATCCTTTTTAAAGGAATGAAACTTTCTTTTCAGATTCAGAATATCAAACAGACAAACAGCGCGCTCAAAGAAAAACTTGAAGGTGGTATAGAACAATACAGACTTCCAGAGGTAAGATTGTTTTCTGACCCTTGTTTATTGTGAAGATAAATGCTAATCTGTGTTTACATACCATGGCTAGTGGTTTCCAGTAAAGTAGGACCAATGTCCTGTTGGTTGTCAATGTGACTCAGGTCCTTTACCATATTCACTGATGTGTAATGGAAATGGGAGATGAGAAGAAAGTAAGAAGCAGTGTTTAAATTGAAACTTGTGAAAGTTGCTTCTAACAGAAGTACAGGTATCCCAGATAGATCATGATTTGTCAGTGCTATATCTATATGCCCTTGTGAGAGAGGTAGTTGCTTTGCTCTAAATGCTGAGAAATGTGGAAGAGGATATTAACGGCCCATCTTTCTTTGGGCACTTGGGGCTTTCTCTGTGTTCCCTCCAATGCTGGTACCTCATGCTGGAAGTAATTTGACCCAGATTACAGAAGGTGTCTGTGATAAAAACAAGTAGGTGCTTTGGAAGAGTGTGGCTCTTAGTTATCTGCTCAGACCCTTCCCTATCTTCTTTTGTTACCATGACTTACAGGCACAGTGTATGTCACAGTTAACTGAATGGATGCCATATGCAGTTCTTTATGCTGAAAATGTCATTCCTACTAAAGGAATTATATACTTTGACTAACAATTCTTTTTTGCACTTTTGAGGGGTTTTTAAGAGCTCAGATACAAGTGAAGGTACATAAATGAAGTTACCTAATTTTTATTTTTTTTTTTTTTTTTACTGTCTAGGTCGTCCAGAAATTTAATGCACGTTGGACCACAGATGAGCAGCTTCTTGCTGTGCAAGGTATGGCACTGCAAGTTTTTTTGTACTTCAATTGTTGATGGTCAAAACTTTGCTGTATTTCAGGGCTGAGTTTCCTTTCAATGGCTAATGAAGGATTTTGACATTGCTGTGTACTAATGCACCAAGAATGTATTTGAACAAGGCAAAAATATTCCCCCTTCCCCTCCCTGGGCAGTATAAATTTCATCATATGAATATTTGCAAATAATGTCTGCTTGTCTAAGCTTTCAGAAAATGAAACTCTGCTGGAATCACTGCTATGCTGTCTTCTTGTGTAACTTTTCAAGCAGTACAGGCAGATTTACACAGGTCTTGTAGATTTGACTCTACCCATCTTTTACTAAACCTTTATTTTCTTCTCTTCTCCAGGGCTGGTCTTAGCTGTGTCTCTTGCCCCATTTAGACTTCTTTTTTCCTGGATTAATCTGAAAAAGGCTTGAAACCTTGACAGAAGGTTCAGCTTTGGATCCTTATGCTGTGACTTGAGCCTGATTTGTGATCTTAGTGGAAATAACACATTGCTTTTGGTTTTCTTTTTGTCGCTTCCAGCAATCAGAAAATATGGCCGAGACTTTCAGGCAATCTCTGATGTGATTGGAAACAAATCTGTGGTGCAAGTGAAAAACTTTTTTGTAAATTATCGACGTCGTTTCAACATAGATGAAGTCCTACAGGAGTGGGAGGCAGAGCACGGCAAAGAGGAGACAAATGGAACCAATAGCCAGAAGCCTGTAAAATCCCCTGATAATTCCACTAAGATGTCTGAAGAGGAAGATGAGGTAAATCCAGTTTAAAAGTAACATAAAATTCCTGATCTGAGCTCAGTTCGGATAGATGTGTGTGTATATATATATACACATATATACACATACAGTCTTTGCAAATTTTTTACAGTCTTCAATCTGAGCATATTTCACTTCCTCTGGATATACACATTCCAGTACTGATTTTGGGAATTGGGAATTCCAGGCATGTACGAAAGCAGAAAGAGAACAGTTGGTTTGCAGCCCTCTGACAGTATCTGTATCTCATCAGAACAAGGAGATTTTAATGCCTCTTGCTGCTGAAACCCCATACATCTTTATCTCACTTGGATGTTTTCCCTGCACTCAGTTCTCCCAACTGTTCTAGGTTTGGCTTTGTGGGACCCTACAGTCTTCTGAGCCAAAACTTGCTCTTTCATTTTTTATGATTGAGTGGCTTCACTCGAGGGAAGGGAAGAAACCTATAAACAAGATGAGTGTGTGAAACTCTTCACTCTGGAATTACCTAAAGACAAAGTTTCCATGATTTTTACGACAGTTTCTGTGAAGACAGACATTTTAGAAACAGCATCTCCGTGATGGATCTTCATGGAGTTAACACTTCTCCAAAGGCCATGTATGCTTAAAGTTAACTAAGGGACTGTAGAATGTTTAAATATGAAAGTGAGTTACAAAAATGTAGTATCAACACGATCTTGCAAAGAAAAACCCCAGTAGAGGCTTGTGTGTTAAAAATGTCAAGGACTTCCTTTGGCCTAATTTGTAAGACAACTTGGTGCACAAGCCATGTCTCTTAAATGCAAGCACAGTCAAAAACATAGGGCGAATTTGGGAGTAAAGACTTCTCAGAGTACTGTATATCTTTGTTGGTCTGATTAAGGGTGGGTCACCCATACCTTGTCCTTCAGACATTCAAAAAGCAGAACTCCACTGCTTCACAAATCCTAATAACATGTAATTCAAAGATGCTTATATTTGGGAACTAGATCCAAAGGTAAATAAAATCAAACTCAGAAAACTCGACTTCTCAGGAGGGTGTGAGTGAAATTGTCCCATTCTTCCAGAATTGAGAGGTAGAGCCACCAATTTGAAAGATAGATGGCTCATGTCACTGCCTTTTCCTGTCATCAGTAGAGTTGTATCTGTTGGCAATGCAGAGCTTTTCTTCTCTGCGCCCTCTGAGATTCTCCCTAGCTTCAAATACACCCTTGTTCCTGACAGTTAAGGTCAAAACAGGTGAGTCTTGCCTGACATAAGAAAAAATGGCTGCAGCAGGAACTGGAGTGGGCTGATGTGGCCAAGTGTGAGGGTACTGGAGCAGTGAGGATCCCAAAAGAGTTAGCAGAGGAGGAGCAGGGAGAGTGGAGGCATGATGGCAAGGTCTGGTAAAATTACTGCTAGAGCAGCTGTTGGGATCCCCGAAACTAGTGATGGAAAGTGCCCAGTCTGGAGCAGAACAAGTGCTGAGTGGTGGGAACCAGACCAAAACAACAGTCTGGTGGAAATGGTTGCAAAGCCTGGAGAAACAGCAGCTGTTGTGAAAGTCAGGCAGCTCAGTGCCCTGCAATACTGTGGGGATGAGGGCAGAGCCTGCCTGCACCAGGCTGACACAGACGGGAGCTAGGCAGGGTGGCAGTGAGCTGCCAGCTGTGGCAGACCACATACGCCTAGCCCCGTGTGGCTTGTGGGTCTTGATGAGGCCTGTTCTGGACAGTAGGAGAACTTACATGTCATGACTGGCAGCATAGAGGGGATTTTAACTACCAAACCTGCAGTTGTTTATAAAAACACATACGGAAGTGTCCCGGTTTGAGGGACACAAAGCTGTCCCACAGTGGATATCTAGTGGCCACCATGCTCTCTGAGCACATCAAACCTTGCCTCTCAGACTGGCTATAAATGCAGTGCTCATACCTTCAGAAATAACATAAGCACTGTGCTGACTGGGTGCCTGTCTCAGCAGTTCCAGGGGCAAGGTGATATGTCATTGGGATTATCCCATAAGTGATCTGTGTGGCCTAGGAGCAGGTTTCCCAGTCCCTCCTGAGCTGCACAGTACTGCATGGCTGATGCCTGCTCCTGAGGGCACTTACACAGGTGGCATCTGGTCAAGTCAGGGGGAATTTGCAGCAGCCAGGAGAAGACTTTGCTGGCCTAACACTGAAGTCCCTTGGGTGCTTTCTCCCCTGGCATGCCTTAGCTGTCTGGCCACCAGCCTGGTGAAAGCTTCATCAGGGCTCTGGGCTTTTCCATAGCAAGTGGCTACAGTTCCCTATTTTTGAAGGAGGAAGGTGAGACTACTGATTATAAAGCAGCTGCAACTCCAGTGTTAATTCCTGTACGTTTAAATTCCCAACAACAAATCCCAGTGTGCCTCAAAACAGGGAAAGCTGCTGCAATTCTTCCTATTTGCCAGGGTTGTCTGTTTAGTCGCTTTTAGTACCGTGGATGTGAGGTGAAGTTTGGAGATGCAAGAAAGCCTATTGTGTATTCATTTTAAACTAAACATCTCCTTTTTCTCCCCCCTTTCCCCTTCCCTCCAGGCTACTTCTGTTCTTGATGTCAGATATGCATCTGCTTCGTGAGAAGGTGCTGTAGCCTAGAACAATTTGTGTTGACTACTGTGTTATCCAGGATATCAGGTATTAGCAAACCTCAGACAGCCATCTGCATCATATCTGTGGACAAGCAGCTATTACCAAAAAAAAGGCAAACGCTTCCAGTCCTGTGCTACATCTGCCTTAATCTCCCCTCATTCCTCCATACTGCCTCCACTTTCTTTCAAAAGCACCCAGGTAGCTCAGCTCTCCATTTCATCAACATCATGCTTAAGCATGGGGACTTCTAGAACCAGTAACACCTATAAATTTTTGACCAACCTGCAAAACAAGGAGCTCCTTAGCAGCCCCACAGTAACTCTACACATTAGGAGTTCTTATAATACTTGGTCCATAGGGTATAAGTATGTATTGCTGCATGGCCTTGTGGTCTCCGCTTCCTGTGTATTCTTACGATGACACTATTGTTAGTGAGCTTTCTATAAAGGAGAGGCCTGTGCACATGCCAGCAGTGTCAGGTTTGTTCTGCCGTGACAGGACATGTTAACAAACAATCTTGAATAATGCAAAGTGATAGGAAATGTTATTTCTAAGGTTTGGTCAGTCCAAGGTTGTAGATGTAACTCATTACACTTCTGGTTTGTGCAATTCCTTCCACTGTATTTGTGTGTTCTTGCTTCATAGAAAGCTCCCTAATTGAGCATTTTATTCCTGTATATTTTAATGGCTTTTATTTAGTGCAAAAGGGAATACGTAACCTGAAACTGTTTGATACGCTATTTAACCCCTGGCATTCAGCATTTGCATTGTAACTTGTTAAATGAGTGCTACACAACTTTCTTTTTCCTGATCCTCTGCGGGATTAAGTCAAAACAAACTTCCTCTGGTGCCTCACCTTTGGGGAATATGTGCCTTTTTACATTTGGCTACCATAGGTCACTTTCTGTCCCAGTGTCTCATTTCTCTTCAGAGCGCTGTTTGCCAAAGACATCAAACTGCTTCTCCCACTGGAAGTCTGGATGAGGGTTGGAGCACAAAATTCAACCTTCAGGAGTTTTTGATCTCTTGGAAGTTTAATGGAGAAGAACCGGGTTAATTTTCATTGGCCATTTTAACCCTTCTGAAGCACACATCGCTTTCATGTTCTGAACCAAAATATGCAATTTAAAATCTAAGAGGTGCTTTTCCAAATACTTGGTGCATGCAGCTTTCAAATCCCAGCCCTCTGCTCGGATGACCTGGCTTGAACTGGAGCTGTTCTTGGAAGTCCTGTCTGAGGACTTTGCACCTTGAACAAGGTAGTTGCTGACTGCCGAGCAGACAGTGTTCAGAGAAACTAGAAGCAGCATTATTACTTCTTGTCCAGTGGAAAGCTGCAAAATAACACTAGTCACAAAGCATTTAAAAATGGTTAATTTAATGGTGTTGAAAGAAACCACCAGGTGGAAAAAAGGACCTTTTTTGCTTCTCTTCCTCTGCAGAGGGTTCAAGCCAAGATGGCACACAGTGATGTACAGCACCAGCCTTTCTTAACACAACCTGAAATGAACTAGTCCGTGGCCTGGCCTGCAGCTGAGGTGCTGCAGCTCATAGTTGAGCCCCGTCCTTGGTGCTGATGTTTAGCTGCTGGGCTGTGCCGTGTTGTGTGCTGTAGTGGCTCTGCTCTCTGTACCTGAGTGAGGCAGGCTGATACCAGCTGGGTAATAGAGCCAGCTCTGTGCACCTCCTGCAGTGTGGACACAGCCCAAGGAAAGTCCTTCCCCTTGGGCCTTGTGTGAGGAGAGTAATTCAACATCAGAAACTGAGCAATGACACACAGGCACAGAGCAGATAGGGATTTCCTAGGGCATGCTGGAGCATGGAGCCCACAAAGGGCCTGTTTCAGAAACCTGGCAGCTGTTTCTGAGCAGTTCCATTCTAGTAGCTCCAGAGAGATCCTACGAGGTGATGGGAGTATGGAAGGGAGCTATTCCCTATCCTTTGTATTGATGTTTGTGTCTCTACAGCTGTTGCTGTGAACTGGGAGCTCTGTGATTGTGGTTCAGATGTTCCTTCAGACCTGTGCCAGTTGGAGTTGGGAGTCTCCTGTGGGAAAGGATGCTAGTTGTTAGCCAGTGTGTGAATTAGGATTAAAGACCGGGCAAATAGCACTGTGAATCCAGTTGACAGTTGTGTAAAGCAATGCTGCTCATTAGAAACACTCTAGTATTAAACCTCCTGCTGGTACCAATGCATGGAGACAGGTCCTCACCAGTGTGGGAATGTTGTGGAACCTGCATCCCAGCTGGGGGGACTCGTCAGGAGAGGCTTCTGCTGGAGAGTTAGTTACCTGTGAGGACTTTCTATTGGTTTTTGCCCTCAAATCTGTCCATCTTATGATCAGAAAAGTTGTGTTTTGGCTTCATCCCCAAGGGGTAGGGGGAAACATGTATAATTCGTGATATTAGGAAGAAAAAAGTTGTTTAATTACTTTTCAGTTGACTGCTATCTTATTGTAGTTGATACATGCAATATAATAGCACTGTATTTTAAAGGTTTAGTTTTTTACGTTCTCTTGAACTATGTTTTTAAATGCGATAAAATCATTTTAGCTTTTGAAATGGTTTGATCTTGTTTAGGTGAAGACCCTCTTTTTCTTCTTTTAAATGGGTCAAGCATTAGAAACATCAACTGGTTGCATTCTGACTAGAAGGGTCCACAAAGATAACTGCATAAGATAGAATATTCACTTAAATTTTGTTTCTTAAACTATCAATGTGAATGTCATAATTATATATATTTTGTGGAAAATGGGAAATTATTTCTCCTAAGTATAAGTTATTGTGCAAAATATGGTATCGTTAAAGCAAATGATAGTTTAAGTTTTAGTTTTAGAAATCTTAAAGATATAAAAGTGTATTGCATATGCATAAACAAATTTCATTTGTTCTATTTAATTTTTATGTAGTTGTGTAAAGTGCTAGGTAACTTCTTTTTTCACTTATCCATTAAAACAACCTTGTTACTTGAATATTCGTGTTTAACTGGTTTGAAACAGTGATCAATTTTTGTAATTTAATCTTATAACCAAGGGAAAAAAATACACGCCTCAGTTGTGCTTAACAGTATAGCAACAATGTACAATCAGATGCTTAAGACCATAGTAGCCATAACTGGTAATGCAACCACAATGGTTGTGTCTCAATATATTTAATACCAATGGGGATAATGATTTCTTAATATATTTTTACAAGTTTGCAACCAGGAAGACCCCATGAATATCCACTAGAACACTTTTTTAATAGTTAAAATAAGAGTGAAACTCTTACTCTCTTAAAGCAATGTCCCGACAAACATTTTTCTTTCCTGTACAAATACATCAGAAACATTATGTATTAAAATATGCTCATTGTCACTTTAAATTTCAGTTTTTATTCTCTGAAATCGCTAATATGCTGTTGGTATTCTTGCACACCAAATATGAGCCAAACAGTGCATTACACTAACTCGATCACTGGATTTGTGAACAAAAGTCTCCAAGTCAACAAAATGCAAAAATACCGGAGGAGATTTCTTTTGATAATGCGTGTTTTTCCAATTGGTATAGAGTTGTGCACAGCCCATTCAGCAATGAGTGGCCTGATACTTACTGTCTACAAAAAAAAAAAGTGAAAAATTATTTTATTAGCTCCAGCTTGTCTTCAGCAAGTAAAAAATCTAGTGATCTTGTGCAATGCCCCTAAAGCAAATACTTTCTGCCACTCCCTGGATTAATGCAGCTTTTCCTGTTGATAGTAAAGCACAATTGCAGTGAAAGTTACAGTTCAGAAGATGGAAGGTCAGTATAGTCTATGCATGTTGTATAATAATGAGTGTTTACATTCATATTCTCCTAAAATAAGATTTATACTGGAGTGTATAGTATTCCATTATGTAGATTTTATCAATTTTGTTAACTGCTTATAGATTGCTTAAAAGAAGTTTTTTCAAGATTTTAAAAGATGTATAAGGTTAAGTTTGCAAATATAATGGAAATGCTGTATAGCTTTTGAAGTGATTAAATACTCGTTGGGATTTTAAAGAAAGTATGTTGTAATAATGCTGTTGTAAGTAATATTTTAAATGTCTTTTTTGCCTGTTTTCTATTATTCAGCACACTTACTGTGATGAATGTTCATAGCATTATAAAACTGCTTAGCCACTGAAAAGTAACATTTGGTTTTGGATTATTTTACTGTATGAGGAATTATAGTGGGGTAAATTCCTTTGTGAAATTCTACATAATTCATTTTTCTATGATTTCCAATGTTTGCTGACATCAAATAAAATTTTTTCAAGCCATTGATGTAATAAAATGTGTAGTAAAATGTTATTGACATAAAGTGTGGTTCTGATGTGTAATTGACCCCCCTTACCTTTCAAATTTTGGTGAGGAGATGCAACCGGCATTTGCCCCTTGCTGGGTTGCGTTGTCTGTGTGGAGGTGTCATTGGAGTGCAGGTTCCCTGGAGTCAGGGATCAAAGTCCTGGGCTCTTGGGAAACTCCAGCAGCCTTAGTACACTGCTGCCAGCTGGAGCTGCCTGTTGTGATTCCCACCAGGGGCCCTGGAGAGGTGGCTGCTCCTCCTTTCCTGGTGGTGTGGCACATTCCTTTCCCTGGCCACCTTCCAGGCAGCTGCTCTTGCATTTGGGAAGCAGTGGGACTGGAGTCATGGCTGGTTTTGAAGGGGTAGAGCAGGAGCCTTGCTCATAGAATATGGGTGGAGTGTAGTTGACAGTGTCATCCCTGATATGAGGAGGACCTGAAGAATAAACTGCTTCCTCTGCTGCGTGCAAAGAGCACTTGGCTGTACACGTTGACAAGATTTTCATCTTTGTCCTACAATGAAAGAAATGCATTTAAAATATATAGAAAAAGGCAACCCTTGCCCTCAAAGCTTAGCAGTGCGTAGATGTTGCTATTGAAGGTGCTCAAAAGGGCAGGAAATCTTGTGCCTTGAGATTTTCAGGAAGGTTGTGTTTTGTCTCTTCACATGTTTGGTGCTATTAAGCACTAAATGCAGAAGCCCAGACAAGACTTTATAGGACAGTTTGGGGGAAACTGCTCTGTCTTGCCTTGTTACCTTTGACAGGCAGGTACCAGCAGTGCTCTGGGTGTTAGTGCAGGACAGGTGACAAGAAGTTCTCTATAGTAGAACTAATACAGAATGATACTGTGGTGGTTTCCAATGGTGCAGCATATGGAGGGCAGGAATTAACCATGCCTTTCTATATTGTGAAGTAAGGGAGTGGAGAGGAAGAAGGGCTTGGGGTTTTGGAAGAACAGACAGCATTTTTGAAAACTGAGGGTGCTTCCTTACTGGAAAGCATCCTTGTAATTTTCCTGCTGGTAGAGAATATGGTACCAGTATTGTAAAGTAGCGATCTGCTCTTTCAGGGGAGTTTGACTCGAAGTCCTTTCAGCCCTTAAACCTTCAATACAAACCAGCTCTTCTTGCCCCAAAGTAAAACAAAGACACAAATAAAAAAGAAGGAATTTCCCCTTCTTTCAATCAGGGAACAGAAAGAGGTGAGGAAATGGGGACTTCCCTGCCTGAACATGTACCTCAGGAGTCTCCTGAGGAGTCCAGAAGCAAAGGTAAAGTAGTGGTAATACTGCTGTTTTTGGAAACACAGGTGCTACATTTCTACCTAGTAGTGGTATGTATTTGTAAATAGGAATGCAGTGGTGAATTAATGTATTCAGTATTCCTGATAGCCTGTCCTACATAAACAAATTGGAATCTGATAATTTCCAGTGCTGAAGTGTTAAGGCATCATCAGCACTCAAGCAACTACTGTGGTTTGGACTTCGAGGTCTGGCCTTAACTAAGCTTTGGACCTTAACTAAGAATGGAAAGGTGTATATGGGGAAACCTTAGTTTCCAAAGTATGGATGTGTCTTCCAGGCCATTCCCCTCCTGTGGAGTATGAGCAACATGGCAGCATGGAGTACTTCTCCCTTAGGATAGGAAATGTCTTGTAGGATGCAGTTTGAACTGGAGTTCAGGCTGAAAGGGAGGAGTTCAGTGTTGGTGCTGTTTGTGTGTTGAGATCTTAATCAAATCCCCAACTATCAGCTTTATGAAATAACAGTATAAGCTTGGATTTCATTTCATAAACTATCTTCCAGTGTGAAAGATGCTGTGTGATGTTTGAGAGAGAAACCCAGTTATCAAACTCGTTATAACATTCTCCTCCAAACCATGCTCTGGCTTATCCACCCATCTAGTCTTTGAGGTGATAACAGCAAATGTAATTTCTGGTCTTGCTTTTAGTAAACAGTCAAAAAACTGTGTGTAAAAACAAACAAACCCAACAAAACAAAAACAATCCTGCTGACAGGGGTAGAAAAATTGTTTTCTTTTGCTGCTGAAAGGCTAAGGAGAGAATCACTGTAAAATATTAAGGGAACTAGTTTCTGAAGTCATCAAGGAGGGAATTCTTGAGGACAGTAGCATACAGGAGGTCTGGACTTTGATATGAGGTGGAGAAATCACCTGGAAGTTTCCCCTACTAAAATGGGAGAAGTTTGTTTGGAGGAGGGCTGCAGGCCTAGCCTAGCAAGGGCAGCAAAGGGCAGGGATTTCTGAGATGGGAAAAAACACTGACCAGCCAAGAAGTTTACACTGGGGAGATCGGGAAATGGGAGTTAAAGAGCTGATACATCATGCTGACTTCTGCTTGTATCCAGCTGGAGATGAGGGTGAGTGAGAGGTGAGGTGTTTGTTCTGATTCTGGACACATGCTTAGTTTTCATGAAGTTAGTTTGCAACAGGAGGTGGTGTATGGAATGATGGAAATAAAACATGCACATGTGAACTGGGAGGTGCTTTTCCCTATGTGCACACTTTGGGGGAACAGACATAATTTGTCTGACACCTAGCTTATGAGACTGTATGGCTTAGCAAGACATGAATAAGCTTTTGAAATGGTAGATGAGACTATGTGTGTGACAAAACTGAACTGATTTCTCAAAGAAAAGATGAATAGGAGATCTAGGCAGCTGCAGAGTTCTTGATGCTGCCTTGTGTATTCAAGGTTTAGAATAAGCTGTGATGGAAAAGAGAATTAGGTGAATTAATGAAATAGAAGAATGGATGCAGTGGGTTTGCCAGAGAGAGCAGTGTGCCTGACTAGTCTATCACAAGGTGCAGGATTCATCAGTGGATAAGGATATCGCTGCCTGAGCTCACTGTCCAGAATCCCTTAGAGAGAAATAAGCTTTTCTAGGGTATAATTAATTTAATCCTAAATTAGATGTTGAAAACTGATCTAATGTATTACATGCTGGAAGTGCTTATTCCTTCCCTTATTATAGATTAAGGTAGAGCCTAGGGCTCTGTCTCGGGTGTGGAAGCTGGGCATTAACCACACTGGTGCCACGGCTGCCTGGGCTTAACCCAGGAGGGGAGCAGGACTTAAACCCCTCACTGCAGCACTGGGTGTTGCACTTGCACCTGGACAAAGAAATGTGGATGTCTCATACCAATGCTTTGGGAGGTTCCTGTGGGGTGTTTTGTACAATCCTGGCTCATCCTCTGGAAGACTGGTCTGCCCAAGCAGATGGAGATGAAAGGAAGGCGCCTGTGCCTTCCTGCCTTGCTTGGAAAGGTGGAAAGGAGGTCTGGGGGTTGTGTCTGTTCTCTCAAAATGGCACCTGGGCATCACATGTTCTGATAAAGGCAGTGTTGATGGAAGTAAAACTAGGCTGTCCAGAACCTTAGTGAGGTGATTGTTCCAGATTTGAGGACAAACATTTCCATTAATCCTAAACTTTGAAAGTATGTGAAGGAGATGCTGTAGTTACTGTGCTGAACATGGTACTGAGAAGATTCTTCCCAGTTCCCTGCTTCTTGGTACAGAAGAGTGTTGAGCAACCCTGGTTTGCCACTTAGGTCCAGTTACTGGTCCTTACTGCCAGCTGCTTTTCCAGGAGAGTAGTGTTGAATCCCAGGAATTATACTGTTGGTAGGACCACAGCCTCTGGTGGAAGGGTGCTCCAGGAGACATACCTGCCTCTGATTGTATCTGGAGTTGTCCTCTGTCCTGGCTTTCAGCTGCCTGCAGCTGGCCAGTGGGTGCAGAGGCCAAGCAGCTCCGGTGTCAGAGGTGAATAGAGGTGCTGGGACTGTGTAGGAGTGTGCTGGCTGTGGATTTCGAGTCCAGCCATGCACCAGGATGAAGCTGCTGGCTGGCACCTGTGTGGGTGAGAGCAGGGGACGGAGAGCTCCCTTGAGTAGTCAGGTCCATGGCTATACTCCGTGTGCTGTCTGGGGGGTGGGATAAATGGCTTTGGAATAGGGGAAGACTTGAGAGACATGCCCCTGGGCAAGTAAAGGTGGTGTTGTGGCACTCAGCTGGATTTTGTGTGTGCTATTCTGGGTATAGAAGCTGATTTGAAGAAACCTTGGCTCGCTGCAGGCGCCTTGCCTGCCTTGAACCGCAGCCCACAGCAGCCGGGACACTTGCCATTGGGATGCAGTAACTGTTCATTCTCCAAGTGCCAGACCTCTCTGGCTTGGTACCTTTTGAGTACTCTAGAAATGTATCTGTGTTGTGTGGGGAACCTCACTGGACCCAATTTCCATTCCTTTGGGCCCTGTGTCCCACTTGTCTTGAAGAGACAGCTCAGGTAAGAAGTGTCATCCTGTGAAGAAGTGTCACTAATGCTGAAAATATATGTATATTTTCTACCATTTTTAGCCTGTCCAGTACAACTTCAGGGACAGCTTTTCTGATGCCAAAAGTACCTTTGTGTCTCTTATCAATGTATTGTGCTGTTAATGTTCTCTCTTGAAAAAATAAATTTAAAAAACCCTATTAATGAACCCAAAAGCAGTCAATTGGATGTTCTCTTTTAAGCTAATTCCCTTTTGCTGCGCGACTGGTTCTCTCCCTTGTACGGTCAAGTCTCACTGGTACAAATATTCTGAGAAGATAACTTTTAAGCTTAAACAAATTATCCTTTAAAAGTATTTGTATAAAGATTTCAGTTTCTGCAATTAATCATGGGAGGCTGTGGGATCAGCACCGTGCCTTACTCGGGAAGCAAACAATACCCTGTGCCTGTGCTCCATCACAAGCAGCCTCTTGCTTTGACTCAAAATGAGTGACCCAGAACCACAGTGGGATTTAGCAGCAGAAAAATAATTTAAGAGAATTGTGCTGTGTACACAAGGAAGATAAACTAGTCAAGCAATTTGTTATGAACAATGCCTTTAGCCCAAGGCATGGATGGATAACTTCTCTTCCTCCTGGTTTTATTTTAGTGCATTGTTAGCGGTGAGTACTGGGATCTGCCCAGGGCTCCAGATCTGTGGTTCAGAATTCAGTGTCAAGAAAAAAGCTCCATAACAAATAACTATCAACTGACTTGCATCTTCGCTGCCCTCAAATGTGCGCTTCCTAGGGCCTCCATAATGAGAAATACTGAGTCTTCTTCTGCCAGCCTGGCTCTTGAGGTGCAGAGAAAATCTCTTACAATAAGAGGAGAAAACTTGATTTTTATATACATATATATAAATAAAAATTACTTATGATTCCCTAGCTTCCCAAGATATTTTTGTATTAATGCTTTAAACCACGAGTCCCCCCCAAGAGGGGGTGTAGGCCCTGCAGTAGGCATTAAATAAACAGTAAGGAGCCTAATCCAAGCCTTGTTAGGTGCATTTACATAGTCTGCAGTAAGAGTTGGACCAGGTGGATGGTAAATAACTTGATAACGTTACAGCAAATGCAGTTTTAAATGATTACCTGTCAGCCTCTTATTAGTGTTGTGGCCAAGCAGAAACCTGACAAGGAAGGACGTGCCTTGCTAATGAAGGGATGTGTTGGTGTGCTGTGAGAAGCAGCAAGATTTCAGCAATGCTTTATCGACTCACGAGAGCATCCAGCATCTCAGATTGCTTCCTTGTTGGTTGGTGAACCCATTTTGAAGGCATTAAGGAGAGAATTATCTTGCATTCATGAAACTCTTTTTTTTTTTTACTTTGTCCACTGGAGATGGTAATCTCCTGGATCGAACAGGTTAATCTTAAGGATTTCCTGAATAATTGTGTTAACAAGAGGCCAGTGAATGTGGTCCTGTTTTCTGTCCTTCTGCAATGTTTTGCTTTTGCTCTGATATGAAAAGAAAAAAGTTATCTGTAAAATGAAGCAAAGAGGGTTTATATAATTTTTGTTGCTGTTCTTACATTAAAAGATTGCCAAAAGGCAGTGGAGTCATCTCTATTTTTCTTGTAAAGGTGCATTTTTTCATTTAGTAACTCAGTCTTGTTTCTGCAGCCTCCTGGGACAGAGAGGTCACAGTTCTGTATAAATGAAAGCTGAGTAATTGAGAGGGTTTTCAATGTTTTTACATTTTGCTAAAAAGTTTAATGTTTACTTAATGGCCTGTAAACCCTCAGGAGAATATGTCTTTGTTTAAAAATTCAGAACCTACTAAAGGTTTCAAACAACTGCTGGTCACTTGGGGAGGACTCACAGCACTGCTGTGCATTGTTAACGTGCTTGTGGAGGTGGAGCAAAACTATAATTCCTGCTAATTTCTGCCAAACCTGAGTCAAGGTGAACTCACCCATGAGCTCTGGGTAGACAGTAATGTCAGTCTGATGTCTGCAGATGGGAAGTGTTAGGATGTGTCCTTCCTATGGATTAGTCAGTCCTAGAAAAGGGGTCAGTTAGGTCTTGGGTTGCCAGCCTGTGGGGGTTTGGGAGGTAAAACATTAATGTTTCACAGTTATAGAAGAGCAATAAACACACCTAAGGAAGATGCATTTTCTAATCCTTGTGATACTTGCTACCGAAGACCCCACAATGTTGTTTTAGGAAATGTGCTCAAACAAGGTATTGTACAAGAGGTCTGTGGCGGATATTCTCTAATAGCAAAGGGTTATTTTTGCCTTGTGCAAGACAAGTCCTATGAAAAGTCAATGCTAGTGGGAAGGGGCTGACTTGAGCTTCAGGTGGCTGTGAGTGTGTCCCTGTTGCAGGAATGTTATAGAGGCTGAGGTCATGTAGCAGACTGGAGGAATGGGGTCCTTGGCTGGGTGCAAGAATCTTCTGGAGAGAGATGTCAGTGTGGGCTCACTTTCTGAAGGCTGAAGTTCTCCGATACTAGAAGGATGCTGCCCTTGGTGTTGGCTTCCTCCTCGGCAGTGATGGTATTTTTAGCAGGTTTTTCTGCAAACTCCTAACCAAGTACAATCAAAGCACAGAGGAAAGTTGGAGAGCACAAGAAGAATGTCTTGATATTATACACATCAACAAGATTGTTCGGCTGTGCTCCAGCTACAGACAAGCGTGGGTGTCTAGAAATCAACACCATGGAATCTACACTGGGAGCAGTGGAAGCACCATCGCAGTTTGTGGAGGAGTTGGGGCTTGGGACTGCTGCCATGGTCCCATCTCTAAGGCCATTCCTGAGTAATGGATGAAAAGTTCGGTTTGTTTTCCCTGCTGAGTCTGGCTGCAGATCGCAGGTTCCATTTTTCATGACAACCTTTTATAGCAGGTTGTTCTCCTAGAATAGCTGGAGCTTTGGAGAACACTGTCCAAATTTCTTCAGTGACTATTCTGTGACAATTTTGTTCTAAGTGAGTTGTTTTGTAGGCATACCCCAAGGGCCACTTGCCTGGGTGGCTTTAGCTCAGCTTGGTTTATTTTTTGTATACTAATTATTCCTTTGAGATTCAGTTTGTGATTTCTGTTCAGCTGTTTAGGTGTCTTGGATGTGAAGACAAAGTAACATGTCATTTAAGTAAATTAGTACGTGAAAACTGTGTGTCCTGAAGTGTTTGATTAATGCTTGCAGAAGCCTTTGGAAGCCGTATGTTTGTGGCTGGAAGCTGGGCAGTGTGTGTGTGCTGCTGTCTTGAATAGTGCCTACAGCAGAAACTGGGGAAGAAACTGAAGACCCTACAGGAGGAAGGGGCATGGATGTGTCCTTGTATTTCCTCTTCACTCCCTCCTAACCCCTCTTAGAAGGAGGTCTTTCATGTGGGAAGCTTGGGATAAGTTTATTACTCTGGCCATTCAAAGATACTGAAATATACTGACAAAAAATCCAACTCTTGTCCAGTGGTGAAGCAGAGGCTGCAGAAGGGCAGTGGCAGGAACAGTGAGGGGCTGGAAGGAAGCGATGCAAGTCCTTGGGGGATGGAAAGGAGGCACTGAGTGTAGACTATGCCCCTGGTGCAGGGAGCAGCTCAGAGCCCTGAACTGACAGGATTTATTTTTGCAGGAGATGGTTTCTGGCCAAGGGGGGTGGAGAGGTGGGTGCTTCAGCTCAGACTGTGTGGTAGGGCTAGAAATTAGCTCTTGACAAAGTCCTGGAAATGAGGTGGCAAAGGGAATTAATCATTAGCAGAGCTGAGTGACAGATGTGCCGTGTTCTTTATTGCTGCGAAACTTCGAGTTTGGTTATCTTTCTACAGAAAACTGTTTCTCAACAGCCTGTGCTCGATGCAGGAGTGCCAGGTGGCACCTCCAGCCTGTACTTTGCCAGAGTCGGCAAAGCTCTGAGGAGGCAAGGATGGGGAAGGTGTTCCCAGTGGCTCTGAAAAGTGATTAATCTTGTCAGATGACAGCTCAAGCAATACCTATTCCAAAGGATTGGGAACTGCTTCAATAAATTATGAATCACTAATGATTTATTTGGGGGATTTCTCTGAAGAAAAGTCTAGATGAATGTAATTTGAGGGGGAGGCACAAGCTGTGCTGGGATGCATGAAGGACCCACACGTCTAGTGGTAAATGATGAAGTGGGATGAATTGCAGGTTTTGAAGTCTGGAAACCCAGGAATGGGTTTTAAACCTGCAGTTGCTTTCTGATGTGCTGTGGTAGGTTCCAGCTGTTGGATGCCAGCTAGACCTCCCCAGCTGAGGGTAGAGGCTCCTACAAAGCAGGTCCCCCTTTGCCCAGGTTAGCAGGACAGCAGTAGGAGTAGATGGTGCATGTGGAGCATATGCCTGGCATTTGGTACCAGAGTGAGGACTGCTCTTCCAAGCCTGGCATTGTTGGTATTTACCTCAAGGGTCTCATCCAGCCTCCCAAACCAAGCAGTGCTGTTTTCCTTGGGAGGTGATGTCTCAGGAGGACAAACCATCAATACAGGCAGTTGTGGGAGCTTGCCCTAATTATCCCTTTCTCCCCTTTCCTCTCCCACACATTTCAGCAGTTCCCATCAGGTAAGGAATAACAATTTATTCATAATGATATCCGCTTGATGTGACTGTTTCCGTGGCCTTTGTCATATCTCTGCGCTTCCAGAACATAAGCTCTGTCACACCTGTAATTTATTCTCGAGCTGTAACGTAGCTCTTGGAAAGATGCCCGGGTTTGACTTCAAGCAATGATGAATTCACAAGGTCCCTAAGCAAGTTGCTTCAATTTTAAGTTACCTTTGCTGCCTTAATTTGCCCAGCATCTTTTTTGTTTTCTCCTTGCTATACTTCATTGCATTGCCTTCTGCTAGGTTAAAGACCATGATCAGCCACTTCTTCCCAGCCTGGTACTTGATGAGGAGGCAGCTGCACCTCAGTCTTATTTTGGATAAACCAAGTAGTATGAGTTTCCTGCTGCTTTCATGAAAAGGAGGACTTTGGAAAACTTAAATGCCCTCCACTCAAACCCATGATACTCGGCACTGATGACATTTGGAGGTGAATCTCCCTTCCCCTGTGTTTCCTGGAATAAATCATTGGATAGGTACGTTATCAGATGGGTTCCTGTTTCATAGCTGCATTGAAGATGCTCTGGAAGTCAAGAAAGCCATTGAACCTGATCCTATTTACAAGGTTGCTGCCTTACAAAAGGTGATTTCCTCTCTTTGTGTCTGTTCTCATGCGTTGACCACAACTTGCTCGGGAAATAAGTATATGCATGAGGCTGCTTTGCCTGTTTAAGGAGCCTGGCCAGAGCCCACCTCCCAGCATGATGGAGGATGCTGAGTGCAGAAAGTGATTAAATGTTTGCCTAGCAAGTCGAGCTGCGTGTTTAGCTGCCTGGAGGAAAAGCAGGCTTGTGGGACTTGAGCTAAGCTCATTCATTTTCTGATTCCTGAACTAATCTAACTGAAAAAATGAAATACCAAATGAGAGTAATTCTGCAGTCTCTCTGCAACTCTGCCTCTAATTGGCAGAGTCCAGGCAAGGCCCCAGGTGTCCCTGAGAGAAAATAATGTGATTTCCTCTGGAGGCCTGGGGGACACCAGGATCTCGAGGCAAAACCAGTCAGGGAGCTGAGCTGAGTCTCCTCTGGGAAGGGCATAGGGGAGGCTCCAGCCCCTGTATCACTTCCTGAGGATACTGAGGGGCACAGTTAGCCAGGCATGCACCTCCTTCCTGTGGTGAGGAGCTTTCTAGATGTCACCTTTAACTGAGAGGCACAGCTAATGGGTTTGCGTTTCCTGCACTGCTGTCCCAGGCTGCCTCTCCTCTGCTGTAGGGAGAGATGGGGAAATGGTTTGCCAGTGGAGGAGCATCATTGGCATGCCAGGCAGGTCAGCTTTGGTGTTTAAACTGTCACCTTCCTCCTCCTCCCCTGTTTATCTCTGGTACTCACCTACTGAAAGTTCAATTAAAAAAAAAAAAAGATGGAAATGAGGTTACCTATGCCCAGGAAAAGTGAGCATGGACCCTCGCTCGGGGGTCTTATCAGCAAATATTGAGGATGGCCAGGGATTAATTATTTAGAGCCTCTTGGCCAGCAATTTTCCTGTTGGGCAGGAAATGCCAGCCCCAGAAGTGTCAAGTTAAGGACACTTGTCAGTGTGTAGTAACTGACTGCACAAAAACAAACATATTGCTAAGCTACTCATAAATCTTACTCCAACCATGGGACCTGTTGGGTTCCTACTCAAGGCAAGTGCCTTCAGCTGAGGCAGGAAAAGGGCACTGGAATGCTCGCTTCCCCTTGGGAACAACTGATGATTCTGGGTTGAGCCTTTCTAAAGGTGATTTTCTTCCCAGAGATGATGGCATTCAAATCTCCTTTCCTCCTGGACAGGATTGCTTTCCACCTAAGTTGAGGAAAGCATCTCCAGCATCTGAAATAATGGGAAAGCTCTGGGATCTGTGGAAGAAGCTAAAGGAAGCTAAAGGATAAATGCAACTACTGAAATTGCCTCCCACTAATGCAGTGCCAGCAGCATTTTCACCCACTCGGTTAGGAGGAATGATTATGGAGATACTCAGTTCTGACCAAGTGGGATTTATCGGAGTCAGCCTGCTGCTGTTCATCAGCAATGGAGAAAAATTACGTGCTGTGCTGGGAGAGGAATTTGCAAACCCCACTACAAAATGAGTAATAAGGGTAAATCAATTGGAGATGTACTGTGCTTTTTCTGGGAACGGCAGAGTGAGCAGCGTTTAGTTCAATTGGGAGTGTTAGATAAAATGCTGCATTTCATATGTAGGCATTTCCTGGTATTTCTTTATTTTTAGAAATACTCTTGGTTTTTGTAATCATACTTCACTTAGGTATTGTAACAGTTTTATTGGGAAGAGAAATAGCAGTGTAGATGCTAGGTTTCTTCTTGAGTGCTGTGCCCATGTTTCTCCAGGTCCTGGGGGGAACTGGGGCCAAAGAGCTGCCCAATTTACTCCAGCCTGGTTGGGTTACTCAGGGATGAGGTGTCTGCATGCAGAGTTCCTTGCCACTTCTGCTCCCATGGCGGGAGCCTCCCCCATGTGCCTTTGAGCAGTCACTTTAGGGACATGCCCCTCTTACCACGTGAGCCCCCAGGCCTCTGCTTCCCACAGGGAAAGATCAGGTTTGTCTTTTTCCCAAGCCTGACTCTTCAGCTTCAGTGCATAATTTCTCCCTATGGCTTCTGCAACAAGCCCAGAAGTGTTAGTGCCCTCTCACAAACATGCCCCACTCCGAGCTGTGCAACCAGCAGGTGCTGGCAGGAACACAGGGAGCTTTCTCCAAGCAGGACAACCTCTCCAGTGCTATATTGTAACTGCCCTTATAGTGGGTTGGAAAAGTTGAGCCTTCCACTTCTCCAGGAGCCACTGGTGTCCTCTCCCCACTGCCCTTCGGCCTCGGTGACCGTGGTACAGAAAGGAGATTTAACAGGGAAGATGGCATTCTTTTCCCACGCTTTGTGGGAGATGAATTAAAATGATCCTTGCTTTCCCCCCCCCCCCTCTAACAGAGAACTGTAATTAAATGTCTCTTTCCTTAATGTCTCCTGTGGTAATTTGAGACAACTTATTAAAGGCTCAGTGGCTGTTACTGCTGCAGAGCGCTGCCACCTCCTGCCCAGCACCCCAAGCAAGGTCAGGGGTCTGTTGTGTGAGATGCTGCACTAATACACAGCGAGATGTGACTCTTGCTTTAATGACCTACTTCTCAGTAGGTAGCTGGGACCTGTGAACCCCCAAAGGAGGCCTTTATTTTATTTTTCTTTTCAGAGACGTTCCCTGAAATAGAGGAATGAAATGAATACCGTATTTCTCTGTGATTGCTTTTAAAGAGCAAGGGTAAACCACTGAAAATATTACTTATGCCTTTGCCAATCCATGCTCAGGCACGCTGATGGGATGGACCAAAAGAGAAGCAGCTTTGTTCAGTGAAACACTGTTGCTCGGTAGGAAATTTCCTGTATGAAAATCTCCCCAACTAAAGGCAGCAGCACAGAGATTAAGTGTCAACATGAGGCTTCAGCTGTGGAAAGGAAAATATATTACAACTGTGAGGAGAAAATGAGGAGAAATTCAGCATGCTTTAACATGCATACTCTGTTAGGACTTCCACCACTCAATCAGACTTCCTATCCTTTGAAAAAATGAAAAACTGCAGTCAATTAAAAATCAAATTGTCCCATGTATATGAGTTCAAGTGACTAGGCTGTTTTTTAAAAATGTTTACTTCGTGTGCTTACACTAATTGAAATGCTAGTTATACTGAGCCTTTAAAAATGCCCTGGCCTCACTATATCCCAGCAAATGTCACAGGGAAAAGCATACATAATTATAGCCTACTTCAGGAAAAAAAAATAAAATCAAGATTAAATTAATACTAATGTCTGTTTGAAAAATATAATAAATGTTAGACTAGGTGAGTAAGCATGAACAATCAGCTGCAGCTTTGCAGGATGCTGCTTTTGCAAATTCATGGAAAATTAAAACCCACTAGCATCCTGAGTCCTTTGCAGAGGAATTTTAGCAGAAGTTGTAGCTGTTCTCCTGCCCTGCTGGCACTGCCCTGGGTAGCTTGTGCATGCTGCACTCTCCAGGCTGTGCCTGCCCTGGGCTCGGTGAGCTGGAGCCTTCCTCCTAAGGGAACTCCTGGCCAGGTGGAAGGAAGCTCAGCTGCCGTGCTGTTGTCCTCCACTGGGAAGTAGGGGCTTGGTGGAGCTGTGGTGAAGGTGGGGGCTGGGCTGGGACTCTGCAACCTGGGGCAGCATTAACAAGTGGGTGTGGGACAGGGAATGCTGGGGGGTTTAAACATCAGTGAGAGGTGAAGCTGCAGGTTATGTGTGGCTCTTGGCCATCAGGAACAGAAATTTGTTCCCTTCACAAGCGCTGAAGCAATAAAACATACAGAAAGAGCCATCCCAGAATGCTTGCCAGCCTTCAGATGAGTTTATACAGGAGCTGATGTGTAGCCAAAGTGGGAGGACTTTTACTGCCATTAGCAGATGTTGGTGGCTGCCACTCTAAAAATGAGCTTGGCTGTAAATCAGCTTTTCTACCTCTGCAGGATTATTTTTTTCTTTCTGTAGTTTTCACTGTGCTCAGAACAGCATTGAATTCTTCTCCATCACCCTCTCCCTCCTCCATCCTTCTCGTACCTCTGCCAAGAACATCAAGCTTGCAGCAGACCCTGAAGTCACAGTGCCCTGGACACAGAGGAGCTGCTGGAGACTCGGAGGGGCTGCAGCCCCAGCAGCAGCTGCTCAGCCCCTGGGCAATGCTGGCCCCTGTGGGACCAGCCCACTCCCCCCTCCAGGCAGCTCAGCCACCATGGAGGTACAGCCACTCATTGGGTGGAGGGGTCCAGCTGTTGGTTACAGCTTCTTCACACAGGCAATACATCTATGTGGAGGGGAGGCAGTTGCCTGGCTGGAGTAATGACTTGGATGCATCTTAGTGTATGAGATAAATTAAAAAAAAAATCTTCCTGCCAGCTGAAAAAAGGCATCATCTTCTTGTCCCTGGCTGCAGACTCTTACTGTTCCCAAAACTGCTCTGGCTGGGTTGCTCTGGGACACTGCAGCTCAGCCCCACTGTCTGGAAGGAAGGAAGGATAGACTTGCATAGCACTGAACAAGCAAATCATTGGGACTTGGTTGTGCCTGGCACTGGACTTCTCGCTTATGTGCACCCCAAGTGTCCCTGTGCTGACCCCTCAGTCCCCTTCCAGGTCGGATGAGCCTGGCCAGCCTCCCTCAGCAACTTGGAGAACCAGGGCTGCCATCTCTCTTTTCCCTGGGTGAACCTGATGAAGGGTTTCCTGTTTCTCTTACAGATCTTATCCCCTCTAGTAATCCCTTTGGAGGCACCAGGAGGGTGAAATTGCCTCCCAGCAAATAGAGTAACACCTCATTATCCATTTGTATGCCGGGCTGGGACAGTAGGCATTGCTTCCCATGAGGTAGATAAGCTGGAGAACCCAGACTGAGCCAAATCGCTTTGGGCTCAGTGGATTTTATTCACAATAATTTTTCCCCCCCTGGACCACTTTAACTTGTAATAGACAAACCGTGGTTTGTTATCTGTTGTTTCCATAGTTGTTATGCTGTGACTGGCAGATAGACTTTTAGACACATTGTTACTGGTTTGTAATCTTTAATCATGCTATTTTGGGATTCTAAGAACAATGATCCAAAATCAATATATATATTTTCCCAGCATCAGCGGGCCTGTGCCAGCCTTGGCCTGTGAATCTGGCTTCCTTCAGTATGTTCAGAAACACTAGCTTGGAGGTTTTTTTATTCTGTCTCTTTTTCATTTTATTTTAGAGATATCTCTCTCTGCATTGCCTTCACCTACTACTGGGAATTGGGCTTTTATTTTTTGTTCCCTTCTTTAATTCTGCTTCTCTTTATTTTTTTCCTTGCAAGCTCCTGTACTACAAATTTTCCTTCAGTTAGGTAAGATGAATCCCACCCTGGTTTCAGATGATGGTGACCAACCAGCTCATGTGTAGATACCTGTGTTGTAAAGCCCCTCTTTTTATCTGATGGAGAAAAATACTCCTTTCTTGGATGCGGCTCATCTCCTTCTAAGCTAGTTCTCTAAACTAGCTGAGCTGAACTGCATCTCAGAGGTGTCTGTTCTCCCCTTAACCCATGAGGGGACCCTGGAAACTCAGGTTTCCATCCAAGCTGAGGAACATGAGTCCAAGTGCTGAAGCTTAAGATGTTTTCAGCTCTGGGATAGAAACTTGTTACTTGAAAGAAACAGTTCGATATTTTGTTTTCCTCAGACATGTAGCTTGCCTCTATCCGCGACAGAAATTATTTTCCCACTGTGCTAGCTGAGGTCAGCAATGAACTCGATTACAGTTTCTTTCCAACCCTTTTATTGAGCCTCTCTCTACCTACTCATAGAAGTGTTCAGTTTATAAGAGACCCTCATGCTGATGCTCATGTTTCACCTGCTGAGTGCCTTGACTTCTTGAGAGATCCCCGTGAGAGGTTCCCCTCCTCATCTCTGTACCAAGGCCCCATGGGGATGGACCTTTGGGGTTTCTTTCAAGGTTTGTTTCTGTGGGTCCTCACCGTGTTCTTGTCAAAGCAGCAGAGCTGCAGAAGCCCATGCATACTTCCACAGTGGATGGGAAAGCCTTTCTGCAAAGACACTGGGCTTTGCAAATCTTTTCTTGGGTCTTGCAATCCTGGCTCTGCATCACCACTTCCTGGGGCTGCGATGGTCTCACTCAGCCCACCATGGTTTTCTGGCCAGGATTTGCAGCTGTGATCTGCAGTAGTAGTGAATCCTCACTGGGCTTTTTTAGCAGCATCTTTTTGAGCTTTGTAGCTCTGACAGCCCTTACAACCTAGCCTTAAGCAAGGCATTTCACCAAACTGAGTCTGATGTAAATCTCCCATCTTATACCTCAGGAGTGTCTGTCTTTGTATAAAAGCGTTAGCCCTCCAATATTTTTTGTAGGATTGCAGTGTTGTTCTCTTTCTTGTCTCGTGTCACCTAATTACTACCTCTTCCCACTTAGCTGTAGACTATTGAGCAAGACTAATCTTTTTGACTGTGAAAAATTATATTTGTTTTAGAGCCATGCTTTGCTTGTCTTCCTTTTGAGCATGTCTTCATAAAAATAAAACCTTCCATGAGCCTTTATTAATGGTATTTCTGGTGCTAGGCACATTCCCGTCTCTTATTTTCCAGATTTTCACAGGCAAGAGACAAGTGTTATAATCCATTATTTAATTTCATATCTCGTTTCTCCTTTACTCCTGCCAGTTTTATCCAGTCGATGCCCAGTGCTCTCGAATCTCCATGAGTCCGTGGGTAACGTCCCTCTGGTAAAGGCAAGAAATGACATTTTTTTGAGGAAAAGCAGTGATTTTAGTAAGTCCCATTGCCTTGGTCTTGCCTAGAGCATTGGGCTTTGCAGCCATAATACATCAGAGATGCAAATCCTACCTGCACATCTGGTGTGGCTTTCCCATGTCTGGTCCCACCCTGCAGCACAGGACTAACAAATTCAGCACCACGTCTGGGAAAGGAGGGGAGACTGTGGCATCCTGAGATATTTGGGTTCTTGAGAAGACCAGAAGATTGCTCTTGACTCAAGAGCCTCAGACCCAATTCTTCATTTCCAGAAATACAGGGCACGCTGTTGTTTTGAAACACCCATTCTTACCTGGCCTGCTGAAAACAATAAACCTCTTGGTGCTGGTATATGGCTTTCCTCCTGCATGATTTCTGTGAGCTGCCTGGATGGGAATACAGTGATTCGAGCTTGCAGCTGGATCTTCTGGTATACAAAATCCTGAAATGAAAAATGAAGCTTTCAGAAACAGGTACAGTGTAATTCCAGAGCTGCTACGGAGCATTTTGTGTACACGCTGTTCTCCTGCCTGATTGCCCATTGCGGGTTATGATGCTTTTTCTTCCCCTCCCCTATTACGTGCAGTGAAAAAATGGATTATTCTGAGCATTTGAACAGATAGTTGCAGCCCTCCTAATCCATGGGAAAGAGAGGCTGTACTATTTATTAGTCTGTCAATAAGGATGCCTGGAGAGGAAAAAAAGGAGGTTTGAAATACAAACATGGAAAACAAACAAACATTTATATAGCTGATATATATTCCTCACAAACGAGCAAAGAGGAAGCAAACTGGTGTGTCCATGGTGTAGAAATGGGCTGGTTCAGTGAAAGCAAGAGGAACCTTATCACTTAAACGCTCACAAAAACAGCAAATCAACATTTTCTCAGCTGAGCCACTATAAAAGGGGCACCTCTGCATTCCATTTCTAAATTAATTTATATAAAAGCAAAAAACCCCAACCAACCCCAACCCACACATGCCAAAATCCTGACAAATATCCAGCCAGCTTTTGTTCCTGTTGCAGTGGAGATCATTGCTAATTTCTCTGTAGGATGACTTGGTGCCAGACTGCCTGGTGCTTTTTACTTGGGCTAGAAGTGTCCTGCAACTCCTTTCTTCCCTTCTCCAGGAGCAAAAAAGAGCATTTCCCCCCAACTTTCACCCCCCTCTCCCAGCCCCCATGATTGATTGTTTCGCATCCTGGAAAATGGAAGAGAAGAAGTCAGGTAAGGGGAAAACAGCAATTCCTTGTGATGACAGAGACAAGGTCATGGATGCATCAGCAGCCAAGCATTTCTTCATGTTTATTAGCAACAAATTTGAGTGTTGGTGGCTGCATGTTGGATTAATGCCAAGTCCTGTGCGGCATTAGCAGCATGGATAAGGTGAGGGGTTTCTAGTGAGCATTTAATGAAAGAAATTCTTGCACTAAACTAAATCTGAAGAGTATTTGCTCCCTGTGGCATGGTGAAACTCTGGGAATAAAGGATATAGGTACCCCTAGCCCAATCACTGTGAATGCCAGTTGAGTTTGAGCGAGCTTTGACTTTGAGCAAGTGCTGGAAGCAGAGAATGGAGTGACGAGGTGAGCAGAGATGCTGGTTTGGGAGGGGAGAGCTGCAGGACAGAGGGACACCCCATGCCTGCATGCACCCACAAAGGGCTTGTGGGTTTGGCAACAAAGCTCAGGCATCCACAGTGCTCTGCTCTCCTGATCCAGCCAAATGCTGTCCTCTGCCACCATGGACATCTGCTTATAGTTTCCAAACTTAACCTCACCCAGAGAGCTTGGGGACTCTGGGGACTGGTGAGAAAAAAAGCTGTTTGGGGAGACGGAGGTGCAGAGATTAGGGAGCAGTCTTGATGGTGGAACTGATGATTCTTGCCTGAGAGAAAGCACAGCTTAGTTCGGTGTTGGAGCTGCAAATGTCAGATGCTGAACCCACTGAGCTCTGGAGGAAGAAGACAGCAGGAAAAGGTAAAGAAGGAATGCAAGTGATAAAAGGAGAAAACACAGAGAGCAAAGCAGAAGGAAGATCCTCTCTGCTGCCCCTCACACAGTCTCTCTGGTGCAGCTCTTCCCCCTGGCTGTGTGGCCACACTCTCCAACTTGGCTTGCCAGAGTGGATGTGGCTGCTGAGCTGCCTTTGCTTGGTGGTGACAGCTGGGTGCAGTTGGCAACATGAGAAAACACAGAGTTTCTCAGTGGTAAAACAGAAAAAGAGAATATTGCACGGGGTGTTGGTTTTTTGGACTAGAGTTGCGGCCCCAGCCTGGAGTCCTTGGGGCTGGCAGGTGGCTGGCTCCTCATGACAGTGTTGTGCTCAAAACAGCATCTCAGGCTCCTGTAAGCACAGACCTCTGGGTCTACCTCAGTAAATTAACCCATTACTTGGAATTTGAACATCCCAAGTTGAGATCCCCTTAGGCAGAAAACTCCCTACTCCTACCTGGAACACCATCCAGGAGCCAGGCAGCTGACCAGTGGCATTAGCCTCCACCCTGCCTGGTTGCCCTTTGCAAAGGCAGCCATGGAGATTGTAGAAAACAACCCCAACCAAGAGGCTTTTGGTTGTAACTTGTGTTGGTCACTGTTGCCAAAGAGAGTGACTTCATGACCCTGGCTAAGAGGTGCCTGCTTCATGAGGGAAAGTGGTGCACAGTGGCCCACAGGTCCTGAGCACATGAGGTTAGTCAGAAGCACTGAGGTCTCTCGTCTCGAGCTCCTGGACAGCTTGGCAGTCTGCAGGTAAGTCTCATGTCACACAGTGATCTACAGGTTGTTGCAATGCACACAGTACAGAGTGCTATTGCCTGGATTTGGCCTTCACAGGCAATGAAAACTGGGTATTATAAAGGAGCTTCTCCAAAAATTTCATCCAGCACACTTTTGGGTAGAGATAGTGAGTGTAACCTATTCTGTCAATAGAATAGATAGAGTTCTATAGGTATAGCTATAGCAGGTGTACCTATTCTAGTGAAGGGGTGTGGTGCAGAGTCTCTGGCTTGTTTTACAAGGGCATGATGTCAGTTTTAGACAACAAAGATGCAAATAGCAAGTGCCACCACTGCATCTGCAGTGGCACATTGTCAGATACTCTTTGCTTATTTGGGTTCTTCAAACACTCCCTGTGATGGAAGAGGATGCAGGGAGCAGGTAGGAAAAGGAAATGAGATTCTTATTATCTGTAAGCTTGAAATGCATAGTAAGGATAGTGGGTTCCCCTCCCTCCTCATATCTATACACAATTTTAGCTAAGCCACTGTTTATTTTTGTGTGTCTGTAGAGTATCTGTGACTTCTGGAGTGCCCTTTCCCTCTGCATGTGGAACAGAAGTTGTAAGTGATTTTAAGTGAGGCGGCCCGTGAGCGAAATGCTAAAGCCTTGCTCGAGCTGACTACATTTCATTTGGGTGCCTTTCGCTTCTCAGTTCTGGACCAGCAGCCAACTGTGACTTGGGTTCCAGATAAGCAGCTACAGACAACAAGCCATGGCAGGCAGCTCCTCCTGCCTGCCCGCTGCAGCTCTCGGAGCAGATGGTCCCAACAAACACATTTAATAACTTTACATGTTTAGGGTGCAGTGATCCAAGGCACTCTCTCTTCGGGGCCAGGCAGGAATCCCTTGTCTTCCATTACTGTCTGCAAGCCTGGAGGTGATTGCACACATTTTTAACCTGGATGGCTGCGTTGCTGCACTGTGTGTGATGCCATGTAACTCACAAGCAGGAATCAACCTGAGCAACCTAATTCATTAGCTGAGGTCATTTAAAGTTTCCTCAGTTTTTAGGTTACTATGCTGAGAGCTTTTAGAGGGAAGTTTCAATTCCGCTCTAGCTAATCAGGCAAGGCTTCATTTTGTTCATCCTGAGGTTGGGGGATGATTTTGTTTGCTCTCACATGAGATTTATCTCCTCATTTTTAGGCACAGTAACAGAAAATTTTTTTAAAAAAAATGAGCACAGCAAAAGGTGGCAGACCTATTTTCTGCTGAGATTTAGGTAGTTCTGGGAAGTAATGAGGGATGGAGATGCCAAGAAACGCAGTGACAGGGGTGAGGGTGAGGAGGCTGTGGAGTGGTGGGACAGAGCTGGAAAGTGGTCTGGGCAGGAGGAGGTGGCAAAAGAGGGATGTGACATGTCCTAAGGGTCACCATGCAATATTTAGAAAGTAAAGGATGTACTGAAACGGCTCCCAGGACAAAAAGGAGGCAGGTAAAGCTGCGTGAAGACAGAAAAACAGCTGGTAAAGCTGCCTGAGGACAAAAAAACCCAGCCATCCCACTCCCCTGTTTTTGAGAAAGGGGAACAATACATGTACTGAAGCCCTGCAGGCTGAAAAGGCAACATGTTATGTTTAAGACCAGAGGTAACTTCATTAGAGCTGTTATATTTAGTCTGTCCTATAAAGACTCTTATTTCTATGGAATATTACATAGAAACTGTTACTATGTACAACACAGTAGAAAAATGTGGTTTCTGTCCCACAGAGCTCACAATCTGCCTCTGCAAATTAACTTTGCCAACAAAGGTTAAATGGCAAAAGGTAGAATATTTGACTCTGTGTGAATTATCAAATGGATGGTGAACTTAGAGGGGGGAGCTGATCTAGCGGAGAGACTGTCTTCTGTCCTAATGTGATGGTACCTCTGAGGTGGTGCAGGCTCCCAAGAAGCAGAGCTGGACTGGGGCCAGGCAGAGAGTGACAGTTTTACACACATAGGGAGGAGACTTAGGATAAGGATGAAGATGACCAGCTCTGCTCAGCTGCGATGACATTTTCAGATGTTGACTGAGATTAAATCCCAGCCTGCCTGGATGTCATAGATGGTCAAACATGAGTATAGGGCACCCAGAGAGGATGTAGCATCTCCACCCACAGAGATACACAAAGCCTAATTGAGCAATCTGCTCTGCCTGACTCTGCCCTGGCCCAGGGCATGCAGGGAGGTCAGAGGGTTAATTGTGAGAAGCATGTGCCTTTGAAACGGGCACTGAAACTTGTCTCTCAGCTCTCTGCTCCCTAGGGAAGGTGTGCAGCTGCTGCTTCCCCTCACACCCCTGCCCTGCACCCCAGGGATGCCCCAGAGCCCCCTTCCACCTGCCTGGCCTCCACCCAAACATCAGGTCATCTCTCCCCAAGGGTGGTCTAAATACATTGGAAGGATGAGCTCCAGGCTCAAGCTGGGGTAGAGCCAGCCCTCAGTGAGCTGCCCTGCAGGAGCTGGGCATCCTTGAGGATGTGGAGGCACTGAACCAACCATCCATCCATCCATCCATCCATCCATTCATCCATCCATCCATCCATCCATCCATCCATCCATCCATCCATCCATCCATCTATCCACCCATCCATCCATCCTTCTAAACAAGTGTGAAACAGAGGGAAGAGCCTGATGGAGGTAACTGCCCTCTGCATTCTCCCCACCCAAAGAAAGGACTTTGGAGGTTGTCAGCAGGAGCAGTGCTCTGGAGTGGGCTCATGTGCAGGGCTCAGGGAGCCACTTTCCACCCGCTGGTGCTTTGGGACCATGAGGTGCCTCTGGGTTTCATGCAGAAAGCCAGTGCTGGGGAAACCACCTGTGGTGAGACTTGGCTGTGGGTGGCTTGCTTTTAAAATGCAAGCAAGCATCACCTGGAGAAGTGCCAGGCAGCTGTGAGCTGAAGCAGCACTCTGGTCTGCTCAATGGAGGAAGGCTGGATGTGTTAGCAGTCTTCCTCACATCCCATGGGAGCTGCACCAGGGTCCCACCAGATCCAGTGCAGGGGGTGCTGTGGTGTTTCTTAAAGGGGGACTTTTGGGAAGTCCTCAGCATTGATAGCATCAGGGAGAGAGATGTATGACTCTGAGACTGATTGCTGGGAACAAGGGGCCATGCCTTAGGTAGGCAAAAGTTGCTCCCATCACTGCTGCTTTGGCAGCACGTTGCTGCTCGGTCCAGGCAGTGGGTGAGCAAGAGCCATTCAAGGTGTCAGATGATGGCAAGGAGCTAAGAAAAACTGCAGGGAAATTATTAGCCTTGGCTATAAATACTCTGTTAAATTGCCATAAACTGCATGCAGTGGTAGCTTAAGATGATGCGAACAAATGACCACTCGTTCAACCACTGAGCAGGGCTTCTAAACCACAATTAACATAAAAATGCTATACTTCACGAAGCCAGAGTTTTATCCTATTGTTTTCTATTCAGAGCAATATTACAATGCTGGAATGTGTCTCAGCAGCTTTTTAGCCTTTGCCCATAAAAAAGAACAAATTGTTTTCAGACTGTGTTAGACAGAGTGACTGCCTGGTTATGTCCCCCCAGCAGAATCTGAATGCTGGGGAGGGAAACTCCTCCACTAGCAGCATACCTATCCATGAGGGGGTTTCAGACTGTGTTTGCTTGAAAGGAAGAGGTTTGGAGAATTGGTCGCACTTTGTTTTCCATCTGGGTCATTGTGGTACTGCAAACTTAATGAGAGGTGAGCCAGAGGAGGAAAGTCAGCTAGGAGAGGCTCAGGGCTTTATTCCTTGTGGGAGTGGAGCTGCACACCTAGCTTCAGAGCAGCAGCACATTAAGCTGCCAGTAGTGATATGTGTATCCAGCAGCAGGTGATGCCAGGGACTCCTTAGCTGGTAGCCTCACATCTGGATGGCTGGTTTTGTTACCCCCTCTCAAAAATCCTTTTTTTTATTTTTGTTTTGTTTTGTTTTGTTTTCAAGTCTCCCATAAAATCATTGGTACCTGTAAAATGCTACAGACCAGCACAATTCTCTACTTGCTTTAGCTTAATACTTTGAGTTTTCTATTTCCCTGCTATAGACTGTGGTCACCTACATAGTAATTAGAAGGTGGATCTTCAAAGCATGGGTGTCAAACAGAAACCTCTGCAGATTCAGATTCCTACTGTGTATTTATCCAGTCTACAACTAGGTTTGCACAATGAGTGGGGCACCTGCTTGGCATATTTTGTACCAAGAAGCACTTTTACTGAGAGGAGCCTTCTTCCATTGATTTCCAGCAAGTATCTGAGGGCACCCAGATTTGAGGAGGCTTTGATTTATGTGTGTCAACGCTTGGTTAGCTGGCAGCTCCAGGCTCTGTGTGGAGAAGCACCTCATCCTGAAAATGATTGTTTTAATTTCATTCTAAAGGTAGAGGATATTAGAACCCGAAGTCTTAATGGCTCACGATAAAATATGGAATAGCAACTACCCATTACATTTGTTATTGTCTCTTTCTTCTGTAAATCAATATAATTGAATTTTTCCTAACTTCCCCAGTATTGCATGCAGCCGTGTGTGATCACAGGGGACATTGCACAGAGATGAATAAGCACAACGCTGTTCTAAACGAGCAAAGCACCCGGTAGCCTCTCCAAGAGATTTGTTTTGCAGCACACTCACATTCTCCTGAGCCAGTCTGGCACTGTCCTGGGGGGAAGACTCTTTTCTCTGCAGCAGCTGGGACTTTCTGCAATATTTAGAGGCAATATATGGACTGCCAGGAATGTCCTAGTCTCAAGAGTGGATGAGGCCCTCTGCTGAAGAGGCTTTTCAGTGTCAATGGATTGATTCTCAACTGAAGCTTGTCTCTGCCTCAGTTTTCCCATTTGTTTGGCTTTGCCAGCCACCCATTTTCTCACCTGAATTTCTTAATTTCATTTCCTTTAGCCAGGATTCGTGGTTTTTTAAACTGAATGTCGTAGAAAAAGCAGGTGCTAAGGTCCTTTCTGCTGTTGCTGCTACACAGCTGACACATCTACCTGCCCCCAGCCCCCTGCCTCTCCCCAGGGCAGCAGCCAGGTCATGGCACTGGCAGTGCTTCCTCTCCCTACCTGTCAGAGACCTCACCAGAAGGGTGGCTGCTAGCCCATTTTACAGAGAGGGAAACCGAGGCATGGAGCCAGGCAGGCATCTTGTACAGGACCATCAGGAGGAAAAGGTGGCACTGGAAGTAGACTGTGTTTTCTGAACTGTAGGTCTGTGCTCTCGCCTCTGCTGCTTCTTGCTCGGGTGCCTTTTACCCACGTTAGTGCCGGGCTGGAGGCGGGGGAGGTGCAGAAACTCAGAGTGAGCACGACTCCTCCAGGCTGCTGGAAAATCTTGCTGCAGAGCCAGACTTCCTCCTCTATCCCAGGGAGAAGCCAGGTTTTGTGCTTCACCACATGCATTTGTAATTGCCTTAAAGCTCCTGAGGGACCCCAGGAGAAAGGAAATAGCGTCTTGAATGCTGGGAATTCCCCAAAGGGGTCCAAAACTTTGAGCTAAAATGCTGGGGTTTCGCTTTCCGTACTGTCTTCACTGCAAGGCTGATGGTCCTCGCCTGTCCCTCCTGATCCTGCTCACAGTGGCTGCCAGCAGCCAGCTCAATTCTTCCTATCTGGACAACACACATCTCCTTAAACAGCAGCAGTTGGAGACTGAACCAGCTTTCCATCCTGAGCTAGTCTGTGCTGAGGTGCAGGGCAAATCCACTCGGATTTGGAGCATCTGCCTGTACTCGAGCACCATAAACCCTTCAGACCAGCTCTGACATGTAGCCTATAACTGAGCCTCATTTTTAATCGCAGCAGTGACAGAGGAGGGACCTCTGCACTTGGCAAATGTGGCTGAGGCCTGCAGGAACCCACCCCAGGCACCTTCCCCAGGCAGGGGCAGAGCGCTCCTGTGAGGTCCGGCTGCCCTCCGGCAGCCGGGTCAGCCCCGCGGGGAGCGAGGGATGCCGCGCTGCAGCAGAGGCGGCATTTCCAGCCGGACAAGGCAGTTAAAGCTCAGCTTGACAGAGCATTGATGGAGAATCCAGCCCCACATTTCGCTGGGCTGCAGTCACGGCAGCTTTTTGAGGGTGTTAACTACGCTCCCGCAGCGTGTGCCTCAGCCAACCTCCTGCGTGCATGGCCGGTGATCCAGCTGTGTATTGAAACGGGCACATCCTCCAGCTTGGATGGATTATAGCCAGTTCCTGTGAAGAGGGCTTCCCGGGGACCCGCTCCGCACCCAACACAGAAGGGCTTTACTCACTCAGCAGCCCAGGATGAGGGCACAGACTATTCTGGCTCGCTGCAAAGCAGGCTAGTACACTTATCAGCCATTAAGCTCCTCCCCCACCACCAAGAAACCCCCTAAAAATCCCAAACCACCATAAAAATGTATTGCAGAATAGGAACGAGTCATGCAGTGCTATTTGGAAAACATGATCTTGTTTTCAAAATAGATTAATGATGGATTTGGTGCCGGGGAGTCTGCCCTCCCCAGCCCCCCCTTAGAAAAGCATTGCAGACAGGTCTGCAGTCCAGCAGTAGAACTTCCTAAAAAATAAATACAAGACTAGCTAATAATAACAGTGCCACTACTAGTACTACTTATAGTGTGCTTCTGGCTGGCAAGGTCTGTGCCTTTACAGACTGCTCTGAATGAGAGGAGCCAGGGACGGGGAGGTGACAATTAACTGGGATCTACCCAGTGAATTGACAGGGGCAGTGGTGTCACCTGATGGAAACTTCATGATGATGTTAAATGGCTGCCCCACAGATCCTAACACTGTCCGTGCTGCTCTGAGCAGGACCTAATCTGTCATTTTTTGAAGCTTTTCCCTTTTGTCTTACTGGAGGCCAGGCTCTGGTGACCCTCCCAGAGCCTCACCAGCTGGAAGTGTGATGACATCCAGAGGGTGCTTGAGAGAATAGTGATGGAAAAAGCCCCCTGGATACGCCCTGAGCAGTCTTTTCCCTACTAGGGCTGTTTTGGGGTAAGGGAGGCAGAGGAGAGGTTGGGTACACTTATCTGGCAGAAATTCACTTTTGCAGATGGCCAATGACTGCACTCAGACCACTTTGCCTGGGGATAGTCTGGTCTAGTTGTTCTGATAAAGCCCCACCTTGTGCAGCTCTAGCCCATACCCAAGCCATAGAATCATGGAACGGCTTGGGTTGGAAGTGATCTTAAAGATCATCTAGTTCAACAACCCTTCCATGGGCCAGGACACCTTCCACTAGAGCAGGTTGCTCAAAGCCCCATCCAACTTGGCCTTGAACACCTCCAGAGATGAGGCAGCCACAGCTTCTCTGTGCAATTCATTGTGCCAGTGTCTTACCAACCTCTGGGTAATGAATTTCCTCCTAACATCCAGTCTAAATCTCTGCTCTTTTAGTTTAAAACATTTTATTCTGGCACAATACGTTGTTGCACAACCTGCCTGGTCCAAGCACAAGCACTGCTCAGAAGGATTGATGCTGTCTCTTGCCGTGGAGGATTTCAGTGGCGGCTCTTGGGGACGCAGGGCCGAGCGGGGCTGGCGGCAGCCCGGGGCCGGGGGATTGCAGTCACATGCTGCTACTGCAGGGCTGGAGGAGAATTAGTAAAATTTGCTGCAGGATTCCCACACCCTTGCAGCAGAGACTGGCGCTGCATCCCGAGGGCTTCTGATTCAGCTCTTTCTCCCCTTGGTCTGGATTGATAGCACCGTGATTTTTATCAGATGCTACGGACTATAAAGTGATTTTCCTAAAAGCCACTTTTCAGAGCAATTTCCCCCCACCCAGTGCTATTATTTAATGAAATCAATACACAGTCTTGTTACATGTTATGTTGTTTGTGGGCTATAAGCTTTCAAGCTAGGAACTGGAACAACATTATTCAAAACCTTTTCAATTTGCCGTGCCTGCCAACTTATATGTTGATTGTGGTATTTTGCCCAAATAGCATCAACTTGCTAAACCGTAGCAAGAAATTTAGGGACGTTAACAAGAAGGATTAGAGTCTGTCATCAGGATTTACATGCATGCCAGCAGAAATGCAGCTTCATATACTTTGTTTTGCCTACCTGTTCCTCAGCTTGCTTGCATGCATGTGTAGCTATAGCACAGGCTCCTTCCAGGCACCATCAGACTGCACCATGCACTGATTGTTAAAATGAGAGCCAAGGTGCGAGCCTGCAGAGGCTCTGGAAGTTGCATCCAAGGCTGTGCCAAGTCTCCCTGAGTTCTTTGCTCTGCCAAAACACCGTGATCGAAGCTGTAACGCTGTCAGCGTGTCCTCGCCCAGGGGAACCCACCTGGGTCACTGCAGCAAGGCTGGACTACTGCTGCTGCTGAAACAGCCCCTCAGCTTCCCCTTTCTGAGCTTTTTTTAAACTGTAATTTTACAGTTGCATTAGTGCAGAGCTCGGAATTGAACTTCGCTCCTTTTTCACAGGAGAGAGGTAGGAGGGCAAACGTTATTGACGAAACAGCCCCAACTCCCCCGTGAAGTTCACTGCTCATTAAAGCCACGGGGCTGCAGCCACGCCGCTGGGTGTTTGCTTCTTTCAGCAGTGCCCCACAGACCAAGCGACAGCGCTGCAGCTCTCGTTGCCAACACAATGTATCTTTTCCTGCACAAAGATCATTCAGAGCTTTTCCCTTTGAAACCAAGGCTTTGTAGTGAACTGATATCTGAGGAGACCCTGTCGGGTTGGGGACTCCAGGAGGTGATGAGTGACTGAGGGAATGAACTGATTTGCAGTGTATGGCCCACTTCTCCCAGGTCGTTTGGACCTGTTTACATGAGACATTTTGGCTTTATCCACATGAGAAGATAGCGGTACATCCCTCTCCTTCCTGGGCATACCCAGAACAGCGTGTGTAAGTTACAGCGGGAGAAAGTGGGGCCAGTGAAGGGGGACAGAGGAGACAGATGCTATCAGGGATGCAGTGGCCCTGTGCTTCTGTTTTGCCAGCATCGTTGTGTTGTTTGGAACAGTGGCTTTTCACCCTTCTCTTGCCAAAAAATAACTGTGCTGGCAAATGTCCTAGTGCTGATGCAGTCGTATCACTTGAAAAGGACTTTGCTGGCACTGTTTGCTATCTCTTAAGAGCCAGTCTGAGATACTCCAGCTGAAGGAGGTTGCAATAAGCTGTGTTTCCTTAAGGGTGTTTGCTGCGGGATGTGACCTGTATCTGGAGAAGGTGGAGATAGTCAGAAAGTAAAAGATATCCTTATGAAAACATGAATCAACCAACCACTTGCAAATTCATATGCATTTCTGTTACCAAATCAAAATGAAGAAACAAACCCCAGGTTTTTGGGGTGCTTCCTTGCATGCTTTTTGAACCTCTGCAGTTACTGCAAGAGCCAGAAAGCAGTAAAGGGAGAGTAGTTTTACGTAATTAATGAGAACGACTAAGCCACAGAGATCAAGGGCTTTGTCAGAACAGCTCCAGGAGATCCTGTGGTGGTAGTTTGAAGCCTGAATGTCTCTATCTGACCACCCCAGCCTTTCCTGGATGTTACTACTTTTGTAGCAGTGAATGGGAGTCCCTGTCATGGTTGTGAATGGTCCCCCTGGTGTTATTGGGTCAGCCAGAAAAAAATAGAGATGGATACATGTTCACGTAGAGATGTCCCATTTGAGGTCTCTGACACACACATTTTGCTGTGCTGTGCTCTTGTACAGCACATGGGAAACATTCCATTCTTCCAGGAAGAAGGTCTGGGTGGCACATGTCCTACTGTCCTGCCCTCAGTTCCCACAGAGGACCAAGGAGCTGCAGGAAAGGGGTTTGTGAGCTGGGCTAAATTACAACTATGCAAGTGATACTATGTGCTCATATTATCACTCTGTCCTCTTTAGATTTTTAACTTATTTGACCAAATAAGACAAAATTTCAGGGACTTCAGAAGCATTAAGCTCCTTCAGTTCCACGAATATATAGACCTGTTACCACTCCTAGGGTAGGAAAGTAGCAACAAGTAATCTTTTCCTGGGTATCTGGGAAGAATCCAGCCTCAGCTTTGTAGAAAGCAAAACTATATTTATTTTACTGTACACAGTATTACTTGTTTCTTTGATTAATTGCACTTCTCTGCTTTACTGTATGAAGATCCCAAGCAGGGCTCCATGACACTGAGACTTGGGGATTATTTAAAGCCCAAGGGCAGGACAGCCTTTCCATCTATGCTGGACCTTGTCATGGCACGGAGTTTGGGAGGCAAGAGATGAAGAGGGGAGCAACTGCTCTTCAGATGTCCCCTATGGACAAGTCTTTCAGAGGAGCCTCTGGTGTAGCCTGGAGATGCTGAGCAGCACTCATGGCCTGCAACATGAACAATCAGGTGATACAGACCAAGACAGCTCTGGCATTCACCAGGGCCAATTTGGCTGCCTGTGCCAAAACCCAGAGCAGTGACTTTCAGAGAGACCCGGGCCTGAACCTGATGTGGACCTGCCAGTTTGTTTGGTGGGTAAATCTCCTCAGCAGAAAGGTAATAATAACTTGGATATACCTGGGGTAGGACCCTCACAAAGTCAAATTTGGATGATGATGGGTTGGTAGAAATGGGGGCAATGACAGACTGTAATTTCCTTCTTGAATTTCGGAAGGACGGTGGGTGAGGGAGCTTGAGACACAACTCATGGCAGGGTACCAGAATACCTCAGGATTGTGCTCAAAGCCTGAGTTTGTGCTGCTGGTGTAAACCAGTGTGGGGACTGACACAGTTTTGCCGGTGCTGATGGTGCTTAGCAGGTATTTCAGGGCTGTGATGTGAGAGCGTGGCAGGGCAGCATGGACTGAGTCTCTCACAGACACGTGCACTTCTGGCACAGAGTGGACGTGCCTCTGGGGCTTACAGGGCTGGCACAGATGTTGCGGGATCAGCTGGTTACTGAATCACAGGGACCAGGGCTCCGAATGGATTTTTGAAATCTGTCTGCCTGAATACAGTGACACCAACAGTGTTACAATACAGCACTAGGATAGTCCTTTCTTCATGACCAGATGTTCACAGGGTGTTCCAAGTCCCTCTGTCACTGGTATCATGACAAAAACCTCATGGCAAACTCTCTGGATTCTGAGGTCTTTACAGACTTTAGATCTTATTTCTGATCCGGCTCGGCCAGGATCAGGATATGTGTCTCAGGATATGTATATCAGGATATCAGGATATGTGGCACCTGGGAAGTGCTTCCATTTGGAGCAAAGTCTGATCTCCATGAGCTGGAATGGTCCAGAGCATGTGTGCACCACATGGGTGGAGTGTAACTGCGTGTACCTGAGTGCACTGATGCAGACTGTGAAGATAGAACTCGCTGCTCTCGTTGCTTTATGATACAGAGAAAGGAGAGAGTGGCCAAGCCCATGCTGTTGAGTCGTATCATGGAATCATAGAATGGTTTGGGTTGGAAGGGACCTTGAAGTACTCTGGATCCTGTAGGAATTGCTTGGTAGATGAGCAAGAACGAGGTTCTCAAATGGGGGCAAATCTCTGAACTCCTGGCAACAGGAAGAAGGGGAGGGAGAAGTGGGGAGCTCTTCCCCCAGGGAACCAAAGAGAAGGGCTCACCCTGAGGATGAGCAGTCCCTTAGGCATAGGGGCTTTACTCCACCACAGGACTTCACCAAAGCAAAAGGGATTAATTCCTTTTCAGGTACTGAAATTAAGAAAAAATAAACAAATTAAAAAATGAAGGTATTTTCTACATAGGGACTTTAAGGTAAGAAAAAAACCCCTCAATTCAAAAAACAAATCCAGACACAATCCCCAAAGTGTTTTTGTTTTTTTTTCCTTTAGCAACATTCATGGCAGAAGTCCCTTTAATGCAGTGTAATGTCACAGCACACAGTACTTTGGGACAAATGACATATTTCAGACAGAAAAAAAACTTGTAGTTGGAATAATTTTTAAAGTCATTCATTGTTTATGTGACAGGAATTTTCTAATTTTTTGTTTCATCTCCTGCTTTCCTTGAAAGAGGTAGAAAAAAACCATCAGCTTGATGACAGGGCTGTATATACCTGCAATAAATGAGAAAACCCCATTACACAGAGATAACACTGACCGCCAGCACAGACTGGCAGCCTTTGCTAATGCTGAAAGGATGCTACTGATTTCAGCATCACACGACTTTTACTCAAAATAATTAAAATGTCTCTATTTTTCATGTGCGTTCAGTGGATAAACTTGAAGATATCCTCTGTATAATTGGTTTTCCTGCTATTTTCACGTAAAATAAGCTGTTTTGTTTCCCTTGTAGCTATGGGTTCTTTTCTAGAATAATAAGGAAGCTCAAAAGGAAATTGCAATTATATGTCCAGAAAAGCATTCAGTGGAGAGAAAAGGGTCAGGTGTAGCACATGAAATTGTCTGCACTTTCCCAGCACCAGGCAGAAAATATCCCATGAAATTCACAAGCATCTTAAAATATAAAAGGAAAAAACAAAAAACCCACAACATGAAGATGAAGATTTTCTTGCCTTTGTTCAGACTCCTGTCAGGTCAGAGAACTGCATATTCATGCTATTCATGCTAATTATTTTCCCTGAAACAAAACCCACAAAGAACAATGTTGAGAATTATTTCTTTCTTTGGTATGGCTTTTGTGGTGAGAGTCGTGTTTGCCTTTACAGCACATTTTTCCATTTGTTTTCATGTACTTTCATAACTCCTACAAAAAAACCCCAACTTTGAAGGATAACTTAGCACAAAACCCTACTTACTTCAACAGTATTTTTCACAGCACAAGTAATATGCACAGCTCATCCAATGGTGCAGTCCTGTGGCTCAAAAGGTGTTTGCTGCATTATCTCACTTAGATAATTATGTAGGCACCGGTGAACATCACTTTGGAACAGTCAATAAAGTAAGGTGAAAACCTGAATTATCTTTGTTTTCACACATTTTGGAATGCTGATAGAAAACTCAAGTAGCAGCACCAAGAGAAGTATTGTACATGCATATTTAGCTTTAAAGAGTTGCCTCAGTTAAGGTCCATGGAGCCACAGGAGTGGTTACAAGACCAGGTGTTTTTCTCATTCATTAAAAAGCACTGGCCAGGAGCAATTCTGTACAGAAAAATGCTGGGATTGATGTAGAAACAAGACCCCTTTGTGATGTGAGCTCTTATACCTGGTCCTGCTGTGTGCATGTGCTGCAGGGCTGCAGAGGCAGACCCGGGGCGGGGTGTGAGCTGGAAAGAAACCCCAAAGCCAAGAGGCACAACTGCACATACCTGTCAGCCCCCAGGAGAAGGGGTGAATTCCTGGCCCCACTGAAGTTGGTGGGAGTTTTCTCATCAACTCCGGTGTGTTTTACTCTGCCTATCTGGCTCCAAAACACACATTTTTATCTCTTGAGCAAAAAGAGAGTTCCTGCAGCTGTTGGTAGTAATAAGTCTCTTCAAGTCAGTCACCGGGGAACAACTTCACTCATTTGTACACACAAAGTAATGCAGGGATGTCAAAAAGCAACCATGGCCAGCACCTGCAGAGAGACCAAAAAAGTCAGTTCAGGTTGACTTTGGAGCAGCAGTTCTGTGTTGACTTTCAAAGAGTTTTCCCTGCATGCAAATGGTGGGGTTTAGCCTGGAAAATGCTGGAGCCAGCTAAAGCGAAGTGAAATTATAGCTGCTGATTGTAGGTCAGGAGTGTCTTTCAGGATCCCCCTTCCTTCCCCCTCCACCTCACAGGAGTTGCTTAGACTGGAAAGCAACCAGCATGTGGAGTAGGACATGGGTTTAAACTTTGAGTCTTTTAAAGGTGGCCAGTTGTAACACTTCAGAGACATACCACAAAATCTGTTTTTTTATTTTTTTTTCTTCAAAGGTGAACTTTGTTTTTCTTGGAACAATTTCCTGGGCTTTTTAGGGAAATTAAGCCCAGATTTTTTTTTTTTCTGCATTTTTGAATGGTAATTAAACTAATATTGCTGGCAGTGAGAGGGCTGCTACTGAGTCGAAGGATAGCAAAGGTTCCTGTGCTTGCCAGAAAAGCTCCCTCTGGGCTGAGTCTGGCCTGACAAAGAGAGTTCCTTATGGTCCTAAATATCTATATGTATGCATGTGTATATCAATAGATACATATATTCTCATGCGTGTATGTGTGTGTGTGTACCTATATGTAGACAGCAGTTTTTAAAAACAAAAAGCTAAACTCAAGGAAATGAACCACTTATCAGATCCCAACGGGCTCTGCTCTTTCAAAAATATTTTAATTTCGAAATATTATGTTGTTTTTAAAAAATATTTCCCATGAGGTCAAGATTCAGAAGGATTGTCTCAATAGACTGTATTTTTAGGAGTGTGAAGGGGATGGAAAGTGAGGTTAAGTTATAAAAAACATCAACAACGCTCCATGTGAGCATCGCGGCAAGTATTTCAAGAGTGGATTGAATTTTATGCTGAGTTCATGGCTTGGTGAAAGGTTTTCACTGATGCTACGATGAAAACCTGCCCCTCTGCCCATATTTTGAATGTGAGACAGAAAGAGTTCTATGAGCATTTCTTGTCAATAGGGATGAATTCTGGTCTGGGAAGAGGGAATTTTTCCTAACACGTGATGTACGAGGGAAGAGGTGATTAGTTCACTAGCTTTGTGCACTTTGGCCCTTTTACACACGCTAATTAATGTGGTTTGATGGTAGTTTGAGGATAGTATTAGGATCATCTGTTAGTCAGACTTCAAGTTAATTAACCAGCCAACCCGCTCACACTGGAAGGGGCTTGTGTATGAGTCACCCTCTTGGGTAACTGATATTTGTTTATTTTTAGGCAGACTATGAGGCACCCAGACACTATGGCAATGGGTTCCAGATCAGTAGTTTAAATATATGAAATATACTGGTGATTTGGACCTTGCAGATGAGAGGAGTGTCTGCTTGCTCACAACCTCTCCCTTTGTAGAAGATGAGGTCAGGCTCATCACATGAAGACAAATTCCGTATCCTAAGTATAGTTAAGGCTCATTCCTGAAATATACAGAAAGCATTATTTTGGGAGGGATCTGTATGTACTCTTGCAGCCCTTGATAGACCCTATATTTCTAAGTGAAAGAGTTGGTTTTATCTCTGTAAGAAAATAAATATGTATGGCACTACATTAATAGCATCCAAATTTGTTTTGTGCCTTGGTCCTTTATTCTTGAAACCTGGTGCTGAAAGCATGGGTCCATGAAAAGTGTGAGAGGTTGGCAAAAGTGAGGTGCAGAAAGCACAGTGGGATTTGGGAACAGAGGTGGGGGTCTTTGAGACTGTTGGAACAAGTTGCCTGTCTTTGCAGATGATCACACTACATAATCCCTTTAATGAATGCATCAAGCTCCTTTTCATGCTTAATTAAGCTCCTGTCCTTTACCGCTCCAGAGCCACCTGTCTTGCTGCCACCTTAAACACATTCGTGGCCAGCTCAGACCCATTTGTACTCGCTGACTTTCCTCCTGTAGCTTTTGTTATAGAGTATGTCCCAACTTGTTTTGTCAAGACCAGGAGGAAATTTTTTCTTGTCCACATTTCTGTACAATGAATTTGGAAACAGAAGGAAGACTTTGTCTAACTAGGAGTTTTCCAGGGGCCAGTGCCTTGTCCTCAAGAGGAGTAAGTACTTTTCTTCTTTTCCCTTTCCTTTCCTCAGTTTTTGCCTCCTCCATCCTTTTCTCTACCACATTTCTCCCACTGGCCTCCTGTGGCACCTGGTGTTTGCATTCCTTGTCTTTTCTCTCCCCATTTTGCTCCTTTTCCTCTCTGCCTTTGCTTTGCCACCCAGGTTTCCTAGAGACTGACCTCTTTGCTTGCAGTGGTTTGGGTTCTCTTTCCACTCAGGTCAGGCTCCCTCACCTTCCAGCCAGGCACTGCTACATGAAGGGCCAGGCACAGCTTTACAGTGGTAGCTGAGGACTTCAAGTGCTGATGGCTCAGGTCAGTGTTCAGTCCTCAACAGGGGCGAGGTGTCACCCACCATGGCTGTTCAACTCCATTTCGGTGATCCCATGGTGCACGGAATCCTCAGCTCACCTCTTGTTTCTCTCTTCAGGGTCTCTCCTGACGCTGTCGTGGTGCATCTCCCATGGGTGCCCTCAAGCCCTGCAGAGGTACCAGTGTCCACATGGTTCTCCAGCTCAGTTGTGGACCTTTGCTGTGGGTGGGAGAGTGGGCTCAGACACAAACCCTGCTGCCCCACATGGTAAAGCAGTTGTCCATCTTCTGTGCGTGGAAGGGCAGCAGCAGAGAGAAAGATGACACAGTTTTCATTGCATGTTATTTGCTTTTATTTTGGGGGAAAGCATGGGGAGGGGGGACATAAACGTCACCAATTCCCCTGCAGAAGTGACTTTGGACCATGGAGAATGACAGGAAGAAATATGGCCACAGCAAAAGGAGACCTGGCAGCCTGTTCATATTGCTGGATGTCTTGAGTCCCACACATTTATCTGTGGATGTGAGATATGGAGCATTATTTAAACTGTGTAAACAATAATTTATTCTTTCTCACTCTACAGCCTGGTAGAGAGGAACAAAAAATGTGGGGAATAAGGTATCTTTCTGGAAAAGTGTCATTTTTATAAGAATTGCATTAAGCAAAGAGTTGATTTAATTTAGAATTTCCCTCTTGTGTATTTACGTCTTAATATTATATTTTTAACTTTGTTTTTGTTTAATGTATTTTGTGTAAGTACTCAATTTGCAATGACTTTATTTAACTGTAACAAAGACAATTTTCATATTTTCTAGTATTTGTTTTAGCATTGTAACTACATAAGCACAGTCTTCCTTTCAGTTTCCAGATGGAAACCTCTGTGTTTTCATTTTCCTGAAATGGGATCTTTTAAGATCTTTCCTTGAAATTGTGTTGTTATATACATTTCATGTTTGGTCACTTCTACAATGAAATTTAATGAGCTCTTCTTATAATAGTTTCCAATACAACAGCACTGCAGCATGAGTCCTATGATTCTGGTAGATGCAGTGAGGAGAGAAGATTTTTACATGAACTCTCTCTATATTGTGGTTGCAACAGGATTTGGAAGACAATTTTTGACAATTATGGTAAAATAAAGAGAGATCCTTTGTGCATTAGTTTAGACCCTGAGAAAACTTCTTACAGTGGTTTCATCCCAGTTGGTGGTGGTCATGGAATCATGTTAAGGAGATTTAGTACGGAGTGATTGGAAAGGGATTTTCTGCTAGCCTGGCAATGTCAACGTGATGGGGGAAGTTCTGCATGCCTTCTGGCTCTTGGCTTAAACCAAAGGCACAGATCTCATGCTACTACAAACACTCAATTAAATCAGCACTGTATTTAATAAACAACTTAAAAATATCAGCTGCAGAAAAGCAAACATGGAGATGACAGACTCAGTTTTGTTTTTAGAGGTGGCGAGGAACAGAACGTCCTTTTCTTGGAAACACTACACGTCCAGGAGGAAAGCGGCTCCTTCACAGTGCGTGTCTCAGCTTCTCCAGACACTGCTTGCAAAGTCTCAGGCAATGCTGGCCCTTGGAAACATGTGTGCCAATGCCTGTAGAAGCATGGGCTCCCCAGCTGTCTCGGGGATGTTCATTCTGTCTGTCACCTAAATAAAATCCCTCTTTCTTGCATATGAGGACTAAAATGATTTGGTAAGAACACAGGAAATAAGTAATTTGGATAGAGAAAAGTAAGTGCCTTTAGTGACCTAAAAACAGGTGTCCATTTTGAAAGGCAGTGGCAAAAATCATGCCTGGGCCTTATCTTGTAATCTGTTATTTTAATCTGATGACCAAGAAGAAGGTGGATGCTGTGCTTTCCACCTAGATAACTGCAGCTATGGGCTAGGTTTGGCTGCTGAGGTGTGAGGACCACTTCAGGTCTCAGATTGTGTTGATGTTTGAGTAGTTTGAACACATACAAATGATGTCTCATTTAATAAAGGAGTGGACTGATCCTCACTGCAAAATCCTGATCATTTCAAATATATCACAATCATTTCTCCAAAGTAACCTTCCAAAGTTAAGCTACAGATGGGTGCTCCCTTGTCTCAGTGTTCTGCTATAACTGAAGTTCTCAAAGAGTTGCCTGATTCTGAGCAGGCTTGGAGGCTTTCATGAAGGTTGTTCTGTTGTACACGTTTCATGCTCATCTACCAGATCTTGAGGAGCCACCGCACCGTTGTCTGTCCCCCTTTGTTGCTGTGCTGGTGGAAATGCTGGTGCAAGGTGAGAAGCTTGTAACTGAGATCCCGAGGGTTCATTTAGCATGTAGCATGGATGCAGCCACTCTGAAAAGCTGCTTTAATTTGCATGGGTGCTGTATCCCCAGTGGGTGTTGCAAAGGCTATGCAAATTCACTATGTTAGATTTTACTCCTTATTCTTTCTATATCTTGCTTTAGCACTTTGGGGTACAGTTCTTCTCTGCTCCAGTCATCCTCCAGGGAAGCTTTACAATCCTCTCACCCCGATTAGCAACTAAATGTCTGGGAGAGTCCTGAGGTGTGTACATCTGTAAGGTAGAACCAATCCTCCTGAATGGACTAAATAACCAGATAGATTAGGTGACCTCTTAAGGGACCTTCAATTCCTTTCTTCTGTTATCACACTCCTCAAAGAATTCCTCCAAGTGCTGGGAATGGGATGACTGCTTGCCTGAGGGGTAAGAAGCAAAGAGACTAAAAGTGGGTATTTTCATGTCTTTCTGTGAGTGTTTGCCATTGAACTCCCAGTATCACACGTGTCATCTCTGGGGGCCTGGGGAGAATCTAGAGAGACTAGTACATTTTAGCCTCTTGATAGCTCTCATTCAGTTCTTGAACTCTATACTTTGAAAAAAGAAAAAAAGCATTACAAAATTATTAAGATTAGATTATCTTCCAGTAATGGTTTATTTCTTCAAGGACTACTGGTTTTATTCTTGGACCTACCTGTGCTCCTCAGCTTTAGCAGTCCTTCAGCTCTGAGCTCTCTCTTGAAGCAATGACCAGGTTGTTCAGAAAAATGACAGTCCAAAAGCAAAGGCAAAGACCCAACCAACTTGTCTTATGAAAGTTTACAAGGAGTGGGGGCAAATATCTGTTTCAGTTTGTTAGCATAAAGTTAAGATGTATCAAATGCCCTGGAGGATGTCAGTCCTTCAGGCGACTTCACACAGGTGGGTCACTGAGTGATGCAGAAAGCCTGTCTGGCTTTCTTTGCTCCTGTCCCTTCTCCCCCACCTGATTCAGCAGCATACTCAGTTGTCAGATCCCTCACCTGGACACTGGCCCAGGGCTGAACAGGACTACCCTGCCCACTCGGGGAGTGTGTGTGTTTTAATTCTCCTTCCTTCACAGAGAAGAGGCAAGAACAGAATAAAAATCAGATCTCTTCACTGGGGCCTGAGCAAATAATTGACTCTCCGTTGTCTGCAAGTTATTTTTGTTTAATAAAATGCAGCATAGGAGGCTTTCTCAGGAGACTGTCTTTGCTTAACTCTGTACTGCAAGGCCAACATCTTAACAACTTATTTTTCCTCGCATTTGTACTCTTACAGTAAGTATTTGTGCTGGCATGGCCGAGGTGGGACTGACCCCATTAAAATGAAGGGAGAGAGGAGTCAGCAGCTGTAACCTTCAGCCTGCAGTGCAACACTATGAACAAAATGCCCCAAACACAGCCTCCAGCCATGGGCTGTGGGGGCTTTCTCAGGTGCTGCTGCACCCACTGTGCAGAGAGAGCACATGGGCAGTGAAGGGCAGATCTGTACCCAGGTAAGGGGAAGACCACAATCCTGGAAATTCCTCTGTAACTAAAACCTAATTTAAAGAAGCACCTTGGGTTTTGAAATGAAAGTTTCCTGGGCACCTGAAGAGTGTGTGTGTGTGTGTGTGTGTGTGTGTGTGTGTGTAGGCACTCCAGCCCTAAAGCCAAAACGGTGATGCTGAGCCCATGCCCACACATCTCCCCTGAGAGACAGCAAACTGCAGGACCCAAACCACCTCCAGTGTATCCATAGCTGTGCTCCCTTGCAAATCATAGTGAGGGGAACTTCTCGTTCTGCCACATTTCTCCTGTCTCCCTTGTGCTGGGCCAAGGCTCTGCTCTGGCACTGCCACAACAGCCTTGCAAGCAGCCCCACGGCAGCAGGAGGCTTCCAGGGGCTGGGAAAGACAGGGCTGGTTTCTCTCCTGTGTTAGTGCCTGGACCACTGTGCTACAGGACACGCTGTGGCTCCCTGCCTGAGCCCCTCCAAGAGCATGGAAACAGGACACATGTAGTGTTTGATCCCCTCCCAGCACCATCCATGTGTGCTCATCTACAGTCCAGCCTGGCACAAGGAGAGCTTGTCCTACAAGAGGTGACCACCCTGGGAGCTTGCATGCTTTGCAGCAGATTAGAGTGTGACGGCTGAATCAGCTTCCCAGCAGCAATGTACCCACCCTCCCCAGTATCTCTACATCAGGGATGGGAGTTGAGGATGTGCAGGAGCTCCTGAATGGTGGTAGTTGTGACAGTCCACTACGTTTAATTACAGCAGGATTAACTGTGGTTTAATAGAGTGGGTGAAAATATGAAAATCAACATATTTAAGGTATTTGGGTTACCCAGGGTTGAACTCAGTCCCTCACACAAGATTTTTTTAAAAATAAAAGTGATGAAAGTATTAAAAAACCCCACATAACTGATTGCAGCAAAAGTCCTATTGTCATGGACTCAGGGTTCTATTAGATTCGCATGGCAAACTTAAAGGTCACTAATAAAGGCTAAAATGATGAGTGAGTGGGGTTTCTGCCCATTTTGGGTCTGCAGTGGGCACTGGGTGAAGCAAACAGATTTCTGAGGAAATCAGGTCTACCCTTCCCAGTCATTTCTCAAATCCCAGAATCCACTAACTCATACTAAGATGGGTGTATTCTACCTGATTTCAGAAAAGTTATGCAGTCAGGGAAATTAAAGGAAAGGTCTAGCCCATATCTTCATTTCCACATGGTTTGGCTTCAGTTTCTTATTTTCTTTCTTCACTTTCCCTCTTTTCTCTTCTCTCCACTGTCTGCTTGTGCCCCTATTTCAAAGTCTGTATTGGGCAGCGGAGACTGCATTTTTGTTAGAGTGCTCTGAAGTTGCTCAGGAAGGCTGAGCAGTGCCCTGACCAACCCAGTGCTGGTACAAATCATCTCAGAGGAAATGATAAGAGCTTATGCTGTGCTCTTTCTTTCACAATGAGATGGAGAGGAAGAGTCAGCACCACAACAGCCGCTGTCTTTTCTGTCTCTGCGGCTCTTCCCTCTTGCTCTCCATTTGTGTGCATTTGACTTTTTTATTTTCAAAAAAATAGGAACAAAAGAAAACAACATCTGCTCTGGCCCATTTAAAATAACCTTTTCCTTTTTTGCCAGAATGGACAGTTGTTGTCACCTTCAACACGTTACAAGAGCCAGACAGAGAGTGGCTTTCCCTGAGAGTAGGTCATTCTGTAAGGAGGAAAAATAATGAAGCCTGTTTCTCTGCAGATCTGTGTTCCTATCACGTAAAGGGCAATATTGACTTTTAAGTTAATTATACTCAAATCTACTGTTATCTCTGCATAAAGCATAAAGCGCATCGTGCCCTGTGACTTCCACGTTCTTCAGACACCCTGCCTCCCTCACCTGCTCATGGCTGCTCTGCTGCCTTCAGCCTTTCCTCCTCCTTTCCATCTTCTCTGCAGATTACAGCTTCCGTGTTTTTCTGCTGCTCCAGGTTTCTCTTGAGATTGCCGTGTCATTTCCTCCTCCTTTTTAACCCATCCCTTCCCCTGACATGATCTTTCTTCTCTTTGCAAGGCTGTGTGAGCTGCCATTTTCAGCATAAATAGCAGGAGGGCTGTGGTCGAGCAGTAACAACTCCCAGTAGAGGGGAAGCTCCAGGGGAAATGGGGGGATACCTCACACACCCTCCCCTGGCTGGTGATCTCTCAAGGTCTTTCTCATCCCCATTAACAACAACAGACTCCAGAACTAGCTGTGCTCCTGAGACAGAACCCATCAACCCTCTCCTCCACTGTTGACCACTGAACACAATCCAGCTAGGGAATCTCCTTTTCCTGCTGCCTGCCATTGCACAGCTCTTTCACACAGCTCTAGGCAGCACAGGGCTCACCCCAGCTCTTGGCATGGGGGTGGGACAGTAGCTTAACACTAATACAGGGCCTAAACGACACAGCAATTTAAAGGTGAAAGAACTGAGCCACAGCTACTCTCTGGTATTCGATCAGCCCTTTGCACTGAGCAGTGCACTTCCTCAGTGGCTGCTATCTCTTATTATACATTTTTAATTGATTAATTTTTCATCCTTATCCTAAGGTCGCACGTTCATGGCAGTCATTGTCATCACCCCATGTTCATTTCATGTAAAGCTATATTTAGAAATTTCCTGGATGACATATCTCTAATGTACAATATCCTTTTACAGCTCATATTAAGTCAGATGTCAGACCTTTAGACTAGGACTTGGTTAGTCCTTGCCTGGACCATAAGGTATGCTGTTCGGGAGAAGCTTGTCAGTCCCACTGGTGTGATTGCGGTTACAGAGCTACAAGAGGTTTCCTGTTTTTGTCACACTTTTTTGGCAATGCATTAGCTTGCCCTCTTCCCTTCATTGCCTGGGCCATTGCCCATTGCTCGAGGGTGGCTGTGAGGGCTCCTGTCTTTTGGCCTTTATCATGATGGCACCACAGTGGCTGTTTCAGACAACCATTCAGCGTTAGTTAATGCACCACATGTACTCACCATGGCACTTCACTTCCCCTTTCTTTTCCCTTACAACATTCCACACATAATCCACCCCTGCCACCCATCAAGTATTTTAAAGTCAAGTGATATTCTAGAAATTGGGTGACAGGACCAAAACCATCAGAGGTCAATTTGTGAAAGTCCAAATCACACTCTCTGCTTCCTGGATACTGTTTTTAATAAATCTCTTAAGAATTTAATTAAGTCTGAAGGACTTTACTTTCTATTAAGTGCTGTTGAGATTGGCTAATGGGGGAAAGAAGATTGAGGGGGCAGAGATGTGCATTGCCCAGCTGATGTCATAAGCTTTATTTCTATAGGAAATTGGTATAAAATGGGAAAGAGAATAAGTTGTTTTAAAATAACAGCCTCACTTGAGCCTTCACATATCTGATGCTTTTAATATTTCCTCCCTCTTTCAATACATTAGGGGGGATACACGGGGCTGAGATGCTCTGTCTGAAGCCTCGGACTTCATTTGCCAAGCTGAAGTTGAGTTAGCACTTCTGAGCCTCTGGGGCTGTGTCTTGCATCAGAAACAACACAGCTCGTTATCATCCCCGAACCCTGCTCCTATCAGTTGCTGCGCTACGTGATGGTAGGTGACACGTGGAGGAAAACAGGATCTCTTCCAGAATATGTGAAAAGGTAGGTTTGACATAAGATTAAATCAATAAGAGGAAGATGGATGAGCATTCATTACCTGTATTATCAAGAAGATTGTTTTAAGAGAAGGGAAAGTTTACCTTAGGACATTTGTTCCCCTCCCCTTTGTTGTACAGCTGCTTGTCAGTAAGCTCGTTGGCTGCCACAGTTGGGAGCATGTGTTTCAAGGTGAACTGTTGCTTATTTCAGTTTGCCTTAAAATGTTGCTTGGCAAACCGAGGTAGTTCAGGAGATGATTGATGAGCAATGAGACAAGCACGCAGCAGGGACAGGCTGGACAGCTGGGATGACTTCAGCCACAGTCCAGAGCTGATTCTATCATTTAAAGGGCAGGATTGGGTCAAAAGGAAAAGGGATGCTAAAGGAGAAAGAATAAATAAAAGAGAGAAAGAGAGAGACAGTTTCAAAGACTAGGAGACAGGCTGTGATACAGTAGTCACCATAGTGATGATGAGGGAGGGAGGGGGGGAGGGAGGCAGAGGACAGGGCAGAAACAAAGTCAGTCAATAGTAAAAACATTCAAGATTTAAAAGGCAGCCTGCTGGCTTTGTGCATGTCTGGGGATCCTAAAGACTGAGCAGGTATCATCAGACATCTCCAAGCGTTTCTACTGCTATTGGGGTTTTGTATTGTTAAAGGTTCATTTCAAGTTATTATTTGTACCATCATGTAACAGTTACAATTAGTTTTAGCTAAAAATATTTTCTTTTGATATGTGACTCTTGGTTGAGTTTGACTAACTTTGTTGCGAGATCGATATGGGGAAAAATTCCTTGTGGCCTCCTTCCGGTCTTTTACTAATGCCTTTGAGTTGTTAGCACTTTTTTTTGTTGTGAAGGGTGGATTTCCGTGCTGGTGGGGTAATCAGAACACAGCTGCACACCAGACACAGGAAGATCTGAAAATCTGTGGTAGACCCCTCGGGCCCCCTGTGCACGGACATGGCAAGGTAACGTCAGAAGAGGATCCCAAAAACCACTGCACTGAAATGCCAGTTATCGAAAATAGTCCAAAGGAGGCACTGAAAAGAGGACACATCCTTGGTTATACATTACCACTTTAGAAGAAGCTGCAGCAATTTAGGACAATTTTAAGCAATTTAAGCTGAAGTCTCTTCAGCTGCTTGAGCTGGCCATGCCTCTGCCCAAGGTTACCATTGTCACACCACAATGGTTCACCTGAGCGCTCCTCACCTGCTCCAGGAAACATCTGACCAGTTCAGAGGAGAGGAGTTATGTCAGAAGCAACTCTGCCAGCCCTGCTAAGAGAAAGCACAGGAGTTGTAGGTGAGGGACAAGGACACTCCTTACACTGCCACAGCTGTATTTGCAGGAGGCCAACCGACTGAAGCTTTAAATTCATCCCTTCCCATGGCACAGACATCTGACTGCATGCCACCAGGCAGTGCCTGTCTCCTTTCAGAATTCAAACTGGGGCTTGATGCCTGAAACTTTGCCTTATTGTGTTAGTTGTTGTTGTTTTTGTTGTTTCTGTGTCAGCTGCTGGAGATGACACAAGAGGCAGGGGTTGGAGCACTTGACAAAGAGATCTATTCACCTCCTATCAATCAGCAGAGCATTGAGGCAGAGCTGGAACTATGCTAGAAGAGAAGACCCTGCAGACCTTTTGAAGCTTTTCTCTGTTTCATGAAATAATTTGAGACTCTTGAGGGAGGAGAAAAGGGAAGAATAACTATTCCAGATATTACAGCACCTATCTCTGAGTCTCAGCATCCCAGGTCATCCCTACTAATTTAGCTAGTCATGCCTAGTCTTGTTCTGTCTTTGTTTCCTCAAAACTTCATTCCAGACAGCAGGGTTTCTCTGAACTGTGGGAAAAGAGACATACAAGCTTAGAGACAAAAATCAGTCTTATTCCAGTTATTACCAGAATATTTCAAGGTCATAAAAATTTGACATTGGTTATTGAGTGTGTTATTGCTATCCCTTTGAAAGGATATACTGCATTTACTTTGACCCTTTTACTTGTACTTGTGTCTCTTCTAAATGCTTCATGGTAAAATCATCTGGTGTTTTTTTTTCTTTCTTTCTTCAGAAACTAGGTGAATTTTAGATTTTCAAACCTGTTTTCCTTGATCTGCTTCAATGAGAAAAGGCCTTTGACTATGCCATGAGAAGTTTAGGGATTCTGTGATTTTTGCCTAATTTTTAAGGGTGTAGAATGGGCTGAGTCTGGGTTTAATTCCCACTCAACAAACATCCAGAATTTTCCCCTTCCATTTGGGTTGTAAAACCTAGTCTAGCCCTGCAGAAAAAAAGTGTGTCAAGCCCAATTAGCCTCTTTCCTTTGGTCTCTTAAGCAGACCAGAGCAAGTTAAAGGTCTTGGTTCTTGAACCCTGCATTTCAGGTTTCCTGGGCCCTCCCATAACTATTTTAAAATTTGTAGGTTCTGTGAAGTGTACTGCATGATGGACAATGAAACTGTGAACGTGAATTACAGACAAACATACTGCCCCTTACTCCTGCATGTATTTTTATGGAAGTATTTCAATATTTCATAGTGTTCACACACCAACAAGAGTTCAGATTGCAGCATGGCTGCCTTCAATAACCTGCCTCTGGGTGTTTATTTTGGCAAAGGCATTACAATGGTAGCCTGGTGTGGGGCACAAGGCTAGAGGTGAGAAGGAGTGAAAGGGAAATTGTACAAGCAAAAGGGAGAAGAAACAGGAATGAACACGATTGAAAGATGGCTGGTCTTTGGTGTGAAGGCATTGACAGTGTAGAAAGAGAACAGCACTTGGGTGGAAAATCCAGAGCTGCCTGGATTGGAGTTGGGGAGTTGGAGGTTATAGTGATACCATCAGAGAGACTGCAGTGAGAGTGGGATCCCTGAGAAATGGAGAGTGAAGTTAAAACAATGGGAAAAACGAACAGCATGAGAGGAAGCAGAGATGTGAAAAAGACTGAAAGGCAGAAAGGTCCTTTTTAGGGGAAAGCCCATCAAGGTGTGCGGCATCCCCCATCAGGGCATGGAAAGGCATTCAAGCTGCTGAGCCTCACTGTTCTGCTGTGGTTAAACAGCAATGACACTGTGATGGCAGGAGAGGAGCTCTTCCTTCAGAGCACATGGCGTTGCAGTACCGTGAGAAGCTGCTCTGTTAGGTCAAGCAGTAGAAGTCTGTGGAGTGGATGAAAGAGTCTCCTCTGTCTGAGCATGAGAATATCAATGATTCCAGATGACACATTTAAAGAAAAATAAGTCGTCAGTCTCCTTACCCTCAACCCAAAATAGAAATCTACAAGTACAAGTGACAATGAGGTTGAAGTTCAGGTGATTCAGAAATTCAGATGACTCAGAAAAATGACAGAATAAAGACCGGGATACTATTCTTTCCAAAGGACTTGAATTTCTTTGGTACACAGGAGGGACAGAGGATCCCTTAGTCATTTTGTTTTATCTGCAGTATTTAATGTGTGGTGCCCTATATATTTATTGTGTGTTATCCAGGCTTGTTTTAAAAGCCATCTGTTTCCTCCTAAGTAAGGATGCCATATATTTGTTTTTCTCTGGTACATACTTCTTTTCTGCCCTTTGAATCCCATCTGGATGATCCTCTTAGGCAGTAAACAGGATTTTAAAAGAGAGTTTGAGGAATAAGTGCTCTTAGTTTTGGAGGATTTGACAGTTACCATTTAAGACCTCTACTCCTCTTTTTGTCAGTGATATGCTAGCTCAAGTCCTAAAATTTTCTTTCTACTACTCATTATTGCTTCTCTTGAGGGCTTCACAAACACTCAACTGATCTTCATATCAACTTGGCAGGGGTTTAATTTTCCTCTGTTATTTTTGGGAAAATTTTGGTGGGGTTTTAGAAATAAATTTCTTTATCCATCTTTCAAGTTTGATTATAGGGTGCATTTGTCCAAGCATGCTGGACAACAGCCAACAGCATGCTGGTGGCATAATGGATAACACCTTCTGATTATGAATGAGAGGACTTCAATGATGACTCCTGGATCATGTTTCTTTTGCAGGCCTTTTTCCTTCTCATTCAAGGTGTTTGAAGCACAGCATGTTAAACTCTTTGCAATCTTGGATTCCTTACCAGCTGATAGTACAAATACTCCCTTTTCAACTACTTTCTGTAGGGCTTGGTTTGTATAGATCCAAGTTCCTCCTTAAGGTTAAAGTGAAATGGAGACCTGGAAGGAGGAATCCCTCTTACTGCATGCTTCACATCTAAACCCAAACAGAATGATCTGGTACTCAGAGAGGGAGCAGGTCCTGCGGAAAAAATGTGATCACATCATTAAAGTCTTCAGAACACACTTTCAGAAGCAGGGCAGAAGGGATATCAGACAAACTGAGGTTGCACACACTGGCTCAATACTAGTACTTCCTCAATCCCCAAGTCACATTGCTCTTACTAGATTTTGATATAAGTGCTGGAAATAGAAATGGAATGACAAATACACTTAACAGAACTGATATCAATTCACTGCAAAATGTATTAGTAGTGACCAATAAAGTCAGATTATTTCACTGGATTTACCCTAGTGTAACCCAGAACAGAGTGTGGTCCAGTGGGTATGAGAAAAGTTACAATTTAAAGAAATAAATCTCACCTATTTCAAGTTTTATTAGCTTCTGTTTCTTGTGCCTCTCAATTTTTGTATTTGTCACATACTGGAGCTTGGATGGATGAAAGCTTTAGCCTTCATTGTGTTACAGAGCTTTTGTAAAGAGTAGATGATGTTTTTAAAAAGCCAAGAATAGACAATATATGTAATTGTTTATAGTGAACTTACTCTTGGCTCAATTTAGCCTTTAGCGTGACAAAGAATTTTATCCAAGAGCCTAGTGAATCTATATGGTATTGCCAAACTGAATCATTTAAAAATAATGAGTCAGATCTTTAAAAAAAAGTATTATGACAGGGACTTCTAATTATAATGTTTAGGATTGAATATATGTTCAATTCATTTTGTTTTGCCTTTTGATTCCTGAGCCTTTGCAGTGTGCTCAGCCTATATTTTTAAGCTATCTACAACCATGAGAGCAGGAAAATTACTACTTTTGTTTAAATGAAAGAAAAATGAGAGTTTTTTACATAATCACATCATTCCAGGAGCTGGTACTTTGAGGAAAAAGTCTCAAATATCACAAAACTTATGATAGAGATTGTAAGAATTGGCAATTTGTAGCTCCTCAAACGTGTCTGAGGTTTAGAAATGCCATTCTTACAAATAAAGAACTTCCTGAGGTCTATAAAAGATGTAAAGCTATACGTTAGCAGCAGTACCATTAGAAATAACTTCTCCTCTGCAGGGAAAGATGCAGACTGTCACCTTCTTGCCACAGCTGCTGAAATGGGAGGCCCAGCTAATGAAAAAAAAGTTGATCTCAGTTGAGTTGACAGTCTGTTACCACAGTATGGATTGGGAGTAACTCCAAGAAAATGAATGCAAATACCACAGCTTTCCACTTTGGATCTAAGATCAGAATGTTTCCTGGTACCTCAAGGAAACTGGAGGGGGAAGGAATACTGGGTTTTTTGGTTTTGTGACTGTGTATTATCTCAAACAGCCCAGGAGAGGTTTGGAGCCTCTTCCTGCTCCGGATTATGTTGGTCTCATTCTGCAGCAATTGCATGAAGACAAATTAGCATTCCTCAGGTAAGACTGAAGCCAAAGAAGAATTTAGCTTTTTGTGACTTTCATTTCAGTGCAAAGATGACATAAGATTCTGTGCATTTTAACTCGCATCTGTCTGCAACAGAAGAGCATTTAATTCAGGATGTGAAAGCACTTTTCTTAGCAAACACCGAGGACTGAATTCAGGAAAGTGGTACAGGATCAGAAAAAGGCTCTTATCTCTCTGGGATATAAACTAGGAAGGATGAAAAAGTGAAGGACCTGGAAACTGCTGCAGCATGACCTAGTGAAGGGTGAAGTCCCATTGTCTCAGCTCCCTAGGAATTCTGAGAGTTCAGCTATTCCATTTGAGGCTGAACACAGCAGCCCCTTGTCCTCAAACCTTGACGACATTTGTCTGCTACTATTAAAGTGAGAGGGTTGTCCTCAGAATACTCTGGTGCTCCTTTGGCTACATCTGCTAAAATTACAAGAGTGCCTGGGCCTGCCTGCAGTTTGACAACAGGTTCTGTTTTATTACCATCTGCTCTTATGAACAAATAATTGCAAGTTTCTTTTTGCTTTGCAAAGAATCCTTGTTTTCTACACTGGCAGCAGATTACTAAGTGCGTCCTGTAAGCTGACCTCTCCTTACATCTTCTGCTGCTCCAAGGGTTCTTTACATATTTGCAGCCTGAGCATCTCTTCTGAGTTTCAAGGGAGCTCTTCTTCCCCCCCCCCCCCCCGAGGGCAGCTACAGCGAAGTGTTACCACCCTCTGTCCATTTTTCTGCAGGGAGATGGCTGTGACTGACACACCATCCCATGGCTACAGCAGATGACCACTGCTGACAGAAGTAGCTCATGCATTTACTGTGGAAAATCTTCGAGCCAGTTTTGTCAAGGAACACTCCTTTCCTATCATCCTATTACTCGAAGGCTCCAAAGGAATTTTTCTAATACTTCTAGCTCAGATCTTTGCAGTACCTTAGCTAATATTTCACCACTTCCACAACAGGTCTTTCAGCATCCAGAAGAGCAGGAGGGGCTTCTTCTCTGGTAGACAAGGCTCTTGTCTCAGAGTTCTCAGAGTTCTCTTGATGCCAAGAGAACTTGTCTGTTATCCCCCAAATATCAAAACAGCAGTCTCTAGAGTGGAATCACTGACATAATCCAATAATTGAAGACACAATGTCCAACCGGTCTGTCTGGCTTCCTTTTGCTGCCTGGGCTTTGGTGGGGGTCTGCAACAGAGATCTGAATAGTCCTTCCTGATTAAGAAACTTTAAGTAGTTACTGTAGCAGGGCAGCTCTCTTCCAAATGCCATACATGAAAGACCCACAGCTGTCTGGCAGCTGACTGGCACTGGCCTTCCTCAGACCAGGAAGCCTTTTCCTTCCTCGTCCCTGCGCTAGCAGCTCTGCCATCCTACATCTCCCAGGTTCACTGGAAGCTTTACACTGGATAGCCAGCTTATCTTTTTGCTTTTCAGCTTTCCTCCCCAGTTTGTGTGCTCTTGAGTCATTGCTGCCTTATGCTAATCATTGGAACTGCGTTCTTTCAAGCTCTCGTTAATTACTGTCTAGCTTATGTATAACCCCCTCCTACTGCAATCACAGAGATAGTAAAGATTATGCAAATGCTGATTAGGGTGTAATGTGGCTTGCAGAGCATTCATCATAACTGTGAGAAGGGAAGCTTGATTCTTGGGGGCTAGACTGAAATTGTCTGAGAGCATTTAGAGTTTACATTTTTCACTTGAAAACCGAACATATTTGATACAGAGAACACTGAAACTCAGCAAGGAAAATATCTGAATATAATCATGCTTCCCTGAAGATACATTTAAAATAGATACCTGCTCTTGGGTTTTAACTATGCAATATGTGGGGGTTGCTAAGACAGCCAGTTGTTTGCATCCCAAGACAGCCACTCTCTTCCTGATACCACCTGGAGACCTTTCAGTCGTTTTCTTCATATGTACAGGTCAGAAACCTCCACAACACCTGTGATAAAAAATTATAGGTGAAAATGAAATTATTCTAAATATCAGACCGTGAACATGCTGGTGACTCCTAACTTGAAGTCCCAGGTGGATAAGTAGAATCCAGCTAAGAGGTGTCTTCAGACAAATATCTGGGTAACTATTTTTTCTCTAGAGTCACCTCATTTTATGCATACTATCATGAGACAGAATGAATGGTACCTGGGAAACTGTAAATCTGAATTACCATTTTGCTATACAAGGTGAGGAAATTGTTAAGAATAGCAGGAAAAACTGTTGAGTCACAAGAGACAGACCAACAAGGGACTACAAGCTTTGTGGTAAAAGATAGAAAGACTTTATGCTGTCATGCAGGTGCAGGTATGTGCACCTTTGTGGATCCAACATTTGTGAATCCACTAGACAGCTGGATACATGTTAAGACAAAGGCTGCCAGGGAGTTGTTAATGCCATGAAGGAAGTCCCAAAACTGCATCTATAAGAACTAGATCCAGAATAGAACATCCTTTAACAGCATGGCAGTGTCTCTGACACATTTGCAGGGCAAGGTCCATGTGACTTAACAGAGGGAATCCAGGTCAGCTCTATCAATTATAGCTCCCAAACAAACAGTGTTGACAAGAGAAGTGTTTTTCTTTAGGCTTCTAGAACAACTATTCTTCAGATGATGATTGCTCCTGACTGGATTCTCTCCAGGAATCTGCTGGAGTCGCAAACACAGAGGTTTCATCCCGTGGTAATCCCTTCAGTACTGAAGCCTGGTCAGTCTGCCTGGGTCAGGCTGCATGTGAAGTCAGGACAGATTATTTCAGGGTTTGGAAATGCATTTTTTATGGACAGTTTACTTATAACAAAAGAACATCCAGAGGCTCAAACAACCTTCAAGAATACTCTGAAATCTCCCTCTAGAACTAGCTAGAGCAGTGTCAATAAAAAGGCTAGGGGTGTGAAAAAGCCTCTCAGATCTGTTCTGATGCTCTGATGGCACTGGGGATAAGGCACAGGGCTAAACTGGAAGCCAGGGAAGTGATGAGACTCAGTGACCACTTCCCAGTCACCTCAAACGCTCAAATTGTTCCTAAGCCTGATTCTCACAGGTCGGTTTGTGTTCCCATGACTACATGCAGAAAAGGTGAAAGTAAAAGTAGTTACATCACTCTGAAGAAACAGCTATTATTGATTACTGAGAAGAGCCTTAACAATTTCTACAATGATGAACAACTCTCAGCATTGAAAGTATACCCATCTGGCGTTTCTGACAATAATAGGTAAGATTTTTTTCTCTTATATGATTAGATTCTGAAATTCTTGATGGAGAAAAGATCCTAAGAATATCAGGATATCCTAAGGATGTGTCATCCAAAAAATGAGGGCATCTGGATAAATCAATACAGCTGTTATATTCATGTCAGCCTTTACTTTGCCAGGTCTTCAACAGAATCCTAGCAGTTGCTAGTTACAAACTAGTATAATAACTGATGATTTATGTCTGGGGAAATCTTTTAGACCAAATCCTTGTTCCTGATAAAGCTGCTTTGTGCTGCTCTAAAGGCACAAAACAGCCTTTAAGATGCTTTTACTGGTTATATTCAGATTCAGCTGTCACAGGGAAATCTCCATATGGTGTAGAGCTGATCTTGCTGAGTCTGCATTCTTCCCATCCCAGCTCTGATTTTGCAGCCGTACCGAGAGGCAGACATATAGCTGAAGCATTGCTGTGCTCTAGTAATTCCCTGCTGTGGAGCTGTATCTTGTCTCTTTTTCCAGGCACAGCTTAGAATTCACATGAACCACTTTACAGGCCTCTATGGGAATCCACCGACATGCACTCAAAAATTTCATTTGACTCCAAAGTCAATTTGGCATGGGCACAATGGCAGTCTTGATGATAGGGGAGCCTGGGGACCTCAATATATTTTTAATAGTCTCAACAAGAGAGTAAGAAGGCCCTAAGATTACTGAGACGCAGTTGTACTATGCCATACTAATATTTCTTGTTAATTGTGAAGTAGATATATAAGTTGACTTGGGAATTAAAATTGTCTTGAAAGAAAGGAAAAATGTTATATAGCACATGCACAAAGGCATATATAACTTACTTCTGGAAGAGTTGGGGAATGTTTCACCTCAAATGCTTGTCATTTGGAAAGCCATCACTTTTTAGAAAATTAAAGTAGAAAATCATAGCTTGGGCAGGGGAATTGTTTTTTCCTTAAACAAGTGGGCTATCACATTAGACATTATTGCCTAGTAGCAGTTGAAATAAACCCTGAGGAATCTTTATCTCACGTATAGGATGCAATAAATGAATGTGTATTCCCATGATACAGGTCCTCTTGGGCAGTGCTTCAGCAATAAAAAGGAATATAAATTTAATGATTTTATTATTCTGTTAATAAGCATCTTCAATCCGAAGCATAGGATGAGGAAGCTGCAAGTCAAGAAATTGCTTCAGTGCCAGAAATGTAGAAACTGGCTCCTGCTAAGTCTTGCTCAGATCCACAATAGGTATTGATTAGGAACAAAACATAACCACTTCCTGCAGAAGCTGTGGAGAGGCCATGTGAACCACACAAACCACAACACTTAGAGTTAGCATTCCATACAGAAGCAGTGCCAAACTGCACCTGAAACAGTAGGGCTAATAAGGATGTACTGTACCATTCCCAATTACAAATGTTCAGCTGAAAGACTGCTAATTGCAATAAGCAAATTCACACAGGAAAAAAATGGTTTGCTGCCCTCTCTCTCTCTCCCTCTCTCAGATTTACTTCCAGTATTAAAAATAACCTGTTGATGCCACTTTTGGGAAGATAGGATTGGAAATGATCCCCCTCTACAACCACACAACTGTCATTTTGTTCAGGAGGCCCCAGAGCAATAACTTTTCTGTAGCCCCCACTTACCAAGGATCACCAAACACTTTTTGGTAACAGGTAAAAAACTTAAGAGCTGCAGTAAAAGGCCAAACCTCTCAAGCACAGTATCAGAGAAGACTATAAGCAGTACCTATGCAACAAGGTATTTACCAAATAAATCTCCCAGAAGATTCTGAGAAGGTGGCAGAGGGAATGCAAAACAGTTCTTTGCCAGGCTCACCTGAGGGAAAAGGTTCTGTGGTGACACAAATCTCGCAATCAATTCAACTGTATGCCTGTGAGCAAGATGTACCACAAACCACCTGATGATTTAATGTCACCAGCCCTATCTACATCCTGTCTCTGACTAATTTCCAGTGCCTCAGAGGCAGTTGACAAAAACCTCATAAGCCAAATGTAGATGGGGCAGGGGACCAGAAGCAGGCCTGGAGCTTGGGCATGATTAAAGCCAATGTCAAAGCTCAGCAGCTCAATGTCCTTTAAACACCCTTTGGACATGCCAATATCAAAGCTCAGCAGCTCAATGTCCTTTAAATACCCTTTGGACACACCAAAGTATCATGCCCCAATTTAAAATCAGGTAGGTGCTTGTGCCTGGAGTACTGTTTGTTTGCTCCTGGAATAGTTAGAAAGCTTTTCAATCTAAGTATACTCATGACCAATTTATGACCATACATCACTGTGCTAGCATAATTCTTTAACTTAAATAGTCTTCTTCCTTGATATTTACTGTTTGAATGTATTTTCGGTGAATCACACTGTTTTGGCTTCATTTGGCTAGTTAAGGAAGCCAAGCTTGCTTGCTTGCAGCTCCCGTTCAAGAATACGGATACTCTGCTCCCTTGCCACCCCAGTGTTCCTCTTCTGCACCTGTGGCAACCTGAGTCAATCTTTTCTGACTGTAAGTCACCAGAACTGGACACAATTTCCCAAACAAGGGTCCTTAGCTGTACTGTGTAAAGCCATATTAATACTTCCCTCTGTCTACTAAAAATACCCTGCTTCGTGCATCATGGACTCACGTAAGCCTTTTCCATAGCTATTCCACTGGCAGCTCACAGTCATTTTCTCATGGAGGAGTGCACCCTCATAGTAAGGTCAGAGCACTAGGCCTAAGGCCACCAACATCACCACCTTCCTCCTTTCACTACAGAGTGTTTTCAGTGCAGGGTACTGCTTCCAACCTTGAACAAATATTTGCTTTGGCAATTGTTATTTGCTGTTTCTTCCAATATGTCTGAGTAAAAACCATCTTTGGGTTCATCCATCATGTCAGCCTCAGGAATTTTCTCCATTTCTCTAGGTTTGCTGTTCTGCAATCCCAAATCTTAGACAAATATCTGCATTTGTTCCTCTTGCAGTTTAACATAAACTGGATTAGTTTGTGATCACTCGGTTCAAGATTAGTTTCAATACTATGGCCTTCTACAAGGTCCTTGCTGCTTATTAATACCAGGCCTAAAATAGCATTCTCTCTCATGGACTGTTTGCTTGAGAAATCGAGTTTCTACGACACTCGAGAACATTTAAGCCCTACCATTTCCCAGTGGTACCTCCCAGTCTGTAGCTGAGAAATGTTTCCCATAATCACATGCTCTTCTATATCTTCCCCATAGTTTTTGGAGATAACTGTCCCTGTCCAAATTTGCAAGAGATTACCACCCTTCTCTCAGGGGACTTTTTAATTTTTAATTCTTTGCTCCCATATTGTTTTCCAATGTAATGTCCTATTATTTTACATTTTCAAACCATTTTACCAAAATACAGAGTTACTACATGGTCTTTACTATTATTTCTGTTCTTCTAAGTAACTACCCCTCCAATGACTATATTCTAAACACTACTGCCAAGCAAAGGTATGCAGCATGTTGCAGCAGCCTTGAGACACAGCATTGCTTATAACAAGAAATTACAAGCCAATGAAACATTGGTGACATATCTTGCTGTAATAATTGTATTAGAAATATTTAAAATTTTGCAGTCATGATATGGAAAAAGAAAAAAACACAACAAAGCAATTTAAATGGTTGATATTTCATTAGATCAACACTTAATCCCTTTGGCTACAGACATTTTTTAATGTGGAAAGGCTTCTGACATCTTTAAATTGTATAAGAATTTGTTTTCTCTTTTTGGGGTAGACTACATTAGTATAGCTACTGGAGCTACAGGCACTAGAATCCTATTATGTTTCCTATTTTTTTTTAGGGCAAAACAAGAGGACATACATACAACAGCAAAAAGAGTGGCAAAGGAGGAAATTGCAGGTTTGTCTCTGATAGAAACTTATTTGCAGCCCTGCCGCTGGAGAAATCCAGGCTTGGCGCACAGTCCTTTCCGCTAGTCCTTAGAGGTAAGCAATCTTGAACAAGTGATGGGAACATTCAAGGCATACGTCTGAGATTGTCTTCCTGATCGCAGGTTCGTGGCATCGCTTCAAAAGCCGCAGTTGTCTTGACAGCTAAGCCAGCCTTTGACTGGGGACAGCAGCAAAGGCGGGAGAGAGGGGGGAAGAGAGAAAGCAGAGAAGTGGGATGAAGAGAAAAACAGCACACAGGAGAGAATTAGCAGTGCGGCCGAGAGTCGTGATTAAGGGGCTGGTGAGGGAGGACACTGCCGAGCTAGAGATGTTTGGGTTTGCAGGGCAGGTTGGCGTGGGCGTTATAAAGAGCCGGGGGATGAAGACCGAGGAGGGTCAGGATGGATTTCGGCACGCGTGGAGATGCTGTAAGCGGCAACTATGACGCAAAGCTTGTTCGTTCAGGATCACGAATCCAACTGTTCCTCCCTAGTGATCCCTCGATAAACAACGTCCGAAAAGGACGGTGACCTCATCCCACTGAAATTAGCCAAACACCACACATTTCTCCGTGTTCAGCTCCGCACATTCCTTACAGCTCCGGCTCTCCCGGATGCCAACCACATCGCTGCACCCGGGGCTCCGAAGGCCCCTGTGCGGAAATTCCTCCAGCCCACCCCGGACCCCGGCTCCGGCTGAGCCCCCATCCCCGGGTCCGGCTGGGCACCTCCGGCTTCAGCTGAGCCTCCATCCCCGGCTCCGGCTGAGCCCCCGCGCCGCTTCTGCGCCAGAGCCGCCTCTACCCCTCCCTCCTTCCCTCTCCACATCCCGGTGAGGCGGCGGGGACACGACAAGCCACCCAGCGATGCCCCCGCGTAAAAGCGAGACCGCCGATACCGTCCGGGCATCTGCCCCGGTCGGGACACGCCGCGATACGAGCGGAGCCCGACACGGGCGTTTCTTTCACCTGCCCGCCCGGAGCCACACGGTCCTTGGGCCGTCGGGGGGTCTCCTGCGGAGGGTCGCGGATGCCTCTGGCACCCTCGGGAAGCCGGGCAGGGCAGACACCCCCTGCCCGCCCGCCGGGACTCGGGGTTGGCACCTACGGCCGGCGGCTCCCGGGATCGGCCTCTCGGGGGGTCGAACAGCTCTGCCTCGCTGCTCTTTCCCGATCTCTTCCAGACTCTTCTCCCTGATCCCCACCGCTGTTTTCCCTCCCTCCCGTGTTTCCCAGTGGCATTTTCTTTGTTTAATAAAGGCTGTTGTGTTCGAGGCGCCCCTTCGAGCGGGGGCTGCTGCACTTCCCCCGGGACGAGCAGGGGCAGCGGGCGGCTCTGCGCCGCGCCGATCCCGCTCTCCCGGCGCCCCGTGTCCCGGCGCCATCCCCCGCGCCCTTCCTTCCCCCAGTGCCCCAACACAGCGCCCGCCCTCCGGCCGAGCCCCCGCGGCTCCATCGGCACCTCCCCGCGCCGGGAGCGTGACACTCCGTGCCCCCCCAGCCCACCCCGCTCCCCCTTCGCCGGGCGCGGGCGGCGGGGCCCCTTTCCCTGAGTCGTGCCCGCGGCAGGGGGGGGGTGACGGCAGCATCAGGTGCAGCCGGGGCCAGCGGCCAGGGCAAGCCCGGCCCCCGGCTGCCGCCTGCGCGCTGAGCGGCTGTGCCGGGCCCGCCCCTCGGTGTGTGGGGAGGAGCCGGGAGAGCAGCGGGCTTCGCCGGGGATTTCCAGCCCGAGCGGGCGGGAGAGGAAGTGCGGGGCGGGGGGAGACGGCGCACAGCGGTCGGGACTTTCCGCCGGGCTGGCGGTCGCCCTCGCCCGGCTCCGGCTGCCGCCCGCCGCCCCGCTCCCCGCACACGCTCGCAGGTAGGGCGGCCGCGGGGCTCGGTTCGGCTGGGCTCGGCTCGGCTGGGCGGCGGAGGAGGGGAGGGCGGGAGCTGCTGTGCCGCCGTGGCGGAGGCTCCCGCGCGGGGCTCCGGCACCGGCCGCGCTCGCCTGCCCGCGCTCGGGCGCTCCGGGCGGGGGGCCGGGGCCGGGCGGGCGGCGGGGGCCGGGGGCGCTCCGGCGGGGGCGCGGCGCTGACCGAGGCATCTGCTGCCAGGCAGGAGCCGAGCGCGCTGCACCCGCAGCCCGTGCCGGGACCTCGGCGGCGCCTGGTGCCCGGGGATAGATCAGATCAGCCTGCGGCGGGGCGGCGCGGACTCCTCTCCTGCCCGGACGCACTCGCACTCCAGGGCTTTCTGCAGGTGCCCCTTTTCACTTACTTATTCCCGCCTCCCCCTTTCCCTTCCCCGCGCCTCTCGCTCTTTGCCGCGCACCCCGCGGTGCGTGTGCCTGTGCGGGGAGGGGAGGGCAGGGAGGCGAGGCCGGAGCGGGGAGCCGGGAGCCGCGGCGGCGCTTGCGGCGTTTGATGTGTCGTTTGAATGCAGAAGGCTCGCTCGCTCCTGGCTCCCTCCATATGCAGTGCTGGGGGCGGGCCGACGGCCTTTAAAGGGGCACTGCCGGCAGCGCCGCGCCTGGCGCGGAGCGCGGTGCCGGCTGCGCCCCCCCGGCTGCCGCTGCGGCGGAGCCCCCGCCGCTGCCCGGCCATGGGGCCGCGCCCGCCCCGCCGCCGGAGCTGCCCCTCATCGCCGCGGGAGGAGTTGTGTTTTTCACCGAGCCCGCCTGCCCGCACCGGCGCTGCGCTATGCCCTCCCGCCTGCCTGCCTTGTCTGCCGTGAGCGGAAAGGAAAAAAAAAAGTGTTTTGTTTTCACGCCATTCATTTCGTGCGCTGATTCGCGACGCCGCGTTTTAGCGCGTTGAATGAATCGCCGTGTTGTAGGTCAGGGAAAAATAACGAATGTTTAAAAGTTTATACTGAGTCATTCCTCTGCAGATGAACCTATGACTGACTCATAATCTGAGAACTGCAGTGGCTTGTAAAGTAGGAAGGTAAGGCATTTACGTCTTGATGTATTTGTATCTTTGAGTGCCTGAGATCTGATTTATCTGCAGAAAACAAGAGAAACTCTGTTAATATTAAGAGGCGTAATCTCATGTTCTGCCGATCAGAGCTTGTGTGTGACATGACAGACTGTATGAGCTCCTCTGCATGGATCTTTACCATTAGGGCATCTTTCATCTTTTTCTGTTTCTGTGGTAGTAAAATGTGGGAAGTTCCAATGATACAATTTGAAATATGCCATCTCCTTGGGTCCAAGACTTCTCTGGCTTGTTGAGATCTAACTGAGCCTTGTATATTGTAATTTGTGCGGTTTTTATTTCTTCAGTAGAAGTGTGTGGTTTTCCTTTCAGATTTGTCCCATAGGGTGCACATACCATCACTGAGCACTAATCTGAACTTGCACTCATAGACCAAAAAGGAGCTTTATTGAACGATATGAAGGTGTACTTCAGTGTTTAGCTTAGAGAAATGAAATAGTATAATTTGAAATCGTAAAAATCTTTATTTGAAATAGCTGTTGACTTACCTAGAAGCCTAGATTTAAAGGCTACACTGATGGTTGGTTAGAACTAAAGAATTTATAGCATATACCGCATCTGGTCCTTTAAAATGAACCATTGGCTCATACCACGGATGGATTAATGTAGATCTAACTATTATTTATGGTGATTAGGGAGAGGGCTCATCATTTAAGATGAGAAATACTTGAACCTTTGGACAGAATCAGAATTTTTTATGTCTGAACTGGGAAACCCCTTGTAAAGCTTGGTAACGGAAACACTGATGTATCATGAGCTTGGGCATTGCAAGCAGGCGGCACTACGGGGTTATAAAAGTTGTGTTGTTCCAACACGAGAATGGTAGGTGTTTTACTGAAATATGACTTGATGAGAAGCTTCTAATAATAGCTGGACCTAGAAAATAGAATCGTAAAGTTCATTCAGTAGCAATGCAAATTAATTCTAATCAAAAGAGGGTGCTAAATGACTCAGTCTTTAGGCTTTCCCGAAGTCCTTCTGCGTTAAAGTTTGATGATACCAATTCTGAGAAGCCATTCTTGTAGGGATTCAGAGAATTTGGTCATCGTGTAACAATATTTACTGTTGATACCTTTGAAAACTCTAAGATGGCAATAGTTAGCATCAGTGACAAAAGATTCTTTAGAAAGTCTTACCGGTCCATGCTAATACGGTTTGTCTTTTAAATGATTTTAAGATCTTGTTGTATTGTAGAACTTTACACTGTTCTTGTCCATAATGAAGACTTAGAAGAGGAATGTGGGTTCTTTTTTTAGTACCAAAGTCCAGCTGTTCTATTAGTAGATATGGCAATGCTGAAAATACAAAAAGCCAAAAATCTTAATTTTTAACTTGTGTTGTTAAACCACTGGAATATAAATACATTGATAAGTAGCCAATCATAGTTCTTTTGCAGATGAAAAGGCAATTTAAAAATAAAGTAGACTTAAATCTACTCCAATATCCTAAACTGGCTTTGTATGAATAGATATTGTAAAAATAAAACATTTTGATGTATCTTAGATGATGTAGTAACTGGATTTCTTTAGGTTCTTTTATTGTGATAATGTTTCTTACTTGAAGGTGCTGCATCTTATGATGTCTGAAGACTGCTCGTTACACATTGGTTTCAGGTATCTGTGCACTTATGCACAGTTCCTTTAAAGAATTACCAAGGCTTAAGTTTGGTTTGGTTTGGTTTTGTTTGTTTGTTTTTTTAAGCTTTGGGTACTTCATGAATCTGATGCTTGTATTTGAAACCTCCTGGCATTTTTAGTGTATGGCTCAGGAATACCAGAAGTGGTGGGAGAAATTGGAGATTTCAAGATGTGATACGGGGAAAAGAAGCCAAGTGAGGAAGAGCTGTGTGTTTTTGTGCAGCAGAATAAAGGTGTGATTGTAGCACAAGAGAGTGTTGTAGTTAAACTAGATTTTATCTTACACTTTTTACCCTATGATGATGTAGAAACTTCAGGAGTGAGGGGCTGGCAGAGAGAATATAACTGGTCTCCCAGATGTGCCTACTGGAAGCCCAAAGTCAGTATATTTAATTTTGACAAATCACAAACATTTCATTTTCTTCTATACCTTTTTTCTTTCTATGGTAGAAAGAGAAATCAACTTACAATGCAGGATCGTTAGGTGCCTCCAATGTAGGAAGAGGTGCTCTCTTGTAATGGGAAAGAAGAGAAAAGGAAATAAAGAGAAAAAAGCCCTTAGAAAATCTGTAAAGAAAGTATACAGTGGAAACATCTTGGAACCTAGAGAGAAAATAAGGCAAAAGGTTATTTGGTATTGGAGAAGTGTGTGTGTGAGAGAGAGGGAGAGAGATTTGTATAGTCTTTGAGGGAGTGTTTGTTTTCTTCCTGGAGATCTCTTCTTCTGGATCACTGACAGCAAAATATCATTGCCACTGTGACTTCAATTGCTACTGACTGTTGGCTTTGTAACTAGGTTAACAGGGCGAGTGTCTCTAAAATTACATACAACAACTGTAGGTCACTAATCCTCTCCACCCGCCAAAAAATGTTAAGCCTTTGATTTCCATGCTGTTTGTCTTCCCTGCTGCTTTACTGTGCATGTATAAAATGTTTTTTTAGTAGAATTTGAAGTTCTGCTGTTCATCTAGTCAAGGTATCATGGGAAGCAAAGTTTCAACACATTAGTGTGTGCAGAAGTTCAGTTTTGGACATGTGTGATGGCTTCCATCCCTGCCTCACTCCTTGTACTGAAAACTAGGGTGTTGTGTACTTTGACATCAAGATTGAATTTTTGCAAATTGCAGGCGTTAGAACCTCAGTAGGCAAAGCTGTTGGAATGCTTTAACTTGGAATGTTTTGTTGTTCCATTATTATTATATATAGTTGATTTATAAATGTTGATTTATGAGATAATGTTTCCTCTATAAATCAGAGAAATCTATGTAGATTATTTACAATGATAAAAGTTGCTAATAGTTCTGTAGTATAATTTAAATGTTCTGAAATGAATATATCCTTTCACCTACAATATATATAGCAAATGCTATATATAGCTATATTAGTGAAAGAAGTCATGAATCTTCCATTTTACGTGCTTTACTGATGACTGTATGGAAGCTCATAATTAGAAAAGTTTAACATTTGGAGTAATACTGAAATTTGTGGTTTCTGCATTAATATGAAAAACATCTTTCTGTAGGTAAAATATGTGCACTTAAGCTCAAAATGCCATGTGTCTTTACAGCTTTCTTGGGTGTCTAGCAAAAAGAGTTATTTGGATTTGGTCTGTCTTGAAAAGCATGTTGCAGATGCTACTGTAAGATAAGAAGTGCCTTCCTGGTTGCTGCTTTGTTCCTGCAAGCTTGGACATTTAAAAAGAAAGAGGAGATGGTCCGCTGCAGATACCAGTGTAAAATCTAGGAGACCTGGAGTTCGGGTTCTGGTTTTTTCCCATTCCTGTAGATGTGTGTACTACAAGTCATTCAGTTAGGGCAAAAACAATAAGGGTCTTCGATGTTGCAGTGCTGAGAGATGTGACAGCATGTCTGAGTCCCTGGAGCAGAAGGGGGATTCCAGTCCAAGTCTCCTACTTCCCTGAGCAGTATTCTCATCATCAAGCCACAGGCCAGTTAAGAGTAGTGTCACTTCCTTCTCTTGAAACTTTTTGCCATGCCAGGAAAAATCAAAACTCGGTGTGCCCAAGAAAGGGAGCAAGAGGAAACGTGATGTCTCAGTCAAGTGATTAGGACTTTTTTTAGGATTACCAGGATGAGTAAAGACTCGGAATCTGCTGATGCTTCATCCACTGTTTTATTTATTGTTTTCTGGTGCTTTCGAACTCGATGTTGAGGTGCTTCTTGAGGTGATCAACCTTGTGAAGATGTTTTCTTAAGCATGGAAGATGTTCTGGGAAAAAAAAGGTACTTGGGTGTCACTCAGGTTAGGTGGTAGCTGACTGGGAGTTCTGAAAATAACTTTGCAGCTAGTGGCTTATTTGTGTCTGGCTTCTTGCTCCATATACAGACAATTTTCCTGGTCTGTAATAGCATGGGAATAGTGGTACTTTCCTATGATCTGAGGACATAAAAATGATGAGATGCTGAGACCCAGCAGGGCAGTACAAGTCTAATCTGTTGATAAATGGAGTGAATTACAAGTGGCTGTGTAGAGGCATCCAATCCTGCCTCCTCTGCAATGCTGTGCCATCCCAGCATCGTGGGACAGGAAGCAGCACTTGTTTCACTCTTCCACTGATACCCACAACAAACATGCAGTGCTATATGAAGCTGACTGTACATGACAGAATTTGTCAGTGGTTGCTGTTCTGGTGCTTGTAGTTGTTCTTGGCTTTCTCCTTTGGATGTTCTAGAGAAGTAACACTTTTTTCTTGTTCTGTGGAACTAGCTTACATGATAATTGTGCCTAAGATAATTTTGTAACAGCAAAGCCCAGCTCATAAACCAGATTTTGGCATGTGAATGGATTTAGTTTTGTAAGCTCATCCATGTACATGAGGGAGGGAGATAATTAGAACAATTATTACACGTTTTTATAATGAAGATCTTGCGTGATGTACCAGTTTGACTGTGCCCTCTCTGTCTTTCCACAGAGAGGAAGCTTCTGAGAGTAGGTTGGTTTGGGTGTTGTGCCTTGTAAATTAATGATTCGCAGATGTAAGTCTTGATTTTTTTCCTAGGAAGTATAACTTTATAATTTTCATTTAACTTGTTCTTGATTTAATCTCCTTTAAACCATCCCAAGTGACTCCTCTTTCTGCATTTTATGCTCTTCAGTTACTAATGGAATGCTTTTGTCCATGCTGTGCTTCTCTTCCAAGTTGTTTGGCCTAACAGTATAAATGCTCTTAATTTCTCAAGCTGGTTCTTCTGATTCCTAGAATTGGCTTATTTTGACCTACTTTCAGTCAGATCTCTTGGAATTTTAGGGCTGTTAAGGGATGACTTTCATTCTAAGGCGGTTTCATCCTTGCACTTGGGCAAAGTAACTGCATTTGCCCTTTTACTTCCATTTATATACTTTTTTCCCCTCTTGAAATACCCGTTTCCACGATTGTACTTACTTTTGCACTTCTGGGTAATAGTTTTTATCTGCAAATCTACTTTTCTTTGACCTCTCTGTAGCTACCTGCTTCTTTGATTCCTTCCCTATCCATCTCCCACTCCAGGTGAATTACCAGGGTCTTCTCTTCCAGGTCACCAAGGATGCATTACAGTGTACCCTGCTATTATCTGAACTACGTATGTCTTTATATCTACGCTTGCTCTCATTCCATCCTTTGTACTGTACTCCTTTCTCTTCAGCACAACATCCTTAAGAGAGGAGCATTGTGCTTTCGCCTGGGAATGTTTCTGTTGTTATGACTGTTGTGGTTGAACTTGATTAGGATACCAGTTTTACATTCAATACTCACCAAAGATAAAGTGCCTGTGGTTGTAAAATGACATGTTCTCAAAATGCTACCATTTGGCTGTCAGTTTGAGTAGAAGGAAGTTGGATACCTAAATAAATGAAGACCTTTGAGTTGCATGTGTGCATCTCTAGCAGTTTTGGAACCCTTTGATGCAGTAGTATTTTAATTGCCTTCTAAAATGCAGCGTTTTAGGGGAGGGGGAATAAAGGGTTTGTGCTAACTGTGTTTGAAACTAATAACATGCAGTATCACTTGAAGTCAGCAATATCCTCTCTGTTTTCTGTCAGGAGTTGAATCATGTTTCTATCTACAGAACCTGAGCATGCTATATTTCATATTAGCAAATATGTCTCACTACTCACCAGTGGTGTCAATATGTGATGGGAATGCCAATGGATCCTGTACTGTAGTTCAGTTAGTAGATACTGCTGTTGTGTTGCTCATAGTGCTTGGTGGGTGGTTTTTGTAGCTGTGTTATAGCAAGATATTTTGATACTCTTTCTTGGGCAAGGACAGAAGAATGCTCTTGCAATCTCTAGGAAGATAAAAGAAGTTTATTGTTATTTATGTATTGAATCTCATCAGCTATTTTTTGCTAACTGGGACCATAAATTTCCCCTATTCTTCTTTCCTTTTTGCAAATTCCTGAGAACTTCACTTTCGTTTTGAAAATATTATTTAGGCATGCAACTTTCAGTATTTTGTCCAGTAAGATTTTGAGGGAATTTTGGGGGATTTACTCTGTTGGTAGTTTGTGTGGTTTTGGTTTTGGTTTTGGTTTTTTTTGAGGGGGGGGGTTGTTTGTTTTGGTTTAGCTTTGTGTGTGCTTTTATTTGTTTTTAAAGAAAGATTTAGGACAAGCAAATAAATATCTACCCTTGGCATTCTGTATATTTTTTCTGAGGAGACAAAATTAATGAGGAAGAGGCTTGGAATTGCCCTGTTTGTGCAAAAACTCTCCATGTTTTAGTTGACCATTCTGAGATGAGCTGGGGCGGATGGACTTTGAAAGTCCTCTGGGATATCCATGAAAAGGCAGTTATTCTAGAACAAGTGTCCATATGCTGAATTAATTGGAAAAGTTCAAAGTAGTTGAACCCTTGCTTACAATGTTGTGATTTATGTAACAAACAAGGAGAACAAAAGGCAGTGAGGGAAAAAAACCAACTTCTTATGGATCCAGTTTATACATAAGTTCTATCATGTCTCTTTACAGGAGATAAATGGTGGAAGTTGACAAGTTATCATTCTACACACTTTATTAATGCCTACAATAAATTTCTCCCTGTGCCTCATATTATATTTTGTAGCAGAATTGCAACCTGAAGATATCTGGGGATGCTTAACTTCATCTTAAGCAGATGTAGGTAATGACTTCTGTTGTACAGTTAATGTGGAGGTTTGTCAATGTTCTGTTCACTTTAGAGGTACTGACTTCTCTGTTTTGCTTTCTCAGGGCAAGTTGAGACATGCCTAAAGTAGCTGTATTTTTAAGCTGGCACTGCTGCTTAAGTGTTGGGGTTTTTTTAAATAAAGTCTTCTTAAAATCTTATCTCCTGGTTAAACAAGTGTCTTCTTGTACTTAATAAATTTGTATAGGAAGGTAATGTGTGTGTGGGGGGGGGGAAAGGACTGTAACTGTTTGTGGAGAAATGGTTTGGCTTCTCTTGTAACTAATCAGATTTTATAGAGTATTAAATAGGCCATGTGCTAAAGTATCAGTTGTTAACACCTCCAAACTAAAATGTTTGTCATGTTAAAGAAGGGGAAATATTGGTGAGCTCTCCATTAGGTGGTGCTGCTGGGATTGAAATATTTATGTGCCTAATGGAAGCAGGCTTCTGCCTAGAACTATTTCCATGTCTGTGGTTTGTTTTTTTTTTAAGGACTTGTCTTTATTAAAATACCTTCCAAAGTAAAATACTTTGCAAAGTATTTGCAAAGCAAGATACTTGCTAAAATGTTGGTGTTTTTTCAGTTTGAAATGAATAGATAAGATACTAAAAAGACAGGCTGTTTTCATGCTAAGGAGGTATGGAAGAAATCAAGCTCGTGCTTTTTGTGGGGGTGATTAGATTTTAGGAGCTGCCTCTGTTGTAGCTCTCATCTGTTTAAGTGTTGACTCTGAAATGTTCATGCCCTGCTGCCATGTAGTTGGGGATACTGTAGCATTGAAGAAATTCAGTGACAAGAAATACTTGATTTAAAAATCCAGAAATCAATTAGACTGACCATTACAGCAGAAACACCCTTATGAATCTTTTATTTGAGTTCCTATATGCTTTTTGACCCCAGCCACTAGCATTTCTTTTTAAGGAGCCATGTTTTCGCTTAAACACACAATGGTGGTATTTCTCTGCCTGAGCCCTGGCTAATTAATGATTTTAGAAAAACTTAAGGAAAGAAAGATGGTGCCTGCACACAGAGGCACTGAGTACCATCTTAAATAGTGATGGTCATCCCCGGTGGTCTGAAGTTGATGCTTGAAAAGTGTGTGATCTTCCATATGGCCAAACTCTTTGTCTGCCAGTTCTACACATGACTGGGATATTTTAGGGCATCTAAAGTTGTACTAAACCCCTGCAATTAGACACCTGACTCTCTCTGCAATAGTTAGAGTTGAGATACATATTAAATTAAAAAGAAGTGCATTAGCAAGTGAATTTAAGTACTCTTTGTTGTTAGGATTCCTTCAAAGATAGAAGGATGAGGTTGCTGAGGTCTTTGAATTCTCCCACACCACCGTGTATCAAAAAAAGTATCAAAAAAAATCCCAAACCCTAATTTTTTAGAAATAGTGTTGGCCAAGAACAATAGTCAGTCACACTGGGTTCTCTACACTGGGTAGAAATATTTTTATGTGATTTACAGAATCAAAGTTATTGTGACCAGGTAGCAAAAAAAGTTTGGTAGCATTAAATAGCACTGAGCAAGAAATGCAAGAGTTGCATTTTTTTTCTGAAGAGACTGAGACTAATTTTTTTTTTCTTTTGAAGATGATGTAGCTTAGCAAGAATCCATTTCTTGGAGTTAGAAAGCTTAAATAATTTCAGATCCAGCAGTGGGAAACCTAGCTTAACAGACATGACCTGAGTTTAACAGCTTTTGAAGTGGTGTGGGACAGCCAGTGGATGTCACATGTAACTTTCTATTTTCAAAGAAAGAAATTGAGAGGTTTGCAAAAAAATCTTTGACTTTCTAACTTTGGCCAGGGTTAAAATGTATGATTGTCAGATGCTGTTAGTTCCTCAAAATATAGCAGATTGAAGTAATAGGCAGGGTGATGATTCTCCCTGGTCTTTTGGAATAGCTCAAATGGAGAAACTTATCAGTTACGTGATAACTGGAGAAATGGACAAGCTGTTGTGTGAGAGAATTTGGCCATTAGTGTTTTATCAGTTTCTAATAATAACTTACAGCTTGCTAATAATAACCACCCTCAAAGGGGCAATTAAAAGATAGTGGCTGTGATGTCATCCAGCCATACGACTTCATATCAAATGTGAACTTGTCATTCCTCGGTTACGTGATCGGCTTCTTGAGCGAGGCCAAAGCCAAAGGTGGGAACGAATCAGGCAGAAAGAAACTTGTGCTTGGTCACCTTGAATAGAAAGCCTTGATTCTACCATTGCATTAGGATGGTGTATAGACAGAAGGGTGATAGTATTCTACACTCCATTAATAGATCTTTAAATACTAACAAAACCTGGCTTCCCTTCTTCCCTCCTACCTTGACTTGCAACTCATTAGGAGATTACCTCTGTGTTTACAGGCTAAACTTGGCAATTTACAGAATTTGTTGTTGCATTTTGCTGTGCTTAGATTCCAGAAGGAGGAATAACTGTTGTTTCTACAGCCAAAATGGCATCAATAGCATGTCCCAAAGGCATGTTGATCAGTGAGGGCGTAGTAAGGACAGTCAGGGAAGAAGTGACAACGTATTGTAGTGTATTAAGCTTGTGTCTGTTTATTTTCAGGTGAAGAAGGTAATGAGGGGAGGCCTAGGGAGTGATAAGAGCAGTACTGTGATACTCACATCCAAAAGTGATTGGGGTGGTGAAATATATTTCTGTTTTTAAAAAAAAGTAGTAAATAAACAAATGATCAAACATGAGATTTGGCGTAAATGATGGATTTTATTTGCAGAGGTATCTTTGGTGAAAGATTTATGGGACATGCACTTCTGTGTAAGAACTGATTGACATACAGGAAAGCTCTTGATAATAAATATGGATACCTGTCTTGAGTTATTAAATGAAATGCTTGAACCTGATATTAAGACTTGATGTGATGTGTCAGTCTCAATGCTGTTACCAGCAGTGAAGTGAAAGTGTGTCTCCCTCACTCTTAGAGTAGACCCAGAGCTGCAGAGTGCTGGAACTTGCTTTGTACTTGGGTAGAGTTTAAGTCACCACTGAACACAAGTTTTATATTGTATGATGCTGTGAAGTGAACTGTAAAAACCAAGGAGTCACGATTTTGGATTTCTTTTTTTTTTACTACCACAAGCATAGTAAATTCCAAGGGAGAGATGGACCAATATCTTAATGCTGCAATTACTCACCAGGGCTCAAGCATCAGAGCCTATTGCCAAGTATTACAGACAATAAGTAAAATAGAAAGAAGAGCTTTTATTGAGTGTTTTAATAACATTTCTATCTGGTCTTATTCCCTGTTAGGCCTCCCTGAGTCTGTATGATACACTCCATAAACTGAAGTTGTCCCTCTCTCTCTCTCTCTCTCTCTCTCTCTCTCTCTCTCTCTCTCTCTCTCTCTCTCTCTCTCTCTCTGTCTCTCTCTCTCTCTCTCTCTTCGTCTGGTCTCTACTTTTTTAGAAACGTTTTTAAGAAAGCTTTAATATTTGCATACAAGTGACTTCTGAGATGCCATTTCCCTACCACAACCCTACATGTCCAGATGTTCACTGCAGGAATAAAGAGGCCAACGTATAATGGCTGAAAATTAGTACAGAAGAGTTCAGCTCCCATTGTCCTAAGCTTGTGTAGAGTATTAACCTGTTTTCACTAACTGGAATGAGACTGGGGTCATTGTTTCTGCAGGTACTTAGTATGGACATCAGGTCCTCTTTGACAGTATTTCAGCTTTGCTCTGACTGTGGTAGAACTAGTTAGACACTCCAAACTAACTAATTTTGTAAAAGCAGGAGGATGAGAATTGATATTATGCTGATGACTTCTCAACATTGTATTTACTGATAAAACTGATCCACTACCAGTATGGAATGAGGGAGAAATGCATAGGGGAAATAGATGTTGGGATGTTACACATTTTAAATCAGTAACCAACTGCCTGCAATTTGCCTGAATGTAATTGTTTCTGGTGGTTGTCTAAACATGGAAGGCTTCAGGGTTGTCTCCTGTCTGTGCTCTGACTCATGGATAGTTAGACTGAAGGTATAAAGTTTGGGAAGCCAATATGTGATACAGGGAGCTTTATCTTCTTATGCCTGCAGGCAGAGTACTGTCGAAGGACACAAGTCTCCTTTACAGAAATAGGAGTCTTTCAGGTGTGTAGTGGTGTTCTGCATGCTTTCATCCTCTCCTTTTTCTCATTCACCAAGGGCTGGACTATAGACTGGAACACAGCTGTTTGTTGCTGCTGCTGCAAGGATTTATTTTTCTGATCCGTCATTTGCCTCTGGTCTAGGTTTTTCATTAGTATTTTATTTCTTATTTTGATTGGTTTTTGTTTTGTTTTTAATTTACATTGTTAGTTTTGTGTTTTGGATTACTGTACTGAGATTCCTCCCTGAAGCACATGGAGATAGTGTTAGGCAAGACCTGCTGAGGCCTCTTTGCCGTTATGTTCCTCTCTGAATCAAGTCAATGGGTCTTATGGTGTGACCTTAGCTTACAACAGTAGCTTCGGGGTTCTGAGCTCTGTAGGGCTATCTTGCAAAGTAGCAGATTAAGCTTGCTCCAGCATGATTTCTACATGCCTGGCACTCTAGGAAGAGCTGTGCTTCCTCTGGAGATTTGAAGCCTAGCAATTGCCTTAGGTGGAAAACCTAAGGCAGACCGCAAAGCCAGTATTCTTCTGGCTGTGTTTGTTTTTGATAAGGCATACAGGGAGTGCAGCCTGCCAGTTCATGGAGGGTGAGAGCTGATACTCCATGTGTGGATAAAGATGGTGAAGTCCATGTAAGTACAGCACTGTCAGGATTGACCAGAAGAGTCTAGTTGCAGGTGAGGGGAAGTGTTTAGCTATCCCAGGGAACTTAGAGCTGTGCTACTGTTTGCTTTCCCTGTGAACTGATGGACACCTTGGGAACTATCCTGAGGACTCAAGAGGTTGCTTTGTTGGTGACAACTTTTTACTTGAGCAGTGGAGCCATATTGCTTGTCTTGGTCTGTGTGCTCCAGGGGGAGAATTTAGGCCTTCACAAGAGTGAGTGCATCGGCAGATAACGAAAAGAAACATGCTTTTTGTTTTCTGTGTGTACTTCTTCTTTCTCCATAATTACAGGTTGGTTCTGTTGTGCAGTGGAGGCAGCTCCCATAACTAGGTTTCAGTTTAAAAAAAGCATATAGTTATTTGAGTCTGAAGACCATTCACATTCATTCTTCTGTTCCCATCAACATGACTTTTTCTGGCAAACACGTAGAAAAAATAAATTGTCTATGAGAAGAGAAGTGAGGTGGGATGTCTTGATGTACTGTGGGGAGATAAGAATGTTTCAGTAGGACAGAATGCTTTATGAAGGATTTACATCCCCAAAAGTAGGATAAAAAAGTAAGGACCACAGAAACGGTTGTTCATATATTACATTGTGAAGCCCCAGCACCAAGGGTTGGCAAAAGATGAACTTAACTTTCTGCATTTGAGCTTCTAATGATATGTGTCCCCCAAATACTTTGTGGCCTGCTAGGAAAGTTGTATTGCACTGTCATGGTAACAGAATTATACTTCTCCAGTACTAAAACAAATGTGGTCTCTGTGCTTTTGAGACTTTACGTAGTGGGCTTTAGTTTATGATCAGCTATGTAATTTAAAGTCTCTTAAAACTCTAATTCTAATAGTTGCGCATTTATGATCCATGACATTAATTCAAAATATTTATTCAACTTCCAACTTCCAAAAGTTGTACAATGAAAATACTCACTCTTAAGTAGCATTAAAAGTATTTCAAAAGGAGCAACTAAAACATAATCTGCATTTTTAAATTGATCATTTTTAGCAGAAAAAGAGGAATAATATGACCTGTGAGATGTTTTGAATATACTCTTTGATTTTTAAATATAACCCTTAAGCTGTTATCACCCCTCTGAAAACTGAGCAAAGATTCCTTCATTGAAGCTACTTGACTTTGTTTGAGTGAAGTGGATTTTATACTGTAGTTGTATTGCAGCATATTTTCATTGCTAGAAGAAGCAAAGAACACCTTTCAGTTCATTACTGACTGACTGTAGGGATTCTTGGCTCTCTCGTTAGCTTTTAAAAGTAAGGTGAAAATGGAAGACGTAAGATGGCATCGTGCTTTCTTGTAAATCTGTTCCAACTGTTTCACTAGTCCTAATTTTCTACAAGAATAAAACTGGTTGTTTTAAACTACTTCAGTTCTTAGTGTCACAGTTCAGAAATGGCAGTGATGTGCTGACTAAAATTTTATGTTGGCTAATATGTTTTAATACCACTTGATGGTAGTCTAAAAACCCCCTCTGCTTTCAGTGTTCACATTTCCATTCTTTAATATTGGAATGTAAATCTTTCCTGTGCTGAATAGGTTGAAGTACAGTAGCCAGTAAATTTAGACCCGCGTTGTGAAGTGGAGCATGCATCTCAGATAGTTTCTTTTCTTGGTTTTGGTTTAGGTTGACAGAAGTATCTTTACATCTGCAGTTTCTGGAAATTTAAGAACGCTGTGAACCTCTGGCCAATAAAAATTTTCCCATTATGTAAAACATTCTTGTAGATTAGCTTGACTCCCTAAGTGGTGGTAGTGGTGACTTCCTCCATGAGGTAAATAGACTTCTGCAATTTTCTAGTGAACTAGTGAGTCTCAGTGCAGCTTTTTGATTTGCTATAGTTTGTTATGGTTTGGTGCAACCTTAACCTACTGTTTCCCTTTTCTGCCTTCAGGCTTTTGAGAATTGTTTTTGTATATTAATAGGAGATGCTTGAAACCGACTTGACTTGTTTGTTTCCCAGCAGGAAAGCCTGAGTGCTTGGGCTTTAACTGAATCAAGACCAGCTCTCAGCAGTGGGAAACATTATATTAATCTATTGGAAGCACAGACTGCAGTCTTGTGTGTCACTGGGGTTTGTGTTGTGACTTTTTTTCATGTAAACAGGTAGGTAGGAACAATTCTTCTGCTGTATATATTTGTAATATGTACATTCAGAAACCTCATGACAGTTGTGTGAGTTGGGGTTTTTTGTTGGGTTTTTCTTTTTTTTTTCTTTTGATAGTATTTGTATCATTGCATGAAACTGTAAAGTACCTTGTTCTCCTTTGTATTTTGACATCTTTTAAGTTGATGGCATTAATTTTACAAATCATCTTCAGTGCCCGGACTTATTTTATTTATGAGTGGGGGCGATACCTCAAAAGTCAAAACAAGTTTCATTCTCATTTCAGTAAGTAAACCCTCTTTTAGCCTTGTTCTTTCTTATTCTGTGTCCTCCACACAATCAGAATGGACTATTTAGCAAGTTCTTCATTCTCTGCCTAATGGACTTAAGTTGCATGATAGTACATGGAGGCTTGATTTTTATAAATATTTTGTTTATTTCATAAGTTGTATTTGCAAGGAAGGTAAGCAAATTATTAGTTCCATTTCACAAAAAAAATAATCTTTCCTTCAGATGTTTGATTTCAAATAGACTAAAAATATGATTTGAACTCATAGGTGGTAGCCAGCTTCCTCAGTCAGCCAAGCCTAATTTGGAAAACTACATTATAGCTTAGTTGTAAGAGGAGAAAACATCTTGAATCTTCTAAACAGTACGTTAAATATGCTTGGGGTTGTGCTTTCCTTCCTTGTTCCACTCTGCTTTTACTGGAGTTTGAAAGGAAATGATACCTCTACAAAAAAAAGTTAGTCCTGTTTGCCTTCAGTTTAAGCTTTAAATTAGGAATGGATAAAAGAAGTGAAACGTGCTCCTTTCAACTTCTTGACATGAACATAGGAAATTCATCAATCCTTCAGGTGAGTGATGGGGGTTGTGTCTTTGGAGAGTAGCAGCAGGTGATTCTCTGGGTCTACTCTGTGACCTGTTCCTCAGAACAGGTGCAGCTTTATAAAGCTGGAAGGTAGAGAGACTCTTAAAAAATTTTGTGTGGAAATGGACAAAACCAAGCTTTTTACTACGCTAATACCAGACAATGTGTTAAGCACTGTGACTAAGAACTTCTTGTCAGTAATAAATTGTGTGAATTAGTGATGCTGTTTATATACAGAAGTTCATGTTCTTGTCACAATAAGTTCTTTTTGTAGGTTCACATAATGGTATGACAAGTCCTTTCTAGGCTGTGATTTAGATGTAGCATCTGAAGAGTGCAGGAAGAGGAAATAGCCTGCTGGAATGACTGGATACTCTCTTGGCCTTTTCTCTTTCTTTCTCACCTTCCCGCTCTGGACTATGCACAAAGATATCAAATCTGCTTCACAAATGGTTCAAGATTTTTTTCCTTGGCTGTGTCTTCTAACTCACTGCTAGGTGTTTGGTGTTTTTTTCCGAAGAAATCAGTGTGCACACCAGTTCCTGGTGTGTGAATGCCAGCCAGAAAGCAACTAGGCTGTCTTCAAATCATTCTCACTGTCCTGAAGCAAGATACGTTAAAAAGTCGTAAGATGCTACTCTTAGACTAACTGCAGAAACCACAAAATAATTACAGATCTTATTTTATCATTTAGGTTTGGTTTTTAGGGGAAAGGGATATATTTGGTCCTCCTTCTTCCCAACTTTACCAAGAGTTTAATTTACATAATTATTCTTGTGTGTTCCTTATTTCTAGTTATTTTTTCACTTTTGGCAGTTCCCAGCTTAAGACTGGAGTCCTATTGTACAAGGTGATGCATGTACAAGTATGTGAAGAGATGAGAACTTGGTAGGTGTCCAGGTAAGATCAGAGAAAGCAGATCTGTTCCTTGCCGAGGGAGAACAGAAGTATACAGAAGTGCTCTAAGTCATGTAGAAAGTCTGATAGCTTTTCTGATGTTTTTTTTTTTTTTCTGTTTCAAAGCCAACAGGTCTTTTCCCTTTTTCAAATTCGTGATCATATTTTTAAAATGTGATACGTGATGTGGTCTGCAAACCAGGGAGGATATTGGAAGCTGCATATGACCTTTAGTGATAAATTATTTTCAATAGAGACAGGTTTAAAATAAAACTAATTAAAACTTGGTTTGGGAGCCTAAACTGACTATATATCGTCCATTACAGGAATTTCAGTGTTAGCTAAGCCGTGTTAGAAGAAAAACTGTAAAACTGCTGTTTGAGTGCATGGGAACTCGGGAGCCCCTGTGAAGAATAAGCAAAGGACTTGTGCACAGCAGTGAGAAATTAATCTTCCTCCCATCTGTTGGTGGGGGAGTGGGTAGTAGTTATGTTCATTGTGTCTTTGAGTCTGCACCTATGTTGCCCATTATGTTGGCCTTTTAAAGGAAACGTAAACCTTGTGAAACCACGGCACTAAAACCAGCCAGCCTTTGCAATGCTTTGGGTCAAACCCCCAAAGGAGGCATCTACCTCTAAATTCTCTCATTTCCTTTCTGCTTATCCCCATATACCATGTTCTGATTGCTGCCTGCTGCCCCTCTCCTGGGGGCTGCAGCAGAAGGTGGGGAGGTGCTGAAGAGCTGCTGGAGGTTTCTGAGCTTTCCATGTCGTTGTCAGCGTGTTTTCAGTCCTGCCTATTGTTCCTGTGAGGCCAAACTAGAGAAGACTGGGCAGGATCCTCCCCAAAGGAGGACCTGGATCTCCAGGAATAATAGATTGCTAATGGTAGGCAGCTGGGCTGCGATGAGCTAAAAGATCTGGCCTTGAGCCTGGCTCTGCAGGATGCAGAGGGAAGGAGGGGTGGAAAGCAGTGATGAGCCTATTATTTCAAATGAGCCAACAACTGGCTGATTGACACTGAGGGCTCATTGTTGCTCCCTTTGCTCTTAAACGCAGCTGTGGAGAATGAAGAAGTTGGGGGGCAGGATGGGAAGGATAAAAAAAATAGCTAACTCAAATTATAAATTAGACTCTTAGTGTCCAGAGAGGCAATGGGCATTAATAAAAAAAATAAAATCTGTCTGAATACAAGAGAAACTTTTGACTGGGGATGCTCAAACACTGCAACAGGCTGCCCAGAGTGATAGTAGAGTCACTCTCTGTGCAAGTGCTCAAAACCCAATGGGTCACTGTGCTGGGCAGCTGCCTCTGTCTGACCCTGCTTGAGCAGTGGGGGTTGGACTGGATGGCCTCCAGATGTCCCTTCCAACCGCTGCCCTTCTGTGAAAGCTTCTTTAATATTTGGATGTATTCTTTAGCTACTGTTGTGGAACACTTGGGAAATAATTACAAATGCCCCTGCTGGGCACTTGTCTCACAAATGCTGCTGCCATGTAATCACGGCAGTTTTAATTGTATAGGGAAGGCATCCAAGTGCTAAGTAGTTAATTGACTAAACTCCTTGATTTAGGCAGCAAAAGCAAAAAAGAATCCACCAACATCACCCCTGCTCCCTGAACCTAGAAAATCCCCAGATACCCGAAACCTTAAAAGACTTTTTTAAAAATTCCTTGAAAGATTATGAGAATAAAAGGTAACTTTAATGTAACTTACAAGAAACAAAATTATTTATTATCTTCCACCAATTCCTTGTAGTTTTACCTACTATCCTTAAATTATCCTATGAAAAATGAAGTAAAAAATAGTCAGGAACATGAGAGGAAGAACAGCAGAGAGAATGCAAAGAGATCCCACCAAACTCTGCAGTTTCTTCCTTTCAGCCCACAACTAGAAAGACACAAGATGATTTGAATGAACTTTCCTGTAGCTGTGTTTCTTTCCTAGGCTCTTTCAGCCCTCCCTGTTTGCACTTTACACAGCCCTCAGAAAGACTGCAGTGCAGTGGTTGGCAAGAAGGGAATTACTAGGAGGGAAAATCAAGCTATAGTGGTTCCTCTTACAGTGTGGTGTTGCTGAGATCTGCATTTTTGGAGAAGGTAATGAAAGGCTGCCTTTGGGTTTCCAGTTTGGAAATCTGAATGCTTGCAAAAAAGGATGTGGATAAGATTTCATTAAATGACCCTAGAGTGTGCATGGCATGCTGGACAACCACTAAGCTCATTGATGCAGTGGTTTGTTTTTTTATTCTGGATACAAAACACCTGCAGTTTCTACCTAATACTTTTGTTTTTAATCCTTTGTGGAGAATAAGGTAAGGTGCTTTTTGTTGCCTAACATATAAAGGATAATGGAAGTAATTTTTGCATGTTGTAGAATGCAACAATAACTGTGTTTGTTAGAAAGTAAAAATTTTGATTACCTTTTTTATTGCTTGTAACTCATTGAAATTCTTTGTAATAAATTCCCTGAATTATCTAGTACAATAAAGTTAAGAAACAGTTATTTGTACTTCATATGTATTAAAAGATTTTTTTTTTTTTAAAGTCGGTTTTCATTCTGGTTATACGATATAATAAGGAATTATTTTCAAGAACAATGTTCTGGGAATGTTCCTCTTTTTATGTTAATCTTAAGAGCTAAAAAGCTGATCCTTTCTTTGGCTTATCAATCTTTGGATTTTTTAAATGCCAGAATTTTAAGGGTATAGCACTGTCATAATGCTACTGTTCAGCTGTGGAGTGCACTTGTTCAGGAAGAATGAAACTTTGGAGGCACCTGAATTCTGTGTGATTTGGAAGGGGTTGTTGGTGTGTTGGGAGGGAAAGGAGAGGCTGAAAGTGCAAAACTCCCTGTGCTAAATTCAGATTTATAGCTAAGAATACAAATGAATAATGACCAGAGTCGCCAACATAATTGGTGTCTGAACTCGGGATGGGAGCTTACGAGTTTTAGAACTTCAATGTCTTGCTGCTTTACTCTATAAATGGTTAGTACAGAAATTTGTACTTCGTTCGTGACATCTGTAGGAATTCTGGGCTGATTTGTAATTTATATACTATTCTGGTGGGGAAAGTGTTGTACAGTTGCAGATCTCCTTTTTGTATGAGTAAGCACTTATTCCTGTAGTTTTCGATAAATCTCACTGCTGGGCTATTTTTCCCAGCTACTGTGTTTCTAGAATGAGCCAGGTTGGGCTTTCCTTGGCCAGCGGTTTTTTTTGCCAGAATCTGTAACCAGTCGTTAGCATGTTACTTAATGTAATTATGGAAAATAGCGTGGCTGCTACTTTCAGTAGCAGTAGCCTTTCCTTTCTACCTCCTGAGGACCAAAGGCGAATTGTAGCATGTGACTAAGATTAAAAAAAAAAAATCAGAGCCACAAAAAATGACTCATTTATAGATGTGGAAGTTTGTGGCGTTTCTCCTGACTAGATAAATCTTATCTTGGTCTCATGTTACAAAGTTCCCATGCTTTAGCTGTGGCAACAGGAATGAAAGCCCAGCAGGTTGAGTGGCAGGTAAGCCTTTCTGTGGCTGTCTGACCTTCCATAACCAGCTCTGTGTGACTGCTGAGGCTGACCCATCTTCACAGCACTCTGTGCAGGATGACAGCTGGGAGCATGCTGCCGAGCTGGGCCCTTGGTGCTGGTCTGCTTAGGGTCCCCTGGGAACATCACCTCTGCCCTGGCACCACGGAGTAGCTGCTCACATCTGTCAGAGTTCACAGACACTGTGGGACTCTGTGGTAGGTGGATGCAAACTTCTTTGGCAAGAGTTGAGAAACTGAAATTCTTGTAAAATGTGGTCATAAACTGTAAATGGCCAGGTGAGGTTATTGCTGTGTGGTTACAAAATGTTGGCCTTGATATGTAAATATGAGAGAGACTGTGGGGACTTCGGTGGCGTGGGCATTGTTGTGGTATTTGTTGCATCTGAATTTTACTGTCACATTTAGGAATGCACATCGATACAGACTGATGAAGATTTGTATTACACTTTCAGACTATTTTCTTCTTTTTCTCTGTGCTTGTGAAAGTTCCAGGATCAAAAAAGCTTTCCTAAACCAAGTTGCTTCCTTCTAATGATCTCTTGGAATATTGTCATAGGGTGGGTTTTCTTAAGAAACACTCTGCAGAACAATTAATTATTTTCCCAGAATTGTGTTGATGTTTTCAAATGGAATTTATTCAGACTGTTTCCAAGAAAATGGCACTGCTTTGAAGATTTTATACAGTCTAATGATATGCATTGTATCTGGGTGGAAAAGTTTGTGTGTGGGTGAAGGCAGGAAAGAACTGTGATTTTTTTACTTTGTTCACGTCCTTTAAAATGCAGATTTTTTTAAGTCCTTTATGAACAATAGTGGAAGAGAAGAAAACAGTGGTTTAAAACTCATGTTGATAAGTTACATATAATATTCTGTGTTATTTATCTTAGGTTATTTTTTAAATTTATCATTAAGAATTAGTTTGATATTTCTTCAGTTTCATTAGAGCCAATTTAACAAATGCTGAGAAGCCTGTTGTAGGGTTTTTGAATGAAGGTAATGTAACTCAAACTTTTTCTTTCTTCAGGGCAAAGAAAGAAACCAGGCAGACTGTAGCAAAGCTCCCCTTATTGGCATGAGTAAAGAGAACCCTAACAGAGCACTGAGAAAGCCTATTCTTCTTTCTCCTCAAGCTGCGGATCAAATGAGATTCAAATAAAACGAAGGAAATGTAAGCAATCAGATAGTCTTCCAAATTTGGGGGAAGGGAGGAGTATTAGTGTGGGAAGAAAAGAAGTATTCAGATTTTGATCAAGAAAGCTGTTGCACAAACTTTGGAAGTCAAGAGTTTTTTTTAAGCTAACAATTCCCCTTTTAATGTTATAGTCTCTTCAGTTGTCTGTGAAGGAGAATTGTTATGTGAGAAGGAGCATATAATTTTCAGACTGATACAGAGGTTACCTGTTAGCACATAGTTAGTGAGGAGGTTAGAAAAAGCAGTAAGAACAAAGGTTGGGCAAGAACTGTCAAGGTTTTCAACCTTTATGCCATTCTGGCAGCAACTGTGATAGTGATGACATATTTGAATGGAAAATGGTCTTGTAACCTGTTCCTAAGGTGAACCTTTTCTAAAGAGTACATTCTAAGAAAATACATATGTTTTATGGGATCTGCTAGTTTGGACACTCACCTTTAATCTTCTAATGCCAGTAACTTGTGGGTTGCTTGAAACCACATTCACATACATGGCATGTTCTTTGGTGGCACTGCCACTGCTTTACTGTGATACAGTAAAATTCTTGCTTTTGTTTTTAATGTAAGGTTTTTTGATGGCTGGGAAAAATCTCAGATTTGTCAAACATGAAAATTCTGATAACATTGGATAATCTTTGAAGAAGAATTATTTGGAATTACAGTTTGATATACTTTCTCTCATAGGTTTCTTTTGTCTTCTCTTTGGGTACATGGCTGAACTGGGCTGTACTCAGTCAAGATTTCATGAGCTTGCTAGTTAATTGTTAGGAGACAAATTGCTGCTACATTTATTAAGGAGTTTGTGATTATTCTTTGTTAATTTATTTTTTCCTCCTAAAGCATGAACATTTGGATAGAAAAGAACATTTTACCTGAGCGGTCTTTTTACTGCATTTTGAAGTAGGTTCTTAGGACTCAAGCAAAATATTTTTCTGCTTACCTGCCATCTCAAAGTTTACTGAAAATCTCCATTTTGCTTTGTTTTTAATTCATCGTCTGGTCATACACATAATATTTCCTCTTTACATCAAAAATGTAATACAACCCTTTATGAGGATGAGCATTTATTTTGATGACTTTGTTCTGAATTTTTGTGTGCAATCCACTCAGCATTTCACTGCTCCTATGATAAAAGATAGATACCAGGAGTATATATTCTGAAAATCTGTGTTGTTAATTTTTGTGTTGTGCATCAAGGTGAAACTTGACTGTGGTAGTGAAGGGCTTGATTGAAACTATTGATCAAAACTCAGCAGATGAGAGAAAAAAAGGGGCAATATAAAGGATAGCATATGAGTACCAAAGTTGTATTAAGAGGTGAACACTTATGTGCTTATTATATCCGGCTTATATCTGGAAATTGTTTTAAAAAACCGGATGATGACATATCAATAGAGATTTAAAATTTTCTTGTCCTCTTTCAGCTGAACTTAATATACTGTGGATTTGCCTTAATTACATCTGTTGTTGGCCCTCTATCTTCTGTAAGCACGCTAATGAGATCCCTTACTTCAGTGAGGCACAGAAGCTGTTGGGATTGATAACATATCCTTGTTCCAAAATGGAATAGCCTTCACTTTTACCAATCACAGCCATTGCCAGCACAGCTGTCAGCACATAAGTATAACTCTGGTGCAGTCGATACCCAGGAGAATAAATTACTGAAACTATATGAAGAAAAAAATGCAGTGTGAGTTTACATATACCTTATTTAATCATTTTTTCCCCCTGAATAACTGTCCTGAATAGTGGAAAATTGTTAAAAAAGAACAAAACCAACCAAAACCCAAGTTTTGACACTGTATGATTAACCTGCAGAACTCACTGATCTGTGATAACAGTAAGAATTTTCTGCTCTTGGCCTCAAAATAATTGCTTGTAAGGCCAGCAGATGTATAGAGGAAATGGGAATCAGCCTTAACAGATGCTTTGGAGCTACATTTTTTTCCCTTTTTCTTCCTCTTGCCTCTCCACTAATGTGTTGTAGCTGCTGTATAATGATGGAAAAGAAACCCAGGAACTGGTTTGTGTCTGGCTTCATGGATCCACGTTGCAGCATTTTAGATGTATTTTGGGACTTTATGTAGAAAGTGCATTTATATGTTCTGAATTGGATTAAATTTGACACTTTTTGGGGATTTTCTAAAGGCAGCAGTAGAAGAACTTCCAAAACAGCATGAAACAGGCAGAAGAAAGGATTCTTCAGAAAAGCATTTACAATGTTAAGGTGGTAGTTCTCCTTATAGAGAGAGATACAGGTGTCTTGACCTCTCTAGCTCTTTGTCTATAATATTATGCCTAGTGTTTTAGGATCCTGAAATTGCTTCATAAGATCATAAAGCATTAGAAGGTTCAGTTTAGTTGGAGAACATCATGAAAAAAATCTCTTACAAAACTAAGAAGGGTGGGCAGGTGATTTCTTCTTATCCAGACTTCTAGGAGGATTTAGAGTGGTGACAAATCTCACTAGAAGAGTCTAAAAATAATACTTCCTACTGATGTAGAACACTTCAGGCCAGAGATGCTATAAAAGGTAAGCAATACTTTGCTTATTTTACAGTTTAAGGGGAAATGAAGTGGTGAAGTCATAAAATCATGTAGCTGTTCAGTAGAATTTGGGGGGAAAAGAAATCCAAACTGCTGCTGTAATATTGGAAGCTTCATTGCCTAGATACAAGTTATTTACAAAAAGTGGGGAATCAGCACTATCTCCTCTGAAATGTCATTAGTAGTGCAACATCCTATAAGCTCTAATCTTAGAACTTAAGCCCCTTGCTCTAACAGTGAGCGTCCTCTGCATACTTTTAAATCTGGCATTTGCTCCAGTTGGAAATTATTCTTTGCATTCTGTATATCTAGACTGTGCCTATGTGAATCTTTATAATGCAGGCAGATAGTCTTTATGAGTGTAAATCCTCCAAGGAATCTCTGACTATTCCCATTTAGTGTCTAGTGTAACACCGGGAGGCTTTCAGGTTTGAATTTTCAAAAATAAAAATGCATGTTTAAATGTTAGATTGCCATTAATACATTGAACAAAATTGCTGTATTCAGAATTTATTTGGTAGAGGTGAACATGATTTCATTAATATTAACTAGAGAAGCCCTCAGGCATTAAGCATGCAAAAAGAATCTTCAGCTAGAAGTGTCAACTTCATATTCCAAATCTGAAGACACAAATCTCTTTAAGCCTTGTGGATGGTGTGGAAAGCACCAGTTTTAACATGTCTCTGAAGCAGCAGCAATACTGTACAGTTCTACCAGAAGTTTCTTGGAAAGGTTGCTACCACTTCTGTTAAACTTCTTTTGGCTGTGTAACAGTGATAAGCACTGTTTTTTGGGTGGTGATGTGAAATTCAGTGAGAAAAATGCACAAGTTACTCTTAAAATCTTCACATTAAGTATATTGTAAAGGATAACATTGTCATAGATTTTTGTTAATTCTCTTAAGCCAGTGCAATGGAAACCTTCAAAGGGACCTGTTTTTTTTTTTTAAACCTTAGTAGTATCCAGTCTGAACCAGTGCTGTAGAGATGGTTTGTTCTCAAGATGTCAACGGTATCAATTGATCTGAAACTTCCAGATCAGCAGTTGATATAAACCTGCAGGCATCAAATAAAAGATTTAAGGTTGGCAAAAAAATAATAAAGTAGTTTGTTATCTGGGAAAGTAATCACAAAGAAGAGAGAAACTAAGAGAAACTGGGACAGGAACTAGGAAATTGCAAGGAGATTCCAGGTAAAAGAAGCTTTTAATGAGACCTTACAGCTGGAAAAATGAATACTGTCATACACCAGAAGGCACTTGTGTCTAACATAGACTTGGCTTTCAGTAGCACATTCCCAAAGTCTGTGTTTACTACAAGAGGAAGTAGTACATTGCTGGGAAACATGTTTTTGGAATCTAAATCTTCCCTTTTGAAAAATTAACACCTCAATAAAGGAGGTGTTAAAGAAATGCTTTAGATAGCAGTGAACATGAAGTTCTGGTTATGAATGCTATGACAAATCTGGATAAAGGGTCTATGACTTTCTCAACCTTGTTTTTTTTCTTCCTGAAAACTCAACTTCAGTAACACATTTTTACTAGAGATGTAGAAATTTAAATGCACTTTAGTATAACTAGAAATACTAGCACAAGTGGTCTAGAGGTTTGGGGGTTCTTTTAAATTTTTTTTTCTGTGGTTTTGTTTTCTTTCTTCCAGATTCCATTTACAAATTTCACTTAAGATTAGTGAGAGGTTGTGCATGAATGAGTGTCTTCCAGGCAGTTCAGTGTTAAATAAAATATTCTGACAATGTCACTTGCTGTTGTTAATTTCTAGAGTTTGATTAATATTTAGGGCAGTGTGAAAAAGTATATCTTTCATACCTGTGTTCATAGTATGCTGTAGTCAATGGGATAAAATGGAAGAGCAGGAAATGTTTTATGTGGGTGAGTTAATTTCCAGAAGATAGGATAGATTTTTTTTTTTTTTTTTTGAGCTTTGGATGTAGGATTAGAAATCTTACTTTGGTTAGAGTTGAAAGAATTTCATGTGGAAGTGAGATGCTGTGCTCTCAGTTTTCTGGTATGGTCATTTTTAGTTCCACAGTTCTTGGTTTCAGTGTTGAGTTCAAAAAGTTCGGAGCCATATTTGAAGTTGCATTCTGTTTCATTTACCAGCTTCCTCTGAACTCCTCTGTGTTCAGAATTTCCTGGGAGGATTATTTTTGTTAAAGATGAGCTGCATTTTAAAATTAATTAAGTAATATTTTGTGGGGATTCTCGAGAAGGTAGTTTAGCTGTAATTATTCTTAATAAGCCTCTTGAAGTGCTTTGGTTTTTTTTCTTTTTATTTGCTCCTCTCTACACCTTTGCCTTCACATACTTTCATCTAATAATTTTAGAAGATGAGGTAAAAAATTTTAAGACAGGTAGTACTTCTGCTGAGATTTCAAGGCTGGATTCATTAAGAGACAGCACAGATGCACTCTGTTGGGAACTGGCAATGCAGAAAGTATTCTTCATGCATTTGGCAGACAGCAGAGTAGATAGACTTCTGATTTGAAGAATATGTGTTGCTATTCTGATACACTTCTGAAATTTTGTTAGATTTGAAGCTAAAGATCTCTGATTAACAAAGTGGAAAAAAGTAGCATTAATCAATAGGTCTTGGTTTAAAAAAAACCAACCAAAAACAAACAAAAAAACCCCCAAACAAAACAAACAAACAAACAAAACCCAAAAAACCCCAAAAACACCAAAAAAAAAAAACCAAAAAGGTTGAAAATAACTTTAAAAGATAGCAAGGATTTCTTGATTCCGACTTGGCGGTTTCAGAAATAAAGAGACTTTGGGGTCTGAAGTTGCTGTAATTTATTGAGTGAATTGTTTCCGATAATCATGCAGCTGATTTTTCTTGAAGGCACACCTCGGAAGGAAAAGGGGACTAGACTGGATCACTAGAGGATGACACATCTTTTTCCAGGACTGAGTGCTTGGGCTGGAATGATTTGAACATGCCATCTGCCTTAACCCTTGTTGATTCTTGTTAGGATTTGTCATGGCTGGTTCAAATTTACTGTTGCCCAGTCATAGCAGTCAGAAGTGGGAAACATAGTGAGTGACTTACCTTTTGGGTGTCTGTGATTTAACACTGCCACTTGTAACATGTGAACCAGGGACCTCTGTGCCATGCAATAAAAGCAAAGGAAGCATTAGCCTTGCTGTAAAACAAGAAGTTGAGGAAATGTGGACAGATGGAAATAGCTTTCCATAAAAACAGACTATTCAGAATGCGAATATAAGCTGTTTCTTTCCTATTTTTCTCTTCAAAGCTTATATAAACCCATTTTGTAAGAGGAAACTACCTTTAATTTCAAATAATATGATTTTCATGCTGTTTCCAATAATATTTTACCTAGATATTTTTCTTCTGTGGTAGATAGAACTTTTCCTTTGTAAACAGAGCCAGAAGTTAAAAAAAAACAAACCAACAACTCATGGTGTTTATCCAGTTCCTCCACATAGGACTGTCATATGTATCTCAGTCATGGACGTCCCCTGAACAGCAGAGGAAGAGATTAAAGTACACTTTTTTCTGTGATCATCTAATCATCTTTTGATCTTTTGTATTCTTTATCTACTTCTACTAAAAGCCTTGTGTAGAAATACAGATCCCAGCTGGGGGTTAACTTCATAGGTGAAATGCAATAGCCTGGTCTGTGGGTACAGGAGAGAAAAGAGAACCTGAATTGGAATTCAGAATGCAGAAGAATACTCACAGTGAGCTTGGACAGCATTTCTCTTACGTGTTGTCTTGTGACCCAGGCTTTCAAAGCTTAAGAGGTCTTTTGATTTCTAAAAGATGTTTTTGATTTCTTGCACTTTCAATGATGTTATACTGTATTTTGGTAGCCCACTGAGATTACAAAGTAATTACTGAGAGCTGTAGATAGCAAGCATAAGTCAAAATACAAACACTTTGTTTTTCATACTGCCTCAGGCTGAATCTTAAACTTGTTTGTCCAACCAATTTGTCATGATTCAAAGGAATGCTGTTAACTTTCAAAAAAGTAATAGCTGAACACAGTGTCACATAAAAACCATCTTTCCTTAGTTGCACTGACTTTTTCTGCTGTCTTTTTTATAGATAAAAATTAATCCTTTTTAAAGTTGTGGAGTTTTCTTTCTCCCATCCTGTACAGTATGTGTTAGACTAAATGTTAATTCTATGCAACATAATATTGGATAATTACTAAAAGTGTCAGTCCCTGGGCTCTTGGGCACTCCGAACTATATAAATACTATGTTATTATTTATAAATATTTTTATTCTCATCTCCTAATGTTGATGTAATTACTTTCCCCATCTATCCTCTATTTAGAATTTAGAAATTTGTCACACTGAGCAAGAGGGAGCATATGTTAGAACTGTTTTCATGAAAACGTAGTCCAGCAGACTTGCTGGACTTGAGTCCCCTTGTACTGGCATGCTATTTTGTTTAATCCTATAAGACACTTCACATGAACGTGTAGACTTGTTATTGAAAGAAATAGAGTCAAGGAAAGTGATAAGATAATAAAACAACATGAGATGTAACTTACCATTCCTTTTCATCTCTTGAGTCATCTTGCAAACTAGAGCATGGGAAATACATGTTTGTGATTCAAGTGACAGGCACGGTTGTTCCTTTGCCAGAATATCAAGATAGCATCTTCTGATTATACTTCCGATTTTCTAGGTCAGATAGGAAAAGAAGGAACAGCATGTACCTTCCAAGCCAAAAACAGTTTTGTATTTAGTTCAGTAACTTCTACAGTCTTAGAGCCCTTGGAGATTGTGGTGAAATCTGGTTTAGTTGCTTGAGAACATAGCAGTTCATGTATCAGAATAGGCCTTTTTCCTGCCTGGGAATATCACACCATAACTGCTACAATAAAATTTCTCACAGAGTTAAGTGCTTGAAGAGGTTGCAGTATCCTACCCTGTTAGTGTTTGAAAACTCAGCTGTGAACAACCTGATTTGACTTTGAAGCTGGCCTTGCTCTGAACAGGAGGTTGGGCTCGATGACCTCCCGAGCTACCTTCCAACCTCAGCAGCTGGGATACTGCCCTGATAAGTGGCTTTGGAGAGCTTGCAAATGGCAGAAGCTTCTTGTGTGGAGAATACTAAGTGTGTGTCTTCTGTGTGTTTTCAAATGTTTGTCCTATCTGCTTATAACCAAGCACTGTTTTTTTTCCTGTTGATCTTCATCTGTTCTATTATGTGAATGATCTCAAGGTCTTAGGAAATCATTGGGCAAAGTTTAAAGTAGTCAAAATACCCAATTTATTTTAACACAAGAAAAAATAAGTTTTAAATATCAATGCTGCTTTTATTTCTGTACAGGAGTTAGACTTAGTATTTGAATTTATATATATGAAAGAAGGTGAGGAGTGGTCTCATTGTTTACTGTGTAAAGTTTTATTAGTGTTGATGACTAGTAACCCTTCCCTGTCCTTCCCTACCCCCTCTCACAATATTCTCGTAAAGCATATGCTGGAAATACCTAAAGCTCTGGTTAGTTGGTCCTATCTATGCTCTACAGAAATAGTGAATAGAACTTCAAGCATGAAAAATGCACAGAGATAAAAATAAATAAATCAGTAGTTCCCCTGTACAAACAAGAGGAGTGAAAGTGCCAGGACTTCTGACCTCACACAAAACAAATTTGATGGATGATTGTCTGCTTTCAAACCTGCCACTCCAGTGCTGCCTCTGTCACGGCCTAAGTATTTTTGTGGAGTGATCTGAGCCATTTGCATTTTATTTATCAGTTGTTCAGTGCCCTTGTCAAAACTCAAGTGTGGGGGTTTTGCCAGAGGGTCAGGCTGAGGTGTGGTGGGTGTTGTGAGAATGGCCCTCTGCAGTTTAGAGCTCTCAAGCATGAAGGTCTTGAGTCGAGATTCCCGTGGCAGCCTCCCTGCCATGACATGTGTGTACTGAGTAAATTGATAATATGTTGTCCCCAATATACTGCTTTCAGCTTGCATTGTTGTTTTAACAAGTAATCAGGGTATGACAGTATATGTTGCATATTATAATTGCACTCAGAAGCAGAACCAAGTCAGAAGACTTGTCTAAAAGACAGTGAAAGAAAGATGGACGTTCTTTTCAGTAAGTATGTGCTAGGAATTTATTAGAAGCTATAAAATGCTGAAATATAAGACAAAGGAAAAGTTCAGATTGTTTTAATAATTTAATTTTAAGATAAAGATTTCTGTGTGCTAACTTGAAGCAATAATTCTTGATGATGGAAAGCAAGTGAGCTGGGAAGACTGAAGAGCTTCAGTCAGGTACCAGTCCAGGTACCTGGTTATCTGGCTCTCTGAGGATATCCTGTAGAGTACAGAAGAAAATTCTGTGAAGAGCAGTGAAACTCTTGAAATCTGGTTTCCTACAACATTGGTTTTTTTTTTTTTTTACTCCTACTCCCCCCCCCTCCTCACAAAAAAACCCCAAACCAACCATTATGATATAGGAGGAGACTAAGACCATGAAGTTTGCTGGGACAGGAGGGAGCAGGTGTTCTTGGCTGGTTTGGATCTAACTGTGTACTTGCTGGCTGACTGACAGACCTCACAGAGGAGGTGCACTTTTATAGCCTCTTGCTCAATGGGACACTATGTTAAGTTTCTCTTTCTGTTCCACACATAGCTGTGCATTTTCACGAAACCTCTCTGTCCAGTTGGTTCCCAAGTGTTTTTGAGAGGTTGGGAGGAGACACAAGCACAGTCACAAGCCCTTATATCATTAAAAGCTGGACTGAAAAAACACACCCCAGGCTACCAAAAAAAAGACCTAGTTAGGATGAGGTACTGAAGTTTGTGTCATTTCACACTTTTTAGATAATAAATTTTTTGAAGAGGAAAGGTTAAATTGTCTCATTGGTCACTTTTCTGCTGTGATCTTAAGCTCCCTGTCCCACTTCAGGTTTCTCTTTCAAAGCTTAATTTAGATATTGTGCATGCAGTGCTGTTCTGTTTGAAGAACTTCTGTTTTCAGTGCAATTTGTAATTTGATCAAAAAAGCTTTGCTGTCCTACAGTAATAACCAAATTAAATTGTATCATCCATTATCCTCTTCTAAGGTACTGTAATGAAAACATTTATTTCTAATAGCTTTTTGCCCTTTTTGAATTTCAAAACTTTGGCAGAAGCTTATTGTTGTTGATATGCTGAAACTGTCTCCATGCAGAGCTTGCTAGGTGCCAAATCCCATGGTACCTGTTGCAATCAAATTTTTTTGGGTGTTTTAGATTAAATGAGAGGTAATTTTTTTTTCTGTTAAGATGCAAATTTATTTTGAATTTTTATGGAAACTGTATTGTATTTCTATGTCACAAATTGGTTTTATTCCCAAAGAGCAAATTGTAAATGTAGGTGGTAATACAGAATACTTGTGCAGATTTCTAGGATGTTTGCCCTCTCCGCAGTGAGAACAACATCCTTGCTTAAACAAGGAAAGAGCAAAAGGCCTTTTGTTTGGGAACCCCCGTGCTTTCTAAATCCTGGAATATCTTTGTCAGTAAACTCACTTTTGCTTCCAGTTTCTAACCCTCTGTACTAATGTTAGTATGAGTTAAGCACCAACAAATAGTTCAAACTTTTATTGCACTATACACAACCTGAAATATTAACTGAGGTCCAGCCTCAGTTGCTTGAATACCACTTGTATTGACCAAATTGGAGCTTGGTGAGACCTGACAGACTGGAGCAAGCAGTGTCACACATCTGATGACCAGAACAATCTATTTCTGTTACTCTCATACTGGCATATGCTGGCTGCAGGAGAGGGGGCTGGAAGAATGTAATCAACAGTAGACAGAATCAGCCTTTGGTGACTGTGCCTCTTTTTATGTGCTTATCTGTCCTGAAGAGTGATTGTCCAAGACTTAACAGTTTAAAAAGACATCTAAAAGTCACATTCTTCCATTGTGATGATTTTTCCCAGGGATAAGAAACTGGAGCATAAGAAATAGCTAGTGATTAATTAGGCATTAAGATTTAGCTTGCTGAATAAGAACTGGAGTCCTTGGATTGATGGCAGCTTGCCATGCCTTTAGGAATCAGAGGCCCTCACTAGAACTGGCCTATCTTGAGTGTTCTAGCCAGGCTCCTCTCCCTGCTCCCTGGAAGTTTGTTATCTTCACTGCCTAAGTGCACAGTGTCTTACTGAGGTGTGACTTCAAAATTGCTTCTTGTTGGCAGTTTAAAACATGATTATCAGGGTATAATCTGAGTCCTGCTGTTAAGGGTTCCTGAAAAGGAAAAGAAGCCATTGCAGATGATACCCTGCAGTGGTATGGAAACCATAACAGAAAGCTGTTTGCCAAAGGGTGGCAGCTGAACTGTTTGTACCATCTTAAGCTTGTGTTTACCACTGATCCCACATACAGGTGTAAGAGCACATAACTCATATGCATAAGGGCATAGCTCTGTGCATACAAATACCTGTGTGCAGTTTGATAGGCATCACTTCTCCCCACCCCCTTGTAAATGCAGGTCTTTCATTGTAATAAGGTTCAGATGTTCTTTTAAGCCCAGTTCTCTGTTGTATTTTATGAAAGTACTTAATGAATGGCTTCCTAGTTTTGCTGCATAAGAAAATCCTGGCATTCAGGGTATTGTGGAAGAGCATTCTTCACCAGGCTGGCTGCTCTGGTGCTGCGCTTGTTTAGCTTTTCTGATCTGACAGACTTTTATTCATAAAATAAATATAAAACCCAAGGCAGACAAATCTGACTGTTAGGCATATTGCATAGTACATTTTATTTGTCAGTGTGCTTTCTGGTGGTTTTCTGTGACAAGATATCCAATAAGTCAATTCCAAAAGTGCAGTCCTGTGGAGCCCTGTGCAGTTTATTTTGGTATGAAATCTTTCTTGACAGCTGACAGTCCAGCCCCGAGCAGTTTCGTGTCTCTGTGAAACTCTCACCTGCTGCTCATTTGGCATTTGGTACTCTTTCTCTGTTGAATATTCTCCTGTCACCCGTGCCTGCCTCCTTGTGACTAATTATTCAGTTTCCTTGAAGAAATCATGCTTTTGGAAGACTTCACATCTTCTTTAGCTTCTTTTTGTTTGGAAGAAACTTAATGGAGAAGCAGACATTTAGTGGTGTGACTTATGAGTTCAACAACTTTGTGCTCTCTTGTCTTGCCAGTTCTCCTGTCGACATCTCTTTTAGTGCCTCTTTTTCCTCTATTTCTTTTGTGGGTCAGAAGCAGACCATGTCTTGTTTTATTCTGTCATTTTAAGGAAAGTAAAATGTGCTGTTCTTACCAGTCAACATGCTTGAAGTTGGCTTTTGACTTCAAGAATTGACAGAATGGTGGAGGCCTTGAATATGATTTTAAAAAGGCGCAGTTGCAGGGGGGAAGAGGCATTAGTATCTATCTACAAATTATGAATTGGGGAACTGAAACCTTTACAGATTCCTAAACTGCAAATGCCAAATGAAGCTTTTCCCACAGTCGTGCACAAGAAGCAAGTCCGTAGTAAGTCCACTCTGTTTCACCATCACCAGTCTGGATGCTTATGGAGTTGCACTTTTTCCCCCCTCCCTTTCTAATTTCCTTTTCTCTTAGAACTTCAGCAGAGGTCCTAAGCTCATGACCGTGTTCCCTCGTGTCCAACCGTGGATGTTCAGCGGCATCGGTCATGCCTTGGGCAGTCTCTAAAACTAGACTACTGTCAGCTGCTGTCCTTTCTCAGTCATGGTACTTCTCAACCTCCCTGTCCTTGTGTTGTGTTCTCGGCAGCAATTTCATTTCTTGTGTGCTGGTTACAATCTTGAGTTGCCTCTTCAGTGTCATTATTATTTGTTGGCTTTTTTATGCTTGCTGCTGAAACTAGCTCAGGCTTTGCTTCCTTCCCTGGTCTGAAATAAGCTGAATTTCCTTGTTAATGAGAAGTGTGACTTACTTGCAGTTCAGCACTGACTTTTCGGTTCTTTCAGATACTGTTCTGTCAATACATAAGTCTCTGAAGAGCAGACAAGTAACAGAATAACATTCTGAATAAATTCAAATTATGAATCAGAATTTATAGTTGCCTTTCAGTTAACATAGAACCTGTTTTTGAGGGGTTTGGGCAATTGTTTTGGTGGTTTTGAATAAGACCCAATCATTGGATCTATGTGCTGAGTTATGAGGATGGTTTCCTTGGGCTCTCTCTGTTTGATGGACATACAGAGAGGCTTTCCTCTGGGTTAGGGGGCAGTAAAGTGAGAAATCTTCGCTCAACACCTCTACCCTTGCTCAGCTGGTGTTGTAAAAACATGCAGTGGTCTCAGCAATGAGTCACAGTGATTTTGTCTTTTGTTTCTGTAAATAACAATCAGCATGAGAAATCAAAGAAACTTCCTTGTCTGTTTGGTGTGCATGGAGAATTCTGTACCAAAAGTTGCATTCTGCACTGATGCAGAAATGATCTACAGGAAAATAGATTTTGTTACAAGTGCATTGTTTTGGGCTTAGCAGGGGAAGATAAGAGATCAGAAAAACTGTGTACAAAAGAGTTTGTGTATTTGGAATGTGAGACATTTGACTCCCTTTGTGGTATTGGTGAATATACTTTTGTAATTGAGAAGTGAACTGGGACTTGTCTCCATTCTGCTTCTTAAAGTTGAATTATAACTATGGTAGTTGAGGCAACTGTAGAGTAGTGGAATAGGTTTATATCACAAATATCAGTTAACGTGGAGGGAGAATTGAAGTTTGCCTTTCTCATATGTAAATTGGTGTTGTATCCTCCAACTGCTTTCTCCTCCATATTCTGAGGTTTAATTAAGAGCACTTGCGCTTGTTTGATTATAAGATCGGCTAGGAAGTTATTGAAAACACATTTTAAAACTTAATCTGTGGTATTATTCCTCTGTTGCTCCACTAATGCTTTGCATGCTGACCTAGACAAAACATCGTCCAAGATAGTAGGTACTGTAATTCACTCTTCAACTGGATTAATTATTTTCTCAGCTACCTGTCAACTGTGCTTAGTCCTGGTGAATTAATCAAATTGCCATGTTATGTACGCCTTTCTCTGCTGTCAGTTAGGCTTTGGTGGCTTGTTCTCTTCATGTGAGGATGTACGATGAAAAGGTGGGAACGTGTCTAATAAGTAAAAGCCTGTTGTATTGTTCTAAAACAGACTTAAAAGCAGCGTGTGTTACACTTTGCTATTGCGTGGGACAGACAGGAAGAGTTGTCAGTGGAACCTGTATAGGACACTGGTGGCTGTGTGTGTTTGCAGTAGCATTTGAACAGTATTACGTGTGGTCCTGTGCCAGTGCACCTTCTTCACCACACCCCTTGCTGCTTCCTCTCATGATAAAACTTCAGTCTTAAGCAATACTTTACAGAGAGAGAGAAGAAGATATGGAAGAATCCCTTATTTGTTCCTAGAGTGATGCCCATAATTAATGAACACTTTGCTTTCAGGAACAGATTTTAATTCTTTACCTTCTAGAGCCCTTGAAACACGTGGAGTATTTCACAGATTTGCTATGCTGAATATATTTAGGCAGTTATGTATGTATTATGCTCACATGATGTGTGGACATGTATCTGTTCCTGATGCTTTCTGTTTTTATGTAGTCTCTCAGATACTGTTTGTTTTATTTAAATGGCAAAAGAGGTCTTCATTTCTCAGTTTTTCTCACTTTTGATTCACAGAAACTATCTTAGAGCATGGACACCAGTAAGAAGTCAGAACCCCCTTTATCTGTAGAAATGGTACAACAAAGAGCCAATCCTGACCGCAGTCCTTCAGCATCGATTTATGTTCCAGAGCAAGGTGGCTACAAAGAGAAATTCGTAAATGCCGTGGAAGATAAGTATAAATGTGAAAAATGTCGCCTCATCTTATGCAATCCTAAACAGACTGAATGCGGACACAGATTCTGTGAAACCTGCATGAATACCTTGCTGAGGTATGTTTTTTGTCGTGATGGGACATGTTGATACCCTTAAACGTTGTGAACTACTGAAATTAGTGTGAACACCATTGTGGCTTTGGGAATATGTTAAGCTAACATAGGCTGCTCAAAGCAACCTTCCACTGTTGCTTGCATGATTATTTGTTATCCGTGTGCTGGTGCAAACATTTGTGCTCTACTCTGGGTTAGGATAAGACAGCTAAGCTTTCCATCAATATTGTTGAAAGAGTTGTTAAAGTGGTTTAATCCTGCGTAGGATGTGTTAGGTAAGAATTTCATTCTCTGAGGAGGCTAAACAGAGTGGCTATTTCACAAGACTTCTAACATGTTTAGTTTGGTGTTGAATACACGTAGTAAATTGTGTCTTTGTGGAGAAGTGAGCTTGCAGAGATTCCTTAGTGATGAAACCTAACATGGCTGTGGACCCAACCTTAGAGTTGGGTGGTGGGACCCCTTGGACAAATGTAACTGCTTGTGGAGCAGTTCCCCTGTAACCCCTCCAGCTGTTTGTCCTGGGACTTGTGTGTTTTGTGGATTGCAGGGGGGTCAGAAAGACTGGCTTCTCTATTACTGAGATTCTTGGGCCAGAGTGCAAAGTGGGTGAGTGGATGATGTAGAAATGAATGCTGAGAGGTGCAGTCTTTCCCAGTCTAGGTAAAAGTGCAATCATTCAACAAGTATCTAGCTTTTAAGAAGTATTTGTGCATTAGTAGAAGTGTATTTCTTTGCCTCTGAACTTTTGATGCATTGGTACTGAATGTATTCATCAGTGTGATTTCAAAACTTGGTGTAATGTTTGGAGGCCATTCTGGAAACTTTAATCTCCTGGGTTAAATAAGCAGTGAATAATATTTTCATTTACTACTGGGAAAGCAGAAATATAGAAGAGATTTGGCTCAACGGATGTTGCATACTGGACTGCTAACAGAGAGAAGATTTGACTTCGGGATTTTTGGTGGTCTCTTGTTTACTTTTTGTGACACTAGGTTTATATGTCACTTGGAAATAGTGTAATCTGATATCTAATACTTAGATATCTAAGTCAAGACTCCATGCAGCATGGTGAAAGAGTATGAAAGATATTACGATACTCTGTCTCTTGAGAAAGAGTAGTCTCTCTACTGGGCAAATACAAGGGTCCATAGCTCACCAATCCACTCCTGCAGGTTTTGTGCTACAGCATGTCAAATTTAAAACAACAAAAACAAAAAAACCACCAGCTTTTCTTTTGATACCCAGTGTTGAATGAGGTGTAGTTTGTGTTTAAGAAATGCAGTTATTTTTTTCTCAATACATATTTTTGGAAGACTGTTACATAGTTAATAACAGTGACTGCAAAAAACCCAAACAGCTGCCATGCTTGGATGTGCACAGGTGGACAGAGCAGATCCTTGACAATCTAAGCAGTAACAATTCTGGCATTGCTATAATGTGGGCAGTTTTCCTTCCCTGCTGTGAGACATGCACATGTGTTTATTACAGTGCAGCGAGAATATATGTGCGATTTTACTTTCCTGACTTTCCAAACAGTCTGTTATTGAAAAGGACATGTGCATAAGGCCATTGAGTTATTTCACGATATTTAAGTGCTTGTTGCAAACAAATCCTTTATTGAAATTAAATTTACGTTTCCTTTTTTTTTTTTTTTTTTTTGGAAATAAAAAGTGTGCCATAAAACTGAAAGCAAAATAGGTTTATGTTTCTGTATTGGGCAAAATTTTTTTATTCACTGTTGATATGCTGCTGTACACACAAACACAGTAATTATATGCTAGCAGCTTCTGCTCCAGGGTTGTTTGAGGACAAGGAATTGGGATTTAGTGTGGATAAAGCAGTAAAGATGTCTGCTCAGTATGCAAGAGTAGTTTGAAAAAGCAAGTGGGATGCTTGAGTGAATTCAGTAAGAGCAAGGAAAGCATGACATTGTATTAAACACTATATGCCCTCAAGTAGATTAGTTTCCCCCTTTTTTTTTTTAACTTGAGAAAAGTATTACAGATATTGAAGCTGCAAGGTAGTTAAGATGCTCAGAAATATGATGAGACGTAGAACGGTCAGTTCAAGGAGCAGAATCCAGTGAGATGATTTGACATAACCGTACTGATTATATAACATAATTGAACTTTTTCAGCCTTTTACATTGATTTGCACTGCTGCTGGCAGCCATAACTTAGTTAGCCTGTCAATGACTTGCTTTATGAAGGAATTCACCCAGCTTTTACCTAGTGCTTTTCGTCTCGGTGCTTTACATGGGAGATCGGTCTGACCATGCCCATTTTACATGGGGAAAAGGAGCTAAAATGGAACGTTGCAACCTGGTCTAATGAAAAGTGTCCCTGCCCATGGCAGGGGAGTGAAATTTAGACAATCTTCAAGTTCTTCTCCAGCCCAATCCATTCTGTGATTCTAAGGGCAACACCTGGCAGGTCAGAGCCAGAAACAGCTGTAGGACTGGATAATTGAACAGACAGTATTTTACCTGTTTGCACAGACTGAGAAGTGATGACAATTGTGGATCAGATGCAGGCTGGAAAATAGGGGATGAATTTTGCTACCTTGAAGAAAATCACTGCGCAGTTGGCTGGAGACATTGTGCTGGCCTCATTTCTTTGGGAATGCCACATACTGTCCACTGAAAACTCAAGCATTCAAATTTATTGAAATAACATCATGTTTTCTTATTATAATGAACTATGTCCACTTTTAATGATTTTAAAATATATTGAATAATCATAACCGAGTGCCTCATAAATGGATTTTTTTTGCACTAAAATAATTCAGATGAGCTAAAATAGTTTTTCTGTTTTCTTTTCAGTTCTTCTAGTCCAAAATGTACAGCGTGTCAAGAAAGCATAGCAAAAGATAAGGTATTGTTAAAACTGTTTCTTATTCAAGAGTGTTGAATTGCGTGGGGTACATAAGATGCATTTTTGGTTTGTGGTATCTATTTCATAGGCGTAATAAACTGCCTGAGGAAGACAGCTTTGTTATAAAACCTAAACCATGTATTTTATATTTTTTTATGTGTTTTCATATATTCCTGTTAACCACATGGTAGAAAACAACATGTCAGCCTCATTCCAAAAGGTCCAGACAGGTGTCACATCTTGTATTCGTGGTTGGGAACTGCAGCAACACATTGCAGTTGTCTTTCCATCAACCAGGAGGATGATAAGAAATATTCCATCTCCTGTAGATGCAGAGATGTGACAGGTCTAGATGAACACTGCTCCTGATTTGGCTCCAGATCAGTGTCTACTCTTTGAACTCATCTCTTTTACAATGTGGTGTTCAGTGAACCACACTGGAATTAGGGCAGCTACACTAAGGGTAACAGAATCAGATTCTTTTTGTATGAATAAGTTATTTCAGTGATATTCTCTTCTCTGTTTTTCACAGCAAAACTTTTTGTGGCCTTTGAAAGGTTAAGGGTAGAGAAAATTTTTCTTGGCTTAGTCATGGGTTATGCGGTTTTACAATATTGCAGAAGTGCTTAGTAAATTCTTTGTGTTAGTAACCTTTTTTGCCTAAATGAATACTTGTATTAGTAACCATTTTCAAGAAAAGGTTAGTCGGTACATTAATCTCTCCTTGTCTTAACTCAGAACAGTTCTCTAAATAGTACTCAGTGTAATTTGGTTTTGACACGGATGAACTCTCCAGGAGCTCAGACCAATAATCATGATGCCTACTTTATTTGTTCTTTTAAGTCTTGACTTTTTAGCTCTCAATATACATAGATATGTACATTTTTTATGAAACTTCAAATATCTCTAAAACAGCAGGAGGACAAGGCCAGTGTATACTAAATACCTGTTAGACTAACTGTGCAAGTCATTGTTTTTCAAACTGGAAACTTCCCATAGAATGCTGAAGTCCAAAATCACTGAAAAACTTTGAAAGTTGTCTTCTTATCTTAACTTCATTCTGCAAAACTGTGCATACTAACCCTGTGAATTACTTTGGAAAAGATATTGCAGTATAGGCAATTGATTACTTAAATGAGATTTGTTGATTCATTAAGCTTCCTATACACATCCGAAAAGTAAATAGAAATCAGTGACCTGTGTCAGATGAGATTGGATGAGAATGATTGCAATGTTTCCTCCTTCTCTGATACTGGGGATAGATTCATAGTCACTGTGGACAGATCTGATCATAATTCTTGGTTAAATGTTAGCATGAAGAACCTTTCTATAATTACAGTAGCACTGCCGTGTACACAGTATCATCGAACTCCATTTGTCAGAGCAGTCATAGATTGGACTTGATTCTTAATGGTGTTTTTAATAGACATAAGAGCAGTTGAAAAATAGCTAGAAGTTTTTATTTCTTTGGTTTTGTACTTTAAAACAGTAATAATGGTCTTCAGTCCTTCTCTCTCTCTAATTCCTGCCCTTAGCAATGGGGCTTCTTGAGAGTGCAGTTATTGTGTCTTTTATGAGGTGTCACCCATAAAAGGTGTAAAATCCAAACCCCAAGATCCCTATTTGTAACTTTGTTTAATTGTAGGCAAAAGATGCTGAAAGTGCTTAGAAACATGAAAATTGACAGATAGTTAAAGCTTGCTTAGCTGTGAAATAATAAACGTCCTCCAGTCTAAGACCTTAGAAAATATCTGTAATTATGTGTTACTAATGAAGTGTAAGCAAGTGTTCCAGGTAAACACTCTAGTCATTTTGGGACCACCTTCCCTGAAATCCTTGCCCTCTGAACCACTGCACTTTGAGTCTCTTTTGTCTTATGGAATTGTGCCTAATACAACAGTTTCCCAAACAACGTAGAGTTATACCTTATATAGGCCTGTTATTGGTGAGCAAATAGCAACAAATTTAGTCCTTTCTTTTCCTTTTCCCTTTATTGCATTTACAGTAAAACTGAAACAGTAGTAGAGTACCTGTAAAAATATTCTGTTTCACTGGGCTGCTTCATAGTGGGGGAACCTCACTGCTGTGCACATTCAAGAGAAATTGAATGGCAGGATTTTATTTCTGGCACATAAAGTTGGAATTAAATGACACTGCTGTAGCCAAATTACATGGCCTCCACTTTTTTTGAACTTGTGTATCCTTGAGTGGTTCTCAGTTTCTACAATAAAGTGATTTTTGGTTTTTCAGGTATTTAAGGATAATTGTTGCAGGAGAGAACTACTTGCCCTTCAGATATACTGCAGAAATGAAAACAAGGGCTGTAAGGAACAACTATCTTTGGGTCAATTACTGGTAAGTTAATCTAAAAATTGTAAGCTTCCTTTTGAGTTAAAGAATAAGGGGAAAAACCTTGCAAATTAAAACCCCAGTCAATTTGTTGACTTGCTCATGCTAGTGGTTAATTTAATTTATAAATGTCATGATAGAGTTAAACTGCTCTGAAACTTGATTTTTTGATGAGCTGTAAGGAATTGTAAAAAATCGTGATTGCATGACATTGAGGTTTGGAAATGTAAACGAGAACTAGAGGGAGAACTAAAATTGTGAAGGATCTTATTGTGTACTTTACAAATGTGAGAAATATGATTTCTGTTTTGGTATAGTTTTATTTTTATTTACCAGTCTTAATCCTCTCATGGAAGTGGTGGTTTATGTGTGAAATTAAACCTTTGGCTTCTCCAGACTTGTGCAAAGTAACTGGTGGCTTTTTTCTGTGAAGGCATGACATAGCAGTAATCCAGTAATTTAACAGGTGTGAGGTATGGCTACACACCAGTTTACAGGGAGATGTGTAGGTTTTTCCTTTGAATGAGCAAACTCAGGTACCTAAACCACTTAAAGCAGCATTTGTGTTTATGTGGAATAATATACTTTGAAAAGGAATGCTTACCTTTTGTTTAAATAGCCTTTGTGGAGTTTTGGACTGTGTTAGAATGTTAGAATGCTTTTAGTGTAGAAGTAGCTCATGTACCTCTCTAATACAGTGAAATCTGCTGTCTAAGTAAAGGGACTGTACAATCAGAAATGTATTCCTGAGTAGATTTGTTAGTGTTTGCTCTTGTGTGATACAGTGCACGAAATAACTTCGCTTCCTTTAGTTCTGAAATTATTTAACGTTGTATATCTTCAAAGGATAGACACGTACAAAACTTAGCTGGATTGACTTTTTTTTTTTTTTAATCTTTCAGATGCATTTGAGAACTGATTGTCAGTTTGAAGAACTCCCGTGTCCTCGTGCTGATTGCAAAGAAAAAATACTGAGAAAAGACTTGCCGGACCATGTAGAGAAGACCTGTAAATATCGGGAGACAACCTGTAAATACTGTAAAAGCCAAGTCCCAATGATTATGTTGCAGGTGCAGTATTTTCTTGTGTATATAGATCAAGATTCCCTACATTAATGTGGAATAATAACTCTTCTTGTCCCTCTCTGTAGCTGCCAAAACAACTTTGGCCTCTCAACCAGGATTAATAAGTTTAAAGAGAAAATAGGCTGACTTTCAAAATACATTTCTTTTCCTGTGGGGAAAAAACCTGCATTGACTAGGAAGCATTTCCTTTATTCTGATGTTCAGATACTGCATTTTAAAAAAATCAGATCCTCTACCTAATATTGATACTGAAGTGAATTTTGCTATGCATTTTAGTTTTTTTAAAGTTAGATAAAAAATTGCAACTACCATGAAAACAGGTAGTTAGATGCAGCAGTAGATGCAGGAAAAGCATAAGCATTGCAACTGACAGGAGAAATAGCATTTTTCTGCCTAATCCTTCTTGGGTACTGTGTGATCTGTTATTAGAGGAAGGGAAGAAACAATGTAAAAACAAATTGTGTCTTGGCATAACCAGTAGCGGTACATGACAGGCCTGGGACCAGTTGCTGCTGTTCTTGGCATCAGAGTAGGTTGTCTGATAAGCAGCATATTGTGAATTAGAATTATAGAGCAGAGGCTGAGAAAGTCATGCTTGCTTTACACATAGAATTGTAACTTGACTGTTTGTGGCATTTCACACTGAAATGTGTGAAATTATTATTATGCTGAATCTATCTTGCCATAATTTTAACACTTCTTAAAAATTCTGTCTCCATAGTTTCTGTAGTTTGATGGTGTTGGATCTCAGACCTTCTTAGTATAGTAAGAGTGATAAAAATTTCATTTTTGTTCTTGTGTATTGTTTGTTAGATGAAGACTCACAATGATGAGAAGTGTTCTTTGCTCAGAGATGTTGTTACAAAAAGGCATAAATAGAATCTCTCCAAGTTCTGATTTAGATTTGGCTTTCAGTTATTTGAGTGCATCCTTGCAGGGGCTGGTACTTTAATGATTGCACATGACCTAGAATAAGGTGGCTGAGATGTGAAAATACACAGAAAAAAATTAAATTTGCACTGTGTTTATTCTGGCACATTCTGATACAGAGGTGAAAGTGTATTTAGTTAGATCATGTTGTTCTTCCAGAATTATCATTAGACTTGGGAATTGATGTGAGGCAAAGAGTGATATTAAAAATGTGTAATGTCATAACAGACAAAATCAGTTGAGTATTAAATATGTCTACAAACTGGTTTTCCATCTCTAAGCAACATGCTCACAGGTTCCTTGTAGGCAGTTTCTTTTTATAGGAGTAATGTAATTAAATTTTTGAGAGTCTGAAATCCTTATACTTTGAGGAGCATAGAACTTTGTTTTAGTTTAAGAGCTTTCCCTTTTATCAGTTGTTGATAGATGTAACACTTATGAAATCTTTGAACTAGTGGTAGCTTTCAAGATACTGAGAGGTTGAGGCAAGTTTTAGGCTGTAAGATTTTTAATTCACAGAGAAACAGACATTCATATTGGAAACAAGAGTGGCATATTACTCTGAAGTACAGAAAAGAGTGTTTGTAAATAAAGTAATTGTTCTCCAGAACCTTAAGTAGAATTTTGAGTTGCTTTAAGAGGTTGTAGGACTGGTTGATGCAGAAAACCAAAGTGGTTTGCTAACAATGTAGTTTGATGTTGAGATGTCACTCTGTTTATTGTATTTAATTTGGTACCACCATGCATAAAAGGAGGACAGTTTTGCTTCTATGCTGCTTTAAGGGTGCAGAAAGCTCTGCAACTAGATGATTAGCAATTGGCTGCTATTTTTGATTTTTGTTTTGTCTAGATTTTTAAAAGTTCAGTGGTTATAGAAATGCAGATGGGTTTATTTGTTGGGGCCTGATAAAATGTTACCTCGTTGTACTTCAGTAATAAGAATCAGAAGCTTAATGAAACTTTCCATTTGAATCTTAAAATCACACAATGACTTGGGCTGGGAGGGACCTTAAAGATCGTGTAGTTCCAACCCCTGTGCCATGGGCAAGGGCACCTTACATTAGACCAGGTTGCTCAAAGCCCCATCCAGTGTGGCCTTAGACACTTTTAGGGAGCATTCACAACTTCTGTGGAAAACCTGCTCCATTGCTTCACCACCCTCCAAGTCTAGACCTTCTTCCTAATATCTAATTTATACTTGCCCTCTTTCTGCTTAAAGCCCTTCCCCCATGTTCTATCAGTACCTGCCCTTGTAAAAAGTCCCTCTCTGGCTTTCTGTAGGCCCCTTTTGGTACTGGAAGGCTTCTTTTGACTTCTCATTTGAGTTTCATCACCTAGTTGACAAAACTGGATTTTTAGAGATGAACTTGAGTTCATCTCTAGCTTATGTAGCCTAAAATTTTCTCTACCGTAATAATGACTGAAGCTGGCCTCAGTGACTTGAACTGAAAACGGATATAGAGGGAGCAGACTGAGAAAAAAGGTATGCAAATGGAAACAAAATAATTTTACTGGAGAACATGTGGTTCGTGTCTTCATAGAATCCCATGACCCATGAGGTAGGAAATCCCCGTTGTTGGAGGCAGACTCCAGCAAGTTAACAACGTTACTAGAACTTTCTTAGATTGCATTTGTCTTGCCTGCATAGTCACTTGGCCGAGTTAGCTTCTTAATGTCTTTTGTTTAAACCATCTAAAAAGTTGTGGGTTTTTTTGTCACAAACCTGCCTTTTCCATCCTACAACTCCTGACAGATGAATTGGCACATTGTTAAAATGGAAATCGTAGCCTGAAAGGTGCCTGGATTACTATATTTTTCTGTGTATGATCCACAGAACTACTTGGAAGTTCTTCTCCTATAAAATTGATACTTAGGCAGTAGTAGGATGATAGGGATGTGGAAGGACAGCACTGCTTAGTGCCTCGGCTCCTCGCTGCCAGCCTGGCCACATAATAGCTGTGCCAGGCAGACCTTGCCAAGGCAATATGGACTCAGCTCAGTGGCCTGAAATACAACCTTGCTGACTGGGACAGGCACTGGGGAAGACACAAGACGTTGTCATCTTGCTCCCTTGTCACTGCGCTGGAGCCAGACATGTTTCTAATGTCACAGTGGCTTTTCTGGGGAGCCGTGTTAATATCCTGCCTTCCCCTCGTTTGTGCTGGGTGCCCTGCCTGTGGCTTCAGCTGTGCTTTGTACTTGATTTGGCATTTGGTTTTGTGTGCTTGACTGGGTAAATTGAGCTGGTCAGTGAGGAAGAGGATTCTGCCACTGGACTGGGATTACTCTGGTATATCCTGAAGTCATTGGAAAAGCTTCCCTTAGTTTCAGTGGGATGAAACTGGGATGTGGGGTGAGGAGAACTGGAGAGAATGCTGAGAAGTAACATGAACCAAGAGTCAGTGTCATAGCTTTTGTCAGTTAGTTTGGGTAGGTTAAAGAAGAGAGTTAGGGAATTAATGTTAGAAGGGAGTATTACTTTTCTGGTTTTGTAGTTGATAAATCGTTAAAGAAGCTTGCAGGGCACTAGGCTCTTAGAGCCACATGGTTCTGTCTGATGTCTCCCTTCAGCACAGTCATGGATGTGTTCAGAATGAGGGAGCCCAAGTCCAGCTCTTGACCCTGAGCAGGAGTGGTCCTTTGGGTCTCTGCTCATCAGAAGAGTACCACTGTCACCCTGACAGAGGGTGTTCTGAGGAGAGGCACTGGCATCGCTCCTGGCTGGGTATCCTAGTGGGGAAGGAATGAAGATAGCTCTTCACCCCCACGCTTTGGGGAGGCTGTCCTGACTTTCTGGCTATGGAGCAGCTGAGGGTTCCTTGCTCTCTATTGCTGTGACTGTCTTCATGTGCTACACAGAGTGAGTGCGTGCGGATGGGGAGGATGGCAGGACAGACTTGTGTCAGCACAGCATGCCTGATGGTATGTTTTAAAAGCAAGGAGGTAGTATTTTCAAATACTGGCAGACTTATGCCAGAGTTCTGAACCAAGGCCTTTTACATCTCAGAGCTTAGATCTCCTTTATATCTTGGTTTTGTTTCAAAAAAAGACATCGTTACTGGGCAAAAGGGCATGCAATTTGTTCTTCCTTTTCTAACAGGCTTATAAATCTAGACCTTTGTTTCCTTTGCTGCTCCTAGGTACCAGAAATGAAACATTGTGTTTCAAGTTGAATGGGATGTGTCACTTGACGAGAAGTGAATTTTTCATTTTGTTGAGAAAACTGAGAGGAAATGTAAATTGTTATCTTGGGCCTGACTTTCTTCCCTCCCTATGGTGATAGGGTTTGACAGCCATGCTGAAGTATCTGTCATCATCTGGGTTCAGATTAAAATGCCTGCCCAGAATCATCATAAAATTTCAACATCTCTTTGAACTTTGGGTATATAGTAGTGAGACTTAGGTATCAGGTGTTTGGGAATCAAAATTAGAAGATAATTGGAAGATGAATATCCATACATAGGCAAGAGATTCTCTGAGACTGGGCAATGTACATTTCTGAAGTTCCATGCACTGTATACTCTTACTAAAAGGGACATTTGTAGTGGTTCTGCTTGCTCTTAAAGATGCCCATTTTTGTGAGTAGTTCTTGGGGAAGAAAACTTGACTCCTATTACTGTGCAAAATAAAACCAATAAAATTGTAAGCGAATAGATTTGCTTTGCACGGTAAAACACAAGGAAACCCTTGTTTTCACTTCAGAATATCAACACCTCTATCAAAAGTATAAACTGATGTTTTAGCAATTGCAGTTCTGTCTAGCCCAGTTGGGATAAACGTTGAAAAAAATATTGTGGGAGTTTTTAATTATTGTAGAATGCTTTTCTTTGTGAGTAAGTCCTCAATTAAGCAGTAAAAGCTGATTTGTGGTTTGTTTCCTTTTTCCTTTGTAGAAACATGAAGATACAGACTGCCCATGTGTCATGGTTTCATGTCCTCATAAATGCAGTGTTAAAACACTCATGAGGAGCGAGGTAAGAAGTCATACCCAATGTTGTGCTGAAAAATTGAATAATTTTTTTAGTAAGATCTCGCAAGAATTTTGCCAGAAGCCATTTCCTTATTAAAATGTGAGATCTAAAGAAAAGCTTTTTCTACCACACAGTTAAGTGTGATAACGCTCAAATATTTTTAATGATTTCTTGAAAAACTATTTAAAAATAAACAGTTTCTTAGTTTTGAGTCATTATTACACTTGGCTTGCCCAAGATTAGCGCATGTCTTTCCTGCTTTCATTTTTACTAGCTCTCCCCCTGCCCTGCCCTCATTTTAGCACCACAGAGCAGCATCTTGGGGTAGTTAGCTTTATAATAACATAAAAATAGAGAACTAAAATTCAGTGCACATTGACAAGAGTTAGTAAAGACTAGAAAAACCATAGAAGTGTGTAATTTCATTGAAAAACTTAAATTATGTTTAAATCTGTTAAATCTAGGGGAAAAAAATAGTAACTGATACTTAAAGAAACAGTGTAAGATAAAAGGTTAATATGAGTTCAATACTCCAACAGCAGATGCAAGAATGCATAAAAATTTCTCTTTATGTATAGAAGCTTGCAATAATATGTAGACCAGATTAAAAAAAATTAAAACCTGGCTTGTTTGAAGAGATCCGTGTTCTTGTACATAAAAAGACAGAAGTAGCATTTGTCGAAATTGATGTACTTAATTTTTTTCCTAAAAATAGAATGAACTTACCAAAGATAGGGAAGACCTTATTGAAGTCTTCGTCACTCTGTAAGGCCCACTTAAGGAAAATAAAGTTTCTGATCTAAGGATGAGTTTTTCTCTTTTCTCTACTACTTACTTCCTGAGTCAGATTCATACCATTTTTCACTTACACTTGTAAATTATTAATTGTGGCATAGTGCAGAAGGCACATAAGGCTCCTGCTAAAGTCAAATGCAGTCTTCTCTCCCAAGATAATGAAATACAAAATATATGATAGATACTGTATTTATTAAGAGAAATGGAGCTTCTAAGAAAAGAGAAAATATGCATACTGACCAGTCCTCCCAGTGCTTACTTCCAAGTTTAGATCCTGGTTCTGGAGCACTTCAGCATATTCTTAAACCTTGACTTCTGCAGTTACTTTGAGAAGAGGTGTATCTGAGTGCTTGTAAGAACCGACCCATTAAAGCCTGGGTTGTTACACACACAGTTAGAATGGGGTTCTGAAACTGCAGGTAGAAACAGAACTTTAAACAGCTATTTGCCCTGCATCATCTGTTGCTGTATGTTGCTTGATTTTTTTCTGATACTGTGAAAATGTATATATTACTTAACTGCATGGTTAGGGACAATGAATCTAATGCAGAAAATGGGAAAATGCCTGCCTAACAGTTTGAGAAAATTCTGTAGTGTACAAGCAAATATCTTACTGTAAAATAAAAGACAATTTTCATGTTTAATTCATAACTCTGTGGCAGACTTATAGTTTTGAGAAGTTGGAAAATGTGGCATTCTTGCAAAACCTTTTAGACCACACGTTTTTTTCTTTTTGTTCTCTTTTTTTTTTTTTTTTTTTTAAACTACATGTCTTTTGAAACTATAGTGTGAATTTCTATGGATAGTGTTTAGAAGATAACAGGTGCATATCAGAGATGAGTGACCGATGGCATCTCAGTATCAGATTTTAAAGACTATCCTGTCTGTTCCAGAGCTACATGTTCAAAGCAGTGTTGATTCACCACTTCTTCCCAGGGAGGTGGATGAGCTGAGTCACGTGGGGCTTAAGGTGTGGGAATTTCAAATGAGATTTTGAAACCCCAAACAGTGATGCCAGCTGAGGAGCAAGGCTCTAACTCCTGTCTGCTTTGTGGGAAATACGAACTGCAGACCCTGTTTTTGAAGAGAGAGTGTCTGTTGCACTGTCCTTTCCAAAAATGTCTCTCTGCTCCAACTTTTAGGCAGTTTGCATCCAGCTGCTGCCCTCTGTGCTGCAATGGCTGCTGTCTGTATATATGTATATGCTTCTGTGAATTGGTTTATTTTTAAATGAAAAGTGGTCTGTGCTCATAATTACCCAAGATATTGGACTAAATCTCAATCTGTGAAAAATGCAGGCATTTTACTAATTAGTTTTAATCCCATGTACTGCATTTTTTAAAAGTTACTTAACTGTACCTATTCTAAAACTCTTTGTCTGTTTCATGCAGTACTTGTTTAGTCTTTTTTTTGTGTAATTTAACTGTTAAATTTAGGCACTGAGAATTGCATGTTATGTTTTGAAAAGTTGGTTCCTCATGAAATTAGGATTAGAAAAAAAATGTACTCTACTACAGTGAAACTGATCTTAAGACTTGCTCAGAGCACCAGTTAAAAAAAAAAATCACTTGTTGAGAAAAGATTAGTCATTCACTAAAGTCAAATGAAATCAAATAATTGTAGTGTGTTCTTTTTGTTTGTTTTTTTTTTTTCCAAATGGGTTGCCTATTGAAATAGTCTTTAGCAGAAGTTTCACTGTATTTTAAATGTATCACACTGTATACTGTATTGGCATGTGCGTGTGGTTTACATATGTGTATAGAGAGAATTTGCATTTGAGATCAGACTGGAGAAAATATACACATGTGTATTGTATGTTCTGCAAATGGCACACAATACAAACCTGATAACCTCTGCCCTTTATGTTTTGAGCATTATCATGCAAAAGTCTTTTTGCCAAAACTCACGTTTTTTTCCTATTGCAGTTGAATGCACATTTGTCAGAATGTATTAATGCCCCAAGTACCTGTAGTTTTAAGCGTTATGGCTGCACTTTTCAGGTCAGTATATAACAATTATACTTCCCAATTGATGAAAGTCTGCAAATAGAACCTAATTATTTGACATGCAAGTTCTGGACTTCTGTAGTTTTGGTTAAGAAAAAGTCATCCAGTTGCACCAAGTGATTATATAGCAGATGTTTGGTTTTGCATTTTAAAAATAAACAACATGAAAAGGCCACATATTCCTGCAGTGGTTTTTGGAGTTCAGTTATTAGGTATATCTTGTTGAAATAGGAAGATCATGCATTTGAAGAACTCGTTAATTTAGGGTAAGAGGAAACTCTCTAGTTCTTCAGAAGATAGACTAACAATTTCAGTTGTTTCTATGAAAGCATTTTCTTGAGATAAGTATGTTTATATTTTCTCTCATTTGTGTGTCTTAATATTTTTATTAAGGTTAAACATAGGTTAGCACACTTAAAACACGTATTTTTATGTGCATTAATATGTCTGTGTGCACACAGGTGTATAATCAAAGCATGAAATTTATTTTTTAAAAAAAGTCTTAGATTTTAATCCTGGCAATCCCTGCAATATTTAAAAAAAAATAAAAAAGCCAAACCTCAGAGTTTAGTTTCAGTATTATTATTCCAGTCTCTTCCAATATTCTCCTTCCCTTACCATATATCTTGGGGAATTTCAATGCTTATATAACAAAGAGATTAGTCAGGACATTTCAGAAACCGCTGACAGGAAAAAATGGAGTTTATCTGATAGTGTGATTAATTTCTTAGCCCACGACAATTTAAAGAGACAAGAACTGTAAGGAGCAACACTTCTCAATAGACTACTTCCTGCAGGTATTTCCAGGTTGTTAAACAATGAGCATTCATCTTTTTAAGTGTTAACAGTAATGCTCTTAGTGGTAGAGCCTAACCCTGCCCACTGTTATGTCGTATGTATTGCCATTCATTTTATGTATGTATATGTGTGCATATATGTACATATATCCACATATATATTTTTAGTATTTTATATAGAGTACATACCTTGAGGATCATTGAAACCCTTTCTGCAGCCTATCTACCATCAAAGCTAATATACTCTGCATTGCAAAGCACTTACTGAAGTAGGTGTAATGCAGCACGATACAAATAAAGTAATATGGTCTGCATCTTATGTACTCTGTATATAATCTATGTGTGTTCTGTAAACTTTTTATATAGTGGTTATTTGTAACAGCATTTATAAGGTTGTGCAGAGGCAGCATATCTGAATATCTTAGAACAATCTTGGTAACATCTTGAGATGACAAACTAGGCATTGTAATAACTCTCAACATAGTTTATAAAGCTGGCAGTTTCCAGTGATGATAAATTTATCTTAAATATTTGTCTTCAATACCCATCTGAGGGGAAAATGTAGTGCTTATGAAGCTGTTCATGAAATAGAACAGAAGTTTAAAATTACAGTTAATGGAATTGGACGGTTTAGATTTTGTATGACTCAGGGGTTTTATTGTGCTTTATTTAGTTCAAAGCTACACAGAAGACTCTAAAATACAATTCATTTTGTAACTCTCATTCATCTTTATTGTCTCTGAGTTATCAAGCACACTGGATGGAAATACATGGCAGTTGTATAAAACACTTGCTATATGAAATGTATTCCTGACTTTTGTAAGTTCCCAAATAGATTTCCCTTCTCTCTACAGTTCTGCAACATGCACTGGTGAACCAAAGTATGTAGTGTTGGTTCGATGTCTTGATATACTCTTTCTTTGTAGGTTTAAAAGAACTGGAATTGGCTAAAATGTATAAATTCTTTGTTGTCACAGGGAACAAACCAACAAATTAAAGCACATGAAGCCAGCTCAGCAGTGCAGCATGTTAACTTATTGAAAGAGTGGAGCAATGCTCTAGAAAATAAGGTATATCTTCTACTCACTTCTAATTTTCATTGACTTCTTTGAATCATATAAAAGCACTGGAAGAAGGGCTTTTTTTTTCTGTTTCGCAGCTGTTCAGCAGTACAGCTAAAGCACGAGTAGGCTCCAAAAGCTATCAAGCCATTTGGCATCTGGTACCTTTGTTATATAATAAAATGCTGTGAGAAACTTGGCTTCGCAACTCCATGTACAATTTTCCTCATTGGTAACTTAATTAAAACTCTTTCTTCACATTGATAAACAGCCCAGTATTAAATTTCCTCTCTGTGCTGCTTTCTTACAAAATGGAGGGTCCAGAAAGCTATGGCAGCACTATGAGCTGTATTTTTGCTACCTCAGCATCCTTCCAGAAATAACATTATTAGAAGTATGTAATAAACTGGTTATTTCATTTATTTTTGTTCTTGCTCTCCAAACTTAATGACCTGCAAAGGTTAATTAAACATATTTTATCTCATGGGCATGATGATGTCTGCTTTAGTGCTAGACCAGAATGAAGTTCATGTTGCAGTGCTTCCTTGGGACTCCTGGTTTTTAATTGTTTGGGATTTGGGAGATGCTGGGAGTCATGTCAGTCAGTCTCAGCTATGATCTTGTGAATAATTTGGATGACTTAACCACCTGTTCTGCAAATAAAATTCAAGGCTTTGACTTAAAAATACAAAACTTCAGAACAGATCACAGGTTTCTGAAATCTTTTCGAAAAAATTTGACATAGACATTAAAACAATGTTTCTGTATTTTTAGAGGGGAAAAAAGATCCCAGAATTACCAAACCATTTTAGTAATGCAGGCAGAAGAGTCAGGAGCCCCTTCAGACTTTCCTGCAATGAGTTGAATACGTAGCAATTCCAGTGTAAGCTCAGTGGCAGAATATGTGTGGCTTGAGAATTTCTGTCATCTCACAGCAGACCACAAGCTGGAGTTTTGCAAACTCTTGTCTAGAAAGCTTATTGCCTTCTCGGGCTACAGTGATCTCTCTGTGTGGGTCTCCAGCAAGGTCCTGCCACCACAGGAAGTGTAGTTTTAAAGCAGGAGTTAACTAGAACAGCATAATATGTTTTTTTGTCCCCAGCATGTTTGACCCTGAACTGCTTGTTTTTCAACTTGAAGGAACTTGAACTCTTAAGGAAACCACTGAACTGGGAGAGGTCTAATGTAGGGTTTTTTCAGATAGAATTTTCCTATGCGTGTAGGTAGGTCTTAGTTTGACAATCCATAATATTATTTAAGTTTGCTCTTGCATGTGAAACTTTGTTAATGTAGGAACTGTACATTTTTCAGTTTTAACAGATACAGACTCATATCCTTAGTTCGTTTTTCATTAGTCTGATTAAAATTATACAATTTATTTTACATCATAGGAAAAAACCCACGTTCCCTGTGACTTCCAGAATAGATCACGTTCTGTCTTTTGTTAGTGTCCTGAGAGGTGCTTTGTCATATAAAAAATGCCCAGCAGTTCTATGTTTGTCTCTTACAGAGCAAAGAGAATATATACTTTAATACTCTTTTATGTTTAATTTTTTCTTTTTTTTAACTTTCATCTAGGACATAACTGCTTATCATTGTATGTCCATTTTTTTTTCTTCACTTCCTGCTTTGTAGACTTCTTCCTATTCATAATAAAGAGTTGAATCACTGGAAATCCCAAGACAGTGCCAAGTTACCAGAATAGCTAACCACATGTCATATGTCAGTGACTTTATTGTAGGGCAGGGTAACAAAATGATTTGTAACTGCATTACTGTGCTCTTCTTTGAGGAAAAAATTAATCAATGCACTGAAGAACAACAGGGCAAAGTTAACTTAGCTGATGAGTACCTCAGAAATCTTAGCCCTGCTGAAGTCAGTGGAAGTCTTGTTGGGTTCTCTAGGATCAAGATTTCATTTGGGGTATTCTGTGATATGTGTGGAGGGGAAAGGAGAAGTTGCCTTCTCCCAGTCACCATGTTCTTTAACAGTGCATGTGGAGTATGCAAAGTCTTCAGAGCTGCAAAGCTTGCGCTAAGTCAAGAGTTTGGTTATTGAATGGTGCTGCTGGCAAAGAGTAGTAAGAGAAGGTCAGATGTTAAATCTTGAATCAAAACCTTATGGGGCAAATTAAAATTTGGTGCTTTGTTCACTCTGTGATGGGTTAGGCTTGCAGACTGAACTCCCACAGTCTTGTGGAAATCATCAGTTGAACGTAATTTTGTGGCTTCATCACATTCTTAATGAAAACTGGTATAAACTGTTTTTTTCTTTTTTAATATGAGGCTTAAATATGGGACCTGCTTTAATATAGTTCCTTGTGGCATAAGGTTTCTTCCATTCTTCTTTAGTAAGAAGTGATAAGCAGCAACTTAGTTTGAAAAACGACTGAATAACAGCACTTTATTATAGGAATATTTCAAATATGACAAGGAAGTAAAGGATGTAGTTTGTAAATAGATGCTGTGTTTCCTTTACCCTTTTTTTAACTGAAGTTCCACAGACTTATGCCAAAGTTCTAGTAAGGAAAGTATTTAGAGTTAAATATTTTCTTTTATTCACAAATTACCGCCAAACTACAATTGCTGACTTAGCAATGACAGTTCTGTATGATTAAGGACTGCAGGACATAATTCTGCTTTTCTGTGTTCTGTAAAACTGTGTGGAAAATCTCAGTACAAGACAGGTCCACATTTTATAACTTGTACAAAAATGGAAATGTAATGCTTAGTGATCCAGAGCGTAACTGCATTGTGATTGGGAGGCCTGGGGAGGAAAGAGTGAGAAAAGGGGGATGTAAAGATCACAGTTAACTAAAGAACTCTGATTCATTAAGGAAATGGAGGATGCAAAAAAATGAAGTGTCTGCCCAGCAGATCTGAAATACCTGGGAGGCAGAGGTACTAGTTTAAAATTAAACTTGTTCTTGAAAATCTTCTCTAGTACCTAGGCATGCATTCATTCAGCCTCAGTATTGCTTCTCTTTCTGCATGGCAAAATTAGCCTTGTCTCATTTCTGTTGGGTTTCTTCTGACAGTTTTTCCATATATAAAATGCAGAACCAATGTGTGTATGTGCACACATAGTGTACTGTACTGGAAAGTAGATACCCACACATATGTTATGGTATCTCTGAACCTGCTGAATGCCTGTGGACTTTGACAGTCCTTTGTCTAGTTTAGGCTAGTTTAGAGATTGAAATTATTTACCTTTTCTAACAGGTTAGATTCTGCTAGGAATGCAGTGACACATAAGAGATTTGATGGCCATGTGTGATTAGAGGGTAGAGTGATGGAATTCTGCAGTGGCACCCACATCAGAGGTAAAGATGGCTTGACCTCAAACTAGCACCTCTGTCAGGGGCCATGGTGTAGATCTTTTGAGAACATGAAGGTTCCAAGTAATTGGTCTTAATGTGAAACGTTGATTGAGAGTTTCCTGGGTCTAAAATGGTGCTGCTTCGTATCCAGATCTGTCTGTGGAACTAGTCAGGGCGTGTCTAAAATCACCTTGTGCCAAGTGTTTGTTTTCTCCGCTTTTGCTGCTGAATAATCTTGCCTGGGGACAAATTAGATTTTTTCAAAAAAGCAACCCACCACCACAAAGCAGCCCCCTTCTCCAAACCACATTAATGAACAAGCACGGAAAATATGTGTGACGGAAAATATTTACTGTATTACTTTCATCCCCAAGGAGATATATTGTGTGATATTCCTTTAACAAGACTCATGTTTTAAAAACAGAATGAGTCACTAATGAATAAATTAATAAAATGTCAATACAGAGAGAGAATATAATTTGCAGCCTGTAGTTCTTTGGTCTTTTCTACTAGTAGGCACCACTAGATTTTCCTTCAAATGCATGGATCCCTTCTGTATTCACTCATTTCGAGAGTTTTCATCACCATCACATTCTTTTAAACCAAGCCAATCCCCTGCAGATGAGGTTCTTCCTTAAATTTGCTGTAGATCAGGATAGATGGGAGTAGGTGGGAAGATTAATATTCCCTCCCCAACTATCTTTTCAGGTGCTCAGCTTCTCTCCGGTGTCCCTTCTGTGCAGGCCTCGAGTTCTTAACACTGATCTAGAGCGAATTAGGTTGTTTCTTCCAAACTCCAAGCAACTCCCAAGTCAGTTGGTGGAAACCAGGAAACCAAGCTATTAAATAACAGAAAGAAAATTTTACGTTTAGACACAAGTTCTTTTGCTGTTTTTATGTCCTATCTGCACTTTCATAAGCTGAAGTTATACCAGTACCATACTGTGGAAGTGCAAAAATAGCTATCAGAAGGTTGGGGTTTATTTATTTATTTGCAAGATGTGGAGAGAGATTTTATTAGGATCTCATCCCTTTCATGTGTTTAAGATAGTTTTAAACTAATGAAGTTATAGGTATTTTAACAACCTTTGGCAGGAGTAATTCTAGAATTTTTTCCAGGTGGCCTTGCTCCAGAATGAAAGTTTGGAAAAGAACAAGAGTATACAAACTTTACATAATCAGATTTGTAGCTTTGAAATAGAAATTGAAAGACAGAAGGAAATGCTGCGGAATAATGAATCTAAAATACTTCATTTACAGGTAAGAAATTTAGAATCTCCCCATTAAACAGAAATGGTAGTAGCTTCTGTTCTGTGCCTTTACACTTTTGAAGTGAGGTGGTCTAATTAAAAAGGGGGGGAGAGAGTTTACTTCATTACAAAGCCATTCTGATTTTTTATTCTTCTGGTTTGTTGTGTTTAATAAAGTAAGATACTTCACTAAAACACTGCAATTACCTAGCCTACGTTAAAACGAAGAACCTTGTTTAAAAAGGGAAAAGACTGAAAACAAAACAGAAATTTTCTTTGAAGAATAACCATAATTATTTTTTTAACTTCTAAAAAAAAGGCTGTTCGAGGAACTACTGTCAAACTGGAGGACAAGATTAGCACCTTAAAACTGTCATGGATAATGTATCTTTCTTTCCTACTTGCTGGTATTTTAAAAAAATATGAATCATGAGTGAGATCGATCTGGTATGATTTAATTCAAACGTAGCATAATGCATTTGAATACACTTTTTTAAAATCCGTGTTTCTGTTGTCCTTCTGAGGAAAATGTATCTAATTATTCCTTTGCCAGTAGGTCTGAGTTTCTTATTCTGTGATCTGAATGACCTGGCCACAAGCCAGCATCAAACTAGAAATCCTCTGGATGCTCTGGCATCGGTGCTTAGCCCAAGCTGAAATTCTTTGCTTTGTATTCAGACTTCAAATGTGGGTGCTGGGAATTTGTGTTAGCTTGCATGATACTAACCACAATTAGGGAAACCTCAGGAGATATTTAGCAAGCAACTGTGGAGGTATCATTTACATGTTACTGCAGTATGTCTGCTGGTAGAAAATATGCCTAAAATTCAAAGGGGTAGCACATTCAGGAGCTCAGAGCCTGGAGACCCTCAGTGATGATTTATAAGGAAACTTCCAGTTTTGGCAACTGCAGCGTTTCTCCTTATAGCATGTACTTCTTTCCATGACCTGTGCACCTAGTAACCAATTTATGCTGCCTTAGTCATTGTTACTTATCCATTGATGGGATATGGGTTACAATATTGCATTCTGACACTGGGAAGCCAATCCTTGTATGTACTGATATTGCTGATTGAATCTACCAGGAGGTAAGTTAATTTGTAAGCCTGGAGTTTTTACACATGCTGTCTCAATGGCCAGTGATGAGAGTAGAAATGGAAAAAACATAGAGCAGAGTTTTTTCATTATTGTCTGAAATAACAGATTGCAATACCTTTGATTTCCTCGAGCTGTAAGTGTTAGCAAAATCAATTTTCAAATTATTTGTTTACAAAAAAACCCACTACAAAGCAGCACATTCCAACAGGGGGCTTTTTGGCAGTAATAAATACTGGAGAGGATGTGTTTTGCTCTTTTTTCCTCTTTTTCCTTTTTTTTTTTTCTTCCCCCCTCCTCATCTTTACTTCCTTTTGCTGGCTATTTCAATTCAGTTATTTTAAACCAAACTGTATTTCAAGGCTGTTTCAACCTGATTCCTTTCACTTAGTGGAATTTCCCAGTTCAGTCAGGTTTTTTAAGGGTATCCTGGAAACACACCTCGATTTTATTTTTCCCTGTACAACACAATTAGCCTCCTTCCGTTGCCTACCAGGAGTGGAGGGAATTAGTTACCTGTTGTGAGCCATTCTTTTCCTGGGTTGCATTGAGCAGCCATGGTTACACAGGAGCCACAGATACTGAACTAACCAGTTCAGGTCTGGGCAAGGCATATTTGCTTAGTCCCCCAAGACCTATGCATGCTAGGAATTTCTAGTACAGTTTCAGTATTAGGTGTCATGTAGCCTTTTTTAGCTGGGGAGCAGCAGTGTCACTGAGCACAGCTGGCACCATCTGCACTGGGAGGCATCTGACAAAACCACTGTTAATGCATCAAGGGTGTCTGGTCACTGGCAGGAACCTCAGCCTTGATGTTTTGTTTTCAGATTAATTTTCTATATGCTGATCTCTAGGGGAAAGTGTTTTTACCAAGGGTATGTGATACTTTTATGACTTCTGTCATGTGAAAGGGAAATTTCACATGCAATACCGAGTCTTTCTTATGAGTGTATGGAAGCATATTAGTAAGCCAAGTCTTAAGCTGAGTGTGGACATGAGATACTGAAAGACAACAGAAACAGTGACCTTACAAACATGAAATGAGTTGATCAGTAATATGTTCCTTCAAAGGAGAAGGACATATGATTTGTTTTCTAAGTCAAGTAGCACCTTTTCTAGTCTGTTTTTTAGCTTTACAGTTTTGCTCTATCAATTGCAATGGAAAGGTCCATTAGGAGGGAGAGAACTGCAAATATAACTCTTTAGTTCCTCATGACATTTTCTAAATTTTTTTAGTAATAATAGTGCTAAAATTCTGGAAGTTGTTAATCAGAAATACCAAACAAAACCTAGATGAAAATCAACATCAAGAGGAGCCCTTGATGGTTTGCCAGGCATATAACTCAGGATTGATGATCTGGAGAGGTCAGTTGCTAGAATAAAAAGTGCATGCAGAAAATTGATACCTACTTGAAAATTTATGAGTACAGTGTGAGACATCTGTGTGCTTTCTAATGGAATAATTAGAGTGAAAATCTCCACTGCTGCATTAAATTCAGATTTAGTACATCAGTATCTCCCAGTATGAGGGAAAAAGGTAGAGATGCCACTGCTTTTTAAAAATAAAGTAGAAGTCTTATATCTGATTATATTGTATCTCTTGAATTCTCATTCAAGGTACAGGAGATAAAATATTACACATCTGCCAGAGTGAAGTAGAAGCAGCTAAACCAGAATTGCTTGTGCATGTACAAAGGTAGAACGTTGCACACAGGTGAATGGAGAGAAGTTGGTCCCTAATAACAACTTTTAGTAAACTTCTCCCAAAAGAAGGATAGCTTACAATTCTTCTGATGTTTAGCACTTTGCCAGTTCCTGTAAAAGTGTGTTTATTCATTTTGTTTGATGCTGTGGTAGTGCACAGAGGTTCCAGCTGGAAATCAGAACACCTCTGTGTGAGGCACTGTACAAACCCACAGCCATGTTATTGTTCTTGCCTTGGGGAGATCATATTTGGTGTGAGTAAAGGGGAAAGATCAGCCTTGGGCATATTTTGAGTTTACTTTTGAATGATAACTGTGAACTAAGGGCCAAATCTTTTGGCTCTCCTCTTACAACATGTGTTTCCTTTTATATATATAGCTAACAGCCCTTCTCTGTTTTATTGTCTGATTATCATCAGCCTGAGTGAGAGGGTGTGCTTGTGTTGGTAGGTGGTGATTAGTATGTACAGGCAAACTGCTTCATCTGTTTATTGGGCCCATACCCCTGCATTTATGGTTCAGTACACAGCTTTCCTTCACAAAGTCGTAAATCTGTAAGTGAGATATATAACTTGTTTTAAAACACCTACAATAGAAATAAATAGTTAATGTTGAAATTTGCCAGATGACTCAGTAGTTTTGAGACGCTACAAAATAAGACTCCTAGAACCTGGTTTTGCTAGCTGCCTCATCAAATTGACAGCCTTCAATTAATCGTTCTGGACTTTCAGTGTAACTGAAACCACATGATTAAAAGCAAATGGCTAAAAGGGGAAATGAAGGTGGCATGAGGCAGAAGGGTTTTCCCCATCAGTGGGGAACATTGAATCCACTTGGTTAACCAGAAGGCAAATGCAAAATAACTTCATTTTCTTGTTTTGTACTCAACGGCCCCTTAATTTTTTTTAAGAAGTGAAAAATCATTTTAACACATAGTGACACTATATGATGAAAAACTATAAAGTTAGATTTGGAATTTAACTGTAGGTGGTAGCAAAAGTAGTTTCTTGTCTCAAATATTTGTCTTATCATTTGAACTTCACAAGTGATTATGAGGTTCTGGCTAAAATTCCTGCTAGTCCAAATTAGCTGTGATAATGTGAAGTGCTATGTATTTCTTGCATCAGATTTGAGGTAGACTGGGAAATATGTTCTTTATATTTGTAATATACTAAGGTGCTTGCAATACCCCTCTTTCAGAGAATACCGGCCTTTCTGTATATTTTTTTCTTGAGTATTATATTTCATGCCTTTCCAAAACCAACTGGGTTTTTTTCCTTTGTTTTCTTAAAAATACTCAACCAGCAAGCACCTTCAGGATGCATGGCTTATTCAATTTAGGAAGTAAGGGTGGGAATTTTGAAAGTGCTTTTAGGGGGCAGAAGTGGTATAGTTGTGTTTAAACTCTCGAGGGCTTCTGCTATTGTTATGGGCACATAATAACTTAGGCTTTGATGACTAATTTATGTGAGCTTGGAGCTTGCACATGTATGTACTCATGCTCCATGTGTGCAAGAGTAATGATGCTTTCCTGGAGGGGTAAGTTATTTTGCTCACTCACAATGATAAATGTGTGCACATGAGCAGCCATTTGATTCACACCAGGGTATGTTGTGCCCATACTTTGTTGCTTAAATACTCTCACATGAAACCCAAAAGTATCGACCCATAATACCAATATAGAGACATTCAGAATATTGTTCTTACATTGAAAGGTTTAAAAAAAAAACAAAAACCCCTACCTTAGACAAGAGCACACTAACCTTTCCCTTTTTTAAAATAAATCTGTTGTTAATTCTAATAGTGCTCTAATATTTATACCTGTGCAGCACTAAGTATTTTTTAAATGTTTTATAAGTACATGGACTATTCCTTTAAATTTTCAAGGTTTGTGTTACTAAAATATTTCACTTAAGCAAAACTTGCTTATATTTGGATTGAATCTTATTATCAACGCATAATCCTTTTTTAATGTGAATAAATTAATGTCTTTGCATTATTTTAACTCATACACTATTGCTTTATAAAGCGAGTGATCGACAGCCAAGCAGAGAAACTCAAAGAACTGGACAAAGAAATCCGTCCCTTCCGACAGAACTGGGAGGAGGCCGACAGCATGAAGAGCAGTGTGGAATCCCTCCAGAACAGAGTGACTGAGCTGGAAAGCGTTGATAAAACTGCAGGGCAAGGAGCTCGGAATACAAGTGAGTGCAAGCACAATGGACTGAAGTACTCAGCAGTGCTGTTGAGAGAAAAATGGTGTCCTTTGAATGGCACTCCCATTGTGGCTTTTATATGGAAACATCAATAATACTGATTCTTCTGATTTTTTTGAGTAGGAGACTGTGTATTTCCTTTGTTGATAGTGTGGCATTGCTTCCATGCTGTTTCTTAGGCTTGATTCTTGTCTTTTATTTTGTTTTATTGACCGTTCTCTTGATTACATTGTTAGTTCATTATAAACAGTTTCTCAATCGATCTTTGACAGCTGATAGCTCTCAGCAGCTTCTTTAAATATAGTCTTGGTATATTGACATCTTTTGCTACTCTTCTCCCCCGTGAATGGATCAACAGTATGGTCATCCATCTGAAACCACCCATCCTAATAGCTGCTACAGAGGGGTATTTGGTCCTAGGAAAACAGTGAGATCTGCTTAAGAATAAGGTTACTGATGTGCTTGCTGAATAAAGTAAAAACTAGAGTTTGGCAAGATAGTGTAGATCATATGTAAGTATTTAAATGATTGTGACAAAGACCTTAAAATTTAAGTTGATCTACATAAAATAAACTTGCCTTATGAATTTATCTGCTTCTCAGTATTGTATGTTGGCCAATTTTGCCAGTGTGCAAAGACTAACATTTTCATGTAGGGGAAAAAGGACACAGAAAACAGCCCTCCCTCCAAACTAAATAAATTGCCATATAATACAGAGCTAAGTTTGAATTTTTTGTTCTTTTATGATGAACTTTAGGCATGGTAACAGCACTGCACTTCTGAGACAAGTAGTGCCTGAAAAGCATGTTTTGAGTGATCAGCAGTGCTTCTGAATTTCAGAGGGATTATGTAGGCTGTGTGACTGCTTTCAAGGTCTTGACTGCTAAATAGCAATATGCAGATAATGCTACCAAGTCTCCTCTCAAAAAATGGAAGCCTCAATAGTTATATTGTTTAGTGACCAGAAAAAATTTGTTAGGTGATTTGAATATTTGACTTCTGCATTATTATTATTATTATTATTATTAACACCCACATTTGTAAAAATCCCAGTTAACCTATATGCCAGCCAGCAAACTATTGCCTGTGGAGACGGCTTCATCAGTGGCCAAGTGCAGTTTGGTTCTTGAGGAGGAAAGTGTTTTCATATACAATAGCAGCGCTGGCAGTTTGATTTTTACAGTCCTTTTAGAAAACAGCGGTTTTCTCACCCCCATCCCTTCTGCTTTCTAACAGGCCTGCTAGAGACACAGCTGAGCAGACACGATCAGATGCTGAGTGTTCATGACATCCGGCTGGCTGACATGGACCTCCGATTCCAAGTTCTAGAAACTGCGAGTTACAACGGAGTGCTGATTTGGAAAATCCGAGATTATAAACGTCGGAAGCAAGAGGCAGTCATGGGGAAGACTCTGTCCTTGTACAGCCAACCCTTTTATACTGGATACTTTGGCTACAAGATGTGTGCCAGAGTTTACCTTAACGGAGATGGCATGGGGAAGGGGACGCACTTGTCTCTGTTCTTTGTCATAATGCGTGGTGAATACGATGCTTTGCTTCCCTGGCCGTTCAAACAGAAAGTGACTCTCATGCTAATGGATCAGGGACCGTCTCGGCGCCACTTAGGAGATGCTTTCAAGCCAGATCCAAACAGCAGCAGTTTCAAGAAGCCAACTGGAGAAATGAACATTGCATCTGGCTGCCCAGTCTTTGTGGCTCAAACTGTTCTAGAGAATGGAACGTATATTAAAGATGATACTATTTTTATTAAAGTCATAGTGGATACATCGGATCTACCAGACCCCTGACATACAATGGGGGAGGCAGATTAAACAGAAGGCAACTCCGTTTGGGGGTTTTGTATCAGTTTGTCTTCAATCAGAGGTCCTAAAGCTCACAGAACCACCTTGTGGAACAGACGGAAGAGTTTGAAGGCATAACTGCATAGGGTCCAATTGCGAAAGTAGCAACACATTAAGAAATCATACCATGGTATATTTTTTAATAGAACTAGCAACACTTGAGCTCTGAAGAATCACTTATCCCTCATGAGGATAATGATTATGGTCAGAGAGGATTTTTTTTAACTTATTAATGATCTAGTCAATTGGAGGTGAAAAGACATATACAGTATGTGCTGAATCAGTTACTGACTTTTATTTCTTTTAAGCTAGAATACAAAAAAACCTTCACACGTGGGCTAGCTGGAAATTGTCAGCATGTTAAAAGAAGAAATGATGAAGTAATGTTGCAAATATGATATTCTTTGAAAAACTGAGGTGCAATCTTGTCTGAAATATAGTATATTGTCTTTTTAAGGCCTCATCTGGTCTCTGTTTTAATAATTACTTTGTCAGAAGATCTTGGAAAAGTATCCATGTCTTCTCAAAAGTATCTGAATCAAAATCATATTTTTATTTAAAGTTCTATTGTTACAGAAAACATTTTATTTTAAAACTGTTGATAGACTGATATTTCTTGGAAGAAAAATAGAATATATCAAACACTGGTTATCACTTGTGATAGGAAAAAAAAACTATTCAATTCTGTTATTTCTCTTTAGAAATGTAAACCTACAATATATGTCGTAGTTAATGACACTATTTCAAAATTAAGGAAAAATCACTCATGGATGCTGTGCATCATTATCAGATTTATAATTGTTTTCACCCTAAAATAGGGCATTTGTTGAACTTTGGAGTTCTAAACGGAATCCTGTACATTTTTTAAAGTTCTGCCCCATGCTTTCCAATCAAGCTATATATGTTGCACATTATGCTGTCAGCAGTATATAGTATTTTCAGTATTGGGGAGGAGGATTAGTGCTGAAAAAAGCCTCTATGTTTGTTCTGTACTAGCAGCCATTGCTTCAAGACAAACCAGCAATGTCTTAATACAGTGATGGTGGCTTGCATGCATACATGTGCCTTAGATGTGCTGTGCTGCTTATAAACCATAGCTTTTTATTCAGATTAATTCTGATATCTGAAATGGTAGTTTAATTGGACTTCAGGCATAATGTTTAGCCTTGTCTTCAGAGCCCTTAGGTACCTTGCAATGTACAGAACAGAAGCCAAAGCCCGTTCCTTTGGCTTCTGGAGCTTCTATGACTTGGCCATGGTGGAATCCATCTTATTCAGGTGCCAAAACGTTATGCTCAGTGCTCCTATGGAGCTTGGACTAGGCAGTCTCCATGGCCACTGTGAAGGCAGGCGACATTTTTCCTCTAATGCCTGTGGTTGTAAGGTGGCATCACTTGAAATGAACCCATCTGAGATCTCTGGGGCTGTGAATATTGATGCTTGTGACAGCTTCTCATAGCAGACAAGCATCCTAATGGGGAATGCACGGGCTTCTTTCTTGTAACAGCCTGAACTGTAGTGGAAAGCATTTGCTTGCCCTGAAACATGCTGATTGCAACCTGCTGTGTTCATCTGCTTCTGTTTAATAGCCTGTGACAAGCGAGTCTAGAGACATAGCCTGACTGTGGTGCTCTTTAAAACCCACAAACTGCTTAAACAGAGCGGACTTGCACCACCATGTTTTCAGCCTTCATGGGCTTAGAAGAAAACATTGCATCTCAGCCTCTACTGTCAGGTCGTATCAGTTTTCTGCTTTTTTGAGGCATAGTCACAATTTTTGTCCAAGGTGCAGTTGAATTCATGCCTTTGTATTTCAGCTTGTCTTTGCCGTTGTCTTTTTTGGCTGTGCCTTCACACACAGTGCCTGCAAGAAGTATTTATGGATATACAATGCATGCTAAGTGGTCTTCATGGGTTTTCCAGGCACCTGCTAGAATACTGCCTGCTGCTGACCGTCCAGGCTGTCAGCAGCAACTCGTCTTCCTTTTCTTGCCTTCCATTGTCCGGGTACTGTACTCCCTTTATGGTACGTAGCTGTCAACAGGTGCAAGCTCAAATATGGAGGCACGTGCTGGCATTTAATTTCTAGCACGGAAGGAAGGAGGATGTTCTGCACAAGAGATAAATATCTATAGATATACTCACACCTATATCTCTAGATATAATTGTATGGCACTTGCAGTTTTATGCAGGCTGCATAAGCAAACCCATCACTTACGCTTTAGGGCGAAGGTTCGCTCAACCTGTGTCATTTTAATAATTGTGAATGTAGGCAGCTGAGCTTTTGTGTTTGTGCATCACAGAATTTTACTGAAAACAGGATTCCCAAGTGGAAATGTCCAAAGGACTCTCCTCCCATTGCTAATGCATGTCTTGTAAACTTAAATGAAACCGTTTGGCCATCTCAAAACAGTTTATATCCTGTTTCGATCTGGGACTTGGAGGAGATTTCTAGTATAAGCAGGGCCCAGAATATTCTGCAGATTTGTGACTACAGTTTCCAACTCCTGTGACAGAATTGCGCTTCTAAATCCAGGCTCTTTAAAAGAGGAGGAAAAAAAGCATTTCCAGCCTTGGTGATTGAAAGAGGACTTTGAAACATGCGAATGTGTAAACCAATAGGGAAGTCTTCCTGAGTCTGCACACAGCCTAAACTAGTAGCTTTAAGAGATCTGAATATCTCGTCTTGGTGGGATATTGACTCAGAAACTTCGTAGAGAAGTTTAAATATGAACACTGCTAACTATCTTAATGCCGATCACTGTAGCAGAAACATCAGTCACTGTTGTATTTCACAGATCTCTATGCTGCTTTCCACATCTCCCAAGTGCCAAAAGCACCAGCTGCCAGAATCTTCAGCTTCACTTGGGCAGCTTTTATAATGCAGTAATGTGCTATCAATATAAAAATATTTTTGCATATATGCTTTTTATCACAGTTAATAAAATGGAGGCCTACTGCACTTATTTTTTAAAACTACATGAAGCTGCCAGAGAATTTCCAGTTTGCCAACCCTGCGTACTGTGAAATCCGGGATCTTGCTACACAAATGTAGACACCGCCTGCTGTGGAATACCTGAAGCCTTGACTGTAACACCCCTTTCTCCGCAGAACTCGTGGGCCATCTCTGTAGAGTTCTTACTGTGTACATAGAAATCGGTTTCCTCTGCTTTCCAGCAAGGAGTATGTAGCATTTTGTGAAAACAAGGCCACTGTATATTCTCTAAGTTGAAAGGAAAAGATACCTGGTGCTTTAGTCAACACTTTAAATTATTTAACTGTTTCTCTCATTGCTGAAATGCCCTTTTATCCTTTTTCTCTTTGTTCTTGACTAAGATATCCAAAGTTTTCTAGGGACTGTCTGTTTAAAGTGATTCATGGGGCAACAACCTGCCCTCATGTATGCTCTTGAATCCTGGCTAACTCCTGGAGTGTGCCATTATTGCAAGGGGGTCTCAGAGTATTTGCATTACTTTGAACAGAGTTTCTTCAATGGAACCCTTTTGTCTTCTGCTTAGTAATTCTTAGCAGCACACAACTGAAGTCTCTTGTTGGTATTCTTTCTCCACCATGATGCTCGAAGTTACATTCTCTAGGGAGATTCCAGTGTGTGACAATCTGTTTGTTGCCCTTTTTGTACACTCTCAGCACAGGGTGAGTGCATCTGTTACCTAGAAAGTCTTGAATTCTAAACAGGATGAAACTATTTGGGTGTTTAAAGACCAACCTGTGATTATGATGCAGCACCATGTCTGCATTACTTCTCCGAACTAATTAATTGGGGTCTTGTTTCAGTTACTGTCTACATGGTACACCTTCAACTGCTGACTTACAATATGCAATGTTGATTTCAGCCATGTACTGTAAATGTTGTTCTTCACAAAGAGAATGTGCAATAGGAAAAGGGAATGGTGGGTAGTATAATTTTGATGGAAAAAACATGCTAGCTTTCTTAAAAATACAAAAAAATATGAAATGCAGCTTATTTCCTTTTCCTGTGGTGTTTTCTACTTGGAAAAGGAAAGATGAAGATATGTGCCTGTTTCTGTGCCTGGTGAATTTCTCAAATGCAAAGGTAAAAGAGGTTTGTGTTATCTGGAATTTAAGTGCTGAACCCATCTTAGGTTGTGATTGTATTGCTCCTGTTTCCTCAGCTGGCCACAATTATGGCTTGTTGAGATGGAGTTTAAAAGCTACCACCTATTTGTATCTATGTTCCATCACCTGGGATAGGCATTTCACCAATAGTGCAGGGTTTCTGTTGATATTTTGTTTAGTTTTTAAAACACTGGTGCTGTTTGGTCCAAGAGAGAGAAAAGTGTAGGGAGTGACAGAAATGTTGCCTGCACTGTAGAAGAGTGAAAAACGTGACTGCAGTATTGATGCCTTGATATGATTTAACTATGCAAATATACAAATAGGTGAAGGGGGGGAAATTCTTGGGTTGCATACGTAATCTCTTAGTTTTTGCTCTGTAAATTACTTGTATGTGTGTAGGTACATCCATATACACACGGACATGCATGCACATGTATATGCAAAGTCTTTATGTAGAAGTGATGAAACAAAACCCTTTCCTCCAAGTTTTACTTGATCAATTGGTGCAAATGTAACTTGCTGCTGCTAAGGGAGGATCTTGGCTAAGGGCAGACTTTGGTTTCTTATCTTTCAGGTTTGAAGACCTGTATGTAGCAAAAACTGTTTAGCCTTTCTGAAGACCTTGAAATGTAATTAAGGACGTATGTTCTTCCTCATGCTCCGATAATTTGGAGATTCCTGTGTTTTAAACAACCATAGTGATGGGCAACTTTTTAATTGCGAATTTTTTCCTCTAATTTAGAAACAAAAGATGATAAAAAGCAGCTGGACCTCTTCCTGGAATTCCTATTCTGTTCAGTCAATACGTTTATATTCTGGTTGACCTTGAAGTCATAGCTGCTGCAATAAAAATGATTGGTTTGGCAATTTAATCTGTCTGAGAATAGTTTTTAATACTGTGTACAGTGCATAGCAAGTGCTATTTGTCTTTTCTGGAAAAAAGGAAATCAAGGATGAGATGTGAAGTGACTTGTCCAGAGTCACAAAAGGAATCTCCTGGAGCTGGAACTGAATGAGAGGTTTTCCAGGTCCCTAGTGTTATCTCCAAATCACTAGGGTTTACTTTTTTAATACATTTCTCCCTTAAAGGAACCGAAAAACAAGTTGACATACACTGAAGACCCACGTCAGGACAGTAAGGGCTAGAATAAACATACAAGCTGTCATGATTTGGGGTTGTGCATGTGTGGTGGCCCAGACGTGGGTTGCTCTTTGGCAGTGCTTTGACAGCCTGCAGAGTGGAAGGCCAGCACAGCATGTCAGTGTGAATAATAGCAGCAAATGTGTGTCCTGCTCTGTTTGTTCAGAATCACCTAACAAAAGAAGTCTCGTTTGATGCTCCTCTTAACTGAGGAGGGAGAATACCATTTTACAGTGAAGTGGGTTCATCTTTGTTCTACCAGTCAGTGTGACTGACCATTTCTTTCTTGTGGGGCTTTCTCCCTTTTTCTGTAAACCAAAATCTAGAGGGCTTAATTGTTCTTTCCTGCCTCTTAATCCAGGCCTTTGCTGAGAAGCACCAGATAGGAAGGTGGTGGAAAACTTGGGACTGTTGATTCAGGGATATCCTCTTAAGATTTAGAAGAGTAGAGATATACAACACATAAGGGATCTGACTATTCCTGTTTCTCTTCTAATTTATGGTCAAGACTGCAGCTTCTGTCTTCCATTTCATGATGTTAGTGTAGATGATGTAGGCTGTGTTTTCTCATTTTTTTCCCCTCCAAGTTAGGATTAGTTCCTTAGGGTTCAAATAAGTTCTAAATTTCACAGAGAAGCACCTGAACCAAAACCTTGGATCCAAACATCCCAGACTTTATGTGGAATTCAAATCTGGATCCCAACTCTGTGGCTTACTAACCTACCCATTTGGGGAAGGGTTTGTTGTCTCTATGTGGTGTTTGTGTTCTTGGTCCTTTGGAACTAAGCTTTTAATTTGGTTGCCAGTTCTGCAAGGACTTTTTAACTTCTTAGGAATGCCGGTGTTCACACGCTCCATTGCTGGCAGTGTGAAGCGTAGTGATAAAATTTGACTCTGTCTAAGGGTTACTGAGATAAACCAGCATTATCATTCGTAAAGGTCATTTTCTTGCGTAGTGTTCCGAGCTTTGTATTTGAATATAGCTCGCACCTGAAAGGACACGTATTCCAACTATGACCTGCATCACTGGCAGAGAGTTGTGTAATCTGTACTTGTGGAATGGGAAGGTACAAGCTTCCATCGTTGCTGATGCATCGTGTAATCCACCTGTTTTGTTTTTCTTATAGCTGTTGTCTGGTTTATACTTTTTTTTTTTTTTTCAGTTTTATAGAAACAAATATGGGGACGTTCAGGATTTTTTTCTACAAGGTATAAAACTCCAATGAATTAGTGGTGACTAGAGAGCTGTGAAAAATACCCCATTAGGAGATGATGGGCTAAGTGTAGGTCCATTTCTCTTAGACAAGTAGGATAACCTTTAAGATGCATGGAACAACATAATAATCAGGAAAACTAAAGCTGAAATTTGTTTCCAAGAAATTCTGTAAGAACTATCTATGGAAAAGACATCAATGATTGAGAATAATGTACAAATTAATGTGTTTGAAACTTGTGTATCCATTTCTTTAATCTCATACTCTTCAGTGAACGGTACACTTGTGTTCAGTTTTATGATCAAAAACAAAGACCAAAGAAGGCCAGCCTCATTTGATTGTGTATATTCTGCCTGTCTTAATTATCAATAGCTGTAAGGATACAGTGCAAGTGATCTGGTAACCAGTGGTTCTCGTCCTTTTCTTTTAGGGGGAAAAACAACTTTAAAATGTATAATTTATTGCTCAGCAATAACCATGTTGTTAAAATAATAATAAAAAAAGGAATTAGCAACATGTCTTAATTTCCCAATAGCATTATTATATGTTGTATTTCAGTTTACTGTATATTGTGTTTTTGTATTTATTTGTGTTTGGAGGTCTTGCTATGTCTTTTTGTGTTTAAATGCTAATAAACAAGGACAGTGTGTAAGAGTGTAGAATGCCGAACTCTGAAATGCTAAACTGTGTTATTAAAGGAAAAATAAATAAGTAGGAAATCATATTTTTTAAAAAAAACTGGTGTGTTGAATTTGAATGACTGCTGTTGACTTGCAGATGACCCAGGCTCATCCTTTCTCCTCTGTGAACCCACTGTGCATTGGCTGTTCAGTGCTTTGTGCTTACACACCCAGTAGACCTTTTCTGTGGCGTTTCCTGTCCTCTGCACAGGTAACTTGCCATAACTTCTATCAGAGTCCTATTTTCCAGGCACTATCTCTGCCTGAATAAACTAGGTGATGGTGTTCATCCTAACATCAGTGTCAAGTGCAAATAGAGTAGAAATAATTGAAATGGCTTTTCATGCATTTGTGGTACACTGGTTTCCCAAAGAGGCGTGGGAGAGTCGAAGCGTGGCTCGAATGTCTGAAGATATAGATTTATTATTTTTTCTTCTCCAGTGTCATTAGTGACTCTTCTCAACTCAGAAACGCATTTCAGGTGTGTGTTTGAAATCACAGAACATGATGCAGTCTGTAAAAACAACACACTGTTCTGAAATGAGTGGAGCAACAATATTTCCATCATGTTTCAGATTCAGCCTAGTGATGAAAAAACTCTGATCCCCAGAGGTGATGTATGAAGCATGTCTCTTCTATTAAGCACCACACTGTCCTTCTGTTTCTTCTTCCCTACGGTCCCTCCTACCCCTTTCTTACTGAAATTTCAATTTCCCTTCTTTTACGTCACTGCAGGGGTAATACTGGTTTTAGCAATGCCGGAATGTCCTGTCTGTGCTCAGAGACAAGACTGCACTGTCTTGGCAAAAGCTGCTGCTGTGCTGCAGACTCCTGAATGTGAGTACGACCTGGCCAGCCCATACTGGTGTTTGCAGCAGGTAGTCTGAAGTGCTGGCCACGTGCCCTTCCTTGATAAAATGGGGATGCCAGAGAAAAGACAAATGCAGGAAGGTGGGCATGGTGAGAGGAGAAGGTGGCACACCATCCTCATTGCGTGCAGGATGTGCTGAGGTGGCTGTTCCTTTCTGCTGCTAAGAGCAGTCACTACATGACTCTCGGGATGCTCTGGCATCCGCTGCCCTGCTCATCATACTTTCCACTTGTACTCCCACGATTGGCACTCCAGGCTGCGCCACTTGAAGCTCTTCACATCTTGCTGTGGAGCATGAAAGGGCCGTGAACTTCCTTGTTGTCTTAATAAAGCACGTTACTCTTTGGGGAAGAGCAGACTGTGCTATCCCCAGGGCTTCTCCTCCTCCCAAACTGGGAAGTGTGATGCTGCTCAGACATGATGTTTTTGTCATTACATCATTGCAGCAGAATAGGCAGGGAGGAAACAAATTGCTTTAAACATGAAGGCAAACAACAATTGTCTCCTCGCCTCCCTGCTCCTCCTCCCCCAGCAAAGAATCACAATTGAAATGACACATGATGCCCTTCCTGGTCTCATCAAGTCCTTATGAAAGGTTTCTTCTTCTCGACAGGTCACAGTAGGTGACTGTCAGCTTTGTGGTGTGCTTTCCCCTGGTGGGCAACACGGTACTTACAGTGACAGGAGCAGAGTGCCAGGACAGTGGGGTGAGCAGCACTCCTGGGATACAGAGGGTGCTGGCAGAAACAAACAGTGCCTGAGCATGGACCTGCTGCTGGGGCCATCTTTTGCAAGAACTGCAGGAGGGGGGTTAAAAATTTTTTGAGAACTTTTCCAGAGCTTCAAGCCTTTGGTTTGCTTGCTGTCCAGTAAGAAGAAATCAGAGGTTGTCAAAATGCTCAGTCCTGCATATGGACCTATGTCCTGCTCTCTGCCTGCTTCAATGCAACCAAGTCCTGGATCCAGTGATCAAAACGAGTGGTGAAAGAGATGATTTCCCCCATCCTTCCCCAAAGCCAGTTTTCCATAAGTCAGTTGTGCGGCTCCTTCCTGCGTGCCTGGATTGAGCCCTGGAGGCTGTCACTGTCTAGTAATGCATCTGGCTTGCCCTTGTTTGGCCCAAAGAGGTGATAACCTGAATGTCTTCCTTTGACCCCCCTGGAAAATGTGGCACCTGGGGAGGCTGAGCCCACTCAGATCTCTGCTCCTTCAGGTTGGGTTGCAAACACTGGATCTCAGTGCATGCTCTTGTGTGTCTTGTAGGCTCCCAAGAATGGGGAATGGCCCAAGCTGGGAGCTGAATTCCCACTATCAGGGCTGGTAAATACAGAAGAGACCTCATGAACTGACTTCCACCCACAGGCTGCACCTTGGGTTAAGTGATGTTTGAGCACAGCTGGCAGTGCCAGTTGTTTTGGCAGCGTCACTGTGCAAGTGGAGGCAGGAGCTCTTTGCAAACATATTTGGATTCTACCAGATATTTCTACCTGGTTGGTGGAAATGGCCTCAGCATGCCCTTTACCATCAGCCTGCAGGAACATGGGTGAGGCATGAGCCTGTCCCCAGTCATGACCTTTTTAGCAGATGTCCCTGGGGTAGATAGTGATGGCTGATAAGTGGCATTCAAGGATAAAAAGAAATCTCTGCAAGCACACGGTTGGATGGAATGGGCTGGTTCCAGTGTGCAGTGTGGTGTGGGCTCAGGACTGAGAAGCAAACCTGGTTGCTCACATCCCTCCATCCACACAGATCTCACTCCGTAGCTGCTCCTTGAGGCCACTCCTAGCAGAAAGCTCCTTTCCCTGCTTCATGCTACAAGATAAGTGAGTCAGAGTGATAGCTCTGAGATCAAATGTGATCCCCTCCAGTGACTTCTCCTGCCTTACTGCCCCAAGGGGAAGGTGACTGTGTGGCTGCTGTAGGCCTGTAAGCACTGGCATGCAGCTCCAAAGAGAGTTTAACTCCACAGATTGACTTGTTATTCACCTTTAGCTCCTGACCAGCCCTGAAACGGGGCCGTGCCTCTCCTGGCAGCACACACAGCTCCTCTGGCACCAGGAATTGGTTCTGGCAGTATAGACTGTGCTGTTGTACACGAGACATTATAATTTTTTTTTTTTTTAAATTAAAGGAAATCCCACAGGGGGATTTTCTCTGTTTGCTGCTAGGGTCTGCCTGCTTTGAGGGCAGCCATGAGATGTAAGAGCTACAGGGGCTGTCACCCGCCAGGGCACTTCTACCCTTTTATTTAGGATTAGCTTCATGTTGAAACTTTAAGCACTGTTGTGCTGTGCCAAGGAAATTGGCAGACACTGTGTGCCTGGGTACAGCCTGGCCCCTGCACTGGAGGTACCTTCGGCACTGGGGGTTTGGAGTCAGCTTTTGGCATGCCTGTCCTCTCCCCTCTGAGGCCACAGCATGTAATATGGTTATTTACCACAAAATAATTTTCCCATGCACTTAATGACATTCTGGGGATGGTGCCACTGCTGCTTGGTTGTTTGGAGGGCTGCAGGGAGCGTGTGTGTGTGGGGGTTATCACCCACCTTGGGGACTGGCGCTCACAATCATCACTGCTTAATGCTCAGCTCTGGGCTCCCTTTCCAGGTGCAAAGTGCCTGGGCTGAGGGCTCATACCTTGTGTTGCAGGCTACAACTGTTTTAAGTGGTAAGAAGAGATGCAGCTGTACAACAGGGAAGTTCCAAGAGGTGCTGGATATCCCTGATGGGCTTTAGGAGGTGGCTTTGCAGTCTGGCTAAGGGGAACAGTGTTTCTGGCTTCGATACTCAGTGCTAGGAAGGTCAATATCCACTGTGTGCTGTTTCCCCTCTGTGGTGGTGATGTGCTTGCCCCAGGGGTATTGCAGGCAGCCAGCACTGGGGAGCAGAAGGACCGATGGGCATCAAGGAGTAAGTAAAATGTGCTATTTTTGCATTAGGGCAGCTGCTTTAATCTCTGGGGACTGCTTTCTCCTTTTCTTTCATCTTTGTTTCACTCTCCCTGTAAGTGCCTGATGCAAACCTCCCTCCTGTGCAGCCTTCTGTTGTGCCTGCCTGGTCCTGAGGCACAGTAGCAGCATCTTGGGATGGCAGCAGTGACAAAAGCTGGGATGGAGAGGAGCATGCTCTGACCTTGGGGAGAGACCTGCAGCAAGGGCTGGGTTATTCTGTCCCCTTGCTCACAGCAGTAATGCTGCAGTGAGCAGCTGGCCCCTGTAACACAAGTTTTGCTGAAATTTCTGTCATTGCCCTGCCTAGTCCTATCCTAATGATGGAGCAGGGGGAGCAGGGACTGTCCATCCTCGAGCAGGATTTCACAAGCCTTTGGATGAATTCAGGGCAAATTGGGGATTTTAGGCCTCTGCCTGCTTACCAGATGAATCTTGGCTCACTGAAAATCAAGTATCAGCTTTGTTGGGACCTGAGCTGCTGAACAAGCAGCGTGTAGAAGCAGCAGCTGCAGGGTTCAAAAAGTAAAACTAAGGGTGTGAAGCACCTCTCAAAACACTGGTTTTCAGGGGCTATGGTATTGCTCCCTGGACAGGGTCCCATGAGAGATTTCTCCCCTCCTGCCCAACCTGGCCATGCTGAAGGATGCTGAGGCCACAGACAAGCGTGCACCTGCCCTCTGCACACTCCAGTCCTTTCTTCAAGCTGCTGCTGCTGAGTAACCATGATTTATATTTTTTCCCTTCCCTATTAAAATACAGGGCATCTCACTGCAGCCAGCATTCACCCCGAGAGTCCTCTGGGAGAGATTTGTGAGTGGTAATTAGAGTGCAGGAGCCTTTGACCTCGAGGATATCTCTCAGTATTGAGCTCCCTGAACAGAAAGTGCTGACTGTGTTTTGGCTGATGCCCAGGCTTAGAGATGCTGCTCAGGAACTTTTTCTCCTGGCAGTTCGTGGTCCACACTTGTGACTCCGGAGGGGACAGAGCTGCGGACAGGGGCACCTCCATGTTCCTTCACAGGGCATGGTGCATCACCTGGGACTGCACTGGGACCTCCTGGGGACAGGAACCCTATGGCTCTTCTCACTCCTGTGCTTGCAGCAGAGCTGGGAATCAAGTGGGTTAAGGTTTTGGGAGATGGGATATTATCCACGAGTCTTCCACTCTCCTCCAGTCTGCTGAATTGGAAGCTAGGAAGCAGGGGGAGCACGAAGGGTGGGAAGGGGGTGGTTTGCTCTTCCCTCCTGCACTCCTAAATCCTTTCTGGTGTCACATCAGAGCTGCTTGTGGTCTGACACCTCCATGATGTCCCTTCCAAGCCCTTCTCCAGTCTCCTCCTCAGCCTCCAGTAAACCCCTGCAGTCACAGATCTTCTGCCCTCCCCCTGCTGGTACCAGTGTCAGCTGAAGGTCTGCTGAGGCCTCCAGCTCTCCTCTGGGCATGGGCCTCTGTCACCAACCTTATGCTGTCCTTTCCCAGGATGTCATTGCTCTCCTCCCATCCTTTCCAGCTCCTAACACATCCTCGGTAAGGATGTGGGCCTGGCATGCAGCACTACTCCGTGCTAGGGTGGAGGACAGGGATGGTGAAGTCTTTGCTCCTCCTCCTGCATCCAACACGCACTGGTGCCACAGCCAGCAGCTCCATTCATCCCCCAGCAACCTCCTCAGGAGCAACGTGGGGCTGTGCTGGCACTGCTGCTTCCTACACTGGTAATGAGCAAATCAGCTGGTGGCCAAAGTACAATTACAAGTCGTGGCTGGGAGCTGCTCCCTTCCAAGACAGCTAATTGAAAATACATTGAGACCATTATTAATAATTACAAGGTAGCCGTTGTTCAGCAGGGGAGAGCGGTGTGGGATGGGCATGCAAGTGTTCGCCCTTGGCATTCTTTAGCTGGACCTGGATGGGTGGGGGGAGTGTGAATGCCGAGATCTGGTGAGACAAGCTGGGAGGGCCCCCACTATTGCCTCCCCAACTCCTTCAGTCTTTCCTAGGCTCCCAATGGATGCCAAGGAAACGGGGAGACTGGGAGAGGCGCTGAGCACAAACCGGATTCTGGGACAGAGCAAGGTGAAGGGGGAAGCCTTTCTCCCGTAATGGTTTACTCCCTTCACCCCACAGCCTCCTGCGGGCTGAGCCCATCACGTGCCCTCGGGAAGGGTGCAAGGTCCAGCCGGGCAGGGGCCGCGGAGGCGAGGGGTGGCCGCCTGCTGCAAAATGAGGCGCCTGTTCTTCCTCCTCGGTGTCCTGCAGCTCCTTGGTGAGTGCGCCCAGGGCTCGGCCACCGTGGCCAGCAGGGGTGACCGCTGGGTGACTTCTCCATTTCGGGTGGGCTCTTGGCAGTCGTGTTTTGGAGCAGAGTTTCGGGCTCTGTCACTTAAAAGCGTTTCTGTAAGGGAAACGAGAAAAGGCACTTCCAACCGGACAGAGCTGAATGAATGAGGCAGGGGAATGAGGCTGGGATAGCCGTATGGTGCCTGCTGTTCCTCTCATTTGAAGTCAACAGCGCTGCGCCGCAGGACACGCTCCCTGTTGAATATGTATGTCGCTTTGATGTTCAAGGACTGCGCTTCCCGGGAGACAGGGCTGATTAAATAGCAGACTAATATTTCCAGGGCTGAGGAGGGTGCAGGAATGCACCAGAGCTGCTGCATGGGGCAAAAGGCTTTGCACCAGGAGATTAACCTTCGGCCGAAGGAGATGCCGCGGCAGCCGGGTGGGATGCAGGGCCATCTCCGCGGTGTGAGCTCTCTTGACACAGCGACCTGCAGCTGTGGAACGTGAGGCGTGTGTGCGATGGGGCTGGCTGAGCCTTTTGCCTGGAGCTTTAACCTCTCCATTCCCTCGCTTCCCTGGCCGGGAGGGAAGGGACTCAATCCCAGCAGAGACAGAACAACTTGCCCTTACCATCCAGGTGCTTTGTCCTTTCTTAAGGTCTTTTTGACTCTGAGCCATCAAGGTGTTTGTGCCTACAACACTGCAAGCAGCTGCTTGGCCCCTGTTCTTACCGCTTTTAGCGTCTTTTCCCCTCTCAGTGGCTTTTAAAGAGGACACGGCAGGGGTATATTTGATCTGCCTGAGGGATCCTTCAGGCAGCTGAAGTGCTGGCCACAGACCGGTGTGAGGCTGGGGGAGCCCCTCTGCACCTGGGCCCCAGACCCATTTCCTACATTAGGGCTTCCATTCTGGTTAAAAATACATTGTTTCCTGTTCATCTGGAGATGGCTACCTACAGCAAATGGTCTCAGCAGAGCCCCTGGCAGAATTAGACAGAGCAAATTACACCCCAAGGCGATCGTTGTGTGCTGATAACACCTCTGCAGCCACATCCCTCCCCATCATTTATTAATCTTGAGTCACAGAATATTCTGAGTTGGAAGGGATACATTTGGAGTAGCCGGGCCCAGGCTTTCTGCAAGGCACCTCCCTCCATCAGCTAGAGTCATCCAGAACCCCCATCCCTCCCCAGGCTGGGCTGGGGGGTCCCTGTAACCCCTCTCCACCCGATCTCTAGTGCCCCAGGCCTCTCCACCACTGGCTTTTTACATATTTTGTTATTTAGTGGGTCTCTCTCCTACAGAAAATATGATCTATAATAAAGGTAAAGGATTTTTTTTTTGGTTTGGTTTGTTATTTTTTTTCCTGTGTCTCATAACTCACTTGCTTGAAGCCATTTAATTCAGGCTGCGGGAGATTTATCTTCAGCTGAATGTGCATCCTCCAGCCAAGCCTGGGCAATGTCAGGTTATGAGGCTGCTCTGCTGTGCTTGTGCCAACAGGGCAGGTCAGACTGAAAACCCCCTTTGCTGTGTGCTGTCCCTGGCCAGCAGGTTCATCTCTGGTACCCATGGGCAGGGCTGCCACCATCCCAGCAAACGCCATGGGGAAAAACCCTGTTTTCCAACCTGTCTATGCCTCAGGCTGTGAGACACCACTGAATCCTCCCCCCCAGCCCCAAACATCTGTTTTTTGTGCTACATGTCCCATAGCAAATGTCATTTCTCCTCTTGCCCTGTCCTCATGGTCCTGCCAGTCCTGTGTGCCTGCTTGCTACCTGCTGGAAACCAAAGGCTGAGGAATCTCTACTTATTTAATTAGTCTGAGTGACAACAAAATCCACTGCAAGGATTGCTTAACTACCAAGTGTATGTTATTCTTGCCCTTTGCCTGCAGGACACTTTACTGCCTTCCCTCTGCCTGCCAAGTATTTGTCCCTCTTCCTATCTGGGTGGGTAAAAACCACCACCCAGCTGAAAAAAATCCCCTATGAAGAGAAGGGCTGTGACTGCTCAGCTGGGAAAGTGCAGGAACTGATGTTGGGTGGAAAATCCCCAAATCTGGCCCAAATAGGCCAAGCCACCCTAAAGCACATCCCAGAGAGGGTTCCCAGTGACTCCCATGGACTGGATTACCCTGATTTCTCTGCTCCTACCAGCTGCTGCTGCTGCCGTGTACAAGCAGTGGATCCCCAACACCAATTTCGAAACCGCCTCCAACTGGGATAAAGGCAGAGTCCCTTGTGCCAGAGACGTGGTTCGCTTTGAGAAGGACAAGGTATTGGACATTTTTTATTTATTTTATTTTTTGCAGAACATCATTGGGCATTGGAAAAGCACTTCACCTGACAGGGCAAAGCACCCTTTTATTTTTGCTTTTCTTACAGGTCGTCTCAGTCTTCGTCAGGTCTCCCTATGCGCTGACGGACATGGTAAGGCAGTGGGCAGGGGTACCAGAGGGTGGGCGAGGGCAGGGCCAGTGCTCAAGCTCTGCCAGCTGGTGGCACATTCCCCTCTCCCCCTCTCCATAGAATCACAGAATTGTTTGGGTTGGAAGGGACCTTCAAGATCATCCAGTTCCAACCCCACTGCCACGGGCAGGGACAACTTCCACTAGACCAGGTTGCTCAAAGCCCCATCTACTTCCTCGTGAGGGGAAGAGGAGGGGCAGACACTGATCTCTTCTCTGTGACAGGACCCAAGGGAATGGCCTGAAGTTGTGTCAGGGGAGGTTTAGGTTAGATATTAGAAAAAGGTTCTTCACCCAGAGGGTGGTTGGGCACTGGAACAGGCTCCCCAGGGAAGTGGTCACAGCACCAAGCCTGACAGAGTTCAAGAAAAACTTCCATGGATGGAGCATCCACAGCTTCTCTGGGCAACCTGTTCCAGTGCCTCATCACACTCACAGTAAAGAATTTCTTTCTAATATCAAATCTAAACCTGCCCTCTTTCAGTTTAAAGTCATTCTGTGGACTTTGACATTTTGCTCCATGGTCCAGCCAGACCAAGATGCCTGAGCTGGGGCAGGGGACGGGAGTCCCACAGCAGCCAGGGTTTCTCTGTACCATGGAATCAAAGGCTGTTTCTGGACTTTTTCTTTTTTTTTTTTTTTTTTTTTTTTTGTGGTGTTGTTTGGTTTTTTAATTGGGGGAGATGGGGGAGAGCACCCCAACTCCCCATTTCACTTGAAAGAAATTAATTTTTCTTCCCCAAAGAAGGGGTAAAACCCCCTCCATGGGATGGAGACCTTGGCATTAGTTGGCTGAGGAGCACCAGCCCACCGCATTGCCGACACAGAGCAGGCACTAGCCCCAGGCAGAGGCTAAGTGAAGCTGACACCAAAATACCTTGAAAGGAAAACAAAATGTTCTGGGAAATCCCAAGATGTTGCTTGAGAAATTTTATTTCAAGTGCCATTGGGTCTTATATTTTTCTGCAGCATTATTAGCCTGGCTGTGGCAGGAGGGGTGCAACACCCTGCTGAAATATATGTGTTGAGTGAGATAAGACTGGGGGGAGTCTCACCTCAGAGGGGTTTCTGAGCAAGCTGGTTTCCCCCCAGAGGAGGAGTCCTGCCCAGAGCAGGCTGACAGGCAGACATGAAAGCATGGAGTCTCAGTCTCCATGGTTCAGAGGGTAAAATTTAACAGGGAGGAATTAAAGGGAAAAGCAAACTCACTGCCCCAACACACCAGTGGGGGATGGGTCACCAGTGATCCCTCTCCCAGTGCTGGGACAGCAAGAGATGGGCTGGATCCTGTTTGCAAAACCTCCTTCCCTGGACAGCATGAGCTTGTGGACGAGTTTTCTCTCTCGGTTTCAGGGCAGCTTTGCTCTTTTATCGGCCATTAAATCCGAAGAAGCCCTTGAAATTTATGTGGTGTAATTTGTTCAGGCTGTCTACGCCACTAATAGTTTTGATGCTTTAATAACGCCATGTGCCACGTTTAATGCCTCTACAAATATTTGGAGGAGATACTTTATTTATATGGCATTTTAAATATGAATTTTTGAAGGAAAGGATATACTGGGGAAATACGTACAAATATAATGTAATAAATGATGTGGAATTTACCCAGAGAAGAAAAGAGCAAAATACCACTCTAGTAGATTTTATTTTACTTACAGATGAATGTATAATATTTCTAAAGTACTTTCATCAGAGGCCTGCAAAGTGCATAATTGCAGAGCAGCGTTAGTCATTATGGCTGAGCCTTCCACAGCCAAGCTGGAGAGCGGAGCTGAGCAGCCCCACAGCTTCCCAAGGAGAGGGAGACCAACAAACCTTTGCACAACACAAAATGACACCCACGGCTGTGCTGGCTGTCCGCTGGCTGCTCAGGTGGATGGTTCCCATCATGACTGAGTGATGGGTCAGGCTGCCGGAGTGACCCCCAGCTTATCCCAATCAAAGGATCCAGAGTGCTTGTGGGAGTCCCTGGGGACCCTCTGCTGCCCTGGGGTTTCCCTGGGTCCCTGCTGCTGGCAGGCAGCTGCACAGGCTCCAGGGTTCCAATGAATTTTATAATCCCACTGCTGGGCACGTGGAGAGGACTGCTGGGGGATCCATGAGGGAATAAAGCATGGCACAGGCTGTGAGGGCACCATTCCCCTCCTCTACCAGACTGCTCTGCAGGTGAGCAGCCAAGCTTGTCTCCAGGTATAACCTGTACTGCAGCTCAAACCTTCCTTCTGAGTGTCACCACTCCAGCGATTCCCTGTGAACTGTCCCTGCTGTGAACTGTCCCTGCACGTTTCTTAGTGCGGTGGTTAATATTTCCTCTTAATTTCAGGTCAGGCACTTCTCTTCCGTGCACTGCTGTGCTCTGCTGTCACCAGGTGATACAGGGACCACCAAGGTTAAGGATGAAAAAGGGATGAAACCCAGCACCTGAGCAGGGCTGCCACTCATGAGGATGGCATGAAATTTGGCAACCAGCTGGTTAGAAAATGAATTGGTCATGAGGCCTTTTGCAGGGAGGCTGGGCTGCACCTGTTCGGCTGCCGGCCACGCGCGCTGGAGCATTAATCACTTAAATCAGCAAGAATACATTAAGCTTTAGAGTCGCCATGGAGATGCTATACGGCCTTTGGCCAAAAAAAAAGGAGAGTGTTGTTTGCTATAGTAGCGCAGGAGGAAATTCACGGCTGAAGAGGGATTGGGCTCTCATTGACTTTCATGAGGATAGTGCCTGCTGTGGCAAACATAGGGAAGGGTGCTCAGTGCTGGTGCCCTGAGGGGCAGCATGAGATCTCCCATCTCAAATCCTCACTGAGGAGTGGGATCTAGAGTGCTGGGGGGTCCTCATGTGCTACCATCACTTCCCTCCTAGACATTTATGTGAAAGCTTGCCTCTGTACAGTGGGCCCTCCAGCTTTCCTCCCCATCCATCCCATGTGGGGAGCAGCTGAGTGCTGGGAGATGCTTTCTTGGGAGGAGGCCAGGCTGTTGGGGCAGGGAGCCCACTTCCCTGCTCAGACCCAATGATTGCCCAGTTCAATGGTTATTTGAAGTTTCAAGTGGGTCCCTAATTCAGCCACACACTAAATACAAATCCAGCTTAAGCGTAAGTGGCTTTGGAGCACAACCGTTGTGATTAGGCTGGATTTTCTATGGTAGTTAGCTGCCTAAAGATGCAGATCAGTATTTAGCCAGCTTTTGGAGGTGCCTGGGAGTAGATGTGCAAAAAAGATGGACGTGGAGGTGGAGGTGGAGGTGGTGGTGCCTTATGTGGGTGCTCCAGGGCAAGGCAGGCTTTGGCTTTGCTTGTCTCCCTAACAGGGGAGAAGGGCTCCTGTGAGGGGTTTGGACCCTCTGGCTGTGGCTGTGCTTTGCTTCCAAAGGGAGCCAGGCCAGGGCATGGCTGCAGCTGTGGGCCTGGTGTTTGCCCCAATAATGCCAGCTCTGGTGCAGTTTGTGCTGAAGCCAGCCAGCACTAAAGTGCAGGCCAGGGGTGGATGATGCTACTTCTATTTTTGGGGTGGCAGGAGTCGGATTTAGTCACGTGGCAGAGCAGCCTTGCTCAGTCCATATGGTGCCAGGGTCAGGGCACTTGCTGGGGCTATTCAGCAGTGCTGACATTACCTTTCCAGCTCTGCCCCATCCCTGAGCTTTGTTGTGGGATGGCAGCTGCCCATACCCCCTTCCTGCCCACCTGGCAAGGGGCTGCAAGCTTGGGTGAGGGTTGGGGGTGTGTGGGGCACTGGGGTCTGACCAGGGACTCCTCCCCCAGCCTTATATTTTTAGCTGCCTAATTGTGAGAGCAGAATGTACTCAGCTTTGCTGCAGGATGCTCCTGCTCGGTTCCTGGCAGAGATTGATCTTGAAATGCCAATTGCTCTCCAGGGGCACCGGCTCTAATGAATTGCCACAGTTTGCGCTCGTCCCAGGCACCGGCGCTCCCTCCCCCACCGCTTCCCAGACAGCAGGGTAATGAGACACTCAAGAAAGGGATTATTTTTCCTTCTCCTGAGATGAAGGTAAAATATTTCAGGGCAGTGCATGTGTGTGCGCATATGTGCCAGCACGTAATTCCAAGCCTGAATCTTGCAGTCTTTCCTCCATCAGCATTCACAGTGAAGGTGTGCCCTCGGAAAGGAGTGTGGCAAAATAGTCTTTTACAGTCATCTCCACGAGTTTATTTGCTCCTTCTAGGCTGGTTTCCAGCAGGTGAAGTTATTAAAGTCTGTGATGAGTGGAGCAGCTTGCCGGCATCCCGGACTGTAGCGGATGCTGGGTCTGGCTGGGCAGATGCTCCATGGACCGTCTGCCCTCCCTTCGTTGCTGGGCACACCCCTGCCCACACCTCGAGACTTGCTGGGGTCAGAGGAGGTCTGGTGGGCATTGCCCACCACCGCTGATGGGTCTCATGGAGAGGAGCACCAGCTCCTGTGCTCTGGTCTGGGCCGCGCCAGCCTGCTTGAACAGTGGCTTCATGGGGATACAGACTGCATTTCTTGCCTGGCTTCCTTGGGATGCTAAAGCCTCATTTCTCAGGGGACCATGTGCCTGGGCAAGGAGATCTTTGTGCGGTGAGATGCTAGTCCAGCAGCAGGGTCTTGGGGTGGATGGAGGTCATCCTGCCTTGCTGACCCCTCTCACAGGGGATCTGGATTAGCTGGTGTGGGACTGGGGGCCATAGTGGGACCAGGCTGGCTCTGGGGACATGAGGTGGCATGTGTGGCTGGGAGGAAGAACAGCATCCTGAGGATGCAGGTGGAAAAGCTTCATGTGGGCAAGAAAGCAAACAAATGAACCCTCAGTAATAAACCAAAGAAATGCTGCTGCCAGCAAGCCCCTGGCAATGCTTCAGAAATGTCAAAGGGATTCACCTGTGGGTTATTCTGGCCCTGTGCCTTTCCAGGGCCGTCAGCCAGCAGCTGGGATACCACCCAGGCACCACCACCAGCTGTGCTGAGGCCCCCAGCCCCAGTGGGAATTGGGAAAATCCCTGCTATTCCCACCTGTGGGAGCAGCTGCGTGCTGCCATCCATGGGCTGCACTGCCCCAGCAGAGCAGGACTGGGAAATAATTTCCCTGGTGCATTATTGCCTTTGGTGGGCTATGGCGCTCCACGTTGGAGCAATAACCCACTCGCATCCTACCCCAGTGATGTTTTTCAATGGAATGCCACCAGCACCAGCCCCTGACCTACTCCTGGGCTGGGTGCCAGGTGAGGGGTTGTACCTGGGGGCCCAATGGCTACTGACCTGCTGGTGCAGCCATGGATGCAGCACTGCAGAGCCCAGTGTGCACAGGCAGTCTTGGTGTTGCATGGTGGGGATGGTGGCACCATCTCACCTGAGCAAGGAATTAAAATACATTGATGCTGCAAATCAGGGCAAGGCTGGGGGAAGAACTGGCTGCAGTCATGAGCATCGCTCACCCAGGTTAAAAACAAGTGCTGCATTTTTCCTGTGCTGATGATGGTTACATCCCAGTTACAGTGCTGCTGCCAGTCATCTCAGTCCAATACTAGTGACTTGAGCGGAGCCAGGATGTGCTGCAGGCTAGTTCAAGGCCACCTACTTGAATAGCCATCTCTCAGGCCTTTGCTATTTTTTTCTTTCACATTTCAGAGGTTAGTTTCATTTTCCCCTATGCATTGGATTCCTTCTCAGTGGTGCAATCCTGGGGCTGGGCCAAGAGCCATATGGGGTCCTTCCTTTTTTTTTTTTTTTTCTGAATTTGATAAGAAAAATGATGACTGTGTTTCAGTTGTCATTACACTTGATAACGATGACCAAGGAGATAAATGATTTACCAGTATCAGGGATGGGAAATGACTAATGGGACTCTAAGCACTCGCCGTATTAATGGCCCTGGAGTACAGGTTGGCAGGAGGAAGAGAAAGCAGATGAAACTGCTTTTTGGCCTCAGTCCATTGGTACCTGTCATTGCTCAGTTCAAAATGTACTTGGAAAGTGGCCCAACCTGTATGCAATTTCTATACTAAACTCCCAAAGGTAGAAAGCCGCTGCCCAACCAGAGTCTCCATTTGTCCTCTGCAGCAAGCCAAGATGCTTAACTTCTGTTAGGAAAAGAAAAAAGGCAAATTATTTACAAAAAAGTGTTGGACGATGGAGCCGGTTCTGAAACGCTGCCCAGTGGTGTGAATCTCAGGGAGGGCTGGTGGTGGATGAGCAGCACAGCTGCCTCGCTGGGCATGGAGCCATAGCTGTGGGGACCAGCCCTAGAAATTCCTGTGACAAACCAGTACGGGGCTCTTCCTGCACTTCACCTTTGTGGAAATGTGGTGACTCTGTCCCATCTCGCATTGTGTTGTGCTGCATCTTAATTCCAGGGGTGGTGCTTGCAGTGTTTGGGCACTCCCTGAGTGCTGAGGGACACTGTGTGAGCTCACTCTCATTTCTCTGCCACACTCACACTCACGTGGACAGCTTCCTCTGGGCTTGGGAAGTCCAACCAGCCTGGGGTTTTGTCCTTGGTGGTGGAGGGGGATCTCCAGGAGTAACTGGAGAAGCTGCATCTTCTGAGAGCCTGGAGGCCAGTGTCTCCAGAGCACAGGTGCAGCAAGTGTGGGGCAGGTTTGGCACAAGGCATTTTCTCCCTGTGGGCAGGACTGGTGCCATGTGCTACTGGCCCTGTGTCTGCCATCACCCCATCCAGACCCACTCGCCCTCCTAAGCACATGCAGGAGGGGCAACACCGTGGTTGATCATGGGACCAGCACTGTGCATATGTGTGTGCACACATGTGCATCCCTAACTGAGCAAGTCTACCTCATCTCCTTTCTTGCCACACTGAACTCAGCCCCGCTATGTGAATCCTTGGTGCGTTTTCCTCCCCCCTGGTTAGTTTGTGGAGATCTGAATGAACAGTGCCCTGAAGCCAAAAGCTCGTCGTGTCCTGCATGGCCATCACAGGGAGTTCGGGGAGTTCTGATGCACAGCCATAGTCAGAGTGTTTGGTAACTACAGGGAAGAGAGCTGTCAGGCAGGCAGGAGTGAGATTAGGGACTTCCCAACCCAGTGGTTTTGATCCAACCACAACACTCACAGATGCCAACTTCTGCAGCCTGGGAAAGCAAGAGGGGGCCAGTCATGGTCCTGCTGTGTAACCATCTTCCTCACCAACAGCTGCTTCCTGATTTTCCTTCTTCCACCCAAAGATCTCTGCAGTTTTGGGGCTGAGTGCCCTGAGCTGACTGCTGTGAAGAGCTGGTACCCCGCATTGGTGAAAGGATCCACTTCATCCCCTCCAAAACCCCACTCTGAGCAGCTCAGATGGACCAGCAGCCAGCTGGACACCCTTCCTTCTTGGCCCCCCTGTCGTGCACAGCAGGGTGCCAGACTGCAAAGTGGGCAAAAGGCAGTGGTGAGGGGCTCCAGTCTGAAATGGCTCAGGGAGCCTGGGAGGAGGGACTTGACTGGCAGTGCTGCTGGTACTGCCCTGGGTATAGATGTCATCTGTGTCTCCCACCACCCACTCCTGTGTGGGCTCACAGGAAAACAAGCCAGGGCACTTGAAGTACAGCATCTTGTGACAGAAGCTGGTAGCATTGCCCTCATCCAGCTCAAAGCAGGCCAAGTCCTGAGCCTCAGAACTTCACTAGATGTTGCTTTTTATCTGCAGCTAGAGGGCATGTTGCCATTCATATCCTGGCAGGCCTTTCAGCCTGTTTCAGTGCTTTAGTTTTGGAAAAATTTGCTTTACTCAGGAGTAACAGAAATTCAGAGAACAAGATGGCAGGACACGTGCTATGGTCTGATGGAGCAGTGTCCATAGGCAAAGGCTTCTTCCTGGCTGGTGGGGAGACCCCATACTCTTGGGGCACATGTTGCCCAGACCTCAGCTAGTCACAGTGCCATCCCCTCTTGTCCAGCCCTTGCTGGGTCTGAAGCAGACAGTGCAGAGAAGCACTTCAGGGCTCTTGGTGGCAGCCACTCTCTGCTCTCCATCCTGGCTTCTCATGGTTCCTGAACCAAGAGGGGGACCTGGGCTATGACCTTCAAAACACCACATCACCAAGGAACTAAACTTCTAAAGACCTGCCTACAGTTTGGGGGTGAGGAGCTTTTTGCCATGTCTACCTCACCCTTTCCTTCCCCATGGTGGTCCCTGAGTGGGACAGAGCATCCTCAGGAAAGACTGCCCCAAGGACAGAGAGCTAGCTATCACAGCCACCCGCAGCAGTCAGTCATAAGTCTTGCTTTCTCTAACCTGCATACATATTTAAAGACCAATTAAGTAGATGAAACCTTAAAATCCCATTTAACGTGTTTCTGCCTGAGCACAGGACCCAGTACTTCGGCATAATGCAGTCCTGGAGGGCTTCCAGCCGCTGTCTGGGGAGTGATGCTTAAACTCTGGATAGACTGAGTTAGAGAAGAGAGCCTTGAACATCACTCACTCAAAAATATTGGGTGAAAACACGGCTTTCTCTGGTAATTTCTAGATGTAAAATAAAATGGGGTGGGCTGAGTAACCTGTGTGCTGTGAATGAGTCACCTGACTCGATCATTTGCCAGGGCCTGTCCTGGAGTTGGCAGTGCTGGCTGGTGACCCAGGTGGCCACAGTTACTTGCCAAAAAGGTTCTCATGGCAGAAGTGTGCCTGTTGAGGTCTGTCTGTGGCCAGACTGAAGCCAGGCCAGTATCATGATCCTGACTGCTTGCTGGTGATGTCCTACCCAACAAGAAGAGGGTATAGCTATGGCAAGCTGCTCCAAATGCTGCTGTGTACTTTCTTTAGCTTGTGCTGAGTGCCAGGTCACTAGCTGTCATGGCACCAAGAACAGCTTGGGCTCCTGAGTTATGTTTTGTGGGGCAAGCACAGCCCCTTGAGGTGGAAACGCGTTAAGTGAGGGGACCTCTGGCACTTGCAGAGTAAGGTTGAGTTTTTCATGGTGTACCAATGTATAAATCCAATCCCTGAGCTGCTGGGAGTGTGTGCAAGAGGAGGAAGAAGCTGTCAAAAGAGCTTACTTTGCTTTTTCCTTGTTCTTGCTTCACTGAATGCTTCATGCTTTTCTGTGTTGTGGAAGATAATGTCAAACCACCTCTCCCCATCACAGCGTCCCCATCTGTAAAACTGGGAACTGATACTTTTCCATTTACATGGGGCAGGGCGAGGGCGGCTCCTGATGACTGTAAAGTGCCTCAGAGACTGGGAGTGTAATAGGCAGCCTAGTAATTAGCACTGTTATTTGATTACAAGCCTGGGTGGCTGGCAGTGGAACTGCACAGTAACACTCTGAATCCCTCCATCTAGTACCTGCCCCTGAATGGAGAATTCGTGCTGGCAGCCGGTGCAGGATTCACAGCTTTCGATGGCAGCTGGGATCCAGGATGTGACTCAGGTATTTTGTGCCCAGATCAGTCACCCCATCAGCCCGTGATTAATCATGCAAATTCAGCCTCAACACTTCTACAAAGGTCTTTGCTGTCCCACCTCAGAGCAAAGTGAATCATTCCTCTTCAATACTTACCTTTTCTTTGATGACCTCCCTCGTATCAGATCTTTTTTCCTGCTACATCACCTGTCTTCTAGAAAAGTAATTATAGTAGGGAAGCCTTTGAAGTTGTAGCAGAGAGGCAAATATTGTTTGTATTTTACCTTGCCTATTAGGCATGTAGCCACATCAAAGCCCTTATTTTCTTTGCCACAGTGTTTCCAAAGAAAACTGGTTAGGATTTACACACTGGTGAGCCAAGCCACAACCATTGCAGCGAGCTGGCCTTTGGCCCCAAACGCATCCTTCTCTCACCTCTCAGCCTCCAGCCCATGGCTGAGACAGCACATTTGTGCCCATTATTAGTCTGAAAGCTGTTTTATGGGGAGATGTATTTTAGGTACTTAAGAGCTACCTCATGCCTTCAGTGGCGAGTAACTTTTTAGTTCCCCTGCAGGAAAGGTAGAGTCCAAGCAGAGACACTGTGCCTGCACTCTGACTGGCAAAAAAATGAGAAAAAAGAGAGAAAAAGCCCAAACGAGTCTTCCCAGAGGAAGGACTGTAGCATAAGACCACAGCCACTCTGAAATCCTTCATCCCTCTCATTTTTCTGTTTGTCCCCCAGCAGGGATGCTCTGGCAGCTGTGCCTTGCACTGGGCTTTTCCTGCTGACCATGCGCTGCTCCCCTGAAATCAGCAGGCGTTTCTGGGGCAACTTTCAAAAATGGACTTTTTTAAAGCATGATTTCAAAATGAATGCCAAAAATTCAGTCACTAAGCCCCTGCATGCTGGCTGAATTGGCAAAGGTTCAGCTGCTGGGAAGGGTGAGAAGGAAGCAGGCACTGCATGATGAGACTAACCAGCAGGGAAATGGTTAATGATCAAATAATTAATGGTTAAATGGGGCATTTGTTTTGGGGTTGCCTGCTGCAGGGAACAGGACTTGTCACGTTTCTCTAGGCCTGCCAGGCTGCTGGGAAATTGGGGCATGAATTATCATACCCATTTTTATCAGGTTTAACTGTTACTCAGCATTCAGGCAGCTGTTTTCCTCCTTAACCAGAAGGGTGAGCTTTAAAGAAGGGGGGAAAAGGAATGTTCTGTGGTATCTGGGGCTGGAGGCCTGCAGTCAGACAGGGGTTTCGGGCTGAGACCCCAGCCCTGAGTGCTGGGAAGCTTTGCTGAGCTCCAGGAAGTGCCTGCAGAGGCTGACTGTGAGGGTCGTGCCAGGGTCAGCCCATAGGGTGAGATCCTCTGCTTCGGGCCAGACAGTGCCTGGTTTTACCAACCCAGATGCATCTGTGGGAACTTTGGCTTTGGGTTTGGGTCATGCTCAACCTTTCCCATTGCCTTGCCAGGTGGAACAGTGAGGTTCACTGATGCTGAGCAGCACTCATGGTTTGACCCCACGCTGTGGCAGGATGTGTTTTCCAGCGGGGAGCTCAAGCCGAGTGGGCGCGTGTTTTCCGTGGATGAGGAACGCGTCCCGTGCCACTACGATGATGTTATCTTCCCGGCCGAAACCTCCTTCCGCGTAAACACCGACTCATCACAGCAAGTGATTCACCTCCGCAGCATCTCTGTCATGGGCCAGGTAAGGTGGGGATGGTGAGAAACTGGCTCGACGCCTTCTCACCAAGCCCCGAAGTAGGTCAGGAGAGGAGGGACCAGCAGGGATGGAGGAGCAGCACTGCCTGGGGAGATGGGGCGCTCCTATGGGGATGCAGCTTCACGGGCTGCTGCTGCTGTGGATGGCCTCAGTGGCTTTCTTCTTTGACTGGTTTGTTATCGCCTCCCTCCCTGCATTTTGGGAGCACAGGCTGTCTTACTATTCATATTAAAAACAAGGGCCAATGTGCGCAGGTCAAACCACCAGCAAATGGCATCTTCTCTGGCGCCCAGAGGCTGCTCCCTTCCCAGGCACGTGTCTGCAGCCGTGCTGCTCAGGGACCCTCTGGGGACACCTCCCTCCTGCCCCCGACCTTAACGTGGCCTGTGGCTCAGCGATCATCTACCAGCTTTACTTCAGCGCTGCTCTTTAATTGATTGGAGGGATAATTATAGAAGCGCTGGCAGCTTGCTGTGCTTCAGCCCGGGAATCAGGCTCACGATGAACCCCATCCATCGCTGGTCGGAGGAGCAGAAGATCACAGGCGCTGCAGTGGTAAACACAGGCTCCTTCCAGGAGTGGGAGATGCGTCAGGCATTTCATAAGTTATTTATTATTTCTACTGCTGTGCTGGCTGGGATCTGCCATTTCGGGACCAGGCCTTAGGTAGCTGCTTTTTGGCTAATAGACTCGGTGCCAGGCAGGTGCAGGCAAGTCTGAACAAGGCAGCACCCCAGTAGAGCTCACCTCAGGCACATGTAGCCCCAGGGATGCAGAGGTGGATGCTTTTGGGTGCTCAGAGTGATGCTGGTCCTGCTGATGCCTGGGGAATACTCCACGGCACATCATACCCCCGAGGGACCGCTGCTGGCTGTCCCTCTGGGCAGAGGCTGCTGCTGAGCAGTGAGATGGAAGAAGGTGCTTTTTATGATTATAGCATTTTTCCTAAAAACTGACCTTATAAGCTTATATCTTTTGGTATCCCGCCCACTCCGTGCTCTGTGTTGGCTATTTTCACCCCAGGGCCTGAGAAGTCTGCCTGTATTGCTAGGGCATGGATATGCTTCCTGTGGAAGAGAGTGGGTGAGGGAATTACCAGTGGCTTGGCAGGATGAGGCTGGTCAGTCCAGCTCAGCCTTCACTAATGCCAAGCCCATGGAAATGTTTCCCAGATGAAAGGAAAACAGTTCAGATCCAGCCCCTTCCTCCCAGTAGTGAAAAGCTGATAACTTGAATTCCCTGGGCCAGGAGAAAGATGAAAACCAAAAGGAAAAGAAGGCCCAGCCATCTCATTGTCATTTCTTTTCGGTTTTAGAGAGAGTTTTTCTGTTGGTCCAGTGGAAAAGCTGGAATAGGTGTATTGGCAGGGTTTTCCTGCTGCATCACTGCCCGCAGTGGGGCTGCCCAATAATGGCCATCAGATATGACACCAGGTGTCCCAGCGGCACCTGGGGACAGCACAGGGACCTGCCCTGGGATACTCACCTGCTTTGCTGCTCTTCCCTGCCCAGGAGCTGAGCACCCCAGAGGCGTGGGCTGGGTACCTGCAGGGCCCCTCTGCCCCGCTGCAGTTTCACGGCAATGGCACTCTCCAGGTGACAGGGACTGGCTGTCCCGACAAGTCCGGCTGTGCCTGCGGGAATGCCCCGGTGAGTCTTCCCTTTTCCGTTTTGGGGGATACCGGTGCCATTTGTGGGGTGGGGACTGACGCTGCCCTGCTCTCCTCTAGGATGGCCCCCGCATCTGCGCAGCCCTGCTCAGGGCATCGGGGAAGCAGTGCCCAGTGCCAGTGTGCCAGAGCCCTTTGCAGCCCCTTGGCCACTGCTGTGGGGTCTGTGGTGAGTGGGGGACATGGCCCTATTCCTCCTCCCTGCCAGCTGCCCCAGCCCCCTTCCTCTGGTTCCATGGGGGAAAGTTGGGTGCAGGGGGTGCTGCTGGTCACAGGCTGAAGTTTTGCTGTATCGCTGCTCCCAAGGGTCTCATCTGCAGGTCCCATTGTGCCACCCTCCCAGCAGATGAAGCATCATCCTGGCTTTTGGGAGCCTGTTCTGAGGCGCAGGCCTTTGTCCCTGCCTCTGGTTTATCCTGCCAGGATGTCACAGCTCGTCAAGCTAATAGGGCTCTGCAGCAGAAAACACTCAGAGGAAATGCAGCCTTTTCCACTCTTATGTCAGCTTCCCAACAGCCAGCTTGTTTCATTTCATTTAAAATAAAAACATGCATATTGACAGTGTTTTCTCTGCAATGGGTGCTCCTCCATTAATCCACGTGAAAGGTTGCTAAGGGATATTTTTCATACACAATTGTACCTGGATACTTGGTATCTCATATTTGGTATATCATACCAAATTCATTAAAATGGCACCATGTTTCTCCAACATGCTCCTAAAAGCAGAACCCCTTACAGCCTTTGGGAAAATTTCATATTTCAACAAATATTTACTTGCATTTTTTTCCAAGGAAAGTATTTTTCTCCATGATCTGCAGTGCAGTGGTACAGGGAGCACAGTTGTTTCATCCTCTGAGCCTTCCCTCCAAAGGGTAGCGCTGCTGAATCAAGGTCTTGTGTCCCCAAAACCAGGTACATGCAGAGCTTCCCAGAGGGATACAGAGGAGAAAGCTTTCCAGGGAAATCTTCTCTTCAGAATATAATGGAAGCCAAAAGACTGTCATCAAAGCCAGTTGACAAAAACACCGGGAAGGGAAGGAGAAGTTTCTTTCTGAGCCCAGCCAGACCGTTTGCATAGAGATGCTGAGGGGTCTCAGGGTCTCAGTGCCACTCATGGCAGCCAGAGCTGTGCTGCCATCACAGCTCTCTGCCCAGACTTGGGGCAGACAATTTGATTTCTGTTTGTTTTTGGGCTGCAGGGGCCACCATCAACCTGGATTTCACTCCTGATTTTGACCTGCAGAAGTACCAGGACAGATTGGTCCAAGAGTTGCTGAGCCAGGTACATAAGCCTGCTGGATCAGGAGGGGCTAATGAAACCACAAGTCACTAGCCACATCTTCCAGTGCTGGTGGGACTGTCTGGGGGGGGCATGTGGTCCCAGTGATGCCAGGGGTTCAGGCTCACTCCCCACCACCCTGTAGGGCCCACAGCCCACATTTGACCTCTGGGGTGTGTCAGCTGTGGGGCTGGGTCCTTTTCTCCCCACACAGCCACACTGCCCTGCTCATTGCAGGGCAGGAACAGCTGCCAGCATGCAGATGTGGAAGGATGCTTGCTGGATGGAGCTTGCTGGAAACCCTGCCCTAGAAAACACAGGTCCAGTCTAGATAACATGGGAGGTCAGTGCATGCAGCTGTGATCATGCAAACCTGCAGCAGGGCATCCTGTGACAAGGAGGCAAGCACTGGGTGGGTAACTGGCACTGGTCAGCACTCAGATGCTCTACAAGGCATCCCTCCTTGCTGCTGCTCGTCAGACACAACATGACATCCCTCCTCCTTGCCAAGGGCTGCCAGGGGAGGGGTTGTGCTCCGAGTTGCACTGGGAGGATCGATACCAAAGTATCGCTCTATTGATCCACAGCTGAAAGCCAGCTGCCTGCCACACATCTTAATACAGCTTTTAATGGGTGTGATACACGAAATTGCTTTCTCAGCGTGCTCACCTCCGTGGAGGCACACTGCATGCTGGCTGCTGGTCACAGCTTGGGAGAGAGGGGACATAGGAGCCTCTCATTTGGGAAATGCAATGGCACCGCAGTAACAGGATGGCAGTTCTGGGATGGGGCTCACATGAGAATTCAGGTGGGCCTTGCAGCTGTACCCATAGTGGCTGCCTGGAGAGGTGACTAATTTCTGCCTCCAGTCTCATGGGCTGTACGTCTCCTTGTGTTTCAAAAAGCCCAAGTACACTGGAGTGCAGATGGCCATATCCAAGGTGCACAAAGCACAGACCTTCCTGGGCATCGTATCCCGGAGCTTCACTCCTGTCATCCAAATCGTGCTGATTGATGACAGGGCAGGAGCACAGACTGGCACTGCTGCGGAGCAGCTGGCAGGAGACATCATGGAGGACGTGGCACAGCACGGTAACACCCCTGTCCTCCTTGGCAGGTCCCCTGCAGGTACATCCTAAGAGACATTCAAATCCCACTGGACATGTGGGCTGCTGGCAGGGAACAAGAAGCTCTGGAAAGCAGTGGGTCAGGATGCATTCCACATCTCCAGGCAACCTGTCTTCGCAACTGACCACTTTTGCAGTAAAACAGTTTTTTCTTATATTTAAGTGAAATTTACTGTATTTCAATATCTACCCATTGCCTCTTGCCCTGGTGTCACTGGGCTCCTCTGAGAAAAGCCTGGCTCAGTGCTCCAGCTGTGTCTCGCCAGGGCAGAGCAGAGTGGAAGGGTCACCTCCCTTGGCCTGCTGTCAGCTCTCCTCATGCAGCCTGGGATACCACTGTGCTTCCCTGCCATGTCTGACCATGACCAGCTTGGTGCCTGCCAGGATCCCCAGGTCCCTCTCAGCCAGAATGCTGTATGTGGAGGCAGCCATAGAAGCTGGCAGATGCTGACGGGCATGTAGGTCACAGCCAGGGGACCTGGTGGTTGTTGTATGGGCTTGTTCCTGTTGAGTCCATCCACCTGTATATCCCATCCCCAGGGAAAGGTGATCAACCAGGAGAGCAGTGCCAGACCCAACTGACAGCTCCTTCTGCCCTGGCTGGGAGTGGGTGTGGGGATGTGTTGCCCTGTACAGTCCTCACTCCTGTTTCTTCCTGCCCTTTCCCAGGTGAAGCACTTGGCATTTCAAGTGGCAAAATGGAAGTGGCCACTGGCAGCACCTTCAGCAGGCAAAGGGGGAGCCACACGTTGAGCAGGATCACAGCGGGGACGGTCATGGGGCTACTCTTCGGTCTCATGTTCCTTGGAGGGATCCTCTTTCTCTACAGAAAGGGAAAGCTAAGGTAGGGATGGGGCTTCTGCCAGCAGCATATAGTCAGGCTGCTTCTGCTTCGAGGCAGCTGTCACCCCAGGCTGTCCTTCCAGCTGGTCTGGCACACAGGGCCACACAGTGTTGCCCAGAGCTCCTGCAGTGATGGGCATGGCCAGGCAATCTGCTACACCCAACATTACTAGTTCATAGAATAACAGCATGGTTTGGGATGGAAGGGACCTTAAAGATCATCTAGTTCCCACAGCCTTGCCATGGGCAGGGACACTGTCCACTAGACCAGGTTGTTCAAAGCACCTTGAGGTATTGAACTCCTCTAGGGATGAAGCATTCACAATATCTCTGGGCAACCTGTTCCAGTGCCTCACCATCCTCAGAGTAAAGAATTTCTTCCTAATATATAATCTAAACCTGCTCTCCGTCTGTTTAAAACCGTTGTCCCTGTTCCTTGTGGTTTACTGGAGGAGAGGTGACTGAAAGGCACTTCTGCACTCTTGGACTGGTAATTCAGCCTCCTCCATGTCTGGGAAGAATTGCTTCTTGTCATGGTAGGGTGTGCCCTGGTGACAGCAGGGCTGCTGCAGCTCAGATGGAGCTGGTCATGGTGCCTAGTGACATCTCCTGTTTCTTGGCACCATCAGTTTGCAGCCCTGCTAGGGTGTGGAGGACTGAAACTGCCAGCTGCTAAATAGAAATGCATCAAAGTAATGCAAAACACTTGTCCCACAGCTTCATAACGGTGAAAGGGGGTGACAGCATCATCCAAAAGCAAATGCAGCTTCTGGTACATTAGTTGTTCACACAGCTTGGAGTATGGAGTGCAGGTCCCAGCAGAGGGGTGGCGGGTGCACAGCACCTGACTGCACCACAACTGGAAGCCAGTCAGAAATGCCCCTTCTCCACCACCTTTTTCCCCCATAGCTTGAAAATGAGCTCTGGCAGTGATAAGGGCATCCCAGAAGTGCCCATGGCAGTTGCTGGGGCACCCACCTCTGCTCCCCCTTTGTGCACTCACCTTCACGTGGAGGGTTTTGCAGGGTTTATTGTCTGCCTGCTGAGCCACTGTGGCTTGTCTCACCCACCTGTGGGCAAGTGGGGTTGACCTTATACATTTAATAACCAGGGGACGGGAACTGCTGAAATTTGCATGTGCAAAGTGCACCTGTCTGCCAGGGGATGCTGAGCTCCCCGGTGCTGGGGTTGGCCATGTTACAGAGTCACGAGTCAGGTTGTTTCTTCCCTCTTGGTTCCTCCACTGGGATTTTCTCACCATGCAGCAGTGGCCCTGGCCAGGGAGCTTGCTCTGCCACTTGGCACGTGCTGACGTGATATTTCCTAGCAGTAAACCCGTGCCTTCATTTAATTTCTAAATAAAACTCCCAGACCCATAATTGCTACTTGATGATTTATCTTTCACTGACACTTCTTTGGATGCTGGACAGGCCTTTGAAACCAGCACCGTCAGCAGAAGGAGGGAAGTTCTTGTAGCTACAGGAGACAGAGCTGAACCTGAGCCCAGGGAATGTCCCCGGTCGACCCACTCCTGGTGTGTGTCATTGGGTGGCTCCAGGGCAGGGCCCTTTTGGGTAGTGTTGTCAAAAGGATCGTGGAGGCATCTGACACCACCAGGGATGCTGCAAATTAGTCATGAGTCTCTGGAAGCCTGCAAGCAGAGTCTGCTTCTATGCAGCAGAGCCATCCTGACCACTAGGGAACCAGGGAATTCAGCTTATTTCCACCAGAAAGGGCCCGGCACAGCTTCCCTGCAGGTAGCACAGCTCCTGAGGTGATGTGTGTGGACCTGCTGCTGAGCCCACCTGCAGCAGGTGCCCAGTGCAGGGGAGGATGAGTCGTGTTTGGGACCCCGAGGCTAGGAGTAGTGAAGAAAATAACACAAGTAGTGATGGTGATTAAGATGATGAAAACGTGATAAAAGCAATGATAATTAGCACTTGATGAGATTGCAGTGGGAACAGGTGTCAGCTCTGTGGCAATTCATTTTAGGCCATAGGGAGGGAGTGACAGCTCCAAAGGGAAGCCTGTGCTAGAGTTGTCTGCCTCTACAAACTCTTCCCTCCAGAATGCAGGTCCCAGACCTCCAAGCTTAATGGTTTCTGCTGGATATGGCAGTTTTTCCCTGGAAAGGGCACAAACTTCCCATTTCAAAGTCAGCCTGACACTTTGCCCCTGTATTTTCCCATCCACCTCTTGAAGATGCAGGGTTTCAGCTGGGGGAGCTGCTGGGCTGGGAGGGATGTGGGTGGGTAATGCCCAGGTCTCTCCCCAGGTTGCCTGCCCTGCGCACCCCCTGGCCCTGGGACAGACTGGAGGACCCGGTGTCCCCTGCACCAGCCAGTGACAAAGGCTTTGACAACCCCATGTTCAACGTGGTGAGTCACCGCTACCAGGGACACTGGGATGCTTGGGGCCATGGGCAGGATTGGTGTGGGGCCCCAGCCAGGACACTCTTGAGTGCCAGTTGGGGTTCATCTGGCAGGAGTCCTCCTTTCTCCAGGCCAGGAGGGGTTTGTGGGGTGTTCCCATCTTCCCCCAGGTCACCAGCCTCTCAGCTGCTGCAGGGACTCAGCACTGGGTGAGTTTTGCCAAGGGTTTTGCTTCCCTTCCCCATGGGTTGTTTTTACCTCCCTTGCTGTTGCAGGAGCCCCCAAGTGCTGACCCTGGAGAGGAGGCACCCAAAGATCTCCAGGTCTTCTACCTCAACCCTCTGTATGACGCAAGTGAGACGGAGACCTGATGGTGTGGACTCATGCTGGGGGCAGACACCACTTCCTTGGGGACACCACCACCTCTCCAGGCCTCACAGCCCCTCACATAGCTCCTGGTGGGATCTAAGCCAGAAGCAGATCCCACCTGAATAAAAGTGTCCATGAAGTGAAGGAAAACATAGCAAACCTTTGCTGTTGGGGCTCAGGCATATGGACACGGCCTCCCTGGTGTTACTTCTGGGTTTTAAAGTGTATTTTTTAGGTATCAGTTCTTTTTAGACAGTTCAACATTGAGATTTGAGTCTCAGGTGGTATCCAGGGCAGTTGGAGTCTAGCTCAGCATCCTGTGCTTTAGCCAGCACTGTGCTGGATTTGCTCAGGGCACACAGCAGGTTGAAGGAAGCATCCCTGGATGCATGACAGAAATTCAGTGCTCAAACACATTTCAAAATGTGTCCTGGAGCCTTCATGGCTTGGATCCATTAGCTGGATGGTTCTTTTGCTTTCCAGCAGCATACTCAACTCCTGTTCCTTCCCTCACTCTTGTCCCATGGGCGCTGGTGAGATTCAGTCCTGAGCAAACAATTCCCTCCCCATTCCCTGCCCTGAGCTGCTGGAGTTTGCTCCTTCCCTCTGTGCCTGGGCTAACGGGTATGAAACCCTCTTGGACCTATGTGCAGATTTATCACGTTATTACCTGAAGTGAGAAAGTGTGTCTCCTTATGGTACAAAGGGAAAGAGGCTTGGTGCCAGGGGTCCCCCAGGAGGGAGGCAGGCACCTGAAGGCTGGAGACAGTCACATCAGCCCAGCTCTGCCAAGGGTCGGGGCAGTGGCACTGAGGGGCCTTGTTAGTGCTGGCATGTGTCAAACACCCTCAGCTGCCCACAATGTCAGGCGGTTCTTCATTATGGAGCAGGTCTGATGGGTGAGGCTGAAATTATGGATATGTATGCAAATGTATGCAAATTCACACTCTACTGGGTTTTCAGTAGGGCTTGTTGGCATATTCCATAAGGAAGCAGCTATTTTAAGTTTATTATATTTTGTTCTAGTCTCTGGAAGACATAATCCCTTCTCAAAGGCCTGGGAATTCATCGTTAGACGCATTAGAGCCCTGACGAAGGGCAACAGGCAGCATGTGGTGGTGAGACCAGCCCTGCTGCCCCCCTGCCCATAGAGAGGCCTCTGGAAACAAGCAATGTGAGCAGGCGGGACAAAAACACGAGCCAGGCAGGGAACGAGGCTGTCTCCGTGCTCCTGGTTGCTGCCGTGACTTTGCAAGCGGGGCAGAGCCGGGGCTGGGAGGAGGTCTGTGCTCAGGGCACACCCTTGGGATTTCGCCATGCACGCCTCTCCCGAGGGTGCCCCGCTGGCAGTACTGGGATGAAAAGCAACTTGCCTGTGCAGGAGTTTCTGCTGCGTCTGTCAGGCATTTGGTGCTGGATGAAATGGTCACCGGGCACGTCAAAAAGCAGAGGAAGCCATCGGCTGCTGCAGGCGGCGGCTGATATAGGCAGGTTAGGAATATCCAAGTCCCACCATCCCATGGTCCTACAACAAATGCATCACTGTGGGGAGCAGTGACCCGGGGACAGGACCCAAAAAGCTCACCCATTCAGTCACTCATATGATGTGAACCCAAGGGAGACACCGCCAGCCCGAGCCCTCACACAGACCTCAGGAGGCCGGACAACACCCGGTACCGGGGGGCTCGGTGCGGCCGCGGTGCAGCTCGGTCATCCCGAGCGCTGCTCGCTGGCACCGAGATGTTTCCATGGTGCCTGTGCGAGCAGCCGCAGCGTCCGCAGGCCCCGCACCGCGGCTGGGTCTCGCTACGCGGGAGGGAGGCAGTCACATCCATACTTTCTGCCTGCGAGAGCCTTTTCCTCTTTTTTCCCCTTTCACATCAGTTCATTGCAGGTGACTGTGTCTTCTCCAGCTCACAAGCCTTTAAATGCACATATACACGAGTTATCTTTCCAGGGCTGGGCCGACGCAGCGCTGCACGCTGGAGGCCGCTGCACCAGGCAGCCCATCACACCGGCGCTGCCCCGTGCAAAGAAGGGGCTCAGGGCCATCCCCCAGGGAATCCCTCGCTGCTCACCCCGGAGTGAATTGCTTCCTTCTCTGGCTACGTTTGGGCTCCTCACTCCAGGGTTATGAGGGCTCGCGGTGGCTGCATCCCTGCGATGTGTGCTGAAGGGAAGAGGTAAGAGTATCCTGTGGCCACATGCTGGGGAAGGGAAAAGACATTGGCAACAGGGACCATTGCACAGGATGGGGGCAGGATGCTGTCCTTCCCCTGCAAGCAGCCAAGGACATCAGCTCTGCGTCCCACCTGGGCACCCTGGGATTTCAGGGCGAGCCACGGTCAGGCGTGTGGCCGTGCAGTGGGACAGGCTCCTGGGACACATCACCGACCGCACAGCCGGCACGGAGGGAGGCAGCCCACCCTGTGGCACGGATCACCGCCTGCTCACCCCTCCGTGTTGGGGTGTATGGATTTGCTGTTGGCGAAGCTTCATTTTTAAAATGCATTAGCAGCTCGAGGTCACTTACAATAGCGGCTTTAATTAAAGTAGAGATCAATTTTTGTCAGCGCGCGGGCAGAGCACAGTCTGTACTTTTCCGTCAGGAGCCACGTCCGCTCGCTCGTACAGAACGCACCGCAGGGAGGGGGGAGCTCTGCAGGAAAAAAAAAAAACCCGAAGCACCAGAGTCAGTTTGCGACGCCGGGGACCAACAGCTGCCGAGAAAAACAGCTGTATCCATGATCGCGACTCCGCGCACCGGCGCACGCAGATAGCCCGCGGTGCAGGCAGGGCAAGGCAAAGGGGCTTGGTACGTAATAGTGCCTCCCGGGATCCTGCCTAAACAAGGAATTTAATTCGCAGACATCTTTGGTAAGCAGCATATTAAATGGGTGGTTGCCGAGGCTGTGCGCGGCGCGGCACCTAATGGCTTTGTTTTGCTCTTGGTCCGGAGAGTCAGGGGTCCCCCGTGGGACAGACTAATTCAAAATGCGTTAGTGTCAATGGCAAGACCTCAGGAATCATTCCTTCCCTAGATCTTAAGAGAAAAAGCAACTTGCACACTATTAATGGACACCAACTCATATTACTGTTCCTTCCCTTTGCACGATACAGCAGCTCACAGAAGTTGTGCAAACCCTGACTCAGACTGGCACAGTGCTCAAAATACTCCCAAACCTAAAGACAGACTTGGTCCACTGAATTTCTTTTTAAAAATCTTTTTAGCAGGATGTAGCAGCAGCGGAAGGGAGGGCGTTTGGCAAGGACTGGTCTCACCGGAGTGCAGGAGCTGGCCAAGGCGCTGCGGGGTGACAGCTGAGTCTTGGCCATCTCCTCCATCAGCACACAGGGCTCTGCACTGCCCGTCCTCACGGGACCGCAGGGACTGCGTAAGAGATGGGAAAGCAGGCGATGCTGAAAAAAAATCTGAGGGTTTTATCTATGAGAAAGCAACCAATAAAGCTGCATGAACCTGTGCAGTCAGACGACAAAAAAGTGCTGCAGCTTACTGGGGAGCAGGGAAAATATTTGCTGCAAGGACAGGGAAGGGGCTCATTCCTGAGTCCATGTTCCTCCTCTGGCTGGAGCACAGCACTGCAGCTTCCGCTGGCTGAGCACGTCCTGCTGTCTTCTGCTCCTGTCCTCAGCTAACCCCGCCGGCAACGCTGGCCGGAGCATCAGGCACCGCTGGGACATGCTCTACCACCATTTGGCTTTCCCAGGCATCCCGCACCAGCCCTGCAGCTGATGCCCGGTCTCATCGTCACCCCGTCCCCAGAAACATGTTTAGGAGGCTTTGCAAGGGAGCACTGAGATCTGCAAGGCAGCACCGAGATCGTATGGCTCTTTCCAATCACTGTGCTTTCTGTCCTAGCCACAGGGGGCAGCTCTCACCCCATAGGAAGGGGCTGCCCTGAACTGGGAGAGGATGGCAGGAGCCACAGCTCTTGCCACACAAGCTGTGAGAAGCCCCAGGGCTGTAAGGGTTAATTGAGAGGGGAGCCACATTTTCAGGGGTGCAAATGGACAGAAGGCACAGCAATGGAAGGCAAGGGCTGGGCAGGTGACTGCTGCTTTTTGGGTTGTCCTCCCTTGCTGTTTCAGACAGGGTGCAAACTGGAACATTAGATGCTCCAGTAGCCTGGCATACAAGAATGCCATGTCTCTTTTTTTCCTTTTTCTTTTAAAATAAGCTAGGCAAGGTTTTTGGTCAGGATGCATGCAACACCTTCCTTTAACTAATACTTTGCTTAACTGCACCTCAAGGTGCAGTGCAGTTCCCACAGTCATCTCTTCCCTCAAACACTTTCCTGCTTCTCAAGTGCTTTAGGCTTGCTCTTAAGGTTTTTACACATCTGCTCTCTCCCAGGGATGCCCAATCTGGTGCTGTGCAGAACAACAAGGGTGCCTGCACCTCCAGCATTTCCATGCTGAAGCCCCCCTGTGACTTCCCTGAGTTAAACACTTATCCTGCAAAGATAAAGTGAGTGTTTACACACACCCCTCCAGCAGATTGCACCTATTTAGGAAGCTGTTTATTCTCAGCACATCTGTTCTGTAGACAGAGGTGGTGGCAGATGAGTTTAGGTCTAGGGTGGCAAGAACACCATGATGTATTCCAAAATACGCAGCTTCGAGGAGAAGGTCTGTGCTAGAAGTGATCAACTTGTTCTGGTGAGTGGTGTGCCCATCACCCCAGCTTTGGGACCTGATGTAATGCCTCTGTGAAAATGGAATGAGCAAAGGAACTGGCAGAGACCAAATTATCCTCATTCCTTGCATAGCTCAATTCCTCACTTTTGATCCTAGACTGGTAGCCTCCAGGGATAAGAAAGCGCATTGTCAGAAGACCATTTCACATCCTGAATTTCTGCATTTCTGAAAGTTCTCCTTAGGGCTCAAGAGGATTCTTTAGGTAACCGGAATCAGAATCCTCAAGGGAACAGATGATTTGCAAAGGCCTGTGGTAGAGGACTTGGGAAGGAATTCTGCTTGGCCAGACTTGAGGGAAGAAAAAAAAATGAAAGAAAAGAATAATGTATTCATATGAGCAATTAATTTATTTTTCTAGAAACGTTCTCCTGCTTAAATTATAACCAAGCCCTGGCACTGCTGAGTGCTATGATTTAATACCCCCATAATTAAAGACTTTGTTGTCATCCTAAGTCCTCACTGTGCAGAGAAAAATCAGCTCAAGAGCAGGAGAAATCTTTTTTAAAAGTCAAAGGCTGATTAGCATGAATACTTGTGAGAATGCTTCCGGCACACAGCCTCAAACCTCCTGTCAGCTATCACCCCATCCCCAGGATGGGATGGGTGCACTCTCCCAAGCCAACCTGCCCCAGTCTGCCCAGCTAGGTTTGGTCAGGCAAGGAATAGCAGGGTCCAAAACACCCACTAAGGCCTTCTCTGTTAAGGGTGAGCCAAACCAAGAAGCAATTCAGGCACTCCATTATGGGTGAGGGATGTTTACCCAGAACACACTAGAGAAGATATTGCTCTGCTCTAGTTACAGTGGGCTCTCTGATGCTCAAATACCAGAGCATGAAGGGAGCTTTAAAAAAAACCACCCTATATGAGGGGCGGCACCATTCACACACCAATCCTTGAAATGTTCCTAAGCCTTTCTTTGGGACTACTGCTTTGACAACAAGTCAAAAATATTTATTGTTTTATCACCCTTAAGATGCCTGAATAGATCCTGCAGCCTCCTTACTGTGCTTCAGCCGTAAGGAAGCAGTCACATAAATCGATTAAAAAGGAACTAATAGGGCCAGTGACTCAATGAAATGACAACTCTAACACAAACTGAGGGCACAACATTTTAACACTGTATTCCACCCAAAGGACTTCTGTCTCTCCTGAACATTCATTTACCTGCAGCAACTTGCACCTTTCTCGTAGTGTTCGCCTACAGAGCTTCGAAGTATCTTTCAGTTTATGTAAAACATCCATGTGAACGAAGGGAATTTACCATGAGACTAAAGCAAGTGTCAGTGGCAGATTGTTTTCAGATGTCAAGACAGACGACTATGAACTTTAAAACCTCCCTCTTCTGCTTTATTGACAGGTAAATTGTTCAAAAATGTTCTCACAATTCAATAATTACAAAGACTTAGACTTACATTAAAAAAGTAAAAACCAGAAAACCCCCAAAGCAGTAGTGTCCAGCTCTAACTGAGCCCCTTTATCAAGAATCTGAGAAAAAGAGCAAGTACTGTCGAACACTTAACGTAACAGGATTAAATGTTGACTAGAACACTCAGTTTAAACTAAAGATAAGTGCACGTCCTATACAGTGTTTCAGAAAAGAACATTAGCCATTGGCATATCATTAGCCCATTTAAACCGAATTTTAAATAAGTGACATCCAACTGTCATAAAATTGGCACAGAAGGCACACTAGTGTGACAATGACAAACTGGATATGCCAGCCACGGAATTAATTACAAGCTTTTAATGAAACATGGTCACAAATCCTTGATTACTAAATGTATAATACATGGAAGCATGAGATTAAATATACACGCAAAACATCACTGCACGTGGGCCATCGCAAAATATACAGGAGTGTGTTGTGCATTTTTCTACATGATCAATACTTGATTAATAATCATGGGGTCTTCATGCAGGTGAGGATACAGTTAATGAGAAAAGCAGCACCCCCAGTTACACATCCTTCACGTTCCACTTTGGTAGCCAATAAAGCAGACTGATGTTTTAGTGCGATATAGTCCCTCAGGTCAGGCAGACTTCGAGGGCAATGCGTCCACGAGAAGGCTTGCTAGCTAAACAGCGTAGTGTGTCCTTACACCAAAAAACCCAGGAGAAACAACTTCTCAGGAGGAGATAGGCAGGAACTAGGAGTAAAATTTTTTTTTTTTCACAGCAGTAATTACCAGTATTTTAAAAGCCCTGACTAGTGACTGATGAGGACTAAAAAGCAGGGAATGGGTAAAGAGATAACTGGCAGTAGTCCTATGTACAAGACTAAAAAGTTGGTAGAAAGATAGAAAGACAGTTATGCAGCTGTATATGTAATGGCTAAATGATTTAAAAGGCCACAAAACTATAACCAGCTTTCATTTGACTTCCTGGTGATGTTGGAAACGACCTACAGCTTCCTAGCATTCTCCTTAAGATTTAGGAAACAAACAGTTATGGGAAAAAGGGAGAAGTGTATTCATCTGAGGATGTAACTAGACCTGCTCACATTTCCTATTTAGAGGTCCAAATTCTGTCTAAAAGGATTTCCTGCTAATCAGACATTACATCATTCTATAGAAAAATAATATTCCTGATATTGTAGCAACATTATCAGTATCTCTCTCTATTTCTCTTTCACCATAAGAATAAGACTATTTACTGGTGGCCTTAAATGCTCCTATGCAATAAAACCATGTCACAGCTGTGCAGAAAGGAACCAACCATAGCTGAGCAGTGAACAATTCTGCATAAAAAGCTTGATCGCTATTAGTAAAGAATTTTCTTCATTTCAATAGTTTGTATCTACAATCTGGATATATAATTATTCTTGTACAACACTAGAGAGTCTGTGTCAGTCTTGGCACTAGCATCTGAGTCAGCTTTGCCCTGCTCTTGAATACCATGGAGTAGCGGATGACCGGAGCTGGAATGGTGAGAGCGGTAGTGTTATGCGTCACAGGTTGACTGGTCCAGTCCATCTAGCGTAAGCTGATTCCTATGAGGAGAGTTGGGACTTGGGGGACCGCTTGGATTTGAGCTGTTAGATGGAGTAGAGTGTTTGGTGGAGTCTGAATCAGGCTGTTAACGAGAAACATTAAAAAAATTATGTTTACTTAAAGTGAATTCTTTACACTCAAGAGCTTTCAAAGGTACTCAAAAATTAGGGTGAGCAACACCTACGAAGCAGTGTGCATTACATTAATTTCATAGTTAAACATTCATGCAAGTACTTCCATTATCATCAACAGGCTGTAGTGTAGTCCCAAAGGTGACCTTCTGACGTAACAGGAATTATGGTAAAGTATGTGGAAATCGCTACATCTCCAGCTCCTCTCTGTTAGCCATTGCAAAACTTTCCTGATGGAATGCATCTGTCTGTTCACTGTTGTTCAGAACTTACCAGCCTGCAATTTCTAGGTAATTTTTATAGCCCCAGAGGAGGTTTATCTACCCATGTAAACATGTAAACAATTACAGCCAAATCATCCTCAGTTTGGTGAGAAGGAAGGAAACAAGCATGTGAACTGTCTACAAAACAGCAACAAGCATGTGAAGTGCCCGACAAAAGAGTGAAGGTTGCCAAGAATCAGGCTGGAGATCTGGAAACAGAACAGACTTACTGGATACATCCTACGTCAATATCTAATAAAGACTATCCACAGTTATTTCCCCAGTGTTAGATTAGTTGTTGGATATTTGCCTTCACAGCCTGGTCTCACTTCAACAGGATGGCTGGCAAGATTCCCACTATTTTGGTGAGTTACAACTCTGAGCACTGCACACATTCACAGCTAATGAAACACTGCACAGGAAAAACTGGTACCATTGCAGCAAGTTATTTTCAAGAAAGGGAAATATATATTTAGCAAATAGATTGAAAGGTAACATCCTTCGAGAACACTGTTCACAAGATTTTGCATGGCTTGAACAATAATAAGATCATCTATAACAAGATTATCCTAACATGATCCAGTTCATGCTGCAATAAAGCCAAAAGCTACGGGGAAAAAAGTATAAAGCCAAAAGGTGTTATTAGAGCCTCTTTCCAGTTTCACACTACAATTTTTGAACATTTAGAAAGTCACAAGATATTGTAAGATACACCAAAAGAGAAAAGATTGTAAAAAGTCCCCTTTAGAATCTATCATTTGTGCCTACAAACTGCAAGTATTTTTACAGCATGGAATATAATGGAATTTGGAAAGGATGTGCAGAATAACTAAGTCAACTAACATAGTCCATCATCATCACCACCTTTGAAAATCAAGCCTGTTTAGAGATCCCCATTTTCCTGTGCTTTTAATGGCTTACTGAAGGTGACAAAGGAAGTCAGAACATGACTGTAATCAGAACTCTGGACTTGGGGTGTACTAAGGCATCCTGCAAAGGTCTGGCTTCAGGAAAACATGCTTAAAAATCCAGAACGTTACATGGGCTTGCAGTTGGGTATCAAAAAGCACTAAAAAAGATCTTGATCTAAGCGTTTGTCTCGCAGGACCACTAACACTTTCTTTCCTAACACTTTAATTGCACAGACAGTCCCTCAGGAAAGCTTGGAAGAAGCTACACACATGATAAATCAAGGAAGCAAAAATCATATATCTTCTCTATTTAGATTCAAGAACACCAGTTTTGTACAGCCTGGACACTTTTGGTTTGGTGACTACTGGCATGTACTCTTACTAAAACCAATTTTATATATTTTAAAATATGATTTCTTCTCAAGTTACATGACAAAATGTCTTCCTTAAGGCAGCACAGAAAATTACTTAACGAGTCATATTACTTTGCTATTCTATGCTAATAGCACAGAGAACAATTTTAGGAGCTTTGAGGACATTTCATCAATTAGTCAAATTTGCCTTGCCTATAAAGCTTAATCCAAGACATAATACTTCTTAAAATATCACCATAAAAAGATCTTTTCACAGCTTTGCTTTTGTGCTGGCATATCTAACTTTCAAACGTATATTAAAGGCTGGAAAAAAAACATTTGTGGAAGGAAAACATCTCCATAAACGTCTCTATGAAATATTTCCTAGGAAATGTAATTTATTCGAAAAAGAAAACAACCTACGTCAACAGGATATCACCAGTCTTCCTTTAACAAAAGCTATTTTACCTCTTTGTCAAACTCCTGGTCAGGGTCGGACATACTTCGGGAAGGCATGGCCACTCCCACATCACTGCCACCTGGAGGGAATAAAGGAAAAAAGGCAGGTTTACACCTCTTGTTGATGCCACAGATTACAGTGCAGAACTGACAAGCTGCCTTCCAGCCTTACTTGATGAGGGCCACGAGATGTAGGTTTTGTTTCTCTGCTGCTGCTGCTGCCGTGAGAGGTTTGCTGCAGACGGACAGGTTTTTTCATCCTGTGCAGGAGGTAGGACACTCTACAGTTGAGATGAAACACCTTGTTAGCCAGCAACAAAGGCTATCCAACGAGAAGTTGTTACTCATGAAAACTTTACTGTGCTTTTGAAGCTATTACAACCCAGTGTTGGTAGAAAAACTGAACTTACTTGACCACATCCACATATTTTCAGTAACAGACACAAACCCTGAGAAAGACAGAGAAAAAACTAAGCCCCATAGCAGCCACTAGAACCTGTCAGCCAGCAAACCCTATATGAAGGGGCAGGGACTGTACCAACAGCTCTGCTTTCCTTCCTCCTCCTGCTGAAAGAACAAATGCCATACCCACATCTGGGCTATCTGAGAAAGACAAGAGAAAGCCTGACTAACAGCTATGAAATGGAGGGTACATACAGAATGTAGAAATGTACCTTCACACTTGCCTTCCCCTTGTGGACTTAACACTAAAATAGCTCACAAAATGATGTATTAGTTAAATACAAAATAAAATTAATGCTAGAAAGCACTGCAACTCACATGCATTTTAGTTACCTCCACAGCATTAGTTTTTTCCCTCTTGTTATTGCTCTAGAATTGGCAAAGTGCCACAAGCATACCATTCCAGTTCCTAACAGTTTGTAGCTACTCCTACCCTTGCTAGGGAAGCAGAGGAGGGACAGGAAGAGGAAGAAAGCAGAGGGGAGCCTTGCAGTGAGGAATGGTCACTCTGGAGAGAGAATTCAGCAGAGATAGGGCTCATGTGATAGACGTGCTCAAAGCCTGTTGGAGGTGATATCAAGAGCAGAATGTCGAGAGGATGAGGGGAAAGGAAATTCATTCTGTTATTTTAAGAAGAGAAACGAGAAAAAGGAAGGAGGAGAGACGGATTATTTACAAAACTACTAACAAGCTCCTGGCAGTGATATCTGTTTCATTCAGTGTCTCATTCATAAGCCAGCTAATAGTATTTCCTTGCACAGGATTTAGAAGCATTACACAGCAGGAAGGTTCACCTTTCTCAAAAGGCTTTAAAGAAGAATTTGGTACAGAGATAATACTTGAAGCCCATACAGCTCATCTTCACAGTTTTTGTGATCAAGAACAAATGCACATATATCTCTCTCCCTTTAAAATGTATTTTACCAGTGGGAGGTCCATGAGAACTTGCATTCCATCTCCTGGTCCCATATGAGCCACGTGGTTGAAATTTGTTGGGTTAGAAATCATCTTTGACCTTAGCTCAGGGTCTCTAAGCATTTCCCTAAAAGAACAGAGTGATTTTTTTTTAATAAGCATTCCCAGTCTCTGCATGTCATCATACACATTAAGTTATGTGCCACAATTAAATTCTTACCGCCTTTGTTGTAATCGCTCTTCCTCAGGAACTTTAAATACAAATCTTCTTTTGCTCCTGGTTCGAAGCATTTGCTTCTTGCTGTTGTCAGATGTTTCTGGTACACTGAGGCCAGCTCCTGCTGTAATACCACAATGCCATTTCACATATACAGGTACACACTGACCCAGATGTATCCAACACAAATTTCATCCGATGCAAAGGTAATAACACGGTTAAATTTACTCAGTTAGCTTCATATCAGTTCCCCATTTCTCCCCTTGCCCTTTGCTCACCTGCAAACTTGTTCTTGAAATATATTAGTCTTGGTGGCTCGCAGTTAAGGAGGTTCAGTGTGCCATCCATGTTTAATGGTCTGATCTGTTTTGAGGAAGGAGATAGCGAATTAACTCAAGCCCAGCATACACCATGAAGAAACATCTCATTTGAAATTAGCCCAATTAAGTTCAATATTCAAGGAAAATTACTTACCCTTCGCAGGCCAATAGTCTGGACCCATTCCATAGTGTTAACATCAAATACATCAACACCATACTCGCTATACACTGTTACATAAGAAGAATTGCAACCTGCACAGATTAAAAACAAACAGAAAACCCTAATGTCATTTCAGTAGTCCAGATCTGACATATATTTGAGCAAATTTCAATACTTACAAGTTTTCCACTATGTGTGAGACACATTTTAAAACACTGTTTCAAAGCCCCAGTTTCAAATAGAATTTTTTGTGATAATAGACTTGCTAATGACAACTACCAGCATCATGGAAAGATTTTCCATGTATTTTTAAAACTTCACGTTGCCATTTCATGAAATTGCAAAATGGCATCTGAAGTTTTCACATGCATACAAATTTGCTAGGTGGTAGGAAGTGAGCAGCTAGCTTTTCTATGGATTACTTCATTTCGGAAGCAGCAAACTAACGATACATCTGCTGTGTGCAGAGGAGATGAGAGGGCCACCATCTGTGAGCTGGGTCGTGAACTCATGATGCAGATCTGTTCTCAATTTCCTTCCTCTTTTGCCAACAATTATCTAGCTTTAGATATTCATGTATGGGTGCTTTCATCAGGTTAACATAAAAATGTCACAGTGCTTAAAGCCCATAACTCATTTTCTTTTCAACTTTTTTTTCTTAAAGCATAAAAGGCATCAGCAGACAACTTTATTTTAGGCCGAAAGAAAAGCGGAGATCTCTAGAGCTTCTGCTCATGTAAAGGCTGTGTTCTGATGTAAAGAGCAGTTACTAGAAACTTATGGGATTTAATAGAGAAGAGATGCTTCAATAAGCAAAATGAAAATAACCCAAAAGGACACTAAACACATCACAAAATCTTCTTAGAAAAACTGAAGTAAGGTGTAGTGCTAGTATTAAATTCATTCACACAAAGCCTTGGACAGCTATCATATATATGTATCACAAAAATAATTTATGGTCAAGTATTTATTACAGGGGGTCACAGTTGGCTTGGATGTTCAAATCAAAGGAGAGAACCAAGCATCAGGCAGAAACACCAGCTGCTTCTGCCTGACCAGCTTGTAGCCAAGGCTGGCACTTGCGAGTCAGAGCTGATGAGCTAGACCAGATCTTGACTGGTTCCCAGTGAGACATGTCAGTGTCTGCACTGGGCTTGCCCAGGCTACAGCCTGGAGACCTGCTGGCTCCAATGCTTTGCACTAGGCTGCACTTGAGCCAAGCAGCCCCACGACACCTGCACTGACTCAGCACAGAATCAAGCTGGTGTAGCAGCAACCCAGACAGGCCACCCGGGATAACAGAGCTGTGCGAATGCAGCCCCTGCCCTCTCCATGTGTGAGGGCACCAAATGCCCCAGAGACAAATTCTCTGCTGTACCCTTAAACCTCTGTACATGGTGCTTTACCACAGTAGAAACCATAACAGGGGGAGAATCAGTTCCACTTCAATGATCTCTCCTATGAAGGCAGATTGAGAGAGTTGGGGTTGTTCAGCCTAGGGAAGAGAAGGCTCCAGGGAGACCTTATAGCACATTTCAGTACCTACAGGGACTACAAGCAAGCTGGAGAGGGACTTTTTACACAGGTATGGAGTGATAGGATGTAGAGTACTGGCTTTAAACTGAGAGTGGGTTTAGATTGGATATTAGGAAGAAATTCTTTCCTGGCAGGCACTCAAACAGGTTGCTCAGAGAAGCTGTGGAAGAAGCTGCTCCATCCCTGGAAGTGCTGAAGGCCAGGCTGGGTGGGGTTTTGAGAAACTTGGTCTAGTAGAAGGTGTCTCTGCCCATGGCTGGAGAGTTGAAACTAGATGATCTTAAAGATTCTTTCCAACCCAAACCATTCTGTAATTTTATGACCTCTTGAAGGGAAAGTTAAAAAAAGCCACCATCACTAGTGACAGGCACCAGGACTGAGGATGGAGGACAAGCCTAATGAAAAGGGAAGTAATCCAGGTTCCTTTGGCAGCGAAAAATGTTGCTCTTTCTACAAAAACAGCCCTAGGCCAGTGCCACTCAGGATTGCACATACAAGAAGGTTATAACAAACACTTCTAATAATAACAGACAAGACCATTAACTAGCAAGTCTAGTTTGCTGAAATGCAAAAAACTGTAAAGCTGATTAAGGAAAAGGAAACATTAGTTTTAGCTAATGGTGTTTTAAAGTAAATTTGCCACTACATTGTTTCCTTGGGCCTTTCCTTCAGACTTCTGTAAAAAACTAGGTCAGTGTAAAGCAAGCAAACAATTTCAGTCCAAGACAATTAAAATTAAACAAACTGCTATTATGGCCTGGCCTGATCAAACCAACATGCACCTAACTCCTTGTTGCACTGTTTAAACAAAAAGCTATTTCTTGCCTTTGATCATTCAAAATTTTTTAATTGCTATTTGAGCTCCAAATAGGAATCCCAGTTTTATCATCACCTGCCTTTGACTACTGAATACTGAAAAATGCTCTGCATGTAACCTCTATCCTACCTAGCTGATAAATCAATGCTCCTGAAACATGCAGAGTAGTTGAAAAATTACCCTCCACCTACACTATTTTTGGAAATTCTCCCCCTAAAAAATAAAGCCAAAAGGAGAAAAAGTACTACCAGTTCTGCCAAAAAATTAGTACTTTTACCTCTTGTTATCTTCATGAACCTTTAGAGTTGCAGTTACATTTCTTCTTCAGCTTTCTATTGTACTTTGAGTACAGGACACAGAAGACATCCTACGGACAACTAGATATTTACACTCTCTAGGGGAACAAAAATCTTTATAGAATTTCACAGACAGGTAGTCTTGCACTGTCCTGCATCCAGGATTACTGTCTGTAGAAATTATTTTGCATTCTGCTATTTATTCTCTGTGTCCTGAACAAGACAGAGCTTTTCTTGCAGCATCCAGGATCTCCACATCCAAAACTACCATCAGGAAGAACTTATGTGTCTGTTAACTCACCGAAATTTAAACTGTAGATATTCAAAGACAAACCGAAGCAAAATTGAATACAATGCTGACTATTTTTAGACAAGTAAAGCAGCAACAGGGATATGGCAACAGAAAAACATATACATACTACAGGCAACAGGAGTTGCAGGCCACATTAGTTCCTGCATGCGTGACCTTCGACCTTGCGAATCGACGTATACTCCCATATGGCTGAAGCAAAGCAGGTATTCCTCATTACTGAGCTCCACAGCACAAAGGGCATCAAAAGACTGCTGTGAGAGGAAGATAAGCGAGGGGTCATTAGGATTTACCAGGTTTATAGATTGTCCATCTCCCTGGATGGTCAACAGAGAGAACCCAGACTGGTAGCCAACACAGAGCTTGTCCTTGAACACTGTCATCCACTGTACAATTCCCGGAGCCTGAATTTCACTGAATTTTTTGTGGAAAGGTTTAGTTCTGTGAATTTCATAGCAAAAAACCTGTCGCTTGACAGCCACAAACAAACAAGTAGAAGAACTCTTCTTTAGTGTTCCAGTTGTAATCAATTGGCAGCCTTTAGTTTCTGCAAGCTTAATGTCAAAGTTCCCTTCTGACCCATCCAGAGAGGCCCAGGGGTAAAGGTGGACGTGATGGTTCCGACCACAGATGAGGATGATAATTTTCTCTTTGGGAGCAAGCTCTATCTGGTACACCTTCTTGCAGTCAGCAGCTCGGACTATCACTGCAAAGGAAACAAGAGATGCCATAAGTTAAACAGGAAAAAGCATCAGGCCTGGAAACACTGCAGTATTACACAGTGATGTCTGAAAACGAATCTAAACACAGACATGTACCAGGTGAGGAAGAGCACTTATTACATGTGTTCAATCTCTGTTATCAATTCAGAGAGCAAACAATGAAGCAATTTATAATTTATTGATAAAAAGTCTCAACAACACTTTGTGGGAAAAGGATGCTTAACATGTGGGATAAATGGAGAAATTTTTTTATATAATTTTTATATAATATCATGTGTCCAGTGTCAGATACCACATTTTCTAAAATGGGTCCCACCTTCAGGAAAACATCGGCATCTTCAGTAAATTTTAGAGGAATTCCAAATTAGCAGAATACAATGAGAAGAAATATAAAGTATTTAATGCTGATAACTGAGGAAATAAAATGCAGGCAGATCTCTCAGCCAGATAAGAAAGCAGTACAGTAAGTGAGTGTAAAACACCTATATGGAAAGGCAAAAAATGCTGTGATGGGGAAAGGATAAGAAGGAATGGGTTTAAGCTGCAGGAAGAGAGGTTTAGGACAGGCACCAGGAAAAGCTACCCCACAGCAAGGACTAGTTAGGCTGCCAATGGCAGCTGGGGAGTTTCACTGTTTGAAGCATTTTTTTAAAGCTGGGTTAGAGTCAGCTAAGGGGGTTAGGTACAATGTGTTCTTCTTTTGGGATCGTGGCTGCACAAGCACTTTCAGGAATGCCATGAGTATTTCATGGAGTACAAATAGATGGGAAATACTAAGGTAGGAAACATAATAATCATAAGCCATATCTATATCAAATTATAACTCATTTTCTGTTAGCTGAATGCATTAAAAGTATTTGTAAATGATAATTAACAAAAAAAAAGGAGAAATATTAACTGGAAATTATATGCCATTTTTTCAGTAATAGTTGAGTAACGTAGCCAAGTTACCGAATTCTGTAAACTTGGTAACAAGACTTTGGCTGTTTAGATCACAAAGCCAAGTGCTGTTGTGGCATCCCTCCACTTGCACAAACAGATGATATGTCTGAAGAAATTCTATGAAATAATCAGCTGTTGGAACTTTGCCAGAGAGAAAAGATTTTTTTCTAGCTCCAGCTCTAGCTTATTTGTCAAGAATTAAGTGGTCTTCTGACCAAAGATCTTTGATATAAACATCTGGCAGTTAATTAACACTGAAAATTACAAATGCCATAAAATGAAAAAGAGATTACCATTCATAAGAATGCTATTAGCACACAGAACTGGCCATAGAAAACTCCTGCTAAATATCATTTACCTTTAAACCAAAATTGACAATTCATTTTCACATTTACACATGACACGGTGATGCAGGTAATTGTTCCTTTATGAAATAACCTTTCAAATTAGACGTACAATTTTCTTTAATGCAGGAAGCTGTACTGGAATCTCTGGAATTATCTGCATCTCAAGTTATCTTTATATCTAACTACTCAGAGAATGGTGACCACTGGAAGCTTACTCAAAGGAATGGCATTCATTACTCCTAAAAAGAATTTCAAATATGTGCTGTCTCCATGTATAAAGCAGTTTCTCCTGGAACTGGGAAATGTCTTATTCTAAACAAGATGAAGCGATAACATTTTGCTTTTTGACTTAAAATTACATCCCTGATGTAATTTAATTTTGGAAGTCAAAGGAATTAAAAACCTGTATTCATTAGTCTACTTTTACATTGAAATAGAAGTTTTAGCATGACTAAAATCCCGCTTTCAAATAGCCACATACTAAGTCACGTTGAAAAAGGAAATCAAGGAAATCACTGATAAGACCAGCCCTCAGGAATTATAGAATCACAGAATCAGCTGGGTTGGAAGGGACCTCCGAGATCATCAAGTCCAACCCTTGATCCAACACCGCCGTGGTTACTGTCTGAAATTCAACAAAGGGAAGTGCAGGGTCCTGCAATCTGGAGAAGAACCCCAGGCACCAGTACAGGCTGGGGGCCAACCTCCTGGAAAACAGCTCTGTGGAGAACAACTGGGGGACACTGCTGGACAACAACCTGTCCACAAGCCAGCAGTGTGCCCTTGTAGCCCAGAAGGCCAAAAAAATCCTGGGATACACTATGAAGAGCATCACCAGCAGGTCAAGGAAGGAATGGACACTGTGAGTCTTCAGAAAGAACTTCAGACTACACTAATCCCATTTTTCCTTAAGCAGAAGGCAAAGTGCACTAAGAACAGGAAGGAAAAAGCAGGTTCAGGATGAAGCATGGAGTTAAGGAAATAGATGATGGAAGGGAGCAAGGAAGCACTTGGCCATCATCGGTGTGAAAGAGAATGTGAGTGGTTGTCACATTTCTGGAAGAAACAGACAATGAGACATGGAGGCTTTGATGGAAAGTCTACAAACTCTGTGTGTGCTGTGCATGCTCTGGGTGCTCAGACATTTTGCTACCTGCTGTGGGAACACAGTTAAGGTGAGAATGTGTCAGAATATGCCCAGTAACTCATCCCTTTAATTTCAGCCAGTCAACTGAATGTAATGATAATGACCAAATTAGTGCTTATATCTCACATTCACTTTTCCTTCTCATCAATTAAGTGAGTGCTTAATACTTACTACACATGAAAGGCTGTTGAGCAACCTATATTACAGCAGTACTAAAAGTTATGGAGCTCATTATTCTGTATGTAATTACTGCATGCATTATGGCCTAACTTACCATCACGGGTCACCTCTATCACATACAGTCCTTCTTCTGAACCAATTGCTATTCTATCTCGATCTAAACCAAAAGAAAAAAAAAGAGCTATTAATTCAGCTACACTTAATCTTGTCTTCAAAACAGACTGTTTGATTTGAACACCTGAAAAAATTTCTGGACAAACAAGATTTTCAGCAGCAAATCGATTTTGTTCAAGTTCACACAGTCTGTCAAAAGCATGCTACATACCATATTGCTAAAACAACCTGCTAAACAATTAAACAGTATTATTTACCCCAAGTAGATGAAGAAATCTGAATCTCAATGCAAGATTAACATTTCCCCCCATTATTAAATTCCTATGAAGGAGTTCAGCTGAGGAATTTATTTCAAAGTGTCAGTGCTCTCATTATGAAGCACAAAAGCTCCATCTAAAAGGTCCAACAACCCTCACACACTTATAAAAGTTAAAACAATCATACCTACAATAGCAGCAGCTAAACTTGCTTTAATAAGAGGCAGTGTACTGTCATAGGCTTCTTGTGGAATATGCACAACCTGGTTCCTTAGTCTGTTTTTGTGAAGGATAGACTGCAACCCTTCTAGGATTCCAACCCATTTCCTCTTTTCATTCTCATTTTCCGTCAGGATCAGTAGAGAACAAGACTTTGAAGGCAAACCTAAGAGAGAAGCTGTAACCTTTTAACAGACAGAGAAAGTGAAATTAGTTAGAGTAATAAAAGCCCTTTTTGTCATGCAGAACTGTGAAAATGAAATACACTTTTTCATAACAATGCAATGATGTACGTGGGGGGGGTTGCACAACACAGCGAATACGGCCACAGTGCTTCAAAGAAACAAACTAAAAACAACCACTGCACAAGACACAGTGGTTTTGTTTAAAAGTACTCAGTCTTGCTTAATCATTCTGGATCCTAAAATAAGGGCAAGGAATGCTGCATTCCTATCCTTCAACAATCAATACATGGCAGTAAAAGGTTCCTTCCTGCTCTGAACTGGAATTTCAGTAGCATACTATAGTTTGTCCTGATCCCTCCTATCCATGACATTTTAATAACTTATTGAAAGTGACACACATGCCTTCTGAGCTACATGCATTTAAACCCAAAGGCATTGCTATGATCGGTTCTAGATCTTGATTTTGCTACTTAATTTTCAAAATATTTGTCCAAGGGGAGGAGCTCATCATATCTGCATTCAAAGCTCTGGTGGAAAGCGATGTTTGAGACCGAAGTCTGCCTTCTCCTACATGCCCTAGGTAAAACATCCTATAGATCTCAAAGCAGAATGCATTCTAAACAAAAAAACTATCCAGGAACTTCTGTTGCCTGAAGTATGCACTTACTAATTCTTAATATTAGTTCTGTGTCCTGCATGAAGAGCTTGAAGGGTTTGTGAGATCATGGGAACTATGCTTTCTGTCACAGAAAAAAGTAACAAAAAGTGCAAAAGGGCAAATCTGAAGGGTGTAACATGGATTAACAGACCTTCAGCCTATATGCTTTCGTAAGAAAATCATCATAAAGGTGGATAATGTGGTTATGCAACACACATATTTCCTGAAAAGAGAGAACTGCACAATAACACTCATGTAAAACATAAAATATATCTGAAAATAAACCTGGGACAATAGGATATCAAAGACAGGACTCCAGAAGTAAGATGAAGGCGAAGGGAGGTAGGAAAAAAACCAAGTAGTTTGCGATTGTTCACAGCTCTTATTACTCTGCATAGAGTTTTTTCATGTCTAAACTGTAACTAGGCATTATTATTTTAAAGACAGATTTAGGCATAATGGATAATATTTTTAAGTTAGAAAACAAAACCAAACCAGACTCCAGCTAAGGCTTTCCCTTTGAAGTACCACCATGTATTACTCCTCTCAGTCTTTTGAAGGTGGCATCTTACATATAGTCAAATGCAGGAAAAAATGTGAGAAGTCATATGCATATACCTTGCATTATTCATCATACAAAAATCCAGCATTTGCTAGGAAACTCAAGATTTCTTAACTCAAACTGCTAAGCTGTGGAAACACTCCAATACAGACTGCAGTATCTAAATGGCAGGACAGCCCAACATCCAGCTTTAAAAACTGGTTGCCAAGTAGAAATGTTGGAGTCTGAGACAAGTCCTTCCTCTTCTTGAATTCATGAGGGGTCAGAGGTGGTCACAGGTCATTTTAGTGTTTGGCAGCATTCTGGTATTGCTTTCTGCTGGTGAAAGATCCAGAAGAAATGAAAATCTGTCTTTGGTGGGCCGCCAATATCATGTGTTATGTTATATGGCACATATGAAAGAAGGACTACATTTTTACACAGATTACATGAAGTAACAGTTTTAACTGTTATGTAGAAGCTACTCTGTGTCTTTATGTTAGCAAGAAGCAAATCTAGAATTAAATGAAATTAAGAAAAGAGACTCTTGCACCAGATATTAATGGTTTCCAGATTTAGAAATTTCTTCTTTTGAAGGGGGACATAAAACTAAGAAAAAGAGGTGGACTTTGGCAGCATCTCCTCTGGTATCTAAATGGATTTACTCACACACCAGGCTTCCAGTTAATTTATCAGATCTCTTTAGCAGCAGATAATCTGATCAAACCATGGAGATATTTTGTAATGTCTCTCTCTACAAGTATTATTACATGCGGATATTTGACAGAAGTTTTATTTTTTTCTTAGATGCTCTTTCACTTAAAAACTGCAGGCAGAAATTAGAGCAGCAAGTCAGGCAGGCTAAATTGTATGGATGCCTTGTTCTTAAACGAATGAACCACCATTCTGCATAGCATATTTTCTCTCCTCAGAAGCTCTTTCCCACAGTATTCCACATTTGCTAATTTAAGAAGAGAGCAGGCAGATGGAAATTAAAAAACAAACAAACAAACAAAAAAACCAACAAAACTCAAAACAGAAACATGTAAGAGGAAAATTAAGGTAAAGGTAGTAGTAAACTAAAGCATAAAATTCCACTGCAGAAAATATTTCTAGAAAAAAGCAGAAAAGCAAAGACACATAGGCAGTCAAGTACAAAGACATTTCCTAAGTAAAACCCTAAAGGACCAAATGATAGGGACTGCATGTGACTGTCAGCTCTTTGCTTTCCATGTTTCACTGACTTGATTCTAAATGACTGAGGATCAGAGATGTTGAAAACAGTGAGTTTCTGTATTCAAATGCAAGGGATTATAGATACTGGCTACTATGTACTCTGCTCTAAATTTTAAAATTCCAGATTAAATGTAATTCACATAAAACCTAGGAAAGAAGTTCCTGTTGTTAAAAACTAAATACAGCATTCAGATAGAACCTAAATCAGCTAATTATTTTCTCTTATTTTATTTTTTCCTACTGTACTTAAATACGTAATTAAAGAAACTGAAATTTCAAATGTATTTCTTAAATACAAGATAATACACAGCAGACTAGAATCAATGAGCACAACCCAGCTTCAGAATATTCTATTACAGCATCAGTTCCTAAAGCAAGAGTCCAAAGCTAAGCAAGAAAAAACAGAATCTGGTAATACCAATGCAAGAAGAGACAAAACATACTGAATTATAATCAAGAAAATAAAAAAAGCCAAACTTTTTATACAAGGAAGCAGTGAAAGAAGGAGAACTTTTTTCTTTACAGTTCAGATATGAGTACCACCATATTGTTCCTCTACACAGCAACCCTTGTAAATTCTTACACTTCTGCATAACTCAATCAACATTATATATGGATAATGTATGCCATTCTCAAAACAAAACACTGGTATTCAACTTGCATTTCATTCATGAGTAAATTGGTTGCCATACCCTGAATATACAAGGGATGTCTTTACGAGTTGCATGTATTACATCCGATGCTAGGACAGAGCTCACACAAAAATCTTCATCTCTAGTAAGAAAGAGAGCAAGAGAATTACATACAAGCACACACTAACATTATTCAGCACCATCTAATCGGTATCACCACTGTTCCAATAGGCTGCCATCTCCTAACACCGCACAGAGGTCACAACTGCCATCACTGCTTTGTTATGCTCTAACCATCCTTGACCCAAACAACTCACAAGCTTCAGTTATGTTTCTACAGCATTTGGTAACTCAGTCCACCTGAAGTTAAGTGGGGTGGCTTTGTGTAGTTTTGGTGTACCAACCACACCTATTCTACAATTAGAAGCAAGAATATTGCTCTTCCAGCCCAGCAGACACATTAGAAATGAATAATTCATACCTCAATGTGTAGCAAGAGAGGGGCCTTTGGAAAAAAAGAAAAATCACATAAAAAGCTCTTGGCAACATAATTATAGTTTGTGGAATTCAAATAAGGGTTTTCAAAACAGCTAGATTTTATTCTCTATTACAGTAAAATAAACAGACATCAGAACAACTTTTGCATTTCAGAGTGCTCCACCCCAGAGGGCTTGTCTACACAAGCCTTTTTAAACTGAATTTGACCAAGTTGATCACCATAATTGCCAATTTTAGTGTAAAGATGACACTAATGTCTGAAACTTGCCCATGATAAAATTTATAGCTGTGGTGGTTAACATCTATTAAAAACATCTAAGAATCCTCAGAAGACAGCCTCAAAGAGGTAGCTACAATAAGCAGATAAAGGATGGGACAGTTGGTATAATATCTGGCTGAGTTGCTTCAAGCAATGTACTGATGTGAATGCTGCTATTTGCAATACTTCCACGTTTCTGCTCCCACTGCCAGCATGTCAGAGAGCTGACACTGACAGTTCTCAGTGACTGTGAGGACAGCACAGCACTACTGGTGCAACCCCACGCTACTACTGTCTGGAAAAAAATATAGATCAAGGTGCCTGTGAATGCAAACTTTATATTCAACAGAGATACAAAGGTGCTGTAACATTAAAAGGTATTACACTTTCTTGATATTTCCATAAATTTTAATAAAAAACCCTCTTGGTTACTCTGATCACTGTAAGTCTCAGATCTTTTGTAGACAGTGTTCAGTGGTTCAAATGATTCCCCATGAAATAATAACTCCTTTGAGATGGCAGGGTCAGAGCCATTTGCAGTGTAAATTAGCTGGTGCTCTTCTGCAGACTACTTCAGTTTTTCTAATATTGCTGAAATTATTTGCTATGGGATGATCTGTGACTCAATGTTGAGGTCAGAGTGCACGGGAAAAGCAATCTACCAAAGTACATTTGCTTCCCACAGACGCATATGGAAGTCTAGGAAGAAGCATGCTAATTCTGTAAATATTGGTGACAGTACTATAAGTGACTACAGAGTCACTTAAGTGACTTCTTGCTGAGCCCAATCTATCAGCCTAAACTTAGCTGCAGTCTATATACAGAACACACATATCTTCTCAGACCAGAGCTGTCATAATGTTATAGCTTCTTGTGTACTATAAATAAATACCACTGTTAAGAAAAAAGTACAGAGGATTTCTGCTCTGTCATAATAATACAAACCTGAGATCCAAGACTTGACTTGCCACAACTCCAGGCTGAGTGGATTTTCCTTCAGGCACATCATATAAGAAGAGTTTACAGTCACAGACAACTGCATAAGCCCTCTGCCACCCCTTCTTAACTCCTGTAGGCTTTGGGACCTGTGTATAAATAACTGATTGCTTATTAAATGTAAGCACACGTAGTAGACACAGAAAGCAAGACATTTAGAAAAGATTATACTAAGATCAATGGAATTACAACACATTCTACTTGCCCTTCCAAATAGTATGAAAAATGTCAAGTAATCAAGCAATCATTTCTCCTCTCTTAAATTCAACCACTCCTTGTTACAGTTTAATAAATATACTCAGGCTTGTATAAAGGTATTAGGCTTGTATACTGCACAGATGCCAAAATGGTAGCACAGTTTACCTTTTATATTGTGTTTACATCAACAATGACAGAAATTCTTTCTTAAACCATTCTTTTTTTTCCCTTGCTGCTTATGAACATTGTAACTACTAATCTACTGACCTTCAGCTCTTGTAGTAAAACCAAGTGTTTCTCCCACATCTAAAGCAATAAAGGTTAAATAAGTTACACGATGGCACACAGAGCCTTAGGGCTTTAGCACTATTTAGGTGATCTGTTTAAACATACTTAGAGGTTCCAAGCTGCATAGCTGTAAGTGAAGTTTAGTATTCTTCTCTTGTCCAAGAACAAAAGACTGTTACCTTGACATAACCTTTATAGGCGGTTCCTATTCCTCTTTGCACATCTACTCCAAGAGGCCTTTTGGCTTGCTCAGGGGGTATAGGGCAGACCTGAGGTGCACTGTCCTTGCAGGAAACATGGCATGCAAATGAACACACTAAGTACAAAAGAGAAAATTCACAGTGAAATGCATGTATGAGTCAACAGGTGATTAATGTAGTCTACACTCAGCAAATTAATTAATCACACTGAAACTGGTAAACAGCTCACTTGCAATAGCTCACTATGCTGAAGGAGTGAACACACTTAGATATTGAGTGAGACTCTCCAAAGCTCTTTTATTTCCTCTTTTTAGCCTATTACATCCACAAAGGGCAGGAACTGAGTTCACATTTCAAGGAAATGGAGTTTGGCAGCCTCACTGACGTTAAGCACCAACCAGTGACAGAAGAGAAACAGTATTAGTAAAGGAGGAATAAAAATTACAGGATAGTGATAATAGCTGTTTAATTTGATCCAAGTATGCAAGGACACTGCAAAGACAAAGTAAAACTAAATCAACTAAAAAGACAGAAAGGGTTAAACTAATAAATACAAGATACAGACTTGAAAGCATAAATGAAATAGAAACAACGGACAAGGACTGAAATACTGCATGAAAATGGCATATATATATATATTGCCCAGAGATCAAACAAGTTCAAATAAGCAGCAAACATCTATACTAGTCATTGCATGCTTTCTTACCATTTGCACCATTTTGTACCCCTTTATGCTGCACCAGTAAGGGACAAAGGTCTCTATTGTCTCTTGCCTATAGAGCACTTCATACAGAAGCAGTACACACAAAAAACTCATATGCCATTTTACATGAGACAGACTACAGGAACTGCAGAATGAGTTAATGTGTTATACTGAGGCATTCAACCCACAGCTTATTGGTCAGATCTTTCCACAGAGATTCTGCTTAATTTGTCCCAGCTACCCTGTTTCTACCAGTAGGCTTGGGAAGGCAGCAGGAGAAGGGCACAACACTCTGATCTATCCTGTGTATTTTTCTAACCATATTCTCAGAAGTGGGAATCTGGCAGCTATCCTAGGTACATTTAGTCCTGTAATTATGAAGTGTCAAAGGATTCCAAAAAACCTGGAAACAGCCTGCTTCTGCTAAAGCCATAGACTGGGCAACAAACCTCCTCCTCATGATGCCTGAGGGAAGAGACAGCAGAGAAGGCAGCCCCGAGCAGGCTGCCTGGCTTGTTCTTTGAGCTACTGTCTGCTCCCAAGAAGGCAGGGGTTACCAAAAAGTCATACATGCAAAGTACTGTAGGTGCTCCCCAAGACCAGGTAATAAACTCAGCTCTTCGAGGAGGTATCGTAACTATTTAGGACTGTGCATATCAAGGCACACCAGTTGTGGAATAGGGAAAATCCACAGGATTTTCACAGTCTGTTTCACAGGCCTTTGGAAGCGTAGCTGTATTTTACCATAGTCTCCAGCATTAAAAAGAGGAGGAACTGGGAAAAGCAAGTGATTGAGAGTGGAACATGGCAAAGTTTTGTTCTACTGGAATCATCTCTATTCTTATGTGAATGTGATTCTAGTTTTTTCTGTAGCTATTAATATCTGCTGTGGAATAGGCAAACTGGAAAACTAATGATGCAGAGCTTAATCAAAACACATGAGACAGAAGAGTGAAGCTGATAGCTACACTAAGGGAAAAAGACAGTTTCAAGCTTGTAGAAAGAGACCCAAAACAAAAGTTCAGAACTGTCAGCAACAGGAGACAAAAGGCAGCCCCAGGGCAAGTGCTGGCAGAGTGACAGGTCCTCTTGGGGAAGAACTGCCACCAGAAGATCTGCCAGGAAAAAAAGCCCTGAAGGGCAGATGAGGCAATCTAAATGTGATACTGAGGGTGTCAGTGGAGAGGGTGTCACTAGCAAGAACTAAGCTGGGCACAGAAATAAGGTTATTTATACTGTAGTGCCTTCATCGGATTTGTGACCTATTTAACTGAGTTCATGTGTCCAATCAAGATACAGTAAATATTTTCAAATAAAAATACCTCCCTATACTTGAACACAGAATTCAGTAGTGACACATGCATCAGATAAAGCATTTTAAATAAAACTAATGGACAGCAAGACAAGCTACAGATGAAATAATCTAGCAAATGGTCCTCTCAACATTCAGGGTTTATGATTAGGATAACATAAAATAGACATAATCAGATCATTCCCATAGTCTTCTCTACTACAGCAACAGAAACCAGTCCTGCCCTCCCCGCCCCCTCCCTCGCACTGTAACAGCACTAATGGTAGCAGAATTAATTAGCAATATGAAATCATACATCATCATCATACTTCTAAAGGGATGCAAAAGAAAGGAGAACCATTCAGTGGCAGCCACCCCTTTCATTCATTCCCTCCCCAAAGAAATGGGAAATGGTTGCCTTCAAATACATTAGTGTTTTGGGATGCTTTTCAAGGGACTTGCTGAAAATATAAAAAGTTTCACTGACTCACCGTCACAGGCATAACCTTGTCGAACTAATCCCACCATAAGAGAGGTGCAATGACTACACTGAGTAGGACTTGTGAATGACTTGATATTGAGCTGGTGAGCTTTAGGCTGAAAGATACATTCAGGATAAAAAATAACTTCATTTTCTGGACTTAGGTAATGCAAGCACCTCCCTTCACCACCCTGTATCAGTGCGCACATTATGAAACCTGGGCTTCTTTTATGTAAATGCAGCTTGTAAAAGGTGCTGCAAGACAACAGTATCAGTTTTATTTCCAACTGCAAAAGATACTCAAACTAAAACCTACAGCTATTTTTTATCCTCCCCTACAACAAAACAAAACCCATCCATACACATTTGGAAACATTTGATTAAAAACACAGACCTAACAAACACACATATGACAAACCCACACAGGACAAGAACAAACACAGAGGGCTAATTTATAGATTATACTTTTTTCCTTTGTTCTTTAGAATAAGGTCAGCACAGTCCCCCTACCTTTGGTACAGCTAGAGAAATGGACTGAATGGTGGGGGAAGGAGCAGCAGGCATCCTCTGAAGCCGAATTGGTTCCTGAATCACAAGAAACTGTAATTGAGCAAAATAAGGCTTCAAGAATTTGTGTCAAGATTGGGGTAGCAAAGCTTATTGTCTTCTGATTTTTTTTATTTTTTTGAATATGATCAAAAATTTAATTGTCGTAAACATCACCATTCTGATTTAATAGAAACAGATTGTGTTTTAAAGCACTCACAGGAAAGCCTGCACACTAACAAATAAGCAGCAATACAGAAAACATGAAAATGAGGTACATCAACATACAGAAAGGCAGCGAAAAGGCTTCATTTGCAACTGTCTTCAAAGCAGGTGAAATTAACACTGAGACATTGCAAATAAGCAGCATTCAATCCTGTTTCTTCACGATGAATGCTGCAATATGTATTTTTGTGAACAAGACAGAGAGACTTTCTAGTGAATTACTCTTCAGGGCAAAATAACAGCTTTCTTACTTCTTGTTGTTGCTCTGCAGTTACAACTGAAGTAGATGGTGAAACTTCTGACTTGGGACCCTGCATTTCCTGCTCACTAATAGAGCTGGTCTGCAAAAGCAACAGCAAACATGTTAGATTAGATACCACGTATCTGAATGAAGCATTCTCACAACAACAGAATGGAAACAAAACCCAACGTTGGTTTCTAGATGAAATACACAAACATCTAACAACCTTCCACTCTGAAAAAAGATCTTTTCTCAAAACAAACCCTGCCACCTGATGGAAAAGCTGGGCGTACTGAAGTGCAAAACCTCATAGCAGGCAGCTACAATGCTGCAAGTCATCTTCTCACAGCAAGGCTGTGTCTAATCTCTTGCATGCAGGTATGGAATAACGTTTGAGAAGCCTGGCAATCATCCCTAAAATAGCTGATTTCTCATGGTAGCTTACTACACTAGGATTTTTCTAGCACACAGCAGCCAGAAAGTCTGCCACAAGAAAAATTCTTAAAGTAGTAACACTCAATCTTTAAAAAAGTTGTTTAAAAATGTCTACTTAATCACAGTGTCTTATATTTCACTAAAATTTAAGACTAGCATCCATTACAAGCCATCTATTAATTTCACACTTAAATTAGCAACTACTAATTGCCAGCACAAGGGGGAAGTATGCTACAATTCCAGAGCTAAAGCAGCTGGGTGTGGAAGTAGGACTCTGCGTTACTGTACTCTGAGGAAATCATAAAAACCATGATTAACAAACATCAGATTAGACTTCACATCAGTGATGTAATTAGCACTAAAGGCAACAAGTAATGAATCACTCACTTCCCAGCCAGTTTAGACAGGAAGAAGCTTCGCTCAAGTTCAGTTAGCTCACTAAATATGTTCAGATACTTGTTATTTTTGTGTTGTTATGAACTGATCAGTAGGGTTGGGCCATTTAAGATCAAATTGTACCATTATGTAATATGAACAATTTCAAAATGCTAAGTGTGATTCAGCTTTAGCCATATAGATAGTCAAACTATAAAACAAGTAAGCCTCTAAAGAGGTTTAGTGGATTAAGTTACAGAGAAATTAAGGAAGCACAGTATCTAATTTTAGAGGGCCATTTTTACTATGACAGGTCACAACAAAATAAGGACACAAAACTACTATCAAAAACTTACTTCTTCCCAAAAGGCTAGCAGAGAAGATGTAGACGAAGAAGAAACAGAATCCTTTGTTGTAACAGATATGAGGGATAAAAACGATCGCTTATCACCCATAGGAAAACTTCAGATAGAATATTAGTTGGCTAACTAAATAAAATGTTTTATACGGCCAAATGATGTTTATTCAAACTAAATTAACCCCAGTGCAGATGATACAAACTATCTTTATAAGTACATGTGAAAAAAAATTGCCAATGTAAGTCATTAAGCACAGTATCAGCAATTTTAATGTAATTAATCAGAAAATGCCACCTGTATTTTCACAGAGACTATGTACTTATTTCAGGATCTGTAGAATGGAATCTTGTTTAGTTATGGGCTTGATATTCTACATGTTACTTTTTTAAGTATATTGGTACTTTTTAAAGCAATGTTTCCAAAAATCAAGGTCAGTAGATAAAAGTTATTATTGAGATAGTAGCATATATCATGTTTCTCTCTCTTCCCTCCACCTCATCCATATAGCACATCTAAGAAAGTCAGCATGGACATTCTGTGGCTGGGAACAGCATATACACAAATTGTATGCAAATATCACAGCATGCCCATAGGTTTTAACCTGAGCCCCCTTAACTCCGCTTCATAAACAGATTATTCTCTCCAGTTCGAGCTCTTGGTTTTATCCTTAACTGTCTATGCTTTGCAAAACAACATTTAAAAAAAAAATCCCAGAAAAATCTCCACGGATCAAGAGTTCATGAAGTAAGGAAATGTGATTCAATGTTGCATTTAACAGCTGCTTCCTCGGGGAATGCACAAATCATTTAAAGTGAAACGCCTACTTGGAGCTGTGATTTGTATGATTAGTTTTCTAAGGATCACAGGGTGTGTCACGATAAACTTATTATACAAACATCTGTGGGTCCTCTGATTCTCTTCCCAGCTCCTTCTACTCTAACCACTCCATTAAGATCTGGAGCCAACAATTTTACATATCTGTTTAAACACTCCTTGAACTGTGTGAACACTTTTCCTTGTAATAATCAGCATCTTCCAACTGCAAAGCATTTAATCCCTTATTTGTAACAGGGTGTGCCAGCATTTCCAAAAGACCCTGAATATATTTCATTTAGCCAAATGTTTGATATTAACCTAAACAAAGCTAGAATAGAAAATAATTAATGTGAACTTCTGAGAATATGTCCCAAAGATGCCAGCTTCTCTACAAAATGCCAAGCAATCTGACATCTACTGGGCATCCAATTCTGTGCCACGCTAATTTGGCTAATATGCCAGATCCAAATGTGCCATATAGTGCCTAAGAGTTACTTTAACATAATAAAAATATAATTTGGTTATCGCATTTTTGTAGTTATTTTATGTAATAACTCACTCTGAAAGTCAAATCACGTGTAAGAGGAGAGGTGTTGAAATAGTCAAAAATGGAATCTTGAAAATCTGGAAGTTTGAGACCTAAAACCAAAAGGAGAACAGGTTTAGCTAAAAGGCAACGTCACAGGTGGTGTTAGAACTTTGTTAAAACACAGTAACTCTAATTACCTGAATCTGTTCTGTATTTTTCTTCCAGTTTTTTCTTCAAACCTTCCATCTCTTCCAACAGTTCTCTATTTTTTGCTTCTGATTCCTTTAATTTACTAAAGCAACACAATATGATCAAAATGCAATCTGAAATGTCTCAAAGGCAGGAATGGCAGTGCACAAAAGTTTCAGAAAATGCCTTTTTTTTGAGGAGCTTGGGGTTTTTTTAAGAGATTATTTTAAGGCTGATTAATTTTACTTTTCCCATGAATAGACACCTCAATACTTGACTAGATATTTAAAACTGTAGATATTTAAAACTTGAGATTTCTGCTACCCTTGCAGATACGTGGTATTATTCTAATAGCAATTTGTTTTTTAATTCCCAAGAACATGCCTAACTCTCCAGTTAATCTACTAAATGGTAGTGAATTTGCTTTGAATTTGCTCTTATGCTTTTTTTCCTCAGATGCCCAAGATTTATATCTTAGTATAGCAGTGAAATCTTGAAGAAATTTTTACAGTTCTCATTTGACTATGGAAGAAACGTGTAGTCAGTAGAATGGGATCTTTCTGGCAAAGTCCAGTATCCCAGGCACAAGGGGCCATTTTAAGAAAGTTGCTACTATTCTAATCAGCAGTTCAGATCAGTATATTAAAACCTAAACAGAACAAAAGGTCTGATTACCTTTCAAAAGATATGTTTGCATCTTTAACTTTTCGTAGCTCTTCTTGAACCAGTTGTTTGGCACGAATTTCTGCATCAAGAGCAGACTGTAATTCCAGCCTGGCTGACATATCCAACTTCTGACTGCGTCGCACTTTCCAAAGTGGATCCTGTAGCATAAGTTACTGAATATTAGTATCAACTGCCTAAGGATAATTCAGTTCTTGTCCAAAGACATAAATTAGCTTTCACACTGGTTCAGAGAATGCTCTTTTAATTAGTAATGGACAGGATACCTGTTGCATGAAAATCAGTCAGTAGTTGGACCTCATTACACAAAAAATGAAGTAATGAGCTATTTTAATACTGGTTATACCATTAACACAATATGCTTGAAACCAAAATGTTAGATCACTGAGCATGGAAGTCAAACCAAGAGAACCCATTGAAAATGGCTAGTTTTCACTGTCCAATCTAGAGGAGAGTGTAAAACTTGCACAGTGACATAATGGACTTTCAAACATGAGATAAATGTCAATATTTAATGTAAAACATACTAACATAAAATACAGCAAGAGTAGCAAAATTATGAGAAAAAAAAAGAAAGAAAGAATCCGGGTCTTGAGATACCCAAGATACCTAGAACATTTGCCTAAGGAATTCTTATGCTTGCTAAGTAGCATATGCTACACTTCTGCATGCACCATGCAATTCTACCCTACTACTCCCAAAAGCTAAAATTCTGATCTTTTCCAGGCATTTTTCAGTATGGACTACATTTCTGATATTCCCTAATGAATGCCTCTCTAGTCACACACGAACTTGAAAATAACAGTCATGAAAAATGAGAGGCATTTTTTATGTTGAGAAGTAATTGCCTTAGATTAGGTCCTGCAGAAGTTACAAAACCAGTTGTAATAAGAAGAACAGACAGCATTCTTTATTCTGGCAGTAGCTAAGATGAAAATGTCAACTGCATTTGATCCGATCTTTCTTCCTATTAAACCTCTCAGTATTATAATCACCTCTTGACGATGTAAGCAAATGTTAGCTCACAGAAGTAATAACTTTCTCTTATTCTCCCATATTCATAGGTTTGGAAGGGGTGAGTAACTTCTTAAATGTATAAACCAGCAGCAGATGGACTCTGCATGGCAGACTGTGCTGACTGGCATTGCTAGGGATGTGGGCTTCCATGCCAAGCTGCAAATGGTTCTCCCTCTCCTTCTGTGGGTGTTTTTCTCTTTGAAACCCTACTCCTTTATGAGAGCTCTTACAATTTGCAGATTTTTTTGGGAATTCATGTTACTGCTATATGGGAAAACTACAGAATAAGGTTTCATTGTTCTGCATATAAATGAAGCTACATGCTTTCAGCATGTCCCTAGTTTGTGCCAGTATCAACCAGTTAATACTTTTTCACTGAAGAAAACATACTTCGTTATCTCACTGTAACAGCAGTTAAAATTATTCAGTTGCATCTAACATGGTGAGGTACATTTCTGTACTCCCCTTTAATGGTTTAAGTTATTGTTTCTTCTCTCCTCTGTACTGTTTAAAGCAGTTTGTGATGGCAGATATTAGTATGAAACAACTAACCCCTGTAATTATCAAATTCTGATCAGATTAGCTACTTGGATTTTACAAGCAATAACTAAAAACCAGAAAGCAGAGCAAGGGATTTATTAGAAAAGAATTCTGATTATGTACAGGTAGCCAAAACTAAAAATGTAGCTTCTCAGACATCCCCAGAACAGCCTGAATGCTTGCTATTTTCTTACCAGTGTTCGTGACCCCAGACTGGAACTTCTCAATGATTCTAGTTCTTCTGTCATCTTGGAAGCTAATGCCTGGAGATAGCCACGAGCATCCTTCTCATCACTTACCCTGTTGTGCAATTACAAAAACCTGTAACTTAGCAGTTTCATGGCTCATAGCACCAAATAGTGTATCACCAAATTATCAGAGTGTCTGCACTGGATTTAGGGACATAACAGAAGTGGACAGAGCAGGAAAAACTCTCCCAGCAACAGAAAACTGAATATATCTTAGATTGCCTACTTTAGATTTTTCTTTTATCTGATTTTCTTGATTGTAGCAGTTGCTAGGGAAACTGAAGTTTCCCTTTCGCCATCAGCAAGAGTTCTGCAGAGATTCACTGTTATAGTTTGGAACATGATCTGCATGTTACTGCTTAGTTTTTATAAGGGCTACCTTCCAGTCCTTTTTGTTTTGGATGCTGAAATACTTGCACACATATTGCTAAAACAGTGAATTAGAGAGGGAAGAACAGACCTAGGAATTAATTCCAAGTGTACAGCTAGTGAGGTTTTATATTTTAACGTGGACGTTTAAAATCATGACCATCTTCCTGACTTAATTTATCAAAATATTCCAGATTGGACGATTTAATAATCGCTTTAGAGTTGACACCAAAACTTTCTCCTTTGTACTTGTTGCAGTGGCATCTGACAATTTCAACAAAATCAACACTCAGAAGTACCATGCTTTTATTCATCTCAGACACAGAGAGAGGGCCTAGTTATACATTTAAAAAAAAAAAAGCCAATCAATATTTCAGAGTTGAAAGTGGCCATATCTGGATCTCTAAACAGCACATACCATTGAATAATTTCTGCAATCTGAGCTTCCCAGTGAGCAACAGACTCCTTCTTTGCTGCTAGATCTTGAAGTTCATCTTCTAGCTGTCTGTTCTGTGCTGTTAGTTTGTCCACAAAGGAGCAGAGCTGAAACAAAAGATTAGTTTCACCTGTGACTTATGCCAGTTTCACTGACATATATATAAAAGTTGTCACTTTTTATGTATGTGTATGTTTAAACACCTATAGAATCTGAACAAACAAGACCACCCTGGGCTATCTGGGAGCTCTAACACAGAGCAAAGGACTGGAAGGGGTTCTTTACTGTGGATCTGCCAGTTCACACAAAATAATCTAGAACAAAGGAAAAGAAAATGCAAGTGTAGAGGTCAGAGAGGAATAAGGTTTAACTGTAAGCCATCAGGAAGGCAGGCAGTCTATCAATGCTTCCCTCTCTGAGCAGCCTTCAGGAAGAAATCAGTGGATGATGTCCTCTGAATTGTGGGAATCAGTCCCCCAAAGAGCAGTACCAGGATGCTGAAGTCAGTATGTAGCGAAATCTGACATTTATATGGTGAAAATGACATTTGTTTTATTCAGATAGTGCCTGAACATTCACAGATCCTGTTTTGATCAATGAGTAGACTACTTCAACACCAGACTAATGACGTAAGAATTATATTTTGCTTAAAAATATTTCCTAAAGTAATTACCCTCTCATTTTCTGTTGTTAGCTTTTTGTTATCTTCCAAGAGCATAGATCTTTCACGCTCATATTTCTCTTTCATTGTTCCTACTGCTTCCTCCATTTCACTGTGCCTAAGGAGAAGGACAAGAAATAGGAACACTTTAACATTGCTAAACCTGTGGGATTTTCAAAAGGGAATAAATAGAGTTAAGGTGAAATAGCAGCCAGCACAGGTACCTTTGCAATGCAATACATACAGGCAACAAACAGAAATCCATAGTTTAGAAATTATGCCCAAAATCTTACCTCTCTCGCTTTGTTTTCTCTAGTTTATCCTTCAATATCATGATCTCTTTCTGCAGTGCAAGCTGATGGCTCTCTGAATCATGTACTTCCTTTTTCACATTTTTTACTTCTAAAACATGTGATGCTTCTCGTCGGACCAACTCTTCTTCATAAAATAAGATTTTCTTTTCCAGCTCAGACTTAATTTTGGAAAGTTCCTGCTGATGTTCTAGTGTGGCACCAGCTGCCCGGCCTCCCTGCTTCAGCTGCAGAAGAAGAGGAGAAACCATCAGGAAGAGGCCATGATCTTTATATTTTGGGAATATTCTTTAAAGTCAGAATTGTCCAATTGTGGCAATTTGGAAAAATTTTTATTTGGGCACCAAGTGATTTAAAAGAGACCTGTCTCCAAGGATTAAGCCCCAAGTAACTGCTCTGCTTACATGACCCTAATAAGGAGCTGAAATGAGTTGCAGAGATAACAGATTTGGACCACATTAGTTTAGTATCTGCTTAAAGTTTATATAAACTGGGTATTTTCAAGACATTAGTGTCCAATAAGTAAAGTGTTCCAAGCAAAAAAGGCAAATAAATCTGGACAGGTTAGGTCAGGTTTCTAGTAATGCTGTAGTTTTCAAGTCTCCCACTGGTATCAACAGTTGAGTAAGCAAAACTATTGCAGCCCCTGGGCCACGAGTAAATATTTGTCAAAAAACATGTAACCTTTAGAGCTTCCAGTTCATTTTCCAGTTGTTTGGAGAAAACCTCACTGTGCTCACGAAGCTTGCGTTCTTTTGATGCTTCTGCTACAACTTCTTCGAGTTGGGCTTCCAGCTGTAACAAGTAATTTTAGGTCACTTCAACCCATGACAGCATTATCTGTATCATTCATTTCCTTTCCTCCATATGGACTAGCAGCAAGTTATATTTATTTCTATTTTAAGTTATACCACTATAACAATCATCTCAGAATGTCATGATAATTGTTTTGCCTTCAGTGATTCAGGCATCCATCTGTCTCATGCAGCAAAACTATTATTTTATGACTCTTTGTACTGATATGAACTACATCAAACCCATTCAAGGATAACTGCACAGCTCCCATTAAAGCAAAGAGAAGGAAATGGCACTAGGACGTCACTGCAGTTGTGAAAGAAGACAGTCTCCCATGTTTACAGGTCAGCTCCATGCCTCAGTATCTAGTAAGGCAGCTTAAAAATCTCAATCTTTGACCCAAATCACTGCAAAATACTTCAAATATGAACACTGAACATTTTTGCCTTGCAATTATGGAACAAATAAGCTTGATCATCCATTTATTGACTTCAGAAAGCTTATCAGAAAGACAATTTGGATTTAGTGGCAACTAAGGCAACTTGCAATTCAAGCAATAGTGACACAGTTTCAAAACCTGACAGGAAGAGTAAAATTTGTTTTTCTGTGTTCAAATTAAACTCACAAAGTTGTTTTTAAAAGGCTTGTACTTAGAACTGTGGGACAAGATAATGAACTTCTAGACTATGTTTTGAATAGAAGATTGATAGAACTGTTACGAAAGGGAGTACAGAGGAATTTTTAAGAACAAAGACAGGAGATTTTAAAGCTCTGCATGGAAGCATTTAACTGAATAAAGAACAACACTTGAATGCCCGCTGCACTCTGCTCTAGAGACGAGATGCCAGAGCTCTTTGCCAGTTCCCAGTTATCTACCACTTCTTGTTCATGGATAAAAGCCTGAGAAACTTCATCTTTTACTACACTTTCATAGACTGCCCTTCAATTCATTTTCCAGTAGTTTATAAAGCTCTTGAATTTCTCTTCTACACTTCACCCAGAGAATACCTAAAACATGATGACTTTTCAGTGATGAAAACACTTTGGATTAACCACAGTAGCTTTTTCTTATGCCCTCTTCTGGTTATCCACTTCATCTTATGTAAAACTATAAATTGCCTTGAATACTAATTGGAAATTAACTTGTTTAAAGATATTACAGATATTCTTACAATGACTAGAGAGGAAGGAAAACCACATATTTAATCTGTATCACTATTCCTCCCTTTAGCTGAAGAGAAACATTCAGTTAAGAAAAACAGTGAAGTTAGAATACTCCAACCTCAAAGCACATGAAGAACTCACTGAGCTTTCTAGGTTTCAAGCTGACTGTGAGTCAGAGTCTACAAGAATCAAAACACAAGAACTAATAACCTGGGTATGTAGTAAAAACAGCTTCCTCCAGATTCAAATCTGAGTACAAACAAAAAACCCCAAGAAAACCCAGAAGACACTCCCAGTTTTTCAATACAATCAGATATGAGATACTGATAAGCAGCAGCTGAACAAGTTACTGCTGGTTGTTTTATCAAGCTACCTCTTTCCTTATCTTCTCGGATTTACGGATGTCCTGTCGCAGAGCATCAATCTTCTGCATGCTCACTTCCAACTCCTCTTCTTTGTCGCGAAGTTGCCGGGACAGCTTCTGCTTTTGAGACCGCAGGTCTCCCATCCTCTCACTGAGCTCGGAGAACTCCTGCACAGCCAACTTTCTTTGCTGGTGGGCATCCCTCAATTCTTTGGACTGCGTCTTTAATCTCTCTGAGGCTTCTACAAGTTGCTGGTTTAAATAAAAAATATAATAAAAAGAGTAATTTGAACTCCATATATTCTTTCCAAGAAGAAAGACACTGGACCTACGTAAGCATGACTTGAAAGCTCAACCACCTCACATAACTTCTAAAGATTATTTCTAATTCTTAATTTTTCACAATTGTTTGAGGTTTTTTCCTGGCTAAGCAGCTCCAGTAAGGTACCAAGACAGTCATTTCTCTGCTTCTAGTGTGGCAGCTCAAAGACTACCTTTGGTGTAGCCTTTCCTGTTACTCATACACTCTGGTTAACACACAGAAGAGAGACTGTTAAATTCTAAGGTACAAACAGCCCAGAGATTTTGGCCCACAGATTACTTTTGGATTCACGTGAATGCCCATGAACAATATGGCTAGGAGGCTTTTCCAAAACTAGTTATTCCAATACAGATAGCTTTTTTTTTTAATATCATTAAAAGTGGTATGTAGCATATGCAACTCCCTATTTACTTTACTGCAAAATATTTTGCTGATTTAAACTAAAAACTGATAAATTTTAGGAAGCAAACAAAGGTATAATTTACAGAGCAGCAAATAAAATCAGCAATTACGTAAAAGTCATCATCAGTCTTAAGCAGTAATTAACCTTTTGGTATAACAAAGAGCAAGTGCTCCAGGAAAGAGCTGGAGCAGTGACTTAGCTCTATTAACTCTTTCATATATATATAAAAATACACACACATACACATATATATATAGATCTGAGTTTAACTCCTGTGTATATTATCATAGAATCACAGTATAATTTAGGCTGGAGAAGACCTTTAAGATCATTGAGTCCAAATGTTAACCCAGCACTGCCCAGCCCACCACTAAACCATGTCCCTAAGTGCCACCTCTCCACGTCTTTCAAATACCTCCAGGGATAGTAACTCCACCACTTCCCTGGGCAGCCTGTTCCAATGCTTGTCAATCCTTTCAGTGAAGAAATTTTTCCTAATATCCAATCTAAATCTTCTCTGGTTCAACTTGATTTCATTTCCTCTCATCCTGTCATTTGTTACTTGGGAGAAGAGACCTACCCTCACTTTACTTCAACCTCCTTTCAGGTAGTTGAGCAATAAGGTGTTCCCTGAGCCTCCTTCTCTCCAGACTAAACAATCCCAGTTCCCTCAGCCACTCAAGGCCTCATAGGACTTGTGCTCCAGACCGTTCAGCTTCCTTGTTGCCCTTCCTCGGACTCATTCCAGCACCTCAATGTCTTTCTTACAGTGAGGGGCCCAGAACTGGACACTACTTAAGGTGTGGCCACACCAATGTCAAGTACAGCACAACAATCACTGCCCTGGTCCTGCTGGCCACACTATTGCTGATACAGGCCAGGATGCCATTGGCCTTCTTGGCCATGTGGGCACACTGCTGGCTCATGTTCAGCTACTGTTGACAGGACCTCCAGGGCCTTTTCTGCAGGGCAGATTTTCAGATGCTCTGCCCCAAACCTGGAGCATTGCAAGGGGTTGTCACGACTGAAGTGCAGGACCCAGGTCTTCACCTCGTTGAATCTGTTACAAGTTTGCTATTTATCCCATCCCCTCTTTGGGGAGAGAAGCCCTAATTCCTATGTGACCATTCTCAGGCACTTCTCTGGTTTTACCACATCAATAGCCCTTATGTCTTTGCTGCTGCATGGATCGCCATCCCCTATTTCCACTGAGATGACAGACTGCAGGGCCTTGCTAGCACATGATCCCCCAAACACTGGTATGCCACCCACCCCAGCTTATCTCTATTGAGCCTGGTTTTATCCCTTTTCCCCCTTCAAATCTAGTTTAAAATTCTTTCAATGAGCCCTGCTAACTTCTGTGCAAAGATCCTTTCCCCCCTTAACACAGGTGTACCCCATCTGTCACCATCAGGCCTGGTGTCATGTAAACCAACCCATGGTCAAAACCCCCAGAATTCTGCCAGTGGTACCAGCCAGTTATTGATCTGCTGGTTCTTCCTCTTTCCTCCCTCATCATTCTCTGAAATTGGAAGAATGGAGGAGAACAATATTTATGTTCCTGATCCCTCAACAAGTCATCCCAGGGCTCTGAAGTCTCTCTTGATTGCCCTCAGATTTCTATTGAAACAGTTAAGAATAATTAAACAGCTTAATTAAAACCATTCTTTAGGTATTCATTCTACCTAGCAGAACGCATCTGAAATAAAAAGCCCAGCAACTTCCAAAAGAGAAAGAGTGATACTTCGAGAAGCTACTGTATGCAGAACAGGTTCCCTAACATCTCAGTATAGTTCTAAAAAAAAGCATTTAAAACATTAAAATTGCAATCACAACATAACTATTCTACAACTACATTACATGACCATTTTTAAAAGTATCTGTCTTTGGATCAATACCTTATGAAGGTCCTCCTTTTCTTGCCGCAGTACTCTGCACTGTTTTTCTAGTCCTTTCAACTTGTGTATGGAGTCCTCATGTTCTTGTCGAAAAGCCACTGCATCTGCAAGCTGTGCTTCCAATTTACTTACATCTGTAGATTAATACATATTAAAGGTAAGTGGTCCCAAATTAACACCAATAAAACAAGCAACATCACTCATGCAAACTGGCATCACTTTGCTTGGAAAATAAACTTCTTTCCCATTCCCACCATTTTAGACTGTGTGAGGTAATTTTGGGGCATTGATACCTCAAAACAATTTTATTTTTCTCAGCCCCTTAAAGAAATTCTCCCAAAGACTGTGAACTCTAAGTGAAAAGCCTTAGCACAGGGCTTGGTTTTGTTTTTGATGAATGCAACTTCTAGCCCTTGAAAACATTAAATAAACTCGAGTTGTTCCAATTCTAGTTCTAGTAATGTGTTTCCTAAATAGTTTTTCACTATGTGACAAGAAAGGCTACAGTCAGTCCTTAGTGCATCCAACCAGACAGGCAAGATATTTTCTAGACTAGATAAGAACTAATAGTCTGGGAAGGAAAAACTATCCTGGACGAGGTGAGCTGGAGACTGGATTGCCCATATTACTGGCATTTTGTTCTCTCTTTACTCTCAAAGAAAAATAAACAAATTTGACTTGAAATTAACGCTTTTAAGTGCAAAAAAAGCCCAAAACCACTAATCACCTCTATATATTTCTGCTCAGTCTTAGAACTGGTAATAAAATGAACCACCATTCTCCATTTGGTTTTAATTACTACCTCTTTTAAACAAATAAATAAGAAATTGCATAGGGAATAACTGTCTCCCTCAAGTTTCACTGATGTCAGTGGCAGAACAGGAAACTGGACCCATGTATTCAGGAATCCCAAGCATTGCTGAAAGCTTGAAGCATTATTCCTTTCCTCACTTCTGCACAAACTTCCTCCCACCCTAGATGAACCAATGTCACTTCTTTTTAAATCAGGACATACTGCTAGAATTTATATTTAACATTGGCTGAAGGAGCTAGATAAACCTGAACCATCTGCAGAAGTAGCACCTTAATCTAACTATTGTTAGATTCAAACCTAATTTCAGAATACACAAGAATGGCTTTTTTTGGAAGGATAATCTATGTAGGAGAGCTGAACAGATTTTTGCAATGCTTACACCTACAAAAGGGGTATATTGCCAAAATGATGGGGAAAAAAAAAATAAATCGGCATCAGCAACTCCACATGTGAACTCACATATGCTATATTATGGGACCCTATAAAGCTCTCAGCCAAATCATTGAGATTCAAAACTAACATTTTGTTTATCACTGATTCCCACTTAAAAATTAGGTGCTAACAGGAAACTTGTATGGATAAACTAATAGCATTGTCAAGCAACAGATTTTCAGTGATATGGATGAGTCAGTCTTCCCTCAGGACAGATGCCAGTATTTGTTTTTCTGCAATGCTCAGTGATTCCTAATTAATGCATCACCAAATAGAAACACAAAGGGAGCAGGAGCTCAGAAATATTTAAATGTGAACTATTATTATACATCTCCCCATCTATTCCCTTATGTTACTAAAGAACAACCACACTTCTCTCTCCCCTATCTCTTACACCTGCCTCCAAGTAAAACCCCTCCAAAACAGTGCTCTCCCCAAAAAGGAGGAGTAAGAGAACATAATCTCCTGAGATTTTTAAGGAAACAAACATCACACAAAATATTTAACTGAATCCATGCACACAATTCATTGTACTCTAGACTTCCCACTCTAGTATATGCTATCAGGTCAAGCAAGTGGAAGAAGTAGTTAAGCACTCATTTGGAAAAACTGAAATGTCACTTCATATTGAAGGAGGATTTAAAAAACTCTTTTGTTTTTCAAGTACCTCAAGAACATTAATTCTACGTATTGCAAAAACACAGCACATCATGTTACTAGGAGAACCAAAATAAATTGCATTACTATAATTACCATGTCAGAGGCTTACCTGTTAATTTGTTCTTCAACCGTTCAATTTCTTCATTTAATTTTTTAATCTCCTTATCTCGGCTTGTATTTACTGTAACACACATTGGACCTTGGAGGCTCTGCACTGTCTGTGTAGATTCTTAAAATCAGAAAAGAAAGGAAAATATTTTCAATAAATATGTTCCAATGACCAGAAGTAAGAATCCAAACAAATACAGACCACTAACCTTGCAGTTTTCTGTTCAAATCCTGCTTTTCTTGCTCTAATTTCCGTATTTTCTTTTCATAGCCTTCTATTTGTGAAGTGTTCTTTAAGTCACGTTGTACATCTGTATCTTTGGTTACAGTGTCAGACTGCATCACACTCTTTAAAGTGCCTCTATCAGATAAAGAGCTGAAAACAATTACATAAGTTAGAACATTTTAATAAATACAGCAGTCTATAGCAGTGACATGCTGGGATTCCACCAAATAGGCACCTTAAATTTACAAGAACAATTAATGCAGTAATTGTTACTGTAGAGACAACTGTCAGGGCAAAGTTATTATTCCCTAACTACTGTCCATGCTGTTGTAGAATTAAGATACCTGCATGCAGGACTTCAGTAATGCAGACACACATTTCACTTCACAAACTGCCTAAATGATTGGAAATGTTAACTCTCCAATTCCAAAGGTTACTACTATCTGGCAGAGAAAAGGAAGCAGGTAAGTGTACCTGCACCGAGATAGCTGAGGGACAAACCCCAAAGTTTAAAGCATGACAAAGATGGATTTCAGTTAAGGCTTATGATCTCCCTCTGAAAAGGATGAGACGTGTATTTTGGGTTCACAGGGTAACAAACCCCAACAAAGAGAAAAAACAAAGTAACAAACAGGGCAGAATATCTTAACATGAGAGACAAGAACACGTTTGAGAAATCTCATGGAGATCTCTCTACATGGAGGCCATTTCAAAGATGTGCAAAGTGAGCCACTTTGTCCATGCTCAGAACCCTCTGTGTTAACTTGGCCTACCAGCAGGACATTGGAGCAATGAGATAATCCTGAACAGCTACTGGAAGATGTCCAGCGTGGACAATACTTGCTCTCAGCCTCACAGTGCAGGGACAGCAAGTTTACACCCAACTGCAATTGACACATCTAGTCCCCTAACTTTCTTTCATTTCCAATAGATAAAATATTAAATATAAAAGCATCTAATCTTGGCACATATAATCAAAATATGTTAAGACATAGGGGAAAAAAAGAAGGATACAGGTTTATCCAGAAGTATACCTGTGGACATCAACCTTTCTACATGTTTCTAAAAATGAGAATTTCCTAGAATTAGTTGCATTTGGGAAACAAGTTTAATGAAGAACAAATCCTTTGCTTACCTATCAGTTGTGTATGTAAACCCAACGAACGGTAAATGCAATCCAGAAAAGCCTGTATGAGAACTTGGTGGCACCACTTCCTGCATGAAAACAACATGCATGAAAACCCGAAAGAGAACCCACACAGAGTGAAAGGCATTTGACTGAGCCTCAACAGCTAAAAGAGAGACAGCTAGTGGAAACACTTTTCTTAGTACACCAACTGACAATTGGCAGTTATGCTCCATTGTCCCTGAACAAGCTTTATTTCAGATTAGGTCACTTAATATAATGACCTGAATTTAGGAGCCTCTTGAACTGGCACTTGAAAGGGCAGCATTTCAACAAGTTCAAAGCAGAATGTAGCCAGTAAAAGAAAATCTGAAATACCAAGTTCCTAATTAAAAGTGACCTGGCACCAAAATGCATGCTGTTAGTTTTAGTATTCTAGTTACTGTAATCAAAAAACGTGCCAAAAGCTCTTTATTTCTTGGAATACAAGCTGATGAACAAATTACCACAAAAGCTCTCTGCTCTTCCTGACACATTTGCAAACTATGACACAACAGAAATGCAGGACCAGAACTCCAATGTTCCCTACTCCAAAAACCAACCTCCCAGTTCTTAAGTCAGTGGAGAAGTAGCAGTGTGAGTCCTCTCACCTGGACAGCTGTGATTGCAAGCTGCATGGAGAATTTATGTGTATTTCTAAAGACAGATATTTTTTCACCTTTGAAAAGGAATAAATCCAAATACTGGCTCCTTGTAAAGGTTAACTGAAAGGGCAACTAAAGGTTTTTTTTCCCCACCTAAGTATGTTTTAACTTTGGCCATGTAACAATACTTCATTTTGGCAAGTGCTACCACTTAGAAAAGCAGCTCATGACTTCTAATAACCCAAAACATCAAAGAGATGAAAAACTTGAATTTTTCACCTTTGAAGTGACTTATTTTTCATCTCTCACATTATTTATTTTGAAATAATTTCTCACTACTACCTTTCAGTGCAGCAAGGTTGAACACTTCCATTAGTAATATTTAAAAACAGAGACTCACTGGATTTCTTAGTACATCATCATCTACATCAAAGTTTGAGGTGTCAGAAGGACTGCTAACTTCTGGAATGTAAGGTGCTTCTAGGTTTCGGATGTTATCCCAATTAAGTCCTTCAAAAAATGCATGAGACTTAAAATCCTCTATTCCATTCTGTCCCAGTCTACGCTCCCTGCTGCAGATAAGTCGCTGAATAAGATCTTTTGCTTCTTCAGATACATCTGTAACATGGGATGGAAACTGAAATCGTTCCTACAAAACAAAACAAATAAGAGAAGTTTTTAGAGAAGGAATCTATTCTGTAACTTCCAACAGTAGTTTCAAAAAGAACATGCTAGTAAAACTGGAAATGAATAGTCAAATACTGTTCTAGTTCCAGCGAGCAGTGACAGGAGCACAATTCAATACATTCAGTGATAGACTTTTTGTCTTAAAATGGATTTTGAGGACAAGAAATCATTTTTCAATTTCTTTAATACAGATATGTTTTAAACTAACTGTGGTTACAGTAACTCTGTTGGGAAAAGTAAACCTTTTTTAAGATAAACCAGAATTTTAACACACTGCAATATATTGAAGATTATACAATAAAGACAGGCCCCCACTGGTACTCTTAGTCAGAGATCCATTGATCTCCTTAAGATTTATTCCTTGAGATTTAATTAATTTCAACTCTTAAAACCCCATGATGACAGTTAATTCTTTACCAAATGTTGTTATGTTTAAGGATGTATTTTTCTAATTTATAGGTTAAACACCTGTTTTTCTTACCAAAATTAAATCTACATTCAGAAAATATTTATATTATCATAAACAAACATAAGATATAAAAATTGTAATTATCACTAACAACTGAAATTACCATAGATAGAAAAAAATGGGAAACCTTTATTTGTATTTTAGCTTGCTACTACTACCACTGCTGTATCGTCAAGAAGGGCTTTTTGGTGTTTGGTTGGTTGGGTTGGTTTGTTTGTTTTCCAGTAAAAGACAATAGCATATTTATACATATCATAGAATCATAGAATGGTTTGAGTTGGAAGGGACCTTAAAGATCATCCTAGTTTCAACTCCCCTTTCATGGGCAGGGATGCCACCCACTAGATCAGGTTGCTGACAGATATATATAAAAATATATATTTATAATACAACTTTTCAAGTTTAAAAATGAGATCATTAAGGACCAAACCAGCATAAATGAAATTAAACTTAAAAACTTCCAATGAAAAACATACAATCATATTGACTGTGTGTCCAAGTGAGATTAAAATATTAAGTTTGCAGGACAGGTTACATTTGCAATCAGTTCACGCATTGAAGGAATTAAAGCAAGAGAGATATTAATATTCATCACAGCAAGGGTGTTAGCTCTGGTAAGGATTTCATGTCTTATCCATCACTGCCTCAGTGCGAGAGTCAGCACTGTAAACCCCAGAAGAGTGCACTCATCCTGGGAAGAAGAAAATGCAATAATAACCCTATTGCAACAGCTTCTGGCTACCTGGGATGAGTATGCACATAAACATGTCCTTCTAATACAGCTCTTGAAAGGGCACGATGAACTGTTTTATTCTCACTCTCTAATGTTCAAAATGCACCCACAAGTTCCAACTCTTCTCTACCACTCTGACCCTGGGCAAATGCCCAACCTCAGGTTCTTCATGCAGCTCATGTCTACACTGACTGACTTGCCTGTTGCCTTTTTGGTACTGTTATCAGTGTGACAGAAAATGTGCACAGCTGTGTAAATAATGCATTACTTCATTTCTCCTGCACTTTCCAGAGGAAACTTGCATTGGGCCTAACATAACAGTAGTTTTTAATTTTGACTTTGCGATGACTGCTTAGATTTTCCAATGAGAACAACATCAGCATTTAGAGAAAAATTTCAACTTGTCAAACAATTAAATTTCTGCAGTTCAGAGAATTGAACATTCCTAAAACCTGAACCATCAAACCTACACAACATGGCTCTAAAACACCGTGAAAAAGCTAAGAACTACCATCACTTTAACATCTTCAAGTGATAAGTTTCTCTGTAAACATTATAAACTCTGTGTAAACACAAGACATGTAATATAGCTCTTACTTCATGGTTCATAATCTTCCCATAGGTTTCCACTAGTGACTCTGCATAGAAGGGTGTTTCCCCATATAGCATTTCATACATGCAGACACCCAGTGACCACCAGTCACATTCGGGCCCGTATTTCCCCATTCCGTCCTCCATTGCTTGCAGGATCTCAGGAGAGATGTAGTCAGGTGTACCCACTGCTACTGATGACTGTACCTTGAATATAAGGCAAACATAAGTCTCATAAGTTTTCAGGTTCTCTCAGCAACTTTTTTAATTCACACACTACTATTTCTGACAAACAGAGACAGCAGGACATGAAGGAGAAGGAAGAGATTTATAAATTCCCAGTAACATAACAAAGAAAATATTAAGAAAGTAACAAAGACTGCAAAGATTAAGTTCCAGTCTACTGCTACATAAAATCAGTTGATACGTTTTATTCTGTAGACAGTAGAAACCCAAAATAATCACAGCTATTGTGAAAGCAGAAAGACAAAATATGTTTTTCCTTTGTGTCTGTTTATACTTTAAAATTGCAATTGGCTGCCAGAAATTGAAATGAAAAATGGATAAGTAGGGAGACCAAGTCCTACTCCTGAATTTTACACTTTCATTTGAAGATCACAAAACAGGTTTCTTGGGTAAGTTTTATTATGTCGGAAATTAGCCAAATGTTTATTGCCTAATGTGCAACTGGATACAATACAGGGGTAAGGTGGGGAATGCCCCTGTGCCCAAGTAGTAGAGAAGACGTGACCATGAGGCCAGTGGCAGAACAGCTCTGATCTCTAGGAATATGTTCTCAATTCCAATAGCTCTTTCATTTTGCATTTTAATATGGTAAAGCCTTGGCAGGCATTTTATAACTAGAGAACATCACCAAGATGTGAGCTTGTGCCAAAATCAGTGAATGATGCTGCATGGCATAGTTTGGAAGGTCTGGCACCCCTGCAAGTGCCCTAAACTAGGCAAAATAAACAAAAAAACATCATGCATAATTTAGCTTTTAGAGGTATATCCAGTCTGGTGCACAAGATGGTCCATTACCATCATGTTGCTGTTCCATTTGTCAAAGGCATATAAAACAAACTGCTTATTAATTATAGAATCAGACAATCGTTTAGGCTGGAAAGGACCTTTAAGATCATCATGTCCAACTGTTAACTGAGCACTGCCAAGTCCACCTAAAATCATCTCCCTGTGTGCCACATCTACACACCTTTTCAATACCTCCAGGGATGGTGACTCCACATTTGTGTGTGTCTAAGTGGTGTAGTCTAAATGGTCACTGACCATTCCCCCTTGGATTGTGGGGACTTCATTTCTGCTCTCCATTACCATCTTCCAGCCCATGGGGCTCATGACCCAGAGAACAACTGCTCTTACTATTGAAGACTGAGGCAAAGAAGACATTAAGTACCTCAGTCTTCTCCTCATTCTTTGTCATCATATTTCCACTTGCATATGTCACCATATTTCCACTCCAATAAAGGAGGGAGATTCTCCTTAACACTCCTTTTGTTGTTAATACATTTATGGAGACATTTTTGTTTTTTACAGCAGTAGCCAGACTAAGTTCTAGTTGGGCTTAGTTATGTCCTCACTTGGGATGACTTATACTTAAGTCTGTCATGGTTTTTAGGGTTCTTGGTCAAATGTGATTCTAACACATATATAATATCAAATTTGTCCTTTTTTAATAAATTTGGATAGTTCATAAAAATCTCCTGAAAACTCCAATGATCAGTAGGAGAAAAAGTGAAAACCAGAAAAATATAGCAAAGTATAACTTTAAAAGTTTAGCAGCCTGTAAAACGAGGAGATGAAGACATCAGAAATGTGTTTAAGTACGTTAAGTTACACTCTTCCCTCAATTTTTAGCATATCAGATAGTCTACAATATACCACATCCCGATGCACACTGCTGATGTCTAATCTCCTTAAGATCAGCAACTCACTTAAAAGGTCCTACTACCAGCAACCCAATGAAATTTTACTTCATACATACTGTGCCATCTTCACTCATTTTCAGACAGGACCCAAAGTCTGCCAGTCGTATGTGGCCGTTCATGTCCAAAAGAACATTATCAGGCTTTATGTCCCTGTTAGAAGAGAAAGAAGTGAAAAGATTTAAGCATATATAGTATTAGCTCTGATTGTAAAGATTATTCTCGCATCAGAATAACACAGAATTTTAGATTGGATACCCCCTGATGCAAACGCTTTTTACTGTACTATTTATTACCCTCTCCTCCTGCCCAACTTCAAATTTTGCCTACAATATTGAAGATGTACACTACATCAGATTTTTAAGCTCAAAGTTCAACACTGAATGGTCAAATAACCAGGCAGATCAATGACAATGAGTCTACCAACTGTGACAAATAGGCAGTTTACTCTATCAACATAATTTCAAGATTATATGCATTGTAATACATTGTTTAGAGGCAAGAACAATAAAAAAGACAATCTTTTAATCAAATGTTGGGTTTTTTTGCCAAGACTTATAACTGACTTCTAACTTCTTATCTAGGACTATTTTTTACTGTGGGGAATTTTGTTCAGCATTTCTGTTCACTAGTATTTTTATTTGCTATTCAAGTCTTTCTATACACTATTGCACAGCATATTTGCTTCTAGGAATACCTAAGGATCTTTGCATCCTGTGTACAGGCAGCAGTTACCCTACAAGCCACTGAATTCATCCAGCTCTGGGCTCAGGGTAATACTATTTCAACAGGATACAGTAACATTAGAAAGTCTCCAACCTCAATCTGCATCTTTCCTGTTCTTACATAGATATAGCTGGGTATAAAATTATATACAGCATGATAAAGCTACTAAATTACACAAACTAACATTCCTGTTTCATTCCAGCTTATTACTTGATATTCTTTTTAATATCAGGAAGGTCACTAAAAGGATTTACTGAAGAGCATATTTATTTAATTTCGTCCACCAATTAATGACATTTTATTTCATCACTTTGCATTCAAATTCACATGAAGTGAAGTATCAGCAAAAGATAATCATTCAGACATTCACGTGTTGTTTGTTTGTTTGGTGTTTTTTGGTTGGTTGGTTGGTTGGTTAGTTGGTTGGTTTGCTGGGTTGGTTTTGGTTTTTTGTTTAGTTTTTGTTTGGTTTTGTGGTTATTGTTGTTTGGTTCGGTGAGTGGGTTTTTTTTAATTAATAGCCTTAAGATATCCCAAATGACTTAAGAGCACCTAGCCAATATATTGGGAAGTTGGCAAGAAAGGAAGAGGGAAGAACAAGAGCAGAAAGCAAAACCGACTCACTTTTGTACCAATTCTGCAGGTTAAAAAGGAGAAAATCCATTTCTTCCAAGATAATATATACCAGTCTTCTCCCTTCCTTTAGCCAACAATACCCAGGATCAACTTCCAACATGCCAGCACACCATCATGCCATTTTTGAAATATTATTTTTGATCTGAGCTAGCCAAGAAAAAGATAACCAAGCCAATAAATGTGTTGATTTGGGTGGGGAGAGTTTTTTGATATTATGTTTATTCAATTAATACTATCTACTTGTAATATATAAAATCACATGTGCTTTACCTTAAACCTTCAAAAGTGAAGTTCCAAATGCCACTACCTGTGCCCAAAACTTTAAATACTGTACAATACCTTCAGCTTGATCTTTGAGGAGATGACTAGAATTACTAGTTGTAAAAAAAACCCCCGTGCTCTAATACACCTTGCTACATAGATGTAGAAGCTCACAATGTTTGATTTTTAAGGTGCTGAATTCTGGTTTCACACTTGAGGAGACTTGTGAGAAGAACCGTGATAGGTTTAACAAAGGGTCCTCATATGTGTAAAAATCCTGCCAACCTGATACATTTTGATTCAACACAAACTTGCATTAACCTTTTTTAACCAAAGGTTACTGCTCTGCAATTAATTCCTGAAATGTCACTAATAATGTTGCTCATTAGCAGTATTAATACAAAATAATAAATGCTAATCTATGCCTGTCAACATAAATTTAAATGCATATTTATTTGTGATAATACAGAAAAATATGTGCTGAGAAAATTAGACTATGTCACTATGCTATTCCAATAAATACTTTAGCAATTTTGTATTGTTAAACTTATTCTGTACATTTCAGTTCCAGATATTGTCAACATTCCTTAACGGTCCCATAACCACAAGTGAAGCTCAATAGTTGCAGGGGACTATGAAAGCTAATATACAACTATACAGTAATTCATTTGTTTTTTAAAGAACACTGCTCACAGTGCCATTTGCAGCATGAGGCAATCTCATGCAACACTTCTCTGCTTCACATGCAGATCTCACTTGCCTCAGGGACCATTACTGCTGTTCAGAAAGGCTTAATTCCTCATCTCTGAGCTCCACTGTTTCCTATCTACAGCTAAAAGGTTGTATAAGCCTTTAAAGGGTCCTTGAAACCCTCTCCAGAGCAATCATGCTCCCTCCTAATCCATTCCAGTCACCAAGCAGTAATTTCTTGGGCATTCATACATCTCTTATTCAAAGCATATGTTTTGGCCTCAGAGTCATCCATTCCTATTGTCACAACAGACATTCACTCAGTCCCATGAAAAGATGTAGCCGGTCAGGTAGTCAGGTCACCTTCTTCAGAAATGGATGCAAGGTGCCTCTGGTGAACTTCTCCAAGGTTGTAACATTTTTAAATCCCCATATATTGCCCACATTTACTCACAGGAGTTCTGCAGAGTTTATATATCTTTTCTAATTGATTTTTAAAACAGCAAAGTCTGAACAGAAGAGTTCAAAGCATTATAGTTTGAGAATTCCCTGTGCTTTTCAAACATTAATTGTACTGTTACAAACCACAACCTGAGTTTACACGATAGTAGTCAGTGATTCAGAATACACATCCTGTGTACAAAAACAATTAGACTGATATGTGCCCACTGATTACAAAAACTGTCTGAGATGACCTCAGGTAAGCAGATGCACTGATGTTATCATGGGCTACCCGTGCATAAATTTTGCAGAATGTCCAAACATCTGTATAAAGCTTTCAAACTGCTTCAAACTTCTAGGTTGGCTTGGACAAAAGCAAATAAATATTCATTAGGTGAACTAAAAATAAGCCAAGAACCCTGATTAAAAATAGAAGCTTCAGTAAAAGGTTAGTCAGATAAATGTCACTGCTTCAAATATCAATCTATCAACACTTGATATTTAAAATGTAATAGCTTATACAGCTATTATAGAGTTACACTAAGCATGTACCCACAGTAGTTTGCCTGTGGCTACTGTGATAATTTGTATACGCAGCAGTATCTTTAGGATTAACTTCATATAACTGTACATGTATTTCCATGTACAGTTCCATGTACAGTTTCCATTACATTGCCAAATGAGATGGTATTTTACCTGTGCACATAATGCAGTTCGTGTATGGAATGTATAGCAAGCACCATTTCACCAATGTAGAACCTAGCCATATCTTCTGGAAGCTTGTCTTCAAACTTACTGAGAAGTGTCAGCAAGTCACCACCAACATAGTAGTCCATCACTAGATACTGAAAATGGAGAAATAAAGCAGTCAAGTACTAGGAGACAGTTGGGAAGAAAAAAACCTCAAAGTTCACCAGTTAATCTCCGAAAAAAAACTTTCACTACTTTTTTTCTGTGCCTGTGGAATGCAGTCAAAATTGGTGATCTTCTGTTTTATTTTTATTTGCTTACTTAGTATAAAAAGATACCATATTCCTTTAATAATCACAGTAAGAATGACACATCAGCATTTAGTTCTTACCATAAAAAACCTCCAAACAAGATATGGCAACAACAAACAAGTAAATCAGAGTTTATTGTGTTATCACACAAGGAAAATGATCTAATATCACAACTAATGCTCGTTATCAACTCTTTAAATAAGAGATGATGGAATTAAAAAACAAGTATAGTGAAAAGCGCTATTTGATGCAGCTTAGTCTAAAACATACACTTCATTACTACTGTTATTTTTGGTATAATTCCATACTATTAGTTGTTCCAAAAGTAGCATTTATCACATCAACATCTTCAAATACTCATCTTGGCACATTCCACATCATGGATGCATAACATAGCTGGCAGGAGCTTGACGACACTATACGTTACAGATGCCCATGACAAGCCAAAAGCGCTGTCAAGCCAGAGGCACCAAAGTGGGAAATTTAAAAATCAAAGATTAATCGTCTTTTGAATATATTTCAATGGAAAAGTAAAGAGCCTCCTAGGCCAAACAGCCATTACCCTATCCAGGGAAAGGACCAATAATGATAGGGTAACATGAAAGAAGAGGACTTGGGTGTGCTATTTGTTTTTCATGTCACAAAATAAGGATTATGTTTGAGTTATTCCCTAGCAATAGCCACCTAAATCCAGACCATCATTTTAAGTATAATGACTTTATCTAGTACTACCAGTCTTGAGCCATTTTGTTCCATGCTTCCCAAAATAATTTGATATGTGGGTTTAGGACTAACTTTGCTTATTCTGGAGTTAAGTTTCCAAAGCAGTCACGTTATCTTTCTCCTCAAAGTAAAACAACCTAAAATCCACTGTCCCTGCCACAGATTCATCTTCCACAAGGGAAGGAAATTAAAGAATGCAAAGGAACATAAAGTGCAATACTAACCGTTTCCTCACTATCTTTTGGCTTAAAAGAGTGACTCTGAACCATCAGTCTTCTAAAAGGGATATTGTCCTAAAGTATTTTCTCTCAAATTCAAGGCAAAGAGACCTTACAGAGCCTTTTGTGGTAAGTGAAATATCCTGCCTGTCAGGGACAAGGTAATGCACTTCCCTTAGCTCCCAAAGCATTTGTAACTCAACAAGAACTCAGCTGACCCAGAAGCAAGGAACTTGGATCAGAGAAAGATCATGAGACCTCTTCTATAAGAAAGTCAAATTTTATTCACCTTTCAATTCAGAACAATCTACTTGCCAGGAGGTGCTTCCTATGGGGTTAAAATAAAGGCTATTCTGATGCTGAAATCTAGAGGCATTGCATTTCTTCCAGGGAACTGACTACATCAAACAGGGTGAGAGTAGTTAGAAATCAAAGGGAAAAAAGGATATCAAAATACTCTTACGAGTACTCAGAAGCCTTTAAGAGGCTGACAGCAGACAAACATATATGCCCCTTCATCATGACTGAGACTGGGAAAGAAAACTAACAGATTTTAATCTGGAAGAGACAGAGAACTTCAGGTCCCATATAAGTTTTTAATGTTCATGGACTATGTTTCACCTACATCATATCTGCTTCAGCAGAATCACCAAAGACTTACTTAACTCATCTTGACTCAAGATGGCTCTATGAAAGCTTTCTAAGAACCAGAAGAAAAAAGTCATGTTACCATTCCCATGTATTGTCATTTAAGATTTGGCTGTTTAGAAAACAGTAATGTATGACGTATTTACTTCAAAGGTTTTAAAACTACAGAAGCAGAACCCGAAAATGAACTCCAGAAGATATACATTTTGTAGAATTTTGTATTTCTTGATTAAATATAAGTTCTGCATTATTGAATGCTCTATTAATATTAAATAGAGCCTATAAAACCCTAGTTACTTTTAGACTCTTCAAAGGCAGGTGCCTTTTCTACTTTGCTACTTTAACATCTTACCTTCTCTTTGTCTCATTCCGAACCCTTTGTCATGCAGCCAGAAGAGACAAAGCCCGAGGTGTGGGAAGACACCAAGGCTGTCTCTCTGCTTCAGATTTGGCTTAGGTGGTTTTGAATTCAAGAATCTCTAGCTATAATGCACAAGTATCACTGTGAGGAGATACTGGAATATAGAGCTTTCTCTTTCAGAGGGCCAGGTTGAAAAACTGAGCTCTGTTGTCTGTTCTTGTTTTGTTCTCAGCTTTGTATTCCATTCTACAAGGATCACAGATGAGCTAAAAAGTAAACCAAATCTGCCCGGGTTCTGAAACAAGGCAGCACTCTCCAGGATAATCAAAAATGTAGCTATAAACTTCTTCAAGTTCAGAAGAGAATCAAACAGAGATCTTTTAGCCCTTAGACAAGCACTAGATGGTATGGAAGAGAACCTTCTGTCCAGGTTTTTGGATGAATTTATTTCCCGGTGTGTTTCACCTTCTCTTCATGCATCATTTACAACAGTGACTGAGATGCAGATCCACTCCATCTGTGAGCACCACACATTTACAGGAGATAGATGCTGAGTAACAGACCAAATTGGAAGGCAGCATCTCAAGCACATGCAGAACCAGACCTCAGGCAAGCTGAGAATCTGCTGACTTTGGCTGTTGGGCAGAGCTGTTGCTTTCTCAGATACTGGATCTTAATTACATGCTAGATGTCTACATTCTGCTGGCGAGTGAAACTTCAACATCTAAGTGCCTCTGGGAACTTTGGGAAAACAAATGTATTTATATTGATACATCTCACTTGGAACTGATTTGTATAAAATGGTATTAGATCCCCCTGTCATCACTATCACTTGCTATCTTGCACAGCTAACAATTTCTTCTTAGGTAGCTCTATTCTTACAAGCTACTTGAAAATACAAACAGGATACTTTATGTTATTTTTCTGCAAGTCTGAAGGCTGTTTGGTTCTGTGGGAATTTGAAATTATAAGCTACCTACACAAGGCAGTGCCAGAGATAACCAAACTGTGAGAGATCAAAAACCTGGATCTATCACAAACCATTCAATGGAAATAGCCTGTAAATGAGGGCCTAAGACATGACTACTTATTTTCTTACAATGTGCTTCTTATTCTAAAAATACTTCAAACGTGATAAAGTAATGCATTTTGTTTCAGCATTTGTGGAAATGAATGTGCATCTTCTAACTCTTGCTTAGTTCCTGAACTCTTTGGCAGCCTTTTATCAATACATTTTTTCTTATTTATATTCATGACTTGCTACTGTGGTACTATCTAAAAAGTGTTAAGAAGGTGAAAACTTTCACACTACAACTCTGTCAGCTGTTACAGAAGTAGCAGGCTTGCAAATCCAGCCTCAAGTAGCCACAGGGAAGCTGTGTGGTTCAGCATGTTACAGAATGTGGGGACTTGACTGTCTTTGCTCCTAACCAGTACTCTCCTGTATTCTGTGACTAAGGTAAACACAGCTTATGTTACAGTTCTAGTAACTCATCATTAAAAAATGTCATAAGAGTATGGACTTTCTTTATAAATGGTTGCTAAAGTCTCTCAATCTACTGAGATGACCAATCTGCTGATTTAAAAACATACTTTATAAATACTTTTAAGAAATAGGCCTTTTTTCCCCCTAGGGCTTTTAAAATACCAACATTTTAAATTACTTTTGCCAGTTTTAAACAAAATCTTGCTTCAAAAGACATTCTGAAAGTTAAAAGTAAAATAAAGAGATTTGTTACTTTCACAGAGTTAATACCTCTCAAATTATTTAATTGCAGCCTTATCCAAAATATTAAACTTGAACATGATATTTTTTATGCAACGGTAGATTATTTAATTTAAAATGCTCAACTAAAGCTCTATATACTACATTACTGCACAACTTTCTCACTCTCCTGGAGTTACAGTCAGTCCCTTTGAAGTTTTTCTTCAAGGAGAAACAAGAATGTTGAAACACTGCTGTGAGGCGTGAGGTGGACTGATCTAATGCACTAATATCCTTAAAATATACAAAAAAATAAAGTTCTTTCATAACCCAAAGTTTTTATTAGCTGATGAATCAAACATACCAAATAGTTCTCATCTTGAAAGGCGTAGTGCAATGTAGTAATCCACTGACAATCTCCATTCACCAAGACATTTCTCTCCTCTCGGAAGCAAGCTGTCTAAAGGAAGAGAGGGGGGAAAAAGCCATTGTCAACATCAACAAGTAGTTTTCACAGGATGAATATATATGGATGTTTTATGGGATTATTTTGAATTACTGAACAGAGGTCTCTATTCATTGGAATTCAGTCTGCACAAGTGACAAGCCGAGGAATCTCTGCAGGCTTTAGTCAGGCATTCAGTCACTCTAATCCTGACTGGGACTTTAAAAAAAAACAACAAACCAAACCCAAAAAACTCGACACCAACACACAACACCCCCACAAACACCAAAAAGCCCACAAACCAATTCAAGTCAACACTAAATCTTTGTTTCATAAAGTATTTTTAAGAACCAGAAAATGATAACTTGTCACCGCCATCTGTAGCAGAAAGATAATGGCTCTAGGAAAGTAAGTCTGGTTCTTCTGATAAAGACCTTTATGAAAACAGTTTCATGTATACTTTTATTACGTTACAGTCCCAGTTCCAGACACTGCTAACACACTATAGGAAATAAGCAGATTTTACTGTCTTATCTTTGTCCAGTACAATACATTTTCATTTTCAATAATCTTTCCTCTACTTCAAACAGCACACTGCAACACTTCAGAGAAGCAAGCTCTGTGTGACAGGTTTTCTCAGCATCTTTACATAAAACCAACTTTCATAAACTTCAAGCGAGTCTCCTTAATAAAAATATATTAATGTTTTTATTGGATCAAAACCATCAAGACACAGACCTTGGGACTCTTCCACTACTCTCAGTTCAGAGAGGCATTATCAGGATATTCAGTAGATTCAAGTGTTAGGGTTCTAGACAAGAATTGACTTTTTTTGTTTCTGTCATTGCTATTCATTCAGATTTCTTAGAAAATGTATAATGGAAATGTGCCTGGGGAGACCAAGCCTTACCATACATGATTGCACCGTATAAAGGTATCTTGACCATTTTTCCCCTCAAAGGAAGCAAAATTCCATTTACCTTTCTACTGAAGAAGACCATGCTGTGGTCACATTGTAAAGCTAGTAATCATTGGTGCAAAGAGAAGTAAATTGTAATTAAATGCTAACTGAGTGGTTTAACGGTTTATGAATGCAAGGCCAAAGTAACACTCTACAGAAAAGTTTGGCAGCTACAGCAGCTCCAAGTAATCCTATTCCCTTCCCGCAGCACCAGAGCACAGCCCTTCTCAGATCTTCTGGCACCACAATGTGAGGAGGCTGCCAACACAGAAAACTAGTTTGTTTATTTTCGAAGACATCAGTTCCTTGATCCAGTTCACTGTGCAATCTCAAACAGTGAGGGAACGTTATGAACACTAAAAACCCAGCAATGCTGCTGAACACTTTGCATCATGAATTCAGAGTATAAAACTCTCCCTCTCTGCTTACACTAGCTTAAAAGGCCTTGAGACGTGACTCAAAAAAGCATGACAGGCTACCTAATCACCCAGTCAGGACTTATTTGGAACTGTCAAAAGTAATACAGTAATGACTATGTATTTTGCTGTCAGAACAATAAATGCAAATTGTCCTTATCAACACAGATGGCATGCCAATTTTGCTTGTAACCCATTTATCAGGTGATGTCAGGTGATATTCACTAATCTTTCCTTTATTTTAGTGGCTTCCAACCATGTGGGGCTTTTTTTTTCTTGCAGCCAGTACATGAATAAGCAGTATTTAGATAACTTCTTGCTAGGTTTAATAAATCATACACAACAAACATAAACCAGTAAAACAACATGCTTGTCAGACCACTCATACAGTGGATAATAAAACACCTGAAGTCTGCTTTTCGGTAGAACTGCCCATTTAAGAGGTTACTGTATTCTTGCAGCTTCATTTTAAAAATAACAAGTTTTACCACATTTGGGAAATTTTAACACCCAAATGTTGTGTGAACTTGATATGCAGGTTATAAAGTCTTGCTTACCCAGAAAAGCCAAATCAAGTGATCAAACTGAACAGGAAAAGACAAAGGGGTCAAGCAGAGAAGACAGTTCCTTTATTGCCTTTTGTAGATGTGAAAAATGAGCAGAAAGAGAACTTTTTTCGACTACTATTTATTTTAAGTGTATATTGGGAAAACTATTGCTTATTATACATTTTTCTTGGTGGCCAAACCTCTTCCACCTCATGCCTGTCTGAGAGGGTAAGAGGAGTTAGTTGCATGATTTGAAGACAGTTTGTAAATAGCTGTCTTCTCAGGACATCTCTACGTGCAAAAGTTGCAGTTATTTAGATAATGAAGTCACTTTAAAAATGACTGAAGTAAGCCAGCTTAGCTGCATTTCCATGAGAGTTTGGGAGAGAGATCCCTGCAAACATTTCTGTTTAAAATAACTCTATACTGACCAATGATTTAACACAGCTGAAATCTGCATAGAAAGGGCACCAAATTTCCCTCATACAGGGAAAGGCTTAATGTGGAACTGCTGATGCAGCACAGCCCAGAGTGTGAAATCTCCTGACAGCTCAAAGGAGAGCCGGGCTGCTGCTGCCTGTAAAGAAGTGCATGGATGGATGGACAGAGTGTGACTAAATCAGGCAAAGGCAGTGGTGAAGAGGGGCTTAACAGGAGGGAGGAGATTTTTATCACAGGAAAAGAGCTGGCACTGACTCACTGAAAGGAAGGGAGGCACTGGGAAGGGCAGGCTGGGGGGGAGGAGGTGTCAGGAAGGGGACAGAAGAATGGGACAGGGAAGGGTCAGCAAGCTCGGTCCTCAGCAAAGCAGTTAGTGCTTACCCCTTAACAGAACTCCTGCAAGTACTGATGCACTACATGTACTTTCTACTCTATTGCTGTTAGCTTATGTAATATTACATTTGCCATAAGGTTTTCCTCTAGTGTGCAAGCATAGGTATCCTAGGAATATCTATCCCACAAAGCTGCTTCCCACTGCGTATTCTTAGTAGGTCTTTTCCTCATCTGTGAAGTACCCACTCCCATTTACACGATTTGTTGTGACAATGTACATCTCCTTTCACAAAAAAAGTCCTTCTTAAACAAATTTACCTTCTTAACGTTTTGTTTTACAGTTTGAATCTCTGATTCCAAAATATTTAGTTACAGTTTCACTAGTTATACAAATCCTGTTACAAACTGTAGGATGCAAAGCTCCTTAATGTATGATTTCTGAATGGAAGAGAAAAAAGACCTTTTCATAATGTTTTTGTATACAGCTGTGAATATCACAGTAGCACCAATCTCAGCTTTCATGTAGTCTTTAACTTGCCTTTACCGTAAACAAAAATCTGGCCAATAAATTCAGGGTAAGAACTAGGGCAGACTGTCTGGTAAACGAATACACAGTAATGCTGAGAACAACAGATGCCTGGAAGGGACTGTCAGACTTGATTGCATTAAAACAGCTTAAGGAAAAAAAAGAAAAAAAGAATGAAGCTCCTATGCTCATGAAATAATTCTTCCTAATCTGGAAGAGCTTCAGTGTAATCTTCCTAATGTCATTTTAAAAATTCTCCATGTTAAAAAAAACCCATATTACTTACCTCTGCCCTTTTAAGCATTTCCCACTTATTCAGAATTTTCATTGCATAAATGCGCTCTGTACACTTCATTTTAACAACTGCAACCTGAAATAATAAGATATTTTTATTTAACAGAAGTATGGTCAGAAAAATACAGTTTTCAAACAGCTTAATGTTCACAAATCAACAAAATAAATTAGTCATGAGTGATCAATTGACACATTGATAAACCACAGCTTGAGTCTTTGCTCCTTCTATATTCCTCCTACATTAATACTATGTGCTTGATGCACCATGTGTGGTCAAGTGCTCGTGATGAAGTACATGGGGGATGATACAGGAGGAGCATGAAGCTTTTCATATGAAGATGTGTAGTAGAGCTGCATTGTTTCCCAAGAACAAGCAGGGCTTGTAGCCAGGCCAGCAGCCAACGGGGCAACATTTAAAAGGGCAGCCTGGGAAAACAAGAAAGGCTGGTGTCAATAGAAATACACTACATTTGACTAATTTGTTTTCACATTTCAGGTCTCAGAAACTTGAAAGATATTTGCAAATCAGCATGCTTTTGTGTACTGTATGCAGATACTTGAAAAGAAAAAAATAATCATTTATTTATTCACTATTTTGCTTGAAGCATTTTACTCTGCATCCTGTGTACAAGATTTGCTTACACTGATCTGTTATGAACAGTAGCTGTGCACATAGTTGTAACTGTGGAAGAAAAAACAGAGACTACAAAAACTTCAAGGCTTAAGAATGCAAAGACTTTATTTTGACCAAAACTTGTATTCTCCAAGACCAAAACTAATTCTTCTTGTGATAAAGACACCATTTCCACAAAATTCTTGCAGCTGGCAAAAAACCCCCAGGCATCATGACTAAGACAGTAACATTTTCACAGGACTATACATGGACTGCTTGAATATTTCTACTGCTTCTCAGCTCATCTCTATTTCAGAAGCAGAAAACCAACCAGCTTCCAACAGAGCTCTGAATAGCTGTGTGAAAAGTAAAAGGAATGACATCAGCTCGCCTCTTCTGTTGCTTAAAAACCCTTATCTACAAAGGATTCAGGAACTACAGCAGCTTTAAGATGATGCTGACTACAAAAAAAGGTTGGACTTATGCGTCAAGCAGAGCAACACTATACAAAGATGTAAGTCTAGAGGAGGGAAGGGGGAAGTGTCATACCTCCCTGCACCTTAGCAGTAAAGAAGCTCCAGATGAGGGGCACAGGGATTACTGCTTCTCCAGTAACACAAGAACAGGATATTCACATTTAGACAGATATCTCACCATGTAGGTGAATTCCTAAAGCCTTCCATGCATCAATGAGTGAAACTCCACTCACCAGGTCACATAATAGATAACAGCACCTTGTACACACCTGCACATTCCATGTAATGGAAACACAGCTCTAAAAAAGGTCTCATAGTTATCCACCACAGGAAAGACATGGGATTCTGGCCCTAAGCACAGCTGGCAAAGGCACAGCACTAAGAAGTAGCTTTTATAAGTGATGTAGAATATCCACAGCTACATTACAACCCCCGTGCCTCCTGGCCTACAAGCACCTCCTGCAGACACTGCTCATGCTGCAGGGGAAGGATGAGCAAGACAGGAGCATTTCAACCAAACACATGAGGTTCCTTGGCACATATGAAACCGTTCAACACTGACCTTCAGCAATGGCTTAAAATTTAAACAGCCTTGCTCCTTGCCTCATCACAGCTAAAAGTCACTGTAACAGCCTCTCTCCGTACACTTAATTGGGTCATTACCCTGATCCAGCTGAAGGTACACTGTAAGTCAAACAGCACATTAAAAGCTTTGAAAAACTGTAAGATGCTGACTACATTTCTTAAACTGTTCCAGGAAGAACATGACAACTCAGGAAAAGCCCCCACCTCCAGAGCAGGGACAGAACAGCACAGAATGCTGTTACCTGCTGCAGAGGAACAAAGGAAGGAACCCTCTGGGGCAGGTGCAATTTGCAAGTGCAGCTCTGTGAGCCCTGGAGTAGCAACATTCAAGTTTCACTACAGCACAGCACTAGAACTGCTTAGCTATTTAACTACAAATACAGTGCACGAACCCAAACCCAGATAGGCATCTACTACACTTCATCTAAGGCCATCACTGTCCAAAAGCACTGCAGGATAGTGCAAGTTTGGAGCGTGCTCAACTGGTGAGGAAGGATGGGAGCCTGGAGTGCTGGAGGACAGGCACAGCTGAGGAGCTATGCAAATGTTAGAACAAAGTAGGAAATGAAACAGGCCTGGAAAAAAGAAAAAAAGAAGAGAAGAAAGGATGCCAAATCTGTAGGACCAATTTAGCGATTCCCCAGTTGCTAACTATATATTAGTGCTATTTATTTTCAACTGAAAGGACTGCTTAAAAAAGATCCAATTTAAACTTTCTGGAGGAAGATAATTGTCTTCTGTGGAAGAAAAAGTAGAATTCATAAAAAGAAAGTTGAGTCATATTTTCATATTAAGTGGTTATCAAGTTATGACACCAGTAAACACACTCTGCTTTAGTTGTAAGGGTGACAGAGGGGCAGCTTCTTGTGTCAGCAGAAAAATTAACTGAACCATACAGCAAATTAGGTAATTCCCCATGAATTTTATCTCTGAAAAGAAGTCTGAAGGAAGATACCTCACAGAAGTGACAGAATTTCTGCCTGACTAGACCTGACTCCTCAACCAATTCAAATGATTAGGATTTTTTTTAAAGGAAAACAAACAGAAAAGTGTAACCCAAACCTCCTTGATGTCTGAACTGAAACAGGGAAGCACAAAGGAAATTATGCTCTGATATACTCAGTGCTGTTATAAGCAAGAGTACTTACAATAATGAAAAAAATCCTTTCTTCTATAAAACACCTCAGGGTTTCCTTTGAGTTACATTTCTTTTACTTTCTTCATCAGGTGGCAGTATTTCTAAGTTTACTATTGTCATTTACTTTGGCTGCTTCTGACATAGTGCAGTGGAGTTGTTTTTTCTTATTTTTGTATTAATTCCTCTTTCTCTGGCATACCTCAAATTCAATTACAATTTCAACAAATACAATTACAATTACATTCAACACTGACCACTTTGCAAGATGAAACAGAGACCTCTTTTACTGCAATTCTACTAACCATGCAAGATACCTGGTTTTAAATATAATGATTCTTAAAGTACATACTGATCCACCACATCTACTAAAGTTGGTGTTCAGAGATATTCCAAAGGACACAGATTTGTAAACTGCTACAAATGCCTACTTAAAGAACAAAAGCATTGCTTCTATCTTCAGAGCTTAAAAGTCTACTGGCTGAACAAGTGCTCATGTTATGCACAGACCAGGATTTAATTTTGGTGCTCACTCTTCATTTCCAAGGCTAATACAACTTATACTGTAATAGAAGTTAAAAAAAAAAGAAGTATATTGAGGATAATGAAAGGAAAAAACTGTACAAGCAGAGGTATAATAAAAGAGGAAGAATCTTCTGAAGAAGAAGATTTTATAACCTAAAATATTCCAGGCCTGAAAGAGATAACAGCTATGATGGATATATAAAACCATGAAGAAGATAAACAGAGAACAATAATTTGCTGTTTCTCATAACACAGAAATTGAAAAGCATCAAATAAAATAAAAAGGTAACAAGATTAAGGAAGTATTATTGTCACACAACAGTTCTGGAACTCAGCCACAGGCTGCTGTGGACACCTAGGTATTCAGAAAGTATTTAAGTACGTACATGCTTAACACCTGAGTAACACACACAGCAGTGTGGGTCTCAGTGACTGCTGACTGCTGGGTTAGGGAGTCCCTGAACCCTCACCCACTGGAAACTGGGAGGGTTCAGCTCTGCTCTGTCCTTGGATTTTGTTTCCTACACCTCTGTACCTGGCCAAAGGGATGGGATGTGGGCTAACTAAACCTCACACCTTTGACCCAGAACAACTACCTTTGATGCCTGTGTCAAACTAAGAAAATTAAAACTCACCCAGCTTGCATTTCATAATGTCAAGTTGGAATGCGGAATCAGGGGGTCCAAATACACAACAATCACAGAGAGGTTTGGTAGAGAGATTTATATGATTCTGTTTTACCGAGTCTTGAAACACTGGTAAGGAAAACTTGCAGATGCAAGGGTTCCCCCACCACTGCAACACCCCCTGCCAGGCATGTCCGTATGGGTTTACTGTCTGAGTCATTACTATCTGGTGTGATTAGCATCACTGTAACTCTCAGGAAACAGGAACACTGCAATAAAGATCAAGTATGTTTCCTCAAGGACCTCAGAAAGTCTAATGAATCCTAGTGCCTACCATTCAACCAACTTTAGACATATTTATGTCAAAAAATATATGAGCATTGGTGCTAAAGTGCAAGTGAGATCCAGCTATGGTTACTACAGGCCACAACATCCAATCAGATTTGTATTACTTCTGCCATCTGTTTTATTCCCATACTTTGTACCTCAAAGCACTGTTTCACTTGTACTGCAATAAAATAAATAAAGAACCAGTATAGCTAAAGTAACTTTTCTAGACTTCAGCAAGAGTTAGTGTTTTCCTTCTTGAATTGTTTTATAAAAGTATTTTGTTACATTTTGATCTTCAAAACCCACTGAATACTGACATTTAGGGTTGCACTGTACAAAGTATCCCAGGCCAATTTCCACCTTTCCTCATGCCCCAGTGAAACCTACAGGGTGGGAATCTGAGCCAAATCAGCCTCTACAAACATGACAGAACTTCCCACCACTGTACTTTGCCCTCTGAGTGACATGATCAGCATTAGTAAGCAGCATCAAGTTACAAATTTTCTTTTATGTAAACGATAAGTATGGCACAATAAAGTGCAGAAATCATTTAAATGTAAGACTGGCTTTCCAGAAAACAATTGAGACAGTTAACAAAAAGACTTCTTGGAAACTATGCTGGCATTAATTTCCAAGCAAAGATAAAAAAATGCTCACTAGGACAGTACTCATGCTCATGGTACTTTAATTTTCAGGTAAAACTTATCCTCAAGGACTGGACTTTAGTAATAAGGTGAAACTCAAGAACAAAATGTTCTCAGCTGAAAAGAAGAGGAACACAGACATATAGGCGAAAATACTCATGCAAACAGCTCATAATGGCAAGTGGTTAAGAAAAAAGGCAAACTTGATTTTGGAATTCACAGGTAGATAGATACACACCACTAGGGATGGGCAAACATTACTGCCTTGTAATACAAACTCATTGGAAACTCCACACACAGCCACACCTCAGAAAAATAAACTTTATCTGGAGCAGGTGTGAAAGAGGACTATTGAGATGACCAAAGAACTAAAGAGTGTCTCATACTACTGTGGGAATAGAGGAAGCTTTACCTGTAAAAAAAAAAAGGTAGATATTATTGTCATCTACAAATAAAATTGGGAGGAAGGACATCAGTAATGTGGGTGATAAAAGATCTGCTTAGGCTAATGGACAATAAAATTATGGATAAAAGAGTGTAAAATACCATGAATTAACCTTTGGCAGGAACTTGGAATGGCTTTAGACATTTGAGCAGAGATTTTAGTCAAGACTTTCAACCGGGAGGAGAGACAAAATGTCATTTCAGATGTAAACAATTTAGCTGTAATGTCTTATTACCAGATTCATAATTGAATATTACAGTCATTTCCCTCAGCTAAAGCCTGTGTATGCCATTTTTACTCTACTATTTCTGTCTCATGCTATTGATACTGTGGACACCAGCTACTGCAAAAACACCGCAGGAACTGCTTTATCCTCATAAGAGTCTTGGATATGAAAAGTCTTTGATATAGAGCTCATTAGTTAATAGTTTTAATACTGCATCTTGGAGGAAAAACTGGTCTGGGCTGCTCTATCAGGTTTATTTTATGTCTCTTTTACATATAAAATTAACAATCAGTATCTTTTGATAGAGCTCATGTGCCATGGTGCACATTTCCAAAGCAAAATCAGGTTTTTTTGAACATGCAGTATATATCTTCATGTTGTGCAAATAAGAAATGCCTCACAAGTGCCAGCCAGAAAGATTCTGCAAAGTAAAAATAAAGACCCCGAACAGCACCTAAGCTGTTCCTCAGCAGCTGGGAGGGGGGGTTTTGCAGAGACAAATGCTGGTCTCCCAGCAGCATTACAATGAACTGTGTCTCTCCAGCTCCTTGCAACCTGCCTGTCTCCATAGTTACTTGGTGCTGCCATACAAACATACACGGATCTGGGGAGGACTAAGATAGCAACCAGCTCTTTTGAAGCATTTTCAAAACAAAGCAGCTTCTTTCTTCATCCATTTCCACAGCAGAAAATAGCTTGCTTTGATTTAATTTTTTTTTTTGTGATGAGCATACTGAAGAAAAGCAAAGCTAATTAAATACTTCCACATCATATTCTGAATGCTTTGACTCTTTGAATAGCTCAATGAAAAGTGTCATATATTGTGTGCAATACTTAGGAATTCTGTTAATCCACAATGTAGGAAGGTATAGTCCCTGCTGGGCACCTAACACCAACCACCAAAGCTTCTGAATAAGTGAGACAGCCTTAAATTGCAGTCTGTAGCTCACTGTGCCCCAGGTTAATTTCTAGAACTACATCAAAACATTGAACTCAGTACCCTACAGCTGTGATTACAAGATGGAAAGGGCACAAGCAGCTCTGCCTCTTGCTGCCAAGCACGACTGACCGCAGGAAGCTTAGGTTTTACATATTCACTTTTGACTCTCACTGCGACCTTAACCAGTATCTCTCTCATTAGGAACCACATAACTGCTCAGAACCTGTGGTACACAGAGGATCAGTCTTATTCTCTCCACCATTATTTATTTTCTTTTGGGAACACATTTTTCTGTCTGCTGATTCCAGTTGAGACTGACTAAGCCTCTCGAGTCGAGGTGACATGTACTATTACTAAACACTACACAGATCAAGTCTGTACAGAACAGCACTTATATGAAAAGGTATTTCTAATCCATTCGGAGCAGTAATACTTAGGTGGGGCACATTAAGAGTTTTAGTTATTTTTGTCCTAAGCAAGACTAAGCAGTTCCACCCTTCCTCTGGAACCACAGTAAGCATTGCTCATTCAAGAAATCCTTGCTAATAAACAAGGGAAGGAAAACAATTGTTTCAATCCCACACTGCCAAATTTCCAGGAGGTGTCAGCCACGTTATACAATCCATGTTCTCAAACAAGGTACATCTTGACACATTCTTCTTCAACAACTGCTCTTCAACTGAAATTGCATACAGCAATGTGCATAAGTGGTCTTTTACACAAAATGAGGACACATGACCTTAAAGACTTACATTACTACATTACTAAGAGGTCAGACAAACCTTGCAAAGGAGCACATGCAAGTATTAAGAGCCACAGTCCCCATATACAGTGTCCTTCTCCTACCCCTCTCACCATACTGTAAGCAGGAATACTCCCAGTTCCCATGCTACAAGAACTTCCATTCAGGTAGGTTTTGCACTCGGTTTTGTTCTCATATTGCTGGAAAAAGTGTAAAGAACCAAGCTGAGTTCTGCTGGTTTGCAAAGGAGTAAGTAAGTAAGAAAAAGGTAGTGACATGCCAGTACAGGTATGCACTGGTGATTATACCAACCTGCCTTAAATTAGATACTGATTTTGCAGTTGTGTTCACAGGGATAAGCTCACATGTGGTCTCAATCCTCACTCTGGTCAAATACCACGTTTCCTTGGCTTATGTGTTGTCTGGCAAAAATTGACCACTGATCCTGACTAATAACTAATATCATGCTTTTATTTTGTTTAAGGTATACTTCTTCAAAGCTACTGATTATTGCAAAAGGCGTTAGGTAGGAATAAAGCTGCTGGCATTCTCCAAAAAGTCCAAAGGAGCTAAACTGAGAAGAATGGAATGTAATTTTCATTGTTTTTAAAGTCTGCCTTGTTTAGCTGTTCAGTGCTTAAATTAAAGCACTTAGTTCTAACAGGAATATGTTTAGTTTAATTCTGATTAATTTCTTTATACATTTAAACACATTGTATAGTTATTTAAAAAATTTACTTCTAGTAGATAAATCCCCTCAACTAATTTCTAACATAGTTCCCATGTATGAATGAACGTACTACGGAAAAATTACTTACAGCCCCTCCATTCAGTTTTATCAAGTGTTATTTTATACAAGTCAAATGCCACAAGTTCCTCTCAAGAAACTATATATTTTGTTTTCTTATTATGGAATGTCAACCTTTAAATAATTACTATTTTATAATGCCTACAATATTTGGCAGTTATAACATGTAGTATACACAAGGGTCAAAGGATGCTTTCATAAGCAAAAAGCGCAAAATACTCTGGCAAGAGTGCTTAAAGAACAGTGAACTTAAAATCAATTATTCCTGCATAACGTAAACTGATAAAAAGCTTCACACTGCTGCAACTATAAACTAAAACTTTTCTAGATAAGAGATGAACAAGATATGATATTGAGAGATAACTAACACCACTGACTCTGTGAGCGCTCACAGCTCTAACAGAAGGATGAAATTAAGATACTTTCTCATTTCACTTCTGTGAAACTTCATTTCCACTGAGGGGGATGGGATGTTTGAATTGCTTTAGTTAAGTTCCATACTTTTCCAAATGAAAGAATATGAAACACATTGTTGATTCAGGCACTCCAAACACTATTAATACAAGTTTTCACCCAGAATTTGTATCTTTTATACACCTTAAGACTTTTGATCCAAAGCTAAGAAAGGTCATCCTAAAGCCCCATGGCAAATATAAACTGAAGTCTCTGGAAGTGTATATAAATACTTCATTCTGCTGTTGTACTGAGATTTCCAGTTGGTCAATTCCTTAAGTGGAGAAGAGCATCTTTTGAAAAAGAACAGAACAAATACCACGGAAAACAGCCCTTCCTTAAAGTTATACTGTCGGAAGGCAATCCCAACACTGACTCCATCTGCAAGTCACTATAAAGGGTTCCCACTTTTGATAGCTATAGCATTCACAAGTCTAGCTCTGAAAAGATCCAGAAACCCCTTCTAATCTTGCCAAAAGACAAACTGCCAAAATACTAATCTAAAATTCTTTAGATATCAGTGGTCACAGCCACTATAGCAAGTAATTTGGCACAGCAAGACCAGAACAACATCAAAGTATCCTGTGCTGAGCCTTCCCATCTATACTGTGTGCAGTTCAGGAATTTTGTTTCAGACTGTATCCAGCCTGGTTTCCTGGACCAAACATGCTTTGAAGCTGTTAGGAGAGTCAAACCCAGTGATTGATTCTTAGGTACTCCTTGGGCCCAAAGTGCATTTGGCGCACACCTGGAATGGAGGTTCTGGTTAGTTTCCTCCAAAAGAAACCCAGCTCATGCTTAGTAAAACCATTCTGCAGTAAGTAGGGACACTGTCTTCAAAACAGTGCCACTGCTTTGAACCAAAACCCTAACAGAGAGGTAGGCACTTACCTACTACTGTCTTGATTCTCCAGGCCTTCTATCTACTCACAAACCTCTCTGCTTAGACCTCTTTCCTGGACTAAATTTGTAGTTTTTTTCAGACCTTCCTAGGACTTAGCAAATTTTTCCAAGTCTTGCTTTTTCCTGCCAAACTCTTTGCAGTAACTTTTTTCTCAAAAGTCATATTCGAATGATACATATCAGCTAAAAAGAAACACTCAAGTTAAGTAACTGATTTCCATGCAGTATTTCCACTGCCCTAACATTCCCTTTTTTGTAACAAATGTTGTACTTATCAAGTTCAACATCCACTAGAAAGTGAACTTTTGTCTTACAAGTCAAGACTTTACTGTTTATCTGCACATTTTACTTAAAATGCTCCAGTTCCTTCAGAAGTTGTATTCACAATAATTACATCTGAACTACATGTTACCTCATTATATCATTAGATGATAGTATAGATGAAGAGGTATTCTTGAAACACTAATTTCTGTCTTAGGAGTCCACTTTTCTCAAAAGCAGTCTCTGAAGTAGCTTAAAATTATGTGGATACGAAGCTATTACTTCATGAAGCTATCACTGCACATATAAACCTCATTACTTTCTGAACCCAGTCCAGTAGGGTCCTGGAATTTCTGGTATTTCTCCAGCTTAGTTTCTGGTCGGCCTGTGACAACCCTGACTCACAACCAAACCCTACATGGAAGAGTTTGAGGTGTCCAGGGCACAGCACGCTTGGAAGGAAAGGCCTGCACGGCACACAGTCCTGCTCTCTGGGGAGACAACAGGAGATGGAGATGAGGAAGCTTATCCTTAGCCACCAGCAGCAGAAGTTGTAACCAAGTGCTAATGGGCTGAAGTAAGCCACTAATGGCAGTCTCTAAATTTCACTTTAGTGTGGCACTACTTAAAAGAAGTTTCCTGGAAGAAATCTACGGGTTTTTTTCTTCTAGAAATTCTCTAGTTAATAACCTCTCTTGCTGATAGCTATGACTTTAGTTACCTGTACTTAAATGCTGAAAGGGTTGTCTTTGAGGTTCTCCAGAAGTCTCAGGTATCCTATGCCTGCTGGAGGGGATGTGCTCACAAATGCTTTTACCAGTGGCAAGCCCTACCAGACTTGTGTAACTGATGAGACTTTCATGAAGCATATTAAGAAGTAAAGCTTCAGTCCAGGGTCCTGGGACTGGCGAGTCCTCAAAACACAAGGCGTTCCTATCATCCCCACATGATTCAACTTGCTATCCAAAAAACAGATCCAGCAGCCTTTGATCTTCAAAGATGACAGGGAGCAGTCTTTGAGGCAGCCAAATGTGTCTTTCTGCATTACCAGATTGCTACAGAGACAGGCAGATGGGTGGAGCAATCTCTGCACTCCTGCCATAGAAGCAGCCCAGTTCTGTGTTAAATTAGAGCAGCACCCAGCAGTACATATGGCAAGTGGGAGAAGAGATCCTAAATTCAGCTGTGCAGCTTCTAGGTGGGACCACCCTCTTCATAAACACATTGAAGAGACACTTGTTTTGCTACACTGAAGTCAGAATGAGCCAGTCACAGAAACGGCAGAACTGGACACTAAATAACCTGCTTCAAAGGGACCTGGCACTAGTATCTTGCTTCATCCCACATTTGGAAGTATTTTAACACATCTGTGTGAATCTTTTGTCTTTAGGATAAGTACAGGTCAACTACAGCAAGAAATCAGATGCACAAACGATGAAAGTTATATTAGTACAACTGCGAGTAAAAATCTCTTACCTCTCCAAATGCACCTCTTCCGATCACTTTTATAATTTCAAAGTCATCTCGATGGAGTTGCATTTCCTTTACCAGTTTTGTAAATGGTTTTGCTGTTTAAGAAAAAAAAAAGAAAATTCAATTATAAAGAGAAACACTGCAATCCAAAATAATCCATAAACCAAAGGTCAAAAGTACTTGTTGCATACCCAGAGCAACAGTAAATATTCAACTATTAGAACTACAGAAGGAAAAAAAAGTTATTAACACTATTTAATTAACACTTAAAAAGTTTTTAAAAAAGTTCAATGGTATGAGTGGCTCTGCCTTGCTGCTAATGAGTAATGAGTAAAGTGGTCTTTCAGAAGGATTCCCCCCCCTTTCTTTAGGGCTTTGTGAATCACTAAAGGACCACGTGAAAGGGAGATAGCTCATTCATTATTGGTAAACCCTAGAGACAATCTGTCCTACCCTTCAGCCACTAGATTAATTCTCTTCTTAAGCAGAGTGCAGCTTTACTTTTTATTATTTCAGCTAGTACCAGCTAAAGCTTTAACAGCTGACTCTCAAGAGAAAGCTGTCTCTACTCAACAGCAATGAAACCATTTCCCACAAGATCTGTGGCTAATTTAGGATTTTTACTTTGAACTATCTTTTCTGTTAAGCAACATTCACCAGATCTCAATTAGACCAAGTACTGAAGGGCTCCAGCCTAAAAGATGTCCAGCGATTAACTAACCCACACTTACTTTATTCTGTGGTCCCACTGAATTCATGACACTTCTCAAAATATTTGGTTGATAAATACTACTGCACCTGCAGCTCCATCAATTTTCTCCTCTCCAGATCACAGCATGGGGATCACTATTTAGATACAACGTTCGTTACAGTTCACTACTCTGATTACGAAGATCAAATGAATAGGGAAAAACAGTGGTGCAAGTGCAAGCCAAACTGCACAAGAGCAAGTATGCACAAGCAAAGCAGCAGCTCACTCTTCAAACTACGCACAAAAAGATCGCTGGTCTTCACTTCATCACAAACATTATTAGACTAAAAAGAATGAAGTTTTTCAACACATGTATTTTTCCCATGTGCAACTGAATAAAATATCACAGAACTACTACTTGTAATTCAGCCCAGACTCCTGTTTTACCTCACCTTACACTATGATTAAGCTAATGAGTTACAAGCCAAACAGAATTCCTACAAGAGGGGTCATTGCCTTGACAGTGTATTTTGGATGATAACACAAACAAACGTATCCTTACAACCACACAGACAGAAGTCTGAACCGGAGACTGCAGACTTCAGTATAGAGTCTAACCAAGAAAGCCTGAAAACCTCTCAGCAAAAAATCATCAGAGCTAAAAAAATGAAGAAACAGCTGTACTGAAGAATAACCATGCTGCTTCCTTGTAGTTAGGAGAGGTGTTACTGAAAAGGTTTCCTCCAGAAGTAATACCCCTTTCACTGCATGTTTCTTGTCTACCCAAAGTATGAACTTTAATGATGAGACTCTACTAGCTATTCTGCTAGACTCCCTATTTCAGCTGGACAGAAATGCCTACCACAGTCTTCCTCACCACAAGGTCATTGAGACTATCACCCCAAACCCCCAAATTGTTTATAAACACCACCTCAAACCAGTTAGAGACCTATACCAGTCCAAGCAGACACCCATACAAGTAAATACCACTGCTGATGCCTGTGATATATGTCAATTATTCTGCAAGGTTCTCTCACCTCCTTCCCACCAAACCAAGACAGACTGAGGAAGCACAACAGCAGACAAGAAATAAACATGACAGTTCCATTATTAAGTATGAGGTTGCTACTACAGAAAGGGGGTCTTTGGACTAATTTTGCAGAACATCAGCTTCTGTTATTAAAATTCAAGGAGAGGGGAAATGAAATCTAGTAATTTTATTTCTAGAGTCACTAACCCAATAATAATTTTTGTTTTAAATAAATAACAAATTTTAGCAATAGTTCTGATAAGCAAACAGAACATCAAAATCATAGAATCAGAATGGTTTAGGTTGGAAGGGACCTTGTCCCTGCCCATGGGCAGGGACACCTTCCACTAGACCAGGTTGAACACTGCCAGCAATGGAACATCCACAACTTCTCTGGGCAATAAAATAACTGGTTTAAGAATAAAAAACCCTGTTACTGTAAATTGAACACAAGCAACATTCAAAGCAGGAAGACAACCTATCAAAGTCTAAGCTGTCTTGTGCACTTAAAAAAACCCCAAACCTATATTTTTGTTGACTGGTGACAAAACATTTTGTCTACAAACTTCCTTGCTTTGAAGTGTATCTAACTTCACATCACCAACACTGGGATTCAGTTTAGAAATGCATAAAGTGGTATAAAAGCAAGTAAATTCGATTAGTTTTATATTTCAAAAGATAATAAATATTACGTATCAAGCAGAGAACATACTTTAATTTCAGTAAGCAGAAGTAGTGTCTGCAGGGAAGGGCATGAACGCCACCTTCCTAGGAATTGTACCTTGAAGAAGGAAGGATGAGCAGCCCTCATTCTCCTGACCACCATTTCAATTAAAAAACTTCAAGAGTTTTAGTTGATCTTGTTTTTTCATCTCAATTGGTCAACTGAAGTAGTGCTTTTAAAATTAATTATTTTAATATACGTAAATGAAAAAAGTATTCTCTCCTAAAAGGAAGTTACTATTTTTACAAGCCATTTGTGCACTTAACTGATGTTTGCTTTTAGTATTTAGTAGGTGTTGGTGTTTGGAAACACAGCAGCTTCAGTGGCCTCTCTCTTGGAAAGCACTAAACATGAATATTTGAATGTACAGAAATATTTTAAATTGGACAGAACTTCTCTTAAAATAGAAAAATTTGAGTCTTATAATAAAACCTAATATCCACAGAATCTCATCATCACAGAGACCACAACAAAAGTTACACATCAAGTCAGAGTTCAAAGGAGGCAACAGACCAGTAATTCATTTAAACTCATATTTACTTTATTAGCACTTGTTTACACCAGGATGTGACCTGCTGCATTTAAGCACTGGATTTCACAATTTCTATCTCTTAGTAAGTTAAATCAAAAAATATTTCCTATTTGCTTTCCTACTCTCCTCCCAGGAGGCTGCTGTTCCTCAATCCACAAATATCCAGATCAGTAGCATGCACAGAACTGGCAAAACTGAGGGAGCAGAAACTTCCACCAAAAAGTAGCAGAGACAGGCTGTGTTTGCTGTGCTTGCCAGAACAATGCCAAGTGACTTATCACTATCTAACTGGTAAAAAGCTCCAGCTTCTCCTTTTCTATATCACTATTTGATAAATAGGGAACTCGAGACAAACTTATCTCCATATACTGGAATGAATAATTACACTTTACTGATTAGTTTTGATCCTAATATTGAAGGCAGAACTTATGATTTAGAGTTGATTTAATACTTAATGAAAGTATTTCATCCTGGCAAACAGAAGCCTTAGCTGTGCTGGGGGTTTTGTTGGCAGTGATTACTGAATTTTGTTATATATACACACTGTTGTCAGGGTAACATTAGCTGAGAGTAATTGCAAGAGTTTGTTTATTCATGACTGTGAGGATGTAATCAGAATTTGGGATAGACATTCTACATGCAAATATTTGTATGCATCACTGCCTTTTCTCTCAAGCTCATTTTGCATTATTGTACTTATTCTTGTTTGGAAGAAGGGTGTTCTCCATAAGGCCAGACAACAAAAAAACCCAACAAAACCCCAAAGAACTAATTTTAAGGAGCCAAGTAATGTACGCTCTCAGGAATATAAAACAAAACAGTAACAGTCGATGTTTTGATTCATAATGGGAAGTGAAATGCCAACCTTTATTTCTTCATTGAACAGAGGGGTACATATGAAAGACATAATTTTCCACACGCAATTTCTATTCTGATCATATTCTCCTCTTCCACTGAGAGCTGGGATTAGGATATTTTATTTACACAAAAACATCAATTTGAATAATTTGAAAATACAGTTTAAAGCACAGTCACAGGTAAACAGGTTTGTGATTTAGGTTTGGGAGCTGGTGCATCTACACTGCAGTCAATCTGTATTATACCACCTGATAGAAAATATTTGAAGGCTGTTTCAGAATGACTAAAAGCTGCAGGAAATGCCAGTGGAGACGATCTGACACAGCAGACTGGGCACTCTGCACCCAGGAATGGGTGCTCACCAGCCTCTCTCAACGTCAGAAGCTTTTGCCAAATTGCCTCTCATTTCTGAAGGCAGGTCAGGGAAGGATGGTGGTATTGTCAACATCACCCTCAAAAAATAAAAAGTTAACTCTTCCCACCTAGAATGCCATTAAAAATGAGAAGTGTCAGGGTATATTTTAAATTTTTACTTTCTGTTCAGATTCTGAATCATTCAATTTATGTCCATAATTTACCATCTGGAATCACACCAGCCAGCACCTTTACATCAGTGGGCAAAAGACTACCTGCTGGGTTTATGGTAACTACTGCTTCAGTGGTGGAATTATCCAATGCCTGTAATTTGAGGACTCCTCCATATTTTGTTAGGCAGTGCAAGTTTCCAGAAATTCACAAAAATCACTCAGCTGAAGCTGCCAAATGTTCAAGAACATCTGATGTTTTGTATCATTGGCAGCTTCAAGTTTTAAATAAATGTGACAACTGCAAGCAAACAATACACAGACTCACAATTCAAGTTGAAAGGGACTAGCTGGTCTCTAATCCAACCTCCTGCTCAAATCACTGTCAATACTGCTTTCAGACCAGGTTACTCAGAGTTCTGCCTGGTCAGGTTTCAAAAACTTCCAAGGGTGGAGACTCCATGGGCTCTTGGAGAACCCTGCTCATATACTGGACTGCCTTACACCAGGTAGTTTCACAGTTCGGAACCAATCCTGTAAGTGATTTGAGGTTTAAGTCGTTACATATCATGATAACAACACCGAGGTAGATCTACCCTGAAGGTACGTCCAAACCGTCTGGTCAGACAGAAATTCATCTGCCACCACAGTCCCTTTATCTACTCATCCCCTTTACAAAACATTGTGGTAGGCAACTATGTGAACTGCAAAAGATTAACGTCAGGGAAACAAGAAAATGACGCAGATAACTGTCTGTGGAGCCACATTCCCATCAGGCAGATACAATATTTTATTTAAGATGTTTTCTTTGGAGAAAGAACATGAAAGAGCAGCAAGTTTTACCATTTCTCTCAACCATCCCTCTTCACTTACATTCTAGAAATCAAGTAACTTGTTTGCCCTCTGTGCACTCTTTTCAAAGAAACAGCATTCCTATGATATTGCTACTAAAACAGAAGGCTGGCAGGTTTAACAAGTTAGTGCTTGTATACACATCTTGGAAGATACCCACACCCAGGTAGCCCCAACCTGCTCACTAGGGTGATAAATACCTGTTACAACCCACACTTCAGTTTTAAAGAAGTACAATCGCCTTGCTACCCATTTGTGAAATTTTCCCTGTATTTTAAAAATGTACATTTTTTTATTCTTCCATCTTTTGCTGACTTCAGTTTTAATTTTTCCAAACACAGACCCTTGCCTCCCTTTTCCTGTGCTGCCTGTTTCCTCTTACTGTCAACCCGAGTGAAAGCTTTCTTCCAATCTGGTTTCCTAAGGAAATAAGGTGATCTGGCAGCCAGCACACACCAAGCTGCAAAGCATCCATGGTCATGCAGGGACAGGGAAGCAATATAACATAGAAGAGAGAAGAAAGGAAGAGTGTAGCAGAAAAGGGAAGGTAGTACAGTGGGAAGGGCAGGGGGTTATTCCACTGAACCTAGTAAAGGAGGTAGATACAAATTCTACAGGGTTCAAACTTCACCAAAATTCTGCTGTTTACAAGCCAAAGGTGACACATTCTGTGTTCTCTGACACCTTTTCTGCTTGCCCTCCCTCCTGTTTTTATGACATACATACACACACTTCCATTACTCTGTCTGCCTCTTGCTCAATGATCCGATTCTTCGTCATTCATCAACATCCATTAGACCAGTGCAGTGGTGCAAGACTTTGGTAATCACTACAATGACACAAACTCCACAACCTGGCTACCTCTTGCAAAGTGCCTACAGCCCTTGCAGAACAGCCTCCTGATACGACACTGCTTCACACACTGTTAGAGTCCTCTTTATTGCCCGAGCAAGGGGCCATCCAGTTTTACAGTGCCTGGATACTCAGTATTTCCAAATTTTAAGATGTTCTAACAGCATTTATCGGAACTAAAATGACAGTAGAAACAGACATTAACACAACAGCAAGAAAGTCTGAGTCTTCTTAAGGTTGATTTTTAAAGATAGTAAGTAGTAGCTAATTATTAAATATCATATTTTTCTTTATTTGGTACCCAAATACTTAAAAAACACTCAAGCTCTTCTGAAGAACTACTGCACAGAGGTATCCATTTGCAGCCATGATTATGGATTTGTTTATTTTATAAAAGCTTTCTGGCATATGTGAAAGAGTGTTTGACCACTTTCAATCAGATACCTTGCTGACACTTAACAGAACTATGAACTGGGACAAGATTTGGATTAGATAATTACACGCAACCCCCTCAAAAATTTCAAAGGATAAAAAGATAATTAGTTTTAGGCATAAACCAAGACTGAGCGCTCATAGCTTCCGCATTTTGCTCTGTAAGTGGCTTTATCAATTACAGAAGACCTGACTGTGGTATTTAGAATTTGTACACTAGTCTGTGATAACTGCATGAAAAATTTATCACCAAGCTAAAGGGTAATGGCACTGGGAAACGCTTTGAAGAAAAATATTGAGTAGTAGTTCTGATGTTGATCCTATTAGTGCTGCTAAATTTGCCGGCAGAAGAGCAAGGCATTTACCTTGAAACATCATCTGTGTTCACTGTTACTCTTTTTGTGTGGCAAGCCCCAAGTGCAAGAGCCATACAGAAGGACTCAATCAGCAGCAACATGCCAGCTCGCTGATGAATGTTACCACAAACACTTAATAGCTGGCTATCTGCCTGACTAGCCCATTCACTGCTTTTCATGCTCACAATGAAAGGACACCAAAGATAATATGCAAGGTTTGAACAGACTAGAGGAGAGGAACACACAGATGGTTCCCAATAGCCCAAGTGAAAAACATGTTGCCAGTTTAATCAAAGCCACCCCATGTGTCTTTGAGAACTAAACAGTAACAGCGTTCTAGCAGGTGAGAGGAAGTAAGTGCTGGCTTATATACCCAAAAAAACCAACAAATGACTATTTGCTGTACTCATATATATGCAAGACCTTAGTTTACCAAAAGAAAAATAATGGTCAGGTAAAATAAAAACAACATGTCAATCAGACCTAAAGGTAATGGCATATCCCAATGCTACAAGGGATGCAAGTACAAGGAGAAGAACCTTAGATCAAACAGAGGGCAAAGCTCAGCAACCAATTTCTCAGCTTACTGTTGTGTTACTGTCATGGAATGATCCAAATTTAGGGAAGTATAACTTGGTCTCTAGAAACAATTCAGGCAGGATTTGTATTTTTATTTTTCCCCTTCCAAACATTGGAGTTGATCTTGGAAGATGGAACTATTAGTACTAAGATTGAAGAAAAACGTGACTGTGAATAGTGTTTTGTTTGGGAAAGCCAGAAGTGACTTACTATCCACACAAACCCGGTGAAGCTTCACAACATGTAACATTTCAGATACAGCAGGAAAAAAAGACTGAACAGTAAACAAGAAAACCTGCACCTTTGGAAGTGCTCATCAGGGCATTTCAGAAAACATTCAGCAGCTTGAAATGAAGTTCTAGCCCAACTTTCATGGGAGAATGAAAAAAGCTCCCAGAGAAATTATGTTCCTCACTGTACTTTGTAGTCCAGTTTTTCGTACCTCTTTCAAACTTCTCACATTTGTTTGGGAGAGGGAAAGCCAATATGCCTCTCTAACCTTTCCCTAGGGTTTCCAGCTCCTTCAGCAGACTATGCACCAACCATGGATTCACGGGTGGTTCATCAGCCTCTTCAGCCTTAGAGCCTTCACTGACTAACCTACCGAGCAGAAGCCCCGCCTCTGCAAGTTGTCACTCTCTGAAGAGACTGAAACAAATGTATCTTGCTTCTACTCAAATTTGGTAAGATTTACAAAGGTGGTACTTTCCTTCCTCCTAAGCCTTGCTAAAAAATGCAAAGAAAAGATTACTATTCCATAATAAAGAAACTTTTCCACTCTTATATAACTGCTGATACCCAACGCCTTCATAGGCTTCATCTTCAGTCCTTTTATTTTCCTCAAAAAGATCATACCCAGCCCAGAAGACACATGTACATCAAGTCCTATACAGGCTCTTTTGAATTATACATTTTCCTTGGAACAGTCTGACATTCCAGACATCTCAGACAACTGAATAGGGAGCTACATGACCACTTTAATTCATAAAGGAAATTAATTCTGCTACTGAAAGAGCTTCTCCTTTTCCTTCCCACCACATTCCACTCTATTGTTTGGATCAACATTAGCATTCATGTGTACGTCAAACCAGGAAACATTTCCAGGTGAAAGCTGACTTGTCTGTCCCATTCCATCCCATCCCACCAAACCATTGACCCAGTGGGACTCAGATACAGCTATAACGTTGGCACCCCAGTCCAAGGCAGGGAGAAGGACAAGACTGGAGAAGGGCAAAATGGCTTTTGGAATTGATGTGAATCTGGTCTGGACTGCAGTGAGCGTGGAAGTGCTACGCCAGAGCCTGTTTCTAGTCAATCTGTACCAAATTAGCACAGGATCTTCCAAGATACATGTCAAAACACTGTAAGAAATAGATATGACACACCACAGAATGCAATCTCTGTTTAGTATAGCTTTATTCATGCCTCAGTTTTTCTGTACTCCCAGTTCAGGGCCAGATTTTGCAGGTGTTGGAGAGGCCATTTAAGCCATAGCAAATGGTAATTGCATATTGAAGCACATCAGTAATGGAAAAATTGTTTCAGGGTTTTACATGAATCGCTAGTTCCAAACAGTAAAATTTCAATGATTCCATTTCTTTTATTCCATAACAACATTGTAAATATTGCTAAAATCCACTTATTTTACTGCATGATGAATAATCTTAAAAACATGGTTAATTATTTTTTTGTAGAATAGTTTGAGAATTATGACTGCTCAGAAAAAGAACTTTGATACATCACTTACTTTTCAGATGGTTTCAAAGCACAGATTAAGAAAATCTCAAATTTGAGCTCACCCAAATTTCAACGACATAGGATGAAACTAAATTTCATCAGACCTAGCACCTCTTGCACACCCTGCTAAGAAATAAAATAACTCCAATCTGATGACCACACTGTGCTGATATAAGCTTACATGCACTTACATTAATTAAGCCACCACTTACATCATCAATGTATGAGCAAAGTTCTAGTTCCTGACTGCACGCTTTATTTCACTTCAGAAGTAAAACTTAGCAAAAAAGTAGCATCAATTACTTACAGCGAATGCACATCTTTTTTTCTCCAGATATATACAAGATATTCTCTCAAGTTACTATAAACTTAATGCATGCATAATGTAACAGAACGATTAATACTTTACACTAGTGCTGTATCTACCACATGCCAACTCCTTTATTTTAGAGGTTAGAGGTTTCTATGAAGTTCTTCTAGCCAAAGCACCCTACACAAATGCACTTAAGAGTGACAGGAATGAAATCCACATAATGAGGTGTCCCTTTTAATGACGCAACCATAGTGGATTGTTGCAACCAGAGGGGCAGTTCTGGAGATCGCTCTCTTCCTTGTATCAGTTCCAACAAATCCAACTGGTCTCACCTCACTGACCTGATTCTACTCACTAAATCAGCAGGATCCTGAGACACACAACACAACTATCATCCTGTAATTTAACAAACTGAATCATCATCGCTGAAGGGTCGTGAGAGGCTGCTGTGCCAGCACAAGCAAGAAGGGTAAAGGAGTGCAGCTGTTCTTCAGAGGTCACTGTCCCAAGTGGCACAGGGTGTGATGAACTGCCCACACATCAGCCTTTGCTGGCGTCCAGTTGCTGCAGAGGTGGCCTGCCTTGGTGCTAACACCCATGGAAAGCTGGATCAGGGAGCAGAGACAAACAACAATTACCTTTTTCCTGATGCTTCAGTTCCCAACCATATCAACACCACAAACTAGGAAACATAAGACTAAGGATCAGCTTACAGTGCTACAGAACTGCACCTGATTTTTATTTTTTTGATGGCTCAAGGCTGCAACACTACACATATAAACACCCTGAGCTGTTTTTCAATTTCAAGAGTTCAAGCAGCAGCAGCAGCTACTGTAAGTACAGGTGTGGCACATCTTTCTCTTCACTTCCTTCTAAATGGCAGTGTACAGGAGGACATTTTCTCAGACATTACTCATCCTGTTTCAAAAGTTGCCTGGAGCTTGAGATCTAATTAAAAGGTCACTGAAAGTCATATTTTTGCCATAGGAAAAGGCCACGAAGACATGCGACAACAATTACTGTAACCAGGCATTAGAATATTTGGAGTAGCTCAAGTTACTCCGAAGGAGTGAACAGGGAGATTGCCTTTAATCCTGCAGAGAATACTTACAAGTCCCATGTTAAGATTTGCTACACATTATAGTGGATGGCTCAGAGTGGCTTTTTTATTATTATAAATACTCTCACTCAGTTCCCTCTCCAGACCAGGAAATCTAGAGCCAAGGCCATTCTGTCTCAGTCTACTAATTCCAATATCAGCAGCTGGGAGCAAGGAAGTGGAAGACCATTTACAGCAGCACTGTCTTCATGGACTCCAGGTGCTAAAGGTCACTACCAGCAAAACTCAGGGCAAACATTAGGAGCATGGTAAGCCACCTGTAACAGCAAAATCACTGGGGTCTGGGTCATTCAGAAGGTAAGCGCATCTCCAGAGGGCATGTCAGGATGTTTCTGAACACTTACTGCTCAGACAGGATGTAAAAAGTGTAAAAAGGAAAGAGAAATACATCTCTCAGCCTTCCAAGATGTGATGAAAACTTTATCCAGATAAGGCAACGTGCTTCTAATTTCACTTTGCAGCTTTTCCCTAATGTCTGACACTGACATAGCATATTTCACAATTTGTCTATATCCATCCCCAGGCTTTTCATATACTACAGTTAAAATTTAAAATGGGTAAGGAAGGTCTAAATTTTTACCAGGTGGAGGAAGGGGAGAATCTACCGGAAAACTTGGCCTTAGATACAGATTTCTAAAAATGGAGTCAAATTGTATGGTACATGGATCATTAGCTGTACAGAATTTTTTATAAGTAGTAATGGCTCAAAAAAACCCACCCTCAAATAAAAAATTCCCAAAATGTCATTATTAGGAAATAAATCAAGAAGCCTGCAGAATACTGTTTTAGAATATTGCCCATTCCAGCTATCAGTTTGCTAGCATCAACTAATTAGTCTGAAGTTTCAGACTGACCAAGATCATAACGCCTGCTATTACATAAAGAAAAAAAAGCCATTTAAATCTTGCCTGGAACCAGGGTTTGGTTTTTTAACACACATTGAATAGCCCTGAAAGAAAACATTTTGGATAAATGATAATTTAGAATATTAGATACATGACAGTTTACACATGTTTGAATTTTTAAACTGTCCTTTAAATCAAAAAGTCATCCTTAGGGAAGTCAAATCCTGGAACAGTTAGGAGTGAATTTTTAAAATCTAACTGATTTACAGCATGACTAAACAGCTTTAACATCACATATATATGCAAACCATACGGAACAAGAATCTAAAAATAGAACACCATGCCTTTTCCTAGAGACATTTCCAAGTCTCCAAGCATTATAAATTCAGTTTCCTCTAGTACAGGCAGGATGAAGTTCTTCCTTCTTCTCTCCCCCTCATTCCACATTTTTATCATGCTTTCCTATCCAAATTTTTGCTAATTTATGTACAGTACACTGAATAAGCTCTTTCCCCTTATCTCAGTATTTTGTGTATCAAAGAACAGTTTTGGTTTTGATTTTGTTTAGCATTTATAGCCTGTCTTTTCCTAACATCTTTGCTGTGATATCTTTTAAATTCTTAAATCCAGTTTCTGGATCATGATTTTAGAAAAGCTCTCAACAGACTGCCAGCCCACATGATGTGCTGTTTAATGGACATGCTTCTAGGCATTCCCAAACCTCCTGTAGGCTCCCGGACGCTTGTATCCACCCCACTAACATTCCAATGCAGAACATACCTCCCATTACTGCACACTCCAGCATGATCAGCAGCAGTCCAAGATCCCTGGGTTCTATCTTCTCCCTCCTTCTTGCCTCGTATTCTTAAAGCCAGTAACAAACAAAACTCTGTTCAATCACTACCCTCACAGTTGTAGATATCACATCTCACCTTTATGTCTTGCTCCTCAGTTTTTCAAGGTAGGCATATCAAGTGAGGATCATCCCAACAAGTTTTTATATCAGATGAAGTATCAGATAGAACATTCTGCTTTTAAGCTTGTCATTTTAAACACAACTTTACTTAAATTTAGGTGTAAGATTATCCACATGCCATCTGTGTTTAATAAGCACCACATCCATAATCCTTTTGCCCTAAGATTTATTTCCACACATTTAGGCGGACAGTTCCTTTTCTTTACTCATCTACAGCCCATCTAGACAGGTGTGTTGATTTCAAAACAGAAAGTCAATTACCAGGGCATTTAGAACAAGCTTGTAGTACCCTGGCAATCTCAAATCTTCATCTGTACCTCAGGCTCCATTCTCTTGGCTTCCAACCTTTTTCTTTACTCATACTTGGAAATAACAACCAAACATTTGGAAGCTCCAATGCAACACCAGGGTGAGCAGCTGCATGCCAGTACAGATGCAGCTGGAAAACCCTACCAGCATAGATGTGCTTTTACAGCTTTTCATTTCCAGAGTACAAACCAGTGAAGATGCATTAACTTCCTCCCACAAATCTTTTGACATAGTACTTGGCCTCTGAGGAGACCATGAGAAGAAGAGGTGACCACAAGCAGAAGAATGAGGAATTTCAGTCAATCCTCAAAATACTTTAACCTACTTCAATGCAACTGGAAACTCTGCAAAGTAGTATAGACATTGAGTCAGTATTTACAAAGAGGAAAGCCAAATAGTTGTCTTTCTATCTCCTTATGCATCATTGTAGCTATACCCCACTCCCTTCTTCTTCCCCACATAGAATTTAATATTTTCCTTTACTAATTTGTCTCCAGTGTCATCTAAGTAAACCTTGGCTACTTTGCCCATTCTCTGATTCTTTTAGCTCTTAAGTAATATTTTCCAATTGCATCGACTCACTTTAAAAAAAAACCCCAAACACTCAGTCCCAAACCACAGTTTATAAAGACTGTCAAACTTTTCATCCTTGATAATGTAGTTCAGACAAGTTAGTTTCTTTTTTGATGCTAGCTGAGGCTATGTAATCCTTTTCTTCCATAAACTTTGGGATTCTCTAACGGAAAAGTCTGGAAGAGATGTAATCTTTAATTTTTTGCTTTACTTTATAATCCCTTAAGATAATATATATGCCACTCAGGTAATCTTTTTTTTTTTTTTTAAATATCATGAAAAGGCTGCTCAGGACTGCTTGATAAATAACTTATCATTCCACCTTTGGGTTGCCACTGCGAATCTAGCAAGGACATGAACATTACCAAAAATGTTTTTAATCTCTTGGTAGTTTCATGGTCTTTGAAGTAACACACAAGTTTCAATCTGGTTCATATGGGCAGGTACACACACAACACAAGTTTGTGGCAATTGTCTGCAAGACAGAGATACCATGCAGCACAGAGGGGAAAGAAGGTTGTGCTTATAAACTTGCATTTTTGTTGATCAAATTGTCTGTAAAGGAGTTTAAGTCTTGAAGACTATTCTTCTGGCAACTGTCCTAATGTTTATACCTTAACAGCAACAAAATTTCACTTTTATAATAATTTCAGGAAGCTTAACTCTTGTTTCCTATGTAATTTGAATTTTAAAACCAAGTCCATAGCAGCATCATTAAAAAAAAATAATCCAGGACCATAAAAATCTTTAAAAAGAAGTAGCAGGAACAGTCATGTGTTAAACTATTCCACTTTATTATTTGCATGAGCAGCAAGTGTCACTTTGTCACTGTTTCTATTACTGTGCTCAGATTGCACCAGTAGTTACTCTTACACAGGAACAAAAATGCACCTAATTATTCTAAGAAATTTTACAATAGCAGAGTAGCTTGTGCAACTGCTGGCAAAAATTCGCTCCTGACTGATTGTTCCGCTGCATTTTAAAGGAAGGAAAGAAGCCAGAAGCATTCACAACTATATTATATGAAACCAAAATTTAAGAAATTATTCTTTACTGAAGATCCACTCTATGAGAGAGGCATTTTCAAAGAACCAAGAAGTCAACCCGAAGTCTCATCTTTCTTACATGAGCATATTTGAATAGATCAAAACACCCAAGTCTAGTAAGAATCTTTATCTCACACGAAAAGTTTTTTTTGAGTGCCATCAGTTCCATTGCTCCTTCAAAATCTTCCTTTACAGACATTTTAGTAAATAAACTCAACTTAGAAGTTTCCTTAAAGTACAAGAACTTCTAGAAGCTAAGATGTCTAAAGATATCTGGCCTGACCAATGTTTGTAGTATATTGATCAATATTTAGGACTTTAAATTATCTCTTTCCCACTCCTTTCTAATTCATGTACCTGCTTCATTTTTATTCCAAGACTACAAGTTTTAAATCAAGTACTATGACTCCTCAACAATCTATTTCTGGATAAGTGTTAAAAGATTACAAGCTGACAGTGTTGATTTCCTCTTCCACAAATTGTTATGCACACCTACAATTATTTCCCTGCCAATTAATTTTTTTAAAACACAAAAGTGATAAGTAGCAGTCTCCACCCAAGTCTCTCAGAAAATGGAGAGGACAGGTTCTTAAGTGTTATATGGGACATGAAGGGGGAGGAAGAGATGAGGGCAAGGAGATTGAAGTAAGAAGTAGGTCTTGCCCATGCCTTCCTCTTGCAGAAAGATAATCCATTATCTTTCACCAGCTGTCACCCATTTCAGAGCTCCCCACAGAGCTCTGAAGGTAAATTACTGGAGCACATTTTCCAGTAAAGTCTCTGTATTATTTATTCTGTAGCTATCAAGCATACACTTAAAGAAAGAGCTATCATTACTGATGTGCTAAATGACATATTACAGCCATTGACACAAAAGGTCATTGCTGCAATGTGTGCACAAGCGTGTATTGCTTTTTTAAAGACATCACTGCAAAGTGCCTTCTCTAAATACAAATAGGAAATGAGAAGTGAAGAGTCTGAACTAAATGAAAGAGGAAATTAAGGACATGAGAGGAGGAGAATGATATTTCTCAGTAGTTTTAACCAGCAAGACTCAGTCCAAAAAAGGAAGTTATTGCCATTATTTTACTATCTGCTTTTTCTTCCAAGGTACCTGCAAGTGTGCATGTACCAGAGCATCTGAAACAACTACAGAACACTTTGAAAAAAGTTTCTTCTGAAAAACTAACACACATTATAAACTGCTCACAGACACAGTCCTTGCCCCAGAAGGGCAGTGGACCATTACATTATATAGTACTGTCAATTAATGCCTTCATGACATAGCTGACAGTATATGTTCTCTGAGAAGGATGTCTACCAGACTTCTAGGTATTTAGGAATGTAAGAATTTTGAAGAATCTTATTATTTTCCAAGCAGTTTGCTGGAAGCAACACACTCAAAGACATAAATTCATTGTATGGAAAGTCGAATGGCACTTAGGATACCCTACAGGCACGACACACCACTAATAAAGGATTTAGTTCTTGGGTTTTGCCTCATTTATACATTGCTATCCTCATCACTGATAGCACTTCCTGTGCTGTTTTCCATATATCAATATGATTTTGAAACACTGAATTTGTTGTGCACTTTGCTTGGCTCACTGTGCTATCATCAGTAAAGAACATCAGCATTAAAACCATGTCGCAAGTCCAACTTCATGTAGGTCATAAAGCTCTTATTCTACAGAGGAAGTAAGAAACCCCAGCTACTATCTCCCATTAAATCTTTAGAACTATGAGGAAGATTTGGTTCACCCTGTTGTTAGCAACTGCTTAGCCAGACTCCTTATAATGTCAGATAGAAGGATATTAGGAACTCTACTAAACAGAGATCCCTTTGGGATATGAGAACATATATCTAGAAGAACAGCTAAACCTGTATTTTTCATAAAGGATGATTCAGGCTCGCAGTCATGCAGGGATTTCAGGCTCTTCTGACACCTCCATGGAATAATGCTTTAAAATACTTCAACTGCTATCAAGGCCAACAACCAGACATAAGGAAACCACACTTGAGAAAAAGCACTAGACATAAAACATAGGTTCAAAGTTCTTAAAACCTGCTCTGGCAATTCTCTGCTAGGAACAAGGAAACTGGTGCTTTCTTTAAATACATGGCAGAACAACATGAAAAAAATTTAGTTTCCCTTCATTTACAAGCCCAGTTACAAGTTTGTCAATACTTACATTCAGAGTGTGGTAACCACCGAAGATTATCAAAAATTAATAGTAAAGGTACACAAGCTGTGTGAACTTCTTTATCTACTACAAGAAGAAGATTCTATTTCACATATTTCTTTCCATTTTGAGAAGTATGAAGAACAACTGTTTTCTATTAGAGCAGCCATGATGTAAAATGCATTTGTGAACACAGGAAAAAATATTATACTGAACCACACAGTAAATTTAGGTTGGCAGGGACCTCTGGAGATCGGAGTCCACCCTCCTACTCAAAGCTGAGATAACATCAAAATTCAATCTGGTGACACAAGGCCTGTCCAGATGATGTTTATCCCTTAAGATGGAGAGACTATCACCTTTCTGGTAGACTCTTCCAATGCCAGACCACCCTCATGAGGAGTACTTTATGTCCGCCTGACTATTTGAATAGTCAGAATCCTCCTTGCCATAGCCTGTGTCCACTGTATCTCCTTTTTGGCAGTGCACCCAGGAAGCATTTGACTGTGTGTCCTCCCTAACCACACATCTGGCAGTTGAGGACCATGATCAGCCCCCCTTCTCCAGGCTGACCAGCCTCAGATATCTCAGGCCTTTCTTGCATATCTTGTACTTCAGGCCTCCAACCACATCAGTGGTTTACTGCCAAACTCTCTTCAGTTCCCCAGTGGTTTTTCTGGACTGGGAAGCCCAGAAGTAGACAAAGTACCCCAGAAATGGCTTCAGAAGTGCTGCAAAGAGACAAATAACCACTTCCCTCAGCCTGCTGGCTACAGTCTCACAGATGGAGCCCTCTACACAGGCAGCTTCTGTTTCTACAATGGTGCACCACTGACTTGTCCAACTAATTGTTTACCAGGATTCTCAAATCTTTTTCTGCAAGGCTGTTTTCTAGTTGGTCATTCCCCAGCTTTTACAGCAAGACTTCACACTTGTCATGCTGAACTCCTTGAGGTTTCACAGTGTGAAGGAAGCATAATGCTGGTATGCAAAAGGTGAAGGACAGAATGTAAGGTCTACTACCCACAAGAATAGGAAGGTTATACTTAGACAACCTATAGATTCAATTCTTTCGTGATCAACCAAGGTACTTCTGCTCCTGGTCTGAGCCACTCAAATCCATGCATACCTTTAATGTTGAGGAAAATTACTGAAAGCCCTTTCCTAAGGGCAGTAAAAGCTTCTCCATCATCGAAGTTTAATTTTTTTATTTAAACTTCTCCCCCTTCCCACCTTCTCAAAATGTTGAGTCTTTTATCTTTACAATTCACATCAGACAGAGTCAACTTCAGGATTCACAAGGATTGATTATTTCTAGCCATGGATGTAGACCTGCCTGGGTCAAGCCTGACTAGTATAGTCCTGTTCATAGAGCACTAAATCCAATCCAGTAAATCCTGCTGGCTCACAATATCACAAACACAGCGATAACCACAGTTCAGTTGCCTTAATAACCAGTAAATATTTCTAAGGGCAAGATAAAGACAGTGCATGGGCCTGATACAGCCTCCAGTTAGGCATCCCCACTGTATGTTGTCCTGTGTTATCTGGAGTATCAGGCCAGCAGGACCACAGTTTAAAAACAACTGTGTGTATATTGTCATTATTCCCAACTTAAATATAAACTGTTCAGGAAACCAAAGGGTGAACTTACTGGTAATGGAAATCTTCAGTTACATAACAGAGTAATTTAACACAGTCAAACTTAACTCCTCTCAGCAGCAATATGTTGCCACATGACTAAGGCATATTACTACAACTAGTTAAAGCTGGTCTGGAAAGAAAATGTTTGTGCTTCTTCCCTGTGACACAACTAATCTGCAACTTCTCAGAAAGTCTGCTCTGAAAGATGAAGCATTGTGAGTTTAAGAAAAATACCATATTACCCTTAAAAGGCAGAAAGGTTAAATACCACAAACTCCAGCCTTCTCTCTGCACTATAACCCAACATGTAGCAATTACCAGCCCCATTAGGACATTTAGATCACTTTTAGCCTCTCGTACATGTAAAACTTTTCTTCTCACAGCCTCCTGTAGGAAGTCACATAGGGTGAGGTTCTGAATCATAATAATGTAGTTTCCTTTAGGGTGAGTAACTTGAGAGCATTGCAAGACAACAAAGCCACCCTAAAAGGAACCACTGATAGCAAGAGCACAGCGAGATCTCCTCCTTTGCTTAAAGAACATACTAACTAAAAAGAAAGAAAATGTGGCCAGATATTACATGGCCATTTCTCACAGACATAATGCAAATGCTCAGACACAGAAACCTAATTTTAAAATTTTAATTTATTAATATCATTAACATTAATAATATGATATATATAATATTATTATTTTAAAATTTAAATCTTTAATTTAAAATTTTCAATAGAAGCTTCTTACTTAAGTACACCTATAGGTATAGGAAAAACACATTTGCTACTCTCCTTTGGACCCAGAGTCCAAGAACGGACAGAAGCCTGCAGAACAAAGCCTGCAGTGCCTGCACACTGGGCATCCATCTCTCAGGGTTAACAAGAGACAAGGAGGGCCCAGACATGCAGCCATTATACACAGAAATGGGGGTGGAAGGAACTACACAGGATGACCTAACTAATCCTATCAGAAGAAAGAGCTAAATTTAAAGACTAAACATGCATCTTAAAAAGCAAACCTTTGGGAGCATATTTCAAAATGATATAATAGGATCTTCATGCCTGAAGTCACCCTCCTGCTGTTTCTACTCTGCCTTAATTACAGTAAAATAGAGAGACACTCAGAACACTCACAGCTTTCCTCATTGATAATCCAAGTCACACGGGCAGCAGTAAAGCCAGCAGCAACACAGAAAAGATCCATGAAGAAGCCAACTTTTGAGGAAGGATACGCAAAATGAAGATCATAGAAGTGATGTAACTGCAGCAGAAATCCAAAGGTGTGCAAGGCAATGAAAACATCCCCATCCACCCCCAAAGTACACACGGATCTCTTGAAGAGGCAGAGGGGGAACCAGGGACAGAAGAATTCCTCAAGAGTGGGAAAAAGGTTTCAGATGCCTCACCATTACTACTATGCAATTACTAGAAAACTTGTCCTTCCTCAGATGAGGACAGAGATTTCATCTATCCAGGGAAGGCACACAGTTTAACTCTTAGGCTAAGGGACCATTACTAACAGGGCAATCATAATGTACAACAACCCCCCCCCATATTTCTGTAGTGGTTGCTATGTTTTGGGTAAAATTATACGACCTATAAAAAGAATGAATCCACAACCCGTGAACTACATAGTCCCAAATAAAAGTACAATATTGCCAGAAAAACAGTGGTTTAAGACTTCTTTAAGACCAACTTTCACATATCTACCTGAGTTTAAAACATGTGTCATCTTACTTGTTATCTTTCACCTAACTGTTTAATGACAATTAGAATAATATAACCCAGGTTTAAAATGAATTAAAATCCAGACAGAATTTTGTACAGACTTTTCTAAAACCCTAAGCATGCACATCTTGCTAAACTGGCACAAGCACATTTCAAGTAGGACTTCACAAAGTTTATCCACGTTTATTTTTATGTTGGAAAACAATTATAAATGGTGAAAAGAATTTGGAATTTGTGCTGCTTCTGATCTTTTCTCTTCTTGGCCTTTTGTAGAAAGGCAGCTATACGTATTCAGCCCTCAATGGCACTGCACTTAAGCAAATTAAGAACTATATCTCAGCCTTTATTAATGCACATCTGGTTAATAAATTCCATTAATTTTCAATGATTCAGTACTTGGTGAAGACACCCCACCAGTTTGTAAAGCTCGGATTCTCTTATAGAGGTCTCAGGTTGGGTGTCCAAAGATACTAATCACATTTGAAGCTTTAGGCCATGGTTAAGTAATAACAGGTTTCAGTGTTAAGACCCTGATTACATGAATGATAGAAATTAAGATCTCAGGCACTTCAGGATGCCTAAGGCCTCAGCTGGAAATGATGGATGCACACACTTAATCTGAATGCACTCTAAGTATATCTACAGACATGATTACTGAGGCCTATGCAAAATCAGGGCTTAAGAAAACAGTGTGTAGTTTCCTATTGAAGAAAGCTACATTCATTATAGTGAACAAGATCTTTATAAATGAAAGCTTGCATTCTGGCAATCTGCATACGCCGATGAGAAAAATAGGGTGGAAGATTTTAGTGTTAGGAGAGAGCTGAAATGAGCAGATCACAGTGAACCACAGAGCAAACGACAAAAATCCTTAGAAGTGGAGAAGCTTTTTAAAATTAAATCTCTTTTCTTAAAAAAAAATAAATAAATTAAAAAATAAAAACCATCACAAAACCTAGAGCTTCGCTGAGAGCATATTATTGAGCACGATACAAGCCCTTTGGTAACTACATCGAGAATACACTGGAATTCTCAAGTGTACCTTATGAAAGACCTAGGAAATTAATCTCAGCTCTGTTTAAGGCATTATCATAGGCAACAATACAGCAAAAAGCTTTAACAAGCCACTTCTATTTTTCTAAAAGGTTGGTTTATGGTCCATCATCCTACTAATCTTTTCAGACTTGGGTAATAAAAAAGATGAACGTATAAAACTTTTCCTAATCCTATTCTGTTAACAGCTCAGATAAATTTGCAATTGTTAAGGTAAGTATTATAATTCTTCCTTTTTGTAATACCCATCTAAAACTAGCCGGCATTAATTGCTTCAAATTACACGCAAAGGATAAAATATAATTTTTATAAATACAAAGAACCTGTAGTTTAACGTTCCCAACTAATCTCAACTACAGATCAACATTTTTAAAATCTGAAACATTAATATAGAACCATAAAGTAAAAGCAACTTGCTAAAAATAGCTAACGAAACAAGTCTCCTCAGTTCCTAATTCACCCAGTTAAAATCATTTGTTCTAGTAGGTGTGGAAGAAACTGACTCACTCCCACACGTGAACTGTTCGCAAAAACAGGTTAGTTCAACTTAATTTGATTTAAAAAGTTCATTGTACTGGATCTGTTGGCTAAACTGACTTCCAAGACATTTCATTGGTAATGCAAACCTCTGCCAACCACGAAAATTTTAAGAATGTAAATTAAGTAAATTTTTTCGCAAAATATCATATCTTAATATATGTGAAAAATCAATATGAAAATAAGAGTGAAACAAGTCAGAAAAATCATTAGATTTATGGATGCTTATGAAACCTTATTTCTGCATTCTATACCTTAGCATGTACCATCACTGAGAAACTCCTAGCTGCACACATTTTTTCCTACATGAAGACAAATTTATCCATGACTTACTTATCCTCTTCTGAGTTTTCATAGATAAACAAAATTAAAATGCAAAATATAGATCACAGCCTTTAACATAGCACACAATTCCTCAAGCCCTCACTAAAGACCTGTGCTATTTATTAGTACCTTTATCCACAGAAAAGTGATACTGACTTCCTTCTATGGGACAAAAGACAAGCTTCACCCAGGAGTCTGTCACTTTAACAGCACATGCCTATGGATCACTCATCTTCCAGACCACATTACTTTCCCACTACTAAAACATGACTGCACCATTCAGTACAATGTTTTACTGCATAAAGTTTTACAGAAAAAGTCATTAAAAGATATTGCCTCATTCTAAAAATAACAGATTAAAACAAATGTCCTCTAAAGAGTCCATCATCACACAGCAGCAGGGTTTGAACTTCATGCCCTCAGGTCATTAGCCCAGCCTACAATTCTGTCAAAGATGACATGGCATCTTGGGCTACTTCAACATGAATTAATGCTAACATACGTTTTTTAAAAGAACAAAACCAGTTTAAAGCAGAGAACTCGGGGAACTTGGATTTGGCGGCCATGCTCACACTAAGACTTCATTAGCAAAGGTGATCCAAGCTATGGTGTGCCATATCTGACCACAGGAAAGCCTTCAGGAACAGGTAAGGGTTCCAGCTGCATCCACACTGTACAAAGAAACTGCAGTGATCACCACCACTCGCCTTCCCAGAACCTCTGAAAGGCACCTGTACCTGTACACTGCCCTGGTGGGCCCTCAATCCATACCCTCCTGCTGTTGGCTCCAGTATAAGAGATAATAACAGGCTTTGCTGGATAGAGGATGGAAGTAGAGGAAATTTAGCCAAAATCTGAAATTCAGTTGTCTTGTTCATCAGCTGTCTTCATTATCTAACCACAGTCGTTTCACACTCGTGCCCAACAGGCTTATCACTCACTGCACAGCTTTTGCCTGCACAGAGAAGGACATTATACAAACTGGCAGAGCCTGAGGTCCCTTCCTGGCTTTTTATGTGTATTTCTGTAATCAGGAGATGGGGTAGGAGTGCCAAAGGGAAAGAAGAGAGGAATTTAAGCCCTCAAGTCAAGAGATATAACATGTTATCAAGTGACAGTTTTTCCTGGTGTAACCCTGAAAGGCCAAAAAAAAAGATCCTCATAAGCAATGCTCAAAGTCCAACAACTCTAAGATCATCTCAAAAATACTTAAGGATAGTTTCTGTCTCCTGTATCAGCAGCACACTCCCTCACACATCATGCCCCTGCCCTTACCTACCACTTTGTCTAGTACATCAGTAACTGTGGCAGTCAGAGGACCCTGTAGCTCGTTCTGAAGATGCTCTAATGCAGGCTGGGAAGATCTTTTCTCAAGTCCTCATCTACACTTCTAAACACAACTTCTTTTAGGTCGAGAGCAAGCTCTACACTATTCTGACAGAAAGGCCACCCTGCAAGATTCTCCCTTCCCTCATTAGGTATTCTTTTATTTGAAAGGTTAAGGTGCCTCTTTAAGAAGAACTGGAAGGAAGAGAAAGAAGGGCAGCAAATCAACTTGCAAAGTTCACAAAGCCCCTCCAAGCAGCAAGATCCAAACTTGAAGTACCAGTCCTGACAGCGACCCAAAGCTGTGAATCACTGCACCAGCACAACAGCAGCCCTTCCTGGTAAACGTTCTGTGTGTGATTTTTTCTATCTATGGTCAAGCCTCGAGTGTAACAGATATATACCCAAAAGTGGCAGCTCAGGGCTAGGCTAGAGGTTGCTTTGAGCACTGTGTGTGTACATTTTTCTCTCCTCTAGTCCACACTGGGAGCACATTGCTGTTACTACAACAGCATCCACTATTATGCCAGACTGTCTTCAGGAGCCCGGCAGCAGGTGCCCAGCTGGCCTACTTGTGCTAATCATCTGCAATCTTCCTTTTCCCCACAGCTTCAGCCCCCTTTAAGTTCCGCTCAGGAAAAAGTAAAAACAAACACACAGACAAAAAAAAACATCGCCACCTTCCAAAATGAGAACACCACTCCAGCTGAGTAGCAGACCTTGTACAAGCTGAGAACATAGAAGATAAGTCAGTGTACAAACAGGCAGCTCGTAACACATCAGGAGAAATAGTCCACAGAAGTATCTCATGCACCTGCTTCGAGCAAAAAAATCAAACACATTTCAGATCAGTTTAAACCACTTTGACATCATTTTTGAGGTGTTCTCCCAGAGAGAACCAGCCAGTACATAGTCCGGGAGTGAGACAACACCAAACAAAGTGTATGGGGACATGTGCCACCTTGCTCTCTGTAGCAGGCCAGCAGTATGACACAGGGTCAGAGGAAACAAAGGCTGGAGCAAGAGAGGCTGTGCAGTATCAAGACAATTTTGAACACAAATAAAGCCCATTCCTGTCAGACTTTCCCCTGAACATGCTTGCCTACCGGCTGCAAACTGTGCCAAGTAGCTGTCCAAAAATGGAGCAGCCGGTTGCACCAGTCCCTGCTGACTGGAAGTAAGGGGCAGTGAGCACCAGCCACAGCCAACTAAGATAACTCCTGAAAAACAAGGTGATGTCAGACCAGCACAAAACTGATGCCAGCCAGCAAGGTGCCCTGGCAGCAGCCACTCTAGCACAGGATTATGCAAGACTCAGATGCCTCAGTATGACAGAACAAGAGGCTCCATAGGGAGGAACGCGTTGTACCTGAAAGCTGAAGGACAGGTGGTGCTCGGACACCTGAGCTGCAGCAGTGCTGCTCCAGCACTCCTGTGCTTCTCTCCTTGTCAGGTTAAACAAGGGATAGCACACTTTTTTTTGCAGCGCATGGACAATAGCACCCCACAGCACCAAGGCACTGGTGTGCACCACAGTCCATCAGATAAGTCCAAAGGACATGTAGCCTCCTCTGTGCTTGCTGATAGCTTTAAGAAGTCTCACTTTCAGAGAAGAATGAGTAAAACCAACTAGAATAAAGAAGACTCCTCACTCCTCTCTATTTCCCACTCTAGGAGCAGCAGATGCAGCAACAGTTTAAAAGACATTAAGCACAGATTGGGAAAATTCTTACTGAACATGCAGACATAGGTCTGTTATCTAAGAGATTTGGGTTTAATTCACACTGAGAATACTGAGCATTATTTCAATATCTATTATATAAACAATATACTGATAATCAACTGGGTGGGATCTTATTCAACATAAGTTATAAATAAAAATAACTAGAAGAAAAGGACTTTGGACTCCTCACTTGCAGCTCAGCTAGCTCTTCTCCAAAGATATCTGGCATAAAGATATGTGTATTATACATCCACGATAGGGGAAAAAACAGTCTGAAAGCTCCAATCACCATGGGAAAGCTGTAATTGCCAAGGTTAAAATGGCAGATTCTTACAACATTTGTAAAGCAATGGAAGCCACAAGCTGCCTCAAGGCGAATGGCCACACCCTATGCTCTTCTTTGGTTAGAAAATAGGAAGAAGATTTTGAAGAAATAAGCCTGTGGCAGGTCTGCCAGGAAGCAGCAGTGGGATTTACAGGACAGAAGCAATTGGATCCACCATTTGGAGCTCAGCAGCCTCTGCAGGTAAGGTGTGAGGCTTCCACAGATGTTGAGTAGGGACAAGTTGGCCCAAGTATCACAAGATAAACATGGAGTTTAATTTTTTGGACTCCCCATTTCTCCAGCAACCAAGTGCCAGCTCCAGAATATGAGCAGCATCATGCTGCTGTCAGAGAGCAGAGATATCCACATCCAGACACTACACCATACGAGTCTTCATCTCCTCTGCACCACACAGCCAGAAAAAGCCCTGCCTCAACTACCACGCCTGAACTCTCTTTTCTCTTGGCAATTAAGAATGAGAGCAAGTCCATTAGCCACGCTGAATCATTTCAAGGGAATTTCACACCCAGTTTTAAATTCAAAATTTTAAAGAAATGCTTATTACATAGCTCAGTTTAATTCAAACTTAGAACCTATGCAGCTTATTTCCATTGTCAGTGATAAGTCTCCATTTTGTCAAAAGGAAATTCTGTCTGCAGTTGATAAAGAAACACTGGTCTTCAAAGTATATCCCAAATATTTAACTACACTCTCATGCTTCCACAGACACATAACAGCACAGAAAATTTGTGCACATCAATCCAGAATATCTTCTAACAGAGAATCAGGCTGTAATTAAGACATATCATGACATAAGGAAGATTAGCATGTTTGGCATGATAGTTTCCTTATAAGCTGGAGGCAGAAACAAGTTCCTTGTCAGTGGAAACATACTGTGAGGGCATTAGGACACAGATAAAAGGTGTCTCCTTGCTGGCATTCATTAGTTTTTAACAGCTTGAAGGAAAGGGAGGAGCACAGGGTATCAACTGTAATTGGTTTTAAGGGTATCCCTTGTTGATGGAACACAAATATACAGCAGTCCAGATTTAGGCCCACCCCCTTACCATCAAGAGCCTGGATTATAAACTTTTATCCCTACTCTGCAACACCAGATGGTAGCTCACATACATTTCAATTATTTATTGAATAGGCACTTTGTTATACCAGGGTAATCCCACACTGCAGTAAGAACTACACACTGTTTTTATTGCGAGCTATACTTTTCATCAAGTCAGTAACCTTTTCACATTCAGTGAACACAATAAATAGAATTAAAAGAAGCGATTTTATAAACAATTGGATAATCGGCCTCTCCATCACACAGAAAATGACAACGCAGGGATCAATCAGTGAGATACAACCACCAGCAGTGCTATAGAAAAAGCACATCATTCTCTGGCCTGCCCCAAATCCTTTCCTCAACTTCAGTGCTCAAAGTACCTTTGCAGTCTGATCTATCACACTTAACAGTTTGCTGGTGCTCACCCGTTCAAGCCATTGGCTTAAAAGCAAAACACCCTGAATGCACTTCGCAGAAGATGCACAAAGCTCCCACGACAAAACAAATAATCAATGTTCCCCGGGCTGCAGCCTTGGGGGGCAGATGTGATAAAGTGGTTAATTATTCAGTTGGCAATCGCATTACTGACGTCAATAGAAGAGTCCAGGAAGTGAATCCTCTTAGTTTGTTAGTGTATGACAAAGAGTGGTGGTCCCCACAGAAATTAAGGAGAACCAGCTGTCCCTTCATGGTAGTGCTCTGGTCTGTAGTGCTGAAGACGCACATTTGCATTTACTGAAGTAAATCTGCCCCTCCCTCTCCCTTAGGAAATCCTTTGTTTTCTTGGTTGTTTTTTGTTGTTTTGGCGGCTTTTTTTAAGAGTGGTCTTTTAAGGCCTAATTAACTGTACATGCATGAAACAGCTGATAAACGGGACAATGTACTCGTGAGCAATGATGTCTCCTCCCTCCCCTTCAATTCTCATTTCCATAGAGAAGTTAAGTCACCTTCATCATGCATTATTATTCATAACTTACTCAGCTGAATAAACCAGTCAGCCACCATGGCCGCTTTAACATAAATTCATTTAGACTTGCAGCAGGGAAGGATCTCTGCTCTCCACATACCTGTAGTCAATAGCCTTTAACTAAATAACACTGGATAGGAAACTTTTATCCTAAGTGTTACCAAAAGTATCCACATTTTCTTTTGTCAGCGCTCTCCGGACTACAGGAGGTCTCTCATTATCAGGCTGCTTAGGTCTTATAAAGGCCGCCTAGAAACGCTCTGTCCTTCGCGGGCATACCCAAATTACAAAAAAGACTGCATGATGAACGGGAGCTGTTGTTTCTTCAAGACATACACATACACGCCCTCTCCAAAGCAACGACCCGGCACCAGAGCAGCATTTCAAAGCCTGAGCCTGCTGTGCTCCCCTCCTCCCCTCCCCCAGGTAGGAAACCCTCCGAGGAGCGCCGGATTAGCCTGACATTTCGGGCTAAGCCAAGCAGGGTTTCAGGCCAAGGACACTCCGGTGCTCTTCCTGCCGCCGGCTGCCAAGCGGTTCGCCTGGGACCGAGGGAGGAGACCTGCGGGGTCAAGGCCCGGCTGGCGGCGGGGGTGTTCCCCAGGGAGGCGCCGCATCCAGGGGCGGCGTCTCCGGCCGCCGCCGGGAGCAAGGAGCACCGTGCGGGGCCGGGCCGCTCCCGGCCCCTCGCCCCTCGCCGCCCCTGGCCCCGGCCCCAGCCCCCCGGGCTCACCCCACTCGAGGAAGTCGGACACGTATCGGTCGCGGCGGAGCGGCGAGTCGCGGCTGCACTCGGCGTAGACGCCGACCAGGAGGTCGAGCAGGGTCTCCACGCTCAGCACGCTGTCGTGCCGCTGCGGCCCGTCCAGCACCAGCTGTTCCAGCCGCTTCAGCCGCACCTTGGCCGACATGGTGCCGCTGGGGCGGCGGGCGCGGGGTGCGGGCGGGACGGGGCTGGGGCGAAGGCCCCGGGGCTCAGCCGCGCTCGGCAGCCCCGCGCCGCCTCCCGCGGCCGAGCGGCTCCTTCCGCGGGCTCCGCCTCAGGCGCGGACGGTCCATGGGCCGGACCCGGCCACCCCCCACCCCGCTGCGCTGCGGCCTCGCCCCGGCAGCGGCAGGGAAGGGAAGGGAAGGGCCGATCCCGCTCCCGCTGCTCCTCCCCCGGCCCGGCGCGGCCCTCGGAGCGGCCCCGGCCACGCCCCCCGCGCAGCGCCCGCGCGCTCCGACGTGGGCGGGGCCGCGCAGGAAGGTTGGGCTGAGCGGCGACCCGTAGCGGCAGATTCGCCGCGGAGCGGGCGGGGGGCGGCGCATGAGGAGCGTCCGCGGCGGCACTTTCGTGTGTCCCGCTGTGTGTGAGAGAGAGTGTGTGTGTGTGTGTCTGTGTGTGTCTGTGTGTGTGTGTCTGTGTGTGTGTCTGTGTGTGTGTGTCTGTGTGTGTGTGTCTGTGTGTGTGTGTCTGTGTGTGTGAGTGTGTGTGTGTGAGTGTGTGTGTGTGTGAGTGTGTCTGTGTGTCTGTGTCTCTGTGTGTGTCTGTGTGTGTGTCTGTGTGTCTGTGGCTGTGTGTGTGTGTGAGTTTGGGTGTGTGAGTGTGTGTGTGAGTGTGTCTGTGTGTGTTTGTGTGTGTGAGTGTGTGTGTGAGTGTGTGTGTGTCTGTGTGTGTCTGTGTGTCTGTGGCTGTGTGTGTGTGAGTTTGGGTGTGTGAGTTTGGGTGTGTGAGTGTGTGTGTGAGTGTGTGTGTGTGTGTGTCTGTGGCTCTGTGTGTGTGTGTGTGTGTCTGTCTGTGTGTGTGTGTCTGTCTGTGTGTGTGTGTCTGTCTGTGTCTGTGTGTGTGTGTCTGTGTGTGTGTGTCTGTGTGTGTGTGTGTGTGTATCTGTGTCTGTGTGTCTGTGTGTGTGTGTGTGTGTGTGTGTATCTGTGTCTGTGTGTCTGTGTGTGTGTGTGTCTGTGTGTGTGTGTCTGTGTGTGTGTGTCTGTGTGTGTGTGTCTGTGTGTGTGTCTCTGTGTGTGTGTGTCTGTGTGTGTGTGTCTGTGTGTGTGTCTCTGTGTGTGTGTGTCTGTGTGTGTGTCTCTGTGTGTGTGTGTCTCTGTGTGTGTGTGTCTCTGTGTGTGTGTGTCTCTGTGTGTGTGTGTCTCTGTGTGTGTGTGTGTCTGTCTGTGTGTGTGTCTGTCTGTGTGTGTGTGTGTGTGTGAGAGAGTGTGTGTGTGATTGTGTGAGTGTGTGAGTGTGTGAGTGTGTGAGTGTGTGAGTGTGTGAGTGTGTGAGTGTGTGTGTGTGTGAGTGTGTGTGTGTGAGTGTGTGAGAGTGTGTGTGTGTGAGTGTGAGAGTGTGTGAGAGTGTGTGAGTATGTGAGTGTGTGTGTGTGTGAGTGTGTGTGTGTGTGTGTGAGAGTGTGTGATTGTGTGTGTGTGTGTGTGAGTGTGTGTGTGTGTGAGTGTGTGTGTGTGTGAGTGTGTGTGAGTGTGTGAGAGTGTGTGAGTGTGTGAGTGTGTGTGAGTGTGTGAGTGTGTGTGAGTGTGTGAGTGTGTGAGTGTGTGTGTGTGTGAGAGTGTGTGAGAGTGTGTGAGTGTGTGTGTGTGTGTGTGTGTGTGTGTGAGTGTGTGTGAGATCTCCTTCGGGAGGGCCTCTGATGTGAGACGTTGGTGTACTTTCGAGCCTGAGAAAGGAGATCTAATCAGTGGAACAGCATCCCTTACTCAAGGGCATGGGCGGAGCTCACAAGCTTTAGGGATGCAGTAAAGCGAGATGTTGACATGTCTATGTTTACAGAATCACATAATGGGTCAGGTTGGAAGGGACCACAGTGCATTGTCTGCTCCAACCTCCCTTGCTCAAGCAGGGTCATCCCAAAGAATATGGCACAGGGTTGCATCCAAATGGTTATTGAATATCAGCAGTGAAGGAGAGTCCACACCCTCTTTGGTCAACCTGTTCCAGTGCTGGGTCACTGCACAGTAAAGTAGTTCTTCCTCGTGTTCAGGTGGAACTTCCTGTGCATCAGATTTTGCCCATTGCCTCTTGTCCTATTGCTCAGCATCACTGAGGAGAGCCCGGCTCCATCCTCCTGGCACCCACCCTCCAAATACTTATAGGCAGTGATGAGGTCCCCTCTAGGCTGTCTCTGCTCAAAGCTGAACAGCCCCAGCTCCCTGAGCCTTTCTCGTAAAAGAGATGTGCCAGCCCCTCAACCATCTTTGTTGCCCTCCACTGATTCCGCACCAGGAGCTCCATGTCTCTCTATACATTGCTAACTTGGCAAAATACTCAAGGTCCATGTATCCTACAGCTGAACTATCTTAATTGTAATACTAAAAATCACACCTACATGTCAAAAAGACCCCTGCCCAGGTGAAGACCCTCCCTCTGAACATGCACAGAAGTTAGCTGGGCTTACTTAACTTGTATGGAAATTACTAACAAATCCTAATAGACGGGTTGTATTTAGAAAGTTACTAACTCTGAATTTCTGTATACAAATAATAGGTGGACAGTCTGGTGGCAGATGCCTGATTTGTGCAATACCACTGGGCACCCAGGCTTGTGCAACCGTGAAATAAATAATCAATGTCTCTCCTGAGTGTGCAATTGCTGGCTTGCTGCACATCAGGTGACGAATCGCATTTTCTGGACAACTTGTGTGTCCCAGCCTGGCTCTCCTGGCTCTGTGTGTGTGTGTGTGTCTGTGTGTGTGTGTCTGTGTGTGCGCCCCAGCCTGTGCCATCCCAGCAGGGCTCCAGGGCAAAGTCCCCTCTACCCAGGTCCACACCTGGCTTCCCACAAAGGATGAGACTGACCCCAGAGAACTTCACTGGGCACTATGGGCACTGGGAGACTTCCCTGGCTGGAGTGAGACCTTCTGTTTCCCAGCCTTGGCCATGATTCCCTGCTCTGTGGCTGGGCTTGCCTTAGTGGCAACAGATGTGGGGCTGACAGGGTAGACATGGCCTCACAGCAGGACATGGTGCCTGGAAGCTGTGGCTTTCTATAGCTTTCAGAACATCCCTGGTGATAGGGCTTTATTTCCCAGTAGCAGCAGCTTGCCTGGGCAAAGAGAGCCCTATGTAGTAACAGCTGTTGTCCTCATTCCCTTGAAGAGAAGGGACCTGGGTGTAAGGCACTCAAAACTTTCTGCAGTGCTGCTTTTTTTCTTTCTCATCACAACTTATTCTGAGAACTGTTTTCTGTGGAGCCTGCAGCACCTCAAGGCAAGATGCTGAGTAGCTTGGGATGGGAGTTTACTTCTGTAGGAATGCAGCCAGTCAGGTCCTGATGCAAAGCTGAACTGGCAAGGATGCCATTTCCTTGCTTGTCTCCCCCGGCAAGTAGTTGGAGTGCTGTGTGCTCAAAACCATCACACCGGAAAGAGAGGCAGCCAAGTGCTGGTTCTGTCAGGGCTGGGAACCCCCTGCCTCTGGCAGCAGGAGCTGGACGAGGGTTTGCACCATGGTGGCTGCAGTTGCCAGGGCTCCTTCATAGTCAGATGTGACATGTCAGTCATTGCTGAAAGACCTGAACGTTCTCATCCATCACCTTCAGGGCCAATGGCGAGGCCAAACCCAACCAGTGCTGCACACAGGGAGCTGCCCTTTTCAAAGGGTCAGGAGCATAACCAGGTAGAGATAGATGGATTATTGTGTAGCAGAAAGTATTACTTCTAATGTGACAGAGAGGTCCAGCTGATGATTACAGAAATACTTGTTGCCAGGTATGTTTGATATCTCTTTGGCACCAAACACTTGTTATATCTGAGACCTATTCATAATAATACTGTGCTGTGCATTTGGACCCATACCTGGGTCTAGAAGATACAGGCATGTTAGGACCTGTTCATTCTAAAAAATGCAAGTCGATAGAAGATCCTGTGAATCATACTTTTATACTGAGAACCTGTAATTTTAAAACAAAGAGAACCCACAGTGGACTAAAATAGTTTTGTTTTTCCTGAATAACTTCTATCTCTTTGTACTTCCTTCTGAAAACATCCACTTGGAAAAAAAAAACCCAAAACATTTCACAGCAGATCTCAAAGTTTTCGTTGTTCTCTCTCTGTGTTCCTCCTTGGTTACAATTGTTTCACCTGACCTCAAACTGTGTCATATCACAGATACATTCATTTACAGGATCCTTGGCATTTTAACAGTCACAATTGTTTTTCTGGTGCTGTTCCTTTATTTAAAAGAAGACCTTAACATTTTCTGCTTATTCCCACTTTGGAGACTCATTTTCCGGCAGTTGATCAGAGTAATGGCTGGGGAGAACAGAGTTTTAAAGATCCTGTTACAATATCTATCTTTCCCCTTCTTATCTGTTCTTGCAGGTGTTGATTATCATCACCTCCCTCGGCAAGGAAGAGATAAAGGAGGCGGCAACTGGGTGAAGAAATAGCCATTCCTGCCCACCAATTGCTCTATTGTTTCCAGTCTCCTCAGTCTGTTTTACATTAGTAGAATTCAGGGGTTTTCAGGAGCTATTCTTGACTTACACCAGTCAGAGGGAAGAGCCGGGTCCAGCGCCGGGAAAACGACAGATGGGTGACAGATGATATTGAAGCCGGCTTTAACAGCTATGGAAGGTTTAGTACATCAGACCAGCACGTGCAGGATTATTTATGAGCAAAACTGTAGGTATTCCAGAATGAGTTGAAATTTCATTTAAAGAAACCTTGCAAAGGGTTAAGAGCCTTGTGCATTGTAAATAACGCCGGGTGTTCACAGTAAGGGTTTCAACTACAAAAAAACATACTGACCTGAAAAGTTGGTAGACATTTGGTATTCCTACTAGGAAATACATGCAAGCTTGGAAATGTAGCTGAAGGTATTCTGCTTCTGTTACTCATCTGTGCCAATTCCATAGACTAAAAATAAATGTGATCTGGCTAAAATGAACCAAATGATCCATCTTACCAGTTCCTTTTTTTCCTGTGGCATATTTTAGTGGAAAATTATTTTTAAAAATTCTCTCTCTCTCTCTTTTTAAATTATTAATTTATTTTTTAATGAGTAGATGGGTTCTCAGTTGTTTACCTGGAATTATTATAGACCTGCAGAACTGAATGCACAAAGTCCATATGGCTACTGAAAAGTTTGTTTGGATCCAATCAACTTAGGTCTCTTTATTATTTTTCTTTTTTTGTTGTTGTTTTGGCTGTTCTCCCAGTAACTTAGTAACTAGAAGAGGGAGAAATTCTGTTACAGAATTTTGATGGCAACAGGAAATAGCTGTGTCACCGCTTTATGACTTCAGGAAAATCCACCCACCGATCATTTTGGAATTGAGGAGAATGAAGAAATACAAAGAGTATGGACAGAAATTGCAAACACAGCTCATTAACAAGGAATACCCCATGCTAAAAATAAAAAGAAAAAAAGTGAAGATGTTGCAAATATCTCCTTTGTCCCGTTCAGACAGATAATTCTAGAAAAAGAGAAAAAACTCATCAAGTTGCAATATTTTATTTGCTTTTTGTTTCAATTGTTTTTACATTAGTGAGCAAAGGGGAGACTCTAAAGAGCTAGAAAACCTAGCTAGAAGACCTAAATATATTCTACTAATTAACAAAATTAGATGAATATTTTAACTGAGAGAGAAGATGACTAATGTGCATCAAGGGAGGAGTTTTTCAAGGATCCAGAATGCAAAATATAATTAAATTGAAATCAGAGAAAGCTCATAGTAACAACTTCCAAAGGTAGAATATAGCAAAAAGTTAAATATGCCTAAAAACAACATGACTGTTTTGTTATCAAGGACTTTCCTTCCTGGAATTATTTTTTAGGAAACTGTCACCTTTGCAGCTCTGTTTGTATTTGGCAATATTCTAAAAGATTCTTTCTTGCCAAAAGCAGTGTAAATCTACAGCTGTCATCCATACTGGGAGCCAAAAATAATCCGTCAGTGGGGCTGTCTGATGACGTTGCATCATGTAAGCCTGAGCATTGAGCTAATGTACTCAATATTAAAAACAACAGCTAAGTCACCACTAGTGTGATATTAGCTGTGGTGGGAAGTACACAGACAATTTCTCGAAGAAGACAAAGTCTCTGCTCTTTTGGTGATCAATGCTGGAATTTTACTTCAGCTTCCACGGAGCTCTGTCTGCTTCAGCTCACTGGTAATGCACTAGCTGAGCAAGGCAGTTTCACAAATGCTCTTGCCTTTGCACATGATGATGAGTGAAGTGGGAGGAAAGAAAGGGCAGTTGTTCACGGGAAAGTGCTGGGAAGGGCTAAGAGTCTGGTCATGTCCAATTTTCAGTAAAATGCTTTCTCATAACAATAATTAAAAAAAAAAAAAGGAGCAGCAAAGCCATTTGGCAGGCTACCTCCTGTTAAGTGCATTCTGCCATTACATGCATTTGTTAGCAGTGCTTCTGTATTGCTTTTGTAAGCATCTAGATTTTAGTGATGGTATAACCCAACATTTTGAACTGAAAGTGAAGCAAACTGGGATATGAAAAGTTTTTTACTTGGTGCATGCTTTCTTAAAGAGAACAAAAAATAAAGAAGCAAAATATCATTAGGTGTGTTAGTAGAGACTTTTAGGAATCTTATCACTTCTGACTGGTTTGCTTTGCAGGATTTAGGGAGCAGAGTGGTATAATAGGCAAAGAAACCATGCTAATACCTTACTTCTTCCAGTCTAGTTGCAGCAGGTTCCCAAACACATAATTTTATCCCTCAGTATTTTTTCTTGCTCATATAGTTGTCTTACTCAAAAATTTCTGCCTATATCTCTACCTGAAAGAAGGGAACTTGCCTCTCTGCTGCTGTTTCAGGAAACTGTCAGTCTTATTGATCTATATGTTTCCTGATTACAGGCAGTTTAATATAAGGACCCTGAAATGGATCCCATCAAATTAACAGGCTTCCCATTCCATTCACGCTTCGAGAGCAGCATTAACTGAAGTGGGCAGCTGCTTTCATCAAAATCATTATGAGATCACTTGTTCTTGTCTTTCCCCTTTTTTCCTTTTTCTTCTCCCCTCACCCCCACCCCAGGATTTGTCTGAAAATGACTGAAGTGTACAAAACTAGGGGTTTAGATGAGGTCATTGTTGTGGACATCTGGAACAGAATGTCATCACCACATTTAGGCAAGACAACAGCTCGTTTTTATTCCAGTTCTGATTTCAAGTCCACAGTATCCTAAGAAAAACATTGGCTCAATGATCCTGTCTGTTTAGGCACATGGCAGTATTGAAAGACTGACAAAACAAAACATAAACCCCTCCTTAGAGTTCAGATCTCTGCTTCTTTAGGGATCTTCCAAGAAGGTGGAAGAAGTGGTACGGAGATGATGTTAAAAACCCAAATATTCATCGCCAGTTATGACACCTTGCAAGTCACAGCACCACGTCTTGCTCTCTGTACAGCTGCCATTTTGTCATTTAATAGTGTTGTGTTACTGCAACTTCACATCTGCCAGACTCAGTCAGATCAATCTCTGTACAAAGTGTGAAAAACATAGTGTTCCTAGAGGCGATTTTTTTGTGCCTGGGTTGATACTAGACTAAGACTATCTGATTTTGTTTTGTGGGCTTTTTTATTTTTTGCTAGATACTCTGGCACTGTGGTTCAGCCAAGCTGAGAGTCACACTTTGTTGCAGAGAATTAGAGGAGTTTTAGGTGCAAATGATAGGTAGAAAATGTATTCCTTTTTCTTGGCTAATCTGTAGGATTAGTTCTCCTGAGTTGCTGAGAGTAGCAGTGTTATTCATACTGCATTTTAATTTAACACTAATTAATAAATTTTATTTTTTTATGCCTTAAGAGGAATGACTGAAAAATAAAACTTCTCCAGTCTCCTCTCTTGAACCTTTAAAAATCTGTCACTGACTTTAATAGTAGTGTTCCCATGGAGATAAGCACAACTAAGTCTATCTAAAGGGAAAAGAAGTAATCTGCTTTGAATGAAATATTTTTGCATTTTAAGTAATGTTACTTTAATACACACTTCTTTCTTCTCTAACAAAGTGCTCTTTGATTTTTCAGAAAATGCGTAATCAAAATAAAGAGCAAGTTCTATTGTATTCTCTTCCCTGGTTCCCTCTCCACAATGGACAATCCATAGATAATAATTTTGTGGTAATGAGAAGTTGAGATCAGAAAATATTCCAATCTCTTTCTAAGATACAGGCAGAGCATAAATAGCATTCAGGTAAAATGCAGTTGTACACTGCCCTAAAAGCAGCAGGAGACATTGTACAGAAAAATGCTTTTACTTCTTCAGTAATGACGACCTGGCAAACCATTCCCAGCTGATGGTTCTTTATTACAAATTTCTGAGCACTATTCAGAAAAGCAGAGGTGGGACAAAAATGGCTTCAATTCAGAGTAACCTGGGACAGTGAAAAAATAACTGTACCAGCTTCAGCATCAAATATCCTGAAAGGCTGCTCCTGATAATTCTCACTTTTCTGTCCTATAAAACCTCTTCCAAAAACAAAGTGATTTTTCTGACAATGTGCAAAAAAGACATTTTGCTCCTATTCATTTGCTCTGAACAAAAATTTCAGCCAACCTTCAGGCTGATCTTGACTGCACCATTACACATCAGAGCTGCTCAGTCTGGATTTACAGACTTACCCCGCCTCAGCACAGAGCTGCGCCAAAGCCCTCTTCTCACACGTTAGCAATTACAAAGATTTGTAACAACACTGACAGCAATTCAGAAGAGATCTGAACTTCACAGCACTACGGGGAAGTCTGAATGATACTCCTACCTGACTCCCCTTCTCAAAGCCACCGCCAGTCCCCCACCCACCGGAAATATTTGATCCCCCACTTCCCACCTCCCTGCTGAGGGCTGGCTCCTTGTTATCCCCATGTTAATCCCCTCCTTGTCCGGACTAGCAATTGAGCTACTCATTGTCCAGTAGCAGATGCTGAAGGAGTAAGTGGTGGCACTTTTCAGAGGTCATGCTTTTTGGAGATCAGATAGCAGGTCATGCTGTCTGCAGGAATCAAGGGGAAGGACAGACAAAAAACCAGAGAGGATCCTGAAGAGCTGGACATGCACCTGCTAATTTGGGGATGGGGGCTGTATGGTGGCTGGCAATGCACCTAGTAGTGGATTAACCTCCCTTGGAAGGAGTAGCAGCAAGGTTTGCTCTCCAGCTTCAGTCAAGAAGGAAAGGATAATGGCTAGTTCCACAGAGGTCTCCAGCTGGCTCTAGAGTTGCTAGCCCTCAACCACTCCTAGCATATAAAATTATCTGCAGCTTCTGCTCTTTTATCTTGTTTTCTTTTTAGCTTTGTATAGTTGTCTCCATATCATGTTGAAATGATGCATGAATTTTAGAGCAACTTGAGGTTCTGAAAATTGAACATGTGATGAGCTGCCTCGGTTGGGTTTTCAACTTCAAAGACAAGACCAAACACTGTATATGCAATTCCTAATACCATGGGGGTAGAGACTGGATTTGCTAGTGTGTGTGACGGTGTCAAACATACATTTTCATGGCATTGCATATGTCCTATCAAAGCTCTGTTTTCAGAGACAAAAGACGAGGCAGTGATCACCACACATGCTAGGAGCCCATAGACCCAGGCAAGGAGGTCTTGGAAGCAGCAAGCACCATGGGAGGAGCAGCAAGGAAGGAATCCCCAAGCAGCCTTGTGTGTGAGAGCTGCTTCCCTGCTGGGAGATATAAGAGCAGACGTATAGCGTACAAGGAGGAAGCTGCTGTGGTTATCACTTGTTCTGAGCCTGTTAGCTGTGATGGGGAAAGGGGAGCTTTCCTGAATGCAAAACTGAAGACTCTGGAGTGACCATTGGCACATACCAAGGACTCAGGGTGGACAGCCTGGAGAGCACGAAATTGTGATCACTCTTTTTGAGAGGATCTTCTTGAATATTGTATGCTGCTCTGGTCCCCACAATTTAAGAAGGATGTGAGGTCCTTGAGTGTATCCGGAGGAGGGCAACAAAGCTGATGAAAAGGCTAGATGGAACGACATATGAGGAGTGGCTAAGGGCTTTGGGCTTGTCTGGTTTTGATAAAAGGAGGCTGAGGCATGACCTCATTGCCTCCCACAGCTTCCTGAGAAGGAGAGGTGGAGAGGGATGTGCTGGTCTCTTCTCCCTAGGATCCAGTGACAGAACACACAGGAATGGTTCAAAGCTACATCAGGGAGGTTTAGACTGCACATTAGGAAGCATTTCTTTACTGAGAGGGTGATCAAACACTGGAACAGCTTCCTTGAGAGATTACTGATGCCTCAAACCTGTCAGAGTTTAGTTGGACTGGATAATCACTGTAGGTCCCTTCCTAATAGACTGAAATAGTTTATAGTATTCTATTCTATTCTATTTCAAATGGATATTGCTTCTGTTCCTGATATTAAGTGGGGACGGGGGAGTAGGTCCTCAGCTACAGTAAATTGCCATGCCTTCATTTGAGTCAATAGCAAATTGCAGTCTCACTATGTCAATAACTAAACTCCCCAGGGCTGATAGAATTGGTCATAACTTCATTGAAATCCACTGATGTCCATCTGACTCTGAGGTTTTGCTATTGATTATGCTGGGAGCAGGACAAGACCTAAATTGAATTTTGTGATGGTCCAGGAACAGGATACATTGTTTAAAAGCATTTGTCATTACTGCAGTTAATTGAGGCCTGTGCTGGACAAGGCTGTCTCTTTCAGTCATTAAAATGCTGCTTGCCAATCTATGATTTGCCCTGGAGATGTGAAAATCTGCACTGACATAATATATGTAAAGCAGAAGGAGTTTGACTATTTCAGGTTTCATTTAGGTGTGTAGCCTGTAGTTGCCTCAGGTAACACTGAGGTACTACTTAATCATGATAACATGATTAAGATGCAAATCCACATGCCTAATTTAAATACATTTGTTCTCTGAACCATCCACCTGGGTGTAGTTTCTAAAAGTAAATGCAAAGTACTCACAGCAGGCTTCAACTCAAGCAGAATCTCAGGGACAGCTTCCAAATGTAATCACTCATTGTCATGGTAGAAAGTTGAGGTCACCTTTTTTAGAAGTCCAGGTGTTACACACGATCCCCTCTGTATTACAGAATAACAGATCACAGAATGGATGGAGTTGGAAGGAACCTCTGGAGGTCACCTGTTCCCACTCCCCCTGCTCAAGCAGGGCCATCTAGAGCCAGTTGCCCAGGGCTGTGGGCAGTATCTATAGGGATGAGAGAATATTTCTAGGAGTGGAGACTTCATGACCTCCCTGGGCAATCTGTGCTGGTGCTTGGTCACCCTCAGAGAGGAAAAGTGCTTCTTCATGTTCAGATGGAAACTCCTAGGTTTCCATTGGTGTCCCCTGCTTCTTGTCCTGTTGCTTGGCACCACTGAACCTGATTCCATTCTCTTTACATTCTCAGGTATTTATACACATTCAGAAGATGTCCTCAAGCATTCTATTTTCCAGGCATAACAGGCCTAGCTCTCTCAGCCTTTCCTCATAAGAGAGATGATCCAGTTCCTTAATCACCTTAGTGTCCCTTCACTGGACTCTCTCCACTATGTCCACGTCTGTCTTGTACTGATGAGTCTAGAACTGGACACAATGCTCCAGGCAGGGCCTCACCAGGACTGAGTAAAGGAGAAGGATAACCTCCCTCAACCTGCTGGCAACATTCCTCCTAACATAGCCCAGGAAAACTTGGGCTTTCTTTGTCACAAGGACACCTTGCTGATTCATGTAACTGCCATTTTTTTTTCCTGGGGGAAATGGACTTTGTGCAGGAGTGATAGGATATTACCCCTGGAGCCAAGCCTGTGGCTCAGCAGGGCTGACATGGTCTCTGCTCTGAACATAAATAAGACAGCCCTAAGCTAACCAATGGATCTACCTCTTCAGGTCTTTCCTAGTCATGTCTACCCATCTGTCTTGCCCCAAAACTGTCTGGTGTGTTACTACTGAGAAAGCCTCCTCAAGGAACAGCCACCACTGAGCAAGGTGATGTGCAGTTCCCATTGTGGATCCTGCTAGACCCCTAGCGAAGCATGAGGATGGCATTGGCTGCAGATATGGGAATATGGGGCAACAACCCAAGGTCTGAGCCATGCCTGGCTGGACACCTATCCCAGGATTTTGTCCCTGACGACTTGTAGGCAGCCTCACGTATCCAAGGTGCCTGTAGCAGCCCCTGAGTGGTGAGACACAGCCTGGTCAGAGTGGCCATCTCCCCTCTGGCTGTGAGTAGCTGTCTTGTCTGTGTGGGGCAGGCCATGATATTGGTGGTGGATTTGACAGTGTCAGGTTTACAGATGGACTTGTTGACCTGAAAGATCTTTTCCAACCTAAATCCTTCTATGATTTTAATGCAGTTGGTATGCAGTCTTGGATCTACAGCTCAGGTTAAACCCAGATGTCCTGCAAGTTTACAGCTTGTCCTGTTCTGCCTGCACTTCCTCCTGCCTACTGCATTTCCCCTTGAGAAATAACTTCTGAGGCTCCAGTGAAGGTTTGCTTCATTTTCACTACCCTGAGGCAGGGCTGTGGGCCTCACTCATACGAAGTATGAGCTCTAATGGTGTTTTAATGGCCTTTTCTAGCTAGTGTATGGCCCTGCAGAAGGGCTTTAGTATTCCCATGGGCACACAGCTAATCCTCCAGTAGTTCTACTTGCAGGTTCCTTCCCCCATCACGCTGAAAGAGAGTGTCCAGGTGAAGAAGCCTGGTCCTTTAGACTGCAGGCTGGGCATATGTCGAACATTTCTCCTATAAAAGCCCTGATTTATATGAAACTCAAGTACACTTTAGGAAATCACCAAGAATAATGTGTGTAAGTGAAACTTGAAATGTGAGATGTTTTGATCCAGTGGAGTTCAGGCCACCCCCAAAGCATGACATTGCAACCAGAGGAATATCACAGCCACGTAAAAGTTGAAAGAGCTGGAATACTCTCATTTAAAAATGCACAAACCCACTGTTTTGTAGCAGAAGCAAGCTGGCCAGGTATGCAGCGTGAGCATGTATTATGATGAGCCTGGGTTATTAGCAGTCACCAGTTTGGAAGCCCTCAGTGAATAAATTTGCTGTTTCAGGATAAAAAAAGGGAGCACGGTATCTGCTTTGTCAGTAATCACTGCAAAAGCGAATAATGAAATAACAGGAACAGTCCATGAAGAACTGTACAGATCCATGCTGGGTTTCTCAAGTTTATCTTAAGAAACAGGCAAGAGAACTACAGTGCTAAAATAGAGGAAGAAACTAAGCACATGTTAAAAGAGTCCTCGGGCAGTGAACAGTTACAAGGGAATGAGATCAGACACACTTAAAGATATTATGCAGAGATCAGGTCACTGTTATTCAGGTCACTGTTAATCATGTCAATCAGTTTGTCAGTAGTGATCCAGGATGGAGAGTGTTTGTGAGCTGCAGAACTAAGGAACCTTTTTCCACTGGATCTCTGCCCTTACACTAATGATCATTAATGAACTCTACTCATCCTCTCTGACATTTCCACATCAGCATCCTCAGAACCGCTCTACATCCGGCACTCCAGTCCCATACCTGCCTTTCCCACCCATGCTTCCTGTGCCTCTGTCCTCCAGCCCTCCAAAGCTTTTACCACTTCCTTCTGGCTAGTGTCAGTGTTTCCAGAGTCCTTCTTGTTTCCTGCCTACTTCTTGTGGGCTCTCAACCAAGTGCCACAAGCACCCTGGCTGTGCTTATTGCCAGACCCAGTAGGTGAGGGCTGGAGATAGTCTTGCCTTTCCCTTGCGTAAAAATGCAACTTCTCTCTCTTCTATTAAATCACCCATTTGCACAGAACATGCAGGAAGAGAACGTCTTTGCTATTTCTTCGCTTTTGACAAATTTGGCAGAAATCAGGTTCCATAAGTATCAGTGCAGAGAGAACAGCAGACATACAACCAGAAGACAGTTGCTAAGGAAATCAGAAACGCAAAACATGAGGCTGCTGAGGAGCTCTGACTGTGACTTGTAGGAATGTCAATAGCAGAAATACCTGCATGATGAGGAATTAGATGAGGAACAGCCACAGAAATACCCCAGAGGCTTTGAGAAACCAAAGTCTAGAAAGGGACATTACAGAAATGCTGAGCTTGAGGTTTTAACTGAGAGTTGTGAAAGGTGTTGGTACCTCCAAGATACACCCAACACAGGAAGGATGACACAAAAGCATCTGAGGATTAATGTGCAGTGTGACTGATTGTTTGCATTCAAAATCCAACTCAGTCTCTTGCAGAGGCATATGATATTGCTGCAAGTGGGTACAAAAAGCTGACAGAACGAAGCAAAAGATATTTCTTTTGTGGCTTTCTGGACATGATGGGTCAGAGTAGGAGTCCTAACAGCATGTGAGCGTTTTACAGAAGTGGCAGTGAAGGGAAGATAGCAAGTGGGAGTGAATCCTCTAAAGAAGAAAAATGGAAGCTTTTAGTTCTAAAGAATTCAACTGCAGAAAGGCAGAGGAACACTTTAATGAGGTCCTTAATAGAGAGGTGGGCAAAGGTGAAGAGTAAGTGGCCATTTTCTGCACAGCTGAGCTGTTTGCAGAAGGATTTTTTGGGGAAAAAAAAAGATGCAAAAGGCACTTGGGAGGCTCAGGACCAACAGTGGAGTAGGGCACAGAGTGTTCCTGCTGATTTACTAAAAAATGGATTGTAGAGATAACATGAAAGCATTTACAAGCTATTTTTACTGGCTTGGGGTTTAAAACAATAATGGAAGGGTTGACTGTGATCTAAATTGCATGGCCAGTTTGGAGAAAGGAGTAAAACAAGAGCGTAGGAACATCAGAAACTGCTCTTCAAGGCTTGTAAAATGTAACGGTGATGCTCAGGAGAGGCAGACCCCTCAAGCCAGGGACCTAGTCAGGCTTTCCTGAACACGAGACTCAAGAGAGTCCAAGTCAGTTTTGTTGCCTACATCCCAGGAGGCTTTTCAGTCAGTGCCTCAATGTGAATGAGCAGTTCTCTGGATTCAGGCTGGACAGGCACAGGGACACAGAAGCCCTGCACTTTCTCCTCAGCTGCTGGGGCTGTGCTTTTAATATATCTTTTTGTGTCTGTTTCTGGATGACCTGCGAGTTTCCTCTCAGTCTCTCAACCCTTGTCACTCAGCCTCAAACACTACCCAGACAAAACCACACTACCCAGAACAGCTGAATTCCTGAGCAGCCTCCCCTATATAAATCATATGTTTACTGCCTCTTAAAGATTCCTTAAATGGAAGAGCAGCATAGAAACCTACCATAGCTCATGAGATTTAATCCAGTCCTAAAACAACATTTGTGTAACTTCTGTGTTTGTTTTGTGCTGTAATCGCAGCAAAATGCACCTACCACAGGCCATATGGCACAGATTCTGCATTCTGTACCCCCAGCAACAGTTATTTCTCCCAGTTTTATTGCAGTGACATACAATGCTGATGAGCTCAAAACTTTTCTGAATAGGACTCTCAAATACTTGGCAGTGTATTGCATGACAGTGCTATTTGCAGCTTGGCACTTCTCCCTGATTTATTGTTTCACATTACTCATCAACAGTAAAACCCATCTCTCCTTTATTGGCTTCGGGTTAGAGACTGATGCCCTGATTCACTTTGAGAAGCACCCAACTCTACAAATATTCCCACTGACGTTCACGGATCTCCTGTTCAGTTTGCAGAGCAAGTGGTTATGAAACTATCATTTGCTTTTACATGAAATACAACCATGTAAAAAAAAATTCCAGTATATAATTTTCACAGTCACCTTTCAGATCAGAGCTGTATTGCACACATACCAGCTCCCTTCCTGCTTATTAGATCCAACTGTTGTTTTAACCTGCAAATTTTGGTAACTAATATTTCGTATCCCAACCTAGTCATTTAAACATACAAGACATTACAGATAATTAAAGTCTTAAAATGAAATGCTTGCTGGTTTGCTCATGTCCTAGCCTCCCCTTGTAAGCTGTTTTTGAGCCAGTTGTCTATCTAACTCAATGCTTTAGTACATTATCATACCATAGCCAATAGTCAATTAATCTCTTTATGAAGTGCTTTTTAAAAACCTTGGCACAAAATATCCTCTCTATTTTCTCTTACTATCATCCCACTAACAGCTCTGAAACATTGCAGTGAATTAGCTATGCAAGACTTCTTATCATTTCACATCATGTCTCATCATTGCAAAGAAGGCACTGAAGCACTGATTTACCAAGACCTGTCTCAAATAGATTACTGCATCCTTCAGAAAGAACAGCATTTTCTTCCCATACAGTTCCCCGTGCTATTTGACTGCATTTTCTTTTGGGAATACTGTCTCACTCTGACAGGAATGGTTCAATTTTTGAACTCTGCAAATTCTACGCTAACTCACCTTTTATTACCTCTGTCTTTCACCTTTTTTGCTGGACTGGATGGCACGTTCAACTAGAGAAAAACCAAGAGATTCTGCAGCTTCTCTGATCATTCCCCTCAGAAGAGTTGCTGAAAGGCTGAGGAACACCAGCCTTCATCCTGGCAGCATATCATTGCTTAAGCACACTTCATAGGTACTTCAACTGCTAGGACATATGGTGCAAAATATGTGCTGGCAAATAATTTCCAACTGTCATGGTCTTTAAGGCCCCCAGATACCTCGTTTGGCAGTCTAGGCTGTGGCAAGCACATCACTGCATCCTGTGGCATCCTCCTTCTCCCTGACTTATATCCACTTGAGCAGGAGGAAAACAGTAGCAGCAGATTGATTGCAGTATAGTTACCACTTTTCAACACAGAAGGCTTTATTTTAAAATTACATTTACACTTTATCTTGTATCTTGCTTGTACTTGTCATGTTGATAGTTACCAGGTAGGGAGAGGAAAGAAATGCAACCCTAGATAATCCAGCTGACAAACATGTGATAGGCTAATTTTTACTGAAGGAGTTTTTCCACTTTGCAATGATTCAGCAGCAGCTGCCATAAAATCTTTGAACATTTTCATATATATTTTTTAATGATAGTGGCATAAATAACTAGTTATTAATGCTCAGGATAAAAAAGCAAACCAAACCCAGAGATTTTCTTCAGCTTGCTAATAAACCTGGCACTTTGCTGTTCCAACAAAAGCAATATATCTAGGAAAGCAGCAAGTACAATTTATTCATACTTGACGTGACGTGAGTATCCAAGGACACAGAGTGATCTGAGTCGCAAGGAAAAAGCGACTTATTTCTTGCTTTTAGAACACTATAAACTGAATGAAGTATCCTGAAATGGCTTTCACAGGCAGGACACAGCAGGCCTGCCCAGCAGCTGCCCATGGCACAGCTCATCCTTTGGTGCGAGTGCTCCCACTTCATTCCCTCAAAGCTGGCCAGCCTCCATCGTAGCTGATAGACTGGCAAATCCCTTCTCTCCAGGGCTCTGGCACAGTGTGCCACATGGCATAGTGCTGGCAGACAGCACTTTTGGTGTGCATGGCTGGCACAGTGTGCCAATGTGCAGAGTTAGGCTGTAGCCCACTGCTTGCCTGGCTGAGCCTGGACTAGCCTAGCCACCAGAGCCTCTCCTGCCTCTCCATGGCTGTGTTGGGTGAAGGAGGCTTCTGGTCCTGCATCAGAGAAGCCTCCCTGAGCACGAGCAAGAGATGCCAGCCCAGCTGCTGCTCCACATCACTTGCTGCACTGCAGCAGCAGGTTTGGTGCTGCAGGTAACCCCTGAGTCCTGGAGAGGCTCATGCCCTCAATGGTGCAGTCTAGTGCATCCTCCCTCCCTACCCCCTGCCTTCTACACAGGTGTCTTTTACTTCAGCTTGAAGAGAGCAGCAAAGGAAACAAAAGCTAATACAAGCCCTTGGAAGGGAGAGAGGGTGGGTTGAGGGCCCTGTAACACTGAGACTGCTGCAGCCAACAAGGACAATGCTCACAGCTCTGCTCCTTCCTAGAGGAGGCACTACCGAGAGCTGGCATGGTCACAGAGCTCATGGCTCCACCCCAGTGGGATGTTTGAGGGCCAGGATGTAACTCAGCAGGCAGTACAGGTCACTTTTTCCAGTCTGAGGTAAGATGGGTATCTGTGGAGAAGGGAGATGGGATGATCCAAGTCAACCCATGGCCAACTCACCTTGGAAGGATTCATGCCTGTGCGTGGGAAGGGACAATGGCTGGTGGCTGTAGAAATAGAGGAGACAGGGAAGCTGTGCCTAGTGGGGCCTGGGCTTAAGACCAAGCTGCAGCCTCAGTCTCCTGAGAGTCTCTTTGCTTGGCAGAGAGGGACGGGCTCCTCTGGGGCTCAGTAAGAGCAGAAGTCCAATTTGGATGGCCAGATGTGCCCTCTGTCCTCGTCCTGTGTGGGCATGGAGAAATCTTGCAATACATGCATGTGTATGTGTGTGACATGGACAAACCAGTCTCCGTAGATGCTCAGGAACATTTGAAACGTGAATCTAAGCAGTCAAAATCTGGAAGTAGACACAGAAACACATAAAAAATATACAGAAATACATAGTAAATAGCTAATCAAGAAAGCTGCAAAACTATGGGAATAGTTTTGAATTAAATACCACCTAAATTGTGATGGTTACTCTAACCACAAAAAGGACGCAATTTGGTCTTACTCTGTGACAGTCACAATGTCCAAGCACATGAGGGATGCTGGGAGTGAGCACATATGATGCAGCTGAGTCACCGTGGGGAAAAAGAGAGAGAAATATAGAAAGGTGGGCTAAACCCTCAGGTTGTGGTTAAACAGTACAAGACCTCCACCAGTGAGACCTCATCCTGCTGCTCTCTTCTGTATGGGGCTGGGTGCACTGTGCTCTATCTCTGCACTGCTGCTAGCAAGGTTATTTGTAGCTCCTCCATCCATTTCATGGTAAGACCAGGTAGGGACAGGAATGGAGGGCACAGAAACCGCTGTTGTGTCTCAGAGCCATCTGGGAAGCAAATGGGGGCAAGGAGGTACCTGTAAAAGCACCACTGCTGAGACAATGTGTCCTGCATCCTCAGGCTTGGTAGGACGGTTTCATAGAGAAGTGAGGCACAAGGTGCTGGAAAATATCTGTGTTTTCTCCCCCTGGGTGACAGAGAACATTTTGGGATTAAATTGAAAGAATTCTTTCATTGCAATTGGAGTGACAATTAGTGACAATAGCAGGCAGCTGCTGTATTCTGACCGTGGGTTATTAAGCTAATCATAATTGTCTCCCTGTTACCTTGTGCTCCTCCCTGTCTGTATGGGGCATTCATCTGTTGTCACTCATTCTGTAATTAAACCGGAAGCTCTTTGGGGCAGGGACCATTTTTTCATTATGTCTTGCATGAGGGGGTCCCAATCAGAGCCTCTAGCTGCCACTCCAGCACAAATAAAGTGGCAATAAATAAGGGAAAATACTCTACTTCTCTTGGATTTGAATACCAGTTACAGCTTAGAAAGCATTACTGTCAATGAGATGTGGTTTGTGAGAGGGAAATGTGCTTCATCAGAGGAGATCGACACGCGCTTTCCTGCTGGCAAAGACCTGAGGGTCACGGTGAGACCAACCCCACTGTGACTGCAGTGTGCCAGCTCTGGCATCCTGTGGGAAGGCAAAGGCTTTGCTCCAGCCATCAGTGAAGGAGGCATCCAGGGAATTTGCCACAGGTCGTGTACCCCCTGAGTCAGGGAGGACCCAACATCTGGGGGGACCTGGGAGGTGTAACCATCTGTGTCCCTCCCTCACAGCCTTGCTCCCTGGAGCTGTACCCTATGCCAGCTGCTGGCTGCTCCTGCGCCATGTGCCAGTGGGTGCCCTGTGTGCTGATGTGTGTGTGTACGTGCCTGTGGGCAGGACGTAGTGGGGAGGATCTGGCATGGGACATCCTGCAGCTGGGGAAGTGCAGAGCATGGCGCTGAGCTGGGGGGGCTGGTGCTGCTCCAGCTCAGGACAGTGTGTGGGCAGTGGCTGGGTCCTCTGCTCCTCTGGGGACACCAGAGTCAGGGCAGGACACCAGGAGCCTTAGGGTCAGCTCAAAATAGACGAAAAAACCCAGTTTAAGCGAGGCATGCAGTGCAACTCCTTGGTCCAGCCAGATCACCACTCACATCTCCTATATCTCAAGGATCTTTTCTAGGCCCCTAAAGAATTACTTCACTTCTGGATTAGCAATCTGCTTCAGAGGCAGGAATCAAAAGCCCACACTACTAGTTCATTCTTCACCAGGCATCAAGCTTTGGACGTGTCAGTGCTCTTATTTTATTTGGAGCTCTAGGAGGCTGTGAGTTTACACTTTACTGAACACCCTACAGGGCCAAGACCCATCTCTTCCTCCAGCACCATCTGGAAGTGCAGGAGGACGTGATCCCACGTATGGCGGGCACTCACATCCCATGCAGCCCACGCCGTGCCCGCAGCAATCCTGGCGCTGCCGTCAGCTCCTGTGGCATCCCCGCCGAAAACAGGAGCTGCCTTTTGCATTCGCTCCCGCTCCCTGCAAAACAGCTGAAAAAAAAATTTCTCTTCTGCCGTAAGAGAATATTGCCAACCCGCCCCAAGAGCGCGGCGCATGTTATGAATATTAATGCTCACGGCTTGGTGGAAAAAATAACCCGAGTGCCCTCTAGTGACACAGGATCGGAGCCATGCCGGGGTGCCGGGGGGATCGAGGGACTCGAGGCACGGCTGAGGGGTGGTGGTGGGAGCCTAGAGGGGCCTCAGGGGGTGATTTTGGGGAGAGATCTTTGCAAGGGTGAGGTTTTATTAAAATAACCCGTGGTCTTGTCATTGTAGCCTGCAGGAAACCCCGGTTGCCTGTGGCAGCCATGCAGCCTGGGATGCGAGTGCAGGAGCATGCTGACCACATAGGAAGCCCACCGGTAAGGCACTGGCACGGTTCCTGACTTGCCTTTTCCCAGTCTTGTTACCCAGCTTCTCCGATTCTTCAGCTTTTTCCTGCCTTGAATTCATACTCCCTCATGACACAATATTTTCCATGGAAACCAGTGATAAAGTCAGAGACAAATGTTCCTCGTGGTTCTGTCAGCAGCTGCCCTTTCAAATAAGTGAGGTAAGCGAGGAGGACAGGAGCACCTTCCCTCAGCCTGCTCCCTTGCCCCTACAGCACCAGGGCTCTGAGCCAAAGCCCACTGCCCTGAGCTGGGCATCTCTCTCCTCCCTCCCTTCAGCCCTGCACACAGCCAGGGCAAAGAAATCTCTCTTCCTCCAGCTCTCCCATGCACGGGGTCTGTATCTATCCCAGGCAACTCTCTAGTTTTTATCATGGTTTTTTTGTATCATTCACATTAGTGCAACTGCAGCAGGCTCAGGTAGGAGCCTACCTGTTCCTGGTCTTCCCAGGGAGAATCTATTTACTGGCATAAGTTAAGTGAGAAGATAAACAGTTGAGCAAATTGCCAGCATGCTCAGCAGGCAGATCTTTGCTCCACATGCTGGCTGGACTGGCAGCCACTGCCATTGCTGGGAAGAGGGAATCAGTTAAAATGGGCGGCTTGATTGCTGATATATCTTTCCAATCCAATGTGGTTGCTTGGAATAGAGAGAAGCTCTCATGTAATAATGCAAATTATCATCTTAAGTCAAATAACAATAATAAATAGCTAGCCTGATAATGCTGATTGTATTTATTTGTTTATGGCAAAGCAAGATGAGCAAAATGCCACTGAGCTGACCTCATAAGCTGTCCTTGGCCCCAGTGGGCTGCAATCCCAACACACAGCCCTGCAGGACGGCAGAAGAAGGGGGATGTTCACATCAGCCACACATGGGTCCTTGGGAAGGTTTGCAGGTTGTGACCTGTTCAGTCAGAGAAACCAGGTTGTCTAATGACTCCAAATATTCTGATGAGTTTGTTTTAAAAGGAAGCTTGAAATAAGTGAGAGCTGAGTGGATTATTGCTTGGCTTTAGTCTGCTGAAGGATGAGGCTTTTAATATGCATGGGTAGTTTGCAAAGCTTTTCTTTTCTATTGCTCTTTTGCAAAGCATTTAAAGATATTGACTTGGAACCATAAAGCAGACATTAATTCCTGACAAAAAACCTGTTTTTCCCTGGGAACTCTGGGAAGATGTAGCTAGTAGATGCACTTGATTTATAAAGGAGCGTCCTTGCAGCTCTGACCCCTTGAATATTGCAGCTGCCTTGTGAATATGAGTTTTCAAGCCCTGACTACCTGTGAGAGGCCAGGATATGACTGCTGTGACTGCTGGGCTGCGTGTTATGCCAGAGGACAAACCCAGGTTGGGTATCTTGGGAGTCAAGAGTGGGGGCCTGTCTCTTCCCAGCCTTGGGGACTGCACAGCAGCACTTTACACCCTTCAGCTGATGCTAGCTGCAGCCTGCATTGCACTGCAGAGGAACAGGCAATCACTTCTGCATGTCTCAGTCCATAAACCAGCTCATAAATCACCCCAGCAGCCTCCCAGGGAGGGGACAGGAGCTTGTAATAGTATTTCTCCATCATTTTCAGCCAGAACTCTCTTTCTGAAGTGCCATTTTCCCATTTTGAAATGCAAATTCAATGCTGAAGATCCTGCTTACTGCAGCAGAAGACCATAACCATGTCCTCTAGCTGTGATGGGGATGTTAAGTGCAGCCCTACGCTGTAGCTGCAGCAGGAGCAGCAACTGTGTTCGCAGAGCTTCTGGCTGCTTCTCCCCTGTCAGAAGCGATGTCCTTCCAGGATGTTTCTCGTAACTGTTAACAAATGAGATGAATGAATTGAGCAATAAGATGCCACATTGCTGCCTGTAACTGGACTTCTCCAGTCTGACTAACTGCAAACGCTCTTCTAAGTCAGCGACCCTGAGCCCCTGGGGAACTGAGCTGTAACTCAGGTTTGCTGCAGACAAAGTCACAGTGCCACTGCTGGTTTTGTGCAAGCTGATGTGTGTGGGTATGAGCAGGGCATCCAGTTCGCAGCCACTGGCTCTCACAAGGCGCCCTGCATTTATTAAACGGTCCAGCTTTGCAGCTTGCCACCAAAGATGTAGGCTGAAATACGTTATTTTCCCCACCTTCCCCTTGCAAATTATTAATAAAAAGTAAGTATAAAAAGGAAGGAAATGTAACTTTTGGTTTTGCGTTGTAAGATTCCGTAACATCAAGGCCATGCCATTTTCCCTCTTAGCTCAGAAGCCGTCCTCCAGCCACAACCCGGGCTCTGTCTTGAAGTCATGCACTCTGCCATCTACTCCCTTGGCCATTTTGCTTCCCCCATGTAGGAAATATTGATGGCTGATTTGTGGTCTTCTGCTGCTTGTGGTTATGCTTTTGTTTCCCCTTTCAGCAGCTGCTAGAAATCCTTCCCTAAATCTACCTGCTGACTGCAGGGGTCTCTCTTAAGTCATCTCCAAAGTTTTCTAACAGAGGTTTTGTGGTGAATGAGGAGGAATGGAGAGGAGTTAACCATGGGCAGCAAGGGGACTAGTTTTGCTGCTGCCCTCTGCTTTGTGGCCATGTTGCAGTCCCCTGTCCCATCCTTCGGCATGAAGACCCTGGAGGAGGAGGGGACCATCCTTTGGGAGTGTTTGCACAGCACCTCACCCCGCATGGCTCACCAAGGCCCACCCCTCCGGGAGCCCCCCAAGGTGCATACCCACCAGGTTCAGAGGTGTCACCAAGGGGGGCTCAGTGCAGAGGTCTGGGTACAGCTGCAGGGCAAGGACAGCACCTGTTTATGTGTCCTCTAAGTACCACCTGGTTGCCTCTTCAGGGCACAGGCTAGAGAGGACTTTGTATTTTTATGAGATATTAAGTTGATATATACATATGTGTGTAAAATAAGAAAATAAATAAAAAAAATAGAAGTAAGCTGTCTTTGAACCAGTATCAGTGCTGGTGAACAAAAAGTGGTGATCAGTGATGAACAAAAGTAAGTGCTTGTCCCTGCTTGGGGCTGTAGGCACCTGGTGAGAAGTGAGTGAATTTACTGCCCAAATGAGAGGTGAATGAACTCCATTTACCTGCCTTCACCTTTGACTTTGATGTGCTGAATCAAAATCTCTGCCCCTTCCTGCACAGACGGAAACAGTAGAGAGATGCCAAGGCTTCCTCCTCAGGACCCTTATGGTACTGAGATCTCCTCTCCTTCCCCTGCTCTCTGCCCCTTTATCTGCTGATCAAAAATCTGAATTCAAAGAGACTGATCCTGGGGTCAGAACTATGTCCTCACTCATTTCTATTATACATCAAGAGAGTATCTGCTCACCTGAAACAAAAATAGATCCAACAGCAAAGGAATCAAAAGGCAGAGCCCAGCTCTGGCTGCGGCCTTTCTCCAACTGGGAGACCAACACCCAGCCCTTCACTGCTGCTCCCGGGCAGTAAATAATTCCTGCTGAAGGGAAAGGAGATGAGGTGGGTCAGACAGAGAGCACATGGTGCTTCATTTAGTAGCACATCCCCAACTTGGAAGACACCGAACAGCCAAGCCACTGGCCAGCATTTATCCCTCTGGTAAGAGAATGCATTGGGAAGTGGTTGCAGGCTGCCAGGATGGAGATGGCAGTGACATGAGTGGCTACTGTCTCTAGCAAACACTGACAAATGAATGTCACACACCTTCCCCTATGTGTGCATAGGGGCTCTGTGATAGGGGATGATCAGCACCAGGAATGAGGACAGGGAAAGGGGTTTGCTGGCTGATGGCCCTGCAAGGGGCTGTGCTTCAGTGCATTCACTTTGGCAAGGGTCAAACCCAGTATCTACAGACTGCAGTGAGAATCTGGCAGCTGGACTCAATGGGAGCCAAGCCAGTGCTTTAAGGTAGTAGCCTGGGTCCCTCCAACACGGCCAGCTCTGTGCTGGAGCCCATGCCATCAGCACTGAAAACATGTCTCACACTGGTGGCAGTGACAGCAGGAGCAGGGTACTCTTTCCCATCTCATGATGGCATCTCATCTGCTTAAAGCAGAAAGAGTTTGCACTCTCACAGCAGTGGTTGGGCAGTGGGCAGTGGCTGGTGCTGTGCTGCCTGAGGTCAGCTCTCTGCTGGTGATCCTGGCAGTGCCTTGGAAGGATCTGCTGGAGAAAAGGCCAAGCACCAAGGGATGATAAAAGAGAGCTGAGTCTTTCTGTTCACCTCTCTTACCTCCTGTTCACCTCTTACCTCCTGCTCTTCTTTGGGGTGCTTGGAAAGGCATGCTTATCCTGCCCTCAGCCCAGCACTTTGCATCATCTCCTTTTATTCCATGAGGCTGGTGAAACATTGGAAGAGGTTGCCCAGAGAGGTGGTAGATGCCCCATCCCTTGAAACATCCAAGGTCAGGTTGGATGGGGCTCTGAGCAACCTGAGGTAGTAGAAGATGCTGCTGCTTGTTGCAGGAGCTTGGACTATGTGACCTTTAACTGTCCCTTCCAACCCAAACTATTCCATGATCCCAGGACAGCTCAAGTGCAGTTGATGTTGCTGAGACCTGGATGACCAGACTGAAGGAACACCAAACTAGTCAAAGCAAAAATTATTTTCTCTGACAGCTGTGAACTACCTTGTTATGTAACAGTGAAGTTCCATCTTGATAGGGAAACCCTTCAGTCTGAATGACAGCATTCAGAAATAGCCTTGCTTTGTTTTCCAAAGACTTCAGACATCTCTAACACACACAATCCTTGCTAAATTTTCCAAGCAAGTGACATGTAAATAGTGACTCTCACGGAGAAAGAACACGTATTTTCCACTTCACTTACACCCTTTTTACCGTGAGGCAAAGGAGCTCTTGGATTGATCAGCAGGGCATGCTCCTCCTTGCTAAATGCTCCAGTGAGCCCAAAGAAACCTAACCGGTGAGAAGGGAAAGGCAGATGCATCACCAAATGGTATAATTCTCCATAAATTTTCAGTACTTAGTGATTTATGTCTCTGAATAAAGCACATCAAGCATATTGAATGGCTTAGTGACTGTTCTACAACAAAACGCTTTCCAGCTCCTTTTTCACATACTGTCACTAAATCTCATGGAGTATCTCACATAAAAATGAAGTGGAATTGAAATAAATTGTCCTGGAGGCAGCTGCAGGCTCAAGGGTGTTTAATGTGTAAAAGACTAGAAGGCATCACTTCACTTTCAAGATGTCCATTTGCCAAAGGTTTATTTCACAAGCACTACATGCTGCTGTTATTAATTGTGTTGTTATCAGGCCTTAGATTCACACAGAAAATGGGACCTCTTTGAATCTATCACTTTACCACAAGAGAATAAGAAATTGTCCTGCACTGGGCAGCTTATGTTTGAAATAGAGAGAACAGATGAAATGGGGGAAAGAAAGGCACAGGAAGGTTCATTTACCTTCCTGAGTTCATGCAGTAGAGCATAAGACCCTAATTCACAGCCCTGGAGCTGCAGGCACGTCCTGATCCTCACATCAGCTCCATGTCCCCAGTGCAACTTTGGGTGGCATGGCTTGTCACTCTTTGCATCTCAGAATGAGTTATGGCTGGAGTAAGGGATACAGCTGGGATTGAAACATGAAAACATGAGAGGGGAAAGAATAAAAGGAAGGACTGAAGGATGAGGAGCATATTTTCTGGTGACTTGGCATCACAGGGATGAAAGGAAGGGGTCAGCTGAAAAAAACAGACAGCAGTGCTGACAGTGCCCTGGCAGAGAACAGTGTAGAAGGTGCAGAGAGAAGGAAGAGGTGTGAAAGGGCTGCCACGCAGGTGCAGCATCATGGCTAGTGAAAAGAGAGGTGAGAGCTGGGGTGCAGTGGGTCAAGAAGGAGCAGAGGAGCTTGCGGGCAGCCCGGGAACAAGTAGGAAGGTGACAGCTCTCTGAAAGTGCTGCAAGCTGAAGACTTAGATGAAGATTTAAATGAAGTTGCAGGATAGATGGAGGATGCTACAGGGACAGACAGGCTCAATCCCATGGGACAGAGGGTAGCAGCAGCAGATGGAAATGTAGCAATACTGCCAGGGATTCAGCAACCCTAGACTTCAGCTTGAGGAAATGCAGGAAAGGGCAGAGGAGTGACAACTGTGGATGATGTTTTTGCTTGGGAGAAAGCACATTTCTCCCTAAAACTAGTTGTAAGGCATAAAGGCAGGAGCACTAAATGAGGAACCCTCCTCGCTGGGGATATGAACACAGTAGTGAAGCCAACATACCCTGGAAAACTCAAACTACTGCCTTTTACCTGGCAGCCAGAACGATGCCTCTGGCCGGGTGCTGCAGCCCGAACTCCGGTTCTGTATCACACTCACTCCCGGAGCTGAAGGACGACCGGGAGGCCAAGGGGCTGCGGGCTGCTGCCGGGGCAGGGGGTCCCCGAGGCAGGAGCTGCGAGGCGGCCGAAGTTGTGCTTTTTGGGGAGGCCCACGAGAGGGAGCCAGGAGTAAAGGAACGGCGGCTGCCTCCGCCGCGGAGCCCCGTATCCCGCCCGGCGGCCGCGGGGAGGATGCGCCGGGGGATCCGCGGGAGTACCCGGACCCCCTCACCCCGCGGCCCCACCACAGCGCCCCAGGCACGACCTGCGCAGCTGGAGTTGGCCGTCAAAGGGTTAACAACATATTTACACACGCGAGTACTCGCGGCATAGATTTTGTAGGGAACTTTTGCTGTCAAAGACAAAACTTGGCGTAAGGAACGTAGGTGAACGCCTCTTGTGCTCGCCCCTCTTCCTCCTGCGGCTCTGCTTCAGGTGTGCAAAGAAACGGGCCTTTGCCATGGCAAAGCGGTGTGATCTCATCCCCGTCGCCATGGCCTCTCTCCCGCAGCAGGGGCCAGAGGGTTGGGGATGGTCCCATCAGGCACCCTAAAGCCAGCATCTTCCCCCAGTCTGACACCGTGGAGGGAGGATGAGGAAGTGAACGTGAGAAACCTCGGCACTGATGGTGCGGATGAAAGCTGCCTCAGCACCTGTTGAAGTCTTCACCTCCTCACTTCACTGGGAAATAAATGGGGTTTGGACTTTCCCAGGAATGATCCTTTGAGCTCTAAGCTCCCAAGGAAGGAGAGCACATGCTTGTGTTAAGCCTTTGTTTAATCACTTTTCTGAGTTTGGTTATAGAGCTCAGCATCTTGCAGTGGGAGACTTGGACGCAGAGGAGCTACATCCACTTATTTGGGGATCAGTTCTTGCATTGCTGAAGTCTGTGGGATTTGTGGTGTTGGCCCAGAGAGGAGGGAGGTCAGCAGTGCCTGTGAACCTCCCTGGGAGGGCTCCAAAACACCTCCTGTGCTGCAGCAGGGAAGCAGCAGCTCAGCTGACCAGAGTGAGGGAAACTCTTGAGACTGCATTGATAAACAGACACATAGAAATTGCTGTTTTAATAAGCATCTACAAAAGGAAAATGCAGTCCCTACTGAAAAGCAAATTAGTAGCAGACTCTCTCCAGTGAGTGTTCAGGGAAAGTGTACAGGGCCTGTGTTGTTATTACTCTCCTGAAGCTTCCTACCACACTGAGAGAGACACAGCCAGGGCTGAATAAATAATACATCATAATTTTCAAGTCCCAGTGAGGTGACTCGGAGGCAGTTCAAAAGTTCAATGAATTATCAGTTCCCCTTGGGTTCATTATTTCTTTTGCAAAGGATGCTATCAATCTCTATAACTCACTAGCTACCAAAAATAATAATAAGTAAAAGATCATTATGTTGAAATATGTGTTGTAAAGCAGCATAGCAATTTGGAAGATTAATTCAGTCCAGAAGGGGCAATAGCTGCTGGCTAGAGATGGGCTGGACACCAATTACTGCTCTCACTCATTACTTCCATGGACAGAGATTGGGAAAACACCTGCAGTGCATGAATAATTCTCCTTGAGTTAATATGCTTTCATTCAGTGCTGATTAACTCTATTTATACCTCATCTATGGTGATGTGAGCAATGTGATTCATTCCTTTATTTCTGTAACTCTCTGATAAACTGCATTTATTTGCCACCTCTGACCTCCTCATGTGCATGCTGCCTGTTAATTCTTCTCTCAGCCCTGGCTGCTGCTGCCATCCCAGGCCTTCAGTAGCCAGCAAACAGCTGTTTCTCATTTTCTTTCCTTCATTTAAAAGCACCTGCTACAAAAATGTGGGTCAGAGGACAAAACAGACTGGAAATTTCACTATGATGATGGAGGAGAGGGGGTGTAATTTGTGCACACAATATTTGGTTCTGTAGGCTGCTTGTCCTATAGGGAAACCTCAAGGTACTACTGAAGGAATAATGATCAAATGTGGCCTGTTTGGGGTATTCAGGCCTGAGTGACTGGCAGCTGTAGTATAAGGCATCCTGTCCATGCTTCAGTAAGCGAGGCATGACCAGCTCGAAATCAAATGTTGCCACTGGTGTCACTGAGGACTAGCCTATGCCATGTGAGTTTTCTTTTCCAGTTTTATTTTTCAGGTTTATTTTAATTTTTATTTCCCTAGCTTCTGGTCTGGGCTATAGGGTTCATGATCTGAGGCTTGCTCTTGAAACACATTATGGTCAAACACTGTCCTCCTGAGGCTGGCAGGATGAAGTCGGCAAAGAAACCTTGAGTGTATGAAACGTTTCTGCTTCTCCCCCATCACTGCCCAAACACAGCACTAAAACTTATCTTGAGATGAGATGTAACATAAAAATATCTGACTGCTTGAAAGAAGTAGAGATGCTCTTTTGCTTCATTGGAAATGGAGATGCTTTGCCCAGAGGAAATGCTGGCTGGTAGAATCTCTCACATTCACAATGGGAGCACAGGCCCCAGTCTGAGAGCAAACTGGAGTTTGACTTCGATTGTTAGAGACATTCTAGGAACAGCTCAGGTTTTGCTGAGCTGTGGATGGCCTGTATTTTTTTGTAAGCTCCCTTCTATGTCTCTAAGTCCAAATATTGCAGCGCTTCCTAGTACAGCAAGCTAACATTTTAAAACTTTAAAATATTACCCTGAGATCATTTCAGATCATAGAATTACAGAATCATGGAGCAGTTTATGTTGGAAGGAACTCCTGGAGATAATTTGGTGCAACCTCCTATTCAAAGCAAGATGAACTTCAAGATTAAATCCAATTACCCAAGGGCCTTTCTCTCTGAGCTTTGAAAATCACTAAGGCTGGAGATTGCTCAACCCTAGGTTTCAGCATTTAACAACTCTTGCTGTGAACATTTTTTCCTTTTCGTATAATATCTTGTTTTTCATTCATCCTTCCATGCTATCCTAAATCTAACACTTAGGACCTGTGGTATTTCCCACAATCTAGGCAGAAGGAAACTTGGCCTATCTGTAAAGACCTGCCCATATGCTCCCTGCAACACAAACACGTGCTTTCCTAGTGTAGGACAGACTGGATTCCTTGGAGGAGCTGAAATACCTTTTCTAATACCTGATTCCCACCACTGAACTATGAATCTTTTTCCTCTGACTTTCAGAGGGCAGGTTCCTCATTTACATTTTCCTTTGATCATTGTTTTAAAACCTAGAGGGATTCAGCTGCCTGCTCTGTTTATCTTGCTACCCTTTCTTCTCATTCAAGGTCTCCAAACACCTTCCCTAGGAATGAGATAAAAGCTTGCAATGAGACCCTGGCTATTTTGTCTAATTCCCCAGTCTGCCTGGATCTCGGTCACCGGCCTTGTCAGGCTTAAATGTCATTGTACTTTTGTGTAGATGCTTCTAGATAACTCATCCTCCTTCCCCCTGCATCTCAAACCACCCTTTTATTTCCAGTGTGTCCAAGGTCTTTCCTTTTTTTTTGTAGAGATCTATGCTCAGCAGCCCACTCTGTTCTCCTGGCACTTCAAAGCCAGGTCACCCTGCCCAAGCCTTTGGTGAAGAATTTGTTGTAGGTGGCCTCCTGCCTGATGGCTGTGGTTCAGGCAGTGTCCCTGCCAGTGCTTTTTGTCATCAGCAGGTACTCATCTCTTTGTGCCTGATATGTGGGGGAGTTTGGGGACAAGAGGGTCAAAGCTGGCAAGCATGTGTTAAATCCACCCTTCGTCATGACTGTTGGCAGTGTGGGGTGTTCAGCTGCACGGCTTCCTGGCTCCAGAACTAATAGCCTTGCTCCCTCCCTGTAGGCTAGAAGGGAATATCTCCCCTTACTGCTGCCCCCCCTGCCCAAATCTGAGAGGGCCCCTGAGATGCCAGCTGGCCATTTGGGGAAAAGGGAATGAGGCTTCAGTCCCATGGATCAGGGTTGTTTTGCCGTGACAAACTGCCTTTACCTGCTTTGCAGACTGAACATCGGAGTTACTCTCTCTTTGGCTTCTTGTCATATTTCAGTGTGAACTCTTTAATTTTGGCTCTCTTTGCTGAGGCTTCTCTCACTTGAAAGCTGTCACAAGGCTCCCCAGAACCAACTCTCTCACACCAATAGGGAGGATTAGCTCCAACAACACCACTCCTTACTCCCTGCCATGGGTTCCCAGTACTCCTTTCCCCAGAGGCTCCCAATGCTTGCTCAGGCTGCCTACTCTGAACACAGTGAGGCTGGCAGCAGGTATGGGGCAAATACCATTTGATTATACCACTGTGTGGTGGCTTAGACTGGGACCTGCCACTTACTCCTGATCCGAGCAGCTCAGTGCCTCTTGCTAGTGCGAAACAGCCCCAAACCAACCAAGGGCATATTGATCTGGAGATGTTCTCTGCCTCCAGAAGATCAGCAGGATGTCAACGTCTTTAATAAGAAAGAGAAAGGCTCTTAAAATGAGCTTTTATAGCCCCACCGTTGTGTTTTGGCATGATAGAGCAATGTTTCAGGTGGAGGTGAGGTCAAATAACCGCTGGCAGAACATTGGGTGGCCAGGTCAAACTTCATCAAACAACACTGAGATTTGTACTTGGGAAAAACACTGTACTTTGGAAAAATTCATGTAATTTGCTTTTCCCAGGCGCGCTGTTGAAGGAAAGTCATCAATCCTGAGAGATGGTTAGATCTGAGAGGCGGCACAACAGTCCACAGATGGACGGACATTGGAGTCAGGCTGTATGGGGATTAATTGCTGCGAGCCCAGAAAATAACCATAAAGGGATAACACAGCTGCTGCTGGAAAAAGCAAACCTCTTGGCTTCTTGCACCGCCTCACTCGCAGTGTTCCCCTCCCCTCCATCCCTCGTTGCTCCCCGTGTGCTGCCATAAGGCACATCCTGGAGCTGTGGTTAATGGAAAAGTGATTTGTCTCATAACTGCAGCTTTACACAGTGTGCTACTGTGGGCGTTACAAATTGCTAAGCAGATTTAAAGTGTTCTTTGAGTTGCAAACTGCAGTGTTTCTCCACATAGTGATTATTATTCATCTTTTCCAGGACACTGTGGGCCTGATCCTGCAATCTGCACTCCTATTAGAGTCAGTGCTGTGGGAGTACTGCCGGCGTACAGACGGCAGGAGTAAGCCCCAATTAATATGGCCACAGGGAAGAGTGAGGAAGCAAACCACCTTTTTTTCCTTTCTTTTCTTCCTTTTTCTTTTTTTCCCCTTGTGCATGGATGTGGATTTACTTGTTCTGTGGCCACTTCCAGAGGTGTGTGTCCAGGGGCAGGCTACTGACCGGTGGGGCACAGGTGTTCTTGCCAGCTTCCAGGCTACAGGGAGACATGTCCCCTCCCACTCTGCATCATTCTTTCTGTCTTTCTCTTTGGTCAGATGACCATAAAGTCTTTCTCAATGAAAATGTCATCCAGACTGGTTCACAGCCATCAGAAGTTTTGCTTAGGTGCAGTTGGTGTTGTCCAACACCACCATGTTTGGTTTAAAACAGGTGCACTTGTTATGCTGCTCATTCTGGTTTTTCCTCCTGAGCTGTGAGCATGGTGGGAAGGGGCACAGGCACAGAATTAAAATTCTAGGTCTGGAAAAGCGGGAGTTCTAAAAATGTGGAGGGTGTGTATGACGTGAGCCCTGACCCACACCAGCAGCCCTGCAGGGGCTGGTCCCCACTAATAGCAAGCCCCATAGGATGTTGCAGAGGGAATTTATGGGTCTATTCCCCACCCAACATCAGAGTGTGTCCATGGACAATCTGGAAAAAGCCTCTGACCCTCATTCACCCTCTTCTTCTGAGATAGACAGCTCAGTGCTCTTCTGAAGGAGAAGGTAACTCTCCTCCAGTGACTGGCCCACTGTGCTCTCCCTGCCTGGAGGTGGTGGTACCAATGTAGTGAGCTACTGCTGCACTTCAAGGAGCATAAAACCCAGGATTGGTGCTGTGGTGGCCCATCCCATGGGCTGTCCCAATGATCCTTGTGTCAAAGGAAGGTGGCTGCTGCTGAAGGACATGGCAACAGGGCGTGGTGTGTCTGTGTCACCCATTACCTCCATCCCAGGATGGAGACCTTGCATTAGGCTCAGTTGACGAGTGTTGAGGCAACAGTGAAGTGGCGTGAAGTGTTCATGGAAATGCATGTTGCTAAGCAAAGAGGATATTGTGCTTTGTACCAGCTAGAGTGTTTTTAGCTTGTGAGATTTTACACGCCTCAAGGAGAGTTGTAACAGCTGAGTCTTGGAGCTGCAAGTATATGGTCTTGGAGCCAAGGACGAGCTGGAGTCATCCCACCAGGAGGAGGGTATTAATACATCTGTGACACTGGGACACTTGGGTGTCCTCAGCAAGGGCTCCTCAAGTCCTGCTGGGTTTTGGTCAAGAGCTTTGACCACACAGGCTCTTTGCCTCCTTGCCCCAGATCCCAGCAGCACAAGGTGATGCCTGTGTTAACGCAAACATCTCCTCCGCCTTACTTCCTTCTGAAACCTGTCTGGGAATTTTCCTGGTCTCAAGAAAGACAAGACAAATCTCATGTCCCTTCCTAGGGGGGCAGTGCCAGCCAGGAACATCTTAGGGAGTGAAAAACACTGTCAAAAATGTAAAGAAAAGCAAGTGGAGAAAGGTCATGACTAGTTGCTTTTCTGCCATGTGCATGTATAATAATGAACCTTGGGAGTGTGAGGCCATGTTAGCCCTAATTACAGCTCTTTAAATATTTATATACCTTAATCTACTCGCCTTGCTCTTTGGCATGGTCCAACATATCTGTAGGGTTGACCTTTCCAACTCAGCCCCATTTGTATACTTCACAGGCTCCTGGGTAGCTACTACTTTGCTTTATCTGAGAGGGGGGAAAATACATCATACCAGAAGAGTAAACCCCAGGTAATAAGAATACAATGTTAAATAAAAGCCAAAGGTACAGATGTACTGTTTTGACTGCATAACAAGCTCAAATACATTCTCCTCTCTCGAAGTCACTTATGCAGATTCCTAACCAATGCAAAACTGCAGATTTCAGGAAAATTAGCCTTTGGACATGCCCTGAAGAATCAACTAAGACAACCATGCTTATTTTCCCGTGTGACCTCCATCAAATTGTAAATTATATCTTCAGCAGTAACAGACTAGTACATTAACCCCCTCTTTCACCTCTCAATGCTTCATCACAACAGGTCTGTTTAGATATAATGGGAATGGCTGGGAGATAGATGAGATGCTCATGGCTATGATGGAATTAGTTGTGTAACCAATCTCTTCTTCAACCCTTTTCTTGAAGCCTTTCTTCAAATACCTTTCTTTCAACATACCTGGGGATCCCAGGCTGATTTCCAAAGAACTACTCATAAACTAGAGGACTGAGAATCTAAACTAATGTTAGTTAATACCCTCCAACCTTGGATTATGCCCATTCCCCATTCTGTACACTGGGGTTAAATCCATGCGGTAACTGTCTCACAATGAGTCTGTGAGGAATTTGGTAAATTATGGACAGTCTATAACACCACCACTGAAATAACAATCCACACGTTCAGCAGAGCTGGGCAGCTCTGAGGATTTTGGTCACCTTGGCAATTTGAAGAACCTGTAGTGTAGCATACTTCATCCTGAGCACTCTTATGAGCCTGTTAAACAGGCGGAACAACACATCTGTACCTCTTGTTGCTTCCACAAAGCCTTCATTAAGGAGATGTTAAACCAGAGGAACTAAATTAGTTTGCATAAAAAGTGCCTGACATCCCCATGCTGCTCACTTCCATACTGAATTTGCTGGCTAGTCTAGGTCTGAAATAAAAAATGAAATCAGAACAGGGACCATTATCTGGCCCTGAAGCCAAGTGACATTGATCAGCCATTGCCAGTCAATAACACAACTGATTCTGGGTCTCATCTGGTCCCCCTCTGCTGTCCCTGTGCCTCTAATACAGTATTATTAGAATTATATTTCTATTTCTTTTTCACCTCAATTCTAAGTGTCTGAAATAGTATTGCAGTTGAGCAGCGTGATATTTTATTTCTACAAAAATGGGGTATGGAAGAAGTGTGGCACTGTGTGGGGAGGATCGTGCTGAAGTTGGTGCAGCCTTTCCCTGCCTCTTATTTGGGAACAGTCCTCAGTGCACGCTGCCCACCATGCCATGCCATGCCAGGGCACTGGCTGGCACCAGGCCAGGGAGGAAGACAATGATTAAACCTAAACGTTTGCTCATGCCAAGGGCATAAGAAACCTCTATGAACAGGTACTTGTTGACTTCACAGTGAAGCTGTTTGGTCTCCACAGTTCCTGCTTTCTTCAGGACTTGAATGTCTCTTATAGAATGAGTTAGGTTCAGCCAACCAAACCTGAGGCCAGGCTCTGGGGTGCCTTCCTCTGAATCCCTAACATTCCCAGGCTGGGGGCATTGCAAACTGGGGAATCTGAAAGATGTATTTGGAAACTCGTTTTGTTGGCTAAGAAGCCTTAAGGTTATGGGCCTTTGGCCCAAATTTCCTGAAACTCAAAGGGAAGGGAAGGCAGGAAAAATGTTCCTTTCGGTGAAGCAGAATTCCTGATCTTCAGCCAGCTCTGGTACCAACATTAGCACTTATGCTGGGTTTCCAAATATTAACCAAGTGATACTGCTCCCTGTTGGGACTGACCTCCTTGGTACCCATGTGTGCGCACCACAGCTCCAGCAACATCCTGACTAGATGCCAACTGTCATTTCCCAGTGCTTGAAAGGAGTGTGTTCATTTAGCAGCACTGCACAGCTTCCCTGAGGACCTTGCAGGGGCCTGACAAGGTCAGAACTACACATTCTCTCTCCCTCTGAAAAAGCATCACCAGAACGAGGAGAGCCACAGGAAAGGGGTGGCTCTCCTGGAGCCAGTGTAGAGCTGAAGGAAAGCAAGGTCACTCTGGCAGGTAGGCAATGATCCATTCTTTGACTTATGAGGAGATGCACAATATTTCTGCAGGTAATTTACCTGATATTGTAGCTGTGCTGTACTGATTACACTGCCAGAAAGGACAGTGGTTGGACAGACTGTTTTCTCAGAACCACTCTGTTGCCAGTGAGGAACAAGACAAGAGTAACCACCAGCATCTTAGTTTTGTTACCTCAGAAGTGCTCCAGAGTTTGCCAAGGTGGACATTAACACAGGCAGCCAGTGATGAGCAAAGACCTACTAGATTTGAGCAATGGACTCAGGTGCCTTGAGAAGACCTTTTGTTGAACACGGTGCAGAGACAGCCTCCAGTAGTATATGTGTACAAATAGATGTAAATTCTATCATATATATTCAAATATTGAGACAGCATATGAAACCTCTGCTCTCTAGGTATTGACTCGTCATTTGCTTAGCATTCAACACTCTTTCCTTCTGCACATAGAGTCTTAAAATCATTGAGGTTGGAAAAGATGTCTAAGATCAATGAGTCCAGCCGTTAACCCAACTGCGCTGCCTTCACCACTAAACTATGCCCCAGGTACAATGTCCCATGTTTTTTGAACACTTCCAGGGATGGTGACTCCACCACAACGCTGGGCAGCCTGTTCCAATGCATGACCACTCTTTCAGTGAAGAAATGTTTCCTAATATCCAACCTAAACCTCTCCTGGTGCAACTTAATGCCATTTCCTTCTGTCCTGTCACTTGTCACCTGGGAGAAGATACCAAAATGCATTGCGCAACCCAAAATGAAGTCACCCAAAACTTAGAGGTTTTCTGCCTCCTATCACCACCCTGCAGCCAGCAGCCAGGCTCGCTGCCCTTGCATCCCATTCCCATGTTCCTGGCAGTTTGCTCAGCTGTGCACACTCACAGCTGCTCACACAGTGCAGGGTTCATCGACTGGTAACATATTGGTTAAATAATTAAGCACACTGTGAACCTCATATGTGTATAATAGTAATACATCCTGTGCAGAAAAACTCTCTAGGAAAGGTTCTCTAGCTCATTATTTCACTCAGCTGATGAAGGTGAGCTATCAACCTTTAGCTTCTGCAACTGAACTCCCAAGGCTGACCAAGGTGCAGGTAGATTTTTGGGGTGCTGTGAGGTGCTTAGGAAGACCTCTGTGAAACTCAGTTAATTTGCAGTGCACTTGTGCTGCTCTGTAGGTCCTGTATAAGCCCAGATGGCACAGCACACCTCTGCAAGGCAAAGAGAGCTGGGCTCTCCTCTTCCACTCCTGCAGGCATGAGGAGAGCTCATCTGGCAGATGCTGGCTCCTGGTGTGGTGCTGGCTCCTGGTGTGGTCCTGGCACAATCATTTCTTCTTCAGACAAGACCTGTTTGGGTCTTGGGAGTTTGTACCAACACGATGTACCAGCTGCCCAGAGCTGCCCCATGTCCTCTAACATCTCTCCTTGGAGGTGAGGGCAGCACTGAGCCTTTGCCATAGGGATTTGTCCCTGAGGAAATCAGGGGTATGCATTGCCCCCTCCTGAAGGGAACTGAAGAGTGGGAAGAAAGGAGGTGAATGGCATTCCTGAAATGGGGGAAAAGAAACATTTTATCATGGTTGCCATGGAAACTGGGAATGGACAATAAGCACTTAGATACTTTATCATTTCCCTCAGCACTTGTAGCACACAACCTGTATGAAAAGAAGTATTATCCTGCACAGGGAGGCTGACAGATACCTGAATGGGAAAAAACTGGGAGAGAATCTGTGCCAGGGCTGACTGAACGCATCTCAGCATCGGGGCTGCAGAGACAGCAGGGAGATGGCACTTCCAGAGGTGCTCCCATGGGGCACCCTGGAAAGAAGGATTGTATGGGCAGTGCAGAGTCAAACATCTTGGGAAACAGGATTTGGCACAGAGAACCCCATGCAACCCAAGGTGCATACCATCCTGGGGCTCTCAGCCCCATTTGGGCACCTTTTGGTATCCTTGGTCTGACCAGGCATCTCATTCACAGCTGTTATGTTTGTGTGCTTCCTCGCTGCAGTCTTTGAGTTTTTATTCAACACATCACGTATTACTTTCCTCACTCAAATTCATTTTGGTGCATTTGAGTGGAAAAGGTCACATACATCCAGCTCAACCCCTAAATGACAGATCATGCCCACACACCATCAATACTTCAAAGGAGAAGACATTTCCTTGGTTACAATGCATTCATAGGCCAAAAATCACTCTCTTTCCTAAGCACACCCAAAATCCAGTTATGTTGTGGTCATGATTATTTTGGTCATTTTGCAGAGATCCTTTCCCCATTTGCCTAAAACATTAAATTTCTTCCTCCTGCTCCCACTCACATTCCTGCTCCAATATTTCCTTCAGGATGTGTCTCTTCTTACGGAGGTGCAAAAAACCTGCAGGCACTTATCACATGAGGCACATCATGGTGAGAAACACCCACCCTTCTCATGAAGTACCACCTCCCTCCTCTCCATCTTCCTCAAGTACATGCCAGTGATCAGCTGCAGCCACTCTGCACAAAGCTAAATAATTCTTCCTTCATGCCCAAACCACCAACAAAGAGCCTTCTTGGCCAAGGAAAGAGCATCCACTGAATCCAGATGCCCAGAACAAGAAGAGGAACCGTAATGTTCGTGCCATCTCTAGAATCAAATAGTCTCTCTCCATTCCGGCACCCAGATCTGTTTTTTTGCAATGACACAGCATCACAGACCTTTCCACTTCCCGTTACTGCCAGTGAATATTTTATAGTGATCAGTCAGCCTCTGCAAACCCATGGAAAATACCTGATTCTGCTGGTAAAGACCAGATATGACTGGTTATTTACAGCCCTTTAAAGCCAGCTCCAACTTTTGCACATTTCCAAGCTTATGACATGACGGAGCTGAAGCCTCCCCATTTCAAATCCCTATGACAACATTTGCTGTAGCTGATCTCCCAAACTCAGCTGGTGAGCTCCTGATCAGCAGCAAGACGCCAGAGGTAATGGTGGCATGGACATTCATAGCTATACTCTTCTTTAGTAGCTCTGAGTTCTACTCATATATCTAATTGGTCTTTGTTATCCAAAAGCTTTGCCGCTGGCAGTGACCGTCCAGTTCTGCACCACTACCTGTATCCCAGCAGTTGTTGCTGCCTACGTAAGCCCTGAAACAAAAATTTCATCAAGTAAAAAGGCTGTATGTAAGTGCTCCACAAAATTTGATCTCATCTTCCTACACCATCATTTCTTACAGCTGTATCACCTCAGTATCCAGTGTCTTTGAAAACCCCAGACATAAATTCTTCTGCTTGCCCAACTACAAATGCATGTGCATAATCCCATCCATATTAATGAATCTCATAATCATAGCACTTAGCAGCATGTCCTCCATCTGCTGCCCAATAGTAATTTGAAAATGGTGCCAGGAACACTAATGGATGGCAGGAAAGGATGTGAATCATGGGAGTTTGGTGGTTTAATACACTTAACTCCCCACACCAGTATTCCTGTAGTTTTGGAAAGGCATCCTACAAAGTACTGTCAGTAAATTGTAGAGCAAGGGATCACTGGACCTCAGGATATCTCCCAAGTACTGAGAAAATAGTATATGTGCAAAGGTTGTCAAGAGAAGCACCTTAGACTATTGTAACAAAGAGGGCAGACCAGGGAGTTTAACGTAGTGTGTAAAATGTATATATATGTGTATATATATATATATGTATATATGTATATATGTATAGGTATACACACACTGAAAAATACCACCCCTATATAGACATGGCCAAAGCTCTAAAAAAGTCACTATCACTTCTAGATGGCCCAAGGACGTCCTTCAAAATTTAGAGATATATGTGAATACTAGAGAGGGACAAAACTGCAACCTGTTTTCCCAACTGGTAGCTGGGATTAAATCCGGAATAGTTGTTTTTCCCCATTGAGCTATATGACTATATTGTGATGGGTGTTTCATTTGAATCTACTCTTTTATGGTGGGGAAAAACACAGTTCAATTGACTTTCTGTGAGATAAAGCCTCTCTCTGGCTATATTAAAATACATACTGGCCGCAGCAAACACGATTGGAAGCAAAGGTCTATAGAGAATTAATATTCTAGTTAAATGCTTGGATTTTGCCTGACACAGCACCAGGATGAATGAGCTGTTGTTAGGTTGAATTCTTTTCTTGTTACCAAGCAGGTCTCCCAGTAGCACTTGCAAAGACAAGGAGATCAGATCTCCAAATTCAGGGTGAAAGCTGATCACTAAATCATGATGGAAATTATTCTCTTGCTTTCAAGGTATCAGGTAATGGCCATTACTGCAGGCTATTGTGTCGGTTTGGAGACACATAAAATACCCTATTTTCTTCATCCTTAATACAAAGATTGTTGCCATCCCATTAATATGCCCTTTTTATCTTTTCTTCCTTTCTTTCATTTGATATGTAATGCTACACTTTGCTTTGCTTGGTGCTTTGCTTGGTACTTTGCTGTGTAACCTACATCCCAAGGAGAACACAAGTGATTGTGGGTCATATTTGTTTGGTAGCAGGCAGCTGATTGTCATCCAAGCTGTCCATACAGGATATGGTTGGCACACAGTGATCTTTGCCTCGTAAATCTGAGGTCTCCTCCTCTGTCACATTGCTTCACAACAAAGATAAGTGTGTCCTGCAAACACATTTCTGTGCATCTGAATCTTTTTATGGATTTGCTTTGACTGTGTTCCTTCCTTTTTTTGTGTTTGCTTTCCACAGTTATCCTAGGGAACACATTTTCTGGAAAGAATACTCACCAAGTGTGAATTTAGCATGAAAACACATTTCAAACTCATAATAACAGCCACTTACATCACAAAATAATTCCAGAAAGTTACACTCACCCACTTGGGAACAGAAACACATCACATCATCAGAATATCAACATCTCCCAAGGAACTGGCCACAAATGAGACACAGAGCACAAATTATTCCAGTAAATTATTTAGCAAATAAGTCTGAGCAATAGGTCCATACGTAAATATTGTGACCTCTTCTCAGATAATCTATGAAGATAAATGATTTAGCTATGTGTCAGATGAATTATTCAGCCAAATACTTGGAAAATAAGTGAGATGCAAAACATTTGCTCTTAAAGAAGTCTTTTTAATCAACTAATCTTGTCGGTTTCTGACACAGGAAAAATGGAAACAGAATGAAGCAGAACAGCTTCTTCCTGAAGAGTATTGATTATATGTCAGCAACATCCTTGTTTTAAATCTGGAGAAGTAGTCTTTGAATGCTAGAAACTTTCTTAAATCTTGCTCCGAGTCTGAAAAGTTATGCATAGCATCCAGAGAGTACATCTCAGAACTTCTGCTGAGATCCTCAAGGTCATGATCAACATGTGCCTCAGAGACACTGAAGAAATTAGCAAAAAAGGCTTTTCATGCAGCTCTGTTTGTTTCCTCTGTTGGATCACAAAATGTATTTCCCTCTTTTTGCATCTTTCCTGAGTTATATCACAGTACCCCACTAAGGGAAAGATGAATATATCTAGTGACTCTCTCTTTCAAAACCACATTGAAATGCTTCTCCAAGAGAGGCAGCCTGCATCCCCCTTGAGCAATGAAGTCTGCCATCTGGTAGGTTTGTTCTTTATAGTCATTTAGAGGATATTAAATCTCCTTTTGTATGCAGAGAATTAGGTGGTGGAAGGACTTGGCATTCTATTCAAGAACAAAAAAAAAAGAAGGAGAAAAAACAGTTCATAAAGGCATTGTGTCCAGAGAAAAATATTAGAGAGGCATTAAGTAGAAAGACAAAAGGCAAGCTAGCATCAGCTCCCTTGAAAGCTGTAAATCATTCTGACTCCTCGGGTGGTTGGTTAAGTTCATTGTTAGTTGAGTAATTATTATCCTTCGTTAGAACCTAAGTTTCTAAACATATTTTGAAACAAAATCATCCAAAATGAGCTGCCAGAAAGACCTAATGGTGTCAAGGGCAAGTTATGGAAAAAATATGTTCAAACAGAGCCTCTAAAGAAAACCTCGGCTTTTCATTTACATTGCCAATTTGCTTATCTTTGGAAAATTAGGACTTTTTCAAGATTTTGTCTTTGGTCACTGGGTAAGTGTTGAGGGTAGCAGGTTCCTAAGAGAGAAAAAGTCTCCAAACAAGGTTTTTGGTATACCTTGGAGACTTCAGCGACCCTCTAACATGGAGACTAATAGAGCAGGCTAATGCTTCCAAATCTTTTGTTTCAGCAGATGCCAGGAGTGTTTGCCTGGGTGGAGGGCCCCTTCTGTGAAGTGGAGGCTGTTGGCAGACTCTCAGCTAGAGGGATCAGGTAAATCTCAACAGAGAGTGAAGAGCTAGCAAATCTCCAGGCATGCTAGAAATTCACGAGATTTGTGAAGGGTCTGATAACCTAAACCAAATGCTTGCAATGACTGATGACATGCTATTGATTGATTGATTGATTGCAAAGACATGGACCAGCAGCTTCCAAAACAGGCTTCACAAACCTGGAAGGTTTAAGCAGGGCCATAAACCTAAGCTAGATTCAAGTTAATTTTATTTTAATGCTGATAATTGTTGTGGCTTCAAGTATTCTGCCTGTAAGCAAGGATTCAAGAAAGAGAAAAGTTAAGAACATTGAGCTAGACAATGTCACCACAAAATGCAGGAGAGCTCTGAGATTGAAACCCACATTAGCACCTGCATTGGGGAAGTGTCCAGTGCCACACAGAGCAGCCCTTAGCTGCTACTCTCTTAGTAGTAGCAATCAGGAGTTTCATTTTGTGCCATCCCGCAGTCTCACACTGCAAACTCACACAGACTTGCAGGACACAGCTGGCCCAACCTGGGACTATACAGTCACCTCAGGGCTCATATAGGTCAGGAACTCTCTAAAATGGGAATCCAAGTGTTCTTGAACCGTGGCAAAAATACAAAAAGCCCTCAGAAAAATACTATACATCCCTGTGAAGTGCTGACCAAGCATAGGGCAGCACCTACACCACAAAGTAGATTCATGTAAGCCAGCTGGAACAACTCAATGTAAATTGGAGGAGCCCTCTGGCTCACACTGCTACCTGTAGGAAAAAATAACCCTGTAACTAGCAACAGCAGCAAATCTCCAAACCCCTCTGCTACTTCTCCAGATTCACAGTCAGTTTCCTACCAGACTCATGTGTCAGCAGGTCATAAAAAGTTTTAAGTCGCCTTTTCTTTTTCTGGCGTTCTGGAAGAAGTTGTACTAACAATGAGCCACTGCTTGACAGCTCTAAATCCCAAGCTGTTGGGATACAGTGTGACTTCCAACATATTGCTTCCAGCCCCCACCACCCACAAGGAATGGCCTGGCAGGGGGAGCAGCACAGCCTGTTAGGAGGAGCCTTCAACAAAGAGATCCCTTATTCCCTGCCCTCAACGAAAGGGCAGCACCCACATCAGGCAATACAAGGAAGCCAGTTCAGCTTCTGGTAGGTCAGGAGGTCAGAGGAATGGGGATAACTTCACACGTTTTTTGTGCTGCATGGCCCAAATTAAAGGATGCAGAATGAAATATACCACATCCAGAAAGGATGGAGGGTTTTTTCACCTTGAACTGCAGCTTCAAATCCATGCAGGAAAGCTAACCCTAAGGGGCTGGAGGAGGAAGAAAAAAATTAAACGCCACCAACTGCTGTCATTGGATCTGGCTTGGCTCCAAGGTCTGTCAGAGCTGAGATTGATTAGGATATATGGTATCCTGGAAACAGTCAGTAACTTCAGCTGATTATAAAGCCATTTTAATTGTCTTGTTACCACCATGGTAACCATACTCCCAACCACAGCCTCCAGGAGTGGAGATGGGCTACTGGAGGACAGTCCTGTGCCTATAGACCACATATGACTTATGCAGTGATTCAGATAGCTAAAACCTTGCTCCAATACCAGAAGGAACCAAATCTGGAGAAGGAAATTAAGCCAATACTATAATACATAGTAACTCATTATCATAGCCAACATTTAGCTTAATAATTTCAATGGACATTGGGTATTACAAAGGGAGGCCCCTGTTACAGCAATCCCTGCAGATCTTATCCCACAAACAACCCCTGCAGCGTTGCACACTCACGTGTGGGGTAGGCACCCTTCCCTGCGCAGCGGCAAGGGATGAAGATGTGTGGCTTGGAAAGTGTATCAGGGAAGAAAGCTTGAAGGGATGGGGAAAGCATGTAAGTAGGAGCTCTGCAGCCAAGGAACAGCAGATGTTTTAATAAAAAGAACTCTCCTCCTTCTAGTAGGTTTTTGATGCTTAGTATCAGAATGCTTTGTGTGATTCTCCATTATTTCCCAGCCCGAAGCCCTGGCACCTGAAGCCTCTGTGATTCCCATGCTCAGTGCAAGTTAATACAGCTTACATTCCCTGGTTCAAACAGAACCACAGTGTGACCAGATTTTCTGACCCAAAAGCCCTTATATCGGGCGGGAATCAATCCCTTTAGCTGCTGCCTGATTTGTGTGAGAGCTGAGCCTGTCACTGGCCAGCTCACTCGTGTCTGCTTGGATTAAGGAGCTGTGCTGTGTGGGTTTTCCTTCAGGATATGTAGCCATGGGACTTTATGTATTACCAGATGCTTCACAAAACACCTTTTGAAATAATCGAGTATCTGCAAATGAATTGGAAACTCTTCTCTCCACCATCTCTGCCAGGACATTACTCAATCGAATGCAACCAGAAAACTGAAGGACTGAGAATTTTCAATCAGCACTGGAGTGATTAATTGTCTCAGAGCACTCACAGGTGACATGCACAGCAAACAACAAGGAATGACACCTCATGGTTCACAACGAGAGGTGTGTCTAGGAAGCACAAAGGGGATCCACAAAGGGGAAAGAGATGGGAGAAGAAAGGTCAAATTTACTACATTAAATTCACAAGGTTAATAATAATGCCTCAGCATCATGCATATTCATCTGACTCCTTCACTTCAGCTGAGCCAGCAGCACTGTCCCTGATTCTGATGCTACCCTACAACAGAGGCAAAAGAAATTTGTTCCTTTTAATCTATAGCAAAAAAGGTTTGTGGTAAGACACACCATTACATAGATGTTGTGTGGATGGGCAGTTGCCACTGCTCATCTGAGGCACTGACTTGTCAAGGCACGTGGAAACAGCAGGACACACACCATGAAGGAGCAAGGTGACAGCTGCATCTCTTGCACACAGCTCTACAGGCAGACAGGGAAGATGGGCACATGTGTGTGCAGGTGCCACTGTAGACATCCAGCTGTGGAAATTGCATGTCTAACCTGGGTGTCTTTGGACATAATAACGAGTCAGATTTTGGCAGAGGCTCAAGGCAGGGGTTTCTCTTTTGCAACACGTGCCCCCCTGGCACTGGGGGCTTGCACATGGTCCCCTCCCAAGAATCTGGAGGTGGCATGTGCAGCTGGTGCCACCCTGGGCCTCAGTACTGGCGTGTCTCACTGAGCATCTTGACCCTGGGTTTTCATCTGGATTTGGTGTGCAAATTGAGTGCCCTTCCCACACCAGTCTTACTCTGGATCTGAAAATGCAACCTCCTTCTCTTGAAGCCAATAATTATTTCCATGATATATATTTAATAAAGGCACCCATCCAATACTTGTGGTCTCCTGGTATAATTAATCATGAAATCAAATTCAGTCTGTTCAGTGTTCAAATCAGTTCCACAGGAATAACACTGGTTGATTGGTACTTACCCTGTTTGTCATCAGAAGAGCCTTTGCCATTACAGCCTATTTTAGAAACTGCAGTGGGCTTCAGAAACAACCAGTATGGGGCCTCCAGGAGCCCACACAGAGGATATACCATCCACATCCTCTGCTTTCCCAGCTGGTGTCTGATCAACTTGCCCATGGATGGCAAGTGAATTCCGCACTCGAGGCCTCAGGGGTTGGAAACACCACTCCAAAGTTCTCCTGGAGAGCATCAGGCAGATGCCGATTGCTTCTTCTGAGTGTTTTCTCTATCTGCCATGGACACATCTTGAGCCAACAGAGCCATGGGCCATATCACAAGTGTTTGTGTGAGGAAAAAAAGGATCCCATTTCCTCACCAGATACATGTTAAACACACAGTGGAGATATTTCTACCAGAGGACCATCAAAAAACATGTAGGAATTTCTCATCATCCATTCCCTCTGGCTGTCTGTAACTTTCTTATTATCACTGCTGCTCTACCTGGGTAGTGTCCCAGCTGGCTGCTCTTCATCAGTCTCAGCTAGCAGCTGCTCACTGCCCAGTGACATCCAAAGAAGGGAAGAAGGCCTTTGGCTGTTGCCCATCCCTCAAAGGCTTCAACATGCTGGTGGGAAGGAAGGACAGAGAGGCTCTGAGCTGTACCTGTTACCTGAAAGCCCCTCAGGAAGAGGCACAACTGTTCACTTCCCCACAGCAATCTCTGTGAGGAGCAGGAGCAAAGCCCCAACACACTGTGGTCACCGTGGGGGCTGACAGAAAGCAGAATGTCCCACAGTGCCCTCAGGGCTGGGTGCAGCCCGTGTGTGCCACTGAGGCGGATTCTGCCACTCAGGACCAAACAGATCCTGTAGTGGAGACAGAAGCTTGCTCTTTTCTTCCTTGGGGCCACAAAACCAAAATAAATAGTTGTTGCCACAAAACTCAGAATAGCTTTAAAATGTTGGTTTTTTTCTGACAGCAGTCACTGCCTGTCTCTGCTCTCCACCTTGTCTTTTGCAGCTCCTGGTGAAGCAGCTCGGGAAAAGCACAGGCAGAAACTTGCTTGTGGGGAGAAGGGAAAGCAGAGGGAAAAGTCCCTTGGAGGAATAGTACTGTCCCCATCAACCTCCCTGAGAGATTCTGGTGCCCTTAGATACAGGTGGCAAAAGCAGGTGCAGCCATTTCTCCGTTTGATGCAGCAGAGCAGTTTGTCCAGCCCCATATCCAGATTCTGCCCTGTCTCAGCCAGCACCTGCACTTCACAGGGGATACTACCCTGATGGGGTATCCAGGCACCCTAATATCTCCCTGGGCATCTGGTCCCAGGGATCCCTTCTTCTTAAAGATGTCCTGCAATTCCCGATGTTATTGGGAAGTTGGTTTTAGCATCTATGCTATAAATCTCCCCTTGCAGCTGTTCTGCTCTCAGACAAGAATAACTCATGAATATGGGAACAAAACTCTCAGGAACAACTGGCCAGCCCGTTGCCACGTGTTCATTCTCAGAACATTGGGCCTTTACACACTAAAGCTGTACACTGAACATACAGGATTAAGCTGATAGTTATGTTTAATACACACTTGCAAAAGGAGCATGTAAAAAGCATATAGTGTGTAAAAGCTCACAGTTCAGGAGCACGTCCCAAAGGAGAGCCTACAAAACTTGTTCTTGGCTGTTGAGTTGGGGTCCATGCCCATAATCCTGGCACTGGAAAATAATCCAGAAGATACACTCCATATATAGAGAGTGTAAATATATCTATATATATCCTTTGGAAGGAAGCTGCCTTCAGTCTCACATGTGTTCACTGGGCACGAGCACAGATCACTCCCATCCACCATCCTGAGTGCATGAAGAGCTGAATTCAGCTGTGCCAGCACTGTCCCAGTGTCCTAATTGAATTACCTTCCATCATTGCCCACAGAAACAGGCAGGATCTTCCCTTAAATCAGCAGCAGCTGACATTTTTCCCCCCACCAGCCAAGCATGAATCACCCTGAAATGGAGGTCAAGATCCTTATTTCCCAAAACTCAGTGTTAGATGGAGCAGAGGAGCTTGAAAAGGATGTTACACATCACCTCCTTTTCCCCTGCTTCAGCACTAAGCTGTGTCTCCCCTGGACACTCCATGCACCCTGTACCATCCATCCATGCCGCCATTCATTTTGCAGGACCTCACCCAAACCAAATGCTAGGAGGGTCTCTCCTAGTTGATATCCATCTCCCCTTCAGTGCTGCTCCATCGTGTACTTGTGTGCTTGTGCTGGAAATGCTACTCTGGGGAAAGGCATCAAAGGAAAGGCCTGTTCTGGGAGTGTGGTGCATGTCCCTCCTTGGAGCCCCACTTCCCTCAGGGCCAAGCAAAGAGGGGACCCCAGGGGCTGCAGCTCTGCAGTCTGAACCCAGAGCTACCATTGCTGAATTTGCAGAGGCAGGAAGACAAGTCTGGGCCCCCCTCACATCCCTCAGTACCTGCACTTGATCTGCTTCCCAGGAGGATGGCCAGCAGCAGGGAAGACCATGCTCCTCTCTATATCCACATCCTTCCATCACTGCTCCCCAGGCTACTGCCACCAGTGGCTTCCCCCACTGCAGGTGTTTTCTGTCATCAATACAAGCAGAGCTGAAGATGCCCCCCTGTCAGCCTCTTTCCAGAAGCTTTGAGGTGGGAGCCCCTTATCACAGCCCTGGCATAGACTGTCTGCCAGCCCCAGCTCTGCAGCCCCTGGGGGCCAGGTGGTGGAATGCTGTGCACGGCAGAGCGTGTCCCTACCGCGGGCAGGGGATGCAGCTGGGAAACTGACCCCAGGGTGGAGCACCCGCCCCCCCGCAAAAAATGAACCCCTCCAAAAAGAACCACAAAAAAGTTTGCGTCTCCTGAATTCGACGTTTTCTCAGCAGGGGCTGCTGCACGGACAGCTCGGGAGCCCCGCGTCATCCCCACGCCCGTGAGCAAAGAAGGGGGGGGGGGGAACTGCTCCGGAGAGTGACCCCCTGCGGGACCTCTGTCCCGCGCTGTGCGGAGCCGGCACCGCGCGGGGGTCGGGGCTGGGTGAGCCGGGCAGTTCCACGCGCGTCCGCAGAAAGTGTGGGGACCGCGGGGGCCTCCGGCGCCCCCTCCCCGCCGGGCGGCCGAGCCGAGCCGAGCCGGGGGCCGTGGCTGCACCGCCCCGCCGGCGCTGCCGGGGGAGTGGTTTCCCCGCGCTGGCGGCGGCGGGGCCGGTCTGCGGGCGGGGAGGTGCCGCGGCGGCGGTGCCAGCGCCCGGCCCGGGAGGATGCGGACGCGCTGACGGAGCTGCCGGCTCCCCTCTGCCGCCGTGCATGGGCGGCGGGCGGCTGCCGCCTCGCCTCGCCTGCCCCGCCGGTGAGCCGGGACGCGGGGCGGGGGTCTCCGCCGGGATCGGAGGGGTGCGGAGAGGGGGAGAGCTGCCACCTGTGAGTGCCCCGCTCGCAGCCCCGCGGGGGCCGGGCCGCCCGTGGCGGAGCCGGGCGCTGGGGCGATGGGTCCGGTCGGTGCGGGTCCGGTCCGTGCGGTGCGGGGCGGCGGCGGGGCACGGAAGCCCCCGGAGCGCCGTCCCGCCGCGGGTCCGTGCGGTGCGGGTTGTGTCGTGTCGTGTCGTGTCGCGTCGGGTCGGGTCGGGTCGGCAGCCGGGAGCGGGAGCTCGGAGCGGGGAGAAGGGTGTCAGTCCCACGCCCGGCTGGGGGGAGTTATGGGGGAAGGAGAGGGAGAACGCGCGCCTCTGCCGCGGCTTGTTTCTCCGGATGCTTGGGGTTTTTTTCGAGCAAAGGGTGTTAAAGAGAATTCACTGAAAAAAAAAAAAAAGAAAGGGTTCTCGTTAAAAAAAATCATCATCACTCAACCGAAAGGGCTGCGTGAAGGAATCCTGATGAATGAGCGCAGCGCTGAGGGAGTTGTTGGTTTGTGGGCTGCGATCGCCTCATCTATTCGTTTATGCCGGGTTTTTTTTCCAAGGCAACTTTTGAGGCGAGGAAGCGGCTAACAAAGCGCAAGTTTAAGACAATGATGCTTTTGCTTGCAGCCGAGCTGAACTGAAAACTGAAATCCAGCATTTCCCATCAGGTAGCAAATACCACACATCGGACTACTTTTAGAGAATGAAAGAACCTACTTTGCTCTGTAAATGAGGACTATGTTTCACTCTGAGCAAGGGGTGTGAGTATTTTCCAGATGCCAAATGAACATACCACAAAAATTTTCTTTTCATCTGGGACAGAGCCGTGTTTGTAGATCTCTGAATATGGCTACAGTCGTGGAGGGGAGTTGGGTTAGCCTGGATGTAGCATTAACCCCTCCAGCCACAATAAGCAATACACAGAGAGAAATTTGTTTCCATTAGTCTTTTCCTGACTGAGATCCTTACTGCAGTTCTACAGTCAATACAGTAATGGAAGCCCTCCTGGCTGTAGGTTCACATCTTACTGAAGAACCCAGAGCTGGTGTTCACACCTGCCCTGTAGCCTGGCTTGCTGCACAATGCCTCCTTATGTAAAGGAAGGTGAAACAGTGAAATCTGCCTACACACAACCAGGCTCAAGCCAGTGTTTTCCATCTCTTAGTTTTAATGAGCAACAAATTTTGTGCCCAGAAAAGAATCCAGCTCACAGCTCGGGATTTCGATAATTAATATTCCATTTAAAAAACATGTTTTCAGAGTCAACGTTATGATTACAGGGAGAAAACAAGCAAACAGGGAATGACTTGACCCAGTTTCCTTGCTTTCCCGATCTAGCTTGATAATTTGTCAATCAGGTGGAATTTCCTCCAACGTCTTTGGTACGTTACTTTAGCAGAAGAAATGAATGTGCAAATTTAGTCACTACTTTCCCTCCCTTCTCACAATGATCTCTTTGTATTAAGCAACAGACTTTTCCATAGATCAGGTACCAACCCTACCGTGTCACAGGCTGAAATTGTTCCTTCTTTCTCATTTCTGAAATTATGTCCCTGTGTTTGAGCCCGTTTAACCACTTCTGTGTTGGAGAGGTCTGTCAGAGAAGTCTTGATCTGGGACAGATCCTATGTCATGCAAGGCAGGAAGAGCTCTGCCTTCAAGGAAACTAGCATCTGCCTCAGTAATAGCCCATCCCTTTGCTCCTCAAATCTGTACTTTTTCTGGAAAATTCTGTAAAATAATCAATTTCCTGCATTTTCAGTCTTCAAGGGAAGGCTTTGTTGCAAACCCCAGGAGAGCTGCCAGCCAATAATGTTCAGGTACAATGTAGTAGACTGATTGATACCAACAGGTCCTTAAAATCTCATCTCAGCCTTTCTCCCTCTTTGACTGCAAGTCCTCAGGGGCTGGGACCACCTCTCCTTCATGGTTTGAAGAGAGCATGTCCTCTGCAAAGCACATACCAGTGCTGGAAGAAGCTGTGGTCCAGCAGGACAGTCCTCTTTTCTCATCAGGGTGCATTGATTGATCCCACAGCATTTCACCTCGTAGTGCCTGTATCCCCATGGGACTAGGAGAAAATAGTCCAAATCCAGCTTCTTTGCTGAGTCCACTGCAACTTCTGTAAGATGTGACCTGAATTTGCAGCTGAGTTCTGTCTCTGACATGCACATGCATAAACTGCCTCTGTGCAAATATTTAGGAAACCTCTAGATCCAGAAGGTGAATGTTAATTGGTTGGCAGGAAGACTCGTAGCCTTGTTAATGCTTATCTGCTTTCAGTGTTACTGACTCGTTAAAAAAACCCCTGAATTTTATTTTTTTTAATAATTCCTTTATTTTTAGCTGTGCGTTGTCCTCATCCTCCATCTTACCCATTCCTACTGTGATAGGACACAGTGTTCTCATATCTTCCACCTTGGGCTGGGGCAACTTCCCATGCTTGGAAATTCAATTTGGGTGACAGAGTTTTAATTCCTGGGCTAAAAACAGCTGCATATTTGGTGTTAGGTTGTGATATCATGACACCTGCGGTTGTGCTGTTAATTGCCAAGAGGCAATATTAATAGTCACTTCATTGTCTTTGTTCTCTTAGGAGTGTCTGGTAGGTTCTTGTTTGCTGTTCTTTTTTTTTTTTTTTTAATCTTAACACTTTTACTTCATTTGCTTTTCTAACTTCTCTAGAAATGCTTGATATTGTATCATGTTACAGCACTGATAGCACCGTATTCTAATTTCCACAGAGTTATAAGGAGACAATTAATTTATCTTTTAAGTAAATACTGTTCCATCTGACTGCACTTAACCTCTTATCCTACTCCTTTACCTAGAAATGAGCCCAGTGATAGACTACTTAAAGTATTCTTTCACAGTACCAGAAAGACATCAGACATTTCACAATCCATTTCCCATGACATTTCAATCTAAGAATCAAGTACTCTGTGTTGATGCTCTGAGATGTTTTTTCCCCTCTCATCTGCTCATGGGACTGTGGCATGAATTCAGGACTATCCAGACATACCTAGGGAATAGTAGAAAGAAGCACAGGAAGCCAGTTTTCATCTGCCACCAGTTCCCATGAGTGCTGCAAGGTGAGGGACAATTGTGGTGTGAAATATGAGGGATGAGAGAAATGACATCTTTCAGAGAAGATCTCAGAAACAAAACCATTTCTTTCTGAGAGCCTTTAGTAATGATTGCTCTGAGTTAGAAGGGATGGTAGAGTAACATGTAAGGTGCTGGCTTTGTAAGATTGTTTTGAGAAATTAAAGCCAACACAAGGTTCACTGTGTGAGCAGAGCTCAGAATCGCTCTGCTTGGTGCAGGCATTTCCAATACCAAAAGCAGGTTCTCAGATGAGAGAGTATTTGCACAGCAAGTATCAGAAGAGATACGTCTAAAAACATTTAACAGCTTGTTGAGGCTTATCTCTAATTTTGATGGGGTTGTTTTCTTAATGAGGTCCTCTCACATCAATTAGCTGCTGAATCTGATGTTAGAAAAATAAATCCAAACTTTCTCTTGGCACACGGTTCCATGAAGGCTCTGTGGAGATTTCCACGATATCGAGGTCTACCAGCATTCAGAGGAGCTGGCTTAGTCATTCTTCCCATCTGCTCTGCTTCTTCCTCCCTCCACTGCTCTACACATTCTTCCTGGCTGTCTGCTCCCCTTCCCTATCTCCGAGCATCCTGGCTGGCTGCCCCCCTCTTCTCCCCTGCCGTACCTATCCCTTGTGGCATCTTCCATGAGGAAGCCCAGGTAGTTTAGTGCTGAGATCAAAGAGCTGAAATAAATGAGCCTCTTTAAAGCAGGCAAGAAAAAAGAAAAGAAGAAAAGAAGAATCCACGGTAGCAAGCAGCATTGCAAACATCATTTGAGAAAGCTTTGAGTTGAATCATCTCCCAAATCATGAGATTGCTTTAAAAATTGTGATAGTTGAACACAGACACATTTTTGTTCCTTTTAATTCTTCTTTGACCATTTACAAATCAAGTTTTTAGCTCCTTTTTGCCAAGAGGGCCGGTAGGAACTTGGACAACTACAGCAAACTGGAAATTGAGGTTTGTGTGTAGTCATGGCGCTACAAGAGCTGAGGACATACGAAGAACAGCGGTTCCCCAATGCCTCACTGTGTAACACCAGGAGTCGAGGAGGCTGAGTTAGAGTCATCTACCAGTACTGCCCTTTGAAAGCCTGTGTTTTGTACTGTTGGTAGTCCACACATGAGTGTTTGAGAAATTCCCCAGGGTGATATTTACCCCAGTAACTTCTTTGGAGCAGGAACAGTAAAAACTGCAGCTTGCCACGAAGTTAGCAGAGAGAGGCAGCACGGTCTGGAAATAGCAGCCTCCTACCCCTTTTCACTCTCCCAAACTATGTGCTGTGTCTCATGCTGAAATGCCTGCTCCTCCACTTTGAGAGTCATTTCATCTCACTGCTTCCTGAGAGAGATCGACATCTTCTGCGGAGCACACGCTGCCGAGGAGAGGAAGGCAGCTTTGGCCTGTGGAGAGCAGAACTCAAGTACTGCGTGGGTGGCCAAAGACAAGAGCTTCTGAAAGGAGGGAACAGAACAGATCTCTAATCTCCAGACTCTGACACATATCGCACTTTTCTCAGTTGCTTAGGAAAGAGATTTGCATCCAAAAAGAAGTGGGAGGTTTAAATAGGAGTTCATACATTTGTCTTCTGTGGTCCATGGGGTGATTTACATTTTGCTGGTCCCATGGAATCCACGACACTTCATAAAGTGCATCCATTACAAATGCGCAACCAGGAGAAACAAAGGCCCTGTCCAAGTTCCTACCCACAGTGTCCAAAAGCCGAGCTCAGTAGCAGTCACAGAAACTGGAGGCTGTGGAGTGTCACTGAGGTAAGTGCTTGTTTTGGGTTGTGCCAAGATGCTGGAGCTGTTGTCCCATCCAGAGGTACTGGGCATGGTCCTACCTGTGGATGATCCAGGATGCCTGTAAGGGTCTAAGCCAGAGTTCTGTCCTCCTAGGACACTAACAGAAGACTGAGACATAGAAGAGTTGGATCCACAGAAGTACCTGGCCTTAGAAAATGCCAGCTGATGTTTCCTTGCATGGACGTGAACCCTTCATGGCTTCATCCACCACAACAACTGTAGCTCTGCCCTAGATCTCCCACTCATCCACCCCGGCTGAACTGACAGCCTGATTGACTGCAGCAGAGTGGCCCAAATAAGGAACCCTTTCTTCTTCTGGGTGGCAAAACCTCCTTGGGCCTGTTTGTTTACTGGGACTTGCAGAGCAGGGTTTGCCGTGACCCATCAAAATTTTCCACTCTGCCGAACGCAAGCAGTAGACCATTGCTCCTCCTGCCTAACGCCGTTCTTGTGCACGCCCTGCCCCAATTTTCCTGGTAATCAATAGCAGGGGTTTCTTTTTGTAGCACATACAAAGGCTCGACTCCTTGAATGAAAGAAAGTTTGCATTTATCCAGAGGCTGTGTCGGGGTGAGGCGAGGGGGGGCCCGGATGCCCAAGGCTGAACTCCCAGTTTGTTTGAGGCGCTATCTGGAGTCAGCGGGAGCCATGTGTGCGCTGTGATTGCGCGGGCGAGCACCTGGAGCTCCGTCTTTGTGGTGCTCCTGTGCACGAGGCTGAGCCAGCAGAGCCACATGGGGGGCGTCTATCCAGCACAATTTAAGTACAGGGCTGGTAAAGCCCTTGGGATTGTCCCATTGAAATAAGGAGGGGACGGCTCCCGTTTCTGACGTGCCAGGAAAATGATAGATTTGCCAGTGGAGCAGTGGTTCAAGGCCAATTTCTGCCTCCTATCTACACTTACTTTTTAGAAGGTACACCTTCAATGTGGTATTGTTTGGATGTTATCATAATATTTCCATGACTGCTTAGTGGGGGAATGATTGATTTGGGAAGCCCAGGAGAGGAAGAGGCCAGCCTACAGTCCCTGCTAATCTAGCACCAGCGCTGGCACCCTGAGGTCAGGTCTCCATCTGCCACCCAATTGTCTCCAACACTGGGGCACCTCAGGGAGAAGATGTGATGCTTGCAGAGTAGGAGGAATCTCTAGGAAGAAGTGCCTTGATTTGGGAGGTGCTGCTGCCAGCTGGGGAAGGGTTTGGGGCTCAGAGCCTCTGAAAAGTGCTCCTTTATCAAGTGGACAACCTGTGGGCTTCCAGGATTGCAGCCTGTGGCCAGTTCCTATTTCTGTTTTGCCCAATGAAGCATGCTTGCCTTGAAAACATCTACTTTGCGATTCACAGTGGATTTATCCCAGAAAGGGACCTCTGCTGCTGTGCATGGTAGAGTCCTCTCCCTGCATGGCAAGGCCAGGCATATCTGAGGAGAGAGAGCAGGGCTGGGCTTTCCACACACCCTGGCTGGCCAGAACTGCTGCCCAACATCCTGCTTCTGCTTCTCGTGCCAGTTGTCCTCCTGTGCATTGTGAAACCATGCTGCTGGGACAGACTGTGTCCTTGGGATGTAGAAACTCCAAACATGCGATGTGTTCCAGATGCTTTCCAAAGCGGGAGAGAAGCCCAGAGAGCACCTTTCTGGGCCTGGGTTTGTGACCCATGGCAAGCAGCACAGGTGGAAATCCATCCCTTTGTATAGGCTGAGGGCCCTTGGTCTGGGCAAAGGGTCCACCACTGAAGTGTTGATTGGTCTCACTGATGAAAACAGTTCCCTTATGATTACCTTGCTTGGTGCTACGGCTCCTAAAGAGGCAAGACATGACTAACTCATTGAAGTAGTCCCTAAATCAACTGTTCTTTGCTGGGAGGTATAGCAGGGCTCTGCAAGCCCAGAGTAGGGGTGGCCAGGCAGTGTCACTGGTCTCTGAGACTTGACTTGATCACTGTTAATGGCAACACAGCTGTGTTGGTACTCGTGGAGCCAGAGAAGAAGGTGGTTATCAAGCTGAGGCAAAGGAGGGCAAGTTATTTTGGTGGCAGAAGATAGGTAGGTTGGGAGAGGGTGCATTGAGCAAGTGGGCTCCAGGCTGGAAGGCAAAGGTGTGTAAAAGTGAGAAGGGACAAGAAGAGATAAGCAGAGAAAGGCTTTACTTGAGTAATTTCCAGACTGTTTCCATTACAGTAAAATTTGTTGCATGGTCTCAGTAGCTGTGTCTTGTTTTTAAAAGATTAAGCAGTATCACAGGAGGAAGGGTATTAGTTTATGTTTCCTCTAGTGTCAGCCAAAGAAGGTAATCACATCTATTAGGTAGGTAAAGTGAGTATTTTCTCTTCAGAGATTAAGTGCATTCTGGTAGTTCTGTATGCTGGAAACAATGAACTCTACAACAATCTTGACTGGGAAGAAGGTTTTCTATTTTTAAACATGGCTGTGGGGCTGGAATAAGGGACTTCTTTCATGCTGCAGTCCTGAATTGATTTTCTTTTTATTACAGCTTTCAAGTGCTGAGCACCAGGGGCTGATGTCCCCTCTCCACCATGGCATGCACCATAGGAGAGAGTTGCCCAAAACACTGGAGAGGGGATTGGGCTTGGGTCAATTCAATCCAGAAGTCCTTTGCTGAGACTGGAAAGCAACAGATGTGGGTTTAGTTCATTCAGTACTGCATGGATCCTTATATGCTACTAACCAGGCATCTGAAGATATCTCTAAATAACAAGTGGCCTGGCCTGGATTCCAACCAGTGACCATGTGGTGCCTGGTTTATAATCTCTTACACCCTTTTGTCTCTCATTTACAGGTGACTCAGTGTAGTAATTGTTCTTATTACATCCAGTCTTTTCTGAAGGAGACATTGAAGGTAGACAAGTTCATGTGGAAATTTTGTAGGTTTAAAAACAGAGATTTTGTAATGGGTAGTGGGATAAAAATCTTCTTCCCAGAGTATTGGAAAACATGGTATCGGATGTTCTCTCATTTTCATAAGAGACAAGCCTTGAATGCAGTCATGAATTTTTAAGGGACAAAACATTAGCCTCTCTGAAGTTGGTTTGGTCATTGGTTAGAAAGCAAAATTGCCAGACAAGAATTAAACCTTCTGAATTTAATCCTGGGGATGGAGAAGTGATTTCCTGCTTCCCTAATTTGCAATAACCATGGCCTGTGGCATGAGAAGAAACTCCACAATGCTATGCACAATTTTTCGTCTCTCACTGTTTTTGAATAAAGTCAGTGTGCAGTTAATCCAGTGTTATAAATCTTGGTAGGCTTCCAGAGCAGGTAGATTTGTTTAATCACTTGGGCTGGAATCCAAACCACTGGAGGATATAAAATATATACACTAGTGCCATTCACTTCACTGAAAACACCTTTTTCCCATCCAAGGAAATAGCTGTGGCTGGCATGAATATATATTTGGAAAGCTGTAGGGCTAAACAAATTTCTCAGAAAATCATCTCTGGCCAAGATACTGACTATATTTCAGCACTGTAACTCCTCAAGCTTTTCAGCTAAGGCTTTCTGACAGAGAAGTCATCAGAAATCAGTGACTCACAGTTTGAAATGGTGGGATCCTCACCTCTGCTCAGCAGGCTCCCTGCCCTGATACCAGTCAAAGTATTACCTTCAAATTGGAGTAGACCTTTGAAAAAATCAGTTCTCCTGTGACTTCTGAAAGAACCATGCAGTAATGTAATCTTAATGTATCCTTCTTTCAGCATATGTTGTCTTCTTTGTGTCTTGACCAGTAGCTTCTTGAGCAGGAATCTCATTCTTTGATGTTTTGAACTGCGTCTCACTAAACAAACCGATCCTGCCAGATATGGGAATACATTTTTATTTTCCAATTTTCCAACTAGCATTAAAATTTCTGTATGGGAGAATTTCAGAGTGTCCCAGTTTCAGCAGTTTTTGTGTAACTCACTCTAAGGAATAAGGTTTAGCATCACAAAAAGAGTCAGGTTGCGAGCTATTTCAGCTAAGAGCTTTGAATGGGTTTGGAACATTAATTGACTCAGTAATTCGGAAGGTGCTCTCTGAGCTTTGTCCTTAGTGAGATCAAATCCCATCTTGCATAGAAAATGATACAGACCTTGACAGCAGGAGTTTCTGCAGCAAGCTCTTGGTAGTACTCTTTCACACCAGTCCCTGCCAGCGTTGTCCCTTTGGCCACAAGCTCTGACTCTGTTGTGTTTGTCTCTTTCAGGCACTTTTAGGATTTGACAGTTTGCAGGACACTTCATCAGCGACACAAGCGCCTGCAGCAAGGACAGTTTTTGGAGGCAACATCCGTTGATGTGATTGAAGGTAACGTGCTCTCTTCTGTCATTGCTCTCTACTTGCCATTTATCCTCTACAGAGCCTCATTCTCTGGCCAGGATCAGGCCTTAGTTTGGTGCATGTCAAGAACTGACTCTTGCTTCGGGTAACAGCTCTTCCAAATCATGGCTTAACTTGTCCCATAAAATGTATTAGTTCCCATCTCCTTAAGGAAATCCTTGCTTGCATCACACAACCTGCCTATTTTCCATAGCCACATAAGTGCTGCACTTTTTTGAGTCCTGAAGCTGGTTTTCATTCAAATACTTCTTTGCCCCCAGGAATTTCACAGGTCAGTTTTGCCCTCTGTTCAAAACCTAAAATAAAAATGAGCACTTTCTCATGGGAGGTGGTTTGGCACTTGTCAGCCTGTATATTGCTCTGTATGTTACTGACCTTGTTAGTGCCATCACAAGCAACAGAAAGTGAGCTCTGCATTTCCTCCATGCCTCTGGAAAAAGATCAGCATAATGTGGGTCTGCAACTGTAGCACTTGCATTTAAGATAGTCTTCTCTAAATGTAGTTTTCTCACAGAAATGCAAGAAGAGATTTTGCTTTTTTTTTCCTCCTAATTGGTATATTTGTGCTTAATTTAACCTAGGGGAAGTAATGTGTCTCTTAATTCACTGCCACAAGAATTTTAAGGTTCAGAGTAGATGACTCATCTGCCAGAACAGAATTTATTCTTTGTTTGTAAATGCTATTTATTGCCTTGTTTTGCATCACTATGGCTACTGTATGTCATTGGTGATACCAGCATCTATCATACATAAAATGAATGCAAGACCGAATTTAAGAGCTGTAGTTATTATAATTGTTTGTATCACCCACTTTTCTGTTGTATGTTAGTACATTTCACATAAAAGCAGCACTAAAAGCGGCTTAATATTTTTCCATCAACACTGGCTGAAAAGTAAAAAATTCTGCACATGAACCTTACGACAGTTTAAAAAGCCCTAAGCAGCAGCACCAAGCCCCTTTTTTCAGATTATGTGGGTTTATAAACGGTTCAGTGATGTTCTACAAATGATTTTGAAGTTTCAGGTGAAAGATTTGCAGTGGCATTCACAATTATTTTGCATTAGTTATTTTTAATGTTGAACACCTAGTTAGGTTTGTTAGAAGCATCACTGTTTTCACAGCCCATATAGATTCTTCTGCATTCCTTTAGTGTTTCTAAGTGGAGACTGGGAACAATTAATCTATTTCAGTTAAAGCCTAATTATTTTGCCAATTGTATGGCCCCATGTTCTTTTCTGAAACACATCAAGTACAATCACTTCTGCCATCCTATTCAATCAAAGCCTTAAGTTGCACAGATTTTGTGAAATGGCCTGGGCTTCAACAGCTTGGGAGCTGATTCACTGAGGCATCTGCTGTAACACTGGCAGGACTGTCACCATTTTTCTAGCCCAAATCATTTGTCTTTGTCATTTAGAAATAATCTGCAGGGTATAATGTGGTCTTAGGGAAGCACGGAGCCTGTTATTGCTCAATAATAGAATTTCGTGAGGTCTTAACAACATCTTTGAGCTCATATGACACATTTGACAGTGCATGTGTGGATGTATATCTCTAATGTCCCACGGAACAAGGACAGAAAAATATTGTAAACCCTTGCTATGCATTGAAAGGCTGCTAAAATAAACCAGCCAGCTACAACTGACTGCTGGAGTCTGCTGCTGGCTAGCAGAGACCAACCCTTGGGACACACAGCAGTGGGACATGTCTTATCTGTTGTTGCCAAGACCCACAGTTCATAAATACCAACCCCACACTAAGGCTCCAGGATTATTTCCATCTAGACACACACTTTCTCATTTCCCTTTCCCTGCAATCCAGGACATCTGGTAATGGGGCACTGAACCCCAAAAAGGATGCCAAAAGAAAGGTGTGCATCTTGGACATGGTCAGAGTGATGGGCCCAGTGCTCCTCCAGGCTCATGACTGGGTCTGCCAACACATGGTGTGAAAACCCCCCAAACCAGCTCTTCCCAAAGAGTTGGGCTGGGAGAGCACAGTCCTGCTATTGCCTGGTGAGGTCATTCGCAGAGGCAGCACTGGAGGGGCATCAGGAGGGATGCAAAAGGATCCCTCTGGGACCAAGGAAGAGACCAGGACCAGAATGAAAAAAAAAAGGCAAGAACGGCATGAGCACCAGGGATGATCAGAGGTGGGAGGTATCAGAGGGAGTGCTACTTTCTTTTTGGTTCAAGGGCACATCTCTGTTCCTTTAACAGCTGTCCTGTGTGGCAAGAACAGCTGGCACAGTTGGCCCCGCAGTCACCGCCCTGGGAAGGGGTCTCCCGTTTAAGATCACCGTTCCCTCAGTGTTATTTTTCACAGGTGCCCAGTGGTATGGCCTGTTGGATGCTTCAAGAATAAAAGCATGTGTCCAGAAAAATCTATGTATTTTACTGATTAGGTGATTTGTGGTGTCCTTGGGGAGTGGTACAGGTCCAAGCAAGGCAAGGGAGTCAAAATTCTCTTCCTAGCGGGCAGAATCTGTCCCTCTTCTACTGCGCCATGGTTGTGGGAAAATTCAGGCTGCATAAGCTGGGGGGTGTCCAGATCAGAGTTTGGTTGAGCCTTTTGTGAAGTTTCAGAGCCTGGTTCTGCTCTCCTGTTGTGTGCATATTTGTGTACCAGGAAGTGTGTGGATTAATTCAGTGTTGGTTGGGTCCCAGGCTGTCTCTTCAGGGTTTTTCCCTAAGGTGATGGGTGCCTAAGGGCTTGGGTCCTGGTCCACAGCTGAGCTCGAGTGTCTTCTGGGTCTGCCGTGCTCTTTTTTAAATATGCAGTGGGAGTTAAAGTCTTTGTGCTATCATGCTGCTCCGTGCTACAGCTAATTAAAGTCATTGTGAAGGGTTTTGTAGTAATTGCAGATATTGTAAAATTTAGTTTTGTGGAATAATTGGTAATGTAAGCCTGAAACAAGTTATCCTTAAGATGTTGTAGTTGGCATTTCTCAGTATGAGCAGCCTTTACAAAGAAGGCTTTTGTGTGTGAAGCGGGACCAGAATTAATGGCAGCATTTAGTCGTGCCTAAAGGGGTGTTTGCTGTGGCAGGTGGCAGGGCGGTGTAATTGATGATGCCTACATTCTGCGTGCTGCAGGAGGCTCCAGCAGCCACTAACTGCTCTACCTGATGAATGCCAACTAAAGAGAGTGAAAGCCCGCTGCCAAATCTATCCAGGGCTGATATATTCACATTTAAAATGAACGTGGCCCTTTCAGTCTCTAGGTCAGAGTGGGTCAGGCTCTGTTTGCTCCTACGCACTTAATATGCACTCTGGAGTTCTCAGGCATCCTCAAATTTTCCGGTAGAATGCTGTAGCTATAAATTGCAGTGTGAGGAAAATCCTAATGCCATAGAGATGTGCAGCTACCCATGCACGGGCTGGGCTGAGCTCCCTGCAGCAAGGGCTGCAGCCAGTTCTTGTCCCTCTGCTCTGGAGTGCTGCAAGGCCCAGCAGAACAAGGCAAGCTCAAGGGCCAGCACTGTAGTGCCTTGGGTGCCAAATGGCACAGGAGAATGCCTAGTGGGCACATAAGCAGCTTCGATTCCTAAGTCCCTGATTTAAATGAGATTTAGGTGCCAAACATTCCTTGATGCATTTGAAAATCCCACTCAACACCTCTCTGAACACTCAGGCAAGTAAAGACTATTGAAAATCGGGTCCTTAGACACCAATACAGCTGGTTTGTCTGGAATTAACAGTTTAAAAAGAAGTGCTGGCTCATGACTAAATGGAATAGACATCTGGGAAGAGCAAATATTGAAGACATTATGAAGAATCAGAATAAGAATTTAATTCAAGGCTGATATTTCCACCAGTAAGTTTTTTTTGTCAACAGATGCAATTTCTGAGCTCATCTATCAGTAATAAACTGGGTACTAATAAAATTGGAGGACTCCCACTTTCCAGCTCTTGACTCTGGGACTCTGTTGGGGTCTTCTCTGCTGTCCCATGGTACATGAGCTGAGTATTCCCATTCCATTTTAATATTCACAGCATGACAGAGGTGATGAACACACGAGAACCAGTGATGGAGGAATTCGCACTCAGCCAGACTCCTGAGGAAGAAGGAGGCCCTTCAAGCCAGGTAACTTTAGCAGAACTGGAAAGTATCCGAGTTGCTTATCAAAACCAATTTAATGCAACCAATAACTGTCATAGAGGTAGATGTTGAATTGTAAAGAACAGCTGCCAGAAAAACAAGCCCTGAAATACATGTTTGATCCCACTTAGGTTTTATTATTGAAAGGTAGAAGTTTGGCAAGAGTGTTTTCTCAGGTCTGCAGGGCACAGTGGCAGCGATGCCTGGATCCTGCAGGGATGCAGGCAAAGCGGCTGTTTGTCACCAAGAGTTTGGATCTGAGCAACTGTTGTGCAGTGAAGACATCCAGCCAGTACTGTGCCACAGCCAGCTTTTATACAGCATCCTTGTAATAAGCTGAGCTTCCTCAGGCTCAGAGGGAGCTCCCTTTTTAGGACAGAGACCATTTGAAATGATTGTGTAATTCACATAAATGGCTGTGGCATCATAGCAGCAGCACTGGTCAGGGCCATTTGCTGGCAGGTGCAAGAGCATTTTCTGTCCCCAGGCGGTCTCAGACACCCACTCGTGTACCTGCCCGCAGTGCTCAATCCAGCAGGGTGGATCACGATGTCCCAAGCCCCTTTTGTGACAGCCCCCATGTCCCAGTTTGCTCTCTGTGGTTGGGCTCATGATTCTGTGTCAGTATCAGGGACAAACCACCTAAATGTGTTCTGGTTGGACCTGAGTTGCTCCTCTACACGAGGTGTAACATTGAAAGCAGACTCAGAAAACTACTCTAGGAGCAGCCTATTCCAGGTGGAAATCAAGGATTTGAAAGCCAAGGAAGTCAGAACTGAAATTTTGCAAATTCCACTTGGATCACTTGTGCATGTAATGAAAGCCTTTGTGCAATTAAAGAGCGTACCAAAGGCTTTCCCATGCCTCAGCAACTGCACAGGATACATGCTGGTCACTTAAGGAGCACATTTTCACCGAGTTCCAGGTTTTCACTGTTGTGTTAGTGTATGCTGCCCAAACTCTCTCCCAGCCCTGGTTCCACCTATGTGTTCAAGGCTGTTCTGTGGTGTCTCTGATCACATGCTCCAGAGTTTTTCCCCCAGCTCCCTTTACCTTTCACCTCTGGAAGAAGGTGCTACCATCCACACTTTAGTGGTGGCCACCTAAGGCAAAAAAAATCAAATAGAAATGAGATGTAGTGCAAAGTCAGTGACTCAGTGGGAAAAGCAGGTTTCTTCCAGCAACTTCCAAGCACTTTGTCCAGGAGACCAGTCCTTCTTTTCCTGCAGTCTCCTGCCCACTCGTCATACACTCCAGCTTCCGCAGAAAAACACAGTGAGGCCCGACAGGCAGCTCTGCTTCCTGCCAGTCCTGACTCATTCCTGGAGGGACATGGTAAATACTGGGCTCTGCTGGAAAAAAACATTATGTGATTGGTGTGAGGAAAGACCATATGAGGATGACACAAACAAAAATAGCCAGGCTGAGGCCGCACAGGTGCCTTTCCTAAATTTTGTTGCAGCCGTAGTAATCGGCTCTCAGCACATTTTTAGATCTTTCATTTCCTCAGGCTTCAGAAAGCAGATGAAAAAGCAGAATTTTCATCTGGATGAAAACCAGGGTTTACCAGCAGGCTTGGGGATGGGGTGGCTGTCATGCAGCCCTCTGCCACCAGAACAGGCTGCGCAGCAGGCAGGGGAAGAGGTCACTGTCACCTGCATGTGCAGCCGTGGGAGGAAATTCAGCAATTTGCCCCTAATTTTATGGTTATTTTCTGCCAGCTGAGCTGTGAGGCTCAGGGATCTGGGCTCTGTGGTTCTGCAGAGCAGTGCACTGGTCCCAAGGGGCATCTCTGGTCCTGTCCTGGCCAAGGAGATTTTACCTTGTCTCATATTTGGAAATAGCAGGATTGTATTAGACACTTATTAAAAATTCCTTCCAGTCAAGACAGCTGCCATGGAAATGTCTTTTCAAATTACAAACAGGTCAGGATGAGGCTGTGTAATAGGAAGTTGGGAGGAACTTTTCTAATAGGCAGCATGAGTGGCATTGCTTGGTCAGGATGAGTTATACCCTGTGAGTGCAGCTCAGGGAGGCATCAGAAAGGTTTACCTTTGGTGATTCACTTGGTCTAGTTGTACTGAAGGGGCTTTCTCACAAAAGAAATTTCTTCCTAATTGTATCTCACTTTGCAACACTAACAGTAATACACAACATTTCTCACCTTTGTATAGATTTGCAAAAAGTCATGAATCCTCACAATGCTACCATGGGGAGTGAGGGTGTGAGGATAAGGTTTGTTGTCCTTCCCCATCTCCAGAAGTCAGATACAGACATCCCAACAGTATTAAAACTGTGCTTGCTTCCTCCTAGAAGCACAGCCCTTCCCAAGGGCTTGCCTCCCCATGCCAGCTCTGGTGCTAAGTGGGACAGCTAAACCCCAGGCTCTTAGGGAGTGCAGCTGCTGAGATGAAGGAAGGTTTCAAAAACCATGGAGCAAACAACTCCAGTGGGTTATGACATCCCCAGATCCCTGTCACTGTCCTAGGGGATGTGCCCACTCTTGTGGTGGTTAGGGAATATCTGCATGTTTCTGCCTGTGCTCATAGCGAGAGCTGTGCTGAGACTGGCTCACATAACCAGCAGTGTTTGGTCTAACCAGAGACCCAGATTCAGTGGTGAATATGTTGCAGGTGTGTGGGGAGGCTCCCACCAGCAAACCTGTGGCAGCATCTGAAGTTAAACTGGGATTGTTCTTGCTCTCAACTGCTAGTTTGATCCCCTTGCATCCATCTTGATTTTACTGTTACAAATAAAATAAAATAAATAAAATAAAAATAAAACTCAGCTAGCACTGAGAGATGTGCAGCTTGTTAGCTGAGGTATACAGAAGTTTGAGAATCCAGGAGATAAGGTTTCAGTGAAGCAACAACAGGGTTTCTTACGGAAATGTCCTGGAGGGGCTGGAATGATTTTTCCTCAAAAAAACCCAGGAAAAACCCAATTCAAAACAAAGTACCCTGAGAGATTTAAGTGATCCAGCGATGTTGAAAACAGGAAAGCACTTTTACGTGTTACAACCTCCTTCAGTAAAAAGACCTAGTTCAGCTTCAAGCTCTAACCACGGTGTAGTGTTTGACCTGCAGCTTGAATGTGACATATGAAAATAAACAGCTGGCACCATTCTCTGTGTAAAAATCATCTCTGGGGCTCCCTGTTTTGCCTGAATGCATCATAAAATACAGTGTTTCACATTACAGAAAATAGCTCTACAGAATGGTGGCTTCTTAATAAACTGTCACTGCAAGAAAACATGAATATCATATCAAAGTGAAAGGACAGCAGCCAGAAGGGCTGCAGCAGCCATTTAGATTAGCATTATAGCAATGACTTCTGTGTCCTAAAAACCCATCAGAACTGAAACATGAGTGTTTGGCAGCATAAAAAATTTTGTCTCCAAAGTCTCCATTTTTACCACTGGTGTCGGATCACACAAGGCAATTGTCTGCTCAACACACTGACAAGCAAAGTCTGTTCTTTGCTCAGGAAGGGACAGAATGTACAGAATGATGAGATCTATAGCCCTTCTGCATGCATGCTTGTCCAGCAAGGATCTGGGTTCAGCTGCTTTTGAAATCCTCCCTGCGCAGGACTGTTCCCCTGCACCAGTTTGAAGAGGATTTTTTAAGGGACATGTGAGTGCATGTCAAATGCAGAAAGGATGTACTCTGCTTGTTCTGAATATGCATCCCTGGGCAAGGCTTTGATGTCTCCCAATGTCTCCCCAGGCCTTCCCAGACTCACGTGAGAAGTACCCCAAGCTGTCCAAAAGACTGCCTTCGATCGTGGTGGAGCCGACTGAGTCCGGGGAGGTGGAGAGCGGGGAGCTGCGCTGGCCTCCTGAGGACCTGAAATCAGCAGAGGACAAGGGTCTTCATGGTGACCAAAGAGTCTGTGTCCAGCAGCAGCAGCAGCAGCAGCAGCAGATGGATCTGGAAGGTCTGAATGAGTAATTTTCATCCTTGTTCCCCATAGGAAAATAGCTGTTTCAGACCATGCCGTGCACTGAAGTTAACAGTGAACCAAAGAACTGCAGGTAGTTGAAGATGTCCAGAAATACCTGCACTGGAGAAGGAGCCCTGTGGACTGAAAATTTCCTTGTAGCTTTTAAGCACATGGTGTTTTCATCCACCTCAGCCACTTTCATGGCCAACAGACAGTTCACGGCGTGTTAGCAGTTCACGCTCAGAAACAGAAATCCTGGTCAACAGCATGTATCTACCTCCCTGTCTCCTATCCTAGGAGCAAAGTGTTTAACAGCTGCACATTTTCAAAGCATTGTGATGTCTCAGGAGTGTGTTAGTGCAACAGGAGCTCATAGACATGTAGCTATGACTAGCAGTGTCACTGTAAATATGTCAATGGTAAATATGGCTAAAGATAAGAGTTTGTTGGACTGTAGCTTGCACAGGGAGTGCTCCAGTGTGGATCTGATCTATTTGTTTCCTTTTTTTTTTTTTTTTCATCTCAGCCACTATCCTTTTCTCTTGAAAAGTGACCCGGTTTCCATTTCAGTGTACCAGCATTTGCCACCCAAACGCCCAGACACAGCAGCCAGGAGATGGGGTGCAAGATGCACCTTCACTTCCCTTCAAAGGGGTGTTGACAAATGGTCTTGAAGTGTAAAATCACCTACTACTCCAGTTGGCGTTTCTGAGTGGTGACAACCACAGAGTTTGATCACTCAGGTAGAAATATGAACCAAATCTATTTCTGACCTCCAGGTTGCACACTGTGGCCTCTGTGTTGTTTTTGTGCCTTGATGTTAGACTCATTATGACAGTCTGAGCAGATTTCAGACAGCAGGTAGTGTTCCTGTGGCGGTGGCTATCCATAGGGATCACCTCACCTCACTAATATCTGACCTGAGGTCTCAAGTTTTCTGTAAAGTCAGACTGTGATGCACTCAGAATTCCCTACTCCAGGTTTAACTACTGGTTTGCAAGCAGAGAAAAATGCTCATATCAGGTCTAATCACCCTAATGAATCAACTGCTGGGTGGAGCAGGGAATCAAACAAAGGTTGGACCTATCTGGGGAAATAAATACTGACGAGCCATTTCTTTGCAGATACTTTAGCACACCCAGCTCAAGAAGTGGAAGACAGTACAGATACCCTGGAAAGCAGAACTGAAGAGCATGAATAGGAACTCCATGGCCTCAGAAGTGAAACTTCATTGTGAATGTTGTTGGAAAGCTAACACACTCTGAAGACATGTCAAAGTAATCTGTATTTAAATCTGCAAGGGTTTTATTTAGTTAGTACCTAAAGAAGCGTCTGGGCTTTAGAACTGTTCTTTTAACATTTTGATTTTCAGGCTGGGATTCATATTATTTGTTTAATTTTCCCTTGGGAAGCAGTGGGATGTGTTAGGAAATATGAGACTGTCAAGGAAAAGATGCTCCTCATTTCAATTAGTGCATTGCATTGGTTTTACCTTTTTCGAGAAAGGCTGCTTTCAGATATCAACAGCAGGACAAAGGTGTTGCGTTTCTGCAGGAAGGATGTCTTAAATCTAAAACCTTTCTTTTTTTTTTTTAGCCATTTAAAACTAGCACTGTGATATTATGGACAATAGATGTAATATAATGTCACCAGTTGATTTTGTAACTTTTGTATAGAGACGCAAGGGCAAGGTTTGCCTCCTGGCTGCCGCCCCGGGGCAGCCCAGAGCAGTTCTCTCCCTTTGGCTAACCTGTGCAAATTTGGATGAACCAGCCTTTCCTTAGCTGCCTTTTCAGTAAGGCTGATGCCTTTTGGAAGCACTTTCTCTCTGTACATTGATGAAACAATGAGCTAGTCATTGATGTTTGTGGAGTGGGGCTGTCTGGGGTGGGCTTGGTTGGGTGGATCGTGCTGTTCGTGCACACTTCAGGCCAGGTGGGGAGCACTTCCCTCCCTTAAAGCCAATGAGATGGTTCCTGCTCCCCCCAGGGCTGGTTTTGTCCCACCTTGTTAATAGAAATTGTTGTGACATTTCTTCTTTGGTATGTTTGGTGTATAACCCAAGTGCAGAGATGCATCTGTTCCTCCCCTGGCCCAAGCTGGGCAGCGGTAGGGGGTAGGTGGTAGGAGCTCCCTAGCACATCCCAAAACTGTCCTTCATTTTGTCTGGCTTCAGGTTTCCCCCTGAGCCACCTGCAGTAGGAGAGGGTGGAGGAGAGCTGCGGTGGTGGGACAAACACCTGCCTCCCTCCTGCCCCAGTGGCACTGCTGGCGGGAGCACATGTGCCAAGGGGTGCCCTCACAGCCCCCTTGGCTGTGGATGCATAGTCACCTCCTGGAGCCCAGAGCTCACAGTAGGACAAGCTGTCTCTGGACACCTCTGGCCTCCAGTGGATTTTCCTTGGGAATTTGGGGGTCATTTTGACAGATGTGAACCCCTTTCTGCACGGGAACCTCCAAGAGACTCCCTCCCAGTGTCCCAGGAGAAGTATCTATCTCAGCTCAAAACCCTTTGGATGGTGCTGGTGGGGGTAGAGAATGTGTGTACTCAGAGGGACTTAACTGTGTTGGTGATGAGTGCCTCGTAAGCTGTGAGGTTGGCTTTCTCCATCTCTGCAGGCTGGATGGGGTCTGTACTTCTAATTAATGTTGCATCCTGAAGAAGCCGCTTGCTGTAGATGGAATGAAATAACAGGATTCCTTCCAGCATTAACTCCTAAGCTGACTTCCAAGTACTTTCTTTTCTCCAGTAATAATTTTCTCTAATGGCAACTTTTAATTTTGTGATGGTCAATAAAATTTACTGGCCAGATGTATTAATAAGTTTATAACTTCTTAGCAACCAAATTTAATATATTTACTCACAAAGAATTCTGTGCAATGAATGTTTAATACAAAGGGAAGAGACTATTTTACTTCAAAGCAACATTAATTTATGTACAAAACTATAGCTCATTCTTTGGGGTGTTTGGGATCTAGGACCCTTTTTATAAGCAGTGTAGTACAGTATAATGTGATACTTAAGTTAAACTTTGCTCTCTCAACCTATAAAACAATTTGTTTTGCCTTCTTGATGTAGACTTTCTTGAGTACACTGTCACAGAATTATTTTGTCAGGTGAGTGGGATTCTGGTCAGAGCACTGAATTTCACCAGAGTAACTGAAGGTTTCAGGAACATCTCCTAAATCTGGCTGCTATCACGCCCTTCACTGGTGACAGTTTTCTGACAAAGCCAATGAAGCAAGAACAAGCTCAAGCTACATGTTGGGGTAGCAGTGGAGCAGTGAGGGGAGGTCACCAGCTCGGACCCACCATGGGCAGGAGAAGAGCCATGCTGGTGAGGTGGCCAGGCTGATGGGAGGCGTTCTTTAAATGTTGCTTTTGCATCGAATGTCAAGTTTTACAAAGCTCTGGGGAGAAAACAACAGCGGTGACGACATATTTTTAGCTCTGTGATTTCCTTCCAATCTGCATCTGCCCAGCTCCGTGAGGAATGACGTTAGACGTATCACTTAATTTGCTTTTTGCTTTATAAAAGGAAAAACAGTTGTTTGAAACACTTCCCTCAATTTTATGTGCTCTCTATCTGCTTTCAGACGCTCCCTCCCTTCCTGCTCTGGATGGCCCTTATCCTATTTCCACCTGAGGTCAATGGCACTTCCCTAAACAAGTTTCCCAAAGAAACAACAAAATTCTACATACAACCTGAAAACACACCATGCAAGCAGCACTATTTTTTTTCATCTGTGTGTGTAAAGCTACAGCCCATATAGAAATCCCAGATTTCCTTTTTCCAGCCTAATTACTCCTCTCTTTTCTTTTCCCCTCTTTTGCACTTCTCCCCTGAATTATTTTACCTGAAGTGGTTGCTTCAAACTAAACCTTTCTCCTAAAGCTGTGTGGCCTCAGTTTAACATCCATGCAAAGCCAAACTCCTCCTCCCATTTTTATTTTTCTGAACATGGGCCAGAGGCCCTAAAACAGGAGAGCAAGATAGAGAGAAAATTGTTTTATACAAACAAGCCCTATTTATTGAACTTGCAGGTCTATGAATGTCCACTTACTTTGTCTGTGTGCAAGTGTTGTCTCTCTAATAAACTCAATAGTTGTTTTGTATTTTTTTCTGGATTAAAAGCTTTGTAGAAACTAAAAAGAAAAAAAAAACATTCAGTCATATTTTTCTAGTCTGGCTTGTAGAATACTTCATGTAGTGCAGAAAGGAAGTTTTATGGAGTAAGACATTGTTGGATTTTGCTCTATTTCAGTTCTTTCTAATTTTGTAAAATGCCACCTGTACATAATACTTGACTAATGTATGTCCTGTAGATGTATTACACCATTTAGCCTATTAAATGCCTATACTGGACCGATTGGAAGAAGAGGTTGTATCCACAGTTTCTTGGTTTAAAAATGCAAGGGGTTATTTGTGGTGGGGCGTGTCCTACCACCAGTACAGGGAATGAAGCCCACTCTAAGATTGCCTTCATCCTGTGACATGTAAATACTCACCCAGGCACTCCAAGCACATGCTCCTACACAGATAAATTCAGGTTTACACCAATGGCAGTTGCCATCACCGTCTCTTTCCTTTGTGCCCTTCCTAGACCAGGCAGCTCAACACCCCTTGCTTCTGTTTTGGGATTTCCTCTCTGCCCTGCTCACCCTGGTGGTACCCTGCCTTGCTGTGCTAGCAGCAAGCCAGTTGGCTCATCTTCATTCACCTTTTAATGCAATGCACATTTTTAACATTTTCTGGAAAGGCTATTGTAGAGCCCAGCAGGAACTCACATTACTGGAAACCTATACCCTGTGCAAAGGGAGCAGGGTCATGTGGCAGAGAAGATGAGAGGCAGAGATAGCTTGCTGCTGAACAACTGATTTTTTTCCCCAAATGTCAAGTTACCAAAAAGCAGAAGATCAGATAACTGGAGGATGAGGCTGCATCTCACTTACCCCTTCAAAAGCTGCTGCTGCTCGCTGAGATGGGTAAGTCAGCGTAGCAAAATGCATTGCTTGGGGTCAAAGCCAGTTCTCTGCCGCTGTGGGGCTGTGCCTGATGGGCAGTGGTGGCACAGCAAGGGAAATTGGCTGTATCCCAGGCTGGAGGCAGTGAGCCCAGCTTTGGCACCATGGGGCTTGCAAACCTGATGCTTAGTGTCACTCAGTACTGGAGTTTCCATGCACCACGCATGGAAAATGTCGTGTCCAGGCATACGTTACTCTGAGAGTGGGATGACAAAGGTACTGACACTGCCTTCTCCTCACCTCCCTAGGAACTGTCCCTTCCCCCTGTGGTTTTCCTGTGTGGTGTATGGTGTTCAGCCACACAAGGATGCAACAGGTGCTACCCGATGGCTCCAGAGGATGCAATTTCAACTGGTGCCTATTTTATGTTGCTGTGAGATCCTTGCTGAGTCCTGGCTGTTCTCTTTCCTTGAGTCAGAAGGCAGGGGGAGTTTATCTGTAATTAATTAAATAGGATGAGCATAGGGAGTTTATCTGTAATTAATTAAACAGGATGAGTGTGGGAACACTGTTGTCTTACTCCTAACATTTGTATTTTAAACTTATATTCACTGGATCCTCAGGTTATTCCATTGACTTGAGACATTTTCATTTATTTTTAATCAGACATCTGCTTAGTAATTTTTCTTTTAGATGTATTCTGCTTGATGCTCCTGTCTAAAGAAGCGAGTAATGTTTTCAGTGGAATTAGCTTTTATTTAAACCACCAGTAAGAGATGGAACTAACTTTTTTATGATGTTAAACTGAAAAATGTCACGTCTAAATTAAATCAATCCTAATTTGTGCTTTTATCATCTTTTTAGTTTTTTCCAAATCCAGTATTTTTGTGAATTCTTTTGGGAGAAAGGTGATCCCTGACAGCCACAGGGAGCCATGATTCCCATAACAAACAGCACATCCCTCACATTTATGTTATAAAAGCTCATGTCATATGCACTGCTTCCACCACAAATTAATGCAAGACACCCTTCTCTCCTCTGTCTTTGAACACATATTATGGCTTTTGTTTCAGAGACAGTAAGTCTCCATAGTTTAAATTCACCCAGTTTTGGAAAATTAGGATTTTAACATATTCTTTTTTCGTTTTGTTTTTTCTTTCTTATAAAAAAATAAAAAATTGAAAAATAAATTTAAAACATTTAAAAATTGCAGTTTTCCTCTTAAGAACACTCATAAGATACTTTCCTTCATTTTCTCCAACAATTCTGCCATGAAGAGCCCGAAAACTTCCCATGTAACCTTAGCAGACCTCCCTTCTGGAGACCCTCCCTGAGCCCAGTGAGGGTGTAGGCAGGGGCAGAGGAGCAGGAGTCTCTATGGAGGTGGAGCCATGGACTAGGGGCTGATCTCATGCTCAGCTTTCAAACCCCAGGCCTCACACCAGAAAGGACAAGGATCTTTTCATCCTGCCTGAAAATTTGCGCCCACACACCGAAGAAAATCTGTTTAAAATGCCCATGATTGCACTGAGTCCGGCCATTAAATGGATGTTTGCAATCAAGCCAGCATTCAGCTTCAGCATGGCTCCTGGAGTGTGACAAATTGTCTTTATGAATTAGTCATTTAATTTGTGAAAGATAGTTTGGATATTGTCACATACCCACGTGTCCTCCATACCCCTGACAACTGTACCCCCACGCATTACTATGCAGTAGGTGATGAAGCCAAGAAAACCCTCGGGACTGGAATGCTGTTGGGACATACAGCCAGACCCCAGATCTGGGCAAAGCTCCAGTTTTCCAGCACCAGAAACCTCAGAAAAACCTATTGTTGCTGTCAGCTATTCACTGATGATGTTTTGAACAAGAAGTAAAAGCACAGGAATTTCTCTCATCAGCTCAGCCTTCCCTTGACAGCCTCATACATGCACCTTCAGGGTGGTGAGATATGGCAAGTACAGAACTGCAACACAGGGGCAGAACAAAATAAACTGAACATGGCTGGAAAACCAGCAACTCAGTTGCTCTTTCACTGGTACTGGTCTTTAACTCCTAAGTTGCGTGCTTGTGGGGAAGCAACTAGCTTTTTTCCCCAGAATTTACAACTGAGACAAGACAAAGTGAACTAGACACAAGAATGGTCTCCACATAGCTGTAGAGTGCACTGGCCCTTGAAGCAGCATAGTTGTTTTTTTAATTCTAAATGGCCATGACCAGCCACTAGCACTCCTGTTCCCCTGCAGGACATGCATGTGGCTGGGGCAGCTCATCCTCCCCCTCCTAATGAACCTGAGGGCTGGATTCTGCTGTAGAAGAGGTTTCTCTAAATCTCAGGTTTTTCTGTCCATCCTGGTTTTGGTTAATGTGGCCCAGAGGTGTGATGCTTGGACAGCATCCCTTGGAAGAGAAGGAGCTAACCCCACCCCGTGAAGGATCTCTGCACAGGGGGAAGAGCAGCTCCTGGTGTCTTTTCCATCATGAAACCCCCCAGGTACCACAGGGATGAACAGTCACTCCCACAGCACAGAAACCAATTTTGCTCCAGTAGGAACAAGAAAAAAAATGAAGATTGGGTTTGGGATGCTAAATGCCAGGAAGACTTGGTGCTTAAAGCACCAAGCAACCAGAAAACATGAGAAAAAGCAAAGCAGCCCGTTGACTCCTGCTGGCCTCAGCACCTTCTTTTTAGCTGAAGGTCTCTCTTTGGACCAAACCTGGTGCCCTCAGTTCCCTTTAATGACCCTTTAGCCCAGGGATACATCTCAGACTGAAGCTGTGCTCTCAAGTGGGATTGTAACTGAGCAGGCACATCTGAATTCCCTAGTTCACACAGAGGCTAAGGTGCTGCTGCCTATTTATAGGCAGATGGGTTAAATAAAGTGCCTTATTCATCCCTGAGGTTTTAAACAAATTCCAGAGAGGACAAAGGGCGTTGTGTCTTTTTCCCCACCCATATTTTTTTGGCCCAGTTTGTACATGCAGAGTTCAGACTTGTTCCAAGAGTGATTCAAAATAAGACTAGAGAATTATTTGCTGGCTCAGCATGAACCACTGTCCTGCTAGAAATCATCTGTGCAGTTTTCATATGCGTTCTGTGAAAAATAAGCTATTAAAAAATGTAAAGTTTTGGTGTGTGGGTACAAACTATGCTTACAGATCCACTGATAGTAATCCCCTCGATTTCCTGGCATTGCTTAGAGTCCACTGCAGCTGATGGATGAGTTTGGGTACCAAGGGGAAGAAAGAAGGAATAAAATGAGGGTATTTTAAGCACTTGCTTTATAGAAATGCTCAGTAATTTATTGAAATAAGCAAAACAAGAGATGGTCCCTCATGCTAAGCTGCTGTCCCAGTCAAGGCCAGCTCGCTGAGTCAGTACACTTTTCATTGCATTCTCCAAAGCTTTTCTGGTCTCTGACAGTGGTGTGTGCCCTTCTCACGTGCAGAGCCTCAGCGAGTTTGGGCAGGAGTGCTGCTGGCCAGGCCTCACTGTGTGAATAGCGTTGCTTAGGTGCTTGCATCTCATTCCAGCAAATAGGAAAGAACTGATCCAGCTCACAAATAACCCAGACGTGTAATTACCTTGTTTTCGCAATAGGTGATTTTGTCACAACCCAGCATCTGGCCCGGGTCATGATAACCACTATTGTAAGCCAGCCAAAGCTTTCCTTCCAAGTGATTCAATTTTAAACTCTTCGGAGTAGCAACTGCCTTTTGGTTGTTTTGTACTGGAAATACCTTAGAAGAAAACACGAGGTTTGGGAGGAAATCAACAGGAGTTGCCAGCAGCATTTTACCCACACAGGTGTGCCTGGTCCATACCCTGCCTGAGGCTCAAGATGTGCCTGCCCCACTTTGGAGTGCATTATTGTATATTGCCCCTCTCCCCTCTGCCACCAGCCCTGCTTCCCCCTACAGCCCTCACAGGGATCCCAGCTGTGTGGGTGAGCTGGCTCTGGCAAGGACAAAACCAGCAAGTTTTAGCTGCATTCACGACTGCAGGACCAAACCAAGAGTGGGCTGAGATGAAAGGAATCAGGTGAAATGGTCCAAGAACTGCACGACACATTTGCCTAAAAGTAGAGTAAAAGCAACAGCTGTGAGTCTCTCCAGTTATCTTTCCTGGTTACTCTTGAGTTGCCAGAAAAACTATTGACAAATTAACTAATTTAGGTTTTGGTGTTTTTTTTTTTCCCCTCCAGAAAAGCTTGCATGCATTTATTCAAAGACATTAAGTGTTTCTGCCACGCAGAACTCTGCCAAGAACTGTGCTTATTATTCCAGATTTACAATAAAAATCTTGTACAAATGACCTAGATACATAGAGTATAGCACTTAAGTGGGGATTTGTCTGAATCCAGCACACATATCTAATCAGAAAACATCTACAGGCTTGGGAAAACACCATGATAGGATCTTACAAAGTTTTAATATATAGGTGGGTACAGGTTACATGAGAGGAGAGAGGCAATACTGTGTTAATGTTGGAAATTCTCTCTTTTATTGTTCTGTAACATCTGCTGGCCAAAGGAGAGAATGAAGAGCATCCTGAGATGTAAATCAACCTGGTCCACCAACTCCATGTGTGAACTGAAGTCATTTGACCTTTTGAGTCTCACTCTTAGAAAATTGGATAAATGGCTGACTCCAAAAATGAGAACCAGATGCTGCTACATTTTAACAAAATCTTCCTGCTTGTAGAACTATTCTTACTTGGAAAGAAAAATCTATAGGCAACTGTTTTGTGTCTTTAACACAGGACAATGTGAGCTCTTAGCAGATGGCAGGATAAGGTCCATGCTTTACACCAGAGCAGAACACAGCTCTCACTATAATGTGATCGTGCCTGGAGTGTTCATAAACAACAGAGCTTCTGTAGCAACATATGCTATAGGTGTTGCATGGCAGTAGGTAGGTTTGTAAATACTGTACCACTGCAGAGTAGTGAATTTACACAGTTAAACACACACAAAATGAATGAGAGATAGGCACAGAGCATATGATGCCAAACATCAAATACTAAACATTTCTAGAGTGACCATCAACTCTGCTCCAGAGGAAAATTTCAGAAGAAACTTGAAGATCTCATTTCCCCTCCAAATTTACTGTGATTGTCACTATACTCAAGATACTCATGTTGATATTTCAGTCTTCTTTGATCTACCAGTCTTCCTACAGGCTGCCAAGAACATGTAACAGTTTGTACACTCAATTATCCTATAGTTAAGCTGTATCTTCTCTTTGTGGATTTATTTTTTTATTTAGAAGGATACGATTACCCTCTGAGTAATGCTTTGCTACCAACTCAAAGCAAAATGCTCTGCAAGCAATATATGTGAAAGAGTAGGAATCTCTAGTGTCTAATGTGAAAACTAACACATAATCAACTTTTATCACAAAAGCATAAACCAGCCCCAGCTGTATCCATGCTGCTTGACCAGATCTGGTGAAGTTGTGCTCATGAATCTCCAAACTGATCTTCCTCTAAGATCAGGTATGTACAGAGATAATTCCTTTGACTTTGTAGACCTGATTCTTCCTGGGTAATACACTGAATATGGACATTTGGACTGTTACTGGAGCTTACTTCTGAAGTGCTTGTGACCCCATTCTTCTGGTGTGCATTTCTTGACAGTTTTGCTGGATCTCCATTGAGAACTTTCCTCCTGTGTCTTCTTGGAGAGATCAGGTAGCTCAACAAAAGGCAAGATTAAAAAACACAGGATGGGATCCCTTACAGTGGTGACATGCTCAGAAAATTTTGCAAAAGAGCGCCCAAGTTGGTCTCTTCTGCACCAGAGGCTGCTGGATTCAGTCCACAGTCTGGAGAAGAAGTCAGCTAATATGCTCCATCTTTGCTAAGCAACTTAGTTTCTGTCTGAATTCCTACATGACTAGCACACAGAGTGCATATTAAAGATTAATGCAAAAGACCCTGCAGATTGGAGCTTCCTGAAAGGCATCACGCAGCAGGTCTTCGTTAGCGCACGAGAGCAGATGGACACACCCCGGGGGGCTGACAGCACATGCAATGCCTCTCTGCACTCTCTTCTTCAGCCTAATGCCTCTGAACTTCATAAGCAGCCTCAAAACATCCATAAATGATTCAGAAGAGGATGGATTCACCAAGGGGGAGAAGTGTCTCTTGCTGGGTTGTAGGAGACCCTAGACCTCTGTTCTAGTTCTTGTTCCACCACAAACATAGGCATAGTCACGTTATCTGTCTGAGTTGAAGTTACACAAGAAGATTTATATGCTCAGTCCCCAAATTTTGAACCCCTCCATCTTTACTGTCCTGAGAGTACCTCCTTTTCCTCAGTAAAGTGTTCTACCTTTCCACATCTGACATCTGACGTCCACACTTCTGTACACTGGTGGGATTGACAAAGTTTCTCACCAGTGGGATCTGTTCCAAGAGATGGTGTCCTCACAGACAGATTTTGGCTGCCTCTTCTCAGGGCAGGAAGAAGGTTTCTGAGCAGCTTTTAAGTGTCCCCTGCTAAGAGCATGGCATTGAGATGATACGTTGGCAGTGGCACTCCTATTTTTTTTCCCTTTTCACCCCAAACTTAAAAGCGGTAATTTATATGCCTAGCATTTCAGAAATGTTTAAAATTACAAAAGACTTCCAAATAATGCCCACACAATGTGACACTGTACACTGCTGCTTATCAAATTGGAAAAAAATCATACATGATGTAAGAGTATGAGTTTAACAACAGTATTTTTTCTTGCAGCTCCTGAAGACAGTAGTGGTTTGCATAATGCATACCATCGAGGCTGGCATGATTTAGGGATTACATCTTCAAACTAATGGGTGGAAACATGCATGTAGTTACCAGAAGCTGTAACTCTTCAGTTCTTGCCTCTTCTCCTTTTTGACATTTGCTTTTGTGTTGCATTTCTGGTGCTGACAGTGAGCTTTATACACAGAAAGTGAAACAGCTCAAATATTCTACATACCTATCAGCAGTCGCCTGATGTTGCTACACACCCATCCCTCCTCCCCAGGACACAACTGCCTCTGTTGGACACGAACAGCTGAGAGAGCTGAGGAGCCAAACCTGTGGCTGTAGTGATGGTTGGCCAAGCCCTGTGGCTGGCAGTAACCTTGCTGCCTGTCCTGAGCAGATGCCAGTGCTCAGCCCTCCCCAAGTGCCACCAAACCTACACTTACAAACTGAACCATTGGCCTCTCACAGCCCACATGTACCTAACACCTTCCTACTCTGTCTTCATCCCCATCTGCTGAAGGGGCTGACACAAAGACAGTCACCAGCTACCAAGGTCATTGGCAGATGTTGCAACACCTCTGGGTCCCTCTGGGATCAGTTTGAGCTATTGCTCCGGGAGTAAAGATCAGAGGGACAGGCAAACCTTTTTTCAGAGCTATCAGTGGGACCTGTCTCTTTACTCTATGTCCTGTGAAGGGACCTGGCAAAGGGTCTAGAAGGAAAGCCATATGAGGAGTGGACGAGGTCACTCTGTGGAGAAGAGCAGACTGAGGGGAGACTTCCTCACAGTCTGCAGCTTCCTCGTGAGGGGAAGCGGAGGGGCAGACACAGATCTCTTCTTTGTGGTGACCAGTGATGAGACCCAAGGGAATGGCCTGTGGTTGTGTCAGGGGAGGTTTAGCTTGGATATTAGGAAAAGGTTGTTGGTCACTGGAACAGGCTCCCCAGGGAAGTGGCCATGACACCAAGCCTACCAGAGTTTAAGAAGCTTTTGGACAACTCTCTCAGGCACATGGTGCAATTCCTGGGGCTGCTCTGTGCAGAACCAGGAGCTGGAGTCAATGATCCTTATGAGCCCCTCCTAACTCCGTTTATTCTATAATTCTGTGACTTAATACTGAGACTTGCATCATATGGCAGTCAGTCCCACCACTACCCAGTATCCTGTGTGGTACCACAAGCTCTTCAGTTTCTCTGTTCTCTGATGACTTACTGATCTGCAAAATCAGGCAATGCCAGGTTGTTTTCTGAACTTGCATCTAGTTTTAGCAGCTTTGAATGTCCCTAAATAATCATTCAGCCATGCAATTTAGCCCGCAGCCTGTAACATCATGCAAATTAATTTTTATTATCAATTGCTCAAAAGGGAAAGTTTTGCGGAAAAACGTGTTTCAAAATGCCTAACAATCTCCACTTTTTTTAACACAATGTTTCCAAGTGGTGAAAAAAAAATGTATGCAGCCCATTTTCCAGAAACACAATGCTCACCCTAGAAACTATAAACTAAAACAATCCTACTGGTGATTGCAGTTCAGTGGAGCATTTTAGTTCATAAGTTATTTGAGTAAGAGGGATATTTGCAAAACATCACTGCTAATCCTGCCGTTTGCTATATGTGGAAGGGCTCCAGCCGATTTCAGTGAAACTCCACCCACGTGGAGTAGGCAGTAGAATGAGGGACAGAATGAGCTCTTGCCTTTTCCACCAAAATAACCTGTCAGCAGCCATATTTCAATGTAAACTAATCAGGAATATACATGGGACTGTTTCTCCATAGCAGTTTTACTTTTTTCTCCTCTCTCTCTGTCCCAGCAGAGCTGTTCAGGATATTCTTTCACATCAGCTACATTGGATGACCATCACTGACTGTGGGGTAGCCAAGGTTGGGTGTAAGTCATGGGGTAATGAGCCTCTTGAGCTGCCCCAAACCAACTTATCCTGCTCCTTCCCTTGAACAGTGCTGAGAAAACCTTTCTTTCTTCACTGTTGGAAAATTATAGAAGTGCTCCAAGCAAGGTTTTTTTAAACCTGAATCTTCTCCTCAAGCTGACTCTGCTCCTACTCACACCATCTCACCTGGGTGAATGTGCCTCTGACCTCATGCCGAGACAGTCTTGTGTGCACAGGTGAGTGAAATGGCAGCACTAGGTTGAAGCTCAGCTTAACTCCAACACAAAGAGCATGTCCTTTGGACCAGATTTCTCTTTCTGAAGTATTACTCATTCCATTTAGTACAGGTTGATTTATACCTAGCAGTCCTCTTGTTTCCCACAAAAAGTCACAAGCTGAGTTTTGCAGGCAAACATCTTAGTAAATTTATAGGCTACATCACGATTTTCATCTTGGAAGGAGCAAAGACATAATTTTCTCATGCAATTTCTTTGAAAATCATGCCCTTTTTGATTCATTGTGCTTGAAAGTCTTTCTGAGCCAGAAAATGCAGACCTCTCTGGGATATTAATTTTGAAAGTTGAACAAAGGATAGAGGCATCATTTAGGAAGTCTGTTCAACACTCCTGAAGATGAACAACCCAAATATGCCACTGCATATATTATCTTCCTTCTGACCGAGTGACAGCAGCCTCTCCGTCACACAGACAAAAAGCACATGAATACTTCAAAAGAGGCCAGCACTCAGGAATGTGAACATTCAAGATATCAAGTGCCTGTTTCAAGAAATTGGAACAGGTTTTGCAAAATACATTACAAATTGAAGACACGTGTATCTGTGCAGACATATGCAAAGGCTGGGTGGTCTAGGCACAAGGGCCTCTGGGCTGTAGGACTGTCAGCTCCAGGTATTCAAAAGTTCTACAATTTTGGCTCAAAAGTGCAAGATTTAAAACAAGTGGATCTGGGCTCCCTGACTGCTTTTTACAGCAGGGGGAGAGGAGAGACACTGCATTTTCAGTCATTACTCTGCAGCACAAAGGGCTAAGAACAACCTTTAGAAAATCCCCAAATGGAGATTCTCTGATAGTCGCACGACTCCAGGTGCTAGATTTCCAGAGAGAGAATGTGATCTAGTGAGCAATAAACCCTAGTTAGTGATACTGCCTTGGAAACCCATGTTCTGCCACCATTTCAAGCTGACTCTGTCGTGCTGGGTCGATCACGGAGTCCCTTTGTGCTAAACCCACGCAAAGACATCAGCATCAGGGCCAGACTCCTGAGCAACCTGCAAACTCACCAAAGGAGCCATGGCAGCTCCCTAGGAGGTACATGGGAAGATGAAGTGCTTGGGAAGCAGGACTCATTACAGCCAGCCTGACACACACCAGGAAGCTCAAGTTATGCTACAGGAAATCCTGAGGAAGGAGGTAGTTCTGGTCCAACCTCTCCCAGTGACTTACACACCAGTGTCAAGGGGTGTTTGCCTCTGCTCAGCACTTACAGGCAGGACCCTTCTTGGGTCTATCCCAGCCTTCCCCTCCTCCCACCACAGCAGGAGTCAGTCCTGTCAGCAGTGAAAGGAATCTCGACCACCCCTTCACCAGGTCAGCTGGAAAGCACACAGCTCAGGGGCTGGTAGCTGGGGAGATCTGGGGACAAGGAAAAGTGAGACTCCAGGATTTCAACCCTTGCTCTAATGAATTTTCACTCCAAAATACTTTTTAACTCACATTTACCTTCCAGCTGGTTGTCGTGAGCAGCAGCATACAGGGTCTTTCTTTTCTCTTCATGGACAAACAGCTCTTTGATGTTGCATGAAAAGTGTAGTGGGTTTTTTGCTTTTTAAGGTATTGAAAATGAACTTCAGCCTCACAACTCCCTAGTGCTTTAGAGAGCAATCACCTCTGAGGCAGGAAACAAGGTCAAATCCCTCTGGCAGACATGAAAACTCCTGAGGCTTCCTCACATCCCACTGTGTGCACCAGACAGCTGAGCTCCCAGGTCTGGAAGTGATGGCAGCAAGCAGGATGGGGAGCATGCCAGTGACCTTTTTCAGCTCAGAAGAACTGCGGAATAATTTGTATTGGGAGGGATTTGCAGACTTTTTTTGGTCTAACGCTGCTCAAAGAATGGCTGCCTGCTGCATGGCAGGCTGATCATGGCTCTGTCCCACTGAATCTTGAACACCTTCAAGGATGGAATCCTGCTCTTCTGCTTGACCACCCTCTTGGAAAAGTATTTTCCTTATGTCCCATCCCTTTCCACAATATGTGATTGTACCTTTTGCCCTTTCACTGCACGCACCTGAGAAGAGTTTGCCTCTTCTCCACAACCATCCACTGCTGATTAGACAAGACAGAAGGGATATCTCCCTTTAGCCCTCTGAGGGTTCGAAAGGTGGGGTTAACAAAAAGATAAACCATTGTCCCAGATCTGGTGCTCAGAATATCTTGGCCTAGTAACTCATCCAAACCAGACTGCCTGACACCGTTGTCAGGTAATCAGAGGAACGTGGCTCCAAAGTGTCCAGCTCTTAGATGAACAACTCTGTGTGCCTAGAAGAGGTCAGTTTGTCACTCCTACCCTCTGGGCACTTTAGAATAGACTTTTTCCATGTGGTGATCACCTGCCACTAAGATTATGCTTGAAAATACAGGTGTTTCCTTGACACCTAAATAGCAACTTAAAAAAAGCCACACTAGATCTGATAGGTGTGGAGCAGATGGTCTGTGAGGTCTCTGGGCTTAACCTCTCCAGACACAAACAAGACATTGTAAGATTTTCCTTATCTTCCCTTTATCTGTCTTTTCCAGGGACATTTTCAAGGTCTTTGGGTAAGGGCTGTCTTTCCTGAGTCCATACAGTGTTTAGCAAATGTCAACACTGCTTCTATTTGGGTCTTGTGTGACATAAACCATAGAAAGTAAAAAGGTGGGATTTTCTCTCCGTGGTTGTTGCTGTAGCAACTCACAAATCAATATGCTCCACTTCCACTGGGCTTTTCATGGGTAAAGGAGGTGTTTCCACGACACAGATGTGGAGGAAGCCATGGTGACAGTGTGTGTGGGAGTGGGGCTCTACAGGCACCTCAGCTGCTCCTTGTCACACCGGCCACGTTGAGCACTGGCATTGCTAAAAAGTGGTGGATGACAATATTGCTATTTTCTCCTGTTGGGACAAGTACCCCCTTGTTTAAAAATCCAAACCTCTGTGCACACCTACACAATACTCCAAATCTTTGCAGTATGTGGACTATGATGATATGAATAATATAAATATTCCTTTGTACTCATTAAAAGATTTAAACTCTCCCCTCCACCCACCCACCCAGCCCTGTGTGCCTCTATATATGTGATAATATGGGATTATAAAACAGTGCTGTTATTCCTGTGGGGTTTGGTTATTTAACATTGTACTGAGCAAAGTTATCAGAGCAATCCTGACGGACCAAAATAACTCTTTGTTTCTGATGTGGTGTTTGCAAAATGGGAGCCAAAAATAGCTATTGGCTGGTTGACTTGAACCATTGCTGACCTTTCAGCACACCCAGCAGAATCCGCCAGCACCAGAAATCCCTTTGCTCCGGGTGTGCAAGCAAACTACCCTGCACTCATCTCTTCAGTGTTTGACTCCTACTAAACTTGGGTCACTCAGGTCCAGTCCTATTTGTTTCAGTTGCCTTAGGTTGTGTGCTGAAGGGGAGAGAGGTGTCAGCTCCGTCTGGGAAGACTGTTCAGTCCTTTAGGAAAGGAGAGGTCTGTAAAAGCATGCCACCACCTGCCCCACTTCTGTGACAGCTTTAGGTGACCCAGAGCCAGTCACAATCCTAAATGTCTTTTGACCTGTTTCATCCCCCAAGCACAGAGACAGACCCGGACCTGCACCTGGACCTGGATGCCAGATGGAAGTCAGGAGACCATTCCTGGTTCTGCTCAGGCAGGGTGTCCAGCTTTCTGCCCTTTTCCTCCCTGGTTTGCAGTTCTCAATCCTGCACAGGACTTTACTGGCCAACACGCCAATAAACACCCAACACCCCTGAAGAGAAGTGTGTTTGTCAAAGGTGTTCGTCAAAGGCCCAATGAAGCCCTGAACCCTGCAACTATTTTACTCCTGTATAACCAACCCTCTACTCTTCTGTTTCGCCTGTGGTTTATGAACCCCCTTGCCCAGGAACCATTTTATCATCTGTCTCACTCTGAATCTACAGTCCCACACCAAAAAGCAAAAACTCCAGAAATTTCTACAGGTCTCATGTCCTCTTCTCCTCATGCAGATGGCTGTGAGAGAGTTGCCACCTGCTCAACTCTACTCCTTCTCACAGGTCTTCTGTCCATTATTACTCCTTCTCAACATTCTCCCACTTGCTTAGCTGAGAGAAAAATCCCAGGGATTTTTCCCTGGGAAAAATAGGAATTGGAGGAATGAGGGAATGAGGGCACCTCATAAATCAGGGAGCCAAGTGAACGTGCAGAGACATCAGGAGCAAGTTCATGCATTAGCCGGAGAAAAGGGGAGATGTGCTTCTTGTCCAGGGATTGTTCCTGCCTTGACTCATGGAGTCACCCATGGTGAAGTCCAAGAGGCAGGGAAGACCCTTCCAGGCTGACTGAGTCATATTCAGAAGAGAAGCTTTGTGAGAAGCAGCTCCAACTTTTCCCTAACCACCCTTCCTTGACTTACCAAAAGGCACAACACTTGGTTTGCAGGATACAAAGTGATATAAGGCAGAGCATCAAGAGAAAATATCTTTGCTGGCTATGTTTGAAGAAAACATCTGCTCATGCTGGATCTTGAGGGGAGCTCCAGTCTGGACCCAGAGCTCTGGTGATGTGCAGAAGTGACTGTGGGGAGATGAGTGTGCAGTGTTGCTTTGACAGTTCTGGGGCAACTTTCCCTGCAGTGCACAGAGCTTGTGGAAAGGAGAGGCTTGAAGAAATCACCTGTGAAATTCCTGAAAGCCTTTCCTGTGCAAACTGAATATTTTGAAGTTCACGCATTTAGCTCCATTTAGGGGAATTTTCACAGAGTAAGACAGCCTTGATACAAAACACTCATCAAATTTCAAATCACTCCTGCAATTTTTTCATAAAATGGGCAAAACACCACCCTTTCTTATGCTTTATTCTCAGAAACTGCCACTTTATGTGGACATTTTTAGGTATACAGTAAATATATTCTGACCTGTCTCTCTTAATGTTACATTTTAGCCCAAACAGGAAAAGGCTGCAAATTAAACAAAGAGGAAAAAAAGATATTATAATTGGAAGTTTCAAGCAAGCAGCTTGAATTACAGGTAGTGTTAGCAGGACAGCCCATAGCAGAATTCTGATGTACCTTTCCAAAGAGGATGCTGTCAGCAAAAGTATTCCTAAACATGCTGTAGGGGCACAAGAGAAACAGCAAAAAGGAGGAACCTGAAAATAATAATAAATTCTAGTGATTTAGATACTATATATTCTTCCTGTATACTCTGAGAAATGCTTAGGTGCTTGTTAGACATTGCGAAAAATATCTTACTGTGAATGTGCTGGGAAGGGACTAGTACTACTTTTAAATAATTTTCTAATGGTGTTTGGATCAGACTGGTTGTATAAAGGAGGTTCTGTGCAAGCACCAACCCCACTAACCTACCTCAAATTTGTTTTTATGTAAAAGAGACAAAACTTGTGGAAAGAGAGGCTGAAAGCAGAAGCAGATCAGCATCTAACTGCTGAAACTCAGACAGTTTCAAACCTCCTTTGATTCACATCGGTGGCAAAGTTGTTACTCCCCATCTGACAATCCTGCTGACACCAGTAGGGATTTCACTTGCAGAACATGAGCAGGAGTGGGCAGCAGATAGGTACTTCAATACAGACCGGATCTTCTATTAACCCTTTCAGAGGCTGTGACAAATTATTGCCTTACTGCTTGATCACAAGTTGTCTTCAGGAATTATTTGCAGCAGAATCTGGATCAGGCAACATCGATCTCAGATTTGACTTGCTTGTCTTTTGTTGCTTCACATACTTATTTTATCATTCTTCAAAGACAAGTGTATTTTCCCTCTAACAAGACCATCTTGTAGAGGGTTAGCATACAAAGGGCAGATTATCAGAGAACCAAGAGCAAAACCCCTTGGGACACTTGTGCAAATTGCAGCTGAAGCAGATGGTATTTAAACAGAATGTCTGGGCACAATTAGAGGGGGAAGAGAGAAGCCACAGAGGACCTGGAAGGCAGACTGACAAGATCCTGTAGCCTTGGCAACACCACCTCCTGATTGCCCACATCAAATGCAGAGGATAGGGCATGAAGGAGGTCGCTAATCAAGTGCCATCTTTGACGAGCTTCTTAATTTCTGCGGTTATGTTCTGAAGGGCTCCTGTCTTTCTCTCAGCCTGTGTAGGAGTGGTGTGGATTTGCCTAAAGGAGCACTGAGGAGCTTAACTACCACAACAGGACTTCCAAGTTGCTCCATAAAGGACACACAAAACAAAGTCTTCAGATGTACCTTGTTTTCTCACTCCCTGACCCATGCTGACCTGCCTTAGCAGCACACAGGGACCCGGTCACCAGCTGAGCTGTATCCAGCAGTGCTCACTTGCGGACACACAGTGCACCAGCAGCTGGGAAGAGGCTGCTGCTGGACCTGCTGCTCAGGCAATGACGGGCTGGAAAGCTGGAGGTAACAAACTGGGGTGAGCTTTGCCTTCAGCAACTGCCTGGGGAGGGACAGAAATAGGTTACTGAAGGTCCAGGCACATTCAAACAGTGATTTCGGTGAGAGATGTCCTCAACAGTGAGAGATGGCCCCAGATCACACACACAGCAAAGCAGAGTCAACCTCCCTTTAGTGCCTTTGGCAAAATCGATGGTTGAGCTCTTGGAAAGCAGGTAAAAGGAGCCCGGAGAGGGAAGGTGTCCACCCCCTTCCTTGTGTTACGCATTAACTGTAGTGATTTGTGCACAATAAGCTATTATCTTTTTAGTTTATGGAGAAAACCAGATGTTTTTAGAGAAAGGTCCATCTCATTGTTGAGTAGGTGTTTAAAACTCAGGGAAACAAAGAGTCTCTATCTGCATAAGACACAAAGAAAACTGCATGCAAAACTTATGACATCGGGGTCTCGAGGGATTTCCCAGAAAACTGAAAAGAACATAGAAATAGTTTCTCTCTACCTTCTCTGGCATAATCACATTGGACACTACATGAAAAAACATTCATTTAGGTGACAGAGATGACCGTTTTAATTTGACATGCTAAATTTCAGAACAAAACTTTCTGTGTCACCTGCCAACTTACCTAGAATGTGCAGCTTCAGTGAATAAACAACCTGAACTCCGATATAAGCAATTCTTATTACCCTGGAATTGTAGGAGGAGTAAATAAAGAAAGAGTATCTACTGCAAGGGTAAGCATTTGAGGGGGAAAGTGGGTAAATATGGAGCTGAAAAAACAGAAAGAAAAAAATTCAGTTATTTTCAAAATCCTCCTCAATTTACGCAAATCAGTTGCAGGGGATGTGAATTCAGCTCCCTTTTGCAGTCTGCATCCCTGCAGGACCAAGCAGCCACTGCTCTTCACCTCTACTCTGGGACATATGGTCCAGAGCCTTCTGGCCAGCACAAGGATAAACCTCTTGCATGAGATTTCCCTGGACATTCATCTTTCTTCCTTCTGTGATATCTACCCCAATCTGCTCCTTTTCCTCCATAAGCAGCACTTAATCAGCAGCACAGATGAGCACCTTCTGCATTCCAAAAGTCCCAGCTGGGAAATCTTGATTGTCATCTGAGCTCTCATCTTCATTGACACTTTGGCCTCACCTTTTAGGACTCTCCTTCTGCTCAGTTTTACCTGTGCCTTACAGCATCTGGGGGATGCTCTGAGCACAACTGCACCCCCAAACCCCTCAATACTTTAATGCTGGAGCCACACGCATCTTCAAACAAAGCCTGTGAACGTTCTCTAAGAGCCAATTTGGTTATAAACAACTCTTTTTCCGTCCCATTATGGACTATTGACACAGCTGTTCTCTTTCATCACTCAGCCTATGGAGAACTATAATTTCAACATGAAAAGAACATTAATAAAATTTTCACTGCTCCTCACTAAACTGCTCTCCCATGTTAATGGTCTGCACGGTTAGATTTGAACACGTCAGTGCTTGTAGCATCTGGAGCTTGGAAACTGCAGAGTTCCCTCCACAGGCAGCAGGGAAGGTGACGGGCAGAATGGCATGAGAGCAGGGGCAGAGCAGAAAAGCCTGGGAACATCTCCTGCAGCTCAGGGCCTGGTAGCACATGGCTTTTTATGGCTTAAGATCCGGGGCAAACCGGGGAGTCACGTGAGGGGACCTCAGTCCCTGTGTCCAGCGTACCTTGACTTGGGAGGTCAGCAGTGGCCTGGGACCATCTACTCAGAAACAGGATAAGGACATGAGCGATATCAGAAACGGGTGTTTCCTTAGCAGGAGGAGTTGCGCCATCCTATGCCAAAGCTCACCAGGCAGCTGGAGCCTGATGGTTACTGCTGTGAGGCCAAGCCACAGCTCTGCTTCTACAGATGGAGGATCCAAGAGGCCTCATGCATCCCACTCTGCCTTCATTCTCACAGCAGCTCCCTGGCAGAGAGCATTTGCATTTGTTTGTTCCCTGGGCACCTGCACTGCCACACCCAGGCAACATCTGTGTCTCTGTCCCCAAAGTGGGGTAACATGCTGGGTGCCCCAGGAGCGGGACCGGGGCTGAGCCGGCACCATTTTCTCAATATCTTATCAGACTTTTTATTTTTAAAATGGGAGAATAATATTTCTCTTTGCCTGTGTCGTGAGCATTCTGGGTGGGTTTGCAGCACTGCTTCTGGGAGAGCATCCAATGTCCTCTGCCTTGTTTGGAAAGGGTGGCTCCCGCCCCGCCGCCAGCCCTGCCGTTGATGACATTGGCAGCTGCAGCAGATTTGGCCCACAGACTTTGCTCTCCTGGTTGGTTTTCATGCCATCTCTCATGTTTTTTTTCCACACGACCTCCTCCCCCCAGGACAAAGATAATCGTCTCTCTGGCTGCTCCTTGCGGTTGCCCTCGCTGTCCCCCCAGCTGCTGGTGCCACGTACGTGTCCCTGCTGGAGCCACCGCGGCCCCTGTTTTCCAGCGCAGCCACCAGCAGTGGGACGCAACCTGAAACCCCGCAGGAAGCTCACGCCCATTCCCATCCCTCGCTAGCCGGGAGTTGCCTGTTTTTAGCAGCTTTCTGTCCCACCGTGCTGTGAAGGTAAAGAACAGACTCTCCCCACCCAGGACTGGTTCAGGAATCTCACATCTCTCTGGTTGTAATAGTGTGAAAATGCTGATTAACTGGAGGTTCACAGCAGCCAGAGCAGTCCAATCCAGGCAATGGCCAGGCAGGGAGAGAGCATCCCTAAGGCTCTGGGAGAAGGCAGAGACCAAACTCTGGTGAAGCAACCTGCAGTCTGCCCAGGACAAGGAGCAGCAGGGAGGGATGGAGATGTGCGCCCTGCATGTACACTGCAGTGAGAAAACCCAGGAAAAAGTCATTTAGCTCCTACACTCATAGCTCTGCAAGCCCCCTTTGAGAGCATGGACATCCTGCCTTCCCGAGGGACTGGAGTTGTGTCCAAGCAAACACACACAGGGTGGCCAAGCAAGCCCCGAGCATGTCCATGCTAGTGGCCCAAGTGTCCTTGCAGTCTGGTTGCTCACAGGGCTCCCAGCAACCCCCCAGCAGACCAATTCTCACTGGTGTCAGTGCCTCTCATGATTTTATAAGAATATAACATGGGAACAGACAATTCCCTTTGAAAAGACCATAAATCTCCTGTCATATCTTTGCTGCACCTCAGCACAGATTTAGCCTGGTACCTGCTGGTGGTTAAGTCCCCTCACCTGTGTTTGCTGCTGTGTTGAAAACACCTAATTTTGCATTTCCCGTGATAACAAAACCTCCTCCTTTCTTTCCCCTCTTTAGCACTCAAAGGTGAACCAATATATAGCCCAAAGAGCTGAAATAAGCATTGCTATCCTCCTGCTCAATTGGCAGCCACTTCTTGCCATCTTCCAGATGATACACTCTTGGTGTGGCCACAACTGCTCGAAGATCAGCTCCTCCAGGTTCATTCCCATCTGATGGGCAACATCAACAACACCAAAAGTCCAAAATCTGTCCTTCAGAATTGAGGAAGGGGCTTGAAAAACTCGACGTATGGTACACTGCGCGTGATTCAAAGATACATCTAAGTTCTTTTTAATTTCATTTAAAAAGAAGTGAAGTTTCTGCATGTAGGACCTGAGATTTTAAGAAAGCAAATATTAAAATCGCAAGGCCTATCAGAACCTTCATCAGTAACAGCCGTTTTCTGAGAACACCAAAAGGCTGGGCAGCCAAAGGCCAGGTTATGAGATCTGTGTAGCAAAGGCGTCACCCTACTCACAAAAACATATACGTCTTTCATAATTCCTTTTGTGTGCCACTTGGAAGAACGCTCTTGTAAGGAAGATACTTACCTGGATTGCTCAACAGCTCAGGATCTGATTTCCGGCTCTGCTGCAGTTTTTCTCCTTGAGCTCAAAGAACTGATGTTTAAACTTTCTCTGCTTCAGTTTCTCCATTTGAAAATGAGGTAAACTATTTATCTCTCAAAATGGCCAAGACTCTAAAACTACATTCTTCTTTTATTTCCAAACAACTTAGAAAAGTCACGTGGACAGAACTATAAATTACAAAGCATTATTTTTCATACGAACTTTGTCTTGAACCAAACTCTCCTCTTTGACTCACAGTCCTTAATTGACACTGGCATATTCTTTCCTTCATGCCTTTAATTGCTTCAACATAAATTAATTAAAATGTAAATTAAATGATAGCTTGCGGGGAAATTGCAATTACCATGATTTCATCTTTCACTGTTGCATCCCGTGGTACCAACAGGTCTGTGCAACAGGTATGCCAATTAATAGCAGATGATAAAGATGTCTGCAATCACTTACCTCTCTGCTTCAGGTTATTCAGTAAATGTTGTCTTGCACAATTAGTATATGATTACCTATTCCGAGTCTCTAGCTCCATCAAACTGAGAGATGAGAGAATGAGGTTTTCATTCAGCAAGAAAAAAAAAGAGAAAGGTGCCCAAAACTTTGGACAAACCTTTAAGAAACCTTACAAAATGCTTTCCAGGTGGTAAACAGATGGTTACTGAGATAGTTAAATGAAGCAGAATACTTAAAGTTTTCTTTTGTCACCATGCCTCCACCTTGATCTAGCTGAGAGTGGATTAGCCCTTCTGTTCTACCTGTGTATTCAGAGCTGTCGAGTTTGACATGTCTTTAGGCTGAAATTACTGAGTATCATAAAGAATGTGAGTAATTAACTTGATTATACCAAGTCTGACAATAGAGTTGGGGGAGTCATGTTTTTTCTTGCTTACCTAGAAATGGAAAATAAAACATTTCTAACAGGGACATGAAGAGAGAAAATCACCAGGGCATTTCCAACAACTCTGAAATAAGTGCAGTTTATCAACCGTCATCAAAAAATCCATCAGTTTGTTTGAAAAAAGGTGATGGAAACTCAAGTACTTTAGTGTCAGAAAAACCCAGAGCTTGTGATTCTCTACTGCCTGACAAGCCATAGGAAGAACCACAGAGCTGGCAGCGTGCCTTCAGCAGGGCAATAGCCAGAGCCAGGGCACCAAAAGCATGTTGCTCAAGACCAGTCAGGTTTTGAAGGTCTTCAAGGCTGGAGACACCACAACCTCCCTTAGCAACCTTTTCTGATGTTCAGTCACAGTCAAGGCTGAGCTCAGGAGAGAGTGGGAAGAAACAGCTGCCTTGTGTTGAAGATATCTTTTGATAGAAATGTATAAATAAAGAGTTAAAATTTTCTACTTGTGGGGTGTGCAGAAATGGAGGTTCTGTGGAGGTTCTGTCTGCAACACGGGCACTGAAGGGAACACACTGTCCTGGAGATGCAATGGTGAAACTAGAGGTGAAGATACAGCTTCTGGTCATGTCAAGAAAGGCTGCAGGGAAATAAAGAGGCAGAACATGCAACAGAGTTCAAACCAGCTGAGGCTTATTATTTTGGGAATAATGGTCTACTGTGTTGGTCCCCTATTCAAACTCATCTGGTCATGGACAAATATTGCTACAATTATACCAGCAGAGATATGCTGAAAGAGACTTGGCACTGTGGGAGGCTCTATTGCCCCAGCAGCAGCCTGGACAGCAAAAGCAACTGGTGAAGATACCACTGATGGTTAGAGGTTATTCAAGTACATAAATGAAAAGGGAATAAAGAGAGCTGTTCTGTTATGTGGTGAGAGAGTGGTAGATTAAAGGTAACTTTAACCCCATAGGAGTCTATGATAAAATTCTGAGCTCACTTGGGAACCAACATTTGAGGCCATGGGCTGGGACAAGAGGTGGCTCTGTGCAAAACACCATTCACAAGCTCAAGCATGCAGTTCTGCACCTTGGAACTTGTGAGGTACAAAGAGAAAAGCCACCCTATTTTTGTACTCCCATCTGAGCAAAACAGGGTCTTCAAAGAAGCTGACAATGAACCAGGATAAAATCCATGATATGTTCCATTCCCTCTCCCACTGTCACCTCTGCACATGAGGATTTACCTCTTTGCTTCCCATTTGTCAGAACAAGGAAGGCATTTGCATCCATCAAAAGGAAGGGGATCCTTGGTTTCCTTTTTTTCTTAAGAGCATAAGCAGACCTTGATCCAAACCAGCACAGATTTCAGGGCAGCTTGAGATGTAGCTTCTATGTTCACATTCATCCTAAATTTTTAACCAGAAAATGTTTCTAGTTAAAATATCCTCTAAGAAGCAAACAAGAAAGGAAAAGGAATAAAATAGCCCATAAGTAGCCTCTACATGAGCCTGTGGAAGGGTGGAGAGCATGGGGACGTGAAGAATCACAGAACGGTTTGTGTTGGAAAGGATCTTGAAGATCATCTAGTTTCCACTCCCTGCCATGGGCAGGGGCACTTCACTAGACCAGATTGCTCCAAGCCCCCTTCAACTTGGCCTTGAATACTTCCATGGATGGAGTACCTCCAGGTTTTCTGGACAATCGGTTTCAACGCTCACTGTAAAAGAATTTGTTCCTGTTTCAGGGTGGCAAGAGGGGCCCTGAAATCCTGCTACCCCCTACAGTTATCCTGGCAACCAGGGAAGCATGGTGAGTGCTCAGTGTGGGAGTGTGGGCTGTAGGTACAGCTACAGCCTTTAGTGCCGGGTATGCAGGCAGCCCCAGCCACATTTCCAGCAGGTTGCCCAGAATAAACCCTTGGTGTCTCTGGGTGCATGTGGAAAATCAGTATTTGTGCCATGGTGCTATCTATGTATGCTGCAATTTGTCCAATTCCTGCAGTCAAACAAGCCTATTTTTGTAGGGCTGCTGAAAACACGGCCCTTAATTACTGCCTTCAGCAGGGAGTGGGATTATCTAGCGGATGAGATTAGCAGCCTTGCTGCTCTCGGGGATGACACATTGGCCAGCTGAACTGCAGTCAGCAGTCCTGCTCTGACTCACATTTTGTGCCCTCTCCAAAAGTAATAGTCCTGTTTTTTGAATTTATGGAAGAGTTTATCCCCTGTACTTTTGTAATCAGTTCTTTCTTGGCTCTTTGCATGAAATGTTAAAAAAAAAAAAAAAAAGGAAGGAAGGATTGGCTTTTGTACTGTGGTATGGTCACTGAAAATGCTTACTGCTGCTGTGGTATGAAAATGATGTATCTAGTCCTGGTAAGATGGAAGAGAAAGGGACAGCATGCCTGAGACTGAGACCTGTCTCTCTGTCAGGCCCCCCATGGGAAGCAGAAACAGACTGAGGAGACACAGTCTGTCAGAAGAACCTGCTCAGGACAAAGAAGTTTGTAGAGAGGGGAGAATATCAACCCTTTTCAAATGGTGAATGTGTTTAGGCATTGCCAAGTCTGTGTCCTACCCTTTCCTGCCTTTTAATGCATTTTGCTTTTGCACTGCTTTCCCTTCTTCCCTGATGCTTACTCTTGGCCACTGAGTGACATTAATGTTAGTATTTTCTTAATTAGGACTCTCCTACTTGTGCCCCTGCACAAAAATGGCTCCACAGATGTCCTAGAAAAATCGACAATTTTGTTTTCATACTTTTTTCCATTCTTTAACTTCTCTAAATTGAAGTTTTGAAAGGTTAGACAGTGGAAAAAGGAAGATTTGGAAAGACTATCTGAACATTGTACTTTCCCTGGCAAGCAGATGGAGGAAAAGTTGAGGGGAGGTGGTGATGAGGGCAGGGAGTGGAAAAGAAAAACTTGACTGAAAATAAAAAAAAAAAAGATTTTTTTACTTTGAAAATTGACAAGTGGAGACAAAATCAATATTTGCACATTTCCTGAAATCTCTCATGAAATTGCCAAAAGTAACCTTCCAGTGAGTTCCCTCCCTCCTGTCACAGTAAAGTATATTTCCATTGGAAAATATATATATTTAATCCAGGATGAAGAACAAACTAATGCTGGAGTGCTGTGCCCAGGGCAAGGTGTGGGTGCAGTGGGGAGCTGGGCTGCTGCCACACCCACAGCCAGTGCTGGTGGGCTCACAGCTTCCCTGGACAGGTTGGCAGTGCTGGGGTCCAGGAGACACCCTCCACATTAGGAAACAGTGCACAGTAACCAAACAGCTGTAAATAAGGGGTACAACAGTACTCAGTGACTGTACTCAACTGTACTCAGTGATCAGGCACTCACAGGGAGACTGGAGGTATTTACAGCCCAAAAGACAGGGACTTTTATCCTTCAGTATCTTCACCACTAACATTAATAATGGGATAGAAAAGTTGCTTATTACATTTGCAAATAGCGCTAGCATGGGGCAGGTTGCTCCATGCTGGATCGTAAGTGAATGTAAAATAACCCCCAAAAATTAGAGAAATATTCTGAAAAAAAGGTAGGATGAAATTCAACGAGGAGAAATTCGAAGTTTCAACTGTAGGAAGGAACAGGCATTCCTGTTTATGGGAGATAAGAAGCTCCCTTGGTATCAGCTGGGTAGGAAAGGAGCTAAAGGTTTTAGTGGGTCACAACTTGACTGCAAATCAACATTGCTGTTGCAAAAAAGTCAGATACTGTAATGTGACACACAAATAGTATTGCTGCTGATAAGACACATGGAATAATTCAAGTCTGTTCAACACAAGTAAGATTTTAGCTTCAGCTACTGTGTTCAGCTTGGATGCAATTTAAGGTCTTGAATTTGCTGGAGGGAGTTCAGAGGAGACAACAGTTGGGGTGAGCAAGGACCCAAAACCACAACTTGACCTTGGGAAGGTCAGAATAAGTCAGTCTGTTCTTCCTGGAGAAGCAAAGAAGAATTCAAAGGACATAAAGAAAAGAAGAAATACATTTTTCACCACTGTAGCTGCGGGTAGGACAAAAATAATGTGCTCAAGTTACAGCAGGGGGAGATTCAGACAAAACCCAGCAGAGCTTTGGGTTGGTGGTGCTGGAGCTGCTGAGCAGACACACGTGGGTCTGTGTCTCTGGATATTTAAGAAGAGATTGGACAAGTACTTTGACAAATGTCACAGGTATGTCACTTGAGATAACACCTTGTCAATGCCTTTCCACCCAGTTTTCTGTGATTTTTAGCAATTCAGCAAGTAATGATTTTTAAAAACATCTCCCAAAAGACTTGGAGCTTCCTGAAGACGCCCAAACCTTCTCTTTCTGCAAGCTTTTCCCACTGCCTTGTATTTCCACTGGCTTCAGTGAAACGGGGACTTGCTGGCTGCAGCTCTTGGACCACATCAATGACTGCTCACAGTCAAACATTTAATTTACCTCCCAGCCACACTAGGAGGCTCGGGAGCGAACAGCTATTTTTAAAGCCACCATCCTGCCACACTGGAACGTTTGCTCGGCAGTAGAGAGTGTGCTCGAAGAAATAATGACTGCCTTTTTATCCAAAGACTATTATAGCTTATGTTTAAAGTACACTAAAAAACATGTTTCTGTATATTTGTATGGAAGGTATATTTAAGGCAAATGTCCCTCCAACTCTACTCAATAAGCAAAGAGCACACAGCAATGCTCCACTCTTGACATTTTAAACAGCTCTCTGATGTTCTTTTCTTCCTTTAACAATGGGGCCAATTTTCCTTTCCTGGCTGCCAGCCTACCCTTGCTTTTTCTTTTATCACCTCTTGAAATTACCTTGACCTCACCTTTACACACTCCCTTCTCCAGGACACTGAGCTCAGGTGGTGTGGGAGGTGTTGCTGATGGAGGAATGAAAGAGCAAACATCAGCATAAAGATGAGAATATTATTAGCACTTGCTCTACTGATGACCCAGCAACTCCCTGGGGCCACCATTAATATTGATCATGGGCCTTGTCTCAACCCTGTGGTTTCTCGAGGCTGCAAATCTCTGATGCTTTCTGGCCATCATTCTCCACGAAGGACTGACTGCATCTGTATTTGGGAGGGGAAAGAGTGTGGACCACGTTCATTATCTCCAGCCATTATCTTCATGACACAGCTTGGTCTCTTGCTGTTTTACTGCTGACCTGACAGAGATAGATGTTGACTGCTGCTGCCACACACACTCATCCTCACCAGACAGAAGTACCCCACCTCTCACAGTTGGAAAATAAGCAGTCTTCTCATCTCATCTACAGGTTTAAACACAAAAAACCCCAAAAATTATGAGCCTCCCCACTCTAAAACTAGAGAAGTCCTCCACCAGGCCCAAAACTTTGAGTGTGCCTGTGTTGGAGGAGTTGCATTCCCAATTCAGCCTCTCTGCAGTCCCAGTCCTACCCTTGTGGTGCACTCTTACCCAAATTTTTCCCTTGTCCCAACTGATTGTCACTGGGTAGTGGGGTGAGCAGCCCCAGCGAAGGTGCTGATACTCACACAGCTCCTCCTACACCCCAAGGCAGTGGACCAGGCCCTCCTTTCTCCAGTGCAAATCCCCACTGCTTTGGCTGCAAGATTGACCACATCAGCATCCCAGAAACAGTGTGTCATGCTGTGGTCCTCCCATGCTGTTGTAGATCCCAGTGTCTTTGTCCCTGCTTTCCCGTCCAGCACTACTGACTTTTTTTTTATTATTATTATTTTTTCCTTTTTAAATTTTCTGGCCAATCACAAGCCCTATTATTTTGGTTTGTGGCTGTGGGCTCTGTCGTATAAAAGGAAGGAGGAGGAAGGTCCAGCCTAAGTGTGACACAGGGACAAAGGGCTTGTAGGAAATTCAAGGGGGAGAAGTGGGCATGCCTGCTTATCACCTTCCAAATGACTCAAATGAGCAAGGAGAGCTGGAAAAGCAGCAAAGCACACTGCTTCAGCTGCTCCTGCAGCCGTGGTGTGCCATATCCTTTCTAGAGAGAACCTCCTGCACATGTGGCTGCCACCGATTTTGGGTGACCTTTTTGAGCCAAATCAGCTCCAGAGGGTCTATATTTTTGCTTCCAGGAGATAAATGCCAGCAGCTGGCACAGCCACTGGCAGATGGGCCATGAAACTACAAAAGACGATGGGAAGAGGTGAGGAGAGAGGACAGACCTAGACATCCACACAAGATTTTCATAGCTGCACGGTCACCTTACCATGCCCTCAGCTTTCACAAGGTGCTCAAGATGCAAATATAAACACAGCCCAACCTGTAGAGGGTCAGTAGTCTCGCAAGATATGAAGAAGGCAGAAGACCTTGAGAGACTGGCAGGTCCACACACGATGCGTGGCGTGGGGTAATATTACACTGTGGATGACAGCAGAGACATGTTATGAGGAGATTTGAGACTTCTGTAGCTTGATGAATCATCTCTCTTTCCAGTAGACAGAGGCAACACCCCACTCCAGAGAGCGCAAATTAGGGCTGTGCAAATAGCTGAGGTTTTTTGGCTTTAATCCCAAATCAAAATATTTTAAGAAATCAGAATCAGAACAACCTGAGAAAAAGATTGTTATTGTTTTGGGCTAAGTAGACTGGTTTGAGCCACCCATCCTTCTCCTTCTCTCCAGTGATACTGCAGAAATATTTTGTATGGAAGCACTTATTTTGGGTCACTTGAAGAAAAAGGAAAAAAAAAAGAAATAAAGAGAGGGCTGCCTTCTCCCATACTGCAAATAACTGCAGGAGACTTCCCTCCCTGAGCTTGTCATGGCAAGTGGCTGGTGTCTTGGGGCTCTTGGCCCTATCAAGATTTTATCACCATGTAGATCAGGGTCAGGAACACTAGAGCAAGGACTAAACTCACAAGCACACAGAAGGTAATGGCAACCTGTTAGGGAGTCTAGGCAGAGGGAGAAATCAAGATTGATCCCATGCTTAAAGGGAGTCCCTTGTCTCACTAATCCAAAGACCAACGGGGTTTGTACTGACATGACCCAGGAGTCATCACTGAGTGATTATATAGAAGTACTGGTGTGAAGAAGTCAAAATTGGGGCACCTGAGGAAGAGAACTTGTCAGTACTGGGTCGAAAACCAAACTTCTGCTTTGTAGCAAATGTTTTATTTAAAAATCTCGAGAATAGACAAGACTTCGATCCAAAATTTGAGTCAAATAACTAAGACAGAGTTTTAGCACGTCCATTTTGATATAAAACCCAAATTAGAGAACAAAGCCTTTCTGAACCATTCTCCATCCTCACCAATTTCTTTCCAGTAATTTCAGTTAGATTATCAAAATACTGTCATTAAAAAAATATTCCTAAAAAAAAAGTCATTTTTCTGGTAGAAAGTCATCTGCTGGTATTTTTTTCAGCTGGTCTAGTGCTAGGAGTTATTTGGTGTTCTCTATGATGAACTGGGAACCCATGGCAAATGCATGCATATGACCTAGTCAACATGAAAATATTATTAGGAAGAGGGAAAAACAGCTGTAAATTTTATTTGTGTTATCCTGAGTTGTGATTATTTTTATGAAGTAATAGGATGCTAAGGACCTAAGGGCTTTTTTACATTACTAAAGAAAAATTTAGAAAGTACCCCTTGACTGGCATTTATTAACTTTTTTTTCAGCCATTTCCTTTAAAAACATAACTGCATTTTCACTTCCTCTGAAGGTCTGCAAGAACCTTCAGCATGGGAAAAATTAAGCTGGTGGTCAACTGCATCAAGGAAGCAGTGAAGCAAACTGCACCCACTGCAGCTACATGCAAAAAACAAACTGAAAAATAGAAAACCCCTCCTCATTTGAACTGACTCCTCAGTTCTTGTCAGGCTGAAACAAGAAAATATATACTTACCTCTTTCATAAAGACCTTTGGGGTCTCTCAAAGAGGAAAAAAGCTCTATAAAATCTGTTTACATTGTTTTCAAAGAAGTGAGATTTCTGCCTCATCGGCAGGCTCTCAAGCCCTCAGGCAAGGCTTGCTCCAGTTGGGGCTTTGCAGTCCTGTCACTTGAGAGGTGGAAAGAGGCAGTTTCTTCCCTTCTCACCATTCAAGTTATGGCAATGGATGCCTAAGACTAGGGAAACAAAATGCTTTTTCTTCCAAAAGTCGTCATACTCTGGTGCAGGAGAACGGTGTGAGGAGCACAAACAGCTTCATGCTTTCCCTCAAAGCAGTGACCCTTTGCATTGGTCACATTTGTGAACCTCTCAGGGCCCTTTGTAGTTGCACATCCACCACCTTCTCTTCTCCCAAGTGTTGCTGTTCCCCTCAGACGTCCATGCGCCTTCTCCCTAGACACCAAAACTCTTTCCTAGCCCCAACTTTCCTTACCTGGGACCCACATCCACGCTCTGCCTGGACATGACTCATCACCTGCTATGTTTGGGACTGTCTGTGGACCCCATGTCCATCTGTCCATCCCTTTGGTCCCTAGAGAACCACACTGTTGGGGAAGGCACAACCCACCTGGGGCCAGCTTGGCTCCCAGCTCCACTCCTCTCTGAGGCAGACTGGCCCTGGCTGCTCCCTAACACAGGGAGCACATCAGGAATGCCTTTCTATCAGGAGAGTGCCATACACAGCACCAGCACAGTCTGAGTTACAGATAATTTTGAATTGGAGGGGAAAGAAAAATATTTAGCAAAATTATGTAACTGACGTTCAAAAATAGCTTATTGCCATCTGGTTGTGCTATTTTGACGACCAAAAACCCCTCAAGTCTTTTTAGAGCTAGCTATACTGTTTGCAAACTCAGCCAAATTTTTTACAAAATCTCGAATTTCACATGCTTGATTTACCTCTGGAGTTTTTTGAACCAGCTTTGTCTGCACATGAGCCATACCCAGTCATACAGCTCCATTCCACCTCTGCCGTTAATATTTTAAAAGCCCCATCACATTCCTGTAAAACCAAGTACACCATGTCAGGGGACTGCAGGAAAAAACCTAAAATAAAATAAAATATAAAATAAGGTAATTAAAAAAAATAAACCCCCTCAAATACTGTGGATTAACCCCCAGCCTGCTGCCCTGTCTCCACTGGGCATCAGGAGACAGCTATTTTAGCAGCCCACCCTGCAATGGAAACATCATTCCCAAGCTGTTCTATTTGCTAAAGCAACCGGGAATTGCAGAGAGCCTGAAACAGTGTCCAGGCATGACCTTCCCTATTAAACAGAGGACAACTTCATGCCATTTGCACCCAATTGAAATGTCAGCATGCCAGGGAGCATCACCCTTAAACTCCTCCAGACCAGCACGGTGGAGACAATGCCGAGCATCCGGCAATGTAACAGCATGCCAGGAGGAGCAGCTATCCAGCCTGCCCTAAATCAGCCACACGTCATCACTTCTTAGGTCTAGTATTCAAATATCCCTACTGACTACTAACCTTACCAACAAATCCCAGGAAACCACCTTCCTGCAACTGCAATTGAACCTCGAAAGTTGTGCGTCAGCGAGAGCGACTTGTGTGGAAACCTTTAGCATCCAATATCGGTTATTTATCTTTTTCTGTTATATAGAAGAAAATAAGGCAATGCTTTCAAACGGATTCCTCCCTCGTCTAGCCTGAATCTGACCCCTGCAGCAGGGATGAGTGGCTGCACATACCTGCTCAGCTCTCAGACTTGCCACCACAGCACTGAGCTAATGACTTCCACAGCCAACGGATCAGGGAAAGACTTTCCCTTCAGCGGTTTTATGTGTATTGCCTTTCAGCCTCATTACATAAGGTTAATTATCTCTGACCCGCTTCCTCTGTACATTTGGCTTTACACACCTATTGCCTGCCCTGCTGCTTTGCAGTCCTGACCTCTTTTTACACTTGCCTTCTGAGATAGGGACATGAGGTAGCCTCCCAGCATAGTCCTTCCTCACCTCTAGAGACATTATCCACCTCCACTGATACTCACAAGTGTCCAAACCTGGAGAGAAATCTGACCTGAAGCAAAGCCTGGGATCACCCCATTTACCTCCAGGAGGCTGGTTGAGGTGCTCCTGCAGGAAGCATGGTCACAGAGCTGCACACCTAGTTGTAGGTAAACACTGAAAGCAACACATTTAATAGCGTTATTATAGTCTTACTTTCTGAGAGTGAACTATTAGCTAATACTCAGGACTTCATAAGGTTGTTTCTCCACTGGAAAAATTGAGACTCTAATTAAGATGTTTCCAGGTGCAATTCTGTTTATTTATGGCAACTGAGCACAAAGCCTTGTTTTGTCAAGTGTAGAAGAACAAAAAAAAAAGGCAATAACAACAAAAAGAGCAATTTTCTTCCTCCCATTTGCCTAAAGTACCATTTGCCATGGCAGCTTATAGCTGAGGCTGCTGCCACCCTGCCTCCCCACAGCCTTGGCCCCTGGTGCTGCAGGGCTGCCTCACTTGTCTAAGATAAGAAGAATCTGATCAGACTGCCAAGGGGATCAGGAAGGAGGTGGAAGGGATGCCAGCATAGATGTCAGGATGCCATAGGAGTATCAGCCTCACCTGTCTGAAGCTGTACTCTGTTAGCAGGTCTGAGTTTCCAATGAGCAATATCCCTGATGGACAGCAGAAATATTGCCTTCCTTCTCGAGGCTATGGCAAATTAATCCCTCTAACCTTGTGATTACAATCCCCAAAAAATCCTACCACTCACTGCTCCTCTGGACAAGGCTCCTGCCAGTCTGGGCTTGACTTGCAAGGCTACGCTTGCTGGCCATGTTGGCCATCAAGTGACAGCACCTGGCTATACCAGGCGCTCAGAGGGGAAAGAGGTGCTCAGTACATCTGTCACCCCTGCCGTCTGTGAAGAAAGATCAGAGACACTCTTGGTCACAGATATTAGATAGTCCTGCAGTTGGTGGCTTTCAGCCTCATTTTCCCTGTCTCCTGGGCAGCCTAACACCCTGCTTGCTGCATCCCTGGATTTGGTTGTCTGCAGCAACACACTGGTTTATTCTCTCCTTGGGCTGTCACAGTTAATTGGGAAACCCAACACAGCACAAACACTTCAAATTATTTTCTGAAGAGCTATTGGTTAACCTCTCTCAATTCTGAATTTGATCAGTGTCTTATTTGGTCCCTAATTAACCTTGGTGCAGAGCTTTGGCAGCTTCATCCTCACCCTCCCTTGGTGGTCACTCCTCCAGATGATGAACATGAACCCATGAGACACCCCCTCTCACCCCCATCACCCTGAGCACCCTGAGTTTGTCCTGGTGGTGTGCTGTGCCTTGCTGCACTCCCATCCTGGCTGTCCCAGAGGCAGGGCTGCTCACCTGTCTCATTGCCTCTGGGATGGAGGCTCTTTAGTCAGAGCAGGTCACAAAAACTTAATTCAGTGAACTGTAAGTTTGACATATTGTGCTGCTCTACATGACAACATGCCAAGTTCAACACAACAATTCCGGTTTAAAAAACAAAAGGATTAAAAAAAGAACAAAGCTTTATATTGGCATTTATAGCAAAAAGCACTAAACGGTATTTTTTGTTTGAAACTGACTTTTTTTCATGAAAAAAGAAAGTCAACAGGTGAAGAACCACATGGTCAGACAGAATTTTCCCTCCCTCCGTCTCCATGTCACGTAGTTTCCACAGTACACCCCCTACAGCAGGGAGAGGGGATAATCTGTGTTATCCAATAAAATAATAACATTAAACAACCAAAAACTAGGCACTTAATGCAGTCATGGCACACCATTTTCCCAGCAAATACTCTACTGTTGGTTGGGGCCATTAAAGTTCTTGATGAAATTTCACCTTCAGTCCAGTACAAAATCTCCCATCAAAGCCAGACAGGTTGGTTACTCTCAATGCTTTCCAGTCCCCTCTGTTTTTAAAGAGCTTGATTTTGTTTCGTAAGGGAATCACCTTTTCATTCTGGTTTCATGCTGGGTGGAGTGCACATCAGTTCTGTGCTCCATAACCACTGTGTGCATCACTTCCCCCTCCGTTAGGCACCATCATCTCTTCTATGTGTAATTAAGACAGATGAGCAGCAGTTAACAGGGCAGAGGTTAATGGCAGTTCAATTTGCAGCACACCATGGGCAGTGCAGTGGCAGTGGATGGATGTAGTCACACGCTCATCTGTCACCACCTCCACCGAGCAGCCTGATCCTGGTAAAGGTGTATGTGCAGAGTGATTCCATCTTCCCTTAACTGCTTCGAGTGCTTTGGGATAGTGCTGAGCAGGGTGTTCCAGCCAGAGTTATGCCTGCCTTATACCTGCTCAGGGCTGAGCAAGGGGGACTCCTCTCTCTCTTAACCAACTATACAAGGAACCCTGCTCCTAGTTTTGAGACCCTAGTTTGGTGCCTAATACTAGGCAAGATGATTCCAGGCCATACATTTGGAGCTCAGTCTCTAATCTCTCTCTCTCTCTCTGTTCCCTAGCAGGCAGAATAGATCAGGAAATTCAGCATCTACATCTGCAAGTTACCAGCATGATTTCCAGAGAACAGTCAATTCAGGAAGGCAGCAGCCACCACCTCCAACCTGCAAACTTAGAGAAAGCATTTCTGGAGAGGGGCTCTTTGTACAGCCTTTGTGAGGTGGAAGAAGGGTCCTACCACTGGTGTAAGCTATCAGTGACTGGGGGATTTTTTGCCCATGCTTCCTAAAGTAATGATATTTCTGTAAACACTTGTGTATTTAGCCTGGGAGCATTAGAGTGGCATCTAAGTTGTCCTGGGGCAGGTCTGGGTGATGTGGGATGTTTGGCAGGTTGCATTATTGTTGTGGAAAGGTTGCAGAAGTCAAGTTTGAAGCAGGTTTCACATAGTGGGATCAAAGGGTATTTCAGGAGAAAGCAGAAGAGCAGGAGGTGCTGACATTTCATTTTCCAGCAGTAGAAGCACAGTTAATTGGACATGTGCTCAATTCAGAGATGCACCAGGACTCAACATTCCCTTGCTTACCACATGCTGAAACTTTCATTTTACTTTGCAGCACCTGATGAGTGTCTCATGGGAACTTGATGAATTCACACCACTTTGTTCAGAGTTAACTGGAAGTACTGGTATTTCTTGACCATCAGTCAAACTATGGTTGCAGCTGCCCTATGAGGGAACAGCAGGAAGACAATGAGTCTGGAAAGCCAATTCATAGGTGTGCAGCAGAGATTTCTCACCCAAGAAAGCATCCTATGACATCCTTCAGGATGTCTAGAGACTGAAAACAAGGCAGGGACAAGCCTCCCAGGCAAATCTGCTTTGAGTTGTCCACAACTGTACCTGCAGCTTCAGCTGAACAGGGGCCAGTTGTGCAGCATGAGTGAGATACCAGAGCTGTTGCTCACCTGTGCTGCTAAAGGCTGGAGAGAGGTAACAGCCTTTCTGGAAGCTGTGGTCTTGTAGGTAAAGAAACTTGTGGATAAAAAAAAGAGCTTTCAGAGGTCTTCTTGGAACTGACATTGCCTACACACAGTGGGAACAGGATTTAGCTTCTCATGCATGGTAGGAAAAAAGAAGGTTTGGCTGCTGTTAGGGGTTAGGAGCCTGCAGTAAAGTGTCCCATCTGATCAGCAGGTTTTAAGGAAAAGAGTTTCTAGACAGGAAAGAGAAGCTCTTTCAAAAAGACCATTATTCCAGTTTCCTGCCACTGGTTCTGGCCTGGCATGTGCAGGCTGGTGCCCTGCAGACTGCCCAGTGGCCCTGGCACAGGCATTGTCCCTTGCCAGCCAGGGTCTAGTTACACAGGGCTTGTTCAATTGTCCCAGCTGAGACCTCACCCACAGGCTGGCTGGGAGCCAGGACTGGGAGCCTCTTTCATTTCCTTCATGCAGACTTTGTCCACAGTGGAGTGAGGAGGCAAGATCCCAAGCCCTGGGCACAGCCCATTTCACTCCAGTACAGCATCTCCCTGATGCTACCAGGAGACTGTGAGGCAGATGCTTTCTGCCTGAGACCTCCTGGAAAAGATCTTGGGAAGCCTGTCCATGCTCTACTTAAGAAAAAAAAAAAAGAAAATCCCTCTACATGCACAAATTGCATGAGAAATGGTTAATGGCTGCAGAAACAATGACTACAGGGAAGAACCAGAGTCTTCATTGTAGGCTGGTGTCATCACTGATGGGTTCATCCCAAGCTGACAAAGACAAGATCTCCTTTGTGCCAAACACTCAGGAGCCTGGGAAAGTCCCTGCTTTGATGCCCATCCTGAAGAGCAGGTCACACTGTAGATATCCTTGATACAGCTCCTGCCAGAGAGCCATAGCAAGGCTGATGGGTAGAGCATGAAGCAGAGCACCTTGGTTGCCTCTGTGAGAGTATATGTTCAGGAAATATATGAAGGGAAACATTGGACTCGTGCCCTGTTCTGATTCTTTGTGTATGAGAAGATGGAGTGTTTTGTTTCTGCTTTTTCTTACTTAAAAAAAAAATTCAAACATCAAGTTGTGTTTTGGCAGAGGTCTCCTTGGAAGATCTATGGAAGTGGAGTGGGAGGTTTTGCAGTTTCTAGTGAAATGGGGAGAGGAGGAGGTGTCAAACTGCAAAGATTTTTTTCTTCCAACTGTTGGTTAGGAGTGAAGTTAGATAAATGTTAGCTAAATACAGACGGCCTAAAATATTTTGTAGGAAAAGCAATTCTACTCAAAATTCATCAGCTTTTACTTGTACTGTCATAATACTATTAGTTCTCCAGTGAAGAAAAAAACAAACAGGAGAGACAAGACCTGTATTGCTCGTGTGAAAACTAGAAACAAAACAATTTTTGTACCATCTTCACACAACTAAGAAGTTGACTGAGTGCCCATTTCTCCTTAACTTTGCACATTCTTTGCTAATTCACTGCAGTGCAAGATGCCTCACCCTCTTTATACTCCCAGTGCACAGGACCAGGGCGATTTCTGACAGTGACAGGGGTCTAGGAGATATAAGTATAGGCCAGGCAAAACTGATTTCTCAGATCTAGAAATGGAGATGAGGATTGGAGGTTCTGGATGGAGGACAAAGCTGACAACTCAGCCTGGTTGTCAGGCTGAGTTCACAAGGTATTTCTTAGGTGGAGGGAAGAGCCTGCTGATGGCTGTTTATGATCCTTGAACCAGTTAGTGGTCCTCTACTGACCGATCCTAAACAAACTGTCTGACCAGAAGTCAGTATCATGGAGAACAAACACGGAGAAACAGACTGATTACAGATGAGTTTCCACTGTATACCTACAGAGACACCAGCTGGAAATTCAGCTTGAGTCATAGGCAAGATGGAGAGAACAGTGACCTGCTCTGCTTGAGTGAGCACAAACAACCAGGAGCAGGTTGCATCAAACTGAAGAATGAGAAATTGATGAACCTCTGAGACACGTTGGCTGCAGGAAGATGGGACACTGCCCTGCCCCTGAGTGACCCTGAGACAAAAAGACCAGCAAAACATGCTTGTTCTTTTGGCGTACTAGCATGAAGCAAAACTGACACTGTCAGGAACAGGCTTTGAATGCAACTTGGGTTTTGTTCTATTCTTGCATTGACCATATTTTCCACATCTTTTAAGCAAATGGAAGAATAGCAGCTATCATGTGTCCATTTTATATTGGCTTTTAGAAAGTCTTTGACAGGGCAGACAGAGACTTTACATGTCAGATATTCTCCAATACCAGAACAGTCACACTGTGTCTGATGGAATGTCCATCTAGCCCAACAACCTGGCTCCAACAGCAGCCAACAAGAGATGTTTAGGGAAGGGACACAGGTATGGAGCATGCACACAGTGATTTATTTTTTTTCCTCTCTAGGTGTACTACTCTCATTTTCCATCCCAAGCACCTATGACTTAGGGTTTTATTGAGCCAGAAATCAATGTATTTAATTGCCTTCAGTGGATTTTAATTTTCCTTGACTACCTACTCACTTTGTGAATCCTCGTAAAATTCTGTCATCTACATCCCCTGGCAACGCAATTCACAGATCAACTGTGTGGTGTGTAAATGATTAACCTTTTCTACATTTTGAGCCAACCTCCTGCTAATTATACTTGATGATCTTCAGTTCTCATTCTGACAAAAGAAAGGATATGATCATCACACATTCATCTCTTCCCTCGCCTCCTGTGATTTCATAGACCTCTCTTACATTTCCCCTGAAGATTTTGATATGCTAGAAATATTTAGTTACCTAAACCTAGAGGAACCATCCAGACACCAAGAAATGCTCAGTGCTACCACTGAGCAACAAGATCAAATGTATCTCCTTCCCTGAGCTGGAACAAATACTCCCTTCTTGCAAGGAATTGGCCTTTCTCACGGAAACTACAGTTCCAGGTTTGGACAGCATGGTTGGTGATCTGGGCTTATCTAACAACATTTATGTCCTGAGTGATAAACAGGATGTAACAGCATACCAACAGCCTGGTTTGAACCATCTCACAATGAAAAAAATCTTAAAATCAGAGGGGAAAAAGTGAGTTTGTCCTCATAGCATCTCCTAGAAACAGGATTCTTTAGAATTTCTGTTGCATTTATTTAGCTAGGCAGCAGTTTTCCTGAATCTGGTGACTTCATCCACAGTGGATAGCACTTTTTTTTTTCTGAGTCAGTAATGGAATTCCAACTCCCTCAGCACCAAGCTACAGCTCTTTATCAGTACTGCCCTAAGCACAGGTCAGAATGTTAGAGGAAAGGTAAATCCAGCCAATAGCAGTGAAATAGCTTTTATCATGAATGCCTGCAGCAGGTGTTCAGAACAGAATGGTCAGACACAATGAAAACTGCTGAGATCTTATAATACAGAAGTCCACACACAGCTGTATGAGTAGCACAGGAGAGAAGGATTTTCTTGGGTATGTCCTACAAAACTTGGGCAACAGGGTGTCTGAACAAACCCTGTTATAGGCAAAACCCCAAACGAAAACCAGTCCAGTGTCATCCCTGCAATAAAGAAAAACCCTTCATCGGTGATTTCACATGGGAACAATTTGAAAAAACAAAAGGCATTTGTCCACTGTGGGGCTGTCTGGCAGGGACAAGCTCTGCATCCTGCACCTGGCAGTGATATATGTGTCAGGATGAGCAGAGGTTGGATTGGAGCTCATCAGGAGCATCAGAACCAAACTGATCTCAAGTACCACAATCCCTCTAGTATGAGCAAAGCCCTTATATGCTGCCTGATCTTCCTGGCTTGCTACAGCCTCATTATAGCCTTTGTGCTTTGAGATGCCCCAGTCCTGTGTCCCATCTCATGACACTCAGTGTCAAATGATACCATAATAAAAAGGGTCTCAGCTGTTCGTATGGCTGACTAGAGGGCCTAATTTTATCCATATATATATATAAAGTGTTAAATATAATCTTAAAAAACCCGCCTTTTTGCCTTTGAATGGGAGTATTGAGTTATTTTACCTTGAGTCTCATGGTATAGCATTACCCTTAGGAAAGTGAAGGGAGGCGAGTTTTAAAGCATCTTCTATTGCAAGCTTATGTAACTTCACAAAATAATATTGCTAGACAACTTCACACAATAGTTTACAGATTCATAAGCTTTTTAATAGCAATCCAAAATTATTGTCTCCCAGTGTTGCCTGACTTTGGAGGAGCCTTGCCAGTTTTCCATCAGCCAGGAAATCTGTTCCTTGGGCTCATTCACAGAACATTCTGAGCATCTCCGGCAAAACATTTGGCTTGAGAAAGAGAAGAAGTTACCCTGAAATAAACTCCAAAGTAAGTATGTAGACAGCAGTAAGCAAAATTCTAGAGTAAATTAATTTTCATGGGGATTCACAGGCACTAAAAGGTCCACAAAGTGACATTTCAGCATCCTCACAGCCCTGGCACAAAGCAAATGGTCCCAGAACCGATGGGGGAACAGCCAGAGCCACTGGGCCTGAACAGCACATAAATCAAAATGGCTCCAGCACAAAAAGTAAGTTTTTGTCTTGTTATTTTGTTGTTTGGTTTGGTTTGGTTTTTTTTTTTCACTGAAGGATTAGATCTTCCATTTTTAAAATAAGTACCTAGAGCACTTGATGTGCAGCTTCTTCCTAGAAGCAGTGCAGAGTCACTGTGCAAAGCAGCTGTGGTCATGGCCTTTCTGTTACTTCTACAGGTAGCTGGCAGAGAGGAAAATAGTTGCCTGAGACTAGAGCAAAAGCTGCCTGAAAGCAGATCTCAAAGCCCAGTTGTGGAAGCTTGGTGCCCCCTTACCTTGTCTGACATGAAGGACCCTGCAGACCCACAAGAGAGGCAGCAGAGGGGCTCTGCACAGCACCCATCTCTCCATACAAGCACATCTACAGCAACCCCACGATTAGGGGAGGTACTCCAGTGCTTAAGGCTCTGCAGCTCCTGTAGCGCCGATCCCAAGGGGTGCAAATGGCACTGGTTCTCAGAAAAACAGCAGATTAAAAAATCAGTCTTCCAGTGGTCTTGCCTAACAACTTCAACTTACCACAGGGAAGATTTTTCCCATGCCAGTGAGGGTTCTGCTGGCACTGCACCAGCACAACAACCTGCAGACCCTAATCCCAGCTCAGGTTAGAAGAATGTGCTCACCCCAAGACCCTCTGCTCCTGCTGCCTTTTCACACCAGAGCTTCTAGCATCTTTGTGCACTCACACATCAGCATTTAGCTTCCATTCTCCTTCCCTCCAGCTCCTCCTGCCCTTCCAAAGGGTCAGAGGAAAATCACCCTGGCCTTTGGAAGGTCAGAGGAACACCATCCACAAGGGAACAAGCAGCATTACAGCTCATCTCAGTCTAACACTACCACAAAGCACAAAATCGAGGCATCAGAGATGCCTCTTGGTTACTTTGTTTCAGTAACACTGCACACAGCTGTGGAAAAAAACAGCGGCGCCACTACCATCAACTGTAGTTAAGGAGTTTTGCAGGCTCACATACTTCAGCTGGAAATCATCAGCTGATCAGCAGTGTTTATTTATCATTAACATAAATTAAAAAGTAACCCTAAGGAGCTCTTAGTGTCACACACACACACAAAAGGTTGTGAAGGGATTTCACCTGCTCTGTATTGCTTTTCACCTTCCAAAAATAATGTGGCTATAATGACTCCTCTTCAGCAGGGGCCTTTGCTGCCCACCACCGTTTACACTGCAGTTTTTTATAGATGTCCCATGCAAAGAAAGGAATGTTTTCTTGCTCAGACAGAATGAGCTGTGAAGTTCCTCAGCAGGGCTGTTTCACAAGTTACCTGTGCAGCAGAAGTCCCTGCCAGTGCACCCCATCAGCAGCTCATCTCCCTCCCCAAGGTCTGACACCTCCCTCACCCTCTCCCTCAGCAGTGGTGGGGCTTTGGGCACAGCCTGTTTGCCCGTGGCCTCTTTCCTGCCCTGTGGAGGGAAAAAAAAAAATCACTGAATAGAGAAAGTCGAGCTTCCTTTTGTTTGCCTCCCCCACCATCCCTCTGAGTCACCACGTGGAGGGTACATGGTGCCTCTGAGTGCTGCAGTGACACACCAAGCCCCAGCACCAAAGCAGGGAGCACTGATGAGTGGGCATGAGTGGCATGAGGAGGCACCGTGACATACACAAGTCATGATTGTTTTCCTTGCATACTGTGTGATCCTCTCAAAAGAAACACAAAGCACGCTCTCCATCTCTCCATTTCAAGCCCACGTTTTCCTCTGTGTTACCAAATCCATGCCATCCCCCAGTCTGCCAGCAGCACTCCAAGGCTGTTCCCCACTTCTGCTCACCACTTCCCACATGGATGCTGCTGGACCCTTGCTCCTGCTCGGCGTGTGTGACTGCTCCCCAGCAGGGTGGTGGGGGGGGACCACAGCACAGGACCAGCACAGACACCTCTGGTGAGGAGTCAGATACTGGAGGGTCTGCAAACCATGCAAGATGCAAATGCAGCCTCATTACCCAGCATTTACAAAACTCTTCTGGAAACCCTGAAACAACTCTCAGAAAACCCTGCATGTCTCAGACTTTCCTCAGAGACTATAAAAAGCAAAAAAAAAAGTTTGTGCAGTGGCTGCTTTTGGCTTCAGATAGCCTGTTTCTCCAGCACAGACAAAAAAGGTAAAGGGAGCTCTCTAGGGAAGAAATTGCACTAAGAATATTTCTAAGTCACTGATCAGTGAAGGAAATAAAGGTCCTTAGAGCTTGTTGCTCACTTAAAACAAACAAACAAACAAACAAACAAACAAACCAAAACAACAACATCAAAAACCAACAACAAAAGGATCATTGATTTTATTGGGGCTCCTCTAGGCAAAGCAGTTACCTAAAGTACAATATATTTTTATTGTACCACTGAGAAGTGAATGCAAACATTTATAAATCTTCCTTTGAGTAGGTTATCACCCAGCTGTTTTAAATAGCTTTGTGTGATACAAAAATCTTTAAAACCAGACATGTCTTGCATTTAAAAGATGCCTGCAGGGAGGCAAGGGTGCATGTTTGGAAAACACCACACATCCTCATGGATGAAGCCACCCTCCATAACAGGAGGTTGAGGCTGAATTACCTCCTAGCATACCTTCAGTGCTGGCATGTGGACCAGGACCCACTGGAGCTGGCCCAGCCCCCAAGGGGCAGAGCAGATCTGGGCATCAGTGGGATCCCCCGGGGCAGGATAGAGGAAGCATCTCCCTGACGCAGGTCCAATGGATCAGGCAGAAACACGGTGGGTCAAGGCTACTGCAGCCCTGTGGGATTAGCTGCTGGCCAACACGAACAGAAACAGGTTTACTCATTTAAAACTCAATCAGGTATCTCTGCATTCACTGTGCTCTCTTTGGGATTGCAAAGCCAGCACACTGTTAGCAAGATGCAGCTGTGCTAAGACAGTGGCAGGCCAAGACTGCAAGTGAGGTAAGGAGTGCAGGAAGATGTGTCTTTTATTGTAGCACCTGATATGTTGGAAGAACTGGACAAACTCTGGCCCAGAAAGGATTTGGATACCCTGTAGCTCGTTTTTTTTTTGCAGTTGTGTTAATTTACTGAGCAAGGATGGAGGCTGCAGAGGCTCTGGAAAGCACACAGGGCTGGTACATGATCTATTCCGTGCTGCTTAGCTGCACCGAATTAAAATCAGTGTCTCTAAGGCAGTATAGCTCACTGTTCAGGCCACACAGTAATTAAAAGGTGTCTTTTGAAACAGTTTTCTCCTGTACATTGAAGGAAATATTGTCTTTCTCTTCCAGTAGAGGAATTAGGGGCAGATAGTGAAGCCTGCTTCAAAGTGAAGCCCAGCTTCCAAACAAGCAAAAGCGAGTGGTTCTTCAGAGAGCAGGTGGCCATATGGGACCCCTTGCTGATAGTGTTTTGGATGCTAAAAGTCTGCAGGCACTCAAGAGGAAGCTGGAGAAGTTCCTGGAAAAGGAACCTACAGAGTGTTGTTGCAAGCACACTGCAAACCACGTTTAGCTCAGGAAGCCCCTGAGCCGAAAATGGTTGGAGGCTGGAGGAGTATCTGATATATCTGTTTTCTTCTTATTTTTCTCTGCATATCCATTTATGATGGCCTTCAGAGACAGGGTGCTGGGCTGCATGAACCTATGGCCAGAACTGGTATTGCCAAATTTGCAGTCTTTTAAAATAAGCCACACCGATCCAAGTCATCTTTACACCAGTATGACAGTGTCTGTACATTGGGACAAAAATAAACTACGTGGGACCCATGAAAAGGAAGAGCTGAGGGATGCAGGAATATAAAACAAGAAGTGAGAAAAGAAGCCAGCTCTTGGGAGCAGCCATGCCACAGGAAGCAAAGCTTTCTGTGGATGATGTCCTGACCCTTCTCTTTCCCCCCAGGGCCCTGATGAGGACAGCTGCAGCTCACCAGCTCCTGGGCCAGGATGGTTACAGTCTGCTCACCAGTCCTAGAAGGAAACCCATCTGCAGGGACAAAAATACAGATAGGAAAGGAGCAATTCCATTTTGGGCTGGGGGCTTACTGATTTCCCTCCTCACAGGCACCCCTGTTTGTTTACACCGTGCATTCTGTACTTCTTTCTCTTGGAGAAGCAGCTCTGGGTGGAGGAGCAAAGGAGTACAGGTGTGTGGAGTCCAAGTGTACAGCTAATCCTCATCCACAAACATGGGCAAAATAAAGTATCAGGCTGCTTTTTTTTTCTTTGTATTTTTTCTCCATATTTTGAAAATGGTAACAAGAAGTAGTTTCTACTTCTTTCCCCTGTGTTGCCCCTGTTTCCTCAGCACCGAGCTCTACCCACCTGGGCACTCCAAGGTAGCAGTGCACATACCCCATTTGGAGGCACAACCGGGAGCATCACTTGGCCAGCATTGGTCTGAGGAGGTCTGTCCTGTCCAAGGAGGCTCAGCAGGAGCAGTGGAGACTCCTGGACAGTTCCCATGGGCAGGGAAGGGCTCAGGAGCAGAAATTACTGGGGCTATTGGCTGTGCTGGGCAGCAGCCTGATACTCCCATCATGGGCACATTTGAAACATTTGCTCAGTTCTCAGACCTTCTCGGTTATAAAGACCTTTCAGAAAAGTCAAAGAATAACAGTGATTAAATGCAAAACAGCTCCTGGACATGGGCAAGTAATGCTGGCCTGAAGGGTGTAACAAAGGAAGCCAGCAATATGTGTCCTGGTCTCAGAGTAGCACAGGTCTGTCCCTGCACCACAGTGAGTCTCACCAAGGCCACTGAGCATGAGTGAAGCACAAAATCCATTTGACAATAGACAGTCAGTCACAAGAAAGCATCTTCCTGGGGGCTGTTGACATTATTATTCTAGATCAAGAAGAAAATCCTACATGTTAGTTACTTAGCAGATGAAGTTACCATGCCAACTCATATGCTACCTTTTTTTTTAATTATTATTATTGCAAGAGTAGGCAGTGCTCCCTTGAGATTTCACAAAAGGGGAGGAAAAATGTCAAAGTGCCAAGAATATAATGGAATTTCTAGTCTCAACCCTCTTCTCCATAGATCTGTTTTTCAGCTTACATCCTGCTCCTTCTCATGGCAGCAGCGAGGCTAAGCCAAGAGACTCTCTGAATGGTAATTTAGTGGCCAGCCCACGATATTGTGGTGCTACACTCCAGTAATCCACAGTTCTCTGCCCCCGCTTCACACAATTTTCAGGGAACTAATGCAAGGAGCTGGTGCCAAATGATTGCACAGCCTTCCCCCAACCTCTCCTTGACTTCTCTGTGTTTCTTTCTTTGTTCACTGTTTCTCCCCTGCCTTCCCATCTGTCTTCTTTCCTCTGATGGAAGGATTTTTATTTGTGACAGATACTTTCATTTTTTTTCTCTGTTGTCTTTACTTGTTTTCCTTCACAAAACATACAATATTCCTGCCTGTTCCCCTACTCAGTGCTGCCTCTTCTGTGCTCCATCACTTCTAGGGCCCTCTTGCAGAGCATGGACCCTCCAGGGGAGCAGATGTGGGTGCCACCAGTGTGATGCTGGGAGGCAGGGAATTGCTGTCCATACCAGAAACAATTTCAGATATGCACTAGTTCAGCATGAACACAAGAAAGCCCTTGCCATCTAGAGCTGGTGTGCTAAATCATGCTGGAGGCAGAGCCGAGTCTCCCTAAATTTAGTGCACTTTGCTTTCTGCCTTGAGACTAAAAGCCACCCAGCTTCAAGAAGCACAGGTGCTGTAGCCCCTCCCAAGGAAAATCCAGTGATGGAGGATGTATGAAAAGAAAGGGGTTGGAGGGAAGAGGCTGGGGGCAGGATGTGACTGCCAACTTCCTACACCTCTTTGGGAACCTGCGTAGGATATGGTGTTGAGGAACAACAAGACTCTTGAGTGTCTACAAAAAAAAAAAGTTAAATGCAGTCTCTACTGGCACTGCCTGCTGGCACAGCCATGAGTCCTTGGCGCTGTGCTCAGCTGGATCCGTGTGGGAGCCACTTGTGCCCATACACCGGTGGCTGGTTGTGTCAACATTTCCGTGTGTTTGGAAGACACGCAGCACTGATGGGGAGAGGATTCCTGGCAGAGGCTGTGCAGCTGCTGGGCAGAGGTGGGGAGGGCAGAGATCCCATGGCAGGCTGAGGGGTCTGGGTGCTTGCTAATCCTGCAGGAGATGTGGACAGGGGGACATCAGTCACCACATTCAGATCTTAGTCCAGACATTATATCCTCTGTTGTATGAAGACACTTGAACCCGGGGTTTACCTTCACCATCTTGAGAGTCAGCTCTACCTTCTAAGAAGCAAAAGCACAGAGACCTTCACTAGTTTCACACCCTATTTTCTTTTATACCTATATGTGAAGCAAAGAAATGGGGCACAGACCTTTATCCCAAGTAATGGTTTTTCACAACTCGCCTTACATGGCTTTATGCTGCTTATCTGTTCACATCCCTGGTCAGTTAAGTTCAAGGATGTGATATGGGTTGTGACTCAGCAGCTGGCTTGTGACCAGCACCAAACAGGATGCATTAATTTGTCCTGGTCAACATCCAAGGCCAAGTTCTGATTTTTATCTTATTGAACACTCTTGGCTATTGACCATTGTATTCAAATGCTATCAGGCACGCGGGCCATCCAGAGGTGCTCCTTGGTTGTTCACAGACAAGGTAAATATGAATAATTACTGCAGTTCTAACTTTACACGATGTATTCCGATGCCTGGCTTTTTGTGGTCAGTTTTCACACATCTATTTGACTTTCTGTTGCCACTGGACTCCACAAAACGTGAAAGCCTGACTCAGTGATGCATAACAGGACTTCCCAAAAGTGCCCAGTGGCTGCCAGCTGTGCTCCCACCAAAGCTGCTGGACATGAGGTCAATCCACACTGACTTCACACCACCTACTCCTCCCAGATATAAGAAATACTATGTAAGTATCAAGCTGAAGCAGAAGCAATCCTTAGACTTTGGAGAGGCTGACCACAGGAATGATAACTATCCCCATGTGTCAGTGCTGCTGAAGGGATGGAGAGATTGGAGGCTGGGATTCAATAAATTTCAGCAGCGCAATTACTGGTTTGCACATAATGACCTGAGTCATGGCTTGTGGGGGGGGGTATTTTCATCTTGATGCAGTGCCATAGCACCGTGGGTTGTACAATGTGATGCAGTGTATAGTAAATCTCAAACCCAACTGCACTTGCACCGAGTAAATCAGAGACCACAATTGCAGCTTGAGTGGAGTGTGAATTACTTTTCAGAACACGATGTTGAAAAAAAACAACAAAAACTTAATAGGGAAGAAACAGAGGAGCTTAATAGGGAAAATCAAAAAGGCTATATTCTTTCAATCTGATAAAAGTCAACAATATGTTAGAGAGAAGTGTTTAATAGGTCAAAGAAGAGGAGATGACTGACATTCCTCTGCAATGTGGTACAAAGATAATCACCATGAGGACAAATATTTTTAAACGTCATTCTAGCAGATGAAGCCAGAGAGGCAATTAAAATGCATGACACAAAATGTGCAATAGCCACAGAAACAGTGCAAATTTGGCTTCATTGTTTATCCTTTGATTTTTTAGCAGGCTGGGGAGGATATTTGTGTTAGGATTTAAAATGTGATTTATCGATCACATTGTTATTTTGCAATCATAGAGAGGAAGGATTTATACACCTTAGTGTCATCTTCTCTAATCCTCATTCTCCCTTTCCAAGAAAAGGTGTCTCAAATGGCTGATTAGGAAACAAAGAATGTGGAAAATTGGAGGAATAGCCTTGGAGTTCAGTTAACCTAAGTACATCTATGTTTGGTCTTCTGGGGAATTGCTAGAAATTGCCTAAAATCCAAATTGTTGCATAAAAGAGGGCTGAAGCTGGGCTCAGAGCAGACCTTTGTGGTTTCAGCATGCCTGCCAGGCACTGCCTCAGAAGGAAGATGCCAGTATCCCTTTCAGAGCCAACAAAGCACTCTGTGGTGCAAGGCCAGCCACCTCTGTCTGTGTGATCTTGTGATATCTAGGTGAGGGTGTGCCTGCCAAGGTGTGCTTGCATGACAGGGGACATCAAAGAGGATACCAGGCGCCTCCAGCCATCTCCTGCCATCCAGTTCTAAACACAGAGAGAGAAAAGTAAAAAACGGGAGAGACGCAAGAGAGATCAGGCCAGGCTTCATGTAAAATACTTTAAAAAAAATTTTGAAAAATTTAAAATTTAGTTGAATAACAAATTAATTTCTCCCTTTCCCCCATCAAATTGCTCAGTGTGGCTCCTGGCCTGGATAATCAGGAAAGAGGGATACCCCACAGCACGGCACCAGCCTGCCATTGGTGCTGCAGCTCCTTCCGGGACTACCCAGTTCCAAGATATCCATCTGCATGGCCAAGGCAGAGCTCTGCAGCTCTTCTTGGCACATTGGATGGGGGTTTGAAGCAGCTGGGTGCTGAGGAAGGAGATGCTGCTTCCCTGCAGGGAGAAGGGAAAAAGTCTCCCTTTGGAAAGGGATAGTGCTGACAGCCATCGGGAGCCGAGGCCTCATGTGGGGCTCCATAGAAACAGGAAGAAAGCTCAGCTGCTCCCATCTGATGACTTCAAAATTGTTTTTTTTTATTATTAGTTCTTTCCTGTAGCAGCAGTGGGAAGCCCATCCAGCATCGATGGCATTGAGAGGCTGCAAGGTTCCCAGACTCCATGGTGGGAAGCCCATCCCTGGGGTGGCGCGGGTGCTGTGGTCACAGCAACACACTTGGCAGGGGCACAGGCACTGCTGAAAACTGTGAGGCTGGCTCCAGGACACAGTGCCCCAGCACTGGGAACAGTGCTCCCTGGAGAGCCCAGCTCTGTGGTGGCACAGCTGAAAAGAGCTGCATTGACACAGCACTGAGAGCTCCATCCATCTTCCAGCTTTCCAGCTAACCCCAGACTTTCCAGCACATCCTCAGCTCTACAGAGATGAGTTTGGCTCAGTTGTAGGAGGGATGTGTACTGGAGTTTTCTGCATACCAAGGCTATGCTGTGGCTTGTAGGGCATGTCATGTCCTCACAGTAGTGTCAGTAGCATTAGGTCAAATTAAACCACATCTATTGCTGAAAGAGAAGTGAGATTGGCAGGGTTTGCCCAACTAGGAGGTGGTACAGACGATGCCAGTTGCTCAATCTCAGCTGCGCCACGGCGTGTTTGATGTTGCATGAACCCCACAGGCATCACCCAGAGGAATTGTCTGTGGGTTCAGGGAAGGAGTCATAGCTGTGCTGCCCTGAGCTTTGTCCCTACATTGACAGAGAGAGGGACAAAGTGGTCCAAGACAGGCTGCTGGGCTCTGCTCTTAGCAGTCATGTGAGGACCAGGACAGCAGTAGGGTCTGGTTGTCAGGTCTCTGAAAAAGTGGTTCTCTGCTATCTCCACCCTTTCCTCTTGTGCCCCTGAAAGCACGTGGGGTAGACAGAAAAGCTGAGTCTTAGGTCTGTACTATGATTTAATTCCATTCCTGCAAGAATTGCTGGGCAGAGCCAGACTGACTTTCAGACCCAGGAGTAGAAAATTTCTCACCAATATGATTCAGAGAGTAGAATAAAAAATTATTTGGGGCTTTAATCCTCACCCTGCCAGTACTAGAGCATCACAGAAGAAAGGAAGAAGAGAAAAACTCTACAGGATGGTGAAATGTTCACTGCAAGAGTTGGAATGAAGGGAGATGCAATGTCCTGGAGTCCTTTGCTGTCCCCTACATACACGCATGGGTGTGAACACAACCGTCTTTCTACACAAGCACATGCAGAGAGGTTACAACCACAGAATGCAACTTGGTGAAATAGTGGCACGTGGAAGCAAGTAAACACTGGGTAAATCTGAAGCCTTTGTTTCCCAAGTTGGAATAAAGTCAGTTTTATCTCCCCAGGTCCAACGCTGCCTTACTGAATTTTGATGCAGGAGCAGATAGAGGCAATTAAGTAGATCATTTACTTTGTGGTTCTGGCTCTGACACAGGGAGGCTTTTCAAGAGCACCCTGGGAGCTGGGACACCCACACACCCCAGCGGCAGCTCTGCCCCCCCCCCAGCATCACAAACTCCATGGCAGAGGGGAGCACATCCCCAGGCAGCTTCTCCTTGTTTCACCCTGATAAATCCCAGCTTCCCGCTAACAGACTCACAGAGTCAGATCCGCACTGCAGAATTACATCTGCTCCACTTGCCTCCTTGTTTTTTCCCCTGGGGAAATGTGATATATAGGCTTTCTTAAAGGGCCACACGGCACATGCAAACCTCACCCACTGGGGTGTGTGGCCCAGCCTGGTTTTGTGTGGCAGCCTGAAACACCTGCGGTGCCCATCGGTGGGAGAAGCGCTGCTGCTGCACCGCGCCCGCTCCCTGTGCCGGGGGCAGCCCTGGCTTCTGGAGGAAGAGAAGGTATGGCCGGGAATGCAGAGGCGAGGGACGGCTGAGTGGTTTGCAGAGTGTTTCCCGGTGCAGTGATGCCAGAGGAACAGGGCTGCTGCCTCCCAGTGGGAAGAGATGCGTGGGAGCCTGTGGGCGAAAGGTGGCTATGGAGCGTAACCAAGGAGGGCAATGCAAGCGGCTGTGCTCCCCACAAGCAGCCAGCCTTTGCAGTAGGGTGGCCCATGGCCCCAGAAAAGCCGATCCCCACAGAGGTGACCCCTACAGAAGTGGGCTTCACCTGTGCCCCTGCAATTAGAACTTGATGGAGACATGGCAGCTGGCTGGCACTGCTCTTGGACACATGGATACTTGTGCTGCCATACACTGCTCTTGCACCCGTTTCTGCAGGAGCCACAAGGAGGAGGGGCACAGCCTGCCAGAGCTTACGAGCAATCCATTGTGTTCCTGTCACCGCTTTAAATCAAATTAAACTCTATAAGAAAGAAGGTGATGTTTTTACAGCAGCACCTTTAATGCCACTGCAATTAGGGCTCCATTATAGCCCCCCGCACTAAAAGGTTTCAAAACATGGCTATATGAACCCCCTTGGACTGAGAAAGAAAAACATTGCCAGTGAACTGGTCCATTTGAAAGGACAAATAGAATTGATAGACACCTCTCAGGGCTAGAGTGCTTTGGGGATACTCAAATTATACACCTGTGCCACTTGACTGCCAGAGTGACGTTCGACTGGGGTATGAGCAAGAGCCTTTCCCACCAACCTCCTTGGCAGCTGCCCACACTCCCACTGCTCCAGGTGATTCCAGCAACATTTTCTACTGGTCACCAGTTTTCCGTAGGGATTATGCATTTATTAAAATAAAGGACAAACTCCTGATACTGGTTTGCAATCATGACATCAGACAGACTCCAGTCAGTGCCCAGTGTTTTACAGCAGCAGGAGCAAGGGTTTGCAAACATTCTAACTGGTTAGGAACTACTGCCTTCGTCAGCTTAATGACCAGCTATGGCTTAACCAGTTCCCTCTGAACAAAGTGACACCATGATTTCTGTACCAGCTGGGTCCAACCACCCCACCAACACCACGCAGAAATGATGCACGACTCGCTGCACATGATGGGAAACACTCTGAGGGTCAGACCGATGGACTGCACATGAAATAGCCTGGAGCAAATCAACCAAAGAGGGTGACTGGGCTCCAATGTTCACCCTGAGAGTGTCTCGGTTGTAAAACCTTCAGCTGCCTCACCCGGACGAGGTCCCCCTGCCATCACTGACCCTCACAGCAGTGGCTCCTTAAGGGAATTATCTCCACTATGATGAGCCCCTGCAGGCATTGGCTGGCACAATAGATTTGAGCAATTTCAACAGATTTATGGGTTTAAGGTTTATGGAGTCATTGATACGTGAATTAAGCACTGACTGACTGAGACTAGCTCTTCAAAAGGAGTCATTATAATCTCTATAGAAATATAATGATTCCAGTGACAACAACTTCAATGAAACTTCAGAAACACTCATTTAAAGAAAATGGTACAGAAATATATATTTGAATAAAGCACTAGTTCTCAGTTTTTCCCATCCACCAAAGGTAAGGAAAATTCAGCTTTCCAGAGGTCAGACATTCAGGCTTCCTCCAGGGAGATGTTCAATAATAGTCACTTTCCCCTTCCCTGGGGCATTGCTATGGGCACCACAGCTCACGCTGGGTGTGAGAAATGCAAAGGTGTGATACATGCATGCTTCAACATTGGAAGAAAGCCATGGACCCACAGTCTTATACAGATAAGAACCAGCTTGCACCTTTTCCCCCTCCATCAAACCAAGCCTGAGATTAAGCCAGAGAAAGTTGAGCCAGGAAGAAGCCAAAGGGGTTTCTTACAAGGCCCCACTAATTTTTCCTCAAGGTCCTTGTGCTTTAGAATGTTCTGCAGCAATGTGGCAAACAAATGTTAACACAGTAAAGTTTTTGAATGCTGTAGAGTGGAAATTTTGGTGCAGTAAAGCAAAGCCTTACAAAGGAAAAGCTCAAGTTCCCGCTGTTTGCAGCCTCCCCATCATCTGCAGCAGAGGCAGTACTGAGCTCTCAGCTCAGTCCTCGGCCCCAGTGACACGTTTTCAACACAGACATCTAGCTGTGGTGACAGGCACAGCAGGTAGGTTCCATGGCTCCAGAAGTGGTTTGCTCTTAGTCACCTGATTTAAATGACAGAGTAGTCTAACTTCGCTTGAATTGCTCAGCAGTGCTTAATCCCCACTCAAAGTCTGCTGGTCATGAGGGAACATTCAGCTCCCAGCCACCTCCAAGGGGAAGCTCTCACTCTTATTCCCCATCTCCGGGTGATGGGGCTGGTTATCCCCCTGCACTGATGGACCTCAGGCTCCATCCCACTGAAGCCAGTGGAGTTGCACCACAGTGAAAAGCCATGGCATCAGGCTGGTGTTTTGGCAGAGCGTAGGGTGAAGTAAGAGCAGAAGCAAAATCACGTAGATAAACTGTTGTCACTGTCATGCACAAAGTGCTTCTGCTCTTTGAGTTCTGGTTTGGCAGCTCCTGTGATGAGAGATGAGGGCACTCTGCTCAGTAGGACAGCAGCTTCCTCTTGAAGTCAATGAGCTCTGACACTTCAATCTCGAGGCTGCTCAGAGGACTGGGGTGATGGACTCCACCCTGGCCTCGCTGACGTTTGCTGCAAACTGATGGGCTACAGAGCACAGAACCTGCACAGCTAGTTCTTAGCAATTACCACCCGTCTACTCGTCAGCTCGCCACTGATGACAAACAAGCAGAAGGAAACGCTCAGCAGGCGGTACCACAGCGTGTCCCTGATGCACCAGCTGAGTGTCCCCAGGAGCAGAGCTCCTGCCGGGGTGGGGGAGCACACGGGCGCTGCGCCCTGACCTTCGATGCACCACACAGCTCCGGGGCTGGGGGGGCCAGTCTGTGCATGTTGGCAAACATGCTTGTGGGGCTGCTGAACTGAGAACCAGGAGAATGGGGAAGCCTGTCTCCCAGTCACGCCATCCCCGTTGGCCTCACATGAGTTCCAGCACGCTTCAGCACACAGGGCTGATGGCTTGCTGAAAGTGTTAAACATTTTCACTTCAAAAGAAGAAAACCAGTGTGAGAGATCCTGCTCGAACAGGCCTGTTTCAGACCTTTTCTGGGAGGAGAGGAAGGAAAACTTTAATGCTTATCCTTCCAAAGCACCCAGTGTGGGCTTCTGCAGCAGTGGCGGCTCTCATGGAAAATCATCCTGGCCCACTTTTCTGCAATGGAATGAGCACTCTTGGTTTTCTTCCCCAGCGTAATATATATTCCAATTCCAGTGGTCTCCTTCCATGGCTACACAGAAACAGTGTAGGATACCATCCTGGGTCTGGAGCACTTTCTTCTTCCAGGTAACACTCCTGTGTTTTGCAGAAATGCATCTTCCAAATTCTCCCACTCAACCTTGAGGCCAGCATCCCTTCTGCAAAAGCCAGTTTCCAAACCACAACCTGCTTCTTGCCTGCAAATGTACTTTTCAGCTTAAGGCTCAACCCTCCCACAACCTAAAAGCAGAAAGAAAAATATTGCAGGTGAAGCAATATATCTCATTTCTCTGCAAACCACCCCCCAGGAGGCAATGGCTGCACAGGCACATGCAGCCCCCAACATGCCTTTGCCTCATCCATCACTGGCAATGCTGTTAAAAATAGCAAGCCAGTCTCTCTGCTGCAATAAATCACTGCAGCTCTGGGGTCTCCTCCACCTACACGGGTTGAGATTTCAGCCCCACCACTGAGCAAACGAAACCTACAGAAAGGGAGTAGGTCACAGCATGCCCCATCAAAGCTGTGCCAGTTGGGTTGCCAAGGCTGTGAGAGTGCATCCAGGGTGGTTTTCTGGATGTGCATCAGAGCAGTATTCCCCTGAAGCCTCAGCAATGTGTTTTTCTCCTGGCTCTTGGAGCTGATGAAAACCTTGGGGCTGTGGAGTGAATTGTGGGACCCCCAATACCATTCTCCCTGCCCCTCACCCCACCAAGGAGCACTGCGCCTCTGGAGCCTTTCACTGTATTCCATGGGTGGTATCACAGGAAAAGAAATAAGAAGATAATAAATATGAGTAATAAACACAGAGAAGGGAAGAGGGAGCAAATAAACCTCAAACCAAATATTCAGAAGGGTCAGGGTCAGGAGGCAAAGCAGCTGTCTGAAAGCCCCACAGAGGTTAGTGGGTGCACGACATTAGGGAGCTGATAGTCAGCAACATCCTTGCAGATTTGGGCTCTGCACATCCTTCACACCTTTTCTGAGGAAATCAAAAACCCTTTAAAACATTCTCAGAGCAAGAGATCAAGCAACACACCTCCTCCTCACCCAAGGAGCATAAACTGAATACATGCATTTCACAGGTGGGGAAACTGAGGCAGAGGGCACAGCAATGTATTCCCAAGGTTGTCCTGCCTAATTTGTGTCCATTATGCATGAATTAAGCCAAACCAAGGACAAAACATGCAAACACAGGGCTCGAGGACATCTGTGAGTACAAATACCTGCTGGGAAGAGACTCCTGAGCCCCAGAGGGAGAAAAGGAGAGAAGGAGGGAGTAGGGCAACTCATGCATTCTCTTTGAAGCTGGAGGGGTAACTCCCCATGCACAAGGCAAACAGGACAGGAACTGCACCTAAACCGTTGCTCACAGACACTCATCGAAATCCATCGAAGATCTCCGATAACAGAGCTTCAACAGGCAGAGGATCAGTCCTCTCCCCATCGCAGAGGGAGGGCAAGTTATTCCCATCCTTTTTTCATCAGTCCTTTCCCTAGCTGACACCTATTGTTTGGCCTCTCTTAACTTAAACAGCCAAAACACGTTCATTTCCTCTTCATAGTCCTTATTTTCTAGATCTCTGAAAAGTTGATCTGACCCTCCACATGACTGTGACATTTTCTGTACCCCCTCCACCACACTTCTCTCCAGCCCTATTTATAGTCGCTTTTAATGCGCCTACAACTTGACAAAACTCTTTGCAAAAGCCATGTGGAGAAGTGTGCTTGTGCATGGGGCAAGACTCAAAGCTCATCAAGGGTAAAAAGAATTATGTTAATCCTGCTTTCATGGGAAACACCAACATGTGGGAGACTCCTGCAGCTTCAGTCAATCCTTGCTTTCAGCTGAGCAGGTTGCAGTGAGATGACCAGACTTCTGGCACTGACCAAACAGACCTCTCTTTTATAATAAATGCCAATGGGAAAACTTTGTTTTGGGAAGCATCAGCCGCATTGTTGTTAACATTTCACTCCATGACCTCCCGGGGACAGACATCTGGAAACAGCATTGCCCTGATGGCATTAGGAGGAGCAGGGGTGCTCCTTAGGAGGCAATGCTGGGAGAGAGCACTAGAAAGGGTTGCAAGCAGAGAGGTGACCTCAGCTGTGGGATTCAGAGCTCCCCCGAGGTTGTCTTGATTAGCATTCCAGCAAGCCCTGGTGCTAGCTGTGTTCTGAGGTAGCTTACAACTTCCAGGGAGATCCAGATCAGACTTCACCCATGTTGGACCTGCTGCCTGCTCTGGCTGCACCCCAGTCATAGTGAGCTTGTCTGTACAAACCAACCCTCTGTAAATGTTTGATGGAGGAGAAAATTACCAGCTGAGATGGAAAGAGGTTTAGTCAGACTTTGGGTCCAAAGGGGCTTTCCACACCTCAGCATGTGCCCGAGTAAATAACTCCTTCCTTTGTCCATGTTGTCAACCTGGCAGATGGCAGAACAGTTATCGATTACAGTTTTCCCCAGTACAGCAGGGCAGTCTCTGTCTTAAACATGACTTTGAAGAGCCCAAGGACAGAAAGCTCAGCACTGGGCTGCCAAGCTGGGGGAAGCTTCAGTCAAGACTCCTCCTGCCACAAACAGTGCTCTGCCCAGTCCCATCTTGCCATCCGGGCAATTTCACACCAGAACGTGCTGCCACTCTTCCCTGTTTAATTGATCACAGTTATTCCCATCCCACACACTTTCCATCTCCTGGACACGCAATCTCTCCCAGAGGTAGAGGAGACTCTGTTCAACTCTCTTCTCTTCCTCTGTTTTCCTTTGCACAGCATGAAGTCCAAATGTCACTGGACTTTATTGCATCAATCCCTTGCTAACCCCTTTATTTCCCCTGTCACACTGACGGGTGACATGCTGGCAGGCTCCTAAAGCAAAGAAGCACACACTGCCCGTGGCATGGTAACAGCTCTTGGTTTATCCCTCTTGCTTTACACCAGGACCTTGGCCACTTGGAACTGCCTGGTGTGTCCAGCCTGGCAGCCTAACTCACTTCTGTCTGGGCACTGCAACTTCCCCGGAGTTAAATCACTTTACACCACTTAGTGAAAAAACAAGTGAATGTGTTTAGCGTTGTTTAAACCTTCAAGGTCTCATTTTTTTTTGTGCTCCTTTGCTTTGAGTTCCTTTCAAGGTTCCCAAATGCTCCAGGAATGGAGAGATCCAGGGCCAGCAACCCCATGGAAATAAGTGCCCTTGGAGCAAAGTGAGGATGTGAATATATAAATATTTAACCAGGGGACACAGTGCCCCCTGTCCCTCACCCATGCCTGGCAATCATTACTGGGACTGAGCCACTCATGATCCGCAGAAACGGGACAGAAGGTGATGAAATGAAGCCACTCCCACACAGCAGCTCTGGGGTTGCTTTTGAACCCCCCACAACCAGACACTCCACCGGGGCAGGACCACATGCCAAAATCCTTCTGCCCACCGTTGTCCCAGGCCAGCTCAGTGCAGCAGCTCACCCCATTTGAACGTCTGGTTCAAACCTCCATCTGTAGGGTAATAATTAACCTTGAATGGAGGTTGTGCAGCATTTTTTCCCCGACTCCTTCCTTCTTTTAAACTCTCAGACATAGTGAAAGTGAAACAGTATCATAGTCTCTCCGGTGAACAAGGAGGTGAAGGTGCTGGAGGTGTTGGGCAGGTGCAGACAGGCCTTTTTGTCCACTTTTTACAGCCCTTTTCAGACGGAAAAGGAGGACGAAGAGCAGCACCATTCTCAGAGGGAGCCCCTCAACCAGCATGTGCGTGAGGAATGATGTCCCGGTCAGCTGATGTGGGTGAACTGGCCTGGTCCTCTGCCCTGCAGGGCTGTCCACCTGCCACTGCATCTCCCCTGGATTTCCTGTAGCAGGGAGCTGCTCTCAGTTTCATTCCTGTGCCATTCCTGTGGATCATTCCTGTGCCATCCCAGCTCGCCGTGGATGGGATCAGTTTGGTCAGTACTTGGGTATATATTCCATCCCTTTTCTTGCCTGTTTCTTGTTCCTTCTTTCCTGGCTCCCTTTTCTGCTCAGCTCGTCCCTCTGATCCTTGCTGCTCTGCTCTGTCCATAGCGTCCCCATGCAGAGTTTGAGCTAGGTGTCAGCCTCCTTCCTACTGAAATCCCTGGACAATGGGGTGCCCTCCTCTCCCTCCCACCCTCTGTATGGGCTGTGATGGGGTGAGATCCTGAGAGAGGCAATGAATGGTTAGATACTCCTGTGAGAGCATGTGATGCAGGGTTTGATCCCTCTGTGAGAGCAGCTCAGCAAACCTATGGGAAAGTGCAGTCCCTGCAGCTCACAGCTTGTGAAATAACCATGCACAAGGGAGTGAAACTCTGATTGAGGAAGGGTGAAATCTATTTCCAGAGTCCCAACATGTCCGTTCACTGCAGTCATATTTCAACCTCTGGGCTGGACAGATCTGAGACAGGCAGTTCCTGGGTCACCTCAAGCAATAGCTGTTTCTAATGATTTGAACTGTTCACTGAGCTGCCCTGAGCCTGTGCCAGGGAAATATGGCATTTTCCACACTCAGCTATGCAAAGTATGTCTCCATGAGCGGGCTGTGTTAACTGGTGACCTGATGAGAGCCCTTTGCAAGGGAAGGAAGGCAAAATCTCTCTCTCTTCCCCCTTCGCAAGCATCTGGGCCAGCCCTCAGGGTGGGCAGAGGGGAGTTAGTCTGTCTGCAGCAGGACAGGAGCTGAGCAAGTGCAGGGGATGTGATTGCAGCCCAGTAGCACTGACAGAAGCACTCCTGCTGAAATCTGAAATCTCTTGCAGCATCTCCTGCAGCTTCCCCTGCAGCATCCCCTGCAGCTCACGCAGAGCTTTGTTTGACCTTAGAGATGCCCATTCTTGGCATGCTGGGATGCAGTGCTCTGAGGCAGAATGTGAACCACTTCTGCATTGTACGGCCTCCTGCACTGTAACCATGATGATTCAGAGTGCAGAGATAGTTGTGGGTTTAATGGAAGGGGCTAGAGCAGAGCTCGGATACCCGCTGGGGACCACTCACCCCTGGGCCAGCCCCAGCAGCTGCAGGGCAGAAGTAACAACATAACCCAAAGTTGCCATATTCAGATCAGAAAGTGGCAACACCCCAGTGAGACTAAGGGGGGATCATCATTCCTGCATGGCTGGAAATCCACCTAGAAGAATGGAAAGTAAAACCATACCTTGCTACCAAGTGAAATGGTATTTTTGCACAGACTTCAGCATCTCTGATGGTTAATGATTCCTTGGTGCAGGAGAAATAGCTGCCACTTTCCTGATTTAGGGAGTTAAGTGGAGCTTCCCAGAGCACCAGGTGCAGGCCAGCATCTGGTGTCTGTGGGTAGAGAAATTATTTCAGCAGCTGCAGGCTACAACAACTTTCCCTATCTTTGTATTATGCACAGGAAAAGAATGGGCCAGATTTTCACTCCAGGACTGACTTTGGAGGCAGAGTAATATCCTGTTAAGAACACCTCTAATTCTGCTGTTTTATGCATTTCAGTGATTACCATCAACCTGTTTGGTAAACCTCTTGTTGAAAGACAAGAAAAATAGAAATATGGAGTTAGACCCAAGGACTGTGACCTCAGAACCAGCCTCTCCGAGGAGCAGTGCCGGGGAGGAAAAGATGGAGATTACTTCTGAACTGAGCAGCCCAACTTCACACAGCAGGGACAGTGGGTTCTTTGAAAGAAGTATTAGAAGGTTAAGCACCTGGAAATTGAAACAAAGTCCGAACAAAGAGAGTGGAAAGGAAGATATTGGCACTTGGAAAGGAAAAAGACTTTTGCGATCATTTAGGAGCTATGAGAAGAACAAAACCACAATATGCGATGGTGTAGAGAAGATTGGTGAAAATAAAGAAGCAGAGCCCATTCAAGGAAAACCTCTTTCAGGTAAGAAGCAAAACCACCAGTGTTATTTGCTTGGCAGGATTAATGTAACCTTGAAGGTTACATTAATTTACAGTGTGCAAGTGTTGGACCCAACAGAGGTGCTAAAGAACAAGGTATCCCATCACAAGGGAGAGACAACTGCATCCCTTGCACGATCTCGTTGGGTGTTACCTGGCCCAGGCTGGGCAGGTCACCTGCTGTCACTGAACATGCTGCTCTGTAGCCACCACTGCATTATTTCAACCATATCAGCAGCCTACCCATCAACCTGTCAGTGGACATATCGCCCTTCATACGTATCAGTCACCAATCTGCTGACCACAGTTTGGGAACTGCTGGTCTGACAATACCTGGAAGTGCAGTGTGGACTATTTCGACACTATTGCCTGCATTGCCCTTCTGGACAATTTCTGCTCTTCAGCTCTCAGACTGATGGTCCCCTGACTGTGCTCTGTAGGTTGGTGCAAGGCCTTGATGGGGAATAAAGACAGTTTGGTTGTGATCTGACTTGGCTTCTCCACTTTGGTTCCCAGTCTTAGAGACTGCCTTGCAAAGACACTTTCACAGATACTTTGCTCTCTTACACTGACTTTCCACCTGTCCTTCTCACAACAGCAGTGCTGCAAGTATTTATTGTTTGTCTTCCTCTGGCTGGTTACTCTCGTGTGTTTTGTCAGCATTATGTAGATAGGTCTTGGTCTAATTATAATAACTACCTTTAGCATAGCTCTCACCTTTCCCCAAGTGTGGGCAGACTGCAGTGACTTTGATCGTGGTTTGGGCACCACTTCACTCCATCTTTTCAAGGCAGAGGTACTAAAATGCATCCACCTGACGATAGACTGAGGTGGGTTGACATGGCTTGACCTTTCCTTGGGCTAAATTTCTAGAAAGAAATTCTTGATCTTCTGCATAGGGTGCCACAGGGATCAGATAGATGGGCTGGCGTAGTCTCACTGCTGTAATGTGCTCTACCTCACTGTGAAGTTATTTACTGCTTTGCACTGATACATTGTGAGGTCGGTAAGCTGGATCTGAGCCTGTCTCATGAACTTTGCTAGTCTGATCTCAAAGGGTCATAGATGAGGAGCAACAGGAAATGTTATCATAAGATTTTTCATCTCCTGCAACAAATGAGCTGAATAATTGCATAAATAATGCCCATTCTCTGCTCAATAACTCGTGTTTGGCCTGGACTAAAGCAGCTCTGTCAGAAACACAACCCATCCTGAGATAAGTATGACAAGTGATGGAGACTCCACCATGTGCACCATTAAGCTGAATAATAGTTAATTGCCTTTCAATTGTCTTCCTTCAACCACCAGCTGGCTGATCTTGTATTGCTAAATTAAAGATCCATTTAGCACCCAACATCACCTCCCTGAATAATTATCCTAGATGGTGATTAAATGGTGTTTTCTCACTTTGATAAACAGAAGAGAATGTATTCCTCTAGTCTCTCACTGCAATCATTTGTATAAAAACAGGTTTTATATTAATTTATCTAGAAGAGACTAAGTTAATTGGTACAATCTCCCTCCCTTCCTGCTGTAGAAGCAACTGTAGCACCATATAGGTACTCAAAGATTTATGTGTTCTATGATGTATCAATAGTTGGCATATGTGGCATATTTCTGTATTTATACAGATACTCTTATACTACACAGATAATTTAATATATATGGTATAAAACCCATGTGCAGACAAGCCCAAGGGCACAAATTACAGGCTATGGACCAGTCCTTCATATCTTCTTTGAGTACTCTCCAATTTTTCCTTATCATTTAAGATGTGTACGTCCCAGATGTAGTGGTCACACATGCCTAAATAGGACCCTTTCCCTTCTCTTTAATATTTGCCCAGTATCACAGTGGGATCTCCTGTTCAGAGCATCTGTTACAGTGCTGGAGATGGTGAGAGCTTCCCAAGGTCTCTCAAAAGCTAACAGTGCATCTGGATCTCCTCAACACATGGCAAATACTTCCTGTCTTACTGGCAAATAGGCAGTGGTTCTTGCATGAGCAAAGCTTTGTAAAGTAAATGTGAAACTCGGTAGACCTCAGCTACTGCTACCCCCCCCACACACTTTGGGGTAGCACTATTTGGTGGCTTTGGCCCAGCCTCAGCCAACACCAGCCAGTACTGGTAGCGGGGGCCAAAAGCAAAGGAAGTGGGGAAAACCCATGTGAGACCTGAGCACCAGGAGCACCCCAAACCTACAGGTTTGGATGCCCCTCCAGTGCACACACCTCCCCAAACCACTCAGTGCTCGCCACTTGGGAAACAAACGTCGCTGGTGCAAGGCAGTGCTTGGCATCTGACTGTAAGTTTATATACAAGAGGTGAACAGCCAAGTCATCCAACCCTGAACCACCCCAGGAGGGTGAATTTCACATATATGGCATACTTGGTGTTTCGGTCTTTATTCCGGGACACCAGGACCACCATCCCAGAGAATCTCCTCACTCCCCAGCCAAAAGATTACTGCAGGTTGCAATAACTGCAGAGCTAAGAAGTGGTGTCTTCTGGTCCTCCAGAAGTCCCTCTTTTTGATTGAGAGGAGGCTGAAGACCACAGGCATTCACAGAACATCTAAATGTCTGGAACAGGTAAGAGGCATCTTACCTGTTTCAAGAAGCCAGTTTCTGTGACTGACACAGGCTGCAAAGGGTGGCCAGTCCCAGATGGGCCAGTCTCTGGCTTGCTGTCTCAGTCCCTACATCTCAAGAAGAGAGATCTCATTATGGAATCACCAGAAACCATCTCTGCATTTTGTTCAGCCTCAAAAATGCAGAAGCTAGTTTAGCTGTGACATTAGTTGGATGTATTTTAGGAAACCTTGATAATCCACAAAATCAGAAAAGGAGAGAAGCCTGGGGTTTGCCCAAGGTTACATTTAAACAAGAAATGTTCCAAAAAATGTGTCAGGAGCAGTGCTGAACACACTGGTATACAGGAAACAAGGACAGATATGCTAAAGGAAATCCTGCTGGTATGGTATATTCTGAATTCTTCCTGATGCCAGTCACACTTCATCTCCACACAAGCAGAGAGGCAGAGACAGAGGTGGTTTTATGCTGCCTGAGCCACCAGTATCCCCCTCTGCAGCCTCATTAGCCATTGCTTGAGGTTTTCCTGCAGGGCTATCATCAGCTTTTTGGATATTTCCTACCTCTGTAACTGGCACTTTAGAGATGTGGTTCAATTTGCAGTGATTGCATTCCCACTGTTTTCCTCTCCTGTGTTAAACAGGAGCTGAAGAGGTCGAGGGGGTCAGTCTCAGGGGCACTGCTGGGACCTGGCTACTCAGAGCAGCCCCCTGCAAGCCTCCCTGTGGGGCATTTTGTCCTGTTACCTACCTGTCAAGAACCTAACACCTGCTTTGTCCCAACCCCTTCCCCTCTCTTTCTGCAGTAATGGAAATCAATGAACTTATTCAGAAAAGACAACTCCTGGAAGCATTTGCAAGTATCAAGTTATTGGAAGATGAGACTATCTCTGAACGGAATGCTGAGAAATACAAAGATAACCCACAGGAGCTTTTACGGAAATCCAAGGATGTGAATTTCCTTTATAACTCCATCGCAAATTCTATCCAGTCCATAGTGGAGGGAACGCTGGAAGCTTCCACTGTAGAGGAAACCATGCTGACCTCCATGGTGACTTTAATTGCCCATGAAGAAGCAGCTCATCCCAACACAGACAAAGCTGTTCATCCTGGGTCAGACTTGCTTGGCAGGCCCAGAAAGTGGAGGGAGATGTGGAGGGAAGCAATCAACGAGAGTGCTAAAAAGAGAGTCCTGAAGGCACCCATGGCATCAAAGGAAGAAGATAGTTCTTGGCTTGATCTCCACTTAAATTTCCTCCAGAAACTCCTGAGGGAAGATTTACTGAAAATTAAGTTATCAGTAAAAAAGTGCTATCCCGAGGAGTACCAGGTGTGTGACACATATGTGGAGGCTTTTCATAAGGCCATTGCCTCACATTTGCAACACCTCTGCCAGAGACTGCTGGATTTCAATGAGCTCTACACCTTGCTCAACTGGGTGGCCAACACCTACCACAGGTGAGCTGCTGTGCTCGTCACATTTCCTCTGCCTCCTCCGGAGAGCAGCGGGGCGGTGGGGTACTCCTAAAGCACTGAGCTATTCTTAGCTTTCCAAGTGAGCAGGAGGGACACAGTGACTTCTACAGTGGAGCCAGATAGCAAGTGTGTTAATAGGTGGGGACAAAGGTTTGTGGATAAAGCACTTGCTGTTTTCTAAAGATGTACCTCACCCCCTTTTTCCCCTCCCTGTCCCACTAGCTGTTCCCACATGGCAGGAAGCTCCTCCTCACAGCTCAGATAAACCTGCTCCTTTCTGCAGATATTTTGCAAGATCCAACAGCTGCTCAGTGACTTTTCCAGGCACAGGGAGGGACCTGTGGGGGAGGTCTTTTTCCTGTTTAATTAAAACCATGATGCATTTGGCAATGGGCCACATTAACCCCCTTGCATGGGGTCAGAGTTCTCTTGAGGAGGTGCCAAGACATCATCTAGTGGAATTTTTATCCACATAAAAACAAAGGCTCTATCTCAGACATGTCTGCTAGTTGAATGAGAGGTTTCTAGAACCTCTTAAGGCTCCTTGCAATTCAGGGGTGACTGAAATATTCTAGGAGCTGTAGGGACGTAGTAAACACTATCCTCAGGGCACCCTGGATGTATGGGGGTACAGGCAGGAATTTTTTGTAAAAGCTGTAAAAACTGTGTTGATTGTACAGCCAATGGAGACATCTTAGTTGCTCACAGAAGGTCCATGCATCGAGTGTCAGTGTCCTCAGTTATTTCCTGCCCTAGACCACAGCCCATCACCCCAGCCCCAAAGAGCTCCCAGACTAAAACTCAACAGAGATACACAGCGAGGTGGGAAGGAGATGAGAAGCAACATTCACAGGAGACGGATCTGGAAATAAACATGTGAGAACGGTCATGTCAAAGCAAAATCCTGTCTGTCCCAGTAGCTGGTCTCCAAGAATGGCCTGAACCAGATGCCCAAGGAAGGGATAAATGCAAAGCAATTGACAGCCCTCAAAAAAACCTCCAAAAAACAACAAAGAGGGAGTGAAGGCAGGAGTATCAGCACTAAGTCAAACAGTGGGCAAAAATGACCAGGGAGGGAGGCAGTGGTGGAGCAGGGCAAGCAGCAGTACATGGTTTCCCAGAGCACCCCTAGTCTGAAATAGCTTTTGGGTAAGAAACACTTGCACTGCAGGTAGTCTTTGTTTTGAGCGGCCCTCAACATATTTCTTCCGTGAACTTGTCCAGTTACTCCTAAAACCCTATTTACAGTGTGGTGACCACGATGATGTGTGTAACCCCCTCAGCATCATCAGGCCCTACTGATCTCATCTGGAGGGAAATTCCTGCACGTCCTCAGCCCCTGGGAACTGTACTGCACCCCAGTATTGCAGGAGAGAGAGGAAAGAAACAAACTTCAGCAGCTGGGTTCTGCATGAAAGAAAAATGCCCCCCCCCCATATTTCTCTAACTAAGCTGTGAAAAAGCTTGTTAAGAGGTTGCAGCTGTTTGGGGCACTGTTTGCAATCACCTTGATGGTTTGGGCTGTTTTAATTTAATTTAATTTAATTTAATTTCATTGCTCCTTGGAACCCATTCCAAAAAAGAAGAAATTGTCTGACTGAAACTCATTATTGGTGTTACAATTCAAATTAATGAAAAAAAGAAAGAGTGGGGACTAAGCTCCTCAAGTATACACTTGAGACAATCCTTTCAGTTGTGGTGGAGAGTCTGTATTTAGATCTGTGATGTCCTTTTGAATGAGCAGCAGACTCTGGTAGCAGTGGGCTGTGCAGTGCTCCACATGTGCAGATGTACCTCTCTGGGAAATCTAAACCATCACTGTGGAACCATTGACTCCAGGACACTATCAGCAAGCTGAGTTTATTTTCTGCTGAGCAGTCACTCTGCACCAGGCTGACCTTGTACAGTACAATCCTCACTTGGATCCGAACCTGACTGTGGGCACAGTGCTGGTTTGGCAATGGGAACCCTTTTTGGCTGAGGGAATGAGCAGGCTGTGTGTAGGACATCACAGCTGTGTTCCCTGGTAACCAGGTGACTGCTTGAAACTTAAGCCCTACCTTCATCAAGTGCATAAATATTTTCTTCTTTCCATTTTCCACCTTCATGACCCTGCAAGATGCAATGCCTCCACAGTCCGTGGCAGATTGCAAGAGCAGCACATTCAATTGTACAGGCTAATGACGTTTCTTGCCCTAGAGAGAGAAGCACAGGCACTCCCTCCCTTTCCCTGCTTCCAGGCTAATCAGCTGGTCTGAGTACATGTCAGTCCAGAGGAAAGTGAGTGGTAATGGTAAAGTCGTGTGTCAGCTGAGCACACTTCGGAGTCAGACTCTGTAGCTGCACATCCACCCACCACTTCCATCTGCGGGGGAACATGGCTCGTATCCCAGGCATGGGAGCGCCTTCCAGGGGCTGCCCTGCACGGAGCAGGTCCTGCTCTGCCGCCTTCCCTTGCTCCGGATAATGCACAGAGAAGAATAACAGGCTGATAATGAGCCATGATGTGACACGGGAGAGGAGCCAGGGGGATCAGCTAGCGACAAAGCAGCAAGCTACTACAGGAATTACCCTGAAAGGCATTTTGCAAGCTCATAGTCGAATGAATCAGCTTCAGGTTGTTTATTTTAAAAAGTAAATTCTCATAGCACTTTTCATGTCCAAACAACTCAGAAGTCTCATGATTTCTGAGGTGGGCTGGAACCTTACATCATTTTGGGTTTGAATAATTAGGATTGTGAATAGCAAGGAAAGATTTTCTTGTTAAATCTTGAAAACAGGCATCACAATTTAAGCTTTAAGTATATTTCTCATGGCTTAATAATTACGTAGTTCATGCTGCATGAATATTCCATCAGTTTATTCACACTCTGAGGCAATATAATTTGTTAATTTGAATCTTTCCAGTGAACTCTTTCTGGGTCACCCTGATCTCAAACCAGAGGTTAAGACAGAAAACCTGTCCCTGCTGTTTACACCAGCTGACTGGGATAAACTGAAAAACAACTACATTGCTTCTGCAAAGGTAAGAGCTTTGACCTAGTCCCCACATGCCCCCTCAGGGAAGGTACAGGAGCCCCAGCCTCCCTGGCACAGCTCTTGGATGACCGTGTTGTGGTTTCTAGCCCCACCAGCTGCTGAGTCCTGCCAGCACCGCACAGAATGGCCTTTAATGAAAAACAAGAAGGTCCTGAACACCAACTCAGGGACCCAAGCTGAGTCAAAGGGACTGTACCAGACCCACACAGTGTGGCAGAGGCTTAATGAAAGGTTGTAGCTGGGCTTTATCAGATTGAATGCACTGCAAAGCCAGGTGTAAAGGCATTTTAGCTGCTACTGTCACTGTGTGGGATCTTCTCCAGCACATCTGAGGTTTGCTACAGGTAGACAACTTTTGGCATCCCCACCAGAAGGCGCCCCCATGGTTCATGCCCTCTGAGGAAGCTCCTTCTGCAGTTGTTTTTCTGCAGTCCTTGCTGGCACCCTTTGTAAGACTACAAGCTTTCCTGGCTTTTTGCTGGGCTCAGTCATTTTCTTGCAAACCGTTTCTGAAACGGGGCACTGATCAAGGTGAGCTCAAGGTGCCCAGCTGAATGAAATCAGTATTGCTCCACCGTGCTGGTGAAAGCTCACTGTTTCACCAGCAACAGGACTGATTTATCAGCTAGGACTGAACACTGCTGCTGGTTACTTGAATGGCTGTACCTCTGGAGAGGACCAATTTGATCTTTAATCCTGACCTGGTGCATTCCATGTGCTGGAGGACTTTGTAATCAAACAAACAGCTGACATACTATTTCCTGCCAGGAGAATGACTCTCCTTTGATATGAGAGTACCTTGCCCACACACAGCACAGCTCCTGATTTCTCCTGAGATCCTGTTTAGACTGACAGGACTGGAGCAACACCTGTGACTCTGCTTACCTTTCCATGCTGTGCACGTGAACCTTACACACGTGACAATGGAGCAAAATGCAGTGAGCCTCTGTATTCATGTTTGCTTCCTTATCCTGAGCTGCATGTTTCCTTCCTACGTTTAACATTTAGGAGAAAATCAAAAGTTATTTTGGAAACATCCTGAGACTAGAGGTCACAGAGAAGTGGGAGAAGGAAGTTCATTCAGAAGTGGAGGAAAACCTCTACCACGCCTCGCTCTCCTTTGATATTCAAACGGTATTTAATTAGCTGGGGTAATGTTGGGGGGGCCTCTGTGGCTCCAGGGAAACTGAATTGTTACCTTCTGGGGTCGAGGTACTGCCTCCTGCCATAATTTATGTAAGTCACGCACTGGCAGAATACATTAGAGCAGAAAATGACATTTATTACAACTTCTGGCTCTCCCGCTTGCCTTCTAGCTGCAAATTAAACCTGCTGTCAATTGTGTCAGCAACATAATAGGCAACTGATTTTAAAGTCCCTAAGCCTCTTTGATTAGAAAGAAGAAAGAGAAAGGGAAAAAAAGATGGAAAGAAAAGGTTTGTTAGAAAAAAACCCCTTGGCTTAAAGAACAACTTTGTCCCGGGGCTGTGGAAGCTGTGGAAAGGCCGTAGGCAGTAACAGCCACTCCAATTTAAACAGTACAAAAAACAAAAGCTCCTACTAGGTTTAGGGGCTACAGGGTAATAAATCCAGGAGGGGTTTGGATTCATTCTCCTCACTCAATTGGTTGAGTCACTTCAATTAAATAATACTAACAAAAAAGAGAGGGAGAGAAAAAGAAAATCAAAGAGTTTTGCCTGCTGCCATGACTATTTTTCCTTAGAGAAATACTACACATTATGTGATCGTGGGGAAGGCAGGTCTGAATTGGATTAGCAGATGGATAGGAGGCCTTGGTAAGCACCAGAATGGGACTACAACATGCCTCACTCTGGAGGTGCAGTCAGGACTGTGGGAATGGGAATCCAGGAGGAGTCCCAGTGCAAACAAGGCTTCAGGGTGGTGCCTGACCCTCTGTGCTGCCCTGTTACCACTCCTGAGAAGGGGACTTGTGTGAGCCTCTAGGGATGGGGCTTATAGTCATCCTTATCATGGGGTCATGCATGGGAACCGCTCAGCTTCCCTTGGGTTGCTGACTGATCCCTCCCAGAAACCCCCCAAAAGAGGAGGATGACACTGGGTGAGGTCGGAGCTCCAGCCAACACCACCTCTAACTCACACTCAGACAGCAAAAGGACATGAAGCAATTAGGGATGAATGATTATATCACAAATCAATCAGTGCTTCTTAGCCCATTCTGTGTTATAATTTTTAAAACTGCCAGAGAATAATGAAAATCTCCTGGCAACAAGTTGGCTGTTTGCCCCTTTGCTAGGCAAGCCATCCTTACTAACCAAAGCTGCATGAGATCCTTGGAAAGGATGTTTCTCCCATGTCTGTCCCATTCACTGGAGCTTTTTTGTGCCCTTTTCTAGATCATCGGGGAGTACATGAAGTTATCTGGAGCTATCAGCAGAAGCCTGGAAACAAAAATGCTTGAGCTGTGCATGACAGAGCTGCTTGAATTTATACCAAGGTCATTACCACTCCTGGCAGTACTTTCTTTTCAAATGAGTCTCACACTGGTAAAAACACAGGGAAAAGGTCTGTGCACTGGACCAGGTGCTGGCATCAAGCAGGTATAGGTCTGCTCTTGGAGAATTAAAGATTACAGTGAGCCAAATAACAAGCAAGCTGCAGAACAACCTGGAGGGAGTCATAAATAGATCCATACAGGACTCTTGCAAGCCTTAGAATCTAATGCCAGAGCTCCAGGAAGGAGCTGCTGTCTGGGAAGGGATGGTACCACCGTGATCACATCCATCCAGGACCTTTGTGCATGAGATGCTGGTCACTTGCAGCTTCAGCCATGAGCAAGCAGCAATTATGGACCCCTCAGACCCAAAGCCTGCTTGCCCAGAACATCATCTGGGTGTCCTAGGGTGAGTCCTGCTGAGAGGGTTTTCTCTGACCTCCCATGTCTTTGGGCATAAAAATGGATGGTGAGACCCTCTCTGCTACACCTGGGAAAACATACAGCTGGGCTGCCTTCTGAGTCTCTTTGAAATTCACCCAGTGTCCAAGGGAGATTGCTGAAATAATGGGTTTTTTTACTTGATAGTCTCCACGTTATGGCCTCAGGTCTTACCCGCCGCAACATGCTTTGGGAATGCTCCAGGGAAGGTTTTAGGCTTGCAGAGGGTCCCAGCACAGTGACACATTGTCTGATGCCCCTGTCAGGGCTGTATTTGGGATGTCCATGGATGTTTGCCGGAGCAGCAATCTGCGGAGGAGAAAGGTTGTTTGACGTGAATCAACTATGAGCAAGACTAAAAATAATTTTGCATTAACCTTTGAAGTTTCCCACCTCCAGCAGGCACCAAGTGTGGAGTTTGCTAATGCAGGAGCATGGGTGGGGAGCCTGAGCACTGCTTTCTCCCATCATGAACCTGGGGCATGGCAGGGGTCCAAATTGCACTAAAGGCAACACTTTCCCTTCTAAACCCTCATCTCTAGTAGCCCAGCGATCTACACTTCTCTCCCATGCCCTGAGTGAGCACGGTAGTTCAAACCAGCTATTTGGCTCTGAAGTCTGTCTGGGTTTTTGAGGAGAAACAAGGCAGTGATGTTCTGGCCTTTTCTTTCCCTCATTTTTCTTATTTTTCTCTTTTATTTCTTTGTTCTTCTTTTCCTCTTTCTTTGTTTTATTTTTTAATTATTTTTTCTTTTATTTTTTTCCTTTTATTTTTTATTGGGTTTTTTAAAATACTGTACAATTCAAACCAGGGCAGCAATAGCTCTCAAAGGACCACTGAAACTTAAGCTTTTATGGAAACAAACCTGAGATACAAGCGCCTGAGGCCAGCCTAAGCAGATCCCTTTACCCTGACAAAGAATGGGACCATCAAACAAAGCCTTCTTGAGCACACAGCTTCCTGTCATCAGCACAGACCTGTCTGTAAAACAGCTGTGAAACCCATAGAACCTGTGCTACACAAAAAAAAAAGCTACCTGACACTGAGGTCAGGGGGAAGAAAAGTCAGATGTGCTACCCTGTTCCTATTCACCTTCTGTTTTAAAATCAGCCCTCAGGTAAATCCTTTGCCTGTGTTGTGCTTAAAAAGGCACGCAATATATTGTCCCAAAAGCCAGCAAGATGAAGGTCCAGGCTTACAAGCCTGAGTACCACAGCTGCAATTAAACCCTCAGCATGAGGAAAAGTAAGAGTTGGCCTGCCCACATCCCTGGCATCTCTCCAAAAGTGCTCTGTACCTGCTCAGGCGAGCGCATCCTAAACCTGTAATTATCTGCCATCTATTTTCCTCCAGTGCACACACATGTTGTGACAGCTGAAGAAAACACGTCTGCATACAGAGGGGACAGGTTGGGCCAGCCATGGGTGTCTCCTGACATCACCACGTACACAGAAGATGAGCCATCCTCAGTCCCCCCACCATTAAGTGTTACCTGAGTGTCTTTTCTTGCAGGTTTGAGAAGGAGTTTGAGAAGGCTTGGAGCACTGCCCAGGACAGCCCCATCTTTGCACCCTATGTTGTTGCCTACATCAACAGCTTCCACGACCTAATGTAAGTCCACTCCCCCTGAGCTGAGATGCCATGTTTTTGGGGTCTGGGAGGGTAACAGCATCTGTAAAGGAAAGATCAAGGTCTCCTTGGGGTGCCCCACTGGGTGCTCAGTCTCCAGCCCTTCTAACCTCACAGGAGGATTTTCACCAAGGGATGCAGATAATAGTCACAGGCATGAAGAGACAGAAACATGAACAGATGCAGTGCTTGCATGAAAGTTTTAAACTCATTTTCAGCCTCAGAGGAGGGGTTTTTCCACATTTTCTTCTGGAGGTTAGCAGTACAAACCCAGAAACACGGTCTCAAGGCTGCCTTTTGTGCTGGGCTGGAGGAAACAATGAAAGCACTGAACCTGAAAATAAACCCCTGCCATTGCATCTGGCAGCTGGAACTTCCAGGGCTTTGCATGAATTAGTTATTTCAAGCCACTGGTTGAAAAGTGCCTCTGATGAACAGGTATCGTCAGTGCTGACTATCAGAGATCTGACTATCCCTCTCTCCATAAGTAGGATGGTGCCAGTGAGTGCATGTCCCAGGGTCTGATCCCTCAGCCCAGTGCTGTGGCACATGATGACCTTGCACATCCCACTCTGCAGCCGCTTACACAGCTGCCACAGCCCCTCCCAGTGCCAGTTCCATGGAATACTGGTGCTGTTCATACGCCTGCCCCAGGGGGATGGTCTGCAGCCACGCAGGGACATGGCCCACCGAGGCCCAGGGACCCTTCAGCATCTGGAGTCATCTCTGCCATGCAGATATGGTGCTTCAGAGGCCAACCCAGCAAAACAGCACAGGAATAATGCGTGGGCTCTAGCCACCAAAAAGCTTGGGTTGTGATCTCCAGCTCGTGTTGCTGCACTGCTGCCTGGCACTGCCTCCTGTGAGGATGCTATATGCCAAATATTACTGAGGGGATGGAGAGGATTTCGTGTTCGGTGTCTCGCAGGAGCCGACGGCTCCAGCCGCAATGAGCACTACCGTAGGGAAGTCTCTAGATGGCACGGTCTCTCCAGCAATGCTAACCTCGCCGAGGAGCTGGCTTTCACTGCCTCCTCCTGACCCTGCGGAAAATTGCTCTCCCCTTCCCTGCTGGAGACTGGCGAGGGGGTGAAGGGAGACGACAGCCCCAGGCAGGGAGCTGGCAGCGTTTGGGTGGCGGATTGGCTCTGCTGGGTTTATTCCTGAGTCAAGCTGTCTATTCATCAGCCTGAGGTGATGAGTGCTGGGCAGAGCTAGATGACCTAACAGCATGATTTTTTGCATGCGGGACCCAGAATTCAACGGGAGTTGCAGCCCTGAGCTCCAGCCTGGCATGACAGGGATGCTGTTGAGTGCTTTATAGTCCTGCCTGGGAAACCTCAGACGTATAAAGTCTGGGCAGAGGCAGGAACCTGCTGCTCTCCGTGGTCACAGCAGTGGATATGGCACATCCATGGAAGCTTGGGCACTACTGGTGCTGCCTTGCTTCCTCAGTTCCCCCCCCCCCCCCCCCCCCCCCCCCAAAGTGTGTTACAGTGGGACGGGAATGGAAAGTGAGAAGAAAGACAGGAGCACACAATGCCCCCAAAGCTCACACACACACTGGGGATTCCCTTAACCTCTCAGAAGTTGTGTTTTCTTCCTCATGGGGTGAAACCTTGCAGAAGTACACACTGTCCTTCGGAAATTCCACAGGTTTCCATACCCAGAGTCCCCATCCTAGCTGCTGATGATAGACATTGCGTGGAGTGATTCAGATGGGCTCTGGGGGACACAGGCTCAGCAATTTTCCCTTCTCTGGCTTTATTATTTACTTATTTCTTCACCCACGGCCCCTCAGTGCTCTCCCAGGTACTTGCAGACCATTTAGCAAAGGTGTTGCTCAAGTGAAAGAGCAACCAGCCTATGCAACTGCTCCGCATGGCTGCACCATCCCACCTGATGAGGAAATCTGTGGGGTTTTTAAGCACAGTCACAGCTGTGACTCATTTTCAGTGCACAGGATTGTGCAAAAGGAGCCATTACTTTGACCCATAAAGTGTTTCCAAGAGGAAGTACTACAAACAAAAGTTTATTTAAATATAATATCCAACATTCCAATCCAGATAAAATGCTTAGGGCACTGTAATAGTTTACATTTTAACATCAACTCACTGGTGTTCTCTCTCTATAGGTCAGGGTTAGAAACAGAGTTTGAAGTCGACACTGAGGAACTGCAGAAGATTTTGGCAGCTCTGACAAGGAACTTCACAAATATTTTTCTAACGAAATTAAAAACGAAAACACAGGTAAGAGGATCTTGGCCATGTTATTTCCTCAATGTAAGGGGTATGTGCAGGACCACTGCAGAAGCTGAGAGCCATTATCCTTCCCTTGTCTCACCAACTAGACCTCATTTTGCAGTGCATGACATTATGGTCTCTCCAAAATGCATCAAGCCTAACACTCCTGTAGAAATCCTCCTTAACTCAAAGCAACACTTTTGGCATCCTGGGAGTTTTTTGCTTTGAGCAAGGATACCTTTGTCAAGCTGTTTACAACAATCAAAAGAAAAGGATATTTAGTGGCTTCCAGTATCTCAGGCAAAGCAGTAGGGAAAAACCTTCCCCATAATGAGGCACATGGGAAGTCAGCTGAACACCACCAATGAGACATTTTTTCTTCTACTAAAACGTTTGGATTTCTCAGGACTTTGATTTATTCTTACTGATTCGTTGATCTGCCATCATGGTCTGTAAGCAGCCTCTTCAGATAGGACAGAATTAATTCTGGTAGAGGTGATTTTTCCAGCCTGTTCCCATGGTGAAGAAAGGCTGATTTTTCCAGCATGAGGATGCTAAAGCTCTGGTATCAGCTGATAAAGCTCTGATATCAGCTTGTGTTGAGGCCTAAAATGCAATGCAATGTGCTGCAATGAAGTTTGTGCTTCCCAGGTGCTGTAGGTGAGACCTTTCTGGTCTCAGCCAGCTGGGGCCCACTAGCTCTAGCTGGTATAATACAAGAGATGAGGCAAATCAAGCCTTTGGTCACATCCTTTTTCACTCAATCTCATTCACTTTCTAAATCCCCAAACATAACTTTCAAAAACCAAGGCAGTCATGGGAACTGATGCAACCTAAGCCCAGTCTGCCTGGCCAAGGGGACTTTCCAGTGACTATAGATCTTGTCTTGGAGCCTAAGTGACAGGCAAGGAAAGGAGTCAAGCCAAGGCATTGAGCAAGAGACCCGAAATGTGAGAACTGAGAGAGGCTGAGGCAAAGCATTTCTAAACAGCTCTTTTGGCACTTTGTGCCATGGTCTGGTAGCCACGGCAGTGTTGGATCAAGGGTTGGACTTGATGCTCTTGTAGGTCTTTTCCAACCCGGCTGATTCTATGATTCTTTGATTCAGCATGCTGGGAGCATAGCAGGAGAGCACAAGGAGGGGGAAATAATTGGGAAGGAGATTGCCAGGAGTCTAAAGCCAGAGATCCCGAGAGCTAAGACGAGAAAAGTACAAAGAGGATGTTCCAGAGAAGGGATATTTTGCATTTGGCCCTTAGGGGAGTTTCTTCCAGAAGTCTTTAGCAGATATTGCTGTGTTTCTGTGTGAAGGTACATTAAGTCTAGGGACCCAGCAAGGACAATAACCCACTGAGAACACTTGGTCAGAGTACCTTGAACCCAGGACTGATGTGAGACTGCCATAACTCTCATGTCATCACTGATCATGAGGCATCAAGCTGGAGATGCTCCCAGCTGCTATTTCCCTCCCATCACATTAGGCCAATGAGCAGAAGGAAAATCCCAGTGAGACTTCATGCAGGTCTGCAGGAGTACAGATACCCTCCTGGAAGGGCTGTGAACATGAGGAACTTTATTTCCTTGTGGACAAGGCTGTAGGGGTGATGGATTACTGGGCTAATTTCCAACAGATTCACTCCCAAGTGACCTGTCATTTCCATAGCTGGTGCAAACCCAAGTAACAGTAACATACATGACTGCACAACACAGCTTGTTCTAGTCATGCCCGAGTTTTCTGTGATTAACATTCACATCTGTTCCTTCACCTATGCAGTAGGGATACAAATTCATCTACCCAAAGAAATAGAGTTGGTGGGTCAGAAGGTGGCACAGAGAAAAGAAATGAGGTATCTCAAGTAAGCCTTTAATACCAAAACATCTGCTCAGGGAGCGATGCTTCTCCTCTCTGCACTGGCATGCCCACCCAGAAAGGGGAGACGTGTCTGAATTCGCTGGGGTGGAGAGAGAAACTCACCCTGCTCTGTGCTCTGGGTGTGTCTTCCTGCAGAGGGAGTGTGCCATCAGTGCTCTGTGATTTTTGTTTTAAGCCAGCAGGTGTACAGCTGAGTGCCTTCAGCTAGGGCATTTCAGCTAATCTGAATGTTACCAGTGCCATCAGTGAGCTGGTCTTTTTTCAGCCATTCCTTAAGAAAATCCTGACCAAGGACTGGATTTTGGACACAGGAAGGCCAGACTCACTGGCATCAGCAGTCTCGCAGTTCTCTGAGCACCTGCAGCACATGAGGAAGCCCATGGGTCAGGTAGGCCACTGATCCCACACCTGGGCACAGCGATGTTGGGGAGGGTCACAATGTCCTTTTCAGGCTGTGGTCAGACCTGCAGACTCCTCTACAGTGGTGGTTGCTCTTTATAACTGTGGGAACTGCATATGCAAAGGAATTCAGATATTACTATACTTCCACATGTGAATTAAAGAAGAACTTTCCTTCCTGTAGTTCAAATACAAAAACTGATTTTGTTTAAAGAGGAACAGAAAGCTTTCATGACAATTGCCTCTGAACATTGCAATTCCATGAGTTGCAGGCTTATGTGCTCCTTTCACATCTATGCAGTTGTGAAATAAAGAGATAGGTGACAACCGCTCTGTATTTAAAATCTGCAAGCACCATTAAAACCGGGTTTTAAAACAATCCAAAATATCCCCCTTTGCTACTGAGAACCCAAACTACCAACACAAAATTGTGGGCTATTTCAGGGTGAGGAGTATTTCCGTGGCATTCCCTTGGGTGCAGCCACTGCTCTGTGCCAGAGCAAGGGACTGTAAGCCACTGATTCCTTTCATCAGGGCCTGCCTGGGCAGCATGTGCTGATGGTGTGTTGCCTTCATGTACCTCCTCTATGTCCTCAGGTGCTGCTAAAGAGCTAAAAGCTTTCCCTGCCCTCTTTCACTGCCTTGGCCTTGTATGGGAACCACAGAAAAACCATGAGGTCTGTTTTTTTTATCCAGGAGCTTTTACGTGAAGTTCATAGATATGTGGTAAAGGAATATATCACACAGGTCATCAAACACAGATGGAGAATGAACAGGGAGACACGGCAAAAAGTGAGCGAAAAGATGGACCTGGAAGCCAGAATCTTTCATAATACTCTCATTGATCAGGTATGTGAGTTCTCTCCTGGCCCATTCCCAGAGGTACAATATTTCCACTTGTCTTCCCAGAGACAAAGGCAGCAGGATTCTAAGGAGGCCAAGCCTCAAGAAGTATAGAAGTCCTTAAAAGAGAGCAAGTAAGGTTGTTACTGTAAGTTCATGGTGTGGGCTTCCAGCCTATTGGCCTCTCTGCAGTGGCAGCTTTGCGTGTTTTATGGCTAGACCAATGTTACAACCCATCTGTGAAGGTGAGGTAACTGAGGTTCTTGTTAATAGATCCCTTGGGGCAGATTAGAGTGAAACAACACTGAATTACCAGTGTTTATAAACATATATATATATGTGGCAGGTTTATTTTAGAACAATTTGATTGCAATGGAAATGAGGGATGTAGCCATTTTGGTTATTGTCTATAGAAATATAACAATATAAATACCGCTTAAGAAAATATGTAAAGGAAAGGAAGAAAGAGAAAGAAAGCATAAGAGTAGATAGTGGAGAGGAAAGATATCACCACCCATGGATCCAGCGATGAGGCTTGATTGTCACAATTTAGGTGCCTGTTGGTCGAAGTGATGGTCGCAGTCTTGATCCATCTGAGGTGGGAGAAGGCTGCAATGGGTTTAATGGGTTCAGGTGGGAATGCCCAGGTACCTCCCAGGGGGGGATGGCAGGGGGCAGGAGTTTCTCACTGTCTGATATAATGCTGTGGATAATATGCAGTCTTCTGTTGGAAGGCCCCAGAAATGAGTCTGGAGCAGCTTTGGGGTCTTTGATGGTTCATGACCCCTTCTAAAACACGACTGCTCTTTCTCACACCTCTGTAGTTGAGCCAGTTATGCCTTATCAGAAGAGATACGTGTGAAAGTCCCAATACCTCCCCATGAAGGGGGAGTTTTACACATGAACCAGCTGTGTAAAGAAGGAAATTGGCATGATAAAAAACATTATTCCACCTCACAGGATCTGCTTCCTGTTGGCTTTTTCCTTATCTGGCTCAAAAACCACCTTGTTGCTTAAAAAAAGGTTAGTTTGTCACGGTCACCCTCCAGTGGTGGGTGCTCACGCGCTCTGCACCTGGGCTGTTCTTACACAGATCAGAGGTTTTGCCACCACACACCCAAAAACTGGGTGCAAACCTGGCCTCAGCAAAGCAGCACCCTGCCACTTTTGAAAATAGCTGATTATTTGAGTCATTAACTTTAACATTTCAGTCTCTCATAGCAACATCAGTCTGTGATTTTCAGGGAAGCCAAAGTTGAATTAACTGGATTTTGCAGAAAGTCAGGCATCCAGGGCACTAAATCCCCTCTCAAAAATAAGGCACATGAAATTATTAGGCAGCAGGAGGTAAAGTCTGGCATCTGCCTGTGTGCTAGACCACAGCCACAGTGCCCTGACCAGGGCCTGACTCATGGGATGCTCATGAGCACCGGGAAGGGTGGAGTCCGGCCTCAGGGGAACTCCTTGTTGGCACCTTGCTGCCTGCTGGAGGCAGCCTGTCCTGCCTGCAGCAGTTCTGCCTCACACCCAGCTCTGCACTGTAGGGAAAAAGGCATTTAGCAGGTGCTGCTCTCCCCCTTGACATCCCCATGTGCCTCTTCATCCACAGGGCTCTGACTCTGACTGGCTTGTTCCCGCCATACACCACATTGCCAAGATCATTAGAGAGAAGAAAAAGGACAAGATCAAGGTGTATGTCAAGAAGCTGTGTCAGAATTATCCAGATATCAGGTACACAAAACGACAGATGCCAGAACTGTTGGGCTCCATCCTGAGCTCTTCATCTCATTGTTGGTAGCCATATGGTAGAGGTCAGGATGCCAGCAACAGTGGGAATCCCATCTTATTTTTCTCTCTTTATGTCTGTATACTTTCTCTTCTTTCCCCCTGTCTGCTAGATCTTATGATGCACACAAATTAACTTCAAAGCCTTTTCATTTTAGAATGGAATGGAACAGAATAGAATAGACTATTTCAGTCTATTAGGAGGGGACCTACTACGGTCATCCAGTCCAGCTGCCTGACCACTTCAGGACTGACCAAAAGTTAATGCAAGCTATTAAGGGCATTGCCCAAATGCCTTTTAAACACTGATAGGCTTGGGACATCAAACACCTTTCTAGGAAGCCTGTTCCACTGTTGAACATTCCTCTTAGTAAAGAAATGCTTCCTAATGTCAAGTCTAGAACTCCCCTGACACAGCTTTCAACCATTCCCATGCATCCTATCACTGAATTCTATTTTTTTGCTCCAAATGAACCTTATTTCACAGTAAAGCTCTGGTTTGATTTCAGTGCATCACCAGTATCAGCCCAGTTTGCTGATTTGTAGGCTCCAGATTCGAAGCAAATACTTTGTCTCCTCTTCTGAGGCTCAGACATCAAAGTGAGGCAGCCATTGATGGAGATCAGCTGTGGTTTCTGAAATGACCTCAACACAACCATTAAATTTTGGAATAAATCACATATTCTTTCTTTTATACTTTCCCTTTGTTGTTCCAAAGCTGCATCTGAAAAATTTAAAACTACTGCAAAAGTAAACAAAGTGACTGGCTCTGTGCATGGCTAAACAGCTGCCAACTAAATCAGAAGTTACCTCCTCTTCTACAGCTCTTCTACCAACAACTGAGAATGAATATCAGTGGTACAGACTGCAGAAAACTCCATTTCATCAGAGTAATTTCAGGAAAAAAACCCGAAGGCTTTTGTACAGAGTTACACTGTTTCTGATGGATGACATTTATACAATCAAAACAAACCATAAATTCAACTAATTGTGTTCAGAACACTGAAGTGGACCCTCAAATATTGAGAAAAAAAATCACATTAAATCTGTTTTGTTCCTGAGTAATTTCCTAGGTGAACACACCTATTAAAAAAAAAAAAAAAGATTTAATCTCAGTGGCCAGATTAAGCTGACGAAGGAGGCAGTGCCTTTTCTGGGAAGGATGGGGGAGGTAAATTATGCCTAGTCATCAATGATGGCTATTTGAAAACAATTTTCCACTCAGAAAAGCCATTTACAAGGCTGTAATTTGTGGTGCTTTTTCATCATTAGGTTCAGACCCAAGCCAGGTTTTAAGGCTCGTCCTCTTGATTTATCTAATTATTGACTTTCCATTATTGAGTAATACTATTTTTAACAATCAAGTTTGGAAAACGGGGTGGAACCTGCTGGACTTGCATTGCTTCCTGTTCAGGTCTCTTAATTCTTCCCCTGAGCTCTCAGAGACGTTGAGGAATTTGTATATACTGAGATTACTGGAACAGGGTATGTTTCCAAGTTGGCTTCCCAGCTCTAATCTAATTGGTGCCTGTCAACTTCCTAAATATTAGCACTTCCATTACTCAATTCAAAATAACCATTAAACAAAAGGTCTGCAGCCTCTCAGGAAAACTTGAAATAGGCATCACGTGCGTGTGGAGACAGAGGAGGAAATTCCCTGAAGCACCAGCCAGCAGGAGGGCGTCCCACCAGTGCGGTGTGGCAGGAGCTGATTATCACTGGCTTGATACCTCCATAAGCTGGAGACCCAACTCCAGCGTGGTGAGGGGACGGTCCCTGGCACTTTGCTATGTCCTTGCTCCATCTCCTGCGTGGTTGTTGGTTGTTACCTTTTGGGCTAGTTTTGCCTGCCAGGTCTGAGCAAGGTCGTGTTTGGTTTTTCAGGAAGGGCCACATCCTGGCCATCCTCGCGCGCCGGGGGCTGGGGCGCACCAGGAGAGCAGCAATTCTTCGTCAGGTCTGCCACGTGCTGGAAAGCTCCAATGGAGGAGAGGGCAACACGCTCTTCGCTGAAATTGATGTTCCGGTGGTCATATGCTGCTTCTAAAACAGAACCAGAACAGCAGTCAGCATCCTCCCGCCTCCTGCGCTGCCTCTACACATGATCCAAAATCTGCTACCCTCCCTTGCTCCTCTGCAAACCCAAATATTTGATTGCCATGGAGAAAGAAGCAGTTTTCTGAACTTGCTACCGTGAGTTCAGAACCCGAAGGCAACAGAGGCACTGAGACACCAACCTCCTGCAAGAGCCCCTGGGAAGCAGCTCCAGTTCAGACACCGTGTCTACCTCATGTTCCATACAGATTCTATTGCTGGGAGGCTGCTCTGTTGTTTGGTCCAAAATTAAATTTCTCTTCAGAGAAAACCAAAAGCAGTTCGCTCAGAGCTATATTAAGGCTCGGACTGTGCTTTGCATAATTATACAGCAGCAGAGCGAGAGCCTCCTTTGTAATTAGTACCCATGAGCAATCAAGGGGCAGAGCTTGGGCAGGGATGTGGTAGCACCCAAGTCTTATTTCCTCCACTGTGAACCAGCTGGCCAAGCTGGCATGATGCAAGGCGGTGATGTTGTGACCTGATGCCAAAAACCACTACCTGCCTGAGGAGGAAAACTTTGGGTAAGCAAACCCCACGGGTGGGACATGTAGCACATGGACTACTCTGCCCTCCAGGATGGCCCTGGTGGCCCTTCAGGCATTTCAGCAGATTTTCCTCACTCACGGGTTGCCTTGGGAAACTCCTGTTGGACCGAAGATCTGTTCATGCCATCACAGCCTCTCTGTGTGGACAGGCATGTCTGGATCGGATGTGCCATGTGGAGTGAAGCTCCAAGTTCTCCTTGACCTGAGGAAAAGAGTCATCATGCCTCTAGTCCTTTTTCTTGTATGTTTAAACATATTTTAACAAATCTGGTACAATCTGACTGTAGTATGAAACCAAATGTGAGGTGGACAGACATAGTGCTACAGATCTGATCCTCATCTGGTGTAAGCCAGCATCACCCCATTGATGGGCGTGGAACACCATTGGTTTAAGACCATGAGTGATCCAAAGCATCAGATCCAGCATCTGCAGGGGAGACTAAAAGAGACATCCAGCAGCCTAGAGATGTACAAATCTGATTTTATTTAATTCAATTTATCCTTAGGTTGCCCTCCACAGCAATAAATCTGAGACTTTACAGAGATGTATTTATGATCTATCAATTAATCTGATAAATGTGGACATGGCATAGCCTTGAACACTAATTTGTCTACAGCAGAGCTTACAGCACCAGCAGTGAGACTTTCATTTCCTTTGCTTCGGGTTGCACCAGTATAAATTTCAGCCTGGGTGAGCAGCAGGCACTGGTGACAGGCCAAGGGAGCTGTTCTGATGGATGAGAAATAAAGAGTGCACCTTTTATTCACAATCATCCTATGAGAATTTTTCTAAGATTAACATGCTACCTCCACAGTAAAGATAAGGTGTTCTTCTAAAGATGGCTTTGAAATATCAGGTACAAATTGACAGCTTGAGACAGAAAATCCTGGAAGGAATTTTCTGCCCTGCATCTTTCTTCAATACAGCTCATGACAACTCCTGCAAATCCTCAGCTTGGTGACTGTTTGTATTTGCTATGGAGAAGGAGAAGTAAAATATCATATGCATCTCCCATTGGATGTGAAGAGCTCAGGAACACTTTGGAGCTCCCCTTTCCTGTCCTGGGGTCATGGTGAATCAGGGAGCATTGGATTACACCCCTCATGGATCTGTGAGCTACATCCCCCATCCCAGCAGAGGGGAAGGACACAAGTGCTGAGAGATTAACATTTATTGTTAAAAGCATTGACTAAATGGCAGAAACAAAAGGATTTCTTTTACATACTCAGTCAGAGACTTCTAAGACTGCAACTTCAGTGGAGTGCAGGATTTGAAGCACTAAAGCCTCAGTGGGAGTTTTTGTGCATCAGAAATTTCCCTCTGTCCTGTATGTATTTCTCATCCAAGCACCTAACACAAGGCACCTGTGGCACAGACATTTTCCCAAGTGTATTAGTTAAATGTATACTGGGTTTTCAATCTTATTATTTGACTGGCAAATGTTTCACAAAGCCTCTCCTCAGCCTCCAGATGCCTGGCCCTGGGATTAGATATGGAGCTTGGCTTCCGTTTTCTAATAAAAGCAAGTTGCTACCCCGGAGTCATGGAGGAAAGCTGGGCACAATGGCCTGCCTTTTGTCACAGCCTCTCCTGGGACACTCAGATCCTGCAGCCTGGCATTCTGTAAGCCAGTGACAGGCACAGAGCTGGCTTCCTCCAGGCTGCTGCTCTCCAGCTGCCTGCTCTTGAGCAAAACAGTTTAACTCCATTATGACAAGACTATGGTTCAGTCCCTGTCCTGCCCCAACAGCTGCCCAAGTGGAGAGGGAGATCCAGGATGGGTGAGAAGCAGGGGTCTCCCTGGGCAGGGGGATGCTTAGTCTGGGCTGCAGAGCAGACCCCGGAGCCAGTTAAACAAGGAGAGAAGAAGGACTGTGTGCTTTCCAAAATAAGCTGCTGCTGTCCAGCTGTCTTCTGTAAAACATCCAGTGTTCATTACGCCACATCTCACATTCCAAAAACAAGAGAAGAAAGGCCTCTCAGGGCTTTTAAATGTGAAATATGTTGCTCTTGTAGGAAAGTGCCAAGGAGCTCAATTATTATCACCCTGTTACCTCCTCCTGCTTGTTGTTTCTCAGTGAAGAAAAACACCATCATACCCATTCCTACCCCAGCACACAGTTACATTCCCTCCAGGACATAGAGCTCACTTTTATCCCCAAAGACCCAAGCTACATTATGCAGATGCATCCTCTGGTGAATCAAGCTGTCTCAAAAGTATCCAACTAAATGGAAGAACCAAACTCTCTCCAGACTTAGCTTCTCAGGGGTGAACAATGCATTTTGGGGGAGGGGGAGGGATGTGCAGATTTGGCACAGCTGACAGTATTGTGTGGGTGGTGAAAGACTTTTTTTTTGTTTCAGAGGTCTCTGCTGTTTCACAATACTGTTTGTTTCTGGTTTGGGGTGAAAAGCAAGGGAACAGTGCCTGCAGTCAGGGTACATATGCTGGCATTTGCCATCTGAGACCAGCCTTTGGGTACCATCATTTCATCAATTTTGCTCTGTGAAGTTGTCCTTTCCTGGAAGGAAGATATGGAAAACAGGCTCACACAAAGCAAGAAAGGAGGAGTACCAAAACATTGCAGTGAATGCCCAGGAGGCTGTCCCTGAGCTGAGGCTCCTAATCAATCAGTCAAAATACTCCTGAAAAAAGTCTTTCAGTGCAGCACCACTATAACGTTTAGCTCCCTGTCATGGTAGCTTTCAGAAATGAGCCCTCAATTGGGTGAAAATATTAAAGATGATCAGTGAGAAGCAGATTGCAATATTCTGTCCACTTTATGAGCTGGGTGATGTGGCCTGACACTACCCAGCACACACAGCTGGCATGAAAAGAGGTGCCAGAGCGTTGTTATCTCAGGGATGGCTGAAAAGTAAACTTGTATTAGTTTTAGGTTTAGCGACTTTGGTGATTATATAGCACACTTCTCCAAAGAACTGATGTTTAGCAAACACTTGTCTTCTGTATTTTGCATCTTTCTCCATGAAATCTTGTTGTGGTTGGATTTACTGCCCCAAAGCCAGTCATTTTCTTTCTCTTGGTACTGGGCAGATACAGGAGTGCTCTGCTCAGTATCATCGTCCGTTTCCATCCCTTCAGGACAATTTTGTATAATACTGCTAATGATGATGTGACATTAGCACTGGGACAGGTCCACCTCTCCCATAAAACCTGTGCAAGAGATCAGTCAGGCTGACAGAGCACTGATTTAAACTATTTGCTATCACTGTTACAATAAAAAACCGGTATTGGGAAAAGGTTAAGACTGATGTACATTATTGTGTGGCGAAAGTGGATTAAGATAACCTTTACAAAACTACAAGAATTTTCTCTAGTCCCACAGCCACGTAACTGTCTACTGCCTGAGGATACTGAGCACATAAACTTTGTCTTCCTGCCTTCATCCCTGTCACACAGAGCACTGCAAATGTAGCACTCTCCATTTATATTTGTAAATTCATACCAAGTCATTCAAATATGTTATCCAGAAAAGAAGTAACATGTAAGACAGAGAAACCTCTGAAAAAAAGGCTGTTGTAGTATTTTTGCCATCTTGATACTACTTGAGAGTCTTGAAATGTCAGTGTAGGGCTTTCTCTGCTAGCTGCACAGGCGTTGTACCTCTTGCTAAATGAGTCAGGAAAAGTGAATGGCGGATTAAAGATGAGCACCTAAGTCCCAAGATGTCTGACCAGGCATGGTTTATGTTTGGCCAGGTATGAAATTGTGCCTGGCAGCACGAGCAGCCTGAGCTCCGTAATGAGTGTGGGACTGGGGAGATGCCATGGCTTCATTAGGAGATGCAGGATTACGCCTTGGTTCCCAGGACTGTGGGGAGACTTGGCATCAGGCAAGACAGAACTGTTTTTTTGTGAAAAGTGTTACACAAGTGCAGAAAAAGCAAACCAAGCCAGAAGGCAGAAAGAGGTGGTTACACAGCTTGTCAAGCCATCCCCCAGCTGCACTCAGTCCCTGGGAAGGGGATGGTGAATGACAGCTGGGAGAAAAATGCTGAGAATCAGAAGGCGGCCCAGAAAACTGGAATTATTTCACAAACTGCATCCACAGAGAAAGAAAGCTTTGCTTAACATTGGTCAGTGCAGAGCAGTGGCCTTCAGCTTTTTGCTGCCTATGGACTAAGGTATTATTTCCAGCGAAGGCACAGAGCGCAGTTGTGATAATTGTCTTCCAGTCGGATAAAAAATTGCTGCAAAAGGGAAGGAATATTCTCCTCACCATTTTCTGTGGGGGTCAGGAATAGAGAAACAAGCTTCTACTTCAGTAAGTAGAGGCAAGTTAGATGCAGCAAAACCACCAGTAGTGCTGACGGGGCTGGAGCGCTGGGCACAGTGTGTAGTCCCTACCATTGGTGGCTTTTACAGAATCACAGAATTGCAGAATGTTTGGGGTTGGAAGGGATGCCAAAGATTAGCTAGGTCCAGCCTGCCTCCCATGAACAGGGACACCTTCCACTAGACCAGGTTGCCCAGATCCAACAGCGCTTCCTGGTGAAGCTCGTCATGGGTAATTCCAGAACTGAAATTAAGGAAAATCAAAGTAATCATAAAAGTCCATTATCCTGAGCAAGGCACAAAACGCTGGGGATCATTTCCTGAGCAAGGGAGCTCACAACTTTACAATACTTTTTCCAAAACTCAGGGGAAAAAATATTTCCTGAAAGAACTGTGCTATGAACAGAAGCTCATTGAGTAGACAAGAGGCAATCATGGAATTAGTCATCAGGGATTCATTAGAAGGAGCAAGGCCGAAAATCTTGTGGCTTTTGTCTCTAAAAGCACGTCATGCACTCGTGGACCGTCATCTTCCCCTCACGGCCCGCGCTACAGTTCAAGAATGCATTACTCATGCTTTCGTCTTGAGAGCCCTTTAAACAAACAGGTCTTGAGCCTTCAAGGCACCAGCGAAAGCACATGGTACCTCTTTCCTCAGTGATCTCAAGGCTGAATCCACCCTGTGCCTCTTCTTGCTAAGCAGCTGTTAGTCACCCTCTGAAACAAAGACCATTCCCCAGAATCACACATGTGCTGTCTTCAAGAAGACAGTGTGGAAAGAAATAACAGCCCAAAGGGCCAGGCTGGATTTGCATGTGGTAAGAAGCTCTCCCAGCAAGCTCAGGAGGAGCTGTTATTTCTGTTATTTGGAAGCACCATTGCCTGAGGCTGCCAAAGCACGGATGATACACCATGTTGGCTCAGGAGACCTTCTGGATGTGAACAGTGTCCTTGTAGCACAAGGAGAGAGGCAAAGGGGAGACAGTGGAGTGCAGAGAGGGGAAGCACTGAGAAACAGCTTGTGCTGCTCATTCCATGCATCTCCTGCCCCTGCCTCAGCCTGCAGCCCAGCCCTACACCTGCCTCTGCCACCAGGAGATGACAGCTCCAGGAAGAGGCACCTACACAGCCCTGGTCCTAGACATTCCCAGTGTCTCAGGAGCTTATGTGCAGCCTTGTGACATCCCATGTGAAATGCCTCTCTTCAACTCTGTTTTATCTGAAAAAACAGCTCTTTTTTCCCCTTTTTTGTTAACCGTATAACTTTATTCACTACCGAACAGCACAAAGCCAAATTCAGCCCTGGCATAAGGAAAAAAAAATCCATAGGATTCCACCTGATTATTCTGTGCAAGGAAAAAAAACACCCTTGAAAGGATCCTGAATTTGCAGCACTGGTCAGAACCTCAGAGGGGCTGTGGAACCCTCCCAGGCTGGGTGTGCCCTTGGCACACCAGCACTTGGTGTTGCAGTGAAGGCTGTGGTACAACATGGCAAGAGAGCCCCTGCCAGGACCCCCGTGGGGGAGTCCCACATGTGGCATTTCAGCACTGCCTGGGGGAGGGGGCTGAACCTGAACACACCATTTCCTCTGGGTTTGGCCCTGACACTTGGGTCTGGGATAGTGTCTGGGATTTCTCGCTTCCCTCAAAATACCTTTTGCAAGTGATTAAATACCGAAACAGCTCAAGGTTATATCTGCTGAGTGAATTAATAAAAAACAACAACAAAAAAAGGATTTGTTTGGTTTGCAACAGGGCAGGAATACTTGAATGGATGCCTACTTTTGTTTTATTAAAATCCAAAGCAGGAGAAAATTTTGAGTTAACCAAACTGCCTACAGACAGGCAGCAAAACTCACAGCAATATTGTTCTGTTTCCCAGAGTTATTCACAATCTGTTACAAACAACAACTGCTATGTCTCCACAATCATTTAACCTTCAGCCTTGGTGTGTGGATTTAAATGCCATTGTTTTAGTCACAAGAAGAAAAACTAATTGCATTGTTGCTGTTACAGCTGTATTTCTGGGAAATTGCTTGCATGGGGTGTATCAACCAGAATCCTCAAGTGAATATTATTTTCCACAATAAAAAAAAAACTCAAAAACTTTAATACTAAATGTAACTGCCCTTTCAACCTTTTATGAGTGAAGCAGCTTCTTTCTAATGCAGGTAGATAGAAGCCTGAAGTAGTTAGAAGTGCAAACTTGGGGCTTACCTTTACATCCAAATTAATGCCTTTACACTGGCATTGCAATATAGGGTTTCGTATCCACCACTCATATTTACTTACTTTAGAGCTTTTCCTCTATTCTATAAAGGGAATGTTAGGAATAATTATGACGACTTCATCCATTTAGGAAGTGGTTTAGGAAGGATCCATGTCTGGCTGCTGTGTTATTGGAAAAACTCCCAGGAGACAAAAGCACCCTACCCAGCCCCAAGCCCAGGCTCTACCAGGGAGCAGTGGGACATGTGATTCCAGCTCTGGCCTCCAGAAAGGAAGTTTGCTCACTGTGCCTCAGTTTCCCCTGCAGAAGAACCTTATTCAGAAGCTGTTTCGTGCTTTCTAGATAAAAGAGAAAATCTGAATATGACTTTTAAATCCCTCTAGGCAAAGAAAAAGGCTATTGTTCTGAAGAGCCAGCAGGATTGCTCAGATATTTGTTGAGGAAAGAGGAATATTTTATTGCCAGGTCACTGGGAATTTCAGTGCCTTTCTTTGCAGCCAGTAAATTTGGTAGCAACAACTCTGTTGATTTCAACAGTGCAATGAACTCCTTATCGAGTCAGAGGGTTTGAAACACAGGCTATTGAGTCCTCATGGGTACTTGGATTTTCCCTGGAAACTTCCCTCTGTGCCACTCACTAACCCCAAGTTTAGTTGGACACAAGAGGATAATGCAGCAGGAGAGAGGCCAAGAACAGCTGGGGCAAATCCCGAGGACCCACAAGGAAGTTCAGAACAGAACTTCTTGGTGTCTAGCCTTCAAGACCTCAAACAGAACTACTGCTTTTTCGAGGTGCTTTCCCCCAGTACTTTCCACCATGTAGTGATGAGGAATTTATAGGCAGCCTTTCCTGCTGAGCAAAAAGAGATGCCCCAAGGCAGGGAGTCCTGGGGCAGGGAAGGTGTCTGGGCTGGGGTAAAACAACTGCAGTGAAAAGGCATCCTCATTAGTTTCACCAGGTCTGAACATGATGCCAGTACCATCGTGAGAGCCAGTTGGGATTTGGTCCCATCCAGTGACCTTTCCAGTGTTTCATTCCCTGACCTAAAATTAGGCCTCTCATCCCCTGTAAACAAGTCATGTGCCAGCAGGGCACAGCCATGTGCCTGGAGAGCACTAGTGAGGAGAGGCAGGTCCCAGCCCCAGCTTTTAAACATGGATAGGCATATTCCTCCCACACCACAGGCAGTGAGTGTGTGAGCAGCTCTGCTGACACAGCTTACGCAGCTCTGCCTGCCTCAGGGTGGTTTTTGCAGCCCTGGGGTTCAGCTGAGCAGGTCAGGTTCCAGGGTTCAGACAGGTCTGTGAGGGCACCCAGCCCTGTGCTGCACAGCACAGCTGTGCTCTCACATCTGGGAGCACCGAGCCGCATTGCAGAGAACACGGATATCCGATGCTGCCCCAGATGTGGCTCCTTGCACCATTTCTTTTAGCTTCGCTGGTGAGGCTTTTGCCTTCCCTCAGCCCCTGGCCATGCTGGTCTCTGAGTGCACTCAAGTCAGAAGCGGTCCCATCTTAGTGACTCCTATTTAATGCAAGAGCAGTAAAAGAAAAGCAGCATGCATCCCGTAGGAACACACACATACACTTGTCTAGCTGCACAGGGACCTTGTCCTTGTCTGTTCATGCTGAACTCCAGAGGCATTAGGAAGCTGTAATCAGAGAAGCAGTGTTATATAAAGAAGCAAGAGCAAGCTGGGAAAAAGAAAGAACTACTGGGTAGTAAGCACTGGAGTACCTTAAAAATAGGGTGCTAAAAGTACCTAATAAAAATAGGGTGCTAAAAGGTGGTTTTCTGTCAGAGGACCCCTGAGGCTTCTCCGAAGCAAGTGTTTTCCAGAACATCTGTGCTACAGGCAGATGTGAATCCCCCACAATTTTCCCAGCCCAACGCTCTCCCAGGTCTGATATGAAAGCCTTGTTCAGCCCCACTCCAGACCTGAGCCTTGTGCTGTGACCCGACAACATGCTGTTCATTTCCCAGTGGAGTGGGATAGCAGGAAGTGTGAGTTCCCACTCCACTGGAGTGAGTTGGACTCAGAGATGACTGGACTTCCACACCAGGAAAAAACACTTCCGGTTTCCTTCAGATGAAAAGGAGAAAGCCACACTCTTCCCTCAGCACCTGTTGTTCTTCCCCGAGTCACCGCATGGCAGATATTGAGGGTGCCCATCAGACTGCAAGTAGCTCCAAACACAGGGACAATATCCCTCCCTCCATTCTCTGGGGGAGGGTGACTTGCCCCAGGCTATAAAGAAGCCTGGCTGAAGGTCCAGGGACAGCAAACCGGGAATGGCTGGCTGCCAAGCCTCCCGGGTCAAGAGGACTCTTCCAGCACGTGGTGTCTCCTGCCCACTGTGAACATGTCAGGGACAGCTGGGCCCAGACAGAAATCTCTGATATGGATCCCTCCTCCGTCTTCATGTCAGATGGAGGGTGGCATGGCAACCACAGAAATGCACACCTCCCTTGCTCAAATACCAGAGGAGAGTTCCAGGGCAGCCTCAGAGATGGATGCCTCCTCTGCCAGAATACCACAGGAAAGGTGTCATCAGCCTCAGCTATGGACCACTCCTCAAGCAGAAATACCAGGATGGGGATGCAGACCATGCTTGCATACAAGCCCTTCCTTTGACGAAGATTTAGGACATTTCTCTCAGGTTTGATCTCCTTATTATTCAGACATGTAGGATCTCCGATGCCAAAAGCAACCAAAATCAGGAAAGCTCTCTGTAGTTAGCTTGGCTCAGATGTGACTAGAGAGGGCAAAAGTATCATCACATGAGGTCGGTACCACCAGCAGCAAAGTTCTCAAAAGGAGTTCACACTTTTGAAACTACCAAATCACAGCTTTGCAGCAGGTCAGACCTCTGACACCAACCTCCCTCAAACAGACCTGGGAAAAATATGTGTATTCACTACTTGAAAAGGAAGAAAATAGAGCCAGAAGTCATATTCCCAGCAGAAGGTAGCAGGGTAATACCTACTTACCCAGAGGGCTGCTGCCAGCCACCTGCAGCCCAAACTGCTGCTTTTCTACCTTGAAACATGCACAGCTGGAATTACTTAGGACAAATGAGTTGAGCTCATGGAAAATCCCACAGGAGAACTGATAGTTTCCTTGTCTGGTAATAAAGGTAATGAAAACAAGTTTGAACAAAAATCTCAAATACCATTCAATGAACAAGCATATTGAATTAATAGATTCCAGGAAGAAAACCTTTACCCTCATAACAATCTGCTTCTTGACACACCTTTAGCTGACAATGAGGATAACAGCTTTTCAGCATCATGAAAGAGGAAATTAGGACAGCACTTCAAAAATAATCTCCTTATCAACACTTCTTGTTTATCGCATCTTCATTTTTACAGGTCAGTAAATCTTTCGTTGTCTAGTGCAAAGGATTCACAACCGTTTTTTCAGTAGAGACATATCCCATCTGTAGGCTCCTGCTCAGCTAAATTTGGATATTAGGATTGCTATTGAGATTGACTTTGATGCTGAATATAGAAGACAGGAACGATCCCATGCAAGTTCGATGTTCCAATTTAAGGAAGCATCTGCAAACCTAAGTTACAAATCTCTGAAGTACATATTGCTTATAAGTGTAAGTTGCAGCTGAGAAATATATCACATATATTGGTGAAGTCAAGCATAAAAGCCTCGATTCCTCAAATTGGCAGACTTTAGATAGCTTCTTATATGGCACAAACTATAAACACAGAGTATCAGTGTAGCCCTGTGCAATACATTGGGTAGCTACAGAGCACAGAAAAATTCCTGTGCAGCACTAGAAGATGTGCAGCCCAGTATAACTTGGTTACTCACTACTCAACATTATTCAAGTAAATACAAGATGCCTGTCTCAGAAATCAAGCTACACAGGCAAGCAGTGTCGTGCTGGTGTATCAGCAGAAGGTCCAAGTGCAGTGATAGGTTTGGTTTGCACAAGTAGGGGCACCCAGACGATGGCACCTAAGCTCTAGGTTTTTAATTTAAGACCCAGTTACAAGATGCTCTTTGTTCCCCTGTCTGCTGGCAGAATTGCCCTGACCCCAATGAAGTTTACTTACAGCAGATAAAGATGAGGCCCAGCAACAGAGCCCACTACATGAATCTAATTTGGATCTTACATAAATCATTCCATACAAACATTTATCCAAGAAAACAACCCAGGATGCCCACAGATTTGCAGCCACATTTGCCAACACCAGCTGAGCATCAGGAAGTGTGAGTTCCCACTCCACTGGAGTGAGTTGGACTCAGAGATGACTGGACTTTCCCATACTGCTTGCTGCAGGAGTCTCCTACAGTCAGGGCCTCCAGTGCTAAGCTGGGGACGAGACATTGGTCAGAGACAAATGCAAAGACCCCCTGAATGTTTGAAGAGAGGTTTCAGTGTGTCTGAGACACTTGTCATTGAGCCACTTTCCAATGCAGATTCACAGCACACCTGGGACAGACAACCCTGCATCCCACAGGGATTACATAACTGAGGATGTGAGCAGAGAACCAGCCCCAGGTCCTCCCTGCATCCAGAACAGCATCCTCTGCTTTCAGACAGTCACGAACACTGCCTTTCCAGCCATGCCCAGAGTTACATGTGTGTGTAATCCTTGGACCACACCAGCCTCCCTGGTGCCTCCCAGGGACCACATCCCTTAGCCTCCTGCACGAAAAGGATGCAGCACCAAGCTCACCTCCAGCTGCACTGTGCTGCTCCCAAACTGGCTCTAACTGCAGATGTCAAACCTTGCCTCCTTCTCTCCCCTTCACATTGGCATTGGAGGAAGTGATGAAGCACAGAGCAAGTTACTGCACTCCAGGACCAAATCTTGTGCTGTTTCGTGTTTCCGATGATTTTCAGACTGGTGTGGCAACCCAGCATTTCTGTCATGTGACATTGCTAGTTTCAGGTCACTCATTGTCAAGCAGTAAGGGGACCCAACCCTGGAGTAATCCCAGAGGGGAACCCTCTGCCCAGCTCAGCCAAAGGCTGGCCTGAGATGAATCAGGGTTTTCCAGAGACCGGAGATCATGGGTTTGCCCATCAGGGCGGCCCCTCTGCTTCTGCTTCCTGTTTTGGCAGACATTGTTGGGTGTGAGGTTTTTCCCTGCTACTATGGACTTTTAGGGAAAAGAGTCCCTGAGAGGAAAGCAGCAGCCCCAGTGGGCAGGACGCAGGCCCAGTGGGTAGGAAGCATCTGCTCTCCAGCACTGTGCCAGCTCAACTGGGCACCTCCTTCCAGCACAAACATTGGTCTCAGACTATGTCTGCTGCTGGGGGATATCCCCATGCCAGACCTGCACAGATTTATAGCCCCTCCAAAAGTTGTGCAGCTACACAGGTGCTGAGTGTGGGCATCAGCAGCACCAGGAAAGCTCAAGGTTCACAATCAGCTTTAAATCTCAGGACCGTTTTTTTTACATTTTGCATTAAACCACAGCTGTCAGATGTAAAACAGAAGTCATTCCAGGCACAGTAACCAGGCTCTTGGGCTTGCTACTTGTCCCACTCCCTGCCCCACTGCAGCTTCCCAGAAAAGGAGGGAGGAGGTAGGCTCTGCAGGACCACAATAGTTTGATTTTGTGCCTGCACGGCAACTGCTTCAGCCCAGATCTCATCCAGATGTGTGCTGAAGATGCCTCACATTGAGGCTAAGCAATGGACAGCACAGCCCTCACAGCCTCCACAGACCCTCTGCAATGGCCCCCCACAACCATTGCTGTCACCCAGACATCCCCTGGCTGCCCTCCAACCATCCCTGCTGTGGCAGCACACAATTTCCACAGCGTAACAGGCTCACCACAACTCCATGGCCAGGGATGGGGGTCCCTAGACATCAAGAAGAGAAATCAGGAAAACAAACCACAGAATCATAGAACAGTTTGTGTTGAAAGACACCTTTAAAGGTAATCTAGTCTAAACCCCCTGCACTGAGCAGGAACATCTTCAACTAGATCATGTTGCTCAGAGTCCTGTTCAACCTGACCTTGCATGTATCCAGGGATGGAGCAACTCACCTTTCGGGGCAACCAGTGTTTTATCACCCTCATCATAAAACATGCCTACCTTATCTATGATCTAAATTGACCCTTCTTCAGTTAAAAAACCATTACCCCTTGTCCTATCACAACAGGCCCTCTAAAATGCTTGTCTCCTTCGAGTACTGAAAGGCTCAGTAAGGTCATGCACCCACAAGTGAAAGACAGAGTTTGGGAGACTTTGGGGTGAGGAAGGAAGCCATTGGCTCCCAGTACCTTCAGTACACAGCACTGAAGGTTCTGAATGATAATACTGTCTTCTGGGAGTGCTGTGAGCCCTGCTCTGGGGAAGGTGCTTCACTGTGGGCATGATGCAGGACGCAGATACAGGCAGCTGTGCTTTCAGGCACACACCTCACCCCTACCAGCCTCCTGGTGGCAATGCCCTGCTCAAGGAGCAAAGCTTTCATAGAATCAAAGAATATCCTGAGTTGGAAGGGATCTACAGGGATCATCAAGTCCAATACCTGGTTCTGCACTGGACAACCTCAAAAGTCACACCACGTGTCTGAGAGCATTGTCCAAATGCTTCTTGAACTTTGGCAGGCTTGATGCCACGACCACTTCCCAAGGAAGCCTGTTCCTGTGCCCAACCTGAGTGAAGAACCTTTTCCTTATATCCAATCTAAACCTCCCCTGACACACCTTCATGTCACTCCCTCAGGTTCTATCACTGGTCACCAGAGAGAAGAGATCTGTGCCTACCCCTCCACTTCTCCTTGTGAGGAGACTGCAGATCATGATGAGGTCTCCCCTCAGTCTCCTCCAGGCTGAACAAACCAAGTGACCTCAGCTGCTCTTCATACAACTTCCCCTCAATGCCCTTCACCATCTTTGTTGCCCTCCTTCGGATGCTCTCTAACAGCTTAAGGTCTTTCTTATATTGTGTCACCCAGAACTGCACACAATATTCAAGGTAGGGTCGCATCAGTGCAGAGCAGAGTGGGACAATCCCCTCCCTCACCCAGCTGGCGATGCTTTGCTTGATGCCCCCAGGACATGGTTGGCCCTCCTGGCCGAGTAACTGGTTGCCAGAGCACTGCTGACTTATATTCGACTTGCCATCGACCAGGACTCGCAGGTCCCTTTCCTCGTTCCCCAGTCTGTACATCCGGGGTTGACCACCCCAGGTACGGAATATGGCATTTTCGGCGGCACCTGCTCCATCCCGAATGGAGAGTTTCCAAGCCTACAATGGGACACATCGCACAGACAAAGCCCTCGGGGCAGTGAGCCCAGGGTGCCCGTGCCCCATCCACTGGTCTGTCAGGACAGGGCTCTGGGGTTCAGTTCCTCTGCAGGGACCGACCCCGGGGCCAGGCACCCCCCGTCCGTGTCACCTTCCCCGCCAGAGGGGATTTCTCGGTTCTCTTTGGCTCGACCCACGGGCCGGGGGGGGCGTAGCCGGGATTTCCCGCTCGGTCCCGCCCCGAGCCCTTATAGCCGGGCTGCCCCGGCTCCTCCGGCAGCTCCGCTGACAGTACCGGTGACAGCCCCGCATCCAGCCCCGCATCCAGCCCCGCATCCAGCCCCGCATCCAGCCCCACCGCCGCCCGAGAGCCGCCGCAGAGTAAGTCCTTCGTGCCAACTGCCCGGAGCTCGGGTCTTTCCCTTTCCCCGTCTCTCCCGCTTCTCCCGAGCTGCCGCCCGACTCCCGGCTCGCCTGCTGCGAGTCTGGGGAGCTCGGGGGCTCTCTGCTGCTCCTGAGAGGGGGAAACAAGTAGCAGGTGCTAAAGGTTGGGTTCCCGGACACATCAACAGGTTTGAGTCTCACCGAGTAATTATCAGAATGGAGAATAAGTCAGACTGCTGCGAGAAATACAGCAGCTCCAGGCACACCCCAGAGCTAGACACCGCAAGGATATGTGTCTGGCAATTCCATTTTGACAGCTGGGTCTGATTTCTGTTGCTTCTTCCCAAAATTTCAGGGTACAGGCTGCAAGCAGTGACTACTGTAACCCCCCCCCCCCCCTCCAACTCTTTCCCCAAAATCCAGATGTAGGTCTTGGACACCAGGGCATCCTAAACCCAGACCAGGCACTGGGATCCGAATCCAGTGTGGCGTTTCCCAGCCTCTCCTGTTTGTCTGATTTTCCCCCAAACCACAGAAAAGTAACTGGATTATGAGTCACTCAGCCTGGCTGCACTGGAAAAACACCATTTCAGTGCCTGGATCCTGGATGGTCCAGGGCAGCCCACGTGGTCTGCACCTTACCAGGGTCAGTGTGCTAAGCTGGCACATTTCTGCATTGCCATGCTTTCCATTTTGTGACTGTAGTTCTTCCTAGTCAGGGAAGTACTACTGCCCCTAGGACCCCTTGAGCACTGAAAATCCTGTCAAAATTCCCTTCTGTCCTTAGGTAGGAGCCCCATATCCACTGTGTCAGCTCCTCGGGCACAAATAGAAAGGTTCAACCCCAGGGTTAGGATCCTTGGTGTGCTTAAAGTAGGATTTCTTTTTGAGGCTGCTGCAAAGTAAGGAAGAGACTTTCTGTGGTTGGAGCATATGGCTGATCTAGAAGCCATGGTCTCTCACCATCACACCCAAGTTCAGAGCAGAAAACCTGAAGAAACCCTCATTCTCCAAAGCATTCCATCCCCATCAAAGGACTTTGAGGCTTGCCAGATCCAATTGAACCAATCAAATGGGAGCAGAGATCTTTGGAAAACTCGGGTTTGGGTTTGCTTCAGTCACGTTCTCTATAAAAAGACACCTGAAAAGCCAAAGATTTTGGAAGTGCCAAGAGAGGCTCTCAGGGAATATGCGTGTTTCTTCCCAGTTGCTGTTAGCTCGAGCAGTGAACTTTGCAAATTCCGGGCCTGAAAGCAGGATTTGGCTTTGGGAACAGTAATATGAAAACAAAATTCTAGACAGCAGCAGCTGGTTTCTCTTTCAGAAGCAACAGTTTAAAATGATGCTGCCCAGATTTGAAGCAAGAGGAAAAAGTAACATATTACAGTGCATTCTCTCTGCTTCTTTCCAATAACAACATATATGTATAATTTTCTCTTTCTCTGTTTGAAAAATTCTCTGTAATAGCAGGAGATGCTGTTTTACAGGACTATTTTTCAGTTGTGCTTTAGTAATTTAGAGAAACAAATTTCTCATTTAAAAATTGCTGAGGCACTGCACAGCTATATCTACACTGTTCCCCAGACAGGTGATAGCATGGTTTAATGCTGATTTAAAGCATCTCAGGCCAGATGAGATGCCATGGGATCCTCTGGCAGCTCTGCCACTGCCATTCTCCTGAGTCCCTTGGGTCCCTCATCACCCCCAGCCCTATGGGGGTGCCCAGAGCTGCTGAGGCACATGGACCGAGTCCCCTGGGAAGGCTCTGCTACTGCCTTGGCTTCTCTATTGGAGACATAAGTTTTGTTCCCCCTCAGCTTTTGACTCCACTAAGAGCAGAGCTTGGCCACCATCAGGATGCTGCTGGACTACATTGGGTGGTGGGTGTCTCACAGGGATCTGCAGGCAGGAGCATGGATGTGAGCAGCACAGTGAAGTGTCAAGGTGGGGCTCCAGGTGGCCCAGCTTGTCTATAGACTGCGATTTCCCAGGCAGACCCAAGTGGAAGCCAGTGGTGTATCTACTCAATACTTAATCCAGCTACCCAAAATTGTAGGAAAAAACCCCACCTCCTAGAAGGGCTTCCCAACTTGCAAAGGTTGGGGCTGGCGTCTACGTATACTCTTTGCTTTGATTAATTATCTGCTTATTTAGGAGTCACCACATAGTCTGAGGTTCATTAAACTCAGTGTCTGCACTGCTCTACTGCTTCAAAAGATTGTTTGACCCAGTGCAAGTTTCTTGTGTGGGCAGGGATGACCCCACTTCCACAGGGAACAGGTGGGGGAGGAATGGCTGATGCAAATGCAGAGAATAAACTTTGCTAAATAAGTCTGGATTTCTGAAAGGCTCTCGGAGAGTGGGGAATTTCCACTAAAATGAGAGATAAACCCTTGTGACCTAGGTTGTCAGACCGCTTGAGAGGACCAAAAATCCAAACAAATGTTTGTTAGTACTGGCAGCAGCTCAGGAAAAAGAAGTCAAAAAAAAAAGATCAGCAAAAAATTTCAGAGTAGGGGTAATTAGTCAGTCTCTTCCCCGAGTCTCTCTAGCACGCCATGAGCCGCCCCTCACGAATGAGCTCGTTCCCGAGTGTGCTGCATGAAAGCTGCCTCATTTGAGAAGGAAAAGGAGAAAATGGGAAGCCACTGTGCCAAGAGTCTGGCCTGGGCCCTTCTGTGACATGGCTGTGCTCCAAGAGTTTCCATTTTCCGTTCTGCCCACCCCAGAACAGCCCCAGCTCAGAGGTACATGCTGTGATCAGCATCATGGGGAGAGCTTGCTCTATCCCACTGCAGCTACACCAGCAGTCACAGTACCACTGTCCTAATGCTGCAGGACCTCTGTACAGGGTGGCAAAGGATGCTGTGTGAGCTGTGCTACTCTTCTGTTTGGAAACTGTAAGCTGAATATACTATGTCAAAAATAATTGGAGCTAAAGACTCCCCTGGCACAAACCATACTGCCACATAACAATAATGAGAATGATGTTGATAACAGTAAATTAATAATACTAGTGAGTGGGGAACAATGTCAACTCTTGACCTTAAATCATTAAATTTCCCAAGACTTGAATTGGAGCTCCGTGCCTGGGAAGTGATTCAGCATTTCCCTGGTGTTAGCTGCTAAAAGAGTTAGGAGCCTGCTGGAGTTTTAACAGTCTCTGGTTTGAGAGCAGAATACAGGCATAGAGGAGCAGCCCATGGCCATCTAAGCCAGAGCCAAGTTCCTGGTGAGTCCTGTCTGCCACAGAGACCAGGAGTAGATGCTGATGGAGGCAGAAGATGCAGTGCTAGCACAGCATTTCCTGCCTGTGGCCCCCAGATGCAACAAGCACCACTTCCTTTTATCTGAGTATTTCTTCCAGAAAGTGTGAGGTTTTCTTCCATAAGGAAGTTTCTTATAGGAAGTTTCTTATAGGAAGTTTCTTATAGGAAGTTTCTTATAGGAAGTTTCTTATAGGAAGTTTCTTACAGTAAGTGCATGGCTATCTAACAATAAAGAGAAGAGACGGAGAGAGGAGTTTCTAATACCTCTTGCCATTAAGGCTGAGGCTGCATTTCAAGGTAAAACTGGGAGCTGGGATTTACTGCTGGTATTTCCTACTGCAGATACAAACATAGGCCAACCAGCACTGATAATCACTGGGCAAGCATTCAAGCTGGCCAAATGTGAGTGAGCATGGTAGCTATTGCATTGACAGCCTTACTTAGATGCTTAAGGTTGTCTCTTTCAGATTATTACCAGGACAAAGTTCTGACAGATTTTAAAAACTTTTATCCAGCTTAATCGTTCTGTTATGGACTCTCTTATGTGTAGTGTCACTTAAATGGTTTTCAAAGTTACACTGCATTCACCTTGGCATTGAAGAAGGACCAAAGCTGTTTTGAAATCCTCCTTTCTGATCATCATTCATCAAAACAAAAGACCTTAGGCTTTTGGAAAGGGAGAGGTACTTTCTTTGTTTAAAAAACAAACAAACAAAAAGAATAATAAATGCTTTGTATGAAATAATTTGAGACAGAGAAAGAACTCAGCTGAGTCTGTGCTTGAAAAACAGGAAGGAAGGGATTTGGCAAAAATAATCTAAACACAATTATATATTGGGAAATGCAGGCTGGGAAAAGAATCCTTTATCTTCTTCCCAAATGAGTTTTCATCTTCGTTGCATTTTAAAGGCAATAGCATTACTAATCCTGAACATGACCTGGCATCCAAAGCAGGGCAAAGAAAAGCTCTCAGTGATGCCGGGCTCTAACTGCTCTCTGTACCACCCGGCTGCTACCACTAACTTGCTGTTTCAAAGCTCTACAAGGTGCTGGGAGCCAACAGGAGGAAAGAAAATTAAAATGAAAAGCCACAATCTTCCAAACAGTTTGCCCAGAAATAAGTATCATGGTTTGGATCAGCGTGATACATATCAACAGTATGAACTTAACAAGGGTATTTGAAGATCACCACTTTGTGGCCTTATAACTGAAGCCAAATTCTTATTTTATTTAAAGCCTAATTCTTCTGCCCTTCCTCAGTACACATAAGCCAAAACTTTCTTGCCTGAGAGTTCTTCATACAGAAGTGTTCTGGTCTCCTAGAAAGTCACTTTATTTAAAGTGTTATTAGAATAAGGATTGGAAACTATGAGTCACTTTATTTATTTGCAATAATTACATAATTATAATCATTACGCAAATTGTCATAGTTGTGCAAATAAGTATTTAGCAATACATTAAATTATACAGGAACATAAATAACTCTAATTATGAATTCTGAAAATATGTTGTAACAATAACAAATTCCTGTTATCACTTATTTGTAGTACAGGAGTGTTGATGGTAGAGTAGGACAAAGCAGGATAATGTCTGTTTAAACAAGGCTAGACCACCCTGATCCTCATGCCTTGTTCCTGTTTTCACTTAGCAGAGATCGGCAAAAAAAGGCCCTGAGGAAGATGGGAATTGATCCCAATGCCATATAACAGTATGAGAGTTTTGTGGTTGCTCTGAAGAGGCACAGGACACTTGTCCCACCCATCCACATTCATATGCAATATCCATGCTCACGTCCATAGCTGTGGAAAGCTCTGCTCTCCTGTATCCATATAAGCTCAAGGTCTCAGACCATCTGAATCACCCTTAAAATGACTCTTTGATTTTCTCTAGGTTCTTTATTAGACCAGAGAGCTGCTTCCTTTCTCTCAGTTACCTGGAGTGACATTGCTCAGGAGCATTCCTGCAGAGCTGTGCTCGTTCCAGACGTGCAGCATTCTCCACATTGCCTACCTGTATGCCTTGCCATGTTTTTCCATGGTATTTTTCTGGCTAACTGTTATAATCTGATCAATTCTTTTTCTGAAATTTACAGGCTAGAAGGAAAATGATGAAAATGTTACCCTTTCTCCAAAGTGGTCCTATTGGAATACGCAGTGGATCAGAGGGTTGCATTGGTCCAAACAGGCAGTTTGAAAACCCTTCGGCATCAGTAGCTGAGCAAGTGCCTGCCTGTTCTGAATCTTCTGTAGATGAGATCTGGTCCAAGAACCAGGAGAAGATGAGTGAAAGGCCAGCGGGAGCCTGCAGAGCTTCACGTGCCTCTTCCATCACGAGCAATGAGAGCTGCATCTCTGCTGGAGACAGCCCTGAAAAGGGCAGAGGGATAACGGGAATCCTTAGAAGTGCCTTTAAGAAAATTAAAAAGACCAAGCCACCCAGTGGTAAGTGCTCTTCCATCCTCCTTGTACCACTTCAAGGGCCATAGTTACTTCTAGAGGGGCTGCACAAGGTGGAAAATTGCCCCCTAGAGAAGCGAGTGCACCAATAGATTGAAGTGACTTTTCCAAGAAGCCTGGGGAAACATGGGCTGAGGGAGACATGATCTCAAGTCACAGACCTTTAGTACCAAGGGCACAGTCCATTGGGAACTGTCAGTTTGCAGGTTTTCTGTCCAAAAGTTATTTCTACCTCTCATGGGGGCACAGAGTTCTGAGGGTGGGTGAGAAACCAAGGCATACCTCTCAGCTCTGTTACTCCATGAAACCACCACCTTGTGAAATCACAGAACCACAGAATGGTTTGAGTTGGAAGGGACCTTAAAGATCATCTGTTTCCAACCCCTCTGCTCTCTCAATCTCCTCTTTTTCCAGGAACAGGAGTAAGCACCACATGTAGGTCTTTCCTGGGATTGACATATGAACATACAGCTTCTCCAGTCGCAGGCATTGGTCCTGCAGGATGCTTGGGGAGGTAGAGAAATACTTGTTTAGAGAAACCCAGCACCAGAGAGGAAAGTGTCCCTTGTTACCTCATTCGTAAACTTTGCAAGCTGTACCTTAAAATCGGTTCATTTTGTAGCACTGCCTCCTTTGCTGTGGGGCTCTTACGAAGTCTTATTGTTTTAGTACAAATTATCTTATTTCCAGACAAGCCTCTACCTGTCTGACTGGTGTCTCCTTCTCCATGTGTCAAATGTTTTCCCTAACTGGTGGTTTTCCTTCTTGGCCTTGAATTTGCTGCTGAAAACAGGCCTTTTGTACCTTTTTTCTTATCAGTTCATTGCCCCATTCCGGATGTCTGCAACCAGAACTGCAGAAAATATTTCAGATAAGATACCACCAATGCCTGGTACAATATGTTACCATTTTTCTGTCTCACCTGGGCATTCCTCACTGGATTCATCCTGGGGTCATAACTGACATTTTCACCATCACTTCCCAGTAACGATTTACAAATTCTCCAGGCATCTCTCTTCCTCCTCCATCTCAAGCTGATTCACATCCAGCTTGAAGCAGAAAATCCTATTTGTTGCTAAGTAACTTTTGTTCTATTGAATTTGTATCTTGTATTTTGTGCTATTAAATTTCAGCCCATTTACTATTCAAGTTATCCCATTCTTCCTGTAAAATGTACCAAGCCCTCAGTTTCAATAATGTCTCTGAACTTTGTGTAATCAGCAGATGCCAGTAAGGCACTCCCAGCTTTAATGCCACAACCTCTACTGAGAATATGAAGTAATATGAGTTTCATGGATAATGTAAGCTTTCTCCAGCCAGGGTCCTCCATGCAAACATTACACACCTAACAAAACTTATTTTGGGGTATAATTTCTTCAGTTTAACTAATAATTTCCCAGACTGCACTGTCTCAAGCAATTGGCTGCTATTCAGATAAGATAGTTCAATTGTATTTATCTTGCCTGCTAAATGTGTCCTTCAAAACAATTTCACAGGTCAGGTTGTGCTAATCTATTTCTGGAAACCCATGTGGTATTTCCTCTGGCACATCTTATTTAGCTACATCTTTCCATCTGCATTTTTTCTAGAGCCATGCTTCTGACTCGAGATCATATTAATGGGAAAGGGATAATCAGTCAATCAATAAATATCTTCACAAGGCTAAATTCTGTAAAAAATTATATGTAGCTCATGAATAGTTCACCATATGCAATACACTGGTGATGGGTATTCAAATTGCCATTGCCCCAGTAAAAAGCAAGCTAGGAATAATCTGATCTTTAAATAAACAGATTTTCTATATGGTGAAGGAGCCCAAGATCTAGCATTTTAGAAATATAAGCATTTAAAAAAAATATTCCAGAACTGTCATTTTTTATAAAACATAAATTTAAGTCTTCAATCTTTGGTAAAGAAAGGTTGTTCTTTTTTCACCAGTCAAACAAGTCATGGTTCTCCTTGGAGAGCAAAAGCTTTGTGATGCCACTCAACATCTGATTGCCCTGGAGAAGAGCCTGTCTAGCAAAGGTGAGGAGGGACTGAACGCCAGCCAGGAAGACATCGAGTCTGTCTATGAAGTTCTGAAGCACAAAGTCTTCAGTGTCTTGAAAGACTCCGTGCTGCTAGCAAAAACAAACCCAGACCTGCTGCAGCAGGCAGTGGAGGCTCTGAAAGAGCAGGAGAGAGAAGATCAGAATTACATGTCAGAGAATCCACCTGACCAAAATATGCAATTTAGACCTAGAAAATGGAAAGAGCTTTGGATGGCTACAGTAAAGGAGTCAGTAGAGGCTCGAATGAAGGACACAAGCCGTACTCCCATAAATGAGAACCTCTCTGCAGTCGGCCAAAACCTCCTGCACATGGGAAAGACAATGAAAGAAGATTTGACAGTGGTTGTAAAGTACATTAAAGAGCTTTATCCTCCTGAGTTTAATGTGTTCAGCATATATGCAGAATTCTACCATGATTATTTTGCCTCCCAGGCAAAGAAAAATGCTGAGTCTCATCTGGAAGACAAGGATATTTACCTTCTTCTCTCATGGGTGCACAACATTTATCCAAGGTAAGTGAGACTTTTACAAGTTTTTATCCCAACACAGGTTTACTGGCTGCAAAACAGGCATTTGCTTGATTTATGGATTAGTATCACTGCGAGGCAGTCCAGTACCTGGCTAGGTTCTGGTATCACTGGTGACATGCTGATTTACACTAGCTGGCCAGGACAGCTGGAAGGGACACACTTAAGGCTGCTAGTCTGTAACTGAAGGGCTGATCCCACCATTCAGGCTTCTGGACAACAAACATAGATGTTTAGAGCTTCACTTGTGGGGTAAATTGGTCAGATTGATTGCCTTGATATCTATTCCAGTTGCACATTTGAACTCATCCTTAGAAAATCTGGAAACTTCAGCTCTCTGGACCACAGGAGAGACAATAAATAGAACAACCTGAGATGCAATTATCCTGGGCATGGAGGATGTTGCTTAGGTGTTACCCACAGTCTATGCTCTCCTCCCAATTAGGAGACCCATGCATGCACCCTTGAGAGAGGACATCATCAGCCAAGGGTCACCCTTCATCCTCACGAACCCTGTATGTTATAGAATTGAAAGTATTCCTTGTTGTGGCTTACAGTACTGGATTGAGAATTGAGGGCTCTCATTTCTTAGGTGGAAACCAGTAATGTTTTTTTTATTCTAAAGTCATTCAACCTTCACCTCTATCTTTTTCACTGATAGAATATAATGAGTCAGTGTTGATCCTGGGAGTTTTCCAGAGTTATGCTCTAGGTCAGGATATTCAGGCCTGAACCAGTATGTGTTTGGAAATCAGTAGCTGTGAGGAGGAGGGCTCAGCCTGGCACTGGGGACAGCGCTGGCCAGGGTAGCAGCTGCTTTGTGGGATGTTCCCAGAGGTCACATCCAGGTGTTCGCTGAGGGATCGCCTCTCTCCATGGCCAGCAGCAAAGGGAGCAATGAGGAGAAGGAGGAGGGCTGCACAACAGCCTGGCCCCAGCTTCCAGTGTCGTACCAGAAACAGCCCATGTGCGGGAAGCAGGGCAGTGCACCCCTGTGGAGCTGGGTGATGTGCAAACACAGGGCTCGGGAGATGTTCAGGGTTATTCTCCTCAGCTCCAGAAGGACAGGCTGCTTCCACATCAGCTCCCACAAGTGTTGTCCTGAGCTCCCCAAGGTTCGCAGGTCTGCTTCCTCACAGCTGCTCAGGAGCATCTGGCTCAGCCAGCACACGGTGGGAACAGGACAGCAGGGTATGAATCCACCCACTGTACCACCCAACCAGCCACAAAACACCAGCTTTTCATCTCCTCACGTCTCTGTGTTGATGGAGAGAAGTTGTGCCCAAGGGCTAGACTCTCCTGCTTGCTTCAGATCCCCCATGCCCATCAGAGCACAGTGGCTGGTGCTCAGGAATTCAGAAGACCATGACTCCCTTCCCAGGGTTACCTGTGGTCCCATCCTCACAGATCCCACCCCTGGCACATATTCATCTCCTCCAAGTCTTGCCCGGACTAAGGACAATATATATTTCCATCTGTTTTTTCACTGAGATCCTCGAAAAGTGTTAGTGATTTGCATCAACAGCTGTCTTCAATTACACTGCCCTTGGAAAATGTGATTGTTTGGCTCTTTTCATTCCAGAGATATGAGAAAAGATCATGCTTTAGCCAAGGAGTTGGATAAAGTTAAGCTTGGAAGCCTTTTGCCATCAAGTCTGAGCAAAGAGCTTGAAAAGAAATACCTTGACAGTGAAGAGGTGAGAATCTGTTCAGTCACTCCCCTTTACTGCTCCCCTATGACTTCCTGGAGAAGCTGTGGCTTGTCCTGAACACACAGTTCTCACCTGTGAGCCATACACCCCACACGCCCTTCCAGGGAGAAGTAAAAGCTTTTGTTTGGTTTTGGGGCACAGGTCAGCTTTCTGCTAGATGGAACTTGCAGAGCAAACTTCTGCTTAGTCTTGGGAGCCAGCCGAAAAGAACTGTTCTGTTCTTGAAAACTGTGTGGTAGGAAGGGGAGGGGGGAAATCCAACAACTAATCTTCATGGGCAATTTTCCAGTTGCCTGTTAAATCTCCAGAGGGATTTGTAATCCCTCTCATAGTAATATCGAAAGGATCCCAAATTACTCCTGGTCTCTGCAGATGTCCCAGACCATGGGTGAGTGCAAAGCATGGAGATCTGGTATTGAAAAATCTGTTAGTTTGATGGAGAATGTCTTGGTCTGCAGATGATAAAAGGGGCTCTGGTTTTTGTATCACTTAATAGAAACAAGAAGCAACTTCTACAGTACTCCCAGAGCTCAGTGTTTTTGGCATTTGGGGCTGGAGTTCCTGGAAAATGAGAAGACAAGTTCCAGGTTTAGATGTAGCTCTGATGGTTTGCATATGGGAGAGGTGGTGTGAGGTCTGCAAAGCCCATGAGCGAGGCACCGGGAGATCAGCAATATGTACCAGACACTGTACAGACCATTTCCAAAGCCTCACCTCAGTGTGCACTCAGAGGGGTCAGAGCAGAGAAAACCCGAGAGCATTTTGTTTCATTCTCCAGCGCTCGTAAGGCATCAGAAGTGCTCATGCAAAAGGATTGCAAAACCAAGTAGCACTGTGTGTGACCACAGGGCAATGTGTGGTTGGGGGAACTTGGGCTCTGGCACATGCAGCTGCCTGCAACCTTCCTACTCACCGCTCCCCTCCCTGCCCTCCTAATCCCCACGGATGTGGTGGGGTGATGGGCAGGGATACAGAGTTTCATCTTCATTCCTACCTTGAAATACTCAGCTCACTGTTGCATTGGTGGATACTGTGAGGGGGTTGTCCTTGTTGTGGTGGGTTAAGCATCTTGTAACAAGGAGCCTTCCCAACCAGAGCCGACGAAAAGTCTGCTGAGCCAGGCAAGAGGTGGATGGGCAAGTACAACCTGCAGAAGGCAGGAGCTGCTGCATTCATGTTGTGGTAAATGCTGTTGTTCTTCCTTCCTTAAAGGTTACTGTCAAAAATTCTCTGAGCAAGTGTTTAGACAAAGAAATCCAAAGATGGAAAGAAGACAAAGAACCAGAGAAGCTAAATGGGCATTTTCAGAGTGAACTCCTAGGAATATTTGTTATCCAGGTAATACAGAGCTATACTAAAAATAGAAAATCTCATCCTTCACTTACTTGGGATTTGAGACCAACCATGGTCACTATGGGAAAGCAAAAGGCTAAGTCACTTCTGTGGGGCAGTAGCAGAGGTGAGTGCTACAGGGGAGCCAAACCCCCATGGTCTGTCATGGCCCTGGTACACCACATGCTGGAGGCAAACTCTTCTATGGGCAAAATGAGAAGGAATGCTGCCTTCATTCTCCCCGTGCAGTCTCTCCTGCATCCTCAGTAGCAGAGAGACAAGAGGTTCCTTGCCAAGCAAGGAATCTGTTGCTTGCTCTCAGGGAGACTGTCACAGGCAGAGCTGCCTTTTTTCCAAGCTCAACGCTTTCCCTCCTCTGCCTGCAGAGAATTAGTCAAGCGTATTTTTCAAAAAAATAAACCTTTCATATGTTGAGATTGTTGTGATTAAATTGTATTTTAATGCCATCATATGACATTCAAAAAAGAAAAAAAAGAAAACAAAACCAAGTGTCACTTTCTCTACTTCCTCAGCTATTTTACAGGCTTTCTTTCATGCTTCTTTCTTCTTTGCCTCTTCCCATTTGAAAATGAAGTTCAAAACTGGCTTGAACCCACTAAATAAGTATAGCTGCTCTGTATGGTGCCTGGCTGAGCTGCAGGGGGGATGCGGGAGAGCTGGGTACAGTTACCTCAGTCAAGGATCTGCAGCCTCTTTGACCAGCCAACGTGGCTTTTTCAGAGCAGGCAGCATTTAATATTGATCTTGCTTTTTTGTTCGTTTTTTAGAGCATCTACAGTGGCCAGAAGCGAGCCCAGGACATCAGCAGTGCGGTGGGGGAGGAGCTGTCGCGGCGCCTGTTGAAGGAGCTGCCTGCCTTCCTGAGGAGGTGCGGTAAGGCAGCCGCGGGCAGCGGGGCTGGCAGAGCCACCCGGGCGTGCACTCACCCACCTCTCCTCTTCCCATCTCCCCTCCAGCTACAGGGATGCTTTCGAAGACTTTAAGGAGAAAAGTAAGAAGCACACACACTACAAGCCTATACTGATTGCAAATATTAACAACTGCTGGAATTTTAGGTAAGGGTCCAAGAGAAAAAGTTTTCTCCTTCCTCTGCAGGCAACCTATAATAGTGTGATAGAGGGGAGGTACTTCAGAGCGAGCAGAGATAGATCCATCTGCCTGCAGAGGAAAATTTGGAGACCTCTGAATTTCTCTCTCTATCATCTGAGGATAGACTACTCTGACCTTGCTGATGTTTCCTTGCAGAGAATACACAGAGAAAAACATGGCAGAAAAGGACGACGGTAAAGCCGATATCCTCAGCACTCTTGGCGATATTGAAAACAGCGGCTTTGACGTGCTGCTTCAACAGCTGTTTGCCCAGCTGAAGGTACTGTTCCCATGCCCCACACCCTCCTGCCCCATGGCTCAGCTGGTGCCAGGGCAGGGCAGGTTCTCCTGCTCTGCTATCTGTAGCTCAAATCTCTGATTCAAATCAGCAAAGTTCAGGAGGGCTCTGGGCCAGGGCACCACGTCAGTCCTAACCCACACTACTGCCAGAAAACTCCCACTAACCTCTGCTTGAGCTGTTCCTCAAGACTGAAGGCAAAATGGGTGCAGTGACACAGGCATGACTGTGCAGGTGACATAACTCGTGCTGATTGCATCTGAGACAACGGGCTGCAGGAGGGAGAGTCTCAGCCTGCAGCTGTTTACTCTCCAAAATGTATGAAGCCATTAAAAATGGCATAAACTGCAATTACACAGCTTTTGACTTCTTCATAAAGGTGACCTAAAGGGCAAATTAGGCTTCTTCCCTTTTTTTTTTTTTTTTTTTTTTTTAGTGTATGTAACACAAGCTTTTTAAGTTACACAATTTTGGTGGAGGGGAAGGAGGCTTAGGAGTTGGGAATGTTCAGCCACAATCTCTGCTGCTTTCTCTGTAGACCTTTTGGAATGCATGACAGAGCAGAGTTGCCTTTTTTTTTTTTTTTTAATTTTCATGTTTATTTACTGTGGCTGAGAAAAATTGAAAGCCTCTCATAATGATTCACTTTTTTCCCCCTGATGGTTCCATAATTCTCTAATCAGACAAGATGGTGTGAACAAAACATTAAAAATGTGGAAATAAAAAAATATGAACCTTTTAAGCTCTTGGTCTTCTCCATCATGAGGAACCAAGAAGGGGACACAGTCCTCTCTTCCCCCACCCCTGTAAGCCATTGTCACACACCCTTGCCCAGGACTGCACGCTGCTCTCTCACTATATAGGATACTGTACATATAGCAATGCTAAATATAAACGTGCATAGGATTTGCTTTGAGGCAACTTAGCTGACTTCCCTTTTTTTCAGCCGATGTATAAGAAGTTCACAGAAAATAAGTGGGACTCCAGCAACGAAATTATGAATGAGATCATTAAAACCACCAGCAAACATATTTCAGACTTCCGGACGTTAAGGGACCCTTTTTACCACGTAAGTCCAAGAGAAATATTGGAGGGATTCTGGGATGCTGAGGCTGCATTTTCAGCTTTGATATTCTGTGACTCAAGTTGTCTTGACCAACACTGAGCTGGTGAGCTGGACTGGCATCTGAGAGCTGCTCAGGCAGTGTGCAGCTTACCTAGATTAGGCATATAAATCTTAGTCTTCTCTGACAGAAGCAGAATCCTGTAGCTCTGCTGCAGTGTTTGCACAGGAAACTACCCCTGATGTAAAGAAAGTGCTTTAGAGGCCACCCAACATATGGCTTTATTTGTGGATTTGGTTTAGCAGTCTTGAAACACAGATGCAGTTGCATGGTTCAGTCTCATTTCTCCTTTGATTGCCCTAAGGACTGGAGGATATGGATGCAACTGGGACAAATCCCAGATAACTGAGCCAGAACCACATCTTCACTGGTGCTGGAGTATATATGAAACATCATTGTATAAAACAATATTTGATTTCCTGCCTTTGTCTTTTTAGTAGCTGAAACAAATTGATGATGTTTTGTGTATTGGAGAGAAGAACAGGAAGAGCAGCATGAATTCCTGTTTCTCTCTAATACTATTGCTTCTCAAGCCCATGGAGATCTTTTCTTCACTTTAAACTCTTCCCAGAAGGAAACAACATTTGGAAATTCCCATAGTTCACTAGAGTACAAAGAAATTCTCGGCATCTAGGATGTGGCGCAACCAGCCTTGGGAAGCTGGCAACCAGCAACGTTCTGACATGTAATCAGCAGCAGGGACTGGTGGGGCATGTCTTACAGCACCCAAGACAATTTTGTCTCCCATCCAGCCTCATGGTTTGTCTTGTCCAGAAGCAAAAGAGAGATGGATGATTCCCTCCTCTCCTTCCCAACAGGCTATTGTTGAGAAGATCCACACCCGTTTGGTTAAAGAGTACATCGTGAGGCTGCTGAAGAGGAAAGTCAGCCTGAAAACTCCAGCACAGCAGCAAACTCTAGCCCAGCAGATCTCCAAGAATGCTGCTGACTTGGAAGCCTTCTGCATGAGCAATGTATGTGAGTGCTTGACACAAGAGCACAGGGCACAGACACACTAAAAACCAAGGAAATAAATTTTCTGGGGCCTCTCGTTAGCCTTTCCAACTCAGTTTAATTTCCTGGAAGGCAGAACCTTAGGCAGAAAGAGGTTTCCAAGTGTCTACAGGCAGGAGGGCTCTCCTGCTACCACCCTACCCCTCCTTGGTTAGAGAGACATGATTTCATCCTCCTTTGCCCTGTAGGCAGTTTGAAGGTTTATATTAATAGGATCAGAATACTTACACAATCTTTTCAGGTTTCAGTGCAACTTCCATGAAGTCTGGGTTTTGACTGTGTTATGATCCAATTACTGAGATATGCCTCTGCCTGAATCAAGGTACAAACAAGACCATATGCTGAAGACAATAATAAACAGTAAATGTGAGGTAGAGAAATAGAAAAAAATAGAAAAGAGCTGAGGGAGAGAGAGACAGACAGACAGATCAAGCAGAAGACAGTCACCACCCATGAATCCAGCGGTGTTCCATCGGTCCCTCTTCATCCTGGTCTTCTCAGTGGTGGGGATCCCAGAGTCATTCTTCTGGAGGTACCACCTTTACACAGTCCAAGTTCCAGGTATCCACAGGGTGATCGTAGATGCTGTTCCCAAAACTTGGGATGATATATGTATGAACAGTTGCTTCCTTTTCCACACTTTGCCATAGTGGGAGTTTTTGTCCAGATACATTAGGCAGGATGTGCTAACCAGATCTCCCCTCTCAAGGCCTCAAATTAGCATCTTCCTGTCATAATTGTCTCCTGTGCTTATCTCAAGTTCCTGCTCTGGTGGTTTATCTTATGGCAAATTCCTTCTGTGGCCTTAACAGTGTTTTGACACAGGCAACCGTGCACTTTAAGTCCTTACAGATTTTTCCCTTCTCCCCTGTTTTCTCTCACTCTGCTGCTCTTAAGCCAGGTGCTAAAGCAGGCAGCACAGGGTCTCTGGTATACAGGGGGTTCTTCCACAGGAGCCATGGCTGAAACACCTCTCGTTGTCCTCTGAGATCACTTCCCTCCTTCCCTGCTTCTAAATTTGCCTGAAAAAAAAGATAAAATCTAAGCCAAACTCTGCCCTCTACCACCCCTCGAGCATTTGACTGGAGAAGGAACAAGCTTGAGTTTCACACAGTGTGGATGGGAGGTCAGGCAGCTGCATCTTGGGAATTCCAATGGCCAGGAAAGAGGTCCAGTTGGGGCTTTTACCTGAGAGGGCAGGGAGTGGGTTTTGGCAATGCCTGGAGATGCTAAAGTCGGGGCTGTGTGTGGAGCTGGGAGAAAGCAGCACAGGGCAGTGCGTTACGTGGCCTGTCAGACCTTGTACACACACTGGGCAGTGGAGAAAGACAAAGAAAAGAAAACGTGGTGGGAGGGAAGAGCAGAGGGAATCTGTCCAGGTGGATGTGAAAACCTCAGTCTTATGGCAAACCCCACACCTCTTGTGTAAGAGGATTAAAAACCATCAAAAAGCTAATCCAGTTTTTCTGTGGCTGGCCTAGACAGCAACACCACTGAAAACAATTGAGACACCTCAAATCACTGACCCGTCCTTCCTCCTTACCTGGAAACATCCTCAGGAGCCAGCTCTTAGGCTGGGCAGAGATTTGCACCCCAAGATGCTCTCCTAACCACTTTCTCTTCTGGCAGGGATCTCAAGCCACGTGGCTGAATTCAGTGCTCCCCAAACTTGCTGAAATAATCCGACTTCAGGATTTAGGTGCTATTAAAATTGAAGTTGCAACACTTGCCACAACATACCCAGATATCCGGTAAGAGACGATGAAACAGATTTGCTAATATTCATATGGAATTTTAATTGAGCCAAGAAACAATCAAATAACCTGAGCCTATGGAAATGGGTGGGAGTTGCCTGCCAGGCTGTGGCAATCCCGGTGCCAAATGGACAACAAAGGAAAATATGAATAAAAGCCTATTTACATATTCCAAATGATTTACATATTCTGGCCTGATTTTCTCCTTTGCCATGGAGATTCCCTTCCCTTCCCTACCCCAAACATCCCAGGGCAGTGCTGGGTCCTGTGTAGGATCGCCAGCTGCTGAGCTGGCCCCCACCAGGGACCTCAGTGCCCACTGTAGGGCAGGGGGCTGCATCCTGATGTGGAGATGTGTGGAAGGAGATAACACTTGCCTGTTTTTTTCTCTTTCACAGCAAAAGGCACCTGGAAGCATTCCTGCACATCAAAGCCAATTTGTCCCGCAGTGAACAAAAAAGCATCCTGGGCTACTTGGCAGACAACAAAGCCTCCACACCACCCAGGGCCATGCTCTTCTCCAACATAAACGTGTCCTAGGCCAAGGCACCCCTCGGCACTCCCTTGTGCTGGACTGTCGGGTGAGCCAGGGATGGAGGCTGTTCCCCTGGACAAATACACAGCACACACTGCCACCTTTTCCTATGGAAAGTGCTTTGTCTTAATCTGGTGCTCAGCACCTCTATGGGAATTGCTGTTCTCCGTGTGAAGATAGGAGGAGGGGACACCCACGAGATGCAGTGCCTGCAAGGACTGGGACTGCTCCTCACACCAGCCATGGATTCCCCCCCAGAGTCTCCTTGGTGCCACCACGTTCTCTGCCTGGACACTGCCCTGGTGCTCTGACCTCCACCTACCTCTCAGGATGCCATGAAGGCCATGACGCTGACTCCCCAGCTAGCCCAGACCAAGCAGGCACCTGCTGTGTAGATTTGTCTTCGAAAGAAACAGAGAGAAACAAAACTCAAGCCAAAATTCAGAGATGTTGGAAAAGTCCCATGTGAGCATGTTTGCACCCCCTTTGCCTTTCTCAGAGCCGTGCAGGGCAGCTGTGTTAGGCTAAGGGGAGAGGCCCCAGGTTTCTGGTGAGGAGGAGCTGTAGTTCAGCCATGGAGGGCTCTTGCCATCCCTCCACACTGCAGGACCCTGGACTCAGGACTTAGAGTGGCCACAGCTGCACGCTCTGACTCAGCAGCAGCACTGCCCAGGGGCATCAGGGTTTCTGAACCGGCCCTGGAGAGCATGTGCTTCCTTCACCTCCGTGAGGTGGGAGCACCTGACCCCCTGGCAGACAACCTCTCTGCGGTGACCCCATCCAGTGCATCTGCACAGAGTGGCACCCTGCTAACTGAGCTTGGGAGCAAGCTGCCTGTTGCAATGGATTGTGTAGCATCTAGTAAAACACTTTGGATATTACTGAAGCCCTTCCTTATCAAGAAGAGGACTTTTCCAGACCCCATTAACAACAGTCTTTGAATGGGGTGTGGAACTGGTCTCAAATGCCATCAAAATGTACTGAGCACCCTGTTTGTATCACCATTCTCTTGCTTGCTCTTTCCCCTCTTGCTGTGAGTTAGATATGATGTGAAAACACAAATGGGTCTCTTGTGAAACTGTGTTTTGTTTCTTACAGCCTTAGCTTTCTTTCTGGGAAGCTAACCCCTTACCAAAACAACACTGTGTTTCATTGGAGACCTTTCCCTTCTGTTTTTTTTTTTTTTCTGTTTCAACTTTTGTATCAGTCTGTGGAAAGTCACTCCGGAAGGAAGACACATGATGACTGTGCAAACTATATCATGTATTTATGTGCATATGCAGTATACCACTGGTGTATTTTTGCATCAAACTCTATTTTTTTCTCAGTTAGAGATATTAATTTACAATGTTTATATTTAAACAGTATTCAAATACGCTAGAAAACTGACTCATTTATTCTGTCTCTGGCTGTTGTTTACTGTGTTGCCAGATGTAGTCCTATGTCCTTCTTCGAAGGGCCAGTCCTTCCACTACTCCCAGCCTGCTCTGGTGAATATCACCCACTGGTTCCAAATAGGGAGAGTCTTGCTGGACTATAGACAGGCTGGTAAAGTAGAGGCACCTTGTGTTTGTGCTGTGTATGGGTCTCATAGCCTGGCTTTCCTTGCTCTCTGGAACAAGGACTGCCATGTACACCATGTTTAGGGTATCTGGTATAACAAGATCCAAAATGTCAGCCTCTAAGCACTACCACAGTCTCAATGTTGAACAATAAAAAGATATGCATTTGACATTTGCATTTGCTCTGGCATTGCCTTCCTCCCTCTCTGTTGTCTCCTCTTGTTCATATGAGCCTTTAGGAGATGCAGCCCACCAGGATTTGTCCCCAGCTGGCCCTGCTCACCCCCTTTTACCCTCCTCACAGTTGCTGTTAGCCCCATGGCATTGCTGCAGCCCCTGTGAGACAGACAGAGTGCTGCAGGCAGCTCACTATCAGTGGCCAGTGCCACAAACTGGGAGAAGGAGTCCTTTGCCAACAGGTTTTGTGGCAAAATCGTAGCCTGAGTGAAGAACACTGCTTTGGTTTTAGTTTGCTGCCTGGCCACGGGCAGCACAAACCACCCTCTTCTTATGTAAGCACACTCACACAAAACTCATATAGACACATAATTTAAAAAATTATTATTTAAACACTTAGCTACAGTTTAAAGCCAAATGCCAAAATGACTTCTGACAGTGCTAAGCACTCAAGAGAACTGTCACCTATTGGGTAACATTTTCTTTCCCAATTAGTGAAAGGTCATTTTATTGCTATAAAAAGTGGATTTTGATTTAGAGATCTGTTAAGGGCCTAGAGAAACACATAATAGAAGTATTGTGCTGATCTTTAAAAAAAAATATTCCAGCTAAGTAAGTACTTGAAGGAAAACAGTGTATCTATTTATGTATCATAATTAGGATGGGTAGGAGAAAATGGTTTTCATACACATTTCATAAGCCATATGGAACTGCATTGTGCAATTCTCCCCCTCCTGCTATAAACGTCCAGCTTTCAGCTCTAATAAGCCCAGGAAACTAATTTATTTATCTTCCCGCATGACTCGACATTTACAATGGCATTTGTTTATATTTGGCATATTACACATAGCCTAATAGTTTCAGGACATTGCATAAATGTCTTCTGATAACAATGTTAGTTTAATACAATAAATAGCACTCCTATAAACTAAGTAAAATTTTCTGAGGTCAGTGTGGCTGGATTTTCTTTATCATGCAACCTCTGCTGATGCTCATGCCTGCCTCTCCTTGAAGGCAGAGCAGATAGCCAAGATTAAAGAAAATAAAATCAGTTTTATAGAACAGTTAAGGAAGGTGGTTGCTGGGCACAGACAGCTCTCCCAGTTGACTGTCACCAGTGCCACCAGGACATCAGCCTACAACAACCACCGAACTGGGCATGGGCTGAGCTCACACATGCACTCACACACACTCTTGGCTCCCTACCCACCAGGCACTTCCATCATTTGGCAGCAGACTTGTAATTTTCAGTGCAAAAGACAAAAAGACACAAACCACAACAGGGGTGGATGGAGGCATTCCTCACCTCCTTTACTCCCACAGGAGCCATCTGTGGCATGCCAAGACCCCAGTGACACCTGGGGAACTTCTGCCCTTGCTGCAGGGGAAGCCAAAACATCCAGAGAGCTCACAGACTCCTCCCAGTGTGAGCAGGAGTGCTCTGTCAGAGCTTCTCTTCTGAGAAATTTTGGGTTCTGATGACCTGGAAATGAAGCCTTAAGAAACCAGAATGCCTGCAATTCCTCCCTTTGAGCCTGGGTCTTCTCTCTAGAATCCCCTGAGAGATAACAGCACTAGAGGCCAGTGACCTTGAGTGTGACACCAGCGAAATTGTGTTTTGCCGTGCTGTAGATTGAAAACCATGAGAGTAATTTCTGCCTTCCTGCATGACTTAAAAAGAGGAAGTGGCCAAACCACCCCCACCAATATTCTTGAAACACAAAATAGCTCTTCTGTAGCCACAATAATAAAGATGGAAGTTAATGTTGGGGGATTTCAAGAATTACTCATCAGTGCAGGAACCACAGATTTCCCCCTTAGCAAAGATGCAAATCCACACTGACAGGAAGGGAGGTGAATCCCGCCCCCTGGGAGGAAACCAGAGGAAATGTGTGGAGCAGAGACACACATCAGGCTGTTCAGGTGATGTTACTGAAAGAAAGTTAACTGTGTTTCTCAAAGCAATACAAAGTTTTTAATGTTACCATGAAGGAAATGTTTGTACCTGCTGGACACAATCTCTCCCTGCTACCAGGGCTTTCTCTTTTAGAAATAATATTTTAAAAAACCTTTTTGAACTGATCAGCTTGGAGACTTCCCTATAGAGCCATTTTTTTTTTCTCTGGATCTTGTCCCCAGGTTTTCAGTTCCTTCTTTCACCTCTCCACAAGTCTCCTGATATCTCCCAACACTACCCAGTAGTCCCCTTGGACCATGTTCTCCCAGTCTTCTCACCCTTCATCCAGCAGATGGGACACAAAAAGGCACATTATATACCAGCACCCAGAAAAACCACCATTTGAGGTAGAGGAATTCATTGCTATTTATCCAAGCAATTTCCATCCAAATAAGACAGAGCATTTGAGCTGTAATAACTCTCCTAAGGGACTAATAAAAGAGGAAAACTTAACATTTAGCAGAAAAGCTGAGCTCTCAAAAGTACTCATTAATGTTGGAACGACTGTGAAGGGGAAAGATTAGCTCTGAAAGGGAGGAGGTTATAACAAGCTCCTAGGTAGAACAATATTGGTCCTGGAGTCTTCAAGAGATTTTGAGCCCTATCCCAAAGGCTGGAGGCCAACCCCCAAGTCCCACTGGCAAGAGCAGTGCGGCCTGAAAGTTCAACCAAGCACACAATTTAGAGAAAATAGCAGGATAAAGTTAACAGTGGTATGTCCTGGCTAACAGAGGGCTGTTTCTGCTCTTTGGTTTCATTGTAGTCCCTTCTACGCTACACCAAGGCTGTAGGAAGTGGTGGCAACCACCTGAGCAGTGGGGCAGGGACTGTTATCTTCGTGCTCCCACACAGCAGACTCCCTTGTCTTTGGCAAGGTCTCAAATTCACTAATTGTGACACAGCCCCTCCACAATCTGCATGGGGGTTATGCAGACCCAAAAAGGTTGTTGAAGCTACCCACTCCCCCTGTGGGGAGTGACAGAGGTATTTCCAATTCCCCAAAGGAAGCATTCAGCCCAGCAGGATCCTGGCAGCCACCTGCTTGTGACAAGCTTGTGCAGACCCTCCTGGACCACACCAGCCTTGAGGCCAGTAGATGTGAAAGGAATGTCACCTGCAGAGGTCACACTTCATTCAGTGATGTCATTGCTGTCCTGCCTGGGCACAGGTAGTTTGCAGAAATCGTCTCTGAGCAGCCTGGCATCCATCCCTCAGAATGCTCAGGAGTCATAGAATCACAGAATATCTTGAACTGGAAGGGACCCATCAGGATTATCAAGTCCAACTCCCTGCTCCTCAGAGGACTACCTGAAACTAAAGCATTTGACTAAGAGTATCATCCAGGTGCTTCTTGAACTCTTGGCAGGCCTGGTGCTGTGATTGCTTCCCTGAGGAGCCTGTTCAAGTGACCAACCACACTCTGGGTGAAGAATCTTCTCCTGACCTCCAACTCAAACATCCCCTGAAGCAGATGAGGAAAGGGCACCCTATTCCACTTCTGAGGGATCACAGGTAAGTAAAGAGAGGCAGGTAGAACCCACAGACAACTCCCGTGACCTTGTAGGGCAAAAAGACCCATAAGAGTTACTGAAAAAAGAGGGCAAACTTTTGTACGCACTGGGTGAGCTACACCTGCTCCTGGAGGAACCTTGGCAGCTTGCAAAGATGCCACAGGTAAGATCTACAGGTTAGTCCTTGACAAAACACAGCATGAGTAGTAATCCAGATAACCTTTGCTGTGTATCAGTAAGAGAAACCTAGGAGGCTGCAGAAGTAGAGAGTGAAGTGGGAGAGCAGCATTCAGGTACCTGCCATGCCTCTGGCTGTGCTCAAAAATCTTTTGTTGGTCTTTGTTTAACTGCCCAGCACAGCCTCCCTTTTCAAATCCATTAAAAATATCACCAGGACTAAAGTATTACTGTGGAATGCATGAACTGCCCGAGCTCCCATTTTTGTTTGATTTGATTTCTCTACGAAGCTTCTCTCGAAGAGCTCAGATTGCATTTACTTGGGGAACATTTTGTCAGATCAGCACGTACAGCACGAAATCAATAGCAGCTTTTGAAGAAAGAGCAGATTCATCCGTCAATCAGAACAACTTCTTCAGCCAATTTTTCTTGGGCGGAAACCACATTGAAGAAAAGGAAAAGTTCTACCTTCCTTCCATCTACCTTCCAAAACCTCACCCTCCATGTTCCCTGTGGACAAGGAGTTAAACCCCATCTCTCCATGTAGCACTATCTCTGTACAAAACCCTATTTCTGTACAAAATAACACTACATCTATCCAGGTATGATTTCTAGTGTCATTTTCTACTGTCTCATAAAAATAACTCTATACTTCAAGCTTCAGCTTATTACTCAAAATGATACTAATTGCCCGTTTTCATGCATTTCAATGTAGCTTGACTTGAAAAGCAGATTTCTGCTTTCAGTAGTACACAAGCAATGCTTCCATGTTAATGTGCAAATTATCATGAAGAGAATCAACGCACAGCAGACTTCTGCAATCTGTTTACCTTTCTATACACAGAAAAAATTCTTCATAGAGGTGCTTTCCAGACAGAAATGGAGGCAATAAAATCTATAGGGTTTTGAGGCCGGGAGGTGTGATGAATATATAGATCATTTCTTAATCAAAGGCTCCCACATCACACATGCACACAGTGCTCCCACACAGATGCTACTATCATAACAACTATTTTTCTTACAGACATATCTGCATGCAGCCTTTTGCCCAGTTTCAGCCCTTCGAAGAATGGGTTTCTGGAAATTCAACATTTTTTCTCCACAGAAAGTGGGCAAATCAGGGTATTATTTTGGCAACTCAAACCATGAAGTCTGGGACCTGAGAGCTGGTTGTACTGATGTGTGAAACCCCCTTCCTCTTCCCATGCTCTGCCACAATGTGGGCTCAAATGGGTTTTGGTCATCGTTCCTTCTGTTAACTTTCTCTGCAAGGAAAACATCAGAAAATTCAGGCCATGCAAGTTCACAATGTTGTAGGAGCTTTAGCATATTATGGCAGAAATACAAACAATGTGCAGAGGACTTCTCTGTCTTCTCCACGTCTATGAGCTGTGTTTCAGTTGTGCAATTCCCACCTAATGTATAAAATAATTCAATAATGACAAATCATCAGTCCTGAAATTCTGAATTCTCTGCGTTCTGAAGTTTTTGGTATACAAACATATGCAGGGTATGCCTGAAAGAACAGGGTGGGCATCAGCCCCTCAGAGGCTGATGTGACTGGTCTCACAAGCCGGTGACAAGTTATATGGTTGTTTATTTTAGGTGTTTGAGCTGCATGTCATCAGGGCAGTCTGTGAGGTCTGGTGCAAGAGGTGTTCTTCCTCTCTAGGACAGGCTAAGGAGTCACCCCAGGGCCAGGGGTAGTGTCACCTCTCCTGGGAGCAGAGCTGTTTGTCAGCTGTTTGCTGCATGAGGGAAGTTCCTGCCTACATATGTAAGGATGGGAAACAACCAGTGCTGCAACCAAGTGGTTGTCCATCTCCTGGATAAGGAGGGAACAGGAAGAGTTCCCAGGAGGAAGGTGGTGCATGTCTGCATGTCCTGGGACGATGTCAGAGGACAGCTGATCTGTGGAAGGGAAGGGTGACCTAGCACCAGCATCAGGAAGGGGACCCAGAGCTGGTCTGTGAGCAAAGCTCTTTAAATATTGCCTCTGTCAGAGGCTTCTGATGGGCACAAGCCAGAGAGCAGGAGCAGGAAGAGGCAGGAGGCCTTGCTGGTGGAGAATTCGTGCAGGTGGTGGCATTTGCCTGTTTTTCCTGCCTTCATTTACATCCCTCATGAGTACATGCCATGGTATTCTCAGGTGGAACAACAGATGGTGCACACCTGGCTGTGCTTTTTCTCCTACTTTCACCTGGCTTGGGTGACTGCAGTATGAGGTGACCGGGTAGCAATGGGCTATCCTCAACAGACCATGTCATTCCGTCTTCAAAAACACAATGAAACCACAGTCAGGGGCTGAAGCACCGTAATGCAGTGGCCCAGCTCCCCCAAATACTCCTAGCCAAGGGCATGTGAGGTCTGCAAAGGGGGGTCTGGGGGGTGGGTCTCATACACAGCATGAGTGGAGACAAGTGTCTGGACACAGGCAGAGCCACAGGAGGGACATTAGAAGAGTGAGTGAAAGCCAGAGAGACATAGTCTTCAAGGTCAGATGATGATCAGCCTAGGACATGTGGCAGTGACACAATTAGGTACATGCAAATATTCATTTTCCCTTGAACCATAGGCAAGGCAACGGCTGCCAAAGCAAACATGAGCACCGCTGGTGACAGATGAGATGTTGTCAATGTTCAGACCATCTGACTCTCCCGTGTTTCTGTGTTTCTGTTTCAGTTCTTTAATGCATTTTCATTTCTCTTGGAAAAAAAACCCAAATGGAGAATAGGTTATTTCCCTCCCCTTAAGTAGTATCAAGCACACCAAGAAATGGTGTGGTGTAGTCACACCCTGAGGCAGAGGTTTCCTTTTGCAGAAAGGATTTCTTTGTCAACCTGAAAACCTTCAGGGCTCTCAGCCGCAGCTGTGTTGCACACAGAAGTCAGTCTGAGGCCAGAACTCTTTTGAGGGTAAAGATTCAGGCAGCAGTGTGTGCCAAGACCAAATTTAACTAAACAGCAACAGGAACATGGAGGAAGGCGTGCCCTACCCTGCCCTCCACTTGCCCTCTGCCACAGGAACCACAGCCCTGCAGATACACCTTCCAGTCTGTAAGTGACCAGTCCCACAAAGAGCATCTTGTCCTAAACCCAACCCCATCTTCAGTCACAGCATCCAGAAAACAGAGGCCCTTCTTGAGTTGCTTGGTCAAGGCTTTTTCCTAGTCCTGATTTTAGCTGCTACCTGCCCATATTAAAGTATTCTCTTTAAGGCAGAGGAGTGTGTTGCTCAGCATATGTCTGCTCTCCTGTCTTATCTGTCCTTCATCCAGTTGAATTAAAGTAATGCCGTTAATAAAGATCATCAAGCATCCCTTTTCACCTCTTATAGCCAGACCAAACTGTCTGAATGCTGCACGTTTTGAAGATCAGTTGAGGGGGGTGCAGGAAGGAGATGACCACAGAACAAGAGCCATGGGACAGAAAAGTCCGTGATTTACACCAAGCCAGAAATATGCTGAGCTGTGTCTGCTGGGATCCCAAGGCACTGCTCCCAGTGGACACTGATCCTGCTCCAGCAGCTCTGCTGGCCACCAGGTATGGGCAACACCAGCTGATGGAGTGGAGATCATGGGGATCAGCAACCTCCACCCCCACTGTGTCCTGATGGATGCTGCTACCTTGCTAACTCTGACAACAACCCACCTAAGCCAGGAGAGAAAATGAACTGAGGAGTGTGTTTGTTCAGCGCAGAGAGCTGGCCATAGGGAGCTCAGAGTACACCCTGTTGAGATCCCTGTTGGGATGAAGATCATGGGATCACTGCACGAAGCTGCCTCTTGCAGCCAGTGTCAGGGACACACAGTGTTGGTCTCAGCAGGGACCTCGTAGCTCTGGAAAGCAGATTGATCTTTTTCACTTATCACATGGAAGAGACAGGTAGTTCATCAATAGTGTGAATTTTTGAAGTCCTCAAAGTAGCTGCTCAGCTGTGAAGAGGAGGAAACCTCTGCAGTCTTAGCACAGGTAGCAATTGTATATTTGGCTAAAAACTTCTCCTCCCAAGTGCTACACAGAGAGATCGTGATGGACAAACAGAGCACAGAGGTGCACAGGGAGCCCGTGGCAGCTGAACATCCCTCACACCAGCAGCTGGATAATTGCTGTCCTCAACCTCATTCTCCATGGCATCGTGGGTGCTGTGTTTACCCTGCACAGAAACAAGACAGACGGCAATTTCATCAGCCCAGGAATGCACATGCCCTCTCAGTCCTCAGTCTCATGTTTCCTCTGCTCTCTCACTTTCCCTTCCTGTCCAACAGGGCCTTAGCCTATATCTCTTTGGGGAAGAGGCTACTGTGTGCGAGGCTGGCTTGGTCCCCAGACAAACCTGCTTTCCAAAACACTTTCAAAGTGGAGCTGTCAAGTGTCTCTGTCAGAGCAGTAGACACAGATATTATCATGCTCTAGTCCAGCTGACACAGAAACAATTGTGTGTCCACTAGGTCAGCACACACCAAGCAAAAAATGAGGATATCAGGCATTATTTTTATTGGCTTTCCTCCACACAGTTGAATTGTGTTTGCTTCACTTTGGGTTTGTTTGCTTTAATTTGTCCCTCATTACAGGAAAGCATTGGCAAGAGAACTTTGAGCAATCTCAAGTCTCATTAATAATGGCTGGGACAAATAAAATGCAAACAGCCTGTATAGCTCAGCCAAAAACCTGCAAGTTTAGTTCATATAATACAGTCCATATTGCTACACTTATATTTGCTCTTAGTTACACAAGTGATTTTGTGTCATTTCTTTTTGCATAGATTTAAGCATATGGGTAATCTGGACAGGACTGGCCTCAACAGCCTTTGCTACAGTTTGCTGCCTGCTTTATACCTCTAGTGCAAAGCACTTGCCTATAACCACTGAAACGTGCCTCAGTTGGCAATGTAAGTGGAATCAAGTCGAGTGAAAAAATTCTACAAGAAGTGGACAACATTTTTTTTCAGATCAAATGCATAGCAATAGAAGAAATCACACTGTGCTCTGACTGACTCAAACCACACTGATGTTTCACTGGGAGAAGAGGTATTTGCCCTCACTTCTCCTTGGAACAAACATCTATCTAGATGGTCCCTTGTGCTCAGGATGACAGCTCAGTGATGAGTATTTATTCTCTCTGTGCACTGGGGGAAAGAGCTGTGCTGCATTTTACAGACCAGGAGATGAAACAGATGTGACCAGCCCTGGGACACATGTGGTCTTGCAGCAGAATACAGATTCAAGCCCAGGCCCAAAGGTCCCTGTGCATTCTTTGGCCATTAGACCAGAATAGATTTTCAATCAGGCTGAAGCAGTGAGTTTAGAAATGGAGAAAAGTCTCCCCCCCCCCCCCCTTTCTGACATCTACTGTGCCATACTTAGGGCACTGTGATGCAAAAGGCACCAGCAAGGAGATGCAAGCTGGCTCAGGAAGTCCTTGTGTTGCACACTGCTGGGGGCTGGAATGGCAGAGAGCATCCCTGCAGGCATGCCTGGGTCTCACATTCCTTCCATGCTCACCATGAATGGCTGGGGTTTGTTTGGTTTTACTTTAACCTTTGCAAAACTGATGTGGCAGGGATAGCAGTGTGCATGAGAAATGGGCACATATGTTACCATAAATTGCCACCATCCCTATTCATATCCTGTCCTCCCAGCACCTCTATCATCATCTGTGGCCAGATACATGATGGAATCTCTGTGGGAAATGAAGAGTCCACCTGAAAGAGCAGTTTGTGCTCTGGCATGATCAGCCTCACCTCACCGCCCCTGCAGGAGGACATACATTTCCTTCTGCACTTGCTGCCCCACACCCCCCCTGCTGCATACCTGGGGCCAACCTTCCCCCTTAGAAACAGTCGTATCCAAGGAATAACATAAACGATGGACACAGGAGTCAGAGCTGTAAAAAGGTCTTGCACTATCTCGTTAGCAGAGCGAGTCCACAGCTCTGCCACAACAGCTCACTTCCCCTGTACTTTCCCTGTGTCACTCATTTCTCAGTGGACAACTCCAAGTTTTCCTCTTTGTTGCCCAGTCCAGTTTCACTTCTACTTCTTTATCTGAAAGTTTCCAGCCTCGAACGAAGTCAGTGAACTCTTATCACAGGATTTAACAGCAGATTTTCCATTTTCCCTGACCATGTCTGTTCACGCCAAGTTGGGATGGCTGAGGTACCCCCTGTGCTGCCGGACACAAGCTCAATCTGCATCTCAATCAACGCAGGTTAATTGGCCACATGGGCCAGGAAATACACGCCAGCTGCCTGTGTCTCTGTGCCGGGAAAGGACCAGGGTGTGGAAAGCCATTAGGACATGAAACACTGTCTTTTTCCTCAGAAGGTTAGCTCCAGGAAGTCAATGTTTTGGAACAGAATTTTCTTCCCAGAGCTCTTTGGTGTATTCCAGAAAGAGGTTAGTCTTGCTGAAGCTGGGTATCACAGCCCTACAGGTTTTACTTTATTTGTAAATTAGCTTTTGCAGACTGGAACAAATTTTTAACTACCCTTCAGAAAGGAAGGGGTAGAGAAAGTTCATCGTATTCTTAGCCAAGGAGAACACACCAGCAAGCCAGGCTGGGCAATATGTGGAGAGAATAACCCAAACTCCACCCCATACCTCAGTGCAGCTGCCCACCTCCACACCTGCCCAAGCCCCCATGTCCCTCATAAAGAAACTCTACAGCTTTGAAGCTATTTTATTTCTGGGGGCTCCTGGAAATCCGACAATTTAAATCCCTTTCCTGTATGCAAAGTTGTCTGTGTCTTGCTCTGGAGGGTCTCTCTGGAACCCATGGACTTTGCACCGCTGTAAGCCAACAGCAGTCAGGGGGCAGCCCCACACAGGGCACACCAGGAGAGGATGACTGTCATGTGAATGGCATCCCCAAACAGGTGCACTCCCTCCCTCTCACAAATGGGTCATTTCCCCATTAAAATGAAAATTACCATTTTTACCATTAAGTAACCCCAGAAAATAATCTGAGTAATTTCCTCTGTTGCCATCCATGTGTCCCTTCCACAGACACTTCTACTGTCTGCCACAATATAGCCCTCATATATTGACTTTCCAATTTGAAAAAAAGCATCTACAGGATCTACAGGTGGAGCCCCTCCCTGTGTTCCCAGCTTTAGCTTCAAATCCTGTTGGCTTGAAGCTGAGTGAACAACCTCCAGGGTTATCAGAAGGAAGGCGGAATGCCATTGTCGTGGGTGCCATGGACTCTCCCAGACCACATCTGGGACATCCCCCGTGTAAGACAGCAGCCTCACCAGCAAGTCCCCATCTGCCTCTCTGGTTCTCATAAAGCAAAATACAAAACACTGGAGACAACAAGGAGGGACCCCTGTGCCTGAAATGCAAAGCTCAAATGTAATGTGTGGATGGAGAAAGAGCTGTGATATGCTTGGAGAGAAACGTGTTGAAGCCTCAGGAAACCCGGCAGATCTGTCTCTTTTTGCAGCAGATTCAAGTGGGAAGGACATAAAACTGTTGGGTGAGCCTTGGAGAAGCACAAAGCAGTAGTATCCCCTTTGCACTGTGGCCCCATGCCCAGAAAATGCCCTTTACTGGGGCAGGGACAGGCAAGCTCCCTCCAGCTCAGGGTCTTCAGAGTGACAGGCATGCACCCTACAGCAAGAGAAGCCCTGGGATGTCTTCAAATAACCTGGCAGACACTCACAGCTTCTGGGCCCCTCCCATAAGGTGTCACCAGCACTTGGCAGGCGCCTTTCTCACCTGTCTCATGGTGATGCACCAGGGAAGAGCCAGCCCAGCTTTGGACCTTGCCAACCCACAGGTGTTCTGGGAGGGGGTGAGCAAGAGAGCACAGGGGAGAGGCTGTAACCTCCTGAGGTTTCCAAATGGCATTTGGCAAGCTCTTGTCATGGGCTCAGAGAGAAACTGGGAAGAAATAGGAATAATGAGAAGTTCTCACAGGGACAAGTAACAGAGCAAAGATAAGGAGCAACTTTCATACTGTAGGGCTGTCCTCCCATGCAGGGTTGTGATGGGATCTTTGCAGAAACCTGGGTAAGATGGACAGGCAGGTGACAGCTGTTGCAAGTGACACCAAATGACTCATGGCAGTAAAGGTGACCTTATGGTACTGAACAAGCAGGTGTTCAATAGGCAGAAGAGATTTATGCAAAGGGCTGCAAAATTCTTGTTTTACATACAAAACAGGGGAACCAAAGGAGACCCGGGGCAGATAGCTCTGTAGAAATGTTACCTAATGCAAGGAAGAGAGAAGAAATCTCAAATTAAATGTGAGGAGTTAGTAAGTGTGGCAGGAAGAATGTAGCAATGAACCATGGGAGTTGTGGTCTCCCGGGTTCTCAGACAATATTTGATTGTCATTGGTTAGAGGGTCACGTGACATGTTCAGGTGTGGTATTTAAACCTTGGCAGTTTGAATAAACGGTAATTCTGGTCTGGCACCTGTTCGTGTCTGAGTGGGGTTCGTGCCTTGAACAGCACCTCAAGTAAGAGGGGAAAAAAGTGAACAAATCAGGAACAGAAAATCATGCCATGATAAAAACTCTTGGCAGCCCCAGCTGTGCACAGTCTGGGTCCCTCCACCTTAAAGAGGTGCTAGCAGAGGAGGAGAATGTCCAGAGCAGAGGCATGGCAGAGCTTCTGGGTGAACAGAGCAGGACTCCTCAGGCTGGAAATGGGTCAAGTGGGGATGAGAGTTTGCAGAATAGTGGAGGACTAAAGGCGGTGGAAAGAGGAAAACCGTCTCTTCCCACACATGAGGTATAAGAGGAAGGCAGTAGGTGCACAATCCAAAAATAGAAAACTGAAGGTTTTTTTGCACAAGGTGTAATTAGGCTGCAGCAGCTCCTGCTGTAGGATTCTGTGGTTACAAAAAGCTCAGCTGTACACAGAAAAGAGCCAGTCAGGGAGGGAGAAGGGGCGAGAGAAACAAAACAACATCGAGGACTCTTAAATACAGACACTGCTCTGGATCAGAAGATGTGTAAACCACAAAGTTTGGGGTCTGGAAGAGTATAGGGGAGTGGATCATGCCTCTCCAACCTGCTTTCCCTGGGCATCTACCCTTGCCACTGTTGTGGAGAGGACGCTGGGCTGGAGAGGTATTTGGCTTGACCCATGCAGATGTCCTGCACCCACTCCCAGACACCCCAAATGTTTGAGGTTTGTGGATTGGGTCGTTTGGCTCCACACTATATGAATTTTGTGTTTATTTGAATAATTTTGATGTAGTTCCCAGAGGTTCAGGAGAAGCAGTCAGTGCTGCTATGAAAGGTCACACTCAGACTCTGCCAAACCTCAGTTGCACTAATTTTAAATTCAAAAAGCAGTGTGGGAAGTCAGATTGGTAAATCAGCCTTCTCATATTTCTTTCAAAAAAAAAATCTTCTGTTCTCGTTCTTCTTGTCATCCCGCAGAAAAACAAAACAAAGCTGATACTATGTTAAATATAGAAAATGTCTTTACAAGAGAGCATTTATAAATTCCATAAATTGTATTTTTAAATTCCAGTCAACTTTACCTCATAAAAAACTCCCTAATCTTTTAACTCTGGAGTTCTGATTTTATGGAAGCCTGGGGCTCTGCCTCACATCCTTGTGTGCAGCTGGGACATATGTTTATGCTTCAGTCATGTCAACAAGAACAAACATCCCAAGCAAGCATCACTTCTTGGTTCAATGACTTGAGAAAACAGAGCCTTGTGGGAAATTCCACCCTTGTCACAGTCTCTTGGAAGGCCTTGCTTCCCAGGAAGCAATACAGAAATGTAGATCCTTGATGCCAACAGGCTTCGGAGTGGGAAGGATCATCCAGTGACCCAGGGAAATTCCTGCTCTTCCAACTCTGATCTCATCTGATCCCTGGCAGGGACTTTTTCTTTTCCATCTGGTCCCATCCTGACATGGCATGTGGTGACAAAAAGTACTCCTGCCTTTGAGGAGATGCAAACCCCTCTAGTCAACTCTTAATTATGTTTTTCATCTCTTTGTTTGCCCTTTCTCTTAGTACAATAGGTCAATGCTATAAAATTACAGATGGATGAGAGTGTTCCTCACCCCAGCCTTCTGCTCCATCAACTTCCCTGTTGCACCATGGTTGGGAACAAACTTTCCAGACGACGTTCACAGAGCTTCCGCCTCCTGTTTATTTTCAGGTAGGTGAGAAGTGATGCTCCATTACACATATGCACTCAGACAAGCTCTAAGTCAGTTTGGCCTGGCGACAGGGCTCACAGGATGACACCACTCCTAGAAGGGAGCTCTGGAGGCCTCCAGTTCACCTTCCCATTCAAAGCAGGACCACTGCCAACACTAGATCAGGTCATCCTATGGTTTGGCCTAGGATGAAAAACTTGAAAAACCTCCAAGTGGAGAGTCTACCATCCCTCTGGGCTGCACCATCTCCTAAGGAAGAAGGTTTTCCATGGTGTTGAACCTGAACTTTCCAAACTACGACCTGTGCTCATTTTCCCTTGGTCTATCCCCTGCTGATACCGAGAAAAGTTTGACTCTGTCACCATCGTAACCATCCTTCATGTAGGTTGCTATCAAACTGTCTTTTATCTTTCTCTTTGTCAGGTTAAGTAAGCCCAGCTTCTCCAACCTCTGTTCACGGTCACATGACCTAGACCCATCCTCTGGAACCTCTACTGACCACACATCCATTACTGGGGCAAGTCTCTCCTGCCTGGAGGACTTCAGTGGAGATCCTTCCGGACAACAACTGTGTCTTTCCAAAACTGGTGGCTGTTAGAGGACAGTCTACTGCCCCTGTCTCCAAGCCCCCTGACATCAGCTCCTGGTGCTGATGCTGGAGGTGTCAGCCCAGGCTGGAGGACAGCCTTTGCTTTCAGCATCCAAGAGTCAGCACCCTGGTGCTGAGGCAGTCCTGTCTTGCCTGTGCTGGCAGAGACCAGCTGCCCCAGGAGAACCTGGCCAGCACAGGAATTGTCCCCAGCCCTCACTTATGGCCAGGAGAGAGGTACCCAGCTGCATCCTAGCTGAGGTGAAAGGGAAGTTTCATCAGTACTGAAACCATAGGAGCCGAGCATTGTGCAAAACATTCGAGGCTAACATAAACATCTCTGCTTTTATGAAAATGGAAATCAGATGGTGTCTAAATGAACCCAGAGTGTTGTTCCTTTGGGGCAGCACTCTGTCATTTCTCCATGGATGGAGGAGCCGCTCCTTTGGAAGCAGCTGGGATCTGGATTTGCCAACCAAATGAGTAAGGCCACGCTGTGCCTTTGTTGGTAACTACAGCCCTGCTTTGACTCAGTCCTTAAAGCATGCTGAAATATGAGCTTGTGTCATGTCTGGCAGCCTAGACAGTTTCCCAAGCCTTGAATGGACATGTGATTTACCAGAATCACTTCTTTTCCTGCATCCTTACAGCCAGGCCAGCCCGCCCTGCCATTTTCCTGTTATATAGGAGAGGGAAAGCCCCAAACACACATCTTAATCCCAGGAGTTTTGGCAGCTCAGTCTCTGCTGAAGAACAGGACACACACAAACCAGACACCAGCTTGGGCTTGCCTGCAGGACCTTGCAGTGAGACAAGACAGACAAACCCCCTGCACCTTCCCCCAGCTGGGACATGCCTGACAAAGCATGGCAGGGCGTGTAGCAGCAGCACCGCAGCTTTAAAATGGAAACTGAGGCACAGCGCTGATGCGTGACAGCTCTTCCCTGGGCCATGTGCCTCAGTCTCCCCAGGCATTCTGCAGACTTTTCAGCCCAAAGCTCAGCTGCAGAAGTGATTTATCTAGAGTTCACCCACTCAGGGTGGTTCCCATTCCCAAAGCGACCCTGTGCTGGGCAGAGGCTGGCAGCATCGGAGGCACCCATGGGTGTGAGGCAGCCTGGCTGCCCTCAATCTCTGGGCTATCCACCTCCTCAAATCTCTTATATCTCCCCGACTATTTTGCAGGGACCACATTTTCCTTTCAGGCTCCTCTGCTCTGCTGTCATCCCCTCGACTCCTTCCAGAGATGTTCAACCTATGTGTACCTGTGGGCTGCCCTGCTTCAACTCCAAGGATGCCTCTTGTGAGCCTGAGCCTCCATGGATGCCTTGGAAAGTGCTCCTCACCCCTGCACTGAGTATGCAGGGTGTAGTACTGCTTTTCTGATCCCTCCCTTCATGGGTGGGAGAAAGGATCCAGCTCTGGGCAGGGGAAGATACAACCAGGTATGGGGAGACCAGAGAAACGCTGGTTCTTGGGACAGGAGGAACTGGAAAAATTAAGTCAGTGGGATACGCTGCAGCAGACACAGATACAACAGGAAAGACCCCAGGGCAGGTCAGTCTAAGGGGAAAGAGGAATTTAGAGGAGGAGGCAGCTCCTCAGGACATAATAATAAAGGCATGAAGAAGCCTCCCAGTGCAGGAGGAGAATGCGCAGCATGATGGCTATTCAGCTGAATCATAAATTCTTTTGTCCCTTGAAGTTCAAGAAGGAATTACAGAAAGAAAACAAGCTATTCGAATTTCAAGAGATGAGTGTAAAACTGTGGCACAGGCATCTGGGGGAGAAACTGGAAAGCTGAAGCACAGATGCTGGTACCGAGGGATGAGAAACACCAGGGGAACACAAGTGTAAGGCACATCTGCTCCAGCAGCAGCCTTGGCTCAAGCAGCCTCTGTCATCCCCATTGCCACTTCCCCAGCCCCCAAGAGCTGCACCAGCACCGGGGAGGGGGACACACACATGCAGAGAGGGCTGCTTGTGCTGGTGATGCTGCCAAAAACTAAATGAAATAAGATAATGCTAACAAACTGTGCATCCAACCGCAGCCTAAATAAACCAGAGACTTCCAGAGGTGGATTTCATCCACCCAACATGTCCCAGCATGTTTGGAAAATTGAGCAGCCTACAGCCACCCACCACAATGGCCGAGAGGGAGGTGGCTCCCTGGGCAAGAGCAAGCAGTGCTGATCTTAAAAGAGAGGGAGGAATAAGACCTGGGCTTATTTGGCTTACATTGGTAGAATTAAAGAGTTTTAAGCATGAGAATGATACCAAGTCAATATACCAAGACTATTTTAATCAAATTTTTTCTGCATAAATCTATTTGTTTTTCCTCCATGGCATGAGTTTCCCCTCCCTGAAAGCAGAGCAGCTGCAGGTCACAGAATTATGGAATGGGTAAGGATGGAAGGGACCACGAAAGGTCATCTAGTCCAATTTCCCTGCTCATGCAGGGTCCCTGGAGCATATTACTCAGGATTGTGTCCAGGTGGTTTTAGAAAATCTCCTGTGAAGGAGAATCCACAAACTCTCTGGGCAGCCTATTCCAGTGCTTAGTCACCCTCACGGTAAAGAGATTCTTGCTCGTGTTCAGATGGGATGATTGGGACTGTTGACTTTAATAAGGCTCTTAACACTGTCTCAAGTACTTTTCACATAAATAAGTGAGGTAGAGATGGCTTCTGGCCATGGCTTGGCACAGGTCTGAGGAGCACTGCACCTCTCTCTGGGCATACAAACCTCAACCTGGGGGTCTGCTTTTGCAAGGCTTCTAGGAGGCAGATGCAAAACTGAGTAGAGATCCGTGACCAGAGTAAGACTGCATGGGGTGTTGAGTACAAGTCCAAAGGAATCTGGTCAGAGCTGGCTTCACTAGTGATTTGGATGCTGAAAAGCAAAGAATGCTGAGGAGAGATTCAGGGACTGCAAGCATGGTGGCTGGAGATAGGGGACAGGAAAGAACTGTACAAACACAGGGAGGAAATTGCCTATTCAGTAATGACTCTGCAAAAATTCAAGCACTCTGGAGTATCAACAGGTCATGAACAGGTTGTGTCAGCACATTGCTATGAAAAAGGGAGCCTCTAGCTGGGACTTGCAAAAAGGGGTGACACTAGGACAACACAGAAAAAAACTCTTCTGCTCAAACTCTGCTGCTGTGCAATGTCAAATCTTGGCATTCCAGAGACCAAGAGACAAGGAGAATGACTGACAGACTAGAAATGTAATGTCTGAGTAAGCATTGAAGAAACCAAGACAACTTAATTTAGGAGAGAAAGTAGGGCTAAACAAGATGTTGGCCCTCAAAGAGCTAAAAATTGCTTCTATGAAAGAAATGCAGTAGTGGGAAGGAAAGGCAAGGGAAGGCAAGGTGAAGCATGAAGGCAAAGCAGTCTTCAGGGAAATTCAGCTCCACACTGGCTTTCATACCAAGTCCTGGTCTCATGACTAGGCAGTTCTTTCCTGATCAACCTCAGGAAACTGGTCACTCAATTCTTCCTCATATGTTGTGAATGCACAAGGTTTGCTGACAGCTCCACATTCCTCCAGGGTCCTGTTTTTTAAATAGGCAATAGGGAAGATGATGCCAGAGCTCTGCTTCTCGATCCCCAGTCTGCCTTACAGGACATGGGCACTTGGCTCCTGCAGTCACTGTCACCTCTCTCCCCTCCCTGTGACAAATGTTGGATATGCAGAGATATTTCCCACTGTGCCCACAGTAATCCCAGTCCATGTGGCTATCAGGCAGTCTTGGGGAAAACATTTCAGGCGTGCCTATTTTTGATTATGATGTTGTAGCCTGAGCTCCCCCTGCCTGGACTTGTTTGGTCTCAGAAAGAGCCAAGAAGTAGCATCTGGCAAGGCAGTTATCAATGACCATGCAGGCCATAAAGCTGCAGGAAGGTCCCCATTACATCCCCACCTGCCCAGGACAGCCCCTATAAAGAAACCACCATAGATTTGGGCTTCAACTTAGTGTACCCTGTTTCTCACGGCATTTCTCCCCTTGCAGTGCAGACTCCTGCTAGAGGACTCCCTCCAGGACTGCAGCACCAGCAACATCTGCCGTGCACTGGGCACAGAGCTGAGCCAGGGCCAAGGGACAGCCAGGATAGCTGCAGCTCCAGGATGAGCAAACACTGCTGTGGCTGAGCATTTTGGCTGCAGGGCTTCCCCCAGGGCAGGGAAGCAACAGGCTCCAGCTGGGAGCTCCAGCTGGGAGCCTGTGGTGAGATTTGGCCAGCAGGTAGATGGGGACAGACCTGGGGCAGCACTTTTGCCAGGCTGAGGTGCCAGGCAGGAAAGATGAGTGAACTGGTGGAAATTTTATGGGAGACCTAAGTACAAGCATGACAGGAGAAGGAAACACATCCACACGGCCCCTCTGCCATGGCACGGAGCTGCTGTCGGTGCTCAGCCCCGCCCTGTATTACCCGGGCTGGAGGGAGCAGAGTGATCCTGCCAGCGAGGGGCTCTGCAGCCCCCAGGGCTGGGGGACCAGGGAGTCACCCCAGGGCCCAGCTGGTGTTAGGGCAGGACTCAAGCACGTATTTGTCTGGCGGTGCCTGAAGAAGAGGCTGATTTGCCTCTGCAAGTGAGTCCAGCTCCTCCGTCCTCAGTTTTTAGGCTGAAAGTCGGCAGGACTGGGCTTAAGAACACCAGATACCAGTTGCCAACGGGCAACAGTCGGCACTGGTCCTGAGCCCGTGTTTGGGAGTAGACATCCTCCACATCTTAACCCCGGGTGACGGGCATCCCCCGCGGAGCACAACCCTGACCCCCCGTCTCGCCCTCCCGGGGGGACCCGCCCTCTCCCCGCCGCCCCACGCGTGGGCTCGGGTGTTTACCCCCATCTAGTGGTGGGCCCCGGTTCCACACGGGCGCTCGGCAGCGAGGAGAAGGTATCCCGGGGGTCCTCAGCTTGGCTCGGGCTGAGGCTCTCAGACCCCCTCGCTGTTGAGGGGATGAGGTGACACAGGCAGGGCTGGGGCTGGGGGCTGCCCTGAGAGCGGCCCCTCTGCCAGGGGACCTGCTGCTGCAGGGCCGAGGGGTCACACCAGACCCTATTGACAGCTGGAATTAGTGCCGGGGAGGGGAGGCAGCAGCACCCTCTGCCCAGGATCGCCTTGGCAGTGGAGGTCTCCATTTTTGCAATTTTCTTCGTGCTGCTGCTCCAAAGGAGACCTGATAGAGCCCATCACCTGTGTATCCCAGCAAGCAGCCCAAGACCACATCCCAGGCACCTGTACTACCTGCCACGGACCATTCATCCTGGAAGAGCCATGAACCATGGCTATAATAAGGCCCCTGAGGCCATCACCTCATGGGTTTGGGCTGAGTCAACCCTTCATCACCAGTGCACACTCAGGGGTACACACTGTCAGGGATGCCAGGAGATGTCCAGCTGCCCCAGCAGCTGAGGCATCTCTGAGGGCAGGCAGGTCACAGTATAGAGTGGAGGAATGGGCACTTTCCTGTCCCCTACTCTGCACAGGACCAAGCTGCAGACAAGTGTTGCACTTGTGGCTGTGTCCTGCCTGTTGCAGTGAGTGCTTCAGCCTCCTGCCCACATACCACCGCTACCACAGTGGCACCAGGGCAGGCAGCAGCCCCCAGACACCCACTTCCACTGACAGACCAGCCCCACACCAGCCCCTGGGTGTCTGGACCAAGCAGCCCTGCCTGAAGCTGCAGAGGAGACACCCATGAGAAGCTCAGACCTGAGAGGATGAGGGTGCCCTTGGTGGCCACAGCTGCACAGTGGCTGCCACCCACATCAGGACACTCCTGGTATGTCATCACCTGTGGAGCAAAGGCAGGGCCACAGACGTGTCAGGATTGCAAAATGCTGTCCCGTGCGGTATCAAAAGTTCCCCACACCGATCTCTACATGGGTGCTTCACACTAGGCAGAGCACAGCCCTCAGCCTGTGCATAGAAGCGTTCTCCCCCTTCTCCCACAGAGCTTTTAATGAAGACCTCGTGCTTAGAATCTACCCCAGCTCCTTTTTGAGCTGCAACACCTCAGCGTGGGTTTATCCTTCCCATTCTCAGACCCTCCTCTCTCTCTGAAGTTTGGTTCATGCCAAATGAGACCCCAGCAGACATGAGCAAAGTGGCCCACAGACTATGTGGCAGCATCAGGAGCTGCAGCAAGTGTCTGGGAATGGAGATCTGGATCTTTCTCAGCACTGGACAGTCTGGAAGGGAATAAAATTACATCATTCTTAATAGTACAAGCCCATTTTTTTAGGCACAAAAGATCAGCATGGAGAAGTTTAGAGGATAGAATCCAGTGAAGGAAAAAAATCTGATACTCATTTGTGAATCAAGAGTTGCTTTATGTTTTTTCCAAGACCCTCTAAGGATGTATGATATAACAAACCACTCCAGACAGTCTGCTCTTGCAAATACTTTGTCCCAGCCCTGAAACAAGGGATTTTCCCAGCAGCTGCTTTAAACCCAGTCCATTTATTTTAATTCCTGGCAGACTGGCACCCCTTTTAGAACAGCCCATTGGGACAATATGCAATGCCCTTGTACAGGCTGTGTGAGCCAAGTTGGACAGGACAGGCAGGCAAAGGCAGCACCACAGCCCACAGAGTGGGCAATGGGACAGCTTGGGGAGGACAGCTGGGACCAGGCTGAAAACCAGGATAGTGGTAGGAGACAGAGAGTCAGCAGATGTGGAGCTGGAAGCTGGAGCTTGGAGGGAGGTAATAGCACCAGAGCTCCTGAGAAGCAAAGAGGAGAGGCAAACCCATGCAGAACTATTTATTTGGGCTGTTAATTTTCTGTCACACAGGTGGGGCTGACCCCAACAGCCAATGCAAGAAGGTGGTGGGGAGGTATCCAGAGGTGAGGGCAGAAACCTGTCGTCTGGTGTCCATAGGGCCTTAGGTTAGATTCAGCCAACTAAAACCTTATCCTAAAGCCCTTTACTCCCCACAGCAGGAACCCTGGCTGTTGTGGAGTGGGAAGAAATTATGTCCTTGGGTCCTGGCTCTTCAGTGCTGCCTTCTGACCTCTCCTCTGCGCTCACAAGCTCCAGCTGTTTCTATAAAGCACAGGGCACATCCCAGCAATTCTGCTCATCACTGTCTTTTACGATCTTCCCATAAAACTACTGGTTGTTTGGCTGGAAGAAACATCTACATGCTCTGTGTATCCTACTTACACCAGAATTCCCAACTTTTTGTTGTCCTGCAAGTCTCACACCGTGATTAGGGGCCTCTCACAACCCACGACTAATAGGTCACACAGGCATATTCCCCTGTAATATCCCGTAATAATAACACAAATAAGAAAAATAAAAGAGCCTCAGCCCTTTCGGTGTCCCGATGCCACTAGATGGCACCAGTTGTGTACCCTTCCCAGTCCGGGTGTCCCCAGGGCCACTGAGGGACACTGGAGGGATCCAGCCTAGCCCACGCTACAGAGCCAGAGACTGCTGCACAGGTGGATGCCTCCTGCTCCTCCTTTCCACAGGGACCATGGTGTGCTGGGGTAAAGGAAGACATTTAAGACTTAAAATCAAACCTTCATTGTTGTGCTGGGGGGAATTACCCGTGATGGCTTTTGTCATGCTGCCTATCCCACGCACAGCCTTCCCCACCCATGGATTAGGCATCACTCCCTGCTGGGTGTGGGAGAGGAAACTCTCAAACGTGGGTGAAAGTTATTTTGATCAATATTGGGATCAGTGGTTGAGCTTCCACCATTGAGAGGCTCCCCTTGGGAGGAGGGAGGAAAGGGAATAAAACACAATTTACTATATAATTTTGCAATCAGCAAGTGGCTTGCCTTCCCTGAGATCTCATAGTTTTAGGGATTGATTCTCCTCATGCACATTTGATATCCAACAGAGCTCAGCATGTCCCAGAGTATTCATTACCTGTATTTTTCACCATCAAGCCCTCCATTCCCTGTCACATCCTTGGCAAAGACACTAAGTAAACCAGGAAAACGCAGGTGGCACCTCAGCAAATGTCAGGTCTTTCCTCAGACCTTGCAGCATAATTAAGGAGGATCTGTTTTCCACTGTCTTCAGCATTAAGCACTGAAGGTGACCCTCGGAGACAGGAGCTCAAATGACAGGAGTGGCTGGCGAGGCTCTGCTGCACTTCAAAGCAGCCAGACAAACCCTGGCCCCAAGCAGTGTGGGGTACATGGGTGACAAATCATTGCTCACCACCCAACCAGCCCAGTGCAGAGCCAGAAAGGTGATAAATGGAGCACAGCTCCCAAAAAAGCCAAAGCATTAAACCACCAAGAGCAGCACGTAAGTCCCTGATGCCCACATCACCAAGGCTGGCACGTCTGGATGATTGGTGAGCATAGCAGTGGCATGACCCTTGTGCCAAGGGGATCACAGCGAAACCCAAAGGAATGGGAGGGGAACTTTATGCAGGGAGTATCTGAGTGCTGAGCTCTGAGCGATCCCGTCCTGCTCGCAGAGGTGGAGTCACTGGATGCAGGGCCAAGTGGGAGATGAGCAGCACAGCTCCATGGTGGCCCTGGCAAGCTGATGGCAATGGCAGGGCTGCCCCTGCCCACATCCCAAGGCCACAAGGTAGTCCTGAGTGTGACCCTGCTTCCCAGCCCTCTGCAGAGAGGTACAAATCCCACACAAGCGCTTTAACCCCAGCCTAGGGTGAAGGCTAGAAAGTAGGAGGCTGGATCACTTGAGAAGGTCAGGTCACAAAACAAAGTGGGTTAAAATCCCCCCAAACAAGGAAAATCCCTCATCCTCCTTCCCCACAGCCTTTCCTCCCCTCTCTGATCACCTCAGACAGTTCTAGGGAGTGACCCAGCGTCCCCTTATCACAGCTTCCCCTCCTGGGGATGCACTAGGAAACTCCCTACACACCATCTGCTCCCCTCAGGCGACTTGCAGGTGGCAGAGGACACCCTTCCCACACCATCTGCCTCCACACCAGGCCACGTCTCCCCATCACTGCCCATGCCCCACCCCAGCCAACTCTCTGAGCCCTATGGCTCTGGAAAACTTCACATATGCCATCAGCACTAAGCCTCATGGACAAACTCAGGACTTTATTTAGTCTCTCCATGACTGGATGCTACACACAGTGTGCATAAACTTGCTGCTACAAAGCCTCATTGAAAGGGGTGTTTCTCCACACACAGCACTGGCGAGCCCAGTGTCCCTCACAGCTCCCAGCTGCTGCTTCCAAGTGGAATATACCCTCGCCTGCCTGTGGATGTCAAATAGCAGAGACATACATAGACATTGACACGTACGTGGTCAGAGCCGTCCACATGCTGTGGCATTATTTTTAGCCCAATGGTGACTGAAATGTCAGAGGGGCTTTTATTTTTATTTATTTCCTCTGGAAGGCTTGTTGCTGGAAATTCCCATTGGCAGAGGCTGACCTTGACCCTGCTGTCACAATAGGGTCTGTCATGCAGGTTTGTTATCCCTTCCCACCCTCGAAAAAATGTGCAATTCGTCAGGAGGGGAGGGTGACTGGCCCAGTGTGCCTGGCAAGACTGGCACCCTTTGGAGGACAGGTGCCCACTCAGCCCCACAGCCCAGCTGTGCCCACCTGTCCAGGCTGCAGCTGCCTCAGCTCCCCCAGCCTTCCCACATCCCAGGAAAGGTCTCATTGAAGCTGCAATGCACAACCTATGAAATGTGAGGGACACTAGGACTGGACTTTGGAGCAGCCATGCAGTCAGGAAGGGCATTCAGGCCATGGGATGCTCCCACTGCCCTTTAGTGACGTGAGGGATGCAGTGTAACGATGCCAAGGTCTCGTGGGGCCCTGAAAGCACACAGAGGACTCCCTGGAGATGGAGCAGCCTGTTCCTTCCTGCTGCTCTGCCACGCTCAGCACTGCACCAGGTGCAAAGCTAGTGACAATTACAAACCTGCCTGGCTCCTGAAGAGCTCACAGGACCCCATCTGCACCCAGGGCTCTGGGCAGAGAAGCTGCCCCTGAGCTGGGACACCTGTGCCCCTGGGATGGTGACACAGCACTGCAGAACGTGGCAGAACCCACCAGGTCTGCGCTTTCCCTGGGTCCCAGGGCATGACACATCTGCTGCCTCACACATTGACAGGTTATGCACAGATTTTCCCCTTTACTTGTTAGGGAAGCAGATTCGAGGGAAAATGGCAGCTCAGAAAAGCACTGGCACATATGAGGCAGAGTTCTTTTGCTTGTTTATGCTGTCAGAGAGGAGCATTAATGGCCTGTTTTTGCACAATAGCAAAGGAGGGCCTTGAACCACATCCAGCTTGGAGGTTGTGACCAGTCCATAGATAACTGGGAAGAAAAGTCGGTGTTTTCCTGTCAGAACTGCCTATTTACATCTGAAAACTAGCAGAGACCTTGCCCGGAGGCTCGGACAAACAGCTCCTTTCACTGCCTGCTTCCCACGAGGCTTTCTCCTCCCTCTCCAAGAGGAAATTTCCAGTAACCAAGGGATAAAAATGAATGCAAGACTATGCTCCAGAGCCAGCTGTAAAACTCATACGGGAAGCACTCCCCATCCCACAGCCCACCATGGCAGGTTGCCCCTGAAGCAGGTCACAGCCTTTGTGAGTGAAGGAAGAGGCAGCTCTGTCTGCACCCCTCCTGGTGTGGGTCAGGCTTCGGGGGGGTGGATCAAGGTGCCCAGACCAGCAAGCACTCCCAGCACGATGGGCTAGGCAGGATTCCCCAAGAGGATCCCAAGTCCCTCAGGAGGTTGCAACACTAGGACAACGTGTGGTGCAGCAGTCCCTGGTTTCATGTGAGATTGCAGGAAACAAGGGATGGAAACAGAGAGAAATTTGGTAAGGGTGAACCTTCCTCCTTCACACATGCCACCATGCCACATTCTGGGAATAACTACTAGGACTCAGCTAAGTGGCAATCTCTAGGAAATTTTGGAGGAATGTCTTTCTGCCATATCTCATCCATCTCCCTCCTGGATTTTGCATAGAAGATTAGGATTTGAGCCACGTGGCTTTCCCGCAAAAATGCAGGAACTGTGTCTTCCATAGCTGACAGGCTTCTCCATATGTCCAGCTGCATGGGTCCCTGATGCTTTCAAGGAGCTGTGATTGCAGATGCTGCCACATGGGAGCAAGGCTTCACGTTTCTCACAGCAGGCCTGAGGGAAGGCAAGAAAAAATCTGGGTAATAAAATAACACTTGTGAAAACATGTGTGAGAGTCAAACAGTTGAAACATCCCTCCTATGCACTGACTCTTGCATGAAGATGTATTGACATTCACCTGCTGAAATTCTCCAGTTCCTGGGCTACACAATCCATGGGTCCATAGTCATAGGCAGCATCCCTGCTGCCTGCCCTATCTAGACAAACCTTCTCACTCCTCTTCTGGAAGGACATTTCATGCAAACATGAAACAACCAAACCTAGCACTTTTTCCAAGTCCTCCCACTTCCATATACAGAGGGGACAAATGTGTTCCTGATGAGGAGAAAGCAGTTGATTCCCAAAGTACCTACAGGTCACACCCCAGGGCATGGCAGCAAAATCCCAGGGCTGCAATGGAAGAAAGAAGGTGGCGCATCCCATAATTTCACCATTTCTAGTACCCCTGAGCTCAGGTGAGCTGACCAACCTGTGCTACACATGTGCTTTCACTGCAGTGCAGACTCAGCCTGGTCTGCTGAGATGTGGGAGCCTATTTGCCCAGGGGACTTCACAAAATAGGAGATTAAATGACTTAGATTGTTTTAAAAACATGTTCCTGGATATCTTTAATAAAGCAAAGGTGACACCATGGGTAATTTCTTTAAAGGAGGGTATAAAAATGGGTGGCTGATAGCCAGTTCATTATATCAGAATCAGTTTTCATTAAGAAGGGGAAGCTTGTGTGCTTATTAATTGTTTCTCTAATTGCTTTCTCTCCCTGCTACCAGGACAGCCTGCCTGTGCCTGGAGGCCCCAGGTCAGAGCCCTGCATAACTCGTCCCTGATCTGCTAACATGGGTAACTATAAATAAACGGTGACACCTGAGAGCACGGGAGGTGGAAAGGGACTGTGCTTCTCAACCTGAGATACTCAAACTAGTCAGCTTATCCAACAGAAGGTGACTGGTGACAGTCTGTAGATATTAAAGTGAGAGGGACTATTTCTGGTAGCCAAGGGATCTGACCTGGTCAAGATAAAACAAAATTCTCTGGCTCTGAGCTGGATAAATTTGGAATAAAAAGAAGTTGCTGATTATTTAAAGTGAAGAAAATATCTGCATGTTCTCCACTAACAAGTATTTTAAAACCATGAGGAACTGCTCAGCTTCAAGAACTGCTTCAACTTACCCAAAAAAAAAAAAAAAGCCCAGCTTGTGACTACGAAGGAGTCCCCTGGGAGACTGAAAGGCAATTGCAGGTGCTCCAAATGAGCACTAGCAATTCATGCCAGGAGATTTAACACCTCACAGTGACAATCATCCCTCTGATTTAACTCTCCTCCCTTCTGCCACCAGCTGCTGCTGCCAGCATGGAGGGGGCACACTTCCCTCTGGTTTTCACAGCATGGCACAGTCACTTAAACAGGGCCAAGTCTGGTTCAATTAATGCAGCTGTCACCACTGCAGGGGGCAGTGGTGGGGCTCCCATATCCCTCCCCTCGGCACCAGGGAAGCAGGAGGACCACTGAGAAGAAGATCCCTTGGTGTGTCCTACCAGGAGGCAGCAGCACTTGCCTGGGAGACCCTGTCCATGCAGAGGGTAAGAGCTGGGAAGGAGAGGATGCTGCAGAGAGACTTTGCTGCAGGAACACACAGACAGGAGTGAAAGATGGGGAGGAAGAGCCCTGTCTTCTCCTCTGTCCCTTCTGTAACCTGAATCACACATCTAAGCATTCAGCACCCTGCACTGCCTACAACATGATCCTCCATGAGGTGGAAGTCTAAAGGTGGAGAAAGGGAAGTAGAGCCAGCATATAGAGCAATGAGGACCTTGAGGTGGTGATGTTACAGCCATCATTGCTCCACCTCCCTGTAAGCAGGAATGCCTGCACCTGTACAGGTATTCATGTTACGCATAAACACACATACACACCTACCTTTGCTAACAGCAGAGGCAGCCACAGAGCCCATATTTTCTAGGTTTTACTTCTATATCTGCAAAAAGTAAGTTTGCTTCTGTTTCTGATTCCCTGCAATTATCTTCAAATGCCTTCAAGAGAGCAGTTCTGTCTTGTCGGCTGAGTGAGTCTTTGAGGTCCAGCACAGCACTCAGATGTTCCTTCCTTTCCAAAAGGGTAAGAGGGCAGGTCAGCAAATGAGTCAAGGAAAAAAACCTTGCTTCCTATTACTCAGTTTTGCTGGATGAGACCAAAGACTGAAAGCTGCTGAGCTGCTTTCTGACACCTGCTGGCTACCTAAGAAGTAGGAGGCTGTATCAGAAGGGTTGTCTGGGACGTGGCTGAGCTCACGGATCCCAAGCCCAGGGCACACAGCATCCCTGTGAAGTTGTGGAAACCTTCAACTCAGGTTATTCCAAGAAAAATACTTGTATCTATCATAATAGGTTTCAGATAACTCTGTATTTGACCATTTGGAAGCATTTTTGATGTCTTTTCTCCCCGCAAATGGCACTAATTCTTGTTCATCTGGAAGGTTATAGGATTTTTACTCTACAGAGCATTGCTTCGCTGAGCAGCACCATATTAGATATAAGGCAAATGTATCCAAGCCAAACAGTTTTAAACACACAGAAATCTGTTGTAATCAAGAACAGTGCATCCACTCACACCAGGATGACCTCCTCTGTGACCTGGGTCTTCTGAGTACTTCCTATGCCCACTTCCTATACTATACATATATATTATTTATGTATGTATGTATATACATAGTAAGAGAGTAAGAATCACTATCCTGTATCAGATAAGCAGCTTTTTAGCTCAATAGCATCTTTAAAAGTAGTAAATGTTTAGGAAAAGAATACAGAAACCAGATGAAGCACAAGATCTCTCTTTGTCTTTTTTCTTTGCTTTGCTTCTGGCAGTCTACAATTCAGAGACTTCCCTTGCTGGGGGTTATATCATGACTGTCATGTTGAATAGGCACTGAAATAATTATCTACCACAAATTGTCTGCTCCCCATTTGAAACTATTCACACTTTTGGCCTTCACAGCATCCTATGACAGAGAGCTCTTCACTACAATCATGTTAGGTTGGAAAAACACAATCACTTGCACAGCACATCAGAACAAAAGATAGATGTAATAAACCACAGACCTTGGAACAAATGCAGTTAGCTAAGACCTCACCTTCCTAGTAAAAGTTGTGTTTCATTTCTGTTTACAGCTTCCTGTAAGAAATGGAAGTGTATATTCTTGTTGAATGCACCTGGAATTTTGTGGAAACAGTTATACAAGGATTGGTAAAGTATTGAAGCCAAAAGCCAAGTGCTTGGAAGTTATGAAATGCCTGTATTAAGAATATTTTTGAAACCTACACTTGACACATATGTGCCTGTAAATTCTCCATTCAGGTAGCATGTTCCAACAGCATTTCTTTTTTGTTGACAGCCATTTCATCCATCATTCACCTTTACAGAAGTACATCTCAGCTCCACCAGTTCATATCTGGCAAAGTTATAAACTGTGTTAATCAGCATCTGCAAAGGGGCAGCACCAAGTTCACTCAAAGGTGACCATTGTGCCTGGCCCAGCACACTGCAAAAAGTATCACAGGACTAATACTGCTGTAGGTCTTCTGGTGTCAACTAATCATGTCAAAGTGCAGCAGACAGACAAACAAAAGACATTACCTGAGCTCAGGAAATTCTTTGAGAATGGGCAGAAGTGCTATTTCCATCCCCTCCGCATCGGAAGCTTGAATAAGTTCTAAAATTGCTTTTATGGGATCCTTGAGGGGACCAGCTGCAGGACCCTGAGGAAAGAAGCAAAGGTGTGTTCAGGGCAAGGGAAACAGCACATAGGGTTAAGAGTCAGACTCATATCAGACTGGGTATCTCTCTGTGTGAGTTAGGAATTTTGCTGGACTGTCTATGCATGTATAGAAACCTGGTTTGCCCCCAGGGTAGGAGAAGAGAAACTGGGGAGCAGTCATGGACTGCTTCCAGGGTGACTGGGCAACTACATTCAGCAGTGCAGAATCCCCTCCTGCATTTACTTTGGTGAAGGAAATGTACCTCATTTTTCTCTAAATTGCCTGTCCTTTCAAGACCATTTCACCCTTTGGGGAGCGTTTTGCTTCCAGAGGTAAGCATAGCCCTCTGCTTGGCCTATGTGAAAACAAGCTCTGTTGGCCAAACATGCTGGCATTTCTGCTGCCCCAAAGCAAGCCCAGGGACAGAAAAGAGACTTTAGGGAGAGGATGAGGGAACACAGATCCTCTAACAGAAAGAAAGGGAAGCAGGGCTGAAGAGTGTAAGTAATATGACATGACTGGTAGATGCTGCATATGATCAGCTCCCTCTAATCTGGAGCACACAGGAGAAAAAAAAGCCTCATCAAAAAACACACAGCATTTTCAGCAAAGCTGGAGAAGCAGAATGCAGATGAACTGCCAAGAGAGAGCTTCAGGTCTCGCTCACATTTTTCGTCAGTGCCATAATAGAGTTAAATTGCTTCCCTGAATTATTGATGCCACCATATCAACAGAGACTCTGTGACAAAGCAAACCTGGAGAATGGGATGCCAAACTGGGGCAGGAGAAGCCCAGGTTCCCCTGATCTCCACGGGGCACTGGGAAGAGCAGGTCACATTCTCCATGCGGCACCTCCGCACTGAACATAAATTAAAAATAATAGTAATATTTGAAGACAGCCTTCCCCCTCTTCCTCTGCACTGCAGACACACAGCATGCCTAGCTCGGCTCAGTGCACAAGCTGTACTCAGCTCCCGAGGCACCAGTACTGTACAGCTTCATACTTGGCAAGCTTACTATTACAAAATGCTAATTAATTTGAAGGCGTCAGATTTGGTTAAGCACTATACAGACAAGCAAGGTCAGAGGTAAACAGCCTGCAGTCTAAAAGGAAAAAAAAAAGAGGTGTCTTGTCAGCAGTGTTTAAGTGTCTTTGACATGTACTGCTCTTAGGAGAGAAGGAAGGTATTTCCTAATGTGTTTTGAGGATGGAGGGGGAAGGAAGAGCCTGAAGAGAGGTGATAGCAGGGCAGAGAGCAGGTGCAGCCTGTGCAGCAACTGCACAATAAATTCAGTCTGCAGTAGAGTACATATTTTGCATGCATAACTGTGTGCCTCATCTGACTGAGGATCAGGCTGTCCCTGCAAATCGCTCATGCATTTCATTCCCAAGGTTTTCGGTGCTCCCACCTCAAGTAAGAAAGTGCACAGACTGGGCACACAGGGCTGACCAGATGCAGACTTTTTTCACCCAAGCTAAATGTAGGGTCTTAATAGATAATTAGATTTCCTGTATTTCCTCTGCACTATAAAACCAGCTTTCTGTGCATATTGCAGCCAAAGCTAGTGCTGAGCAGAGCATTACTGGTAAACTTCAGAGTTAAGATTAGAGAACCCTCCTGCTATTCCCCATGGCTTGATTGCTCAAAGCACTGACTCATTTGTGATTGATCACTACAGGAGAGGTGGGTCTTCAGCTAAAAGCACTGGCAGCTTCCAGCTTTCCACCATGAAACTAGTGCATTAATTGTAATAGCTCAGAGAGGTTTTTAGAGAAGCCTACAGACAATCATTTAGATTTCATTTTATTCATTGGACAAAGTAAGAATTGCTGACAAATTACTTGCAGGGGACTCATCTGTGAGAAAATAGATTTTCAGTCCCTAGCACTTAAATTGACAAGCTGTGAGAATTACTCAGAATTTGTGAAATTATTAAAACCAGTATAGCCAAGGGGGCTTATAAGCTCTGTCACATCTGAGTTCTGTTACCAGACTGACTTTTCAACCAGTACCACTGTGCTGCTCAGCCCAGCCTCTTACAAAGCACTGTGCCTAGGCACTCTCAACCTGCACTTGCTAATGAGCCATGCCAGGGACATTGCACAGCAGTGATTCTCCAGCTGGAGCAGCTGCAGGAGGGGATGCTGCTGCCATTGCAGTCCTTGCCCTTGGGTAATCAAGGGACCCATGTGACAGCCTGGTGGCATCCGCAGATGCCGTGTGTGGCACTGCCAATTACACCAGATTATGAATTGAGCAAAGAAACTTTTTTAAGCTTCTGAAGTTGTTTCTGCAAATCAGACCTAGCACTTTGCCACAGGTTTACTTCAGAGGCGTGGCTCTGCTTTTACACCTAATCTATCCCTTCTGCAATGTACCTTTACCTTTTAGTGCTGTGAGGTGTTAACCCTGCAGGAAGACTCGTTCCTCCCCACAGCTGTCACCAACCACAACAGCATCAGCATGCTTTTGCCTGTGGGGAAACGCTGCAGCAGAGGGAAATGGCTCACACAGCCATCATCCCAGATCTGAGGGGCTGGGAAGGGCCTGTGGGGCGGGAGGAGGCTGGATGTATAACAATGCACACCCCATGTCCAGGGAGGAGCAGCTGTGAAGGGCAATCCACGGAGCAGGTGAAGATGTGGAGCAGCCAGTTTGGTTCATCACTCAAGAGGCTCAAGGAAAGTGCTGCCCCTCCATGCCACGTACCCAAGGCTTGCTGGGGGGAGCTGACAGCTTTGGAGCTGTCTCACCAGCTCAGAGGAGTACGCCTCATTTTTATGTCAGTGGCAGGAGTGCGAAACTTGCCTCCTCCAGTCACACATTTCAAAACCATGAACTAACAGCTTCTGGCAGATCAGAAGTGCCGTCAGCACATCTGACTGCCATTTCTGTGAAGCTGGATACCCCTGCAGTAAAATCTCTTGAGCTTTTTTGTTGCTTTCAGAGTCTTTTCTTCTGCTGGTACCATTCTTGATGACAAGAGAGCAAAACTGTAACCATATCAAAGACTTACTAAGCACTCTTTAAAGATGGCTTGCATCATCCTATGATCTTCTTCTATCTTGTTGACAACCTTCCTCCTCTGCACAGAAGATGGTTTCCTGGGAGTGGTCAGGAGAGCCTGCACATATTCTGTAATAACAATGGCATTGACAGCCTGGACGAGGGCCTGTTCCAGAGCAAAGACACACAGATTAACTTCCCTGGACTAAGCAAGGACCAGACCATACCTACAGGACTCTGAGCAGTGCAGACAGTGGATATAGTGTCCATGCAGATGGCTGTCTCATTTCTTTGCTTAAGTATCCCTTTAAAATGCTTGGTCTAACACATGGGGTAGCTCCAAGCTGCATGGGGACGACATAAACACTGATGATAAACGTGGAACAAAAGCAGTGGAACCAGTTACCTCAGCCAGAGGTCACTCACGCTCCAGAGCTGCAGTGATACTTGGCATGGCTAACAAACACATCACCTGGCAATAGCTTGGACTACAAAGCCAGATCCAGTCTCCCTGGAGCATCTACACTGGACACAGGGTCATACCCTTGGCACACAGCTGTGGCTGAGCACAGAGGAGTCACTTGGTATCTCCCTCTGAGTCACCCTGAGAACTCCAGTGTGGAGGAACTCCAATGGGCTGAGGAACTCCAATGTGGAGCCCCTGAAAGGGCTGAAGAGCATTTCTAAGGGGAGAGGGGCTGCTGCACAGAAGCCACACTTCATTAGCAATTGAAATGAGAGCAGTTTTAGACTGCAGTCCAAGGGACAGGAAATCCCCAGCTCTGTCCAGAACAGACAAAGCAAGAGACAGAGAGCTCTGGCACAGTGTTTTGCCACCAAGCTGCTGCTTGCCCCAGCACTAATGTGACATAATGTCCAGTGACAGGCTCTGAACAACAGCAGAATAGCTCCTATTTTTTTATCTTCTGTCACCTTTTCCACATTGCAAAATGCTAACTAAAATCACTGTCAAAGAGACTGCAGACCTGGAAGCCCTCTGCTTTAGAGGGACATATGTGGCACAGGTAGCAGCAGCAAATCCAGCCTGAATACAAAAGAGGGTTCCCCAGGTACCAAACTCATTGCTGAAGAGACAGACTCAAAAGGTGTTGTAAGATTCTAGACAAATTATTTAGGCTACTGTAAAGGTGAAAAATCTTGGGTTCTTTGTGAGGTTTCTCTGTGTCCTTTAGGAATCTGGACATTTCACTCCTCTGTGTCCTCCCTCCATCAAAGGGACAAATATTCCTTACAAATAAGGTTGAAGCACATTAGAAGCTGTGAATTGCCAGTATAATGGTATTGTGGCAATGGTAGGATCAGAGATGGCCCAATGCTCCCCCTTTGTATTTAGGAGGTACATTCAGTTTCCACATTTCTTCACTTGCTGGTTTCTCTGCTGTGATAACAGAAAGGTCTCAGATGTCACTATCCAACTCTGTTGGACAGAGGAACTAGACTGAGACCACTAGATAATTAAAAGCCCTTTTGACAACAGACAAAACTGCAGTTTGGGTTAATGTTCAAATACTGCTCCATCCAGAGGTTCAAGGACTAGTTTTAGTGATTTCCTAAGTAACATCTCTGTCTCACTTTCTTACTTATTTCTTACCTCATACATATCTGTTTGTTTCTTCCCAAAGGCCAAAAAGCTTTGCTTTAAGGATTCAAGAATGTGGCCAAAACCACTGTCACACTTTTTGAAGTGATTCTTCAGCGTTCCCTGAGGAAAAGGCACAAACAGAGTCAAAGGGTGCACATGTAGAGACACCACACAGTCAGCAGACACGGATTATTGTGCCTTTGCTCTTTCTGATCTCGGAAACAGACTCCTCCACAAGCTGCAGCATCCTGTGCCTTTACTTCAAAGAAAAGCAAAACATAAAAGAAAGAAACAATTAAAACTCAGGAAGGATGTACTAAGTTCTTAAGTCCAAACCTGGAAGACTGAAAACCTGAGCCCTAGCTCTCCTGTTTCTTCCCAGGGTTGTCCAGGCTCCCTGTCAGAACCATCCCCAGTTCCCATCCCAGTGTGTGGGCCCATGGGACAAGCTGGCAATGAGCTCTGGAGACCAAAACTGCACAGTGTAGCCAGGGTTTCTTTCATCATTTTCCTTTTGCTGCCTCCAGCCTACTCGAGGGACCCTGTGTGATGAGCCTGAAGATGCTCAGGGGAGTTTCCCAGGGAAATGCACAACACCACACACTGAGGAGCCTGCAATTGTGTGTTACGTAGACACAGAGCCCAGGATCAGAAGGGTGTCTGGGCTAATGGGCTGATACTGGCAAGTGTGAAGGGAGGGGAACTTATCTCAAGGGAGGGACATATTTCTGGCCAGTCTTCTCTGCCTCTTGACTACTCAGCACAGCCTTGGGCTCTGTGAGTTATCACTGCCCTGAGAAGATGCCTAGCTGCTGGGGATGAGCAGGTACTCGGTGAAATTCAGCCCTTGGGGTCTGGATTCCTAGAGGCACCATGGGGTGCCTACTTGTAGCACAACAGCAACGCTACAAACAATGGAACTGGGATCCCAAAACTGGAAAAGTGAAGCTGTCCGTACACAGATTCTGACAAAGCAGAGAAGCACTTAGGACTGGAAGACCAAACTATGGTTTCACCCTTTCCAAAGCAGGACATGACACTGAAGTGCATATCTGCCCTACAGTCTGAAAATAGTCAGTGTTAAAACAGATCTCCCCTACCTTGACTTTAGAAGTGACTGTCTGCAGAAAACGCTCTGTAATGTCATCTTCCATCCTGTCTAGAAATCCATTTACCTTAAGATCCTGGCCAGTGCTGGCACTGCAAATGTATGTTAGCTTAAGCCAGACAGTCCTGTTAAAAAAAAAATATGAAAAGTATAGATCAGATCAGATCAGGCTATTCTCTCAGATCAAGACTCTTCCTACTGTAACCAGTATGACTGCCTGGGTAAGTGAATGGACATATGCTCAGGTCCAGGGCTAGCTCAGTGACCCACATTTGTGCACCCATCTTTTGGATGGCTCTCATTAAGACACTGCAACAAGGACAGGAAAGCTCAATGCACACAAATGCCACTTGTACTCATCACTAGTGAGATCAGATCAGTAAAAAATTCTAGTATTTTCAAAAATGAGTAGGCATGAAGTGGCCTTGACAAACGGAGGCTGAATGAGCATTTGTGTACCTCAGACAACCTACAAATACAAGACAATTATCTCCCATCATAACAGTCTTCAAATCAGCAAATCCTGGTTAAAATTATCACCAGCTTGAAACCAGACATTTTACAATCTGGAAAAGTTCAGTGTACAACTTCGTTCTCAGGATCACTGTGAAGAATTACATAAAAGAGACTCATAAGTATGCAGTCTGGGATCCAGCATCAGCAACATGCAAATAAAACAAACAAAACAGCTACCGAGGCTCAACACAAGGCTCTGATGTCAAGTAATCACAGTGCATATGCTGGATTTTGGCATTTTGCTGACTCCAGAGATCCCCAGATAACTTTGCACAGGAAGAAGTGAAGCAACTTTGTTTTCTCCGTTGCTGCAAGTGCTTCCAAAATTAGCTCATAGGTGGAAACAGCCTCCTCCACCCTTCTGTGCTTTATTGCTTCCCTCCTTCCTAGCAACCCCAGGGAGAGCCTGGCATGATCCATGGGGCTTCATTCAGCAGAGCACAGAAGCTTGTGCTTACCAAATGCACTGGCACACACATCTCAGCACAATCTTCATGAGGCTTTGGTGCTGAAGAATGATCAGGCCAGTGAAAGGAACCACAGCACAACACAGACAGGGGTAGCCAGGATACTGTCTCCACATGTGACACAGCACTGCTGCCAGCCTCCTGCTCAGTGCCATGGGCACCAGGAAGGTGGAGATGGCGGATCACCAGCTACAGCCCCTGCACCTGCAGGACCTGGGAGCTGGCAAGCAGTGGCAGCACAGCGCTGCCAGTGCAGCAGTCGTGGCCCTCTGGCCAAGGTCACAGCCCCCATCTGAGCCTCCCTCTCTCTGGGGCAGCCAGGGCAGCTCTGACAGGGTCTTGCTGGCAACAGCTGGTTCCCTCTGTGCTTCGGGGTTGGTGTGCACAGGGTCGAATGCCCAGATCCAGCTGGAAGCAAGGTTGGCCGCAGAGCAGATTCAGGAGATCAGACAGCAGAAAACTCATTCATTCCCCAGGCTCTGGTTTCTAACCTGAGAAGGCAGCAGTTCTCTAGGATTCGTAAGCTGCTGCAGATTGGTGGGCAGTCATCAAGCTGGAGAAAGCTTCTTACTTCATCTTCATAGCTAAATTAAAACAGGAAGACATATCTTTAATCTGGCATGCTCCATAATGCATCTGACAGCAGCAGCCTGTCAGCAAAACAGAGAAATACTCTGTGATTATTTGTCTTTTCAATGTACAGTTTCACTCTGTAAGGTGGGATCTACTGCATGACAAAGGCAATCTCTGCCCTGCCCAGCTGGTGAGGAAGGAGAGCACAGGAATGGCACAGGGAGAGCCCTCAAGCTGCCTGAATGCCCCTGATATGGACCAAGAGGCAGGAGGTTCATTTTATGATTGTTGTTGCTGCAAAACCTGTTTCTGGGAAGCAACTCAGGCTTTGCCAATGGAGCTGTGGAACAAAGACTCAGCATGTATGAATAACCCACAAAGTCTATTGACTGCTTTGTTGCAGTTTCTGTCTCATGAGTGGCTCCTGGACAACCTTGTTTTATAGGAATTTCTTTCTCTCATCATGTGGAGGGCCAAGGATCTTAAATGAAACCTCTTTCTGAAACATTCACCTACAACCAGCATTTTCTGATGCAGGGTATGCATAGGGTGAGAGATGCCCAAGTACAAAAAGAAGATAAAGGGAGTCAGAAGAAGTGGTGAGAGGGCAGAAGATGAGAAAAAGACATTCATCCTCCTATGAAACCAGGACAAAGCAGAGCTCCTCATCACCTCATGGAGCCAGCAAGAAGCACTGTGCCTGGGAAGAACAGCCAGGGTAGGAAGGGCCAAGCCTGGGCTCTGGTTACATGGCTGCCCCTCTTCCTGGCTGTGTTTAAGGTCTAAGTCTCTCCAGAACATCCCCCAAGGCTTTAAACCATCCTGGCAAGTCCAGATGCACTGTCTCCTCAGCTTTAGCCCAACAGCAAATGCTGAGCACATGGAACAGCAGTGAAGCGCTGTCTATCCAGAAACAGCTTAGCAGGAAATAGCCATCAAACTAAAGATCCAGGTGAATACAGCATCCCCAGTTGCTGCATAAGGATTTCTTTCTTTTGAGCATTAAGAATGTTATCAAGGAGGGAAAGAAGCATCCTTCTTACCTCTCCAGGAATCTCAGGCACTGCTCCAGGCACACAGCTTCCACCTTCTCACTGAGGCTCTCGCTGACACGCCTGGCAGCCTCTGTCTTCTCTGTTAGTATCTGTGGATTTCAATGTGTGAGAGGAGGGCAGGGCAAAGCCATTTGTTACCTATGCAGTGAACAGGAATACATCCCACTGCTCACCTGCTGCAAATCCCTCTGCCCTCTAGGCAGCAACTTCTGCTTAAGTTTTGAGAGCCCTTACAGCTACAGTGGAAATAAAAGTATTTTTCAGGAGCCAAATTTTAATGCCTGACCCTACATTTTTGCTACCACTGTTTTTGTTGTGGTCAGCAGGCTGGAGTCCAGGAGAAAGCCTGTCTCTGCAGATGTTCTCTGCTGGCAACATCCAGCCTGGCAGCTCAGCTCAAAGACCTGACATCTGCAGGAGCACCTGTGCTCCTACCTGACTCACCCTCACAGATAAATCTGGGGGCAGCTGCTAAAAAAGAGGTTAGGCAGCTGTAACTGTGTGCCCTGCACCTCTGCCAGGGTCTCTACCAGGGATGTCTGAAGAGGGCATCTACCACCTTCTCAGCCACCACTGCTCACACCTATGGTGTTATGTCTTGCCCCTGACTCCAGCTGGGTGGCCCAGGTGTCTGCAGGAGGTGGGCTGTGCCAGACAGCTCAAAATTCACCCCATATCAGGCAGGCTTGAGCAGGTGGCAACTTAATGCTGCCCATTAGTTGCTCTGTGGAAACAAAAGCTTGCAAGGGAAGGAGAGCCAGATGGATAAAAGGAGACAGATGGCCTCATAGGCTGTGCTCTCCCAGTGCTCGTCATCCAGAGACAAAGGGTGGCTCACATCATGAATGGGTTTTTCCACTGCTCACAACAGATGTAAAAGCTCACCCAAAGGGACAGGATAAAATATGCCACCCCAAAGTGTCAGGAAATCATGGCTGATGAGTTTCTATGACACCCTGTTCATTTTTTATCTGATCTTCAGTGTCAGCTTGTGAAAATTGAGGAGGCAGTCATTTCATAAGGGTTTCCTATTTATCCAGTCTTTTCCATCACCCACCCCAGAGCATTTGAACCTGTCAGCTTCATACACAACAGAGAAAACCACTCATGCTGAAGCATGGCCAGATGTTGCAGATATGAGGACCGCAGGATTCAAACCAGGCTTTGTCCTAGTTCCTGTTAGAAACCTTTGCTCTGTGAGTCAGGACCAGGAAAACGAATCGTCTTGGTGGCTAAAAGTCACTCTAGAACAGATACATCACTGGGTACATCACTGCTCCACCACTCCAGTGGACACAGGGCAAGGCGAGGAGCAAACAGTCCCTACTGTGAGCTCTGCACTTGATTCCGGGGTTTGAGTTGGGCCAGAAAAGCTAGTTTTTGCAAGTTAAAGCTGTATCCTCATGAGGAAGGACAGCTGCAGTGCCTCCAATAGAGTACCTGAGGCTGTCTGCCATCCCAAAGGACCATGGAGCTAATTTCCTCTTTCATGAACTGAAAGAGGACTGCCACTGGGGTGGTGGTAGCTGAGAAGAAAGATACAGTTGTGGCAGCCTGCATCCTGCCCCTGATCTCCAGCATCACTTGAGCCTACATGTGAGCTCCAGGATTTGTTTTAATCCTTCTGCAGGTCTTGATCCAAACGCCCTCTGGCCGTGGTATGTGCTGCTCATAAATCAGCAGAATGTGCTTCTGCAGTGCCCTTCGAGCGCTCACCTTTGCTGTGCTCTACAGTATCCCCTCTCACCACCCAACCCATGAGGGCAGCAGTCACTGCTGCACCCAGCACAGGAGCAGGGAGCCTGTCTGCATTTGCACTGCCAGATATGGGGCCCTGCCACAGCTTGGCAACCCTCACTGCTTTTGTAGAAGTGCTCTGCAGAACTCATAGAGAGCAGAGTGGTTAACATACATGATGACTTTACAGAACGTTACATAAACATCCAGGTGCATAAATGAAAATACAACTTCAGTTTGAATTAGCTAATCTCAGGCTCATTTTTATTTTAGTTAGTTTTTTTTCTTTGTCTATGCACAGGACAAAAACAGGTCTGAGAGCAAACAGGCACAGTCTAAGTATGGCAGCTAACTGGCAAGCTTCTAACACATTGAGCTTAGCCTGAGACATGTAAAACTGGGTCTTGCCAAATATCCACATATTTGTGTGCAAAAACAGGACTGCCCCTAAGTGTGAGACCTTTTTGGTTCCGCCCCGTTTACCTGAATGACTGTAGCATCTGTACAAGGGGGTTTCCCAATATCAAAGGCTTCTTTCAGGGCTTTCCCTACTTCCTCCTAAACATTAAAAGAAAAGAAAAAAGAACAGTTGAGATACAATGGCATTCATAATGAGTTAGGTTTCCCAGCCTCTCATTATGCACTTGGGCTAGATGAATTTCTGCCTCTATTTTTTTGGCTGTCTCATTTAACCCAAAGCCTGGCTATTTTCCATCTGACCTAATAACATTGTTCTGTTTTGTTCTACGTTGTTTGTTTGAGTTTAAATGATTTGCAGCTTCCTTTCATCCCAGTGTCAGCTTGGGTTATCTACAGTCTTCCCTAGTTAGCTTAGCTCAAATGAAGGCGCCCACACAGCAAAACAACGCTTAGACACACAGCTCCATGCTGCCAGCTACTGTAGCTGAGATTTTCCACCCTTCCCAGCTCCAATCGGCACCCACATAAACGAGCCAGCGCTAATTAAAAGCATTCCCTCGCTTGAGCCAGGGACTTGTGAGTGCAAAGAGGATTCGGGTTAGTGTTTAAAGCTACTGTCATGATGAGATGAGCCCCATGAGGCTGCACAATGGGAAATTTCCCAAGACTTGGCTGGCTTACAGTAGTTTGAATGGGTTGTAAAAACAAAACTAACACTGCAGAGAAAGGGCTTGTTGCTTAAAACACGATCTGACCTTTATAGAAGCTTTAAACTCAAAAGCCTGGCTCGTTTATTTATTATTTCATTCCTGCATCTTCCTCCAAAGAATGTAAAGTCTGATCTGCCATTTTTTTTCTTTGTTCTTTTCTGGCTGATGAATTAGGAAATTTGTGGCTGTCAACTGAAGAATTTCATCAAAAGTATATTTAAAACAACTGCTCTTCCATACTCACTGAAAAGTGTTAATCAAAGGCAAATAAGCAGTTGTAAACAACCAGAGAAAAATTATTTTCCTCCGGAGTGTCATCACCTGACTGTGAGCAATTGTGTGAACACGATGTGCTGAGATAACACATGCCAGCCGAGCTGCACAAACACTTCCAGCCTGCCCCAGTTGCACACTAAAATGAGCCAGCTTAAGCCAACATGAAGGTCTTGCTCCCCAGTGGGACAAAGTATGGTTTAGTGAGTAACTGCAAGGCAATAACTTGTTGAGCCATGGTACTTAGTTGCTTTGGGTCAGATGATGTGTCTGAATTAACACGAGCTTGTTGTTTGTAGCTCTGCATTGATACCAGCACCTCAGGCACCAAGGCTCTGAGCTGGAGAGAGGACTAGAATTTCTGCTGTAACAAACAGGCCCAGTTTCCTTCTTGTTCCTCCCTGTCTGGCCAAGATATGGCACCCCATGTTGCAAAGCCTCAGATCCATGGATGGTCAGTCCATCTGTGCTGACTGTCCAGCCAATTACTTCCTCTCAGAAAATGCAGGAGGCTGAGCTATAACTTGGGTCCCTCTTCTCTCTGGTTGCTGTTTTAAAACATGCAAGAACTTAACATCCTTGAGACCCCTACGTTGCTACCAAGTGTGGTCAAAATTGTCTAAGATGGGTGCCAGTGCACTGCTGACACATTGGCAGGAAGGTGGGCAGAATGACTGCACAACCTTATTCGTTTGGGCAGCAGAAGGTCCTCAGCCCAAATTCTCCAAAGCACATGAACTACTCACTCCTCTTTTTGTCTGTTTGAAAAGATAGAGGTGTTAGGGGGGAAAAGACACCGACCCGAGTGATCCTTTGCAGGTTAGTGTAAACCCTTCTCATTTTTCACCTCTCAGTATCAGAATGAACGCTGGCATCATGCTGGAAGGTTTGCCTTGCACTCATGTCAGATTCCCCAATACAGGGGCAGGGTGACAGGCTGACCACCCAGTTGATGGCACCATCATTTTCAGTTCACCAACCTTGCAGTCTCATGTCTAAAGCTCCCTTGGCCCTAGACACGTCCAGGCTGAGGGAATGCCACTTGCATGCAGAGCTGACCAAGTTCCCCACAAAGGTGTTTGCAAGTGGTTTTGAACCCCACATGACACCTGAGCTCTCAGCACCTTCAGATGTGGTCACAGTTCTCACCGTTCATTTCTGTTTAAAGTGCTTTTAGTGTGCAGAGATATCAGGCTGGCACTCCCTGTGATAAGCCAGGTATTTATAGGCAAAGCAGGCCATGGCTTATTCTGGTCAGGCTCTTCTAATTTAGAAAAATTTAGTCATCCATTGAAGTGGCAAAACACACACCATGTGATTTAGTCAGAATTATACATGACAATTGTTCAGACATAACTGACAAGAATTTTGCTCAATAGCAACTTCCTCTATGTTTGGAATAATGAAGGGCTGAAGTATCCTGGAACCAGAAACAGAGGGATAAAGTAGGTTTTATAAGCTATGCCATTGAGCTGAGTGAACTGACATCCATAATTTTTCCATATGGAATCAGCTTATGTCCACTTAAGCTCATTAGCTTGAATCTGGAGCTGGTCCCAAGCTGGCTAGGTTTGAAACAAGCCAGGGTAGTGCTGTGCTACACTCCCCAGCACTTCCAGCTCTGCTCTCAATGTATAATGCAGCACTGTGTAGAGCTGCAATGCTTCCAGATCCAAGGTGGCATGAAAAAATACAGTCAACTCAGGGTAGCATGGTACAAGTGCTCGTAACCACTGCCAAGTTGAGGTGAACCTGCTCAGCACTTCGTGCATCACAAAAGCAGAAAGCCCACGGTTAAGCAAAAGCTTTCTCCAGCTACTATGTTAGAGGGAAGTTATAAAAAAAACCCAACAATTGAATTCTCCATCACTGTTAGTCAGCATTTTTGAGGGCTTGTCAATGACCCAGAGACGTGCCCTAAAATAACCTCAGTGGCATTACCCTGAGTAATTTCCTTCATTGAAACAAGTGCTAAAAAAAGACCTTAAGAACATGTGGTCTTCCCCAGGGTAACGATGAGAAACAGCCCATAAAGATACCTAATGTTAAACTCTGAAATCAGTAGGCTTTAAGCATATTGTCACCAGCTGGCACTTCTACTCCTATGTTTGTGACTACCTTTGTGTTCTCCCTCAGGGAATAGGTCTTGAGGAAAATCTCTGCAATTTAGAGTACTTTCCCTGGGATGATTCAGCAGTTTGCCATAGAATTTCCCCTCCTCTCCTCCCTAGGGGCTGGTGGAAATGGAAAGCCAGAGAGATGAGTGTGGTAACTCCTGCTGCTGCATTTCAGCTTTAGCTGAATATGAAAGGCCCCGCTGAGTTTTGCAAACAACATCATTTCCTCTGGAATTCCCCTTTGCTACAACACATCTTCCCTGCTTCATTTGTATTCCACATGTCTCAACAGAATTCTTCAAAAGGGGAGCTTTGCTGAGAAAAGAAAGAGGTGCTGCAGCCCTAGGGCCGGGGTCACCTGTGGGATCACATGGCAGGATGCCCTCCTCCGACCTTACAGGAGGGCTACTGGCTGTGCACCAGCTGCACATTTCCTTGTGCTGAACTCTGGAAACAGTCTTTGCTATAACCTCAGCAGTGTCAATCCAGCAGGCTGGAGAGGGCTGTGAGGGGTCCACATACAGGCAAACCCAGCAGCCTCAATATCCTACACAGCTGTAAAAACACCCAACCATTGCACACAATGGGCTCAGTAATAGAAGATTAACAGCACCTTGAAATGGCTCTCAATAAGGAAGTGGGTTTCACCCATAGGCTTCCTTTCCTCCAGATTCATGGGCTTCTAAGCAGAGCAGATTGCAGCTCTATGGAGGTGCAACAATGAGTTAAGAGAGATTTGCAAATGTCCCGACGTTTTCCCTGCTAAGGAACAAGTACATGGTTGCATCCCTTTGGCAGTAGACAATCATGGATCTTCACATCTGCAATGAAACTTGGTCAAGACCTTGGGGCTTACTCACAGCTAAGCAGAGCTGGCTCAGCTTGCAAGGGAGCAGCTAATTTAATAAGGGCAATTAAAACCACAGGAATAGAACAGGCAGACTGGGGTAAAACCCTTGAGTTCTTACCCGTGTGACTGCAAGTAACTTTTCCTCAGTCTTCAAAATAATCCACACGAGATACTGTCCATCAAGGGAAAAGTTGTGCTGGGGGATCTGGCTGGGTCTCAGACATGCCTTGCTGCCACTGCATACAGAAACAAGAGCTCAGCCAGAGGGGCAGCTTCCCATGGTCCACAGCCCATTGCCTGCCTGGCAACTCCTGCTTGGCACCACAGTCTCATAGTAAGAAAACAGGGTGCCCTGCAAGAACCCAGCTGTATTTGCCGTGTTTGGGCAGTCACAGCATGTAGATGATCTTTATCATGTCCTTTTGCCAGCTATTTTTCTATGCTGTTTCTTTTCCTTCTTCCCATATTTGCTGCCCAAATTACACTTTTTTTTTTGTTGTTTCCTTCTCCGTTTCCCTCATTGCTGCTGCTGAATTCCTTTCCAGGCTTAGGTAGAGTCACCCAAGCACACTTGCACGAATGCACAATTTTACAAGTGTCACATATTCTGTCTAAGTGGAATAAAAAGCAGCTATATACCAGGACAACTGCATTTATGCATGAGTTTTCATTGAGGTTATAACAGTATTCAGAGAGTAAAATTCAAATAGTTAAGGCTGGCATCTGTGCTCTTCTCATTTCCACTTTCTTCACTACCTCATGACTAATACAGTCATGTGCTGCTCTTGCTTGGTTGGTTTGTTTTTTTTGAAGGAATTCAGCATTTACATAATACATTTTTCCTATATTTGACTTTTCTTTATATGTTAAATGTTTGTATTTTCTTTATAAATTTAAATTACGTAATTTTTCACCTCCAATTTCATGTAAGTTTTCAATACTTTTATCAATACATTACTCTAAAGCTTTACCATTTCAAAAGTGTCAGTCAAAGGGATGCATCCTAACCCCTTCTCCCATGTGTCTGACTATGGCCAATGTGTACCCACACACTGTTTCCCTCCTTTGGGAGCTGGGTGTGGGAAGAGCCCACCTGATGAACTGCTGATGAGCTAATCAAGGGTTTATAAGTGTAATTAATACAAGGATCAGAGAAGATGTAGGCTTGGATGGAAGCAATCAAATAACCCCAAAGGGCTGAAAACTATTAGGGCATGAGTAGATTGGAATTGCCAAGTAGCAACGAAACCATGGACACAGAGAATCAAACACCACCTCTACCATACAAAAAGAAATCACAAGAAAGCTTCAGGCTTTGATGGTACCCACAGGCTTTGAATTCACCAAAAGGTCCCAGATGTGCTGCTCTTCAGATCACAGGGAAAACCACATCTGTTTTCCCAAAGTTGGGCAGAAATTTAATGATCTGCTATATGTTTTTCCTGTGATATGAACACTAATGCAGGAAGCATAGAAACAACTGAGCAAACTACAAGCCAGATAAAGCAGCATAAGAACCAAGGACACGACAAGAGAAGCCCAGAGAGCACCTTGCTGACAGAAAGGCTGGAGTAATTGAAGTATTATGGACCTTGCTAAAAAAGGCTTAATACGAGGAAAGAAATTGTTCAATAAAGCAGAAAACTGTGCAGGTCTAACAGGAGTCCAGTGGAGAAATACCTGCCTGCCTCAGGTAAGCCCCTGAGCCTGCTTCTAAGGATTTAGAAAAAGGCAGTACTGCAACGAAAAAAGGCTCTGATTCTGAGAGCACAGAAGATAAAAGAGGCAGTGGGCAAGCCTAAACTCAGCAAGAGCCCTGAGCATCGCTGTGCTATCAGGAAGCGGAGACTGTGCTCAGAACTGAAAAATAGAGACATAAAAAAATGCAGAGAAAAAGTCCTTCAGACGTACCTTTTGTATATTTTAAGGCCCCATTCATAAATTAAAAGACATTGGCTGAAGCTGAAATGGTTACTGTCAGTAAGTGTGGAAAGGTGAGAACACAAAGAGGCACGACAGCAGCGGGCATAGGTGACAAGCAGTCCTGCTTCCTTGAAGACATCACTTCTGTGTTCCAGGCTGGGGAGAAATGTCGTTTCTAGATGACTCAGATGCTGTTTTAGTGCAGTATCATCTGTGTTAGCAGGGGAACCAAACAGGGGAATCTGGGCTGTCAAGTACTGTATCAGTTTTTCCTCCAGATCTTTCCTCCAGAAGTTTGGACTCCAGGTGCAAACAGAATCCATTCCTTGGCTGTTGCCAAGCCAGTCTGCTTCCTTCTGCTTCTCCCACTTCAGTGACTCCCCCACTGACTGCAATGGCTCCAGGAACATCCTGCCACTTCCACGGAGCACTTCTTCCACCACAGTCCACATTCGTTCAGCCAGCAGCGCATAAAGTGATTCAGATTTTCGCACACCATCATTTCCAGAATGCTTCAGATTATAAATATGATCACAAGCTTCCAAAAATTTTCCTTGCTCAATGCATATGCAGATGGTTTCCTCTGCAACAGAGAAAGAACACAATTTGCTGTTTCTTCACTCATCTATAAGACTCATTGCTTTAATATCCAAGTTATGAAGTATGTAGTTTATACATATGTATTTAAGATAAGCTCACTTAAGGTCTAGCACTAATACCTCTCAGTTTCCTCAAGACAAGCACTTTTTTCCCTCTTTCTCTCTTTCATCCCTTCTCCAGGCTAACCAAGCCTGCAGACTAATCTGCAGTTTTCTCATCATCATCCCAGAGACCTCTTCATGTGGGCTATGCAGGTTCATTAATGGCAATCTTTCCTTAAGGAATGCACCTTCTGTCCAAAAGAAAAGCATTAAAGAAAGGACATCTGAACAAGTCAACAGCTGAAAGTCAAGCCTAGAAGGAATCCTCTGTTTCCTCTACAGAACACCTTGGCAGGACCAAAGCGCTGCAAGCTCCCTTGGAAGGTCCCTCTCACCCGCTCAAGCCTGACATAACTACACAGAGGGTGTCACTCCTGCCAGCGAGCTCTTGCCTTAGGCTGAGACTGCTCAGTGCAGTCCAGGGCCCTCTCTTTATCAGGGTATTTTAACTAGGCCAAATGATTAGGCGTGTTATTTTGCCCAAAAGTGAAACTTAGAAGGGGATTCCCACAACAGCCCGTGACCTCCACATCTGCAAGAAGCTGTGGTGACAGAGCCACTGCCCTAATCACCAGACATCCCATCAAGGCATTATGAAATCTTTAAAGTTCAGAAGCTGGAAGGAGAAGTTTTTCACTGTTGCTTGTTTTTAAAATGTCTTACCCATCACATCTAGCTCACCAACAAGGGTTAGATGTAATCTCACAACAGCTGCACAGAGCTGCAGGTTTTTTACTGTGCATTTTACAGATGACAAAATTGAGCAACAAAGAGTTGAAAATATTTGTCCAAAGGTATCTGGAGCAGAGTCCAGAGGAAAAATCAAACTTGATGAGATTCAGGGAAATTTAAACAAAGCCAGAAGTAGTGGGACTCTGAAATAATTCAGGATACAGCTTTGGGTGTAGAGTAAAGAATGAAAAAGTATGAGCTTCCATTATCTTCCACCTGAATCCTAACTTTCCTCTATGAAAAAAATCTCATATATGTAGTAAGAATTAAACCAAATAGGACTAAAGGGAGAAACATGAAAGGAACTGGAGAAGGGTTGATGCAAGGATCTTCAACAAAGCAATGTCCAAGCTGTTCAGGAGCGGCCTACAAGCTGCACTGGGCCTGCCTTGATACATGCAACACATAGGAAATGCTTAACTGGCACAACTAGCCCAGGTACAACCCATCTGCCCCTCCCATCTGTGGAAGAACAGCACAGTCACACCAACAGGGTGTCACTCACACATACATCATCTTTCTCACAAGACATATCAGGAGTCTTTGTAGGGATAAAAATGAGAACAATAAAGAGAAACACTTGTGAGGCAAAGTGAAATACACAGCTCTCCAGAGGAGCAAGAGTACAGTTCAGAAAGGACGAGAATTCAGGAGAAGGATGGGAAGGAGGAGAGTGTAAAGCTGATGAAAACAAGAGCCTGCAGGGCTGAGTGAGGCAGACAAGATCCAGGCCTGGACCCAAAGATAACTTCAAGGTTACCTGCAGGTGTCCCTCTCTCCACTCCCTTCCTACTGGTTGGCATCTTTAGCAAATTCCCTGCCACATCCTCACCGCCAGCCTTCTTCATTGCCTCCTTCCCACCAACCACAGTCTTTAGCAATTTGCCTGCCAAGGTTTTCAGTGTCCCTTTCCTCTTTGCCTCCTGCTTCTTTCTCTCCTCATGTGTGGCCTTGGGCAGTATTCTTGCATTTTCCTCAGCCGTTTTCTCCCCCTTGTTGCCTCTTCCCGCCACGGCTGCCCAGGAATGCTTTGTCTTCCTCATGATCCAAGCAGATTCAGAGGCTTTCTGTCCAAATGGGAATACTGTCAGAAGAAAGCATTAGAAACACTTCTATGCAAGGTGATCTTAGCATCCGTCTCCCAGAAAAGTTCTCTCTTCTTCTGATTTATTTTTTTCCTGTGCAGCTAGAGGCTTCAGCTGTCTTTGAAGAAGTCTAACCTGGTTCCTGTCCCTGCCAAGTGAGGACATTTTTATAGGCTGCCAGCCCTCTTATGTAATCCCTCTCTCTTCTAGGAAAATAATGTCAAAAACCTCATACATAATCTAACCACAAGCACTAGGGGAAAGCCAGTGGAATTTTTGGAATTTTCTAAATGACTAAAACATCCCTGCGCTGCCAGTTATTTTGATGACAATCCTATCAGTGTAAGGGAGTTGATTATTAATAGTTTCTATGAAGAACACATCCTTTTCCACCCACCCCATGTGCCCAGGCTGCACCTGAGCTTTTCTTTGGCAGAGAGATCACATCTGGGTTTGGAGCCAATTTTTTCCCCACCTCCCAGTAAGTCTCATGGTAGCCAACAGGGATGTAAAGCCCCAGAGAAAGGGGATCGGTTTCCATGTTTTAACAGCACTATTCAGAGGAGACAAGAGTGATCTCAGCCTCCTGGAATGTGCAATATTCCAGCAACAATTATATATTGTTTTATATTTTTATACACACACATAGATATAAATGGCATAACCTTGCAGCAATCCACCATAAATGTGTGTGTGTCCATATGTGTAATGCACACACATAGATCTGTTCACCAGCCAATGCCCACAGTGAAGAAAAAGGAGATGTATGTCTGCTTGGCTGCTAAAATGTCTGACCATAAACCTCAGGACAAATTCCTACACAGAAAGTATGCTTGAACTCCAGGAACGCGTGTTTAAAATAGATTTTTTTAAAGTCTCTGCACTGCTGTGAGAAAGGCAGTGCACTTGGAGGGAAGCTGAAATGCTGTCCTTACCACTCTCCCCTTGCTAGAGAGTTACAAACTGGGTTTAATTCTCCATTCCATTATTACGAAAATTAAATTGAGAACTTGAGGATTTTCATCAGCTGAGGACAGTTTGTATTAGTCATTACAAGCTGTATTTATTCAAAACTATATAATATGCAAAAATTATTTTCAGGGTATGAATTTAAGGAGTAATTTTTCCACACAGCATCTAGATTATTCCAAATATGTGATATCATATTTCTGGGTTTAACGCCTGCAGTTTCTTCCAAGATTTTCTAAATTTTCATGACAGTAAAATTCCACTGGTTTCCTACTCGGAAACCAAGTAAATGTTATGTTGTTCTTGCTCTTTTACTCTGTGCTTAATTCCATCAGCATGTTATCACAGAGCCATTTGATTCATTAGTAACAATAGGGAGGAGGAAATAAATACATTTCATTTGGAAGAGCAAACAGAAATTCCAGCAGTGGTCATACATTTGAGCTGTTGCCAGTAGGAAATACTGAGGTTGCAAAACTCAGTGTTTTCCCAGGTTGTGAAAAAAGTTAAAAATCAAGAGACTTTACACACATTCTATTCTGACCTTAATTTTTAATCGGCTGAAGTTAAAAAGTTTTGTTTAGAATGTTATAGCTGCACAGTGTATGAATACAAGATGGAGTGAGGGGGTCAGTACTGCAGAGATGTATTCCAGTCATGTTGAAACCCTTCAGCAATATTTTCCCATGAAAACTCCAACACAATGTGTTTATGTTTCACTTCATCAGCATTTTTCCAACAAGCCTGACTCTAACAAAAACCATTTCTCTAGACTTCTCTGTAGAAGGAAACTGGATGTCAAAGTGCCAGCCCTGAAGGCAATATTCTCTGCAGTATATAGATTTTGAACACACAACAGCTGCAGATCGCGCCCTAAACTGTGGCAACATGATGTGTGGGAATTGCTGTGTTTTCCCAGAAAGCTTCTTTCAAGGGAATACAATATGAGCCTGAGGAAAGCAAGGAGTGAATGCTCAGAGATGGACAGACTTCCTGAAGCTAGGAACATCTCTTACTCTATGGACCACTGGATCCACTCAGTCAAGGCCATGGCAGACACTCCCTGAGATGAGAGTGCCCTCAGGTCACTGTCCACCTGAGCACTGCAGCACCAACAACCCAGAGGGCCCCTCTGTCCAACCTTCCCCTCGCTCACAAACCAGGACAACCAGCGTGTGAAGGCAAAGCAGGCCATAGCCTTGGGGAGCAGACAGCTGTGAGCACCCTGTGAAGGGACAGCAGGGTGGGGATGGTCATTCTGACCAAGGGTGCTGAGCCCATCAGCAGCAGGAGATGATTCCCCATCCCTCTGGCTGCAGTGGGAGTGGCAGTCCATTGTCAGCCTATCTGCACCCCCCTGCCCACAACTACTTTGGGTTGAAGGATGGTGTCACTGAGGGGAATGCACTGCACCAGGAGAGGACATGCCACAAAGGAGCTGCCCAAAGGCCACCAAGCAGTCTGCTTTCCTGGGTCCATGTGCCTCAACAGCATGCACGGGTGCACAGGTCTCTCCCCTCTGTCTGTAATGCTATTTTATTGCTCAGGCTGAAGTTCTGCAGCTAAAACATGGGGAAAATTTGAATCTCTAGTAACATCCTCTACACAGTGCTTCCATGAATGGTGTTATACCTAAACAAGCAAAACTCCCTGGGAAGCTTCACCTTTACAGCAGAGGAGCTGAAAAGTGTCAAGATCAAACTAGAACAAAGTTCTTTCACAAAGAGTTAACATAATGCAAAGGGATTGTTTGCTGTCCAAACCTGTTGTTTTGGGCAGGGAAACTGAGGCACTGCCATGTTTTATCTGCCCTTTCCATGGGCTCTTTGAGCTGCCCACCCGAGGGGAGCCGTTTCACGGAAAGAAGGGCAGTAGAAAACCACTAGGACACAGGACCAAGAACACACACAGTTCTGCTTCTGAACAAATTCCTTTGTCAGGTGTACCAAATGACTTCCTTCTTCCTCAAAAGCCACTTCTTGGAAGCCTGCCTCCTCCTTCTTCCTGGTGTTTCAATACCTCTATTTATCCACAATGGGATGTTCCCTAGCTGGGTCGTTCTTCTCCCTGCCCTGACCCTTGCTATGCTCACTGTGAAAGAAGAGTAATTTTTCTGCTAGGGACATCCCCAGCATTCAGGAGTTTCCCTCATTGCCTGGAGCTTCTGGAAAAGCCCACAGCCTCTCCACGTCACTATGACTCTGTTTTCCTATCTCAGAAAAACTGTACCTCCTTTGTCTTTGGGATCTTTCATTAAATGAGTGAATATATTGGATACATTTTTATATTACTTCTCTGTTGACTTAACTCTTTATCTTGCTGTTTCCCATTTCTTTTGCCTAGATAGATAAAATCTCTTCATAATAAGTGGACTGTGTGCCTGACTTGGACAATAGCTGTTTGGTCTGGATGCTAATTGGATGAGGTCAGACTACTAGCACTACAAATTAAATGACTTTGCAAAAGTCCAATTACATTAATATTCCAATTCCAGCAATGCAGTGATGCCCCTGCTTGCTTTGCAGGGATGCTACATGAACACAGTCAGTTATATACAATGGAAATTTTGTGCTCAGTAGCATCTGTTATAGGAAATACACTTGGTCCTAACAGGCAGGTGAATCTGCAGTATCTGGAGAGAGAGGTTTTTCGCCTCCTTCTTTGTTTCCAGAACATGTTAGTACTCTCTACCACTTTGAACCAAAGGCATGAAAGATGGCAGAAAGGAATATCAATTATGATGATAAAACATGCGGAGTATGGCACAGAAAGATGTTGGTTCCCTAGGATATAAATCCATGCAAAACCACTCTGTGAAGCTAAGCTGTAGTCTGACAATGTGTTCCCCCACCCACGCACAGCATCTTTGATTTCATCAGCAATCAAAGAACAGCCAGTCTCCATTCCAAGCAAGGTAGGCTTTTTGGAGAGAGAGAAAACAAACCAACAAAGAAACAAAACAAAACACCTTCCCCTCTAGTTTGACACTGCATCTGTCATTGCCATAACAGTCACATGCAAGAGGTGACTTTGTCAGTTGTGGACAATCAGCTGTTTATTATCCTGTGAAAGCATACATTTATTCTTTTTTCCTATGGATAACCCCATTTCCTAAAGAAAAAAGACAATGTAGCCACAGGTTGCAGGTGTCTCTGAATTCATCTGATCCCCTGCCCTAAGGCACTTGAGTGGATTTTAAGTCAGTTTTAACTACTTTTAAAGCCAGTCAGTTTTAACCAAACTGACAGAAGGTGGCTGACACAAAATAGTACATCCTTACACACTCCATGGACGCACATAGCTGAGGAGGGAGGGTAGACCTTCGTTGTTCCTGCTGATGAACAGAACATGGCACGAACTCAGCCTTTATTACTCATCAGACTCCACCTGGCAGCTCAATCTCAAAGTACACAAACATGGTTTCCTTGCCTCTGTTGCTCACCAAATCTGCTGTTTACTCTCCAGCTGAGCCATGTGTGTGCAAGAGCAAATAAAGCAGCACAAATATTTAATACAGGAAGCTTTTCCTACAGACGAAATGAAGTTGCTTCCCTGTGGTGGCTCCTGGCAGCAGGCTGCACCCTCTCACCTCTCTGAGATCTGTGCTACCCCAAACAGGTCACAGAGATATGATTTTGTAGCTCATTTGGAGCTGCCCTTCAGACACAGCTGAAGAAAAAGGGAAAGAAGGAATCTTCTTCCTTTCTCTTCTCGAGTGTGTTCACTTGAGCAGCTCTTATCTGCTCAGCCACTGATTTTTATCCCATTTTGCAGAAGTTAATCTGAGACTTCTATCCTTCTCTGGATTTGTCTGAAACTGGAGGAATTCAGTGTATAAGGAGAGGACAGAAAGATGGATTGACAGAGAGGCTGCATGGTCCCAGCAGTTTCAGCAACCACACTAAAGTCCTAAGGACAAGAATTGAATACTGCCACCTTCCCTGCCCTGAGCACTGAAACATGCTTGGGTGTGATAGAAAATTTTGCATTGCCTCTGTTCTCCTTCTGATTGTGAGAACCCCATTCTGAAATGACCTCAATTTTCATCTAATTAGTAACCTACTTTGCTGTTCCTTTAGACCATTTTTAGCTAATTCCTGGGGGGTTTGCCTAATTCTGTTTTTTTCTTTTCAGCATTGCTTTAATGAAGATGCTTCCCCTTTTCACAACAACAGCAATAGTAGTAATAATAAATAAATAAATCATGCAACCCCCAAGATTTTAAAGATGAACTGTAGAGAGTGAAGCAATAGGGATCTTTCAAGTGACCCCAAAAATCCCTGCATTGAGAATATCCTAATCCACATAGTAAGAGAAAAATAAAGCAAAACTTCCTGGAGTAGCAACTAGATTTCAGTAAAGAAACTGGTACCACTGCTGGGAATTCTCACTCCCTGGTTTTGCCCCACAGACCTCCAGCAAGGACTGAGGATACTGTATTAATTGCAACTTCCTTCTGGTTTCCATCATCATCAGCGGAAGAGAGAGAAAAATTTATCCACCAGACAGAGTACGTAGCACACAATACAGATTGCTTTAAAAAAAGTTTCTCCAGAACACAAAAACGGGCAATTAGGCTCAATCAAATGATGAGGTCATAGAATACTTCAAAGCAAATTCGTTAGTTTTCACGTGTTCTATGGAGCTGAGGTTTGGAGATTGGTTGTATTTATCTGCGGGGAGGCGCAGCAAGAGCTGCCAGCAGGAGGAGCGGGAGGCAGTGTCCGTGCCCCTTCAGCTCTGCCGGCAGGCCAGCAGCTGGGATTGCATTATTGGTGTGGAGGGGCGGGGGCTGCAGCCCTCAGCATGGCACTGGCACCTGAAGGGAAAAGAGGGAGAGGAGAGGGTCCACAGACTCAGGTGGAAGAAAGGATGGAGCCGACAGGTTTGTCCCATGCACCTGATTTGGTAAAAGCCTGCTGCTGCTTGCAACGGTGTGGACTGGGTATGACATTCTGTGAAGGTTTGAAGGCTGTTTTCCAATTTCTCCATAGACAATAAGTTATCAGGGAAAGCAGCCAGCATGGAAAACATGAGGGCCGTAAAGTGAGGCAAGCTGCTGAAATCTGTGTTTGCCCAGGGCCTCCGGAGTCCTGCATGGGGAGCAGCTGAAGAAGAGATACTGCCTGACCTTGTTCCCCCTCTGTGTATAACTCCATGTAAACAATACAGGCAATATAATACTCCATGCCAAACTGCAGAGAATGCTCTGCCACGAAGGGGTTTGAAGGACAGGCTACCTGGCCTCTCTGCCCCAAAGGGGATCAGGAAAACATGAAGACAAAATATCCCAGAGGCAGTTCTTCACACCTTATCTCCTATTACTCAGGATCCACCCTTGTCACTTCAGCACTCAGAAAGCCCAAATCCTGAACAGCAGCTGAGGGCAGTGCTTCTGCCACAGAAAACATCACAGTGCTGCAGGCTGCCACTCTAGTCATGTCCCTACAAGAGCAGCCACCCAACAGCTTGGTTTCTAATACTACAAGCTCTCTGAAGAGTTATCCAAGGAAGGATCAAAGGGTTGGTTTGCCAGAGGAAATCTACAACTTCAATGCTGCTTGCTTTCCTAGGGATGGAAAGAGCTTTTAAAAAAGTATATTATGGATATTGTTTGCTAGTGTGGTGAGGAATACATTACCTCAACCACTACCATGTCTCATTTCAAGATGCTCCACGATTTTATCCAGATGGGCTTTTTTTGGAAAGCTTGTATTATGAATATTCCATCTACAGTTGGACAGACAAGCCTAAAATTTTGAGTCCCTTCATTTGGCTTGACAGGATTTCTCTGTGCATTTTTACATTGATTCTTTCCAGCAGTAAAAACTTAAGGTTCAACTTTGCAGGAAACTTCCTACACACATCTGTACCTACAGCCCTGCACGGAGCAGCATATGCAGAGATTTGGGACTGAAAATCCACATGACATCATTTGCATGTTTTTTCTGTTGCCACAAGAGGCCAGTGATTGTGTAATTTCCAGTCTCCAGTGTTTCACCTCCACTGTACTCCACAGGCACATCTGCCAGACACCATCTGGAGGCTAAAAGTCATAACTACAGATTGGCTGCTGGGACATCCCGAGACCTCTCTGGCAGGAGCCAGGAATGTTTAAATATTAACACAAAATCAAAGCTCAAACATTTCTCCACTTAACATTGACCACAGGTATCTCTGGCTACAAACTAAGGCAGGAATGTCCCATGCACCTGAAACTGGAGCTACTTGATGGGGCATATTGATATATGAGTATAGATAAATAAATACTCATATATTAATGTATCAATATTAATATATCAATATATTCATATATAATGTGGTAATATATTGATATACTGATATATTAATATATATTAATATAAATAAACAACACAACTTAGGGCCCTTATCTTCATTGCTGAACAGGTTATTTAGGAGAGGAGGTAGGAGAAAAGAGATCAGCTTTTGTATAGACACCTAATCTTCAGAAATACTCAGCACCAACCATCTCCTGTTGTCACTTCTGGACAATCTGAGCAAGAACTCCATTCCCATCCCACAGTTAGCAAGAAGCTGATTCAGCCACTAGCCCTAATAAAGCTCAGGATATCCAAGAAGATGCCAAATCACACTGTTAAAAGGTCAGTTTTAAAAGATTATTGCAATCTCTAAACACTGGAACTAGATAGCTACAGTGAAGGACTTGCTACAGCAAGAGGAACCCAAAAGGGTCCTATGAGAGAGCTAATCATCCTCTGAAACTGTTTCAGAAAAATACCTGGGGGAGGAACTCTGTATGAGCACAAAGAGAAGCATTAAATTTTTATCAGCATCAGTTCAGGCTGAATAAAGCAGGCCTCCCAAATACATGGTGATAAAACATTTACACTGCATCACTGTGTTTTCTTCCAAAACCAGAGAAGCATTTACAAGAGACATGGCACTAGAAAATTCATCATTGCTACATGATGTGGAAACTCCGTGAGATTCTTCAACATTTTCTGACCCCTTCTTGTCTTACAGGAATGAAAGAAATACCAAGAAAGCAAGAGGTGGGCAAAAGCTTGGGGAGGGAGGCATTGGGAACAGGCAAGGTAAAGGAAAAGGAAGAGTATTTGCAATGCATTCATCTGCTGCCAGTATCAAGATGTATCTCGTCTTTTCATTGCTTCCCACTTCTCAGCAAAGTGGAGGGAGTGCTATATAAAGATTCAGAGACACTAACCCAGGTCCTGAGAGCTGCACAGCACCAACTGCCAGCACATTGGCAGAGTTCCTCTGCCGCCTCCATCACAACCACTCTGTTCATCGCTCACATCAAATTTTTCCCTGCAAAGGAGAAAGACGTGGTCCTCAAGGAACCAAAATTAGGTAATTTCTAAGGATGTCTCTAAATTATCAAGTAAATTGAAAAAGGAATCACTATTTTTTTCCCATCCTGAACAAGCATGTTATCTGTACTGTTATGAACTTAGATCTCCAGCACATGTTATTTACTGGCTGTCAAGAGCCAAGACCTTTGAAAATTAATAAAAAAGAGCATTAAGGCCACATTTCAACAAAGGATTTAAGTAAGTGACTATTTCCTTTAGTTTCAAAGAGAATATTCAGCCCCTTAACTGTACACATCTGTTTAGTGAGCAGGAAATAGTGGTGGACAGTGGTGTTTGTTATGCTCCATGACTATATGACATCAAATGCCTTGGAGTCAACAACATCTGAAAATCACACAAACTGCAAACCAAGTTAATACAGCTGATCTTGACACAGCACAGAATCACTGGATTTTAAGGCAGCTGCCTTGGAGCTTGTTTGTTTGAATGAATGGTTCATTAATTATATTTTCTGCACAAGGTTTTAATGTGGAGCTTCTAAGCCAAGTAATACTTAATGTTCACTGAGGCCTCCTTGGCTGTTACCATACTCTTCACAGTTCAGTATAGCTTAGGTGGGCAAAATGGGTCACATGGCAGCAAAAATATAAGCTTTCATGCACAAAACCTGTTTTACATCAGGAAAAATATGACTGCACTGATTTTTTTTATGAGGATAATAAGATGAACTGGGTGCTCCCTAGCCCTGATTCCTACCACCCTTACCCTGCGTAACCATTTAGGTCTACACAGAGGGAAGGCCAGAGAGCTGTGAAATACCTGCTGGATAAAAAAATCTACGGATTTGTGCAAGTGGGACCTGAGTCCTTCATGTCAGCAACTGCCTTCCCCCACCGTTTGCATGTGTAAACTGAGAAAAAGCATATTAACATTTTCTTTCCTCTTCCTTCCCAGTCTCGGGGGGGCTATCACACCCCAATAAACCAGGAACTCTAGGCTGGACTGTCATTTTATATAAAATATACAACACAACAGATCTTCCGTGGTACAATCAGTTCCAAGAAGAAGCAGATGCATCTTGTGATTATTAATTTATTCTAATATTTTTGAAGGAAGAGATGGGGAGAGGTATTGATATGTATGGCAGGTACTGACTGATATTTAAAACCTTTGGCATTACCATATGTGCCTGGAAATAACTGCCAGTGCTATTAGTTGCTGTCACTGATGACAGCATGTAAATGACTATCTAATCTGCATATACAATTAAATAATTAGCTGCCATATGTAAGAGCAGTTATTTATAGGTCTGGAATCAGAGAAAAAGTTTAAATCCCTTCTTTGTAATCTATGTTCTCACGAATCAGATCCTCTTGACCATAGATACAGATCTTCATTACTGAGTGCCCTATCTTAGGTTAAAAAAAATAAATCGAAAAATCACAATTAATATCTCATAGTATTGATTTTCCCCTGTGATACACTGCATCTAGCCTGCTGGCAGGATGTTATAGCTGCTGTCCACAAAATGCCTGGCAACTTTTGGAGCTCACTACGAACAAAACAAGCCAGGAAAAACCTGTCCCGCTGAAGGTCCATCCACTGCATTCAATGAAGGCTTGATCTATTCTTACAAACAGCTGACCTAGATTCTCTGCCTGAATGAGAGCAGTTCCCAGCATCGAGGCTTCTCAGAGAGTCAGAAACTCATGTATCACTTATCATGAGAGACAGGGGAAAAAAGCAGGAGGATATAATCTTAAGGGAAAGCAATGGCATACGTTTGTCATAAAAGCTTTATCCTTATCCCCACGAAGCACTTCCCCGACACACTTCTGCTCTCATTTTGGAGTCTGGAAAGGATTGCAGCCCTCCTTTCAGCACACACAGCAGGCCAGGCAGCCCCGGCTCCATGGAGAGGCTGAGCTGTGCCAAAGCTGTGGGGGACACGGCTGCACAGCGGGGTGGCCAGCTTGCCGCTCCGGAGCCACCCACAGCTTTCCGGCAGCTCGGAGGCAGCTCCTGCCCTGGGCTGTCCGCAGCGAGGCTGTGCCGGATCAAGGACTGCCTATTCCTGTCATGCCAGGAGGAAATGAGCCAGCGAGGTCTGCTGAGCCCTACAGTGCCAGGTTGTGGTGGGATCCAGCTGCAGGCACAGTGCACATCCATTGCCTCTGGGAAGCTAGGGGGGGCCTCAACGAGGCTATGCTATGTCCTACTGGTGAGCCATGCAGGACACTTCTCCACCTGCCAGTTCTCCAAGAGATGGGAAGTGCATCCCGTGGCACTCAGTGACATAAAGATAGTGGCATGTGGCTCAGAAGGATAGAAAGGTGGGTCAGCCTGGGAGCTTTTCTTCCTGCCTCTGCTACTGACGCATTTTGCTCTCAGCTCCCTAAGATCCTATCAGGCCCATCCATACACCCGGCTCAGTAACCTTGCATATTAACCAGTAATACTCACAAGACCAGTGATCTCCAAGGATGATCTCCAGGAAATCCAAGGATGTCCATCACTGTGAGGGATGCCAGCTTGACACTAGTCCTGTCACTGTTGTCACTGGTGCTGAGCTGCCCACAGAGAGCAGTTCCAGGTCAAGGCCAGTGACACCTCAGCAACATCCCCTCAGGCAGGATGAGAAGGAGCTGGCAGGCAGGGGCAACTTGCTCATGTCCCCCAAGGTACAGCTCCTACTCCAGGGCTATGCTGCAGTTCTGGCCACAGGGACAAGGACAGGGACACAGACTGAGTCCCTGGCGTGGGCAGGAGCTGGGCACTCAAGAGTGGTTTCCATCGATACCAAAATGTTTTGATCTGCCCCACAGGTGAAGACAGAAAGCTAAATTCATATACACAAATACAGGTTCACTGATCATAGAGATATCCTACCCATTATCCAGACATGAACATCCCAGACTGAGGCTACAGAAGAGGATTTCTGTTCATGTGGACCCCCACTAGCTGTACCACACAGGCATAACCCACACATCCAGCCCATGCAGATGGCAAGCAACTGCTGTGGGCCACGCTGCCAGCGAGCATTCCCCTATCCCCCCTCCTCTGAAACCTGCAGAGGGGCCTGCCAATAAGAGACTATAAGATATGTTTAACCACCTCTCAATTCAGATCTGGTTCAGTAAATGCAAACACTGCATCAAGACTCTGGGTTTTCCTAACCAAATTTTTTTTTTTTGCATGTGGGTAACATGCAAACTTGGTCAGTATTATTCCTACCAAAACACTTGCTACGGGTGTTATTTTTAGGAAACCATGTGATAGTCTGACTTTTATTTATGAGCACACGGAAAGATCCACTGTATATTTTCCTGTCTGTCTTGTTTGGGGTAGTTTGTTTTTTTAGTTCTTTGGGTAGGTTGCTGAGATCTCGGGCTTCTTTTTAAAAGGCAAAGTTAGACTCAATCAGAAGACCTTGCAGGTCACATTCCTTCGCAGTCAACAAAGCAAAGCACGGGCAGCAGTGAGCAAATCAAACCAGACATGGGCACAGAGAGACTATGAAAAGGCAAGACAGTGATACAGGTAACAAGGGACAAGGATATGGAGCACAGAAGATGCCAGGTGGCTACAGGAGATGGGAAATCAGGCAGAGTTTGAAGAATGATGGAAAACACAGATATTCACAACTCCTGAAAGGGTAAACCCAAGTCCACAGCAACCAGACAGAAGTCAGCAGAAAAGCCCAGCTCAGAACAGAAAACTTGTCCAGAGATTCAAGTTTATTTTCTGAGATCTCTTCTTAACTCTTTGACACAAACAAAATAAATGGAGGCAATGCAATTCTGTACCAGCTTTTCATTCAGCAGGTTAGTGGTCACAACCTGAATGGATATCCATTGGATAAATGAGTCAGGTTGGATCCCCGTGACAGGGGGAGGCCCCTACAGGGGGGGGGCCCTACAGTCAGGATTGAGCAGAGATCCTTTGTATAGAGGTCTCTACCTTCTTGGCTTTCACCTGGCTTATCTGGGGAATCCAATCTTTGCCCAGTGCTCAAGTTAAGAGGCTCTTTAAGTTGTGGGGATGTGAATCCTTTCACTAGCTGTACATGGCCAGTATGAAGTAGTTTACATCTCTGTGGATAACCCAGACAGCTTTTATAAGCAGAAAAAAGACACAGGCATAGGCAGTGCCCTTCCTCTCAAGTGAATGCAGACATCTAAAATAGGCCAGTCAAGCAGCATACCAGCACTGCCTAATTCTCTCCATCAGCAACAGAAGGAATTCAGAATGAGTAGCTCAGACATAGATATATCTATGTCAGAGCAGTGAGCCACAGCCTTAATCTCTGGAAATTAATGACAACAAAGAGTGTCAGAAACTGGTCTCCAGGCCTACGGGTCTTCTGGCTTCCCACTCATATGAAAAAAACCAGATGTATGTGATCTGTGGGGGCACAGGGTCAGCTGTGTGGCTGGTGAATCACTTGCAGTGATGGGTTGCATATCCGGCAATGGAACCAGCAAAAGTTGCTTGTTAGGGCAGGTTATCTCAGCAGGAGGGAAGTTCCACATGGGAATCCTGCTTGCCCACCTCCCCAGGACTCCACCACTAGCCCAAGGCTTCTGCACATCTGGGAAACACCTCTGTCTCTTGGCTTCAAAACAGAGCAGGAACATCAGAATTTGCTGCTGCTGAGAGAATGCAAGCATGGGGACAGGCTGCTCCTGTCCCCAGGGAAAGCGAGGGGGTTGAGCTGGCTGGGAGAGCCTGGTGTTTGCTGACACCTCTTCTGACTCTGTCTCTGCCTCTGCCCAGGACTAGGGTCTTTTTGGGGTCTCAAGTGCCTCTTTGGCAATCCACTTACACATTGGAGACACTCAAATTCAGAAAAGTTGTTTTCATCTGTCCTTTGTAATTGATCTCAAGCCCTGAAGCTCCCATGCCAGGATCTGTCCTCCCTGAGCTAACTGCTGATATAGTCTAGGTATCTGCAAAAAGAAACAACACAGGTAGAGGCAAAGACAACTGGACCAGACCCAACTCAACTTCCAAACTACAAATAACATTGCTTTCTCCAGCAAGACCATGCTGCCACAGAGCATTAGGTACACACTGCAGATGGAGCTACATAAACTACATCCTCCATGCAGGGCAGGCAACTGCAGATTCTCCTGCAAACAGAAACAGCACAAATGAACAGGGAAAGGGTAGGGCCTCTTACACTTGGCACAGCGTGAGAACTCAGTCTGTTTAAGAGGGAGACAGTGAGAATGATATTCAGGGATGCCCAGGGGTGTTTTAAGAACATGGGACATATCCTGCAGTCTTGCTCAAATGGCATGGGTGATGCAAGCTGCCTGGAGGGTTAGCCATGTGTCACTGTGTCATCATCTAACATTGATATGCCACACGATTCTAAGATTGCTCTCAGGAAAACCAGTGGTACGTAATAAACATCATGAAGACAGCTTCTTATATCCCAAATTTTCCTTTTTTTTTTCCATCCCCCATGTAATACTCACACACAGGTCACTTCTGTTACCTATAAGTTGTAACACCTTGCATGTGATGTTGCACTGAATTTTCTGTAACTATATTTTTTTTGATCAATTAATGCACAAATAAAGCATACTTTGTCAGTCACTGACACATGCACTTTCTATCTCATTTTTTAAAACCAGCAAGCTAATACTGCCTCAAAAAAGAACTGAAAGCAGCAATTATTCACTGTACTCATTAGCAGAAAAACGGATTTCCAACTGTTTCAGTTACCCTCCTGAAATTATGCAGTTAGGAGTTGGTGCCAGATTCCCATTTAGCTCAATAGTCTTTTGTAACAGCAACAAACAATAGCATCTTCTTCATTTATCGGGCTTCCCATAAGAGGAAGAACTCATGTTACAGAGGAAGGGCTACACAATCAAGCCTTACTAGCTCAAGGTACACGGGACTTTCACAAGTCCCTTAGAAATGTCAGTATACACAACACCCAGGAAACTTATGAGTGGCCCAAGAAAAACAGTCTGCTCTCGGTAACAGAAGTACTAATGAGTGCAGGACAATAGGCACAGGCAGGCAGGCCAACAGAAAGCAGAAGGAGAAGTGTAATGGGAGCCAGGTTATCAGCTGAGCCGTAACACGAGAGCTGCTGCAGGTCTGCTCTGTTGCCCACCAGCAGCATGCACTGTGTCACTGAAGCTCATCAAGCCACCACAGAGGCTGAAGCTGCTGCAGAGGTGAGAAATGCAACTCCTCTGCTCCCACTAAACAGAAAGCACCAGTCCTCATCTCCTCTCATGAATGTGATGTTCCCCTCCTGCTACGTTTCCTCATGGGAACGTGCATGTGTCATTCCAGTGTAAAGTTGCTGGGAGAGCAAATTCAAGGTCACATCAGACTCATTCTTTAAATAGTCCTTCTTTTTTTTTCTTGCTTTTTTTTTTTTTACAAGCATGAAAGACTTTGTGTCTTTTTCAGAGAGGGTAATGTTTTATTTAAAATGGCCTGCCAGTATCATGAATTTTACATGACAGAAGCTCCATCCCACAACATCTTTATCCTTTCCTCGTTAGTCATCAGAGCTCTGATCCTTCATCCAGGAGATACGGCACATCCCACCAGGAGCCCTGGCACAGGGTCTGACTCATGTTGTTCACAGGACTATCACTTCTCCCTACTGACCACCCCTGAAACACAGCCTGCCCTGAAGCATCGCCTTAGAGGAGACAGATCTGCTGCATCAGCTCCTCCCCACAATGTGTCCCACAGAAATCCACCCCACGCAGGCTGTTTGGAGATACACAGATGTGAGCAGAGAGCTGGCAGGTCTAGTAGAGCATCTTATCTGCTGAAAGGCCTCTGGAGGTCACAGATAAGCAAACTCAGGCAAGGGCAATGCTAAGGCCATAGACATGCAAGCAAAACAAGACAGGCAGCAGATCAGACGTATCTTCCCATGATTTTGGGTCTAGTGCAGGACTCAGTTGATGTCTGTGGTAATGAGTGTTCAGTAAGGCCAGCTTTTGCAGTAAACCAAATGTATTCAACTCTCAATTAACCATGGAAGATTACTGGGGTTGGGGATTAACCAGACACTCCCTGCCCATAGCAACCACGGCTACACAACCACACCACCACACATGCGGAACATGTTCTGGGCTGTGCCCCACTTTCACCCCAGCATGTTAAAGCTGTCCCTGCTCAGCACAGAAACTGGCAGGTTTCTTACATTCCTTTCACATGCAGAATACCTGAACAAGTTCTTATCCCCTGACTGACATATAGCCTGTAACAGCCAGGATCCAGTTTTATCCAGGTTACCCCATCCCACCTTTTCTTCAATAGCTGAAAGCTGACGATATTTAAGTGAACCAGCCAACACTAAAACAAGAACACACCACGTAGCCTGCAAAAGCTGTCCCAAGCGTTAGGCAGCTGGTACGCTGACACCGTTGCCTATGTGCTGAGTAATGATATCTCTCTATTTCTTTGTGCTCCCTTACCCATCTCTTTCCATCTGTTGTTCTTGGCATCCACTTGGATCATATGCTGCTCAAAGCAGGGCTTTCTGTTAGCGCCTAGGAGATAATCTGTGACAGGGCACCGCAAAATCAGTCTGATCAATTCACAGGAGGAATTAGTGAACTGGAGTCGACACTGTACAGGGACATGTGTATGAATGGGTTAAGGATGGTGCGTCTGGATGGAAAACGTGACTCAGAAGTGTTACTAACACTATTCTTTCTCGTGTCCGTAAACCTAGAGCAAGAAATGGGAGACATGGAGTGGGTAGAAAAAGACAGCAGGCTGGCGGGCAAGCATCTCTCATAGACAAATGCACTAAATTACGGGTACACAGATCAGATGCTGAGAAGAGCAGAGCATTTACAACTCCTACACACATTCCCATTTCTTCTCTTATAGCTATTAACTTTGCATGCTTCTCTGTTTTGTTTTTGCCTCATTTTTCACACACATAGCCCAAGACTTGGATCTTATCTTCATGTATCCCAGCGACTTCCTGGCATATCATGCGCATGCACAGCTACACCCACAGGTTGAGGCATCTCTTTCCCTGCCTTCTGTACACGATGATAGTGCAACTATGCCGGTCACCAGGACAACAGTCACAGCCTGTCAAATTGATAAGAAGTTGGTTGGTTGGGTTCATGCTCTGAAAGAGAGCAAGATGGAGGCAACAATTGTAATACATGGCAGTGAACTGCAAATGGCATTTGGGTTTCCCCTTAGGGAGCCGGAATAAGAACGAACATGAGAGTAACAAAGAAAGAGGAGAGTCTGAAGAGGCTTGCTGTCTAACTTTTAAAGCTGTACAGTTAATGGGAAATGGGAAAGATTCAAGTAAGACACAGGTTTGGAGCTCAGACATGGGGCTTATCTCTGCCCTCCCATGTAAAGGGAGCAGTTTTGAACATACATAGTCCAAATTTCCAAAAGTGATCAAAACCAATGGGCTCAGAGGTTGTCACTGTTGGACACCAGAACAGCAGGCAACTGAAAGAAATAAGCTTTTACATTGCTAGAATTGCCTCTCACTAACAGCAGCCAGGACTGCTAAAGGACTGTACTACCTCAGGACAACACCCAATATATCTCTTGGCTGGACATGAACTCACTGCAAAACAGCCCCACCAAACAGCCCCACCAAACAGCACCAAGCTGAATCCAGAATCAGGGCATGCCACTCAAGAAAACTATTTTGCCAAGCAGGCATTTGGTAGATAGTGGAAGGCAAGTTGTAAATCCAAACTTTTGAATGCTGCCAAAGTTCAGGGAAGCACAGACCTGGTATCTCTCATGTTCAGTCTTACAGCTTCAAGGTCTACAGTCTAACCATTTTGCAAGTGCAGAAATAGATATGAAAGACAGTCTGAAAAGAAAACCAGCGGTAACTGCAATTGAAGTCCATTTTATCATGTTATCTATAGCCTATGGTAGGATTAATGGTACAGACAGAACTAATCAGAGTGGTAAAGCCCTGTCAGAACAAAAAGGAACTGTGCATATCCAGGTGAAACAAGAATTCTGATAAGACTATCCCTCTAAAACTGATAAGAAACACTGTCCTGTCTTTTTGAGAGATACTCACGGACACAGCAGGGCTTCCACCAGAGCAAGACTTGCATTAGCTGTGTTCAAACAAAGGTCTGGAAACACAGGTCACATTGGTCAATCTCTAATCTAAATGGGAACAGGGAAGCAATACAAACACTGTCATGTTGTATGACATGGGATCAGGCAGACAACAGCCAGTGATAAAGGGGTAGGTGATGGTTAAAGGTCTCCTCCCCACCTTTGCTCCCCACTCCTTCCCAAACAGAGCTTGAGCCTCTGTATCCTGTGTCTCAGCTGTGATTCGGCAGTGAATTTTCTTGATGAAAAGGTGCCCCAGCATTCATACATCCTCTCCATCCCCTTGCCTGCACATTAGGGAGAGGGGAACTGCAAGCCAGCTGCACAAATATCTCTGGCTGGGGATGAGATACACACTGTGGTCCAACACATTCAAGGTCTTTCTAAGCACAATAAAGCAATGCCAAAAAACCAGAAAAATGTCATCAAGGCCATACAGTTGGATTTCTTGCATTTGTTCTGCATCTCTCTCAAATCAGGCAGGCATAATGCAGGGAGACAAAGAGGCCTTTCTCAGCAAGCAGCGTGGCGTGCACTGCTGGGTCACCTCAGGCGGCTGTCTGTCTGCCCAGTCCCCTTTACCCTGTTTTGATTGTAGCTGCATCCTTTCTGTATCAAGATGTGGATACTTAATGCACGCTCACCTCTGCCCCCAGCTACACACTGTTTCTGCTTAGCTAATGCTTTTCTTGGCAGGCTCAGCCAGGCAAGTCAGAGTTCAGCTTGCACCCCGGTCAGCTGAAGCACAGATGACTGGCTCCGGGAAATGCTGCAGAGACATGGCCAAAATGAACTGAAGTCACTTACAAGGAACTGCAAATTGCCCTGTGTTGGTACTCAGCCAGTTTGATTCTGGCCCATGACCGGGCATCCAGCCACAGCCAAAGGACAAATCAACAGGAGTTTCTGCTGGGACATATTATGAGGAGATTTTTCAAAGCAAGATTTAAGAACAGAATACTGTCTGTTCATGCCTTAGCAGCATGGAAGCACAATGACAGGCCCTCCGAAAACCTTTGAATACAGTTCGTGTAAGTGAGAAACGGACAAGATAAAAGACACAGAACAAGGGCTAAGACATACGGCTTTTCACAGCTCTGGCACAGCTCTCCCATCAAGTGATGCATGCCAAGCTTTCAAAAGTGCTCAGAGCAAATGGCTGAAGCTTAGTTGGTCCTGAGTAAAGGCTTACAAATTTGACTTCATTTTATCTGATATTTTATTTATCTGTTGAGAAGCAGTCATTAATTATCGCCCTATGAAAGAGACCACTGTGGGAAACCCATGATTAGTAACTCTCCTTTGTTTCATGTGTTCTTATTAGCAGGTGTTTTGGAAGAATATATTGCACAGCCTCTTGTGCAACAGCCCTGTGCAGAGTTCAGAGATGCAGGGAGACAGACCTCCCCAACACCGATCACGTAGGTTGGAATCACTACAGCAAACACAGCACTATTTGCAGACCTGGAGCACAAACAGGCAAAAATCAGGCAAATCTGCCACAACATTTTTCAGTGTGCAGAATGCAGTGGCTCAGGACTCTCTGCAGAGGAAGCAGTGGGACTCCCTCGCATCTAGGAGAGGAGGAATTTCAGGCTTCATCTGTGTGACTCAGCTGTTTACTGTAAGTCTCCGTGGGAGCAGCGGTGGCACTGAGATTCACAATTCACTATCAATAAAATAAAAAGAAGTTTTTTCTAGCTTGTGCTAGTAAGCATCCTCCAGAGCACAAAGACTCACAGAGACTTACCCTCACAGTAGACAGAATAAACTATCAAAACCCCTTGTCGCAGCATTCCTTGTCTCAGTGCACCAGGAAAAAAAAAGGCAAGCAGGGAAAATAAGAGCTTTCTTTAGCCACAGTAGACGCAACTAATCAAAAGAATTGGATATCTGCAAATTAAAAATAACTATTTATAAGCTATCTTTGAAGACAGAACTATTATATCTATATGGCCATAATCAGGGATAAGTGCACAGAGCCACTACCAGGAAAGATGCCTCAGAAGTCTCTGAGTTAAACTGGCACATTATCCACTGGTATAAAATACTGCATCTCCATGGACTTTAATGAGCTCACAGACATTTGCATATGACCTTCTAGATCCCACCTGCACCCACACACCCTCCCTAACTTCGTCTAGAACAGAGAATTCATCCATCACCTGGTCATCCATTAATCTGTCAAATGTGCAAACAATCAGAAATGAGAGGAGCTGTGTATTTATTATGCATTTCTGAATAAGTCATGCCAAATATCTAGGACAAACAATACATTAAGCCCTAAAGAACCCTCTGAAAGCTTTTTGCCCGCTGAAGGTAACAATGAAAAAGTAACATGATAGAAAGGGAACAGTAAATCATTCATGAGAATGATTAAAAACAAACTGTGGGTGAGGTGCAGCAAAACACTAAAAACAGCCAGCATATTCTTTGAGTATCTCATCTTTTAGAGGATCAAGTGGTTGTGAGGAACTTTTAGAAGTACTACTTTGTGTTCTTTACTGCAAAGAAGACATACCAGATATAAAATCCATGGAGAACTGTACGACCACAACTTACAGCTTATTCAGATGCCCCATGACTACATGAGGCACTGAAGCAAAAATGCTACTCTATTTGAAATTACTTGTGCAAACAAGGCTTAAGAAAAAGGCATGTTAAGGACACTGGTGAAATAAGTATAAATTAGACTCCCAAGTGCTGAATAATGCTTTGTACCAGTGAATCTCACATGCACACAATCATTTTGGAATCCTAAAATCAAGTTCTGAAAGAATTACAGCACCAAAATATTTACAGCTACCACATAATGTAATTCAGTTGTTGGTGCCATAGTTTCCTATATGAGTGTAGTAGCCACAAATCATGTCATCATTAACATCTCTGACATCAACTCTATGAAAAGGCTTGTTTCAAGAAAGCTTGTTTCCTAAGACTATCTCAAGTAAAAAGTTCAAAAACAATTAATGTGGATAAGATTTTTTTTCTTCAAATAACACCCTTGAGCTTCAAGGGAAAATTCAGCCTACATTATGCCTTTGAGCCTTCATTGGCACAACTGGGTGTCTTAGAACTTTTGAAAAAATGTTCTGAAAATAGTTCAAGGCAGTAAAATCCTTGTCAGAAAGTTCTGCCTTCAGTGTCTCCTGGGTCGTTCTCAAAAACAGAAGTCTACATTAGGTCAATAAAATCATGCTAGACTTTACAGTCAACACCATGCTTGACCTGGATTCATATTCAAGGATATTTTTAGCCTCATTTCTTAAACAAGTAAGATTCGTGCAATGGTGGAGTGTGTGTTCATGTGTGTGCGTGCACCTGCCTGTCTCTTCAGCCCCATTTACCTGTTCCTGAACCCACTAGATAATTCCAAATACAGTGACATTCATGGGTAGAGTGAGACATTATTAGTGCTTCTAGTCAGCTTTTTTAGGCATCAAAGAATCCCCACGGGTCAAAACCATACTTAATTTATTACACCACCCTTGGAAACCATGTGTGTTATCTGCTATTTTAACGTTGCTACTAGTCTATGTAATTCCCTAAGCATACATAACACTTGGCATGTGCAAACCATAGGACAAAGTTTCTGCCTCTATTTTCATATTTTAAGTACCACTCCCCCTGCTTTGTTTTTCAGTTTGGCAAATAATTTACTTTAGTAATATAAATATTTGAGCTGCAAACCACCAGAGCATTCAAAGACTTTGGCACTGCATCCCAGTCATGTATTATTTGCTTCATTACAAAAGGTAATCCCTGTGTTTTTATTAGGAAGCTCACACCAGCTGTTCTCGGGCTGATGGCAAAATATACCAAACAAGCAGCAAATTCTCAACCATGATGTACAAATTCAACATTACCCACTACAAGACCTGTAGTTCCCTGAAAAATACCTTCAATGTTGCAAGAGAGGCAACTCTTTAGGGATTTAAAATCAGACTTTGGAGGGAAAAAAACTATCTTTTCTGTAATGTGCTGTCTGTTTCCAAAAGCACAGCTCTGCCCTTCCAGGCAAGCAGCACCTTCAAAGGTTTTGTTTTGGAGAATACGAAGATTTTCCTTTGCCTTCAAACCAGCCTTTTCTTTTGCTTTCAGCACAAGCATCAGGGATACCTTCTCCTCTTCTAGATCTGCCAGCAGAAGCACAAACATTATGCCTGAATGGGCCTCAGTACTGCCTCCAAACGCCAGCCCTCCCAGCAATGCCCTTGTATTGTTCTAAAGCAAAGAAACTCCTCCGTGCTCGAATGAGTAGAACAGATGAGCTAAATATGCTATAACCAACAGCGCAGATCCCCAAAAACAAGCTCAACAGCCACACTTATGCTCACAGGAGAAGGGCTTTAAGAGCACTTAAGATCTTCAAGGTCTCCCCAGACTGGGAGGAAGTTTGGAGATAGGGTCTCAGTACCAGGGGCTACCACACCTTCCTCTTAGAAAAAGTAGAAAGCCAACAGGTAACTCTAATACCTCATTACTGTTTGTTACTACTTAAGAGTTCACATCTGCTGGGAAATCAATACTGATAATCACAGCACTGGTTGCCAGACAATCAGAAGCCAAAGAAAGAGGATGAAAGAGGATTAATCTGTGAAGGTGTTGGCAAAGCACATGACAGCTGCAGAGGACCTGAGCAATTTCTGTAATGAAATGGAAATGAAAGTGTAAATTGCTAAAACGGTGCTGGAAGAGAGATTTAACTCAATGCACAGGCAGATTCTGAAAGCCTGTGCTATGACACAGGCTATTCTGAAGCCTGGCTATGACAAGTAGCAGGGAAATGTAAATGCAGTGGGTACTAATGGGCATAATGAACAGGCAGGTAGCTTTGACAGCATGTTCTCAGCTGGAAGCTATATTCCCAGGGACTCCTTATCTTCCACATCCACTTCTTTCAGCAACCATATAAATGTAGCAGGCAGATTTGCCAACCACAAGCATGCGAGTGCTGCATAATGCTACTGGCTGCCAGTTAGGCCCGTAGCCAAAGCTGCTGTCTGGACAAACTAAGAAACCTGGCTTCCCTGATTCCTATCGCCAGCACACCCACCTACTGCTGAGACACACAGAGAAAAGACAGGTCTCCAAGGCAGGGACTTCGCTGCTATCAAATACTAGTTTATATTCTGCAGAGAAGTTGTTTGCCTCCCCTTGCTGAGGTGACTCCCTTACATAGGCAGACATACAGGGAGGGCAGAGGGAACCTCACTGTGCCTATTGAGGACAACAAGAGATTTGGAGCAGAGCTTGCCTCGTGCTGTCAGCTGACGCTGAGCACATTCAGGGCACTCACACCCAAACACTAGCTGGGAGATTTTAGCATTTCTGCATAGTTAAAGAAGCAATAAAAACAACTATCTTAAATAATAGCTACATGTGTGTCTAACATCATACACTTGCTCTCTTCTTTTTCTCTGTTTACTAACTCCTGAACTACTACTAATAGCTAACAAGAATGATGGTGTTATAGAGCATGGAAAGGAGAGCATTTCACAAAGTGAGTCTCCCCAGGATGACCAGTGAGGTGCTGAACAGCAGTGACTGTGGAGCTCCTGAACAGTAAAATCAGAATTAACCTCTGCCCTTGTGACTGATCAATGTCTAGTGTAAATCCCGATGGATTTTGGACCCACCCTTCCCCAAACGTTGCATATTCCAACCTGGCATGTAAATAATTAAACTTTCTCTACACATTGCCAAGATAGGAAGAAGAAAGGCTATTGCTATTCCACTTAACTATAGATAATCTTGACCCTCCTTCCATCTCCTGAAATTACTGAAATTACAGCCAAAACTGTGAAGATGGCACAACAAGGAATCCCTTACTCAGATGCTCAGGGTTCCTGCCTGCACTGAGCAAAACAAGAGCTCTGAACCAGCCCCTGGGAGATAACACATACAGCTTATAGCAGAGACAAAACATTCTCTAAGGCCAAGGTTACTGAATGGGTACTGAATTAGCCAGCCACGTCACTGAGAGAGGACAAACTCACGGAGTAAACCACAGACAGGACAAAAAGTTGCCAATCAGAGATACAAAGACATGTGATTACAACACCAATTTTTTTGGATTTTAAATATATTAAGATCTTTGATAGAATTTTATTTCGCTTCATTACCACAGGCACTGATTTTTTGTTATTTCTAATAAAAACTGACTAAGGCAACATAGAACAAACTTAGATTATTCAAGGCTGAATGGAGCAATAACAAAACATTTCTGTGATAAGCAAATGCACCCTAAGGTCCACTGTGGAAAACTTTCTATTCTCAAACATTAAACCACTTGCAAAACCTGATTTACTAACGCCATTTCAAACATCATGATTACAAAAGTATATCTAAAACCTGCTTAGTTTCTACCAAAAAAATGCAAAACACACAAGTGGTCTGTATTTTGAAGATCACACAAGCAATGTAAACTATGAACTTCAGGATTCATAAAACCATGATATTTTAAAGTGGGAAGAGAGAAAAGATTTTTCTGTCTTGTCCAAGCTATTAAATATTCAAATGAGCAAACTGCAAATATTAAGATTCAGTAAAAAATATTTGAGATCTGATATTTAATACTAATGAATTTTCTATTGAGAAAAAAAATCAACAACTAGGCAACAAGAAGTCATTAATCCACAATTTTAGTCTCGTTTGTATAATCCAGGAGAATGTTATATGACTTCACTTGGATGGAGCCTGCTTTTTGCAGAAGAAATACCATCTTAAAAGGTACCTCTTTAACTAAATTATGTCAATTTATATACTATATATATATTAAAAAAATCTTTATTTATGCTACTAATTGTAACTGTTCAGTTATTCATTACGTAAAATAGCACCAAATCCAGGGTCTCTTTTCCCTTTAGTAGCTCACTAAAGTGGTGTTGGCAGCAATAGGCTTTAACACTTGTAATTTATTAACCCCCTAGGTGTTGTAAAATCGAGCTAAAGCCACAGACAGGAGGCATTTAGCAAGTTATATGTGCAGCATATTTTCACAGCAAAGGATTTCCTGCTGTGCTTTTCTTGCCTCCCACTTTTTTATGACTTTTTTCCCCTCAAGATATTTTTGGAGATGCTTCAATATTCTGCCCTAACGCTCTTGCTCACATTTCAGAAAGTGTTGTGTGTTTATCAAGGAGATAAATAACATATCCTGAAGAATTTTTTAACTTTTTCAAATGCAGACATTGAAGTCCAAGACAAACTCGCAAGATGGACTCTGCATCCCTGGAAGTTTTCAAGGCCAGGCTGGATGGGGCTTTGAGCAACTTGGTCTAGTGGAAGGTGTCTCTGCCCATAGAGGGGGGATGGAATGGGATGATCTTTAAGGTCCCTCCCAACCCAAACTATTCTATGATGCTTTACAGGAGAGTGTCCTGGCTACGAAGACCAGCTATTCTGAACGCTGCAGCTGCCATCACGTAAGAGGGTCTTGTTAGAAAGCACTGTAACGAGGGCAGCTGCCATCACGTAAGAGGGTCTTGTTAGAAAGCACTGAGATGAGCACATTTTTCTCTGTTGCTCCAGCTGAGAGAACAAGATCTTTTATTGTTGTGTGCCACCAGAAGTGTCCAGAACGATAGCCCAGCTTTTATGATTTCTGTTTATCAGTCACTTTCATATTTGAATGCAGTTCTTCTACATATCAGACCAAAAATGTTCCAAGATGAACTTGAACAGGAGGGGTGTTTCCTGTGACCACATCGATGTGATATCAAAGCCAGCCAGGAAACCTATGCTTCAAAACTAACTTCAGGCAGGAAGAGATTCAGAGTATATAACATTATCTAATGTCACTACTAGTTTTATTGTTGCTCCCTCTCTTTTCCTCTGTACACCCACAGAGCCATCAAAAAGCTTTACAACATTATTCAGTAAGACAGTGACAGGAACCGAGGAGCATTGTTCTGCTGGGGAGTGTTTAAAGGGGTAAGAGAGCTGCTTCACCAATCAATTCATAAAGTCAGGAAAAAGTTCTTTGCCACTTGAACATTACTGACAATCTAAAATAACCAAAATATGTAGTTCTTGTGATACTGCAAGAGTGCAGATGGAAGAAGATGGGAAAGGGTAACAGGGAAGAAAGGACCAAAGTTTCCTGCTTTTTCCGTGAATGTAAATCCAAACATGCATTTCACCCAGGGTCCCAATTCAGCTACATAGGGCTGGCAACACTTTATATAAAGAATATCGTATGTGCATACGACACTTGTGTCATCCTCTGTGAGGCAGCCCAGGCACTCAAAGCCACCCATCGCCGAGTCTTTATGACACTGAAGTTAAATAACAGGCTCTTCCCTGCACCCTGAAAGCCGGATGTACAGGAAAAACACAACTTATTCAGAAGTTTAATTGCTTTAAATCATTTGTGACATAGTTACAGTGATGTCAAGCATTCGGTCACTGCCCTCCAGGCAGCCGGTCGCCTCCCCGGCAGGGAGGGCAGCCCTGAGGGGCAGCCGAGGACGGCGAAGTCTCTCGGCACACGGGGCAGTGCGGTGGGGCTAGAGGGGGCTCGGGGCCGCCTAGGAGCCCCCTCAGTCCTTCAGAGTCCCCTCAGCCTCTCGGAGCCCCCTCACAACGTCCACAGCCCCTCGGAGGCCCCGCAGAAACCCCCACGCCGCCCTGACCCTTCAGCCGCGGCCCCTCCACACTGACTCAGCCTACGCAGCTCCCGCCCCCCCCACCCGTCCAGCGCTCTCTCGCGAGACTCGGTCGCTGTAGACGCGATGTCCTTTGGGGCACTGGCAGGGGGGAGGGCGAAGGGGGCGGGAGGTGAAGCCAGGGCTGCCTTGATTGATGGCAGTCTTCGCCAATAGACGGTGGGAGCGGCGAGGTCCCGGCCAATAGCTCCGCTCCGAGGAGAGCGGGGAGCCAATGGTGGCGTCGGTGGGCGGGGCGCGCCGCTGGCTGATTGATCCCAGCTCTGGCGTTGTTCAGTCGGAGCGAGAACATTCTAGAGGTGAGTACGGGGCAGCCATTGCCGGGTCCCGTCCGCCGCCCCCTCCTGCCTCGGCTGCGCGCCGCCGCCGCCTCTCCCTCCCCCCTTTCCCTCTTCTCCCCCCTCCTCCTCCTCCCTCTCCCTCACAGGTGCCGCCGCTAATGATGCCCCTGATTGTGTCTTGCCCGCAGATTGCCCGGCGCCGCTCTCCCTGCTGATACCGCCAGCCCCAGGACGCCGGGACCCGGAGGCTGCGGCGTCCGCCTCCGCTTCCCTCTCCGCCTGGATATAAGCGCCCCCTCGGCCCTGTTCTCCTTGCACAATCGGCTTCGTCGCAGCCCGGGGCGAGCAGCGTTGGGTTTATGTCTTTATTGGACGAAAACGGTTAGTGTTAGTACTGGGGCAGGGCGGGCGAGGGCAGCGGGGTGAGGCTATGGGGAGCGGTTTGGGCTAGGCTGGGGCTTCGGCTTGTCGGTAAACGGCGGATAATGGGGAGAGGCTTTTGTGTAACGAAGTGTCCGGGACCTTGAGGAGAGGGGGGAGAGAAGCGACGGCGGGAGGGGAACAATTGAAAAAACAGAAAAAAACAAACTAAAACCGCTAGAGCTTCACTTGCCGGGTTTTTTGTTCGTTTGTTGGTTGGTTGGTTTTTCTTTTTGGTGAGGCTTCTTTGGGGTTTGTTTGTTTGCTTTTTTTCCCCCCCTTAGTTATTTATTTATTTTCGTGCCGCCGCCATGCGACGAGACAAGATGGCGGCGGCGGGGCCGCGCCTCCCGCGCTGTGGGGAGGGGGGGGGCGGTGGCGCAGCTCCCGCGCGCCGCGGGGGGGGGCGCTCGGCCCCCGCCCCCGGGGGGACACTCGGGGGGCGGCCCGGGGGGGGGGGTGTCCGTGTGATGGGCGCATGCGCGGCTGGGGGTGCTCCCCCCCCGCAATCTCTCGCAGCGCTGACTCAGTGCTTTAATTGCTGCATTTATGACTCATCACGAGCGGGGCGGGGACGCGGCGCTGTGCGGCAGGGAGTGGGTCTCGCCTTCCCGCTCTTTCCTCTGTGCAAGGCGTATGGGGGGAGGTGGTGCTTGGGATGAGGTGTCCTAAGGACCAGGAGAGGGAGCTTCAGCCTGCGGCAGACAAAAGCGGTAATCTGGAAGGAGGGGAAGCGCCGCGCTCGTTCTGGGTGCTCGGTCACCGATATAGCCACTGCCGCAAACGCGTGGTCAGGCTGCGCGGTGGTTCTTTTTAGATATCCCTGGGGAAGGAAACCTCGTGTTCGAAACAGAGTCCGCGGTGTACTTTTTGCTGAGGAAGGGTAAAACTGCGTCTGTGCTAATGTAGAACACAAGGCTTATACAAGTCTTAACTGCTTCTGTGTAAAGAATTTGTAAACCTGACCAGAGGGACTCGGATCATGTTGCATCATAGATGTGCTCTTACGTGTAAATACTAAGAAGGTTACTTTAATGTGTCAGCGCTTCTGCCATTAATGATAACATGATGACGTGTCAGAGTGGCCATGCTCTGTAGTCAGGGTTGCCTGTGTAGTCAGCCAATTGTGGCTTAAGTACTCTTAGATCTGATTATAGAGGCACACGTTAATTTAAATATGTAAATACTGCTGAAGGCAACATTAATAATAGGATTCATCCTCCTTCCCCTTCCTCCCCCTCCCCTTCCCACAAGAAAAAAAATCATCTGGAAAAGCTGCTGCACTGCTCTGTACCTCTGCATTGCTAGGCTTTCTACAGTGAAGCAACTTCTGTCAGACTTTATCAGGCTTATTGTTAAGTCAGAACTCAACAGAAGCTGCTATGAGAATCCATAAGTGAGAGGGAGAATTACGTAATTTTCAACTCTTTTCCACTCCGATCCAAAAACTGGTAAGCCATGTAAAAACTACGTTGGGCTACAGATTGCTGCTGCTTCACCTTACTGATATTTCTCAACATTGTGATAGACTTCTGTTTTTGTGATGGGTTCATGCTATGCTGTGGAATTTGAGTCTGACTTCCAGATATTTCTCCTGATTTCCTGTGCCCTGCCACATGACCCTTACGGTGCAAGATTCATGGGTCTCCATAATAAAACAAGAAGTGTGCCCTTGCTTACTGATTCCAGAACTCCTGCAGGAGTTAATTGTACAGAAAATAGTCTTAAGCTGTTCATTAGTTTTTGGATAGTAAGAGAGGGTGGAAAGCTTCGTAGGTATAGTTAAGGATAAATTCCTTAGCAGTACAATCCAATGTTGCTATTTTCAGTTCCATAGGTTGAAGAAAATTATAGCACAAAGAACATACTTTTTTTTTTTTTTACCCTATATTTCACCCTAAATATAATCCCTTGCATAGCTTTGTAGCAAGAGCGGATTGATATGTTTTAAGCTAAAATGAATTTTTTGTTCTGTTTCTTAATACTTGCAGAGCTGTTGCGCAGCCACTGGTACCTGTATTGGGGAAACATAGCATACAAGCAAGAACCTTACAGCCTCAGTGGCGAAAATTTTTTCATGTCAGAGACCGAGAACTCTTGCAGTCGTTTATGTCATCCCGTCTTCTCCAGACAGAAGATACCAAAAAACTGCAATCAAAGATCTCTTCATCTTATTGATAAAGCTACTAATAAGGCAAAATGTCTGTCAACGTCAACCGCAGTGTTTCAGATCAGTTCTATCGCTACAAAATGCCCCGTCTGATTGCCAAGGTAACTTCCTAAGCAGTAGTGGGAAGCACTCCACTTGGTCTCCCAAGAGGAGAAAGAGGTGTGAGAATATGGTAATACTTGGCCACTCAAAAGGTGGGGACAGTGTCTGCTTATTTCTGTCCAGACTAAGGAGCTGCAGTTCTCAGCAGAATTCTGGTGTAGTTAAATGGGGAATACAGACCGGGTTTGACTGTTGCAGTCACTTGACTTGGAATACTATTTGTTTTCTTTAGGTGGAGGGCAAAGGAAATGGAATAAAGACGGTTATAGTCAACATGGTTGACGTTGCAAAGGCGCTTAATCGGCCTCCAACGTGTAAGTAGTGTGGAGTGACACAGCATTTTTAATGCTTTTGTGTTTGAAGTGGTAGTGTTAATAGCTAATAAAGCATTAATACCATTCTTTAAAGATTGGTAGGAAAGAAACGTGATTATCTCAGGATGAAATAATGAACAGAAAGAAGCAATAGCGTATTTACTGGCTGTTTAAAAATCACATTGAAGATACAAGGGAGGTGGTGTTTCCTGTGCTTTCTCTACAGATCCTACCAAATTTTTTGGTTGTGAGCTGGGAGCACAGACCCAGTTTGATGTTAAGAATGACCGTTACATTGTCAATGGATCTCATGAGGCGAATAAGCTGCAAGACATGTTGGATGGATTCATTAAAAAATTTGTTCTCTGTCCTGAGTGTGAGAATCCTGAAACTGATCTGGTGAGTGCTCTCTTGTCTGTATTAATGGTGACACTATGGAAACACTTCATTACATGTTTGTGCAAGTGGTGCAAAGTTTAAAGCTGACTTGAATATGAAAAGAAAACCCAGTACACATGCTTACACTCTTTGGGAAAGTTTTTTAAATCTATAACAGTTAAAAACTGCTGAGCTAAATTGCTATTACTTAACTTCCTCTGCGTTAATCCTGTGGAGATGATAATGTAAAAGTCAGGTTTAGGCTTTAATGCGTAATTGTTTTGTAAATGAAATGTTAACTGAAGATTGTTCTCTCTTGCAGCATGTCAATCCTAAGAAACAAACTATAGGTAACTCTTGCAAAGCCTGTGGCTATCGAGGCATGCTTGACACAAACCATAAACTCTGCACGTTCATTCTCAAAAACCCACCTGGTAAGTGCCTTTCCTTACTTGCTGAGAGTAAAGAGAACTTGTGTATGAATGCTGTTAATGAAAAAGAAAAATAATTAGCTCACAGCTAGTTGAAGTGTAAAAAGGCTCCAGCCTACTCCTAGAGTATGTTTGGGGGTCAGGATGGAGGAGCTGTGCTCTGTCTTTTTCCTCATCGTACTGTGTCCTCCCAGGTAGAACTATTTGTGAAGAGCTGGATTTACCCGTGCAGGACAGCTTAGGAGGAGGAAAGGTAGTTAGCAGTAGCTCCTGGCAGTTCCTTAAAATCAGTGTGAAGTAAAAGAGTAGGAAGTAAAAAGAGTAATGTTCTGTGCAAGCAACACTCTGTAGTAAGCATCTGGTTGCCTGCTGCAATTTAAGCTTGCAAGAATAGAAAAGTCTAACCTATTCCAGGGGTCTCTGCTTTGTGAGGTCACCTGTTATATAGACTTGGACAATGTTGGTGAGAAATAAGACCATGACTGGAACCAGGTTTTTCCCTGCCAGACGTACATCTGCCCTGAGTGTATTTGGGGATTGGTACTACACATAACTTGCTGCTAATGAAAGCATCCAGACCCACATAGGGATTTGGCAGAGGTGCAGGGATTTTGTAGCCTGCTCTAGTTCATAGAACAAACATTAAAATTCACTTGCAGAAAGTGGTGACACTGGTACAGGAAAGAAAGAAAAGGAGAAGAAGAACAGAAAAGGCAAGGACAAAGAGAATGGTTCTGTGTCCAGCAATGAGACACTTCCACCCCCACCACCAGAGGAGATTACTCCTCCACAGGTTGTGGTAAGTAGAAGGGAAAGTGGGGAGATAAGGGTGTGGTGTCTTGTTCTCATTTAAAACTTAAAAATCACTGGCATTCCCTGCTGGTCAACATTGCACCAAAAGCTCTTACTGTCTCCAAAACTTAAATGTTGGAATATATATAGAGAGAGGTAAAACTGCACTTGAAGTAACCTTACAGAGGGTTATAAACTAATGTCTAGCTTCTAGTTTCCATTACTTCTTTCCCTTTTTCTGTGGTCTTTGACTTGCAAATTGTACTGTAAACCTTTCTTTAGGTTTGTAAAAATGCTCTCAAGTTGGTATCATTTCTACCCTTGCCTATTACTAAACCTGCAGTAAAACTAAATCTCTTGTTTTGCTTTTGTGTTTTAGGAGGAGGAGGATGATGATGACTGGGGTGAGGACACAACAGAAGAAGCCCAGAGGCGTAGAATGGATGAAATCAGTGACCATGCAAAGAACCTCACGCTTAGTGAAGACTTGGAAAGAACCGTGGAGGAGAGAGTCAACATACTGTTTGATTTTGTGAAGGTAACTATTCTCTGGTTGTTTCCTTTAGTGGTGTAAAGTGTTTGTAAGGAAACTAAAAGCAACATCTCTAAGCTTCTGTCAAAACACTGTTTCTGCCAGCAGTGGGAAGGGAAGGGTGCAAAGAGTGTTGGCCCAGACCTCAAGTGGCATTAAAATGTTTCTCTCTGTATTCGTTTCCCTGTAGAAAAAGAAGGAAGAAGGTGTCATTGATACTTCAGACAAAGACATTGTAGCAGAAGCAGAGAGACTGGATGTGAAGGCCATGGGCCCGCTAGTTCTCACTGAAGTCCTTTTTGACGAAAAGATTCGTGAACAAATAAGAAAATACAGACGTCACTTCCTTCGTGTAAGCAATTCCTTCTTCTGCACTCACTGTTCTGAGTGTTTTATAGCAATAGCTTGGTACTGTGAGGAAGAAGACTTACTGTAGTGTTTTGCTTTTAAACTGCTCCTTACCTAGGGAGAACTGCTGGGAAGGGATAGTATGAATTGCTGTAAACCTTGTAATTCAAGGTTCAAAGAATTCAAAAAGCTAATTGAATCCCTTTTGCATTTATCACAACTCTAGTTCTGCCACAACAACAAGAAAGCCCAGAGGTACCTTCTCCATGGCTTTGAGTGTGTGGTAGCCATGCATCAGTCTCAGCTTATTTCGAAAATACCACATATTTTGAAGGAAATGTATGATGCAGATCTTCTGGAAGAAGAAGTCATCCTTAGCTGGGCAGAAAAGGTAAAGGGTAGTGTTTTATGTACCTGAATGTAGTCTATTGCATCTGGCTCCTGTGTTCTGGTGTGATAGCTTGTGCTGAGAGAAACCTTTCCAAAAACGGGCTGTTCAAGGCAGTGAGTCAGTTTGGAGGTCCAGGTTGGGTTCTTGCTGTGTTTGGGTGTGATCTGGTGTAAACTCTTCAGCGTTCAACCAAAGTCTGTGTCTTTCAGGCCTCAAAGAAATACGTTTCAAAGGAGCTTGCCAAAGAAATCCGTGTCAAAGCAGAACCATTTATTAAATGGCTAAAGGAAGCTGAAGAAGAATCTTCCGGTAATGAAGAAGAGGATGAAGATGAAAATATAGAGGTAGGAAAGGCTGGTTCATTGTCAGCTCCAAGGCTGCATTGTTTAAGTCTTGTAACCTTTTCCTGGTGCAATTTGAAATGGCTTCCTTGGTGTATTACTGTGCCCGTTGGGAACTGGAGGAACACTCCATTCCTAGGGCTTGGTCAGAGCGTTCTTGCTACGCTACACTAAGTGTAAGAGCATTTGGATAGCCCAAGACTGTCACTCTGGAATGGTACAGTCTCTGGCACAGTAGCAGCTCATGTAGTAGAAGGTTGACGGGGGGTATCATGCAAAAAACTGCATGTTCTGAATGAGTTAGTGGGGGGATGTTTGTTAAAGCAGCTGATGAAAGAATAACTGACCATTTTCCTCACAGTTTAGGCCTAGATAAAGTCTGTTAGTTACACTCCAGGTGGCTGTGGCTGGAACAAGTTTTGCATGTGGATGATTTGGTTATTTTCCTGCCAGTACTGTACACTTCTCTTCTTGGGTATGAGATCCTGCTTCCTGCAGATGCACATGCACAGCTCTGCCTTACAAAGCAGCTTGTTAAGTGGGTCATGGCCGTGGACAGGAGGGTGGTTGGTGGGTGGGTGTTACAGTTAGTCCAGTGCTTAGTGTCAGTCGGTGCTGTAGTAAAAGCAAGTGTCTTGTCTCCACAGGTGGTGTACTCTTCAACTGCCAGTGTACCTAAAGTTGAAACTGTGAAGCCTGCAAACAATAAAGATGACGATATTGATATTGATGCCATTTAAAGTGATGCAACATAGCTTCCAGCATAGTAATGCAAACTTCTCTGCGTTTTCTGCCAGAAGTGTGATTTGTATGTGCACAAACTGAAATGGCTTAACATCCTGCTACTCTTTGTACTCTAAAATGTATCTTTTTACTGTGACTGGTCTTGTGTAACTAAGCCTAATACCAAGGAGTCAGCACGTCAGTGAACTGATCTAGTTTGCAACTGGCATGTTCTATTTTGTTTTTCTAACTTGTGTTGGACACATACTTGGAGCACATTTATACAGTTGTGGAAATAAAGGATTTGGTTTTGGTCAATCTTCATTTGTGACTCAACCCCCTTATTGCTTTTCCAAGTAAGTATTTACACAGCTCATTGAAATCTGCGAAGTTGAAGACTCTTGAATGAGACAGGAAAAAAAGCCTTAGCCTGGAGGCTGTTCCAGCACTGGAGATTTGAAACCTAAGCAAGAAGCAGGTGTTGAGTAATCTACAGTGTGTGGCTGCCAGCTTCTTAAAACAGAAGTCAGCTGTCTGCATTCTGATCCTTGCCTGCTTTTTCCTTAAAAAATATTTCCACTGGTGTTCACTGCAGAAGTTGGGTTTTGGTTTGGTAGGGTTTTTTCCTTCCCTGGAGTTTTCAGCAGCTCCAACTACAGGACTAGAGCTGTGGAGCTGGTACTGCTGGGGTTGGTGTCAGGGTCACTGCGGCACAGACATGTCCTGCTCTAGCGTGATTTGGGGAGGGGGTGAGATCTGGTGCCTTGGGTGCAGGAGTCCCCAAAGCTGACCTGCTTATCTCTGGAAGTGAGTGTCCTGAAGGCCAATGTTGAGGAATCAGATTCTTCGAGAAACAGGACAGAGAGAAACCTGGTCCACTGAAATCAGGAAACAAGTGTGACATGGTTTGTGACAGGTTTGGGCCTAAGAGTAAATCGGGGCAAGGTTTGTGTTGCCATTCACAGCTGTCTGCTCTGGAAAATCAGGAGTGGCAAGAGAGTGACTGGGTTTACTTTTTGTGGTCTCTCATAAGATTCACTGAGCAGTTTTGAGAGGTCAAGGCTCCAGTGCACAGAGCTGCTTTTTCTAGTCAAATCATTTTAGCTGAACTTCAGATCGGACAAAGGTGAAGATTGTGTTTGGATGGTTACATCGGGGTGGCTTGAGCTGCAGGTTCTGTTCTGTGGTGAGGGGTGTGAGTCTAGGAACTTGTACGTGGCCCTGGCAGTGAGCTGTCACCTGGCACTAGCACATGTGGCAAACAGTACTAGAAAGATAGGGTGAAACCATTTGAAAGTGCCCTTTCATTTAAGGTGGAGGTTTATTGCAATAGTACAAAACCACAATTACAGGTTTTATTCTTGGCTTCTTCTGTCTAAAAGAAAATCTGTTCACCACTATGTTTAAACTGGGTTTGCATTTCCAGGGTGTCAATTCTCATGCCTGTTGGAAACATGGAAGACGTATTACTAATCCCTGTCTGCCCTCTGAGGAATACACGGCTTCCTCCTCGTGCAGGCACACACCTCCTCCATGTAACTGTTGCAAGCACATCATGGCAAGTGTTTGCCTGCCAGGCTGGAAGGTAGAGATCTGAAAAAATCCCGGCTGAACACAGCATGTCTGTTAGAAAGCTGATGATTTTGCCTGGTACTGCTATAGAAAAGTCTATGGGCTGGGTTTTAGTCACATGGTAGTAGGGTGGGTTGGTGATGTGGGTATAAAACATCTCGAATTGTGCCTCCCTGATACCTGCTGCAGTGGGAGGTGGATGCTTGTATATTAGGCTTGTTTTATAGGTAGGGGTTTGAGTTATCTTTGCCTTTCTGAGCAGAGTTCTTCCTTTTGAGGGAATAATGGGAAGCCTTGCTCTTTCCTGGGAGTGTGTCACAGCCACCATGCTGGGAAAGGCTGTGGCTGTTACCTGACTGCCCCAGGGAGCTCTGCAGCGTGGGCAGAACCTCTCCTGCTCTCTGAGCCTGGCTCTGAGCTAGTCTAGGTCAGCTCAGCTCACTGACAGCATCAGTTGCTCTGTGCCGATGGTCTGCAGGTTGGCTTTGTGGATCCGGGTTGGTGCTGTCTCTAGGATGTGACTGGAAGGTTTCTGTCTGTCTGAGGTACCTGTTGTGTGGTGGCTGCTCCCAGCTGTGACACAGTGAGGTACCATTTCAGAGTGGTCAGTCCCATTTTAGAGCAGACTTGATCATAATTGTGGGCTGCCACCAGTGGGGATAATCTCTGGGTTGTTTTTTTTTTTTTTCCCAAGATGTAGAGACTAGCAAGACAGACCTGTTCCTTCCAGTAGGGAAACTAGGAAATAAATCCACCCAAAAATGTTTTTCATAGGATCAGTGAACTGGTGATGCCATAGCAAAGCTATATGATGATAGATTTGGAGTAAACATGGTGGGAGCGTGCAGGGACTGAAAGCATTCTTGTGCGTAGTAGGCCACAGGTGGATCAGATTAAGTGCATTACAAAGTGGTGCCCTAATTTCAGACACAGTGGAGGCTTCTAAGGGCACCAAGGCCACCACTATGAAATTCCTAGTGCTGAGTTACGCTTCTCACCCTGTTTTCACATGCACATTGCTATTTCTGTCTCAGATCATTAACTGATGATGCCACCAGCAAATAAAAATTGAGTATTTGTCTTGTATTTCTTTAGAGAAGGAAGAAGCCTGACTTAGAAGTTTCATGATCTTTTAAATGTATTTGCCACTGCTATCTGATTAAAAGTAACAAGTGCATCTTCAAAAGGCAGCTTGGATTTTAGATGCACTCTGCTCCAGGCTTCAAAGAGACTCCTGGTACCCAGAAAGGAAACAGCATTGGGTGATTTCCCTCACTTCGTGTTGTACAGTCTGTTTGAGAAGCTCAGTGTGAGTGCTGCCATTTGGCAGGTGGAGGATCTAGTGGCAGGTCCATTATCCTTGGCTTTACAAACCCTCATCTCCCTGCAGGACCCTGCAGTTCAGCAGCAGCTCCTCACACTGTCATCCAGTGTGCCAGGAGCTGCTCAGCTGACGGCTTTGCTCAGGACAGCACCATGAGTGGATGAAAGGGGCTCAGAGGCTTCAAATGGAGTTTGAAATCCTGACTGTTGTGCACATAAGAAGTAAAGTTGGCTGGTTTTACTTTTATCAGTGAAAGCCTAAAAGTTGTCATTAGGCCAGTTCTTCCCCAGCTGGATGTGGTAGGACGTGTATTATATAAAAGTATGCTCTTTGCTCCTGAGAGTGCACAGCTCAAGCTTGGAGCGAGGCACTGAGTAAAGATAAGGAAAAGGGATTTGAAGGCATTGCAACACGAAGAACAAATGTGCTGAATGCTTTTTGTTTCCCTCACTGTGGTAGCAGCTTCCCCCACCAGCATAACCACAATGTGATGCTCCCAGAGATGGACTCTGCAGGATCGCTTGTGTGAGGCATTACCATGAGTCTGTCATTCCTCTCTGCTAAGATCTTCCCATTCCTTGGGTTAAGAGGGTTGCCAGAAGATCCAAATCTCCACCCAAATCAAACAGCTCGGTTGATTTGTTGCTGTCCAGATGTACCACAGAGTTAAAAGAATTGATTTATAACTAATAAATAATGCTTAGCATGTGGGTGCATTCAGTTGTGCAAGTTCTGAACCTTAGTGTCTGAAAAGAAGAGGTGCCGCTGAAAAGTACTTAAGGTAGCAATCTGTAACGAAGCTGTGCTTTCATTTGTGGGCTGCTGCAGGGTAGTAATGAAGGTCACAGGAACTCTGGGCTCCCAGTGAAAGCAGTGAAGGGAAATGGCAAGGAGAGATGGAACAAAAGTAGCTGACCCACCAATTAGTCTTCCAACTGTTTTCTTCTCAAACTAATAACTCCAAAAAGCCTCAGAGGGCTTTTGCTGAGGATTGGCTCCTTGGCATTCGGTCACACCACTGAACCGTGAAGATGTGGATCAGAAAACCCAGAAGTGAAGACAACAAAAAGCAGCTTGAAAACAATGCTCTTTTAAGCCTTGTATGTGAAACACTGTTTGCGTGCTTAAATTTCAGCTTAAGGTTTATGAAGCTGTTGAAGCCACTGAGATTGCTTACGTGCTCGACAGGCTGCTGACATTGTCTGTGTTTTTCACTTCAAAGACGATCATCTTGCTGCCACGGAGGTGTCGGAGTTCGTCTTCGGACCTGGAATTGGAGAGGAGCTGTTCTGGGGCCACTGAGCAGCTTTCCCAGGATGTCACTTCCTTACCTAGTGCAGACCAGCACCAAGGTATCTCCACAGCTTCCTTAGAGCTGTTGCAGCTGACATCCATCAAGGACATGGCTCCAGCACTCAGGTGATGCTGCTTTTAATTCAGTAAAATTCTAAAACTCCTCAATTTTTTTCAGAGCAAAAGAAAAAAACATGTTCAGTGTTTTGGGTTAGGAACGCAAGAAACAGGTTCACCTCATCATTGTAAGTGTAACAGAGGGAACTGTTCTTCCTATTGTAATTAGTATCTGGCAAATCCAATAAATGATAAGCCATCTTTTCCTAATGTCAGTTTTTCTACTTGCACGTGCCCCAAAGATGTTGCTTGCTCAATGGCTGAGGCTCTTCAGTATTTTAGCCACAGCAAAAAACAGAGTCCTGTATTTCTGTGAGTGGGATGCCATTAGCTTCCAGTGCTGGCCATGCAGCTCACTTGTGAAGGGACAGGTCTAGGGTGAAGCCAGGAAGTCATGTCAGTAAGGCAAGGCTGGGATCAGCAAGGCAAGGCTGGGGTCAGCAAGGCAAGGCTGGGATCAGCAAGGCCCATGGTTGGGTGGGGGTGCACAAGCTTTGTGAGGGCCCCCACGAAAGTGCTGAGGTGGGGAGGCCCCAGACGGCTTCTCTCAGGGCTTTCTCACGCTGCTCCTTCCACACTGCTCAGCTCCAAGGTCACTTGGCTGCACCATATCAGAGCTGACCTTGAACACAGGCAGCCCCACACCTGTGAGGAGGGGTAAGAGGTTGCAGAGCCTATTCCTGCTCCCCAGGATGCTGACATTTTCTGAGGCTGGAGCTGGAGAGTGCTGTTTTTTCTAGTGGTAATCTCACCCCATTACCGTGGTGGTAGAGCTGTTTTCTGCACAGTGTTTTCTTTCTCAAGGGGGAAAGAGGTGACTCAAAGGAGAGCTTTGGTCCAAGAACCATAGCCACTTCAGCCATACATTGCCAGTAAGTGAAGTACCACCACCAGGAACAACTCAGCAGGAGGTTTGTGTGGGTGTTTTATTATTCTCTGTGAATTTTTGCTTGATACTGTTTTTTATATTTATCCGATATTAATAAAACCCAGATAACTGCACTGACGTCAATGGAGTTTGCCTTTGTATCTGTGCAATTAAGGTAGACATCTGACATCTTTAAAAGAAACATGAGGAAAGTATATTTCCCCCAGAGAATCCCATCCCCGTGTTGTCAGGGAATTGTTAATAAATTATTTATTAATTAATAGTCACTCTTATGGACAAAATCACAGGCGTACAATTGCAAACAGAGTAGTTCGCATAGGAAAAGACTAAATAAAGAAGAAAAATACTAAATGAAGAGACTAAAGGATTTTTCATATGGTCTCTGAGGCTGGGAAGTTTGGATTTTAAGGCTTCCACCTCCTGCTTCCTTTGTTCCTTCAGCATGTGCTCATATTCTCTATTGCAAGGCAGAAAAGCTGGTAGTCCCAGCTGAATGTGCTGTGGGGCTTGGGGTGGTTGGGAGTGGTGGGCAGGCACACTCAGGGGGGAAATGGGAAGCAGGATCACAGCTGCAATGACAGGAAAATACTGCTCTGTGTGGGGGAAGTAATAGGATTTTAAACAATCTTTTTTAGGTTCTTATTTATCAGCTGACAGGAGTTTAATACACGAGTTTGCATTCTCCATGCCTTCTCCATGAACAGGATTGGCTAGATTTTGGTTTCTGTTTCTTCTGCTGAAAGACTCCTGTGTAAGATCCAGAATGCAGAAGGGACAATTTTAAGGAAAAAAAAGTCCTTGACTATTGGGTGGACTGTTACTAAAATACAAAGAACCAGTTTAGACAAGATGAATGGTGTGGTAACTGCATCCACTGAGGCTGCTGTCAGGAGCATACCACCTCCAGAAGAGCAAAACACCTGCTTAGGTGGAGCGGTATGGAAAAATGGAAGGGAAACCCCTTTGTAAGGAAAGCAGGCTGGATCCTATCCAAGGGAGGTCCCTATGAACACCTTCACCTTGCAGCCAAATGGAGGTGCCAAAGTTTTTAGCAAGTAGCAAAACTTGCTGAAGTTGTTTCTGGGGATGAAAAAAACACCATAAAAACAGTAAATATGTAGGCAGAACTAACCGACTGTGTGTTCCTCGTGCTGACTAAAAATAAAGGGGATGGAGGGGTGATGAGTCCTCCTAATCAGCTTCTGGTCAATACTGATGCCAGAAGATGGGAGCAATGAATTTGACTTTGGCAAAAAAAAAAAAATGCCATAGGAAGCAAGAGCTGCTCATTAAGCCCCTGGAGCTGTGCAGATGGGTAACCAGCCTCAGTGAACCCCCTCACTCGTGTGGACCTGGAGGTGCTCTCAGTTTTGCATGGCCAGGTTTGGGGGCTTGGGTGAAACATCTGCTCTGGACCCATCCCTTGGGGAGGGCAGGAGAGAGACACAAAGGAGGTCAGGCTCAGCACCACAGGCATGGCTGGCTGCATCCTGCTCCAGGTCAGGGAGAGGGAAGCCAGGAAGCGGAGGTGGCTGTGACATGTGGGTGGTGAGGAGTGAGAGGTGATCAGTGAGGCCTTCCTGTTTGGTAACACCAACAGGCTTGTCCTGGGCAAGGGGGTGGTTTTATCTGAATCATCGAAGAGGAACTGAGTGTTCCCGGTGGGAGGAAAAGTGGGAGAGCAGGTACCTGTCTGTTGTGAGAGCCTTTCTGGGGGCGTTCAGGGATGTGCACTGAGGAACTGTAGAGCTTCACAAGCAAAAGCAATAACTGCTGCAATTTCTTTTTTTTTTTTTTTTACAGTCTTTTATGATATTGTCGTTGCCTTTGTTCCTTTTTTTTTTTCAGCACTGTGGGGTGGGACTGGGAGAAAGAAGCAGCAGTATCACTAATACCAGAAAACCTGTTCTGCAGGAAAACCTGCAGATGTGTGCAGGATGGGGAAGGAGCGGCTGCACTCATGACCCAACCTGTCCTGCACACAGCAGGCCGGAGGGTGATGGGGGATGACAGGCTCCTTCCTCTGTCCTCCCCCTTTCCCATGCACCCATTCTCAGCCCTGGATCAGAGAGGCCGGCTGCTGTTCAGGGCTGACTTGGTGTAACCTGCAAGGAGCTGCTGGAGGGGGGGTCCCCTCCTGGACTGCTCTCCCTTTCCTGCTCCGCGGGACTTGCTCTTCTTCAGTGTTAAAAATCCTCTGCCTTGGTGCAGGGCTGTTCAGCGGTGGGGGTTTGGTGTCTGTCACAGAGACGCCTGCAAGCTGTCAGAGGGCTGACATCGTGGAGAGGTCCGTGCCCTGCGGACCTTCTCTGGGCGTCAGACAAGCCGCCAGTGCTGGGAATTTTCCATGACCCACTTTTCCTCCCTGAATTCTGTTTCTTGACAGCAGCAAATACTCATTTCCCATGACCGTCCCCAGGCTTCAGGAGACATCGCAGCCGGGACTGGCCCCGCTCCCTCCAACGGGAGAACACACGTGCACGGCCCCTGGGACACAGCCCAGGCGGGCGATGGGAAGGGCAGAGGGGCAGGTTGTGACCCGCCACAAAGCTTCGATGCCACCTGTGACCCCGAGAACCCGCCACCCCCAGCCGAGGGGCAAGAACGGCTGCGGGGTCCCGGTGGGGAACTGCGGGATCGGGCTGGGGGAGCTGGAGCTGGGCACTGGATGAGTGCGGGGACCCGTTCGGGAATGAGGGGATCCCGGCAATGAGGAGGTCCCGGGAATGCGGGGTCCCGGGAATGCGGGATCCCGGCGAGGAACCCCAAAGTGGCCGCCGGGAGGAGCCCGTGCGCCGGCGGAGCCCGCCCGGCCCGGCCCGGAGCGGTCCCGAGGCGGGGATGGAGACGAGGGGAACGGGCGGGAGAGAAAAGCGGGGGGGGGGAAGATAAAAAAAAAAAAGCATAAAACAAAACCCCCCCAAAAAATAAAAGCAAAGGAAAAAAAAAGAAAATAAAAACTGAGGGCGGGAGAGGGAAGAAAGAGTTAAAAAAAGAAATAGATAAAAAGGGAAAAGAAGGGGAAAGGGAAGGAAAGGGAAGGAAAGGGAAGGGAAGGGAAGGGAAGGGAAGGGAAGGGAAGGGAAGGAAAGGAAAGGAAAGGAAAGGAAAGGAAAGGAAAGGAAAGGAAAGGAAAGGAAAGGAAAGGAAAGGAAAGGAAAGGAAAGGAAAGGAAAGGAAAGGAAAGGAAAGGAAAGGAAAGGAAAGGAAAGGAAAGGAAAGGAAAGGAAAGGAAAGGAGACAAAAAAAGGAAAAACCACCAAAACCCCCTCCCCTTTCTCCAATTTTCACACTCCTGAATACTGTCTGATACTGTCTGGCTACAGACCTAGCAAGATTGGTCTTCTCTCTTCCAACACCCACTGAGTTTGCGTTGCCTTTTGCATATTTTTTCAGGAATAAGTGTAAGATTTTCTGTGTTGAATGGAAAGGGGATTCCCAGCCCCAGCCTCACACCTGCCCAGATGGCAGCTTCCATGGGAAACAGGATCACATCTGCCCCTGCAGTGGGACCCCTGTGGCTCCAAGAGACCTTGGGGAGCCTTGGGACGGGGAGGTGGCACAGTGGCCACCTTGTCACCCTCCAACCTAAGGTGGCCCAGTCATTGCAGTGGTGGAGATGTCTCTCTAAAGGGAAACAGCAGGGAGCCGTGTGATAGGGCAGGGAGGTGAGAGTGGTGGCAAAAATGCTGTTCTGAAACTACTGTCAAGAAAATATTTGAGAGAGAGATGGAGAGCTGCAGTTGCCTCTCCTTCACACACAGTCCATAGGTATGTAGTAAACCCATGTTACACCCAGGGAGGACTTGCTTTTTTATATCCTCCAACCTGTGTCATCAGGACGTTCTTAAAACCCTTATCCATGTAATCTCAGTGCACTTTCTTTGAGGGCAAAATGATGCCCTTGGTGGTAGAGGAAATATTGAGGCCATACATAGCCTGCTTACCCTCAGCAGCACTTTTACCTGCAGGAACAACTACCTCAGCTCCACACCTCTGTGTTACCCGACTCCGTTCTCAGGTAACACATCTTTTGAATGAGCCATTTCACCAGCTGCACTCACCCAAATGTCATGTGAGGAGATCCTGCACACTCAGCCAGGTGCTGCTTTGGCCACACGGGTGCCTGCCCTGTCCTGCTGATGATCTTGAGTGTTCACCCTTCCTCCTCCAGCACGGGATGTGTGCTGGGAGGAAGAAGGTCCCCTCTGATGCACCAGTGACTCAGCAGGCAGCACCCTGCTGCTCCACAGTCTCCCCTCCATCTGCATTCCTGGTACCTGGGATGCTGTAATTAAACACCTCCGAAGAGCTATGTTAGCTCCCAGAGCCACAGGGAGCCCCGGGGAAAATAAAACTAATGGCAACACCATCCAGCTCCCGCCAAGCAGAGTGACAGGATGAATCGGAGAGTCTGTTTTTTGGTTTTCTTCATTTTCCTGTGATGTTCTTTTTCTGTGATCATGTCGCTCACAGCAAAACTTAAATGAAAAGCACAATGGCAACAGCATCAACCCTGCAGGAAGAGAGAGCTCCCTACATCATCCTGCCTGAAACTGCTCCTGAGAAGCAGGGTTGAGCATCTTGGCTTTGCCTGGGCAGTGAGGGGGGTGGTGCAGGGTGGTGGGATGGACTGATGGAGGCTGAGTTGTCCAAAATCTTGCTGCTGGCATCTGGCTGCATCCATGTAGCTCTGCCAGGCACAGTGGAGGGGTTGACCAAGCTGCTACCCAAAAAGCAGCTACAAAACATCAGCGGATGCAAATCCACTTTTCCTGATAAATGAAGATACCAGAGGAGTTTGAGTGTTTTTATAAAAGACTTTTTTCCCCCCAGTCTTTCTAACTTCTTGAAAGACAAGCGTAGACTGCTTGTGGGAAAGCTTTAAGGCTGCCACACAAGGGAACTTATGGTCTTGCAGGTGTCAGAGAAGCAAAAACCTGATTGTCTCACTCAGATTTGGGAAATTTTAACGCATTTTGAGATCCTCTTGCTTGACACCTGTAAGATCAGGTGCCTGGGGAAAGGATGCTTGGGCCCAAGTCTCTCCATGGGACCAGCTGGACACCAAAGGCAAAAAGATAGGTGAATCATCATCCTGGACCAGTGCTCCAGGACTCTCTGTCACACTCTGTCACACCACCCCAGGAGAGGCCAGCCAGACCATACAAATCTCAAGGTGGCCCTCATGTTTCTAAGAAGTAGATCTTTTTTTTTTTGCCAAAGGGTGAGTATGATGAGAGCTGGGTCTCTGCCTCCCTATTTTCTTGTTTGTCTCTGAAACATTAAACCCAGGTCAGGGCATTAAACTACCCTTTGTTCAGGCTTTCCCAGGCAGGTATTTCTCTGTGTTGGGCTGCTGACGGAGATGGCAGATTCCCCCTCCCTGCTTTTTCCCCCACCTCCCCAGTCTTTGATCCCAGCAGCTCTGGAAACTAAGCTTTGAAAATATAGTCATTTCATGGATGTGTTGATTAGGAAATGAAATTCCAAGAAGCAAATGACAACGCAGCTGCACTGCCTGACTCTGCAAGGCTGGAGCTCCCCACCAGGAAATGTATTCTCATATTTTTTTGACACATCCAGGGTGTTGTATCATTAATAAAAAATGCGGAGAGAACTTCTTAAGAGAAAATTACTTCCAAAGAAACTGCTTTTTTTTTTTTCCTAGTTTTTCCTGTGAATCTGTAGGCTTCCTTGAAGACAGCTCTGTTGTTTCTGATTTTTGCAAAGCAAAATGAAGCATAGGTTTACCCTGGAACGGTGTCTTCTGGGCATACAGAAAGACTCCAGGGATTTGTCTCCCCTAGCAAGCAGGCTGTTAATCAAGGTTTCCAGTTTCATAGGAAAATGGTTTTTATGGGGGACAGATGGAGGGATGTGGGCCTTCATGTTTAATTCTACAGAAAAACAACCCCAGCCTTGCAGTCCTGTCAGGACTGGATTCTGCCTAGTCCATCCACCTGGGATGGGGAGGGGTCTAATGTGGCTGCCTCCACAGCAGCTGCAATGCCACACAGGGCAAGTAAGTCTTTCTTATTTAAACACCCCAAAATCCATCTCTGAAAAACAACCTTTTCCCCTTCTCTTTTGCATTAATAGCACTGTGCTTTTTTTGAGTGCTCCTTGCACTATTCAATGTATATCAGCCCAGGGTGGGAGGGTGTTTTGGGACTGATTCATCTCATTTTTGGTGCTGAGGAAGCAGAGATTGCCCTCAGCAGGGAATAAGCTTGGGCAGTCTTGTACTCCAAGCTTAGGACAAGTGGGATGCCGAATGCACCCTGCTTGGCTAGTTCCCACTGCAGCAGCTGGAACCTGCCAGCCCTCTCTGGACAATACTCCGGTCCACATCAGGGAGAACAAAATTTGGAGGTAAGTTCTCATTTCTGGAAACTGCCATTTCCTTGGAGGCTTGATGTCTCGGCATCAACCTGAAGACATCTGTGGGGTGGGTCAGAGTCCTCTGTGCATTGCTGTGGGTGCATTGCTCCCTTGGGAATCAGGGAGCCCCAGCATGGCCCCAGCAGACCTCCTCACAGCTCAGAGTCATCACACCCAGCAGAGCCCCAGGCTGCTGTGCAGGCACTCACCTGTGCAAGGAAACAAACCCAGAAATGTTTGGCTGGTGGATGCAGACAAGGCGAGCTCAGCAGCTTAGCAGAGCGCCTTGGGAAAGCCCAGGACAGCCAACAAGGGTGAGGGTAGAAACCCAGATGATTTGGTTTCAAAGGAGGTTCAAAGAGCTTCTTGGGGCTCCTCAAGGCTCACAGAACTGCTGCAGGAGGGGAAAACCTGAAAGGGGCTATACCTGTATGGAGCAGCCATGGATGGGGCCGAGGGAGGGTTCAGACCTGCTGGAGGGTCACAGCTGCAGCAGTGGGTGTGACTCCATGGGTACCTTAATTTGCTTAATGTTTAAAGTTGAGTAGGAAGGTTGTTAAAGAAGGCTTGAAGAGAAGATGAGATATTTGGAAGAACCTTTCTTCAAGGTAGAAATACCTCTGTAGGAGGAAGATTTGCTGGAAAACTAGGCAAGTCTCTACCAAAGGAGCAATCAGTCTCTGGTTGGCACTGCAATGAGAAAATGATGTAAAGAGCCTCCCCATAAAAGGCAGATCACTTTTTCCTGGATGCAAGGAGGAAAGAAGAGCCAGGGAAGTGATTCAAAGAAAACCTGTCAAAGCAACAAGCCAGGAAAAGAAGCTTTACAGAAAGTGCTTTGAATGGCTGCACATGCTATGACAGGGGGATGTATCAGAGCCAGAGAGGTTAGAGCATGCAAGATGAGAGATGATGCTGGCCTAGACATGAAGGATCTTATCCTACTCTTCTATAGCCTACATGCCTAGAAATACCCAAGCAGACAGGGTCTGACTTCCAACCACTAGGAACAGAGGTAGACACCAACGGCCTTTATCCCTGTAGATCTTCTTTCCCCCCAGCAAACCATTTCTCTCCCGATGAGTTGCCCCTCTTCCCTGGGTGCTGTTTAAAAGTCACTCAAAAAAGCATTAAAAACACATCAGACCCTACATCTGTAGCTGGTTCTGTACAAGACACCCCCTTGGGAAGGGAGTTTTCCTGGTGACCGCAGGAAACCCATTTTGTGCTCCCCAGCCCCTGTGCTGCAGCAGCCCCTCTCCCTCCTACTGCTCCCGGGTGTGGAGGCACTCCTGCAACACCAGGGGCTCACACCCCCTGCACTGGGGGAGGATACAGGCATAAGTGTGGTGGGAGGTGGGGATGCAGTGTGGGCATAGGGTGAAAGAAGGCTGAGCAGCCCCAGCCATGACTGCATTCCCCTGTGGTATGAGGCTGCTCTGATCCCTCCAGCTGGTTTCTCTCACCCATTCCCATCCCCATCCTATCCCCATCTCCACAAAGAGCAGCTTGCAGGTGACATCCTTGACACCTCCAGCTGTCTCTCTGCACATCGCGGCTTTTCATCTCTGGCAGCTAATAGCAGAGCGCTGGGGGAAGGGAACATATGCCAGAGCAGCTCATCTAAGGCACCTTTTTACTAATCACATTACCTGCCCCCCTAGCAAGAGAGAGGGTTTGACATGTGGCCAGAGTGGTGACCAGAATTATCTCCCCTCTCTCCACGTTCCAGGGATGCTTTTGCCTCTGTGGGGGTGGCAGGAGACAGCTCCACAACAGAACGGGGATGGAGCACCTCTGTTTCGAGGGATACCACAGAAGGCACAGGCTGGAGGAAGCCAGGAGCATGTGTTTCTGCCAGAAGTCCATACAGGAGTATGCAGGGTAGGCAGCTGCTGTGCAGCGTGATGGTGCTGGAACAAAGGTAGAGGCTGAATTGACCTGCAGAAAGAACCACCTTCCATCAGTGCTGCCTGCAGGGTGTTTGCTGCAAGTAACAACAGAATCACAACAGCCTGGAGCAATTAGAGGGTATGAAGCTCGGGCTCAGTTCAGCTGCAGGGAATCTCTGTCCCTTCCTTCCAAAGGACACTGCTTGTATCCCTGAGGAGCTCTGGTGCTGTCCTTGTTAATGATGTATCCTGTTAATGGCTGACCCTACATAGTGAATGCAGGTGTCAGTGATGTGTGATTCACACAGCAGCAGCAAGGTGATGGCTTTGCTCTTCAGAGCAGAGAAGGTGTCCTGGTACCCTAGTCCTCTTCCAGAGGAGGGGAGTAGCTCAAGGGAATGTTAGAATCTGAGCTGCCATCATCTTCAGGTCCTGTTTACTCCCCATTGCTTCCTCCAGGAGCTCAACTGCATCCTATCACAGCTGTGATTTCAAATGGAGCCTGCCGCATGTCTGGAGCTGGTGTCCAGAGCCTGGCTGCAGGGATGTAGCAGTGACAGGCCCTGAAGAGAAGTGATGGGAGTTGGCTTTTTATGTCTGGGATTTCTGAAACCCCTGCCAAAGTGAATGCTCTCACCTTTACATGCTTGGAGCTCTCTGGGGACTGTGTCCCAGCAGACCAGTTATTACAGAGGGTTTTCCAGGGGCTGTCCCCTTCCCTGCTCTCCTTGCCACTACCCCATTCATTGGCCAGAGAGGAGGCACAGGCATGCACATGTTTCAGTATGTGTCTCTTTTCAATGCACTTATTTTTAGCTTGTTTTTGTGGCCTGTAGAGGATTCCACAGGAAATCCTGCAGCCATGGGATCATGAAAAGCTCAGGTTCCCGATTGTGTTACATACGTTAACAGAGATGTGATCTATACAGGGTTTTTTAAAAAGCAGCTATAAATACTTCCTCCAGCTGCACCAATATCTCCTCGTCCCTCTTCCCTCCACGGCACCTGTTGACACTCATGTACCCAGTTAAGATTAGCTGCCTCACAGGGAAGGGGAGTCACCCTGCCCTGCTGCAGCAGCACCTGGCCAGCCCGTTTCGAGACACGCCTTGGGCTGTCAAAATTTGCGCAACTCCGAAAGGCCAGTTCCACTGACAGGTCTGCTTGGCCCAGTGCGGGGCAAGAGATCCAGGAACCAGCTCCACGTGATGTGGTGGCACTTTGCCATCTGAGCCTCAGGCAGATCCAGCCTCCTGGCCAGGCAACCCCACCACTGGCAGGAGGTTGTCAGTCCTCAGCCCTGCTTCCTTCCTAAGCCCAGGCTGGCCCAGGAAGGAGGGATGCTCAGGGCTGGTGTGCACAAGCACATTTCTTTTTGCAGCCGTGGGGTGCGCTGCCAAGCGCATCATTTCCCTCCAGCTGTGGAAGCAGATGGCTCTTTTGCAGGACCCCTTCAGGCTCATCAGAATGAGAAATGCCTGCAGGGTTGGCCTGTGTTTGTGGAATATGGAGATATGCATGTGTGGATCTGGGTTCACAGCATGGAAGTGTGGGGGAGATGTTTGGGTTCTTTTGGCTAGAAGAGGGATTTTTCACCTGTGAGAGGTGGTTCTCCGTCTCCTCACTATCTTTGAGCATTGTGGGGGAAAGATGCTGCTCGGGGTGCCCCAGCCTGAGCTTGCACACTCCTGGAGGAAGCACCCACTGGGAACATATCCCATGCATTATATGATGCATGCAGCCTCCAAGCTCAATCCTGAAAAGCTCTTCCATGGAGAGAACACCCCAGCAAGGTGAGAGGGAGCTGTGCCAGGGGCCGGTCCCTTCTTCCCTGCAAAGATGCCAGCCCCTGATGGTGTCCACAGTGGACACTGCTCAGCAATGTCCAACTCTGAGCCGTGCCCCAGCTCTTCCCAGCCCATGTGTTGTCACTCCTGGCTGCTGGAGTCAGTCCCTGGCAGTGCTGGTTGCCTCCACAGCAGCCGAGCTCGCTGCTCCGCAGGAAGCCTCAGCCAGCCCGGGGAGCCTGAGCTGTACTGTAACAGTTGCAGGCAGCGCTCCCCTTCTGCGCTGGGAGGGAGCCGAGACTTCCTTAGCAGTTTGTTTATGCAGAAATTATCTGAATCATAATGAGAGATTCCTTCATTTGCCCCTTTCTCCCCTACACAAGAAGTGCCCTGTCCTGCTCTCCTGCCCCTCTCCCAGCCTCTATGAGTGGTCTGTTCACCTCCACCGACACAACTCAACCTTGGCAGGGACAGAACTTGGACCCAGGCTTTCCGCTCCCTTGGAGAGCTGGAATCATGATGCAAAATGCTGCATTTCTGCTGGTGGAGAAGTGTGACCAGCCCAGCAAGAGCTGTTCAGATACCTTGCATCTGTTTAGCCTGCCAGTTTCGGATCTGGCTGCTGATGGGAGCTGGCATCCTGCTGGTCCGGGTGCATGCCATAACCCTTCACACTCCTCTGGTCCTGGATTTGCCTGAAAATTCCATCCTGGAGCCAGAAGAGCCATCTGATTAAACTTTAGCTGAACTTGAAACATGAAACATCGTCTGCACCATGTGAGAAGATGCAGGAAATAGAAGATGCATTCAGTTCAAAGTTAAAGCAATCAGAAATTTACCCCATCACTTGGAAACTTCTGATCCCTGCCTACACTCTCCTAAACTACACCTCTGAGTATGCCACACTCCCAGGCTGGAAGCTGGATTGTGTCACATCCCTCTTTGCCAGTGTGCAGGATGGACCATGAGCTAAGTGAAGCCTTCTGCCCAGGTAGACCCTCCTGACTTCCTGACATGGGTCCTGTACAAGGGGTTTTCAGATGCATGTTTTCAGCCCTGGTGTTGCTGTACTCCAGTAGACCCAGCAGTTTGTACAGATGGGATGGCAGAAATCCAAGGAAAGGCTCATGATACCAGCTCAGAGAAGAGCACAGAGGGAGAAGTGGGATTACGCAGGCTCAGCTGATGAAGGAGAAGACGAAGTCCTGGGTCAGAAGCAGCGGATAGGGGGTTTGAAGGTAAATTCACTCTGTTTCTGGAGATCTCAAGTTCAGACCCAAAACAGCACAGTGAAGCCCGTCCTGCAGGAGCTGTTGTCACACACCACAGGACATGTCAGAGCTGCCCTGGTCCTACAGCTGCCCAGGACCTTCTGGATCTGGACAAAGTCTTGGCAGAAGGATCGAATGTAAGGAGGGGAGGCAAAGGAACGGCAGTATTTTCTTTCTTCTGCCCTGCTCCTCCCAGGCTGTCACTTTTGTCAGGGCTCCTGACAACCCTTTCAGATGAAGTGCACTCCAAAAATGTATGCTGGGGTTATGTAAGACTCCGGTACCTTTGGTGACTCACACGTCCTGTCCTAACACGCCGTTCCCCGCAGCCATTGTGTAACCTCACTGGGAAAGCACAGGGTGGCCAGGCCTGGGGATGGGGGGTGACATGGGGATGGGGAGCCACAGCCCTGGGTGTCTTCCCAGTGAATCCACTGAAGGATCATCCCATACTTCTTGCACTGGGAGAGGAAGGAGTTCTGCTGCAGTGTTGGTCCTGCAGCTGGAGGGATGACCAGGGAAATGAAAAATACAAGATTCATCAAGACTAGAAAATTTGTGGTTGGAATCCAAACCTATGGTTTTCCCTGTTGTGTGCTTGTAATGAAAGGGCTCATTGGTAGGAGGGCAGGAAAGGCGGTATCTTCTTCCCTTGGCCAGAGAGCCATCCTCTCCCAGTGAAGGAGCCTGAGTTTTCTCTTGTTTAAACGTGGAAACAGAATTTGTAACCAGCAGTGGAAATACTGGCTGTCCCTTTGACACAAAAGGAGGATCAGGCCTTTGAGGAGCTCCTGGAGCTTGCAGTGGATGTGTAGGCAGTGCAAGAGGCAGTGAGGGGTGCAAGCACCCAGGGGCAGTAGCATTTGGAGTGGGGGCAACATTCCTGGCAGTGGGATGGGAACAGAACAGTCCAAGGGTGTCAGGATGGATAAGCCCATGAGAGCAAATGGCATGTGGCTCAGTCTCAGTGCAAGAGGCTGCGAAGGTGAAGGGGTGTGCCTGTGTACTGGCGAGTGGTCTGCCCTGGGCTTCTTGCAGACAGGTCCAATCTGCCATGTTTTGGGACAGCATCCCAGCGGCACAGAGCACAGCAAGGGCCAGCAGAGCAGAGGGACCTCGTGCAGGCCTCATCTTCCTTCCTATTCAGAGTCTGCAGCTGCTGGAAGGACACAAGTCTCATCTGGGCAGCTGTACCTCGGCATTTTGTGTGGATGTGGTTTGGTTTGGTTTTTCACCCTGCCCATATTCTGTGCTTCAATGTGTGTGCAATGAATCAGGCTCAAACATCTCAGCCCCTCATGGCAGTGGAGTTGCTGTAGATGTGGGCATGCTGGAGGAAGACAAAAAAATTACCAAGTCAGCAGCAAATCTCTGTTTCTCTGAACTCACACTGCTGAGGAGGTTTGGACCTCATCCTGCCTTGCACGCGTGTCTCAAAATCAGAGGCAATGAACAGCATACTGCAGGTTTGGGAGCTGCCTTGTGACTTCAGGGCCAGCTCATCAGTTGGGACAAGTCAGGGTAGCTGTACTGAGGCAGTCCAGATGAGTAGATATTTTCCTGACATCTTGCCAGTCCTTGATTTCTGTCCAGGACTCCACACCTACCCCAGCCTACCTTCTGGTGCAAAAGTGCTGGGTTTGAATCATGCAAAGGATTTCAAGCCTGGCTCATTAGCTGAACTGAAAAATAGAGTTAATGAAACTCTTCTTGTTCAGCCAAGGATCTAGTTCCCACTGTTTTGTAGCTCTGCAACGGAGCGATAACATATTGGGACTGAGTCTTGGCTTCAGGACTCCACTTTTAGACTTGTATAAAATCACAGTAACACAGGCATCAGACTCATTATTTATGATACAGTTATAAATTATACAATTTTGCCCCCTCAGTCCATAGCTAGAAATCACCACTTCCCACATGCAGCATATGCAATGCTTTATTTTTAAAAAATAACTTCCATCTTTCTAAAGAGTAAAGGCAGAGCAAAAAGACAAATTAATGTGACCTATCATTAAGTTACAAAATGCTCACAAAATCATGCATGGATTCAACTTCCTCGGGAAAGAGGGCAACGGTAAGGAATTTCAGAGCCAGCACCTTGCCTGGTGGAAAGCAGAAGCTCCTGACTTCAGCAGGAATGTCTGTTCCCAAATGCAGAGCTGCTTCCCAGAACCGGCTCACCATGAACCCAGCACTGGTGGTGCTGAAGGACACTCATGAGAAGCAAGCCAACTATTTTCCCAGATTAATAAGGCAGAATGATCCACAAGTTGTGTTCTAATAGCCACCAGGAATCAAGCCTGCAGGAACATGCCCTGCCTTTGCCAGCCAGCCTTGCAGGCTGCTCGGGCACAGGATGTCTCTGCCGACTGGCAGCGCTTCCTGCTGTCACTATGGCCTGGCAGTTCTTACTGTAAAACCTGTTCCAGACTTATTTTGCCAGGCTCTAATCCCCCGGGCAGGCCTCGGATGTGCCAGCTGCCTGCCACGCCAGGAGATCTCGGTCAAGGTAGTTTGGCAAGGGGGAGGCTGTGAGATGACAAGGTTTGTCCCTGACCTTTCGAGAAAGCTCTGGGGTGAAGAGGTAAAGAGAAGAGATGTCGGTATCCTGGGGACAGAGGGGGAGAGTCTGAGATGGGGTGGGATGGAGGGGCAAGTTGGGATAAGGAGCTGGGGGAAAGGAAGGGATGGACCTCAGAGGACATGGGACAGAAGGAAAGGAGTCCCTCCTCCCCTTTAGGATGTGTACCCTGGATTGTGTCAGATGAACAACATATTCCCATCTGTGTTTCTCCTCCATCATCAGTTAAAACCTTCTGGTCCTATGTCTCACATCATTTGCCACATTGTGGATGGCAGCCTTCCACTGGGACAAATGCTTTGTTAGATCCCGTCACACTTCTACCTGGTGGCCTCTGCACTCGGGCTCTGCTGCTGTCCCCGTCACCAAGGCATGGTGGGCCTGCTGGGGACCTCCAGGGTGAGGTTTGCTGTAACCTGGGCGTGCCCCTGCAGAACTGAGTGTGTGTGCAAGTGACCTTCCGAGAGCTGAAGTTACGCAGCTCCAGGGTCAGGAGATGCCGAGCAAAGGCTGCCTCTGCAGGTTTCCCATTTCGCTGTTTCCTCAAGGCTCCCCACCCAGGCTTTTCTCCATGCACAACATGGACGGTTCCCACTGGCAGAACAACGCCTAAGCAACAATCCTGCTTGGAGAGATACCTGAGGCAGCCCTGCACAAGCCCTAAAGCAGCTTAGCTGCTGAGCTTAGGGGAAACCAGCCCGCCCTGCTGTGCTAATATTGCTCTTGGTAGAGGTACCTGCTCTAACCCAGCTAACCCAGCAAAGGGGATTCCTCTCCCACGCACAGCTCTGCTCCCGGGGCAGGTCCTCTACAAAGGGGCCTCTGGAAAGGCAGCATGCAGTGCTGTAATTAAAGCCTGGATCCTAATGTGCAAGTACAGGGAGGCCACATGCTGGCTGATCTTCTTTGTAGCTTGAATAGCGTTTCTTTAATGTAGGTGGGTTGTTTTTTTGGTTGGAGGTTTTTTTTCTGTGCGTGTGAGAAACATAAATAGGCCTTCATCTTTTATGCATTTTCTTGTGCCTTCCAGACCCAGAGCTCCTCTCCATCATTTGACATCGTTCCTTGTTTTGAAAGACGCACTTACTAGAAAAAGATATAAGGGTGTTTTCATTGCAGTACATCACATTCACATGCATAAAATATTAAAATCAATATAGCTGAACCCAAAAACAATGCAGCACTTTAGAAAATAGTATTAGTCTTTTCCCTAGGTGTTAGAGAATGCAATAAAGACATCCCAGAGCCCCATGGATTCCCAAGGGGAGCGTGTCACACTTAGAGACACTGGGAGGGTCTGTTATGAGGGGAGCAGAAGGATTCCTGCTATATGTATGCACACACAGAGGGATATAAATATATGTATGTGTGTGTGTGTCTGCTTACATACCATTTGTCAGCGTTGCCAAGGTGCATTGGCTGTGCCTACCCCACTCCACTGTCTCCAGAGGACAATGCATTTCCCAAGTCCTCTCCCAGTCTGTGTTGGGTCTTTTCAGAGAAGCCCTGAGATCCTGAAGTCCAAGGGCACAGTGTCGTGGAGGAGGCTATGGGACATGGCAGCAAATGGCAAAATGTAGCTCAGTGGAAACAACATGTTTTCCTCTAACAGGCAGGCCCATTAAAGGAGCCCTGTAATGTCCTCCAAGCATCCTTGCTCAGCTCACTGTGGTCAGACTTTGGCCCAGGTGAGCCCAGGCTGCAGGTGATGTCGCAGACCTTCAGCAGTGTCCCCTGGGAACTAGTGCCCTAGCAGGTCATCTGTCTTATATAAGAAGGCAGAATGAGTTTTCTTCTCTTAAAGGGCGTCCTAGAGGCTCAACTCCACAATAACTAAGCGCAATATTCACTGAAGCCAGGTAGTATCATGAAAAAACAACTCAGACCATTCAGGATCACAACCAGCATGGGACCTAATGTATCCTCTCAGTTCGCTCCTCCTTGTGAGAGGAGCAGATTTACTCAAAAGAAGAATTCTCCCAGATTTAGTGTCTGCATGTTTTTCCATCCGCTAGCTCTTTCCCCATCCCCATCCATGTGCTTTTCCAGTCTGTCAATTCTTCTTTCATGTCCACATACATGTTCCCTTTCTCCTCTCTCCCTGAGAAGACTCACACAGCCCACTCAGTCCCTCTTTCACTTCCCCTCCTGGGGCAAGGCATCAGGAACCAGCACTGCTCCCATCTCCCTGCTTCCTGGGATTGAAACCATATCATCTGCTAATGTAGACACACAGACACGCTTTCAGCAAAAGCCGTTTGAAAAACAGGAGCAAGCATTTACTGAACCTTTAAAAATCTGCAAAGTCCTCTCCATTCTGTTACCTTCCAGAGGGAGAAATCTTCCCTTTTTTCAATCTGCCCTTTTTTCTTTTTCTTTTTTCCCTTTCAAGTAATAGAAAAGTTTTATATTAATAATTATTGGTGGCTCCTTTTTGTGGGTATTTGATTCCATATTGCTGCTGGAAAAAAAAAGCATAAATTTAAAAGGTTCCCAAAGCATTCAACGTCATACACCCACATTCCTCGCCAATATTATCCTGCTTTTCAAAATGAGACAGAAAAATCTATAATCATTGTGAAAGTTTTAAAACAAATTTAAAGGGCCCACTCCTTGAAGTTCAGGTTGTTCAAGCTTCAGTAGCCACCAAAGAAAGTAAAACCAGAACCAACAGAAAATATGAAAATCCTTTCAAGGGCAGAAAATGTTAATGGGAGAAATGCTAAAGGTGTTAATAGTACCAATGCCATATTCAGCATCTCCTATAAATGGAGAAGGGAATGTTACTGTTGGCAACCCTAGGCAATGACAGGAAGTATTTATTAGCTCAACGGGATCCTATATTTGCAAGGGTAGATCCTGCCAGCAAGAATTATCACTCTGTTGACAGACTAGCTAAGGGGCCAGGGAGAAGGTAGGTGGCAAAGTGGGCATTCACTGAGGGCAGGGGATTGGTGCAGCGCCCCCGAAAAGCAGCATTCCCCAGGCCAGAGGGCTCCTCGGAGCCTCCACCGCTCCGAGCAGCTCTGTTCAAATGGCATTTTTATGAATGGTGAAAGGAGACTTTGGTTCAACAAGTCCCAGGAGAAGTAGCAGGCTAAAAGAGAGAAGGGCAAAAGGGAATAAAAGCAATGAATGGTGATTAGTGTCATATAGTTGCAGCTAGATGTTTGCCTGTAAATCATGTGATGCTGCATTACGTGTGAAAAGAAAACCAACCCAAGCTATTCAAAGGGAAACTCTGTGACACATGGAGAAAACTCTTCAGCTGTAGGCTGCAGGCTCAGTTTTCTCCACAGAGAATACCTGCAGCATGCATGGACTTCACTGCCAATGGGGACTGCTCATTTATTACGTTTATACAGCGCCAGGCACTTGAAGCAGGTCCTACAGAGCTCTGTGGTTCACACAGACCGCAGACCTAATCCCGAAAAGTTCATTGTCATCGGTGAGGAAGAGGCTAAGCTGTGACTGGCACTCTTGGCCAGGAAGAAGCAGAGTTGGTGCCCTGACTATTTTGGGACAAAGACATCCTGTTCCTCCAACGCCTGATCTGGGAGTACATCTTTCCCACCAGGAAGCGCCAGCCAGGCTGGCTGCAGGGGTAAGTCAGGGGGAACCTGACCCTCACCAGCAACTTCAGATACCTGCTCAGATAAATACAAATGCAGATGAATAAAGGACTTGAGTTTATTATTTGTGTGTGTTTGAAATTATGGAAGTCCTAATTGCTGCTTTTTTGATAATATTAAAACATTCCTTCTAAATAATTTTGCTCTTCTATGCATCTTGAAAAACTGTCCTTTGCTTAGATGATAAAATATGCCCTCTCTCTCCAAATGTGTTTTTATCTTCTTATGCGAGGTGAATCATAATCAGGATTGGGGCAACAGCATTAATCTGATATTTTTCCAGTTCAATTTGAAGCTATTGACCTTCTACCCTTTGTAGCCAAAATACTAAGCTGTGATATAAAAACTCAGGACAAACATGCAAACGAAATATTTCTTCACATGCTTTTGCAAATGTGGCTTATGACTGTAGAATTCTTTGTTCAATCCCCCCTTGTTTCAGTAGCACATATAATGTGGCTGACTTTGTCTGGGTAATTATCAAGGATGCCTTCAACACATAAGCATAACACTACAGCTGCGTGAGATATCCAGTAACTTTTTGGACAGTGGGAAGCTCCAAAGGAAAGCAGATGTTGGGAAAGGTTTTGGAAAAGGTAGAGAGAAGGATCTAAGTATTTATAGGCCTGTCTCCTGACACGAGTCCCAGCAGAATAATGGGATGACTCATGTGGATGTAGATTAACAAAGAATTAAGGGAAGAAAATATAATTAATGCCAATCGACAGGAGTTTATTGGAAGAAACCCTTTCAAACTGACTTGTTATCTTTCACCAAGGAGATTGTAAGGTTGAGTGATAAATGTAACAGAGTTGATGTAAAACAGACTTCTTTGAGGCCTTCAACTTGTTGCAGCAGGACATGCTGATTAAGAAACTGGAACAATACAAATCCAATGTGACACATATAAATTAGGTTGTCTACCTAATCATCCCTTAGACACCACTGTGGGGTTCCTGGAAGGGTGCTTGGGGCACTGTGAGCAGCAGGCACTGCTCCCTGGGTGCCACCCTGGGACCTTTGGCTCAGTGTCCCACTCCAACCATTTATTCAGCCCTCAGTCCTCTCACCCCTTCCCTTTCCTTGCTGGCAGACCTCAGCAATCAGTTGGTTTTGTTCTCAGAGTTCTTTTTTTCTCAGAGTTGGTCTTTTTCCCTCTAGCCCTTTCCCATCCTCAGATGGCTGATAGGTTGTGTGAATTTTCAAGGTGGTAATTACTCATCAACAATTTTCTAACATCAGAAAAACGCAATATGGTCCTGTAACCCTGCACAATCAGTTCTTCATCTTTACCAATTGATATTTTATCAAGAACTATAAAGACACTAAAGGATTACTGACAAAATTTTCAGGTGACACCAAGACGGAAGGAAAAGGTAGAAATTGAAAGGAGGTGTCACCAGTGCAGAGAAAACCAGTTTGCAAAATCGTGTTCAGGTGAACCGTACACATTTGAGTATGACCAAAGTTAAAAATCATACTTGTAGGAACAATAATAAATGGTAGTTTCGAGATAGGAGATATGCATGTACAGGGGAAGGGGCAGAGACACTGAAAAGGGCACACGAGACACAGCTGAACATGAGTTTCCAGAGTTCAGAGTTATAGTATCTGAGAGGGCTAAACAGATTCTTAGGCTGTGGCATCGGCAAAATAAGCTACGTCATGTCTGTATTTGGGTTTCATGTTATTACAGCTGGAAAACCATGTTCACATCTGGTATCCACAGCAGAAACCAATAGATAAGGCAGAGATGAATCACAGAAAACATGCACACTAGTGCTCTACAAATTGGAGTAGGATGCCTTTTGATGACAGATCCCAAGATTTCAGTCTCTTCAGTCTCTTAAAGAGATGGATGTGGGCTGAGTGAGTCCTGGCTGAGAGTAAAAGTCTGATCATCCAAGACACAAAAGCAGGAAAGATCCCATAGCTGGAAGATGTCATTAGCAGGCATATCCAGAGCAGAAGCAAACGTTTCCATAAGTGTGGGGAAACGATCACATGGACAGTCTTCTTGGATTGCTCACAGATCCTTGCCTCTGGCAATGTTTAAATGAAAGATACAATCTAAATCGAAGACAAGTTACTTCAGGGAAATCCACACACAGGGACTTAAGGGCTTGGTTTTGCCAAAGTTTTGGAGACCATATGAGCAACAACGTCGGTCTTCACCAAAAGTGCCTTCAGAGATTACTGAGGCTCAGCCCAAGTTTGGACCTTAACACACACTCTTGTATTAATTAAATGGATTTACACATGGATTTGGGTGTACACCGAGCTGCCTGTGCAGACACACTTGGAGGTCTCTGGAGAATACAGGACTCTTTTCAGAGAAGCTCAGGGAAGGTTATAACCAACAGGAATGGCACAAGGTGCAAATGGCTGTTAAAGGCAGGAGCTGACAGTTGCATGCCAGATGCTCTGGGGCTGGAGACAGAGAAGGAAGCTCTCTCTAACAACTCCTTGGCAAATGTTTCCAAGCAAAATCTAGCTTTCAGGGCTTATCATGGGCCCTGGGAGTTTCAACCAAGCTGTGTACTTTTCATTAATTAGCCTGTTGACAATTTTAGATGTTCCTTTTTTGAAAAAGTGTGGGCTACACTATCTTTAGATAACCTGTGCCCAAAATACCTGGAATTTATCTCACTGCTACGAAACAATTACTTCCCACTAACACTTGGGCACACCAATTATTAATTTGTACTTGAAAACACTGTGTGTGCTAGTCATCTATTCTTTTCTCATCATTGTGAATGGAGTCTTTGATTCAGTACCAACCACACAGGAAATGGTGTAGGAGCCACAGTAACATGCCTGACTTAAGATGGCAAAGACACTGCTTTGTTGGGGTCATGCACTAGTAGGAATGGAAGAGGCTTGCTATAAAACACCTATTTTAGCGTCCAACATAGGGAGTCAAATTCAGAGCTAGGAATACCACAACTGGCTCCTTGACCTTTGCACTGCCTTTGTAACCCACGTGGCATCAGGGTTATGGAAAGCTAAGGAGGTATTTTCAATTCTCTCACCTCTCTAAACAGTGACCTTGTGCCAACCCATGAGAGCAATGGTCTCACCCGGCTCTCCGGAGCGCTGTGATTCTGTCCCGGAGCTATGATCCATATAGGCATTTGCGTCAAATGGTGGTGGAATTAGTGCAGTTCAGGCACTTGATAGCGATCCCATCATGAAGGTTCACGTGTCATGCACCACACCATATGGCTCTGCAGGCAAAGCACAGCGTGCTTTGGCCTTACAGGCAAGGAATTAAATGAGGCGTGCAGCTCAGGAACCACCACTGCTCCCTCCTGTTTGCTCACGCCCCAGCCCAGAGCCTGAACCTCTCCCACACCTGAGCACTGCAGAACAGCTGCACTGCCACGGCCACTCTGCTGCCCCCGGGGACTTGCCCTTCTCCTGTGTGGATCATAGGAAGAAGTCAACATATCCAGAATCTTCTTCCACCTTTCAGATCTGGACATGAAGCTGAGGAGGAAGATCTTTTTTACTTTCCATTGTTTTCTCTGCCACCAACACTGCATTTCGCCCTGGCCTTGCAGCAAGTTGCACTTGGGGCTCATTATAATTGAGCATGGACTATTGATTCAGGTTGCAGACAGTAATCATTCCTTTTCTATCAATAGCTTTGTCACTGGCATTTTAAAAATCACAGACTTCTTCCTACCATAAAACACTGTTAAGATTAGGTATTCTCTGGAAGCTAAGATTTTTAAACCAAATACAAGTAATTATTTCAAACACAAGGAATTACTTCAGTTTTAAAGACAACACTGATGATGAAACAGTCCTGGAAATCTTTCACTGCACGGGATTACCTTAGAATAAGAAAAAAACCAAGGCATTGGAAGAAGAATGAATAATACTGGTTACTTCCCTGTGGATGTAACATATTTTAGGATGTCTTTTGCTTAAGGAAAAAAAGCAAAAATTCCATCAGGGCTAACAATTATCAGTCTAAACTGGAATTTTTGTGTAAACTAAAATGGTTTAATATCTGGGCAGAGTCTTAGATGGTAATTACTGTCATAGCTACAGTGTACAACAGGGCAGCTATAACAATTACATTAGCTGATTCTCTACTTGCCTCTACCAACTCATTTCTTTCAGTCCCCAGCCTTTAAGGTGAGATGAGAGGAATACAAATTCCTCAGTCAGTTCTGCATTTGTAATCCTTCTTCCAGAATTAAGACTCAAAACCCGTGCATATGAATACATTAAAATTAATCCTCAAGTTTTGTCCAGCAATTATAATCAATTCCAACGTGTTTTGCTCTGATCACAAATGTTGTTAAAGTTAGGGTCTACTCTGTCTGTGTAGTGCAGTGTTAAGAGGTTCTTTGTGGGGGTTTTAATGTCTGGAAGAAAAAAAATTCTAAACTCTTCACCATGATGATGTCGTTCTGTATCATATTGTTTTCTGTGTGTGGTGACAGCCAAAAGAGTGACACAAAAAAGGCACCTTAACCAGCAGATCTGCTTCCTGTATGTCTTTGAGTCATACTCTCCAACTTTACTGGCAAAAACAAGTTTTTTCTACTGTTAGCACTGTAGCCAGAAAAGCTCAAAGCGCAAATTGCAGCCTACTCCAGATAACATACAAACATTGTCATTTAAGTCCCCCTTATGAAATCACTGTCACTATCACAAGAACCAGAAAGCATAATATGATTATCAGACTGCTTTCTGAGTTTTCAGAACATTTAGATAGGGAAAAAGAAAATCACCTTCTGATTTGTGAATGCTGCTTAAGTAGTATCTGATAATATGCAGAATATTTATGGGCAACAAAGAAATAGGAAACCCATGCAATCAGCTTTTTTATTATGGCCCAATGAATACACTTTGAAATTAACTCATCTGTTTAAATGGGAGAAACAGAATATAACAACAAAGAAATATAGAAGAAAGCACCTGCTATGCTGTTTGTCATTCCCTGTGCAAGTTTTGCAACAGAAAAAACCCCAGAAAAAACAGCCTTAATCAATGTTTCCAGTTAATGGCAATAAAATAGCAAAATCAGCTACTGTTGTTTCTGTGGTCTCAAGCATTTATTCAAAAGTTCTTATTTCAAAATGACTTTGCCAATCAGAAACATGACTCTGAAAGACACACAGTCCTTCCCTACAACTCCCCTTCCTCTTGCACCCTTTCCCCAGCCCCTTTTAATTTGGACTGCAAGTATTAAATGCTGGCTTTATCAAGGGTGATAGCAGAACTCCTGCTGTACCAACAGGCCCAGCATTTTCACCTGACTATCCACCACTATACATTTCAGGTTTCACTGGAGTGACTACTGCTTCCATGGGGCAGCAATGCAAGTACGTAAAACACAATGCTCAGCTAAGTTTAACACCTCTTCATGCCTGTGCACAGAACTTCCACAGATCTGTTTTGCCAAGGCTCAGGACAGGCACACTCATAGGTGCAAACAACATTACAGAGCTCACATGCTGTGAATCACCCCCTGGCCCCAACACAGGCAGTTCAGCCTTCTCGTGCTGGCTGGAGTGCCCACGAGTGCAGGGTGAAAGCGCTGGGTAACAACCCAAGTAAACATCTACCTATTTTTTGCCGTTTTTCTGACTCCGCTGTATGTCAGTTACAATGTTTTACAAACACGTTGTAAAGAACACATTCTACTGGCAACAGAAAACGATGAAGCAGCAGCCCCACGGCAACACGGCAAAGGCAGAATCAGGAGATCTAGATATGGACAAATCCCACTCCCCACTGGGTCTTGCCTGCTTCCCAGGGAGAGCAACTCTACTACAAGTATGTATCATCTGAGCAAACAGGCACATGGATGTGCATGTACACACAGAAATACTGATCATTTGCACAAGAGGTGAGTCCTCAAATCCAAAATTCCAGTCATTAACACAGACCAAGGCATTAGCTCAACGTGAGAGCAAGGAAGGAAGACCTGCAGGTCAGGTGTTATGGAGAATTTTGTAGTCCTGACAATGAAGTAACAGACGTGCAACTTATTTCTTGGGTAGTGTTCAAAGGCTATCTTTCCATGCTTGTGTCTCTAAAAGCAAGGAAAATATTACCTACATCATAGGATGGATTTCAGGGCTAGGCTAGTAAATATTTATGAGAGCCATAAAGTTTATCAGATAAACTACGCTTTAGAAAGACAAAATGTTACTGCTAGGCTGCCAGATCCACAGAGATGCCAAGTTTCTACAAATCCCACCAGATCCAGCATTTTTTTTTCTACAGAGGTTCATATTTTCTCTGAAAAAAAAATCAGAAATAGATTTGCTTTTAAACCACCTACACACTGAATATACAGAAGTTATTTCTCTTTCTTATTTTTCATTCATAATTAGATCTACTCATGACTATAACAAGATCTTCCTTGTACACTTAAAAATGATTGTCCAAAGTAACTACTGGATATACAAAGGATGTTTTGACAGCCTAGGCTCCTCTACCAAGCAAGACAAGCATCACACTGGTACGAAAACACAGTGCTGGAACACTGCATAGGTACCTGATTGCACCAAGTGAGATCTGCCAACACCAGCCTCAGACCCCTGCCAGGTGTGGGCTCCCTTCTGTACCACACACCATCCTACGGGCTGGGAAACCCAAGAAAAGGGAGGACACTCTTTGGCAGATGACCTGAGGACTGAACCCTGCACACAGCTGTACAGCAGACACATTTCTGGAGTACCCATGTCATTGTCCCTGTCCCTGGCCATGAGCGGGCAGTGGGATCTGCCCCTTTCCCTGACTGGACTTCCACAGGGAGGGAGATGCTGCCATTTCTTCTGCCACTGCAGTTTCACCCCACTGTGCTTCCCAACACCTGAGCTCTCTGTCCTGCCTCACACTGTGCCTCCTCTCACATGGGGGTTCTGCAGCTCCCTGAGGGCCTGTTTATAGAATCATAGAATATTAAGGGGTTGGAACAGATATTAAAGTTCATCTAGTCCCAACCCTCGGCCATGGACAGGGACACCTTCCACTAGACCAGGTTGCTCAAGGCCTTATCCAGCCTGGCCTTGAACACTTCCAGCGATGGGGCATTCGCAACTTCCCTGGACAACCTGTTTCAGTGTCTCGCCACCCTCATGGTAAAGAACTTCTATTATCTAACCTAGGTTTCCCCTCTTTCAATTTGTACCCATTATTCTTTGTCCTATCACTACAGTTCCTGACAGAGTCCCTCTCAAGCTTCCCTGTGGGCTCCCTTCAGATACTGGAAGGTTGCTACGAGGTCCCCACACAACCTTCTCTTCTCCAGGCTGAACAGCCCCAGCTTCCTCAGCCTGTCTTCGTGGAGACGTGCTCCAGTCCTCTTATCAACTTCGTGGCCCCCTCTGGACTTGCTCCAACAGTTCCATGGCCTCCTTATGTTGGGGACACCAGAACCGTACGCAGCGGTCCGGGTGGGGTCTCACAAAGGCTAGGAGCGCTCTAAGCCGCGGGGGCTGCTCCGATCCCAGGAGGACGGCGGGGTCGGCACGGGGGATCAGGGGCCGCTCCCCGGGGAGGGCAGGGCCGATCCCCAGTGGGATCAGGGGCCGCTCCCCGGAGGGCGGCCGGCTCGGCACAGGCGGCAGGGGCCGATCGCCGGGAGGGCAGGGCCGGCCCCGGCCCCGCGGCCCCCGCACACGCCGGGCGGGGGGCGGGACCTTCCGGTTCATGTCGGCGCTGGGCTGGCGCGGAGGAGCCGCGCGGCCATCTTGGCTCGTCCGGGAGCGGCGGCGGCGGGGCGGGCGGGGGGCAGGCAGGGAAGGAGGGAGCGGCGGGCGGGCACCGACCCACCCGGCACCCACCCAGCGTCCGCAGCCCGCGGGGCGCCGGCCTTCTTGGAGCCTGGGGCGGGCGGCGATGCGAGCGGCGGCGCGGTGAAGCGGGGCCGCGGCGGGGGAAGGAGAGGGCAGCCCCCCGGGCGGCGGGCCTGCGCTAGCCGTGCCCCGGCGGCGGCGGCGGAGAGAAGCCGGGCTGTGCGGCGCCCCCGCTGCCGCCTCCTCCCCGCCCGCCCTGCGCTCACCCCCTCCCCCTCGGAGCCGCTCCCTCGCCGCCTCCCTTCCCTCGGCTCCATCCCTTTCCCCGGCTGCATCTCCTCCCCGCTGGATGAGGCACCCCCCTTCCCGCTGCTGACCCCCGCGGACCCCGGCTGTAGGATGAGCCCGCAGGACTCGGAGGGGGCGAGGCCGCTCCGCTCCCCGAGGAGGATCTAGTGGGGGGGCACCGACGCGACGCCGCCCCCCCGCCAGGCACCTTGTCCTTCATGGTGGCTCCCTGCGACCACCATCTCGGAGCAGACGCGCAGCCCGGGCCCCGTGTGTGTGTCTGTGCGCGCCGCCGCCGCGGCCGCCCGAGTGAGGGAAAATGTCCACTCGGACTCCATTGCCCACGGTGAACGAGCGCGACACCGAGAACGTGAGTACCGCGGCCGCGGGGGACCCTCTGCACCGCACCGCACCCCGCCCGGCCCCGCACCGCGCCCGCCCGCCCGCCCGGGGGGCATCGCCCCGCGGGGCGCTGTCACGAACCTCCCGCCGCCTGTGCGCTGCCCAGATCAACGATTTATTCGGAATCGATTATTTTTTAACCCTTTCCGCAGCGCGGTTCGCCTGTTCCGTGGCATTTGCGGGCATCCCTCCCCCCCCTCCCGCCTCAACCCCAGTGTCCCCTCTTTAATTCACTCTCCGCTATTCGAGTGTCTCCGGGTGGCGGGGATCGGGTTGGTTATGTCGGTAACGGGGATCGGCGGTGGGGAGCGGGGTCCTGGGGGGCTGCTGCCTTCTCCTCATGTGCAAACTTGCTGCTAAAGCAGCCGAATAAACCTCTGGTAAACAGATGGGAATAATTCAGCTCGGGTAGGGGTGGGCTAGGTGACCTAGATAATAGGCCTCTTCCCTGCTTAATTTGCAGGGTTCTCGGTGGTAATGACGCTGTTAGGCTAGTCACCTGTTCAGATGACATTAAAAGGTTTTCTTTATTGGAATTACCCTCCGCACAAGGGAGCCTTTTCCTTCCCTTCCCCCTCACCCCCTTTTTTTTTTTATTTTTTTACCTTGACAAAGCCAAGGTTTAGGACTTGACGCTTTATTTACAAGATTAAATCAGGCAATATATTAACGATCACAGAGGTCCTATGCTAAAGGAAGAATAAAAAAAAAAGTAGTCCTACCACATAAGCATATAGCCACAAACGAAGCTCAGTAAGGAGACTCCCTTTCTGCAGATAGGAACTGTATTTCTTCCAAGTTAAGACTTACTTGATCCTGGTGTATCCTGTCTAACCATTTTTTCTGCATAGGCTCTGACATGTCCCCAAATGATAAACAGAAGGGAGTTGTCACTCACTGTAGTCTAAAATGAGTAGATTGGTGAACTTTGTGTTCAGCTTTCTGTAAAGGCTATGTGATATTCTTTACAAGGCAGATGCTAAGCTTGACAGAGGAGGCTTTTTTTTTTTTTTTGGACAGGCTTTTATGTTTTGGACTGGCATAAAAGGTGGAAACTTTGGTTAAAGATCAGGAAAAACTGTTGGATTGTTCCAGACCATAAATAGTCCGAGAAAAGTGATGGTAGCCCCATTGTTTAAAACAAGACCAGACAAAGCATTAGAAAACATGCTGCATGGAACAATTACTGCATTACTAGGGATTTAGATTTTATTGACATAATAGGCACTTCTAACTTCTGTGATCTTTATTTGTTTTAGCATTACATGCAACCTGCAGGCTAAGGGCTGTATTGAGCAAAAAGCCAACTAAGCATATTTGGCTGTAAAATCTCAATGAGCTTCCTGTCTTGTGGAAGAAAATAATTAAAATATTATGTGGCCCTTCCTATGCCATGGGGAGAGTTGAAGTTGAAACATACTCTACAAAATACTATACAGAGTTTATTTAGATAATTGTTTTAGTCTGTAAGCAGACCTGACTGAGGTTTTCAAGCTCTGTGTGTGTGTGTGTGTGTGTGTGTAGGCCACACAGTAAATCATTTTAGAGAGCGTTCAGATGAGATTCCCCAGTTAATTCAAACTCTAGTGTGGATAATCTAATGGTGGAAAGACTTAATATGTGCTCGAGGAAACATAATTATTCACAAGCTGTGTGTTCTAGCACTTGAAGTTAGATTTTTACATGTCTTCCACTTAAGGCACCTTGTTCTCACTTCAAAATATTGGTCTAACACTTCTCTTTAGTAATCTTCATAATTTAACATCCATGGATTGTCTTGTTTGCAGATGAACTGCCTTAGGTTTAGGTTAAGGCATATTTTTCAAGTGCTGTAATCTGTGCTGGTGACCACAGAAATACCTGTAGGTAGTGATATTGACAGGGAGTGATTAATCCCAGTACTCACCAAATCCACTGAACCAAGGCCCCTAATACAATAGCATATCCCTCAGGAAGCTCTCTCAGATTATCGTGGGCATCAGCTATCTAGAAATTTTCTAAACCGTATGCTGTTCAGCCTTGCTTAAAACTAAGTTTAAATCTGACATTTAGTCTGTCTGAATTACCCCTACAGCTGGGAACAGGCCAGGTCTTTTTTGATATCAAATGCGATGATTTTGGTACTTAGCTAACTGTTCATCCACCCGAAATCCGAGCATGTTGTGTTGGCAGGTAAATTGAGCCCTTGGTTCTCTTTCACATAAGAGAAGTCTAATTGGTTAATATTCAGAGGACTCTTTGAAGAGGCTTAAGAGGTGCCAAGGTATTCAGCTAGCCTTTGGGCTATGGTTGTGGACCCCATTCTCTCTGCTTGGAAGGCTACCACTGCTGACAAAGGCTTGGCTGGTGTTGGATATGATTGAAGCATGCTGATCATAGCTTATCCGTGCCTATACTTGCAATTTTGAAAATGAAGTTAGCCTCCAGAATGACAGTGAGTGTAAATTATCATTGTCTGTGCTTGCAGTTAACCACGTTCAGCAGTTGGCAACTTCTGTTGAATAAGAAAGGTCTAATTGTCAGTACTTGATTTTTTTTTTTTTCTTTCTAAGGCTTTTTATCAAGACATGTACTGCTGAAGTGGAAATATTGTCACAGTGACTTTCCCCAAAAGCTACTCAGAGCTATCAAGCCTTTAGTGCCTTTGAGATTAAAGAATTTGGCTCCAAGTCACCTGGTTTTGAGAGGAAAGGCATCCCAGATGATCTGTGATCATAGGAACTTCACACTTGGACAGTTGGAAGCTGGCTGTTGGCCTGCGATGAGCTGGCTTCTCACCGCAGAGATAGAGCAGCTCCTCTGGAGCCATGTCTTGTGCAGCAGTGGCTGCCAGCTGCTTAGGGGCAGAAGTGCATGAGAGGATCAGATCTTTTCTGTCTTCCTCAGAAATATGTCCTGCATGTGAGAGGAAAAGCACGAGAGAGAGCAGAGACCTTCTTCATCCAAATCTGGGAGACAGGGTACATGCAGAAGAAGGACTTTAAATGACAGAAGAATGAGTAAACCTGTGCTACTAGTGATGAGAAGGAAGGGAGAGAAGATGGAGGAGAAGTGTGGAAACACAATGGGAAAGGAAAATAGATGGTGGAAAACAAAAGATAAGAAGAGACACAGAGGAATGTGCATGTGGCAGGATGGAGGACAACCAGTGACAAAGAAATAGGAGCAGAAGGAGCAAGATTGTGAGGAGTAGGACAACTATTCATTAAAAAAAATATTCAGAGAGTGGGAAGATGATAGCAAACTATAGATAGAAACAAGGAACTACAGGTTCTATGGAGGTTGGAAGATTTTTTTTTTTTTTTTTTAGGAGTGTGAAATAGAAAAGAAAAATCTTGGACTAAACATTTTAATTAAAACCTTCATGTTCATTGCACAGCTGTGTTTTTTGGGGGAAGAAAAGGTAACTACTTTGAATGTGTTAATTCTGCAGGCCAATCTGAATTAAAAATTTAGGTAATTTAAGGAAAAGCAAGACTAAAATATACTCTTATCTCCATGACTGTGCCTAATGTGAAAAATTTGCTATTGAAAAATGCCAGCATGATGGCAACTGTGCTTGCACAAGACTATACAAAAGGATTCTGTGTAGCAGAAGTATCATCTTTTTTTTTTTTTTAAATTTGAAAAGGTTTAGTAAAGGTGGCGTTAGGTACAAAAATGTAATTTTAAGATACTGTGAAGGTTAGTGCAGTATGTCTTGGTTTATTACCAATTAACTATGAAGTGCATTAGAGCATTTGCAGACAATATGCAAGCTTGCATTGTTCTATATATTATTTATCAGTCTTCTCCTATTACAAATAGATCTGTAATCGGAATGCTTTCTTCCATAGCATGAAATCCTGTGGGGTTTTTTAAAGAAGGGGCTGAGGAGGGAAGTGTCTCTGTGGCCAAAAGTTCTGATAGATTTTCTTCTGCAGGACCATCTGCATTCTTCCATATTTTTCACCAGTTGTAACAAATGTTCTGGTTTGAATTAAATCAAGTGAAGGTGGCAAAATAACTAGAAACAAAAAATATTTTAGGAATTCACCTGGGATGTGTTTTTTTTAGTTCCAACCTTTCACAGACCAGAAAAATGCTCTTTTTTTTTTTTTTTTTTTGTGTGCATTTCTTAGTGCCTAGTAGGCCTGGTACTGTGTTTGTACTCAAAAAATACCTAGTGGGGTTGTGTGACGTTTCGAGTCACTGGCTGCTAGTGTTTTCACATTTTAAAGTGGGCAGTTTCATTCTTTGGCTGCGCTAAACAGCCCGTGCTGAGGTGCTGAGGTGTTTAATGGCTTGGTTTCAGTCAGCTCGAGCTGATGGGAGGCTGATGGGGGCATCAGTCTCAGCTGCCTCTTCCCACCCGTTTGTGCCGGCACTAATTACTGTGGGGCTGCGTGACGGGTCTGGTCAGCTCTGATCTGACTGAAATAAACCCTTTAGAAAAGTGGGTTTATCCCCATTCTGTGTGGCTGCAAATAACTGACAGAGAGGAGGATGGGAGTGTCCAGTTCAGGTGGGGAGGGTTAGAAATGCTTCTTGCTATTTTTGTTTTGGTTTAAATTAAAGCAGTTGTGGCACAACTCGAGTTACCTTAGCCCTAGGGTGCTGTTCTACAACTACAGGCAGGTATACAAGTACAGTGATACATCTTTCACAAATTGTGGTATTTTGCTCCTGGAAAAATCTTTTTTTTTCCCTTCCCTTTTTCCCATTATTTCAGTAACTCAGAATAGCTAGGCTACAAGAGGTTGTTAAAAGTCAGACTTAGTTCATTAGCACCACTGAATGTGACTTTAATGGTGGCCTTAGAAGTAGCAATCTGAAAAACAGAACACAACTACAGAAATTATTGAAAGAAGATACACAAAAAGAAACACGGTATTTCCTAGCCCTTCTTACCCACTCACCTGGTATGCTTACCTGCTCAGTTCTCCATTTTAGTTCTAGTCAAAAGACATATTCATGTTGATGTAAGCGGACAGTTCCTGTTGACAACATGTCTCAGGTGACTCAAGTCAGAGGAATTCTAAGAGTGGAGGCATTTGTCTGCCCAGATCTCCATTTCATATGATATATAAGTAGCATGTGTCTGCAACTTCCTCTTCTTCTCAGTCAAGTAATGCTGCCTCATGGAAGTCAGCCAGATCAAAAAGGGAGGTCACCTTTTTTTTTTTTAGGCTCATGGCTTATCAAGGTTGGCTCTTCTTAGTGTGGAGATCATCTGCCACTAAAAATCTTTAGAAAATATGATAAATAGATGCTTACTACTCTTGAAATATAAACCTGAAAGATAGTGAGTGTACCTGTGTAGTGCTCCAGTCAGTCTCTTGGATGAAACCCTTAGGTTGAGACAAATTTTTGGCCCATAAAGAGCAGGTTGTTGAGTTCTCTGTGTGTGTATATATACACATATAAACAGAAATTGACTTTCAAATAAAATTCGTTCCTGCAGGGTTAAAGCCTGAACAAAGTTTTCTATCTTCAAGCTCAATGTAGTCTTTGAAAACCAACTGTGAGGGTTTGGGTTTGGTTTTTTGTTGGGTTTTGGTTGGTTTTTTTTGGGAGGGGGGTTGGGTTTTTTGTTGTTGTTTTTTTGTTTTGTTTAGGATGTAATTACTGACAGTGATGATTCTGGAAACAACTTAGTTGGCAGTATTATTGATGAAGAACAGAATATGGTTGGCTCTTCAGCTATTATTCCCCAGGCTGATGTCAATAAATATCCATTTTAATCAGCAGTAAAGAAACTTTTGGCTGGAAAGATATGATGAATGTCAGATCTTGATGTGAAGCAACAAAAGAGCTTTTAAAGAGCTTTTCTAACCAGCACCAGACTTATCTTTTTGATTATATAAGCAGGATTTCTTCACTGTTGTGTTGTTCAGTGCTAATCATGGAATTACAGATTCACTCTCTTTCATATGCTGTATAGAGTATGAACCAAATGATGTCGAACATGTCTCAGAGTCTGTAGTGGTTGTACATGGAAAGGGCCCTCTATGTCTGCAAAGGGGAACATCCTTCCTTCGCTGAAGGCTTAGTGCTTGGCTGTTGGCACTGTCCCACTCTGATCTTTGGGGCAGTGGGGCACTTGTCACTAGCAATTCCTGCTGCAGTTCCACCACTGGTCAGTGGCTGGAATTGTGAGTGTGGAAGTGTTGCTTTGGGTAGCAGTGCTCCCTCTGCCAGGTGGAAGTGTCCTGTGTCCATCCTGTCCATCTTCATCAGGCTGCTCGGTACGAGCTGGAGCTGTTGTGTCCTGAGTGCTACTCCTGGTTTTCTCCTTTATTTCGCCTTTCTCGCTGAAGTTTGGAAGAAGTAGGGATGTGTGTCAAAGAGGTATAGTTTATGTGTGCTAAAGACTATTTACTCTTCAGGTTCTCCCTTTAAACTGGTTGTTTGATAATATGACCTAATTAAACCAAACACTTGTTTTCACGAAGTGTCATACCAGTTACATTAATTAATACTATGATGGGCATGATAAAACCTTCCCCTTTGACAATGGAACATCTAAATTATTGTTTTCTTTCCCTTAACATCTATGTTATATTTCTGTTGTCTCCCTTGCTGAATTCTGACCCTTTCAGTTGTTCCACTCAATCATAGCATCCATAATGGTAGGGCTGTTGCCCACTTCAGTGATTAAGCCTGCCCTCATGGATTGGTAACTTTAGTGCCATGTCAGGTAGCACTTTTCTTTGTGGGAGAACATTTAAAATTTTGTGAGATGGAAGCCATGACTGTTTACCCTTAAGATTGATTATGTAGCAAGCTAGTCTAAAAACTGCCTTTTAATTATATGTGCTGGAACCAAATAATTGGTTATGCAGACATCATATGCATACTGGGTCTGACAAAATCCACCTTGCTCCATGTCCTGATTCGTGCCCCGGTCAGTGGTAGGAGGGAAGTAAAATCAGGACAAGTACAAGCCATCTTTTCCTTTTATGGGTTCCTGTTTTATCATCTAGGAAAATAATGCAGTATTTTATAGTATAGGTTGACTTAGGGATTCCCAGAGCAGTAACTGGTATATAAACAATTGTGGTTGAGTGTTTGCTGTGACACCTCTTGGTGGTTGCCAGAAATGTAAGTCTCTGTTTTGACTTTCCAGTAGAATTCCTTCATCAGCAGTCGCAGGATGCCCTGCTGTTCTGTTTCAGGGATATCTCTGCTCAAAAAGATGCTACCTCTGTGAATATCCTTAAGGCTACCTTTTTTCTCTTACAATGAGTAGTACTCAGCAATCTATGTGTTCTTAAAGACTTTAATGATAAATGGGAAGTAAAATTCAACATGTTGTTAGGAAGGGCTGTAGTGAAATTTTGTCTTTGCATCTTTAATTTAAAATATTTTTTAATTTTTAAAGAACTATGGTATGTTTTCCTGGTAAGATTTTCTAGAAATAAGAGTGTTGTTGGGGAGTGCACAGCCAGAAATTACCATGTATTTATATACTGTGTGCCCAGGCTAAGGTAATGAAGCAATTTAGTGTCTCAAATTTTCATCATGTCCTGGGATGCTAATATTATTAACACTGTAAAGTATAGGTTTTAAGTACAGTTTTTTCTTACTATAATTAAAAATGCTGAATTGAATGAGACTGTCGTGATTGTTACTAGTCTGACAGCTTTCCAAGAAATTTTATAATATCACTTTGTAGTATTTCATACAGAGGTGAGGTAACAGCTAAGGTAATAAGCATTCCTAGAGATTTTTTTAAGACTAAATTTTATTAGTTCATTTTGGCTGATGAGAAGGTAATTTCCACTATCGTATTAAAAATGCTTTAAAAAAAATAGTTGGTGCCATTTGTCTCCCCTGTTTTAGAAAGTGTTCCCTACTTTCTGTAAATAAACATGGATTTTTGCAGGTCTTGGATACTCTGATTTCTTACTGTTTTTCAGCTCTTCAAATGGATATCAGATTCTGTCTCTTTCAGGTTTTTCTCAACTGTTGGCATCTTCTTACGCAGTTCAAGAACTTTGATACTAGTCATCCTCTGCCCTGTGTGTTTCTAGTGCTCTGAACATTAAGATACCTGAAATCATGCAGATACTGGATAAACTTAACATCTACCGAAAAGATTTCGGTTGTCGACACCTTCATACGTCATTTGCTTTTTTACTTTTTTTCCTTTTCTTTTTCTTTCTCTTCATGCTAATCATTTTCTGGCTATGAAAGGATGTCGGCTCATCATTGGGGGAAGGCTTTTGCGAAAAGGTGGGTTCTGTGTTGTGTTCCAAATGTAGTTGGTCTTAGGTTCAATCCCTCCCTTGCAGTAAGGGCTCCCACAAATGCAGATGTTTTACTCCCGTTTCCTTCTGGCTTGAGTAATAACAGGGTGGAGTTGGGAGGCGGGGAGGAGAATGTTTTGTTTTTATGAGAAAGGTTGTCTTGTTGGCTTGAAAATGGATAGTGCAAGAAAAAAAAACACAAACCTTTAAAGTATTTCAAAGACCTTGAAATGAAACCTGATGCACTCCAAGATGTGGAAGAAAGTGCGGTCTTGTCGTAAGTGGATTTCAGGGGACTTTTCTCTTAAAAGAGGCGGTGACTGGGTAGCCTGAAGTTGCACAAAGTACCCAGTCTCCTTGATTTAGTCCTCCATCTACAGCATAATGGTCTTGCTTTATGTAAAGACAGATATTTTGGGAATCACTCAGCTGTGGTGAGTGTCATCAGCGAGTGTTATTCTTATGCAGAACACACCTCCGGGAGATACAGCTCACCTACCACAATCTATGGAAACTTATTACAAATAAACACATGCTTGTTTTAAATGTTATGTTTTTAAGACAAACCCCACGTCTTCTTGAAGCCATATAAATGTGAACTTGGGAAAGAAGCTGAAATTGAACAGAGTTTTTGGGAGTCAGTGTGGTGAGGGAGGCAAAATCGGCAGAGTTGAGAGTCTACCTGGGAAAAGACAAATGACCTGCATCTCAGCTTGGAGAGCAGAGGATGCTGTTACTATTTCTCCAGGCCGAGAGTGCCGCTGTTAATCTGTTTGCTGAGGAAACCACCTGGGGAAGTACCCGAGTACAGCCACATGCTAAACAAGCCAATGTGTGATTTGAAGTTTTCCTGGACCCACCTGTATTTTGCTTTGTGCCTACACCATTTAGCTTCCCATCTACCTGTCACAGCTTCTTGAAAATTATTTCGTTGGGAGAAACACACACATTCAGTTTTGAGTTTATGTTCTTCCTTCATTTCCATATGCAAAAGAAAAGCCATGTTGAAATGGAGAATCTGTTTTCTGTGGTTTTTAGAAAGCTTGGGTTCTGTTCAATATAGTAATATATCTGAAAGAAGTAGGACTTGCTGATAGATTTATTTATGTGAAGTGAAATAAAGTCCAAATTAGATACGGTTGCAAATGGCTGGATTTCTACAGGGTGAAACACAGCTATGAACAAGTCAGTTGGAGAGAACTGAACTGCTTGGGAACGCACAGCTTGATACTCAAAAACCACAGCTCAAAAAGGTCATATTCTTGAAAAGAAATAATCTGGGTTAGGGTGGAAATGCAAACCTCCATACAAGGAGACTGTGTTCAGTTTATCAGAGCTAGTCCAAATGAGTTCACAGCTGTTAATTCCACCCTTTGAGTGCAAAGCTAGGAAGCATGGAAAAGAAAAATGATAGGTCACAAGAAGTCATTTCTCAACAGAGGACAGTGAAGCTCTCAAGATGTATTAACTGGGTGGTTTACTATGTGGAATAGCCTTTGTTAGTATAACAATCTTTCTTTGACTTGATATTGTTTATATTAAGTAGGATATGAGTAAGATCAGTTCTGAATAACTTGCACACAGGTTCTCTGGGTTGGGAATATGTGCTACCTGATGCCCACATCTCAACTGCCTCGTGGGCTAGCTCGGGACTATTCAAGCACAAGACAGTGTAGATGTAGATACTCTGTTTCGAGAGTCAATTGTGTGGTTCAAAAGCAACCTATTTGTTGAATCTGTCTGCTGGAGAGCCTAAGCTAACAAGCCCTGCTGGGAGGCAGGCTGGCTCCTGCTGAAGTCAGCTCCTGCACCTGTGCCAAGTGCCCGGGTGTGGAAGGGCTTTAGTCTGAATAATTCTGATACACTCCTTTTTCTGACGAGTTATCAACTCAGTGTAGTGCAGTGTAAGTAGTACAGTTGTATTCCTGGGATGCTGTACTTGAACTGAAACGAGCCTTCCTCTAATATATCCAAGAAATACCCTCGTGGCCCCGTACGGAACATCACAGTCCGTGAGCAACACAGGCAACAATGCAGGAGGATGTTGGCATCTAGCATCAGCAGTTGCTGCTTTTTTCTAGCTGGTCTGAATAATTTGATACTAGAAGGTACGAAAGGAGCTGACAGGGAAGTTCTCTGCAATATGTGTTGCAAGGTTTGTTAGAAGTCAAAGTTTAGGGGAGTGTAGCGGATCGGCATGGCATTGCTAGTACACACAGGAGTGACTAAGATGGCCTGAACAACCAGCACCAGCCTGACATTAAGGACGTGCAAAATACTGAAATTGTTGATACAGGATTTCACTGGCTTTAGTAGTTCCTTCAGCTGGTGACTGCTCTTGTTCTTCCTCTCCTTGAGAATTACTGATTGATAAACACCCAATTGTTGTAGGTCTCAAAATATTATTGAGAACATTGAATTGTTATCAAGACTTGGAATTTTTACTGGATATTGTTACAGGTGTGCTTCTTGTTCTTGTGCCAGTTATTAGTGGTTGAGAAGGAATGTTTACTCTTGCTCCTGAAAACTAGGATACAGATTGCTAGAATATGAAATAGAGCAGGATGGGCAAATCATCAGGAGCATTTAATATCCTACATGAAAGGAAACTCTGTGTTTCACTTCAGGTAAATGTGCAGTCATGCATGTAAGGATCCAGGAATGAAAGTCATGTTGTGGTAAGGGAATAGGAAGCAAATAACTCCTAAAAAGAGTTAGGGTCAGTGTTGGGTGGTCAGTTACAGCTGGTTTTCTGCCAAGAGGGTTGGTTCTGTCCGTGTAAAATCAGTGGGGTGTTGAACAAAAAGTGCAGTCTCTGTGTTTAGTCCTAGTGCACCTACTGTAGGTATGGCATGTCCATCTCTAGCATAAGCTCCACAAAAATATATTTGAAAAACAGAGAGTTCTGAATGCAATTACAGGAAAAATTTCCTTGTCTTTAATCATTTTTACAGCAGCATGTTTAGGGAGCTCAATATACCTATCACTTATTAAAGTGAAGGGGTATTGTGGTCATAGAAAATAAGTACCTATATGGGAAGTACAAATCTGGTGGCAATGTAGCAGCCAGGGCAGTAAGGAAGCTAAAGCCAGATTGATACTAAAACTTTATATGCACCACAGTGTGTGTGTTTTTTAAAACAGTAACTGTTTAAACAGTTTTCCAAGAGTTGCTGTAGACTTCTATCAGTAGTACTTCTTGGATGAAATGAATGTGTTTTTAAAAGTAATTTGATCACAGCTGTTGCACTCAAGTTAACAAACCAAGGAACCTAAGATGCCAGAGTATATGGTCACAAGGTTACATCAGGTTATTAAATAGAGTGTGAACTTGCCAAGTGTCATGCAAGCATGGATTTGTTCATTTGTGCCTGTACCATGGTTGTTAGCTCTTGAGGTATGATCTCATCTTCGTGCTACAATGATTTTCAGACTAAATGTTTCTGTATGCCAGTTCCTTGGTTGTCCCCATTGGGTTTCAGCAAGAGGAGGAGTAGTAGAAGAGCAAGATCTGGGGTTTCTGGGTTGACTGTAAATTTATTGCATCATCTGCGGTGGAGGCAGGTATTTGCTCCACATTTGCAGGATGCTGAGCATTTCTAATACTTTAATTAGTGAGGTTGGTGTATAGGCCTCAACCATGATTTAAGAACATAAGGGGACCTGCTCTTTCATAAACAGGCTGTCAGGAAATGAAAAAATACTTTAATTTTAACCATGTGATTTAATGAATAAAGATTATTATAGGTATTATATATACCCATTTATTTCTGCAATTAATAGCTGTTCTGGGAAACTGAATGAAAGGCAGACAGTGTCTCAGATCACTGTAACTGGTTCTCAGCCTGTCAGTGTCTGAGATTTCTGTACATTAGGTCATATTTCTTTCCTTGTTCTACAGGCTATCCTGGGTATTTTCAGTCATGTGGTTTTGTAGGAACAAAAGTATAGTGCAAGAGGGGAAAAACCCCCCTTTTGTTATATTTTCAGTACTATTAAGTTACCCAATAAGGGTTAACATTTTGTGCTCTTCTTGGTTAAGCTTTTTTTGTGTTTCCTCTCCAAAGGCTTTCCTACACTAGTCAGAACAGTAGTGCAAATGGGAAATAATATCAAACACCTTCATGTTTCATAACTGATTTGGCCATCCATGTAAGTTCCTAAAAGTGCTCAACTGCTGCTGCAGTTTGGGTGATGCTCCACTTGGTCTTTACCAGGTGATGAAATGGATATTGTGTTATGAACTAGGAACCTCTTTATTGCCCCCATCAGAGCAAAGTTCAGCGTGAATCTGAAGTTTGAGCTGGATCATTTGAAGGTTCCTCCAGAGGCGTTGCTAATGCTTTTGAATGCTGTGTGCTTCTCATCGTTGGTGTGGTTTTTGTCTGTATTTCTCAGCCTTATTACCTGCGTATGTTCTTGTTGCAGCACACGTCCCATGGAGACGGACGGCAGGAAGTTTCCTCCCGAACTGGGCGCTCTGGAGCTCGCTGCAGGAACTCCATAGCCTCCTGCGCGGACGAGCAGCCGCACATTGGAAATTACAGACTCCTTAAAACCATTGGAAAGGGGAACTTTGCAAAAGTGAAACTGGCAAGGCACATCCTAACTGGCAGAGAGGTAAAGTGTTACGGGTGTAAACAGCAGTGAATTGCTGTAGGTGTGCAGGTTCTCTTAGAATTAAAATCATATTAAGTCTGTGAACATAGAGCACATTTTACTAGAGATAGTGCTGCTGATATAGAAAAAAAGTAGAAATTGAGAACTGTAATTTTTAGTAATGATTGCAAAACCATTTCTCTTGAAAATGGTGTCTTATATTTCTATTTTTCATAAGTCCCTGTTCAGCTGAATTGTGTTAAAGTTTGCTACTACTATTCTTGGCTACATCCTCCGTTTTCAAAAAAGAGATCGGTATACAGCAACTAAAAAAGCTTGCTGGAAAGACTGCCTCTTGGTGTCTCTGTACTGCACAGTGAAGGGCTATATTGAAGGGGAAGTCAGAAATGAGAACTAAATATCATCCTGATTACGGTGCAAGTAGCCCAAATGCAGTATTTTCTTGCCAAAGCAATGTGTCTCCCAGGGTTCTGCTGGTGTCTGTAGTGCTGGGCAGCTTTGGGAAGATGCTCCAGTTTGTTCAGAGACAGTTTGTGTCTCACTCAGTGTGTGTGGTACAGACAAGCTTTCTCTGGTATCTCCTCATAGTGTCTAACTCAGCTCCATAATTAGTTTCTGCATGTCATTGCAGTGTAATTAACCACTTGCACTTAATGGTGCTTCAGATTTGGTGAGCTATAGTCCTGTTTGCTTGTTACAAGAAGGTGTTTCTAGGTGCTGTTTTAATAATAGCAACTCTTAAGTACTAAAAGAGGGAGAAACACCTTGCTGACCTTTTCTTGCGAAACCTGTCTCGTGAAGTAAACGTTTACTGGTACCAGCAAGGACTTTTACAGAAAGCTGTGTGGCTGACTGCAGTGCTTTAAGGGAATTTCTCTCTTCTGAGCTAATATGGAGTTCAGTAGCACTAGGAAGAAAAGAGGGGCATGGTTTTGAAAGAGCTGTTGAGAGGGATTTTTTAATTTTTTTTTTGTAAGCTGACAGTTCCAATTGTCTTCTGATGTTAAAGTCAGTGTTCATTTGTAGAGAAAGCTTTTGGTTAATTGCTTTCCTTTTAAGTTCCCTCCTATTTCTACTGATACTTAAAATGGGACATGCTAGTACTTGGTTAGTATTTCTTTGCTGTTATTATAGGTATAGAACTTGGAGATAAGGTGTCATGTGACACACTTTGCAAAAACTGAAGTACATTTTCCTTTATATGCACGTAACTGTTGAATGAACTCTGGTTCGTTATTTTTGTTTGAAATTTCAGCATATAAATGTGACAGTGTAAAATTTTTGTCTGAATTTGGAAAGATTTGAGTACTAGTTTTCTTTAACTCTCATAGAATTGATGTCATTCAGTCAATTCAGAGCATAAATACTTTCCAGGATGTGGCCGTTGGTCCTGGTTACCTAGAATGAGTGTCATTCCTGAGAAGGGAACAATTAAGCTAGTTTTATAGGAATATCTTCAAGGTATTTTAAACTTTTTTTTTTTTCTTAAAAGGGAAATGAGTAAAGTTTGTCTTCTTGCTAGATGAACTGCACAATGTAGATAATAAATACATGTTTTAGATGTCTATGACCAGAATTGTTCACAATGTTCTGGATAGCAATTTCCCCAATGTCATTACTTCACCCTTGCCCTTACAGAAGTCTTTATCTGATCAATCCTTAGGTTGTGGTAACCTTTTTTATGGCTGTTAAATTGATGGGTTTTGCTTGTGATTAACACCACCTTGTACTTTGTTGAATCTCGCTTTCATTGCTAACTCATCTCCAAGGTTGTTTAAATCAGTTTTCCATTGTATTTGATGGTGCCTCTTAACTCCTTCAGCAGACTTAATCATTATGGTTTGACATCCTGTGCCAAGGCCACTGATACAGATATTAAACAAGATTGGTCCCAAGTCTTGCCCTTGAAAAACTCTTACTCATTTATTTCCAACCTGATATCTCTTTAGCCATCTTTTTAGGAAAAAAAAAGCTCTGTGCCCTTTTCAGCTTATCTAGTTCAAAAATTTCCATGCATGCTCCTAGATGAGGCTTTACAATAGTCCAGGTAGTCATATCTTGTGGTTTTCCATAGGGCACAATTAACTATAGGAAAATATGTTGCATTTAACCCTTCTGTCTGTTTCCCTGGTTTTTTCCTGGTAAATTTGAGCTCAAGAATTTTTACAGGAAATTGGAGAAAAAAAAGTTGTCTGATCATTTCTAAATATTGCTCTGCCATTTTCTTGGTAGATGGTAGAAATCTGTGCTGCAAGAATGCGTGGTTTGTTTTTTTTTCCTTAGACTTTCTACTCTTAAGAATTCCAGTGTGGCCTTAGCCAGAGGACACTCATCTTCCTGAATTTGTGATTTCCTGCTTTACACACTCATTCCTGCTGCCTGTCCTGTCTTTGTTCCTTTTCTTTTTTCCATCTTACATACCAAAATCTACAGAGTGATTAGTTTTGGGAGTCACACTTTAATGATTTTTCATCTCTGCTGTCTCCTTGCTGTATTCGAACCCCACTTATCTTCTCCTTGTTATTTGTGTGGCTTTGTTCTTAATGTTCTTTTAAGTGTCCAACTCAGTTTCACTTTATGGCAATTCCTTCTTTATATCTTTGCATTGATTAACTTCCAAGTCTTGAAGCAGATCAGCACTTTTCTGTCACTCCTCGGAGGAGGAGATGTTTGTTCAAGCATTCTTCTAGGGTAGTTGCTCATCTCCTTGCATCTGGAGTCCTTCCCTGTGAATTTTCCTGTTGCTTGAGGTGCAGATTTCATGTTTCCAGCTGGAGTAGGTTCCAGGACTCTTTTCCATTTCCATCTTCAGTGTGTCTGCAGGATGCATGATGAGAGCTCAGCCTCAAATTACAGAAAGGGAGAAATGTTGAGCCCTTCAGGGGATGATCAGAACATCAGCCTAACTTGAGGGGGTTGAATTGTCCTGCAAGGAGTGTGTGGCCTTCAGCTCAGTACAGAGCTTCACTGCACTAGAACTGGTGTTTGGAAACACTCTCCTTTGAGATCCTCTGCCTGGGATAGTGTTATTTGTAGTCTGTCTGCCCTTTCCAAACCACGAATCTTCGTTGTCAATCTGCTTTTGTTCACTCTTTGACTGTAATCCATGTATTTTCTGTTGTAGTTTTATCAAAGGGTGTTTCCTCTGACAAGTTTCCCATACTTGCCAAAATTAATCTAAAAGATAAAACTACCTTTTGCTGTTACTGAGTGGCCAAAATTATTATGGATCCTTCTGTTCATTAAAGACATGTGTTCAGTTAATAGCCAGGGAGTTGAAGTTTCCCAGTGAGGCAGAATTCTTTCAGGATCCAAGTCTGACTCCAAGGAATCTATTGTCATCTTCTTTCCGTTCTTCTCTTGGAAAAAGTGAAATTTGAGAGGGGGAAAACATTCTGAATGGTAGCAGTGTTCCCAACTTCTGATTGCTTTAACTCCCTCATTCAAATCATGTAGGAGGAATTTTTTTAGTTGTGTTATTGTGAATGGTGAAAGCAAAGTTAATTTTAATTCTACTAACAATTTCACGCAGAATATCATGGCTAATGCAGCAGTGTAATAGTGTAGGTGGACTTGCATTCCTCCAGTGTTGGCCATAGCACACAGTATTTGAAACTGTTCCAGATTCACGTCATGTAAAGAGAGAAAAGTTTCTACTTTGGAAGGCACTTTGATGTTTTATTAACTGTGCTTAGTACAATGGAGGATTTTCTTCCTCTGGCTCATCAGAGCTATTCTTGAGGGCACGCTCCCATTGCCTGTGGTTTGGAGACCTTATCAAGGCACCTGAAGTTGCTCCCTGTTCTGATGATGGATTCAAGCTCTCAGAGTCCATGTTAACACATTGTACTCTTAGTGTTCATATGGATAGGAATTCTCTAAACTCACCCTGCCTTTAAGGCTATAATTAGTGCAGTGAACAGGCCTGAGAATCTGTCTTTTGGAAAACTGAGGTGTGTACCTTCCCTATATCTCCAGGGCTGAATTTGTTTGACAGTGTCAGAGACCTCTTCTGATCGTCTGGCACCAGTGCAGAACGAGGGAGGTGAGATGGTTATGCAGAAACCCACTACCTTAAGACTTCGTGGGTTGAAATTCAGAGTTTATATCTTTTAAGATTGACCAGAATGGTACAGCCCAGAACACAAATGAACTTTTTCTGAGTGGAATGCACTTAACAAGTGAACAGCTATCTTCTGTGACATGGGTAGTCTTGGGACACAAGGTCACTTTCAGATAACATTATCTGCTGTTGACAAAAGTAGGGGTCACTCAACATCCAGCATGGATTTATAAGAGATTGCAGGAAGTTAATAACTTTGAACTATTGTCAGAAAGTTAACAACAGGCATAAAAGTAGAGATAAAAATCTTTCATGGTTTCATACACAACTACTAATATAAAAATACCTATTGCTTAATGTGTTTCTCTCCTGTGTTTGTATTTTTGAAGTGATTTCTCAAGGTTTGCAATGGAATTTTGCCTCAGGAAACAGTGATCTTTAATATCAGTAGCCTGCCTTAGAAGAAAATACTCCCCAAAGTAAAAGTATTCTGAGGTGGCTACTTGGCTATGTCTCTTCATATGTTACATCTAGAAGGACCCAAAATAAGTCTTGAATATCAGTTTCAGAAAACATCATATGCATTATATAATTCCATGATGCACCCAAGAGTTGAACACTGTTCCCCTCTTACCCTCTCCATCATGATGATCCATCCCTGTGTTTTTGCACTTGAATGTAGGGATATGGATTTGCTTTGATGTAAGATATTCTTTATTCCATATGGTGCTGATCCCAAGTTAATGAGGAGCAAAGATAGCATGAAGCAACTCAGGGAAATGGGAGCTGTGGCTTGGGAAGGAGCAGCATGTACTGTTTGAGCCAAAAATTGAAGGGGAGTTGGAAGCCCTTGCTTTGCACCAGTGAGGTATTATAATCAGCTGAGTTGCAGCATCTTGCTTCTTTGAGAGGCACCATCTCCTTGGCTTCTGTGGAGCTTCTTCTGGAATGTGTAGTCTTTAATTTAGAAAGGAAAAATACCAATTGGCATGTAATTCTAGAAAGATTCCCATTTCCTGTTCTAACTCATCCAGTATCCAAATTGCATTGCACTGAAATTTCTGTTGCCTATTCATTACTTCAAATCTTCAGGTTCTGACTAGTTACCATGGTACTGAATTTCTATTTTGCTTATTTTGTGACATTTTTATTTTGTTCTTTAATATTTCTATGCAGTATTTACTGAAAAAGATGAGAACCAGTAAAGGAAAGAACTTGCCCAAATTGTTGTACTACAGCCAGTGGGTTTTTTTATTTTTTTTCATATCCATCAGGAAGCAAATTGACACAAATATTTAGTGAATTTCCAAAGATGAGCTTAGTTCCTGCCAAATTTGTGTGGAATTGCTTTAAATTTGCTCAGAAATCTCTTGTTTTTGGAAACTGCCAGTGCCCAGTCACTACTGTGTAATCTGTTGTGTAATTATACTGTGTAAATATTATCTGTAGGCACACTGCTCTCTATAGGGGCACTATCTGGTGTTGGAGCTTCCACTGTCATAACTGTGATGGACTTAATGTCAAGTGAAAGACTCAGTGAACTTCTCTTCTTAATATGCTTAAAATACCAGGGTTTTTCCTCTCTCCTGTTTTTAGTTTAAATACAAGTAGATAATTTGCCGAAGGAACTTAAATGTTTTCTATGTAATTTTCATGTTTTACATTTCTGTTACTGGATTTGAGCATGTTGTAATAGTGTGTTGTTGTTCCTATGGAAAATACTGATAACAAACTCTTCTTTTAGGTTGCCATAAAAATAATTGACAAAACGCAGCTGAACCCAACTAGTCTACAAAAGGTATGTTTTTGCATTTTATCTTTCAACTGTATTTTAACTTGTTTCTCCTCACCACCTCCTTCCATTAACCCTGAATGCCTGTACTGGAGAATCTGAAGCATTGCATACCTTGCACACATCTGAACTACTGTATTTAATAACTAGTTTTGTAACAGATATTTTTGACAGCCCTGCAGTTGTTCAAGCTGAACTTGTACAGAGCTGTAAACTGAGAAAACAGTGGTATTAGCCACTTCCTTTGTCTCCCAAGCTTAGCTGACTCTGTAGAGAGGATGTTTTTGGTTTGGTGTCGTGCCCCCATGTCTCCTTCATGCCGGTCACTTTGTTAAACTTAGAAAGGCAAAGCTTATGTTCTGTCCTCTTAAGCTGGCCTTGAAAATACTGCCTGTGGACTGAAGGCCAGGCTTCAGTCTGTGCTTTTCACGTGATTTGCTGCAGGAGAGGTGATGCAGTTTTATGAAACAAATTGGGGCATGACTATTTGGTTTCTTCCCTCCAGCTTTGAATGTTTAATGTGCTGTTACAGTTGTGTTGCCTTATCTGTTTTAGTACAGAGCGATAAACCCTGCTCTTTCATCAAGCAAGCCAGTCTGGTTTGGAGTGTGTGCAGGAAGTAGATTTAAATGTTACTTTTACGTGGGACTTTTCTAACTTTGTCCTTTTAAGTACTGCAGTCAAAGGCTTTTTGTTTACTTTTGAGTAGTTTGATAAAAAAACTCCTTGCAATATTTCTGTTTGAACAAGAGAATACCCATAACTGAAGTAGTGTAACTAGAGTAAATTGGAGAATATACCCATTTGTATTTTATGCAAATACTAAAAAGATCAGGTGACTAGATATTTTTATCAAGATTAATGGTGCAGAAGTAAATTGGAAAAACAAACAAGTTCTTTTATGGTTTAGTTGAGAGGCAAACAATAACCTATAGAAGAAAGGGTCCGTGTTCCAAGCAGGTAGCAACTTCCTACTGACTCTGTAGGCTGAATAAAAGTGGATAATGTGGTTCCAGTTTTCTTAGAATTTTTCTCTGTTTAACACCTGAGGTTGTTGGTGGTTTTTGGGTAAGCAGGGTGGAAATAAAATGCAAATTAGGTAATATGATGGATTAGATAAAGTTGATCTGTGTGTCGGATCTGCACAACTTGGAATACCTGAAAAAGTTGTTAAATGCTTGAAGCACTTGAAAGATAAAAAAAAGCTGTGTGATACCAAGGGGAGGTGTCAGCACGTGGGAAGAAGGGTCAGAGAGAAGTAGAGAGGCCTTGTTTACAGGCAAAGATGTAAAATCATAATTGTTCAAATGCCGTTATTTGAGGTTGGGTTGTAACGTGAGTTTGATCTCATATCAGGGTACAATGCAAACCTTTTTACAAATCAGAGGTGTTCAGCTGGTAAAGCTACAGGCTGGAAGTGTGCATGATGGTCCTTTGATTCCTGGGTTTCAGCTAGCTCTATCCACTCATGTCTCTCTAATGTTGTAATTTAATTTTTACTTACAACTTATAAAATTATGATTATAAAATGTGATTTGTAATTTGATCTTGTCAACCACTGGGTTTCTTAACTGGGAGTCTGGAAGAACAGTACAAAATAGCAGGGTAGAAGTCCGGTCAGATCTGTGGAGTGAGGTTCGTAACATGTTCTCTCTAAGTTCATTTATTACACGAGCACAGAAAAAGCTTCAGATATGTCAGAGTTCTCAGTTCAGTGCCACAGCCTGGGCGCGTTTGGAGCCAACTGCACACGCGACCTGTGGATGCAGGGGAGGCTGAGAGGGAAGTGCTTCTGACCTTGCACTTCTGGAGGGAGCGATAAAATATTTGAGGTATGGTGGGGAGGGAAGGGCTGTGCCGACAGGAGGGTGTGGTGTGCAGTGTCTCAGCTGCGGTGTAGCTGCATACCCAAGTCATCCTTAGGTGGGGAGACAAATGGTGATTAAGGCTGCCAGTTCTGATTGCTTTGTGTTACATCTTCCACATCGATACTTCAGCTGCCAGGAAGAAGTTAACCTTGTTAAGGACTTGCTTTGCTTTCCGGAGCAGTAATTCCTGGTATGCCCTCGCTGCAGCCCTGACAGCTCGATACTCAGTAGCAGCTCTTCAGAAGGGTCGGGTTTCTGTCTGCTGCTGAGGAAGTCTGTGGCAGCCACATGCAGCCACTCTTTACTGTTGTTTTAGGACCTAATTGCTGCTCTGCTACTCTTGCTTAGTGAAGAGGAAACTGTAACCGGTACTTCCCTGCTTTGAAAGAAAAGGGAATTCTTAGAGCTTTTTTCCCATGCTGGGGGTGTTAGTCATAACCACTGTTCTCCACAAATGCACTTGTGTACCCAGTTGCAGTGAATATCGGTCTCACTGGAAACAAATGCTGATGATACAGTAGTTCACTTCCTCCTAGCCAAAAAAATTGTTTGGTTTTTTCTCTTTTGAATTAGCAATGCCATTATATGCAAGGGGTTTTTTTACCAAGCCCGTATAGTAGCACTAAATCACTTCCCATGTTCCTCTTTTAGAACTTGGCTCCTCAGCCAAATATTTTTGTTCATTATGTGCAGATGTTTTGCCACTTGTTTGGGCCATATTTTTTGTTGAAGCATTTTAGAGTTCTTATACGTCAATTTTAACGTGGACCGTGCCCTTTCTGACTCTCGGTCAGTCAGTGTTTTAAAAACTGCAAGAAAAGGATGAGAATTTAAAATGCTCAGGCTTTTCTGTTTATAACGAGTATCCTTTTCTGTTTTCAATGAGTATCCTTTTCTGTTTTCAAGTTATGGTTAGTTGGGGCAAACAAATTTTGTAAATTTTGTGATTTTGTATTGTCTAAAGGCTTTTTGCTTGAGGCTTTTCATTATATGTAGGGCATATTTCAGTGAAGCAGTTACCAGGAGAAGCCTAATACACAGATCAAACTTGGGCTAGCTTGGGACAACATCTTGTGAAAAGCCTTTCCTCTGGGGAGAAGGCAGCCAGGGGAGTTTGGTGCTCTGCAGCTGACAACTGTACTGAGTTGCTTTTTAGCAAACTTTTTCCACATTTTTAAAATATTTTGCTACTGAAAGCCTTGCAGTAGCTGTTGCAGGAACACTTCTGATCTGTCTTTTGCTGTGTTCAAAGAAAGTTGGCCTAAGAGAACCAGCTTCCATTGCTGGCTTGTTGGGCTTTTTTTATTCAGTTTGTTGGCAGCAGCATTAATTAAATGCGATTCTTTCCCTGTATCTGACATGGCTTACAGTCAAAGGACCGGACCACAACAAAGCTGAAAGCCATTTGTTTGGCAGACAAGGATGTTTGTCTTTGCCTGGAAACATTTGTAGAGCTCCTGTTGACGGAAAATGAGCTGTTCAGCAAGCTGGGAGTAGTTTTTAATCTCTGTATTAGAAATTAAACTGATGAGAACTGGTTTCTGGTTTTTGTCTGCCTTTATAGTCTCATTAGGACAAGTAAGTTCTTAAAACTAAGAAAATAATTTTCTGTATTGAGAACCTTCATGTTACATCTTCTGATATTATACCTTGTTCTGTGTTCCTGTGGCAGGGAACCCCAGAGATGTGAGGTTTTATCATACCTGGCTTCTGCAGTGGATTTTACTGTGTGGTGATAGTTACTACTTCATTTGCTATAAGTTGATTCATATAGTATTTGGGGGGAGTGAAATCTATGAAATCTCTATTCAGCACACTGTGTGAAAGTTGTATGATGTTTTACATCATATTCCTCTATCAGAAGTAGACTATAATACATAACAGAATGTCAGGCATTTGCAGATGTCCCTGTGGAAGTTGCTATCTGTGTCAAAATGCTACATATAACAGTTAAACTGACAAACAGTGCGCAATCTGAAGTGCATTTATCTAACTAAAATTATAAAAATAAAAATACTTCAGAATAGGATACAACCGCCACCGTATTCTTTTATTAATTTCCTCTGAGACAAAAATAGTCTTTTATTAAGAGAGCTTATTTCTAGTCACCCACTTCAACAAATGGCTCATAATGTAGAATGTGGTTTTTAACACGCTGCATTTCGGTTAGTAATGCAGAGTAGTTGTCTTGTGGACCAATGTTTTGATGAGTCTGATCCATAGCCTTTATCTTGAGTATTGGGGGTGGGAGGTATCAGATATCAATTTAGAATGAATTAAACAAAGTGTCTTCAAAACTGCAAAAACTCATCACAGGCTTTCAGTTATATAAGCTGTGATTAAAAGTGTTAATGGAGAATTCAGAATACATTATACACCAGTTCAGCTGAACTGAATGAAAAACAAGAAAAAAATAGCTATAGATTAAACTGCTTTTAAGTTTCTGATGATCAGTAGAAAGATGATGTAGTCTGCCTTCTTTGATTACATATGAAAAAGCCCCAGAAATAACATAGTTCAAAAAAAGAAAAGAAGGCAATTTTACCTCTCTGGAGGATAAAGAAAACATGCATGTGTAGGTTTTGAAACTATTTTGTATGGCCAATAATTTACTTGATCAGTCAACCTCGGTTGCATTTAAGCAGCTTGATTTATTTGAAACCTTGCATTTTCTTTTGATAAAAGTCCCAAAGGCACAAGGATTTTGTTTTGTTCACTCTTGGGTTGGTTTTTGTTTGTTTCCAATGTTTTACTTCTTTTTTTATTTTGCTTTTATTGAGTAAATACACTTACAGATTTGAGTTGCTGGTAATCCATGTAGACATATTAAATGTCTTCACTTTATCTGAAATCTGACCTGAGGCATATCTTGCAGCAGCACTTTTTCTTCCTTACTGTTAATGACAATGCCACTATCCTTTATTTACAAAACTCCTGGGTTTTTTCCCACGTCTGCATTCCACTGGAGGTGTGGACTTATGTTCTGCTTCAGTCTCTTTACATTAAGTTCAAAATGATCTTTTAGCTTACTAGTATTCCTGTAGAAATTAGTGTTGGATTTCTTGTAAAACCTCTTGATTACTCCTACTTTTTGAAGCATGCTGTTAGAAAATAACTGATGCTTAAGAACATCAACCCTCTGGAGCCTTGGGCTGGCATGGAGGGAGCTGTAGAGGGAGAACAGCTACACGCTCGACTGCCATATAGTGTGCTGCATAAAAAGAGAATTCTTTGGCTTTCTGAATACTGTAGTATTTGTGCTTCAAGTTTTTTGTAATAATATTTTATCTTGGAACTACTTTTAATTCATCTGCTATTAACTAGCTTCAGTAAAAACCATGCTTTACATTGCAATAACAACACCTGCAGCATTTTTAGTATTACAGTTGCAAGTTTATGTGTATCTTAAAATAGTCTTTTGCAGAAGAGTTTTAAGAGGTGCAAATAATTAACAACTGATCAGTAATAGACTTTGCCTTCATTTGTAGTTTTAAGTCTCATTCCCCTATTATCATTCAGTTGCAGGAGGACAGAGTTTACTCTGTGACAGGCAAAGTTGAAATCTTCAGAAATAATTAATTACTCAAGCAAAACCCTCTAAACATGGCCATTGGCATGGTGGGGAGGGACAGACACAGGGCATAGGACATGACAAGATCCTTACAATCAGTGTGCTGTCTCTGGATTCAGGACAGTGGGTGTAATGTCATGCTGCAGCTTGAAATGGGCAGCTGTCCCTCACCACCCATCCTGCCAAAATAGATATGCTGGGGTGGGCTAGAGAGTGCTTTTATGTGGGGGAGTTGTGTGTCTTATGAGATTTTTCTGTTAAATTAATTCCTAGACCTTGTGAGTCAGTCTGGGTTAACACCAGTGCTTGCATAAAGGGAAGAAGCACGATGGGGTCAGGAAAACACCGTTTGTGTTCTGCCCTATTAATTTTGGCAAGTACGTTCATCGCGTTGCACTGGCCAGGCGGGCTCGGAGACTGGATGTCTGGCAGTGAGTCAGAGGAGCTGTGCTGGCAGACCCAGGACTAGATGCTGCTGGCCCTCAGTCGCCTTGCAGGAATGCTTCTGAAGGGCTGAGGGGTGGCCTTGTCTTCCCATCTCTCCTTAAAACTTGCTCCTTGCTGGTGTACTCAGATAACACACTTTTTGTGTGATATAAGCAGCTGGTGTTGCACCGGTGAGCTGCTGTGGCAGCACAGCAGTTCTTTGGCTTTAATGAAGTATTGAAGAATGCTGAATTTATACTAGTAGTGTACTGCAGTGGTCTTGTAAAGATGTTCAGGTGGGAGTTCACAAAACTTTGGAACCTGTTTCCAAGTGAAGGATCTGTGAGATGTACTGGTCAGCAAGCAACTCAACTGCATGGGCTCACAATGGTCTTGTGGCCCCAAAAGTCCACAAACCACAGAGCTAAGGTCACTTCTTTCCTGAGCTGTCTGGACCCCTTTGTGGGTATTTTCAAGTTTTTGAGGGCTGATTTGTTTAGGAGGGGTGTTAAAAGAAGCATACACTTAACTCTTCCCTCCAGTAAGAGCTTCTTTCATGGACTTCATTGAAATGCTAATAACGTTTGCCCTTTGTGTTTAAATAACTGTATCAAAATCATCAGTCTTCAGGAAAAATGGCTGTTTGTTACCGATTTCACTAACTTACTTCATGTTTTATGTTTATTTCAGCTCTTTAGAGAAGTAAGAATAATGAAGATCTTAAATCATCCAAATATAGGTACCTTGTTTCTTTCACGTAATTTCCAATTGGAGAAATTTTTGCTTTTTCATTGTTAAAATCGTTGTGGTATGAGTTTAAAAGATTATTTTGCGTTAGGGTATCTGTAAAATAGCAGTAATAAATACTGTTCCAGAACTGTGTGTTTACAAAAAAAACCCCAACAAACATTTTGGTCCCTTTGCACAAAACTGTTGCATAGCTAACTGATAATTTTGCTCCTTTTGAGTATAATACTGACTTCTACTGAATTCAGGCTCTCATTAAAAATAAGTACATACACCAAAATCAAGAAGTGGTCAAGAATTTGCTCGAGATTGTACATTTAAATGATGTAGTGTTGTTATAGGACTGTCAGCAAACTGACTGATAACTGATTTGTCACCATGTATGCCAGTTCAGTGCATAGAAGTGGCTATTGTTGATGCTCAAATATGTGGAAGTTCTGCTTACTTTAGTTGCTTTCCCATGTAGCAGAAGCAAAGTATTGTTTCTTGAGAATATGTTGTTCTGTATGAGTTGACAAAATGTTTTATAGTACTTTCTGTCTAGGAATGTTTGACAGAAATAGCTTCTTTAAAGAGTCTGATATTGTCCAGTAGCAAGCAAATAGTTTGGGGTATTTTTCTGTGACAGAATTATCTGTGGGGCTAACATAATATTTATGCAGCTAGTTAACTGGTAAATAAATGTCTTTCTTTTCTAGTGAAGCTATTTGAAGTCATTGAAACTGAAAAAACTCTCTATTTAATAATGGAATATGCAAGTGGGGGTAAGTACCTCTGCTGTGGTGACACATGTAAGCAAATTGCCAAGTAAGGGAAGTACTTGTTTTCTTTAAAGTTTTGCTTGCTTTTTCAGCATATCTTATCAAAGCAGTGTAAGATATTAAGGAAAATATTTAATATTCTTTGGGACTTCTTTGGTCAATATAAATATAACTTATAAAACCAACTTCTAAACTTATTACTACTTAGTAACAATTTCTTTTTTTTTCACAACTCAAATTTAATGGGAGTCTTTTTTTTTCGGACGTCAGTTGTTTTCAGGGAAAATCAGCATTGAATTCAGATTCTGACATTGGATTACATGAAGTTTAATGAATTACTACAAATAAAACCAGATTCTCTACCTGCCTATGTTTTCTTCTGGTAGTTCCCTAACTGGTCAGCCAAGATTAGCCTAAACAGGAGCAGAGTGGGTATAATACCATTAAAATATTGTCTAGTACAGGTGTTTGGGGAAGCATCTCTGTGCTGTTTGGTGGTTCTAGACTTAGAAGTGAAGTCCTATTGCCATCTAGTGATTATCTTCTAGGAGGTAGAAAGGCCAGTGGTTCTCTAAAGCAGTGAAGATCTTTCTTGGGATGATAAGGGAGAGATACATACTGTGCTGGTCTAAAAGGCCAAGAGCAGTACCTTTTGATGTACCAGGCTATGCAAGACAGAAATGGCTGGTAATCTCAATGGCAGGCTTCAGTTCCCCATATTTTCTCTTTATCAAGGTACAGGTCATCATGATGCACATGAACTCTGCCTGCAGGATGAGAGAAACTATTGCTACAGCTGCAACACTTCACATAAATTGGGGATAATTCTTTCTCTGCTGTGTTTTTCCCTGAATTATGAAGAAGTGTTCAGGTTTGCTGCTTCAAGGTTTTTTAAGAAACAGCTGTGATATACAACTGAGAGTTATCTGAGTTGAGTATTAAATAAACACCACAGGGAAGTAAGGCTATTTTGTAGGAAATCCTGACATTCCCTCAGATGGCTCAGTTGTTGCTTTTCTTTCTGCATGACTGCAGTTTTTTTTATTGCAATTTGGTGGAGTTGCTTCTTGTAAAAAATAAATGTGAAGTTACTCATCTCTTCCCGTGTGAGGTGGCTGTCTACAAAATAATGTTTTCTTGCTTAGTAGAGAATATTTAAATATTTGATCCACTTCTAAAATTCTTACGATTTTTGCATATTAGTGAGGAATTTTTAAAACTGCCTATTAGTCTGTGTTTGTAGATCTTATGTACAAGAGCGTTGGCTTTTGGTGATGAAAATCTCCCATGCTTTCACAAAGAGTCAGTACTTCATGGGCCAGTTGTCCTCAGCTAAAGCTCAAACACTGTAGTCTATATTGGTGTGCTGAAAAATGACTGCATGGATTAAAGGGGGGAAAAAAACCAAAACACAGCAGATCTTTAGTAAACTTTAGTTATCCACAGCCATACAACAGTGGGTTTGTTCCAGAGTAGTCCTTCTCAGTGTATTTTACAGGTCTGATGGTTGTGTGATGGATTATGTCAGTGTGTCCTGGTATGCTCATTATTGTGACCTTCCTTGTGAGTATCTCTTCCAAGCCTAGGTTAAAGCTGAGATTTCTGATTTTTTTTAGAACAATTTTATATGTAAGCACAAATTAAAATTCTAGTGTTGGTATGATGGTATTTACAAATATCGTCAGATGTTCTAATATTTGAAGCTTTTTTTTTCCTGTGGGTCAAAAGAAACCCTTGTGAGAAAGTCTGTGAAGGAGTACATGTCATCTTTGTTTACAAAACAGAAGTATGCTGCTCAGTTTCTGTCCTAAGTAATTGGAAGGAAATGGTTTCCTTTGTCTATATCCAGTCACTCATTACTTTCTTGTAAAAGAGATGATGGTGTAGTAAATTGCACAGCAGTTGTGCCTTGTTCTCTTAAGCTATCCTGTAATCATAAACTTGAAGTATAATCGTTCCAGTGAAGCTGCTGTGGGGAACTGCTGGAGAGGAATTTCTGCATTCTGAAATTGGCATTAATGTATCTCATTATTGAATTGTAGGGGAAGTGTTTGACTATCTGGTTGCACATGGAAGAATGAAGGAAAAGGAGGCTAGAGCTAAATTTAGACAGGTATGTATAACATTCCTATATGTCAGCTTTCCCCCCGCCCCTGTTTTTGCTGAAATGAGTAAAACAGCTGTCCTTCGTGTTTGACTTACAGCAGTGTGCAGCATGTTGGGGACTTGTAGCTCTGAGGGAGAAAAAACTTAGGTGTCAGTAGTACTTTGAAGGAGTTAGTAGTCCATTTAGTGGTGCTGGTTTCCTTAGTGCTGGGTGCCAGGGTGTCCAGGAGTGCCAGAACACAGAGACTGCTTGATCTGGAAGCGTATTCCATTCCAAAATGCATTTCCTCTGGGTTGATTTTGTATGTCCTTAACCCAGCAGGTTTGTAGCATTTTGGAAGTTATTCAAATGTAACAGGCTACAAACAGGCCAGTTTCAAAACACAGACGGTGCAAGTAACAGGGGTCTGGTCACATCCATCTGCTAGCATGAGAAGATGCTGTTGAGTAGTTGTTCTGAAAAGTCATGGAGAAGTAATTTTCTAGGCTTGTTAGTTAAGTTTTCTTTATGATGGATAAACTAGCCCTGCCAAGATGTTGGAATTTCATTGATCTGTAAAAAGCATTTCCATTCCACAGGAAAGCAGTACTGAACATAACCAGATATTTTTGCATAACTACTTAAAATCCAAATGTTTGCTCTCGTAGCATCTAGAGTTTCATTTGCAGATCTGACAGGTCTGGTACACTTGTTTTCTGCTCGTGTGCAGAATTTGTCTGTTATTTCCATCCCTTTGGTCACTTGGATAACCTAGGTAATAATGTGAAAAGCAGAAAGTATCAAAATTATGCTCCAACTTAATGGCACATTAAAATAATAAGTAGAGACAAAAGTGTTATTGAACTCTAGGAGTTTTGAACTGGTGAATTGTGTCAACCAGTTTCCCTGTTGGAAGGGGAGGCTTGGATGGCTTCACTTCCTAAGTGTAACCATACATAGAAGAAATTTGATATGAGACTTCCAGGAAATTAATTAATGACTTTCACAAAAATGCTTTGTAAAGAAAATTTCTACACTTCTCTAACGTGGTTAGTGTGACTGAAAAGAACAAACTAGGAACTAGGAAACTGTGCCACAACTGTTTTGCTCCCTCTGTCTCACATAGTAAGAGTTGTGTGAAAGCAATATAAGCAATAAGCTTAAAAGTAGCAATGCAAGTAAAAAAACCCAAATGTATTAACCCAACGTAAGGAGGCATTTCTATGAAATCCATGTTCCTTTGTTTTCTCTCCTCTCCTTATATCTTGTATTTACCCTTTTTAATCTTTTGGGGGAAAAAGCCCCACCAAAATCACCACCACCAAACAAACAAAACAACCCAAAAGCAGCTGTAGACTTCATATCCCCAGAAGTAATTTTTGATTACTGGAGTTACAGAGCTTGATAGTAAGGAAAACTTTTCTTCCTCTTTAACAAAGTCTTGCATGTCTTTTTAAAGCTGCTTCCTTCCCTTTTGCATTCTGGCAGATAGAGAACTTTCCTTTGAGATGGAGGGCTTCTGGTATGTGTTTCTGTGCTGTGTTGGAGTAGATGCTATAGGATGTGGAGCAGTCGTTCCCACTTCAACCATCTCTTCTAAATCCCAGACTGTTGCCTTTCTCTTTGTAGTGACTTGAAGAGCTTCAGAGTAACATGAGAGGATTGACTGTTCTCTCTGACATGTGAATATTGAAAATTTCTACTGATACAGTTCTCTGCTCTTGGTCCTCAGTTTCTTTTATCAGGAGCTGTGTGGAAAAAGATCTTGCAGTAATTACATTGAAATTGCATGTTTGTTCACCGAATACCTATTTTTTTCTAATAATTTGACTCCCCTTTAAATGAAAACTTACAGAAACAGGTCAAACATGTTTTACAGGTACGCTTAGTGCTTAATTTTATGGGATAATGTGAGTAGTACAGGATATATGTAGCTTCATTTTTCAAAAAGAAATGTGAAGGGAAAGAATTTAAAAGGGAGTTACCTACTGAGCTAGGTATTTGTCCCATCAAGAGTTGATTTTTTTTTTTTTTGTATTTCAGATACTCAGCTTGATTTTTATTTTTTTTTTGTGGTGTGTTTTTTTTACTTCAGTAGAATAAATGCTGTTTGTAAAGATATATAGATGCCTTCACTTGTATGCACTGAAATACACAGAAGTATGTTTCCAGTTTTTTCTTATAAGTCTCCTGGCACAGGCAGCTGTGCTCTGTCGTCCCTCAGCAGCTGACTTTCTGGCTGCTGAGCTCAAGCAGTTTTAGAGGACCTTGATCTCAAAGATGGGAGGTTCTTGAGAGCTTCAAAAGCCTCAGTTCCTGGGAAAAGAAGAGAGAACCCTAGAAATGAGCTGAGGAGAGAAATTGTAGCACGAGCTGATTATGCTTTGCTAGAGGGAAGAGCATTCGTGTAGGATGAAAGTCAGGTAACTTTGATCAGAGCTTGGCATTTATTAGATGCTGAAACTCAGGCTGAGGGACAGTGTCAAAGGAAACTAGATCTTACTGGGTTCACGGGTCATAAAACTATTCATTTCACCTTACTGTAGTCCTGGAATAGCTTCCTATCGCTTTTAGCCATTGTTGGAGGAAGAATGCACTCTGCAGACCTTTTATCTGATGCAGTGCAGCTGTTCTCTGTTAGATAGAGACTTATGACATAATAGGCATTTATTTTTTTTTGAATTTGTTAACTGGTTTAACAGACGGTGGCTCTTTTCAAACTGAAGAAACAGTTGTGCCCTGGTTTTGAGTTTAGTTCTTACAATAGGTTGTATTATATCTTGTTTTCAGATCAGGTTTCTTCTTTCAGTAGATGTGATTTCTGGATCAAACACTTGTGTTTTGTCTGAAAAGACACTTCCTCTCTAGCAGGCAAAGAGCAGAATTCAGCAATTCTCTTTTCTTTGCTTGTTAAAAAAATATAATTTTTAGTCATTTTGTTAAATATAGTAAGGTTTTTAGCAGGAAAAAGAATGATGTAAAAGACGGTAATCACATTATTCCAGTCGCACTTGACAAGGAACACAGGAGAAATTACAGCTCTAAAAATACAACTATGCTGTATAGTTCTCCATTTCAAACTCCTTCTGTGTAACCATGTGTGAGAAATTCAAATCCAGAATGTTTTGCATTCTTAATGTTACCTTGTTCTTCCCCCTTACAGGCTTTCAAGCAGTTCTGGTTCAATCTAATCCTTTTTCCAGAAAAGTCTGATGCAGGGCAGGGGATCTCCTTAAATTCATGTGTATTAATTCCCTCTCTTTTCTACAACCAATTAGATCTGGCCTTCTACAGTCTTCCCACTGTTTTCCTGCAGAAGTAGTTTAGAATTCTTAATGCTGGTAGATGTTAGGACAGATCTTGGAAAATAAAATATCCACAAAATACATCTTATATGTTCCAGTAAAGAAACAGAATACTCCTGGCAGTGTGGAAGGGACCTTGAGAGGTCATTTATCTATCCTTTTGTCATTTAATCCTTAAAAAAGATGGTTTCTCTGCCTAGAGGTAACTTGTTCTAACTTGTTCTTTAAAACCTATGTTTATACAGATTTTTGAAATGCCTCCTAAGAAATGTATTTCAGTGCTCCAGTTGTTACCTCTAGCAAAAACCTCAGATGTTTCTTCTCCTCTTCTCACCTGCCAACTGTCAGAAAATTCCTCACACTCAAGTGGGTGGGAAGTGAGGGACTGTCAATGGAAACAGTGATGGAAGGTGGAAGAAAAGAGAGTCAGTCTGATGGCAGCCATGCTTTGTGCTGTTTTTCATTCAGTTATGACTGCTGTTCTTCAATTATTAATGTCATACACATTGCCTTATTTCGCTTCCATGTGGATTGGACTCCCTTCTGCAGTCTCTGTGCCATCCTGTTGCAGTGCAGGGTAGTTCAAAAGCCTCTCCAAAGGAGGCTACTGATTGATCATCTGCTCAACCTTCCGCTCTTAGGCAGTCACAATGAAAGCAGTTCAGGAGTAAGTGGTATAGTGCTGTGTCTCTGCAGTCCTGAATAAAGCTTGAGGTGTTTGTCATGCTGTCAGCCTCGGGAGCCTCTGCAGAGTGAGCTTGTGACTGGTGCTGAGGTAACGGTAGCAGAGAGGAAAGGAAAGGAAAGGAAACCAAAAGGATGGTACAAGCTGTGACGTGGGAGCACTTTGGCAATTTCAGTATCGGTAAAAAGCTGAACTTGGGGTCTGAAAGAGGGAACCAGTACATAAAGAAACAAGCAAAACCAGAATGAAAGCATAGGGAATGGAAATAGTACTTCAGCTTTTCATAGACTGCTTGGTTTCTAAGGTGGCATTGTGCACACGTGTGATGCAGTAATACAGGGCACAAACATCCTACTGGTGGTTATGTTTCAAATACAAAATATACTGGCACATCAGTTCTTTGGCTTACCAAGAACCTTATTTTCATCTACTCTGAATACTGAGGGAAGAGAACCTTTGTTCCTTAGCAGTACAGGAGGATCCTTACACTAAGCTGGGTGATGTGATCATGAGTTAGTTTTTTAACAGTAGTGCTATGTCATCTTTCTGTATTGAAAATCTTCTTAATCTTGTATGGAGGCTGAAGATACTTTTTTTTTTGAACATAGTTATTATTTTTGTGTGCAGTTCCACTTATTTTAAGAAATCATAACATCTGCCTCAATTCTGACCATGTATACACAGCAAATAAAATGCATTTGACTGCATTTGTGATAATGTAAGAATAATACTTTATCCAAGTTTTCCATACGTGCAGAGTTCTGCAGCAATGCTTATGACTGAAGAAGCAATGTACTATGACACTGCACTGTGTAAAAAGCTTATATAGTTTGGTATATAAAGCAGGAAAAACTTAATGATATTCAGAAATTATGCTGGAAGAAATGATCCCATTACACTTGAGAGACATAGAGAGTTTTTTCCATTGGACTTGCTACTCTTTTGTAATATACAAAATGCAATAAACCATATGCACTTAGACAGCAGATCTCTGTCAGATGTGTGGTTGCTTCTCACTGCTTAAGTTTTGACAAACAGGCTGTTTCCCAGTAGTTTTTCCAGTAGCTAAAGCCCACTTCTTACCTTTTTCTCTCTGTGTTGTGGCATGAAAAATCACCTTCGGAGAAGGTCTGGAAAACATCAGTCTAGGGGGAAAGCTTTTATAGCTGTATACAGTATTGGAATGGAAATACTTCAGTAACCTTTCTGAAAGTCATTGCTTCTACTGGTCTATAATTAGCCACACAGGAAAAACAAAATCCTCGTTCAAGTATAGGAGAAAACAAATAGATCAAATAACAAACACCCAAGTTATTTAGCAGCTTTTCCCCAAATATGCTGGCCACTGTAGTAGTTGGTTACACAGCTCTGAGTGAATAAGTGTATGTCAACTTCAGTAGTCAATGTTGAAATCTTTTATTATATGTCATGTTTCTTTGAGATGACACTTACATAATTTGACTTGTTTTCTATCCAGATAGTATCTGCAGTGCAGTATTGCCATCAAAAGCATATTGTTCATAGAGATCTCAAGGTGAGTAAGAAAAAGTGTGTGCAGTGTATGTGTGTCAGCTTCTGTATCTGTGTGTGTGGTCTTTATTGTGCCAATAAAATGTAGTGTATACTAAGCTTTCTGATTTATTAATTTATTTGTTTGCACGTGTTTAGCAAGTTTTGAGAACTATTTACAGTTTAGAACCATTTCAAATGAAGAGGATTTATAAGGCTTTTAAATACAGAAATTTAATGGCTGCTGAAAGATAACCTGTCACCTTGTGGTCACATTCAGATCTGATCCAGGTCAGTGTTAGCTCAGAAATCTTTTTTTTTTTTTTAAAAAAGTAGTTTGATAGAAATATGACAAGTTTTAGTCTCAAACAGAATGAATTACCAGTAGTGATGATGAAACTGAAGTAGGGCTTCTTTGTAGCTTGGTACAAAATGTCATATGTCTTCTTTAAACTGTGCCTTTTTACTTGTTACAAGCTTTGTAACTTAAAAAAAAAAAGAAAAAAGACCAGAAACCAACACCAAAAAAAAAGAACACTTTAAAAAAGTTTAAAGGTTATGTTTATTACCAAACTATTGCAGGATTGCCACATGCCATAAAGCACAGATAGTGAGACTATATTTTGGTTTCATCTGAATAGACCAAAATGTAAGATGCATTTCTGTGGAGAAAACAAATAAATGGTAATAAGTTTTCAGGTAGCATAACAACTCCTATAGTTTGAAGCCATTTTACAGAGATTTTTAAAATAGGGGATATGCAAATGATAGACTGAAGCATATCTAAACACCTTGCAAGGAAGGGAATGTTAATAGATATTTCAGCTTCTTGCCTTTTAAGAATAAGAAAAAACAATAGCATTCTGAATCAAGTATTTTATTCGTCTTACAAAGCATTCTTTCTCTTCCAGGCTGAAAATCTATTGCTAGATGCAGATATGAACATTAAAATAGCTGACTTTGGTTTTAGCAATGAGTTTACAGTCGGAAATAAACTGGACACCTTTTGTGGCAGCCCACCATATGCTGCTCCAGAGCTCTTTCAAGGGAAGAAATATGATGGACCTGAAGTAGATGTTTGGAGTTTAGGTGTTATTCTTTATACTCTCGTGAGTGGATCTCTTCCCTTCGATGGACAGAACTTAAAGGTGCTTTTTTTGTAGAATATGCTGGGCATGATTATCTAATAGTTTAAGTGATTTGCTGCTTACAACTTACTGTTTGTTCTTCTGTTACTAAGGAACTTAGAGAAAGAGTGCTAAGGGGGAAATACAGGATTCCTTTCTACATGTCCACAGACTGTGAAAACCTCCTCAAACGTTTCCTGGTGCTAAACCCAACAAAAAGAGGCACTCTAGAGGTAATGGCACAAATAAGGTACATCAGAAAGCTAGACATCCTATTTTGCAAACTGTATTTTTGAGCTGCAGCTTATTGCCTTACTGTTCCGAATAGTGTGTTTGGAGTGGGTGCTGGAGGTGTGATGGTTGACTAAGGCACATGACTCCCTTTAAAGGCGTTGTTTACTGGGGTTATAAGACACCTGACACCACAGTTACTTTAAAAATGAACGTGTCGCTACACTTCCTATGTTATATATTTCCTGATGATTACCTTGTGGATTCCTGCATTAATGGATGATCCACCAGGACATTTTCCTTGTTTTTCCACATTTTCAAATGCAAACTGGAGGTATTGGCTGCTGTGGTTGCCTTTTCCCTGCCTTTTGTACCATCATGGAGGAGAAAACGAGTCTCGTTTTGGCCTTCCATGGACCTGTTAGACTTGTCAAAGTTGTCACACTGCTCCTGGTCTGTGCTACAGGCTTTTGGCTTTCAACTGTGGGCTAAAATACATCTAACTGGGAAGCAGCTTGGCTTGATGTGTGTCGTTGATTCTCCTCACTGGAGCCAAGCAAAACTGAGTAGGTGCTGGGAATGTTCTGGAAAAGAAAAACTAGAAAAGACCTTAGTCTTTGGTAGATGGGGGAGTTATTCTTCCCACAGCTTATTTTCTTTGCTGGTAAGTGTATTGTGCTAACAAAATCTTTTTCTTTCATAGCAAATCATGAAGGACAGGTGGATCAATGCAGGGCATGAGGAGGATGAACTTAAACCTTTTGTTGAACCAGAACTAGACATCTCGGACCAGAAAAGAATAGGTAACCAAGTACTTTCCAGAGTCTGATATTGTTTGCCTCATGCAGGAGGGGACTTTTTCTCCTCCATCACTCTATTTGTTTGCCACTTGGAAAAAGTAACTAGTCTTTTAATACTATTATTTCATCAGGTTTATTTTCTCAAACTGAATAATTTTGTTTTAATTCTTTAAATGTTCCATGCTTTCTCTTGAACACTCAGCCAGCCTGAATGCCAGAGTTTCTGTTACTTAGAGAATGTGTATTTGTTTTTAGATATTATGGTAGGAATGGGATATTCTCAAGAAGAAATTCAAGAATCCCTTAGTAAAATGAAGTATGATGAAATAACAGCTACATACTTACTGCTAGGAAGGAAGTCGTCAGAGGTAAGTACCAGTCTAAAAATTGCAAAGAAACAAATTGAAGGTGTCCTTAGCAAAGTCAGAAGCAAAAATTAAGTCGGTAACTATAGGCATTGCGTTCCTGCATAAAAGTCCATTACACTTTAAGTCACATTATTCTAATCATCAGCAGTCCAAATGATGCTGTGTTTGTTCTCACCCTGATCTTGAGTCAGTAAACTCTTGCCTTTAGGCTCCCCAAAACTGCCCTGTTTGCTCAGCAGTTACTCCTCTGAAGGATTTTGTTGCAGGTACTGTTCTGTCTAGTCTAGGAGCTTAAGTGTGAACATGCCAGCTCTAACTGTTTTAAGAGAGCCAAGGAGCAGGATGATCAACCTGAAAAAGTTCTTACACTGTAGTTTACCTTTCCATATGATGCTGAGAGGGCTTGGCACCAGTAAGTTGCTCTTGGTTCCTCTGTTGGAGGAGTTGGTGTGTATCCTCTTTTTGTGTTAAAATCTTGGAGAACTCTGACGAAAGAGTACTGAAAATGCAGATGGATTTTCTTTATCTGGTATCCTTTGAGGAGCTGCAAATGCCACTGAATTTTACCTAAGACAGTTGCATAACAACCTAAGAGAAGGTGGAGCCTCTAAGTAACTATCTGTGCCCCCTGAGTTTTCCATGTAACAGGGCTATCCTCCCTGTTCCTGCTCCCATAATGTGATAGATGTTTTTATTCGTTTCATTTGAACTCCTTGTTTCAATATTCTCATTTTTATTGTAGTTGGATGCAAGTGATTCAAGCTCCAGCAGCAATCTTTCACTTGCCAAAGTTAGGCCAAGTAGTGATCTTAATAATAGCACTGGACAATCTCCTCATCACAAAGTTCAGAGAAGCATATCTTCTACCCAGAAGCAGCGGCGGTACAGTGATCACGGTGAGCATTTCTCATTTTCAGTGTAGCAGAATACTGTGACTTCCAGCTCTGCTGGGTTTCTGGATTTGTCTCCATCCCCCAAGTGTAAGGAGGATGACTACAGTGTAGTTCACAGCGTGGTGGTTAAATAGTTCACTAAATAACTAATTTTTTTCTAACTGGTTTTGTTATATAGCCTTCAGAAGCAGCTTCTAGAGGAATGCTGAATACACCAACTTAATTCCCTTATTCTGCCTTGTGTTGTCCCTTACATTCCTGACCGTGCTGGGAAAGTCTTGTTACACAAATTGAAGAGAATGTTGCAACCCCCTTTTTCATGAAAAGCACAGCACTCCTCCCCCATGCTCTTGTATGTCTGTTCAGCTTTTGTTTTCTTTTGACACTAGTAGGTCAGCTTGTGTCTAAAACTTGAAGAAATGTCAGTTTGCCAATATTTCTTGTTTCCTGTTTCCTGAGGGTAGTGTCACTTGATTGTCCTGCAGGAATTAAATTTGTTAAGAACAATGACTCAGACAAACTTACAGTTCTTCTGCTTAATGAGAGTGTAGTCTAGTAGAATAGGGTTTTCTAAATATCTTAAACATCTTCCTGCTCAGATACTTAACTCATAAAAGGAGTCTCAGTTTAGGTCTGTTTTGAAATACCTTGTGTGCATTCAGAGGTTACTTTCCTTGGGGAGTCTTCTGGGATGACAGTTACTGTGGGTTTTGATGCTTTTAAAGCAAGTTTTAGTTACATATATTTAAATATGTATTTATATGTATTTTTTATGTCTGTGTATATACATACACTTTTTGATTAACTCTTGTTAAAACCCTAATTACAAAGTTGATGTAACTTGATGTATCCTCTTCAGAGGTGTAATTGAGGTGTCAGAAAACACAATCCTGACAGCCCCACAGGCTTTTCCCCTTGTCCAGGAATCTATTAAAGCAAGAGGGAGCTTGGGACTATTGAAAGGGCTGCCTCATTCCATTCTCAGGTGTGCTGGAGCAGTTTTCTGTTCCTGGCAAAGCCAAGGAGGCTGGTTGGGAACTGCTGCCACTTCTGGGACATTCCGAGAGCACAGTTCAACAGCCATTAGTGGTGGTCCAGGGTGATGTCACCAGGTACCTGTCTCAGGAACCCTGTTTTATCAGAAATTGGCTTGAACAGCATGTACCAGCTTTGTGCTAATGAAGGATAGTGTGGTTTGAATGAGTCAGTTACTTGTTAAGTGTCTTTAAGATGACTCTAAAGGGTTTTTCCTAGAAAGCCAAACCATGAAATTGGTAATTCTGTCATGAAATTCATAATTCTTTCATGGAAATCAAGTAGTATCTTCATCTGGAAAGGTTTTTATTTTTCACTATTTTACTGTCTCCTGAAATACATTTATTTCAGTAATTTAAATAATTACCTTCTTGCAACTCTGATTCCCAGTGTTAACTATGTTGATTCTCATGTGTGAATACATTTCCACTGCGGTGAAAAATACTGGAGTTCTGAGGAGAAAAATCCTTTTCCTGTTTCTTTTGTTTGTTTTTTAAGCTGGACCATCCATCCCCTCAGTAGTGGCATATCCCAAAAGAAGCCAGACTAGTACTACAGACAGTGACCTCAAAGAGGAAGGAATTCAGTCAAGAAAATCCAGCAGTAGTGCAGTTGCAGGAAGAGGAATTGCACCAGCTAGTCCAATGCTTGGAAATGCCAGCAATCCCAATAAAGCTGATATTCCTGAACGTAAGAAAAGTTCGGCTGTTCCTAGTGTAAGTAGAAACGTTTATTTATCAAAACCATGCATTTTTTGAGGGGTAAAAAACCTGTGATTTATCAGTGGTGCAGATCTTACTTTCCATTCACCAAGAGTAAACATAGGTACTCATACTGTTGCATTTTTTCTCCCCTGCGGTTAGTCAGCTACTCAAGCTACCTCATAGTAGTCTTGAAGTAGTCAATATTCATAATTAGCACTAGTAGCTCTTAGTGACAGACATCATTTGGGTATTGAAAAGAAAAGTAGTTACATTACTCCTGATATCACCAGCTACTCTTTTGTGGCCTCTCTACAGAAGAGTGAAATCTTCTGTACAGAGATTTTCTTACCCTGTTTTATAGTTTCAGGTGTATAAGGAGCCACCTAATCTTTGTAAGCAAGGAAGTCATAGTTATGTATATTAAGATTATCAAAGAAATGTAGTTCTAAAAACTGTTCAGAGGTGCATTTCAGCCTGTATTCAAAAGCAGTATACTTGGGTTTTGTCCTTGTGGGCTTCCCCTGCCTGCCTCTAAACCACAAGAAGAAAGACACACTAAGGTGCAAAACTAATGAATGTACATGGTCGAGCAGTAGGCAGAGTGCCAAAAGAAAGAAGATCCTTTGTTCAGCTTGGCTTTAGATTGTGTACTTTCTGGTCTCTCCATCTGAGGCAAGGTTAGAAATCTGTTTTCACATAATAAAACTTGAATCTTGTAACATTTAATTTCTAAAAATTTAGGATTTTGTACTGAAAAACTTCCTTCTTTTCAGAAGAAAAGCTTCCCAGTCCTTTATTCAGGTTTTGGTGATTTTTTTTTTTTAAACTTATCCCACAAAACTCTCATGTTTGGTCATAATACTCATCACCAATACTTAGAACAGATGAGAGCAGAACCTCCTGAGCTCACAGCTTTTTGACAGTCTGAAGCAAAAGAAATAAAATAAGACTTGTTTCACTTTATTGGCTCTGTATTGTCAGTTGGCTCAGTGGCTAACAGTGACTTGGCTCGAGACTTTCAGCCCAAGAGATTCTTTGGAAAAACACATCTACTGTAGCAGCTGTTATTCATAAATGTGAAAAAGAACTTGGGATTTTGGGGGACCCTTTTCTGATTGTTGTGGTCCCCTGCACTTTTCCTTCATTCTTGATCAGTCCAGAAACCATTCAGATTTGGTTTTTTTCTTACATGATAGTTCTTAGCTACTGAATCTCAAAATTGTGGGATAATCAAATCACTTTTGTCCTACCACTTCGTGCAATGTGGTGCCTTTTTCAGAAGCTTTGTGTCCCGGTTATGACTTATTTTACATTCAGTATCTTTTCATCTGCTATTCTATGATGCTCCCAAATCCTGGAGATTTATTCCAGTAGTCTTATTCCAAATTTCTTAACTACTCTACCTGAAATAATTTTTGAGCTCATAACCATAGGATACTTCTCTGACTTGGTGTGCAGCTGATCCAACTGATCTTTTACAAGCAGTGATACAAGATGGTGAACATGGAATGAGACTTATGATGTCACTTAATAATTAGTGTTTAAAATTGTCTCTGTTTATAGCTCTTCATGTCAGACAGTGCAAACTCTTTTTTTTTTTTTTCCCCCTGCTGGAGATGAGTCTTTGGCTTTCTGCTGTGAGGGATGAAGGGAGGCACTGACTTTTTACACAGTTCCTGCAACTGATTAGGAAGTTTTACTTCTTACAGCACTGGCATGCATCTAGACGGAAAAAAAGGTTATTGGAGTTACCATATTGTCCTGAAGTTGAAAAATGTTTGAGGTGAAGAGAGTTTGTATTCTTACTGAGCACTGAAGTCCTAAAATCTGCAATATGGTGGAAAAACACTGAAAAGACACAAAAAGACTTTATAAAAACAATTATTACTTCAAGAGAACAGCAGAAGCAGCAGAACCAGTCCTTGCTGGAGACCCTTAGTCAGTTTTGTGCTGCTCTTGTTAAATAACAAAGCTTATAAGTATGCACTTAAGGTTAAGAACTGTGCTTGTAGAACAGATAGTTAAGTCTGGGGTTGAAGTAAGGGGCTCCAGGCTGTACTTCTAAAGTTGACAGAGCATTTAAACTCTTGTAAACTAAGTAGTTCTGCAAGCTGAACAAGTGCACACCAAAAATCTTCAAGCTTATTGGGCAAATACGAAATTAAAAACAAAAACCTGCTACAAAGGTTGCATAATTAGCAGCAAGTAGTAACTCCTTGTTAAAATAACTCCTTGTTTATTACTCACAGCTTTGGATTTTTCCTCAGTGTTGTAATATGGCTGCCACAGAACCCTTAGTACAGGTTTAAGAAAACTGGAAGAGGAGAATAGGTGGTACATTTGGAAAATGATTTAGGACCAAATACGATACTGATGCTCTTAAGTAAATGGAGTGGGTCACTGTTGTAAGTCAGAAGCTGGGTTTTTTTGAAAGTTTTTCATCAGTCCTCGCCTTGGTGTCTCTTAATGGGAAAACAGCCTGCCTAAGCAGTGCACACAAGACTCTCTCTAGGAAAAGAGGAGGACTCTGTACCACAAACTCATCCTTTGTGCTGTGATTGGGCCTTGTGCATATGCTCACAAGTCTCAACATGTGCTTTTGCAGTGTCAGCACCTCCTGCAAAGAAGGCAGACAGTGCCATGAGGATGAACTTAGGCAGCTAACCCTGACCCTAGGGGTTGTCATTCCATCAGGGAGCAGGGTGCTGTTGATACCAGTTTCCTGTGCTGTGCAGCTGTGCCATTTAGTCATGTCCAGAGATTAGCAGTCTGAAGATTGGCTGAACAAAAAAAGTCGCAGCTGAAGGGCTTCCTTGATGAATCATGAAAGGTCATATGCTGAAAACTGTAAAGGCCCTGATACCAAGACTGTTCTTGCTAAAACTGAAATTCGAAACCTAGGAAGGCTTCAATCTCCCAACCTCTGAAATCTGAGCCAAACAGGAAAAAAATGTATACTGATCCTTCCATCTTCGCCTTTTAGAATGAGCAGAAGTTCGTCCTTACAGTCCTCCAATTTCAAATATGAAAACCAAACCTTGTCCACTCACAGACCTGGAAAAGCATAGTCTTTAAGGTTTGGTCCAGCACAGAGATTACTGTCTTGTCTTTCCAGATGTGCAACATCACAGTGCATTGTAATGTTATGTGGTGTCAAGGGAAACAAATACTTAATGTTCAAAGGGAGCTAGTGGAAAGAAGGAAACCACCCTTTATTGTGTGTTTCTCCCACCAGAAAACCACTGTTGGATATTCCAGGTGCTCAATTCTCTGATATGTTAAGGAACACAAAACAAAATGATCTGCAAATCCTAATATGCAATACTTCACTGTACCATTGGTTTGCAAGGCCTCCACTAAGTATCTTGCACAGCATGACCTCCCAAGATCATATAAACAAAACTTCACCTTAGGTGCACAACTTTCATTGCTACCAAGTTTGGTAAAGAGAGGAGAGTTTGCAAAGTGACAAATGTCAGAAGGAAGCAGAAGAATCAATGGTGGTTTTTAAAAAATTAATAAACATATATGAAGACAAGGGAATAGACAAGGAATAAAGTACAAGGAAAGGGCCAGGAGGACTTATGATGCTTGGCACATGCCTTTCCCTAAGGAACATCCAGTGAAGAATACTTGAGAACCCTTCAGATAGCTACATCCATCTTATGATTTAATTAATAGTTCTGCTAATCTAAAGTACTGTTGATATTCTTTGTACTTTTTAACACCAGGAGGCTGCACACTTCTCTGTTGCATTTTAATTTGTACATTTACATAAAAAGATGTATAACAAACAGGTCAGCAGTCTCTTAGACAAGATGGCTTCATTGTTAAATCTGCAGCTCAGAGATTCTGTTGCTTGAGACTCCTTGGATAGCGAATATTTTGCCTTAAGGCACTGGAGGAACTTATACTGGTTATTGAGAATACTCCACTTTAACAGTTCTGTTTCAGGTTCGGAAACAAAAAAGGTTTGGCTACTCCCCTTTTGTGCTTGAACTAGTTTTTCCTTTCTTTTTTTTTTTTCAATCCTTCTTCCCATGACTCTCTCCTGTGACCATTTATGCGAAACCTTTTCTTAATGCTATTTTTAAAATCCGCTGAATTTCCCTTGTCTGTCAATAGCATAATTCTTCAATGAACTCCAAAAGGTTAGTTGAGCATGAAGTCCCCTGCCTGACTCTTGGTGGCCATCCTTACTCAACATGTGCTTATCCAGGTGCTGACCAGTCATTCCCTTAAGCTGGCCTCCTCCAAGACTTTCCCCAGCAGTGATGTTTAAAGTTAATAGCCTATTTTGCTTCCTGCTTTGCCCCGTGATCCTTTTCTTTAAGGAAAACTTTTAAAGGTTTTTTTCCACTTTCCAACCATATGCAGTTTCCTCTGTTTTGTTCTTGGGGTGGGGAGAAAAAAATACAAGGCTTGCCAGCTTTTACTTCCTCTACAACCCGGGGGTGCATGTTTGTCTGGACCACCATGCTTTTCCTACAGTAATTGCATCTAACTCTTTATAATTCTGTTATCTGTGAATTGCCTATAGCTTCTCAGTCGTTCCTGGAAAATTGACCGCCAACTTGGGCATATCTCCACCCTCTTTCTCTGTAAAGACAGAGGCAAAGTAATTCTATTTCTTTTCTCCCCTCTTAAGTAAGGTCTGTAGTTTAAGTTCCCCTGGTTCTCTTGTCCTCAGTGTATTATGCTTGTATTTAAATGTATATTTTTAAAAATGTCTTACTGAAATTCTCTGCAACTTGTCTCTTACTCTTCCCTGTTTTTAAAACTTGTCTAGTGTTTTATAGTATCTTAATAATTAAAAGTCCGTGTTTACCTTCCCACTGAATTTTACCACATTTGTTTGTTAAGTCTTTGCTTTTCCTATCTTGTTTAAGGGTTATGATTTTAACTTAATGGAAAATTCTGCAAGCTACAAGCGGTAAAGTATTTCAAAAATAGGCTATAAAGATACAGGCTATCCAGATGTAGATGAATGCTGTATATGTTGAGAATTTGTAATTCAAAACATTGGTACTTAAAAAACCTTAAGCAGTATTAATTTTGAGCCATCAATATGAAATACAAGAACAACTTGTTTTGAGTTATTTTTTCTGATTGCATTATTCCTTAAAAATAGTAGATGGTGTTTGTATATTAATTTATTTAGTCATTGTCATTTTTATAACTGTATAGAACTAGCATTAAGTAAAAACAGCCTTTGATTATATGTAGACTTAACCCCAGAATTTTGTAGGGAATAACAAACCTGTGTTTTTTAATTGTAGAATAATACTGCCCCTGGAGCAATGACACGGCGCAACACATATGTTTGTAGTGAAAGAACCACTGCTGATAGGCATTCAGTGATACAAAATGGCAAGGAGAACAGGTATATGAAATGTCTTCCTCTGGTGTATGTCCCTTGTCTTCACATTTCCAAAAAAATTGTAATGCTAATTTAGAAATCAGTAATATTCTAATGTAATTCTTAATGAAAGGTGAGTACAGATCTTTGGTTATGGAGCACCTGTAAGTATGTTGGGGTTTGGGATTTTTTCCTATACTTGATTTGTATACTCTTTTTAATTAGAATGTAAGAGGAAATTTCTATTTTCTGGTTAAATACATGAAATATTTGTAACAGCCTTCATCTTAAAGCTGTTGTGAACTCTGGTGGCCAAACAACATAGGCTTGCAGAATAAGCTTGTTTAGTGTCAGACCACAAAGTCCTTCTCTCTTGAGCCGTTCTTTTTTTACATTTCACTCTAAACTGTGTTTCATTAGGATTATTGTGAATACCATTTTTGCTATAAAGTCTCAGAGGGAAGGTACATTTTTTCTGAGCAAAGATGAAACAGTGATAGGCAATTTATCTTGGACCGATAGCATTCCTTACTCATACTCTGATAGTCTAATTGCTTCCCAGTATTTATAGAACTCATCTTGAGGAGGGAAGCAACTATCTCTGTATTCTGAGTGAAAACATTAGAGAAATAATGAGTTTCTTCATATTTTCCTGAATGAAAACCTGATTAGAGCACGCAATGGAATTGGAGTTAACCACTTCGTGTGTTGGCACCATAGTCACATCTCATGCCATCCTGTGAAGACTGAGAAGACCTGTCAGAAATAATATAATAGTGAATGTAGATATTAGGTATAGGGTGACAGTTGGGAAGAATACCACCAAATTTCCTGGCTGGCAGAGGTATTTTAAGTTCTAACCCTTCTTCTCAGGATTTTGCTGTCGTCAAATGCTGGTAACAGTTAAGGAGTTGACCATTGCCAGGAGAGTGTCCGGATAGCTGATACTTAATAAAAATGCTTAAGCTTGGAGGAATGTGTACCCCTCTCCTACTCTTCCCAATTTTCTCCACCCCTTCCTAATTTTATGATATATTGCAAAGAGTGGAAGGAAAATACCTATTTTCTAGCTTGTGTTGAAGTTGAAAGATCAGCCGTTTTCTGCACAAAATTTTTCCCCCTCCTTTTGGCAGTTTATAAGGTAGAGTGGTGAAGTTGTGATGTTGAGTGGAAAGTCTGTCTGTCCCCTGTTTGATTCCTGGAGCCTAGGGATAAAGAACATGATTTTGACCCTGTCTCTTCCTCCTAGCTTTCTGCAAATGGAAAGTGATTAAGAAAAAAGTCAAGTATAAGTTTGAAGACTGCCAAAAGTCTAGTTGGCCAGCTGGGCCTGCAGTCAACTGTATTGTGAAGTGCAGCACAGCTATTTGGTACTGTCTCTTAGTGTGTCTGTCCCAGCCTTCATTGGTTACTCCTTGTTAATGTTACCAAGTTTGCTTAGATTAAAGTTCACTATCCTTTCTTTGGTTTGATATGATAATAGCTTTTTTTCTTTACAAATGCTCTTTGAAAAATGAATCTTTCTGTCCAAAAGAGTTTTGATCATTTTTTATTACCTGATTTCTTGGTTTAATATAATATTTGTTCATCCTTAAACTAATATCTTTTCAATATCTTGTCCACAATTTCTTTATTACATTTTTTAAAGTTACTAGGTACTGTTTACTAGGAATGCTTGAGATTCAGATGTTCCCCTAATTAAGGAGTAACTTCATACTCATAAGGAGCTGTCTTTTGAATTTTTTTTCCCCAACTTTGAGTTTCTCAGCAAACTGATGTCTTTCTGGTCTGTCACAGGTGGACATTAATCTCAAAGTTAACACTGAGTAGCACTTGGCAATTATATCAGTAGTATTTTATATCCATAATTGGTTATCCTTGTGTAACTTACCTTTTATTGTCAATATATTTAAAGATCATTTGCTTTTCCTACAAACTATAGCCTTATTTGGGTCATTTGAAATGTCTGAGAATTTATACATATATGTATTTTTATATATTCGTTGTCAGGTAAAAAGTAATTTATAGCTTTTATCATGTATGTTTGATTACTACATTCAGTACTCTTCATAAAGGGTTAAAAAGAGAAAAGGTAATGGTAATACATTGCTAATTGTATTACAGTTGGAGACTTGTCGTCTGAAATGCTTTAGTACTAAACTGCATGTTCCTTTTGGCACAGTTTCAGAATTACTGTGATTTGGCACAGAATTCACAACTTATGTCTGAATATGTTTTGTTGCTGTAACTGGGTAAAGCATTGACTGGTCACATGAAATGCAGAGGCCTTTAATGCAGGCTAAATCAACATGGCTATTGATGGGACTGGCTCTTCAGAATGAACCTGTAATGTTATTGTACTCTCAGCTTGACAGAAACTAACTTTAGAAACTTGTTCTTTTTTTCTTTTGTGAAGCAAGATCTGAAGTAGAACCTGGCCTTTGTAAAAATCCAAGGTGTCGTTAAAAATAATATCTGTGCTTTTGAAATGTCTATTGGTGGCAAATGTTGCAGGCAGGAGTAATTCCTATAAATGATTTCTTACAGATTGGATTTTAGATTTTCCATAGCCAGATACTGACTGTGACCCAGTCAAAACTTGGAGACTTACCCTAAAAGGCAAGATACACATGCTTAAAGTCTCTATTTTTTCTATAGAGAAAGTATTAAAATGCTGCTTGTTCTGTTTTTATTTTGCACATTGTATTCTGAGAAGGCACTATTTCTGAAAGTATGGAAACTCTGAAGAATCAATAGTCAGCTGGTACATTTGATGTTGGAGAAAGTAGTCTTGAAGACACCATGCCAGACTGGGAGAAGCAACGAGTTTTTAAGTCTCACATCTCTCCTTTAACACATTGTGTGGCTGACACAGTCATTCTGCTGGAGATGATTCTTTTGGCTTTCCTCCAAAGCCTGAGCATTAATTAACGCACTTGGGGACTCATGAAACACTCTTCATAATGATAGGCAATTGCTTTAAATCATTTGTAACACAAATGATTTACAACAGCTTCAGATTTTTAATAAGCCTTGGCACTAATTGGTGATTGTTAGCTTACTGTTCCTGTGTTCCCAGGCCAGTAATCCAAGGAAGCTGATTTCTAGAAAAGCATCAGAGGAAAAGATAGAAATGTTTTAATATGTGCTCTGGTCCCTTATTGATACCTTTAGATGTCACATCTTTGGAGGCAGGTGCCTAAATAAAACTTGGGTCTAATGTGTTGTAAAACTAGAATCTTTCTTTTCTATCTTTTGCAGCAAATAGAGAGGAAAGGAGTTAGGAGTTCTTGAGAGGCTAATGACCAATTATTTGGGGATTACTTGACTTCAGTGTATTAGTTTTGAGACAAATGTTCATTTTCTTACCATTTCTTAATACCCTGAGGTAATTTAAATGCTGGGCTGTGTCGAAGGCTTCATTGTAAGCAGTGCTTGTAGTTGGCATCCTGATGGATTTAGCATTGCAAAAAGATGCATGCATGACTCACATGAAGTTTTCTAGATCCTGAGAAGTTAAAAACAAACCAAAACCAAGTATATTTTGCTAACCATCGTAGTCAGCCGTTCAGAAGTCTGAGCTGTGTGGTGTTTTGTACTAGTGCTTTGGGAGCTAAGCCTGAGAAGTGGGTCAGCTGACACTTGTAGCTGGACTAGCATTTGCCTCTGCAAAGTCTGCCATACCACAGTTAGATAAGGGGACTCGAGTTTCAGTGCGTGTAACCATGAAGTAACTTGGAAGTGAACATGCAGTGTCATGAAACTGTCACTGACAATTACTGACTTCTTAACCTTGAGCAATATTTCTGAATTACAGTTGCCTTACTTTTAAAGCAAACTTCAGATGAATTACATATGGTGGTGTAGTCTGAAAGGCCCAAAACATCTTGTGGCCTCTCACTTTTCTCCTATCCTTACCATTGCTTGACAATGTGAAGGCTGCAAAGATTATTTTGGGCCGAAGAAAGAAAAATATTTCATGCTCCTATTTTATCATATTGTACAGTTGGCAGCTTACTGGCCATTCTGCTAAGACAGTGCTGTATATATCTTCCCTCAAAGCCTGAATGGTAATTTGGAAATTTACTGTTTGTGGCCAAGCAATATGAGGTGCTTTTCAACAGTCATATCTCTTTCTTCAGGGAACAACAGGTGTATTCATTGCCTACTGCGTGTACAGGTTGATGATTACTAGTAGCCTTTTCCATTTGGCCTCTCTGGAGTTGTTAAAGATCATTATATTTTTGGTTTCAGTTGTGCCTGTGAAGTCCCTCAGTTATCAGATGTTGATTTGACAGCTTGCCCAACTTACACTAATTTCTTTTTAACACGGATACATTCTGAAAACAAAGGATTTCACTGCAGTAATGGAGCTAACATCAGTCTTTTGGAAAGTGCATTTGGTGGGGGTTTTAATGCATTGTTTACTGTTAAGACCAATACAAGTCACATCAGTGCTCTGGCACAGAATTCTGAGTTACTCAGGTTCTGTACATCAAGGAGGGAGGGTATCACTGCAAACTAATGCTAATGGTAAGAGCATGGTCACTTCATAGATGTCAAGTGCTTTTTAAGGGAAGTGTAGGGTAGTTACTGCTGTTTACGTAGAAGAGGGCTGTTAGAGTTCGTGTTCTTTGATAAACCAGTTAATAGAAGGAAAAGTTTGCTTTTTTTTTTCTATGCAGTAGTTTGTTGTTGGTCCATCATGCTCTTCTTTCTGCCTCTGCCTGAACCCAAACCCCCTCGCAGCCTGACAGAAATGTTCGCTTACGCAGCTAGCCCTGCTTCAGTTTGTACCACATCCTTCTCCAGTGTTCGGCTGCGACATCAGAAGTCGATGTCCATGTCAGCCTCTGTGCACACGAAGATGATGTTGCCTCCAATAGACAATGGCGCAGATAACTTCAGGCCTATGTAAGAACCTGAAATCGTTGTGAAACTAACTTATACCCACTGCTTCTTAACTTTGTGCTGTGGAATTTTAGTCCTAGATTGTTCTAGTATATATCGCCCACAAGATGTGTGTTTCCTCATTTTTTTAGTCTTGTTTACATTTGTCTTGTGGTGTGTCAGGCTGTCTGTGACATAATCCTGCAATAGTGAACCTTAATTTTTTTCCTATTGTTAGGAGTATTGGACATTCCCTATTGTCAAAGTTTGTGGGAGACTTTAACTGTGTATCCTGAAGGACTTCGCTACTTGGAGCGGTTTGCTTGTAGAGAATTTTGTGTAGGATACTTTCAAATTAGCAAGACTTTCAAAGATGTATGTATATATAGAATGTGGAGGGAGAGACATTAAAGTTACCTATTGCTTCTCTTTCCTGGGAGGAAACTTTTCTGGTCTATTCTTTTATCAGTCTTCTCAGTGAAACATTGTATGCCTGGTTGATCTGGTCTTTTCCAGGATACTCCTGTTGCACTTTTCTGCCTATGTGGGTTTCTGTTTCGGCAGCCTTTTAATCCTAACTTCTTACAAGTTTTGATTCCATACAGTGCTGTAATAATGTTGGTATTTCCAACCCTGGCCTATATAAAAGTGTCTGCTTATGCTTTACTGTAGAACGTAGTGTTTTGTGTCTCCTGCTGAACCCGTAGTGCTTCCGTAAAGACGTTCTAGCATTGTTTTTTTGTTTTCTGCTCTAGCACTATTCCTGATCAAAGAACTCCCGTTGCTTCAACTCACAGCATTAGCAGTGCAACCACACCTGATCGTATTCGTTTCCCCAGAGGAACGGCCAGTCGGAGCACATTCCATGGCCAGCTCCGAGAGCGACGCACCGCGACCTACAACGGGCCACCTGCCTCCCCCAGTCTGTCCCATGAGGCAACACCACTCTCACAGACTCGGACCAGGGGCTCCACTAATCTATTTAGTAAACTAACTTCAAAACTAACAAGAAGGTAAGCCTCTTAAAACAGCAGTGCAACATTTCCTTTTTTTTTCCCCCTCTTTGTTTTTATAGTAGAAATACATAGTAGCTCATTGCTTAGGTGGTTTTGTCCACATTCTCTGATTAGTGGCTTAATTTCTGCAACTTAAAATGCACTTGCTTATGATTTTTTTGTAGTTCTTTTTTGGTTACAGAAGCCATTTGTTTTTAGCAGTTGAATCAAATGGGATTAAAACAGTTTGATCTACACTGTTTCTTCTGTGCTCTTCAACCTCATGTCATGAATGCTGCAGAGATGAAACATTTCAGCTCAGTTGAAAAGCTGCTCACTGACTGTGTGGTCCATCAGTAGATGGCATAAACTAGGATCCCAGTCTCAGTGTTTAAATGTAGTGTTGGAAGCTCAGACTGTGTTTCCCAGTCGCTCTGTCAGTGTTTCCAGAATAACCTTGCCAGCAGCACACAAACAGAAATATTACAGGTGAAAGGGTAGGAGCAGGGGACAAAAGCTTCTACTGGCAGTAGTGCTATCATAGACCATCTTAAAATTGGCAGTACTAGGATTTCAGTCTAGGCAGGAGTCTGGTCAAACCTTGAAAACCTATTCCTATTTTGACCTTTAGTTCATGTGCAGATTCTGGGGTTGGTGTAAAGGTGTTTTGGTCTAGCCAAAGCCTAGCTTAAGCAGGTGTTGCCCCTACACTAACAGTTTTTATTCTAATTGGACTTCTAATTTCAAATCCATGTATGATTTAAATTGATTCCTACAAACCCAAAATTGAAACCCACCTTTTTTCCTTCTGTATTTAAAACCCACCAGTTCACATACTTCAGACCACTCTGATATCTAGAACTTGTGTTTGTAGAATTGAGGGCTTGTTTGTCTTTGCTTTAAGATAATCACCAAGATTTTGTACCCTCCTCATCATATGAAGTTTTTTGGACAATATTATTCTGATCTTGGCCTACTAGCTTTTGTTTTAGGCTTATACCACATCACCACCAAACCATTTTCTTCCTGTGTGTTTTATGACTGTAGTTGACTCCCTCTCAGTACTCTTTTTGTAGTCTCCCTATTTGTAGTCTACTATTTGTAGTAATGCTAAGCCAAACTCCAGTTTTTCAGAATTGGCTGATTTCAATTTAGAGAGTAAATTTCTTTAAAAATTTAGAAATTGTTTCTGTGAAGAACAAAAACATGACAGTCTAGTAAATGTTTTAATCTGTTCAGTTCTCTGCCAGGTATCACTTCCCTGTGAAATACTATGCTGTAGAAGTTGGGTTTGGGTTTTTTCCCCTTCTTTTTCTGCTGAGAGAGAGAAATAGAAGCTTAATTTGAATATCTTTAATAGTTAAGTCATCTGCTTTATATCAAGTGAAGTCTTAATCAGACACATCCTTTTGGCACTTCTTTCCTTCTGTAGTTTTGTTTGTAATATCCTTACTTAATTTTCCATTTGACATTCCAAATGTGGACGCTCAAACTGTGAACATGCAAACTTTTCACTCAGTTGTTTAGTCAGCATTCAAACTTCTATCATTACCTCTGAGTTTCAGCTTTTGCAGTGCAGTGTGGTTTCCTTGAAGAAGTTTTTCCACACGACTTTTGACAGTAGTTTAAATTCCATCTGCACTTGATTAAATAACATGCAGTTTTAACACAATAGCACTGTTAGGGATGGTTAGTTTGCACTTGGAGGACCTCCTGCAGCTGGGGCTCTGTTATACTTGGTGCTGTACAAACTACTAAGGAGGTGGATAGTGCCATCAAAGGACAGGGTTATGTTTCTTCTCTTTAAATAATTTTTTAAGCATTAAAACTTGTTAGTTTACTCTAGCGTTCTCTATGGGAAATCAAAATTCTTTTGATTATGAACTACTTATGTACTGGTGTAGGCAGTTGTTACAGCTTGTGCCACTAAATTAGCTAAATATTTAAAGCAGTTTTGGGCACAACATGGCTGACCTGATGTTATAAAGGAAGGAAGAAACCTAACTCTGAGGATGATCAAGATATAATTATTTAGAGTTACTGATTTTTGTTTCTATGGGAAATATATGAAGAAAATCCAAACATATTTTTATGTGACCTTGCAGATTTTGAGTTTTAAAGTGTTTTGACACTAGTACGTACTTTCATAATACATAAATTCATAATAAGTACTGGTGACATATTTCCCTGAAAAATTTGAAAGTAGCAGTGCCAGGAGTTTGACTCTTCAGACCCTAAATCATCTGCCTAATCTGAGAATGTATTGAAATGTAATTTAATTGTGCATTTAAAATGAGATCTTTTTGCATGCTTCACTCTAAATGCCTTTTTCAATTTATTTTGTACAACATTTTTTGTTAATCATTATTTTGGCTTAATTTCTTTTAGAAACATGTCATTCAGGTTTATCAAAAGGTAGGATTTATTTATATTTAAAAAAAAGTGGCTCCTGCAATTAACAACAGATTTGGCTTTTCTAGCCTTGGTTTTCTGAAAACTAAATTTCCTGCTGAGAACTAAATACTTTCTTTCTTCAGAGGAAAGCATAGAATAAATCCATTAACTCATGATGATACTTAAGAATCTGTGGCACCTGTATAACAAGATGCTAAGCATGCCTTGTGAATTCTTCTTTCTTTGATAGAGTTGGTAGTGCCAAAGTAATTCTGTTCTCTGTACTAATACACTTAGCATGCTTATGTTTGAAGAATGAGGTGTTTGATAACAATGATGAAAGTATAAACAAAACATAAGGTTACAACCAAATAAAGGTAAGTGATGTTAAATTTACATTATGTCTTTGTTTTATGATATTTAAGAAGAAAAAGATTTGTTGTCTGCAGCTGATACAATAGAAAGCAAACTGAGCACAGTTGTGAATTGTGTGTGGAAGACTGAATGAAGATGCAATGGCTGTGTATTTGTTTTAAAATGAGATGCATTTGCTGAAGTGAATTGCAGCTGAAGTGCAAAGAGAGCACTTCAGTTCTAAACAAAAAATGCGTTTATGCAGATTTATTAAAAGTGAAAAGCCCAAAAGCCTGAATCACATTTCAAGCCCAAAGGATTTAATTTAGTTTTGCAATTTGGGAATGAATCAGGCTGCTATATATCTTGTTAATCCATTATGATTCATGAAAGTCAGTTACACAATTTTGCTGTTCAGGTAAATTTTCCAGTGGAAGTTTGTGATAACCTGTTTAGTTGTATCATATTTTGGAGCTTCTTAAAGGGTGGTACTTCCAATTTCCTAGTACTGAGGGAGATGGGGCCAAAAACCAAACATCTGTTTTAACTTTCAAAATACAGAGCTATGCATGTGACTGTAATTTGAAGTTTGTCAAGGAAATCCTTAGATTAGAGTGAGGCCTGAGAGGTGTAAATTACTGCCTAAATTTGGATTTTTAATGTACAGTCCAAGGCTAAAGGTACCCTATTTGATTAAATGAGTAAATTCCATACCATGGTAAATAATCAGTGCTCTTCCAAACATGACTGTGTTTAAAGTTGGTTGGGTTGGTTGGCATTGTCACAGCTGACTTGAGAAAAACAACTGTTAGTTAAGGAAAGGAACCATCCAACACAGCACACAGATGAAACTGAGCAGTGGCAATGGTTTTAAGTCATCGTGCATCATGAGCTGTGGGGTGCAGACCACTTTGTTAGAGGGAGCTTTTGTCTCTCTCTGTAGTCACATTGCTTTTAAAATAAAGGATTGTGATCTGTGCAACTCTCCACAACTGGATGCATCTAAGTTTGTTACAGTACTGCTCCGAAGAAAAGTGGGAAATGCTAATATGAGTACAGTTTTGAACTAGAAGGTTACTGTTCAAATTTGAGACTTAATTTTTCGATAACTTAAAAAAAATTTCCTTTGACTGGAGGCCAGGAGTCTTAGACCGGTGCAGAAATAGCTGCTACAGCTTCCACGAATATGTCTTTGAATAAGAGATTTGCCAAGTCTTACACCACCTACACAGGACCAGACTGTGCTTTTTAAATTCTGTTTTAAGTGGGCATGGTGTCCCTCCATACCTGATCTGTATGTAGGTACAAAAACTGAAAATTTGGGGGGGGTTGCCAATTTTTTTCTTGCTGTATGTGCTATGAATCTTACCTAAGATCACTGCATTTGATAGTGAAAGAACTACTGTAACCAAGTAGCACATAATACCACAACATCAGTTCCAGGAAACTGAATAAAAGTAGATAATCAGTCACTTGTTGTTAAACTGAGTTTTATTATTGTACTCAGTACACAGATACATATATATATATATGTATGTATATGTATGTATGTATATCTTGTACTATGCACTGTCATTGCCAATCTGCATATTGTGGAAGTCTAACTTTTTTTCTAACAGCAAAAGTGACTCAGTGTTCTGGATTTTATTGCACCATCATTTCTCCGTTTCCATGAACTGATCTTATTTTATCATCTTGCACTTTTTGTTGGTTTTCCATAGACAGTTTTCTTTGTATTTATTTGGATTTTTAAAACTGAGTATACAAAGATGTAAAGAACAGGAAACACAGCATAACTCAGGACAGATGTGTGGAACCAGTCTGATTTGTGAAAGCCTTTCAAAACCATAAGGGAGATAATGTGTAGGTATTGCGTGACAAATGAGAACATAACTTGCTCGTGTATTTGTTCCATTCTTGAGACCAAAAGAGCATCTTGGTCCATAAAATCAATTTATGTAAAAACACAAGCAAAAGCAGAAAATTTACAACACAAACTAACACAGATGTGAAGGCTGTATTAGCAGTGAGGAGGCCTCAGGGCTGCATCTCGCAGACGCACAGAAACAATAGTGGCAGCACAGTAAGTGTCTGTTCCCAAAGCACCAGTGCTGGGCAGTACAACTGGACTGTAACTGTGTCCATGGTGAAGGAAGGAGAGGCTGGCACAGCTCTCCAAAGCTTGGCATCATCCAGAGCTCATACTTGAGGATGCATGTCACTGAATGCAGTTGCTCGTGCTCAGTGAATGGAACACTGATGCATGGAAAAACTGAACAAAGTCAGGATTTTCTGAGAGGCTTCCATGAAAGGGTGTTTATTATTTCAAAGTGGCAGGTATATTATAAATAATGACCTTTCTTAGGTTTAGAGTACAGTGGTTCACAAACCACAAAGTTTGACTTAATTTCAACCTGAAAAGGGTGTCAGAACATCATTAGGGAATTTTCCTTACAGACTTCTCTGGACAGATTCCAGTAACAGCAAGACTATTCATTGTTGGGGAAACTGGTTGTGCTCCCATTTTCTACAGCCTTCAGCAAGTTTCAAAACAAAACCCAAAAAGCCCACAAAAATCCATAAATGTTTGCACCTCTTATAGGAACAGAGGAGGCTCTTTAAAGATCAAGTACTCTCCGTTTTCCAGTTGAGCAGTGTTTTTTAACTTGATTGCTTTGCCCAGTAAAACAATCATTTGAAAGGTGTGGGTCTGTTCAGTTGGTATATGTCATGGTTCTTTCCTACCTACCCCTTTTCCTGTCCTGTAGAGTTGTTGTAGAGGGTGACTTCTTGGGTAAACAGACAAGAAAAATCTTTTTTCACCTTCCCATGAAAATAGCTACAATAGCTGCCCACGTGGAAGCTCTAGAATTAGCCAAGGACTTACCAGTTGTCAGTCATCTTACAAGGGTGATCCCTCACTGCAGCCCTCAAAAGGAAGGAAAGGAAGAAATTAAGCCTTGTAACACCCCACACACCCTGATAAAAATACCACTGTGCATCAAAAAATAAGTTTACTGTCTTAGATTCCTATCCCTAGACACCTGTCAGCCAAACTGCTGTAATAATTTGCATTATTCAGGGAAGCCAAGTATTACCTTAGATAGTCTTGATAAGAGCATTGTACAGGCAGCATCCTTCTGAGCAGAATTGACACTGATATGTCAAACTATGCGACTGCAATAATGGGAAGGTAGAGGGAGGCAATTTTCCCCTCAATTCTTTTTAATCCTGGGCATTTAAATTATGGTAGCTTTAAGCAATGCAAGAAGACAGAAAGCTTAAGCTTGCTCTTGGGTGTGGAAGATGCATCAGTGTGGGAATTAATAAGATGGAGTTACCACAACTTGAGAAATCTTGGATTTATGTCTTAAATTTTTGTTAAAATATATATGCATCTTCTTTTCAATTAAGTTATTTTGGTATTGTTTAAACACCTCAGATCTGATGTGCATGCAAATACAAACGATGATCAGACTTGTCTGTAAATAGGGGGTTTTTTTCAAATAGATATTTTATTCCCAGATAAAACTTTTAAATATCATTAGCCTGAAAATAATTGGGAGTTATTTCTTTTTAGGAGTTACTTACGGAGTAATACAATCACTTCAGTATGCTTTGTAACTTTAGTTTCACATTTTCTGCTTTTAGAACCTCAACTTTATTCAGTGAGTTCTGCAGATTTAATATATAAACATACACTGTTAAAATTAGTAATAGTAGTTTTAAAAACTGTAGTTTATAGACTCCCATTTGGTTTGACAAGATGTTATATTCTGAGTTTGACCTAACCTACAAAGTTCTTTACATCTTTGTTGATTTGTATTTTAACACACCTTTTGTATGATTGCAGTATCTTTTAGCAACTACTCAGCTATTGTATACTGTAGTGTAAGATTTGTCTTCTCTTTCCCACTTCCTTTTGCTTCTGCATTCTTTTCAATGAGGCTCCCGACTGAATATGAGAGGAACGGGAGATTTGAGGGCTCAAGGTGAGGGTAAAATTTTTGTTTAAAATGTTACTTAGGTGAGTTTGAACCTTTCTCCCCTTGATTATGTGGCATAGTGGCTTCAGGCAGCAGCTTGTGTTTCGTGTAAGTCATTGAAACTAAACAAAGCATTTCTGTCTGCAAAACAGCTATTAAAGCACAGACCGACTTGGTTCTGAACTTTCATCTTTCCTGTTTCCTTTTCCCATGTGTGGGTTGTTTGGGTTTTTTTGCGTTTTAGTCATTGTGATTTGCTGTTGTCGTGTAGATGTCTAGATAAGTGGTCTCTAGTGAGGCTGCAAATGTGTGGAATAACCACTGAAAGGTGGCAAGATATTTCTCATCTCCAAAATCACAGATAGTTACATATTTTTCATGTTATACTCTTTGTCCAAAATCAGCATATCAAAAAATACTAGAAATTATTGAACTTGTGCTGGTTTTGCCAACTGTTTTCAAGTAGAAAAAGCTTTCAAAAATAAAAGTAGCATTGAATAAAAGTTGGGTTTTCCCCTGGCCCCTTACAACCTTATTAAGTTAAAACCTTAAAACAAAATACTCTTTAATTTGCTTGATGAATTTTATAATATCTGGCAAATCACATAGCTGGATTTGACAGCATAGTCCTATGACTCTCAGAGTCACTGGAAGTCTTTCAATAGAAGAAAAAATACGAAAGAGGTTATCTTTAAGAAATATATGTATTTAGTTGTGGCCTTGCTATCACTTTTTAACTTTTTCATAATTGCCTGCTTAATGGTATTAAAAGAAAAACATTGTGTAACCAGAAATTCATTGCCAACTGTTTTAAAGAGCAGCTTGCCTTAATATTGTAAATTGAACTCGGAGGCTCAACATGAGATTTCAACTGCATGGTTTGGGGTCAATTAGGTTAACTATTTTCAGGAAATAGTTAAGTATGACAGTGTATTTAAATTTAAAGAGGCAACTGACAGTGTACAAATATTCACAGAGCAAATCTGTTTTTTCCCTGGAGGTCTAGATGTAGTTCCTTATTCTTTAGCTGCGTGACCACTGATTTTAATTAAAGTAGAAGAATGATTGCAAACTAGAAATTTCTGGAACGTTTCTTTCCTTTGTCCTGTATAACTTTACTTATCCTTACCAAAGGAAAAGCTTTTTTATTTAAAAAAAAAAAAAAGTTGCAGACTTGGGAAGCACAGGCTCAATATTTTGTACTTCATCGTAAAACTGTCACCATCTTTACAAACAACATCGAGGAGGTGACTTCCAACTCTTCTTCCTGCACTTCAGCCTCAGAGGCACTTCACTGCAGAGCTTGTAGCCACAAAAGATTTCATCACTTTACCTCTGTCAGTCGTTGGTATTTAACAAATTACTGACCAACTTCAGATAAAGCATCTCCTTGCTGTTGAAGGCAACCCCAGTATCCTGCAGTGCCTGGATCTCTGGGGATCATCTCAAATACACCACCACAGGAAGGCCACAGTGTAACTGAACCAGTCCAAATCTGGGGGTGCATAGTGACCCTGGGGCAGCAGGTGGGTGCCTCTGGTCCTGCTGTCCTTCTTCCTGCTTCCAGCCAACTACTGTGGGACTCTGGGCCTTTGCAGCGCTTGGTCTCCAAGCTGCTGCACAGGAGGAGGTGCAGAGGAACCCCCATCACTTTTCTGCATGGGGTCATCCTGGTGTGTATAAGTGGGCACCTCCCATGGACTGGCACTCCCTGAGCACCCTTTTGTCACAAGTAGCTGCTGTTTGAATGTTCCAGAAACTTCTAGCACAGAGCTGGTGTTTCAGCTGTCCACGTGGCCCGAGAATAGGGGTTTGAGCAGAACCTGCCTTAAAATCAAGTCATGGGTGACGCATGTAGTTCTGCCTCCAGAAGGTCATTTCCCTCATGCTCCTGAATCCAGTGACTTCCAGTTGTCACACGTTGTGCCATACCTTTGTTTCAGCCCCAACAGCTGATGCTTTACCCTGACTGTGTGTGGACAGCAGCTGGGAAAGCGGGGCTTGGCTCGGAGCTGGAGCCTCCAGATGCTGCTCTAATACCAGTAGTGTGTGCTGAGTGTTAGTTTGCTTCACTAATGTGACCCGTGGGGAAGGTGGCTGGCGCTGCTCACTCATAAATTCCTGTCTTTCAGCCGCAATGTAGCTGTGGATCAGAAGGATGAGAACAAGGAAGCCAAGCCTCGGTCGCTGCGTTTTACCTGGAGCATGAAAACCACCAGCTCCATGGATCCCAATGACATGATGAGGGAAATACGAAAGGTCCTGGATGCCAATAATTGTGACTATGAACAAAGAGAGCGTTTCTTGCTTTTCTGTGTCCATGGAGATGGGCATGCGGAAAACCTTGTACAGTGGGAGATGGAGGTGTGTAAACTGCCAAGACTGTCCCTGAACGGAGTTCGCTTTAAGCGGATATCGGGAACATCCATAGCTTTCAAAAACATTGCTTCCAAAATTGCCAATGAATTAAAGCTGTAACAAGAAAAATAGTTAAGTTGTAAATTAGTTAGCAATTCCAAGTGTTTTTGAGAATTCCGATGGAAATGTATAGAATAACATTTAGGCAATAACTTCTGCATCCTTCTGAATAGTGATATTAAAAAAAAAAGCTGCTGAGCTGGGAGGGAGAGTTGGACTTTTTTATAAGTGCACTACAGCATTAAAGTTGCCTACTATGTAAAATATTACCCCTTCTGCTTTATTTCCATTGCTCTTTGACAACAAATTGAAACACAGAATATATTCATTTAAATATGCCTCCTGTTTGTGTGGATGTGTGAATGTACAGTATGTGTGTAATATATAAAGTATTCTATGTAAACAATTCATTTACAACATCGAGCTGTACCAGTACCTCTTTTTGGGCTAATTTTGGTGCTAAAAATTGAAATGGCCAAGGAGGAAACACTTGAGTTAATATTTAAAATGACTGAAGCGATAACCAGTAAATGCAGGTTTACAGTTCACTGCTGTGTTAAGAAAAAAAAAAAAGTGTGTGAAGGGTTTGGATTTACGGTTGTGAACATGATTAGTCCTGTTTTCTAAGTAGATCTCATGAGATTATTAAAAATTCACTTTTACTGAGTAAGTCTTGCATTATATTTTGCCCACCTATTTATTATTTAAGTCTGAATCAAATTTTAATAATGTAGTTAATTTGTGCATTAATATTTGGGTAAACACTTCCATTCTTCTGCTTCTGCTAAACTACTAAAATTGTACTTTTGTCCTTTTGGCTTATGGGTATTGATCGCAGCTAAGAACACTTCTCTGTTGTTCCACCGTTCCCTTAGGGAATGGGGCAGTCTAAAAGGAGGTGCTAATTGCTGACTAGTTACTTTCTTTCAGAGCGAGTTTTCCACGTTAGACTAGGTCAGACTGATACAAAGCACAAAGGGACTCTCATACTAAGGCCGTACTTCACTGCAAGCTGCCACATCCCAGTCGGTGCCACTCTGAGGTCTCGCTGCAGGTAGGGCAGTGCTGTCCCTTCGTCCTGGGCACACACGGCATTGAAACCCAAAAGTGGGAATCAAATTGGTTACTGATCTCCTGTGTTGTAATGTCCCAACTTGCTGAACTACAGCCATAGGCAGTAGCAGTTAAAACTTCTCCTTGCAGCTCCCTTCCAGCGTGCTTCCCCTTGGCTCCGGTTGTATTGCTTTTGATGGCTCTGTGCCAGTTGTGTCTCTGGCTCCTGCTGCCGAGAGAATCCTCTGTCCTCTGTTAACTAACGTGCAGTGTGGAGACCCGCCCTTGATGAACCCTCTGATGGCCAACTAGCTTTCGGTAGGACGTGAAGCTGCTCTGGGATAGTCCCCACTATTTAACCATCTCTGCAGTGAGCCGGATCTGAGTTTGCTGACTAGAATGAAGAGATTTCTTCATGCACTGATTCCTACTGATACTCAGTTTATTTCATCGAGGACTTGTGTAGATAATATCCTGCATTATCTACTTGACTTTTTGTATTAATGTTTTGTGGTTATATTTCAGTGAAGCACTTAAGCATGTACTTAACATGTGCTTTAAACTGGAGCCTAAATTTGCATTTTAAATTTGCAGTGAGCTAATAGTTACTCATAGTACACAGTTCAGATTTGACCCCAGGTGAAAATGCAAAGTCCTTAATATTTTGCAAGTTAGTTCTTGTGATCTGTAGTCTGTGAAGGCAGCAGACTTCCCCTCTCTTTCCCCCTAAGCATTGATATTGATTATGCTAGTTTAAAGGGTAATCATAGTTGTTAAATGTAGTAAATATTCCTGAATTTACATTTTATTCTCTGTATATTCTGTATCATGCCATGGCTTGAGAACTCCAGGTGCTACCGGAGTTCAGTTGGCTTTCAGTGCTCTGCCCATGCCTGTGCTGCTCAGTATGGTTTTTTCCATGAAAACTCCATTTTGTAATAGCAATAAGACATTTCAGGGCAGTCATTGTACTTTCTCAGGTGAATGGTCACCTATCCTTTCACTTCCTACATTTTAAGCACTCCTCCAAATGTATTTTTTTTCACCCGGCAGTGCACTTTGTTGTCTGAACTGAAAAAGTGTTCTGATAAATGATGTAAATCTGTATTCGATGGAAGTTCCAAAAGGTTTCATATTAAATGTTTTCTGAAATACTCTCTTCCTACTTCACCTGTTAAGTATGTAAGTGTTTCTAAAAAAAGTGCACCACTATCATTCTTTGGATATTTAAAGTTTGTACTTTGGGGTTTTTTTTTTTTTCTTGAAGTGTTCTCAAAAGGTTCTTTCAGGGTAAATCTTTATTTGATGTATTAAAAAAAATCACTGATTATAATTAGAAACAGATTTTTAACAGCTTCCTTCCCAAATGCCTTGTAAAACTACTGAGTTGCAAGCATATACCCTTGTTTCTTTAGCACACTGCATATTTGGTGTTCAAGCCTCTGGAAGTTACCTGGGAAGGAAAAGTGCTTTCTTCAGCTCTCCAAACCAAAGACAAGCTGCTTCCCAAACACAGGCCTTTTACCTGTTCATATTCCCTGGCAATCTGTGTAGGTTTGCAGGCACTGCTACTGATAGGACTGCAGAACCACAGCTGGCTTTTTTCTCCTTAAGAGGCAAGTTTTAAAAATAATCAGAGGTCATTGTGTGGTGGGGAGGTAGCAGGAGACCTGGATGTTTTGGGACACGTGAAGAGCAACCAAGAAGTGTTTTTATGTAATGACATGACTGGTGCCCTGGAATGTGTGGTCCAGGTGCTGTTGGGGGGTCTTTGTTGGGGTTCCTGACTAAAGGTTTCCATTGCTGAAACCCATGTCATCCAGCTCTGAGAGTGTCTCTTGATTGCTGGGTCTGGCAGAGAAAAATGTCATACAGTTCAGGTTGCAGGAGTTTACTGCATTAAATAAAAGTGTTTAAAGATACATACATAAAATAAATACCTGAACACTGAGCACGAACAAACAAGTCGAGATACCCTTTTTCTCATGCAAACCTTCCCTGTACTTAGGATTTCTAAAAGACTTCAGTCTGTTTGACCTCTTCAAACACAGGTCCTTGACCATGTTAAGAAGTAGAGAGAGGTAGGCTAGAGGAACAGCTAGTCCTGCTGGTCTAAGTGTTTTGCACACTACTTCTATTCAAGATACAGCATCTGGTCCCATCTTTGTGAGTTCAAAGATTTTTAGTACAAATTTGGGCACGGTTAACCTTTTTCTTGTATTACAGTGAGGTTTCAAGATAACATATAGTGAGATACTGTATCCTAATTTTTTTCATTACAGCATTATCATGTCAAGGTAAATTAGATTATTTTTTTAAATATCTGAAATTAGTATCCATATATATGTTGCAGAAATGAAATGAGAGGTTCAGGAGTCCTTCTAGTCATATGGAAAGATCATAGCAGATCTGGAATTTAAATGGAGATCTCTCCAGTTCAGTTAAAAGCTGAGCTATACATGGGCCCGTTGGGATAACGTGTAGAGGCTTTTAATCAGTATTTCCCACAGCTGCTGTGTCATAGACCATGTTGTGGATTGCAATTTAATTAGGACTGCAGCCAACCCAGAGCCATTTTTCCTGCAAGCCCTGGTCTGGAGCAGCAGTTTGTACACGGCTGCTTTGAGTTAAAACCTGCTTGGTCGGGGTGGTCTCTGTGCCTGAAGGGCTCGGGTACCTCCCTGGGTATGGGCAGAGGCCTCTGTGAACTGGTGTCACTCTGTGTTTCAGGATGGCCTGGTTGGGTGTTTCTTGCTGTACAGTCTGTTATCAGCTATCCAAGACCACGGCTTTTCTTAGTAACCTGAAGAGTTAAATATGTAGAGAATCTTGTAGTAGATGGTATTTCTGCTATGGGGGGGTGTCATACTAATGTGAATTTTGTTTTCTAATTTACATTGCAAATCTTTGAGAATAAATGCGGTTTTGGAAAGCTGATACCACTGTAAATTAACATTTAATATTAAACGTGTAGACTTGCAACTGTCCATACAACCTCATTTCTGTACATTTTCTTAGAAAAGCCCTGGAGCTTTCCAGTAAAGATGGGCTCATGTTATTACAGATCACTAGTGCTGCCAGTTAAACCCCTGATCTGACAATCTGATCAAGTGTGGTTGTGAAAATTCCACCTTTGACTGGAGTTTCTCCCTCCAGTAGCAGTGAGTTGTTTCACTGATTTCATCACTGACCATTACTCCATCGCTTCAGAGAATAAACTATTATCCAGCAGGAAGGGGCATGAGCTTTGGATAAAGCTCAACCTAGTGCAATTAATAAGAATTTTTAGAAGTTAATCAGTGTCCTACATTACAACAGCAGTAAATGCTTAGAGAAAACGAAAAAAAAGGTGGATAGAGTAATTGCTCTTTGTGTGTGTGCTCCTTACTTCTGGCAAAATTAAGAGCAGAAAAAGGCAAACCAGTACACTTACTCAGAGAAGTTCATGGTCTTCATGCTCCTGTTTCTGCCTTTCTCTTCTTAGTGCACTACCAGGTACTGCCTCCAAGCAGAGGGGCTGGATAAAATGAGGAAAACCATGGAGGAACAGTGTCTTCACCACTCAGTGCTTCTGATGTTGAAACAGTTCGGTATTTGAAGCAAGACAATTTGAAAGACCCTTAACTATTAGCCTTCTAAGAATGTTTTAACCTTTGGTACAAACAGTGGGCTCTTGTTCCAGCAATAACTGAAAACAGAAGGGTGTCAATACCAAGACTATGAATCCTGTAAGTATCTGTGCATAGAAGGCAAGTTCAGGCATTAATTGTCAGTTGTTGGGGAGTTCACCTTCACCTACAAGTGCCATTGACACCTTGTAGTAGTTGTGACTTGGCAGGTAAGAAGTTTATTGCAAGGGAGAAAAATGCTTTTGCTTGGCTCTTGCTTACCTGTGTTGAGCACTTGGAACCAGGTATTCCAACTTGGATGTAAAATCCATGCAGAGTGGCCATGGTTATGGTTGCTGTGGGAACCACAGCATGGAATTTCAAGGCAAAGAAATGTTGCAGTTCTCATTCCATTAATACCCTTATGTTACCATTTAACATCCTTACAAAAATTCAGGGCATAAAACCAAAATATTCACACAGTTTGTGTTTCCTTGTAATCGCTGATCACACTGAATGTATTGGGCAAATAAAATCAGATAACAAAGTACCTCACCATGAAAAGAGTTCTGTTGAAACGCCTGGGGATGCAAAATCAGAAAGAAAAATGCTACTGGTGTTACAATCAAACAGTTTTCAATCTTTTGCCTGTCTTGAGGTAAAGTCCTGTTTGCCTGGAGATGTCTCTTACCAAGATCTCAGCTCAGTGTGAGCACTGTAACCAGCAACAAACAGCAAAGTTTCTAAGCATGGAATTATTTCCTCCCCCTGGCTTACCCAGCCAAAAGGCATGAAATGAAGTGCTTTCACACGTGTTTCCACATAGATGGGAAAAACACCACCTGACAGGAGCTTGGAGGCGTTGTTACAATTGTCCTGTGGTGCCCAGAGGAGCAGGGGCTGGTGGGGTGTGGGATACCCGCTGGAACGCTGGAACCCGGCAGGATCAGGGGGTGGAGGGGTGGATAGTCCCTTCTGTAAGGCAAGGCGAGCTGCAGAGGGACGCTGCAGTGTCTGCAATGGCCACAGGATGTCTCTCAAATGCAGAAACAGCTCTGGTTGGGGCTCAGTTGGAGCGTTTTTAGAGAAGAGCTCCCAGGATCACTCCATGCGATTTCTTCTTGGTTATCGGTGCTACCATCCCCTCGGACAACTTGGACTTGAAAGCATTAGGGAGGAAAATGGACCACAAGATACTGATGGGAGTTGTGTATTTTTCTCCTTGAAGTATACTCTAATGCTGCATTTAATTTTCCATTATTTTTTATTGCTTTTGGAGCTGAGGTGTAGTTTCAATGGGCTTTACCTTTGCCGTGGAAAACCTGTAGGGTTGCAAAACCCTTTTCCACTTCTTTGTTCAAGCTTGTTCAGTCTCCTTTCCTAAAAAATGACCATGTCAGGCAGTATGCTCTTCTGTTGAGAAGGGCAAAGGTCATATTGAATATTTAAATTAATTTTCAGCTCATTTTACGAGTAAGAATCTTTGTTTACCGTCTTGGAAATTTAATTACTGAAGCTATTTTGCTGTTCATCCTTTAGTAACTGGTCTAATCAAGGCTGTAATTTGCAGCCAGCCTTTTCTGAAATAATCTGGGATCACTTGCCATTTATATTCCACTGTATTAGTAGCTCTCTAAAGCTTTATGCCTGGCATTTTCCATGCCTGCAGTGTGTTTTATTCTTCCAACAAATCGTGTCGCTTGTGCTTCAAGTAGGCAAGAAGTGAAACTTCCTTATTTGCTCAGGGTCTTTTTTTCAAATCACATGTTTTGCTTCAACTTTCACTGGCATTGTAATCGAAGTTTTGCTGTTGGGGTATTAATAGTGGCTGGTACTAATATTTATCGCTGGGATGTTTGGATTTGGCGCGTGGAAGTGGAGGAGCTGTTTATTTCAGTTGGTCTCAGGCTGCTCCGTGCTTTTTCTGTGAAGGAGCCCTGTGTCTCATCCCCTCCTGCTGCTGCTGAGCCCTTTTCTGAGCCTCCCAAGGCAATGCCTGGAGCGTTGGTTGTGGTGGGAGTCACGGAGTGCACAGCACTCGCCTCTCCATGTGTGACTGGGGTGGGAGCAGCAAAAGCTGAGCTTTGCTGTTGGGAAGTTCTATTCCTCATCGTCGGTCTGGGAACAGCCACCAGAGCAAATTCATTGGGTCAAATATATTTTAGTGGTTTTATCTAACTGACCTCTTGACGAACCTCTTTATTCCTGGCTTCTAAAACTTGTTGCTTTTTCCTTATCTCCAGAGACAAGGCTTGGCTGAACCCTTCTGGCTGAACACTTGGAGCTAAGTCTCTCTTCAAGGGACAGTCCCTTTTTGAGGTCTCCTGTGGTGTCAGAGCTCCATGAGCCTCTCCAGACCAGATCTGTGAGTGCCCTTTAGCTTGGGAAAGAGTACAAGTGCTCCAGGGCCCCTGAAGCATCTCCGTGCTGGTCTGTGGTACAGAACGTGGCAAGTGCAATGGGATCTGTTTGGTGTTCAGCTGCTGAAGTGAATCTTCAGACCTGGAGAACAGCTTAGCTCACTTAAGGTCAAGGCTGTAATGAATGGTTGAATTTAGAGCAGTCCCTAGAATAGGAGGAAGAGAGTCATCAGTTCTGAATTACTTCAGTTCCTGGGTGTTTTCCAGGCCTCTCCTTAGGGAATCAAACACCTCACCAGAATGCTCTGCACACATGAGGGCCTGCACAGTGGTGGGCAACGTGTACATCAACAGAACAGCCCAGCAAGGGGCTCTGTGGGCTCTGCTAATGAGCAGGGGCAGGGCTGTCCCGTCACCGTGGCTCTTCAGGGACCGGCCTTGCCCTCAGTGTGAGGCCACCGTAAGCAGGAGGAAAAGCTTGTCCTGGCTCTGTTGCTGTAGGAAACCACTCCTGTTTTTCACCCCTGTGGCCCTTTGGCTCTCCTTAGGAGAGACATCAAAAGCAGTATTGCAGGGTGGGAGAGATGGTGGGAGTTACCAGTGGCAGAAGAGGAGCTGGGTGAGCAGCACCCTGGCTTGTGTGGATTTGAGTCTGGGGCTCAGAGCACCATTTCCCATATCATCTAGAGCTCTGTTGGAGTGAAGCTGCAGCCCCCTGGGCCTGCAGGAAGAGGCCTCTTCCTCCTCTGAGCTCTGTGTTCAGGGGACAGGCAGGGACGTTTATCTCCAGCCTGACCGGTCTGCCTTGCTCGCTTGCAGGTTCCACAGCTACAGGGCCCAAGTGCTCACACACAGTGTGTGCCTGTGTAAGGCTTGTTCCACTGAGAAACCAGCCCAAAAACTGTGACAGTTCACAGCAGGGGCCTGAGCTGCCCATCAAGAGGCAGCTCTTCTTAAAAGGTCACTTTCCAGGTCAGAGCTGCACTCGGAGTAAATTGTGATGGAATAGGGATGAATTCTGCTGTGCACAAAGGGGAGCTGAGCTCTGGTTTGTGCATCTAATAGCTGGGCTAACTTAAAATACCAAAGACTCTTCTCCAGTTTTCTTTCTGCCTCTGGCACGATGAGCTTGGTGTGCCAGGGTGGGCGTTTCAGGGTGTAAAATAGTGAGGAAAAAAATTGTCTTGTGTCTGGTTAATTCTGCTGAAGAAGCAAGGAAATGTGGAACCACCTTTGCAAAGCAGTAAAAGTAAAGGCAGTGACAAAAGCATTTGTCAAGGATAAAAATAAAGCAGAGGGATAAGAGCCAAGGTTTATGGGGACACACGCTGTTTATTTAACCAGCATCCAGCATTTCTCATTAACTTGCTGTTACCTCTATCTTACCCTCCCCTTCTGTCCTCTGACAACATGTGAGAATAAAGAATGTTTCATCCTTGCCTTTTTTTGTCACTCAGATGATGCCTTTTCCCAGTTTTCTGTCTTGGAAGCAGTAGCATTCCACATTGCATTGCAAAGCTGAGTTTCATTGATCTAGCAGCAGAGTACAGGGAAAGCAGGGGATGAAAACAAGTTCCTAAATTTGGACCAAACCAAAGATAGACATGCTACTAAATGAAAAACCAAAAACCTGGAAGTAAAGCTTTGGATCAGCACGGCCTTGCATTGAAATTTGTGGTTATGCAGATTGCACCTGTTACACTGGCTATGCTACAGGATTTTCTGGACGCCTCACAGCCAGGCTCTGGGGTGTGGAAGTGCAGCACAGAAAAGGAGGTACCCCCAGTCCCAGTGGCGACTACCTAGGCTGGTATGACATTCAAGCTGAGAACTAAGCCTCAGTCTCTTCTTAAAGGGGTGCCTGACACCCACCCTGGCTGCAGAGCACCCTCCAGCCTGGCTCCTGGTGCAAGAGCAAAGGGCTGAGGCAGAAAAGCAGGTTTCCCTAACAACCTGTGGATGCCCTGTCTCAAACTGTTCAAGGCCATGTTGGCTGGGGCTTAGAGCAGCCTGGTCTACTGGAAGATGTTCCTGCCTGTGGCAGGGAGGTTGGACCTGGATGATCTGTAAGGTCCCTTCCAACCCAAACTGTTAAACTATTCTGTGATTCTGTGAGCAGTTTCTTCAGCTCATAGACCCTCTCTGTGCAGATTTGGAGGACCTCCCCCTGCTCTCTTGCTCTGATGAGCAGTTCGGGCCCATTTAGAAATCTGTGTATGTGCAAAGAGTCTGTGGCCACCAGCAAATCTGGGCTCCCAAACCAGTTCCTCTGTCTGTAGCTGCCAGAGCTTGTGTGGTGCTGCACAATTTGCTGTTGAGCCTGAAGGGCAGGCAGCCTCCTCTCCTCCTGTTTCTGGGGCGGACAGCAAAGGAAATGAGGTGTTAAACCCCGTAGGAGCTAGAACACAGCCCTGCTCAGCCTTGATGCCATTGGAGACAAAAAGGCCTGCCAGCAATCCCACTCACCAGCTGCCATGTGGAAAATCCTGGAGTGTGCTGAGATTCGGGAAAAGGTACTAAAACCTGCCTTTGTGAGTGATGGGGGTCCCTAACTAGGCCATGTCCTAGAGCAGGAGACTGAGCAAAAGTGGGGGCGAGTCTAGAGGAGGAAAGGCTGGAGTGATCTGATCTCAAGCTTTTATTTTCAAGCAGGTGGAATAGATCAGTGGGTTTGAAAAGGGAATAGCAGCAGTTCCTTCCCTTGGCACACTTCTCCCAGGATTGGGCAAGTTTTTAGGACAGTCACTTGTTCCTCCTCCCAGTGCTTATAACAGGGACACCAGTGCATGGCCCCAGTGGTCACCACTGCTGCCTGCCCACAGCAAGGGTCTGGCCTGCCAGGCATGGGGGAGAACCCACAAGGAATAAAATCACCCACTGGCACCTCCTTCTCTAGATGTGCTTTTCCACCGAAGAGCACCCTGGTCTGCTGCTGTCTTACCCTGTGTCACAGAGCCCTGGCTGGCAAGGGTGGGTGCTACCCTGGGGCAGGAGCGAGCTGGGGAGTGAAGGACAAAACTTTGCCTAATCATAGCAAAAAGTCTCTTCCTATCTCAGCTGGTTTCATTTCTCTGTTCTGGTCTGAATCCAGGCTGGGTTGGGGCCAAGATGCTTCTTAGCCCTCGTTTCTTGTTTAGTTGCTAGACCAACTTCTCCTTTGGCTGGCTGGGTGCTCTTCTGCTGCCCTTCCATGTGGCTGAGACTGGCCCCTGTGCGAAAGAGGAAGGAAAGGTCCTGATCTCACACAGGGGGAGTGGTGCAGCTTCTGCAAGTGTCTGTCACAAGGCAGGAAGAGTAGGAGTCAGACTTTCCCAAGCCTGGAGTTAGATCTCTTTCTGGCCGCTGCGATGAGTGTGGGTAGGCTGAAGTGTAGGACAACAAAAGCACTCTGTTGGTAGATGTAAGTGGAGTAGTTTGAGAACATCCCAAATTTTCTTCTTGGCTAAGTGAAGCAATAATTTTTCACAATGCTGTGAGAACTTCCCTGAGATTTTCTGCCATGGAGAAGGGAAGAGAAAGGGATTTGCAGTATGCAAAGAGGACCTTCAAGCTTGTTTTATAGTCATGAGGCTCAACAAAGAACTAGGAGGAGACACAATACCACAGCCCCGTGGCTATTTGTCCTGTGTACAAGCTGCTGCTGACCTTCCTGGAGGTCCTAAATATTCAGTCAACTCAGATGGTCAGCCAGTGATGTCCCTGGAGAGCCAGAAAGTCTGTTGGATCCTCACTGTAAGGAGCTGGTGTCTGTCTGAAGGTGCTGAAAAGGGCTGTGTGTCTCCTTTACAGCCCTGGCCACAGCCAAAGTGTGCCCACCTGCATCAGCTGGACCCGAGATATTCCATGCATGTGCCAGGGAGGGAGCTGGGGGATGTGTGCTGAAGTCTCCCCGTTTGGATGACTGTGACCATCTCACTGCCACCACTGAAGGAAGCAGCAAGCTGCTTTGTGACTCCCTTAGTCTGCAGCAATCCGTAAAAATCTCAAGTGTTGGCTCTTGCTTAAACTGTCATATGCTTGAATTCAATAAAAGTTCTCTCCCTTGGCAAAGAAGTGAAGCCACCTCTGATTCAGTGCTAACCAGGGGCATCACCCCTTCCCCTCCTGCCCCAGCCCAAGCTGTTCCTGGGCTGGCTGCCAGGACTCCATGCCTCCTGCCATGGCCATGGTCCTGCTCTCTTGGGCAGCTCCGCCCTACCTGTGACGTGCTGCTGACATTGTCCCTGGGGAATCCAAAGGAAGGAGCACTTGTCACCAGGAAGGACAGGTCTGTCAGGCGCCTTTTGAAGCCTCAGAGCCCTGGGAGTGGGCAGGGCTGAAGTAATGTGTTCTCAGAGCAAGAACACGCCAGAAGTCTGGAGGAAAAACAGTTATGGAAATAATAACAACAGTGGCAATCAGAATAGGTGGGATCAAACTCAACACAAAGACAACACGTCAGCTGAAGCAGGCATCTGTTTCCGTGGAAAAAGTCATCTGCTCCTGTGATGAGCCTGCACCCTCCTTGCCCTTGGGGAGCTGGAAGGAGGAGAACACAGAAGGAGGGGTGGGGGTGGCTCAGTGCACTGGTGGCCAGACCTGGCAGTGCCTGAGCTAAAGACAAAGCTCAATGCCTTGGTTGTGCACGTAGGAAAAAGCAAGGGAGCTCCTGTCCCCTCTTCCTGCTCCTGGACAACATCACCTGCAGCTTTTGTGAACCTCTGGGCCAAGCTGAACCTCAGCGGGGTGAACACATCAGCAAAAACCCTAATGCTTAGGGGAAACATCATGTCAGGTTTGGCCCCGTTCAGCTTGGTCAACTCTGAGGTGACAATAGGGACCATTGGTGGCTTAAAACAGGTCAGTCCCAAATTGCAGTAACTTGTTGTGGCCCTGAGTCTGTGGACTGCAGATGGATGGTCTGGAAATATGCTCCAAAAGTGAGTGGAGTCCCATCCACAGCCTGCTGCTGCGGGGTCAGGCTGAGTTTGGAGAGCAATGCGGTTGGAACTCACCAAGTCCTGGTCAGTGAAGGGCTGTGCCCTGCCTGCTGGCACTGTTCAGTGGTGGCAGCCTTCACTGCCTGCCAGGTGTCCTTGAGCTTGGCCCAGACCCAGCTGGGTGCTGGGGGTCCCAGTGGTGAGTGCACTGGTGTGCTGTGACCCCGCCACTGTACACAGGGCAGTCCCTGGTGCCAGATCCTCAGGTCTGGTGGGTGCTCACCTGGCCTGGCACCCCCGTTGTGGGGGTTGTCCTGCAGGACCCCAAGGGGCTGGTGCCACATCCCTCTCTCCTGGCCAGTGTTCTTGTCACCTGCAGAGTGACATTCAGGCTCACAGAGCATCGCTCAGGCCTGTGGGTTTTGCAAGCCCAGACTGGTGTGGGTCTGTCCCAGGGCAGGGTAGGGGATGCAGCCCCGTGGAAGCACCACATGTGCAGTGGGATGGGGGCTCAGCTCCCAGGACTCATCAGCTCTGCCACAAGCACCCCTGCTGTAACAGCAGCACCCAGTTCTGCACTCTTCACAAAAACATGGGCATCCCCAAAAAGAGGCCTGATGTCCTAATGAGACTTGCCAAGGATTTCTGCTGGGCTGCAGCTTCCAGCCTGCATAAGCATCAGCCCAGCTGGAGATTAAACAATATCCTTTAATAGGAACAGACAGGCACCCGTTTCCAGCGCTGGGGGAAGAGAGCACTCCCCATTCAGCGCTCGCACGCAGGCAGCGGGGCCGCAGCGGGACGGGGATGCCCTGATTTGGAAGTCTCTTGCTCGACCCAGCGACTCGAAAGGCGGCTGTTTCCTGCGCATGGGCCAAGGGAGGCTTTTTATTTAGAAGATTCTTCGCCTGCTCAGTGTAGAGGGGAAATCAAAAGATACCAGCTCGTGCTCCAGGCCTGCACCGACTGTGACTTTGACCTACAGCAGACACAGGAGCTCTCACCGGTTTGCCAGAGCCACGCGGGCTGGGGCCTGCTGGCACTGCCATTTATGGGGCTCCAGCCCTCGCCCTGATTAGATAGTGCTCACCCAGCACAGGGGCACCTCTCCCTCCTCTGCCCACAGCACTGCCCTGCTCCTCCCTGGGAAGGGGCTGCCGGAACGCTCGTCTGCGTAAACAGGAGCTGCCTTTAAAAATAAACTGAGAAAACAGCCAGGCTGGAGGGCATCGCTCCCGTTTCCATGAGAACAAGGGAACACAGCCTGCCAGGGCAGCTCAGCTCTGGCCTTGGCTTTCTGACCCTGCTTTCACCCTGCAGGAAGGTTTCTCCCCAGCTTTTCCCTGCTTGTACCCCTTTTCCTTACTGGGGCTCCTTTGGATCCTTGCTGTGGTCCCTGCTCTGTGCAACTACTCCTGCTGCCCCCCAAGCCCTCTGAGCCTTCCTGGGGCAGCAAAGCTCCATCCTGCCACTACCAACACCCCAGGGTGCAGTGGACAAGGGGTCCCACACCCAAAAATGGCCAAAACTTGGAGGACAAAGCCCAGCACCTGAAAAAATGAGTCTGGGGACTGCAGACCAGGATTTGGCCACATCTGTTGCAGGGTGTTATTGCTGTCAGCACTTGGCTTGGCACAAGAGTCTGTCCCAAGCTGGGTTGGAAGGTGATGTCCCCTTTAGTGCCCTCCCCATGCTGGTGGGACATGACTTGTGGGACACACCAGGGTCTCCAGCTGCATGTGGACCAGAAGGCTCTTCACCTCCAATAATGTGCTTTTTACAGTCTTTTCCATTCCCAAGAGAAATTCTGCAGGAATTTTCTATTTCTGCAGGAAAGGCAGCAGGGAGAGGAAAGGTTGAGCTCTCTTGAGACCTTTGTACTTTATTTTTACTTTTGTTGTTGGGTTTTTTTTAATCTTGAGGAAGGAACAGACTAAAAGGGGCATAAATAAAATCCAGCTTGTTGGGACGAAAATACTTGGTTGAAATCCTTGCCCAGTGTTGTGAGTTTGTACATAAGAGAGACACTCGAGTAGGGGAGGATTCTGCATCTCAAACCAGGATCTTTTACCTTTTCTTCTACATTCCATCTGAAGAAGGAGAAGAGTGACCAGGTTAACCCTCAGCTCTGAAGAGGGTGAGTGGCACAGGAGAGGATGGTGTCCAAGAGCCCCTTCGGCCACCCTGTCCCCAGCCTCAGCCAAGAAGCTGTAAAATGAGGCTGATGATACTCTCCAAGGGCCAGTTAAAAGCCTGAATGATGCTTTTCTAAATGCAACATCATAGAAGCACAAAGTATAGTTAGCATCAGGCCTGGCATAAGCTGAAGGAGTGATCCTGTGTTCTTTTCCAATCCAGACTTTGGGGTTTTCACTGTTGCTGATGCCCCCAAAGCCCAGCCTTGGAGGTTTCCTTCACCTGGGTCAGCATCATGTTCCTTCACCTGAGGGTGTGGCAGAAGGCTGTTCTATCTTGGAAAGGAGAGAAAATGCTGTCAAGCTTTCATCTGCTCGTAAAACATACTTTAGCTGCATGCTTCATGCAGAGTGTGAGTGCCATGGCTTAAAATAAATAGATTCATATCAGTTTTCTTGTGTTATAAGGGTCCTAGTCCTAGTGTGGCTTGGCAGTAGTTTCTCACCACAGGTTACCCTTTCTGAGAGGATCATTTCCAAGTCCCACAATATCTTCCACAACAGCTCATTTGGACACTGCAGCCCCTCAGCCACCCCCTGTGTCCTGGGTGCCAGTGTGAGCTGTGGCCAGATCGCTGCCGACGTCCAGTTCCCTCTGCCAGCTCCTCAGGGATTTCTCAGTGGGGTGGAAGGACAAGACAGAACATGTTGGGAAATAGCAAAGAGAGAATTATGCCAAGTTCAAAGATTAGTGGTTGGCTTATTAGGTTTTCCCCTAAGCTCAGTATTAAGTAATGTTAAATGACCCACACAGAAATCAGAAGGGAGGATTAATAAAGTTTAATGGTGGAGGTTTGTGTTTGGAAGTGTCATGGGACTAAGCACTGGCTTAGTGGTTTTTTCCCTCCTCGCTGGTACCCATTGGAAGATGTTTCTTAGTATCTTAAAATTTTTTTAAAAAAAGGATTTTACCTCACTTCCTAGATTTACGAGTCTTTTAATAAGTGTTCCCATGCCCATTCAGCCTCAAATATCTCTTGGATTTATAACTGTATTTCACTGTTTCTCCATATCTTTTTGATGTATTTATTCCAAATCTCTTCTAGGTAATCTAATCTGTGTTTTTGGTGGTCCCTGCTCAGGGCTGGCTTTAACTGGAAGGGAATAAACTGAGCTGAAAGGCACATTAGGTGGGCACTTAAACAACTCCTGTATGAAATGATGGCTCTCCAGACGAGTTGTTCTTGGTGGAGGCTTCACTCTTGAGCTAAGTTGTATGAAAAAAATCTCAGTGTACACATATCAATGACAATGGAAACTACCTCAAAAGAGGATGAGGGTGTACAGGTATCCCAGGAAAGGCTGAATGAGTACACAGACTATCCACAAAGACATGTCATTGCTGGCTTTGGCACTGATTATACAAAAGTATTTGGATAAGATAACCATGGCCATCTGCATCTTCGGCTGACCCACTGCTTGGTGTCATTTCTCATAAATACTGCTCCAGGGCCAATCCTTATTCCTTGTAAGGAAAAACAAAACACAACTTCAGTCTGCTTTTAAAGCTGCATTTTATACCACATGCAAGGGTTTTCCCAGCCACCCGAGTCAATTCAAAGGCATTTCCAGGGGAAGAAGTAGGAGGCTGCAAGGAGGGGTGCTCGGCCCCTGGAGACTTCCTGGTCCCCCCAGGAGAGGAGAGGGACATGGCACCTTTCCAACAGTGGGGTAGCAGCCCAGGGCTGCAACCCAAAACATGCAATCCTGTTGTCTGTGTGAGGACACAAGTGACCACCAGCAACAAAATGGTGCTGAGCATCTGCGACTGCCAGCAGGGAGACAGGCTGGATGCTCTAGGGGTGGCTCATGGGGCAAAACTGATAATTCCCAATGGGTCTGGGGCCTGATTTTGTCCAAAATTTAGGTTACTGCAAGGAAGTGAGGCACATGAGCCAGGGCAGAGCACCGTACTTCCACAGGGGCCCTTCCTCTCTGATATTCTCAGGAAACCGGCCCCCCGTGCCAACAGAACACAGAAAACACACTGTGTTTCTGGGCTGGTCAGTCCCTGCTTGCTGGCTCAGCCTCGTGCCCAGGTGAGCCCTTGGCCCTGCTCCACCTCACATCACCCCACGGAATGAGTGGGAGCAGTGGGATGGCCAGAGGGCACTTCAGCCATTCACAGCAGCTGCTGCATTCAGTGCCTCTCACACAACCCTGCCCAGAGCTGGCTGGTGCAGCCCCTGCTGCCTCCCCTCCCACAGCTGATCATCTACCTGACTTGCTTCCACTCAGTGCTGTCAGGAGGTGCTTTGCAGTGAGAAATGGTATATGTGGTCACCAGTGGCCAGGGACACTGGCCAGGACACAGCCCTTTGGGACAGTGGGGAGGTGCAGCCATCTCCAGCAGTTACCTCCTGCTGCTGGGATAGGGCTTCATAAAGAAGTGGGAAGGATGGACATTCTGGGATGTTGTGAGAGCTAGTGCGGGCTGGAGATCAGCCTCTGGAGGGCCACAGGCAGAATGGGGAGGTGCCCAAGTACCTGGTGGACACAGAAGCTGAGCACAGAGGCAGCTGGACACACTGCAGCCCCTGCACATGTCCATGCATACCCAGCCTTGCATTCCCCCCTCAGCTCTCCTCTGGCCTCCCGGACAGCTGTAAGAAACCCTCAAGCCTCTTCCAAAGCTCTCAGCAGTGGGAAACCACTGAGCTGTTGCTTCCCACCCTCTAGAAAGTGCAAGGTTTGGGTCACTGCTGTGGCAGAGCCCCTTCCCAGGCTGGAGCCACCCCTCAGTGGGAGCAGAGAGCACCCTGTGCCACCTACCAGACCAAGGAGGGGAAGGGGTGCTGGCAGCAGCCTGTCCCCTTGGCTGAGCAGGGGGAAAGGAAGGACATCCCAGAGTCCGAGGGAAGGAGGTAAGGCGCTCATTCCAGCTCTGGGGAAAAGAGCATCCTCAAGAGCTCAACAATGTTTCCCCTTAAAACAATGACTTACTTTAAAAAAAAAAAGAAAAAAAGAAAAAAAGAAAAAAAAGAAGCCAGTCATCGCTGTCCCATGGTGAGGAGCTGACACTCTGGGGCCATGAGTGCTCCTGTTCATCACAATCCTCTTCTCATGCACATTCCCACAAGTATTTTTGGAGCCATCTCTCTCCAGACAAGTCCCAACTCGGAGGCTGTTACAGCAACAATTCGAGATGATGGTATCCCGATGCCCTTTGCTCAATACAGCCCACTTACGGAGCAACAGAGTTCCACAGCTCTCCTGGTGTTCATTCCCACCAGAGACCTCTCCTCTCCTGCCTGTCTGGACATCATCCGTCCCTCGCTCCCAACACATCCTCTGGATTGGCACCAGCACCAGGACAGCTCTGCCAGCTTCCTGGTAGTGGCAGCTGTGCTGTGCCCAGCAGCCTGGGAACAATGTCATCCCGAGCAGTGATTAGTGATGATTCAGGGGATTTCACCACAGCGTGGAGGGAGACCGGCCAGTTTCTGTGGGCAAACCGCAAGGACTTAGTGAAACACCAGCTTTCCTGCCCGAAATGACTTCACCACTTGTGCCCCAAAGCCATCTCGTTTGCATCTTGCTGCCTCCAGCCTGTCTCTGGCCAGCTGGGTCAGCGTAGCAGACAAATCACCCTTGTGCCAAAGCCAGTGCCCAGGCTCCATCAGCTCCCATGGGCAGAGCTGGCACTAGAGCTGAACCTGCTACTGGTTTTCCCTCCAGCTTTGCTGCAGTTTGGACGTGCAGCAGCACCTGAACTGCAGACAGACACTATTTACACCCCATCAAACCTGTCCTCAGAGTATGTGCTCACTGCCCTGCCAAGCCAGGCTAAAGAACATGGGTTTTCAGGTGAGTTTGTTTTCCAGGTCGTCCATTCCCAAGTAATCCAGGAAAGCCGCCACATGCTTGAGTACCACCATCAAACACCATCACAGTAAGTCACTGCAAAAATATAAGCTGACACTTCCAAGGTCTCCTCAGGACAGGTTATTCTCAGTTTCACTCTCTGGTCATCAATAATGGATGTGGAAAAAGCAACCAGACTGCAGCCAAACCTCACACCCACCGGCACTAAACACAGGGAGAAGCCGAGGTCCTTCTGTCAAACTGAACTTCAGTTCTGGTTTTATTCTGAGATTGTGCCACAGAAAGCTCAGGGTTGCCCATTCTGTATTTTTAGCTGAACTTTTCACATTCATTAAAAAACTTCAATGTTCACATTTTTGTACTCATTTTCCTGGGTGTTGAGCATGAGGCATTTTGCCCTTTGAAAGTTTAATTCACACAGATATATATACACATGCATATATATATATAAATATACATATATATATATAAATGGTTTTTCACAGTCTTACTCACTGGCTGGAGGAGAAAAACAGAGATGTTTGGTAGGTTTGGATGCATCTCTCTGTTTATTTTTACCCTGTCTGATACTGCAGATTTTCCCTGTTAATTGTTGATCACAGGCTGAGCCTACACCGCCAATTTAATCACTAGGCCCGCTCTGTGGGTGTAGCAAGGTAGGACTTCTCACCTGGTGCACTCAGCCTGGCTCTATGCAGCATTTGGACAAAAATAAAAACCCAGATGGTCTTTCAAAAGGCAGGGGAAGCACAGTAGTTCATGTACCAACACCTCAGGCAGCCCTCACCGCTGGCAGCCAGGGAGATGCTGGTGGGCTGGGAGTCCAGGGTAAGTGGCCTGTGCCTTGAACTGGAGTTGGTCAGGGGCTTGTGTGATTTCTGTGTAAGAAAATAAATCCTAACATGTTAAAAACAGGGGAAGATGGTCAAGCAATGGAAGAGGCCCAGTTCTGATTAGCCTCTCATCTCAGCCCATCACTGGGCTGGGCTCCCCCTCCACTGGGGTCAACTAAAACCTGATGAAGCCCTACAATGGTGGGGAAGTGCCCTACCCTGCTGCTGGAGGGCTGGAGAAAATGGTCAGCAGGGCTATTTCCAGCGTTGTAACTACGCTTTTTTACGAGAGGTGGGAAGGTAGACTAGCCAGAGGAACATGTAGGAGCCAAAGGAGCCTGCTGGCCTGCCGCTACCCCAGGGGAAAAGAAAAGCGAACAGGAGATGAAAAGGCTGTGATGCTGTCTCCATCCTCATAAGACAGCCCTGCCTGCCATGCTACCACATTTTTTGTGTGGGGGCGGGTGGGTGGAGACAAAAGAAAAAAAAAATCACTCAAACTCTTCTGCTCAACCTATTCCATGTTGTGTAAAAGTCTGATTGCACTCATCTGAGGACAGGCTGGAGCCTAAACCCTCCCAGGTGGGTGCTGGAGTCATTAGGCAATAGCACCTTCCTTTTCCTTCTTGGCCTAGAAATGGATCCTGGACAAAATGGAGAGCTGGAGGAAAGCATTGCCCTGCCCTTGGCTGTGGTTGGAGCTGAGCTGAGCTGAGCCAAACAAGGAACGTCTGCAGAGGGCAGGAGTCGAGCAGGAGCCTCCTGTGCCCCAGGCAGGGCTCTCACCAGGCATCCAGCAGGTAAAACCACCTTGCTCCATCCCTTGTTTTTGTGAGAGAGGAGGCACATGGTTTGGTCACCTCATCTCAAGAAGCAGGAGCCTCCTTGGAGCACCTGGACCTGCTCGTGAAGCAGCTGTTCTGTCCCCTTGCTTGGCCAGAGGCACAAGGGAGCGTGTAGGGAGCTCAACCACTTTGCTGAGGCCTGGGAGCCTCCCACACCATGGAAGGGTGCCCAGGGCTGGTGCTGTGGTGCTGAGCTTTACCACCATCCCTCCTGTGGCTGAGTCCACAAGGGGGTGAGAGACCATGAATCATCTTCCAGCAGATAGGACGGAAGTGGGATAAGGAGCATTTATGGGCAGTCTGCTGCCAGTAAGTGTAACTTGAGAGGTAAGTGGTTTCCCAAGCAGCTTGATCTCCTGATCAAGGACCCTGGGTGCCAGCAGGCAGCATGCTACTGTGCCACACATGCCCAGAGGAAGGACACTGGCCAACTGACTGCTGCCAGCACAGCCATTGCCTGGTGCTGGCATGACACACCAGCCAGGGCTGGGCAGCTGCTCCCTGAGGGAAGCAGAAGGAAAAGACAGTGACAAACAGAAATTCCCCTTGGAAATGTTATAAAAGTGGTGCATGTCTTGCAGCATCTCAGACAACCTGCCAGCCAAGAGGGCAATGTGATAAGGGGCTGCCTCAAGGCAGCAGGATGGCAGTGACTATCGCTGCTCCCCAATCTGTGGGTGAGAGAAACCCAGCTGAGACGTCATGGGTAAGCCTGGAGATGGTCCCAAGGGCTCCCAGCCCCTGTCCTCCCCCAGCCTGCACCCACACACCTCCAGCACTGTTGGGGACAATGGAGGAGCCAGTGCACTGCCCCAGGCCTGGTGAGGAATGATGCCATCACTGAAGGATGTGACAGGAGCATGAGCCAGATGGCTCCTTCACAAAAGCTATGGGACACAGGTGGCTCCATCAGCAAGGCAAATTGCAGTTCCCCTGTACAGAGCACAGCAGTGACCAATAACCTCCCCTTGGTTTAAGAACAAGAACCCCTGTCCCACGGCATTACCTGGCACAATTTTGGGTGCCCGAGGAACAAGCGAGTGGCTGCTCCATGCAATCCATATCAGGCACCCAGGGCACAATGGTGAGTAACGCCAAGATCCAAAACAAAGCTTTTAAGGGAAAGGGGTGGGAGGTTTCATTTCTCTCTTGATTAGAAGTTATTAGCAAGTCCCAGCTGGGGTAGGTCACTGTGTCCAGCCTTTTGCCACAACATATTCTTTCTCTGGAATATTTTCAATTGCTTTGTACAAGCTGCAACAAAAGCATGGTCATGTCATTCCTCATGGCAGCAACAGGAGGGAACACAGCAAAGGTGGTGGGTGGGAACGAAAACCAATTAAAATAAGTGTTTTCTAGTTGGATTCAAGCATTAAAGACTGGCTTGTTGCTTTGACCACAATGTTTTAGCCAGCTACTGGTGCTGTCTCAGACTGCAGGGACTCAGGGGCTAAAAGGAGACAGATGGATCAGCTCCCAAGGGCTAAGAACATAGGAGAAACAAGATGCATAGAGAGAGAAATGTTTTTATTAGTCCAGCTGATATAGCTAGAAAAAAATAGACAAGTTTTCAGGCATCTCCTTCCATTAGGTAATTGCTGTGAGTGCAGTAACGACGCCGTGTTGAGGAGAGGCACCACTAAATGAACACTCTCTGATTACAAGAAGCAAAACCAGCTATTTGCCAAGCGTCTGTGAACAGTGACATGAAGCACAGCATGGGGGAATCTAAAGAATATACAGAACCAACCGGTTGTCTCTTGCACCATTTTCTCTTCCCTGCTCTCACAAGCTTCATACAGAAAAATCCCTGTGCTGATTAACTCAAATACAGGAACACCCAGCACAGAACAAAACTCTTACATGTGATCTCCTCTCCCCCACCCAGTTAAATTTGAAACACATAGAAAGCTGTATTAAAAGAAAAAAAAATCTGATCAGAGATGTTCACTCAGCCTTTTCTCACCAAAATTAAATTAGCTTTACCCCAGCTGGAGTCATCTCCTCAGCTAAGTGACAGCCTGCAATCACAGCCTTAGAAATATCACAGCCTTTACAAAAGAAAGCTTGTTATCTACACAAACCTATATAAAGCCACATGCCGTGGAGCTCTGCATCAACCTTTCATCATGCTCCCTCTATCAAAGCTGGGTTTTAGCTGTGGGTAGAGCTATTGAGCAGGTGCATCTGCATGAGCTGCAAAGCTGCTGTTTCTAAGGGTGTGATGCTCATAGTTATCAATACTTCTGGAAAATGTTGCTCTTGTAGGTCAATAATGTGATGCTTCCACGCTGCAAGCACACATTTACAGACATTCTGAAGAACACACACCCAGAGAACAGCCTGAGCTTGCAAGCCAGACCCAGTTTGGAAAAGAAAACTAACTTACCATGTTTTAATTGACTATACTGCTCATTTTTAATTTCATGGGACAACTGGTGCATGGGCCATCAAAAGCCAGCTGAAGAAACCAAATTATCTGGTATTTTCCCGTAACTGGCAGCTTCCAGCCCCCATCTCTTCCCTGGCTGAAATGAAATCACTTACAGAGAAGCATGGGTTTAATTAATTTAGATTTCACCTCACTCCTGAGCCTCAGAAGAGCCATTGGTTGTTTATACCACCTCTCTGCAGAGCCTGAGAATGAAGACAATCTTCTTCATACAAACTAGCTCAGGGGCAACAGTACTATGGGCTGAAGTCTGATCTCAAAGCACTGCTTAGTAGCCCCAGGAGGAGCCAATGGAGAACAGCAGCCCTCTGCACCCAGCCCTGTCTCCTCTCCCACACAGGAGTCAGCCTGGCTTGCTGTACTCAGGATAATAACAGTTTATAGTTGGCATGAGCAGATGCACAAGTCAAAGCCTTGGAGGTAGGGCATGTTTGCAGTGACTCATGTTTAACGCTAGTTCTCAAATTTACAGCAACTACAATCAAGTTAAAGGTTCAACTTTTGCTTTAACATTTCAACTCAGGTGGTCTGCAGCAGCACAACCAGGAAGATGTACTTGCACACAAAACCAGCCCATCTAGCATAACTACAAAACCCAAGTCACTTAAATCTCAAAGACATTCAGTTAACATATCTAAGACATCTCAGGCCAAACAATAGTTTATTTCATTTTGAGCAACATCTCAACCATCAAAAAAATAAACTCTAACACAGATGGATGGAAGACTTCTCTACAGTGTAACTAAGTGGGCTCTGACCCCAAGGGTTTGAATTGGAGTGACCTTTTATTATTCATCCAATAAGTTAGGAAGCATGAGAATAAAGTGCTTTATTTCTGAGCTGGCATGAGGTCATCAATGGACTGGCCTTTTTCAAGGCGTTTTTCCATTTCAATGAGCAGCTTCACACCATCCACCACCATCTGCACCAGCTCCACCTCAGAGAAGCCAAGACGATCAGCATTGGAGACATCAAACACTCCTCCAACAGCAGCTGTGTCCACACCACCTGCAGCAAGAGATTTAGTTAGAACACTGACCACAGCCAGAGCAGGTGAGCCTGCCTTTCTTCCCTCACCAGCTGGAGGTGGGGACACAGCAAGATGATTCTCTACAAGCTGCCACTGGTGTCTCCTCCTACGTGCAGAGAGATAAAGCCACATGTGACTGCCAACATGAACCACAGACCTTGCCACTAGGCCAGGTCTTTTTTCTTTTGACCCATGAGCAAGCTAACCCACGGTCAGAAATAACTTCTGACTAGGAGATAGCTCCAGTGGGTAAATCTGGATTCCCATCCCTGCTTACAATGTGAACAGCTGCCACCAGGTCCATCTTATCTGGTGCTCAGAATGACACACAGGACATAACCAGAGAGCCACATGCAGCACAGTGTAAGCAGAGCACTGGCATCCCCAACTCCTCCAATAAACGATTTAAAGAATTTTTTCTCTCCACGTGCTTTACAAAGGAACCTTTTGGATGGTCTGACAGGCAATGACAGTGTGAACAAGACATGGCTCTGGCTGTAGCCAGGCTTCTGATGGTGTCTTCGGGCACACTGACCTGGCCATCAGTGTATCAACTCTCACCTGTGCCTCGTTTCTGCAGCCGAAGTCTCTTGAGGACTTCTCCGAACTTCTCATTTTTCCCAAGGTGTGGCAGCTTGATGTGCACACCAGCACGGAGCCCTGTTCCGAGGTTGGATGGGCAGGTCAGGATGTAGCCCAAGTGTGGATTCCACATGAACTCGTAGTTTTTGGCCTTGAAGAGAGTTTCTATCTATAAATAGAAAGAATGGATGTTTAGAGATTGTTCTCTGCCTGAAGGATGTAGGACATCCATTAGTGCTCATTTACAGCTTCAGTCACCTAGCAACAGCCACAACACTTGGAACAGCTATTTCAGTCACATAAGCCCCCTCTCCATTTGGAAAAAAGGGCCACCAACAAGGGGCTTTTAAGGCCTTAATCTTGCTCCTAGTGGTGAGACAGGCTAAGTTTAAAAGCTACACTTCTTACATCACTATCTCCTGGAAAGCTTGATTTAGTACATGTCAAGCTGACACATCTCTTAGGATCAGGAAAGGGGCTGGTAAAGCTGAAGTTCATATCAAAACTAGGAGAGAACAGCATCCAGCCTAAAAACTTCAGTCCAGCTTTGCCCATCCTCATTCAAGTAATTTCTCCTCTCACCCAAGGTGTCTCAGAGCTTTAGAGAACTACATGGAATTTCTTTAAAATACATTTTAGACATTTGGATAAGGGTGCCACCATATCAGAAATGTATTCTAGATTTCATAGCTGCAAGGCTTTTTACCAATATAGGTGTTTTGGAGCCCTCACAGCTCGGGACCTCATCATGATGTTTCCAGAGATCCAGGCTATGAAACACAACCATGCAGGACTCGGGAGGGGGCTTGAAGAAGTTTGCATTTCAGCACTAACTAGAGAACCACATACCACATACCAGCTCAGGCAATATTGATTTACCTTTGTTAGCCCAGTACAGAAGCGCTGAAATACTTCCTTCATGTTGCCACCTTTTTGCATGGAAATAACTCTAAGGTGATCCTCCTCATTGATCCAAACAAGGAAGGTCTTGTTATCATTGTGCCTAGGGGACAAAGCAAACAAGTCGTTGTCTTCCCACCTCTCATTTTGAAGAGCACTAAATTGCTCATCACTGTAGCTTTTATTTCAAGAGGCTCACTTAATTGCTTCATCAAATAAATGGATCTTACTTCTTTTGTCTATGCAGTTAAGTATAGACCTGCTCTTCTCAAGAGGTAGTTTGAATTGGCCTTTATCTAAACGGGTCAAAGTAATAACATGGCATCAACCCCTAAAATCTGCTCAACCCCCTAGCTCACTTGTGGCCCCATTTTACAAATTTAAGCTATTTCATCTGCTCAGCAGTCTGCAAAAGGGTGACCAGTACAGACTCTGAGGCAGTCTTGTGCTATGGACATCACTATACCATGCTGACCATGTATAACAGAGTTTTTTCATCAGAATTGTCAGATGGTGTTAAATTGCATTTCGTATCTTATTTTCACTATTAATTTTTGATCAGAGCTTTTCAGAGATGCTGTAAAAACCTCTGAACAATGGTACTCTCTTGTCCCAGCTTGCAGCTGACAGCAAGTACTCTCTCCGATGATATTTATCATGCTGGTAATTTCTGAACTTGATTAGGATCAAAAATTAGCTAGTACCCAAGGAAAGTTATTTATGCAGACAACACTAAGACATTACACTTCAAGTCTGTAGATTAGTCATGCTCAGATGACAGCGCTATCTGGTGCTGGCAATCTGCAGGTAGATGATGCAATCTTAAAGGTGACCTACAGAAACAACGCGTGCTTCCTCCTCTGGGTTGTACTGAAACAGCTGCAGTAATAAGACTGGAGCATTCCTGGTGATGAAAACCTAGCCCTTAACTTACAAGGGAGCAAGCTAATTATGCTGCAGAAGCTCCTGAGATGCAGAGTTTTATGTAGGTGACCTACATCTAACAAGCAGAATCCTTCCATTCCATACCTCTGCATCAGTCAACTCCTGTCACAGAGTCTCTGGGGACAGGGGGAAATCTTATCACTAGTACAGGTAAAGTCATACTAGTCCAGCACCAGTGAGTTTCTGCAAGCAGAAGTCATGAGACTCCAAGGGAGTAACTATGCATCCAGGACCAACTCTGAGCTAAGACACTGCTATAGTTTGTACCACAAGTTACTCTCAGCTCCTGGACAAGAGCTAAATGTAGTGGTACATCTGCTCCATTAGAAGTGATCTACTTTTATAAGGTGATTAAATTTTCCTCTGGTGCTTCACTAACCTGGGCTGGATGGGCAGCCTCTGGTTCCAGGCTAGCCAAGCTGGCTTGTTCCTACCAGCATAATAATACTTGTCCAAATTCTGCTGGTTAAGCTGCAACTTTCCCCAGAGGACAACACAGAAGTTTCTCAATAGATTCAGTATTACAAGTTGAAGCTGCTGTTTAGCCCAACAGTACCAGTCACCACCAAAACTACAATATTTTTTTGCAGGGATCTCATACAACTCCATTCTTCCAGATATACTCACCAGATGCCTCTGGCATCAGGCCAGTCTCGTGCCATCCCAGATGCCAACAGAAGAGGAGAAACTGGCTTGTCAAACAAGAAGTGGTCGTCAATCAGCTGCTGCTGCTCTGCATCAGTCATGTTCCTCAGAGCATAGTACTTTCCCTTGAGATCACCGTCCAGACTACCCAGAGCTGAAAGAGAGAGGCACTTTCAGGATGGGACCAAAGGTCTTAAGACATTCCCAGCACTTTACAGACCACACACACAGTATGGCCATGTCTGATCTGCTGCGTTTGGTTCCTCCCTTGCTTTCATCTGCAACGGCAATGCCTTTGTGGCATTGCAGAACTTGAGGCACTATCAGATGATGTGTCTGCACCTTCCAGGCTTATACAAGTAGCCTTTGTTCCCTTACATGCGGTATAGAATCCTTACTGCTGCAGAACTTACAAGTGGACTGCTTTCTTCCAAGGAGAACCAAGGTCATGAATATAACAAACAGTATTATTCTAGTCAAGGACTATTACCCTGCCCTTGAGAGGTTTTGGAACAACCACTCTCCCAGCCTCCAGAATATGCACCTTGAGCATATCATCATTCTTTTACCTAATGGCATTGGAAGGCAACAGAAACAACTTCCAGCTGAGGAGTTTCACTGAAAACTAAGACTTACTCTACTCAGCTGCAGATTTGCAGCAAGACTACACCTCTAAACAAGCTGAGCATTAATGAAAGTAAATTAAAAGCAGCCACAGAATACTGCACACCCATGACTCAAGCCCTGTAGTTGCCACATACCTGTTACATTTCAGGTTTGAGCCCTGACGAACCAACTTCTTTCACCACACACACAGACAGAAGCTTTTGAGATCAGCAAAGGTCAACTTAACACAGCCCAACTTCCCTCTGACACGTGCTCTTGCTCTCAGCTACACACTGCAACGCTGAGGCAATGCTAATGCAATGAGCCTTTTCCAGGGAAGGCTTCGTGTTCAGACCAAGTCTCCCGGGAGGTGGCTTTTGCCAACTGCCTCCGTTTTCAAACTGCAAAGAACAGCTCTTGCACAAAGGACAGACATATTTCCCTGATGCACCCAGTTCTCACTTACCTTCAACAGAAAGCTTCTCAATAGCCCGCCTCTCTCCTCGACTACAGTGCGGGGGGAGACAGAATCCACGGATGCTTCTCCCAGTTCTGACACGGGAACTTAGCACATAATTGGGATCCAGGTCATCACCTCCCTATAAATTGGGAAATCAGAGAGTACAACCCTGTTACCAAGATACCTCCCCTAAATACATTTGAACGTGCACCTTACACTTGAGGTATTGACACCTTGGTCTGTAAGACCGTGTCTTACTGCAGGACTATTTCCTTCAGCATTAGGTCAAGTATGTGTGACACAATCCTTGTTTAGAGGCCAAGGGTACAGCTACTAAGTAGTCCTAAAAGACAGGGATACCACCAGACCATCAGTTTTATGTCCATTTCAGACTACAATCTGGGCTTCTGTTACCCCTTCAGATCTGCAAACTAGAAGTATCAACATGATGCAGAACCTTCTTTAGGTAGGTGTTTACTCTTGCAAACAAAACTTATTCATTACTGTTCTCCAAACTTTCTTATTTTCAGTATGACCTACAGCAAGCCCATCAACATGTCATCAGGAACTCCTAGAGTTTACAGTAACATTTGAAATCCATAAACCAGGCAGAAATCCTTACTCCTAGCCATAATATCTATTCGATAGTATGACACCATCAGTTGATATTTAAGATCCAAGATCAGATAGCAGGAAGTGTTTAATTTTTATGACAGGCCATGACTCCTAGGACAGTGTTGTTTAGGCTTGACTACTACAGCCCACGGTTCATGGAAATACATAAAGGTGTTTGGCACAACCTGTGCCACAGCAGCACCTGAGGCAAGCTCCTGCTGCATGCCAGCTGCCTGGTTCTACCCAGCCACTGACACCCTACAGCAGCAAACTCTTCAGTCTGACTGCATCAGACTCATAGCCCATGTGTCTGTGCTCCATGGGAGTCAGGGGACAGAGCCTGAACAATCAGTTTAGGCAGCTGCCAACAACTTTACAGTCCTCAGACCAGTAACCTGTAATCGATCAGAAGTTTATACCTGCAGGTTATCAGCATTCAGGTCGGTCTTGTGCTGATCGCTTGGTTTGTAGCCACCATGCCTGTCTTCAATAACTGGATCAAAGAGCTCCTTAAACACGTCATAGGATTCTTCATCACCAGCCACACATCCTACTGTCATTATGAAGGGATGGCCTGAAGTGGTAATAAAGTCAGAAGAGCTAAGTTTGGGTGACGTTTGGCTGTACTCCAGCGCAGCACTAACCAGGCAAGTTCTTTAGTGGCAAGTCTAGTCACTTAGAAATTCATTCTTACATAAAAACATTTGGAGAGACCCTACATTTTGCACTTCATCCAGTTAATCAAATGCAGTGCTATGGAAACCCATAGCTGTTGTCATTAAACCATGCTCCTTTGTCAAGCTTGGTTTAGGACAAATTTGCACAGCACATCTAATTTTACTAACTAATTTAGATCACTGGATAGAAGTTATGTCTAAACAATCATGCTTTGCTGTAAGCAAGCATGCTTCGCTTTTTTGCTCCTTCTGCTACAGAGCTACATTTCTGTAGTCTGCTCATAAATACCACCTCCACAAGATTAGTTTTAAGTCACCATATTCAAAAGCACCAGTTACTTCAGCTGGTTCACACGGAATATTCTCAACGCGTTTTACCAGGATTATCAACCCCAGTCTGAATGACATCATCCAGGGTGAAGCCACTGGGCGTGACTCTGTCTCTCAGTTTCGTGTATAAATCCAGGGTTAGAACTTTGGCCATGTGGTTGTTGTGGGTGCTCAGGTCCGGGTACTCCTCATCAGGAGGCAGTCTCTGATTATTTAGTTGGGCCATTTTGATATTGCTAGAGTAAAAATAAATACTGTAATGTTAACATGTAAACACATCTGCTCCCCCTTTTTCATAGAAGTGCTAGAGAACATCACATAACCAGTTTGGAATAAGAACAGACCAGGACAGCCAGGTAAGCCAACATTCCCCCCCCTCCCTCCCTGGTTGCATTATAATTAGGATGTATTTGGTTTGAGGTTTTTGGTGTTGTTTTTTTTTTTCCTTCAGATTTAAAGTATTTAGCAGAGTAGTTACATAATTGAAGTGTCTGGGAATTGATATGTCAGATCACAGCATGGAACATGGCTTGAAGGAGCACAGCCTCTTAATAAGGCCATGCCTTTAGCGCAGTCTCTCAATGCTTTGCAAGATTTGCCCCTCAGCAGCTCAAGAGTTTTGGGTGCCGTTGTCAAGAAGCACTTCCAGTCAGGAGGGAGAACAGATCATTATGCAGATCTAACGGTCCCATTACCTGGGTTGTCAACCCCAGTCTGGATGCAATCATCCAGGGTAAATCCACTGGGGGTCTGTTTATCTCTCAATTTCTTGTACAGGTCCGGGGTCAGCACCTTGGCCATGTGATTGTTGTGAGCTTTCAGGTCAGGGTACTCATCCTCAGGTTTGTACTTCATCTTCAGGAGGTTGTGGCTGTTTGAGAAGGGCATGGCTGACCCTACCGTAGTCACTAAGGGAGAAAGAGGGGAAGCCTATCACAGGGGGCTTGGTAGCCTCCGAACCGCCCGGGGGAACGCCAGGCACCCAGGCAAGGTCACCTTGGCTCGTGTTCCACCCGCGCCTTTCACACCTTTGCTGCTACACCGCTTTCCACAAGCGCCAGGAAGGAGGAAAAAAACAGAAGTTCTTCACCTCCACCAGCCTGGCCGCAGGGGCTCTCCCGCCTCCCGGGTAAGGGGACGCCCCCAAGGTCGCGGGGAGCGGCCGCGGCAGCGCCGGGCAGACCCCGCGAGTGGCGGCGGGGCGGGGGGAGCGGCCGGGCGGCCGCGGGGCAGGGGTGGCTCGGCCCCGCCGGGACCCCGGTCCAGCGGCAGGTGAGCGGGGCGGCTCCGCTGCGCCCTCGGAGCGCGGCCGCGCCTCCTCCCAACGCTGCCGGACCACAAGGTCCTGAGCAGCGGCAGCGCCCGCCGAGCAACGGCTGCTCCCCGGCCAGGGAGCGGAGGGGCGGGCGGCATCCGACAAGCCCTTACACAACAGACGGCTCCCTCGGGGGACCTGGACGGGGCGAGCATATGTAACTACCCTGCTAAATACCAGGTTAATCTGGTTTTAAAGCGGGGTCAGCCCAGTGAGCACCTGCGTCGCGCCCCGCGCCCCGGCTGCGCCCCTGCCCCGCGCCGTCCCCCGCTCCCCTCCTCAGCCGGACCGGCTCCACCCCACATAGCTGGGGGAAAAAACAGACAAAAAAAAAAAAAAAGGGGGGAAAAAAAGAAAAAAAGGAAAAATACAAAAAAAATTGAAATCCCTTGTCTTAAGGTTGCATAGCGGCTGCCCCGGTACTTACCGAGGGCTCCGCAGCTATAGCAAGGATGTCCGCGCTGCTCCGCGCCCCGTAACGCCCGAGCCGGAGTGGAGCCCCGATCCTGCCGTTGCGTCCCTTTTATATAGAGCGCTAACCGCCGCCCCATTGGCCGTTATTTATAGCCCATTCATTCCATTGGGCCGCGCGCCGGAGGGCGGGGCCAACGCTCCGCTGCCGGCCGGTCCCGCGCCTGCCGCCATTTTGCTCGGCGTTGGGGAGGCCGCGCGGGGGCGGGGGGGACCCCCTGGGGCCGCTCCGGCAGAGCCGAGGGAGCCGCGGCGCCTCCGCTGAGCGCTGATGTGTGGGCAGAATTCCATCTCTGTGCGCCATCGCGCACCAACAATGGCCCGCTGCCATGAATATTGGCTCTTCACACCTCGGTCGAGGATTCAGCCGCGGGTGTGATAACGTGCCATCCCAAAACTGAGGGTTATGTAATGTCAGCACTGGCCGTTACCGTCAGTAACTGCCCCTGAGGCGGGCGCGGATCTGGCGCCCAGCCCCCGGCAGCCCGGCTCTGCTGAGGGAGGACCTGCACCTCGCCTCCAGCACCTGCGAAGCCGTGGGCTCGTTTTACAGTTTAAAGTGAAAGGAAGTAGGGTGGTTGTGTAAAGCACAGCGAATCCTCTGCTTGTCATGTGCCAAAAAAAAAAAGTCTTAAGCTTTTATTGGAGAGTGGGTGATTTCCTGCTAAAGATGGGCACAGGAACTCTGGGACCTGACACATCTAAAGCTCACCTGAAATTCGCATAAACAGTGACTTCCACTGGTCCCTTTGTGAGCCGGTTTGTCCCAAAGCCAAGATGCAGCTGAGAATCCTGATGTTTGCAGAAATAAATATATTAACAATGTGAATGACTGGCTTAATCTTTCACCTTTACATAATAGTATCTTTATTTTTCTCTGATGTGTGTTTCACACAGCAGAACCCATGTTTATTATCCTTCTGTCCAAACAGAGTGTACTTATCCACGTGAATGCGGATCTGAGTCCCACAGTTGCCTTCCTTGACACAAGTTGTGAATGTCAGGAGACATCACCTAAAACTCTTTCCCTACCACAATCCTTTCAGCACCACAACCAGTACCCTCACCCCAACAACAAGAAGTGAGGGCACTTTACAGAACTGCTTAGGATTTAAAAATAATAATGTACGTATAGAAAAAATCATTGCAAAATAAAAAGCCTAGACTGCCTGAAATAAAAATATACTGTGTTTGGCTGCCATCCAGATTTCCGAGTTATTCCAGGTCTGGTAGACTGAGATGCTGAATATACAGATCTCCAGGAGAAGCCAAGGGCTCAGCATCTGTACAAGTCCGGCCTCTTATCTTCCGGATCAAAGAACAAATCCTCTCTCTAGGACTGCTCTGCACTTTTAACCTCACAGAATCTTCCCCTACATATTACTAGTTTCACACAACGCTCACACTTCAGAATAGTGTAAATTGCAAGTAATGCCATGGCTAAACAAGTATTACATGAATGTAAGCGCAAAACTGTACCCAGAGTCCTCAATAAATTAAAATATAAATATAGTACTGCTGGATTACCTCAGCTGCAAACATAATTCTGATTGTGGATTTTTCTAACGTAAAACACGTAGTTTTAATATTTTATTTGAAATAGAAATAAAACTAAAACCATTTTCTTAAGTTATACCATATTTTTGTGGTGGTGTTCTTCACAAAAAGAAAAAAAAAATCATATCAGGGTAGGTTCTGAAGGCTCCTTTCACCTTATTCCATAATCTATTGCCACACAAACAAAGAAGCAATCAACTGTTCTGTAATGTAATTGTTCAGTAGATTTGTGGAGTCAAGGTCACCAAGATCCAAAATCCAAGGATCTACTTCTCTTCATTGGATATGCTCTTTCCCTCCCAGTCTTGCAGAACAGGAAACACCAGTCATTATAAGCAGGTAGTAGATCTCAGTGTACCATACATTACAGCATTTCCAACACAAACAGACACCTGTTTTTCACAGAACTTTGGTCTGAGAAGCAGATATGGAAAGAGAGTCACGGGTGCAAAAAGATTAAAATATGTTCAATTTATATGTTTAATAAACAGTGCACTCTCTACCCCTTTTCCCTCACCACTACTTGACAAAATTCTGGTGTGCAGTAAGTCAGAAGTGGCTGGGTTTTACTCAGACAGCATTTTAAGATCTGCCAAAAGCTGTGTGTAAACTGGATCCTACCTTTGTCACAGCATCCCATGCCAGCTTCCCTGGTGACTTAATTACAGATGCTGTGCCTTGTGTCAACAGCCTCTGATCACCTGCTCTATCTGCCTCATCTGCTGGGAAACACTTTGGATAAGCCTGTATGGCCTGTTAGACTGTGATAAAGGCGCCAATACTCACTTTCCATGCTGGGATGGTATCTTAGCGAATACTGACTTATACATGTTGAGTTCTGCAGCTCAGGATGGAAAGGTGGGGTGATTACTCCAGAGATCTCTGCACTGAGCTTTAACAATGAAGAATTAAGGGAAGTTAATCATGGGCCATGCAGCTAACTTCCTAAGAGGCTTAATTATAAATGTTGTGCAGTGTACAACTGCAAGAGAGGATGGGTGCTGGCTAGTGAATGTGTCTTCTGAAATTACTTGCGTGAATGTAAGATGAAGCTGAAGATTTAGGAGATAAACATTTTCTTAAAAATGTAGAAGAATATTCCGAATTAGGAAACAGCAAGAGAAAGTAGTGTGCTATAAACAACTGAATTGTCTCCAGTTCCTAACTGACAACTAAACAGCACTTGAAAATTAAACATAACACTCATGTAATAGTAAATTAAAGAAATTGGTTATAGTTGCATCTGCTTGTCAAGTGAAACTTCTCTTCCCATTTATATTTATCACTTAAAATGTATTTGCCTAGTTATTATCCTTGGTGTACTTTTTCTCACTTCTTAGGCAGTCTGTTGAAAATTACTGATAGTTTCCAGTGAGCTGAGGGCCTGTGGAAACTAGGAGTTGCTAAGTGCCTCAATCTTGCACACAGTCAGGCCCACAGTGATCTGAACATCATCTCATCACGGGAAAGAAAGGACATGAGAACATAAACAATGACAAATATAGCCAATGACACTAAAAATGTCAGAAAATTAAACAAAGTGGGTGCAAATATAAAGGCAAAGTAGAGCCATGATTGCCAGTCAGAAAAACAGCTGAGTAGGAGTGTGCAGTTTAAGAAACCTCTGAAACTGCATACATTATGTTTAGATTAGATGGAGGAGAGTTTCATAACTAACAAAGACTACTGCAATTATGCTATGGGTAGGTCAACACCATAACAAAAAATATGTTCTCACTGAAGGTAATGGGAAAAAAATCCCTTTTACTTGACAGAACCACAAAAAAGTCACAGTTCATCATCTAAACAGATCTCCGTTACTGTGGTCGTGATTGTGAAAGGATGACTTTCTCCATTATTGTGTATTACAGGTTACTGGTGAATGCAGCACAGTACAGAGCATTATCTGATTTAACTGGGAACACTACCTGCACGTCCAGGGTGATTCACACGCTCTCTGCTATGCCCATACCCCTCCCATGCCAGGTGGCCTGGGCTTGTTGTGAGCAGAAGATGAGGCAATACTCTCCTCCTTTGCTTCTCCTTGCCTCCTGATTACATCCCCCGTACCACCAGGGCACACAGGGCTCTCCACATCACTTCAATCCTAAACATGAGACACAAGTAGGAGTTAGTACCATGCTGTTAGGGGGTTAGATAACGATTCTGCTGCTTCTGAGCCCACATTGTGGTTTCTCCTGCAGCCTTATGAAACCCCTGTGAGGAGCTCAGTTGGCCTCGAGCTGCCTTTCCCCGAGTAGGCTGCCCTGGGGGAGGGCAGGTGGAACTTTCTGGAAGCTCCATTCCCCAAGCACTGGAGGCGAGGCTTGGGTCTGCCGATGGCAAAGGCAGAGCCATTCCCTGGGGAAGGGGCTTCAGCCCTCCTGGTGGTGGTCCTCGAGATTCCTCACACATTGGATGGGTGAGGAACGCAAGTTCCCATTGGGGCCACCAGTCCCCATCATGGCTTTCAACAGTGACCCACTGGGACCCCTCAAGTTTCACAGAGAGGGCAGCTGCCCAAGGCAGGAGCACCTCGGCCAGCTCATCGAGAGGTGCCTGGGGGGCTGCTGAGGGCAGTCAGTGGCTGTCCCCCCTCCTCAGGGTCCCAGCAAGGAGCACTGAGAGGGACGGGCGCCTCGATGGGACTGTAGGCATGGGAGGCTGAGGGGGACGGGCGCCTCGATGGGACTGTGGGCATGGTGGGCTGAGGGGGGCAGGCGGCTCAAGGGGGCTGAGAGGTACACGCGCCTCGATGGGACTGAGGGGATGGCGGGCTGAGGGGAGCGGGCGACTCAGTGGGGCTGAGGGGGACAGGCGCCTCGATGGGACTGAGGGGATGGCGGGCTGAGGGGAACGGGCGGCGAGAACAGGGTCTGACCGCACCGGGCACTGGCGGCGGCGACTCCCCGGCTCCAGGCAGGGCTGGCGGGGGCGGAGGCGGCGGGAGCGTCAGCAGCCTGCGACCGGGGCGGAAGGAGGCGCTGGGCGGGCTCCGCGTGTGAGGAGAGCCGAGCCGGGCCGGGCCGGGCCGGGCCTGGGGAGGTAACGGCTCGGGATGCGGGGACAGCCGGCGGCTGCCTGGGGGACACGGGCGCTGGGGCGAGGGCGGTCCCGCCCCCCGCGGAGCCGTCACGGGTTAACGCTGCTCTGCCGCAGGCTAATCCCGCCTCTGACCCCTTCCCTGCCCGGTCCGTGCTTCTCACCCCCCTCCCGCAGCAAATACCGCGTTAAATCCTTCGGCCCCGGAACAGCCGTGAGGTTCCCGGGTCCGCTGGGACGGGCTGATGCGCTGCCGGGGCGCGGGGGGGGCTGAGGGGGGCTGAGGGGGGCTCTGGCACCGGGGTCACCTGTCGGAGCGCGGGCAGAGAGCGATTCACCAGCCCGGGGCGGCGAGAGGGCTGTGCTTGCCTCCTCCTCCTCTTCGGGAGCTTCCCCTACCCCCGTGCCAAGCTGCCAGGCTGCAGGAGGGGGAAGAGGCAGCCTGCCAGGTTCTTGTGGCAGCTGGTCAGGGGAGAGAGAGAGGTATACCTGGGCTGTGGTTGAAGGGAGCACAGAGTTAATGTCAGTGGTTTAATTTGTGAGGCTGCGAGGGATCGCCTGGGTCGTTGGGCTTAGGTCGCTGCAGCCGTGGCAAGGCCGCAGAAAAGTCCTGATCCCGTGGCAGGAGGCCCTGCCTCACCTCCTTGCCACCGCCATTCCCACCACTGCCATGCCCCTGCTCCCATTCCCCCATTGCCATTCCCCCCCCTCACTGCCATTGCCCCCCACCTGGCAGCACCCTGTGGCAGCAGCGATGCTCCTCCAGTCCTCTGTGTGCTGCCCAGAGGAGAAGTGTAACACAGTGCAGGAGCCTCTGCACTGGGAGGGAATGGAAAATATTTCAAGTGTTTGTAGCTCAACTCTATTCCTTGCAATAGGGGGAGGGGAGGCAAAGAATTTTCCAAAACTTGTCACAGACACCAATTTTACCCCAAGTGGATGAATATAATGTGCCAGTTATAGGTCTGAGCCTGAGAGATGAGTCACTTGGGATGTCAGTGTGCACTGACATGGACTGGACTTTCTGGACTTGATGGTCTTGAAGGTCTCTTCCAACCTTGATGATTCTGTGATTCACTGCTGTGACAATTAGCTGTGTTAAGTGTAGTGGCTCAAAGGAAGGCAAACTGGGAGCCAGTTTGTGTGATCAAAGGGAGATCTCTCTGTGTCCCTGCAGACATGCTGCAGGAATGTTGCTTTTGCAAATGGGTGTAGTTGCAGTAAATACTGTGAAAGAAATGGACTACAGTGGAGATCCTTTCAAATGGCACTGTTCTGAGAGCTGAAAACTGCACTGCATTAATAGTATCTCCAATGAGAACTATAGGTATCATTTATGAGTCATTAAGACATGAATGTAATCAGAAGGTGCAAGCTATAAAACACAGCATTTGTGCTACCTCACAACATCCTGTATGTATACATTTCTGAATTCATTCTTACTATTTCACCATATGTCCAGACAGGCCTGTTCTGCTTTGGCATGTGAACACCTCACGCAATAATCGTGTCATGAGCTTTGGAAGTTTTGCCCACAAGCACATCTGTTTATCAGTGTCAGTGACTGAAATTATAAATGTAGCTGCTTAGCAGCAAACTGAGCTACGTGGAGTTCTGGTCAACAAAACCAGACTACGGTTCTAGAACTGAAAGTTTTTAATTAAAACGATGAAGCAGGACCAAGCTGCTACACATTCAGTACAGAAGTGCTGAAACCAAATCATTACTCTGAAACTAAAAGTTATGTTGCTTTTGATTATGTTGTGGAAGAAGTAGCAGAAATTTGACTTTCAAAGCCTTCTGTCAAAGGCTTTAATTTCTTACTTTGGGATCACCATTGCTTCCTTAAAAAATTCATTCCACAAACTGATCAACCTGCAGCTTAGATATTTAGCTGCCTTATCTGAAAGGCAATGCCAGGTTTCATTGTAAGTTGCCTTCTGATTTCTAGATTGTCTACTCAAAGCCAACAAAAGTTAATTGTAATTCTCCAAACAGCTCCAAGACCATGGGGCTGAAGTGCTAAAACTGTTTGCATTAGTTTGCAAATGGTTGTTTACATTTAGCTGCAGCCCAGGTTGCTTCCCAGGCAATTACTTTGCACCCCCAATGGCAAATTAAAGACCACAGTATTCTTTTTTCCCATGTAGTTAGTAAAATTTATGCATAAATTAATGCAGATACTGCGTTTATCCAATCTCTAAACCTCCAGTTGGAGAACTGTCAAGTAAACTCTAGTTAGTGATCTTAATAACTAGTGATTTATGTCAAGGCAAGTAGTAGTATGTCTTTACGTTGTAAATCACCAAGAAATAAGCAAGAAAATGGGAATAAAAGTTACTGCTTAATAACATGCTCTGAGTGCTCATGAACTGGAATTGGACAAAGTACTGAAATTGGTACTAATTGCACTAATTGTACAAGTTTCTCAGTAGCATTTTGGAGCAGGCTGAGAAATTACAATGTATTTCCCGATTTTTCTTTAAAATGTACTATAAACCAGGAAAAATACTGGTTATATTCAAATCTGTAGGTCTTTCCATTGATTTTAATTGGATCAAGAGTGCAGTGGGGGGGGGGGGCGGGTCTCTGAACCTCCTGGAGTTCTCTTCCTAACGTCTTATTTGCACAGTGTGCTTTTGTTCTGTATTGGGGAAAATAAAATTATTTGGGTTTATGTCTGTACTTTCAGATCCTGCGAAACTCTCCTGACCTATTTAATCTTTTCTAGGTGTCAATCATCAACCAACAACTGTCACAATGAGTTTTATTGAATATGGAGATACCATAAAGGATGGTGACACAGCTATTGTGTTCTTGGGCCATGAATCCATGTTTCCTGTGAAAGTCCAGCATGGCACTGTAACACAGACTAAGTACGGGGTCATCAGGCACTCCACAGACCTCATAGGCAAGAAGTATGGCTCCAAAGTGACCTGCAGTAAGGGAGGATGGGTGTTCATTCTTCATCCAACTCCAGAACTGTGGACCATGAATCTCCCTCACAGGACACAGATTCTGTATTCCACTGACATCTCTATAATCACCATGATGTTAGAACTGAAGCCAGGCTCCATAGTATGTGAATCAGGTAATAATTACTATGTTGAAATCCTTTATTAAGAACTAACACCAACACTTCCATTAAATAAACTGGCTTTTCTTTATATTTTGCTGAAAGGTGAGCTTTTTCCCACTGTGATACAATTTTCTGAGCCTACACATTGAATAATTTTATTTCATGTGCACATGTTACCAGCTGCTGTTTCTTCAACAACTGATGCTACCTCAGTAAACTGGCCTTGTGTATGGATATACCTCTGAGTATGTGTTTGATTAATTCATCTGTTTAGAACAAGTATGGACACATTTTCACTTCCCTTTTCTAAAACTGTTGTTAAGTACTTTAAAATGTTTTTAAATACATGATTTGAATCAAAAGTTGAGCTTTGAATTTGCAGTTTCAGAAAATATAGTTGAGATGGCCTCATGGAAGAGATTCTGATGATAGGGTGTTGAACTAATAAGGGAAATAAAGTGGCAGTGTTTATATGAAGTGATACCATGTAAGTACATATATTTCGTTTTTCTCTTCCCAAGTGTGATCTACTTGTAGCACCACAACTACATGCAAAATCACTGATATAATACAATGGATGATATGTTCTTCACAGGGATTTGTTTTGTTTCAAAACTTGGTTTAATTTATTACAGCTTTTGTGATTTTGCTTAATTTGGAAGTAAGGAGTGAAATTTTACATAAATGTTTTCCTGATTACACAGACTTTATAATAATGTCTTCGTAACTTTATTACTGCAGGCAGTATAAAACTTGCTTGATTTGAGTGCATTTCTGTAGTTTGAAAAAATATGAAATGAGGCAGTTTGTCCTTGTTTTTTCTGGCTGTTTCCTTTGAGTGTTTTTATGAAGCAGTTTCATACACTTCCCTTTCAAGCATAGATATGGCAAAGGATCAGCATGACAGGACTGTGATGCACTGTACTTTCCTGCATTTAACGTTTCCTGTTCCCACTCAAACATAATTTTGGGCAGCTTTTCAGGCATAAGGACCACTTATCTCTGCATCCAGTTGTACCCGTTAAGAACCAGTACACTGAGCTGGTTGCTGTACAGCAGCACTGGAACCAGGCAAAGCCATGTGCAGAAGCCTCTGATACTGTGAAAATGGTTGGGTCCTTTGAGTTTGTAATTTGGTTTGTAGAACAATCGGGCATTTTTAGGTTTGTCATGGGGAGTAGCTTCATCAGGGAGCTCTTCACCTTTCCCTCCCTGCTATGTTTAGGCAGGATGGGAAAAAACCCACAACAAATTAGTTGGGGGAGGGGGAGATGTGAATTGTTCAATGTTCCTGCTCTCTTGGAATAGTCAAATGTACAGAGCAGCACTTAAAGTGTTTTCAGTAATGTCAAAGGTGCCTAGAGAGAATGAAAATGTTAGATTACTTGTTTATCTAAAGAGCTAAGAAATGGAAACGTTTGATGATTTCAAAAAATGTTACAAGTCAAACATTATAGACACAAACAATTCTTTTTGCTAATGGGAAGCTGCCCCCAGGTTTATTTTAATGCCTGTGCTACCAGTGTATTGCAACTTAAGCTGTCCAGGAAAAGTGAACAGTTTTACTGCTGAAGTTGTGCTTGTCTTGCTTGAAAGGCTCACTGTTCACAAAGAAAAGAAGTACTGCATGAAATCTGTCTGGTTAACCTTGAAGCAAGAGATCTTACTGCAGATTTGCCTTGAGTTACAAATTTTACAGGCATTGACAACTAGAGCCTCCAGCGTGATGATGTAATCTACTTTGGTGCCATCCCAAATTAGATGGTATTCAGTGGTCCAAAATCATTAGTTCTCAGTTAACCTCGTGTGTGCTGCACAGAACCAGCCCAGTGGCCATGAGTAGAAACAAGACAGGAAGTCTGGTCTAGCAATGACACTTGAGTCTGCTTCCTGCTGCTGTTGGTTATAGATGTGTTTTGAGCATTAATTAGCATGGAGGTATGTCTTTTTTATTATTTGAAGTTGAACTTAAACACACAGTTGCTGTATGTACTGGCAAAGAAGGCTCTGTAAAGAGCCCAGGCTCCTTTCCTCTTGTCTTGCTGATTGGACTGTGGAATTGTGCCCTGCATTTACACAGTGTGAGCAAAGCAGAACTGTGGATTAGTCTCCACAACTGTGTGAAGAAAGGATCGAAAAAGTAAGATGAAATACCCTCTGTGTCGTGTTGTAATGCTGTGAATACGAGTATAAATGATCTTTTGTATGTGATTATAAAAATGGAGTAGAATAACCAGAAGGCTTAATTTTATATCACTTGAATTATACGGTTTAAATTGATTAGTCGTGTTTGTCATAAAAGATACAAACGTATTAATACAGTTTTTACTATTTTTAATAATCTTTAATAAACACATAAAGAGCAAGCTTGTCAGCAGTACATGCATAATTAAAATGATCCAGGCATACTCAGTCAGGGAACTCTGCATCTGCCTGATGTTTCATTACGGGGGTGTAGGAATATGATCCTTTTTCTGTCTTCTGCCAATTTCTAATTTGTAAAGGTATGTTAAGATTTTAAAAATGTTAGCACAAATGTTGGAGCTAAGATCTATTGAAAGCATTGCTTTCTGGTCTGAGGAATTCCCTGCTTGGATACAGTTTTTAGCAGCCTGATCTTCCCAGAATTAAAGGATACTCGAGAGAGCTGCTTAAATACCTGCTGTAGGTGGCCTGATAGTGTGAAAGTTTATTCTTGTCAGGTAACTCTGATCCAGTTTGTGTTCACTGCATGTGCAGCAACTGTCTAGATAAAGGAATAAGCCAAATGTTTCTTTTTTGTGTCACTCTCCAAAACTAGTCTAGAAGTCAGCTTCCCAGGTAAGGCTGCCTGTAATATAACAACTCCATTTGTCAATAGATTTTGAGGGGTTTACATTTATTTTTATACTATGTTGGAACCAATATGAAACCTTTCAGATATTTTTTTGAAACAAATGTGTGTTTTTCTTTCTAGTCTCCACAGATGGAGGCTTTTTTACTGTCCTGTCTCCCTGGTGAGACCTAAACAAATGTCTGTCCTAACCCTCAGAATTGCTCAGGGTTACCCTCAGAATTACACAGTGCAGCACTGTGAAACCTCATTTAATCTGATAAATCTCGGAAATATTTTGGCTTTGATGGAGCACAGTATTTAGACAAAATGTAATTTAGTTAAAAGTACTTTAAGCACCATCCCAGTGATCCTTCAGCATTCAGCAAAATCAGACTCACATGAGCAAAAATGTTAATTGGATTTTTTTGTTTCCCTTCAGCTAAATCCCAAATTAAAAATTGCTAAACCCTATTCATTGCCACACAGCAATGGGTTTCTGAGCTCATGGACTGAATTTCTGAAGGCTGAGAACAGTGTTCTGGGTCCTCATGGTTTCTAAGTAAAGGGGTAATGAGAGCTGCTGCCCAGCCTTACACTAGAGCCTCTCAAAAACAATTATGAAATTTTCAAACTCACAGCCAGGGTATAGATTTTGTTAAGAGTACACTCATAAAAAATTAGTGACGACTTAATGATTCATGGACACTTAATAAATCATTAATAGTTTATTGTGGAGTCCCAGCAAGTCATCTGTCTGCTTATGACTCTTCTGAAGTGCTTATAGACTTTTTGACAAATCCTGCTCATGTCTTTACAATTTTTGTGCCATAGATATATGTAAATTGTTTGCAGCTCTGTCTTTAATGTAATGTATAGACCAAAGTTTGGAAGTATTTGATTCTAGAATGTGCTCATACTAATTAATGTCTGTGTTTCATAATGTCTCCCTTATCTGCCTCTTAGCAGCTGTTCAGGTTAGAGTGAGAGAATTAGAAAACCTCATCCTTGTATAGCACCTCTTGAAGAATTAGAATGGCCTCATCAACACAAATGTCACAGAGCACAGTGTTCTATTGCCACACCAAAGCACTGAACTGGTCCAGTTCTGGGGCCCTCAACAGAAGGACCGTAAGGAGGACATGGACCTGTTGGAGCAAGTCCAGAGGAGGCCATGAAGATGCTCAGAGGGCTGGAGCACCTCTCCTGTGAAGGCAGGCTGTTCAGCTGGGGAAGAGAAGGCTCCAGGGAGATCTTATAGCACCTGCCAGTACCCAAAAGGGCTACAAGAGAGCTGGAGAGGGAATTTTACAAGGGCATGGAGTGATAGGACAAGGGGTAATGGGCTTTAAGCTGACAGAGGGCAGCTTTAGATTGGATATTAGGAAGAAACTCTTTACTGTGAGGGTGGTGAGGCACCGGCACAGGCCGCCCAGAGAAGCTGTGGATGCCCCATCCCTGGAAGTGTCAAAGCCCAGGTTGGGTGGGATTTTGAGCATCCCGGTCTAGTGGAAGGTGTCCTGCCTATGGCAGGTGTGTTGGAACTAGAGAATCTTTAAGATGTCTTTCAACCCAAACCATTCTGTGATTCTGTGATGATTCCATGAACCAGAAGTGATCACATGAAGCATCACTGCAATGTATTCAGACTTGTGGCTGTCATGCAGCTGATGTGGAATGCTGTCAATACCCTAAAGCATTTGTTTCCAGACTTTCTGGGCTCACTTTCATCTTGTAATTTCACCTGACCACCAAGCTCACTTCTCATGCATCTCTGAACTTAACCATATTATATCCATTCTGTAGAAGACTCTTGAATCTCTAAGGAAATATTAGTTCTTAAATCCTTTTGTAGGCAGTGCCAGCCTACAAGCTTCCGTACTACCCTTCTCTCAACTTCTCAGTTTGGTCAGTGAGCAGTGGTCCTCTCTGACCTCCAGCCTGCTGCCTAAAATTCCTGCTTCAGCGTGGTGTCCACAACAGGTAGGCAGGAGAGCAAGCTAATCTTCTGTAAAGGGAACTTCTTGACTGTAAGAGAACTTTTTGATTTGCTGTTTTCTCTTTCAGCCACCAGTTCATCTCCTTGAAATTCTCTCCCTCCCTCTCTTCCTCTTCCTCTCTGTCCCTGCTCTTGCTGTGTTCGACCTCTGGCACCATGATTTGTGCCCTCGACTATCTTCACAGTAGGATCTTTGGGTTAATTTCCATCTGATGCTTAATATCTCTTCATATATTCATTAAAAACCATTAATGATTTTCTGGTTACATAAACTTGTCATGTACAGTGAGCAGTCTTCCTCTGTTCAGTGTTTCTTGACAGATTTTAGTTGTGGAGTTGTTAGCTCTGTCTAAAGATTAATTTTCCCTTGGTTTGAGGCTCCTTCCGTTCTCATGGCTGACTCATGACCCATCTTACAATTTGCTAGGTCTAAGTGGTGTAGCTAGGAGACAAACACAGCAACACTGTCATTGTTTTGTTGTATTTACTCATTTCAGAATATCTCTGGTAGCCAAATTTTGCATCAGAAGCTTTAATTCTATTAAAATGTTACTAGATATTGTAGAGACCCAGACTTAAATAACACACTGTATACTTTTCTCTTTTCGTGTTTCCAAGCAATATGAACCTATATATGCACTTAGGAGCTTATTCAGCTTTATTCCAAAATGATTTTGCTTAGGCACTGTAGACATCTATGGATCTTAAATGATGATTTGTAGTTCCTTTTTTAAAAAGAAAATCCCCTGATGAGAAATTTCTAGGGAAGACAAGCCAAGCGATAGCCTGCAAAGAGGAAAGGTAGTGGAACACAGAATCAGGTCACTTATGTTTATGGCATGGATGGGATTCCAGGAGATTAGACAAATATCCCTTTGCAATAAGAAAAGCAGACAACAGAAAATAGTGTAAAAATGTACTCTATATTCTGTATCAGTCAAGCACTGTGCTCGATGCTGTGGTGACACCCGTGTTTCTCTTGACGGTATTCTGTGCTGAAATGGCATGTGTTGCTTTTGAACAGCTCAGGTGTTGTCCACTGCAACTTTGAGAAGGTGAGAAATGATCTTAACATGGACATTGTCTCCAGGTGGCTGAGCTGTGTGGAGGCTTCTCTGTGGAAAAGCCATTACGTAAATAAGTGGAGAGTGAGAAGAACAGATCTGTTGGAGGTCAGGACCAGGATCAAGGAGTTCTCCTGATCAATAGTTTATTGTCTGCAATCAGAAGTATCACTGGGTGCTGAGCTAGAGTGTTTCATCTCAGTGTCCACTTGCTAGGATTGAAATCCTTCTAAAACTGCAGTGTTTTCCTTGTCTTGGGAGAGGGCAGAAACACTCCTCTGAGCTTAAATGTGTTGGAGAAGGAGAAGAGCATGTGCTTGAGCCCAAGAAGGGCTACATCAGTGTGCGGGGTTGTAAGCCACCTAACCCATATGCATTTAACAGAGGATTTTAATTCCTGCCTTTGAACTGAGATGGACCACATTCCAAGTCTGCACACTGATCCCCTGCACAGTGCCACCTCCTCAGATCTTGAGCTTGGAGTGTGGCATATTGGGGACCCTGCGGTGTCTCATTAATGCCTGCAATGCAGATGTCTGCTCTTTGACTAAGATGTTTGAGATCACAGAGTAGTCAGTGTGAAAGAGCATCACGTTTTCCAAGTGAAAATTAGCAATGACACAAGTGCTCACCTAAGTGAGCTCTAAAGCAGCAGCTGCTAAGAATGTCTTTGTTTTGTCGTTGTTCTACCTTTCTTGTGTAGAATCCATTCATGATTAATATGCAGTAGTTAGATGGGCATTGTCCTGTGGTAGAGAGCAAACAGTCTTCAAGGCTATTTATAGTGCAGGCTGTCAGAAAGGGAGCATCCTGGTGTAAAAGTTATAAACTCTATTGTTCTAGCTGTCTTACATTCTTCTTCTAGGTCAAATGAGGAACATTTCACTGCACCTGTATGCGAATGAAAATCTGTTGAAATTCTTCCAGTTCTTGTCTTGCCTCTTCTGATGTAAAATAGTTTTGACATTCAGTTTTTTGCCTGTATTTTATACAGGCAATTCAGCTATGATATCTCTGGTTTGGTAGCATTCTAGTACATGGCTTCAGTAGTACTCCTTACTGCTGTCCTGACTGATTCCCTGTCATGCTAGAATACTTTCATTTCTCAAGGAAACTGGTACTGACCTAGAACTTAGTGAAAACTGGTGCCTAAGACTCTTTGAGTTATTTTGCTGAATACTGCTTTTTTTTAGTAGTGATTTCAAAATAAACACAAACAGAAATTGAAAATTAATTGAGAAGGTGATGGGAGGACAGAAATGTGGAACATTGCAGATTTGCAGGGAAGAAGGTGAACATAAATGTTCATTTCCCCTTCTACAACATCACAGAAACATAGGGTTGAACCCCTGACCTCTGGAGACAGTACTGATTGGGCCTTAGGGGCATGTGGTGAGTCTGGACTTAAGCCAGACTCTCATGTTATTAATGGATCACATCAAGTGTGCAGAACTATCAGGCACATGAGAGTAGAGGGTCATAATAATTTCACAGTTCTGGATTCAGAATCTGTCATGTCTTCAAGAAGAGATTCGACAATGGTGTGTAATTCTTCACCATCTTATTCTTCGTTTTCAGCAGTTTTGAGGGTGTTGTTACAGAGAAGGCAGGCAGCATCGTCAGAAATACTCTCATTAACTATGTTAATGTGATAGAATTTGATATGTTAAAATGTGACACATATGTATTGTTCTCATGTTTGCAGTAGCCAGTCAACAATAAATAATTCCTGCCAACCTTTTTTAACAAAAACTCTGCTGTAATACACCTGGCAAGTAGTGACTTCCAGGCAGTCCTGGGTTTAGTTCAGGGTTTGGCTTGGAGTTTGTAAATAAAAAAAGAGTATCAGAAAAGAAGACAAAAAATCTTAATGGGTTTTCCTATGAAGTACACAAACCATATCTTCTGTGGTGTTTTTAAGAGCAGATTTAAAAGGAAAGTGATTAAAAATGTAAAAGAATATGAACAAGGAAACTGGATACATGCACAAGCTGCCTCTCTTTTCTGCTTACAGCCCAGCTGTGCTGACAGGCCTTCTGTTCACTCCTCTAGATTAGCAGAGAGAGATGGAGAAAGTGTACAGCATTACCCATTTGAGAGGTAAAATAATTAAATTCCCTCATTTTACAATAGTTCTCAGTTGTGTAATCCTCCCTTATGTCATTAAATGTAAAGGCAGAATTTCAGCCTTTAGCACTCTATGAACAACAGCTCCCTGCTTTTGTCATTAAAAAAAAAAGTCAATGGAATGCTGTTTCTTTATGCACATATATCTTTGAGTTTTCTCAGCCACATGGCTGCTGTGCTCCTTTTGACCAGGGAAAAGTTTATGTTGACATTTAAGAGCCTACAAGTGCCCTAACTAGATAGTTTTTGATGTGAGCACATTTAAGTGTGTTTTGCTTTTTGTTTGCATTATTTCAATACTGGCACAAATGCCTGGATTTTCACTTTATTAAATGCATGTGTCACAGTTTCTCTCTTCCCTTGGACCTCTCTGAAGCCAGTGCAAAAATGTGTAGGTCCTTCCTCCCCCTCTAACCTGCCGTGCTAAAGCTGGGGGTGGGGGTGCCAGTCTGCCCACTGGGGTCAGAGCCCTCCCGGAGGGAAGCAGAAGAGCAGAGCCGATTCCGCGGTGCCGTTGGTTGATCCGGTGGCAAACTTGGGCCCTGAGCTCTGTTTACAGTCTGAAGGTCTCCCCTTTCAGAGCTGTCGGATTCAATACACTGCCACGACAGTGTTTCTCCCCTTGTGTGACTAGAGGGCAAGAACCTTGGATCTGTCAGTGAACTTGGACTTCCTGTATGATTATGGAAAGCACTGCTCCAATTAAGCAGCTGTACCAGCCCCTGTGCCCCTTAATTAATTTCCTTTCTGAGCTGCTGTACGTCAGATTCTGTCCCTTATAAGTGTTTTAAGATTTATGTTAGTTGAAAGAACTTGCTTCAGGTTGAAATTTAGCCTGAACAGTCATTTAAAATGGCTAGAAATAGATCTTCTTTCTACAGGAGAAATGTGTTCCAAGCACAGAATTATGAATCAATGAACACAGATAATTTGCTGAGGGTTTTTGAATTGGGTTGGTTGTGGTGTTTTGAATTTGGGGGGTTGCTCTCCTAAATGCCACCTGAGTGAGTAATTTGCAATGGGAATTGGTATATGGGTGTTTTCTTCAGTGAAAATGTTTGTTATTAGTCACTCATCTGTTTAATACTCCAATGAATCATTTAAAATAAGTTTCCTAAATTATCAAACCAAAACAAGGAAGAATCTATGCCTTGTTAGTCCCTGTTTGTACGTGGTAAACGCAGTTACCTACAGTTTCAAGTTTGTGATGGATCTCATTACAGTAAGTTAAGATTGTGTAGGTGTGTACGTGTGTAAGTGACCCGTGAAAGCAGGTGTTCGGTCAGCGTGGCTGCAAGGAGCCAGCAGGCCTTAGTTTTGGATAATTTCAGTGCGAGTTGAGGATGTCTCTTAAGAGGTCTGGGCAAAGCAAACTCTATATCCTATAGGCCATTTGTTTGCATGGATATTAAAAGGCTTTTCAAGCACGGACCCTTGCCAAAATCTTTTCTTTGTTTAATAAAGTGTAAGATTTTGAAAATCCGTTAAAATTTGCCCTAATCTCTTTTCACCCTAGAAGAGCCTGGTGCTTTGAAAAAAAAACCTCTCCAGTTAATTTCCCTGAATTTTTCCCATTGCATTTACTTCTTCACGCTCTCTTGGGGCGTGAGGAAGTTCTTAAAGCTATAGCTGACCCTTGGCATTAATTTTTTACTCCAGGGAGATAGGACAGGTCCTGAGTTTGCCAGATGCAATGCTTTGAGGACCCTAAAGACTGTTTCCTAGGCCTCTTAGGTCCCTCTCTCCTTGTGAAGGAAGAACTGTTCTCTTTCAGTATCTGAGCCACTGGTTTCTGTTCATTTGGGTTTTGAATAACTGTTCCAAGCAGGAGGACTAATGGAGAAGACTTGTGGTCTGATGTTTGGCATTGACAAAAGACGTTTCACGAGTTGTTTGTCTTTTCTAGGTACAGGCAGTGGATCCCTCTCCCATGCTCTCATTCGGACAGTGGCTCCCACAGGACACCTGTACACGGTGGAATTCCACCAGCAAAGGGCCGAGAAGGCGCGGGAGGAGTTTCGGGAGCACGGGGTGGATCACCTGGTCACCGTGACCAACCAGGATGTCTGCAAAAATGGGTTTGGTGTCTCAAACATTGCAGACGCGGTGTTCCTAGACATTCCATCTCCATGGGAAGCCATAGGACATGCGAAGTCAGCGTTAAAAACTGAAGGTAACTGAATTTATCTCTTTTTGTTCAGGAAGCACCGTGCACACACACACCTCTGCCTTTGAGCCACACACTAGATCTGCTCCCTTCCGTTGTGTGATCACTGTTCTCAAATGTCAAAGTCTCTAGGCGTTTCTAAGGCTGAAAAACCTTCAAAAGGCATCTTCAATTTACAGTGGAAGATTTGAAAGGAGAAGAACAATTTTTTTCCTACAGGCCTGTGCGAGCTGCCCCAATTAGCATGGGCAGTTCATAAAAAAACCCTTTGAACCTTTGTCAAGTGCATTTTGCTAGATCTGAGGTGCGTGGGAAGCAGAAGTAACAATAAATGCTGAAAGCAAATTTCTTGGGCAATTCAGTGGAAAGGTGTTTGTATAAAAGGTGTTCAGCCTCAGTTCACATCAATCATTGCAGATTTGTGCCTATTTAACAGAGCACCCCATTGGTAATGTTAAAAAAAATGTGGTTACACTTAAATATGCTTGCCAGTTTCTGCCCTAAATCTTTGCGGTTGGAGCGAGTGAGAAGTTTGCCGTTGGATGCAGTGGGAATGGAACATAAAGGCTGTTCTAGCTTATACCAGTTATTCTGGGATGGTGACAGCAAGTGAGAACTGCTGTTGAGGTTTTGCACCAATTTCATCACTTTATTATGAATCTTTTCCCTATTGAAAAATAACCTTCAGTGAATAAATAATTCTTTTATCCTGGAATAAGTTTTCCCCTACTTAATGTTATACTAGTGTGGGTCTGAACTAACTTGTGCCAAATTACTTCCACCTACAAAAGTGACTTTTCTAATCAAGAGAGCATGGAGTGCTGAACAGTGCCCATGCTGAGACACGAATTTAGTAAAAGTAGATTGTGTGCCAAGGCCCAGTTCTTTGTTAAAATATGTAATCATGGGCCTGACTTCAAATGAATTGCTAAGTTTTCTTGAAATCACAAGATTTAAGCTTTATCTTAAAGGTCACTGAACGTGCACTACCTTGCTGAGTCAGGACCAACCCCACTGTTAGGCTACCTCAGTTACTACTGAAAATTTTCTAGAAAGCTTTCTGATCCCAATGTCATACACACTTTCATTAAAGCTAGAGTAAGACTTGTTAGCACTCTGTACCTACAGTGGTTACAGCTCAATTTGTAGCTGCTTTCCAGTATATCCTGGGGAAAAAAAAAAAATCACTGCACTGTACGATGCCCTTCCCATGCTCAAATTATCTAATCTAGTGAGCACAGCACTCAGCTGACTTCCCAGCTTAGAAGGCGCTGCATTGCGCAGACCAATTTGAATTATTTAAGTGGTGCATGCTTGGAATACTAAGCAGGGCTGCTTGAACAGTTCCAAGTTTTGAATCTTTGTATTACTACAGCCTTTAAAATCCTAGAAAAGGTATTATAGTCCCAAACTGGCCATACCATCTGGCTGTACTTTTCTGTGCTATGCTAAGTGGTTACATCTGCTTAGGCAATATAAATAATACTTCAAAATCCCACATCTTGTGTTTGTGAAGTGTCGTCATGCACTTTATGAACCACTCCAAAGGCGAAGTTGCTGATCCTTGCTGCAGTTTTTGCTGCAAACAGCCACCTGTGTCTGAGATCTGGTAGTAGTCTAAGGCTCATCTTTTGGGCTTCACAGTACCTGACTGACTTGGAGCATTTTTTTTTTTTATTTTCCATAGAAACAAAAGCTGTTTTTATTTTCCATATAAAATATAATTGATTGCAGTAGTAACATGTGCAGACTTACACACTTTTCTGTTTTATTCCAAATCATGCAGGCAGTTTTGTGATCTTTTTACTGCTGCAAAATCTAAAATATAACAGGTTATCTGTAACTGCTTCCTTTTCCCTACCACAGGCAGATAATTTTATAGTGCTCCTTTGTTTGTTTTCAAATAGTTAAAGCTCTTCTGCAGTAAGAACAGTCTGTGCACATACTGCTGTTACTCAACCCGAGGGTTAGTGCAGTGATAAAGCATCACTGGAGAAAATGAGTCCTGCCACTCTTTTCTGTCCACGCCCTCTCTCTCTCTCTCAGATCTGGACAGGGTCACATTTGAACCGTTCACACTGTGGGTTTTGTTGTGATGTGCCATGCCAATATCACAGCTGTACTGCCAGACAGTGGTAATTTAGTACCTAAAGTCTTAAGATATTTTGAATGAAAGCACAGCTAAGCAAAGTCCATATATAGCATTAGCTAGTCTTTAAAACCACAATACCCATGATAGAGTTCAGCTGAGACAGTATGTAAGAGAGAGTTCTTAACCTTAACAAAACCTTATCAAATCAGTATTTTCTCTCCTACTTAAGCTCAAGGTCCTGAGTAGTTGCAGCTCCTAGTAGGCTGAGTGTTAATGATCCTCTTTACAGAGTACATTTATCACTCACCGTGCCTTGCAGTATGCTGTAAATACACTACTTACAGCAGCTTGGCCTCCCATTTAAAGCAGTGCCAACCTCTGAAGAGCTGAAAGAATAAAAAATGGCACAGTAGGTTTGTGACTAGAAGGTTCTTGTTCTCTGGTGATGCACTCTGCTCAGGTTTGCATCTCAGCTGCATCCTTTTGTGGTGATTTCACCAGTCATACTTCCAGCAGAAATGCTGCTTGTAATACCTCTCAGGCACTGCTGCACTGCAGAACCTGCTTTCGTTTCCAGACCTGCACTGTTTTTCTTTTGCAGCATCTGCTGATTAATGCTTTTCTGTAATCGTAGCTCCTGTTCCCAGTATCTGACCTTGGTGGTTTTTGCAAAGTTGCTGTTAACCCCTTCAGGCTAAATTTTTAAAAATTAAGAAAATGAGAAAACTGTGAGATAACAAAAATACCCTCAATATTCTATAGTTCTTAAATGCCCTGAAACTTTTGACTCACAGTCATCTCACAGCTGAATACTGTAGTGCTTTGAATATAATTCTGCACCCACCTACTCTACCCTCATAAATACTGTCTATTTCTTCCCAGGCTGTGGAAAATGAGGGAGAAACTCACTGGTACAATACTTTTCATACAGATTTTAAATTTTCAGGTAGGGAGATGGAAAAATACAGCCATATATTAGATTGGATTGGCCTCTTGCATTTTAAGTTGGTCCCTGGTGGTGTTTAAGTCTGAGTCACAAAATTATTAAAATCACCCCTCTTTTATTGCCTTTCTTTCTTTAAAGATTTTACTCTTAAATTCAGACTTTCTGTTCCCTCTTGAGTATCATAAAGTCTCTAAATTACAAGTTTGTCAAATTATGATCCTTGAGATACCACCTGAATCAGGCAACATGCTACTGTCAGTTCTCCCTCCCCCCAAAAAACTCTGCAGGTAACGTTCCCTTTGAACATCTCTCTGTTTGGCCTCTGCATTTCCTGCCACGACAGAAGCCCTTCAGCAGTACTCTGTAGTACAGCTGGTTTTAATTTCCAAAGTCCTTTATTTGTTTCTCTTGTACACAAGGGACAGGTCTAGTTTGCATTTTTCTCCCTTGGCATAGCCATTGATTGTTGTCCTAACCTGCCAGGTTTGGTTATTACAAAGGCTGTATAAGAGCATAAATAATCTCTCATCCTCCCAGTCACCTGTGGTGCAGGTAAGGCATTGCCTAGTTTAGCTAGTTTCAATTTTCATTTGGGCTTGCCTCCTTCCTCCCCTGGGATTTCAGAGAGTACCATGTCCATGTAGAAAGACTCACTGGCTATTTTTCTTGAGCACCAGAGGTTATTCGTGGTCCCATTTTTAAACCACCCAGGTGTGGCTTTGAGGAGCAGCTGAAATCCATGGCCATAACTCTCACACCTGTGGTGTCTGAGGAGGGAGTACCCCAGGATGAATCACACTGAGGGGCAGTGACATCAAAGCTGATGTTGTTTGGGGTCAGGCTACCTCAGGAACACACAGGGAATGTGTTGGGGCAGGAAGAGGAGCCTGACAGTCCGGCATGCTGTCATCCTCCACCCGTGCAAGTGGTGCACTGGTTGGTATCACCACTTCTCATGTCCCCAGGATATTATTTTGGAACAAATGGATGAAGCAATAAATGCCTGCTAAAATACCAGCACCAGCCTTTGCTTGTGTAGCACCTGCTTTGATTTCAAGGAGAATTAACTAAAGGGGAGATTAAAGATCCACAAACTGACTTTAATTGCAGCATGTACTCTCAACATTGAGAGGCCATCTGGTCTAGTGCAAAGCCGCACCACTGGGATCCAAGACCCGGTGCTAACCCACAAAACAGCTTCCTCTGTTTTCCAAGCACTGGCTGTTTGCTGAGCCAGCCCCAGTTGTTGTATCTCATGTGAGAGCATCACCCTGGCTTGGGTCTGTCAGGGATTGGTAGGTCAGGTGCACACAGTGGGCCTGGCCTGACGTACAAGTGACTCTCTCACATGTAGAGAGTTAAGCAGAAGGATTCCTGCATCAAAATCTACACTGTGGAAAACCAGCCAAAGCTACTGGCTTTTACACGGTTTGTAAGAAGTAGTTTGGGATTAAAGTATACTTAAAGAAAGTTGTTAGGTTTTCTTTCCCAATTTGGAGCCAACTGATTTTTAAATTTCCTCGTTGCATACTTTTTCCAGCCCATAATAATGAGCAGGAATAAATTCCTTTTGGATGAAGCACCTACAAATGCAGAGGTTAAGGTCACATTTGCAGAAAAATCACATCAAGCTCCTATTAATGAGCTGGCAAGTGATTTGGAGAAAATTCTCTTTTCTGAATCAAGAAATATCCTTTAATTTCTTTCAGCAGCCAAATCCTCTAATTTCACTTGTCAGGGAAGCTACATCAAATCGCCCACGAGCACACGCACTTAAAGGACATTCTGTCCCCTTTTACAGAGGCAATATTTTTAGTGTCCTACTAGCAGAGAGTAAATGCCACAGTGATGCTGCTCGGTGACTCTCCTGCCTCGCCCCTACACAATGATAATGCCTCTGTGATTTTTTTTTCTTCCTTGAGATCTTTGTAATGTAATCTTCCAAATATGACAGTGCAGCCAAGTCTCAAAACCCAGAGCTGTGTTCTTTTACCAGAGGTAAAAATGCTGTGTTGTATTCTTTACATCACAGAATCATTTCTAAAATTACTGGCCCTTTTCCCTGAAACTTAATGGTGCTGCACTACATGTGTTCTTTTTGCATCTCCCGAGTAATACTGGAATGATGAAAAAACTACAGCGTGTGTGACATATAACCTACAGCAGAGCAGATTGCTGGGACACGTTTTCTGTATCATAAGCATGCACTGGAGATCTTGTTAATTGGGTAGCACTGAGATTTTCCATACTTGAAACCAAATGCAGTTATTAGCTCAATAGAACTGGTAGAGGTGTTAGTCCTTGCTCAGACAAACCAGAAGCAAAATTGTTTGTTGGAGTTGCACAGGAATATTCTGGGAACTGTCCTTGAAGAAGAAGCAATTTCTGAGGCACTGGCCTCTTGTAGAGTGCAATGGTGTGTCCCTCAATTACCAACTAGATCCTATCTGTTAAAATGTACAGTGCTGTGTGGATTAAAATCTTCTCTTTAATTTGCCCCTTCCCTTAAGCTCTCTTTTCTAATCATTGCAGTCTGAATCGTACTTCAGTTTTCGTATCCTCTCGACTCTGTTGCTGGTTACAATGGCTGCCAGGACTGTGTGGGCTTGTTCCAGCCTGTGGATTTGGGACATTTAACCTCTCCACTAAATGCTTCAAACTAACTCACTCCCTGTAAAATTGAAGGTAGAAAAAACTTAAGTCTTTCATACAGTCTCATTATTCTCTTCTCCTCAACTGTAACACTTGTCAGATGCATTATACATGAATAAACACATTTTTAGACAGCTCTTCAGATCAAAAAGCTCACACAGCTTCCCAATGTGAACAGGATTAATCTCTCATAATTACTATATCAATTTATGATGACACATAGATCTCATTAACCAAATTTAGGAACGGTAGCTCTCCTAAAAGGAGATCTCTGAAAGAACACAAATGCAATTTGTACAATAAAGTTGCCGTTCAGATGTTTTCACTGCTCACTAGTCTAGTCCACCCCCTTGTGATCCACAGACAGAGCAGGGTGCCCCAGTGAGCCAGTGGAGAGCGAGGGAGTACGTGTCTTTTCTTCATTCACTGAGGAATCCTTGGCTTGGCAAGACAAAGCAATGCATATTCAAGTCCTTTAAGCTCTAAAAGGCTCTTGCTGTCTAAGGGACAAGAGGGCTCTCAAAGAATCTGAGAACTGTGAATGCTGAAATCTTGATTTATATCTGTTTGGTGATTGTGACTGAAGGGGTATTGCCTAGCTGGTAATCCCAGGGGTACAGAGGGCAGCCCACAGTGTGGAGAATTCAGAAGCATCTGGCCTATTGAAGATGACAGTGTCTCTGCTCCTAGGACAGATGAGCATGTCCTTCTGCATGCTGGTTTTCTACTTTTTTTTCTGGTCTAAACACACCATAGCAATTGAAACTTCCTAAATGTTTCTATTTTAGACAGCCTCTCACAGTCTGGAAGTGCAGTTTCATTTTTGCCTTCCAACCTTCTGCTAATTGTAGCTTTCCAGTCTTCTCTTAATATCTGCTTAATCAAACAAATCCAGCCTGCAAGTCAGATCTGGCCTGCCTGATGGTGTGTGCAGGAAAAAGCAGAGGGGATCCCTCTCGTGCTTGTTAGGATCTGTAGGGATAGATGCTTGCTGAGTTTGCTTCTAAGCTATTTGTAGGTATATTTATTTGGAGGGGATGTGTAAAAATATCCAGAACAATAGGTATGAAAGGAGAAAAAACAAAATTGGCAGAACTACTAAAACCCACTGGATGGTCTCAGTTACATGGAATACCAGCAGTTCCACTGTTTTCTCACTCTTCATAGCTGAGAAGCTTCCAGCAGCACAGTAAGTCAAGTAACGTTATTTTTTGCGCTTCCCCTCTGGATATTGGCTATTGCAAGCAAGAACTTTCTTCCCAGCCAAACAGCTTGGAGGCCTGTTTTCTGTAACCCTACTTCCCCCAGCAGTTGGGAGGAGGCAGGCTGATAAATCTTCACCAAGTTTGGTGTTGACAGTGCTGTGCTCAGCTGACCACCCTGAGGCACAAGGACGGGTGCTCTGCCTTTAATTGAAGGCTTGACAAGAACCGTAGGTGGCTTTGCAGCTTGTATGGCAACAGCTGTGTGCAGGCTTCTGAGTTTTCGACTGTAAATCTAGAGCATGTGAATTCAAAAGCCTAAACATATCTTAAACCCCTTGGAGTCAGAATAAATAAGAACAGACTTATTGTAAATGTGAATATAATTCGCTTTTTTATTGCAATATAAAACAGCAAAACCAAAAAGCCTGAATGAAATAGTAGTAAGTCTCTGGTCGCTCTGCAAATTCTTGCTTTGCAGACAAAGAGTAATTGTGATCTGACATTTAGCTAAGTTAGACATTTGCTCAGTTCCCTACACAATAAGAATATAAAATCTTTTCTTTATAACAAATGTGCTTCATAGTAGCTTTCTAATTATGTAACAGAATTTCTTTTCTTAGCTTTTCTGTTTTACATCTACAGACATGGTGGAAGTGTGTAGTGCTTTGGCCAGAAAAGGTTAGCTGTCTGACTGGGAAACATTTTGGTACTGCTGGCCATCCTGATGAACACACAAATCTAATTTCATGGGAGCTAACGGACTGGGTGTGCAATTAAATCAGCATCCACAGACTTGATTAATAAACTCACATACCAGCATTAATTTTGCAGGTTATTATTAGATTTGAGTTTTAATTGTCACTCCAGGGAATTAATTGTCCAGGGTACTTTGTTCCGAAGATCCATGGTAAGAACCCCTTGCTGCGGAGACTTTATTTCAGGACTAAAATTAAATCCTACTTAGTGTATGGTGGATTAGTGGTTGTGGAAAGTGTTCTTCCCCAGGCAGTACCCAGCACATCATTGCTGCACAGTAACTAGAGTGCTACAGTGATGCTTTCAGACCTGATGCTTTCTTTTTTTAGTGATATGACTTGAGAAATGAGAAAGAAAAAAAAAGGGAGTTTGAGATAAAGCAGGCTTCATATAGTCCCAGCATAGCCTCTATTTTTAGCAGGATGCTTTGCTCTGACTTGCACGGGTTCTTTAACTACTTAGACAACTGGCGTTGGAAAGCTTGACTGGATGAGCCTGGGAGAGGACTGAGAGGGAATGCAAATCAGGTCAGCAGGCATTTTCACCTAGTAGTAATAAGTAAAACAATAGCTAAAGCTGCATTGCCCAGTGTTCCTTCCTCCTGCACAAAAGCTTTTCAGGAAGGGCAGTTGCCTTGGGGGACACTGTGTCCTGGGTGAAAGCACATGCCCTGGCTTTATGGCAGACAGTGTCCTTATAATTCTTTGATCTGATTTGGCTGTGGCTTTTTGGAGTAAATCTGAATCATTCTATTCTCAGCTGCTAAGGTGACATTGTAGCACTTAGAAAGGTGTAAGGGGCCTATTAATACTCTGTATTTAGAATCAAAAATCAGAACTGTGCACAGACAAGGAGACAAGTGTTAAGTTTGTCACTTAAAAGTCCTATCCTAGAGTTTTACAGCATTTGCTGTAAGCCTGCCCGATGTGATATCCAGTAAGCTTTAATGCTCAGGAGTCATGCTAGTCAGCTTGACTAAAAGGGTAAAGCCTTAACAGCACTCCATCTATGGCCTGGAGAGATCACTTTATTCTGCACACGCATACCATCGCTCCCAAATAAACACAGCCGCTTTTGTCAGGGGTGTGTGCACGCGCGCTTGTACTCGAATGAAGGCAGCGCTGTACAGTGTGTGGAGAATGACTTCTGGCTTTGTGTACATGCCAGCTTCACTTTGGTGCCTCAGTCCAGAACTTTGGATGGTGATTCCAAAAGGGTCCACTGCTGTGAAGGGATCGATTTTTAACAGTTTTACTGTGAACAAATGTAGTGGGCAACATTGGATGTGGGAGATGAATGAATTTGCTGTTGCGGTTTTTAAAGGGTCTGAAGTGGCTCATGGGGTCGTCCGTGTTTGATTTTGTGCTGACACTTTAAACATGCAGAGTTGCCTCATGGAGTTTTTCTTGAGGAATGTGTTCACTTTGTCTGTATAACAGTAATTCTGCAGGCATCTGGGAGACATTGAAAAAAGATTAAAAGTGCGTACTTTTGTTTTTTTCCCTCTTTTCCAACACCTGTCTTATTTTGCAGGTGGCCGCATCTGCTCCTTCTCCCCCTGCATCGAACAAGTTCAAAGGACCTGCCTAGCCATGGAAGAATATGGTTTTACAGAGATTAACACCTTGGAAATTCTGCTCCGAGTGTACAATGTAAGGACAATTAGCTTGCAAATCCCTGACCTTGGAAAAGCAGCTGAGGATAATTCTGGCACTGGCTTTGACAGCAGCAACCCATCAAACCAAGGTAGCCCGGGTGCTAATCTGCAGCAAGGGACTGTGCAGTTCAAAAGTGGCGTGCCACTGAGGGAGATGGTGGGGCACACTGGGTACCTGACCTTTGCCACCAAGAGCCTGGTTTAGTACAAGCTGAGTTCGTGCCGTCTGGAGTGGGTTCTGTGTGTGTTCTGTTTTCATGGCGCTTTTCTGTAAGGCATCCAAATTTTTACTTGTCAGGGAATTCCATATATAGTCAGATTTAGTTGGAATATGCTTTGTTTAAATAGCACACAAGCATTAACCAGAGCAGCATCAAGGGAATGTTGAAATTCTGGAATGGTGCTCCACTTGCTGTCAGAAAGAAGATAAATTAATAGTGAATGGCCATTCAATGGAATGAGCAGAATAAAGATTTCTTCCGATAAGAAGGCAAAACAAACAACATACAAATTGCAAAGAAGTTGGATTTTTTCCTCCTTTTTTTTTTCTGAATTACTTTCCAAGGTTTATGGGGTTTATTTTTTCCTAGCACCATTAGACACTTTGTTTTTTTAACTTTTCTAGTGTCCATGTTCCTCTTAAAAATGTGAAAGTGCCTCCTTCCTCCATTTTAGATAAGAAATTCACAAGATTACAGGGTTGCCAACACAACTGTTCACAGAATTAGTGTTTCCTTGGAATAGTGTTCCAGAGGATTATTGGCAGTGCTCAGGAACACAACCTCTTTCTCCATTCCAGACTGGCATTTGCAAATCATTTCAGTTACACGGAGGTCAAAGTGTGGTAATTAATGGCTTTAGTTTAAATTGGTATATTGTGTTCATGAGTTCGTAGTAGAAATTTGAACCTGGATCCATACTGTCACTTTCTAATGGAACATCCACTTTTATAGTTGATGAATCCACTGTGAAAATTCACTGAACAGCTGGTTAATATTATCTGAACACCTCTTTGTAAGTGGCTGAGGTTCCATTTGTTTGGTGGTTTATTTGCATTATGGTGTATTGTTTTCCTGCAGCTGAATGACAGAAAGATTGCTTTTGGCAGGATTTCTGTCTCCAAATTGCATCAATAATGCATACTTAGTAAAATCCTCAACCAGCCTTATTAATTAAGTTTTCAGATCATTTACTCTTTGGTCTTCCATACAGAGCTGGTGGGTGTGATGAACCGTTTGAATGCTGGATTACATTTTGTATTTATAAATTAAAATAATTATGCAAATTTATTAAGTTCCTTCTTTATTTTATTTTTAAAAGTAAAGTCGCAGATATTTCTATTCCAGCCACTAGTGCTGTCACTCAAAGCGTTTAGCTGTGCTTTGCCCTCGGTACCTGAACATATTGATAGCCCTGTAAGAGAAACAGCCATTCATAAACTGCTGCCTGAACATTTAACCTGATATCCCTCCCCCATTCCTGACAAAAATAAACAAAGCTAAGCTTTTAACGTGTTATAGCAGAACGCTAATCCATAACGGTTTAAAGAAAGCTCAACCGATCACGACAGCAAAGATAAACTGCTGAGCAGATTAAAGGCAGAAAGCAATTCTGTTGAGCTAAATCAGTTATGTAAGTTGGCCTACAACTGCAGCATTTCTCCCTAAATTATGTGAAAGTTCCCTCTCTGCCTCTGCTAACGTTCTCCAGGCACATGCAGTAAACTGCTAACACTGCGTATGGGGTTTGGTGGCTGTGTTATAATGACGTGTGTGTGCATATGCACATGTTTGTGTGTGCTGGAATCACCACAGGAGCATGGCTGAGGTACTGACAGACACCAGAAGAGAGGATGGAGGAATACAACCTTAATGCCACAAGGCCTGTTCTTAACTTTCTTCAGGGTGATCCTCATTCACTAACAAACGGGATACCCAAGCATCTCCAGGGATAATTCCAGCCCCAAACTTGATTCTTTTTTCCTGGCAGACCTTATTTTAAAATAATGTAACATTTAAACAGGATTAAAAAAGAGCAAAGTCACGTTTCTATCCTACAAATAGACATGGAATGGAAATACCAATGTGTCTTCATGGAGTTTGAAACAAGGCTGATGCCTTTTTGCCTACAAAGCCCAATTCAAAACCCCTTGAAATAAACCATTGACTTTGCTTGGTCCCTTATTGATTTGATCCCTGCTGAGGAAGGGCAAGCATTGCGTAAGAGGAGAAGGATTTCATTTCTGCCTTTGCAATATTAAAAAGGCTTCTGTGTTTTTGTTGCCAATGGCAGCCATGGTCACTCAGCACCGCTTCCTGCTGTTGGTTTGCTGTCAGGGTCACAGGGAGGATCCCACACTGTCCAGCATGGGTGGTACTGTGCTGCCAGACCCCCCACTGTTTAATGCTGCTTATGGTCACCTGTGTTCTGCATTCTGGCCACATTCCCTCCTAAAAGTGGTAAATCAGAAACGTGGGTCTTTCCTGCCATGCTGCAGGAAATGTGCCTGGGCCACACTTCCAGAGACTCATTTCTCTTTTTAATACATTTTGGTCTTCTCCAGTCTGGAACGAAACACCTCTTCTTCCTGCCCTGATGCAGTTCAGTTGGCAGGTTGCACGTTTTCACTGCTGCTGTGCACTTGGATCCCTCAGTCCTTGTGGACAAGCACTAGGACACAGCTCTGCCTGACAGCCAGGTCCCGTTGTGCTCCGTGCCCTGGAAGCTGGCATGGAGAGCAGTCTGTGACACCTTGCAGCCTGCAAGGCACACAGCAGTGACTAAGAGGAGGCTTGTGAAACACTCAGAGCTCTGCTGCTGTTTTTACCTGTGCTTCAATTAAAGCATCACAGATCTGTATCTCACTGTGGTTGTTTCCTGCCTACCTGCTAGCACAACAGTGGTCTCTGAAGAAAATCATAAATCCTGCTTCAGAACCTTAAAGGGATAAAGTAGCAAAAATGCCAAGAACTCACTCGTCTGCCTTATTTCCTGCTCTGCCTTCTCCTTAGGTACTTTGGGATACGTGATGGTGAGGAGATGGTTCTTCCTGGGAAGTGTTCCAGAGATGAGGGTTCTGGTTCACGCTCGCTCCCTTGAGAGCACATCTGTGCTCCATTAGTCCTGGTGAACGGGATGAGTGCGGAAGTCATGGTGACCTAGAGAGGAGGGGGGCCCAGAGATGCAGCGATGTCTTTGTGAATACGGGTGCTCATGAAGCAGGGTCTGCATCATTCAGGTGCAGGAGTGCGCTGAGCAGCCTGTGTGTCCCTGCCTTACCAGGTTCTTTCTGGACAGAGCCTGGAAAACTGTGCCCTCCTGGGTGTTTGGTGCTCCCAGCTCACCTCTGTGCCAGTGGGAGCAGGGCAGGCTCAGAGAAGGAGGGTTGGGAAATGGCTGGGCTCTCGGAGGCTGTGGCTGGGCTCCGTCCTGGCTTCTGCTTGCACAAGTATGAGAGGCACGATAAGAGCAAAGTGGGAGAGTCAGCATTGCATAACCATGATGTTACAGCAAAGGTACGTGCAGCTGTGACCAGTCAAAGGGAGTTGTTTTAGTACCAGAAAGTTCCATCTGTGTCACCATGAGGGAAAGCATTTACATGCTGCTTGGCCTCTCAAGTGCTCCTGAGGAATTATGTTGTTCAGATGCCAAAAGAGGGGAGCCAGACTGTGTTATTTCCTTTCTCCCTACGTGACAGCTTCTAAACAGGAATGAATCTGCATCAGTATCAACACAGGGAACAGAGAAACCTTGAATTAATTAATGAAATAAAAATAATCCTCACTAGTATCCAGCCCTTTACCTGCATATCTCACCCAGGAGCTCCGTGTCCTTTTGCAGCTGTTCAGGACAGGCTGTTCTCCTCTGCCACAGGGCCACAGCTTTAAACTCTGAGGTGAGCTGGCTGATATGCTGATAGAAACAAATGCAAAAGCCAGCTGGGAACACTGCCCTGTGGGCATCTCACTCTACCTGAGTGTTTCTACCTGGCTGCTAAAGTCAATCACCCACAACTGGGCTTCCCTTGCCATCAGTGGTCCCTTCCCGTCATCGCCCTGCCCCTGCCCTCAGTCCTGGAGCCGACAGCTGTACTGCTGCCATACACCAGCTCTTCCTGCTGCTCCCAGCGTCACAGACTTGGGTTGTACAGCCAGGTTTTGGGCAGAGGCAAGTGGTTTCCTCTTCTCTGTAATGGAGTGCAGGAGAAGGGCTCTGTTTTGCCGCCCCATCAGCCCTGCAGGTACGGCTGCTGTGAGGTGCTGAGGGGAGAAGCACCTGAGTGCTCCTGACTAGGCACCCTGTGGAGAGTGGCAATGCTGCCACGGCACAGCACAGTAGCATTCTGTGCCAGTAGCATTCGAGCTGCTGAAGACCTGAGCCTGAAGGTAATTCGGTGGAGGCTGAGTGGGTTTATGCTAAATACCGTATTCCTTTATAGTTGTTAAGAGGGCAGTTTTCGTGAAGGGTTCCAGTGGAGCTGTGGAGATCTCCCCAGGGGCCCGGATAGCTGCAGGATATGTCGGAGGCCAGGACCAAGTGAATCCACAGCTTCTGCTCCCAGAGGTGCAAACTGAGCAGTCAAAGACATGTAAATAGAAGAAGGAGCTTTTTCCATCTTTTCCTGAATTCTGATCCTGATTCAGCATGAAGCCCATGTGCATGACTAGGTCTAGTCAGCTAAGAGAAACTGTTGCTTTAGCAACCTCCCTTTGTATTAGACACCGTGCAGGAAGGGGAAGTCTGCAGGGGGATTTTCCTCTCCCTCATGTTGCTTTGGGGGAGCTGTAGTCCCCCCTCCTTCCTCATGTCAAAAATACATTTGCAGTAGTTACCCATAACACGTGTCTGCAACTCAGCATGGCTGGTCCCTGGGCGTGTGGAATGAAAATTTATGATGCCAAAATATTCTGAGACAGAACTTATTTTATTCCACTTCAGAGGTGAGGAAGATGATGATGTAGGCTCTGTAATACTTGTTAACTGGTCCCCCATGCCCTTAGAAATTGTCCATAAAGCACTATTTCAGAATAATTAAAAAAAATCAAAAGCCACCTATTTGTAGGAATCAGCTGGATGTGAGAACCAAATCTACTTGGAGGAATAAGGGAAAGAAGCAGTAGCAAGGCAGAAGATGATTTCTGGGAGAAGGCTCTTCCTTTCTGGACATTTGCAGTGAAGAGGCAATTCCCTGGGAAATTCCATCTTCTGCCCCAGAAAGCCATGGATCAGAAATGCTCATTAGTGAGGATGTTGGTTCAATCAGGCTGTTTTAACAAAGCATGTAGGGTGGGATCTACAACTGATGGAGTGGAAAGGAGGGAGGGAGAGGAAAAGAAGTCTGCAGTCAGCTCAGCCTGTTGGATTACACGTCATGTCACGCTTTGTTACGGGAGTCACAGTGTGGTCTAAATTATCTTAGCAAAATACACAATTTAGACAACAAAGAATCACCCACTTCAATACACTACTGGGCAAGAACATGGAAAAAGAAAGAGATTTGATTGCCTCTGTTGAAAAATCAGGTTTAACTAAGAAACTAGCTGTAGTTTCTGCATGTTCTCTTGATGTGTTTTTGTGTCCTCTGTCAGATAAGGTGGAAACATTTAAGAAAATGGATAATGCTTAAGTGGAGTATAAAACCCACAAGCACACAAATCTTCCCAGACAGAAGGTTGACTTCCACTTTCTACCACCCAGTGCTCCCAGGAGGATCCTTGACTGTCAACATTTCCTCACTGATCTTAAGAGCACTTTAAAGAAAGTGCCCTTTTTCAGTGGAGAGAACAAATATTCATGTGGCTGCAGCTGATTACCAGCCTGTGGACACACGTCAGAGCAGGGACAGCAGCACTGGACTCCTTAAGGGTTGCAAATGGGACTGTGTCCCCTCTGAAGGGGTTGCTGGTGTTACACCCAGCCCCTGTGCTCTGCTGGCATTAGAGCAGCACCAAGAGGCCCAGGTGGGCTGAGCACTGTGCATGAAACCTGTCACAGCTGAGCGAGCCACCAGGAAATCAGACGTGCTGTGACCTGCACACGACCGCCCAGGGCTTCCTCCCAGCCTCGGGAACAGCCTGGGTCTGGAGCATTATCCTTTGGAGCATTTTCTGCCTCCAAGGGAATATGCAGGGCTCGGTGTTTCCTTCAGACTAAGTGCCTTTGCACCTGCCAGCTCCTTCTCTACCTCTTCTGACAGAGGTGTAGTCTGAGAGTCAAGGTGCAGCGTGTTTCCCTAGGAGAAGAAAGTGCAATTCTTCTGCATGATAAATCTCCATGTGAGACGTGATTTCTGCTTCATAAGGAAACAGTTCCTCATTTCTCATGCAGTTTGACTTTGATCCTGCAAACATTTACTCAGAGAGGGGAAGGGATTTGCAAAATGGCTGCAGCAGGAGATGGAAGTACCTGCTGCTGTTGTGAGAGCGTGGTGGTACCTCCACTTTAGGGAGATTTCTCAAAGAACGTAAAGGGATTTCAGGACCCACCTCCTACTGACTTTCTTACTCATTTATTTCAGTGGGATTTCAGCACAACTCCCTTGATCACCTGGGCCTTGGTTGCGTAGGCTTCTTTGGGAATTGTACAGCACTATGCTGCTTTCAAAGGCTGATGCATAAGGGGATTGTGCAAGTCAGTGGCAGGATGGAAAACAGGACCTGACATCCCAGATCTTCCCACTACTAGAAGGGTCACAGGTCCTTCCTAAATAATAGTGCTCTCCTAATGCTCAGAAAGAATCTCGTCCCGAGCAAAGCTGTCACATGGCAGCACCTCAGTGCCCACAAGTTCTTACAGTACCTGGATGCAAATATAGTCAGATAATATTCACCATGTCATGACTCATTACTAAATCAGAGCATGCAGCCATATCAACGCTTTGTGATCTTCTGAAACTTTAATTCATTTTACTCTGTAGCCATTTTCATTAATTAGCTGTATTAATTTTATACAGATTAAAAATGTAAGTCTCCCTTTGAAGCAGAAAAGTGGCATTTTAAAAATCTATATTCTATCCCAAGCCTATAAATACATCTGCCTCATAGAAATCAGCTGTTTATGGTAGTTCTTATAGCAGAGAGGGTGACTCAAAGAGGCTTATGTGCTGCATTAGTTTTATCAGAGCTGAAAAAAACCTCCCAAATTCCCTGTGAATTAGAAGGATCAGTGACTATAGATAGATCCTGTGCTTTTTCCCCACCAGATGAAACATGGCATTGATTTTGGATAGTCTGGATCCAGTGCAGTCACACTATCAGAAAACAGTCATATCTTGTTGCACTTTTACAGAATACCAGCCAGCATGTGATTTTCTCAAGTAAAAATCAAGAAAGCAGCAACACCACAAAGGCTGCTAATTGCTCAAAACACCACGTAGTCAGTGTTTTCCTCTGTCCCTGCTCCAGTTTCTTGTAGAGCACCTGAGAGTGGTTGAATTCAGTGGTACACTCCAAAATAACAGACCCCAAAAATTAAAAGACCATGAGTAAGGCTGCAGAGCCACCCATGCAAAAAGCTAGGGAATCTAGTAGAATTAAGGCATTTTCTGAAGCTGTTAGTTGTAGGATAAATAAGGCTGAGTAATGGATTCAGGGATAAGGGACAGAGGGTCAGGGTCCTGGTTGGGTCTCGCAGGAGTGTGGAGGTCACGGATGGCGTCCCGGCGTCTGTGCTGGTACTTGTGCAGCTCAACGTTGTTATAAATGACCTGGAAAAAGGGCTGAGCACTTAACTGAGGGAGGCTGCTGATGGTGCACAGCTATTTATGGCAGTAAGGATGGGGACAGTTTCTAAAGAACTGCGGAAAGACTTTACAGGTGAGTCCTTCTTAATGACTGACTGGGCAATAAAGTGCAGGTGAAACTCAGAGCAGATAAATGCAAAAGGGGGAGGGAAGAGGGAAACTGTCTTGGGCAGTGTGAGCTGATGGATGCATGGTACCAGGTGTTGGGGCTGCAGCACCAGGAGACAGAAGCTCAGCACTCAGCAGACTGCTCCAGGCTGAGCAGCGCCGCAGAGGACCACTGTCATCCTCTCCGAGGGAAGGACAAGCTTTTCCTTTTCACAGGAGCTGTTTTCAACCTCCTTGCAGAGCGTGACTAAGTGGAGCTAATCTAGGAGCTCATGCCCATTTACTCCAAAGCCCCTCTGTACTTTCCTGGCAGCAATGGTCTTAAGCTCCATGACACTTCCCAAAACATGTAATGGCTGCTTGCTGCAAGTCAGAATCAAGTTCCAGTTGTGTTTTCAACCACATAATAAGATTTATCTTGAAAAACTCTAGTGGTTCTTAACAGCACTTTTGCCCACTTGTAAGATGGGAGGTTTTCGTTCTGACTTTTGTTTCCTAAACATTTGCAAGCCTTTGAAAACCAGAGGGCTTGCTCAGCTGAGTCCATAAACATTCAAATTGCACTTGACTTGTTTTCTGCCCTGTATTTATCCTTTGTGTTTAGCAAGGGCAGCACTCCTGTGAGACCAATGACAGAAGGAGCCTCCTACCTGCAGAGCAGCCTGGGGAGCTAAACCTCCTGGCTCCCATGCCTGAATTTGTGATGGACCAGAGAGCAAGACTGTTAAATTACTTGTTTAAACTCCATTACACCCCAAAAACAAGGGCGGCAGCCACCGCAGTGCCAGGAAGGGCCCATGACATTTCAGATTTTTTCTGACAACTGTAAGTCCAACTCTTCCACTTCTTTTAGGGAAAAAAATGCAATAAATACACACTGCAATTTTCATGAAATTTTGCACCAGCCCAGGCTAAAATCAGTCTTTATGTGCCTGGAATTTATTTAAAATAATTGCTATTTGTGCTTTTCTTTTGGCTTTTACCAATCTAATCAGCATAATTTGACAGTGCTGGAACAAATCTGCAAGACTCCAGAACTGCCCTTGCAGATCATGCAGATTAAACATGAACTAATTAGTAGATTTCTGGATCTCTAAATCCGCAGCTTTGGAAAAAGCTGACAATGCCCATCAGTCTTCAACACAGAAAGAGAGAGACAAAACCCAGACACACTAGAAAAATGGCTACAGATGGAGATATGTGTGAGAAGTCTTTGCAAAGCAAAAAGATTTATAACATTAAAATAAAATAAAATAAAGACACTGGGATACTAAGCAACGGCAGTTGATTTTGTTTCTTAACCATTTCAAGAATAAAGACCTTTTTCTGTCTTTAGTTCACTTTTTTGTGGAAATTAAACATGGTTCTGTAAGAACTAGTGGCCGTAAACCACCGTGGGATAAAAAGGAAAATGTAGCAGAAGCTGCAAAGATGAATATTGAATTCACCCACGAGTTAGTTTGAGCACATCCAAAAGCCATGACGTCAGTAAAAAGGAAAAAGTCTGACTATGGCCCTGGGAATGAAACCAAAAAATCGCTTTGCCAATATGCGAAGGTTTCTTCCTTCTGAAAGTCTTCTAAAAGCTTCCTCAGGGGACAACAATAACTTGATCAAAAATGTTCCAGCAGATGATGAAGAACAATAACAGCTGCTGAAAAGCTCACGGCAAACAATGGAAAGTCCCAGTTGATTTGTTCAGTCTTGAACGGGGTCCAAAATTCACAGAATTTCAGAGAAGAGGTAAAATCAGCTGTCTGCCTGCAAGAGCAGTGTTCATGCAAAGAAGGAACTGGGCCCCTAATTCAAGCTCTGTCCAACAACTGCCACTGGCAGGCAAGAGCCTAAAAAAATGCACTGGAAGATTGGGCTCAGCTCTGGTCCCAAAGAGGGGTGCTGCCTTCCCAGGCTTGGCATTTGATGGGATAACGTGGACAAACTTGGAAAGGTCTCTCTGTAATTAAACCTGTCATGCATAAGGTGACACCCCTAAATCCCAGGTGCCTTAAGGAGGTCTTTTTGCCTTCCTGCTTGGTTAGTCACACACAATCAAGGTGCCTTCCTGATTCCACTGGTTTTATGGGAAGTCTCTTGGCTGCATTCACTGGCACTGAGCTTGTCATGCTGGATGGGCCAGGCTCTGCTCTTTGGTCTGAGCTCATTAACAGCCCAGCCCTTGTCACCTTCCACACTTACTTGGGGGATGCCTGTACATGAGGTGGCTCTAACGATTCCGCCTTGTCATCAGCACCTAAGGCTTTCCCTCCTTGCCATTCAAGAGCTGGAGGCTGCCATGTCTCTGCCTGGAGTCCCTGTTCCCATGCCCAGTGCAATTAGGGCCCATTCCCATACCCAGTGCAATTAGAGTTAATGAGGAAATTTAAACGAATAACACTAGAAATGCATTTGGCTCATTATCTTTGAAATGCAGATGAAAGAGGCAAAAACATCTGACAAATGTCCTGGTGCTGGAGTCTGAGTTCCAGCACGGCCACGGCCCCTGGGGAGCGCCGGGCTGAGCTCCCCAGGGGCACAGGCTGTGGGTGGAGGCTCAGCCCTGCAAAGGATTTTGGTTTGGTTTAACCACAGATAAGGAACTGTGCTGCTCTGGGGGGCAACAGCCTAAGCAGCGGGTTTTGCCAGCAGAAGGACAAATTCCTCTTTCACCTCTGGAGGACCTGGAGCAAACCTGCTCAGCAGAGCTTTGTGCCTTCCCACGGTTCAGAGCACAGCAGCTTTGCACTGCAGCACAGTAGCTGGGGAAAGTCAGCAGGAAAAAACTGAATCCTAATAACATCCACTCTGCTTTCACAGCTCTTCCCCCACCACCACCTTACAGAAAGAGAAGTAGTTGGGAAGTCCAAGAGACACTTTCCCCACGATGCAGCTTAAAGTTGGTTTCAAAAAAAAGACCACAATTCTCTGCCAATGAAGCTTTAACTGCAGAATTACTTATTTAACAGGAAAATCAAGCCGAAGACAAAAAAAAAGTTAACCCTAGTCCCGAGCCTTTCACTAAGTACATGTTTATTGTGTCATTCCTCACAAAACAACATAGTCTTTTATTTGAAGGGAGCTTGTGTTGCTCATACCCTTTTGGCTAGGTAAGATAAATATCCAAAAATAATCCTAATAAACCCTTTTGCAAGCATGCACATTATAAGCATTCTGCCTTCCCAAATTCCTGTCCCTGCCTCATGGAACTGAAATCCATGACATGGTTAAAGCCTGTGCACAGTCTGAACATAGGCTCTGGATCCTCGTCCTTGTAGTTAAAATCCCTCTGGAATTTGTGCCAATTTATCCAGAGGGCCACTTGGAAATACAGTACAGGGCTTAAACCCCCCTCCTCTGTGCTATTTTCGAGCGCAAGCTCTAGCAGCTCTGAAGCATTTATTCAATTGCTCCCACAACTTTTCATTTTGGTCTCTTTAATGTGTCAGTTTAAATCTCTTCCCTTCCTCAGGCAGCTCCCGGGCTGTGCAGTGGCACTGGGGCTGATGCCCAAGAGCAGGAACAGTGCAAGGCGCTCTCACAGCAGTGGCACCTCAGGGACAACTTTCCCATCTCGTGGCTTTGTGCATCTTGAGTAGGTCAGTTTATGCCCCAAAAGGCATGTTGGCACTCGGGCATGTGCAAAGGCAGTGCAGTGAGCAGCCTTTGCTTTATCTCCCTCATCACCTCTAGAGCTTCCCTACCTGCGTCACTCATTCTGCGACTTCAGACATTAGTTACGGATGGGGTTTTCTTGCATTAAAGGTTTTATTTGGGGGAAACGAAGCTGTTGTGTCCTTACCACAAACAATCCCTCTCAGCCATCAATACACACTTGCAAAGCAAAGGCTGGGCAGCAACAGAAAGTTCCTCCCTGAGGTGGATGTTCCCCAGGGGCAGTGCTGCTCTGAGCTGCAAGAGCAGGAGGATCACAGGTGTGCAGTGCCCATATGTCCCTGTCACCTCTTGGGATGCTGATGTTATCCTGCTAGAGGTACCATGCTGTCTCCACATTTCTCACCAGGAGCACATGAGGAGGGAGGAGGCGATTTCAGGAACTCACGCCCCAGAACTGGGAAGGCTTTTTCCATGTTCCTTGCTGAAATTAGTCTTTCCACTTTTACTCCTCCTCCTCCCAGTCAGGCCTGTCGCCGAGGAAATGCTAAACTCCAGGAACACCAGTGCCAATCTGGGGAGGGCACAGGCAGGGAGGCTGCCCCCACCCCTATCTGGGGAATGAATCCCTTCATCTGCAGGGTACTTTCTTGCAAATTCAAAACAAAGAAATCAAGGCAAATGTGATTACCTACAGGAAAGCTTCAGCAGATGGAGCAGGGCCAATGTCCCTGCTTGCTGCTGCCAAACCTCTCTCTATGTTCAACCTTGGATGGGTCATTTGGGTCCAGCACAGCATTATCACAGGCAAGGACTCTGCAGGCAGCCAGCACGGGGCCAGACACTGCTTGTGGCTCTGCCCTTAGCATTCTATTGTCCATTCATTATTCATTTTAAGCCTTCTAACATGCTTGTTTATAATATTAGTTTCTACTCTACGAAGGCCACATGGACATAATGATCGATTATATGCAGAAAGCAAAGTGAAGGGTGCTTTGTAAAGTCAGCATATTAGTGGTTTATTCAGTAAATTAATGTATTTTAGAATGCTTATGTACAGTGAAACAAAGATCTGTCATAATTACATCATTCAGGTTTACAGTTTATATTTCTGAAAGCCTGGGAAAGGTCCAATATAATTCAGCCCCATCTCTGCATGAAATAAGCACTCTGTACTCTTCATCTAATATGAAAGCAAAGTGTTTGGAGGTCTCTGGAGCAGAGTTTCAATAGCCAAGCTCAGCTGTAACACACACTAGCAGGGAGCCAGATTGTGGTAGTGCACATTAAATAGGCAGTGGTGTGATGCAGCCTAGGGCATCCCCTGCTCCTCTCACCTGCATCCCACTGGCCTGGGTTCCACATGGGCAATGCTTCAATTTAGTAAAGAAAGTGATCTGTCATTTTTCTCCAGACCTTCACAAGATATAGCCTGGTCACAATGGAAGAATCTCAAAAAATTCTTCCTCGCAGCACACAGGTAAATGAAAATACCCCTTCCTTAGAGCCAGCAATGTTCAAGAAGTCTTAATGAGCTTCTCTTATTCATAAAAATGCTTTGTTTTTAAAAGCTTGCCATTTCATCAACAGCTTTAAATGTGTCTTTTGCATCTCTCCAAATCTGCGACTCTTTTTCCTCCCACTTTTCTCCAAAGTCCATGTTACAGAGTATATGTGATGTGGTCTTGCAGCTGCTTCTCCCCGAGGGAAATCCAACAGCTCAGCAAATGGCAACTAGGAGAAAATGCCAGCAGGGAAAGTTGACTATAATGAGAAGAAAAGAAAATGCCCAGAGACAAAAGTCAAAGCCAGCTTGTGCTGTCAGTGGAAACCGCTTGGTCCTGTGGGATACCTGGAAATAATACTCGGAGGACTTGACTCATACAGGGACCTTTCTTGGATTTTCTCTCAAACTTTCTGTTAAGGTCCAGTCCGGCATCATGTAACGTGGGCATCTTGCTACACCTGCATGGTGTCTCTCTCAATTCTGCCTGCCTGCAAAAAACTGAAAAATTGGCATTCTCTATTAACTTTTTTCCAAGCAAGAACTTGGAAATTGTATTGTTTCAATTACAGGTTTTAACATGATATAATGTCACTCCTGTGCTCTTGGGTACTGAGAGCTGTGTGCTTTTGCAGAGCAACAGTAGTATCTGGCAATGATAAGATCTATAAACCTGTTGCCCTTGTTAAACAAAGAGGACTTTGATTCTATAATAACATTGCATTTGGTGAAAACTTGATTTGCAGATAGTCCTTGACCTTCAAAGGCTTTTGTTTAGTAAGGCAATGGCAAGTGAGCACCTGACTTTCACCCCATTTATCAGAACTGCCATTGCTGGCCACACCTCAGCCCATAACCTTCAGCCATGGCTTTGGAGGTTGTAGTCAGCTCTTTTACCACCTGAGCTCTTTGAAATGCCTTTCAATCCCATTGCAAATGGCAATACCGGTGATAGGGATAGATTACAGGCCGATGAGGGATGTCATAGGAACTATGGTATCTCTCCAGTTCTCTGCCAATATTTTCCAGGAGCCTATTTCCTCTTATATCAAGATATACATATATTAAAAAAAAAAAATCGATCTGCCTTAGGCAAATACTTCTTATCAGCAGATAAAGCACTTACACCACCAGGCATATGCGATTAAGGAACCCAGGTTTGAGGTGACACAGCAGTAGCACATGGTACCGTGCAGAACAGCAGCTGGACTCCTTCTGTCTAAAAACTTGTCTGTACTAACTATAAGAAATGAACTATTAAGCACAAATGACCCATTCAGCAAAATGCTTTGCAGAGCACCATTGAATGGAGCTCCAATGTAGCCTATATGTGCCAGTTCAGAATTGGGGTGAGGGGGAAACGTAGTTTTAATCCCTTAAACTTTTGAGATAAGCAAAATAATATAAATATGTATAATACAAATTGCATGTCTATGATCCAGGGTGCTATTTTGGCACCCAGAAGGTCACCAGCAATCCTTCCTTTCTTCTCAGAACAGTAATTTGGGGACCAGTTTCCAAGGCTGCGATGTATTAAGTGTTTTTCTCAAGGAAACCATTCCCAGGATTTGGGGATCAGACCCACGGACATCACTGGAAACCCTCCCATTGACTTCAGCAGCCTTTGAATTATCCACTTATTTCTGTGGGTGCTGTGGGAACAGAGATACACAGTGCTTTGGCAGCAGCCTTTTAAAAATGTATTTGGGATAATTTCTCCCTCTGGCAACCTTTAGTTTAGCAGCTTAATCATCAGACAGGAATAAGAGTGGCTGAAAGATCTTCCACCTTCCTGGAATGAGTTAATTTTCTCCCCTGCTATATTAGCCGTCATCCATCTATATATACTGTCATTTGTTTCTCGCCCTCCTCCAGATCAGAGAGCTGCTTAATCACTGCCTGTCAGCTCCCGCCTTGCCATATTTCAGCCTGCTCATATGAAATGTTGTTATTTGCTCCCTGGGCAGCCAGTAGTAAACCAGAGAAGCAATCGATAAATGTCCTTAACCAGAGCTCAGGCTGCAAGCGGAAGCATTGTCTGAAACGACGGGGGGAGGATAAATCCCTGTTTCCTTCCCCTGGCACTGCTGACTGCACATATGCACTGATTCACTTGTCAGCTTGCCATTAGCAGACTCTCCCTCGCAAAGCAAAGGGGTTGTGAAAGGACGGAGGGCAAAGCTACACACGGGAGCAGCCCCTGCCCCCGGGCCAAGCTGAGTCTCCTCTCCCGGCTGCCCCACCCCTCCCACTTGTTGCTTGCTGCATCAGCAGGAGCCAGGAATTTCCTTCTGGCCTCCAGCAGCAGTAACCCCACATCCCAAATCCTCCAGACCCATAGTTCTTGTCAGAGCTGCAAACACTGCTCAGATGCCAGCGATGCCCCCCTTCTCCTGCTCTCCCAGCCTCCTCTATCAGGATTCTTTGGATGCAAACCAATGTTATTATTCTCCAACCAGCCCTCCATTTGGAAACTAGAGAGATTATTCTTCTTACCAGCACTTTACACTTGGACAATACCACAAGACTACAACAAAACAAAATGAAAAATCCATCCCAGGTGTTGCCTACTGCAGTTAAATTCAAAGGCATTGTCCAGGCTGAAAAGTTACCTCCTGTTGTAACTTGGCTATTAAATAGAGGTACCCAGTGCCTCTTTAAAGGGCAGCCTAAATAAGGGCTGTTAATTCCACTGCTGGCACAATCAGTAACTGATTGGAAAAGGGTTGGCAGGTAGAAAAATGGTAGAAAACAGTTTTATTTTGTTCTGCCAGTAATGGAGCTCATGTAAGTGACTCTGTCCCTGACTGCTCTCACTCATTTCCAAAGCTCCCACCAGTCAGCATGTGGGTCACTACACTTCTGTTTGGCCTCAGTTCCCGAGCAGATGTTTCCATGCCATTTAAAGCCACTGTGATTCGTGTCATAAGGCATAAACCTGGCATTAGGTGAACAACAGGGACAAGAGCTACCCCTTCTGGGGTTGGTGAGGTGCCAGACTGACTCCTTGGGGCTGGAGGAACTGTGGACTCAGGGGTGGGCCAAAAGTGGCATGGGAAAGCCGTGGCACAGCCACTTTGGCACTGGGGGTACAGACTTGTTTCTGTGCTCAGTAATAAGAGTTGGGAAACCCCACCTAGATGCAGATGCCACTTTGTCATTATTATTTCATTTTTAATTCAATACTTGTGCTCTGGTCATTGTTGTTGACCCAAATGTATCATGACAATTCTCCTACAAACCACAGAGAGTTAGATGAGAAGTCCCTTCCAAGTCAGCAAAGGAATTCCCAGGGGTGCTAAAGCACATCTGAAGTAGATATGTGATACAACAGCTACAAGTAATGGAAGGAGGGAATATTGTAGGAAAAGAGTAAAGGAAACAGAAGGTTACACAGATTGCTCAAAATATCCTTTAATTCCTGCCAGATATTAGCCAGTCTTGTTGTTACCTTAACATGTCTTCTACTAAAGCCTAAGAAGCACCATTCTCTACACTCCTTCTCCAAATGTGATCCAATATCTTCTGCCTTGACAATGGAAGCTGGGAGCAGGCACCCAGCTGTCACATTTGCAGCTGCCAAGATGGGGAGAAAAATTCAGGCAATTCCATCTGATCCACTCATCTCCCAGTGATCAGCTGTCAGCAGTGACTGGCTGTCCACTTTGTCCTGTCCCATACACTCCCTGAAACCAGAGAGCTGCACACACAGATGGACCTGGCCCACACTTTTAATTAATTTTTCCTTCTGTCTCCATATTTGCTTGCAACAAACCATCTCCCTGGATGGCTCATACTACAGAAATACTCCACTGCAACAGCTCTTAGGTACAACCAAAATTTGAGAGATGCTGCCATGGTGCTGGCTGGAAGAAAAAGCATCTTGTAAACTCTGTTCTCAGATGACAAAAAGTGTCACATGAATCATCCTCATCCCATCCAAAGAACACTATTAGTGTCAAGGACAATAATAAAGAAGATAAGGAGCACAGAAGAGTACACGTAGCCCACTCTAATTAATGCCATCACTAACAAGTCAATGAATCGAAGCATGAAAGTGAATGTGTGCAAAAATGTGTAACGCTGGAGAAAGGATCCCTTATTCCCTGAGAGGGAGAACACCTGTGTCAGCAAAACAAAGCTTCAAAAGCAGTATGAAAAGTCGAGCCTGAAGCTGTGCTGGCAATGCTGTGCCCTTGGGTGACTTTGGATAATATCAGTCTCCCTTCTACGAAATAAGGATGGTGCCTCCCTTCCTGCACTGTTGCTCATCTGGATTTGGTGTTTTCCCAAGCTCCCCTGGTAGGTGACCATCCTCTGCCCAGCACAGAGGAACTCCCACATTTAGGCAAGAATCCTCAACAACCTAAATAACAATCTGCACAAACTGTGCTTGCCTGCATTAAATGTAGAGGCAGTGAGACAAGAGGCTCTGTAGTGGGCTGAAGACTACTAGATGTCCTCTCTGGGATCAGGACATTCCTGTGAGAAGATTGAAGATGTCCTATTTAGTGCTCTTTCTACAACACAATCATCATTACTGTTCCTCTTTGAATTCCTCCCTCTTGTCTCCACTTCAGAAGGCCTGTGACATTGCAGCAAATTGGCAGAGGATGAGAGCATCCAGGCAGTTTTTAATCAAACCATGCAATTAGGGTCTTTCCCTTCCTGTTCTGCCAGCCAGGGATCCTCTCCATCTCGCTCTGTTAATGCCCTCTGCTCTGGAGCAGGAGCATCAGCTCAGACCCTGATTCAGGTTCTCCATGTCTGGGAGGGAAGGACTAGTTCACAACCTGATTCAGAGACTCCTGACACTCAGGAAAAGAACTCATTCCGGTCCTGATTCACTCTGTTGTGATCTGATTCAAACCCTCCTGGCGCCACAAGGAAGTGGGACCGTGATTCAGATATCCAAGTTCAGAGCAGGGTGATTCAGGACCCCCACAGATCACAGCTGGGACAACTTCTCCAAAAACACCTCTGCTCCTCTGCTGCCTACTGGAGGACATGCTGCTGCCTGGACCCTTGCAATGAGCTGTTCCAGTATGTGCTTTGGACCAGATCAATACAACAAAGAATGTTCAGAGAAGAGTAAGGCACCAGGATATTCAGGCTGATGTTGCTCCATGGGTAAATAGGTGCTAATCTACCTCCCCTGGCTTTCAACCTGTTGCAAGAACCTGCCTGGCACAGCCCCTCCTTCTGGCACAGTGCCTGGTCTTGTTCTGCAGACGCCGTTGGATTGATTCCCTTTGTGTCCTGCCGTGAAGAATTCGATGAGCTTTTTTGGCATCAGCAGCTCAGGGCTGCTGGGTTTTGTACCTTGTGCTTACACTTATGGGACCTGACAGTGGCTCTTTAATTCTTAATCCTTCTGAGAAGCAGACTGTGTATTCCTTCCTGCTTGCATCAGTCTGGACCTCATTAGCTCCTCTCACTTGGTTGTGCCCAGAGGAGGCGGCAGACGTACAGACCCAGGAAAAATTGCAGTGTGTTTGCAGTTTTACTGCAATCCAGGCCCATGAATCTTATACTAAATTGGAACTGAACTCCTCATTAAAAGCCCCTGAGGCTTCCCTGGTATTTCTGATTTCCCTTGGTATATTTTCCTCTTTTGCCTTGCAGATTTCCACTTGTGTTCAGAAGGGAGGTTAGAGTGGGCCACACGATGCAAAGTGCTGATGCAGTCTGTCTGGGGGCCCTTACTCTCAGTAGAGGTGGGTGTGGACTGGCCCCACATCTTCAGGGGCAGGGATTTGGGTATGTGTACGTGGGGGAGGCTGGAAGCTTCAGAAGATCTTCTCTGACATCATTGATGAACAGTGGGAAGAGCAGTTAAAAGCTTTAAAGAATCCAGAGTAGGATCTTGTAAGCAGGAGTCTTCTACTGGTGCTCTTGGTGGACACTGTCCTTGGATGAGGTCTGCAATGGTCACCTTTCAGGTGGGCTCAAGGCATCAAACACATCCCATTGGATCCCAGTGCTCTCCCCAGGAACAGAGACGTGTTCCTTGGTGTGTGCTTGAATAGGGTTGGATCAGCCTTCCCTTGGTATCTCAGCTGTGAAAACCATGCACAAGGAAGAGAAAGGAAAGAAAAAGAAGAGAGAGGAGAGGAAAAGGGAGGGAAGGGAAGTGAGAACTCTCCCCTGCAGAAAGATTTGAATTTCACAGCTACTGTGCAGAAAACATTAGCTGGTTTTGGGGGTGTGCTGTGAACTTTGGCAGCTGATTTGGGTCTGTTGGGACCAGCCTGGTACCAACAAGTACCATAGCTGCAAACTAGGCTGTGGAAGGTGGGTTCTCTAAAAGGACGAACTCTGATCGAAATCAAACACACATAAATATGTCACTAAATATAGTGGCATTTGACTCCTCCCCACAGGCCTGGGAGTCAGGAACCAAAGAAGGAGAGCTGGATGTCTCTAGCATCAGCTGCCTCTGGCTGTTGGCAGAGGGCAAGAGTGAGAGAGCCCAGCTCTCCAGCTTGAAACCTTCACACCGCTGAGGGTCCAACCTCCCGCAAGGAGAATTGTGGCTTTGAAGCCCAGTTCACAGCAGACCTCAAGATGCACGGAGACCAACAAGCACTTTTAACGTGGAATTTTATACCTAAAAATGCAGAGTTTCCTTCTGCTCTTTAAGTTTTCTTCCTCAGAGTAGTGTCTAGTTCAGAAAGGGAAAAAATGCCTGGCACGCCTGAGCACTGCCTGAGCACTCATCATGGAAAGAGGCAGAGCTTCTCCTGGGCACTGCAGCCCTGAGATTGTTTGCCTTACTAAAAAAAAGTGGTCCTAACTTATCTTAACCCTGAGATCCCTGTCATTTTCCACAGTGCACCTTGGATCAGTCGCAGAGAGCTGAGGCTCATGTTGCTTGTGCTGTGGGACTTAATGCACCAGAGTCTCGGATAATAAGCACCAGTCTTCCAACAGTTAATGCAAAACACACTGTAGGATGGTTAAGTAATTCCTTTTTACATAATGCAGCTGCAATTTGTCTTTCATTGTCACTAAAACAAAACAAAAATTGGGAGTAAACTGTTTAGTCAAATCAGGACAGAGCTAAACGACCAGTTATCCTGCTACTATGTTGGCCCAGAATGTATTTTTTTTCCCACAGATTGATGCAGGCTGAGATATTTGCATGCGCTCGCTCACTCTCACATGATCAACAGTATTTTACTCCCCCAATTTCCATCATGAGAGGTATATTAGCAGACAAGTAGTCTATGCAGCTATATTACCACTGTCTCTTGCTGAAGAGCAGCATGTGCACCGTGACAACTCACAGGCACAGCCTGTGGATACAGAAATCCATGGCTCTGGGCAGCAGGGACAGAGAGGTAACAGCCTGGCTTTGCAATATCAGCTCCTCTTCCAGTTACATCCAGCACTGTTGGGGACCTTGTTAAGGTTTCAAGCAACACACGCCATTTATCTGAGCACCCTGTCAGCCAAATGTAAGCCTGCCTGGGATAAACTGAGTCTCAGCTGCTTGAGTGAGAGCTATGTGTTTCCATGTTTGCCTTTTCCTAGTAAAATATTTCGTGGCCCCTTTTCCAGTAGGGGCAAAACTGGTAGATTAGGTAAAACCGAGGTAAGCACAGTCAGTCAGAACACAGTCAAACAAACGAGTGGGAATGTGGTTTATGCTGAATTAATAACCTGGGCCTCAGTTATTTCATGGTTGTAGCTCCACTCGTTTCACTGCCCTCTGCCTGTTCATGTGGACTTTCTTTTTGGCCCATACACTCAAGACCATTTTGTTGAAAGGATGCAGCACCACACCTCTCCATCACCACTGCACCTGCCCCCTGCCCTGTTCCCAATCTCATCTTGAGCACAAGCCTGCTGATGCCAAGGCTCTTTGCACACTGTGGAGGCCTGCTGACATCCAAGTCACTCTCAACATCTTTTTATTTTTTTTAATCAAAAAATCAAAAGGAAGTACATTCATCAGAGAAATTATGTTTTTTATTATCCAATGCCCATCCTTGAAAGATGAAGGTACAAGAAAAATGCTGCTTGTGAAATAAACAGCCTTTAGCTGAAAGAGGTTCTGACTCTTGTTCCTCAATCCGAGAAATCTCAGCTTCATTATTAAAGTCACAATCATGTTCCTTTACTTCTGATGTTTTTTGTCCAATATATGCACAAGTTCCAAGCCCCTGCTCTTATCTGACCTTTACTGAATGACCCTTCTTAGACCTGGCTGTTCAGCACTATGCTGCCAGGCATCTCCTTCCTTCACGAACTGCATGGGAGCTGATTTACTTGCTCTTTAGAAAAATCATCTTCCCCTAGACATTTCTTCTTCTAATTACCCAAAGCTTTGTTTCCTTTTCACTGCCTGATAAGTGCTATTTATATCCACAGCTGTTGAAGTATCTTCTTCCCGATAGCAGGTGAAGAAGATTCCTATCTCAGCACATACTCTAAAAATCCTAATCCATTTTCTGAAGTCATTTGATGCTACCTGTCTTTTGCCTTGTGGAATCTGCCCCTCTGTATTTTGGTGTCATTTACAAAATGACAGGAATGTCCCTGGGAGGGGGGAAAAACAATGAAAGGAAAGCACCAGCACAATACTTCTCAGCTGATTGCAGAGCTGAAAATGGTGGTCCCACCTCCCTGCCTCTACAATGAAGCTCTGGGGCTTCTCCAGCTTTGTGGAGGAACCAGACAGCTATTCTCCTTTTCCTTGTAGGATTAGTTTTTCAGATTGGCCATCTCCTTGGACCTCCTCTTTCTACTGGCACAAGAGGAAAAGCAGAAGCAGAAAAGGGAGAAGATGACGGAAGAAAACAGCTATCCCATACATCAGTGGAAGTCTGCTTGGGTTTGGAGATGTCTATCCTGGGGTATTTATTTTGATGGAGTTATAAATCTGCCCCAAACTCAGAGGAGACATGTGGAATGATCAGACAGGAGGTCAGTTGCTCCTGGCCTTGTAGCCTGTGCTGCAAACCTCATCCAGTGCTGCAAACCACACTCAGACTATGCTGCAAACCTCGGGCAGACCCATTCCATACAGCTACACCCAGGCAAACATTCCCAGGGTCAGCAACACCTGCACTGCAAAGCCCAGTCAGATTTTCAGCTTCTTCCCTGTGGTATCAAGAAAACCAAACCTTCGTAACACCTGGAGATTTTGAGCTCTGCCATTTTTTGTCCTACTATAGAGCAGAATTCACATCTAAACTCAGACAGGCTTGGATCCCTTTTGTGTCTGTCAGGCTTCAAAGCAAATGTGGTTAAAATTGAAGTCTGTGTTAAAACTGACGCTCATATTAGCAATTTCACTGTAATTATGGAGAGCCTTTTCCATTTAACCTGACATAAGAGTGCCTTCAGGCTCAGCTGAGTGACCAGTGATTAAAATTAAAAAGTCCATCCTAGTCAAATGAAGACAATGCTATAGAACCAGCTGAGAAAGGAGCGCAGGTACAGCTCTCTGTACCTCGAGGGCTGGTTTCTGCTGCATGAAAACTTGCAGACCAAAGCACAGAGACTCTGGTAAGAGCATGGAACCTGCCCACTATTGCTGTATGCCAGGCACCACAACTGTGCAGCCATCAGGCCTCAGTCTTTAAAAGTTTTGCAGATGCTCCTTATGCCGAAGGAGGAATGAGCCAACCGCGTCTCTGTCCGGAGAGGGGTCAGTAAGCTGCACCCCAGCAAACTGCCAGTCGGATGATGGTCTCTGCTGACCTCAGCTTTATCAGGTACATTGCAGGCACCAGTGTGCTACAGCAATTAGTTTTAATTCAAGCACCAGCACCTTGTGCTCAAGTTTGATGTCCTGGCATCTCAAGTGAGACTGACAGGATGTATCACCCTTCCAGGAGCTCTCTTAGCTCTCCAGTGCCAAATACTTTAAAGGGGCATTGATGCTTAAGGGGTGCTCTGAATTATTTGCACCAGAGGCAGCTTAGTTAACCCACTGTAACATACACAGGGACAACTCCCCAAATAATCATAAAAAGTGCAGAACACGATGTGTCACATGAAAACAAAAAGCAAACATTGCTGTGATCCCTGAGCTCCATACCATAAAGAGAGGCAATAACTCCATATTAAAACAGTTACAAGGTTTTCCAGGGAGGGAAGAGGGGAGGAAGTCAGAGTCATGAGAAGAGAAGAATGTTCCTGTTAGAAATGAAGAAAAAGTCTTCAGCAGGAGACCAAGCCATTGTGAACAAGGAGCTGAAACAGCACTGTGAGAGCATTGATAGACAGCAGTATGGCCACATGTATCTGGACTCTGAGAGCAAAAATGCCAGTCTTGTGCAAACGCCTCTTCCAGGACATATTTATTGTGGTTTCTACCTACTGTGCCAGGCCAGCATGCCAGTGCCTGTGCATCACTGGCTGACACCAGTCAGGCAGGCACTATGTCCTGGGAATGCTGTACACGTGTGCACGGGTGATGAGGAAATGTCTAGTGATACATTCTGTGTCACTGGAACCTCTACTCACAAAAGTCACTCTGATTTTGGACCTCTCTGCCTTGGAAAGCCAAGTCTAGCCCACATGAAGATGCCCTGAGAAACCACCAGGTAAAAAACCCCACGGTCCTCGTCTCAGTCCTTGTTTTGGGGTCCTGGGAACAGGGGGGCCCTAGATCCACCAGCTGCATCCTCCAGTAAGCACCATGCAGGCCAGCAGAAGGGATGGCCCTTCTCTGCAGCAGGGTCACAGCAGCAAAGGTCCCTCTGCGCCAAAGGCTGACAAGGGCAAGGGCAAGCAAATGTCCTTTGCATTCACCAGGATCTGTTGCCTCCCTTGGTGCACTGTCAGGGCCATTACTTACGAACACCTGGTAAACAGAGGTGTGTTTGCTGCAGCGTGTTCCTGACTGGGCCAGTTGGAGCTGCCGTGGCAGGGCAGGGAGAGTGAAGTATCCGCCTTTCATGTGCTGCAAGACATGTGCCAGTGGCACTGCGCCAGTGACAGCCATGCCATGGGGCTGGAGGCTCCTTGCTGTTCTTTGGAAAAGGTCAACATTCTCCAGGGGTCCCCTTCTATCCCTGCAGCCCCCATGCACACCCATGTTTATCTGTGGGGGGCTCCCACCACAAGGTCCTCTGAGCTTCCCTCGGCCAGTGCTGGTCCCCACCCACTGTTTGCATCCCTCCTCCTCCTCCAAATTCCTCCAGTTTGCACCAAAATAACCTGACCTCGTTTGTAGTAGCCTCCCCAAAGGTGGCACACATGGAAACCTCTGGCTGTGCCCAGCCCTCAAGGGTTGCCTCCCCCCTGCAACTGCCTGGTGCTGGATACAAGAAATCCCGTCTGCCCCGTCCCTTCCCAGGACAGATTTACATATTGGGTCAGCCACTTGATTTCCAGGGGATAATATTATTCATGAAGCTATTTGCAGTCCCCAAATCCTTGGTTGCTGTTTGTTTGCTTCTTTCTCATTCCCTCTTCCCTGCTTTTTACTCCCCCTTGGCTGTTGGTCTGCTAAAAAAAAAAAAGTTCTCCCTTGGCTGCATTTTCAGTAGGACATTTCAAAGTCAGGCTGAGATGGGTATTAAATGAGGATAGATGCCAGGTTCCTTTTCACTACATCCCAAACTACTAGAATAGTACCGAAAGCTGTAAATTAGGTCAGCTTTGCACAACAGCTTCCCGAGCCTTTGCTGGGAGCAACGCTGCACAGCCTTCGGGTGACTGTCGCTTTAAACAGATCTGGTGCAGCTTGTCTTGGGGGACTGGTGTGATGCAGTGAGAGCTCTCCCAGGGCTGTCCCCTCCCCTATATAGACACAATCTGGGACCCAGAGCTGCCCCTCTGAGGGTGCACAGTCAGGGGGAGGCACAGGAACCCCACAGCACCACAAGGCTGGGGCCTGATAGTGAGGATAAATACGGGGCGGGGTCCCAGCCCGCAGAGGGGAGAGGCTGTGTGCTGGCAAGATGGGCTGCAGCAGTGGCAGCAGCTCCTGAAGGAACAGGAACAGGCTGAGCAGCAATACTAAAGTCTGAGATTGTCTGGGGGAGCTTCCCATCAAGTCCTGTGCGACTTCCCTGAAGAGGTACGTCCTGAAGAGTCTCACAAACTTATTTTTGGATATCAAAAACTTCTTTTTGGATACAGCCGATGAACCAGGAGGATTGCTGGTGCCAAGATGATGCACCCTGCACCTGTGGGCAGAGGGACAGGCAGCATGGGTTATCTTGACAGATAAGCCATTGCCACCTTGGTACAGCATTCACAAGGTGAAGCCAGGTCCCTGCTCCCTGTGGTGGAATATTAGCTCCCGTATTTTTGAAAACCTGGAAACAAGCAAATGGGAATATGGCAGGGGATATTTTGAGAGAGATTCGTGTGGAAGAGAATTACCAGTCTCATATGACTTTTCTGACTTTGCAGAGCACTTGCTGGTGCAACACAGAGAAGAGCTACAAACAGAGCAAAAATATGTTCTCCTTCCCCAGAATGCTCACCTGGCTCCCTCTGACCCACAGCTCAGGGACATCCTCGTTTAGGAGTCAAGTCTGTGTGTTTAGTAGCCCTGAGAATATTTGCCTTCAGTGGAGCCTGTGTAACCTTGGGGTAACATATCCCACCCTTCAGATTTGTGTTTGGGGAACATGCGGGCTGTCTCCTCTCTGCTCACTCAGATTTCGGAGTCCTGCCCTATCCCATGCAGCACCCTCAGCGCTGGCTCTTTGCCTGGGACAGGACCATCTCCTGGGGCAGGGACAGGTATTCTGGGAGGAATGAAGGAAGGAGGAACAGGTCCAAGTCCTCAGCCATTAATGGAAACGCAGGAGCACCAGGAATGTAATTAGCGTCTTGGCTTAGCGCTTGGGAAAGCCAGAGAGGCACGTCAGAGAGGGGAGGAGAAAGGGATCAGAGGATAAGCCAGGGAGCAGAGATCACAAAAACAAAAAGCAAGACATAGGGCCAACATTGTGAGACCCTTAAAGGCTTGGGCAGCTCCACCGTGCCTCTTCTGGTGGCTTCAGGGACCTGTGGGGCCTTTGGGGGTGTAGGAGCCAAAGCCTATGGTGTGAAAGGATTCTTCAAGGACCTGCAATCCTTTCCAAACCCTTTCATACCTGAATGCCACTTCTGTGGTTTCCATGGAGATGTCATCATCAGGAGAACAAGCGGAGGTCCCCACATTCTGGGTGGGAAGGGAAGGAGCAGCAAGAGCAGTCTCACTCTTTTGCACCTGTTACAAGCCTAAGCAAGTACATAGACACAGATTAGCTAGGAAAAACTCCTCACTGCCCTGACCCTTGCAGGAAGCACCATGGAGGTTCACACATGGTATCCCCTGGAGACCTTTGCGTGCTGGAGGCAGGCAAGAGGAGATGGAGAATGAGGGGGATGGAGAGCTCCTTACCACTTCCATCTGAGCTCCCCAGTGGCAATTAAATCCAAAACAATGAGAAAACAACCACTTTCTACCCTAAATGGCAACAGCAGATCTTCAGCAAAGCCTTGAGTTGGTTTAAATTGCAGAAGTGAGCTGCAGCTTGGCTCACCAGAGCCACCTGTCCTTGTTCCCTCCCCACAGCATGGCCATCACCCCCCAGGACAAGGACCGGGCGGTGCGGTAGCGGTCCACAAACAGGGAGGAGGGAAGGCTTGGACTTCACTGCTGAGTGTTTATTTGCAAGATGATGTTGTGTTTGGAGAGAGTTCCAGGCAGGATGTGTCTGCAGTAAACACAGGAAAAGGGCTGACGCTGTAGTCGAGTGGAAAGGCTGGCAATAGTTTCAAGTTTTAATTAACATGGCCCCTCTTGGGTGGTGTGTGATTCCCGAATGATGGCTGATAAAGGCAGGCCAGCTGCCGAGGGCTCCCTCCTCAGGGTGCTGTGGAGGTGCATTGGCCTTTTGAGTTTTCTTTCTAGGAATGTCCCAGGGAGACAGACACCAGGCACATCTGGGAAAATACATGCATGGATTTAAACACCGAAACATCTCCTGATAATTTTCTTTGCCTCCAAATCAAGTGTTTGAGACAGAAACAAAGCCTACACTGTGCAGACACAGTTGTGCCTTCTCTCCATTGCAATCCTCCTTCTCAGACAGGGAGTGAGAAGGATGTTAAAGAAGCTCCAGGCTTCCAAGTCAGGCCCTGTAATGTCACAATTCCCATGCTCAAAATGGCTGAAGGACAGTGGATGGATTTTCCATAGAGCACTGCCCCCTGCTGTGGGCTTGCCATTCCCACACGTTTCACTCCTCACAAAACCTCCTGGTAGGAAAAATCTGCAAAATCATGGCGGTCTCACGAAATTCGGGGCCATTCTCTGCCTGTGTGTCCGCTCGATGTCCTGCGGGTCTCCCGTAGAGCACAGGCTTCCTCAAAACATCAGGAAGAAGTAATCCCGACAAAACGAAAGGGAGGAACAAGGAGCAAGGAATTTGGTCAACGTATCCCTTTACCTCAGCGAAATCCCTGACTGATACCTGAGATCTGGGGGCATCTGGGTCTGCAGCAGCTGCAGCCCAGGCCCTTGACACCAGAGCTTACCCTGGGGTGAGACACATTATGCAGCCAGTGGGGGTGGCTGGGACCACTTGAGCCCAGTTGCAGACACCACTGGGGCAAGCCCATACGTGTGTGAAGGGCTTGATTTTACTGCTCAACAGCAACGGAGAAAATACACATTTCTAAAGCATCACTCGTCTCAGTGCTAGCAGGGTGCTAGCACTAAGTTGAACCCTCAGCTGTGATGCTCAGGGAGTTAACAGTCCTGCACAGCAGTAGGAGAGGCACCCCAGGAAAGCTCAAACTGTTCATGAGGATCCCCTCTGTAGGAGCTCTGTCCAATAAAATGCTGTTGTCAGTACTCTCCCAAAATTCTCCCAACCAATCAGGACATAAAAAAGCCCCCCAGTGACATTATATTTGCAGCCACCAAACCTCTCACTTGCTGGCACTGAGCATGTTCATTGGGAACAACAGTGTGATTTTTACAATATGATTCTTTTCTCAGCACTTCCCAGAACTAATGTGTAAAGCCATCATGACATTTTAGCCACGCTCACGGTAAGTATGGCAACTCAGAAGTCTGATTTCTGGTAACTTGATCTGTCGTTGAGTGGTCTGCCTGCAGCTGTGCTGCTGAAGGGCCTCATTTTTACAGTGGATAAAGTGTTTCAAAGGTGCCCTCACATCCCATGGAGATGATGCTGGTCCTCTCATGTCTGGTAGATGAATCTGGTAGCTAAAGACCCAGCCTTCCACCTGCTGAACTCCATCACAGCTTTGCCCCTGTCTCCAGGAGAAGCTGGAGTGACTTTCAGTTAAAGGAGGAAAACAAAAGGTAGAAGACTTAAAAATAAAGTCCTGTTAGCATCTCAGCTGCAAGAGGAAAGCTGGATTTTTACAAAGAGGACACAGGGAGGATAGGAAATTTTGGAAACCGCATGCATTTTAGATTAAATGAGCTTAAAATGCATTTACTCTGAATAAACCATGAAATATCTTGGACAAAAGTCTACCCTGCAGTAGATTGTAAAAATTATGATACGGTAGATTATAAAATGACTAGTGTGAGAATACCTTGATTGGTAGACAAGAAGAGGTGGCTGCTGTAGTGCGATTCACAAAACGAAGCCCCAGGGCACTGCTACCTACAAACAGCAATTCCACCCACACCACAAAGTCAGGGCTGCAAGTGAAGGGAAGGGGGAGTTTCTCTCACGGCTGTAATTGGGACCTTGGGGAAGCAGAGATAGAGATGGCTCTGAGACGTTTTTTTTTAAGCCAGGAAGAAGGCTTTTTTGCTTGACATTCATACTGGGAAAATCTGTTGGTGTTGGTGAACTACCAGAGATTCTGAGAATCATTGCAGCATTCCCTGTGGGTTTGGGAAACACAAGGCTTGATTCTGCAACTTGGTTTCTTATTCCCCACGTCAGCATCTCCCAGGAAAAGGTAGAAAATTTATCTTTATAGTGACATCTGTGGCTGAGCTGGGAACTGAAATAGCAGGTACTGAGTAATAGCTCTGCTGGCCTGGAAAAGTCACCAAGATGGTGCAGTCTAAGGTATACCTCTGGGTCCTTCATTCTCTTGGCAGTCTGTCTGAGAAAGCCAAAAGAAAAGTCTTGGGACTCATTTTTTACCTCTCCTGCCGTTCATTTTCTTGATGTGGCTCAATGCTGTCATTAAATTAAATGTATCCAGGTTATAAGAGAGTGAATTTATGCAGGGATTAAAACAGGCTAACATTATGCCATTGAAAATTTACTTAGCTTGCTACTGAATGGAAGCTCAGTGCTGACCTGCACAAGTATTTCTGCCCAGGAACAAAAACAGGTCTAAAAGACAGAACTGAAAAGACAGCTGACAGGATGAAATGAAGAAAGAGAGAATGTCAGCTGCCTCTCTGGGGACCAGACTTCTTTGAAATGAGCCCTGCCAGACAAAATAGAAGTCTTGTTGCTGGGCTCTAGCAAAATGTTAGCAAAGGCCAGATCCTGTAAGCCTCAAGGCTGAGGTATATCAGTGTAAGATAAAAGTGATAAGCGGGGGTGGAATGTGAATGCTCCAGCTCAGCAGTAATGCTCTCGTCCCACTGGTCTCTCCTCCTCAGCACACCCAAGAGAAAAGGGACAAGTTTGCCACGTCCCTAAGACTGGCACCCATCAATGCTGGGGGCAATCTCTGGTGGTGACCCCCTGCAAGGGATCAGGGACAAGGAACTATGCCCAGTATATCAGGAAGATGGACAGAGGGACCCAATACTGGTCTTCTTCTCACAGTGCCTTGATGATCTGTCTCAGGTTTAAATAGGGTTTCCCACTGACAAGCCAAACTGTTGGCTGATGTAGGCGGACTTCACATGAGCTGAGGAGCTTATTGAAATGTCGCAAAATGACAGAAAGGTTTTTCCTTTATCATACTGGTATGACTGAAATCTCAGAGCCAGGAGGGATTTGGACTGAGAGAGGATCCTAACCCGCCTCTGGCCATAATTATTTCAACACAGCTGTTCAGACAGGGCATGGGCAGCCTTTGTCCTGCCATAATTATTTTTGCAAGGGTTTTTTGTTGTTTTTTTTTTATTGATATATTCAAGAAACAAACTGTTATAGGATGTTCACTGTTACAGGACTCACCCTGCTAGCCATATAAGTCCATACTGTGTCTGCTACATGGGACAGATTAATAACAAACCTGTACTTACTTATGTACAGATAAGAATAAATATTCATACCAGTAACTGGTAAATCCCAATTCAACCACTGTAGTTATATGACTAATTCTCTTGGTGCAGAAATTGTTCTGGTATAACGGGTATATGTGTATATATATATTAGAAGAGGACAGTTATTTCATTTCTCTGCATGAGTAGCTATCCCAATATAGATGTATTTATATCAGCACATCTGCAAGAGAGTAGGTCTACCCCACTAAAAAGAAGTTTTGCCATGTTAACTGTGCTCATAGCTCAGCATGAGGGCACCTTCCAGTCAGCAGAAGCTATCAGAGAGAATACAGTCTGCTATAACATGTACTCTTCTGCAAGACATGATGAGCAGCTTTCCTCCAACAGTACAGGGAGATGACCAACAAGTAAAGCCAGTACTGAAAAAAAAAGTAAAACAGGTGACCTCTGATACCAGGAGAACTTCTTCAAAGAAATCGTGTCTTTCTTCCAGGGAGGAAAGTAGAGTTGTTTGCTCCTACTTTGGTCCAACAGAGGTGGGTGTAATTAAAGGCACAACCTGATTTGTTTGACTCATTGGCAACCTGAATAGCCACCCTGTGTTTTGTTTGGCCACATGAGGAGCCAGCCCCTTTTCCAGGCTGGGATTTAATGGGTGAACAGCCCCCTTTCTAAAGAGCCCCTCTTTTCCCCACAAGTCACCAGGTTCTTTTGGCATTTGACACTTCTGTAGAGCTTTTTCCCCTGTGGGTTTTCCATATAGCTATTTTTGGGAGATTTCAGACTTGCAGCGCAATCTTCGCCTGTTCAGCTTCTCTCTGACTGTAAAAAAGCCACCCTGCACCTCTAATCATCTCAGTGTTTAGTATTAAATTATCCATCAGAGCTCCTTTGGTAGCAGAGGGAGTTGATTGTACTGTTTTTACAGAGGATAAAAATAGCAACTGTAGCAGGCAAGGGCAGAGGGGAGGGCTGAGGCAAACGGAGGCAGCCGCACTTCTGTGACAGAAGTTGGTGCCTTCACCTGCAGACAGCAGGGACTGGCAAAAAAGGATCTTGTTTCTGCAATCAATCGAAGTGTAAACAGCGGTGTCTGAATTCATACTGATGACCTTGATCTGTTAGGCAGGGAATAAGACACTGGATACTGAAAATTTCCCTGCAGCAGCCTGAAAACTCCCAGTCACCAGCCCAAAAACCTTGCCTGCTTCTTCAGCTGGTTCCAGAAGACAACCCTGCTTCCCTTTTCCGTGCCAGTGCGGTGCCAAGCTTGCACACCCCAGCCTGTCAGGAGGCACGATGAGCTCCCTGGGCTCTCACAGGGGGGAAACCAGCTCCTTGCAATTTTTGCAGCTGTTAAATAAGTGGGGCATCCTCCTACCCTGCTCTGCCGAACCTCCAGCCCCTGTCCACCCCTTTCCAGCTGCTCTGCTCCTAATCCAGGCTCTGACATCCTTGCTTCACCCAACCCATTGATGGAGTGTGGTAGCTCTGCCTCCAGACCTCTCTGAGAACTGACAAGTGCTGTTGCATGTAGCCCAGAGGCAGGGCTGACATGCAGAGGCAGGAGTCATTTGCTGATAGCGCGTCCTGAAGCAGGGAGGAGGTGGGATTTGCCTCCTCTGGCCCACGCACCAGAGAGCCTGTAGTCACCAGAATGTCGTGTGCTGCTTTTCCTGCTCCCTCAATGGGCTGGCCCAGGAGAGCACAGCCATCTGGCAGCTCTGATGTGTGAATGATGCCACTAAAGAAACGAGGATTTCACATTCGGATCCCTTTTTTTTGCAGAAGTGCCAATCAAGTGTGAGCTACTTGAACTGGGAAAATGTTTTAAGAAGTTTTTCAGGATTAATGGAGCTTCATATCAGTTTGAGTGGAAAGAAAATCAATAGGAGCGCATTTCCCTGTGAGTCCAGGTAATTTTGCGTCCATAATTAAGCTTTTCTGGGGCTAGAGCTCTGCTTGGGTGTAGAAGGACCCCAGTTATCAGGATCATTTCAGGAGACAGCAGAATACAGTGCACATAAGTGCAGGTCAAAGTGCAGCTTTGAGTAGTGAGTTTATCTCCATCTTTTAGAGACGATGATGTGCTCTGGTAGCAGACCAGAATCGGATCTCCTTTTCACTGGTATGAGGTACTTCTGTCACAAATTTCAGGGGTCTAAAGCTACATCCTATTGTACAATAAGAGAAAAAAAAAAAAGGGGTAGGGAATCCTTTACTGTTTTCCAGTACCTTCTAGTGCACTGTCAGAACTCATGTGTCCCCACAGACACACACCTCTTCAGCAGCAGTACATGCCATTTATTTATCTGTGATCACTGTCTTGCAATATTAAGCTTTTATTAATCCATAACTGGAAAGCTGTATCTCAGAAATACTGATGCTCTGTTATTTCAACACTGCACATATAGCCAAGGGCAATCCTTCCCAAAAAGCAGTGAACCTGGTCCATCCACACCCACCATGCTTTCTGGGAGCACCTTTCTACTGGCTTATGCAGTCTCTGAGAGCACATCTCGTGCTTTCACGTGCAAAAAGTTGTGGATACCTTTGGAAATTAGACATGGTACTAAATTCCCAAGAACTTTCTTGGGAGGCACAGAGCCAAGCCACCATTGTCACAGTGGAGCTGCAGGCCAGCTCCTGAGGCTGTGACTCATGTGAAAGGAGTTCAGTGGTCCTGCGTGGGTGCAAAGGAACAAGATTCCACACATGCAGACATCTGCAGTCTCAGAGGGACCCAAACAAGGAATATCTGCCGAGTCCCGAGTCTTTCCAACAGCTCAGACGTTTCCAGGGCGAGAGCTGAATGCAGAAGACCGTGAGGTGGGGGGAGTGAGAGGCCACACTTGGGCTTAATTTGGTGCACACAAATAGTGAGAATCTGCCTTTGAGTTTGTATGACTACCCACAAGTTATGTGTTCAGCACTAGCAAAGTTTTTTAAGTGATTTAAACACCAAGGCATGGAGGAGAAACAGTCCAAAATGATCCTGCTTTGCTAAAACTTACATCTGCAATTTATAAAGCAAAGTGCTACGGTAAATAATGATCAGTAAGGCTGAATCATCTCCCCATCCTCTGCACATTTTCACTTTGACATTTGTTGTCCTTCTTCTGTTTAATGAGCGAGTGAAAGGTATTTGAAACTCATGTCAGTGCATCCTAGCAATTGAAAAAGTATTTTAAAGAAAAAAAAATACATTTAAAAACTGGTTAAACCTTCTCAGTGTAAAGAGTATGTAGAATGATTCACCTATGGTGTTATGAATTTTATTCTGGTCTACAGCAAGTCAGAAATAATAAATCTGAAGATACAAAACAATTAATACCTCGTTTTCTTTCTGCCTTTCATTGCCATCATCTCCATTAAGATTTACTTGGGTAAATTAAGTGTTGATACTCCAGGTTTACATATTTCACATATGAGATGTGCATTTAGATACAGATTTTATATATATATATAAAAATCTTGATATATATCTCAATTCTGAGATAAATAATTTATAAATATATAAAATATTAATTATAGATATGTAAATAATATCTCTCAATTCTGAGATATATTATTCAGGAGAACACTGAAGTTTCATGACACCTGTAAAAAAGATGAGCATTTCATACAGATGAGTTTTCCAAAGATAGCAATGTGATGACTGGTCTCTGGGTTACTAACACTCCATTAGCCCTTTTTCCAGACCATTATTAAAATCAGGAAAAATGTGTTTTTCTAAATAACGTTCATTTTTAGTGCAACGTCACCCAGATCTTCACAAGGCAAATATCAAATGCAAGGAGCAACAGCCACTGAAAGAGGCAAACCAAACCACTTGATTTTATATTCTCTGCAAATGTCCCAGTGGTGTGCAGACACCACCTTTTCTTTTTTAAATAGGAATAAGTTGTTTTAGGTTTAGGGCCAAAGTTATTGCTAGTACAAATTAAGCAACTCTTCACTGACTTGAATAACTTGCAATAGAATCTGGCAGGACCAAATCAGACCTAAAGCCAGCCTGGAAAATCCAAACAGTCAACACAGCTTTCTGCAAACAGACTTGGAGATCAGGGTGGTTCAGAGCAGTGGCTTGTTTTGCAGAGAGGAGCTGTGCCATGACGCACAGAGCTGTAGGCTCAGTTATTTATGAATCCTTGGTTGATTGGTGGGGATCCTTGTCAAAACCTGAGAATGTGTTGAAAATATCAAAAAGGAGCTCAAATCAGGAGCTCTGCCTGTTACCCAGTGCCAGCAGGACCTCACCTATGAAAGACACTAATGTGCTTTCCCAGACTCCACCAGGTGATGATCATGGAGCATTGCTAAAGTAGGGGATTAATGTCATCTGTGGAATTACCTGTTCCAGTGTGTAATGCAGATGCATGGACTGAGCTCATGGCTATGCAGCCCTGCCGTGCCTGGCCTGCAGTAGTTGGTGAGACACCGAAGGAGAGAGAGCACAACAGGGGCAGGGGTGCCTGTGGGACAGAAAGGGGGTCTTTTGTGACAACTCTCTGTGGCAAGCAAGACAGTTGCACATGCAGATGTGTCAACTCAGAGGGAACAAAGGTGAATGCAAGCAGGCGGGAAGGAAGGATGTGCAAGGCATGGTCTGATTCATCTCTCACTACTATTAAAGTGCAAATTTAAAAGAACAGGTGGATATACATATTAATAGACAGAGTGCATATCTGGTAACTGCTTGGATTGGGCTGGTACATCTCTATATGAGAAGCAGAAGATGAGCTCATACAGTTACAGCTTGAAGGGAGTCCTCCAGGTAAGACTTTTAAGTTATTCACTAGTTAATTCCAGACGCGACCAGCATCAGGTTTCTTGCAATTCCAGAGGGACATCAAACTCCTCCTGACACATCTGAATCTTGCCCAAAGCTTCTGTGTTTGCCATGTCTTGCACTCCCAGTGACATCTCAGGCCCTCTCCTTGCACAGAAGCACCTGCTGCCTAGTGCAGGGACAGGAATTGCCAATAGCAGTACTCGAAGCTACATATTTTCCATGGACAATTTTGTTCCTTACACACAGAAGGCCCTTTTATTTACAAGGGGAAGAAGAAAGAGTGTTTGCTTCCCAGCCCAAGGAAATGCCATCGTCAGGTTGTACATCACTGTGTAAGAAAGTCAAATAATTATTCCCTTGACAGTTATGCCAGAGATGCTCTACCCTTAGTTACTATGCCTAAGGCATCACACTCTTCCAGTGATAACATATGGCAACATATTTATCCTAGGGCTTGTAGGGCTCTATGGTATAAACTCACAGGTATAAAATTTGTCCTTGTGACCCTGTGACATTTCGAGCCAACACAAAATCAATAAAGCACATCGAATCACCAGCCAGCTTAAAAAACTAACCCAGCTGCAAGCATCATTTTAACAGCGACAGATGAGCATCACTATTAAACAGTCAGAAGTGTCATTTGTCCCCAACCTGCTCCATTGCTTTGGTCTTTGGGGTATTTCAGAGCAATTCCTTTCCATCGTGTCACTTAAGCAGTAAAGGGGAATCTTTTATAAGCTGAGAAAGGGCTGTGGTAGCAGCTGACATGATTTATGTTTAATAAAGGCCCTTTAGCGCCAGGAAAGAGGGGCCCTGCCAAATCTCAGGCGTCTCCCGAGCCGCTGCTATTGTCCCTGGGGCAGGAGCACTTTTTAGGTCCCCTCTCCATCCCTGTAAACAAAAGGACAGCTGTACGCTTGGCTGGCTCCGGACCGGGCTCTTTGTGCTCGATTAGTACCCCGCGCACATCATTCATGGCTCTTGAATAAAGATGACCTCTCGCAGGACGGGATGGGGGAAAAAAAGCCTCTTTATTCAGCAGGGTTCGAATTAGCATAAGGACAAGGAAACCGTTCCTTGGAAGTCACAGGAAGAGCTAGATAAATAAACAAGCAAACTACAGGTTCTCTGCAAATACTCCCCGTTCAGGAGTTGGGCCTGGGAACTGTAAAATCCCGGGGAAGTTGTCCCCACTCGCGGTCGCTAACGCGTGTGCCGCCCTTCGCTCCCTGGTCTGAGCTCCGGGTGGCCCAGCTGTTCATCTGCAGCTGGGGAAACACTTTGTCACAGAGGGTATGGCCCGCGAGGAGGAAAAATGAAGCATACAACATGGCCAACGTGAGCTGATTTCCACCACCTTCATCCTTCCACCTCTCTCTTGGCAATGCCCCAGCCGGTGGCTCTTGGAGTGACAATAATATTGGCCTTTATTTTCCCATCCTGTGTGCAGACCGGCGGGTCAGGCAGCGAGCTATGCAAACAGACAATGACATGCTGAATTTTTTCACATGCTGGGTTTCCCAGTCGATGAAAGGCAATTCAGCAGCTTATCACCATGTACGCTGCTGCAATTAAGAGCCCTGTGAGCATTGGCCCTCCTTCCCCAGCCCCCTCCACCTCCCATCCCTCCCCCATGCCCATAGGAACAGGCTGTCTCTCACCACCCACCACACCAGCACAATTGCAACCCTTATACTCAGCTCTGAGCTCTGCTGAATTCTCTGTGACCCAGCAGCCAGGGGCATGGCAATAAGCACTAGGGTGTCCTCCAGACCCAACCTTCACATCAGATTAGTTTTCAGATGAAGCCCTGCTGTGTCAACTGTAATGGCCCTTAGAAACATGGATTTCTCTCCTGTAAGGCTTAGCAACGGTAGAGTTAGCTAAAGGCAGCAGACAAGGAATGAAATGCAGTTTAAAATTAAATTAAGTCCCAAAACTGTTTTTAAAGCAGCATTACCACTTTCTTTGGGTTTCAATGCTCACTGTAGTTGCTGTTTTTCTGCAAGTCTCACCCCCTGAAAATTATCCCAACCCTTTTTTTTCCTTTTTAACTGCGCCCTTTCCTCTGGAAAAAAAAAAACCAAAACCTGAAAATATGGCCCTGGCTGTAGTCAGAGGCTCTAAGTGGAGGAGGCAAACATGAAAAAATAGATATTATTTTATGACTTGTGATTTTCAGGTCAGTCATTAATTCTAACCCTCTGCAGTCAGCAGCACAATGAACAAACCAGAGTCTCCACTGCCATTTTTGTGTTCTGTAGAAGTTTCATTAGTCTCCAAAGAATCTGCAGCAGAAAAATGCATAAAACCACAAAACAAGGTTAATTACTGAGTCAGCATCAGCTTCCTCCAGTGGTCCGGGTTACTTTGGGGTGGAGATAAACACAGGCCAACTCCAGCCATTGACAGCAGAGTGATTTACACAGGTGGGCATTGTCCTCCTCACTCTTAAAAGCATGAGAAGCCAAGTACCTTGCCCCAGTGGTGTGGTTTATCACTGGAAGTCTGAGGAGTAGGACATTACCATTTCATGTAAACCATGCACCCACATGGAAGGACATGACACATGGAAGAGTTCTGAGAGTGCGTGGTTAAAGAATATTGCTGAAGTAAAGGCGTTTCCTGTTGTTCACTAACCTTTGGACTTTCAATGACAGAAAATGAGCCATTTGGAAGTTATTTCCATGAAAACCACTTGAGTGTTCCTCACACTTGCCTTCTTCCAGCTCTCTGTCCAGCACCTCACATGTGTTGTTTGTTTCTGTTCGTCTCTGATGGGGAAAGCAATATTCTGAGTTTAACTGAGGCTAGACTCAACATTCACAACGGGTACCTCTGATATATGTGATAACTACACACCTGCACCATTAACAGCCCTGTTGGAGTTGCAGCAAAACAATGAATGAGTCCATAAAGGGCTGAAACACAATAAAAATTTCTGAATGAGGCTGTGAGAAAATTTCAGTGCATCAAAGGGTACTCACTAAAACTGAATGAAGGGACTTCTGAGGAGAGTGAAAAAAGATTATCGAAAGTGCCTGTTATTTAAGAATGTTATAAATACATGGGAACTCCTGCCATCCTTAGAGGTGCTCTGCCTCTCTGCTTCATTATGGAAATGCTTCCCTCAGGCCCCATCTGCCTGCAGGTTTTCTGCTGCAGATGAAGGTGACCCAAAGGGAATTCGTTACCACACATCTCCCACGGCAAAGCAGGGCTTGCTGCAAAGGAGGCTGCACAGCCTGGCAAGCGCTGCCTGAGGAGGCTCTGACAAACTCATGGCTGACAGGATGCCACCATCAAAAAGATCCTCATGTGACAGTTTGTGCTTCCCTCTCATGCAGCTGGACGTCTTGGCAGCAGGCAGGGCTTTGGGGGAGTGATATGACTCATGTAGGGCTTTTTCTGGGAACACGCTCCAACAGGACATAAATTATGGTGTATGCTTGGATCAGGTGCTGTCCTGGATGCAGGCATGTCATGAGAGCTACGTACAAAAGGGATGTCTCTTCTAGAGAAATCAGACGAAGTGCTGCAGATCTCACTAAGGGAATATATATATTTATTTCTCATCTTCCATCTCTTTTCTAGAAGGATTCACAGATTAACCATGATGTACAGCTGGGAGTACTAAGGCAGGCTTCACTAGTCAGTGTTAGTAGAAAACACTGAGGCATAAAATGTGAAGTATTTCATTAAAGGCCAACAAGAAGTCATAAACAGACCTCCTGCCTGTTTTCCAGTATTCGTGACAAAAAAACAAACCCCAAACAAACAGTGGAATTAGGCTTTGCCACCTTTAAAGGGAAAGATAAAATACATAGGGACAGAGTTGACAGTAAAAGAAAATTCCCATGTGAGGCCAAGCGGTGAGACCCTCAGCCTATAAGTAAAGCCAGAGCTCACGTGACCATCAGATTTCAAATATGTGGCACCTTTTAAATATGTAAGTGAATTAGACAAAAATGAATAATCCCATAAATCAGGGAGATGAGAGGGGGTATGAGCTGTATGGCAAGCTTTGACTTTGACTTGGAGGACCAGGATTATCGGGCAACCCTCATTTCAGGTACAGGTCATTTGGGACAAGCAAGCAGTTGAAGCGAGTTTCTTGGCAAAAACTGAATCTCATAAAAACTGTTGGTAGTGTTACACACCCATATGACTCAGGCTCCCAGCTTCTTCAGCTTTATTCCACAATAAAAAGAAACACAAATGCGAGCCTCTGTGACAGAGAGGTCCTCGTAGCTTTGACCAACAGTATTTATGAGGGTCTATCACCCTGCAGATTTTGCAGTGCCAGTCCAGCAGGACTGATATCTTTGTGCTGGCCCTCAGTACTCCATCTGGGATGGCAGGACCTACAAAAAGGAGATGCTCAATGCTTCTGGGAGACTTTGCCCTGCTAAGCCCTGTGGTTCCTCTGCTGCTGTTGCAAGAGGGTGAGGGCCTAGCAGAGGAGACATGGCATGAGCCAGCAAGTCACCAGGAGTATTCCCAGCAGCCGATGAGCTCAGCACCTTTTCCGGCAGGATGTTGGGCAAACATCAATTGGGGAGACGTTTGGGAAGGAGATTCCCTCCTCCCTGAAGCATGCCTGCTCCAGGCTCTGAAGTACCACACCCTGTGAAAAGATTGCCCAAGAAAGGGGGCCATTGCCTCCTCTCCAATGTGCAAATGGTTAGCAACATAGCTGTTTTTTTCACATATCCATGGAGCTGACTCCCTGTCCTTCTGGGAGTTTTACATCTTTACTAAACCCCAGCAGCGGCTGAGGGATACAGCCCTGCGGGACACGTATGGGAGTAGGAAGGAGAGCAGCAGCATGTGAAGGAACAGGGCATGTGTAGGAGATTCCACATTACCAGCAGGACAGGCAGCACAGAAAAATGGGATTTCAAGGGTTGATTTCTGCAGCCTGTATTATAAACCTTGGGGTTTTTAATCTGTTGCAGGAAGAAAGCCACAGTGCTTTGTCTGTCTCCTGCTGGCTTCATGTGGATTTCCTCCAGCTCCTTGAATTTCTAACCCAGTTTTTGCTTAAAAGCTTTGATTTCAGTGTGGGGCCATGAACTCAGACTGGTCTGTGGCATGAGCCACATGAAGAGTGATGGCAGCGGCTTGTGTTTTCTAGTGAGATGGCATTTGTGTGTCACTGGGTGGAAAGAGATGTTCAGGAGGCCATGTATCTTTCTCACTTCCCTTAGCTGTGGTATGTCCAGGTAGAGAAAACAGAGGCAGACTCAACACCCAAACCACACTTTTTGGGGTATGAATGGTACTCAAATACCTCATAGAAGAAGACTTGTTTCAAGCCTCAACACAGACTTCAAAGCACTGAATCCTAATCTTTGCTGTAGTATGGCAAATTGATGCAGTGTTTACAAACATTTGCAGGCATAACATGATAAAACAAATGCCACCAGTCCTCCAGCAAAATGCATGATTTATTTTCTATTTCACACACAAATATTTGTGCTGTTCTGTCTTTGAGAGCTTCTGAGAGCAGTGAAGCAGCCTCTCCAGGTGGCTTGGCCAGGAGCTCTGCTTGTACCACATATGGGAGCAGAGATAATGCTAGTGGTCAAACTGGGACCTGGCCTGGCTCCCACAGTGGCAAATTGTCCTGTAAAAATTCGTTTTGTACAGGCTCTTATCTTTCTGAATGGGAGGAAGGTTATATTTACACTAGGCAAAAGCCAATGGGACTTTTTTTTTTTTTTTTTTTTGCTAAGAAATGATAAGATAGAGTTTATAGTTCATCCCTTTGCTGTGATGGACAGAATTAGTGACAGATATATGAGGGAAATTTAATGAAAAGCCTGTAAGCATCTGCTCTCAGACTATGAGAATCTCCCAGAACAGTCCCATCCATCCCCCACTGCTGCCCTCAGTGTTGCTCAAAGGGCTGCCCAGGCAGGGATAATGGGGACGATACCCAACCTCTCTGCTCATGGAGTGCTGATTTACAGCATGGAGAGGGGACACCAGTAAGGGAGCATTTTGTTCCTTCTCCCATCCTCCTAGCACCAAGGTAACTCTCAGAGGATTGCTTGGGGAGACAGAACCCACAGCCCATCAAACCACCAGCTGGAAAAAGTGCAGAAAAATGTAAGTGTGATTTCCTTCCCGTCCACAGCATTAGTAAGGGGTTCTCACTACAAGTGGATGGGACAGGGATATAAATACATTTACAGCTCAGGGGAATTTGCTGCATCACCTCCTCTGCTGCAAGCCTCTCTGTAGGCTCCTGTTTTAGGGAGATTATTTCTCCCAGGCCCCGGGGACAGAGGTTGCCCTTGCCAAGGTAGGATTTATGGGAGGAGGTGGCTGCAGAGAGAGGTCAGTTTTGGGGAGGCACATCCTCACCACAAAAAGGCATCAGGGCAGACAGGGCAGCAGGATACCAGCACTAAACAGCAGAAGCACGGCAGGGTTGATGTGGGTCAATCCAGCATCCACAGGGAGACACTAAGTGCAGGAGGGCTCAGGTCCCTCAGCCTGGGGCAGCTCCCAGAGCTTCTTTGGTTTCGTGCAGACAGCAAGAATTGGCCTCTATTTCTCCCCTAAAGCATGTTTCCACTCATCACTTCTGTATCCATGCTCCATTTGCTTGGACTGATGGCATGATTCCTGTCTGAGCAGTAACCACTCGTATTTACTGATCAGGGCAGGCTCAGCTGGGGAGGGGATGAATCCCTGCTGATCTCTGCTGCTCACCATGCGCTTTGGTTCCCTTCCCCAGACAGACCCAGGCAGCTCATCCCTCCATCTGGGCACTACTGGGAGGATTAGTTAGCATACATGACATGGTTACCTGAGGTAGCCCAGGGCTGGATTCAGCGACTCAGGAGCTCCCTCTGTTTCTACTGTTTGCAGAGACTTTTAAGACAGATGCACTAAGCACTGCACATGACTGTGCAGCAAACTGGGCCAGATGCTTACAGCAAACAGGGATGCAGCTGGGGAATGCAGCCAATGGATACAGTGAGCAGTTGTGAGGAAGGGGCTGGAATTTGACTGTTAGCAGGCATGACAGTGCACGTACAGCTTTGATTTCTTTCTCCTTGCAGAAGGTGCACATGGTGGGGTTTGCACCCCAAGCATCCTCCACAGCTATGGGTGCAGCACCCTGGGATGCTGGAGCTGAATGCACCAGACATTTGACCTGATGTCCCACCTCCAGGGACCTTCCCCAGGCTACCCCCACCCTGCCACCCTCTCCATGAAATTGCTGTGGGCAATGAACCATGGAGGCCCTTCAAGGGCAGACAGCAGAAAAAGGAAGACAACAGAGACAGTGGCAAGAGAAAGGGGGTGCCTGAGGGCTGTGGCAGCCCTGCACCCCAACACCAACTTATGTTTACCATAAAGTTTGAATCACATTAATCAAACACAGGGGATATTTATTTCTTTTCCTGCCTGAGCTGTGTCCAAGTGCCTGCCCATATGTTGGCTCGCTGGCAGCTCTGGGCACCTGGGGTTCAGTGTGCCTGCAGTCAGATGGTGAGTGGCTTCACCCCTGCAGGGAGCTGGCTCTGAACTGTATCCTCAGGTGTTGGCTCTGCTTTCCCATCTCCCACGTCACCAACTTTCACCACAAGCTAGCCCTGACTATGGCATTATGCCCTACCAAGTGTCACTGGGGGACCCTACTACAGCTTCCAGACCTGGCAGTATTCAGATATTGGGATGCTTAAAATGAGCAGAGCAGCCTGCCCTGTTTTACAGAGTACTGCTGCTCTGAGTCCCAGTCCTGCTCTCACACTTAACTGGGAATTTGCCTGGCTGCTGTGATACCTTCCTTTCATTTCCATGCCATGCTCCCAACCTCCCTGCCCAAAGATGCAAATATCTGTAAAAAGCAACCCCTGTGCAACCATAATTTCCTCGGTGTCCTGTAACTCTGAATAATACTGGAATTGCTGAACATGGGACTGCTTTGTGGTCATTATCCAGCTGCGAATTTAAGGGGCTGAGAGGAATGCCATGCTAAAGGCCTTCCCACTTGCTTCCCGGGAAGAAAGGAAAGAGAAAAGAGAACAACCAGCCCTGATTAAAAGCTTTTTTTTTTTTTCTAAAGCGGTCTCCGCATGCAAAGATTTGGTTCAAGGAGCATTAAAATCACTGCTGTCAGTTCAGAAAGAAGGGGCTGAAGGGAATCTGGGCCATTGGCATTGTGCTAGGGTTGCTATGGCAATCCTGCAGAAAGGCAGCTTAATAGGCTTTCTTCCCAGGAAACTCAAAACTGCAGCTCACAGGCTGCAAAGCGGCGCGTGCAAAAATATTTTCATGAATAGCATTTCTGTGGAAAATTTTGTTGGCTGTTTACACCCTCCCTTCGGAAGCAGGGCAGCCAGGAAGGTGGTGGCAGATCACCCAGTGGTGGCTGGTGACATGGAGAGGGGACAGGACAGGGGACACTGGGTAGGGACCCGTGGGCGGCAGTGGAAATGCAAAGGGAATGGCAAATCTCTCTGCACAACACAGGCGTTGTGAATGACTTAAAAAAATGATCCGTCTTTGCACACCCAGAGATGCTTTAGTAAACAGGCAGGACCAACAAGCTGCTTGCCCCGAATTCTGTGTCTCCATTCAATGTTATTCCCGATGCAAAGTCTTGCTGTCTCTCTGCACTTCCCTGTAATATTTATCATATTAAAAAAATAATGACATTAGCTAAAATATTCATGAAGGCTGGTCCAACACACTGCTTTTTTTAGTGAAAGCTTCGGAGAATTCCAGTGATTCAGGGCTTACCTGAAAAAGCCTTTAAATATTGTGGATTAGGGAAACATATTTTATCTTAATGGAAAGAAAGAAAGACTGGAGATTAAAATATGAGACTGTGAGAGAGGATATCTCTGGCTCTGGCAGACCTGCATTTCATGATGTCTGGCAAGTAACAAATCCCTCTGTGCTTCTGTCCCTCCCTCCCACCTGTAAGCTGGTAATATTACAAGCAAATATTTACTTTCCTGGTACTACAAGATTTCATTATTTTGGTGTTCTTGACTGCATGTTAGTTATATAATATGTAATTTAACGTAAAGAAATTACAATCAAATATGTATGTGTCCATCTTATTGGGGAAAATACAAATGGCTCTCCAGCCTAGCATATGACAAGGAAGATTTCCCTTTTCTTCTGTAGTACATGCTTTGGAGCAAAGACACCCAAGTATCTCTTTGCTAAAGCCAAGAAATTCCATGTTATAACAATGTGTAGCACAGAGCTAACCCACAAGTCTTAAAAGGTCATGAGTTAAGTTGTACTTTTTGCTATTTTCCATTTCATCTGCAATTCTAGTGCGGATCTCTGATCTCTCTCAGAGCAGTGATAATTAGTGCATTAGCTGAATAAAATCTGCACGTATTATAAAAGACAGATGTGTGGCTGGGAGAAAAAAAAAATTAAACCAGAATTACATTACATTTAAAAATCAGAAGAAACCATAGAAAAAATTACTTGGGATGAGTCAGGGTAGGAAAACAATAGATAAGGGTCTGAATGCTTTGCTCCCCACTGAGTTCACAGCCGTCTGGCAGAATTATGCCATTTCCCCAAGTTACGTAAAGAGATTACTGCCCTCGCAACATTAAGAGGGGAGTCTGAGCTCCTAATTTTTAGATTCAAAGTCAGGCTCACGTAATGAAACAGAAATCAGAAGAAGCTGAAGACCTTGGCATCTGTGACATTTTTTTGTAGGCTCATCTCAGCTATAGGAGAGTTTAACAACTAATCACAAAGGGATAAAAAGATGTGCATGCCTTTTACTTCCCACTGTTAACGGAGACAAGTCAGATGTAGGAAATCCCATGTAAACTGTAGCAGTCCTTCCTCTGTCGCTAGTGGATGGTAGTGTCAAGCATGTAACAACACATTAATTTTTAATGCTTGGGAAAAATGATGTCTGGAAGAGCAAAGCAAGTCCCTGCAAGATCCCACAACCTGTGAAGATTTCTTGAACTTCTTGAACTTCAACACCAAACTTCTCTCTTAACTTGATTATATAACTTAATAAGATTATGTATTACTAAAAATTCAGAACTTGGTCTGTTCTTTAATCTATGAGATAAGGAAAAGATGGTATGGAGACAGAGCTACAGCTGCTTCATTGTACCCAGGTGTGCACTGAGAAAACTCCTACTCGCTCGTTAACTCTTCTTCATAGCTAATGACTACAGGACAGTGCCCTCTCTTTATCTTTCAAGCCTTTCCAGAAAGGTAACACACAAAAGGCAGGGGACGCTCTATTTTTCAGGAGCCAGGCAGCACATGGATCATTTTATCAAAGTTTTGTGCCTTGGAGCCAAAGCTGGAGGAAAGACTATAGTACTTTAGGGACCTCAGGCAGGTCTCTAAATTGAAAGCTAGTGAATCCAATTTAAAAAAAAATGCAATTTGCATGTGATTATAACTCATCTGTATAAAATGCAGTTGTTTCACTGCTATTTTTGGCAATCTTAAGCTTCAACAAGTCCTTTTCCTCACACTTTCAAAATTACTCATTTGCATTTCTCATTTTCTCACCTTTGTTTCCCTGAAGCCCTGAATGTCAGAGGATCAAAGGATTATCTGGGTTACCCAGCTGCGGGGGTTGCTGAAGACTACACTGGGACCTTGCTTCCCTGAGCCTCCGAGAGATCTTGTGTTTGGAGCTGAAACACCACTGTATTATATGAATAACCGGGGCTTCCCTGTATTCACAAAACCTATTCTTACAGCAGATATGAGCACTTAATCCACTCAGTTTTGCTCCCTGAAGATTGAACCAAAGTTTATCCAGTGCTGGCTTGTCTGAAGGCATTCAGAAATTGCCACAAAACCTCCTTTGGAGCAGCAGCTAAAGCAGCCGGGTGATTACAATGGATGAGCTCATGCTTTTCCCTGTAACAAGCACGGCTTTGTTCTCAGCTCTGGGGATGGGAGCCATGAATGGCAGGGAATACACCAAATATCAGGGTCATATGATGCAGGAGTAGGAAATTAAATTGTTTTCAATGGTGAGTAGGTTAGAAAAGTTAAAAAATAGATTTTACAAATATGGTGGGCAGGAAGGGAAAATTTTGTGCAGAAATCGTTCAGCCCTGCTGTCCTCTGCATGTGAGCAGTGTTTGCCCATCCACTACAGAGCTCGGTCTCTCTCTCATTGATGCCAGCTACAAAATCCTGGCTTCAAGCAGCAGAACAGAGATTTTATAGTCTGCAGTACTGTTCTGCAGTGCTAAGCACGAGTCCTTTCATTTCACCCTTCCATTAACGTCACTACAATTTTTTCCGTAGAAGCATTAATGTAGAACCAACACAGTAATAATAAACTACTGCCTGTATATCAAAGTAGAAAACATTCTACTGCTAAAAAATTATCAAGGAACAAAACAGAAAGGCATTTTAAATCTTCTGTTTTTATCTAGATGTGTAATTCTAAAAAAAAAATGCTCTCAAGTTAAATTCTTCCCAAGTGAAACCTCATGCAGAACAATAGCAGAGACTGCAAATACCGTTAAATGGCTAAAAAGGTTAAGAAGGGATTTATGTGGAAAACCTGGAGATCATTAATTCAGGTTCCTATTTTGAGATCAGCTTGATGGTAGGAGATTAAGACAAAGACAGGCACAAATTCAGAACAGATGCCAAGATATGCTAGTTTACTACAGAGAACAAATGGTGGAATTATTCTGCTTTGGCAAAAATAGTAAGCCGTGTAATAAATATTTAGATAAAGAAACATTAAGAAAACATGGAGTTTCTGTACTTCTCTTCCTTGGATTCTTGTGTATTAAAACAATGGAGTAGCTGGATGATTAATTTTGCAGAAATAAAGAAAGGGTGTTAACCTGAAATGAATCACAGCTCATGAAGTTTATGTCATATTCTTGAATTGAAGGAATTTCCTTCAGCCCAGCAACATTGTGAGTGACATCTCTGCTGAACAGCATGCTCAGAGTGCCACCTGATGGCTAAGCCCTGCTTTCTCCTCACTCAGCTGCCTCCAAAATGTAGCAGGGCCATCCATGGTCTCATCACTGTTTCCCTAAGTTATTACCATACAAGAAAAATCTTCTACCTAAATTACAAATGCTCCTTTGCTCAAGAAGGGGTACCCTTGATGTTACGTTCCCACCTGCTATTGCCACTTTGCTAAAGTAGACTGGATCTTCATTTCAGTGGGTGTATTTGGGGGACACACTGTGGCACTCAGTGGGCTAGGGATTGAACATCCAGAGAGGATAGGCCTGGGAGATCATCCACAGCTCCAAATCACCCCTAGGAGATAGGAAGGAGACGCCTTCAAGCTTCAGAGAACCAGAGGCCTATGGATTTGAAAAGATATCTCAAAACCCACATTTTATGAATTAAATAAAGCCACCCTCAGTTAATACTCCATTCTGCCTGCTAGAATTCCCCCAGATTCGCAGATGAGGATGACTTTTTCTGGAAGCATATGCTGGGTGAGCCAGGTCACATCCACTGAGCTGCAGCCTGGAACTGATTCCTCTGTATGGACATTGCAGGGAAAACACGAGATTCTTGCCTGATCTCTGCCAAGTCAACAAGAGCAGGTTCTTCCTTCAACACTCCGTATAGGAGCCAGACATGATCCTGTCCTTCAATGCCTCGTTCTGCATAGAAACAGGGCCATGGTCACACCTCCCCTTGCACTCCTCTCAGGTTTTGATAGAGGGGGACAAGAGCATTTGCTCTTCCCACTGAGAACAGTAGGCATGAACTTGCTTTCTGGGGAGGAGATGTCCAGGTCCACTTCCAGACAGAAGCACAATTCCCTCTGACTTCTACAAGGAAAAGATCTCATTATGTTTGATACACAGTTTTAATGTAGAAGGGCTCCACTTTGCCACCTGCATGGGCCAGCACCTGCCAAGTCATAATGCAGCCTGAGGTTTGACTTTGTAGCTGAAACAGGCAATCATGGAACAGCTGCAGAGGCTGCTGCCAGAATACAAAATAAGTATGATTGAAATATTGCTTTGTGTTCTTAGGTACCTCTGGTTCCCAGGAGAAACTGCAGGCAAAGCTTATGCACAGCAAGCCATGGGTTTATCTTTCCCAGAAGGAACCAAGAAAGAAGCTCATAATTGTTTTTTAAATAACTATACTTAGCCTTTAGAACAGTGTCTCTCATTCCTCCACTGGGCCATGAAGCTGATAAGATTTCAGAATAAGCATTCATTATGGTACTGTTTGCAGGAGAACATTATCAAGGACAATCTTACTTTATTTTAATCCTTAGGGGGTAAAACACAGATCCCTCTAAAATCTCATACCCTCTACAGAAAAACAGAAGAGGCAGCATTCTTACAAGCCAGGTGTATCAGAGGAAGATATTGAACCAAGCAATATTTCACTGTGACAGGAGTGAGACAATGGAGCAGAGGGCCAGAAACATGTAGACTCTCCATCCCTGAAGATATTTAAAACTTGACTGGAAAAGGCCTTGAGCACCTTGATCTAACTTCAAATCAGGCCTGTTTTGGGCAGGAGGCTGAGGTAGATGACCTCCAGGGGTCCCTTGCAACTTAGATCATTCCCTGTTTCTATGATGCGGACAAGAAGACTGATCAGCAGACCATGAATTTAGCATTGCCCCTCTCTCTGTGGGAATGTTGCACCAACCTAGAGCCACCAAGTCGCTGATTCACCCAGCAGTCACGTCAGGCCAAGTCCTGCAGCATCACCCCTTGGGAAGCTCCTCTAACTGAGGCTGACCAACATACGTGTGTGTCGTCCCACATTACAGTAAACTCCCAGAGGTTATTACCACTAAGAAAACACAGTATTTTAAATCCAGCTGACAAAATCAAGTTTGGGGACTGTATAGCACACCCTTTCCTTTTGAAAGTCCCCATTAAATGTAGGCACATTTCTTACTCATCACACTAGCTTTCCCACAAAACCGTCCTCCAATCCGTATGTCAGAAATGATCCCCTTTTCGTCATCCAGAAGTAAAGCTTCTTTATTAAGAGCAGCTGTCAGCTCATCCATCTAGGCCAAGCTGCGGCTCTTGCTGGGCCTGTATAGACCTTTCCTGTGTCAAGAGGGCTTTTTGTTTCTCTTGATTCCCTACAGCCTATCCGGGATGGACAAAATACAAATTTCGAAAAGACCTTTTCCCTCCATTCTCTTACAGAAAACACTCCTAAAGTTCTCTTTGGGTTAATGTTACATTTATTATCTAAGCTATTTCTGCTTTGTCATTGCAGCCTATGAACACGTGGTCCTATGAACACAAATTTAAACAGTGGATCTCTGCTGCATGTTTTGACCGGTTTGGATAGGAAAATTCCTGATCTAACACCTTTTTCTGCTCAGTTTTCACTTTATATTTGCCTGATTTTACAGCTACTCAGTTAACTGCCCTTCATGGTCTGAAAACCTCAGAGACAGCCTGTTGAGGGACACAGAGACATGCTTGAAAAGACACTCAGGGTCTTCTTATGGATGATGGTTGACCTCACAAATTTCCATGTGATGGTGCAAGAGGGAGTGAGCAAGCACCCTGTAGCACAAAGCACGTGGCCAAGCACATGCCAAAGGCAGGCCAGTCTGGACCTTTCCCTGACTCTGCTGCCACCAGGGTTCCCCTCAGCAAGGTCCCCCAGGATCAGAGTAGATCAGGGCTAACAGCATCCACTGCCTGCCCTCCTGACCCTGCTTAAATTACTCTCACGCTGCCAGACATGATTCACAGACAAAAACAGAGGCAGTGTTCAGTGTGACTCCTGCTTAGCCCAAACCAGAGTCTCTGCCACTAACTCCAGCAGCAGAGGAGAATTATTTTTGCCTTGTTGTGTGGACATGTATCTGCTGGGACTCGAGCTCGTGACATGCTGCCTCACATAGAGTTACCAATAAGGAAAATAAATGGGCTGTGTGTCATGCTCAGAGTTTAATTAAATGTCTATTGAGTAGCCCAGCTTTCTCAGCTGGCAAAAATCTTCTGGAGGTACTGAGACACATCGACCTCTGGTAAAGTGTCATGGGATCACTGGCCACCGTTCTCCTTCCCCAAGGTCACCAAAGCATTTGGCAATGCATCGGTGCTTTCCTATTCACTCTGAGAAGAGCAAGACCAGCAGAGCCACCAATTCTTAACAAATCTTGGGGTTTCAGTAAAGCCCTGGAGGCAAAGGAAGGGAGCTGAGATGAGCCCATGGTGGTGTGGCCTGACATGTCTGTTCGCTCAGACACAGACTGGCTGAGGGCTTGTGTTTGCTCCTGATCAATGCAGCACCAGAAACAAACCTGCCAGCTGAAACACAGCGTCCTTCATGCAAGCCAAAGCAAGCCTGACTTTATAACTGACTTCACTTCTTTCCATGAGCTCACACAAACAGCTGCAAGCCATCTCCAAAATTCACAGCCCTGTGAAATAGTGGGGTGAAACAGAAATGGAGGAGATGCTTGCAGGAGCTGGTGGTGGCACAGGCAGCCTGCAAAGGCAATCCCTGGCTCCCGGGGTGTTAATGTACCCCCAGAATATGCTCATAAATTGTTTCAGCAATCCCCCTGCTAGTCCTCAATTCCAAAAAATCTTTAAAAGACTCAGTAACCTGGACAAAGCACACAAGGGCCGTATGCATGGACAGTTTGTGCTCCTTCTTCAAGCATCCCAAGGGCCCCACAGAGCACCATGGCCATCACACCACCAATGCAGGGCTGAGCTCACCCAGTGCCTCCATTTGGGGTTGCTGGGGCACGTGTAACTCCAGGAGTAGCTCTTCTTGCCCAGTCCATGCTGGCCTAAAGAGCTGTGGGAGGAGGTGGAAATACTGCAGGGGACAAAGGCAGGTGGATGAGAGGGCCAGAGTTGCAGTGTGGTGCTGGCTTGCTTGGCTGTGAGTCTCATGGACCAAAATACCTCAATTGAACACTGCTGAAAAGCATCTATCATGTCTGCCACTGATTTTGCTGTTTAATTCAAAACTCCTGAACAGTTCTGGGGTTCTCAAAAACAGAAGGGACATTATGTTTGTTGCTTGCAGTACTAAATTATTGCTGCAAACTTCTTCTTAGGGGCTTTAGAGAGAGAAAGCTCTTAGGGTGGAAAATATAGTGTACTAGAAGTGAACTTAACCCAAAGGACACAAGTGTGGACTGTCTCATGGGAAGCATGGTGCAGAAAATGCCAGTAAGGAGGATTCAGGGAAACACAAATTTATTGGTGCAGCTCAGGACATGGAGTAAACTTTTATTTCATACAGAGCTGGTGTCCCTTTTTCATTGCAGAGAACAACAGAAAAGGCCATCTGCAGGGCTGCCTGCATGGATAGCACATCCCTAGGAGAGCTTGGTCCTGGGTGTCCCAGGTCACTAGGAGCCCCTGGAATATTCTTCACCTCCTGCAGGCTGAAGGGTCATGGAGCCACACCACATTGGCTTGGACTCATCACTTCCCCTCCTTTTAGTGTGGTTTCCTCCTCAGAAAAGAGAGCTGATGGCTGTGCCCTCTCTGCAAAAATGCTTTGAGATCCCTGAATGCAGAAGTGCAAAGGGAAGCTGGTAGCTGCTTACTGCTATTGCTGCCACCCCTGCCGTCCTCAGGAAGGGAGGCAGGGCTGCCAGGCTGAGCCTGATGGTTTCTTAGCAGCTGAATTTACAAAGAATAATTAAATACATGTAAAGCAGAGGACAGGCATTGATTTCCCTTAGTTTATTCCTCAAAAGTACATAAAAAGTGTAAATACTTTCAGATTTCAGCCATGGGGAAAAATCCAGGCAGAGTCTTTTTCCTTCCCAACCTCACCTAGTTGCTCATCTTCTCCCCTGACATTTGCCAGGTCTCCTCTGCTTCATCTCCATCCCAATCACAAGTGATGCTCTGCTCTCTCTCCGCTCATCCAGTCTCCCCTACCTGGCACTCAAAGGTGTAAATACACAGCGTGGCTACAGCTGGAGCCAGAGCTTGCACAACGAGCAGTCCCAGCGCTCAGAGAAGAAAAACCCAGAGCAGAAAGCCCATGACATCGCAGAGGACATCCATGGAAACAAGTAGACCCGTGATTATCTGCTAGACCATGACTGCCCACTTCCAGGCTGCTCTGAGCTCTAAGAAACTCTGTGGCTATTCAGGGAATGTGGATTTCCCTCTTGAGCCCTGAGCCACAACCACTTGGTGCCCACAGCAGGAAGGTGAGTGCAGCCCTCTCTCCTCAGGTGGAGCTAATGTGTTAAATGACTTCCTACCATCTCATGTTGTTTTGCAGACAGGGCTGTCAGGCCTGGCTGTCACTTGTCCCACCAAATCTCCGAGGTGGATCAGTGTTGGCAGAGAGATGGAAAATTGCTTCCACCCTCTTAGCTTTTATTCGGGGATGTTAAAAAAAAAAACCCTAATGCTTACTGGCAAAATTTGTGGAGTTAACTACAGGAGATTAATAACTGCTGGATTTTTATATTGTTTGAGACTACTCAGCACAAGGATAACAGCTGCCTTTTGCTTCTGAGAAAGGTCCAGAATGAAACCATTACTTAGCTATTCAGCCAGGTGCTTTTTATCGAATGAAAAGTCATTTGCTCCACAAGGAAATGCTCCTAAATTTGGATTCACCTCATCAGGAGGGTACCAGGTACCTGTACTCTGTGCTGTGAAGGTCAGAAGAAAAATCCATCCCTCATGCATTAAATAGGGGGCTAGGGAGGGTGGACACCGGTGGGGTAAAAAATTAGGGAATGCAATATCAACAAAGGGAAATGAATGTTGAGCAGTGCTGCGTGCAGGTACCTGTGTGACAGCAGTACACCCTCTGTGGTAAGTCCTGTAGAAGCCTATTTTTATCCCTCTTCTTTGACTCAAATACAGCAAACACAACACTCCGGCGCCGTCTCCAGACAGCAGGGCTGGTTCTTGGAACAACATTCCTGTTAAAGCATCTGCACCTCTCACACCTACCAGCTTCTATTCAGTATCTCAGGAGAAAGTGGGCAGTTTTCCAGCCTCCTGTGGAGGAGCAAGAGGATTTACTTTTCTCAGTGCCCTGGGTGACTGTAGCTGTGTGCAGCCAGGTTGGTGTCACAGAGGCAAGGCTGGGGCTCTCCCAGGGCAGTGGGGGTGCAGTGGAGGGCAGGGACACCTAACTAACACAGCTGGCCACTGTTACATAGTCTGGACTCACAGAGACAGACCAGAGATCATAGTGGGCAAAGTAGCCAGCAATGTACACAGATAAACCTCTTTCTGAGGAAACGTGAGAGACCTTTGTAGAAACAGTGAGAAAGTTGTTTATTGAGGGACAGCCTTGGCGCATCCAGGCTGGCAAAATGTGCCCACATGCCTGAAGACAGAGACCCCAAGGAAATCCTATAAAAAACATGCTGACACAGGCTGCCACACGAACACAAACCGACCCAGGAGATGATGTGATTTTGAAGCTAAAGGACAAAGCTGGCACAAGGACAAATGGTTGGTTGTGAGCAACCTTAAGTGGGACACTGCCAGACTGTGGCTAGCAGGGAGGTTTGAGAACAGGGTAACGGGAGTATTTTGGGAATGACTTGGTGAGCTAAAGGAGGAGATTTGTATGAAGTGCTGTTTGCAATAGCCAGGGTCAGCAGGCAGTGACCCACACAGTGCCAGCCAGCCCCGTGCAGCTGTGTGCTGGCTTTGGTCCCTGCGACAGCAAAGGATGGTGCCTACCTGGTGCTGACCTGTGTGCCAGGGCACGAGCCTGCTCCCCACTCCAGCTGATTTCAAGTGTAGGGGCTGCGCTCACGCCGGGCAGCTGTGGAGCTGTTTGCTGGAGATAGAGCCAAGGAGCTGGAAGGGTGCCCTGGGTGTGTCCCACCGCCTATCACACCACCGACGGCCTCCGATTGCCTTCATTTGGTTACCCTGCCATACAAACAAGATGGACAGCAATTCTTGGAAGTGCTGCCCTTCTCCATATGCTAAACCAGCAGGAGGGGAAGAACAAAGTCCCTGGGTCAGCACGTTGGGCTTTCCAAGTACACATCAAGGAGAAACTCAGGATCGAATTTTTAACAAAGACTTCCTATGAGCCATTTCTGTTCTGGTCAGGTTTATATTTATTTGTTGTTGTTGTTGAAAGGTAAATCTTCTGTTGTTTTATCATCAATATAGGGTGTTCTTGGTCAGTAAGAGCTGCCTTAGGTTGGGTCTTCAGGTCATATCGACCCTGAGGTAAAAGCTCACAGTCCCAGGCAGTGTTAGTTCTGCTAAGCAAGTCATAAATGCAGATTGCATCTGGCCTTTCATGCTGTCTCCTGTGCAGGGGTTTGTACATACAAATGACTTTGCTGGCTGAAGTAATAGAATTTGCATTTATGAGCCAGAAACAACTGAGAGACAAAAAAAAGGCTGGCTAAGCACTGGTGTCATGATGTTTTCTGAAAGGAGCTCTATCAACCTAAACCTCCTCCTGCTCACTGAGTAGTCTTAGTGCTTCTCTTACCATTTACATTTGTGAAGAGCTTTTTTAAAAAAACCTTCATGCCAGCATTTATGTTGATGAGTTGTATTTAAGAAATATACTCAGTCTGAAAAATGCAGATACATTCCTCTTTTTCCGTTTTAGGGTTTCATTTTTGCAAAATCACAATCTCTTCTTCTCTGGGCACTCAGTGAGAGAAGCTGCAGTGCCCTGTCTGAGCCATTTATCAGACCCCTCACAGCCTCACACCTTCAGGAATTTAACACCAGTAGCTGAAGACATATGAGCACCTTGTAAACATCTGCCAGTGCTTTCTTGGCACTGTGAGCAGACAGGCTCTCCTCTCTCTCCACCCAGGCCACTTGAAGTGAGGAGAGGCTGAGGATTTTGCAAGACCACATTCCTGATAGCTTTGGAGAACCATGAGCTGAGGGATGAAAGTCAGAGCTGGGCTCTCTAGCTAAGTGAAGAAGCTGATACTGTTCCCTGCAAATCCACAGGCAATAATCCCTCTGACTTTCTGCACTGCCAAAGTGCCATTAAACTATGTTTGTTTTATTTGTTCTTCTAGTTGTTTTGTAAAAAGGTGAAGCCAACAAAGTCATTAAAGCCCTGCTGCTTTCAGTTAGAAAAGTGACAAGTCAGGTTGGCAATAAAAGCCCTGATGAAAGCTGAGGAACTGCTTTTCCTGTTCTGCACCCTGTGACAATACAGCAGCCACTAAGTACTGCAGCTTATTTTGAGAAGTGTGTCATGCACTCCAGTTATAGACAGAAACCAGTAGATGAGATGGTGCCCTGTTTCTATCAAGACCTTCATGAGATTTAGGGGACTGGGCACAAGTCTGGTGTCCAAGCACAGGAACATGTCAGACAAAATGGGTAAGTTGAGAAGAAATGGAATTGCTCACACCCTGCAAGGCAGCAGCCACGCACAGCAGAGAGCAAGGATCTGGAGCAGTGTACAGAAATAGAAAGCTGGTACTGTCCCTCCCCCTTCCTTCCCAAATGAAACCTACTTCCACCAAACTGCAGTGACACCTTAACTAAGGGACCACGTGGCTTCGTGCTTCAAAGTAGAACCATCCTGGTGAGATTAAAAGGTCACAGCAAATACTAAATCAGAAGGAAAATCAAGGAGCAGCACAAGACACTGCAAGGTGTTGTCAAAGGTGGGTTTTCCACCCATAAGGAGGAGGAGGAGAGATGAGACATCCCACAGCAGAGAGTGATCTGCTGGAAAGAACAATGGTCCAGGCAGACAGCAGACACTCCCAACACACTCAGCAGCTCATACAATGGCTGGAAGTATCCAAGTGCCTGTTGCAAAGAAATGAAGTGTTTAACCCTTTCTGACTACGGATGAAAGCAACTCCTTTCCTCATATCAAAGTGTGAGGAAAGAGGTTGCTGTCATCCATAGTCAGAGGCTCCTGCCTGTACTGGCTTCACACTTTGAGTCTCATAAACAGCTGGGGTTGCCTTTTGTCCTACTGTGTTTGTCCAGGTGGACCAATGGCCCTTGGTGAGGATCCACTGGGGAAGCAGCTTCTCCCTACAGGGTGAATTCATCTGAGGGAAAGGCTGAGATTAACTTAAGGTTGGCAATCACAAGTGGGTATTGTGGTGCAGGTGTTTGTACAGGAAGGTGTAGATCTCACAGAAAGGCCTTGGAGAGAGCTAAGCTGACATCTCAATATTTACATTCAAAAATCATACTGGAAACAGGTTCAGTGACCTGTGAACTGCTTAACCCCTGGGAAAGGTTTCTCTGCTCTTGGTTGTGGTGGCTTATCTTCAAGTGGTGGCTTATCTTCGCAGTGCTTCCATCCAGATGCACCCGGGGCTGGAGTTACTGTGGGACACTGAAGTCAGGCTGGAAACTCCAGTTCAGCCCATGGGTTCAGACTGAGGCAGGTATTAAGGTCAAGCACAGCCTGACCTTTCTGCCCAGTGTCACCAGTATAACTTCTCACAGTGCTGGATATTGCACCAACACATAGAAGGATCTAATCATTAATTTAGGAACCAGCAACTCAAGGGCCAGATATCAAAAGATTTTCCCAGGCCTGTGGTAATGATTGCCACCCACATCTATCTTCTTCTTTTTAAATATTCTTCCCTTTCAAGATAGAACACAGATGAGAAATACAGAGTATACAGAGAAAGCCTCATCTTAAAATACAGCCTGGCAATCACTAATGTAAGTGATCCAGTTCACTGTCTGCCTTAATCCAGACTATGTGGAAGACAATGTGTTTGTCCCCAAAGAGCTACACAAGCCTATAAAACCCCAGAGAGTGTGCCCTTGATTGCATGAGCAGATGAGCATGCCAGAAAGCAGAAGGCACTCCTATTTTCAGCAGCTGAACATGTAACACTAAGGAAGGGTGTGGGAATCAGGAGAAGGCTCAGCAACATGAAAAGTTTCTAGTGAGATCTTTTTAAGTGCTCTCTTACAGCTCTCTGAACAGTTCTTTTTCTTCAGAAGATGTTTGGGAACTATCTCTGAATGAGACCTGTTCTGAAGGTTTCAGAATGAATAGTTGAAATATGTCTCATTCTCTGGTTAAACACCTTCCCTTCAATTGTCCATCTTGATAATTCAGGGTAGAAAAGTTTCTGCCTGAATCCTTTCTGTCTTTTGAACTTCCAGAAGATCAGAGGTGGGACAGGAAAGGATCTGGAGGTTGCAAGTTTTTCAAGCATCCACAAAGCTTAATGGCACATAGGATGCCTGGCTGGGCAGGAGCCATCTGGCATCTCCATTCACATGGTGGGGCACAAACTCCAGGATGCAGCTGGAGAGGTCATTTTCTGGTGGGGCTGTTTGGCAGCTGGTCAGTGAATCCCAGATGGTGGCAGCCAGCCATGGCTGGCATGGGGAGCTGTGGTGCAGGCAGGAGCCTTTGCCTGGAACAGCAAAAACCTGCTCTCACCCTCACTGCAGGCAGGACAGAGGCAGAAACCAGGGTCAGGAGTCCTGCATTTGATGGGTAAGATCAGACAGGTCTGGGCTTATGCAGGATCATGTGCTGAATGTGAGTCAACTGTGTGCTGCTCTTGCAAGGAAGGTGTTCTTGGCTGTGTTTATAGGACTGTAATAGCTAAAATATGAGAGGCAATTATGCCATGCTATTAATTGCCAGTGACTCCCCAGATGTAGTCCTGTGTCCATTTTTGGGAATAGCACTTCAAGAAATAGGCCCATGGTGAGCACCTATGGGAGAGCCACCTCAGTGATAGAAATGTAAATAATGTGGAGTTATTTTATGATGGAATACCGAAGCTGTTTGTGTGATTCATCTATAAAAGCAAATGCTAAAGGGGGAGCTGAGGAAACATCTATTTTCTGTGAATAATAAGGGATTAGTTATTTATTACTAATCATTACTTATTCTCCACATTGATGGTGATAGAATAAGAGGGGAAAAAATCAGTAATATTTAAATCTTTAGATGAAGAGTCAAGCTCTTAGGAAAACACTTGCTAACTATAGAAGTACTAAAGAGCTAGAACAGGCTACCTGCAGAGGATGTGGATTCTCTGAGAAGGTTACACAAATACTAGTCACTCATGATCTGTTGATACTAATCCTCCCTTAATGCAAAGGTTTTCATTAAATGCTCTCCTTAGGTCCCTCCCAAGCTGATTCTGTGACTTAATGTCTGCCAGACATCTGCTTCCTGGGTTACTGTTAAAAAATGCCTTCATTTGGTGGCTGTGGGCTCCTGAAAAGTGTGCTCCCACACAGTCAGTGAAGGCATGTTAGAGATGAGCATGTAAATTTTAACATCCTGCATACTGAGTACAGTGCGGCATCTCCCACCAACAGGTCTCCAAAGCCAGTTAGGAACAAGGAAAAATAACAGCCTGAGCTCCCCGTGGGTGCTCTGAAATCAAACTCATCAATGTCAGTGAAATCTGCTGAGGCTGTGATGAAATTAGTAATGGTATAGTCAGAGTAGGATTTATATTACTTGCAGGAAATTATATGTGAACCCAGATACTGAATAAGGAGTTTCAAGAGAAATATTGAATAACTTTTTATGCATTGTTACTTAGCCACATTACCATCATAGGATGGCTTCATGTCAGGAAGAATTGAACAAAACCTTACAGCTACTCTGAAGTGGACAGTGCATTATTTCCAAAGAAGGGAAATAATAAATAGAAATAATTAATAGAAATATATGACATATACTAGCACATCCACAGAAGATTTAAGGTACTCAAGGACTCAATGTTACCTCTGGGGCAATCAAGTCAAGGCAACATCTTATATAGCTTCCTTCACAAATTGTCTTTTTCATTTCCAGTTGGCTCATTTTTATTCATTTGTATTTTTGCCCACACCATCCATTAGCTTAAGTAATTACTTTTACATCTTTGATACTTACACTGCTATTTAGAGAGAGCAATCTTACGTTTTATTCTCACTTTTCATTTTTCTGGGCTACAAAACCCAGCTCTTTTAATGCCTTCCACTAGAGCAGGCCCTTCATTCCCCTGGTCTGTTCTGCACCTCTTGTGGTCATTAAGCTTCCCTGAGTGGGGGAATGACCAGAAGTGCATATGATATTTCAAAGGATGTTTCTCTATTGCCCTGTGCAATGACAGGAATGTTTCCCTTTCTATAATGGAGATATTGTCTTTGATGCATTGTAGGAACATCTTCACTGTCTTTATGTCCATACAATAGGGACAGATGTGCAGAAATACTCCAGAAAGCTCTCTGTGAGGTAGTGGCAAAACTGAAAAGGATGCTGCAGGGACCACTCAAATTTCCAAGTGAAGTTTTGTGCAGCTTCGGTGAGTCAAGGTCAGTTGGCCTTACATTAAATACAAGTATTGCATCTTCTACTCTTCAGTCATGTAGCATCGTCCTGTGGTAAGCAAGTCAGAATGCAGCTGCATCATGAACTTTGGATGTTCAGGTGTGTAGCTGACCTTGTATCATATGATCAAAATTGCACAGCTGCTGAAGGTCCAGGCCTTTTCCATGCTCAGGTCCTTGAAATATGCAGCAACTGGATTTATAGGAATGCAGTCTTATGAGCTGAGACCAAAACCAAGTTTCCCCTGGTTTATCCTTGTGCTTATTCAATCACTAATTATTTTCCATTACCAGCTCTTCAGTGTCCCCTGCTTAACAAAGCCTCTCTAAAGCATTTTCATCTTTGATTGTTATCACCCTTTTCATCTTTGATTGTTATCATCCTTGACTATTTGGTCCTGGGGCCCTGACCCCAACCCTCTGGCTGTGTTCCTGGCCTAACCTCAGACCTGCTTTATCACCAGCTTCGTCAGGTGATCTGGACTCCTGGCAGAGCCTGGATATTGTCTCAGGACTTCCACTGCCCTGCTGTCATGCTGCCTCCTGGAGCCCCATCCCATTCTCCATCTTGTCTCCCAACACCTTCTATCAGCTGAGTATATCAGCAATATTAGTATTTTTAGTCACCTTTTTGGCTGTTCTTCTTCCCTCTCATGTTTTCTTATTTGTTGCTGGAACCTCTTAACGTCCTCTTTTTCTGTATCAGGAATGAAGTTCATAAAAGTCCTCCCAGCTGCCTTGTTGCTTAAACAGCTTTTTCCCAACTACCAGAGCCTTGGCCCCAGAGATCCATAACACAGTAATTCATGTGGAGACCATGTATTTTTTCTGTGTCTCCAGGTCTGACCAAGTGAGCAAAATTGACCTTTACCAGAGAAATGCACCCTGAATATAAGCTGTAAGGTTTGTACCAGGACCGAGAAATAATTCAGCCAGTGGTCAAGCGTTGGAAATAGTGCCCACAAAAGAATTAGTAACTTGGGATGCAGCTTGTGCTTGGGAAGAACAAGATGGACCAGATATGATGAAGCTTGCCACAAAATTGAATTAATGGTTATTAATGAAAAGACAGAGATGAAACACATCAGAAACACAATAGCTCTGTAGAAATAAGAGACAAGAAATTGCCTTCTGCTCTGAAAACAGGGATGCTGAGAAATGTCCTGAAACACTGAGTTGGAATGAGGCTATTCTAAGGCTTCCCAAAGCAGCCACTGGCTCAGTAATCTTTCCAGCTAGCGTTCTGCAGACTCCCAGTGATACCTGGCACTTTTAGAAGTTAATTGGCCATAAGTATTTTTTGAGTTTATAATTTGAAGAAGATTGAAAGCCACAGCACACACCCCATACAAATGTCCACTTGTGTATATATGGTCAGCAAGGTGTTTTTTAGTTTACTGGATTTTTTCTAAAAGAGTTTAGTACTTCTAATAATGAAAATTTGAAATCACATCTATACATTATAGCAATGTAAATCATCCTTCTACACTATGGCCACACTTACTAAGCAGTCTCCTGCCTTAACTGATGATTTCAAAGAGCTTTGTCACGAATGAGCATGGACTCTCCCTGGGGAACCTTTTAATCTAGTTTGGATACTATTGCACTTGCCTAAGTAAATTCATACTTCCAGTCAAGCAGAATGATCAGCAAGAGGTTCTGATCTAAAACCACTCACATGTAGTTCCTTCAAACAACACCACACCTACTACTGCTGCTGCTGCAAAAAAAAACATAGCAGAGGTTGAAAATGTTTCCAGCCTCTTTCTACACTCAAAATTATTGATTGCTAGAATATCCAAATGGCTAAGCAAGCTGGGCATGAAGACAATGCCGTGAAGAAAGTACTAAAAATACATAATTCAGTTTTTTATAATTTCACTGCTAGAGATGTGATTTCTTTATTTTATTTATTTCCTTTGAAACAATGCATCAAACAATGTAAATCATCCTTCTGCACTATGGCCACATATGTCCCGTATGGAATCCTACTTCCAGTTGGAAGTTTTAGTCTTAGATACATTCAGAACTGAAAAAACTCCTGAGAAAAATTGAAAAATACTATTAAAATTTTCTTTGGATTCAGAGAATAGAGATTTTCAAAGGAGTTCAGCCTGTTTGGGTGTATTTGCTTGGTAGCCAAGCAAAACAGGAGCTGAGAGGCAATTCAGCTGTGGCCTATAAATATATTGTAGACTACACACTCGGGGAGAAGAAAGCTTCTCATGAATATGTTTATGCTGGAAATTAGAAGGTTACTCAGTCCTCACAGCAATGATGCTTTGGAACAACCTTTCACTGGAGGAATGAGGCAAAGCCATTTTAAGTGGCGTCTCGATTAGCCGCAGGGATGATCCCACGGTTGTCTGTGACAAGAAATGACAGAGCGTGTGGGTCTGTGGATGGTCTCCTTTTCAAAACAAGCCTTTACTTGTCACAGTGAGAACTTTGGATGCTGAGTGTTTTGGAAAAATCTTGCTTTTACTAGACGTCTCAAAGTGGGCAGAGGCCATTCATTAATATCCATAGGCGGCGGAGCTCTTCAAACCTCCTTTTCATGTGGTATTAACATGAGGCACCTGGAAGGTAAAAAAGAGACATTTGATCATAGGCTACAGGTTGATTTGAATAAATCAATGATATGAAGAATTTTCTTTAAAAGCCTAATAAATTCAGCATAAACACACAAAAGAAATCTTACTTGGACTTGCTACCAGTTATTATAGAATCCCTTCCAACTGCCAGTTTATTATGGGATATAACCTTAGTGTTGCACACTGCCTTTCTGCAAGCCATGCTGGTATTCCAAAATTCTGCCATGACCAGACATTTCAGAGAGAATGAGGGTAATTATGGCATCCCTGGAGATGGGTGGCACCCTCTTCCCCAAGGGCACAGCAAGGCTAACCCCCATCAGCCAGATGATGCCCTGGAGGAGCACTTAGGGTGACACAGGGTGGAAAACAATGTGGAACTGCAGGGTGTAGACTAGGTATAACTGCAACAAGGCCAAAGGGAGCTTTGCTCTGCTTGCTTTTCTTATATCATAAAACTAAAATAAGTCTGTCAACCACCCACCTGCTAATTATACTAGTTTTTTGCTTTGTTTTCCTCCAGCCTTCCTTGAGATTTTGATTTGGTTTATAGACTTCTTGGGGATCATGATCACAGATTTGATTTTGTGTATGTGTTCTGGACCTCATTAGGAACATTTCGCTGCATCATTATGTTTATTCCCTCGTGAGATGTTTTTGAATAGCTGCCTGAAAGACAGGTTTCACAAGGAATTCCTGTAGCACAGAAGTTTGTCTGGCAAAACTAATTGAGGAGAAATGGTCCAATTAAGAAACTCATTGTACTTTTCCATTTCTAATGGCAAACTCTGCAACAATTTATGTCCTGTAGGAAGAGTTTGCAGACTTAGAAAAGGTCCTCATTATTTTTGAGCTGACAAGCAGTGCAACTCATGCAATCATCTGTGCTTGGCAGTCCCCAGAACCAAATGCTGCAGAGAGAAAGGGTAAGTGTTGTGGAAAGCCTTCAACAAAAGCACAGCTCATCTTTTGGCTTCTTCAGTTAATGACCAGCTTTCAGCTGATGTCTACATGCCTACTCATAGAACTGAAAGCATTATGGACATTATTGTTTCATATAGCAAACCAGAATCACACCCAGGTCAGCCAACAACTAGTACATGCCCCACCACAGCTCAGCAAAAACTTTACATGTAATTTCTCAGCTTCATCTAAAACAGAAAGCCTGACAGCATTTCAAGGAATATTTCCCTAAGAATCCATTTTTAATGAAAGCTCATAAGCAAGAGTGGAACAGACATAGAGCTTACTCAAAACATCAGCTCTGAAAAACATCTGGTTATGTCTCTGCTACCAGTTTCCTCTAGCAGGAATATTCTCCTGGATCCTGCCATTTAAATGTCTCCTACTGGCAGCCAGCTTGAACCCCCAGGCCTTCAATCCATGAGCTCAGTATTAATGTCCTTCCACTCCTTCAAGTTCTCAGCTGAGAATTCTCCAAAGGAGAGGATAAACCTATATGGAAATAAAATTCAGAGTTTTTTCAGTTAAACCATTTCAGGCACCAACATCTGCCTGTCCCAAACACACACAAAAAAATCCTTAGCAAAGTAATTCCCTCCTTTGACAAGCAAACAGGTGGTTGAGACAAACAGGTCAGCAGCTGGCTGAGCCACATCTACGGCCATGGCCCAGATGACTTACTGGTCTTTGAAGAATACATTTCCTTCAAACAAGCTATATTGTTAAAAGGGAGAGAAAAAAGATTAAGTTTTTACCTATAGGAACATTCAACCTTTTTTAAACTTCTTACCTGTCTTCTGGGCTAGGCTTATCCAGACTGCATGTAGTACATTGACAAGATTGTATTTTTTCCAGAGGTTGGACTCATGGATCTTGGAGGTCTTTTCCAACCTTAATGATTCTGTAACAAATGATCACTTGTGACATGATCACAAAAGCGTGATTGAAAGCAACTGGTTTATTTTCCATACATGATTCATTTGTGTTGCCTTCGTCATATGCCATTACTAAAGCAGAAAATTCCTACTTCTCTGTAGGAGTCAGTAGTGACACCCTTCCTTCTTCTTCCTCCAGTTAACTATGCAAGTTGATCTAATGAGTGCTACTGAAAATCTTAACCCTTTGCTCCCTAGCCCGTGGCTGCATGACCCACCCCTTCATTTTGCAGTACTTCTGGCCCATATACCTTTCTAAAAGCCATTTTGGCTCATTAAACCCCCCTCCTCCATTTTTGTTGTTTGTTTTCTGCCATTTTATTGGATTGACTCATCAGAGTTGGCCAAGCAGCAGAAACTGCACAAAGGCAGCAGCCTTCTGGGCAGAAACAGAACTCCCGATTTCTGTCAGCAGCGAGCCGGTAACGTGGCTCACTGCATCTCGAAAAAACACACCGAGCCACCAGAACAATCAGGGAACCTGCCTCATCTGCACAGTTGAAAACCAGATTAGCTAAACTCCTGCTAGAGGTTCTGGAATCCACACTGACTTTGCGCGAAGAGACTCAACGCCGCCCGTTCTGCCAGCTCATCTGTTCCGGCGGCATCCTCCAGCAGGAAAGTGGCGAGACGTTAACACAGCCACGAGCATTCCTGCAGGGATCACCCAACTGGAACCCGGGAGGATGCAAAGCTGCCAGGGAAGAAGGAATGCAAGCAATGACTGATGTGATGTTAACTCAAGGTTGAACGCAGAGAAAACCAAAAGGCAACAGATTTACCAAGTAGGAGTGGTATCCACACAAAGAACTTTATTTTCATAATTACAGCAGTGAAAAAGCAGACTTTTAAAGAAGGAGAGGAGAAAGAAGAGAGCTTTATGTCTGCATGTTTAATAAAAACACTTTCTCTAGGACAAAAATCATTTACATTCTGATAACTCACATTCAAACATAAATAGAGAAAGGCATCAGGGCTTAACATTCAAATGAATACCTAGCAAAAGTAGTAACATATTTGTATTAATAATCAAGAATGTAACACTGCAATATTTAATCTTGAATCTGTATATACAAATGCCATATCCTACACAGCAATAACTGAAGACATATACACCATTAGGAGCACGTACATCGATTTCTGTTAAATAGAAAAGGTAGGAATTGTACTTAACAAAAATCTCTTCCAAGCTGGTATCACACAAAAGCCACTCTGAGCGGCAAACAACAAAAATAAACACTGAAATAACTAAAGAAAATTAGTTTAAAAATAAATTCAATTAACAAATAGGAATCACGATGCAGGATTACCTCTCCCCCAAATATCCAATCGATTATTTTCCTCTAAGGTAAATAACACAGCACACAGAAAAGTTGTTCTATTTCAGTATAGTACTAAAATGCAGGCTTTTGCCATTTGGTCCATTTACATTTTGCTGATTATTTCAGCCTGCTGTATCAGAAAGAAAAGTTGTGTGTGTCTCGATCTTTGGACATAAAAAACCAGAGAAATTACATTCTTCAGCATAGAAGCAAATTTTTGAGAAATCTGTGCATTTCTTTTTCCTTTTTTTTTTTTTTTGGTTAAGCATATTTATTTTATTACTTTCATTCATGCAAAAACTGTGAACTAATCCCATTCCAGATGAGGATTTTACCATAAAATTTAAATAGTCAATTTATTAGATTACAGAACAATGGAAAAAAGCTTAATCCACATAATACCTTGCTACTGAACTCAGTCAAAATTACACTAACCTTACACATTTGCCTTCTTAGAGATGCAGGTATAATAATTCATTCAGAAAAGCTAAAAGACAAATTTAAAATAGAACAGATCTGATAACTATACTTATTCATCTTTACGTAAGAGGCTCAAACATTCATAAAACTACATGTAACCTCCAGAGAACACAGACACCAAATTGTTTAAACAAACTACAAGTAATCACTGCAGAACTGACAGTAATATTAAAGAAAAATTAATAATATCATTATGCTATCAAAATCTTATCTTTCCTAAAACTGTAAGTGCAAATCTGAAGTTGCAGTTCAAACGTGTAGAAAGCTTGAAATGAGTAAAATAATTCAGGTGTATAACACTATTAATGTTCTGTGTTAGCCACACAGTACTCAAATATAGGTTGGAATTTTAACCAGGGGAAATTTCTTCTGGGGGAAAGAAAGATAAATTCAATGGGGTTGCGTTTCTGAAGGAGCAAGGAGAATCCTCCAACAAACATTCTGTCATTGCCAAATTGTGCCTTAGGCAGTGCACTCAATTAGATCAGTTTTGGCAAGCAGATTTGCAAAGCAAACACCTGTACAATCACAAACAAAATCTATTCACACTCTGAAGGTATGCAGCCTTCAATCAACATCTCATAGTATATTACAGAACACATTCTTCTTGGAGCAATAGGTATAGAAGACCTGCCCAAAGTCCCCCACCTCCACGTCAATACTTTAGTTTTTAAGCAGAATCCACATTTCCCAAATTTGATACTCATTCTTGGGACTCTACAGGACAACTGTCACCTATTCTACCATGTTAACTTGACATATCCTATAGTAGAATTAGATATATATGTGAAAAATCCAGTTTGCAAAGATTACAAATGTAACAAGCTGCCAGTAAACAGTTCCTATATCTACATATGACGGTGCAAGTTAGCAGTGTCATAAAGGCACTTGTCTCTCACAGACAGTACTGTCTTCTCTAATCAGTCAAAAATAGATCTTAAAAATATTTAACATCTGAAATGGTTTTTACTCCTTAAAGTGGTGCAAATCATCATCTATAGAACAGTAATTCCCTAGTTCATCATGAAAGAGCTGAGTGCAAATTATCCATAATTGAATATATCTTTATAATTAATTCGTTTTAATGCCATGCTCTCATAAAATGCCAAAAAACATGCCATAGTAGAAATGTCATTGGCACTAGCAGCCACAAACAAAAAGGTAGGTGCATACAATTGTACAAGCAAGCTTATTTATGAATATAATAAAACAATTAAGTGATGAGTTGCAAGGAGAGACATTTGCCACAAGTCTTTTCCAAGACATTCTTGAAGCCACACCTGACCATGTATCACACATTTACATCATTAGGACATCTTTATAGCTAGCTACCTAATTTTACAAAAATAATTCCAAAATGCTCGTTTCACTTCAAAGTGAATTCTGTTTGTTTTCACCAAATGTGAAAACAAGATGCAACAGCAGAGTTTTAAAAGACACCTAAGCAGCCACTAAATAAAGTTCAGTGCAGTTTTCAAGGGTTTATGGATGGCAGTTTGAAATCCTCGAAATCCCCTTTATCTGTTTGGTATAAACGCACAGATTTTCCTCTCCAAGTCTCAGTACCTTAAAGCAATGACTTGAAAGAGTTTCCACCAACAAAAGATGTGTTTTTGCAAATCAAAGGGCTCAGGTATTATAAAAAATTGACATAATTGGCTTTGCCTATGTAAATGCTCATTTGCAGTTGGCTCCATTAACTGAGAAATCTAGACGGTGTGATGGATGGAATAAATCAAGTACAATCCAGAAGCCAGCAGGCTTTTTGCCCTTAATACTTTCTGTTGTAGCAGCACATTAAGAGTATATCCAGACTGCTGTGAAGTTGCTGGATGGAGCCTCATGCTTGAATACTAATTTTCACGTCCAGTCTCTTTAAATAATTTTGCCAGTATTATACCATAAGGAAGTTTCTGTGTCTTTGAAAAATCTGCATTCACTGAACATTGCACAAGGCTATTGAAACAAAAACAGGAGAGAAAAAAAGAAAGAAAGAAAAAAAGCCATTTGTTCAAGTATTAAGCTATTCCTTCAGAGAATTGCACTTCTTTGCTTATAGCAGTGACCAGAATTGCTGATGGTGTACCGACAGTTGCCATGGCAAGTGGGTGACTGCGTGGGATAGCAGACATATAGCCAAGTCAACTGCTTATGCAATCTCCGTGATTTCAGCAAGCACAGAACACACCACTTTATTATGTGCTGCCAATGATCTGCATAAAGTGCCAGAGGAAAAAGTGTTCTTCTGTGTCAGGCCGTGGCTGTTTCAGTATTCCCATTCATCTGTTTTCATGTCCAGGTAGTAAAGAATATTCTGTGCAAGCTTTACTGCCTGCTTCCTGGCAGCCTTACACCGCTCGTCACCTTGTGGATCAACAGCATCCAGGGCCAGAAGCTGTTTTGTAAGAAGTTCTTCCAATCTCATGTAGTTTTTATCCGTTCTGTTTCCATCAAATGAAATCACCTCTTGCTGAATTTGAGACAAGTTTCCAAGAACAGTCCAAACTGCTTTATGAGACTGATGTTCGGCAGCAGTTTGCTCTGGATACATTTGCCTTTTCTCCAGTGCTTCCTTCAAATCAATATATGTTATAAGAGTTTGAACTTCAATTACTGCTCTTCTCCTGGCCTCTCTAATACAGGGATTTTTTCCAGCACTCACCTCATCTAGGTGGGCAATCAATCCCTGCAATTCTGCTTTGGATCCCAAATACAAATCAGAAGCATTCTCTGTTTTTAAAAGTAAAGAATTAACTTCCTTCATCTTCTTGCGGATCTCTTCTATTTTTAGAATGGACTGATTTTGTGCCAAATCATAAGCGTGAGTAGAATTTGCTTCCTCTTCCAAGTCCAGGTATTTCTGCAATTTATTGATCTCTTCTACTACTTCCTTTCTGTAATTTCTGATTTCTGTGCGACCGCAGACATCCAAAGCGTCTAAATCAGCAATGAGGCCTGTAAGCACACAGGACAGGTGCCTGCAGGTGTCATTCCTGCTCACTCCCATCAGAAGAGCAATAAGAGTTCCTCTTGCTTTGTTCACATCACACATTACAGAGTTAATTTTGGCGACAGAAGGATGTGCATCATTAGAGAGTGGCAGGGACAGCTGTTGCTTCATACCATTTTCTATAATCTCCTGAACAGCACACACTTTTGTCAGAGTGCGATACCTTGCTTTGCGTAAAGAAACTTTCCCTCCAGTTTTCACCTGGGTAAGCCTCAACACAATGTCCTGGATTCCTTCTTCAAATTCGTCACTAATACAGTTTCCTCCTTTGTAAAAAGGCGTGATCTCGCGTTCCACAAGAGACTGTGCCTCCTTGAATATGGACTCTATTTCCAGTCTGCGCGGATGGTTTGCATTTTGTTCCAGTTCCTTCAGCAGCCTCTCTGTTTCCTGGGCAGCTCGCTTTCTGGCTTGCTGGATATCCCCCTTCCCTTCCGTGTCTACAGAATCTATTTCAAAGAGCTGTTTAGTAAGGCTCCTTTCCAATTTCTTGTAATCTCGGTCGGTAGACAGACCACTGAAGACAGCCACTTGCTGTTCAATCTCTTTGACTTCTTTCTGTATTTCATGCAACCGTTTTATGGATGGGTGTTGGTTACCCATATCCATTCCTCTTCTCTCGTCCAGTTTCAGATGAACTGTAAGGCAAAGGAGAACAAGACTTGCTTAAGTGCTATGCAAGCACAGGTCGCAACTTTCACTTCCTGAAGCACTTCAGCACTGAAGCTATTTTAAAAATCTCTAGCAATAGGCATAAACCACTTGGCTGATATTTCACCGCCCTTTCTCTCATTTTTTTACACCTTTCTCGCGGTCGGGCCGCAGGGGTGATGCTTGAGTTGCCACACCACCAGCTCCCCGCGCTCACCCACAGCCTTCAGCCCTCCCTTCCCCACCTGCTCTGCAGCTGAAGCCACCGCAGAACAAACAGGACACCCGAAGCCCAAGGGAGAACCCGGAGGGGAAAGGGAGAACAGCGGCTGAGCGGAAAACAGCGGTTGTGCCACAACCCCGGGGCAGCGCCGCCTTCCCCGCACTCACCTCGCTCCCCTTCAGCACCCGCCGCCCGCGGCCCCTCCACGGCCGCCGCCTCCCGCCTCCCCCGCGGCGGGGCCCGGCGGGGCGGGCAAATGACAACGGGCTGCCGCGGAGGCACCTGCGGGAGGCTCGTCCCCGGCGCCCCCGCCCCGCCGCCTCAACTCACCCTCCGGCCGCCCGGCCCAGGACCCGCTGCCCGGCCCGGCTCTGCGCCACGGGCCGAGCGCCGCGAACCGCCCGAGCCCCGCCCGGCCCGGCCGCGCGGAGGGAGGCGGAGGCGGGGGCGGGACCGGCCCCGTCCCGGCCCCGCCCCGCCCGCAGCGCCCGTGCGGCACCGCCGTAAAGCGCCGGGGCATGGCGGCACTGCCGCTGCTGCTGCGGGCGGGCGGCTCCTGCCGCCGCCACCGCCGCCTCCTCATCGCCTCCTCCTCCTCCTCCTCCTGCTCCGCCGGCGGCGGCCGCGCGGCTGAGCGCGGGGAGCGGCCGGACAGCGCGGTAAACCCGGACGGGGGGGCGGCAGCTCCTGCGGGGGCCGCGGGGGAAGGCTCGGGGGCCGACGCCCCCGCGGAGCCCCGGGCGGGGAGCGCTGGTGGGGCGGGGGCGTCCCGATGGAAACCCGCGTTCCCCGCAGAAACCCGCGTTCCCCGCGGCCTCTCGCCGCGGGTGTGTTTGCCGAGGCCCCCGGGGTTTGTTGTCGCCCGGCGGGGCCGTGAGTGACGGGGCGGTTGGGTGACAGCTCTGCCCGAACCCGTCCGGGGCAGGTACACGCTGTGTGTGGTCACATGGATGCAGGAACAACGCCGGGCTTTGGTAAACTTACAATCATAGAACGACCTGACTTGGAATGAACCCATAAGGATCATGTAGGTCTGACTCGCGGCCCTGCACAGAGCAGCTCCAAGAATCACTCCATGTGCCTAAGAGAGTTGTTCGAAAGCTCCTTGAGCTCTGTCAGCCTTGGGGCTGTGACCACTTCCCTGGGGAGTCTGTTCCAGTGCCCAACTACCCTCTGGGTGAAGAGCCTTTTCCTAATATCCAGCCTAAACCTCCCCTGGCACCACATCATGCCATTCCCTCAAGTGCTGTCACTGGTCACCAGACCGCAGAGATCAGTGCCATAAAAAGCTTGCATACGTGCTAGTTCTTGCCATCACGTATTTTAACGAAGTGGAGTGTTAGTGATAGAAAAATGAAAACACAAAATGTGCTTTTAAAAAAACATGCTGTGATTCATGTCTATGGTAACAGAGTCAAAAGTATCTTCTCTGTAGTGCATTTTTAAAAGTAAATTGTAAACGTATCTCATTGTTCTTGGTTACAGTAAATGAACATGCATAATTTTGGAACTTGTATTATGCTTGTATGTTTTAAGGTTGCGTGGAGTTTTGGGATTTATTTCAAATCAAGACACGAGCCGGAGTGCTCATAACAGAATTCCGTCTGTATTTCCCAGGGCCTGGGTTTCAGCCCCCCCGCGCACTCCCACAACGACTGGATCGGGCCCCCGGACAAGCATTCCAACCTGCGCCCCGTCATCTTCTACGTGCCCCCCGAGGAGTCGCCCCTGGAGCGGCGGCTGCGGGAGGCACGGCAGGAGGCCCAGGCCTGCAACCAGCGCTTCTGGGCACGGCACAACTGTGCCTTCCGACAGGTGAGCCCGACACAACACCCGCTGCCACAACACCCGCTGCCACAACACCCGCTGCCACAACACCCGCTGCCACAACACCCGCTGCCACAACACCCGCTGCCACAACACCCGCTGCCGCTCAGCGCCCGCCTGCACACCCAAAACTGGGAGGTGTGGGCTCCCTGAGGTTCTACCCGCCCTCAGTGGCTGGTAACTGCCACGGTTTCTTTTAAAACACAGTGTCTTTGCGGAAATTATATTTTTTTGTCATTCATCTCTTTAAAAAAATCCCACATGTTTTATTGCTGTTTAGTATTACAGAATATTTGCCTTTTATCCTGTCCTGTGCTGAAAGTATAAAGTTGTAGCTGCCTGACATGCAAGACCTGTCTGTGACTAGAGCAGCCGTTGAAAATGATTCTGTAGCTTGTCTTCTTCTGTCCTAAGTGAGAGAAATTAAGTGTAATTACCACAAGTAAAAAGGGACATGCACCGTTTCACCCCAACAGTGCTAAAGTGAGGAATTTTCAGTCATGCCCTGTCTTCTTTCCTGATTTCAGCATCTCCTGACCAATACTCTGGGGTTTTTTTGAAGCATGGTAACAGTTCAGTAATTCCCCATCATTTGTGATGAACTTTGAACATCATATGCTCCCAAAACTTGCCAAGATCCCAGACAGAAATGAAGCTTGGTTTTTTGTTTTTGTTTGTTTTTTTTTTAATTCCACGGAAATGCTTTTTAAGTTTGAAAAACACACAATTATTGTGTTGCCATCTAAGTAATGTTAATTTTTTTTAGGCGGTATGTTTTTCTCTGTGCTCAAAACCTCAGTTACACAGTACAGCACATCTCCATAGTTTGTCTTATAAATTTAAAGTTTGGATCCTGTCAAACAATCCTGAAGCTCAGCTGTAGCATTATTCCACAAGTAAGTTTTATAAGTATCAGTAGAACGCTTGCATGAATTAATTGAGGCCTGCAGAGAGCAGGATCTAAGTAACAAAGTTACAGGTTTAACTAACTCACTGGATTGAGGAAAATGTTTAGTTGACACTTCCAAGTATAATGAGTTGTTGCTAGTTATTTCAGAGGGTGTTAAACACCACATTGCTGTGTAATTAAAAACAATGGTTAACTTCAAGGACTGACTACATCAGATTCTAATGTGGAAAAACATGTTTTAGGAAAAAGAAGAATTTATTTATTCAAGACTGAAAGCCAAGGGTCTGGAAATGAGAGATGAAACAGGTTAGTGAGATCTTTGTTTAAAGTTTAGGATGCATTCTGAATTCCACTTAACTTTGAATTTTGTTAGTTTCTGCTCTTTGTCTTCTGTCAAAAGTAAATCTTACAGGTAGGATTTAGAAGTGTTTTCAGGAGCATGATAAAAAAAGAAGGGAGGAGCTCTTCAGAGATGTGCATGTGGGGGTCAGATCATCTGTTGCACTCTTCTTCCCCTAATTCCTTTCCCGCAGCAGGAGGGGATGTGCTGAAATCTTAGCCCAGTAATATAATAGTTTTATAGCCTGTGGAGAAAGGGGCTTTTTACTTTCACACCTCCTAACCCAGTGAGCTGGCTGCATGTTACAGTTGGGTGGATAAATTCACAATCTTTGCCTTCAGGTCCGTAGTGTATACAATGAACACAATATTTTTCCTTCAGGGGAAATAAGACAGCTTCTGGGGAGATGGCAGCTGCTATCTGCCTGTCTTTGCCTGAGCACAGTTGCTGTAAAATAGTTGCCTCTCTAATTCATTATGTGAAACTGAAAACAAAATGCCTTCATAATAACAGTGAATTGGCCATTGTAGTATGAGGTTGAACATTTTGTTCATAGAATAATGATCTGTTTGAGTTTAGTAAAGCAACTGCTCTGACGTTCTGTGTGTCACAGACCATTATTTTTTTTCTGTTTGTATCCTGGTGATCAGTGTATGGTTGAGAAGTAATTTTAATTAAGTTCTGTGTTGTTTTGAAAACACTTCTTTTATATTGCTATTTTGTGTTTGATTTGTTTTTATACCCTAGAGATAAAAAAGAGTGAGCATGTACCTTCCTTAAAAATATAATTATATTGACTTCATGCATCTATTACACAGCTGTGAGTGTATATAAAAATAGACAATAACCATATACATGAACAGTTGAAACAAAATTTACTGTTCTACATAATTAATCAATTCTGCTGATACCAATATTAAGTAACATATTATAGGTTTTACTAAGGCAACCTTCAAATAGTTTTAAAGCAAATTTATCCCATAGTATGTTAATCCATTGTAACATATTCGTTTTGTAAATAATGACAAATAGAACCAATCAATAATTTACACTTCTGTGATCAGTCTCAGGAGCCTTAAAATGCGTTTTGAAACAGTAACAAGTTGAATATCACAATTCCATCTCCCTCACCATATTCATGTTCTCTGGGACATTCACATTTGACTCTCATTGTAGGGACATTTTGTTCCAGAAGGTTTGTATGGGAATTGTCTGGTAGAGTTGAGAATATTTGTTGGTTCTCAGGATTACACATCTGTGTTGTATCCACAGGTTTTCCTGTCCCTCTTTTTATATTCTGCTGATGAATGGCACATTCAAAATCATCTTTTGTATTTGTTTCTTCACGAATCACTAGATTGTTTGTAAGTCTGACATCTCAGAACATACACTTTTTGGTATAAGTTACTTGAAATTTATCAACAGTAACAGAAAAAAACATACATCTGAAAATACCATGTCAGTTATGGATAGTGTTCTTTCAATATTTGCTTTAAGGGGGGAAATTTAAATAACTAAGTGCTCTTACTGGTATTGTTTAGACTTACAGCCCTGGGAGAAATTAGTTTTATTCAAAGGATAAAAGGGCTTTTTCATAGGGGTTCACTAGTTCCCTAAATCATCTAAGGGCTGATAAACTTAATCACTTCCATAAATAATAGGGGCTTAGGAACTATGTCAACTTCAAAATTATCAGTATTTTTAATCTGCTGTGTTCCCTAGCTAAGTTTTGAAAAGTTGGAAGATAAAATTCAGAGTTACACAGGAAGCTTGTAGGAGCAAGGAGTCAGACCTCGCTCTCCTGCATCTGAACCCAGGGTTTTAATCCAAAGAATTATCTTGACTTTGTTAAACAAACACTTATTTTTAGGTCAAAAAGCAACACTGAATGCAGAAGAAATGGCTGACTTTTACAAGGACTTTCTAAGTAAAAATTTTAGAAAACATATGCAGTATAACAGGTATGTAGAAGGTATTTATGTTGACCATTATACATTACAGACTAAGAGAAAGATAAGGTCAAGTTTAAAATTTGAACATTTTTCCCCATAATTGGTGAAACAGCACCTAAAACTATAATTTTAGACATTTTTTATGCTATTATGAGTATTTGACAGAAATTTGCATTATTGTTTGAGTTCTGCCACTGCTTATTGTTTATTTAGTGGACAGATGAAGCTTGTGTCTGATATTTAAAGAGACAAGATCAGGCACTCAATTTTTTTATCTTAGGGCATGGATCTTTCCATGCTGCTAATTGAAACTGATAAATATGCAAATAAATTGGTTGAAATTTCTGTATAACAGATTCTAGTTGACTGTTAAATGAGGACTAATAAATGTGATTTGTCTTGAAAGAAAATCGTTTCATTGAAGTAATATTTAATATTCTTGGTTCTATCATTTTGCAAGCATATAGTAAAAATGAAAGTGATTAGCCTTGGGTTTTTTTGTGTGGCAGGGCATTAGTAAACTGAGTGCCTGAACTCATGCTGTGTAGAACCTCAGCTATAATTTAGTAAACCCACATCCACCTTTTCACAAGATCTTTGTTTCAGTGTTTCAATGTTACTGTTTGTACAATAACTTGATAAACTGGGTTGGGGATCTGAAAGGACTGAAAAATTACTTGTGAACACACATAACCCTGCAAGTAGCTGTGAACACTTGACAAAGGGCTAGAAATGAGGAAGGAATGGGAAGCTGGAGGAGGACAGCACTTAATCCAGTCACAGTAGTGCTGCCCACTGAATATGAAACCACAACTTCTTTTTCTTCTCTGTATTGGATTGAAAGGTTATTGGGCTCAAAAGTATCGAGTGTTACTGGGTTCCTAGTGGTGCAATGCTAGTGAGAGTTCTGCTGTCACTGTAACTGATCTCTAACAAATTGTGGTTTAAGGTTCTTCCTGTAAGAACAATTTAACTGTAAAAAATATTTAAAACAAATACAGACATCTGTCTTGCCCATGGGGGACAGGGGGGCAACCTCACTATAAACTGAAGCTACAGATGGAAAGTAAGAAATTGCTTTTAGTGGAAGGATTGTTGTTCAAATTGCCTATAACTGATAAATAGGAATGCAAGTAGTTTATCTTGGTACTAGTCACCATTTGCCATTGTTGGAGTGACTCTGTGATAGTGTCCCATCCTCGTGGTGAGAGAATTCAGGCTTTGTGCTTAAATGTGATCTTCCTTGTTGCTGCCTTGTAAAATCAGGTAGTGTCAGCTGCATCACTGTAGTTTCAAAGTGGAACTGCACAGCCCTGAAAGCAGCAGAGCTTTTTACTGGCACTCTAATTTTGAGGGGTCATGTTATAAAAATCTGTTTATGCATTTAGCTGTATGTTCTTTTGCAGTATTGCCAGCTGGCCTGAAAACTGTGGCAGCTGAAGTGTTGCAACTTCTAAAATTTAGATAAAATGGAAGTAATAACTGTGCATAGATGCCTTGAATATTTAGTTCAGGGTACCTAGACTGGAAATACAGTCTAGTTTAGGAAAAAAATTCAAGAAGGATATAGGAAATTAAACATGAAAGGGGAAGAGAAACAGTTGCAATGTTAGCATGATATTTTGATTTAACATGACATCTGAAGGGGTAGCTCAGTGTTGCTTGTCAGTGTGAATTTGGCTACTGTCCTTACTGAGAGGTTAGTGTCTCGGGCTTATGTTAGATCTGTACATGCAAGATTTCCCACAAAGATCTCAAGAGAAGACCTAAATCCTAGTGTTTAATGTTCCTTGCTTGTTCTATGATTCTATGTATTCTATTGCTGCTTGTGCAGCACTTTACAAAATGGGGGCAGGGTTCTTGTTAGAAATTAGAAAGAAATTTTGATATTATTTTACTTTGTAAAAAGGGCAAGAATTTGAAGCAAGTTCTCAGAGGTCAAAAAGGGCTGATACAGACTATTCTGGGTATTACTTGAACTGGTTCCAGAAGCCATGCACACTTCATAAAAATTAAATTATTTAAAGATGTAAAGACTAACTCCGGCAATATTAAAGGCATCGTCTTTAAAGGATACTGCAGTAGAAAGATAATGTTTCCTGTATTGGGTTATACAATAATATTTGAAGTGTGATTTGATTTTATTTTTCCCTGCCCTCACAGGTGGCCAACTATGCCCTTTTCGACACATCCACTTACAAACAAATCTTAGCCATTGCACAGCACTGTCAGGAAGTCATGCTAGATAGTTTGGTGATCAGCTTTACTTTTGAAACATGAGATATGGTGTTAACTACTTTATCTTACCTGATTTCAAATACAGTTAGAACCCTGTAGTCCATTCATGGATGTGGATATACACGTAGACTTTTTCATAGGTTATTTAACTCCTATTAGGCAGGAAAAGTGTTACCACAAAGAACACAAAATGCAGGTTATCACTGAATTGTCATTTGTCAATGCCAAAGGATATTTTAATATAATTGTGTACCCTTTTCCTGTTCTTGTTCTGTGTGCTGATTATTTTCTTGGCTTTGGAATCCTAGAGATTGGTATAAACGTAATTTTACGATCACATTCCTCATGGGACAAGTAGCACTGGCAAGAGCTCTGAGGTGGCTTCGTTGGAAAAAGAAAAATGTAGAACGTTAATCACAGCTCTGTGAAGAATGCAACAGTAGCTAGGCCTGGTATAAACATGTTTATAGTGATGTTCAGAATCTGAATGATGTAATAATTGCTTGAGTCTGTTTGTTAAACTATGTCAATAAAAGTCAATATTGGTCTTAAGTTATAATCACTACGTAGATTTCCTTTACCCTTTATTCCAAGAAAATATAAAATATTTCTCCACCAAAATAAAACTAAGAAAACTGTTAAAAACTCTTTCTCGTTTACATCAAATGGAATGGGTAATAATGACTGTCACATTTTTACCACAGAACCATGGCTGCTAAATAACATGTGATTCAGTCTGCTCTCCTGAACTCTGGTCACAGAATGATGTCTCCACCAACCATATTAGTATATAAAGACAAAAATGCCTCATTTTGCAGCAGTTGCCTGTCTGGGGCAGTAGCAATCCATATGTAATATGAAATCGATGAAGGGACAAGTATGATTTGTGAGTATATATGCAATCCATTTTGAATAATCCTCTCTTCAGTGTGATTATTCAATATTTTTAGTAAAGATTTAAGATAGGATTTCCTATAAATTACTAATGCAGTAGGATCTTCATAAATATATTTTTTTTATTAAAAGGAATGTGTCTTCCTTGGAGAAGAATTCCTCTAACCTATAACTGGTAAAGATTTTAGTTGCCAAGCAATAAAGCAGATGCTTTATTGCAGATGCAAGCCACTTAATCTTGGTAGAAGAGGAAACTGGTAACTGCTGTAAGGAGAACAACATTACTGCAAGTAAGCACTACTTTCTCCTGGTTCATTTCTTTCAAAAAAAGATGCTGTTCTCAACAGTTTCTCTGAGGCACTCAAAACTACCCACCTGAGGGTGATTTTTCTGGCCTCCAGGTATGTAACATCACTTGGAAGCATGTTGGTTCAAGTGAAGTCTTAAAGTGTTATGCCATGTATTTGTAATTTAAAAGAAGTTTCTTTCCTCAGAATTTTCTCTCTCCCCTTTTATACTGTTAAATGATTTTTTTATCCACTACCTACTAAGAGGATTCTGATAAAAAAAATGTATGCTGTCAGATGAAGTGTATTTTCCTAAAGCTTTGCTGTAGGGAAGGTTCTGCTTTTGGAAACATCATCTCAGTAGCCATTGACCTGTTTTTCATATCTAAACATGACATGATTTATTCACAGACTTTTTCAGCTGGAGCAAAAAGAGCTTTGTCTGTTGTATCAACTGTAATAATTCCTTTGCAAGATGAAATAAATATTAATGATATAGTAGTGGATCTCACTGTTGCATACAATGATGATATTATTAGTGCTAAAGTGGTCACTGAATTGTGTAAGTGTTGTGTTATTAGTAAATTAAAACAGTAATTAATGGTGTTTGCTGAGATAATAGCCAATACTTCTAGCAAAAATATTTGTGAATGTTACACTGCATCAGTGCTGTAATTAAAAATTTACAAAATGCCACCTTTAGAAAAATAACTTTTTAAAATAGACTACTGTGGGTATGTAATGTAAGTCTTCAGGGTTTTACAGTAAATCATATCTTACAGCATATAAACTTTGACCATAATGTGAATGCATACTTTAATAAATATTTCTGATGTAAAACAATGGATACTGTAAGAAAATACCCCAGAAAGGGAGGGACCAGACTGGTGGTTAATGACCATATGTTCTGACAGCCTGTGTGTAAGATCCCTGAGGTAGTTTCACATGCTTTAAGTGGGTAGAGGTCAATCAAAAGCATTTTCATCTCCTGAGCTGCTCACTTCCATTAACACAGACATTTCTGTGTCTGCCTGCTGAACCAGATCAGGAAATTGATTCACTGCTAGAATTAATCCAAGGAAAAAACTGTTCGATGTTGGTTGAATTAATATGCCTCATCATGCAGATATGTGTTGTTTGGCATGGGGGAGCTGTGGGAATTCAGATGGAAGGTTTGGATTGTGCTTCGGTAAATTCACAGTTAAAACTGTTTTCTGAACATGTAATTTTAGTATTGATCACCTAAAACCAGTATGAGCACACAATGGATCATGCTAGGATTCCACTCTGAGCTTCTTTGTCTTTTAAATACCTCCAGGGACAGTGACTCAAGCACTGCCCTGAGCAGCCTGTTCCACTGCCCAACAACCCTTTTGGCGAAGAAATTTTTCCTACTACCTGACCTAAACTTCCCCTGGCACAATTTGAAGCTGTTTCCTCTCATCCTATCACTTGTTATTTGGCAGAAAAGACCAACTCTCACCTCCCTACAACCTCCTTTCAGGTAGCTGTAGGGAGACATAAAGTCCCCCCTGAGCCTCCTTTTCTCCAGGCTAAACAACTCCAGTTCTCTCAGCCCCTTCTCACAGGACCTGTGCTCCAGATTCTTCACCAGCTCCACTGCCCTTCTCTGGACTTGCTCCAGCCCTCAATATCCTTATCATGAGGGGCCCAAAACTGGATACAGCACTTAAGGTGTCTCAGCAGTGCTGAGTACAGGGGGACAATCACTGCCCTGATCCTACTGGCCACGCTATTTCTGATCCAAGCCAGGATGTCATTGGCCTTCTTGGCCACCTGGGCACACTCTTGGCTCATGTTCGCCTGCTGTTGACCAGCACCCCCAGGTCCTTTTCTGCTGGGCAGCTTTCCAGCCACTCTGGCCCCAGCCTGGAGTACTGTGTAGTTGTTGGGATCCAAGGGCAGGATTTGGCACTTCCCCTTGTTGAACCTCAGACAACTGGCCTTGGCCCATCAATCCAGCCTGTCCAGATCCCTCTGCAGAGCCTTCCTACAGTCCAGCAGATCAACACTCCTGGTCATCTTGGTGTCATCAGCAAACTGACTGAGTGTGCCCTCGATCCCCTTATCCAGATCATTGATGAAGTTATGAAACAGGACTGGTCCCAAGACTGAGCTCTGGGGCACACCATTAGTGAACAGCTGACAACTGGATGTGGCACCATTTGCCACCACTCTCTGGGCCTGGCCAAACAGCCAGTTTATTACCTGGTGAACAGTGCACCCACCTGAGCCATGAGCAGCCAGTTTCTCCAGGAGAATGCTCTGGGAAACAGAGTGAAAGGCTTTACTGAAGTTAAGGTAGACAACACCCACTTTTCCCTCATTCTCTGCAGGTCATCTTGTCACAGAAGGAAATCAGGTCAGTCAAGCAGGACCTGCCTTTCATAAACCAGTGCTGGCTGGGTCTGATGCCCTGATTGTCCTGCCCATGCCACATGATGGCACCCAAGATGATCTGCTCCATCACTTTCCCCAGCACTGAGGTCAGGCTGACAGGCCTGTAGTTTCCTGGATCCTCCTGGCCCTGTAGTTGAGTGTCACATTTGACAACCTCCTCCTTCAACTGGGACCTCCCCATTTAGCCAGGACTGCTGATAAATGATGGAAAGTGGCTCAGTAAGCACTTCCACCAGCTCCCTGAGTACCCTGGGGTGGAACCCCTCTGGCCCCATAGACCAGTGTGTGTCTAAGTGGTGTAACAGGTCACTGACCATTCCCGCTTGAATTATGGGGGCTTCATTCTGCTTTCCGTTCCTGTCTTCCAGATTAGAGGGCTGGGTACCTGGAGAACAACTGGTCTTGCTATTAAAGACTGAGGCAAAGAAGGCATTAAGTATCTCTGCCTTTTCCTCATCCCTTGTCACTATGTTTTCCTCCCATCCAATAAGGGATGGAGGTTTCCCTACATAATCTCATGTCATGCCTGTAGTCCTCCTTAATTGCCTGCCCCTACTTCCAAATTTTATAACTCTCCTTTTTTCCCTGAGTTCCTCCCACATCTCTCAAGTTCAACAAGGCCAGTCATCTTGTCTTTCAGCACATGGGGACGGCCCATTCTCAAGCACTTCCATGGTTTCTAACACATCAATATCCCTTGTGGCTTTGCTGCCACATGGATTTCTGTCCCCTATCTCTCCTGAGACAACAGACTGAAGGACCTCCCCAGCACACTGTCCCTCAAACACAGGCATGTTGCTCCCAGGCTTATCTCTAGCAGGCCTGGTTTTATCCATTTGCCCCTTCAAATTCATTAGGATTCTGTGTGGAGTACTGAGTCCCTTCATCTAAACCCTATTGAAGGACTGAGGTATTTATCTATTAGGTAAGTGTTGAGCTCTGATTTAGAGTATCTAATAAAGCCACTGTGAAAAGATATTAAAAATAATCCATCTGAAATATTGAGTCTCATTACCAAAACCCACATACATTTACTGAGATGATTACATTTTCTGAACAGACAAAAGCCATATCCTTTTCACCAGTGTTGCATTGCTTTTGGTTTGTTTTTTTCTTGACTCAGAGCAATTGTAATAATGCCAGCAGCTTCCAGATATTATTGATCATAAAACCTTTATACATCAAAGGAAAACTAAGGAGCTGCCCAAGACTACTAAAAATAAATTTTTTATATATATGAAGGCCTGCTACAGTAGCTGAAGCTAGTGAAATAGATCAAAGAGTGACTTTTCTGTACACATTTTCTGAGTATGGGAAGAATACAGGGGAGTGTTCTTATCATTTAGGTATTTAGCTAATCCTGTCAGAAGGAACAGCAGTATTTAATATTTAGTAGTGTCAGCATGTGCCTTTTAATCTGTCTCATGCACTCGGTAAGTGCATAATAAAGCAACAGTATTTTGGTAATATTTGAATAGTTAGCTTGAATTGACTTGGGGTGGTTGTGTTCTGATAATCTATGTAGGGGTTTGCTATTCACTGAATTTCTCTACTGGAGCATTAATTCTGATAGAATATGAGAGGAGTAAGAGGAAGTGTCAAATGGGGATTGAGTGGCAAAGTGACTAAAGGTTGGGTTGAATAGACTATAGCACCTTTAAATATGATTGATAACAAACTGTACATCTTAAAAAAATTAAATGCATTTCTCAATTTCATTGTGGGTTTTAAAAGTAGTGGTAGCAACTACTAAGAAGACAGCTTCTATGTTTAACTGAACATTCCTAGGGATAATATTAAAATCTAGTTCAAAACTCAGATTTGTTATTTAGGAGCTGACCCTTCCTGGCCCCATTTTAAGCAGACTCTCCTGTTGGCAATTTTTAGCTTCTACTGTCACTAAGCAAGATTGGTACCCTACAGGGTAATCAGATTTAGCCAAACAAGAACTTAATTTGCATCCTGTGCAGAGCCCATGGGCCAGTCTTTTGCATAAAGACTGGAAGGTTGAAATGGTTTCAGGAAAGGATAATATATGCTTGGAACTGTAATATGCATAATAACATTTTCATATTAAAAATTATATCCACTGATCGTTGTAAACTGATTCACAGAATAATAACCCCATAGTTGAATATTCAGGTTTATTTCACAGGAAAAAAATAGTAAGGGAAGCACAACTTACTTTATTTCTTATCAGTTTATGTCTTAAAAGGAGTTCATAAGTACATGGAATGTAATTATCTTGAAGTACATACTCATTAATATTCATTATTATATAAATCACTTCTTTGTGCCTTGACTTTGCATTCATTAATGGATTAAGATTTACCCAGGTATTGTGAAATTTATATGACTGATACATTTAAATAGCAGATGCTGTGGAAGTGCAAAAGCAGTGCTTTTGGCTAGAAACAGTAAAGGCAAAAAATTGCGTGATCCCTTTTTAAGTGTGATCTTACTCGGGAGTATTATTTTGTAATAATTTCCCCACTGTCAAATGCTCTGAAGACTTGGTTCATTTCATATAGTGGCTTGTGTTTTACTAGTTCAAACCAGATACACATTTAAATTGAGTCTTATATTTTGCAGGGAAAGGCACAGTGATTTTGCTTGTTGGTGTATGCGGGTTCTCATCTTTAGGGTGGTCCCAGGGGTGTTGTGACCAGGGCCTGAGACAGCAGGAGGCAGAAAAAATGGCTGTATACATCTCCCGAGGCTGGCAGGAGGCAATCAGCACTCATCCTAAGCCAGGGCAGCCCTGAAGCTGCACCTGTGATGGACCATGACTGGCATGAGTTTCCAGCAACCCCCACGCCACTCAAGAATTTCCGTCATTCAGCAGTGCTCTGTTCACACCGCTGCCTCCAAAGAGCCCACTGATATGATTCAGCTGCAGAATTGGCTGTGATACTTCCATCAGCTGAGCCAAAACACATTAACAGGCAAAACACAAGTTTCAGACTCATAAGAAATTCAGGTCACTATTCATATCTCATTGTAAAAGAACTTCCTGTTGACAAATTGTAAGAAGTCCCTGCCATGGAAAAATTCTCATATGGTGATCAGGGCGTAGCAGACATTGGCTGTTTTTAAAGGATTCCAGAAAAGTTACAGACTTTAATTTCTAGAATGACTTGAATAATTAGAAGTGTAAATTCTTGGGGGAGGGCAAGGGGGGTTATGTCTTGTTTTACAAAACAGACTTTGTAGTCAAGGCTATTTAAGAAGACAAAATCCATGAATTGCAAATTTCGAAAGAGATTAATTGACTGCCTTGATTGCCTTCCAAGTGATTGTATTATCCTGGAGTGTCATATAGAAAATAGCTGGTATGACACAGCATAAATATTCTTTAAAAAAAAACAAGTCAAGACAGTTCTGACCTTAGTAGCTGTAAACTACAAATACTTTGGTAGAAAAATCTTATTTGTACAAAATTGTAGGAGAATAAAAGACAAAATGGAAACTAAATTCTAATGATTATGTAAGAAAATGTCTTCTGGATTTACCCACCTTCTTCTCACATTTACCAAAATAGTATTTCACTTTTACTGTCATGTCTGGAAAACCTCCAGTTTCCTCAGGCCTCATGAAAATTCCACCATGAAAAACAGAACAAAATACTAAGCTGACATATGAGTAAATAGCCACAGGTGCCAATTTGTGCCAAAGAAGAATTCAAGTTCACTTCAAAGAAAAAAATCAACTCTGCCATAGGTTATTATAGAGCAACTTTAATTGACAAGAGATGCTAAAAATTAATTAATTTGCTGTGCTGCTCTGCTGCTTCTCTGATGCTTCTGCAGTTGGGAAAAGAAGGGTCTATTCAGTGTGACATCTGGAAGCTTGCTGGGCTTGCCTAACAGTTACCACGGTATTGCAGCCATAAATCTGAGTGCCACAGGACTGAGCAAAACAGGCTGACACTGGGACAACGTGGCTGAAGAGCTGCCACTGGACAGAATATGTTTCCATCTCAGAAAGATTCTCCTCAGACTTTTAAATCATGAGGTTCACACTTTCTCTAAAAGCAGCAAAGCAGATTATTACTTACTGTCTTGAGTCTATAATTTATAGGTATTATCTAACAGCCACTTAGCAGTCAGTGTTCAATTTTATATCTAATTAACAATGCCATTTCAGCTTTTAGTTCTACTGTATGTTTACATGTAAATTAGAAAAGCAATCTCACTTGTTTACAATGAGAACTTCAGGTTTGGGCACTACTCAACCAAGTTCACAACCAAAAATTCAAAGAGAAAGAAAAGAAGTGAAATTACTGAGAATGACAGTTAACACAGCATTCCAGCCTCCTCTGGCTGCAAAATGAGTGGGGTGGGAAATGACAAACGTGTGAACCATCCTTTAAAGATATTTAGAGTGCTTTCTGCATTGGTGCACGATAAACCTGGCAGCAACATTTTGTAGTTATGCAATTAATTACAGGGATAGGGGGCATGTTAAACTGCTCCCCACAAAGGAACCCTTTACTGGGCAGATTTCTGGTCGGTGTTATACACTGAGGAAGGAAGATACTGTTACTCATCAGCCTATTCCGTGTGAGTCATGGCAGTTTTCAAACATATGGTGATGGTGTACTTTGTGGCCCTTCGGCATGTAATAAGAAGTGTAACACTGTGTAGGCAGAACATTTCACTTTCATAGCTAATTTATATTTATCAGTTGTTGCCAGCTTTCTCCTACTGTTTACTGAGGCATGTGTCAGTTCCTGTGTACAGCTACGTTATCTTCAATAGGTAGGGTTTGATACAAAACTGTGTAAAATTGCACTATATATATGTCTTTGAAACAATTTCAATCTATTTCAGCTTTCATTAAACAATCTTTTTAAATATTAAGAAATAATCTTGTTAAAATACACATATTCAAAATCTAAAGCATTGCATATGGCATGTTTCAGCAATTCCCCAGAACTTCCCCAGGAGACTGTAGTTAATTGATGTGGTGGAGTGAACTGCTCCGTGTAATCAAAACACCACCAGGTGTTTTAGGTGACAATGGTGTCATAGAGAACTGTGGAATCATGATTTTTTTTTCCTTCAAAGAAATAACTACAAGCTCTGCTCTCTGAATTTTACGATGCCCACCTGGCCACCAAAGTCAAAGGTCAAGGAGCCCTGCTTTAAATTCCTATCCTGCTTTAAATTATCTATAATTATTTGTCCTCTAAAGCAAAATTGTAGCCTCAGAATATCTGTAATGACCTACATAGTGATGAGATAACTTCCTTCTTAGCCAGTTGCTGCATAAATTATCTAAATTACCTAAATTGAGTCTAGCCTTTTTGGCTCAAGGCAAACTGCCAGAACACAATGTGATGCAGCAGTATCTGCCAAACTTGACTAATAGCATCCCCTCACTGTTTTTTCCTATGCATATACTGGTCAATAAAACACCTATATGCAGATGTATGAGGAATTCCTTTCTTCACAAACAGAGACCTACAAGGCTAGTTTCTAAGGCCTCCTCTCACAATCTCTGATATAGGGAGTGGATATGCTAAATTTGGATAGGCTAGATTACTGATGGGCCCCATGGAGATCCTGGGCAGAACTATCACATGGGAGCCAGGTCCTTGTGGTTGTCCAAATCACACAAGGGAGCAGGGAATAGTACAGGACTGAGAAGGCACAAAGTTGGTTTAAAACCATTCTCTCAAACTCTTCTCATCTTGGGTATCAGTCTCAGTTCTAGAATTTTTTTGGAGACTGTCCACAGGTTGAGTTCTTCAAGAATATTTGCTCTCAGGTAACCAACAGACAAGCCTGAAGAGCTAAGTAAGACACACCATCCCTCCTGTAGGAGTGAATTACACAGTCATCTCATGTTTCAAATCTAAGACTTGATAGCAGTGATGTACGTATCTTGTTTTCTTCTGTATCATTCTGAAGATACGGAAGAAGTGAAGAGTGTGTCCATGGACTGTCTTTGAACTTAGTACTTTTCAGTGGATTTCTCTGTAAACTGGAAAGAAAATATTTTATTAAAACAGATAGAAAAATATAGAATTACTATAGAAAGGATAGGAATTACAGCATCTGAAAATTAAGCAAAAACTCCACAGTACATACTTGCTGTAGGAAGAAGGAGGCAGCAAGGAGAGAGGTTTCATATCCAAACCTCTGGGAATAAGATCATCTGTCCTTATCCTGCATCTGCTGTTTCCCAGGAGACAGGACAGGGAACAAAATATCTAGCACAGGCAGTTCTGTTTGCTATTGATTTTTAGAGTGACTCTGCCCTTCTCAGCCCCACGTACTGTCTACCATCCATCTTGCCACAGGCATATTCACAGAAGCCATTTTCTGTAGAGACATAATTGGTCACTGGCACAGAAATGACAGAAACAATTGTCACACAGCAGAAACATTTTCATTTCCCTTTTCCTTGGGGCAAACTGTATTACCATGAATTCCCCAGTCCAGTGCAGCTGGGTACTGCCTTGGTCTGAAGGCTAACTCCAACAATGAAAAGTGGATGTAAAATGGCCTCCCATAAAAAATGAGAGATTCCAATCAACATTGGATGCCAAATGAATTCGGTATAATTCCATATAGAGTTTTAGTTCAGGAGGAGAGAAAAACATTTAACAGAAGAAAGGGGAGTAAAACTTTGGCAATTACTGTGGCATGTGCAGAAAAGAATACTTCGAGTGAAAGGGAGATTACTGATAAATTAGACTTAGGAGCAAGTGTTTTCTACAGTGACCATGGCACAAACAATTGCAGCACATTAGACTCAAGAAAGATGAAGCAAATGGGAACAGAGAAGGACAAATTGAATGATCAGGGAGATGTACAATCTCTCTTTAAGAGATTAAGAATTCAGTTTGTTTAGCCAAGCAAATTGATGGTCGGGAGGGGAGAAAGGAGTGCAGAATCTGCTGGACAGGTGAGTGGAGGAAGGACCAGCTAAGAGGGTTATCCAGGGAAGAATCTTTTTTCTCTACAACAATTTAATTAAACATCTAAAAGAGAAGTGTTACCTTTGAGGACGTCCTTAGAAATGCAAACACATAGAGAAATGGGGCCAATCACTAGCCGGGGAAAAGAGCTAGAAAAGAAATCACACAGTTTGGCACACTATCTGTATGTATATATTACCCTTGAGACTGAACACTGGAGGAGTGAGGTTCTTGGGCAGGAAGAGCAAGACACCTGCTTGGTTTTCAATAGGGTTTGATAATTACATTTAGAAAAAGACCAGAGAGGTGGTTATCTGTAATGCATTTTAGACTTTGGAGACTTAGTTCTCTTTCATCAGTATGTGCAAATTTCTACTTGGAAAAGGTCACATACAGGCATACACTGGCATTAAAATTTCTTGTGATTACCTTACACATGAGTTTTAATAAAAGGCAGCATCTGAAAAATCATAACTTCCTTCTTCTGTAAATGTATGTAGTACTTTTAAAGAGAATAAAGAGAATACATCTCCTGTATCTCCATGAGGAAGCACCAGTCTTCTTGGTACTCAGATGAGTTCATATCCCAGTCTGTATCTCTGCCAGGTACTGGATGGAGAAATTAATGCCTTTCCTATATTTTCAAAGATTCGGTTCTCAAAATAAGAAACGTCTCATACTGGTTAATGAAATCATCCCAGATTTACACTGATGTGTGACTGAAATTACAATCACAGACCTCACAGGTTGTTTTGTGTTTATTGCTTTAGTTGGTTTTAGTTTTTTTTCTTAGGAAAAAGCATTTTTCATAACGAAACTCTGTAGAATTTAATGAGAAAAGGTTATCTAAAAGCCTCCCTCACCATGGATCCTACAATGACTACCGAGATTATCAAGTGTCACCTAATCTACTTGCAAGTAATCTGGCAGCAAAGCCTGATGAATTAGCAAATCTCTGTAAAGGAATGCTGACAAGCTGTACAGGGCTGGTGTTCAAAGAAAGGGAAGGGGATAATGTAAGCAGTAGTAAAGCAGGCACTTAGAATTTTGCTGCTTTTAACTACATGTTCCTGGGTTTGAACACAGACACAAGATTTTATGTTTGGAAGAGTCTATTTGTTGTATTTGTGGAATAAACTTTTTCCTATCAATACTAGGCCTTTTCCCAATATAAAGGTAAAAAAGGGAGCTGAATCATAGTTGGGAAGTAAGGATATGGGAGAGTGAACAGAAGTACTGTACCACAGACCAAATGTTCTTATTCCAGTAGTGGCCAAAACTGTAATATTCCACCAAGAGTGTGTTTTTTATTTCCTCTGGAAGATTTAATACACTTCTGCAATGGTTCAGTGGCTGAGGTAGGTGAATACAGAAATAAATGTAACTTCCTGTGACTCATATGCAGCGATTAATAATCCTCATAACCTTGAATGAGCAACTGGAACCCCAAGAGAGAATAAACTCACTGAGAAGTGAAAGTATAGAGGAAGGAAGGGAGGAGCATAAATGGAACATTATTTTTCTTCATGTAAAATAACTAAAAGCCATGAAGAGTGAATATAGAGAAGAGAGTATTTCCAAGATAGAAGGGTACTGGTAGTCAATTATCAGCTGACTACAGAATATGGAAACAAGTAAGAAAGAAAGTTGCTTCATCTTTCAATGAAATGAGAGGTATGGCAGAAGTAAAGACAGAACAGAAATTGCTGGTTGAGCACAGTAAGTATGTACTGGTGTAAACATTCCCTTGTAGAGGTGGGAACCTACTCCTTGAATGCACAGAGTAAAGATACAAGTCTAATTATCATCATGAGCTCTCCTCTGCAGACCTTTAAACTGTTGGGAATTTTGATGCTTAGAAGTAGGATCTTGGAAAATATTGACAGTATCGTAAATTCATACAGCACTGAGTATTAGAGGTTGTCAATCCTTAGCCCCTTAATCATTTATTATGAAGATAAAAGTGGAAATTGGGATATATAAATATAGCTGCATTGCTGAAATTGTCTAGTATTTATGTTCATATTAATATCGATGTGCAAATTCTCTAATATAAGTTTCTAGCTTCCCAGTAGTTACCTTACCTGTATTACCTGAGGTTTAGAAGTCTGTTTTTCATAGTAGAAGTGTTTTAGAGCTACTCGAATGTGCTTAAACCTTTCAGTCAGTATCTTTTGGTCTTGAGCAACAGCATAGCTCTGTAATAATTGAGAGATGAAAAAATATCTTGTTAACAAAATATTTATGTCCAGTGTGAGCATTCTGCTCTGAAAAAAAATAACAGAAATTAACTGTTAAGAGTTGACTTAACACCGCATGCTTTATTTCCTTATTATTTCTCTGTGGATGGAAAACAGAAGGGAAAAGCATGCTGGCTTTCATTTGCTACAGCTTCCTAGAAATCCTTGTGACTCTGAAAAAGAGAATTCACTTGTGTGTAAATAAAGCTTATTGACTTGGGAAGCAGGATCATGATCAGTGTTTATTTTACTTAGAATTAATGCCTTGCCCAACAGTGGGTTCCCAATGGTAAGTTCAGGCATCTTGACAATGAGTCAAGTGAAGCAAAACACAGTCCTTTCACCCCAAAGTGCCTGAACTCCCTGATAACCAGGTAGCTCTGCATGCAATAATTGCACATATGCACAAAAGAGTTGGGCTAAAATTGTGCCTGGGACTGTGTATTTGACACTTCAGAGTCCTAAGCAATGATTTTTATGTTTCCTCTTTTCCATAAAAGATATTCTTGTAGGAAATACAAACTAAAAGCATATGCAACTGTCAAGTGATTGTGATGAAAAGCCAGACAGGTTGCTGAATCTGGCCTTTCAATATTTATTATTGCCCGGATGCTTTTAAACAGCACTTTAGAAGCAGTTGAAATTATTCCAATGTAGTGCTTTATTGTGGCCCTTACTTCTAAAATGAAATCATAGATTTTACAGACTGTAGGAGTAGATTTTAAAAAAATAAAATTCTCTTTTGGTGGAAAGATCCTCTAAGACAGGTGGATTTTTTTTATTACAAAGCTAAAGTAAAATGACCCACACTTCCTAAATGAAGTGAACCTGAATTTCTTTAGAGAGGCTTGTTCTATTTCTACATGTCAGTTAAACCGACCTAAGTTTGCTGTGTGTATTTCTCACACTGTTGCACTTCAAAAACCCAAGGGCTTTGTGCTGCATTAGTTGAACTGTTTGCTTTTTGCTCCCCCACTGTGAATTACAAACCTCCCTCTCTCTTCTGGGAGAGGAAGGAAATTGGTATATTGAGAATAAAGAATCCAGCACTGTAAATAATGTGTTTTGGGGTTTTGGTTTAGTATCCACTCAGATGTCTGCAGAAAACCATGGTGACCTTGGTGGTGGTAGACAAAAAATATTCTAGAGACAGCATGTCTAGATAATTGAATCCAAAAAGCAGGGCATACAGCATAACTAGTTCCCTAAGAGAAAATGGAAATGTGGGCAGTAAATAGTTTTTATGGCTAGATGAACCTGGATAATTTTATGTAGATGAGACAGGAAAAACAAGATCCAAATGGAGAGGAACTCTTTGGATATTTCAGGTCAGGCAGAAGCCTTAAGGATGAGGTGCATTCCCCAAGTCTCTCCTGTGTCTATCTGTGTGCCATAAACAGAGAGGAGTAAAACTGCACTTTAGTTCCACTGAGCTAATCAGCCTTCCTGCAGGAGGGAGCTTATAGTGTGTGCTGCTTATGTGGGAAATTGCCAGCACACATATACTTGATTAGCCAGCATATTATGAATCAGGGTCATAGCTGGAGTAGTTGCTTTGTTCAGAGATGCTCAGATCCCTCGGGTAAACAGCTAATTGCAGGAAATCTTTTAAAGCAAATGTGTGATAGGAAGAAAGCAATGAATATTGTTTATTCAAAAGGCAAGAGTGGTTCCTTTGAATCAGTTCTCTTGCATAATTATGTAATTAGGGCATGTTCTATTTTTAATTAAGTCTCCTGCATATTCATGAAAATACTCTGAACTTGTAGATCAATTGGCATGACTCTTTAAAATGTAGTTTACAGAAAGGAATGCCCTTCAAATCTTTTTTTTACCCCCTTCATATTACTGTGCAAACACATATTTCACATTGTTATAGTTAGGCTGTATCACCTGTCAAAAGTAAAATATTATGGTAAACCATCAATACAAAATTTCCAGAGAAACGTTTTAAATGGAGATGAAGAACACAAGAGGCTGCTACTCTGAAATACTAGTATCAAAATTGTTTTTTGTTGTACAGCTTGACCTTGTAAGATACCAATCAGTGTGTGGAATTCAGTAAGTATACCTAATTTCCCTCAGCTTTTCAAATCCAACAGTAATTCTCTGTATTTGCAGTCTGCAGACTATCCATGTTCCTCTAACTTTGTTTTGTTTCTTGTGGGCTTCTGTGGCTCTTCCTGTTCTTCTGCCTCTTTGACAACAGCATTAGCTTTGATTCCTCTTCCGACTTCCTGCTTATTCTTAGGAGTCTTGCTTTCTCACCCGACTCTTGTTCTCACCTCTTCCATTCTGTAGACTTGCTCAGTGCTGTATGTGAGGGCAAACAGATGTAAGCTGTGCTTTCCTTGAATATTTTTAATATTACCATTTAAGTGAGGCTGCACATTTTGATTTACCACTATACCTGTGTATGTTTCCATTAGCTTATGATTCATACCCTGTACGTACTTCAGGGTTACACAAGGCAGCAGGACTAGATGGTCTTTGCAGGTCTCTTCCAACTGAAGAGTGTTATTCTATTCCATGTGGAGCTCAGATGATAATGCACCATAATGTAACTCTTTCATAAAGATAGGTTGTCACTATCCCCTGATGATTTACAATGTTCATTTTACTTCTTTGCTATATTTAAGAGTTTTCTTTCACCTCAGACCTCAATTCCTCCCAGATCTCAGGGCTTAACTTCTACCTAGTGGAACACAACATAAAGAAAATACTGTGGCTGTGCCTGCCTTTCTAGTTAGAGTGGAAATGAAACTGGAAGCTGAAGCAAAGAAATAATTCTTGTGACAAGTGTCACTGAGTTCTCACAGAAGTCTGTCTTTTCATGTGTAAACCTGTAGAAGAGTAGGGATTTTTCACTTAGTTCCATGTGGAATAAAGGCAAGGGCATTGAAATATATTAGCAGCACACACTGAGCCCTAAGGGGGGGCCCAGCCTTCACCAAGAGTTCGTCCTTCAGCCTGTTTCCTGCGTTGTGACTTGCTCCATGAGCCACCGCATGCTGTGGAGCTCTTCATGTGCCTTTCATAGGATCATCAAGGTTGGAAGAGACCTTGAAGATCATCCAGTCCAACTGTCCACCCATCACTGCCACTGAAACCTCTAAACCACATCACCCAGCGCCAGATCCAGACACCCCTTAAACACCTCCAGGGATGGCGACTCCACCACCTCCCTGGGCAACCTATTCCAGTGCCTGACTACCCTAACAGGGAAAAATTTTTTACCTAATACCTAATCTGAATCTCCCTTGTCTCAGCTTAAGGTAATGTCTTCTGGTCCTCTCATTGCAGGCACAGTAGAAGAGACCAGCTCCCACCTCACTATACTGGTACTTTCAGGTAGTTGTAGAGAGCAATGCAGTCCCACCTGAGCCTCCTCGAGTCTGAACACCCTCTCTCAGTCCTTCTTCATAAAATACGTTTTCTAGACCTTTCATGAGCCTTGTTGCCCTTTGATGGATATGCTCCCGCACCTCAATGTCCCTTTTAAAGTGGGGAGATTTTCCCAGAGGCGTTCGACTGAGACAGAGGCATCAGTTTCACGAGTCCTGCAGTCACCAAAACCCTGAACTTTTATCCACAACACTGGGCTAAAAAAACAGCGCAAAGAGCATCAGCACCGGTGCCCCGCTCTGGAGCGAAACGACCCCGAGTGTCAGGGAGGGCGCCCCGAGGAAACGCCGTGTTCTGCTCTCCGCTGACACAAGCTTCGGGCAGACAAGGCCCTATCGAGGTCTAGCAGCCTCGGGGATGCACCTGAGCCCTTGACATCCCTCGGGAGCATCCATGTCTGCGCTGCCCCGCTGCCGGGGGCAGGGATGACGCCATGGGCGGGGGGCGGTGGGAAAGAAGGGCGCGCGGGCGCTTGTGGGAGAAGGGGGGGAGCCGCCATGTCGGGAGGGGTGGGAGGGAGGGAGGGAAGGAGGGAGGGAGAGGAGCGGAGCGCGGGGCGGGACAGGGGCGGCGGCCGCAGCCGCAGCAGCAGCAGCAGCGGGGCGGTGGTGGCGGCTGCCGGCAGCTGTCAGCCCCCGCTCCGCCGGCGCCCACCGCCCGCCTGTCACCGCTTCGGGGGGGTGGGGTGGTGGAAGCACTGAGCGCGCCGAGGTGCTGACCCGCTTCCTTCCTTCCCTCCCTCCTTCTCTCCGGTCCTCTCTCTCCCCCCCAAAAAAACCCTTTTCCTTCCTCCCTTCCGCCCGCCCATCGCTGACATCCTCCTCCGGCCGCCTCCCCGCCCCGGGCTGCGCGGCCCCCGCCGCCCCAGCGAGCGCTGCGCACATCGCCCGAGCTGCAGCACCGAGCGGTGAGCGGGGGGAGCCGCCCGGGCCGGGGGCGGCGGGCCGGGGCCCGGGCGGGGTGTGTGTTTGGGTGCGGGTGTGCGCGGCGTTCAGTTCTTTCGCCTTCTCATCCGCCGCTGCGCAAACAACAAAAGGCTGCGCGGGCCGCCGGGTCCCCCCGCAGCGCCGCCGCTGACAGCCGGCCCCGTCCTTCCCCGCGCCCAGGGCGGGGCGCGTCTCTGGGGAGGCTGTTTTTGGGGGCGTTTTGTGAGTTGCGCTCAGCGCTTTGGCTGTGGGGAAGGGGATGTCCCCCGAGATGGGGATGGGCTCGGCTTTGTCCCCGTTTCCTCTCCCTCCCGGCTCCCCTCGGTGCTGCGGCGGGCGCCGCCCTGGGAGGGAGCGGGGTGAGCCGGCCCTGCGGCTCCGGGCGTGCGGCGCTTTGTCTGCGCCTCCCCCGGCCCAGGGGGGTCATTCTGCTGCCCGTTCGGAATCGGTGGAAGGCGAGGCCGGGATAGGTCTTCCTCAGGCTTTGTACATAGTGACCGGATTTGTACATTGTAGGTCACCTGCCGTGCTGTAGTCGGAGGCGATTCGTAGACTTGGGACTTGGCCGGGTTTCTACACCTCTAAAATAAGGAAAACATTGATGAGGGATACGTTATCCTAGCAAAAATACACAACTGATTTAAATGATAACTGCATCTTTAGGGCAGACTAATTAGAAAGAGGCTTTAAAACCTTACTCGTTTTTTCTTCGTCCTTCTCGTATTTTTAGGTAACAAGATGCCAGATTTGTAGATCTGCATAGCAGTTGTCTGTAATCACAGGGAGGAACTTCTTGACACCTTATTGAATTCTATGTTCTAGGCACATTGAAGCATATTTTAATGACCAAGGTGGCATCACCTAGTGTAATGCTATCGCCTGACTTTTTGAAGGCTACTAAATCAAATGATGGTGCTGTTACGCTGGTTTTTTTCCCCCTGCTAATGATTTACATCAGGGGATGTGATGTAAATGTAGCATTAATACTCAAATACTGGTCATGGAACCAAAATACAGACTCAGAAAGTAAAACTAGCTAGCAAAAAACTAAAGTCTATTTTTATAGTTTGCTTTGAACAGCAAAATTGCGAGCCAGTGTCATTCAGGATATAAAATGCTTTCATGGTTATACATAAAAATACATAAAACTAAAACGGTTAGAATATAATTTTTTGCAGTTTTGCGATTGGCAGGAGGTTTTGCAACAATTACTCTGCCAAGTAATTGTCTCTTTCACTTCCACTTTTGCATTTGCTTAATAGCAAATGTCACGTAAATAGCAAACTTAGGTGCAAAGGATGTGCACTGGAAGCTAAAAACGAACCTTCGAGATTTTAGACAGCATTTTAATTAAAAAAAAAAACAAACCAAAAACTGAAAGCAACACCTTTTTGAATGCACAGTTGGTTTAAAACTCTTTTGGAAAATAGCTGTAATTGAGTATGAATTCCAAAGCTTCAGCGAAACACGATAGAGGATATTATAACCCTAGGATTACAGATACAATTGGAAGTTACACATTCAGCATTTACTGGCAGCAGAGAGAAAGCTGATCCATCTGGTGAGTCTGAGCAGAAGACCTTGTAAGTCACTTGCTCAATAATTTTTGTGACCACATGGTTTAAGAGGACCTTTTCCCTGAAATTACAACGGATATGGAGAACTCTAACAGTTCCATTGAGATGCTCGTTTTATATAATGCAGATGCATTTGGGTAAATGCAGGGAATCTAAATGGTCTGTTCCTGAAACTCGCCAATCAGTGCAGTATCACTTCTGCATCATGTTGCAGTTAAAGTTTGGCAACCGTCATGTTTCTGAAGGATGATGATGGAGCTGGACAATTCTAGTAATCAAAAATTTTAATAGCAGTTCAAGCTTAGTTTCCCTTCACCTGCTACCATATGTAATTAAAAAAGAGAATAAAGTTGTCCTCCAAGGGTCTTGTGAAATAGCCTCATGTACTGTTTGTCAAATCCCTATGATATGCTTAACAGTGCCTTGTTAATGGAAAGAAATTTTTTAAAAGGTCTGTGTTTGACAAAAGAAGAATCACATAGACAATTTTTAATTAAATATGCAGGAGTCCAGAATACAATCTTCTGAATGTTTTTGACATACAAGATTCAAAATACGCTGTACAGAAACTTTAGGCATATAAGAGCAATTGCTGCTTCCTGCATTTATGAAGAACTTCCCATATTAATGTCAGAAACACCTCACTTCTGTGCTGCTCATACAGTGCACATCTCTCTGTGTATCTTTTTGTGTATACACACATACCTATGTATGCCATTTAATTGGGAGTTTGGGGAGATATTGTAGCCTCATATTCAATTCTGAGTCCATTTAATGCAGCTTCTGTTTCTCTTGAGATGTGGGCTTGTGCAGTTACTCTTTCATTTCTTTCTCTGTTTGACTCCTCTGGCAGACATGCAATTGGATTTACCCTGGGATTAACAGCATCACTTCAGAGGCATAGCTCCTGATTATGTTAAAACTCACTTTGGTGTACAAATACTTGTAAAATAATGTTTTTGTAAGAGGAGCGACAAATATGGAAATTTGGGTAAATTTGTAAGTAAGCAGAATATACTTCTGTATTTAATGTTGAAGAGCAGAGTAACAGATAGTGATGGGGACAAGCGTGCTAGGTCTAGTTAAATAAACATCCTTTGTAGTCAGTCTGCCTCCTGGGTGTTGTTCAGTATGACACAACTATTATAAAAATGGACCAATTCCATCATTATTGCAATGAAATGAGTAGTCACAGGCTTTTCTCTTAATTCAGTCTCCATAATACTTTGTGTTTCCTAAGTATTTCTATTTGTTTTCTAAGAACACTATGTTTACCATGGCCAAAGTTTAGAAAAATATTTATTTTTCAATGTTAACTCTCATTTTCCTTCAAACAAAGGCATAACAAACATAATGTCTAATACCTACTTTGTTTTAACCAAGTACCAGTCAAAGACAGATTGTTGATTCTAAAAAGAAATCTCTTTGACTTCAAAATAGAACTGGTTGTAATAGTTATCCTGAGTCACAATCAGCTTCAAGTATTTTTGAGGTGTTAAGGCTTTCCCAATATTTTCTTTAGTGAAATGTTTTCCTATCTGAAAGCAGGGTGTAGAAGAAAGTGTGGTTCTTTTGAAAAATGCCTTGATAAATACCTGACCAGAAAAAGGTGCAGTTATGCTGACTAGACTTGCTAAAATACTTTTGTTGCCATCATTTTACAGGACTTAAATTGGGCACTTTGTTATGAGGATCAGAATCAGAATTACAGATGCTTTCAATGATAGAGGAACTATTTCCATAGGGTTCTGTGTGAGGTGCTTTGTAGTCATCAGGCATAAGATGACACTATATTTGAGGTTCTTTTGTGCTAGACAATTAATATACTTACTAATGACTAAGGATGTGTTTGTGCTTTTAGTACCCATGATATGTTTGGGAATGTGAACGAAGGGTGAACACCTAAGCACAGTTAACACTAGATATGCTAATTTCTGTTGATGTATAGAGAAAATGAATGTGTGGTAGTTGACAGTTTCTTCAGATTCAGTTGGCTAAGAAAACAGATGCAAGTAATAGTGTCTGTGTGTTGATTTAATCACTTTTTGTTTCTTTGAATCCAGCTTATCTCCCAGGGATTCTGCTCTTTAACTCTTTTTAGTGCAATCAGGAACAATCTTTACTCTTCATGGAAGCTGTGTTTTGGCATTTTTGTAGAATAAAAATGAGTTTATTTTGTCAAATTATTGTTTGTTGGTTATGTTTCTTTTTCAAAATTAGGAAGTCATCTTATGTTTCAAATATGCTTTCCCTCTTTCTACTTAAATGTACAGATTTTGTATATGGTTTCTCAGCATCAAGTCATGCTTACAGGTAAAAGCAGTAAAATACCTTTTGCAGATAGACTAAAAAGTGAGCAGTTTCCTATTTTAGTTCTTTTAGATTCTGCCATAAACCCCATTCATTGTGTTCAGATTTTGCTTCTGGGATTATGTCGGAACTATAAGTGATTTTATTAAATTTTAAAGTGACTAGAGCAAAAGATGTAACCAGTCTAGTAGGTAGTGCAGGCTTCCTTACGTATCTGTAGGGTTGGGGTGTGGCTAATTATACTCAACTTACTGTGTGATGTACCCCGACAAACCATTTGAAAAGTTAACGTTGCACTTATTAATATTCAGAAGTTCAAGAAATGTCTGATGTAAACCAACTTTTTGGTACTACTTAAAAAGTTGTATCTACAAGTTAGTCTTTTTAAAGGACAATACTTATATTTCTCAGAATTATCAGATAACTGTTTATCTTAATTCTTATCAGTGTTTGTATGTAGTAGTTAAGTAGTTAAATGTTAACAAAAAATTAAGATTGCTGGCAACGTGGTATTATTTGTACGTGTGCCACTCCACAGTGCAGAGCGTGGTGGTTGGAAGCTTTGAGTAAGGGATTGCAGTAACTGCATTCCTCCTGTATCTTGAGTTTGCTCCTTCCAGCTGACAGTAGCTGAATGATTTGCAAACCATGTCATACAGATTAGGGACTGGCAGGGGAGGAGCACAGTTGTGTTGGGGTGGTTTATTTTTTTCCTGAATAGAATAGTGTGTTTTAAGATTAAGTGCTTTTGTGGATGTTCCTTTATATCAAACAATGGGTGAATAGCACAGGGAAGTCATGGTTCTGTCTTTCTCTTCTGGTCTGGGCAGCTTCCATTTCAGAGAGGCTGCTGTTACCTGTCATCCCTCCTGTCTTCAGCAGGTGTGGGTTTTACTGCACCCCCGCCTTTAATGTTTCATTTGTTTGTGTGCTTAAACTGGATGTTCCTCCTTGCTCCCTGCCCCCAATCATATTTAGTGTGTGTTTGGAGGGAGAAGGGTTGATTAAAGATGTGGGATTCCTCCCTGCCCCTCAGTGCAGAGGTTGGCAGTGTGTAGTCATTTTAATGCAACTAGTGGGATGGTCATCTGTGAGGGTATAGGAGAGGTTACAGGCTTGAGCTGGGAGGAGGACTACAACCTCCTAAAATGCTTCTGCTCACAGAGTAGGAGTATATAATTGATCTCTAAGGATATAATTGAACTGTTCTTCTCTTTCAGAGCTGGTTTATATAGTTCCACAGGCCTGCAGCTTGTTCCATGTCCCTGTTCTACCAGCACATCTCACTGCTTGGCAGCCTGGGGAAATAGGTGTATTCTGAGTGTTTGTGTCCTGGACCTTTTCCTTTTCTGTCCCCTCATTTCTGACTGAAAAATAATCCAGTTAAAAGGCACAAAAATCTTGTTTTTGATTTATTATGGACAGGAGTGCTTGTGCTAGGATGATGGGGGATGTGAATGAAATGTATGGCTGGATGAGGAGCATCACCAGGTTATTATCTCTGGCCATAGCCTTGGTGAGTGAACAAATGCTCATGGTTTGGTGTTTGCACGAAGCCAGACCAGATGACTCAATGGCCATTTCTGTCTCTAAATTCCTCTGTACATAGAAGGCAATAAGATACAAGAATGTGCTGTTGTTTATATTTACAGTTTCCCTGGATGTAGTAGCCCAGTTGCATTCAGTATAATGACTGTTACTGTACTGAAACACAGAGGGGTGCAGGAGTTATGATGATGTTTGGAAGTGTGTTAAGCATAAATGATAGTGACCCAGAAGTCTTGCTAGAGGTACGAATGAATGAATCCTCAGGAAGACATGTTATTTTTGAGGAGTGATATATATTGGAAGTGTTTGGTGTGCTAACCTGATCACTGTGCCTATTATAAGGCAGAATTATGTTTTAACAGAGAGGATGTGATAAAACTGCTTCATAAGATTCTGGTCTGGGAGCATTCTGGAATGCAGGATACTGGTCCTTGGTTGGCATTCCCAAAGTCTTAAGAAATAGTGCAGAGATGACATGCAATGTTTTGTTATGGTACTAAAAGATGTCATAGCCAGATTTTGTCATTATTTTTTAATTGGTTGTCCATTCTATACCTTATGAAAAGACAAGAGGCACCACAGGGTGACTTTGAATCAGAGTAATTTGATGTTACTTAATTACATCTCCTTTCCATTGTTCAGAAAAGAGATAAAGGCAGATTAATGAATCAATTACTTTGCTTTTAAATATTTTTTATTCAGTTAGTAGAAATATCTCTCCCAGTACTTTTAAGTAAAGATTATATTCTGCATGTTGATTTTAGCAGACACTTAAATTATTGTTAAAATACATCATTTAACTTAAGAAAAAATTTCTTGAGTTTGGAGTGTGTGCAGAATGCAGGTGGGAAGCAAAGATGCACATCACAGTTTTGAAAGCAGCAGTCAGTGGGGTTTGAGTTACAGTGACTGCTGGTAATTTGTGTGACCATTGAATTTTGATCCCCACCCATTTGTTATGAAAACAAATGGCCTGAAAATATGCTCACTGGCTTTTTTTTTCTTTTCCTTTTTTTGTCTCTCAGCCTGTAGTCTGGCTGCACATGAAGCAATACGTGCCAGCACATGATATGGTGCTTTTAATGGCACAGCTGTTTTAGGAAGCCACTGTTCTGCCATCCTTTGGAGGAGGATGCTTTCAAAACATGTTCATCCAAGTGAGATGGTTTAAGAAATAGCACTAAAACGTAACTTTAAGCTTCTTTTGTGTTTATTTTCCAGTTAGTGTGTGCTCTTGTTCTATGTCAGTCCACCAGAAGATGGTGGGAACTGCCACACCAGTGGTGTTACCACAGCAAGGATTTCAGGAGTCCCAAAGGGTCACCCATTGCCCAGCACTAGCTAAGATAAATCACAAATGTGAAAGAACACTGGAGAGGGAGCTGGAATTATGGTTTGGTCCTCAGGTGTGAGTGCACACAATGTTAAGGTGCATTTGTAAAATGCTGGGTTGGGGCCTGCTGTACATCCTGGCCCAGTAAAGTTCAGACCATCTGAGTAAGACCTGCAGATTATGGAGTACTTAAAAGGAAGTTATTTCCAAATCAGCTCTCTGCAGTAGTAGGTAAGAAACAGTGAGTGATACGAGGTTCTTTTTCTAGATGATTGCATCATTTTCTATGCTATCTATGAAATTAAGTATGTAAGGTATAGAAAAAATTAGTCTGATAATTGGTGATTGCCATCAAAAGTATCAATTTGATGTAATATTTTATGGGATTGCATTCATTTCTTCTTAATATTAATGCCTGAACAATTTAATTGTGAAACTTTTTCTGTAGTAATTTCGTAAGAATTAGGTTAGTGGTTTTGTATTTCTTTTTTTTAATAGCAGGATAAGCAGAGGAAGCTGTTTTTCCTAAAGCTCAAAGGAAGACCCTACACAGTTTATGCATCTTAAAATGTAAACTATTAGATAGCTTCAAAACCAGATTTAAGGACTTGTTAAACCTAAAGGCTAGTGTGTGCTGAAACAATGTTAGTGGATGTTCCTTTTATGTCTGCAGAAGAAATTGCTGGTTTTCTTGTTTCAGTTCAAATAACCCTTCTCTTTGATGTCCTCAAGCGTGTAAAAGCAACGTAATCTGTACTCACAGTAAATTGTCAGCAAAGTTTCCCACATAATTCCAATGATACAAGACAAGATGTGGCCCTCTCTGCCCTTCCTGAATGCATTTTTAGATGTTTTTAGGTGTGCTATTAAAAGTAGATTTGGTTAAGATTATGGATCTGATGTTAGTAAGTGGTAGCTGATGGAGTTTTTAATGTATTATGGAAGTCTGATTTGATGGGAACATTCCTGTGCTTTTACCTAAGTGCTATTTAGAGCTTAGATAAATAGATAACGTAATTGGATGCTTACTTTCGTTAGTCAATAAAGCAGTTCTTGTCCAAAAATAACACTGCAAAATGAAAGGACTAGAGGCCAGCTCAAAAAATGTTTTGTCTACACTACTGACAGCTTAAAATTCGCTTTGAAAACGCTTTTGGTTTTACTGTGCCCCTCTATCCCAGGCTCAGACTCTCTCACGAGGTAGAATCAGTCTTACCAAAACACTTCACTGAAGACATGGTTGCATGAGTTGGCAAGTCCATGAAGAACCAAGTGCCATTTTCACACAGAAAGAGATGTAGATTCATGGAATATTGAGGGAAAAACTGTGGAATTTGATAATGATGATGGATTTGTAGCACAAACTGTCTTGACAGTATTTTTTTAAAAATACAGTCAATTTTTCCTTCAATCCACTTAACGTACATAATTTATGAAGCATGTCTTTGTAACTACAAAATACTAAACTACAATACAATTTTTTGAACAATTAGCCTTGATTTTTCCTGATGTGTCTTTGATTCTTGTGACAAGCCTTTTTAATAACTAAGGTAAATGTAATTGCTTTTTAAGTGATTAAACTTCTGCCTTCTGCTGCATTTAAATATGTTTATTCTGTTTTTATGTAACTACTCTTAATACAGCCACTGTCATTTTGTTAAAATGATCCAGTGAGGTGGGTGTTTTTGTCATAAGCAGAAGGCAAATCCTCTGTGGCCCAGACTGGTATGTTGTCAGCGTTTTAGGGAAGGCAGAAAACTGCTTTCTCGAGGTCCATTGGTGGCAGCTTGGAAGTGTTTGTTTGTCCTTGCAGAAACTAAGGAAGTGCTTGCTTTGAAGGAGCCCAGCAGTTGCTGTTTGCTGTTGACACAGCAGTGGTACAGAAAGGAGGCAACTCCCTTGCTCCAAGGGCTCAGAGACCTTGCGATTTGCAACCTGTGCATGTTCAGAGATTGCATGGACATAACTAAAATCTTAAAAATCAACAGTAGAGGTCTTTGCCCAACACTGCCAAGCAGTGAAAGAGGTTTGTATTTGGTTTTTTAGCTCTGGAAAAGACTGGGGTTTAGATCTTGCCACAGGTCTTAGGGGTAGGTATGCTGTTTCACATTTTGAGTAAGGAAGTTATGTACCACCAGCCTGTAACAGAGGATAGTAACTTCAATTAACAAAAGAGTTGAAAGTGTGGCTTTTAGTGCAGTTGCTCTGGACTCCTGACTGTGTCTACTAAACTGCCTTAGACACACACACGCCTGTCAGATTCCTTTTGCGCTTGCTTCAGCTTTGACGAAGAGTAATCTTTGATGTGCCAACAAATGCATGGAAGGATCTTAATATACACCCAGCTTTATTTGAAACCTGAGGTGTTAGAAGGGCTTGGGAATGTATACAGAGAATAAATTTGTTCATTTTACTTGCTTATGGTAATGTGGACTGATTGTAGGATCTAAACAGATGACACCTTTCAGAGAAAGACAATCTACGCTGATTTTAGGACATGTTACTATTCTGTGTTTTAGTAACTATCTGTTTTTAGGCCTTCAGAAAGGTAAAATGTAGTTGATGGGATATGGCAGAAAGAGGATACTTTCTCTTGATCTGTTTTACACAAATAGTGGGGGTAGTCACATCATGTGCAGGTCTCTGTCTGCTGCAGTATGTGAGCAGGAGGAGCAAGGTGGGATTTGGCCTGCAGCATTAGGGAATTCCATATATGCTTTAATCTAAAAGAGATTTTGGAAATAGATTGACAAGTCATCTGGCTTGTCTGCAGTTAAAAGGATACAGATTTGCTGTATCATGATAATTGCAATGCCAGCTAGTAGCTAGTGTTTATTCAGTGCAGTACTGTCAAGGGATTGACATCATAATCTTTTCTTTAAGAGGGAGAATAATCTGTGTAGTTACGGAACGCTTTTATGTCACTGACTGCTTTAATACTGTGTGAGGATTTTTTTCTGAATTAACCATTTCAGCAGGAAGTAATTTTAATGAAAATAGTTTACTACAAAAGAAGGCAGTCTGAGGGCTGAAATTACTCTCAAGGGGTTTTATCTGTTATCCTTGAAATGTGCAAAAGTATTGATTTCAAAATAGTGTTATTTATCTGTAAGAGTCCAGATACAATTGCTAAGAAACAGTATATGCTTCACTAGTGTTAAAGTAGCTATAGAAATCTAAATAAAAGGACTCTGCAGCAGAGCAAATTTTCATAGCTTGTACTTTCTCAGCAGTGCAAATCATCTTAGCTTGTGCTTTCTCGAAGAGAATTGTCGGCATCCCCCTTGCTAAGGGTTTTATAGGAGCTATTTTTACTATCATCTCTTTTTTTAGCAAATATAGTTTGTTAGCCTGCTTTTCTCCTTAATAATGTTTTCATCTTCCAAAGAATCCCAAGATGTCCCCTGAAACGTATGATTTTTTTTTTTCTATGGCAGGCTCCAACGTTAGAAGATTCCAGGATTTATCAAGGTAGACACAGTGGCTTATGTTCTTCAGCTAAACAAGTGCATAATCCTCTTCACTTAAACATAGTTTAATGCAGTGCATTGGCTTATTGATAACCATTGGGGTTTCCCAGAGCCTGACAGTGTTTTTCAGAGATGGATGCTGTTGCGGTGCAGCCTCTTCCCACTGATGCCGTGTGGAGAGTAGGCTGCTGCTGGCAGTCTTGACAGAAAAGCAACACCCATGTTAGTCTGGTGGAAATCTCTGCCTGTATTGAAGTTTTCTGGTGTTTTACACTTTTTAGTCAAGCTGTCCTCTGCTTACTGGGCATTTCTTCAGAAATTGGTGGACTTAACTTTCTAAATGCTAAAACTTTGCAAGTTATGAATGAGTGTCCAGTTTACCTATGAGCAAAAACATCTTGTGGTGGTAAGGGTTATAGGTCAAATTATGAATGTGATCCTGAGTTTTTCCTGGAATATGTGCTGTTGACATTAAAGGACTACAAATGTCTTTTTTATAGTATTTACCTTGCATACCTTCATTTTAAATCAAGTAGTAGGTCAGACTTCTGCATTCAGTACTAGCTCAGAGTTGAAGGCTGACAGAAGGAGCACAGTAAGATTTTTTTTTAAAATTCAGATACTTGTTAGTAGGAAGTTGGTAGAAAAAAGTGACTGCCCTTGGTAGAGGGGCAGTTGCTCTGTAGCTTCATGTTGGTTGCTAGTCAGGAGCAGCTCCATCTTCTTACCTGCCTCTGGTCAGTGATTCACAGCCTCCAGGATGTGCTGCTAATTGTCCTCTCCGAGTGGTTTTTGATGTAGCGGGTGTTACCTGAGTGCTAAATTGTGAGGATGCTTTCTGAGAATACATATTTGGAAACCTGAGGCAGTGCAGAAGTGCAGCAGTATTCTGTTTATAGAACTGGGTCAGTGAGTGTGCCTTCAGTCTGACCTCCAACAGGACACTGTTTGCAGGTGCAGTTCCAGATTTTCTATTCTATGTCGATTCAGATATAGATGATGAAAAGAGTGATGGATGGATAGAACTGGCAGTAAAGCTACAATCCTGAGTATGTCAAGAGGAAAAAGCTACTTTTATTCTTTTGGGGGGTTAGAGATAATGTATTGGAATAAAATAAAGGCAAATCAAACAAAAGAGAGAAAGATTATAAATTTCCTTATGTATGGGAATGTGACTTGTGATGGCAGAAATAGGCTCACAGAGAAAGAGAAATTAACATCTTATATTAAAAAAAAGAAAGTGATCATTGTTCCTTCAGACTTGGAGACTTCTGATTGTAAACGATAACAGATATATTCAAACCAGAGTGTTTGTTATCCGAGTCATTTGACAAATATCTTTCTAAATGTATGAAAGGCATCCGTGGGTGATTCATCCTTGTCGTTTCTGCATTTGGCTGAGTTGCTTTAGGGAGGAGTGCAGTTAATGCAGTGTTTGACACACAACTCAGTCCCTCCACAGACTGTTTTTCATCTCCTGCCTTTGTTGGTGATTTTCTTTTTGTGCTTGCAAGGCCTGTGATGCTTTGAGGATTGTTTGAGAAGGCAGTTTTCCACATTATGAAGATTAGCAGTTAAAGCAGCTCTGTAGTATTTGAAGATGGTGCATTCCATGATGTAATGAGACGTGTTCTTGGTCTGAGCAGGGAATTAATGATTTGTAATTTGCAGCTCATACAGAATTGAAGCAAGCACATGGCAGATGTAGGATGCTGAGCCTTACCATTTAATTAAGGGGGAACTAAGAGTGAAATTAGGGTTAAAAGCCCTGAAAAGACTGATTATTGTTACAAAACAGAGACCTGATAGGTACATACTAGAGATATAAAAAGCTCAAATCAGTATATACTGTAACTGTGTGGAATTTGCAGTGCACGTAGATGAGTGGTATGGCTTGAGACAGTCTTGTAGCAGCTTTTACTGTTAGGAAGATGATTTTCTTTTATGCAAACACATTATTCTGTAATTTTCAGCTATGCTGCTTGCTAGCTGTATATTCAGTGGATAAAGTCAAGGGAGAATTTGGCTTAACACAGCAGTTTAGACTTCGGGGGTTTTGAAATTTATTTGTTTTTAATTGTGTTTTGAAGCAATAATGATCAGACACTAGATACATTAAAAATTTATCTCCCAAGCTTTTAGTACTTGAAACCTATTAAATAATGAAAATATCAATACAGAGAGAGGGAATCCTTAGGGATTCATCACAAGGAAAAAAACCCAAACTGGTATGGTTTTGTTTATTTTTCTTTCGGATCTGTGCTAATCTTTAGTCAAGGAAAAAAAATCATGTAGGTTTTTTAGAATAAAATTCTTCCTTGATAGGTTTTCCTACGCAAAGAGGGATTCATATGTTTGTGTTTTGGCCCAAGAATATTTTGAAGTGATCTGCAGGAAAATGACACTTCCTTAAAAGTAGCTGAGTAGGAAAAGCTATTTATGTTTAAGAGATCCTTAAATATGAGTTGAAGAGCTTAAGTAGCTAGTTGTGATGTGTCTGTAGGAGAATTTAGGCACAAATTGTGATGTAAGCATTATTAGTGCAGTTGTTTTGAAAGTTTTATGAATAACAAAATACTTAAACTGATTAAAGATAACAGCCACTTAAGTCGTTTGTATATGATGGGATTATCCCAGTGGTTACAGGACTGAAAGACAGGAGGCTTGGCTCTGCTTCCTTTATGCTTTCTTTGGTTCATATTCTCGCTATTCTCAATCCATTTCTTTGATTTGAGTTTATGTTGCAAAATTTTGTGGAAACCTCTTTAGTAGGTGTCATTGCAGGGCTTTTTATGTTGATCTGTCAAAGTTATTTAATTTTTATGTGGTTTAAGAAGGTGGCTTGATTTTTTTAAAAAAAGTGTTGGAAAGCACTAAGTTACTTTTGTACTTCAGTGAAGTCTATATTGTCAAAAACAAACAAGGAACGTAATACTCAAGATTTATGTAGGCACATACTTAATAAGAGATGTAAGTTTCTTAAGCCACCAGGTGAGTTTGTAACTCTGGCTACATTACATTTTTTTTCTCATCCAAAATTATGTTTTCCAAATAAACTTTTCTGCATCTTAATTCTTTGTTTTGTTTTCAATTGTACACTGAGTTAAAAAATTGCATTTTAATCCATAATTCCTGTCTTATAACAGGTAAAATTTTCAGTGTCAGGATAAAACTGACAGGAGCTTAAGAAGCCTTTGCCTGTGCCCTTTTTCTTCTCTAGGGAAAAAGTATAGGAAGAAAGAGTTAACATTTTTTGAGAAGTGACAATAGGAAGGCAGGGCACGTTTTGTCTCTTTTCCTCTGTATGCATCCTACATACAAACTTAAATTTGTTGGCTTCCTGTATGGGGTTTGCTTCCTCAGGGTATGCAAATCTAATAGTATGATTATGTATTAACATATGTTGCTTGATGAATAGGTAATTATCTTTTGTAAAATACATTAAAAAAATAATGGAAATAACATCACATCTTCACGCTACTCTTAAAGGATATTTGTTCATTTTACTCCTACAAAGAATCAGATCTGATAGCATGACAAATTACACATTTGTTATGCTTCTGTTTTCTAAATTATTCTCCCAAACACAATCTATGAAACGCTGAACAGCATTGTCCAAATTTTCTGTAGTGTTTTATGCAGAGGTCATTTAAACAGACACCCTGCAAAACCTATGCCAAAAATTGTATTCCTGTGAGCAGGAGAGATCGGGATTGTAACAGTTCTAACTACAGAACACTTGAGAATTGTTCTCCAGGCTGCATGGACCATCAGGTCAGTCTGTATCTTGATGCAGCTTTTGGCTTGACTCCAGCTACAGCCTGGTTTGCTGAGGCAGTGCAAGCTTTTAGCTGCATTTGGTTTGGAATGAGGTGGCTAAAAAAATCTGGCGCACCGGATTTAGACAGCATGTGTTAGTAAAGCAGGTCTGCTGCTGGGGTGCTTTTAAGTATGTTTTTGCCCCATTGGGTTTAAACCTGCTTTTCCTCTCTTCAAAAGCTGCTGTGCTGGCTTAGCCATCCTTAATTGCTACTTCAGTGTATTTAGCCAGGGCTGTGGACCTGATCTGACAACCTTTTTTTCCTTAGGGTAACAAATCAGTGTCCTGGTTTCAGATCTTAGCTGTAACTGTGCACACAGGTGTGTGTTTAGGCTGGATTTCGTGTGTCACACAGGTGCTTGCTTTCCAGGCTACTTCATTCTTTTTTTATGAAGACATGGCCATTGCAAGGCCTAATGTGCCTTCTTGGTGTGAGTTTCTGGGTTTTGTGTAACAGGGAGTGGGTGCTAATTTATCAGTATTCACCCCTTAGAATTCATTTTATTTCTACTGTGGTGTTTAAAATATGTAGTTTTTTTTAAAAATGGCATCTATACGTGCATTACAGCCATACATGGATACACCTGCTTTTCATCTTTGCTGTAGAATGGCATAATACTCAGGCATGCAGGAGGAGCTGCTCACATGGGACACACAGATGGTCACTTCATTAAATATTCTCTGCTGGTTTTATTTCCTTATAATCAAAGGTTTGGTTCTTTGCATTCAGGTATGAAATTACCAAGAGTAATTAAGGTTGAGCTGTATGCTGAAGTTAATGTAATGGATAACAATTTCTTATATGATTGTGGGTGTTAGAAGCATTTATTTACAAATTTGGCTCCCATTAAATTGCAGTTAATTATTCTTCACAACTTCAGAGAGTATGTGCTTTAAAACTGTGCTTTTAAGCGTTCTGGGTAATAGTTCTCAGGTTATAAATGAGAAATGTGTAAAAATCCTTCTCCTCATCAGGTTTTCATGAGTTAATTTCTTATGTCATGCTAGATTAGCTGTTTTATACAGATTTATATGCTCCATATTAATTTATATGTGAATATGAAGTTCTTGTATTGAACTGGAGTAAAACTAAATTCACTGCTTCCCCAGAGTAACTGTGTTTTGAGACAGTTGATTATTACAAAATAAACCAGTGTCGTGTACAGCTTTTTTTTTTTTGTAACAAATGAATCTGTGCCTTTTGGGTATTTCATTGCAGGCGATCATAGCAGAGAGGGTAATTTGAGTACATATAAACAGAAGGAACAGTCTTTTATTTTTAATGTAATACAAGTACATAAGAGCACATCTTCTGGCTGTTGTCATGATGTGCATATTGCATGTTCCTTATAGCAGTTTTAATTCAATATTTAAGTGGATGTAATTTTTTTTCTTCTAAAACTACACTTGTTTCTGTTTTAATACAGTTTAATTAACATTAAATGTTAGTTTATCAATGCTTCTCCAAGTGTCTTTACATAGATGTGATAATTTATTGCTCTTGAAAAATCTTTCTTATTTCATTGTAATTTATACTTCCTGGTTCACTCAGAGATCTTGATCAAAACACCTGCATCTAGACCTGTAGGCAACTGAATGTCTGTGTGTAGCTGTAGAGTTACAAAAATGAATGTAAAATAGTCTTGGGGGAAAATATGTAGTCATAACAGTTTTTGTAGCCTTGGGAAAGGATGAAGATGGTGTTTTCTTTTTACTGGAAAAGGATGACCTTTTTTCTCATAATTGATTGATCAACCCTTTTAGAAGGCTGGATGGTATTTCTTCAAATTCTTCAAGCTCTATTTTGTGGTTATTTTTAGAGTTCTAGATCAGCAGCTTCTGCAATTAGCTATATTTATTATAGTGTCTATTTTATACACCAGCTACTTTCGTACCAGTTTTTGCACAAACTAGAATCCTGGAGATGCAGCCCTGTTCTTCAGTGCTCCTTAGAAATTTTTCTGCCATGCTGTAGTCTGTATTTTATTATCTGGTGTTGTCTGATTCATGAATGAGTGTTAATATTAAGTCTGGAAGTAGAAACTGGAAAACTTGAAACAGTGTTCAAACCCAGAACTTAAAACATTGTAAAAGTTGTGCACAAATATAATTGCATTTCGAATATACATTTCAAATTTGTATGTTTAAATGACTTCTTAAAAGAAAACTTCATTCATTTAGAGAGAATTACTTGTTTTATTTTTACTTTTGTATTAACTAGCATACTCTTCCATTTCAGAATGTATGAAAACATGTCCACAATGGTGTATTTAAAGGAAGAGAAGTTGGAGAAGCTTACTCAAGATGAAATCATTGCCAAAACTAAGCAAGTGATCAATGGACTAGAGGCACTGAAGAATGAACACAATTCAATTTTACAGAGCTTACTTGAAACACTGAAATGTTTGAAGAAAGATGATGAAACTAATCTGGTTGAAGAAAAATCAAACATGATTCGAAAGTCACTGGAAATGCTGGAGCTTGGCCTTAGTGAAGCACAGGTAAAATTGCAGTAAAAATAGAGCTTTTCAGACTTTGAGGATTTGCATTTGCCTTACTGGGTATTAGTATAAGTGCTGGGGCATTTACATTTTTCTTGTATGTTAAGGAAGACTGCTGTAATTAATGGAGGTACTTACTGCTTGTCTTGCCGTGTTACTGAACTAATTGTGCATTCAGTGTTAAAGCACTGAAGCTATTAACTGAGCTCCTCTTTATGTCAGTGAGACAGTTATATTTTCTGTTTGGACTTTTCCACAGCATTAGGCAGGTAATGTTCGAGCAGCTCAAGAACTGAACAGTGGCATGTCAACTCTAAATTATTGCATAGGAAGGTCTCACACGTACTTCCACACACATAAATGAATTTGCTCCAGCCTTTGAGCTCTGACACAACCTTAAATTCTGTGTTTATATTCCCTTGATTCTGAGATTCCTTATAGTAACTCATGCTGCTCCTAGAGCTTAAGAATCTCTAATGCTTATTAAAATTTTACTTAACAAGAATTGAATCTAAAACATTTCAAAAGTTAAGAGTTGAGTGCAGAATCTGAACAGCTTTCCCTGGTGCGTTAGAGAAAGGACTCTGAGCTAATTTCAGGGAACTCTCCTAGTTGAGGAGGGTATCTTGTGCAGAAGATGAGTGAAAAGATGCATGCTTAGTTGGGCTGTCAGGACTATGTTTACAGTACAACTTTAGGGTATTTTATACTAGATCAAAAACCTGAAACAATGTGATGTGACAGTCACCAGTGTAAAATGGCAGAGTGCTCACAAATGAGTTGAAAATGCCAATGAGTTGGTTCTATATTAATAGAGAATACTAATAGGCTATATTAATATAGAATATAGGCTTCATATTGGCCTATAACTGTGCTCAGACTTCTCATCTGAATTGAGCTATTATTGCTTGGTGATCTGGAAGCTGTGTGCATTGGATCGTGGTGAATTGAGACTGAGAGAATGAAATATGGGTTACCAGACATGGGAACTTAGAAGCCCTGGACATTATGGTACAAACTGTCAGGCCTTGTTATGTTATACAAGCTGTGATCCCTCGTATTGGGAGGAAATACTAGAAGATACATGGAATAAAATTGCAATATTCGAGTTACCTTTAATGGTTGTTTGTAGAAGATCTGTGAGTGAATTAAAAACTTCTCTCTCCTAACTTTGACATGGTATTGGGACTCTGAAAAGCTGGTTCTGATTCTTGGCTCTGTCACATTCAGCAGCCTCAGTTGCAGATATTCCTGCCTTGTTTGCTTCACCTGGTGCTTTGTGAACTGTGATGGTGAGGAGCCAAGAAGCCTCCATTGCTGCCTTTGTTAGGAATCCAATTACACTTCAAACTACTGCTCTCAGACTCAATAAGGCTACTCTTCCTGCAGCTTGGTTGTAACAATGTAGTAATTTTTTGTTGTTGTTTATTTAAATTGAGAAATGGAAATACGTTATAGATGTTTTTTGTGATATGCATGTAGGTCTGGTGACATAAGTGTTATTTCCATGAAAATGAAACTAACTTTGCTGAAGAAGTGATTAGACTTTCCTTTCAGTTAATTCTAAAGTAAGATTACAAAAGATTTTAGTTTGCCATTGTAGCTTGTTCGATGTTTGAGTATGTTAACCTTATTACCACAACTTTCCTAAATGCTGGATATGTAAATATGTAAATAGGTGGGTGCTGAAGTCTGGAGATTTGGACTAATTTGGAAATTATACCTGGAGTTTTTCTTACCTTTATAGGAAAAAGTTGTTTGTAAAGGCTTGATGAATTTTTTGACACCTGAAATTTCAGCTAAGGACACCATCTGTTTCACATTAAATACTTAGTTTAAAACCACTTAAAGGGAACTTTGTTTTTAAAAAAGCATGAAATTGAGGAGATGAAATACTAGTAACTTGGGGACATCAAACTGATCTAAAAGATTTGTATTCTCACCAGTGGTCCACTCTTACAAGTTGTGCTTCCTGGGAGCTGTTCTGCATATGTCAGTGGGAGATTGCATAAACAGTGAAGGGAGAATATCTTATGCTGCTAGTGTTTGGCTTTCATTTAATAAGCTCCTTTTTCATTTAACTTTGCTTAGCAAAAAAAAACCCAATCCAAGCAGACTGCTTTTATGGCTGTTCTATTTTTGTCCGTAATATGACTGGGTTTGAATGTCTGCACTCTCAAGCTTATAAGTAATATAAAGTGCTTATATATATTGTGTGATCAATGGCACATTTAGAGCTCAGTAGTGTAACTGTCCCTTTGAAGTATCATCATTATGCTGAGGTGTTCATCCTTATGAACTGGAAGCAAATGAATCCTCCTCTGTCTGGAAGCTGCTAAATTAGGACTCCGTGTTAGTTCTTAGGTTATTTTTGTGATCCTTCAAGTTAAAAGTGCTCCATTTCATGTTAGTAGAACAAATAGTTCATTAATTCCAGTTCATCAATCTAGTTCAAATTTTTCATATATTTTTAGATTATATTTAATTTTCAGGGAATTCTAAAACAATTTAAATTTCTGATAGCATCATGGAAAGCAGTAATTAATAAGAAGTTCCTCTAGGTTGGGACCCGCAACATAGGAAGGACATGGACCTGTTGGTGCAAGTCCAGAGGAGGCCATGAAGATACTCAGAGGGCTGGAGCACCTCTCCTGTGAAGGCAGGCTGAGAGAGCTGGGATAGTTCAGCCTGGAGAAGAGAAGGCTCTGAGGAGACCTTACAGCCACTTCCTGTACCTAAACGGGCTAGAAGAGAGATGGAGAAGGAATTTTACAAGGGCATGTAGTGATGGGACATGCATTAATGGCTTCAAACTGGGAGAGAGTAGGTTTAGATTGGATGTAAGGAAGAAATTCTTCCCTGTGAGGATGGTGAGACCCTGGAACAGCTTGCCTAGAGAAGTTGTGGGTACTGCATTCTTGGAAGTGTTGAAGGCCAGGTTTGATCAGCCTGGTCTAGTGGAAGGTGTCCCTGTCCGTGGCAGGGGATTGGAATTAGGTGATCGTTAAAGTCCTTCCCAACCCAAACTATTCTGTGATTTTAACTGGTAAAAGAGTTTCAAGGAACGCTGAGAACAGATCTGTAAAGAAGGGAAATGCGAATGTTTACCAAGATTTCACAGCTGTCAGGTTTAAATAATAAAGGGCTTTTATGTTAAATATAGGACTGGATTCTAGGGGAAGTAAGTCATGTGACACCTTCTGCTTTTTAGGTAATGATGGCCTTGTCAAATCACTTAAATGCAGTGGAATCAGAGAAGCAGAAACTGCGTGCTCAGGTTCGCCGGCTGTGCCAGGAAAATCAGTGGCTACGGGATGAACTAGCCAATACACAGCAGAAGCTACAGAAAAGTGAGCAGTCTGTGGCTCAGCTGGAGGAAGAAAAGAAACATCTAGAATTCATGAATCAATTAAAAAAATATGATGATGACATTTCACCGTCAGTAAGTAGCTGTATAGTAAAAAGCACCTTTCATTTACATGTGTTGTAATCTGCCTATTTAGCAAGAAATAACAAATACATTTTGCCTTCAACATAAACTTGTCATTAAAATTCTTACCTTGTACCAGTGTCACATAGGTTGCAGAATGATTCTGAGCTCATTCTTTTAAATTTTAAAAGAGTATGTGTTTTGCTGTCTGTAGATCATAAAATACATGAGGAACAAAATCCATAATACTCATTTACTATCATGTAAGCTTAAAAAGTATGAAGAACTGAACCAACCCAAAATCTCACTTCTATAAATTCAGCAGGTGAAATAAGTGGGGAATGTAAGCTATGAGAGATCCTAAGTAACTTGGGGACTTGGCTTATTTTGACTGCAGGAAAAATACTTAATTTTCATCTAGTGAAATCAGTTTTTAGCTTTTGTATCTGTTGAGAATTTACACTAGAGTAGTCTTTTCAGGTCCTCCTGTCAGACATTGTGATCATCTACACATTTTCAAGCCCATTGTGTTACATATCCATAGATTCAGAGAGAAATTGGATGCAACTTTAATTTACAGAAATAACTTGTTACTTAAAAAAAAAATCTGATTTATTTGCCCTTTTAAAAATATTTTTGTTTTGTTTCCTTCAGTTAGATGGCACTGGAGCGAAAAATTTCATTTTTTGTGTTCAGACCTTCTCAGCTGTGTTTTGGAAGGAACAGTTTTTCATAACTAATTATTTCAGCAACATAATGGTTAAAAATATATGCAGTTCAGTCATGCTTCACTGGCTGCTTGACTAATCCCTTCTAACATATTGTGAGTAGTGAGAGTTGTTTTGGTTGGTTGCAGGCAGAACTTTGCAGTTCAGTTTTGTGGTTTGGTGTTTGTAGCTGAATACTACCTGAGAAGCCTGTTCAGAAAAGTGACAGGAGGAGGGAATATTGGGATTTTGATGTGCTAACTGTCAAGCTGTAATCTGCAGATGGCCTAAATAGCACTATTATTTGAAGTTTAATTGGCAAATAGAGTCAGAGTAAGCAAAGCATCTTTATCATCACTAACCATATGGACAGTGTCTGCTGTTAGCCTTTGGAATAGTCAGTTCTGTAGACTCAGGATGAGGTTGAATCTGCGCACTTAAAGTTATGACCTTCCCATCTGAGATGTAGTCCCATCAATTTGCTAATTTTGCAGTGCACCTGCTTTGCTACCATTGAATTTGGATGCCAGCAGCAGCAGTTGGCTTTTCCTCCTCTGTGGAAAAAGGTGTTGGATGGAGAGTCAGAAAAATAGGACTGTGTTCTGCTCCTGGGTCTTCTCCTTACTGAGCTTAACATTTCTGAGAACTTCAACTATTTACATTATGTAGAGTTCACATTTAAGAAATGGAATTGAGGGGTGATCTGTTTCTCTGTTGTACATTTGGAATGATGTAAAATACATTTGGATGTTTAAAGTCAATATATACTGATGGATTGTGCAGAAATTAATATGATTCCAGATGGAGACTATTGGAAATGAACTTCCTTCTAAGTGGGTTTTTTAAGTTTTTGAACTTAGAGATCACAATTGCAAAATCAGTTATTTGTATGGAAGCTGAGTACTCAGATATTGAGGTCTCCTTAATCCTCTGCCTTGCTCATCTGTAACTGCTCTCTAGGACTAAAAAAGCACCATGGTCAATTCTGTATTCAGCAGTGTTTACTCTTCACTGGGTGCTTTCATTAGATCTAATGCCTCTGTGAGAATAGCAAATGTGTTCTTGTGTGCCGAAATTGAGACTGAAATTTAGGAGACCTGATTTCTATTCCTGGCTCTTCTGAAGGTGTCCTGTATTGTTTTGGGACAGGGTGTGTAAATACATTTGAATGTAAGACCTTTATAAAACTGTGAGAAATGTTATTCTTGTCAGTTCTGAAGTTCTGAATATGGGGTTTTCCTTTAACATTGCTGATTAAATGGATTGTCCTTTTATGCCTTAAATTTAATTTCTTGGGTTTGTGGTTGTTCTATAGGAGGATAAAGATACGGATTCCACCAAAGAGCCTTTGGATGACTTGTTTCCCAATGATGAGGATGATCAAGGACAAGGAAGTAAGTGCACCTCAGATTACAATGTTGGTGTATTTCTGCAATGCAGAGTATGAAGATACTCTTTACAAAAATGAATCCATACTTGGGATCCTCTGGGACACAGCTAGAGTGGTGAATGCCTCTTCTGGAATAAGGAAACCAGTCATTGATACACATTATGTACATTGATGTGTACAGAACTGGAGCCCAGTTTTTTAAAGAGAGTTTAACAACTGTTGTAAAGATCTTTAGAGCGACTTAGTTTCAAAATTCCTCCCACAATCTTTCCTGTGGACCTCAGAATGGAAAACATTAGTTCCAAGTGACTGAGGTGGATTATGACCAAATTCAGTGAATTCTGTTAATGACCTTTTAATGATCTAAGATTTTTTATGGCAGGTTTCTGTATGAAGTCTTTTTCATATAGTCTTTTTTTTTTTTTGTCCTTTGCTGAGATTGTCTGCCTTAGTTTTACTACTCATTCTGGAAGTATTGTTTATCTTCAGGTCAGAAGGGCTGAGGAATATGCAGTGGAGTTTGAGGTAGAGGTTTGGTAGTGGGATTGAAAAAAGGTATTAGCAGATAAGCCTTGCTTAGTAAAATGTGCTTTTTGTGTGGGTGTAAAGCTGGTATTATATAAGGTATTGATATTGTAGTGCCTGTGCAGTATGCTAGGAGCAGAATGGTTCTTAGTAGACAAATGACTTCAGGAAAAATGTCTGAAGTGACCCACCTTTGCAATCCACAGAGTTTCAAATTTCCTTTATGGGCATGCACACAAGGCACACTGCATTTTTGATAGCATGGTAATGCTGTCCATAGCCAGCAACGAAAGGAGGGCTTGGAGAGTTTACAATAGGTTAGTGTTGATCATGACCTCCTTCCTTAGCTCATCCTTCCCTAGAATTTTGTAGTAGAAAAGGTGAATAGCAAAACTGTCCATATACCCACGTAGTCATGTCCCTTATTTTGCTTTACAAAAGGCAAAGATGACATGTTAACTCTCTGACCTCCCAGAAAAAAAAAATGCTGGAATGCTTTGGTGCTTTGGCAGGCAGCGACTGTGGGCATAGGCTTGGAATTGTGTGATTCCACTGACATAAAAAGACTCCCACTTGCCATGAGAGTGTTTCTTGTGTAATAGAAAGGAGAGGAGAAAGTCAGACTCCTGGCTGGAATCCTTATCCTGAGCGTTCTTAGAATTTAATGAAAATGAGTTAGAAGAAATTTTCTAAATCTCAGGAATCTCTCAGGTGAAGAGAAAAGGAGGAGTAGATTTCTCAGGGAGTGGGAGAGTGAGGGTTGCAACAACCAAAGGTTAAGACCCCCTGGCAAATAAGTGGCTAAGCCTGATGTTAGTAAGTAAAACCTAAAGGTTGGCTTTGATGACTCATTGCCTTTTTCTCTGGCAGTTGTTATTTCGGCATCCAAGGTGTTTCAGTCCTTTATGTGCCAACCTTAAGTGCTCCTTGGCATAGCAAACAAAGGGAAACAAAAAAAAATTGTATCTTTAGAGGAGAATTAAGGGAAAAGGACAAATCATTGAGCTTTTCTGCAGGTGTTCATCTTTTCTATGTTAGTGTTCCTTTCCATGGGGAAACACTGATATTTGTAAGTGCAAAATTATCATGCAATCTTGAGAACTGTTAATGGTTTGATGAGCTGAGTTTCTGACTTTCTCCATTAGTTTATTACATTTGACCCTTTAGAATTGTAAAATAATATTAATATGATACTGGAAAGAATATGAAGAATAAAATGGTCATATTTGCACTGTCACTGTTCAAGACAGCATGACTGCTGTGAAGTATGCTCTGATATTAATGCTGTGTATCGAAGAAATAAAATTCAGTGAGTCTCACTGTGTCATTGAGCAGTAAGATATTTTAGTTACAGTCATCTTTTAATCAACTTGAAACCTTGCTGATTTCTTTCAGTTCAACAGCAGCATAGCAGTGCAGCAGCTGCTGCCCAACAAGGTGGCTATGAAATTCCAGCAAGATTACGGACCCTTCATAATCTTGTTATTCAGTACGCTTCCCAAGGGAGATATGAGGTTGCTGTGCCTCTCTGTAAACAAGCTCTTGAAGATCTGGAGAAGACTTCGGGTCATGACCATCCTGATGTTGCCACTATGTTGAACATACTTGCTTTGGTGTACAGGTTTGTATACTGACACAGATAAATACCAGTTTAGTAAATACTTAGTATTTGGCTACAGCCTTTTGATGTTCAGACTAGCATTTTTTGACTATTCTATTTTCCATTAAATTTATTTTCCTTTTTTTTTTTTTTTTAATTATTAAAACCCTCAAGAGGGTCCTGAAATATTTGCATGTCTCCCTATACTTAAAAGTCAAACAGCTTGCTGTATTTTTGCCTGTGCCTTGGCTTTGGGAATGAAGCTGGGTTCGCTACTTTTTGTGTGTGAGGGGTCATGTCTTGATGACTTAGAGATAATCTAGAGCTAGAAATTGGACAGCAGTGTAGAAATAGTACATGCTCAGTACAGTCCCCAAGCAGCAAACTACTTTATGGTTACAGGCTTCAGGTTTTTACTTCCTGATTTCTGAATATATTCTCAGTTACTCCTCTTTTGTTGTAGCATCTTTAGACCAGTAGTGAAGTCACTTTAGTTTTCATGACTTTCTGTTCTGAATCACCAGTATTGATTGTGTCTCTTTAAAAATTCAGAGACCAGAACAAATACAAAGATGCAGCAAATCTCCTGAATGATGCCTTGGCTATCCGTGAAAAGACTTTGGGCAAAGATCATCCAGCGGTTTGTATACACACAATATCATCATTTTAGTTGTGTTTGTCACTGGACTTTTTTTCAACTAATTCTAATATCAAACTTAACAGGAAAGTTTTTTTTAAGACCTGGCTTGTCTTTAAACAGTACAGGTAGGAGACCACGATGTGACATCCTTTGTTTTCTCTTAAATATTTATCCTGCCTTTTGAGCATTATATTCAGTGCTGTTTTCACTGTGAATGACTTCCATATACTTGATTTTTGAATTGCGTGGATTTTCTATGGGAAATCAGTTTGTGAAGACAGATTTTAATTTGCTTACTGAAATCACTCTGTTATAGTCAGATTGAAGGGGCGCTTCTGATTTGTTTTACTGCTGCTTGTAAATGAAATGTAAATCAAGTTTTTTGTATGATTCATGTGATGCCTTACTTCCTGTAGCCTGTGGGAAGTAGGGTAGCTCTGAGTACAGTATTGATGTGAGAGGTTCCTTTGTAAAAGAAGAACGTGTCAGGAAGATGTGTGCACTAAGTGATATTTCCAAAAATGAAACAAATTTATGTCATGATTTTGGGTTTTTCTTTCCTCTGTTGTGTATGTATGTGTTTTAATTATAATTATTTCTTTATTTGCAAATTTCAAGAGATCTACCCTGTACATGGAAAATTTGAAAACGTAAATGCCTTGCAGATGTGTTCATTTGTCAGGTATTTGTATCAGCAAATTTCAGTGAAATTAACATTTCTCTACTGTTGACAGGTGGCAGCAACTCTAAACAATCTTGCAGTACTTTATGGTAAACGGGGAAAGTACAAAGAAGCTGAACCACTGTGTAAGCGAGCTCTGGAAATCAGAGAAAAGGTATGAGTGCCAAATGCAGCACCTTTGAATGGATTTTTTTGAGGGAAAGGGCAAAGTTCAACTCTTTTTTTTAGTGTTTGCTTGGGTAGATCTGCCAAATAAACCACAGTTAGCAATGCCCTAGTAGTTAGCAGTTTCTGAAGTTCAAAACAGTGGGAAATTCTGGTTGTGCTACAGAATTGTTGGAGCACTCTGAGTACATACTAAATTCTGTATTTTGTAATTAACCTTCTTTACATTTTTCTTTCCCATTTGATGGCTAGATAGTCTTTGATTTGACAAGAGCATTGGAATTAGAAAATGAAACATCATTAAAATTTTTGATTGTTCTCTGACAATGTGGATATTTATTTTGGTCCATGAGACTGAATGCCTGTATCTTCAGGCTTTGTATAATCCTCTCCTTTACTACTAAAGTAAGTTTTACTACTTAATTTATTCCTCTTATGGGTTGTTCTACAGCATTCTCAGTTTGTAATAGAGTTCAGTAATTTTCATACTTATCAAATGCAACTTTTGTTTTTGTTGTCCTCCTGTTGAACTGATGAGCCATAAAAGTAACAGGGTACTTCTAAATTATTTATTTCTAGGCCCTGATATGATGATTAGAGAATGTTTTAATACAGTCTGTTTAATTTTCAGGTCCTGGGGAAAGATCACCCTGATGTTGCCAAACAATTAAATAATTTGGCTTTACTATGCCAGAACCAGGGTAAATATGAGGAGGTTGAATACTACTATCAGAGGGCACTTGAAATCTACCAAACTAAGCTGGGACCAGATGACCCAAATGTTGCAAAAACAAAGAACAATCTGGTAGGCCTTTTCTAGACTAAACACGAGAAAAATGTTCTGATGAATTGAAATGCACTTTTATTCATCATGTATTATTTATTATTGTATTTTGTTATTTATGAAGATAAATAAAGCAATTGCTGATACCTTTTTGGGGGGATATTTTGTTTTTAGGCATCCTGCTATCTAAAACAGGGCAAGTTCAAGCAAGCGGAAACTTTATACAAAGAGATTCTTACTCGCGCCCATGAACGGGAGTTTGGCTCTGTAGATGGTAAGAAACTGAGTCCTTGTTTCATTTGTGTAGTTATTTTGAAATAAAATTTACAGGAAGTCAGTAGTACCCTGATTAAAAGTGTTGTCTGCTTTAGGTGGACTTAAAAGTGGACGTAGAAGGGTTGAAGTACATTCATCATAAGAAAGCTTTTAGCTGCAGCAGTAATTTTTTGTACAAAAGCAGAGTTTTTCTTACATGAGGTAGACTTGGTAGTTTATGATTTATGAATTGCCTTTTATCTTATGCCCAACCAAACCCAATTTTGGTATTTTTATGGACACAGAAAAATACATGTCACTTTCCAGTCACAGGAAAATGTCAATGCAGGATTTTTAATTATATAAATAAAGACATTGTCAAGGCAAGTCTTCCTTTTATACATTTAAAGAGTGAGGAAAATACATTTAAATTGGGAATTACACTGTACATTGAAGTCAGATGCATTTTATCAACTATAAATTGCAGAAAAGAATTTCCATTGCATTGCATGACAGTAGCATATGCACCACTTAGGAGATGTCAGAGCAGTTGTTATGATAAAAGCAATAAGTGCATGTTTTCTAGCACAGAACTAGGCACATGACAAATTGGTGGCGGTATATATTGACTTCAAAGCTTCTCAAAAATAACTGTTTCTAAGTTCAGATAAGAAAAGAAGACAGAATTGTATAACTGTAAAAGAAGAGGTGCATGTTTTATTTATCTGCTGCTTGTAGTATGGACAGTAAGTTTTTTTTGTGGTGGTAATAGTAGAATTCCTTGGCTCACAACTTCATTTCAGAAATCAAACAATGAATGCTTTGTGGTTTTGTTGTTCTATAAAATATTTTCTTCTCTTTCACCAGAGGAAAATAAGCCTATCTGGATGCATGCAGAAGAGAGGGAAGAATGCAAAGTAAGACCATTGTCGTAAATCTTTTTTTTGAGCTTTTACTTGTTTAAGTTGCAAATCATTTATTTTTTTTCAATGATACTTTTGTTCTAGGGGAAGCAAAAAGATGGCACATCTTTTGGAGAATATGGTGGCTGGTACAAAGCTTGCAAAGTTGACAGGTGGGTAATTTCTTGACAGGACAAACAACACAGCAATACCCAATATTGCAGATTAAAGCATGTTTAAAAATTAAACCAAACCAGCTGCTTGCTTAGGACTATAAAAACTATAGTTTTAAAAATTCAACGCTCAAGGCTGGGTTTCAGGAACACAAGTAGCAGTTTTCAAGTCCTGAGGCTGTTTTTAATCTAGGCTGGTTAGATCTAGTAAGTGGCATAAAATTGCACCAGTTGTGTTCTTAGCAGTCCTTCATGTGACAGCACAGGTCACCATTCCTTCTTTCTGTACTGCTGGTTGGCCTACGTGCCTTCTCTGCCCCATCAAGGCCTCTGAAGAGAGCCAAAAATGAGTCTGTGTAAATAACTAAGCCTTTAGTTACTTAGCTGGCACAAGAAAACAAAGTTAAACTGCTGCAGTTAAGCGCTATTTGAGTTTCTAAAGCTTGAAGAATATAGTTGTGTTAATGAAAGCACATACTTTACAGTGCAGTAAGAGAAATAAGGACTTCAGCTTGGATTATACTTGGTGAAATATGTTTTGTTTGCTTTAATTTTGTTCCATTACTGCAATTTTTTAATGTGCAGGTGGTACAATGGTGAAAAAACCTGCAACTAATACTGATTATCAGTGAGGGTTTTTAGTTTCTTGAGTGTTTGAATTCTCCTATTTAACAAGCATCAGAACCTTTGTACTGAAATCTACTCTTTTTTTATCCATCCTGAATTCTGGGTGCAGTGTGTTTTGTTGGTTTGTTTTTCATGTACTAGTTCATTCTAATGCATGAGAAAATCTTTTCTCTGCTGTTACTGGAGCAAAACTGCACACAACAATACTGTGACTGAGCTAATTTTGTACCATTGAAACAAAAATGTCTTGGAGTGTGAGACCTGTTAATGGAACAGGCAAATTTTTTTTCTTTTGTTATTCAAGCACAGTTTGAATGCATAGAAACTGCAAATAGGTATTAAATAAAAGCTGGTGAAAGAAACTGTTAATTACTTCTGTGACTAACCCATGCTAGAGTAATAGTCACTGTATGCATGAATAAGCATATTTTCTGGAAGCTTCACAATTATTCAGTTGGACACGCTCCTCTAGAGCTAAATTTTCACCTTGAGATGCAGCTGAGGAACACAAGGACATAGCACTCTAGTTTCAGGGATGTTGACTAATCCCAGTGTGAGCCGTTAATGCACTTTGAAAGGGATCAGCAGGTTATTCCATGTACATGAAGTACAGTATAGTGTATGTCAAGAGAGACAATAAATTATTACAAAAAATACGATAAATGCTTTCTTAATTTATGTTTTTATTAGTGAACTGAGAAGAGTTTGTGTGTGTGTGTATATATACACAAGTCTTTTTCTTGTTTTTTTTTCTTTAAATAGTCCAACAGTAACAACTACTTTAAAGAACCTTGGGGCACTTTACAGACGACAGGGCAAATTTGAAGCTGCTGAAACATTAGAAGAGGCAGCAATGAGATCTCGTAAACAGGCAAGTATGAAAATTCACCTGAATGATGTTTCTGCATTGTAGTCATGCAGATTTTCAACTTCAGTGTCATACCTACAGAATATGTAAACTTGGAGCTATTCAGTGTCTTGTGCCTAGTGTTGACCTCTGAGTGAAGTGGTGATAAAATTACAGTATAAGCAGGGACTTGCTTTTAATGTGGGGAAGTCCTGTGCTGTCTTTGAGCTCTCAGATCTACTGTTCAAGTAACCCTTTCTCCCTTCTCTTAGAAGGTACAAGAGAGTTTGTTTTTGTTGGGGTTTTATTGGCTTTTTTTTTTCTTTCCTTTTTGGATGATTTGAAAGTATGTAAGACTGGACAAAAAACGTGTTGTCAGTCAGTGTTAAAATGGAAAGCAAAGTAAGTAAATATAAGTAAATAACATGGAAGTTCAATTTTAGTTTCAGTATGTATACAATAACAAATAAGACTTGTATTTTTATCAGAAGTGTCTTGTTTTGTTGTGGGGTTTTTTTTCTTTATATGTCCGTGTAGAATTCTAAATATTCTTTATATGTCCGTGTAGAATTCTAAACTTAATTTCTTAATATCTTTATTGATAAAGTACTGGTTTTTTATTGGTTATAGTGATTTGAAGTTGTTTTTTAAAGAATGGTACTGCAGTTTTTGATGTATATAGAAATAGATGTCTGGAAAAGGGAGAGAGTAAAAAAGTTCCTGCAAACCTCATGCTCTTTTAGTGAATTCAGCAACAACTCCCTTTGATATAAGGTGGCCAAAGTTCTTTCTTCCATAAAAAAGAATGGAAAACCTGCGAAAGTTTGCCAAAGAATTGGAATGAAACTGGTAAGAAGAAAATATAAATCTGGGAGAAAAGTTCTTCAGCAAAGAAAATTCAAGCAGTAGGGGAGAATAGTTCATACAGATACTTTCTTTTACTGAAGATGATTTTCACATACTTTTACTGAAGGTCCATTTTCAGGGTGTCTCATTCAAATATGATTTGAAAATAAGAAATGAACGTGCACTGCATCTTAACATAACTTGCTTTGGTTCTTGGTTTTACTGTTGCCATTACACAAGATAACTTTTTAGCATGAACAGATAAAACCAGGATAAATTGGCATAATATAATAGTAATTAAGAAGCCTGGAAGCAAACTTAGCATGTTGTTATGTTTGTTTCCTTCTTTATATTAGGAAAAAAACCCAAAAATCAGACCACCAGATTTTCAAGTTCAAATTTTTACTGGGAAGCATGGAATTGATTATTTGGGAATTAAGGCTCCTGCTATTGGAGAAAGTCTCTTTTTTAGAGTCCCTGTTTAATCATCCCTCTTCTGACTTGTCAGTACCACTGCAAAAACTCTTCTTGTCTCAATTTTCCTTAGAGGCTGCTGGTGACTTGCTGATGACACTTTATTATTAAGGAAGCTTCAGATTTTCATTGTGCATCATATACCAGCTATACCATTAATCCATAATATGTGACAGTAAACACAGCACTAGTTTTAGACATGTAGGAAAGAGTGTTGTGTTACTGGCAGCATTTGAACACTATGTTTTTATTCTAGGTCATTCAAGGAGGACAAACAGGGTTAATACATTTCTGCTTTTGGGCTAAAAGCAAAGAGGTACCTTTGTTCCCAGGTGTGGAAAAGCATCAGTTTTCCACATCTCTGTTCTCCTTCATGCAAATTTTGTTTGCTGTAGCTGCTGGGTGGGATATCTGTGCTAGACTTTTGAAGACCAGTAGTGTTCTTTGTCCTTTGTCTTTCATGACAGAACTGAACAAACTGAGAAGGTGCAGTTTCCTGACCTTTCATTATTTGATTTTTTTCACATGTGAGATAAGTGAGAGATGATAGCTTTGGAACAGACCTAGACTCTGTTTTACACACTTTGTGGTCTGTGCTGCTGAAGGATTGGTACAAAAGCCATTGTGAGCCTTTGCTTCTCTGCTGTCTGAGAGCTGCAACCACTTTCTGCACCCTGCACCCACGGGGAAGTGAAAATACACCATCAGTATGTGTTGGTTTCATGTAGAATTCCATTAGGATGAACTGTTCAGCTCCTCAGTTAGGAGTAAACTATATGGGAACCAAGGACCTGATTTCTCCATGCCACTAAAACAACTTTCATTGTTATTCATGGACTTTTAAGAATTTTGACATCCTTTTCACTTTCTGTATTGTGGTCAATGTTATGGATTTGTCACACAGATCCCTGCTGCATTTACTGCTAATGCTGTAGTGTAAAAGATGCAGAATATGTTCTCATGTGTAAGGCATTCATCTGGAATCTCTTCCTATTAGCAAATACTCTTTATGATGTGGAGCAGGTTTATTGTAAAGAAAACAAAACTGAAAATAAGTATGGTTTGAGCTTTGCTATTTTGTAGTTTCTGTGTTAAAGATTTTGCCTTTATTTTTAATGCAGGATTTTCATAGGAGGTACTTTAGCACTTTTAAGATATTTAAAGGATTATTTGATAGTTGATGGACATTCTTTACCACAAAGTAAATGTGTTTTATTGACACATATGTAGTCTGTTTATTATAAGCTTATTTGCTATTTTATTTCTTTTTGAAGGATTAAATTGTCCTACAGTGCTAAGTGTCATATGTCAGTACTTTTAAATAACAGAACCTGCTTCTTAGGTATTAGATATTCAGACACCTGCAACGGTCTTTCCAAAGGTGAGTGAGGGCTGCTCCATTTGATAGGTGGATAACTAAGGATTGCATTGACTATTCATGACCTATAAATTGCTTAAATATTTAACTGGTGGCCAGATGGCTTCAGGTAAGTGACACAAACGCCATGAGGCTTAGACAAGGGATAAGAAAGGAGGAAAAGAATGTGAAGTCACTGAATTCTCAAACTACCAGAACTGTCCATCCCCTTCACACTGTGTTGATTTTTGCAGTGTGTAAGTTGTAGATTAATGCAGCTTGTAACAAGATAAAACCTCTTCCCGTTTTATCTAATTCTCAGGGTCTTGACAATGTTCACAAACAGAGAGTTGCTGAAGTGCTGAATGACCCTGAGAGCATAGAGAAAAGGCGGAGCCGGGAAAGCCTCAACGTGGATGTGGTAAAGTACGAGAGTGGCCCTGACGGAGGCGAGGAAGTGAGTATGAGCGTAGAGTGGAACGGGGTAAGTACAGTACACAGTTTAGAACATAACCTAGAGAAATCACCACCCTGACAAACGTGGTTGTCCACCCACCAGCCTGTTGTGCTTTCAGTAGTTTGTTGGGTTTTTTGGTTGTTTTTTTTTTTCTTTTTTATGGTTGATCTACTTTGTATTTTGTAATTTTGCAGAATCAATTAAGAAATGAAGAATTAACGTTTTGCCTATTCATAATGTTAAAAAAATCGTAATATTTTAAAATTTTAAAACATCCTTTCTGTCGTTGTCCTGAGTGGTGACATTTCTGCAAGAATCCCAAGCAGTTGTACTTAATGCCAAGTTGTTTAATGCTGATTGAATGTCCTGGTGGTGGTCTGGTGTACAATTGCTTGTCAGTGGTTTCTTTTACTGGTAGAAATATTCTGGCAATTAACTTACTTTTGCTTTTTTCCCTTCGATGCCATATTTGCCCGTAATTTAAATGTTTCTTTAAAAATACTGCATCAGTTGGAATCACAAAGACCATTTGCTATGGAGATGTTTTGAGTGTTAGCTGTTTTAAAGTGACTAGTCTAACACTAAAATAATTCCAATCTCCTCCTTACCCAACTTGCTGGAGGAAGGAATGTAACTTTTCAAGCTGTTGTACAGTCCATTTTAAGAGGCAGTGCCATCACGTACCAATGTGATGGTGACTTCATGTTTCTTAATTGAAATTAATACCCCTTTCCCCATATTAAAATTTGACTGGAGTCAGGGCTTGTTCCTGTTTGTTTCCCATATATTGGCTTCACTGTGTTACACTGATCGTCATAGAGTAAAAACATATACACAATGTGATTATTTCGTGTGCATCTTTCTAACCATTGTTTTCCTTTAATTTGAAAGACAGTGCAAGCTTTCAGTTCTTGGTCTGGCTTATGTAGTTGTTTGCTTCTGTCACCAGCTTTCCCATGCTTTATCCCATTGCCAGCAATGGGATATATATTGTACTGTTAACTAACTCCCAGCTGTAGTTCTGCTGAAATTACTCTGTTAGTTTATAAAAGTGATGTTGCTTTTGCTGTATGGGAGGGGAAGTAGCCTACTTTGCAATATTGAGTGTTCTGAAGCTTCATTTCTCTTACAATAGCAATCTTTTTTTTCCCATCTTTTTGTTGGCCACATAAGACAAAGCATTCCAAATAAACCTTGGTAAAACACATAGTGCTTTAGTCTTGAAGGAGAATGTTCTTTCCATCTTTGCTTTTGTCTCTTTATTGTTTTCTTGGCATTGGTGTTCTCAGTGCCAAGACAGTCAATCAGCATCTACTGTGAATAATACTGCATCATTAATAAAGCCAAAGTCAGGTTGGATAACTCTCTTTAATTCTCATTTTGCCCATTCAGCATTAGAACTGTGTACTGTACTCCTCCCTTAATTTTCACTGTACTTTGCATGACTATATGTTCTAAATGGATTAAACTTTTTTCTGTTATTGACATAAATTAAACATGCATGCAGGTTTTGGATGGAAAGGGCCTTCTGGGGAAAAGCAATAGACAGTATTTCTAGGTCAAACTCAGTGATAAAATTTGTTGATCTGAAAAATTAAATTTTGACTTCTCAGGGTAAACAAACCTCATTTTTAGTGTGCTGAAGTGGCATTGCTTTATTCTCATCTTTGTTATTTCTTTCCCCCCTCCCCCATAAGAGAAGATGTTTTGTATTACATGTTTTACGTGAAGTGGGCAACTCTCTCTCCCTCTACCCTGCAAGTGTTTCTCTCTCAGTGGTGTTCTTCCCTCTACTTCATATTGTGTAGTTTTTTCACCCTTGTGTGTTCCCTCCAGACAAAATATTCTGATTCATAAAGTGTAGTAGAATCTTTGACTTCTGCATGCAGAGCCTGAAGAGAAGAGGCCTGCCTTTTCCATTTGAATTCTTTGGAAGTGGTCAAGCTGACTCCTGCTCTTTGGCTGTCAGAAAGAATTGTTGGAGTGTGTAAAGTGACAAACTTCAATGAAAAAATTTTGCTGGAAGATGTAATTAAGTGCCTTCCATGTGTAATGTGATCCATATTAAGCATTGTATACTTTGATGTAAAGTCTTGCATTCTTACAAAAGAACTGAAATACCTATTGAGGTGAATCAACCATTAACTATTAAAGCAGACACATTAAGTGAGGTTGCTGTAGTGCGTAAACATGTTACTTATAAATCCATCCAAAGAAATACTTGGCCTTAAAAATTTAAGGTAGAAAGGCCAAGATTTGAATCCCTTATTATATTCTTATATAAAAAAGAACAGTGATTATCTGTAATTGGCATTTTTGTAAATTGATCTTGCAGCCCATTGCAGAACAAATAAAAATCTTTGTGGTACTTAATTTAAGAGAATGTTCTTAGTGTGAGGAAGCATCTTTTCTTACTCTAACCCATATGCTTCAAAAAGACTTTTGGGCACATAAACCCACTTCCAGATGTGAAATGAAAGCAGTAAATTTCACTGTTAATGAGAGCTGCTCTTGTTTTGTAAGTGTCAGACAGTCAGAGGGACATTGTAGCTGACAACTGCAAAGTACAGGAGATGGTGATAATGGGGAGGTGTAAGCAAAAGTAATAAGGTGATTCTCATTCTGAATGACATAAACATTGTCAATTAAACTTTGCCATAAAAATCTCCTGTTATTTTTTTTTGTTTGTTTCTTTGTTTACTTTGGATTTAGGAATTTTTTTTTTATCCTGAACTTATGTTTTAAAGGTGTTTTGTTAATCATGCAGTCAGTGTTTAACTTGGGAGTTTGATGTTCTTATTTCAGATTCGAAGTGCCCAAAAGCTCATCTGCTTACTCCTAATGTTCTGATTAGGTTTACTTTAGAGTCATACTCTGTACCTACCAAATTTGTCTTGCCTTTGTTCTTTGGATGATTATCACTACTATAGTTTTGCTGGTTTCAGACTGTAGGAATAATTAGCCTTTTCACTCATCTCGTGCTTCTAGTTGGAATTTAGACTTCAATTTAATCAATCCTGTAAAACTGAAGTCTGTTTTTAAAAGTGTGAACAATATATACGATGTAGTTTGAAACAGAAATACTCAGATTTTGATCTTCTGATCACTTGGTAGCAAGGCATTTTGCCATTTCCAAGGATAATTTTAATTACTGTTCACTTCAGTTGTTACAGGTAAAGGCTCTCAAGACAGGTATCTTAAGCTTATCAATAATAGTCTCTATACTTAGACCGAGAGGGAAAATGTGTAAATTGAACCACAATTTATTTTAAAGATGGATTCTTTCAGCTGCCTCACTGCATAAGGGAAAGCAGAGAAAATTCCACTTGGATTATGTATATATATATACACACACACACACACAGATATGTTCTAAAAAATACTTGTGAAACTGAATTTACCCGGGACAGTTGGATTTTAGTTCCTTAAAGCATGAACAGAATTTTGTCTGGAGGTTTGGTGAAGACTTCTTTCTTCTTGCACTTTTTTTCCAGGGAAAATTCCCGACAGAAGTTAAAGCTGAAATGAATGCACCTTGCTCTGTTCCTTGCTTCTCTTTTGTCTATTTATTTATTTTATTTTTATTTTTGTGTTAATGTCAGCTGGAAAAAATAATTTATTTTTTTTTTGTTGACAAAATGTAATACTAAAGCTATCCATTCTTAAAGGTGTTTTGCATTTTATACAAATGCTAACTTAAGGAATGCACAGCATCTGTCATGCTCATCTGTCAGTCCCATATCAGTGATGTAGGTGAAGCTGTATAAAGATGTAGGTTCTGGTATTTACAAGAGCCTGCACTTTGTGCTTAAGGGCCGTCCAAACACTCACCCTGGACTCCAGAGCTTTTGAATGTGACCTAGAAATACTGTAAACATAACTGTTCAAAATTGAAAACTGTTGAATTTTTCCCAACAGTTTCATTCAGTTTTTCTCTCTCCGTTTCTGACAGGCCTAGATGCCTTTTGTGATTCTTATACTGTCTCCTGCATGACGGGCGTGCACCATCTTCAAGCTTTAACTTCTCTCTTCAGTACTGACTGCTGTGTTTTAGCAAACCCCTTAAGATTCTTGTCAGAGCTACACTTCCCTGTAAACTGGCCATTCCTTCAGTGCTGGTGTCTTTTTTGGTTTTCTATTTCTGTACATGTGTAGCTTTGCCAGATATGTATCTAGTCATACAAAATGTTATTACAACCATTTGCTGTGTAATACATTAGTAAAAAAAAAACAAAAACCCAGACAAGTAACAATGACCTTTATAAGTAGCTGTTCACTATGGAATAAAGGTAGTTAAAAGTATCACACAAGGTATTATTGAAATGGCATGATGGTGATCTTTACAGGAGAAAAACCAAACCCGTAAAAGTAAGGCATGTTCTCCAAGTGCTTTAAAATGTATTTAGAGACCTATTATATGGTTAACATCAATATGGAACTCTGGATGTCTTCACTTATGATTATTCTAAAGTAGCATTGCTGTTTAGTCTTTGTGTGAGATTTTGGCAATTATGCTTTTCTCTACTAATCTTGGTGTTCAGTGATTTGTGTATTTGTCTTTCTAACTTCTAATAAACTCACTCCAACTCAGGTGTCTGTCTTTGCTTAGTAGTGCTTTTTTCTTTCACAACTCTTCTTTCATAATCACCTATGTTTTCTATGAAGTAGGAAGTGGTCACTTCTAATCTTACTAAACTGTTGGGATCTTTTTAAGAGTAAAACATTTAAAAATAGAATTGTGGTCAGTTGGAAGTTTCTCTAGGTCAGCACAGCAGTGTAAAACATGAATGCAATATATGAAAAATTAATTTCATTGTGTTTTATGTTTTCTTTGGTGGAAAGTTAAAACAAAGCACCAGAATTTGACTATGGGTGTTTCTGATCAGAAATATATTTTGTTTAGGGATTTTAGGATTAATTAAACATATTTGCAAGTAATGTAGATGTTTAGAAAGAACGAAACAGTTTTTCTCTTTGATGGAATGCTTTTGCTCGGGGCTCTGTACTCTGTTAACCACGGTGTGCTCATGTGAAATGGTGACATGGTGGTGGTGAATTGTTGGACTACTGTGGTGGGGTTTTATTCGTTATTATGAATCATGGCTTGGGCATGTCTTCACCTTTAGAAATCTGTGTTACGCTTTGGAAGGAACCCTTTTGTTTTGGTAAAGTCGTAGCTGTATGGTGTTACGTGTTTAGGTAATTGTATATGGTATAAGTATATATTAATAGCAGTTAAAATACAATAATTCATCGACGAAGCGTTCTGGAGCCATGTCAGGGGGAGGGCAACAACCTCTTGCACTTTCACATGTGTTCGATTTCTTTCAGGATGGCACTGGATCTCTAAAGCGCAGTGGTTCCTTTAGCAAGCTTCGTGCTTCCCTTAGACGCAGCAGTGAGAAGCTGGTTAGGAAGCTGAAGGGAGGAAATTCCCGGGACAGTGAACCAAAGAACCCAGGGTAACTATCTGTTCTTAGCTGTGCTGGTGTCTCCTCGATCTGTGCCCCCACTGTAGCCTAGCGTAGTACCTAGGGCAGTGTTTTCTTCCCTGCTTAGCACCTGCATATCATACAGAGTTATATCTCAAAGAAAAATAAAATAGGAAATTATTTCTTAAAACTTTCATTGTAAGTTCTGTAACATCCAAGGAATTGTATCTGCTTTTAAGAGTTAACTCAGTTTTAACAATATTTTTTTTCCTTTTTACTGCTTTAGCTACTTGAAGATTAGAAAAGCGTCGTAGAATTATCAATAAGTGTTAGTTATCTGAAACTTTATGCTTTTCACACAGCAGTGGAGAATAATATGTGTTACTGAGTTTTACAGTAAAGCCTGAATACCGTGAACCCACAATCTTCTTGATATTCTTGATACAGCTTTATATATTCCTGTGGGTATAAAGAGAATTACCAACTTGAGCCCGTCTCAGTTTCTGTTTTTGGAAAACTCAGATGTCAGAGAGCAGAGAAAAATGTTGAAAAACTTGAACCTAATTCTGCATCTCATTAATATTCTGGCCTCAGCAAAGTCAGTGGTAAAAATTCAAATTTTAATGAGTCTGACTGCTCACTCTTTCCTATTTACTATAAGATTATGGATTTGAAAATGTCTAATATTTCTAATAAATCCATAAAATCATTTCTCATGACTGCTGCAGAGAAATGTTAAAATGCACCTACTGTTTTTCATAATGGCACTTGTGAGTGTTCACCCTCACCCCCAACATCATTTCAATCAGTTTTGTAGGGTTTTTTGCCCTTGCTGTGGAAAACTGGAACTCATTTAGTTGACAGGAAGCTCTGTGACAGTGTGAACTTATACTTAAAACAGTCATATTGGAGAACTTGGAGTAACTGACTCTGGGGAGTGTGGTAGATGATGATTATGATGTAACTTGAGACAGTGACCTGGAGGCAGGTTCTCGCTGTGTTTCTGTAAGTGCTCCAGTGAAGTTTTGCCTTATTGTTTTTATGTGGCTGTAAAGCCTTGTGTACAGCTGCAGTACATGTAGAATTATCTTCCTCACATAGCTGTTTCAAATTCAGCCTGATTTTTAGAATTATTACTTAAAATTTCACTGCCAGAGACTTGATGTTGCAGGCACTGAATGGAATTCAAGATCAAAAATCCCTTTGCATTTATTGATACATTACTAAGAACTACCTCTGAGATGATAAATTTGGAATAAGCTGTGAAAAGCATGGGATTAGATGAAGGAAATGTGTAAATGTAAAATCCTTTGGGGAAAACGAACAAAGGCAAGCCAAGATAGAATAAAAGGGATTTCCTTCTTTTCTTCAGTATTAACATTTTTATATGTTGGGTTTCTGTTTCTGTTCAGCTCTGTCCAGAGTTCCTACATTATAGTTCAGATATATTCTTTTATAAATAGATATATATATCCATGGCTAATTCTGCATTTTCTCCTCGTTTTTGTGAGACGTGGAAAGGTTTTCAGTTCCATAAAAGCCAGGAGTTTTGTTCCTTGTTCTCTATAGTATTTGTAGCTGACTCTGAAGGTAAAGTAACCCTGTGATTATAGGTGTAGAAAATTATGGGTATGTATAACTGAAGACATTTGGCTTTGCAGTGTCCTGCAAGAACTCACTTGCCTTGTTACTGTTTGCACTTCAGTTGTGTTACCTGACCCATGTAAAAGTCATCTACCAACATTAACAATCACATTGTGGGGTCTGTAGCACCAGGTGAGATTTCCTCAGATAAAGGCAGAAATGTGAAACAAACTTGAAAGCAGAGCAATATCTTTCTTGCTTTTCCTTAGTGATAAAATATTCTTGTTTTTTACATGTCACCATAGTTCTCAAAGGATAATTTACTCTTAAAACTTTCAATAAGTGTATTGCATTGACAGGCTTTTATGTAGATAGTCACTTTGAGTATGTAAGACGATAAATATTATAATTTCTGTTCTTGTAATAAATAGACTTTTAAAATCCTAATTTATATTAGCTGGTTTTAATATCAAATGCAAAGATTGCTGGTATTAAACACCAGCTTTGTAGATCATGAAGCATAGCTGTACATATTGATATTCCAAGGAATCATTTTGATTTCATTTTCTGAAGAAACTTCAGTAAATAAATTTTTTTTCTGCCTGTGAGTTTAACAGAAGAGATATTCAGTTTTTATAATGCAGACCTTTAGGGTTTAGTGTGTTTGATAGCTGAATATTACTGTAGTGACATAGCACAGGTATAAATAATTTTTGCTGTGAAATCAGCCACTCTGGGTAGAAGACTTGTGTGCCTCCCTCCTTACCGGTGCATTCCCTGCCTGTGTCTCTAGGAAGACTTTGTTTTGAAGTTGATTTACACCTCTTGTTGATACTCTGCTTCTGTAAATAGGAATTGATAGTGCTGGTGTGATTCTGAGTGAGAAGTGTTTGAATAGCAATGCACTAATATAACAGGATGAAAGAAAGACTTAGTTTTCATGCTGTTGCTTGATACAGAATGTTGAAGAGAATAAAGTGGAAAACTCATCAGGGAAATTTTCTTTACAATCATGCAAAAGCCTTTTTGACAAAAGACAAATATCTTAAAACTGTCCATTGAAACATGCAATACCTGAAGCGAGGTATCAGTTCTTTATCGTATTTCAAAATTCAGTTCTGTAATAATTTAACTTTGCTTAATCTGTGTTATTTTTTCACTTCGAAAATTTCAACCATAAAGCAGAACAGTTAAGATTTTTAATTTAAAAGGGCAAACCAAGCTTTTGTTATTGCTATTACTTATGCACCAGAAAAACAACTGCACGCTTTTTATACAGTTGTGTTTGTAGCGTGGAGGGAATTAAAAGTGCATTTGCCAGACTAAATTCTTAAGTATGTTGTTTTAAACAAACCCAAACAAATAATCAACCCAAAAGCAAGCCAGTATCTCTGGTGTGAATAATTTTTTTTGATTGGCACTTTAGCAAGAACCTAAAATATGGGTGTAAATTATTACTGATGGATTTTCTGTTTCCCTGGAATGTTTTCTATAAACCTTTATGCTCTTTTGGAGAATTTTCTGTAACATTTTGTTTGTTTTACAGATTAACTTCCTTTGACTTCCACATATAACCTCTGTTGTACTTGTTTCCTTGAATAAATGAGAGGTGTACACCATGCATGAGTCCTTGCTTTGTTGTTGCTAACACTCATGTCAAATATTTTAAATTGTGTGCTTCTGGCTTTTGAAACATTCAGATGTAACTAGGAAAAACCAGTCAGCCTATGCTGTGTGGCAGCTGTTGTCTGTGTTAGTGTTTTGGTTCATTGTCCTGCTAAGCTTTTGCTTTATGAAAGCATTTAAAACTCGTGCTTGACTTTGACTGTTAGTGGTCCTGCTTCAGTAGAAAGAAAAAGTGGTTAATATCTAACGTGATCTGTATGGATAAACCTTTCCATGTTACTGGAAGGCTCTGGAAACTTTGCACAGGCCAGTTGTCTCAAGCTGTGGTAGCACTGCAGGGTTAGGGCTCGTCCTGTGAATTGTTCATCAAATACGTATTCAAAGCTCTCATTTAGTAGTTTTGAACTAGTTAAAGAGTTAATGAAAAATTGGAGCAAACGCAGAGCATCCTGAGTAATGGACAGACACTGGGATGAAGGACATCAGACATTCCTGTTGAGGTCACCACCACCGTAGGAATCTTAAGGCTGATGTTGAATTTCATTACATACATGTCAAAATATTTTTGTTAAATTTTGTTTATGTTTGAGAAATGTAGGTAAATTATTAATCCTCATCTCAAACAGCAGCAGATATTGCAGTTAATGCAGTGATATTTTCACTGTCAGTAGCTCCTGTGTAGGTGATTGATTTTTTCCCTCATCTGTTGCTTTCATCATATTCCCGGGTGCTTTTTACCACTGCTTGGAGTGTTGTAAAGCCAAAAGCACAACCAGAGTTAACAGCAGCAACCATCTTGTTTCTTTTCACTTAAAAATGTTTAAAATAAAACATTTAAAAATGCTTTTTTAAATTGATTCTGAAGATGAGGCAGAAAACTAACTTGTTGTAGCTTTTCTAGGGTAAATGCTACCTACATGACAGACATACTTATGTTTCACGATTTTTTTTCCTAAACTGTCTGAATGTTTTGATGCTTTTGAAAGAAGCCACATAAAATTGGAACTGAGAATTAGTTATTTAAAAATCAATGCTAAGTTAGTGTATTAATTTTATATGGTTTAAAAATTGACATTTTTATCTTGAGTTGAAATTAAATTAGTTGCCTGAAATGTTTAAGCTCTAAAGAGCTTGTAATTTTTTGGGTTTACGTGTAATTGAGAGCCAAATATAAACATATTTGAAGTTCTGTAGTTCCCTTAAAGAGTGTCCCTCAGATCAGTTCTGGGGCGTTGTTCCCTCTCCCTTAACTGTGCATTGCTTGTTGTTGTACTTGTGTTTTTAGAGCTGTTAGTTTTCAGCCATTCTGATCGGTTTATCCTTGCATGTTCACTGTCCTGGTTGCAGCATGAAGCGTGCCAGTTCTCTGAATGTTCTTAACATGGGTGGCAAGGCTACTGAAGATCATTTTCAAGTAAGAAGCCCTACAATACTCTTACAGAAATAAATATCGTTAGTAGGGTTTGGGATAAAAAAGTGTGATAATAAAACAACAAACTTACAGTGATTGTAAGATCCTACTTCAGTAAGATGTTTGAAGCACATGCTTAAGGCATCATTGTGTAACACTTCTGTGAGTTATGCTTAAATTTTAAGTAAGAGCTCAAGTCCATCCAGTAAGGAGCACTGGGTTTTATGGTACCAAGCACTCTCTGGCTTTGGACTTTCTATTACAGTGGATATGAAACTTGAATATTATGTTCTTGTAAAAGCAACTTAAAAATGCAGGAACTGTTAATGCCCAGATCAGTATTTTTTAAATTCAGCCCCTTTATTGCAAAGAGCCCAGTTACCTTCATTGTTGTCAGGTTCCCATAAACATGACTTCAGATGTTTCTGAGGTTGGACAGGAGCAGTCTGACAAGTTTGTCTGATCTATGTTGAGCTTCTGCTAATACAAGACCTTATTTTGCTTAATTGTACATGGTGTACCCAAGTGCTACTACTCCCCACTGCCTGTTTTTACCTAACAAATCACTGTTTCTTAGATTGTCAAACGAGTGAGTGATGTTCTGCCTTCTAAACACTGCTGTGCATTTTACTAACACAGTAACTGCAACTAATTTTAGGAATATAAAACTGCTTCTGTACTAACAAAGCTGTAGGTGAGGATCTTCAGCACCGTGTGTCCTGAAGTAGGAAAGCCAAAACTGTGTGGCTCGCATTTTTGGTGTAAAGGTGTCATAACTGTATTATCTCTAAGGAATGTACTGCAGAGTTTTCTGTTGTTGGAATTGTATGCAAAACCTTGCTTAGGGTGAGCTTCAGCCAGAAAAAATGCAGGGTAAAGCACAATTCTCTGCAGCAACAGCACCAATGTTTCAAAGTGCCATGCCCTAGATGCCCCTAGGCTGGATCCTTAGTGTGTATTTAATTGGTGTGACTTCCAGAAGAGGAGTTTATTGTTTGTGTGTACACTGTGATGTTATAATTCTTGTGACCTTCTGTGGTTCCCCCATCGTAGACACTCATGGCAATTCCCATAAATGGGCCCTTGCATTTCTGGTAAGGCTTGGGTCAGGATTGGAAAGGTGTGTGTATATACTTTACAGTATTGCTAGTGGAAAGTCGGGGAAAACCATGTTTATTAGAATATGGAAAATCAACCCCCTCCCCACCATCAACAAGAGCAGTTCCCAGTAGTTCCTTATATTTGCTTGTTCCTGTTTGTTAAAACTAGTAATTTTGTTTGTTTTCTTGAACCATCTGGACATTTGCTTAATGTATTTGTTTGTTTTTTTCCCCTCCACACAGGAACGAAATAATTGTCTGACAGACTCGCGAGCTCTGAGTGTCAGTCATACAGATTTGGCGCATTGAGATTTTGGACAGAAGCTAGTTAATATTCCTGTGTGAATAAAGAAGCACTGAGACCTTCAAAGCTTTGGTTCCTCATCCTTGTGTATAGGAACACCTAGTTTGTAGATGTTGTTGTTTTTTTTTCCAATGGACTGCTGTTTTTACTTTTTAAATAGGGACGGTTTTAAACACAGCATTAGTGTTTTCTTTAAAGGAAAGCTATAGACACGTATTGCTCATTGCACTGCTCCCATTCATGCTACTTACATTGATTTCTTTAATAGATCTGAATATTACAGCAGCCAAAAAAAAAAAAAGTGACAATACAAACACACTCAAAGCCTACTGAAATGCAGCGGTGTTTGAAAATGCAGGCAAAACTAAGGGTGTGTCCGGAAATACATCCAGCGCTGGAATGAGAAAAGGATAAATTCATGTGCACTGCTGTATAAATTCCAATTGAGCATTCTGTAGTGGGAGGGGCTTGCCCTTGCACCACTGATCCTTGTAATGAGAGAAGCCTTGGCTGGCAAAACAGCACTTAGACACAACTGACTGAACCACTAGACTGAGCTGTTGAATTTTACAGAAGCGATGGCTGGGGCTGTGTTACGTATGAATAGCGTGAGTAGCAACACCTGTGACCATAACTTTGCTAATGTAAGTCTTAGGGCACAATAGTCAGTGGAGATAGGATGGGTTTTGTCCATCAGGAGGAAAGGAAAAGACCTTTACCTTGTGTGGTGGAAGAATATTCAAGTCTTGGACTGCAACTGTCCCAGAGCAGCTGCTGCTGCTCTCAGGGGAACACTGAGCCTCAGGTTGACTTTCTCGCTTGTCCACTGGAATTCACAATCCCATTCTCTGTTTGCTGAAAGTGCCCCAACGTTTCCTTATGCTGATCCCAAATCCTACCTTTCTCCATAATAGCTGGTGACAGCAGAAGCAGGCAACTACACGCTGGGATGTTAATACACTGTGGAGTAGCTGCTCTGCAAACGACCACTCAAATCTTAAGGGCCTCCATGGAAGCACCAGATGGCCAAAAGTGATGGCAAATGACCTGTGTGACCACATATCCACATTAAATCCACTTAGGTTAATATATATATATACACACATATATATATATATGCTGTCTGTATACAGGACTGCTGCTGGAATTAAGTATGTATGTTTTAAGGGTTTTATAGACATTAGGATTTCCTTTTGCTTTTCTGTAAAGCTTGTAATTTTGTTCTTTTGTGAAAATTCTTCGTGTGAAGTTGGATGAGGAAGTAAAAAAAAAAACAAACCCTACTGGTGTGCATACAAATGTATTTGTGGTCATAGTTGTGAGCTGGAAGATGCTGAACAAATTTGACTTTGGGAAAAGCTGGAATATTCAAGGTCAGCGGTAACTGAAGGAGGTAAAATATAGGAAGACATGCAAGTTTTAGTATTTGAAGAGGCTGTGAAGAGTCATTAGAATTAGCACTTAGTAGAAGTATTTGACCGGGTTTGCACCTGGTTTTAAGTTGGTTACAGTAACTGATGCAAAAAGGTGTCTGTGTAATGCACTTAACTATGTTTACCAGGAGGTACCGTCTGAGCATCTCTTCAAAGAAAGCTGCGTGTGGTGCACCTGCTATAGAGACAGTTTAGGAAGGGTGAGATACGATGCTGCTAATAATTGTGTAGAGGTTTTAGCACAGAGTAGTGCAATTCATTAGTGAACTCGAGCAGGAACAGGTTGTTGCTCGGTTATCTTAACAGTAGATACTCATATAATGTTGACTCTTGAGTTTTAATCTTTTTATTAAGAGCTTTTTATATTAAAAAAAAATATGTAATATATATACTTTTATTTTCCCCTCCCTAGAGCAAAACATGTTCTGTAGAAATTGGCAAATAGACTCTGCCTTGTCCATTGGCAAATAGACTCTGCACAAAGGCAGACTGAGCTGGCTTTGCAAAAAGAACTGTAGGTGAGGCTGCCAGGCCGGGGGTGCCCATCTCTGGCCAGGAGGCAGCAGGAGAGCCCTGCCCCAGCCTTGTGCCCTGAGACACTCACTCCAAACACCCCTTGGAGACTCTTTCAAACCAGCACAGTGCTCCTGCTGCAGGAGCAGCTCCATGGGCTGCTTGGGAGAGAGAGCCTCACAAAAGTCTGGCTTCAAAAAAACCCCCACAGAACTATTTAGACACGGAACTGATTCAGTAATAAGGAATTACTTAAACTGAACAATGTGTTTCCCACATTCGTCTTTCAGGTTTGAAGAAAAATGATTTTTTGCAACCTCTCAAAAAAACCCAACCCTGTGTAAATAGCCATAAACTGTAACCATGCCAAATTACAGTGTACAGTAAGCTTCAAAGTGCAACACCAGGGTGTGTTGATGCTGATAGCAGGGGAACTTTCTTGTTCAGGATGTTGCTGTTGGTGGCATTACTAATACTGTGCTTTTAAATGTTTTAATCCTTTGTATAGATTTTTAAAGTGTGATGGAAGGTTAAGTTGTTGAGCTACTGTTTATTAAACAATTCTTATATTTAAAGGGTTCACTTCATTTCTTCAGAGAAGAAACAAATTACAAGACTTCTTTAATCCATAAATCCCCAAGAATGGTAGCCAAGTCCTTACTGTTAGGAGCCAGTGAGCTGTTTGCAGTTTGAGAAGAACTTGTAAAGTAGAAAAACCAAGTTAAAATCAACATTCCCTGAGTTTGAATTGTGAATGAGTTACTGTCAGGACATGGTTTGTGTACATTTGTATTTCAGATGGGCTTCTCAGTTCTATTTTTCCAAGATTTTCTTTCTGGGTTTCCTTTGTTCCAGTTGTAGCTAAGTCTGCATAAGGAATACATCCAGAACATCCAGTTGTGTAATTCCTGGGTGTCTTCAGCATCAAACTAAATCAACAGCTCTGATGAAACAGAAAACTAGAAAAGACTTTCAGAAGTGACAGACATCTTGTTAGGAAAACTGCAGCCTTGGTAAACAGTTCTGGTTTTAATCTGGCATTTTTGTCCTTGACCAGAATTTCAAGGGCAAACTTATGGAAAATATGAGAACTCCAGGTTAGGCCAGTTCCTCTGGATTGTCTGTGAACAATGGTGAATCCCAGGGCATATAGCAGGATGTGGAATGAATCATACATGGAATTGTTACTGACAGAAAGGTGCTTGTTGCCCTTCTGTCTCTGGTTGTGTGCCAGTCTTTACCACTATTGGCAATATTTGGTCTTGAGTTTAGATCTTACTAAGTATTCTTGTAAAATGTACCTGTTTCATTATTTGCTCCTCTTCTGGAGGAATAACCAACATATTGTTGTGATATTTGTGATGGTGATTGCAGTACTGCAGTGATAAAACAGCACTTGCAAAACACAAAAATAGTTGGACATGTTGTCTGCAGTTTGTACATTAAAATAAATTACACCCCATCCCCCCAAGTCCTCCTGAATGGTAGTAAATTAAAATTATTTGAGGTTGAGAAGTATCTTTGCTTAAATTATACCATCTGAACCCAGAAATTTTGCAAGTAGTGTGTTTCACTTGTAAATATTTAGTAAAAGGGCTGTGCAGTGCTGCTTTGACAGTGTGTTTACAGTATGTGGTGAGTTAAGTTACTTTTGTTGTGCAGGTCATGTATTGTGTCTGAAGGCTGCTAAGAGAATTGCATTTTTGGTCATGTTAGTCTGTACTGAGAGAATAAATGTTCAAACGTGCTGCTGTGAAGTTTCATTGTCACCAACTTACAGAAGTACACACTGGCTTTTAGTTCTTTTGTAAATAGTTAGAATTGAGGGAAATCTTGGAACATCTGCATTGGATTATTCCCCTCCCCATGGCCCCAACTGTTCACAAACCCCAAACCCAGCAAAAGCAAAACTAGAAGAGCGTTCGTAATGTCAGTGTATCCTTATTGAGGAGATCACCCCCATATATGACTTTCATGTTTGATTTAAAAAAGATAAATAAACCTTCCAAGACTGGCTTTCAGATGCTGCACTTGATCTGAGAAGTTACTTCTCCTCAGAGCTATGGATGAAATCCCACTGAGAGTTCACCTGCCTGTCTTACCCCATAAAACTGTGTTGAAAATAAACTTCCCCAAATGTTATCTGTAACACAGTAGCAAATCACTGTGATTTGAAGAAACTTGTAATGAAATTGTTTAGAGTGTTTTACTACACCCGTTTTGTTAATAGGTCAGTTGTGTAAATTCTTTACCAAGTACAAATGAATTTGATTCTCCTTTTCCAAAGCAACGAACATAGAATATGATCTTTTTGCTGAAAAATGCCTCTTCAAATACATCACAGATGTGTAGTTTAATTTGAACTGTTGAAAATTTTTTCAAGTGTCATTTAATGTTTCTTTTCAAAGTGTAGAGAAATATTTAAATGTAGTCTTGCAGGATAAAGACTTAATACATTCTAGAATGTAAATCATCTTTGTAAAAACTACTTCAGTTTTTTCTTGTATAGAAACAAATCTCAGTTGTGAAACCCAAAGATGAATAAAGCTGTATAAAGGGAAGGTTCTTAAATTGCATTTATTAAACTTCTGCTTCTTACAACCCTTTTGACAGAAGGGTTCAAAGCAGGCAGGTGCTTTGTTCAGTTCCCATGGGAGTTTGCAGCCCCAAAGCTGCACTTGTGTCAGATGGACATTCCAGGCTGGATGGGGGTGGGACTGAGGGATGGGACAGAATCTGGAGATGAACATTCAGCCACTACAGGTGACCGACTGATGGCTGTGAGCTGAAGGGGTCAGTTGGATTTGAGAGGTTCGGGGTTCGTGTGAGATGATGAGCCAGAAGACAAACTCTGATTGTCCTGACTCAGCTGGAGAGTTAAGAACCAACACAGGCAGTGACTGACAGGAAGACTTGCTCAGGCAAAACGTTACTTCAGTTTCTGGGCAAAGGTGTTTTTCACCAGGTAAACTGGGACTTTGATTACAGACTCATCTTTGACTTTTAATGCTTATGGCTCATTCCTTGCAGAAGAATGATCAAAATATTACAGACTGAGCCTTAAGGTGTGTGTGTATCAGACTGATCCATGATCAGAACACAGTGAAGCCAACTCCTGGGATTGGAGCCTGGGTTTGATGAGGCTCCTCTGTAATGAATGTCCAGGTAGGAGTTGACTGACTCACAATAATCAGCTACATCTCTCTGTGGCTTTTTTTTTTTCCAGTCAGTAGGAGGATGAGCATTATATTGGGTACTGCTCCAGTCCCAGATACACAGGCCGGGGACAGAAGAGGAAAAACTGGAGTGTTACCTATGCTGCAGTAGTTGATCTCCATTGAATTGTTAGCAAGGAGGCACAGAAGGGAGGGATTTGAAGAGGTAGCCATGACACTGAGCTGTGGCACTCACTTTTTCCTTAGAGTACATAAAGGCTTCTACAGTTCATGGTTGGATTTTATTAAAAAACACCATCAAGCACAGTTATTTCCAAATACAGAGAATTAAGACACTTTAAAAAAGCAGTTTAGAGAAAACTTGTGCTATTTGCACAAGGTCCCTTGAGATACCTGAAGGGGTTGCAGAAGTACTGAAAGCAACTCATCCTTTCTGCTTGCTCAGTTTCCTTCCTTCAGCTTCAAGCTGTGATTGTTCCTGTTCTCTGGAACTTCCCAAGGCAGTCACACGGGGTCTCTTTTCCTCGAGTCACAGTTGTCCCCTGAGAAGTCTTCTGCCAGGGAGTTCCAGCTGAGCCAGCATACAGCCAGACAGAACTCCTTTCTGCTGTCCAGCTGTGTGCTTCCACATGAAAGGATGGCTGCCTTTATCCTGAAAGAGGATGACTGGGAAAAGGTAGAGGAGGTCTCTGTTTCACTAATGTAGTGTACCCTGGCCAAAAGACAGACCTGAGCTTTGTAACCACAGAACAAGGGGATGGGGGCTGTGGTTCATTATTTTTCAAATGAAAGAGGCTCACGAGGCTTTTGCTATGAAGGGAGTGGGACAGGAAAGCAGGAAAAGAGTGGAAATAAAGCATTAGAAAAAATTGTAGAAGTGCTATGAAGCTGAACATGCCCATCTAGTACAAAGGCAGTACAATTTTAAATCTTACAGTAAGGTGGTAAAATCAAGTACATTTCTGGTATTGTATTTTTTAAAATCCAAATATTAATAACAAGTAGTTTTAAAACAGGACAGCTGCTTTGTGACAAAGCTGCCTTGTGTTATTTCAAAGAACAGCTATCCTTAATGGCAGCGTGAGGCCCAGAACCACCAGCAGGCAACATCAACTGACTGAAGCTGAGTCCCTTTGGGTCTGGAAACAGGGTACACAACTGCAGTAAATGCTGGTTCTACATTAGTATGTTATTAAAATAAAATTAGACATCAGGTGTCCCCCAACATGGGGGTTGCCACATCCCACTTCACTGTGCAGCCTCCACCTGCCCACAGCTTCCCTCCTCCAGAACACTTCTCTCACCAGGACAAGATGAATATTCAAGTGTAAAAACATCTTTCACAATGCAGACAAGGCTAAATGTAGTCATACTATTGTTCACATACTTGACCATCCACTTCTCTCATCTAGGAGGAATTGCATTTTACTAATAATTCTTCCTGAAGCATAGTTCTGATACCTTTTTTTGAGCAGAATACTTCACTATGCAAAGGAGTTATTTTATCCCTTTTACACCTTCCAACTGCACTGTATAGTAGCAAGAGGATGGAGGAAGATGAGGAGCAAAAACTACCCTTAAAGTCCTCACACTTCCAGTGCAGTGTGATGCCACTCCAGATGCTGGTCCAGGCAGGGATATCCGGCTGGCCATCAGTCTCATCAGCAGCTGATTTGCCCAGGTTATTCCAAGTGCTGGAACAACTCTGTTACCCACTACCCTGTAAAGACAGTATTACACATTTCTGCACACACCAATTTCATGTGAAATATCTTCACTTCCGCTGTAAGAAAACTGCACTGGAAGAAATGATCTACTGTTTCTCTATTTAACATTGTTTACCAAATTGAAAACCATAGTCTTAGCAGACAGAGGTGACAGGGTGTTCTCACAAAATCACATGCTAAGTTCTCTCTATGGCAAGGTAATGGCTGGAAGGGCTTCTATGCAGAACAACTGTCATTCTTCCAAACACAGCCATGGGGAATACCTGCCTCTGGATGGGCCCCCTCTTGTGACAGGAAAACCACTAGAGAAAAATGATTGAACTCTGTTTGAAGTGTGTAACTGTTGGCCCTGGATTCCATTTGAGGGTATATTTAGAAATGCTGGGTAAATACAACACTGCATACACACTACTTTCAACCCAAAGTTTAAAACAATTTTTTTTTTTCATGGAGAAAGTGCAATTTCTCCAGTAAAAGAATTACAAGATAACCAGGGAAAAAATAATAATTCAATCTTATCCATGTTCTGTGTCAGTTTCTGAATCTGGTGGTCATAGAGGACTCCTCACAAACAGCCTTTCATGTAGCACTCAGCTTATGTAGTAAATCAAGGTTAAAGTCGGGATTCAACCAACAAATAAGTATCTTTGAATCCTGTTAATATCCTGGTGTCAAAAGATAAAATTCTGGGTTTTTTTCTGAACCCACTAAGAAAGCCAACTGCCAAGGTTTGGTTGCTGTAGTTTTTAAGCAGACAGAAAATGCATTCAGTTGTATCAGAGATGAGATGCAAAAATACTCCAGTGTAAGCAAGGACACCAGCCATTAACTCCAGGGAAGTTTTCCTGCTAACTTGCTGCTGAGGAGTTATGACCTAAGTGTAGATGACAGCTTCTCCCCCTTTATAGCACATGAGTTAGTGCTGATCTCCAGCAAACACAGCATTGCTGGGTAAATGCCCTACTGCCCTTCACAGCTCTCCTAGTTTATATTGGAGTTACAAAAAGTACAGTGTTTAAATGCTGCTGTGTTTGACATTGTTACCCTCTGCTGGGGATGACTCACCTACAACTGCACTGAGCAGCTTCCAACTCGCTCACTGCATCTGTCACCTAAAGCAGAAAAACAACATTTGCAGATGACCTGTGCTTGTGTATTTGTGTTTAGTGAGCAGGAGGGCAGGGAAGGGAACAAAGACAAGAAAATCCAAGTTATTGGATCATACATGAAGCCAAGTTAGAAACCCCTTATTCTTTCAACCATAAGGGAGTTGTGAATTACAAGCTGAGTTTACAGTGCTAGAACTATTTAGCTAGCTACAGCCTATTTGAATTAAACTACTTCTAGATACTTTGTTTGTTTAAAAAAAAAAGAAAAGAAAATACAAACAAAAAACCCCACACTCACAAAAGATGTCCTGTTCTCAATGATTTCATGACCTTTGAATTTTCCCATTGGTGACCTGTCTGCACATTTACTTACCCCTTTCTGAGGCCATATTCCAATTGTGAGTGCTTCACCTCCAGCATTCACATGCTCCTTCAATTTGTGAGTGGACTAAGAGCAGTGTCTTGCCTTGTTTTCTTAAAATAATATTCTTTTTGACCAGTATCACTGTGGCCTTTTTTTGTTCAGCTCATGTCAGCGCATGCATTCTCGTGCTTTAGTAATCTCAGCAGTCACACAAAAATGCTGAGCTCCACAGAAATGCAGCAAAGGCCCTGGTGCTTCACTGTCTCCTGGAATATAACTGTGCCTGCAGAGTTCCCAGAGCAATCCTGCTGGCAATGGCATTTGAAGCCAGTGGTAAGAAAAAACTCTTGTTATTTTGTTTTGATCTTTTGTGCCATTGCTATACATACCTGTTTTTGTTAGCTTTAGTGGGCAACTTTTGAGAATGTTAGCGGTCTATAAAAGCTTAGATGATGTTCTTAAATTTTGAATAGAAAATTTACTAGTTTAAAGTACATCAGTTTAAGGAAGCTTCAGTTTCCATCAGTCACTAATACTCAGTTGACAGTGGTAAATACACCACCATGAAACTGGCACACAGAGAGTGCACCGTCATCCTCCAGCCATTTATTAAATGGTCCCTGTAGAATAAGCAGCAATTTTGATGCCATACCTGATTAATGCACATTATTGGAGTCCTGAACCTTGTGCTTAAACTGTGAAGCTGTGCTCCAAAGGTCTGCAAGTACCGAGCCTTCATGACGGACTCCGAAGGCCCGAACTCGCAGCGGAACAAGGCGGCGATGGAGTCGATGACCACCAGCCTCACCATCCCCCTGGCCAGCAGGAGGGAAAGCCTCGTCGTGATGCACTTGTGGAAGGTGTCCTGCCACACACACACACACACACACACAGCAGTGAAACAGGGCAAAGAACTCCACTTGTCACACCAAGAGAGGAACTACAGGTGTCGTCACTGCAACACGAGCTGAAGGAATTCCTAATCACGAAGGGAACTTGTGGATCTTTAAGTCTCAGTAGTAACAATTTTTTTGCAAACATCTTGTGGCTTCACTTAAGAAAAAAAATGAGAAGACCAAACTGCACCCAACAGTTACTGGCAGCTCTGCCTTTTTAATTCTTTTACTGATATTTCAAAATCTCAAGGGTGCAATACTACAATCCTAAGCACAGAAACTGCATCTACACACAGCAACAATGAATTGTAATAATCTGTCATGCTGGACTTACCAGTGAGTGTAGTGTTTTACTTTCAAAGGTATTTTAGAGAGATTTACATACTACTAAAGGACAAGTCTCTCCTTTTTACAAAAACATACTCTGTAGCTTCCAGAAACTACCATTAGAACTTCACTTAATATTTCTAATGAAAGGGACACAGAAAAGGTAGCTTAGCTGCTGCCTGGACCACACAGTGAATAAGTTTGAAGCAAGATGATCTTACACTTGCAAACTACAATTAAAAAACACAATAACTGGAATGATTCAACAGCTGCTACTTCAAGCCTTAGAGAAAACAGAACCTCTGACATTCTATCAGTAAAGAGCATACTCATGGCTACTTGAGAAAAGGCACAGAAATGGGTTTACAAGGCAAGAATACAGGATTGAGGTTCATTTATTTCCCCCTCCAGTTCTACTCTGACACTTTACAGGTAGAGGGGCAAGAGAGCTGCACTGCTGTGGTGATTCTTTGCCATTACCCATTCCAGGCACCCCTTTTTGTATCCTTTCTTCCCATCTGCAGTTTAACTACTGTGGTGTTATACTGCAGGATAGTCAGTACACACAGCAACTTTTGCATATACACTTATATCCTGTCTCCAAACTTCAGTTAAGGTCTCCCCAGTACCTGCAGTAGAACTAGTAGCAGTAAGTCTACTACACTTCAATAAACATAATGACTTACAAAATCTACTGCATGAGTCATTCTAAAGAAATATTAATACTCATCTTTCAATATATTTCATAGTAAAACTCCAGTAGTTCTTTAACAGCAAATTGTAGATTAAGTAGTATTTATTCATTACAGATCTTAGTTTACTCTCAGCCTTTTGAAAGGTCTCCTATGTAAAAAAACACCCCATGGTTACTGGATTACAGTGTAATAATTATGCATTCTTATTTTGTGCTACTACTTACTAGGTCTGCTGCATGCTCAACAAAAATACTGTTTCCAAATTTGATCTTCTGTATGATTTCAGCTGGAACATCTGCACGCAGCTTATGTTGTTGGCCTATGAGTTGCTGCAAACGTTTACTTGGGAATGCATCTTCTGTGCAAATGTAGACAGCTCCTGCAGCCAAGGAAACCACCTGTGATCACAACAGGGCTCTTACACGGTTTTCTTAATAGCACAAAAATAAAATAAGACATTCTGCACTCAAAAGCTACACATTTGAACCTGGAAGTTCATGTTACTTTGTCTGCAACCATATTGAATCGATGATGAACAAAAACCTCGATCCTGTGACTTTCCTGGTTTTGCCAGGTTTTGCCTTTTTTTTTTGGTGCCTGCTGACACAACTGGATTTTCTCCTCTCCACTGGGTGACACTGGTTGGAATACCCACCCACCTACTCTGGGTGATCAGAAGTATCATATTTATCCAGCCTACAAATAAGAGTGACACTGTGTGGTCTGCCTGTTTCAGTTAGAAATCTAAAACACAGCACCAGACCATGAAGAAAATTACCTATCCCAGCCCAAACCAGTACAACTAGTACTTTGATTCATTTCACTCACTGTTTTCCAGATTCTAGGTTTTAAATCTACACATGGAGGGGTACTGATTGCCACAATTTCTAAGCCAGTTTAAAGAGGACCCCTCATTCCAATTAACTCTTCCTGAAAATGGTAATTAGATTAAAAAAAAACATTATACTTCAATCATGTTACTGTGAGTGATGTCTAAATATTTTCACTGTGGTTTCTAGTTAACAAGTAATACAGAGAAAATTAACCATACCCATCAAAGATGTTTGGGAAAGAAAACAAAAACACATGCAGTATTTTCCTTACAAAAAATTGTTACTGTTATTGCAGAACTAATCAGAGTTAACAGCTAAGACTTAGAGGGCTACATCCAAGGATAAAGCCCACTCACTGAAGTGGCTGGAGCTGCCAACACAGCTTGGCAGATGATGTGTTTGGCAATATGAGACATCCTGACCATTTCCACCCCAACGGTGCATCCCTACACTGGCTCTCCAGGAGGTGCAGAGTCCCATTTCCAGATGCAACTTTCAAATCCTCTACACAGTCCACTCAAAAAAACATGAAACTATATCCAATAGTGGAAACAGAAAGATCTCAGGACTAGATCAAGTAAAAATTAATGGTTATTATATCAATAAAAATATTTTGCTGATAGACACCTGTATAAGACAGGGTATTGAATCCTGATAATTTTCTATATGAGACGAAGACGAGTCTAAGCCAAATTTATTTTAGGACTAAAACTGCATCTTCATCTTAACTTGCCCCAAACTCACTGTAAATTCACATGTGAACACCCTTCACATGTGAAATGTCAAAGGAATTTTAAAGTTCAAGTGAACACAGTTATTCAAGTAATTTTTTTTATCTAAACATTTGTAAAAAAAAAAAATCTAATTCTTTCTTAAGAACAGTTCTGCTTCACAGAGTATTTCCCACCTCAGTTTAGTTTTGTAGAGCTACAAGATATTGGTAAATTAATAAATCAATATTGAAGATCAATGCCTAATTATGAGGCAAAAGCACTTAACAGGCACGCATCTTTAAAGATAAGTGAGTTGTCACGACCCAAATAAAAAGAGGAGAGTTGCACAACACAGACAGAAAAGCCTGTGGCATCGTGCTATTTGCAGATTATTAGGAAGCTGCAAGTTAAGAGTTAGGGTAGTTACCACTTTTGAGAAATAAGCTGACAGAGACTCTTAAGGAGTCAGTCAGTGATCACCTAAACATCTTTCCTCCACAACAACCAGACAGATATCAGCTATTTCATCAAATCTATTTCATCAAATCTGTTATTCAGGCCAACAAATGTGCTGTGGTGGTTGTTGACAAAAAGCACCCCCCAAAAATCAATCAAACAAAAATAAAAACCACTAAAACCCCATCCCCTGAAAAGGACAAGTTTTGATTCCTATGAACATAATCTTTCATGCACCAAGCCAACTTGTTACCAAGAATCAGCAGCAAACACAGTTTTCTAATTCAGAATTCCAATATGAATATATTAATTTGTGCCATTATATTCACATATTACTTAGGAATATGGGCATATAAAATAAATTCAGCCAATATGCAGCTGAACACAACTGACATTCCTGGAATGGCAGAAAGATGTCCTGGAGGCAAAGGATGCCTTTGTTTACTTTCAGGATTTCTTTGCTGCCAACCTGCTAGCATTGAGAATTATAAACAAGAATAGCACTAAGTCAAATGCAGTAAATGCAGAATAAATCCATACTGTTTAAAGACATGTATTTCAACATCACCACTTAAGAAAAGGGAAGTTTGTAAGCAGTAAAAAAATACAACCCACTAGCACTCAGATCAATCCTACGCTGTAGTGCTAGAGCTGTGTGAGAGTTTCTAAGCAGTGTTGTTCTCCTCAAGTTTCCTAAAGGATAAAACTCCTCATATTTAACATAAGCTTTAATTTTTGTATTTCCCATCAGAGACTCAACACAACCCTTTATTTACAGACTGCAAAGACATCAAGTTTCATTTTCTAAGTGCTTTGCAAAGAGCAAAAGCACTTTTTGCTGCTACGACTGTGTGCAGCCTAACAGATGGCAAGATACCCCACTGTGAATAAAGAACAACTAGAATTAGGATTCCACCTCTTCTTTAGCTCTCCAACTTCAGCAGCAGGGTATTTCCACCTTCTATACCTTCGAGTTCTGTCCTCTGAGCCCTCCAAAACGTTCTGGTTCTCCATTCTATCCTATCTTCCAGGAAACACTTGGGAGCAGGTAGATGGGGAACACAGACATGACAAAGCAAATGTAATAGCACTGAGTGTCTGGGGCATAAAAACCAGGATCATCTTCAAACACAACTAATGAAAAGACTTGCCATCCTGCAGCCCTACAAGCAAGACTATAGTCTGGTACAAGAGACCAGAGTGCCATTAGGATGTTGGGCACCTTCTTCTGTATGTCGTTCTGGTTTGTTCCTTTATTTCAACCTAAACAGGGAGAAGTGCTGGAGCAGGAATAAAAACATATTTGCATCCTACTTGCAGCAGTTAGCAGCACCACACAAAGGAATCAAACAAAATATACTTGCTTCTGATTAATGACATAACTTAGAGTAATGTAAGCCAGGGGCTAATTATGGCCCTTTAAGCAAGATCTTAATTTCTACATTCCATGATTTTTCCACATGGGTGGATATAGTTCAAGAAATTATTAAGTTTCCCCACAACAAACCACTGAGCTGCCAAATAAAGCCAGTGCTGCATGGAAGGCACAGAGAAAGTCACAGAGAAAACACACCTAAGGCAGACTACCAGGACACCAAACTCTCAGAAGTGACACAAGTTTCCTCCCTTTCTAAGGCACCATAGAATAGTAAAAAAAATAAATAAAATAAATTAAGAGTTAGATCAGTGTGATAGAAGAGGAAAAAATATACTCAAAGAATAAACCTGTATATTTAGAATTCTGCTTAAAGACATCACTTTGGCAAATCAAGGAAAATCACAGCTACAAAACAATGTTGCCTTCCTTCAATTACATTTCCATCAATTTTACTCTGTAAATCACTATTATTATTGTTTATCAAACAAAATATTCTTTGAAATTTCAAAACCCCAACTAGGGAATATATACCAGGTACCCAAGATGTTTGTGGAAAATTACCTGTCCAGCTCTTTTGTTGAGGTTGTTACCTGAGGATTCAATGGGTACCCATGACAGCAATACTTTTCTTATATTGTTTGAATGTGTTTAGTTTAACCCAGAGTGGCAGGCAGGCAGGCAAACAACAGCCAACAGTAATTTTGAATTAAATTATCCTGTGCTGCAGGACATGTGCACAGCATGCTCTACTCTCTGTAAAGGTGCATTACTCACTAACCAACTTGTTACTGAGGTTAGACATGCACTGAACGTGTGCATCTACTTCAATGATGTTCTTAAAGACAGTATATTCCTCCAAATAGCAAATTAATCAGTATTTACATTTCAGCACTTACCAGACTCTAATCCACCATATTTGTAAGGATACTGCACACACAGGCACAGCTGCAAACTAATCTGAGTCTTCCCAGCAGAACTTTCCCCAGCAAGCTCTGTGATTCCCACTAAAGGAATGCCACCTTTCAACAAGTTATCCAGCACTGAACATCCCAGGCTCAGCTTCTGGTGTTGGGAGGTGAGATGATCATTATCTTGGTAGAGCTGAAGTGCTGGGGGATTTTTTTTCATGATTTAAAAAAAAAAGAAAGAAAGAAAAAAGAGTTTAATTTATTATCTTTCTAACAGAGGCTGCCTACAAGGTTTATATCTACAAGGGATGCTTTCTTTGCTGATGGAGAATTTTCCTAATTCAGGATGGTCTTCTCCAGTTTCCTTTCCCCACAAGGCAACTACTGAATGTCTGTTCAAAAACTGGTAATTTACACTGAGCCCTTTTCCTCCTCTCAAACTTTTTTCCCTTTCTCTGCCTCCAAGGTGTCTCTATGGAAAGCTACACTCTGGGAAAACATTGACAGCAAGGTTCAAGCCCAGCAATTATGGAAATGGAAAGCTATAGCAGAGTATAAAACAGCACAGCAGGCACCTGGCCAAGGCCTAAAGACATATGCAATCACAAGAAAATAAATCTTAAATACAGAGCTGTCATGAAGCATTTGTACAAGAAGAACTATTATATCCTGCTTGATTTGGAATAAGGTGTTTTTACCAAATCAGTTTATGCAGCTTTTAATATATAAGTTTTGCAACTAGTCGTAGTCCAAAAGGAAAATGGCAAGCGAGAAAGAGCATGTGAAAGAAAAAGGAAATATCTTGTTCCTCTAATTAAGTTTTTCATACTGGAGAACCATTTTGTCTTGTTTCAAGCAGGCTTGATCCTGAAGAACGACACCCATCTATTTCCATCTACTCCCAGGTCTCCAGGGAGCTGCCCTTAGGATAGTCAAACAATTCACTACAGCGAAATAAAAACACTTGCTTTTTCATTTTTAAACCACATTACTGTGCCAGTGAGGAGCCAGAACCATGTTTTCACCCAGTGACAGTTATTTTAAGTTTTAAGTAGAACACCTTTTTTGTATTGACTACATTACCTGTGACCATGCTGTTCCTCCTCAGCGTGAGAGAGACTGTTTTCAGCAGGCACTGTATGTCTGCACTGGAGAGCTTCATCAATCTTTGCAAGTCTGCTCCAGAAAGGTTTAAAATCTCTTTTACTGATTTGATGTCAGCTGAAATCAGAAGAACTTTTATAAATACTTTTGGGCTGGATGACAGTCTTAACACAGGAAAGTTTTCCCAATTTCTACCAGTCATTTGCCTAAAGTTTATCTACGCTGCATTCTTGTAAGGTGGGCAGGCAAAACTCACCTGGAATGTATCAACACAGGCTACAGAATTGTTTGGAAAATGATTACTGGAGCATGGGCAAACGGCCTCACTTCTAATTACTCAAAAATTTGTTTATTAAATACTTAATTATAGTTCTGAAGTGTTAGTGTCCATCTACAGGCTTACACCCCCAGACAGACAGTTAGACAAAGGAAGACACTGTAGTAGCAGATCTGTTAGTGAGACTTTGGCAAATTGAGTTACCTTTCTTCAAGGCAGCAACTGTTCTAGGGTTCAAGTCAAATTGGTCCCAGTCCATCTCCTGACACCGCACAGGGACGAGCAGAGCATCACAAAATTATCTGTGATTAAAGCAGCTTTTATTGCAGACACATGCAAGAAAAAAATAAGCATAAATCAGTATCAAAAGTTTCTAGGACCTTTTCTTTTTTAACAATGTACATAACAGTTATCCTAGAGAAGTAACAATTATTCTGGGATTATTATTATAATATTATGGAAATTATTTTATATAATAATAATAATTACATATATTGATACAATAACTATTATTCTATTATGGGAATACTGTGGCCAGCAGGTTGAGGGAGGTGACCCTCCCCCTCTACTCAGCCCTAGTAAGGCCACATCTGGAGTACTGTTTCCAGTTCTGGGCTCCTCAGTACAAGAAAGACAAGGAGCCCCTGGAAAGGGCCCAGCAGAGGCCACAAGGAGGATTAGGGGTCTGGAGCATCTCCCTTCCAAGGAGAGACTGTGGGAGCTGGGCCTCTTTAGGCATGCAAATATCTCAAAGGTGGGTGTCAGAGGATGGTGCCAGATCCTTTTGAGTGGTGCCCAGTGACAGGATGAGGAGCAATGGCCATAAACTAAAACACAAGAATTTCCACCTCAGCATGAGGAAGAACTTCTTTACATTGAGGGTGGCAGAGCACTGGAACAGGCTGCCCAGGAAGGTTGTGGAGTCTCCCTCCCTGGAGACATTCCAAAGCCACCTGGATGTGCTCCTGTGTGACCTGCTCAAGGTGACCCTGTCTTGGCAGGAGTTGGACAGGATGATCTCCAGGGGTCCCTTCCAACCCCAATGATTCTGTGATTCAACCCACTGGCAGAAGTCTTCTCAGATGGCTGTTTACATATATCCTACTAAAGAGTTCAACATAATAATCCTGCAGTTAAGAACTACCAGTAATTTTAACTGCCTGTGCTTCTGGACTGTGCTTTTGCTCTGAAGCTTGCAAATACACTGGACAGTCATTTCTACCCTGGCACTCTTCACGTGAGCTTTTCATTCTCAAATAGAAAAAAAATCTCACACGTGCAATTTGGGATGACCCACGACTACTCAAGCATTGGACAGTCAAATACGCATTTATTACCTAAAAGCAAATTTAATATTAAAACGTTAAAATCTGTTTGTTTCTTTTAACAACATTAAACAGTTCTTTTAATACTTTGGTCTAAAACACAACTCTCTGGGTGCCTAGAGGAGTACTGTGAGGTTCTCAGTATTATTCTGATAATGTTTATGAGGGATAGCGGCAGACACTCCCTCATAACTCCCAGGAGTTATGTGAGAATATATGACTTTATGAACAATCCCTTTTCCAACATGGGGAGGAGAAGCTGTGATGGATGCGGATGGCAGACCAAATACAGGAGAAGAAACAGTTACTTTGAAGCAATACCTATTTAAAGTTACATTCTGACAAGGGTTAGAAGCCGAGACTTACTGGAGTCAACCATGATTACGACGACCCTTGACTGAGGGGCTCCAAAACATTGCGCAAGCTCCGCTCACACTGATGAGGCACCGGGGAGAAGGGAACACCGGGAGCGGGTCACGGGGCAGCCGGGGGTGTCCCACGGGCCCGGCAGCAGGCGGGGGGAGCGGAGTGCAGACACACTGCGGAAGAACAGACAGACGGACACGAGGACCGACCGCACCGCCTCCCCGCTCTCACTCGTCACGAACCCCCGCAGCCAATCAGCGAGCAGCTCGCCCGCCGCGGGCCAATCAAAACTCCTCCGAGCGGCCGCCCCGGCGGGACAGCCAATGGCAGGGCGCCGGTCGCCACCGCCCCGCGGGGCCGAACCGTGCCCGGAGCCCCGGGCGGGCGCTGCCGCACCGGCCGCGGGCCCTCGGCGGAGCCGCGGGATCCGAGCCTGCCTGCCCGCCAGCTCGGGGAGCGGCTGCGGCGCCTCCTCCAACGCGGAACTCGGGGGGGCGCGGCCGAGGCGCCCGCGCGCTTCGCTTCCGGGTTGTGGTGCCGAAGGGGCGGGGCAAGAACAACGCGCCCGCCTCAAGCCCCCAAGCGACACGCGATTGGCTGGGGCGCTCATCTCGGGTAGGCGGAACGCTGGCAGTTCGCTCTTCCCATTGGTCGTGCGCCGTGTCCGTCCCGCGGGACCGCCCGGCCATTGGCCAGCGGGGGTGCCCGTCCCGCGGCCGAGCGGCGGCCGCGGCGGCGCGCGGGGGAAGATGTCGGGCGGCGACGCCAAGAAGCTGGTGCGGTCCCCGAGCGGGCTGCGCATGGTGCCCGAGCACCGCGCCGCCCGCAGCCCCTTCGGCCTCGACGAGCCGCCGTGGGTGCCCGACAAGGAGGTATCGCCGCGGGAGGGGGCGCCGCACTTCCCTTTCCCCTTCCTTCCTTCCCCCCCTCTTTATTTCCCGTGCGTTAATAGATTAAAGGACGCAAGGCTGGGGCTGTCACTCGTTCTTCAGGGACGTTGCGGCCCCATCACAAAAATTAGCGAGTTAAAAGTATCGCGATCTGAGCAGCGTTGCTTTAAATGCTTATAAAGGTGGTTCTGAAGGCTTTAAGTGCTTACGAAGGTGATTCTGAAGTCTCTGTAAATGTAAAAGTAATTATACAACGTGTTAAGGCGATAAGGCTGAGTTAGAATAGCCCTTCTGGCTCCCGGTGCGAATGTTCGTGGTGTTAAACAAGCACTGAACAACTTAAGACTGTTTCAGTTGACTTTGCTTTTAAACACCAAGTAAACAATGTGATCGTGATATTATATCTGATTTCATGTAATATGCGCTATTTGTTGCCAGTCCCCACAGCCAGATGATAATGCAGCATAGAACCGATTGTTTGTTTATTTATTTATTCTGCGGTGTGGACACACGCCAGTGCGTTTAAATGTGACCGGAATGGAGATTTATTTTAGATGAGCCAACGTGAATTTAAGCCGGGAGTCACCAAACAAAGCCATTCTTTGGCAGATAGGGACGTGGCTGGTCTGTTTTGTGTGGGAACATTGTGTCCTCCCTCGGCTAAGAACGAGGAAGAAAGTTTTTTTTTTACTCTACCTGATGCCTCTTGAGGCAGAAAGTTCTGTGTAAAAGTAATAAGTAATAATTCTGGAGACTTGCTCTGCCAGCACAGCTTCCACATCTCAGGCCCACCTGAGCTGCCATAAGGGGGATGAGCAGTAAATCAGCTGCTGGTTTTGTCTGAAATAACAACCCTTTTTTGGGAAGTGACCTTTTCTATTTCTTTTAATAAACAAGCGATCTGCTGCAATACCTAGTGTGAGTTTCTTCAAGTTATTCTCTTCCATGCTTAGAAAACCCATCACTAGCAGCTGTTTTCTGTCTTATATGTAAGACAGCTGTTTTCTGTCTTATAAGTAAAATAAGATACATTTTCCGTGGCCGGAGCAGGGTGTCCTTGGAAGTCTGGGCTGAGCTGCCCAGCTTCCCACCCAGCTGGCACCGTGTGTGCTCTGGGGCTCTGGGTGTGCTGCAGGTGGGGTGTGTGTTTATCTGTGAGCTTGTAGCAAAGTCTGAGCAGTTATTGTGCAAGTGCCTTCCCTTTGTGCTTTGCTTCTGCCGTGTAGGTGAGTTGCTGCACCCCTGTGCGCTCACCTGGGCCACCTGGAAGCCTGATTCCTGACAGATATCATTTGTGTAACAGTTAAATTGAAACTGGTTTTCTCCTTGACTTTCTGAAATGCAGTTTAGCATGTCAGTAGTTCTTGCTTATAGCAGGCTGGTTACATTAAGGAAAACAAGGTACTTAAAACTCAGTCTAATACACGGACCCATCTTAATTCTACTAGAGGTTGTTTGAGGGTTGGAGTAGGGTTTATTTAAACTAGTTGGATATATTTAAAGAACTAACTCTATATTTTAGAGACATCAGTCTGATGTGTGTTGTTAGTTTGAATTTTATGTTACAGTTGTACTGCAGGTATTCATTCCCCTTAAAGTTCAGCTTTTCCCCATAATCTGCTGATCTGATGGTGTTGAATTGTGACTGAATGTTGTCTTTGCATCAGGCTCAGTGACATTTGCTGTTGAGAGGAAGTATCTTACGGGCGAATGTTTTAAGTGCATTTGTTAATGCCAGATTAAGAATATGAATTTTTATTTTGTAACTAGTTATTTTACTAGATTTCGTAAAGAATTTTGAAGTTCTGAAATCGTTTTGCTTAACAATTGCCAAATGTGTTACAAACATTTCCCTCAAAGAAAGCACGTATGTGATACGCAGGGAAGCTTAGAAACACCATGTTTTTGCTAAAAAATGAAATCTAAAGAGACAGTGTTATCTAGTTAATGAATTAGTTGAGAACTATTGATCTTGTTACCATGTCAGACATAATTAAAAACTGTCTTCGTCCAAGACAAGACCTTGGCTGGTACTAGACAATGCTAATCTGGTTTTTCAAATCCATTGGCTTCTGCTGTGCAGCCAGTAACACTCACAAACTCAGTAGCTTTATTTTTCTTATGCAGGGAGAGTCTACTGTCTTGTTTTTTTGAAATTAAGGTCACCTATGACTTATGGCAGTTATTTTTGTGAAGCTTATATAGCACTGAAATATAATTCAAGTTATTAATTTTATGTCACAAGATTATACAGTCTTAAAATATCAGTTACTTTGAGGAATTTGAAGTCTAAGACTGAAGCAGGACTATTGAAAACTTTGCTTTTGGTAGTCTTCTTTGTAATACAGACAGAGAGTTGAGGTGGAGAATATTATGAACATCTGTGCTGAGCATCATTAAACTTGAGACAGATCTTAAAATGCTGGTCACTGCCTGTGTCTTTTCTGACTCAGAATTTCTTTGTAAATCACCGGCAGAGCTCAGCTGGTGATGTTTCTATTAAGGAAATCTTGGACTAGAAATCGAGTGAAGTTTGTCAGTTTGGCTGCAGAGGTGGCCAGACCTCGTGACATCCAGCTGTGCACCAGATGCTTCCATGGCTGAGGAACACTGTGTGCTGCACAGGAACTCACAGATGGGGTGAAAGCGATTCCCTGGGGTTCCTCAGTCGCTGCAGGAGGGAACTGAGCTTCCCAGAGCAGGGCCCTCCCTTGGCTCGGGCTCTTGGAGGCAGCACTGGTTGTGTGGCAGAGCTGCCCCTGGAGTGCTGGTGAACTTGGGCAGCTGCAGTATCAGAAAGCACCAGGAGCTGTATCTGGCCCGAGTTCCCTTGTGCCGTTTCCCCCACTGGCACCATCTGCTTTGGTCAGGCGTGTTCCTGGGTGGGATTTGGGCAGCTCCTGAACTTCCACGTTTGCAAAGGTTCACTGTGTTAACGAGCTGAACCAGGTGTTCCTGTGCATCACTTCTTGAAACGCTGTGTTATTATGTATGCAAATAAAGCATGTGAAGTGTAACTATAACTTCCTGTCCATCTGTGGGAGTCTCACCTCTGGTTGGATCCGTGGTATTATGAAAATCAATTACCACACTTGAGCAAACACCTGAGAAATTCTACTCTATTTGTAATGAACCAGCTCTCGGTATTTTTAAATTAATACCAAGATGCAACAACTGTTGGATGCCCTTCCATTTTCCTCTTGCTAAATGAAGTAATCTGATATCAGTATTAGTGGCTGATTGTTCGTGAAATGAATATACTTGAATGAATATACATTCATGAAATGAATATATGTACGTGAAATGAATATACATAATTTTTTTTCTTTTTTTACGTCTTTTTGTTTGAAGATATGAAAAGTAACTTGGACATCGTGCTTCCTTCCCTCTAAATGTGATAAAACCCCTTCAAGCAATAAAGCTTAATTCAGTACTTGTCACTCTCTAATTCTGTCAGTGTATGGATGAATACGAAAATATCACCTTTCAGGATATTCTACAATAAAGGTCTTGTCCCAGGCAAAGCAGAAGTTGATATTATGCAAATGACTTCACTTGGTTCTGGTTACTTAAAGCAGAAATGCCCTTAAGGAACAGTGTATTGAACCTACTTGTGTCAGAACATTTTCCTAGGAAAATCCTGTTCTGCAGTGCCAACTGCCATATGCCGTCAGACTTGTGATTTATTTATGACTGCTCTATATATCAGGCAGGGCTATCATCATGGGTCTGGAATTCAGAAATATTTTGTCTATAGAGTGTGTGTTAAATAAGAGGATGGGTAATTTGACTTCTTCCTGAGAAGGACTTGTATGTTTAGCATAACGTTGTGTATGAAATCTATGTAGGACAGTATTTGTAAGAGTTTGGGTTTTGGTTTTTTTTTTCTAGTTTGGGACTTGCGCTTTCTGCATTTGCCAAAAACACAAATAAAAAGACCGAAACCAGTAAAAACAAACAAACAGAAAACATCACCATGCAAACCCAACCAAAAAACCTCCCACTTGTTTGCATTCAGTATACCAAAATTCTTGCCAGGTCCAGCTCCCAGACAAGCTACACATCAAAAATTAAGACAGTCAAGATCAGTGTAGAGTAGAACCTGGTATTAGCTGTCTGAGTTACAGACATGAAACCTGGGGAATGCTGAAGTTACTTCATGTTGAAGGTTATTCATCAGTGAGTGTTGGAATAAGCTTTTGTACAGCCATTGTGAAAAGAGGTGGTTGGATGCCTTAGCTCTGTATGTGTTATTTGAGACGGTTCAGGAACATTTCTAGTTCTCTTTTGTGTGGGATTTAGAAACAGCTTGTTGTAACAAATTCTACAAGTAGCTGTTTATGTTCCCTTACAGTGAATGCAGTTACTCTCTAATGTGTTAAATGTCTGTTTAGACATAAGAACATTTCATGTAAACTATTGGCAATTATTAACAAGCTTACACTTCAGAAGAACATGAAAGTTTCTAGAGAATTTTTAATTTAGCTGCTGTAATATTTTTTTTTTGCTGTAGTTGCTGAAATTGTGACTGATTGAGTATCTACTGGAGCAAAAGTCCCCCTATAGAAGCTGTTGTAACCTGAAGGGATTTATAGAAAAAAGGATTAAATATTGAAATATGTTAATTAAAGGCAAAGGGTGATTACTGTGTTCTTAGCAAATAGCACCTGCTTATCTTAGGGCACGTGTTTAAGATGACATTCTGCTGTAGTCTGAGATAGTCTGGTTTAGGTGGTTCAGTTTGTAGAGTTAAAAACTTACTACAGGATCTAACCATGTTCTCCTGAGTCAGATGTCAGGCACAATTTTGAATTAGTATTTGCAAATCTAGAAATAATTGCACTATAAGCCTTGGAAAGTAGGTTTTGATACGGTGGATAAAAATATGTAAAATCTTGTTGAAAATCCAGTGATCTAATTGCTGAGTATCAGCCCTTTGGTAAGTGACTTTTATACAGAAAAATCTGGTTGTCCTGCGGTCACTGATCACTCCTGCTAGTTTAAACAATGAAAATTGTCACCCCTTAAACTCTGCTTAGTTGTGAGAGAGAAACTCCTTCAATTTTTTTTTTCTGGTATTTCTTTTGGGAGGAGTGTGGGTGTAAGCTTGTTTTAGGAAAGAGATATTTCAGGAAGTGACTTCTTGTAGCTGGAATAAAAATTAGGTCTTGGTGGCTTGGAAGAAAACCAAGTGTCTCCTAGCACGTTTCAAAAATGTGTGAGTACTGAGAGCATTAAAATACATAAACAATGTTTTAGAGAGTCAGCAGAGCATCACGGGATAAAATGGTGAGGACAAAAACTTATGTAAAAATGGTTGACTCTGGAATATAGAACTGTCTGGATAGCCAAACATTATCAAGCGTGGTAAGTACTTCTGAGACATAGTTTTGCCTGCTGGCAAGATGCACTATTCCTAAGGGGGAAGTTTGGCAGCTTTTTTGGTCTTACAAGTGGGGATGGTATTACTTTGCTACATCAATATTAAATGAAAGCCATCCATGGTGGAAAGATAAGGGATAGAAATTTGTTGGAGGTGTTTCTTTATAAGGCATAATATAAAGCTCATTCTTTGTATATGGTGGTAGAATTAGAAGTTTAGAAATTTTGTAGATTAATCTTAATTTGTACTGTTTTCCAGTGCCCAAGATGTATGCAGTGTGATACAAAATTTGACTTCATAACTAGAAAGGTAAGAGAAATCAATGAAACTTAAAGCAGTAACTGTTGCAAAATACTAATATGGACTTATTTTGAGTTAAATGTAGAGGATTTCGGTTGAATGCCCTGCAAAGTCTGATGTAACTTAGTTTTTTTTTCTGTTCTGCCTTTTCTGAGTAGAGCCCTTCTTGGTTTTGGTTCTGTTTCTTTGCAAAGCTTCTTGTTGCTCACTGTGTAATACAAGGGTTTTTTCTAAATTACTGGGTACCTGCAGGATTTACAGTCAAAGGAAGAGTTCGAGAAGCTCGTGCTGGAGTGGGCTGTTAACATCAGGACTGACATAGCACCCAAATCAACTAATTCAGTTGTGTTTGGGGAGAAAAATTAGTTGTGGAAATGTAATGTTTTCAGGAATAATGAATTATAGTCTTACATTAAAGAACCGTATTGTTAAAATGTAAAGAACCAAAATTCAGATTTTCCTTCTGTTCTAAAAGTAAACCAGGATTTATCTTTGGTTTGGAATAGAGAATTTCTGATTAAAGTAGAAAGTATAAACTACATAATTAGTATGTATCTCACTGCATGAAAACACTAACATTAGAGTAATTATGTTCATTACATACCAGCAAGCAGATCACTGTGGAATGTTACTGGTGTGCAGAATATGACATGGAGAAGGAAAGTACTCTCCCAGAAAAGGCCAACAATGATTTTTAGGAGGGAATATCATTCCTTTGTATAACTACACTGACACTCTTTTAGCATGCCCTTGTGAAAGTGAAGAAAGATGGGGAAGTGTGACTTGTAGTGCAGTGACAAAGTCAATATTTTTTATTTATTATTTGGAGGGAGATGGAAGGACAAATTTTAAACCAGACACACTCATACCAGATAACAGGCTGCTGTATTTGACTTGTGTTACTTTTGGGAAGCAATTGCAGGCAGCCCTGGGAAATAGGTACTCCAGAGAATTTTGCATTTGGAAGGAAAGCCTAGCACTGACCAAAGTTGCACTGTATCAGTTCCTTGTATCAAACTGCTCAGGCTTGCTTTGAGCCACAAATTAGTTCCTGCTTGCCTGGGAATACTTGTTCTGTCACGAGAACTTGCATCAGGAAGATCTGCTGGCACTGTCACACCCCAAGAGTGATCTGGAGCACAAGCCACTTGTTGCAGATTTAAGAGCTGTGAAACACATTGCAATACTTGTTCTGGTTTTGCAACTTCATTGGATTTGTACTCTGCTGCCTGATATTTCTGATAGAGGAATAGCTTTAGGTTCTCAGTATGAAGATTTTTATCTTTTTTCCTTGGGAGAAACTTGAGAATAAGTTTTAAAAGAGAAGAATAGTGTTTTCAGTTGAGGAAGAATAGAGACTTCAGTTGAAGTTTCCCAAGATCTTTGCTTGGAAGTAAGAAGGGACCTGGAAACCACTCTTGGGTTTTTATTGACAGTGAGGTGAAGGATTTGCTGGACACTGGAGAAGCCCTTTCCTCTCTGGTCTGCTTCAGAGGCATCTTTACAAGAGTGCCAGCAAAGGCTTAAAGTGCTGCTGTTCACACTATACTCAGTCCTTTGTGTTCAATCTACAGAGATTTCTTTCTGCCACTTTAGCACTTACATTTCCTTTACCTGTCCCTCAGCCTGTACCTTTCACACCTGAGAAACTGTTGGGGAGGACGAGATGTAACACAGTAACCTTATCAAATTATCCCCTCCTAGTTTCCTTTGTAAATAAACAAACAAAACGTTCTCTCCTGCTCAGCATCACTGCCGGAGGTGTGGGAAGTGTTTCTGTGACAAGTGCTGCAGCAAAAAAGTGCCTCTGCCTCGCATGTGCTTTGTGGATCCCGTGCGCCAGTGTGCGGAGTGTGCCCTGGTCTCACAGAAGGAGACGGAGTTCTACGACAAACAGCTCAAAGTGCTCATGAATGGTAAGGACCCCGTGCACAGATGAGCTGTTGGACCTCGTTTGTGTTTATTCAAATTCTGATAAGCAGTAGGAGTAATGCCTCTCGTCCTGCAAGCTGCGCTTTTGTCTCCTTCTTGTCGTGCCCCTTGTTTGGCAGGTAACAATTCTGTGTTACCGGTTTAATTAGAGAGAGGCTCACACTTCTTAGAAGTGTTTACACCACGCTTCTTAGAAATGTTTACACCTCTCAGTTTATACTTTTTGGTCTTTAGAAATAGTGATTTAGTTAAAGACATATTTTTAATGCCTGTGAGAACAAATGTGTATGCAGTTGGCATTTTCCTTGAAATAATGCGTCTTTTAGCCATATTCCTGCATCTATTTAGCCATTAAATAAGGATGAAAAATACTTTAGAGTAGAGAATAGTTTAATATTTTCGAACAAGATACAGTGCTTGTTTCAAGCTTCATCTGAGAGCTTTGATCTTGCCTGTGGCCTACAGCTGTGGTTGATGGCAGATCATCCTGAGTAGCCCATTTTCCATAGGATTAAAAGTACATGCAGTATAGCAATTTGTGCTCCAATTACATTAAGAAAGCTGAATCTTCAGTTTTTAAACTATTCTGTGATCCTTGAGTGCCTTTTGATGGTCTCTCAGCCTGATGCCAGTGTGCATACTGGGTAAGCTAAGCCCCACGTCTGGCAAGCGTGGATACTCCTGGGGAGATCCTGGGATCAGAAGGAAGTGTGTTCATCTCTGTAGCACACAAATCATTCTTCACTCTGCTTTGCCATAGGGGTGTAGACAAGTTTTCAAACAATGTCTTCTAAACTGAAGACTTTTTTTTATAAAGCATGTCCTGTTTGCCTTCACGTTCTGCTGTTCAAGTCTGAAGTTGTTCCTGACTTGCTGTAGAGCCAGAGTTTGTGTTATTTTCTCATTTCCCAGACCAGCAGTATTGGGATGAGGTAACACAGGGACCATGAGGCATGGAGGAAGTAAAGGGGTTAGGTGTGTAGGCTGCTTGAAGTTATGAATCACTTCTCTAATGTAGCAACGATGATTTTCCCCATGTCAAAGCAGTTTTGAGGGGGAAGAAACACAACTGCCCTCACAGCAAGACTGAGCCAGCCTTCAGTAGTGAAAAAGAGATGTCTTTGCTGTTTATTAAGCATAGAACTGAAGGTCATGTCCTGCTATTAGATTATTCTTTTTTTTTTGTTTTGAATACTGAAACAATAGCTTGTGTTATGATGACCACATAGGGTCTTTAATTGCCTGTCTTTGCCACCTCCAGTTCTCTTCTGATTTTTTAAAGATTCATCTTAGATATCATGTGCATTTCTACATCACGTGGGAGAAATTACATAGCATGTGTGAAAGGTCCTGTGATTCAGAACATGATAATTAAAGATGAGATTTTTATACTTGAGTGTTCTGCTGATGTTAATCAGTTTAACATTTCAATTACTCTCTTTATTTCACCCAATTTTGTGTATTAGTAGGTAAAAATTAGTTATCCTCTTTGATACTTGAATGTTCCTTCTTGAACTCTGCATTAGAATACTGAAACATTTCTTCCCAGGTGCTACATTCTTTGTAACTCTTGGAACATCTGATAAATCTGAACTTATGGTTTGTCGACTTTCCAGCAACCAGAGGTAAGACAGAAATTGCACTTGTAAACTATAGTATTGTTGCACTTACAGCTCTATTATTATCTGATACCCTAAAGAAACTATAAGAGTAATTGGAGAGAGTAATCACATGGAAAGGATAGATTTATTTATCTGACGTTACTGGAGTCAGTTTGTTTGAATTTATTAGGGGTGTGGATCAGAATGCCTTGGAAAGGTGGATCTCCACTCACTGATAATGCCTCTTGGTGCCACTGGAATACAGTGTTTTTGCCACCTAATAGGGGATCACAGGAAGCAGGGGCAGGGAAAAGTCTGTAGGCACTGAAAATAGCTTGTTTTGGAATGATTCTAACACTACACCATATTGTTTAGCATTACAACCAAAGCATTACTTTGGTCATCCCCTGTAATTTGGTTAACTAGACCACTTTGGACTCTGTTCACTTTTTCCTCTGGAGCTTTGGAAGAATAAAATTTTGTAATAAAAGAAGAGCTTCTAATATTTTGGACGGGTCTCCTGGCAAACAGAACTGTAGGTTTTGTGGGGTTATTTTCCTAAAACTGAAGAACTTAAATGAAAAGTAACACTTCCTGCTTGATTTCTTTCCCTCTTCACCCCAAAGAACACATAAACAGCATCACTGAGAGATTATGTTTATTTTTGTTTTCTTTGATTTGGACTTGATATTGTAGAAAAAAAATTTATTTTTTAAAAAATGTTTTTCTTCTGTTATGTAGATACCTGGTTTTGGATGGAGACAGCCACTATGAAATTGAAATTATACAGATTTCAACAGTTCAGATACTTACAGAGGGATTTACTCCTGGAGGTAAATTTTTCTTTAATATAAATGAACTATTTAGAAAAAAATGTGACATTGTAATTATTGTTTGAACTAGACAGTGCAGTTCTAGGTTATTGGTAACTTCAGTGTAACTGTGTTAATTACAGCTGCTCTCAGAATAGAGTGCAGTGTGTGAAACCCTGTCCATGTGGCTACTGGGATTTTGGAGAAAACCTAAGAATTGAGAAATTCCTTTACAGCTGTAATATGGGACAGTGTCTCAATAAACCTGAGTAAGGGTGGTCATCATCTGTTCAGATCCTTTCTCTTGGCTAAATACAAATGTCTATTGATTTAAAAGCTCATAGGAGGAAACTGTAGTCTTTGGTATTAGCCTTTTCCATTTCAGAATCTAGCTGGGATTTCTCTTCTGCTGGTACAAGCAGTTGTTAGGAGAGTGGAACTGGGGGGGGAAAAAAATAGTTAAACTATGCTTTTTAAATTTCATTCAAGATGAAGGGGTGGCCAAATGAAACTGGTAACATCTGTATTGGAGTGCAGCTACTTACTGCCTCATCTCTTACCAGATTTTAGAGTATTTCAGGATGAACTTGAATATGATTTGACTGAAATGAGAACAAACAAGGTCAGGAGTTTCAATAATTGTACTTTATCAACACCTCTGTCACTGCTGGGTTTTTCTAATTGCATAGCCTGTCTGTGCAGTATTCAGTCAGTGCAGCATGTTAACTTTAATAAACTTACCTTGGTATTCAAATCAACCAGATGTGCTGCTGAGTCACTTAGTGCTTTAATTCCTTGTTCACTACTCTTCTGACTGCTTTATCTTTTTTCTGCCTGCCTTCCTTCTTGATGGTAGAAAAAGATATTCACACTTACACCAGCCTTCTGGAGAGCCAGCCTGTTACTGAAGGTATCAGCAGTGCCTTTGAGCGTGACTCACCTCAGCATGTTGGAATGACCCCCCTCACATCTCCCTGCAGTGCTGTTTATTTGCGTGATCTGTCGCTGCTGTTCAGTTTGAGTTGTGTTCAGATCTGACGTGCATCTGTTCCTTTCCATCTGTCTGTTTATTAAACCAAGAATGAATGTTTTGTAACACTTTGGAGGAGAACTAAAGCACTCAGGGCCTTCTTTAGACCAAGTGAACTGTTGTCCGTGCTGGAAGGGAGAAGGGAAGATGAGAAATGGTATCTTCAGTGGTACAGTGTTGCACACCACCTGCTTTAACAAGTGTGCTGAATTGGGTATACCAGAAATGAAAAATATACTCCCTGTGTGCTGTCCAGAAAGGCTTTGCACTGGAACTGTTAATTAATGGCTTGCTTTTACATATTTTTAAAAGAAAGAAGACTTCTTATCATGCAAGGTGTGTTCTGCCTGACTCAGTAATGTCCTGAAATGCCAGACATGGGCAAACTAGTCAAGGCTGTAGGTGTTTATTTCCACTGATTTAAATAGTCCCTTAGTCTGTTGTTCTGACTGGCAGATGCAGGGGAGCAAGTGCTGAAGTTGAATTTCCATTTAGCCTCAGAGAGGAGCAAATAGCTACTTTGATAAACCCTGCTGTGGGCTTCTGACTGGATTGGTTAGACCGAGACTGTGATTTGTTTGGCTCCTCAGATATTGCAGTAACAGCCTTGGGGAGCCCTCTCACGCAGACACTTTTAAAAAGAGCTTTGCAAAGTGGCTCTGTGTGCTGGTGCTGCTCCTGGGGCTTAGTTTATGCTCCACTGCTGCAGGAAGTAATGATAATGAAGCATGGCATTCTGAAAGCTCTTGTTTAATTTGTGTATTTTTGCTTTGGTTTATCTTCATCTCTGCAGCCAGAGTAAGAGAGATACAAACGTCTGTGTATTGTCAGAGCAGCTTCTTCTGTAGCAATTTCCTTCAGGAAGTAAATTTGTCAGCTGTTATCTAGTCTTGCATAAGCATTTCTCTCAACCTTTGCCAGGTTTGGAGGGATTTCTGACTGCTGTGCCAGACTCTGTATCCAGCTTTGCCATGAAAGTGGATACTAGTAGCTCATCTTACAGACTGCAGGCTACAGTGTGAAACTGTGGTACCACGTCTTGACATGATGATAGTAAATCACGAGGGTGTTCTCTGTTCGTGGCTTCACCTGATGGCTTATGCAGGTTCTGCCTCGGTGAGAATTAATCAGTTTTGAGGCTGCAGGTTCCACTGCCTGGCACTACCAGCTGTGGTCACAACCTCCTTGGATACAGCAGCTGTTGGTGCACCTGCAGCTGGTCGTGCTTTGAACCGAGCAATGAGCATGTTTCTGCAAACATGCTTATGAGCTGGAAGAAGTTGTTTTACTTACTTGGCAAAACCTGTTGCTGTTCAAGATGTTATTTCTCTTTCCAGGAGGCAACACTCGTGCCATAGGTATGATTCTGCAGTACAAGGTCCCTGGGTCGGAGGAGGTAACGCAGATGAAATTCACTGCCGGTGAGGACTTCAACTGTAACAGGAAGCTGTCAGCAAGCTGGCTGGCAGCTATGCATAAGGTAAGCACAGCAGCCAAAACTTAGAGAAGGCTTAGAAGAAAATCTTTACATGGGGTGTTTAGTAGCACTAAAGAGAGCAGGCTGCCTTAGGAGTATTTCTATTATTTTTTTATTAAGAGCTTAAGGGCCTCATTGCTTAGAAAACAGAACCTATGGATGGCTGTAATGAACATGACTTTAGATTTATGCTCAGATAGTTGAAGAAGTTATGCACTCTAAAGGATTTTCCAAGATCTTATGTATATCATTAGATGAAAAGAAGTAGGAATTAGACTTTAAAGTTCCTTAGGATTTTGTTTCTGGCTGATGAATGTGCATTATGAAATACTCTTTTGAACCTAAATTCAGCTAATTGTTTTTACTGCTTTATGAAGGCTCAAAGACATTGTTGATTTTTGAAAACAGAAGACTTTAATCTTTTGCTGTTAGGCCCTGTATGGGTAATGAAGAGTCATATTTCCTAAGTCAAAGTTATGGTGGAAAAAACCAAAGCCACACCAACTTCATTCATCTGATCTGTTGCTCATCAGAACTGTGACTTATAAGGTGCCTGCCCAGGCAGGTGTGTGGCTGTTTGCTGCTTTATTGCCATTGTTGAGCTCCCCAGTTTTCCCAACCCCAGCATTTACCTCTGTTCAGCCCAGTGTGCTCAAACTTTCTATTGCCGTGAAAATGCAGTCAGTACTTCCTGAATGCCAGTACATGCCTTGGGTGGAAGAAAACGGAGGAAGAATTTAAAGCCTTGGATTTAAAGGAGATTTTTGGAGGGGTAAAAAAAGGAGATGAGGTGGCTGCAAGTGAAAGTTCAGTTAACAAAATGACATTTTGCCCTGGTGTTTGTTAGGCAACAAAACTTCTCTATGAGTCCCGGGACCAGTGAGAACTGCAGACTTGGCCTCCTGAGGGAAGACACAGACACCAGCCTCCACAGACCTGCCTCTCACTTTTTGCTGATTTGACAGCTGGAAATATTTGCTGTTCTTGACTGTCTCATTCCAGTGTGGTTCATTATGTAAGAACTGGCAAATGCAATGTGAGTATTTTTTGAACCATGAGTATTCACGGTAGTGTGCAATATGTATACAGTTAATGCTTTAAACAGCCTCATCTTTTAAGACTTTGTATATTTTGTTAAGCCTTTACTGGCACTTAATATGAAAGTGACCTGCACTACAGCTAATGTACAGCACAACTTTTACAGTAACAATTATATAAACTGTTTGCTACAGAAAGCAAACAAATGTGTATGTCTCTTCTGCAGAGAATAGCTTTTGGGTATAGATCTCAGGTTTTTCCCTCTATCCAAATGTTTAAAATCAATGTACAAAAAAAATCTGCCTTAGATATGATTTTATAGAAATCACTTGGGTTTTTTTAAACATTTCATTTTCGACATCTAAATATTTCACCAAATACCACCAAATTTGACTTACATGAACATGACCTTGAAACTTCACTTCTGTAATAAATAAGCTTCCAGAATAATTTTTAGTTTTGTATTTTCTTTTTTGGTAACTAGCTTTTGTTAATCTAACTGTAATACTATTGAAATTGTATACAACTTAATGTACAAATATGAATAAATTAATTCACTTATTTAAAAAAATGAAGTGATGCTTAATTTTGTAATATAAAACTTCTTTAGTGATGGACACCGTGGTCTCTGAACTCTGAAACTTTCAACTTTTATAAACAGCACTTCAATTTAATGCTAAATTAATTAATTTGTCACACTTGGAACACTGGAATACTAGTGTAAGAAGGTTTCAAAAGCATCTGGCAAGTCCTTTTCAGTGCAGCTTGTAAAAAACAATGAGGAAAGGTGAGTTTACAGCTAGAACCTGGCAAGCTACAGTTAGTGTTTTCATGCAGACTGTGACCAAACCCACGTCTGCTGCTGTGACCTCTATAAAGAGAGTGGAGAATGCAGCCATGCCTTAGCAGTACTTTATTGTGCACATTTACATGTTCTCTGAATTAGTGTATCATAGGCTCTTGAAATCATCACATTCATGTAGCAAATTCTTCAACAATAATACCCTTTCACTTTTCACCACAATATATACAGTTAATGCTAACCTGTGGTAAAAGCAAGTTACAGCACTGCAGAAATGGATATATAAATTATACACAGAACTTGTACATGAAGAGTTAATCAAATTGCATACTGTTAAATGGGATAAAATTACAAGAAATATGGCTAAAACTTATAATGGGAGATTCAAAATATACTTTTGGTATATAAAATCATGTACAATTAAAACTCCAGTGAAGTGCCTGTTTGTGGATTTTTCTTTTTTTGCTTGAAACTACAATGTAGTGGAACAGGTTATTGCATAACTTGCCTTGGCAGCAGGTGTAGGCTGCCAAGAACCACAGAAACTGTCCTCAAATAAGCTATTGCCTTTCTTAAATCCTTCTCTAAACCTTGTTTCTTTCTTCTCCTTGTCTTGGCATCTACACGACCCTCTTCCTACTTCTATCCCGTCCTTCATATTTTCTTCTAGACTGACTCAGGCAGACTTCAGCTGACACAGTATAACCCTCACCAGACTCTTACCCTTTTCAACTATTGCACTTTCATCCCTGCAGACGTACAAATCCTTTAGGCTGCTGCAACTTCAGTACTAACTGTTCTGTCCAGGCTGGACAAGCTCAGGTGGTTAGTAGGGAAACCTTTACATTTGTAGAGGTAACACCAGTGCTGTAGGCTGAATAATAAGAAAATAAAACACCACGTGAGATACTGTGTAGGGACTTTGAGAAGTGTATAAATACTGTTGTTTTGTTAGTTCTCTAGCTTGATTCTAAATGCAAATAATGCAAGATGCTAGACTAGGTAAAGCTTTTGTTGGGGTTGTCCAGACTAGGATTTAAGTGTTTAGCATGTTGCCACCTAAAATCCTAGCCCACATCAAGCTTTGGTAACTACTTAATTATGCATGTAACAGGTGAAGATCTCGTGTCCTAGAACCCAAAGAGCTGATTGGTAATGAGAACTCAACATTCACTGGTATCGAACAAAAAAATATCCAAAATCCTGACGTGGGACAGTTGCTGTGGGGGGGTTGGAGCAAACCGGACAGCGCATCTGCACTCCGCAAGTGACACCTCTGAACATGGAACACAAGGAAGCTCCTACCACGGAACTTGGACTCAAAACACTGCTTTAGACGAGAGTTGGTGCAACGCTGTAGGTAGTGGAGGTATCGCTCTCCTCATCAGTGGTGGGTCACATAGAAACGATCCTCATTTACAAACTGCAGATCTTGAAAGTCGTGGATGCTGTCCATTTAACGAGAGAAAGCACCATTAAAACTAAATGTCATAGTTTTATTTCTCTGTGTGAAATGATCAAAAATGATGGCTCCAGTGTATGTTTTAAGTTTCCAGTTACCAGCACGGTATTGCACTGTTGTAACAACTGAATTCAAGCAAGGGTTCGCTGTCGAGGTTTTATTCGTGGATATAACTAAAAAAAAAAAAAGAATAAAAATATTAGGCTTTGCATGGTTAATACCAACTTAAATAATTTTTAACCAAAGGGTAGTTTACTAACAAGAACTGAGTGATGAAGTGTTTTAGGGGGTGAGATTTTTGTAAGCTACAGTATGTTCTTGGGCATCTTCTGAAACACTAAACCAGAAGCAGCAGGAGGCCAAGGATTGACTTATTCCTGCCAAGAGGAGCAACATCACTGCTCTGAAAATGACCTGGTGCATTTAGATCAAGATCCACACTAGACAAAGAATGCTTTTACATAAGTAAAAGAACTCCCTGTTGAGCACTTGAGAGAACTTATTTCCTGCTCTGCAAGGTTTCCTTATGCATGTCACCCTCTGTAGCTCTCTGCTTGGTCGCTTTACATTCCTGGTCTCTGATGACAACTGTGTTCCATCTGACTGAGAGCAGCGTAAACGACTTGCCCACAATTGTCATCTTCAAGGCTCTTTCCTGTTTTAAACTCGCACATACTTATGTTCTTATCTTGTGCCAGGTACTAAAAACCTTCCCAAAGAACTTTCTGTGCCAAGGCTTCAAGCTACCTAATACAGCCACCACACTTTCCATAAGGGCTCTATGTTTTAGCCGGGGGGGGGAAAAAATCCCATTAAAGCATGAACTGTATTAAATATACTAAATTGCCAAATGAAAACCAGCACTAACAGTAGCCTCTCCTTTTTGTTTACAATGGCACAGAGGCCAGAGCGAATAAGGATAATCTGCTTTGCACCACTTCATAGTGGTATATCTGGATGATGCACAGAGGGATTCTGACCAAAGATCCATCTTGTGTTCCTCCTTCAGGTACAAAAAAAAAAAAGAAGGGAGAGGGTGACTTAAGAAGAACTTACCCCAAGGAGGTTTTTAGGCACATAGCCTTCTTTGTCATTGAGGCGGGCCCACCACCACTCTGTTTCATTGTCATCCTTGCGCCTTAGAATAGTGATGGCATCACCCTCGTGGAATGACAGCTCGTCATTGTTCTGGGCTTCGTAATCCCACAGGGCATACACCACCCCTTTATTCATCACTCCCAGCTTCTCTTGCACGCCTGTTAAAACAGATTGGAGAGCACACTTGATGGTAAAATAGCCTGGTTTTGTCCTCTTGAGATTTTTAGTATTGACACAGTGGCCCAAATATTAGTCTCCTATTAAAACAATTTCATGAACGGTTTTCAGCACTTCCATGGTGAAATGCCGTAAGAAATTTCACTGCATGATAGAACCAAATCTTGCAGAATAGTTTAGAGCATGAGGTTTTTCTCTTATTATATAGGTAATGGAAACTGCTTCCTACAGCAGGCCTTGTACAGAAACACTTGAGGTTTTTGAAAATCACACGATGTCAGATATACAGAACCTTAATGAAGCTTGTATACTCTGATGGAAATTAAAATTTGTCTGCTCCATCAAAGTGCTTTTCTGGCAAAATATCTCTTAGTAACTAAACACATTCTGTAAGTTAATTATTTATAAAGTACACTTGTTTCTTCATGTGATCTGCTAGAAATTTGTGCATCTGGAAGTTGGAATATTTCTGTGAAAACACTTGACAACTCGCTGTTACTGTCAAAACCTCCCTGTGGAAGCGTTTCCTTGAAATAAAGCCAAACTAAAACTTCAAAAATCTGTAACATCAGATTTTGCCTGTGAAGTAACTCAAAAACCAGAAGGACTAAGAGCAACATCATAACAAAAAGACAATTCTGTTTTTAGCACTTTGAAAGCACAGACACATGATGGGCCATATCATCATAGGGCCTAAGCAGATGTTTCATGCACATCAGAGAGACAAAACAGGATGAATGTTAGAAAAGCTAAATGAGTTTGAAAGGCAGTGTCATAGCTTACCATACAAGAACTGGGAACACTGAATATAACCTTCTTCCATCTCCTCACACTTGTCTGCAGCAGTTTCTATATCACTTATAGTTGAAGCAAAAATAGCTGCCCCAGATTCAACCAGTAGTTTACAGAGATGAACACTATTGCAAGAAGCAGCACAATGCAAGGGTGTCCTGAAATAAAGCAAAAAAATGTACATGTGAAAAAATAAACTTCCATGAATCCTAATTACTTTGTCTTGCAACGTAGAGCCTGTCTATTTTGAAAGGAAGTTGCTCTTTATGATTACTGTATGTTTATGTATTGTCCAAAACCTGTCAAGCAACTGGGTTGGATTCCAAGATTTACCTGACTCCAGTAAAGCCAAGCATTCTAAAATAGATGATAGCAAAAATACTGATTTTCACAGCTTACAGAGCTGCTGGGTATAAAGGGGTATTTTCCAATACAAGGAAACCTGAAAGGTAAAAACCAAGGTGAGGGTTCACATGCCCTCCCCAAACACTTCAGGAATACTACAGCTACCTGTAAGGCGAGACTCTTCAAGAACACCAAAATCTGTGGTGGGTTCCATGGTGATGAAACTTAAGTAAATTAACTTCTGTCATTGGTTATTTACAGTTTAATTATTTCACCATCTGAACAAGAAATGCAACTATACCACTAATTAAAGCCAAACTGTAGTCTAGTTTATGATTTAAGTGTGCATGCTGAGGAGCTGAACACAGTGTAACTTTGCATTTGAGTTCACCTCCACCCAGAGCTTAGAAAGTTTGCTTGGGATAAAGGGGAAGGAAATTGTTGCCAAAACAGGACTAGACTAAATTTTAAATGTGCATCCAGATGGTTTTTCTCCCAGATGCTGGGTTAAAAGTCTTGACACTTACCACCCATCGCTATCTGCTGCATTTACATTTACACCAAAATCGAGCAGGAACTTCACAATGTGGTGATGACCAGCACACACTGCGTTATGCAAAGGTGTAATTCCTTCGTCGTTTGGTTTACTGGGATCATCAACCTGTTGAAAACATAAAATAGTTCAGCACTTTCTTTTTTCTAATTGTGGAATGAGGCTGTCACTGTTTAGAGCCTTACCTCATATATGATTCGTTGTACCAGATCAAATTCTCCCTCCAAAGAAGCATCCAGGAGGAGAGCCAAGGGATTGAACTTCACTCTCAAACCATGGCCTGTTCTTTCTGAGTTGGGTTTCTTCAAGTTGGTACGTTTTGTCTGAGTAGAGATGAAGGTTGGAAGGCATCATTTCAGGTTGTACAAGTGTGAAAAGGATTCGGCTATGAACCTCAGCTTCCTTAAATGGTATTTAGAACTAGGCAAACATTTATATTTAGAAGTCTCGAAATAAAAGGCTTGATATATTACTATGTCTTATGCAGTTAAAAAATGAAAAGGCAAGCCAATATAATTTCAAAGCTTCTAAGTAAAAGATAGTGAGTATAAGGAATGAAATAGTTAAGTCAATCTTTTTTTAAGCATCATCATCTTAATTGTATTTAATATAAGCTGAATGTGTTTCTGGTGGATTGTCTGAAACACTGTGAAAACTTTTGCTTAGCCTGGAAAGCACAACACTGTTAAGACTGAGTTATCAGTCTGCACTCAGAGAAATCTATGCCTTGAATTAGCAGAAGTCTCTGCTATAGTTGAGTGTTTGCTGAAGGAAAAAAAAGTACAGAACATGAAGGTATTTTATGTGACATTCTAGCAGGTGTTATCAGAAGCAGCATTTTCAAGATCTGAAACACATTTAAATGTGTTTTGAGAATATTCTGGATCCTTTGCACGTGTCCTTGTCACTTTCTGGGGAAAAAAATAATCTATTATTAACTACAGTTTTTATAGAAAGCTTTTAGTCTCTAGCTCTCTAAGATCTGTTTTCACTTATGCTCCTATTTAGTATGGCTATTTCAGGTTGGAAAATAAACGCCTCACAGTATGAATAATATCCATTGCTGGCATATTCCATTCTCCCAGAAGTACCCTGGCCCATATGCTCATGGAAGATGCATACAAGGCCTTGTGCACACTGCAGTTAAATTCTCAGAGGAATGCAAGGTCCCTACCTGAGTCAAAAAATGGAGATGAACATTGGTTTCAAAGTGTGAGTCACATCACAACAACTAAGACTAAAATTCAGTTTTCTCTGTATTTTTCAATTCTACAAATGCGGTAGATTTTGGCAATGACAAGTGTTTAAAGATTTTGGTGCAGCTGGAGGAGGGACTTTGGAAGCAACTCAAACTATGCGACAAGCCCATTAGGAAAACATTTTTGCTATCACAAGTCAGCTGTGCTGCTGTTGGAGTTAGCCCTGGTCTCACATCTCTGTGCTGAGGGCAAAAGGAGGGCACTCCCCCTCAGAACAGCTATTTCATCTTGCCTGCAAATTAAAAAGCTTCACACTGACATAGCTTATCCTTAGTTTTGTACACATAGTTATCTTTGCAGGCCTGGAGAAAATAAAAAAAAAAATAAATTTAATGGAATCTCAAATTCCAGAATTAGTTCTACAACAAGAACCCCCAAAAAGTTCTAAAACCTACATACACAACCTCCTCTTGCCTGTATACATATTTTCCTTATTAACAGCTACAGCAGTAAAGAAACTAATCCATCAGAATTCTCCCTGGAATTCCTCTGATTTTCTTTTCTTTTACTATCATGAAACTTCAAGTGCAAACATACCATGCAGCAGAAGCTTGCAGACTTTCAGTTATGCTTAAACACACAGCTAATTCCATAGTTCACAAAGCTGTTCGTTCCTTAGTTACTTACTGCAGGAAGTGGAGGAGGAAGAGCAGGTGGCAAAGGAGCTTCCTCTTCTACTGGAGAACTGACCTCTGGCGTGGGACTGGGTGACTGCTCAGTAGAAGTAACTATAGCAGGATTGTTGTTGTTGTTGTCTTCGGTTGTCTCAGATGTTTGATTTGTAGTTTCAGTGCTTATCAGTTCCTCAGTAGCAGGAGAAGGTAATTCATTATCGTTGGCATCTGACGAAGGGGGAGGCTCATCGGGAAGAGGAACTGTAGGTTGCACAGGAATGGGTTCTTCAATATTGCCATTGGTACTGGCATTCCCGTTATCAACGTCAGCTAAGATACCTATGAAGTCCTGTGGATTGCCTGGCTGATAAAATGGAGCACTTTCTATTCCTCCCGCCAGAGTATTAAAGCGCTGATACAACAATTTTTGTATGTTTGGTCCACTCGGGCCTTCAGGTTCAGTGATAGAGCTGCGTTTCTTCAACGGCCTCGGAGCGTTGGCCAGTTTTCTCCTCAGGGCCTCAAGGTCAGCGTCGCTCTGATACCGTAGGGGCGAATGCACAATAGGGGTGAGCTTAGTAGGGCTGAGAGGACGGGGAATGTTTTCCACGTTGCTGTTTTCACTGGGTGGTGGAGCGTTTTCCAGCTCTTGATCTTTCTCAGAGACCTCAGTCTGAGGCTGAGGCTGTGGCTGTGAGGAAGTCTGGGCGGGCAAAGAACCGTGAAGGAATGGCAAGGGTGAGGGAGAGGTTGAACCAGACTGTAATACAGGCTTTCCATAAACTGAAGAAAAGAAAGAGGGAAACCAGTGAAGAACTGTTCTCAAATTACATATCAAAATATTTACAAACAAACTCTGTTGCTACTTGTTTGATACTAATATAGAAAGCACAAAATACTGTACTGGAAACTATCAATACAGTAAACACTTACCTGTTGGTGATGCTGATGCTTCTTACAATTATAAGCTACAAGTATCATCTGGAATGTTTTTCCTCTTTCATGAGGAAACAGTAAGAGGAGAAAAACTGTCTTATCTAGACACTGTTTTTTCAACTTAATTATGAAAGTATTGGTAGAGTAATCCAGGCTGTATTGTTCCAGTTGCATCTTGTTTTAAATAAAAGGTAAATCAATGCATACTTACAACCTCAAAAATAGATAGAATAATTTTGCTGCTATGCTGCAGACAAAAATAACTTTCCTCACAGATTTAGACGAGTTTTCGAAATTGATATGGAAAGTAAACTAAGCCCAATAAGTAGATGTGAACAGTGTATTTCAAAGAAAAAAAATAAAGCAAAAGATATTCTACCTGCTTTTACTGACTTATTTAAGGTATTGTACACAGCTTGTTGATAATTCTTTGGTGGCGTTGCTTGCTGAAGATACATGGAGTAGATGGAACTGGAGTTCACTGTCTGTGGTCCTTTTCTGGGAGACTGAGGTCTTGATCCTTTATCAGCTAGAAAAGGTCTGATTGCCACAGTCAAAGGGAGTTCTGGCCTGCCATCTCCTCCTGGGAACAAGGGGGGACCAGAGGGTTGGTACGTGGGGCTGGGAGGTACCGAAATTCTCTGCTGGATCTGCTGTGAGGAGCTGGGCTGGTGCACGTTGCTGGGCGGCGGGAGGGGAACGGGCCTTTGCCGGTTGGCTATACTGGTGCCAGGTCTGGGCAGGCTGCCATCCTTCCTTCTTTCTAGAGAGTTTGTAGAACCTGTTCCTAAGGGAACTGGGCTTGGATAGGTCCCATAGTTTTGAGGCAACTGCTTGCTTACACCAGGAACTGTTGGTGGCACCTTTCCCAGGTCAAGACCCTATTAAGAACAATAAATAGTATATATCATTTAATTAAATAAAATACTCATGAGCAAGAACATTCCTCATTCAACAAAACATACTAACAGTCTTGTGGGACAGCAAAGAAGTTAATACAATTTGTGTTCTACCTGAGTTTATCACGGGACCTCATCATACCTCAGACAGAGCCCTCTGTTTAAAGGCACCTTCAGCTGTACCATATTTATATCAATACAGAACTATTTGCATACACGCAAAGCCTGAATAACTTGTTCGAGGTTCTGGATCTCAGTGTCTAGTTGATAACATATCTGACAACATATAGTGTAATAACAGAGTTTACTAAAACTATTTAAAGACCAGGTATTTATTCTTTAAAGATTATAGTCTTAAAGAATTTATAACATACTAGACCAACAGTGCAGACAGACAACATCAGTGGACTTGTTTAAGGATGGACTTAATTACTACTTCTGTGAGATTTTTATGAGTGAAAGAGTGCACTGAAAAAGTAATAACGTACACCAAGGAAAAAGACTAACAAAAATATGAGTTAGAAAAACAAGAAAGAGGAGGAGATGATTAGGAGAAGCAAAGAGAGAGAAAAGGGGAGACCAGATATGTAAAAGAACAGGAAAGAATATGAACTATTGAAATAAAAAAAATTATTTAAATTTAATAGATCTATAAATATATCAGAGATGAAACCCACCAGCTTATCAGTACTTCCTAATGCTGAAGTTGGCAAAGGCTGGCTGGATATAGTTCCTTGTTTTAAAGCAGTATCCATGCTTGATTCTTTCCAGTCTGTGTTGGAGATCTGAGGGGGTTTTACCACAGGGGTTGAGCTCTGTTTAAGTATTGGCCAATTTCCATCATTAGCTTGAAAACAGACAAAAATACTAGATTTAAGATAATCCATAAAAGCATTGCAAACAAGCAAAACAACATGTGAAATAGAATTGCTTAGATTACAACAGGATTAATTTGATTCTAGAAGTGAGATACATCATTATTAATGTTTGATTCATAAATTAATCCTGAAAGCCAAATCACTGCATATAATGTGCTGTTCATTACCCTTTGGCATTCAAATTGCACTGAAAATTTCTATAGAAAAAATGATGGTTAAAATTTGGCTTGTGTGTTGCATATTCTGCTATTAGAAGGCAAACAAATTCAGAACAAAAGTCCTTACAGAAACACTTCATCAACACAATTCTCTGGGTACTATCCAGAAACACAGGCAAACTACGCTCAGTGTTAAGTCTACATAAGCTCCCAGTGGACCTACTCCAAATTTAAACCATGGTTACCAGATTCATTCACTCATAACAGGATGTAAAAATTCCTTTCAACAGCAGGGTGGAATAAAAGCACACATGCCTTTGCTGGAAGTGGTGGTTAACTTACCTTTTGTTTTTCTTTAACATACTCACTTGATTAAAACTGCCCCAGAGATTTAATATTAAAAAAAATGTATAAAGTCCATTGACATCAACAACTCAAGTATCAAAACACAAGTCATGGGCTTTTATCTTCATCATATGCAAAAAACTATGCATAGCTGCACATAAACTGAGGCAACAAATCCTTAATGAAGTCCTAGATGCATTGAAATTTTATTAACTGTGTGAGACTATTTAGTTTCAGTTCTCTAAGTAAGCAAGAGAGTTTAAGTAGCCTAATAATTAGATCTGGTTTATAGTAACTAAATAGATCACATGTTAGATCCTAAGGATTTGATTTGCCTTTAAAAGATTAAGCTTCAGGTTTCTCTTCCTCTAAGGAGACCAGAGATCATTTCTCCCTCTCTGTGGCCTGTAATTATCTCAGTGGAGCACTTGAGATCAGTAAAGATGACACGTAACACATAACTAACTTTACCAGAGGACAGCAGCTAAAATGGAGTGGGCTCGTGTGAGAGGGGGAGATTGAGATTTCTGGACTCCACAGTAAGGCAACATCAAATGAAAATCAGGTATTTAGTGGCAGTTCCCTATTTCATTTCAGTTTGGAGCCCCTAGAACACAGAATCAGCAGGACTATTTCTAGAATTCTTTGCCATCCTCTGTTTAGTATAATGGATAGTCTCAGAATAAGCTGCATAGGAACATTCTATCGACAGTGAATTTAACATCACCACTTTACTTTCTGTCCATGAGCCTTACCCTCTTTCTTGAGTAGCCCTTAAAAAAGGGTTAACACTTGCAAATGTTTACACTGACAATACAGCAGATAGTCCAGAAATCACTTCTCAGACTTGCTAACTGCCAGGAAGTAATGAGGCCCAGCTTCAGTACTGGCAACATCCAAGAACTGAAGCTGTTGTGTGTTTTGTTCATTATTGTTTATAATGATCTGGTTATCAAGAGTGAGACCAGAAAAAGATGACTGCCTAAACACTTAGACCCTAAATAATGGCAAATTTTCCAACTATGGACTGAATGAATGTTTACTGTACAATATATGACATTCTGTAACTCCAGTAAAACATTTGATTTGAAGATCAATAAAAGCTGTCATAACTGATTCATGCTAAACATGAAAGCATCTTGAGCTGTAAGTTTAGTTGTGATGAAAACACAGGAACAACAGCAGAAGTTACAACAAATTTAATTATCTTACCTGCAAATTCAAGTCTACACTCTTCTAACAGAAAGACAGATATACAAAACCTTATTATAATCCTTGCAATTCCAAATATCAGCACATTCATCCCCAAATTCTGAGGTAACAGATTGGAAGTAAATTCAGACTCTCTCTCCTCTCTCTAACTTCACTGTGAGGGTGGTGAGACACTGGAACAGGTTGCCCAGAGAAGCTGTGGATGCCCCATCCCTAGAAGAGTTCAAGGCCAGGCTGGATGGGGCTCTGAGCAACCTGCTCTAGTGGAAGGTGTCCCTGCCCACGGCAGGAGGGTTGGAACACGATGATCTTTAGCATCCCTTCCAGTCAGCATTTGTCATGAGTGCACCTCTCAGGTACTCCCCCAACCCAAGCACTTAATGGAGCTGCTGCTGGAATCTGCAAGTGCAGTGTATGGCACCAGAGGCTGCCTGATGGTGCTAAGGGGAGGCAACCAAACGTCATTTGCCTTCTGAGATCTTTGGCCACACTAAACAGGTTTTGGATGCTCTGTCCCATCAGCAACACTCTCCTGACAAGGCCTCCCCAGCTCCTGCTCTCAGCCACCCCACAGCCATTCCGGCCAACTGGCTTCATTTTCTCCTCCACATGGCCCTCTTCCCAGCCTCCTGTAAACCTAACACCTGGTGTATTTCAGCTTTACATAAATAAGACAGTGACATGCAGACACAAAAGGTTTTGTACATTTTCTCTGACTTTACCTAAAATTTTTGTAGGTCTGGATCCAGGGTATTTAGTACAGCAACTGAAGTGCACTCCAAGCATAACATTTTAGTCCCAAGGAAGGGAGTAAAATTTTGCTATTGACTTGGACAGAGTGAGTTTTTATCCCAACTCCGCAGTCAGTGCAACATGGAAATTCAAAGTTTCTCACAAAGTAACTCAAACTAAGCCTGTATGTTATATATCTATCCAATCTAAGATATATTAAAACATGCTTTGGTGATTACCACAAATTTTCTAATAACATTTAGAGAATTTTGAGTTTTTTCAGTGAAGAAAACTCATCCCTGGTGCACTACTCCAGTACTCCTGGGATGAATTTACTGCAGATCTGTTTCTTTCAAAGATGAAAAGCAACTTCTCAACCATTTTACATTTCAACAGCATCTTCTACATGCCAGATCACAACACAGATTCTAAAGATGCTGTTTAATATGCATCTGTATGCAAGAGCTCAGATGACCATATTAAAAACTGAGTTCTTAGCTAGCCAGAGATCTTCTACGGACTCACAGTGCTGGGTGTCAAACAGAGTAGGTGCCAGGCGGATGACATTGTGAACAGCAGACTGAAGAGAAGTGGGAGGTGACAGAATAGGATCCACTATTATGTCTAAATCAGAAACCTTCCAGGTGTCTGGAGATTTTTTCACACACCCACAGTCTGTCTCTACCGGACACACCAAGGCAGATCCAGTTACACAGAAAAAGAAAGAAAAAAAGTGGTGGAAAAATTATAACAATGACAATGGAGAAAATTAGAACAGGAACACTCAGATAATGAGAAATAAAAGCATGACAGTTGAAACAAAGACTCAATTTCTTTTCTTCTGGTAGTATATAAGCTTTTCCTTACACAAATCTATTTTACAGAACTTCATTCAAGTACCTTCAGAGTAATAAACACAAAGTCAGTCCTAAGGCAGAATAATTACTTTTATAAAATCATAAAGTCCTGAGGTAGGTCTAGAAGGGGACATGTATATCTCGGAATGTTGATATTACAAAATTGTGAATTATTTTTTTGTTGGTGAACTTCAAAGTTATGAACTGTGCCTTCCCACATGCAGAAGAATGCGTATGTCTGAAAACAAAACTGTTGCAAATCTGACCCTTGACCCCACAGTTAAGTGTTTCCATATTTTCCATAAAACCACAGTGATGTGGTTTGTACAGCCTTTGAATATCTTTAGCTTATAAAGGTATTGTTAAATCACTAATATCAATAGAAATGATTGGAGCCCCTTTTTAAGTTCTGTTTGGATAATTTCACTTCCTATCCTTGGGGTTTTTTGGGGGGCATTTCTGACATTCTTTCCTACAGAGAGGTTCAGAGTGTCTTCCCTCCATCTCTTCCTCCCCATCTGGAAGCATGCTACAAATTTTGCTGGAGTATTCAGTTTTAAGTACTTGAATGTATGTAAATATTGCAGAAGCTATGGTCTACTGGTCATTCCTTATCTCATTTTTTATCTCTCCTAGGAGACCACGTAAACTAAGTCCTGTGGTTAGACCATTGGGATCATGCACTTTTATTTGTATTATGTATGTTTTCCTAGCTAACCATTTCTTAAGAATTCTGATTTTGCCAAGATGTGAGCAGAGAGGTGAAACTTGCCAGAATTGAGAACTTAAGGCACAAATATCATGACCTCCTTTTTTCAGTTTCCAATGTAAATTAAATAATAACAATAATAATAACTCTATTTTATAATGTAGATGGAATTATTGATTATTGGAGACATGGGAGCCAATTTTAGACAAAGTTCTGGGGAGTCCTCTGGAGGGGAAGCTTCTTCACTGAGTAAGGCAGAAACAAGTAAACAGTATCAATATTAAAGTTATTTTGTTTCAGAAGTGCTTCAAGCATCACAAATTCTCATATCTCAGCTGGAGCAAAAACCTCATATAGTTTTATGCTATTTCTTTATTTAGTCTCTTTCTGAGAAGTAATATTATTTTCACCTGCTCACTAACTTTGTTTTACTTGACAAAAAGCAACATATCATACGCAGTTGTTTATAATACAGTTTGCCAAAAAGTTGATTTCATTTTTATATCAAAACACATCAAGTAATCAAAAACCCATTAAAAACACAACATCGAATCTGTGAAGGAACATGTGCTCCCTTTTAGGGGTGTAGCAGACAGTAAAATTTCAAATAAAACACTCAATCTCCCAAGAAAAAAAAAAAATCACAGAAAGAGGCAAAAATATCACATATCAAATGATTGATCCAATTCCCAGAACAGGATCAAGACATCAAAACCCTGCCCCTTCCACTACAGAGATGTCAACACTGGGTCTCCTAAGATTATTCCTTTTCTTTATTAGTCCTTTTCAAACCATATGTATTAATAAACATCACATAAGTAGTTACCGGATTTTGATCTTCCATGTGTTGAGTTTGAAGCAATGGTGAGAGACTGTGGTTTAACTGGATCTACTGGTACAGCGTAAGTGCCAGCACTTGGAACTTGGATGTAAGGTCCCACTGCTGCCACCCTTCCTGAAGCACTCAAGGATGACTGGGGTGATGAAGTTCCATTAATACGATTCAACTAAAAGCAATCAGACAAATTGAAACGTGAATGTCCACTTAATCCAGGCCTTTGTGCACAAACAAGGACGTCTAAACTTACCACGCGCTGTAGCTAAAGCACATTAATAGTTATCATACTCCATGCTTCTACAAAAAGATAAAAGTAGTAGAAAGCACAAATTTTATTTCTTAAAACCAACACCTCGAAACCTAAATTTCTTAGTCACAGCACATACATCTCTCACAGAAACCCTTATCTGTGTCAGGTCTCTTTCACTGTGACTTTCTTAAGGCAACGGTCTAAAACGAGTTCTTAAATTATCAAATATTTATGTTGGCTTTTTTCTTTAAAAGAAATAACTCCAGCTAGGAATACATATGGAAATCCAGAACTGATCTCTCCAGTCCTTCTTTTTAAAGTTCCAGACAACTATTGTGACTAATTTTATCAGACCATTTCTATTTTTATCCATTTTCCATACTGTATTTTACAAAACCCAATTCTCCTATGCATTCCTCCTTTGAAACACAGTGCATAGTCATACTTTGCTTCCTAGAAATATAAACTGCTCTGATTTTTAATATAGTATCTATAATTTTAATATGTCTCTGCCATAAACAAAAATAAAAGGAAACATATTCTGTCTAACAGTTTTTGGATATCTATGGGAAACCTTAAAATATAGTTTTAAGAAGCCTGCTACTTTTAGCATAAGTTCTTTAGATGTAGCTGTATTACTTGACTGGGAAAAAGTGAGAGTCTATGTAGTTTTTATAGGCCCTTGATATACTGAAGTGTGGCCCTTTTAACAGTTTATCTTACAGGAATGTTTTCTTTTTGACGTGCCTCAACTTTTTTCTTGTATAGTCGTTCGCGGAGCTCGTTGATTCTCTTGTCCATCATAGCCACCTCCATATTGCGTTTGTTTAGGAGTTCTTTCTGTTGCTGAAGCTTGGAGTTCTGCTCCTGGTTAAGCCTGTTACGGATCTTCAAAAAGAAAACAGGAAAGAAAAAAAAAAAAAAAGGAAAAAAGCACTTGTTAGGACAGTTATTTCATTCTGTCTGTTGGCAAGTTGGTTTTTAACACAGTGTTAAAAAACCCAAAGCAATTTGGATCAGCAACTTGTTCTGGCATCTCTAATTTATGCTTCCACACATCCTGTCAAGTTAGCATTTGCAACCATAAACAATTCTTAGAAGAAAACAGCAAAAGAATGTCCTCAAAAAACCCTAGTGGATGCCTATTAAATACATACAGATTGCATCCATGTATAGGAAATGGATTGAGGAATTAGGCATAAAGACATTTCAGAACAGATTTCTACTGTGAAAAATCAAGTCACAGAAAAGGTTTGCTAAAAGTTATGTTTAACCAAGACAGTTTGTCTATCATGAAAACTAAGTGATGGAAAACATACAACAAAAATTATGCTATTGATTCTACTTCCAGTTCCACACAAAGCTCCTCAGTGTCTGGAGGGGACGCTGACTGAACTGCGAGTGCAGGGACTGGGCACAGATTTTCCTCTCTGCATGGGGATTAAACTGAAACCTTCACAGCAGGTTTCCAGTAGATTAGAAGATGGATTACCTTTATGGTCTAAATCAACCGTGACACTCTTTATAATTATTTCTCTTGCTTTGCCATTGGCATTTTTTCATACTTTCAATAACTCTGACATTGTCTCAGTGTTCCAATTTTCATGGTAATGTTACATGCAAAAAACACCTGAGGCAAATTTAAGTCTTGATAAACACGTATGGGATTGTTGTGAAGCACAAGAGAGAAATCTTCATCTATTGAGCATCTTTGCACTTAGAATATTCAAAGGCAGATATGCCTTGTATAAATGGGGAAAGGGAAAAAAGAGAGAAAGAGGACCCTTACTACTATTCCATGATAATGGGATGGATTAATTTGCATGTTGTATTTGCTCATGTAAAGAAATGAGTGATACTAATTTTGAAATTAAAATTAATTTTAAAATATTCAATATATTAGAGCTGTTGCCTTGATCACAATAAAGTACACGAGTAAATTAAAAAGAGCCCTGAAAATCTGCTAGCAAACAGATGGACAAAATTTCAAATGTGAACTGAATATTTCATTACTCGTGTGATAACTACAAAGTAGAAAAGTACCAAAATTAATTTCTAAAACAATTTTTGGGAGAAATTAACACAAATAATAGATTATGTAAACATTCACTATTTCTGTATTAGGGGCTGAGAAATGCCCTTCGGAACACTTATGTTAAAGAAACATTATATGTTAAAGAAACAACCAAACAGTTATAAAGCTAATGAAGTTTTTCTTGAAAAAGGCTTATATGCCAGCTACAACTTTATACATTAACAGCATTCCAATACACTACTTTTATGACATGTAATGGAACCAAACAGCCACTTGTAAGAGCAGTAATGCAACTTTTTAAAATCTGCAGTTATAATCCAAATAGCATCTTTTTGTTACTTACCTGTAGCTCTTGATACAACTTTTTTAATTCTACTGCTGCAGGCCCTGTCATTTGTCCATTGTAAGACTGAAACCCATTCAGTTTCCCTTTCCTTAAATCCTCCAGTTGCTGGGTAAGTTGATCCACTTTTAACACTGCAGCCTGCAGCTCCTGCTGCTTTTCCTGGAACATGGCACTTATATGCTCAATTTCAGTTGCTAAAATTAACAAGATAAAAATAACAAAAAAAAAATTAAATAAAGCAGAAGTTGTTAATTTCTTAATTCTACAAGTATTAAGAAATACAATACACTAGCTTTAAATCTAGTATATGCAGGCAAACATAAAATATGTGTTGCAAATTTGCTAACATTGTAATATTTCCTTATAGTTAGAGAGCACTTATTCTGACTTTATGTTTGACTATATAAAACAAACAAAAAGTTCTGTCATATACAAATTTCATGGAAACACAGCAACCCCTGTAAGACAAAAAACATTCTATCTGAAATCCTGCTTCCATGCTACATTGACTAGCAATTATAGCATTATTTGCTAGTCACGCAGTGAACAGTAAACAAAATAAACTAAGAACTCCACGTACACAGATTGCCATTCATAATCTTGCTGTAGTCCACTTGTCCTCTCATGGCACGGATTTTTTTCAGCTTTGTCTCCTGGGTTTCAACACGTTCTTTAAGTTTTTGGAGCTTTTCACTCTCAGAAACAGACTGCTGCTGCCGACGTTCTTGCTGCTTCAGGTAACGCAAACGTTGTTCCTGACAAAATGAGGTTTTAGACTTGTTACCCATTTATTTAAAAAAAAAAATAATTTTAACATAGAAATACCTATCACTACAATCAGGTTTTTTACTTCCACAAATCAGAAAAGGTCGGATGTAGTTAAAATATGTGTCAGTTCTAGGAAAAACTCTTTAACATCAAGTTAACAAATCTGTTTCAGAGCAGAGATTCAAGATTTTCTTAGACCAAAAATATCATATTTACATACATATGCAAATGTAACCCTAGTTTGAACACCCATTCAAACACATCTGTGAAGCTTCCTCTGGTATTTCTTTTCTGACACTACTAACAGTTTTCTTGCTGTTGCAAAATAAATTTCCAGTGCTGTTATCCAGCTTCCCAAAGATGACAAAATATGTCCAGCAGACCATTTTAAACAAGCTGCTGTAAGATAATGCTCCACTTCTAAATAACAGTCCTTCTGCTGGGCCCACAAAGAAAATTGTCCTTTTTTAATACTATTTCCATCAAGAAAGAACAACAGAATCATTCGGTTGATTCCTAGGTGGTCCATGCATCCAAGGTATATTATGTATTACAATACACTTCAAACAATGTCAAAACCATTAAACCCACTCCCCACTCTACAAACACACTTGGATTCTCACATCTCGGAGACTTGGGAAATGTAATACATGAATTGGGTATATTCTCACCTCACACACTATTACTGTACTGGTGTGAACGAGCTGCTAAAGATGAGCACAGAGTCCAGCCTGGTCTGCCAAAGACCATGAAGGGGGTCACACAAAAGTGACAAACCCTCACAGTATTTTTATAAAGACACACAGGTTGTTGTAGTACCATTTACACTACAAGACTGTGCACTGCCCAGCCTAAGAGTATTTTGGTAAAATGGATTTCTCAAGCTATTTCTTGAGCTTATTTGAAATGAATCAGTTTGTTTTTCTCTACCCATGAAACTTATGCTTGCATATGTTGAAGAAAATGGGTATTTATGATGATCTGTATATAATTATTACCTTAGCAACCAACATTTGCTGTTGATTTTCAATCTGCTGCTGTTGTCGGGCAGCCATATCTTGCAGCTCAGAAAGAGTGAGCTCAACACGTGGATTCCCAACCTGCAGAACAGAAAATTTTACATTAATGTGTTGATGTATATTAAATGTTCTGATGATACAAGCTAATTCCCCACTCCTCAGAGGAAGGCTAAAGCCTCCTCCCTGGTCCTCAGAGGAAGAATAATGATGGACACCTATGAGAAAGTAAGGAACCTCAGAGCAGAAAGGAGGGACACAGACAGAATAGGGGCAGAAAAAGCAAAAAGTGAATGGAAGAGGAAAACGCTAAAGGGTGAAACAAGAAGAAGAAAAAGCCCTCATCCTACATTTAATGCTGCTCTGTTCACGTGTTTGGTAGCACTGGCACACAGTTCTGGTATGGCACAAGAGAACACACATGCAAGCAAGTATTTTAAGCAGTACAGCAATCTGAAGCTTCTTTCATTTTCTAACATTTTCAGTGTAACTACCTTGGGAGCTTTAAGTGCTGGTTCATGTTATTTACCTATGGACAAGACCATGTGAGAACCTTTATATAAAGCATCACTAAGCTCATATCCAAAGATGGTGAAATTTCTGACATATTGGAGCATTTAAGGTAAGAATTTGTTTCACTTTGTACAGACTATTTTTCACAAAGTAAAGTTAATCCCCTTTGGATAAGTAAGTGGCTATTACTTTGAATGAATGCAAGATGTAGCAAAGATTTATCACTCCTTTTGCATTTCAAAACTAACACATAATTTACAAAATAAAAATAGAGAGGCAATTGACGAAAATTATTTAAAATTCACATGTGAGACCAAATCTCATGTGTTTCAAAAAATGAATGCATTGTTTCAGTATGCTTACAGTTCTATCAACAAATATAGTTTACATCTATACATCAAAGTACTTCAACCACACTTTTTCCTACACTGTGTCAAGAAAGAGAGTGCAGTGTAACAAGACAGATTCCAGCTGACACTTCCCAGATACCTGTTTTGCTGCTCAGAAAACCCAAACCCATAACCTTAGAAGTGCACAGTTTAACCACCACTTCAGAATTTCCACAGAAAGAAAATAGCAGTCTTTGAGAAATTGTGTTGCAAAGTTCAGAACAGCCCAAGATTTGTTTCAAAGTCTTTAAACGCAATTCAATCAATTTATGGGATCAACGTAAAAGCTGGACTACTGCACTCTAAAAATTCAATAAACCATGTACTATTTTCACCAAACTACATGACTACACTATTAGTAAACCAAATAAAAATTACATCACTTCCTGTCCCCAGTATAGTCAACACTGCTGAAAAGGAAAAGACAATTAAATGGTTTGGACATATTGATAAATAAAACTGTTTCAAATTAATGTTTACAAAATGGAATGAGGTCTAAATGTTTTATGGACATACAGTTAAAAAAAAAAAAAAAGATAAACTCACCCCCCCACACACCCAAATCAATCACACATCAGGATTGTGGATCTGATCATACGTGATCCCAGAGGAAAGCTGATTTAGCTGCTCCACTTTTCTGGGCCCACCCTACTGACTTCCAATAATCTTGTCTGACATATCCTCCTGCAATACTTGTACTTCACTCTAAGAAAAGTAAAATTCTCCTCTAATATCTTGTTGATATCACAGTACCTAAGCCACTTTGATTGACTTTTTTTTCATATTTCTGCATCTAATTCCTACATAAGTAAGTATCAGTTCTCTAACCAATGCATAATACAAAACTATTTCTTTAAGTTTCCTTCAGGAAAGGAAAATACTATTTGTTCTAACTGATTTCTCTTTGGGGTTTTTGTTGTTTTGTTTTGTTTTTATTTTTTTTTTTTTTTGCTACCTGAATTAATATTGGATTGCTATCTTTAAAGCTGCTTCATCTTGGTATGATATAGACATATCAGCTAAAACGTTTAGATAAAGTTAGTCCCTGTTTGAATATTTCCCACTGAATAAATTATGAAGCAAAATTATAAATCTTACTGGATACTACCACTGAAACTTGTCTTACTAGTCAACAATAATGAAAACTATTTATAGAAGTAATTTGAAAGGGTAAAGTCCACTCAAAACACTAATTTTCTATTTCAACATTTTGCTAGTGAACACAGTTATTAAAAAAAAAAAAAAGGATTGAACTTAGAAGTGAGTACTTTAATTAGCATTAGCATGACTTATGAAGAGTCCTTCCCAATATTCTCTAAGGCCAAATAACCTGTATGCACTTGTGGCCACCAAGAGAGACATTTTATTCTTAATTACTGACTGAAAGGCACTAATTGGCTAAGAAAGTAAGGAAGTTTTTCCAAGTGCCATCCACAAATCAAAACGTGCTTACTTGAGACAAGAAAGTAACACAGAAAAACCAGATGCTACTCTCAAAACATGTTCAGGCTCTGCTGACTTCCTTTGGCATGACCAACTGCCAGAAAAAAAAGTAAACCTCTACATCTTCTTCTGCTGGATTCAGCAGGCAATTCTTCCAAAGGGTTCAAAATGGCATGAAGGCTTCCCTCTGGATCAGTGATTTTAAAAAGTTAAAAGGGGTGTGTGTGTGTGAATTGATAGCATTCTCTCAATATACATGTGCTCTCAGAAATATATAACTTGCATCAGATAATGTAAAGTTTTCCCAGTGCTTCCCTTCTTTCTGCTTTGATCACCAGTTTAGATAACAACATTCTATTTCCATTAGTAATTTTGAACATAACACTGTACAAGAAATAGAAAGATGCGTTATTCTGCTAAGAAATCTCGTTAAAAATATATCCAGACTCAAAAAGTAGTATCTCTATACAGGTTGTGCATATTTCAAAGTGAAAAAGCCATTTTACCAAGTGAAAATTACAGATTTTCTAAATGGGTAGTATAACCTGGAATAAACAGTGACAATAAGAAAGTGGTTTGTAAAACCACCAGAAACAAAAAAAACACCCAAACCTAGTTTAATCCAAAAGCTCAATATTTTTACTCCTTTAAATAGGCATATTTGAAAGTATATCTTACAACACCTGGAAAAAGCACTACATTATTTTGTATCATGTAAAATACAGAAGACTAATTATAAGATTAATGCAAATATTAGTGTCTCCTTGAAGAAGCTATTAACTACTGTAAAATGTTCCATTCAGAAAGTGTAATGTCTAAAAACCTTTTATAGATGGCAAAGCACAAGAACATGGGAAACAGTAATAATTAACCAGTTAAATACTAACGCCCTATGAGAAATACCTTAACGTTCACCTCACTGAATACCAGTAAAGTGTCCCTTTCACTTCCAACAGCTACACTATACCCAGGAAAGTAAAGAGACAGCTGAGGAAACGTAGCACTGAACCTGTAACTTCACTTGTAGCTTGTTCCTTTTCATCCACATGGCAAAAGCAGTAAACAGACTGAGCAGAATTCCTCTTCAACATCAAGTCAATTGGTTTTAGACAGACTGTTGCTGATTTCAGGTCTCCAAAACAGGACAGCATCATTTCTGAACCAGCATAAAAAACACCGACTCTTTCTCTTATCAAGATCTAGTTAAATCAATCAGTCTAGAGCATTTCATATTAGTTGAGTCTGCTTGCAATAATGCAAACCCCACCACTGAAAAAAGTCAGTCTCAGTCCTTCAGAACTCCAGGCTATGGACGGCAAAGAGAGCGCTGCATTTTTAGTTCTTTAATGAGGCTGTTGGTTTCTCAGATTCTTGAGTTTGTGCTGTTCATACTGGTTATTAACAATTCCATCCACGGAGTAAGACACTCACCTCTCATAACAAACATCAGCCTATCACATTTAAGGTCCAGACCTCCTCCTTTCTCCTGCACAGCAAGGGAAACCAACCTCCTACAGAACTGACTCCTGAAGGAGGTACTAAAAAGCCACTACAAATACCTACTCCTCCAGATTCCACAGATTCATTTGCTACACGGTGATACATCAAAGCAGACAGTTTTGCTGAACTGTAAATTTCTTTTCATTGATTCACAGGAGCATTTACACAGAGATGAATTCCTAAATGAAATGCTAACACAGTAAACACAGCACTATTAGGCACTAACGAAGTATTATGTATGTCTCATGTAGACAAGAACAATTTACACCTATATTCACCAATTTCATAGTATTGACAAGAATCTTAAAAAAATTGTATTTATGTTGTTGAACTGCAGTTTAAAAGGGCATGATGAAAGATAGAATTTGTAATGAACTGGAGTTTCAGCTTGTGACATCACCCTCCTACTACAAGCTAATATTTTACCATTTGATGATTAATATTTTTGAGACAGGTGAAATGAATGGTACAGCAGTAATTAAATAGTTTGGGAACTAGTTTACAAGCAGACTCAAAACAAATCATACCTTAGGTATTTAATTAAGGAAAGGAACCTCCTTTAATATTTATTTCTACATATTAGTCTTGTCACTCTGAAAATTCATTTTCTTATTCCTCCTTCCTTTCTATGCTGTTATGTTTAGTATCACAAACACCTCAGTCTACATACTTCTGGGCTATTATGAATGGCTTACTCATTGGTAACTCACAATGGTAAATGAAAAATTGCATCTGAACTCAAAATATTTCTTTGACAAGCAGGATATACTGCAGTCAAGGGCAGCTGTAAGCAATAAGGGTAGATTCCAGTGGTTTTTTGCCTTTACTCCCATCAGAAAACTCTCTTTTAGGAGGAATCTAATTATGTCAATATTAAAATAAAAACCCCATGAGTCCAACCTTTTGAATAGATGATTTTTAAAAAGATGGTAATTGGGATGTGGTCTGATTTTATGCATTTCTTTGACTCCATGTTTAACCCATGAAGATACTTATTTCTGATAATTTTCCAAGTTTGCACCAGTAAGAACAGAGTTACTTTGAGAATAACAATGAATCATACGCCAAACACACACCCGAGACTGTTATGATTTCAGAAGATCTTTAAAGGAAAACAACAAATATTCAAAAGCTTTACGAGCCACCATAATGACTGGTAGTCTCATGTTTAGGTTCAGCAACACCCAGCCACTCAAACAGCCAGTGTAAAGCATACTGTGACCAATTAAACAAAAAAGAAAAGCAGAGTAGTACAAGAATTTACCAGTCATTTCCTGCACATTATCTCTTCGGATCTTTTTCTAGGTTTGCAAGAACCACCATGTCATCAACTTCCCTTATCTATTACTTCCTTCTTTTTCAGATAGGTGTTCACACCCATCTCCCACACAAAACTTAAGTTCCTTTCCCAAAACCCCCCACTAGGAACCATAGGTTCAGGTACCTCCAGCCTCCCTGGACAAACTGCTGTGCATATTCTTGTAAACTCAAATCACGTTCAATCAACTCTCTCTCACATGTTTTCTAGTCTTCTTCCTATCATTCACTCCCATCACCTCTATCCTTATTCCCTCATTTACTACTTCTCTTTTCGTACTTTGTTCCACTCTCCTCTCTTGTCACAGTGAGAAATTCAGGTGAGGTTAAACCACCAATTGCCAAGGTGCAACTTAAATAAAATGTAATCGACTGGCATGCAGAGAGTCAAGAAGGTCTGTGCCTAAGCTTTTACCATGGAGCCCAGAAGGGCTGGTTCTGACTTCAGCCAGCAAAAGGGCAACCCAGAAAGTTTTTCTGCTTCTACTTTCAACCACCCATTAATTTATTAAAAAGTCAATACCGAGCAGCTACTGAAGCTAGCACAGCATACATCTCATCTGCAGCCCAGCTACACTTTATTTTTTACATAGACTGCCACTCTAAAACTGTAGTACAGATAAGGCCTTTTTAGCCAAAAAAAAATAAAAAAAAAAATAAAGGTACTCCTTCTCTGAAGTCCATACCTCCTCTCCTGTGATGGTAAAGGTAATCATATCTTCAACCAGAAGAAATGTGAAAGAGAGAAACAAACCACTCTTCAGCCAAAATGGGACAACACCAGCATGTCAAAGGCTGGTGGGGCGGGGATAAACACTACAAAATCAAAACCCCAACCCCCCAAAAAACACACTATTATTAGAGGCAGAAACTGAAGCAGAGAAAAATCCAAGAAGCAACTCCTTTGGGCTCATGAAAGAATTTACACCTCCATGTGGGATTCATTAAGGAGACAATTTTGCCATGGTAAAACCAAAATATCTTCATCATCCTAAGAGGAGAGGGACAGCAGAGGCCAGAAAGGAACTGAGTTGCTCCAGAGAAGGCTTAAAATGGCTACATAGAAATGCAAAGTAGATACTTTGGCTTTACTGCACATACTGAAAGACTACTTTCCATAATCTATAGCAGTTTTCAGTCATTCTTACTTCCTAGGGCACAGGAGGAAATACAAAACTCATCTCCAGACTAGGAATTTACCTTTGTAGAGCTGTCAAACCCCAGAAATCTACAGAGCTAAAAGACAAACAGAACTGACAGGTCTGGAACTAGATATACAAGCATATGGACAAAAAGGGAGTGAAGTCTATTACATAAATGAGCATTTTTCCAGAACAAAGTAGAATGATAACTATAAAATGAACAGAGGTAGGTTGGAGTGCTCCCCAGTCAGTGAATTCCAGACTGGGATCAGGGCTCTGACAGTTCTCAGCCTCCCCAAACCAAGGAGATCTTACCTCTGTGGGACATTCCTGCATTTCCTCCTCTGTGCAGCACAGGGAGAACAGCTCTGGCTGAACAACTCCAAACTGCCAGAGCAGGAAAGAAAGGAACAGCTCGCTGTGTCTGCTGAATCTAGCAAAAGATTTCCTAGTTCTCCAGTGCTAACTTGGACTTGAGCAGCAGAAGCCTCATTCAATGTAACAATGTTTGGGGGATGCTTTAGCCAAGCCAGTTGGGAACAAAGCTTTAAAGGTTGTTGTTATGGATATCCAACACACACTTTGGGTAACTCTGCCCAGCAAAACAGTAGTGATGTGGAAAACAGATGGAAGAGAGGGGAGTTCATTATACCAGTTCTGTATCAAGGGTCTTATATGAAAAGTATGTGGCCTCCTCGTGCTATCTGAAGTCTTATAGAAGGAGAATGCAAGATGGAGCTGAAGATTATTGATCAAGATCTTCTTACATTTCTGAAACACACTGACCCTATATATCACCAAATTTAAGAGTTTTAGTAGATCTTTGACCACATTTTCAATAAAACCTGATCTCAGTGCAATGCACAACGAAGACAACTTGAAAATCCTTTGAGAAAATTCATGTGTAATGCTGTAAAGACAAAAGAAAGTATCTGTTTTTATTTAAACTGAAATAGAGTTTTTGCTGATCTCGACATGGATGACATTATTTCCAGTTTAGTGGCTTTATCCACAGCTCTGCCTTGCATTTTTTTTAATTGGGTCAGAAACATGCCGATAGCAGAAATCCATTTTAAAGAATCCAATGACAATAGCACGTGCCTTTTTTTAGCTTAATGGAAATGAACAAGCTAATTAAACCCAGAAAAGGCACTCAGAATACTGGGAATTAAAGGAAAATATACCTTGTATGTGCTATCTCCTGATAATCAAGTAATCCTGAAATTAACATTACAAATGGAACCGGGTAACTTTACTCCAAAAAGTTATTATAAAATATTATTGTATTGTGCAAATAAACACAATAACAGTTTCTAGGAATAAACACACTTCAGCTGTATCATAGTTGGCTGAAAAATTTCACATTATCTACAGCTGATAAAATCTTAACATCTCTCAATCTACACTATCTTGTTAGGAGTTCCTCCAACTTGCTGATGCTTTTAAGTCACTCCATAATAAAATGTTTTAAGTCTATTCAGCATAAGCCAGAGACTCTAGATTTCCTATCTTCCTATATTGCTTTCTTAGAGATCTCAAAAGTGAGCCTGTCCCCTATTTTGTCCAGAATGGCTAAAAAAGGCAGAATTTAACAAAAATTGAAAACAATGTTAAAATAAATTTTCAAAATTAGAAATGGCTTTAAGCATATATTGAACATCTGCTACATCCGAAATAGACTGCTTATAAATTACTTCTAGGAAAGTAGTATCTGAAACTTGTTTATTTAAAGCACTACTTTCTTCCTTGTCCTTGCAGCCACTTTTAAACAGCCACAGAAATGTTTACATTAACTTTAGTGTTGGCTAAAATATCCAGTAGCTGATTTGAATTAAAATATTAACCTCATACTCCTAAGAAAAGTAAATTATCTTAAAAGAGATTATGCATTCTTGTAGAAATCTCAGTTGTGAACAAAATCTTCTTACAACAAAAACCTTTTTACAACACCAATCCTTGTACTCAAAATGATTTTGAGTAATAGACAAGTTACAATACATGTTGAAAATACACTGCCAGTACCTTTAGAAATAGTCTTGGAACTATATCTTTCTGTGTCTTCTGATAGGATTGCTAAGGATGGTTAAGATACACATTTATCATTAGTTTGAGTAACATTTTTAGCACCAATTTTGCGTTTATTCTTCCCTTAAGTAATTGTTTCAATATGAAGTTTTTCTGTGGTGATGTCCATATGTTCATACAAGAACAGGGTGATAAAACATCGCTAAAACACAGAAGCACAGAAAATAAGTATCCTGTAATTGAAAGATACATTGTGACCTTAGTGCAGAACTCACACTTCCCACAAAGCCCAAGTGTCAAAAGCCAAAATGCCACGGTCAACTTTTAAATAATGAGCTTTTGATAATGTCTTAAAACATAAGAAAAATAGCAAATGCATGTAACAAAATCTGATTAACTAAGAATTCAAGTCAGAGATAAGGCGTTACAAAACCCGAGCTGGTCGGCATTCCAGTGATGTGACAACCAAACCTACAATCATTTAAACTAAAGTGCAAAAGCTTCACAGAATTTAAATAACACGTCCACTAAAGTGTAAAACTAACAAATTTTGAAAAGTAATTAATTACCTGTTTGTTATTTTCCCATGTAATTGTAAGAAAGCACATCTTTATTTCGCAGCACTGCCCATCAGCTGCAAACATTTTCGTTGCTTCCACATGCTCCAACTCCATCTTTTCGTTACTGTCTACACTAATTGTTTAACTCTTTGTTGTGAACAAGCCAAAAAAAACCCCCTGTATGCATCTTAAGAGTTCCTGCATGGCTTTTTGGCTCAGTGCAATCAATGGAAGGTAGGACGCCTTTTAATCTTATTCCATATGAAATAAAGGTTTCCCCAAACTCTTTATCAATATGAAAAGCTGTCCCTCTGCATTCATCAACAATCAGCTAACGGAAAAGGCTAGTGGATTTTGCCAGCAGTAAAAGACCTAATCACGGCAAGATCAAGCCAGCTGTCAACTATAATCAGCTTGATTCACTGCACTTTTCATATTCAATGGAAAATGTTGAGCAATACACAGTTCTTTCACAGTTATCAGGTTAAACTGAAAGTATAAGAATATAGAAAATTTAGCTTTAAAAGCACATGAATTATTTGTCCCATTGTATTTCTGTAGTGTTAGCAACGCTGTGCCAAAACCACATACCGAAAAGACCAGGAAAATCACTAATTTTTTCTATGTAATTACACTGTTTAAAGTGACAGTAAACCATACCACCTGAAACTTAAAGAATTTATTAACAGAGACTGCCTAAGATAAAAGGTGAACTGTACAGTCAGAAGAGATACCACAGTCTTATGCAAATAACCTTCCCGGTGTTTGCTATATGCTTTTTCCTACATAATACGGCTTCTCTTAAATCTTGCATGCAACAAGATGAATACGTGAGCCAGCAATAAAGCTAAAGCATGTGTGCAATGGCATAAATCAAAAAGCTACAAGCCAGAGAGGACTGGAACAAGCCAAAACCTAGACCTAAGGATTTTAAAATACTAAACATTACAGAAAATACGAAGCTCCGTTAACAACTTATGTATCTAAAAATCAGGATATTGTAGGAGATAAAAAACCCCAAAACATAAAAAGCTGTAATTTACCTTGTCCAACTCACGAATGACATGCAAGTTCACTCTCTCTTCCTTCTTTCAAGAAAGTAACTCAAGCATGATTCAGTGCACTTACACAAGAGATCCAGCCAAATGGGTCTCCATAAGGACACTGAAGAACTCTATGTCCAAGCACAATACAGTGACTATTCCAGCTGCATAAAGAACAGGCTTATTTTTAGCAAGCAAGAAAAGGTATGAGCTGCAGAGTAAGATCATCCACTAGGAATAAGAGAAGAAAAACAAGTTCAACTCCCTTGTTCCTAAATTAGCCAGAGGGACTTTCATTTTTCTCTGCTTTGATCTGAGGAAGACTGCAGGGGGGAACAAACCTAACAACAATTAGATCTGGAGGCAGCTGTGGAGACAATAGAGAAATAGAAAGGTTCACTTCCCTGGGAAAAACATGCAGGTGGGAAATAGGTATGCCTGGTGTCCAGAGGCAAGATGGACAGGAAACTAAATGAACAATTCAGTGAACAGGGAAAGGAGTGCCAGAGAAAGGAGGCCACGGCAGCACTGCATAAGAAACACCACAGAGACTGTGGAAAAGATGAGAGAAAACACTGATCTGCAGATGACACAGCTACATAAAAGACACAACTCTAAAGGTGGACTGAAAATTAATAGTTGGTTTTGTAAGTACCAGAAGAATCTCCTGCTCAGAATTGAAAGCTGCTCAGAGAAGGAGGGACAGTCTAAACTCTCAAGCTTTCACATTCCAGCTCTTACAGCTCTGCACTGACACAGTGATTTTCATAACCCATCTCCTGTAAAGACCTACAGAAATAAAGGACAAATCTCATCTTCCTTACAATAACTTATTAAAATATTTGGCTTAACTAAAAAATGATACTAAAGTGACTGCAAAAGGATACAGCTGTGACAAAAGGCACTGAGGTTTACAGTGCTCATGTAAGGACTGTAGAAGCACAGCAATGCTTCATGAAAAATAACAAATTAAGTCTTTAAGTAACGTTTACTTTATGAGCTAATATGTATAATGTTATGTGTCAGGTTGAAACACTCGTTTATTCTAAACTGTTCTAACTTTATGTAAGGGCCAAGCAACTCAGGATCTTTATGTGCAGTGACAACTGGAGGCAATTCTCCATATGCTTCTTTTAGTTGGAAATCTAGGGAAAATGGTGAATTGTATTGCTCCATGTTCACAGTACAAACATACGAAAATAAATACCATAGCTAGAGGTTAAACAAACAAACACACAGGACTTCTCATCCTCCTCCTTCCATGGATATCTGCAACTAGGTATTGCTGTAAAACTGCAAAGCCATGACTGAGGAAGAGCTAAGTCAGACCTGTAAAAATCACAGAATATGCAGAGTTGGAAGGGACTCAAAACGATCATCAAGTCCAGCTCCTGATCCTGTGCATCCCCAGGAGTCACACCATGGGAACTAAAGGTGTACATGAGTAAATGGTGCAGTTCAGGTCTTTCCTCCTCCACAAAATGGGAAACCATCTGTTGGCTATTATGGACTAGAAAACCACATATTTAGTACCTGTAGCTTGAACAGAACTCTCATGGATGCCCACAAGAGCAGCAGAACTACAAAACCTGTATACTACAAGTGAGTGTATATAAGCCAATAAGTGTACAATATACAAGTTTGTATATTGTATCTCTCATATCCATGGCCATCTAGACAGATATGTGGTATCTAGAGTGACAGAGATTAAAAGTTAGGTAAATACATGGAGAAAACATGGAGGAAAACAGTCCTTTCACAACGTTCCAAGGGGGTTCCAAGAATGTTTCCTGGTCCTGATTATTCAAACAACCCTTACACTCCTCAAAGCAAATTAAATCAGATGTTAAGAGTGAATATTAGTCAAAATCTAATGCTATCATAAATAAACTTATAACAGGAAAATAATCACGGAGCAAGTGTGATGGAATTTATGAAGTTATTCTCATAAAATTTAAGCATCTAGTAACGTTGTCCATTATGGACTGAAATATATTTGAGATTGCACAGGACATGTCAAAACACTTTCCATGACATTCCAAACCCAAGAAGGATGTGATTCTGCCTAAAAAGTTTAAAAAGAGGTCTCAGAGTGAGGTAAGAGGTCAGAAGCATGTGAATTCCCTACAATTTCACAGAAGTTCTTTCTACGGGATCACACAATTATTAGTCTTGTAGAGAGGCTCCCATACATAACTATCCTTTACTGAGGTGTGAAGAGACTGGGATTTCTAGTCCAGCAAGGATTCTAAACCTATTTATATACATTAAAATTAGCTTTAGACTAATTTTTTTTTTTTTTTACTTCCTAATTTTTTTCCCTTAAATCCTTTAGTTGGATTAGTTCTTCTATTTTTCTGAAGAGTAAAATACTGCCAGCTGTCTGGAAAATGCTTCAGACAGACAAAGAACTGTATCAGTCTGTGGAGAATCCAAACTCTATTAAGGTGACCTCAGAATTGAACTAGGAATGTGATAGTGCAGAAGGCTGCTGTAGGGGCAGAAAGGCTCCTCTCTCTGACAGGTAAACATAATTTCAGGAATGGATGTCTTAGATGAGGGAACACCTTTGACAGTAAAAGTGGCAAATAAAATAATTTTTTGTCTTTTTAACAAAAGCAACAGAGAAAGTTGCAGCAGCAAATTAAGGAAACTTGGATCTGATTTAATTACGCTTTTATTAGGAGGTCAAAATGTTCCAGGAAGCCTACATGAAAATTTCTTCAGAAACAAAATATTTTTCTGCAAACTGTTGAAATTCCTTGTGCCTAAATTGTTTTAATTTTTTTTAATGGAATTATGTGCTTATACTTTGCTATGAGTCCTCAGAATCTAGACTTCAAGAGTGACAGAGTTATTTATTCATTTTGAACAAATTTGATTAAAACCTGTCTTATGTGAATGGTAGCCTCTTCCAGGCACATTGTTAAATGTTACAAACAGAAAGTACTTAATACTTACAAGCTTATATTAAATTGAATTTGCAGCTCAGCTTTGAAGAACAACTTCTATCCAGACTAAGCTCTTTATCCTTCAATATTTCAAATGAGAAACTTCAAGCAAGTACATATAATGTACTTCTCATCTCTTAAGGTTACTACCTCTGTTAAAAATGTAATTTGTTTGCCTTTTCCCTCACAATTAGATTTTTTTATATCTTCACCTGATAGGTTAAGGAAACCTATTATTATTTTGCATGTGCAAGTATACTTGTAAATGGTTCCCCCACCCCTAACAAAATGTACATTAGATGTTTAATGCCTTTTAACTGGTTACACTTGTATGGATCAAATTATTAAAAATAATGAACAATAGACAATTCTACACCAGGTTTTGGTACCACATGTAAATCTATTTAAACTCTAAGCCTAGAATTTGACAAGCCATACAACAGGCACTCAAAATCAGTGTAGCTTTACTACTGTCATGATGGAATGGAATACAGAGTCTCCTGATGCCAAAACAGTTGGACTACGTGCTGTAAAGTTTTTACAAAAAGCCTGATTTGAGACACTTCAACAGAAATAGTGAAGATCAGTTCTGTTATCTAATCAGCACAAAATTTTAATTCTCAACTTCATCTAATGGTCACAGCTTCAAGATTAAGAAAATTTTCAGGACCATGTGTCTACCGTTTGGGATGATGGTGAAGTTTCCTTCCTGTACACGAGTTTTTTACACTAATATTAACACAAATTTCATAGTGAGAGATTAAAGGAGGTTCCATTTTATACTTCTTGGCAAGGGTTTCAGTCAACATCCATTAAGAAAAAACCTTATTGATATCAGTCTTTCTAAATGAGGGAGCAATTTTAATATTAGAAACAGCAATAATAACTTTAGAAAAAAATGGTACAGGAGACCACAAACTGACATTTTATACTCCCCAAGTAAGTTACCAAGTATAAAATTTAATTTAAACCAAACAACTACAGCAAACAAATACTTCTTCATATACAGACTGTTTTCTTTACACTAATCTACTTTTATTCAGTCCAATACATGTGACTTCCAACATGTCCCTGTACCCCATCCTTTTTTCCCCCCTGAGCTACATCTGCTTTCCTGTTTTCTCATCTCTAATACATTTCTGGTTATCTGATTACCTTTTCATCTGTACAAATGTCATCACCGGGTCAGTGCTCTTTCTGGGACTTCCCTTAAGCACATCTGATCCACTTCTCCTGTCGATGGCCAGTGGCTGCACCAGGATGGGGCTCCCCAGTCCCTCTCCTGTCTGCCACTGACCCCCAGTGGTTACACCTATATTTGCTCTGCCTCGCCGTTCTCAAACTGCTGCTTCTATGGAATGAAGTCTGGATCATGACAGGACATCTGGAAGCAAACAAGACCCAGCACTGCATGACCACTGTTTCATGGCCACTGATTACAGCATCAAAGAATAATTTAGGTAGAAAGGAGCCTCTGTAAGTCTCCTGGTTCAATAAGCCCTGATTGGAGCAGTTCAGACTGCTCAGGACTTTATTCAGCTAGGCAGAGATTCCACAGACTCCAGCCTGTCTTTTCCAATATCTGTTACTCTCAATGAGAAAACACTTCCCCCCGTATTTATTTAGAATTTCCCTTGTTACAGCTTGTGTTCAGATCCAACTGACTCAGTTACACAAGCAAAAGAAAGGAAGAGAAGGAAGAGGCAGCTGTTCTCAGATAAGAGAAACCTTCCTACTGACCAATCTCCCTGGTAAAAGGAAATGTTTAGTTATGTAAGTCTTATCTTCACATATCTATACCTTTGTATAGCAGCAGAAAGAGCTCAGGTCCTGATTACACCATAATTCCATTTCTAAGAAGTTGTAAACAAAAAGCCAACCCCAAAAGGTTACCTCAGGAATAAGAGAACTTGTCAATTTACAAAATCCCGCATAGTTTTTCCTTTAGATTTTGTTATGCAGAATGCAAAGCTCTCAGATGAACATTTACAGGTAAGTATTCTTTTTACAACAACATGTTTCACCACTGGAAGCAACTTAGGCTATTCTATTTTTAACTTGGAAGATAATCTAATAAAATTTCAGCATTTACATAATGTGATTTTAAGCTAACCACTATTTAAATAATTGCTGATCAAGCACATATAGTTTCAAGGAACAAAAAAATCCTACTGCATATGACAAAATGCCAATTAATAGAGTCATTCAATTTTAATTCCAAATAGATTGCCCATCATTTTTTCCAAGACTATTGATTCAATCAAAGCAAATATTCATCTTAAAGTTTTCTATGCATGTCACACTTGCAGCTCTAACCAGATATTAAGTAAAAATCAACTATTTCATCATTAAAGCATAATAAAAATATACCTGAATGCAGAGTATTTGATAAGATTTGAGCTGTCTTCAATGTTCCATTGGTTTGTGTTGATTTTAGTGCTAGTCTAACATTCAGCATGCCAGTAACAATGAATAAGCCTAATGCATTACGTAAGTGTAAGCTGATTAAATCCTTGATCCTGAAGCCACCTCTTTTTCCCCCTCCCCCTCTGATTTAAAACTTAGCACAATTAAAAATCTTAGTTTTAAACACTTCCAAAACATAATTTGTACCATTTCAGGCACAAAACCCACCACAATTTTACATTATTATAGCACCTTCAGGTTTTTGTCTTTCTTGTATTTTAATAATTTCCTAAACCTGGTAAAAGTCTTTTTTAAAGTGATCAGTTCCCTAACAAATTTTAATTTGGTGGTCAACTGTTTGGGATTAAAAAAAAATAACAGGTATTGAATGGCATGAAGATAGTGTTATTCAAGTTACTAGGTCTAAGCTTTACCCATAGAAGTTCAAAGCCATGTTACTATAACTTAGTGCTGCCAAGAAGGGAGATTGTAAGGCATTCCGCACATGCTAGTCCTAATTTCCAAATATCTTATGTCTCTAATGTAGTATATATGCTACAACCTACATGGAGGAATAGATCAAGGGAGGTCATGAAAGAGTTATGTCCCCCCAGCACTTTACAGCACTATGATCTCACTACATTGTCAATATGACAATGGAAGCAGGATAAACGGATCCCTGCAGCACAGGGTATCAGCCAGTGTTCTCTACAGAAAAGGAACGTAGAAAGCAATACATGATTAACTGCTTTGAATAGGGAAAAAAATTCCTTCCACTGGGCCCACATGCCATACACAAAACAAGCTGCAAAGACCTGCAAACTGACTAAACAACTTTGTTGCTACATGAGCGTGTCTGTGAATTTTAGATGTTAATTATCAGGCAATGCACAGAATTGTTGAATCTGCACAATTATTTTTAACATTTTAGTTATCTTTTTTATTTAAGACCTCTCAGCTTGAAAAACCTGATTTGTTTGCTTTTACACCTTTTAAGCAGTGTTTTCCCTGAGAAACAGCCATATGCACATTTGAAAATTGACAGTGTTTCATAGAGACAATATAACTATTAATTGGTGACCTCAAGTGCTTTTATTGAAATTTAAAAATGTTTAAAAATAGCAAAATATAGCTACAGTGCTTTGGTAAAGGCAGCAGAATGGCCCTGAGCAAACGAGAGCAGACTATGGTCTGCAGAGTCTTCATTAGTACTGAGGACAAGAGAGGAGAAATTAAGGGGAGTTTCAGCTCAGGAGTGGAAGGATTTTAAGTCATGGTAATTTTGAAAGAGATTTCCTATGTTTTACATGTAAAAGAGACCTTGTTCATTCACAGGTTGCCTATGCTATGTAATATGTGTTTTAAATTAGAAACCAAGTTATATTTTAGTTAAAAAAACAGGCATAGAAATGAGCCAAGTTCATAAAAAACAGTATAAAGAGACGGCTCTGAGGGGTAAGCAAGCTCTTCTACAAGCATCTGAAAACATCCCAATCCCTAGATACATTCTCATGTTTTAACATATGAGGCAATGCCATGAAGAGACCAGTGAGAAAAATCAAAAAAGAAAAGATGTCTGAAGAGGCAATACAAGCATGAAAAAACAACATAGTTGTTTTTTCTTCAAACAGAATAAATAAAACAGATTAGAACATTCAGTAACTAATAAGATTCTGAAGCTTCTCACACCACATACATGGATTTCTTTCTAGACAGAAAATTTAGAGTAGTTGATGAAAAAGACATTGTCCCATTCAATTTATAACAAAAACAAACAATCAAAATAGAACAAGATATTTTTTCACCAGTTCCCACCATAACATCTTGAAAAGTAGTAATTTTTAAAGCATTAAGTATTTGAGTGGCATTGATCCAAATCTTTAGGACTTATTACATACCCCATTCTCTGTACGTTTCTCCACAGGTATATTTATGCCATTTCTTTGATTTTGGGCTTGACGGCCACCTAAAAGTAAAGTATCATTCTTAGTGCAAAGTTCAGTTTTCAACATAAATGGGTTTTACTCTTGAATCTGTTCTTGAATGTACAACCAGTTCTGTTCAAGAATTTACGTGACACTTTTATCTGTGAATTTTTATTCTGCCAGTTCCAACTCTTTTCTATGAGGTTATCAGCAGAAATAAATCAGCAGAAATCAGCAGAAATAAAGCATTTACTTTACAGACTTTCTCAGTTAAAAGTACAGACATGCAGCTCTACCTTTCTGACTTCTACTTAGGCAATATGTCATGAAGAGCAGTGTAGTGAGCGTGACTACTCAAATTTCATATTGTTCATCCACATGAAGCCATAGCTTCAATTTAATACATTAACATTACAAATATATATAGTGGAGGAAACTTTTCTAATTTCTAAAGTTATAAACAACTGTAATCTACAAATTGATCCATAGGTCAGTGACAAATGAATGAGCTGTGCATGCATGGTTCACAAGCAACATTTTTTTTGTACATGAAACTCCGTGGCTTCAGGTGTATCTTAAATTTCTTAACATACTTTATATTTGCAATGCCCAAAGGATGACAGAATTTTCTGAAGTACCTAATTAACACAAAATTCCTCATACATTTTTGGGCTTGCTACTTCTGAATTCAAAACAAGCAGGAACAACTTAAAAATAAGAGAAGAAACCTCAGCTGAAAGCAATAAGGAGTCAGCCAAGACTTGAAATCCTGTTGTTAGAAGTAGTCAGATTAACTGAATGAGTAAGGATAATCTAAGCATGCAAACACACATCTCACTGAGACACCTTTCCTGTCCTTCAGACAGTCTGACAGCTATTAAGTATATAATGCCCAGCCCCAGAACTCTTCTCATAAATTAAGTGCAGTTTTCACTAGTAAGTTCAGAAAACTAAAACCCTTCTATTTTTTCATTCTGGTCTTTTTAAGAAAGCTCGCTTAATAGGGCACTGTTTACTATAAACACTTGTCCTGTAGAACCAAGCAGAGCAGTGATTTTTCAAGATACAAATTATCACCACTATTAAATATACCTGCATGAAGTACTGAAAAGTAAAGGCACTGAAACCTCTGCCAATGATGCCTGTAAAGAAGACTTGAGTTTCTAAGGGAGCCAAAGGAGTTTACAAGTCTCTCTCTGGTGCAACTGAAAGAATGTGAGGTCAAAAAGAATAATCCCAACCTCTAAAAATGTAGGGACTTTCTTTCAATAGGAAAAAACTGCCTCAAGTCTCTATACCCACCAAAATTTTTGGATCAAAATTAGGATCAGAAGAGAAACTGATCTTACTATTACTAAGCAGACTGGTAGAAATTATTCTAGAGAAAGAAAGAGAATAAGAATAAATGTGCCACTGAGAAAGGTTCAAAATGGCTTTGGTACAAGGAAGCTGTATTACACGCAATTATGGAAGCTTACTGAAAGAACTGATAACCAAACTCACTTTAGAAATCTTTGGAATATGTTTTGGTAACAACACTACAGGATGACTGTACTTACTCTGTTCATTGCTTTCAGCTGGTGACTCCTCATGACGAAGAAAAAATTTCACCTCTTCCCTGCGGGGACCCCATTTCTGTAGGTGGTCATACATCATGTGATCGAAGGGTATGGGACGTTCTGAGAGCACAGGACCAAAACAAAACTTGTTAAAACCCCTTTAAATTAAGCAAAATTATACAAAACTCTTATTAAGGATCAGAATATCCTTTCGGGTAGCAATTGAATCGATCCAATGTATTTTGTCTTAGGTAAAGTCAAAGAAACAGGTAGCAACAGACAGCAGCTACACTGCACTAAAAGCTGGCTTGTTACTGTGACACAGCTCAGCGTTCCACAGCAGTACATAAACAGTTCGCAACACCAGACAAAAAAATACCAGTGTTTAGTAGCCCTAATTTAGAAAATAGCAACTCTGCTCCCCATCACTACCAGATGGGTATTTTGTTCTACTATTAAAGTGATTCATTCAGTTTGAACTGCTGGGTTTCCACTCAGCCTAAAAGCCTTATCATTATATTGACATTTTGTCTCCAAAGAACTTGAGCAGGTGCTCCCACTCCAGTACACTATGCTAGACACTAACTTCCACCATATCTGGAATTACTGGCAACTCAGTGAACAAATAAAGACTAAATTCCATGCAGCAGTCAGTATCTTTGTTTTTCCCTAAAGAAACAGAAAACATAGTGTAGTCATTTCTTCCAAACCGATAAAATATATTAAAGTGCTGCACGTAATATAATCAGTATTTCAAAATGAAAATAAATTTAAAAAGTGAAGTTTTTCACTGCTTCCATAATTATGCTTGCATTTATTATCAAATGTTTTTATTAAGGTGAGAAAATCTCCAGTTTAAGATCTAATCTTAAGCACAGTATTAAAATACATCTTCTAAACAGAGTAAAATTATATAGAAGATATTTAATTAGCTTTCCTACATGCAGTACCATGTCAAACCAATACCACTAAAGAAAATCGTACTTCAGTGGAAACCAAAGCTGAATTTTGCATTCTTCATTGTTAAAAGCAAAATGCTCTTGGCTGCCAAAATCCAAACCACAGCAACTCCTACCAGGAAAAGCACCACTAACAACAGGTTATCCATTTCATACTTTACCCATTTGACATGAGAAGACAAAATGATTCAAAGATAAAAGAGAAATCTTGGGTAAATCTTGGGAAAACCACATCACAAATATACCTTTATATAACAAAATTCACCTAAAGTTATATGCATTGTGAACTACATAAATGTATAGTTGTCTTAATATTCTTGGGATACTTAATTGTACTACAGAACACTACATTTTTATCACTTGTTTCACAATGCATTTAACACAATAAAGTGTTTTCTCAAAATATGTCATCTCAAATGTGTATGTGATTAACACAATTTAGCCACAGTTAGATCTAGTGGCTTTCAATGGGAAAGGGTCATTTAAACCACAAGCTAATTATATTCATCAGCTGACTGGTTACTTATCTTCAAAAAAAACTGTAAAACAAACAAACAAATCACAACACCTGGATTTAAGAAAAAATGAATTATTTTCTTAACTTCAGCTCGCTCCTCACTCAAGTGGAGTCCAAGAAACATTGTCAATAATGTTTAAGCACACAAGAATAAGGTCAGTGGCTTATTACAACTCAGTTCTTAAGCAGGAATTTTAAAAACACGATTTTCAGGTTTTTCAACTCCTAAAGTAAAGTAAGATTTCAAGTGCTTTGAAGCATATCCACTAAAATTGCACCATGAGTCTTTTAAAGATCACAGAGTGTAAAAATATTTAAGTGGTTTACTTCAGAGACTTTAGGACACAGAAGATATGAATCTTTAGGAATTTCTCCCAAATAGAAAAATTGCTAGGTAAACCCAGCTAGAACTGAAGCTTGGTAAGAAGGTACTAAGAAACTGGATGTCTGAACAGGGCTGGGCTAATTCTGGAATGGTGAGGAGTGGCTGCAGCCTTGCTCCTGGTTAAGCTGGTCTCCCATTAAAAGTAATGGGAGTTTGTCAAACGAACTCCTAGGAGTTAGTCAAACGAAGAGGTTTCATTTACATAATGTACCCCGAATAATTAAGGCTAATATTTTTTAGACATGGCAACGGAAAGAAATGGCAAAGACATTTTCTACTATTTGTGCAGTTCTTTTACAAAAGCAATTTGGGATATGTTGCCCTAAATTAGGCAGAAAACAGGTTAAAGTAATAACAGCATCATCAGCGTCACTGAAGCAGATGAAAGATAAAGAAGCACTAACCATTCTGTGCAACTTGGCTACAGGACAGACATAGAAAAGAAAAAGGATGAAGAAATGGACATTAACACTTGACACAAGGTATAGGGAGAATCTACGTCTCCATTCCTTTCCTCAGTTTAAATCCTTTAAATCTATTAAAACTGCAAGGAGAAAGCACGATCTTATATTTGCTGTATAATAGTACTAAGAGATATTTTCTGGAAATCTCTGTTCTTTAAGAACCAAAATCAAAACAAAACAAAGAGAAATGCTACAGTTAAACTTTTCCCAATTGTTAGAGCTTCAGACATATTTCACAGAACATGCTGAGTTGGAAGAGACCCGCAAGGATCACCAAGTCCAATCCTTAGCACTGCATATTTGTCACTAATTGTTTTCACAATACTACTTCAAACTTTTTTTTTAGTTAAGTAAAAAAGCATGAAGAAAAGGTGAAATAGGAAAACTAGTGCAGAGAATAATAAACAGGTTGGGTCCCTATACTTTAATATGTCAAACATTATCTAGAGAATATTTGTTTTAATGATTAAGTGGAAAACCATGGTCTATGCATATACTCATACTTATTTGCAAAAACTGCCTTAGATTTTAAGTTGGATCAAAGTTCTAAAATATTTTTGAGAACTGAGCTAGACTCCTTTCCTTTTAAGTAAAAGTTTTGAGGATGGGCTTGTTTTAAGTACTCTGAAATGAAACACCCTGTAAGACAAACACAGATACTGCAGCAGCGTTTCAGAAAAGAGTTGCAAAATCCTTCTGTTGGAACTACATATCCACAACTTAAACTTTCAGGCTTCAGAATCTCTTTTTATCCTGACTAGAAGTGTCCTGCTAAATGTGTAATAAACACATTTATGCCTGCTCTACATGAAACCAGAATGCACAGTAATGGATTATCTCCACAGTGGGGGAGTTCACTGTGAGGTCTGGAATGAGTCTTTTTCCCCCAAGTTTGCAGAAGCACACTTGTATAGTAAGCAACTATTTCTTTCACACCCACTTGCCTCTAAATTACCACTGCATTGAGGAATACCAATTATGACCAAATACTGAAGGGCATTCCAGATGTAAATGAATTGAGCTACTGGGTGGATTTAAAGGTTGAAATCCATTTTCTCTCGGCATATACTACAAGTTCCTGGCATCACACCTGTCTTTCCACCTCCTTACCAACTGCTATTTGCAATAGCTGGGGAATGAGGAAGAATATTCTGTGTTTTTTTCTGCTGTTACAGTATGAGAAATCTATGTAAAAAGAGGAAGCTTCAAACTGACAAAGCACAAGGTGGTACAAAGTATACTGATGTATCAGCCATGAATGCTATTGACTTTTTCAGCTATTACTCATCTCAGGAAACTGGAAAGGGAACAGGAATGAAATACCAAAATCAAATGTGAATAAGCCAAATGCTTAGGTCATGCAGCTCTGAGAAAAATCAGCTTCTTAACTTTAATGCAAAGAATATCTAAACTACTTTACAACTCATGCGAAGCTCTTCAACCATTTCTTTGTCACACAAAAGCAAACAGATAAAAGCTACAATAATAAATAAACAAGTATGTTTTCCAACAGCTAGGTTATTGTAATGTTCCTCTGAACTCTAGAAATCTTACATAATTTTTGGAACCAAACTTGCATAGATTTTAATACCATTTTTCTGGAAGAAAAAGAGTCTCACCCTCTAAAAATAAAAACGAAGTGTTTTTCATTTTTCTGTACATACACATTCAGAACAGGAAGATTACTGGAAGAGACTTTTGGAAGAGTATTTTGTCAGATCAATACAGTTTGGGAAATGGGCAAGCTTTTGGGCAGACAGACTGTTATTTGCACTGATAATAAAACTACAATCTGCAAGCCCCGATGCTTTGAATTTGAACAGACATGCTTTATTCAGCTGGGCTACCTAAAAGAAGCTCTAGCTACCTGAAAAGAAGGAGGAGTTAAGCACATTCACAAGAGCACAGGTAGAGAGCTCTTTAAACCATAGTTTAAAGATTTTTATTGTTGCAGCTGTTTCATGTAACTGTTTAGACTCCTATTTCCTACATGAGACCTTTGTTCTGAGAAAAATTATTTTTAAAAACTTCAGCAGAAAGAGCTCCGTTTAGCTCCCAAGAGCAGAAGGAAAAGTTATCATATTTACATCCTGTTAATAAAAAACAAAACCCAAAACTGTTTCAGTGAGAAATTTATGTACCCCAGACTTGGGGTCAAGAAGCTGAGGTGACATATTTTATAACATTATCCTACATTTAAGAACAACAAAATAAATGCTTGCATCAAAATTCCTGTCAGAGAACCTTAAAACCCGTGTGCAGGGTGCAGGACACCTTTTTTTGCTGACAGTACAGGCCTCTTTGAAAGACCCAGAAACAGATGCAAGTGTTCAATTCTCTCTTTCATTCCCTCCAGTCTTTTCTGTTCCACACTTTCAGTGGAATAGATCTATACAGTTATCACCTTGGGAATTTACCACGTGAAGTTAGATTTGTGACTCTTGCACCTTCGTGTGAGCTTTAAAAGAAACTTGGAGCCAACAACAAGTAGAAGCTCTGGGCAGGAGTCTGCTCCTACACTTAGGTGTCTGTATGTAAACCTCTGCTTCAGGACACTGGGTGACACAGTGCTCAAAGTTAACAGACAACAATCAGCTGAAATGGGTAATCTCCATGTTCTACTAACCATAATATCCAGATGTCCACTGACTTTCATGGGACCAAAGACATATGATTCTCAGGGTAGCTACCTAAAATTTAGTCTTAGTCCCTCCATCACAACTTCCTAGATAAGTTTTATTTCCCACTTTACAGAAACTTTTAGCTTTAGGAATCTAACATTTGAGAAATAACATAATGCATCCACAGATAAAATATTTTCTCAATCTTAAAAGTTATCACAGAAAAGCTGTGCTTCTAAGGTCCAAGGGTTGCAAGGTATAAGTGCTCCTGGAAGATGCTGTGGATCACTTTTCCAGTTTCCAGTCACCCTTTGAAGCTAGTTGCCAACATTCTTCCCTGCATTTTTTAAGAACTACACCCTCCGAGTATTGCGAAAACAAAAGTATGTTACGTTTTCACAGACAAGTGATTGGAAAATATTAAGGATATCTGAGTTTCATTAAAAAAAGTCTGCAGACCCATTTTAGAAATTGGTGATGCACTTGGCATCATGCACTCTCCATTATCTAAACTCCCAGTTTGAAAAAGTTTTACCCCTCCTGCAAGTTCTATCCTTAAAGACAATTTTCTAAGTAACCATATATTGAATTTGTGTTTCTAGAACTGCAGACATGCTTAACCTGTCCCCTGTTCCCTCTTGCCTAAACTCCGAGTTTTCATCCAGTTAGGAAATTATTACTTGAGGTACCTTTTCCCTTTACAAAGTCTTAGAACACTTTAGAAGAAAGGAGGAATAGTTTTCCCAGGAGGAAAATATTCTGGATTGCTAACATGTAAAAGCTCCAAAGGCATCTGAATAATGCCTATTTTGTCTGACAAAAAGCCCCCAACCAAAATAAAACACCTCTATGCAAAATTTAAGAATTCAATATCAAGTTATGACCTCATCAGTCTTTATCCAGAACAAATGACATAAAACAGCTTGAACGAGGGTGACCTCAGTAACTAAGAGATAAGAACAGGGGAGTTGAACAAGATTATCTTTAAGGTCCCTTCCATCCCAAACCATTCTTTGATCCTATTCTATGATTCCATGAGCATATCTAACTATTATCCTCACCCATCCATCAAGTCTACTTACATCCATACATTGATAAACTAAAACCTGGAAGCTTCTATTACACGCAGTTGCAAGAATCCCTCTAGAAACAGAAACCATTACACATGGATTTTGACACATTCTTGAAAAAAAAATGGCCTGCCCTGTTATTCTGTGAAATGACACCGCAATACAAATAGGATATGGGCACTACTACCTGCCCCAAGAGAGGCTGTCAAGTCTTTGAGAGGAAATGTTCATGAATATCCTGGAGATACTGTCCCATTCTGGCATAATGCTGCCTGCAGAACATTTGCTCTTCATGATAAGAAGGAAAAATTTATACCCTTTCTTAACTTCAGGTTGTGTTTACATGCCTAACAGTGAGAAAACAGAACTGGAAAGAATGCAGGTGGTGATCTGCACCCACTGACTGTAAGAAAACATCCTGAGATTCCCTACTGTCATTTAAATACCCTCCATTCTATTTGAAAAACAGAAATAAAGAACACTAACATGCATTTTATGCATGAAGAACTATACAAGCATTTTATCAAGTGCTCCATATTGAGGAAGAAAACAGAAAAAAAATAAAAATCAAGAATTACATTATTGTCTACAGATATTGATTTACCATGCTTTGTGTCAGTTTGCCAGAAGAAGAAAAAAAAAAAGTACAATTTGAAATAATATTTAAAAGGCAGCCTTGCTTTTTTATAACTGGTACCCATATTTACACCCATTTCCACTGAACATTTTACTCACCATTTCCACGCCATACTTCAGCCAGATGGCAGCTCCCCTCTCCAGGCTCTTTGCAGAACTCCACCACATCGCGACAGGTTGTTTCTGGTGTAATTGGAACTTCTGTCAGAATCTGTTCATTGTTGCTCAGAAACACAGTTAATATCATCTGAAAGAAATGAAACAAAAAGCAGCAGAATGTTAAAAAAAAAAAGGCAACAAGATTACTGGTAAAATTCATAATCCCTTTGTAAATGGAAATGTATGCCTATGATTGGTTACCACATTCCAAGGTAGTTTTCAGATTCTTGTAACTTTGACAAAGATTTAGTCTTTTGTGTTGATTTTTTTCGACAGTGCATTGAATTGACAGGCTTTTCTTAAAAGCTTCAGCTGAAATGGTTTAGTTCTTGAAAATAAGGCTGTGAGGGAAGGAACTATGGCTATGTCGAATGCTTGAAATCACAGTGTTTGAATGTTGAAAATAAATACATACTTTGGCAAAGTAACCAGAAGCTGCAGGTTGTATTCAAAGACAAGCATTTCTATGATGCATTAAATCCTCTGAAGGACACCTGACCCTAAGCTCCTACTTAAAATTAAACAAATAATTTTATCCATTGTCTCTGCACCTTAATTTTCCATCTGTAGTCACAATACTGTTCTGTAAAGTCATGGGGATGGAACAGAGATAACGTGATGTTTAGAAGGCAAAAGATACCAAACAGGTGTCCCTAAAGAGTGTGACAAAATTAGTGACTTTGTCTGCTAAGACAGTTCTTCCAGATCTTTCCCATAAATAAAATGTGGCATCACGTATTGAACCACAAAGACTAAACCTAACTATTTAAAAGCTCTTCATTAAATGAGCACTCTCCACTTAAACATAAGTTGTGCTTCAATTTGCATAGGCAATTCTTAAAAACATTCATAATACTTTTATCTATGGGACACATACATCAGCCAAACTGGAGACTTGGATTAATAACAGCTAGATACTGAGCGAGAGCAGTCTATCTAATTTAGAATTAGACTCAGGACAAATTCCAAGAAAGCCCAGGCTTCGAGCTCTCAGTCTCCTGTCAGTCCTCCAGGCTATTTCAGTCCATGTTCCTACTCTCCCTCAGCCTGCCAAGTTTGCATGCTGTATCCTGAAGTTTTCAAGTACCTACACTTCAACACAAAAAGCAGCCAAGACTGTAAATACACCAGAATTCACCCCTGAATTTCTCCATCAGGAGCATTAAGGAAGCCACACTAAAAGCTATAGTACAAGCTGGAGGAAGCTACAGGATGCAGCCAACAGATAATAATTAAAGTGCCTGTAACCACCTACAGTAAACAGCTCAGAATGTTATTTTTCCTTCAACAAAAGATTCAGACATAGTCCCAGTATTCAGTGGCTGTGGACTGTATGTATTGTTTTACATAATAAGTATCTGATGTGGAATCTAGTAGTGGAATTTGACCTCATATTTAAGAAGAAAGAGTCATATATATGAACACAAACCAACAGGCTAGAAGAAACCTTAAGAGGTCATCTAATGAAGTCTCTTGGCCTCAGGCAGGATCAACTATACCTACATTACTCTGCAGAGATGCTTGTTTAACCTGTTCTGAAAAGGCTTTCATGATGGAAATTCCACCACTTCCCCAACCATCCACCCCAGAAATCCAGGATTGCTGTTTCAAGAGGAAGTTTCTTAAAAGTCTAGTTAAAACTTTCCTTACCACTATTTAACCCCCCTAGTTCTTCTAGCCACAGGGGTAATAGAGAACACATTTTTTCCTTCTTTTTTTCCCTTCTGCAGTTAAATTTAAGGAACATATAAATATGTAAGTAAATTAAGTAAATTAAACAACACCAGTTTGACAGAAAGTTATTAAAACCATTATTCTAAATAGTTTCCCCATAACACTTGATAGCAATTTCAAAATAAAACCCAAGCTTCCCAAACTTTATGAGAATATCAAGAGACCTTGGCTTTATTGAAGTCATGGTATGATGCATACTGTCTCTTAATCATTTGTGTGAAAGACCTGTTATCCTGGCATGAGAGGATAAATGGAACAGCTTAACACCACGTCATTTTACAGTTTCCAAGTTTTGATTTTTTTATTGCTGTAAAAGTAACACTGGCCCAGAAAACTTATTCCATGTCTTCAAGATTATCTGTCTGCTTCTGCAGACAGGCTGACAAAGAAAGAAAAGCCTTGGAGGCGTGAGTTATTCTCTGTATCTCAGTCAATTCTCCATAAATTCAGATCTCAAGCACTGCATAAACTCCAAGGCCCCTTGGCAAGACCAGGCCAAAGTTTGTTCTGCGTCAATCTTGATTCCCTCAGCTCAGAGTGTTCCAGTATTGTCCCTGCAAAACTGTGTGTCACAGTTTCAGCCCAGGGAAAGGTATCTTGCTAATGAGGAAGCAAGGTGCTGTAGCCAACTATTGTCATAATACTCCTCAAGGAAACTTGATTGAGTAAGGATCTATTTTTAACAGGTTGTCTGGGTAATACCAAAGGAACTGAAACACTGTGCTGCGAAACAAATGTCCTGAAACATACACAAGAAGATTCAAAATATTGAAAATTAATATATTGCAATATTAATTGGATTTTCAAGTCAGTGTCATAGCTGTCCCTATTTATGGAATAAGAATCAGAGGTATTTTATAGCAACAACATACAAAGAAGCATTGATAGAGCCTGGAAATTTGAAACACATGCATGAAATACACAGTACACTGAACTAAATCAGCTTTATGAAAAAAAAAATCCTTAGTCAAAGATTAGGACACAGGAGAACTGGTAAGTCCTTTGATTTTTTTAAAAAAATTGATTCCTAAATAGGAACAGCTGTATAAAATGCACGATCATGACCATTGTAACATTTCTTTGGTAATCTCTCAATTCAACCATTCACAACTTTTAATACCTGAACATAACGTTACACAAAAGGATCAACCTAACACTCATGAGTAAGTTACATCAGGGCTCTTAAATTAGGTATTTTTTCCACGATGAACATCAAGCTCCAAATCTTACATTTCCCTCCTTCTCCTCACCCCACACATGGGTGTTACCTGTCTGCTACTCCCCTCTATGGCTCCTGCTACTTAAATCAATGGATTTATTCCAATTTTTGTGAATTCTCATCTCTTTTCACTCTTTTTTTTTAACCTCCTCACAAAATCTAGTGTATCCCTTCACAGTTCAGGTCTTTTCTATGCCAGATAAGCTACAGCAAACCTCACAACCTGCCTTTGAAACTACTCCATCATCTCACTCATTTCTCAGCTTACAGACATCCTCTTTCTAGGGAAGACTTGGAATCAGAGCTCTACCCAAATCTTCTCTGCCCAACAGACGCTTGTCAAATAGCTGTACGAATTCCTCTTGGTATGTCATCTCCCCTTTTTCCATTCCCTCTTCAAACCATACTCCCAGTATTATTTAAAGGGCACACTTCATAATCCCTGCAGTTTCTCAAGGAGGTAGAAAACAGGGATAAATCTACAAGATCTTTTTCTTCGCTTATTATCTCATCTCTTCTACAGCTGAATAATGTCACCTCCGAAATTTCAACAGGCATCATTCACAGAGATGACACAGTTTTATCTATCTAGACCTGATCTCTTGCTAAGGAAGATGAAATGTTGACAATCTTCAGTTGACTCTTATGAGTGCACAGCTGTCAGTTCAAGTTTCACAGGGCTGTAACACAGTCCTTAGTCATGTTTCTCCAATGACTCCCTGGATTTCATTCACCATAACACAGAAGTACCCATCACTGTGAGCTGTAGGAGAGGCATCTGTGACACCAACCACTGTGTCTCAGATCTATCTCTAGTTTTCCTGTACCGTGTGTAAGACAGAGAGAGTTTTGGGGGGTTTTTCCATCAAGGGGCCAGCTAATACTCTCAGAGTTTGGTAACTGGCCTATTCCGTTTCCCAGCTTTTCACTGGTGTGCCTTTTTCTCTCATGATGACTACCACAGCAAAATTCATTCTTCATGACATGGCCTTGACCATGTTGCCTTTCTGCATCAGCCCTGATAAGCACAATTTATTTGCCTTCACTTCCTCACTGGAAGTGTAATCTTGTTGCCTATCATTTTTCACTCTCTATCAAGAAACTGATGTCAAATTGGTCCTTTCCACCTGTTTCTACTCTCCATGTGCTTAACAGGTGGTTTTATGGTTTCTTCTGTGTTGTTCATCATGCCTTATATGCACCTGCAAAGTGACATCATTATTTCCCTTGAAGATCCTCCCTTGCTGTTCTGGCTAAAAAAACACATTAGACACAAGTAAGCTGTCAGTATGCTGAAAAGTGCTGCCAGTCAGGCTAATAAATACTGTTTTGCCTCCTTAGGCTTCTGTAACTATCCAGTTCATCTCTTCAACCCAAACCAAGATTCCAAAAGCTGTGAAACAGAGATTCATTCATAACTTGGCTGTCACATGGCAGAGACCCCACAGGGCCATAACTAAATGCCTTCCATACAACAATATAGAAACAAATAATCTTTCAAATTAATCTGATGTCCTTTGTTCTAAATGAGCTTGGTCAGGCTGTCCTAGAAACCACCTTGACTTCCCTACTCGAGTTTTGCTACTTGAGTTGCACTCCCCTAGAGCAATGCAATTACTTATGACTGGAATAAAATTAGACCACGACCATAAAAACAGCTGATGTGGCATATTGATTTTTACCTAAGATGCAGCCTGGAAAGCTAAAATGCCCATTGCTGAATGAAGTCTTTGCCTCACCATTCTTCTACCATCTTACTGAAAAAAACCTAATTTTTTTTAATCTTCAGTCAATATAAAAAAATTAAAAAGCATGTACACATTTAATTAAATAATCATTAAAAAAATTTGTGAAGACAAGAACTATATCTCACTCAACTATTACCTTATGCTACCAAGACCTGAAATGCTGCAGCTTGAGAAGAAATTAACTGCACACCCACACCTCCACTGCCTTATGCCCAAGCTAATTTACTAAGTCAGACAGCTGACAATATTTATTATAAAAACAACAACATAGTCCATTTAAGTAGGTTTCTCCTGATACCCTACTCATAAAAAATTGAATTATTTAAGCTATCAGAAAGCAATCAGACAAGTACTATTTCAGGTCATGCTAAAACATTAGAATTCAAAACAAGTCCAAGACTATTTTCTTAGAGTAATATTGATATTCAACTAGCAAAAGAGAAATAGTGAGTTCTGTGGATGAAGATGGGAAATTACTCAGCTGTCTTTTTATTTTACATATAACCATTTTTTAACTAAACCCCATATTTCCACTCAAAACCAGAGTTGCTGGCAAAAAATTATAGGAAGATCATTACTTTTCCTGCATGTAATTTTATGTTCACAATCAAGTTAAGTTAAAAAAAAAAAAAAAATCACATCCATGAGAGTTTAGAAGCATGATCCCTCAAACAGTGAATCAAAGGTTAAGAAAAAAAAACAAAATCCACATTCCAAGAAAATGAAAACCATGAATTTTTTCCTTTGTGCTACCCACTACTCTCATTACCCAAATTTAGATACGTGAATGCCTACCTGATATTAAAGGTATCGTGCATAATACAGAATTTTGTGTTAATACTTCAGTCAATCTAAGAATTATCAAGCATATGATTGCAAGTTAAAAACATACTGGATATTTAATATAGCTAAATTCACACACTGTTTAGTCATATTAGACTCCCCTTTTGCCTTTTTTTTCTTTAAATCAATCTAGAAATTTCACTGTGTAAATGAACAACAACAACAAAACCCTAACAACAACAAAAACAAACAAGAAAAAAACCCAAAAACAAAAACAAAAAAACCCCTTCTCTTCCAGCAGATCAATAGATATTTCAGATACAAGGCTGACACACAACGAACTTAAAGTACAAAACACATTTCTAATGGAAATGCCAACTTCATTCCTTCTGTTTCACAGGAACTGGAAGGCATTATCCTCTCACCATGCACTTTGCTCTAATAGAGTTCCAGAACATCTATTTATGATCTCAAGCTTTGCCATTTCAGAGGGTTTAGTGGTGCCTACAACTTCGAGACGAGAAGAAACAGCGAAGAAAAGACTTCAAAGTAAATCTCTTTTGAACAGTACAGACCTCAGCATCTCCCAAAAAGTTTTAATAACTTTCATCCTCAATTTTGCTAACTTGAGAGTCCCAGGAGCTTGCTGTATTCAAGGTACTACTACAACAGTTTTAACTGACATGTCCAAACCCATGTCTTACTAAAATGTCACAGTCCCATCAATCACATATGAACTTTGAGGAAGACCAAGGTTTTCAATTACTAAAAAAATTATAGAATAAGAGGCAAGCAAAACATGAAGAGGTGAAAAATCATCCCCCTGGTGATGAGACATACTAATATGCAGAACTCTGCATGTAGAATGGTCAGAGAAAAAAAGTTACAAGTTATCAATTATCTCATGCAAGTTTGCTTGCCTGGAATTCATGCCATTACATAAAACTTGCATCAGCTACAGATGTAGAAATTCTAGTTGCATATTTCAAGCATTAAGGCAGAATCTTAACTTTATTTGCAGTATGAATACTGACCCTTTTTAAGATTATAGACTTAATTAGGTAAAGTTTTAAGAAAGTACATTTTAAAACAAACCAGACTATGAAATTGTAACCACATAATTGTTTTAATTAAAGCCATCTAAAGATAGTTTCTTGACTTAAGACATGAGTATTTCTTCATACTATTGAGATTTCAGAACTATCAAGTCCCAAATAAATCTGATGTTATTGTATGTAAACTCCAGAAAAACAGCAAGATTAAACAATTTGACTTCTCTATATTAAAAAGAAACATTTAAAGTCCATCTAATAAACAAGTTATTCACCAGCATGCTTTGTTCCAATAATTATCTGTCTTCAGAATGTAGCTTTTCTTTTTAAAAACAGATCAGTTAAGAATTTCTTGCAGTATGTTTATGAGTCTTATTTAAAATAAGACCATTAAGACATATAGCAAATTTATTAACCATCACTGTGGTTTTCATCAGGAGATTTCTTTCCTCTAAGATCATCTTGTTTCTTTTCCCCATATATGGTGTTAGAAATAACTGCATTCTATTTCCATATTTCTAAACACCTAGTTTGCAAGGAATACAAAAATGAGTAAATTTTTCTGCCAAAATGTAGACTTGTGAAACCAACAGTTTCTTACTACACTTTCAAATTTGAAGCCAACTGCTTCCATATGGCCTGCGAAAGAATCCACAAAATTGGGAGTAAATCTCAGACACTAAAAATGTAAAGCATTCAGCTATGGGCTACTAACAAACATTAAAATCCTTAAATTTTACTATTGATAGACTCAAGCATTCATAACATTACTCAAAAATACAAACAAGTTAATATTATTTATGGCTATTTGTGATCTTGATAAAATCTGAAAATTTCACATTGCCTAAATGCACTTTAATATACTTATCACTCAAAAGCATTTTTTGCATAAGCTCATATGCTGGTTACATTAACTTTTTATTTTGCAATCACTTAAAAAAAATAAAATTGATCCAACTTGAGATCTACCTTCAACATGCTCTGCACAAGACAACCTGCCCACAGAAAACATAACCAGGAGCTTGTCAGACAATAGTTGTGCACAAAATTACTTCTCTTGCTGGAGCACAGAAACCATTTTAATTAAGAAAAAAAAAAAAGCCACAAGTGTTTAACTCCTCTTATAGAAATGTAGAAGTATTGTATATATAAAAGCCTTATAAAAATGTAGGAAAATCTTGTGCAAGGCCTACATGTATGTGATGGCTTAAAGCATTGACAGAACCCACAGACATTTCTTCCCAGGACTTTCAGGACTTTGTCCTCTTCATGAACTTTCACATGTGACAGCAGGTGTTCAACAGGATTCAGACGATCTCAAAAACCTACCTGGATATTTATTTGCTGAAGGGATACTTATGACACTTTCTTGCTTTTTGTTATGGGAAGAAACAAAAAAAAGCTACAGCAACAATTGTAGATCTGGAATTTGAGGCCCCTTACACCTGCAGTGGTAGGATTTCTGTAGGGCAGGGAAGTAAGCCAAAGGAAGGAAACAGCAACTATCATCATCAAGGTAAATCCACAGATTACTAAATGACAGGTAGGTAGTGGTTAACTGAAAGACTTCCAGAGCTCTAGGAAAACAATACCTAATGACAACAATAGCAACTAAAAGTTCACCTGTGTAAACAACCAAAACAACCCACAATCCCTACAGGCTGTGAGAAGCAAGACGTGAATAGGCCCAAAAAAAACAACTGACCTAGCAAATGTTAAGTTTCTAGCATCTCTCTAAGGCAGAAAAGTGACACGATCACTTAAACATTGTAATCCTATATTTTGTTCTATTAGAAGTCACAATCAATCCATGGTAGTGAACCATTGCCAGATCTCCAGACATTATCTTTACAGAAGCTGTTTATTGTTTGTCACAACATTGGAACACCTTCTTATAGATTCAGACAGTTCTGTTAAAAGTAAGCAGGAGCTGAGATTTGGATAAATTAAAATTTAAAAGGTGGGCAGTAAACTTGTGGTTACGGAAGGGAAAAACGAGTATAGCTTAAAATGGACTAGCTATAAAAACCAAAGAGATTGCATCACAAAGAAAACTATTATTTTAAAAGAATATCTGTCCAAGTGCAATATTTAACATTATCAGCTAAAGCAACACAGCCTGACGTTAGAGAAATCTATAAAACATGCCTCTTGTGATGTTTTCTAGTGGAAAATGTAATTTGGCACTTGCTACAGAATGAGTTCAACATCCCTGCATCATATTATCTGTTGGCTTGATTCCTAAATTGCTACATCTGGAGAAACAGCAAGAGATCTTGTTGTTGCTCCTTGACGCAAATAATTCTACCAAAGGACTGTCAAGACACCAGTTACCATGTAAAGAGACTTTGGAACGCAGGGATAATTCCAGGTATGCTGACAAGTTCTTGCTGAGCACATTTCTCCATCAGGCAACAAAGATTACAAATGGAGAGATATTTATTCTTCACACAACAAGGCTTTGAAATTTTATTTTCTTCCCTAAAAGACTGTGGGTCAAATGTTATATTTCATGATATACACAACTATTACTAAGAGGTGGAAACTGGAAACTCTTCTTGAAAGACTCTCTAATCAGTTGATGTTGGATTTCCTAAACCCCTTACAACGTTCATGACAACTCAATGCATAAAAATAAGTTTTCCCCACCTCGCAAATCAGCATTCTCTGATTTGTTACAGGACTATTGCAAATGGGTCTTACCATCTACCAACCAAGAACACAAGACTGATCTTCAAATTAAACAGTTGTGAAGAAGTCCCAGAGGTTTTTTTGACACTTGCTGTCTTCATTGAGGATACTGGTTTTTATCTTCTGGAATTTTCTTTTACTGTGAATCTTAGGATGACAAACCTCCTCTAGTACTGCCTGCCTAATTTCAATGAGATTTATCTAAAGTACCTGTAAAATAAATCAATAAAAATCAGCAGGCACATCAATTTTGTGCTGATTATTAAAAAAAAAGTAAAAGAAATTGCTAATCTATTTAAGAAACTAGTAAATAGCCTTGCTATAACTATTTTAGTAGGTGTTTAGGCTTATAAATATGAGAATTCTTTAAATAATGGATTCCTGCCAAACTCGAAGAAAACTGCAGCAGTTGCTGCATTTGCAATGCATGGAACACCACTGAGATGCAGGAAAAAGTCAGAAATTCAGAGGACAGCAAGATTCCAGATCAAAACAACACCTGCACTGGTGCAATGATCTTTCCTCAAGTCCATTTGTCCATGAACTCCAACAGCTCTATCTTGATGCAATATGAACATGATGCCCACAGTTCTACTGTTCTTCACATCTCCAACCCAGGGTCCTCCAAACCAAACACTTCAGAGAGTTCAGTGGGGACCCCCAGGAAAGGGCCAAGTGTGGCCCCACAGCCCTCAGGGAAAAAGAGGGAGGCACTACAACTGCATCTCATTGTTCAACATCACACACAACTTAATCCCAATGTTCAGAGGTCCAAATCTTTCGTATCTGACAGGGTAATCAGCATACCACACATCAAATGCATGACAAGCTTGGAACAACAGTCCTAAAGTATTAGCTGCCTATTCCATTTCATCAGCTGATGGGATATGAATAATATGTTAAGAAATACTATTAAATATTTTACTCTCCAAACCATTATGGAAGCACATGGCTGAAGAACAACGTAACTGTAGTGCTGTAAAATACTCAGTAAATGTGGGTGAACTGGCAATAAATTAAAAACAAAACTAAATGAATCCAAGATGACTCAGCTTCAGAGATCATTTTATTACATAAGAATCTCAGTTTTCCAGTCAGGAAAAAAAAAATTTTGCATTCACCAAAATGAAAGGTTTTAAAAAGACCCCACCCAAAACAAAAAAATCCATTAACAAATCAAAACCAAGAAAAAACATACACAGTCAAAACCCCCTGAAGCCCCAAACTCTACAAAACAGGACATTCTCCCACACGACTCATGAACCAGGTGAGAGATAAGAAAGATAAAAAATGTAATATTTTATTTGTATTTGGTGGGGATATGGAGCAAAGTCCTATTCAAGCTTTCTACATATTGGCATTAGCAACAGTGCAATTCATTTGGAAAGAAAGCTCAGTCTGACACCCCAAGGCAAAGCTGAAGAGTAGGTTCAGTGTAAGGGTTTGGGTCCATTTCCCTGAAAGAAAACTTCATCTCCAAAATCCACATGCAATAAAGTGTCCCACCAAATTTGTATGACAGAACTGAGTGTTCTCAAATTATTAAAAATATTTTGGCCTAAGATAAGGGCAGGGAGGTGCTGATGTTTCTACAGTCTTGTGTTCGACCTTGTCAACAGCTACAGCAAAGTCATCCAAAATCCACTGAATTCCAGAAAAGCCTGACCTACCTACTGCACTGAAAAATCATCTCATTGAAAAAGTATAGGATACAAAGACAGTCATTTGGATCTTTTCTTAAACAAACTTTTCAACAAAGTACACACCCCCCAACCAAAAGTTAAACCACAAACCAAAACAAAACCACTCAACGTAGTATTCTACTAAAGGTCATACTATTTGGCTACTTGTCAAATAATAAAGGTGATTTGCAGCACCAAACAAAATTTTTTGATTTTACAAACAAGGAAGAACTTGTACAAAATCTACAGATACAAAAACATATGCAATGTTCCAACTGGAACCAGCACTATTCTTTCCTTTTTATTTTCAATTGAGTGAAAGCAGAAGGGACTGCCACGGCTTTCTCCCACTGAGTAGAAAGTATTAACAAAATACTGATTGTTTAGTGCACTGCTTTCAGGGAATACCAGCCATTCAATCTCAGATGTAAAGATGTTATCTGGTTTGGTAAAAAAGTACTAAGTGAAAAGTGAATACATCCTTGGGGATTCAACAGGCAGCCTGCAGAATTTTCCTTCCATCAGAGTGGAAAAACTATTTCCAACACATTTCTTCAGTTTTAAAATGGCAAATTTAAAAATCAAAAGCCATTCTGTTTTACATTCAGAAGTCCACTTCGCTATAGTAATAATAATACTATGCAAGGTAAAGTCAAAAATTTCAGACATTTCATACACAGCAGAAAGTCATAAAAGGCAATAATCTGTGATCTTCAAGCAAAAATCCCACATACACTCTAATCCATTATAAGGATACATCGTTCAGTTTTACAAAAAGAAATCTCAAAATGCTTAAGTTTACAGCTAATAAACAAAAACCAGTGTCATCCCACCTTCTTTTTTATAGTTCTGTCCTTGGTCCAGTGTTTAGAGTGAAGTCGAGTCTTGTCTGGTAGCCAAGATTTCCCCTTTGATGTTTTTACAATATTCCGAAGAACCATCCTTAAAATATTCTTCATGTGGACAGTTGTAAACAGCAGCAAATATAAAAATATTGTGTAGAACTAAAACTTAAGAAGAGTTTCTGCGCAACAACTACAGTGAAAAACTACTTAAATGGAGTATTTTTGGTCTACTGGCACATGAATTCAGGCAGTAATGACGAGCAGTGATAAGATGTTCTAAAGAAACTAGACAGGCCACAGTTGTGACAGGAACAAGATAGGCTAGATCAAGTTTCACCTAATTAGGCAAAGTTGCAGTAGGGGAGTTCTGCTATCCTCTCATTGTGCAATAGTAATCTTTGTTTGCTATTATAATCATGACAAACAGTAAGTATTTATCTTAAATAAATTTACATATAAGGCTCTGACTGTCACAAAAGACACAGAAGTGATTTTCCTGTAGAAGGGGGCAACGATAAGAGCAGAAGTCCTAAGAACAAATGAATTTAACAACTATCAGAAGATAATTCCGAGACATTTTCTTAAATCACAGAAGTGTTTTAAAAGGACAAATCAGCTTAGAAATAAAAGAAACAACACCTCCACCATGTATTTATACCTAAAAACACTACAGTTCAAGCACTCCATTCTTGGCAAAGTCTGTCTTCTTGCTGGACATAATTCAGGCAGCAGAGAATATAAAACAGTAAACTATGTTTCTGATTGTCTCTCCATGTCAAGGGACAGCAAATGTTTATCATCATTCCTGTCAACACTATACAGGGTCCAGAGTGGGGAACAGGCAGAGCAATGGCACCAACACTGCATTTAGCTCTTACTCTACAGTTGCAGGAGCAAAGCATATTCTCCAGCCTGATCCATTCCTTTAATAGAGAAAATGGGGAGAGGAGTGAGCAAGTGACCCAAGGAGGTAAAAAACTGAAACAAAACAAAAAAACCAACCTACACTATGAAAGATCAACTGAACCAGATAACCCACCTCTCTTAAAACAGAGCTGTGAGTTACATTTTATGTGTAGCACCTTACACATTAACTGCAAGAAGAGAAAAGGGGCTCAGCTTCACTTGTGAGCCACAGCACTACCACTTTACCCTTCCCTATAAGAAGCAGCAGACAAAGCTAGTAAGATTCTGTATTTAGCCTGCTTCAACATCCCGAAACATTACTGTCCTTCCTTTAACACATTTGTTACTAACATTCTGATCCCATGGAGTATTCTTCCTTCCTCCTCAGCAAACATGTACCATGTTGAGAGATTTATTGAGAATATAATTGATAGAATAATGTCAGATTTTTTTAAATGTGGCGACGTAAAAAAGTTAACCTTTTATCAACTGAGAACATTTTAAATAAATGTGAAATTTGAGGATATTTTGTAAAAGGGAAGGGTTGTTTTGCTCTACGAAGGACGGAAAAATCTAATCTGGTTGTTCTCCAAAGCCAGATTGTATCTTTATCTGCCAAAAACCCAAACTATATCACATGAATAAATATTTGAGAGGAAAAGCTGAGTGTATATTAACACATATTGTGCCACTCTTTCAACTATGGCTACTGCCTGAATTCTTCTAAACGACCCACCAGAACTCATAAAAGCCTTACTTGCCATAAACACACAGATCAGAAGTATATGGGAAGGCTGAATACTAAAGTCTGCCATGTCTATTGGATAAACTAAAATAAACATATGCCACTGAACTTACCTTTTTTCCTGTCATTCCCCCCTTCTGAAATGACTGAAACCACCCGTGTATAATTAAATCAGGTAAATACAAAACAATAAAAACAGAGGGTAGCCCCTTACTTTCCTTCATATAGTGAGTCAGAGGATGTATCATCTCCACACTGGGTACCTGATCCAGTGCAGTGACTTGGCTGACTGCTCTAGAACTGTTACTGTCAGGGAGGGAAACACAAATCTGGGACATATGTAGAGAGATGAAGATACCACAGCCTCTGGCTGCTTAATATACCAGCCTGAAAATCCTAAATTAAAGAAACAAGGGGATTTGCCTCACAAAACCAAAGAGGTTTTGAACGTTCTAAATGAAGGAGATGAGGTGCATGCAGTATTTAATTGACATAAATTATGATCCTTTATAAAATGCAAAAAAGCCCCAGGTAAGATCCAAGAAGACTTGCCCTGTGTGACAAAGCTCACATTTAGCAAATCTATATGCCTACAGATTATGTAAATCACTCAATAAGAAAGTAAATACAGTTTATGATCCCACTAAAGCATTTTAACATGAAGACACTTGTGATCTCTGAAAACTACACAGAATGACGTAGGAAAAAAGCATATAAAGGAAAACTGAAAGTATAATTCCCTAAAATGTATACAACTTCACGCCAAGCATCTACACAAAATGTAAAATTATTGAACATAAAGCTAAAGATTAAAACCAGTGGATGTGAGCAACTAAGAATACACAAAGAAGGAAGGGACAAGAAGAAGAGCAAGTGTTCAGATGGAATATAACAGCACACTGCATGCAGGGTATCACTAACTTGAAATTAAGGCTTATTTGTTTTAATAACTTTTGTTCCACTTTGCCACCCCTATCCTACCCTCTCAGTATTGTCACTTCTTTCCTCCTGCTATATGAGCCGTACTGTAAATGTCTAATGTGTAAATGTACAATTTATTTATTTTAAACACACAACTACAAATGTGAACAATTGCATAAAGGCCCTCTAAGTTAAGCTTTTTCATATTTGCTCAAAATTGATTTAAACAGACACCTTAATATTACTTCCAGATGAAAATTAACTTCTTGTAATTTGAAGACAAGATTTTTAAAAAATCAAACAGCTTGTTTGTTTTCGATATATTCTCTTTCAGTTTCTCCAGTAGGATCAATAAAAAAAAAATATCTATGGATCATACTGGGAAAAGTAAAACAAACAAACAATCCACATAAACAAAACCCCATCAATAATAACAAGATCAATATTTTCACAGATCATTGTAAATTAATAGCACCTAATGAGACAGGTACTAGGCTTACTTATCGCTTCCACTTCAGTAAACTGACAACTAAGTTTATGCATTTCTTCGTCCTATGGTACTGATGTAAAAAACGTGATGCTCCATTACACCAACAACTGTACACTTAATAACCTACACAGAGAATGATTTCTGGTGAGTATATTTCCTTTTTCCCCATATGGGGCTGCCTTGTATGGAAGGGATTTAACAATCTACTCTCTAAAAGATGTTAGAAATACAGTGGAACCTCTAAGTCCCCAGGATATCAGACTCTTTATCCCAGTATGACTACAGGCACCAATACATAAAAACATATATAGATAGCTACATGACAACATTCATATTTTTGCTTTCTTTCACAGATTTGAACACATCTTGTCTCACAAGAAAACTGCAGTACTTGACAAGAAGGATGACTAGAAAGACTTTGGTCTCCAGGTGGGGAAAGGAAGACAAAAAGTTTATAAAGAAATTCAGACACAATCAGAACACACATCCCTGAGCACTGGAAGAAAAGAGGCTGTTGAGACCTCAATGCTTGAAAAATGTCTACATCGTTTGTGAGATAATAAGAAAAAGCTGACCAAAAGCTTTTTCCTGCTTCTGAAAAGATAAGGGCAACTACATGCATGCTCCAGATCAAGCTTACTTGTAATTTTGTGTCAAAGCTTCAGTTCTTCAGAACTCAGACAGCGAACTGAGCAGTATTTGGTAGCTTCAGATGACTGGGGGAAGGGAGCAGCAGTAAATGGGGGTAATCCAGTAATTCCTTGAAGACTCAAATCACAAAGATTTGTTGGGTTGAATGTTATAAAACCCCCAGAAGCACAAAAATACCGTATTGGAAACACTGTACAGTAAATCCTCCGATTCAGTGTGTCTTTTATGTCCCTTTTTCAGGTTATAATTTTGAACCATAAATACCAAAAGTCCTCTATAAAAAGGATATCAAAATATTCTAAAGGTTAGTACATGTGAAAGTGAATCAAATTCAAAAGTTCTTTATGTGTAGCTAAAAATGAGCAAAACTATATATATATATATATATATACAAAATATATAATTTAAATTATTCCATTGTAAATATTGAGTTGGATTTCAAAGTCACACTGGGGCAAACAGAACAGTTTATAATTCAGAGTTTAAACTGATTTAAACCCCCTTCACCACTTTACCTTCTATTTGTACTACAAAACCAAATACTACTACTCTCCACCATCAGGAAAAAAAAAGTAAAAATAAAGTACACAGTCAGGAATTTGGCAGGGGGAGAGCACTGCAAACAAGACTTGAAATTTATTTGTTTCAATGCAAAGCTTGGATTTTTATTGCATCTTCCCATATCCAACAAGCCCTTGCTTAAGTGTTAAAAAACGACAATAAAATGATAAATACACTGTGCTGTTAGTACATCAAAAAGCTATTCAGAAAAAAGATTGAAAAGATTTCCAAATGACATGGGCTAGAATAGACTCCAACCCCTGTGATATGGTTTTAAAATAATTGCACTGATCCTGACATGACTTACAAGTGTAAAGGAGGTCAACCATTACAGATCTTTTTTCCACTAGTAGAAGTACGTGATTCAGACTTGCAGTTAAAATTGACTGAAATTTAGATGACTTGGGACAATAAAGCAGTACATAAGGAAATTAAGCATCAGGCATGCTGAGACATTCCAAGCTACACGCAGAGATGAAGCTGCATACAGACATGAGTTTCATAGTTTATTTTTACAAGACACTGTTTCAAGAATTCAGTCATCTCCCAAAGTGTACACACAGTCCAACTGTTTAGTGTCTAAATAGTAATTAACCCATTCATTAGCCTGAACAATCATTTAGAATTTCAATTCTAAGAAATTGCATTTTAAACACACAGCAGTAAAATCTAACCACTTCTCTACTGATGTATTATAATAACAACTTTAACACTAAGAACCCTGTTTGACTATTTCTAGGTATGTATCTGACTAAGTTAAGTATCTAACATACCCATGTGGTATAAAAATTATCTTACAGGATTTGTAAGCAATGGCTGTCAGTTCACAGATGCTGGTACTTTCTCAGGTGCCCAAATAAGTTAGTTAAGCTGTAAGTGGGTAACAGTTTCAGGCAAAAAAACCCACAAGTTGAACTGTTTAAACTAGTCAGAGACACTAGTTTCCTGTACTGTCCATACCATCATGCAGTCTATGCTCTGGCTATCACACTATTCTCTCTACAAAACACTAACAGCCTGTCAACCATTTTACAGACATCTAATTTTACCATAACAATGTAAAAATATCCTCTCCTTACTCTGTATCTTTTCAAAGGAAGTGACAGAGATATTAGTAACATTTATTAAAGACATATGACAACATTTTGGATGTCAGTAATTTGAAAACTCCAGCTAGATGGGATAAGTTCAAGTCAGGTTTTGATGAACACCCTGGGTTAAGGTTTTAGAAGATAGTCAGACAGGCTTTCTGAAGCTTGTTTGTTTTTAAAGTACTAAGTATGGGGGAGGAGGAGGCAGGGGGGAAAAAAAAAAGTTGAATTATGTTGAAAGTACCATAAGTATGTTGAAGGTATCACCTGCAGAACAGGAGTAAGAATGCCAACAGGTGCAGCACTGTCTTGAGTCAGAAATTAGACAAATTGCATTAGGAAACAGGATCAGAAAAGGATTTTCTCATGCAAAAACTCATTCAAAGTATGTCTCAACTTAAACTGTAGATGTTATTATAAACTAAGACTTTACCAACCTCTTTGAGAAATCAAAACCAAAATTATATAGAGGTAAGCCTGTACTTTATGGCTGTGGTAAACTTTGCTAGTCTCTAACCACCCTGTTTCTTTCCCTTTAAACATCAGAGAGCAATGCAGGCAATACTTTTCTCTGCATATTAATAATGCAGCCCTGTCTACTTTTTTCATCTAATACAGGAACTCTCAAGGATTCTCAGCTATTCACCTTAGTAGGTCTGCACAGACACATTCTGGATTTAAGTAGAGCAAGGTTTGCTGGTCTCCCAGTGTCCAACTGGCTCCCAGGAGATTAGAACACAGAATTAATCCAGATGCTAGTCAGTGCACTGGGCTTATGTGCATGGGGTCAGCCCATGGGATTTGGGACTGGAGAGATTCTCCTAGATCAGCCTAGCAGAGACCTTGGGAACTGCAGTGTTTACTTGTTCTGACTTCAGAGAGCAGGGAAGTTACACTTTGCCACTTGGGACACAGATTCATACCAAAAGCATCTAGATGTATCTCACCATATTCACTCACCACCACGGAGTTGTTTCAGGCTGAAAAAACCAAACAACCTAAACTGATAAAACTGATTACATCCTTCCTGCAACCTAGACAATGCTGCCCTTTCTTGTGCTGGTTCCAATGCTTATCTGACCCTGCACCGAGTTGGTTTCAGTGTGCTCAGCTGGCAGAAAAGTATCCTGGTGGGGGGGAAAGAAAGAAAGAAAAAAAAAAAAAAAAGTAAAGACAAACAACTTCCTGCTGAGTTTGCAGACTGAACCAGCTCAGCACAGAAACAGATAAATATCAGAGCCGAGACAGGAGAGAGGGCAGCAGGTAGGCAGGACTGCAGCAGCCCCTGAAGTTACAACTGAAGCCTCAGTTTCCTCCCCTATTCTCAATTTATAAACAACAGTTTAATCACGTGAAAACTGAAATCCTTTTGTCAAACTTAGACATAAGGATATACGGGTTAAATACAGTGTCTGCAACATATGTGAGTTTAGATTAGATTGCTTCCTGCTGAAGTTAGAATTCCTTAAATAAAGTATTTTATAGCTACAGATTCTTCACCCATAAATAGAATTCTGCTGCTATGCAAAGCAATGTATTGGAAACAAACAAAAAATATAAATAAATAAAAAAAACCCCTAATTCTACTTCCACTACTGAAGAGCTAGGCTAAATTACACTATGAATCTAGAGGATAAGGAAAGAATGGGCAGAAATCAGAAGGAATGAAATACTGCAAAGTGAAGGGAAAAAATGATGGCAGACCATCAACTGCCAGTTAAGTTTTATTATTTTTTCCTTTTTTTTTTTGGTCCCAACTTCATATTTGTTTCTCAAGACTTCCTCAAAGACCACATATTTTACCAAAAAACCAATATCCTTACTTTTTCCCATTTCAGTGAAAATGTGTTACTGAGTACTCAATAAAGATGTGAGCACTGGTGAAACCATAACTTATGTCTGAAGTAACAAAGTTACCACACTGCAGAGACCTTTTGTTTCATCTCACTGTTCTATTCACCTGCTAAACGGCCAGAGAACAAAATTCAAAATGCATCCCCTGGGGTACAGCTCCACAATAAACCAAACCAAATAAACAAAAATACTTGAAGGGAGAGATTCCACTTCCCCACCCCATTCTCTGTAAGCCAAGCAGTCTGCTCCCTCCTGTGACGGGACAACAGTCACAATGCATTATACACAAACGTACATGTATCTCTTCCTTCTCTGGATACAACTATTTTTTTTTACATTCTTAGTGGCCTGTATCAGTTTACTGAGACAAGCAGTGCAGTCCATTCACAGTCGATGGTGGGAATGAGCAGCAAGGAAGAGGAAGCCTCTTCCCCCGGCCTCAGGAAATGGTTAACCCAGCTCATCCCTATTGTGAAACCTCAGTCCCGAAAGGAATTCTGCTGCCGACATCCTACTGCAGCACAGTGCTAAACCTGCACTCTCCCATAGCAGCACGATTACACGTACTTGCTTCTAAGCATGAACTAGAAAAATAACAGTGTGACCTAAAATCCAGGTAAAGTGACTGAAAACTGAAGCTTGAAACAATTCCTTTCCTCCACTTAGCAGTTCATATTCCTGCTGGTCTTTTGAGTTATTACAGAATTTACACTTTGTCCTCCAGGTACCACTGCTGCTTTTGACACACGAATCTGCTTCTGAAGGATGGAGTCTATTATTGCACAATATAATTCTATTATTGTCTGTCATAAAAAAATTGCTTCCAGAACCTCAGAACATTGAGCACACTCCATGGATAAAACTGCCTAGTACACTGGAGATTACTACATGCTTCCCAGTTTAACAGATTCTATCTGCAGATTTCCAAACTACCAGAAAAATGTACCGACCTGAAGAGTTAAAATTAATATCTTAGACTATCTGTTTACTTAAAAATCTAACAATAACTTAAGAACCAGTGAGATACAGGATACAAGACTAACAGAAAAACTGTTTATAAATGTAGAAATACTTCAAAGTTATTTGAAATCACTTCATAGTATAATGTTTCAATTCAAGAAAAAAAAAAAGTAACTCATTTTGCTGGGGTCTGACACAAGCCCAGGAACTGAACCTCCTAGCATGTTCATTTAAGAGGTGAAGTGTTTTGAGCTATCTTGTGCTAGTAATTAATTTATGATAATATTAAGCTTTTAATTTAGACAAACACATAAGACTTGTAAATTCTAGCAGTGAGTCATGAGGGAAAGGGAGCAAGACACCTTCCTCCCATCACCTTAATCAGGCAATAATTTGTTTCCTTCTTCAAACCTCTACTCTCAACAATGATTTTTTATTTTTAAAGAGGCCTATAGCTTATAAAGACAAAAAAATTATCTAAAAGTCCCTGGACACTTATAAATGTGAGCTCTGATTTTAACATCAAGCATTAGACTACAAATTCTTTACAAAAAAGCACTGTCTTTATATTATGTATGGACAACTGTTTGCATAATGGGGGCTGTTCCACAGCTGTATGCCATCTAAATATAAATACACAAATAGGCTAGGCTTTTTAAAATAATATGTTTCATATCAAACTTAGATTTGTTAGATTAACATAATCTGGTGGAATGGAATTTTGTTGTCAAACAAATATTTATTTTCTCTGAAGTCTGCAATGGACAACAAACTCATCCCTGTTACCATATGAGAGCATATCTTTCCCTCAAAATTTTCTCATATGTTTCAGCTGAACCCACGCATATCTAATAAATATATTTAAATATTATATTATCAGAGTAGCATATGAATAGTACTTCTTGTTGACATGGTGAAGCTGATGAACTTATTTTTACCACAGAATAGGCCATATTCTGTCAACCTAAAAAAACAGTGACATGATCCAAAAAAACATGAAATGGCCTTTAAGCTTTGTTGCAATAAATAACTCCATTAATAATGGCTGATAAACTTGCAAATTATTCTCTACAGTCAGTTCAGATTTATTCAGCACACAAAGGATGATACCAGTATTGCTGAGAACTACAGTTCTAAATTAATCACAATATACTTTATCTCCACATCACTGAGAATTCCTAATATTAATTTAAGTGCATTAAAGTGACACACCTTCCTTCAGACTTTTACAATGTACAATTATATCAGTAGCAACCTTCCTAAGAGAAGAGAACAGTATACACTGATTTAAGAATATTTGGGCAATGCCCACTTTAGACTTTTTGGGAAATGTTTTAGACTGAATACAGGACAAGTGTGTACTCATTTAAAAACAAACAAGCAACAAAAAATAAAAAAACTCCACACTCATCCAAACAATAAAAAAACACACCAAAAAAAACTACTTTTCCTTAATTCACCTGGAAGAGAGCTTAATTCAAAAATTACTACTGCAGATGCCCAGCTTCAGTTTGTTTTATCAATCATGTTATTTGTATTCATAGGTCAGGAACTTATGCAGCAATTCTCTAGTCTAACATAATATATGCATTGGTCATGGTCTTCTTTGGAGGAGAGCTGAAGTGTCCCACAAAATTAAGTAGACAAAAAAATAATAAAACCACTAAACACTCTCCAGACTTTTCACTCTCCCTTCTATGAAAATAACCATCACAACTACCTGATCCTACATGCACAGACATGTCCAAAAAGTCCTTGACTCTAAGCCTCACACAAAGTCCCATGAGGTTCCTCCTGGACGCATTCAAAAATGCAAATGATGGCTGCAACCTCACTGATACTCATTTCTCATTATTAAGGTAAAGGCAAAACAGAAAAGCTCTGCTAGAACATGAATACTAACTATTACTCCTAAAAGATTCAGTCCATCACAGTTTCTTACACAGTATCCACCATCACCACTCTTATCACTTTACTGATGGTGAACAGACTCCACACAGTTGTATGCCTTTGGCATGATGTTATCCCACATGTGCTGTAAGAGAATGACACCCAAAATTTAGGCAAAAAATAGAAAGTATTACAGGCATCTCAACTGTAGCAGTTCCTTATTCCACTTTGTAAGTGGAATAAGTAATCTCTTTTTAAGTGGGAAAACAGTGCCCCTCATAAGTGACTTTTTCTTGTGTGCACACTAGTGTCCAAGGAATGCAGCTAATACTTGACAGAAGAGGTAATTTTGGAACCAGCATCCAAGAAGAAAATGCATTAATTGCATTCTTTAAGGGAAAGTTTCCAACACACTTTCAAATACAAAATCCACCACCAAAAAAACCCAAAAACCTCTACTGGGGCAAATGGAAAATAATGTACATAATTAGGCTCCTCCAATCAGGTTATAGATTATGTGGCTGAAAAAGGAGCTATATCCACAATATTTTTGCAAATAAATAGACCCGTGGTTGTTTTAACCCAAAAGATTTAATGCCTGAAAGGATACCACGTAGTTCTAGGCTTGCACATTTTATTCCAAGAATGCAATAAATACTAACATTTATTTTTCAGGGAAAAAGACATCACTATTTTCAAAGCATACTTATAGCAACTCTTTTAGTGTGTTCCTTAGCAGAGGTGATAGTCAGAGTACCATCACAAGCTCACATACACATAGCCCTTATGTCTTGAAGGCAATGACATGAATGCTGACGTGCCTTGTCAGCAAAGCAAAGAAAAAAACCAAAGAGGTGAGGAAACTGCAGTCCAAATCATTATGTCTTCTTCAAGCCCAACTGTATTCAGGAGCAAGAATATAGGTCCTTTTGTATTTTTCAAAAACAGAGTAGAGTAAGAAACATGAAAAAGGATAATAAATAAAATCCTCATGTGAAAAGGATGCTGAAGAACAGAAAGGGAGGTATCCTGCTCACAAAAGAAACTGTAACTTCACGTGGGGGAAAAAAAAACAAAAAACACAACACACAAGAAAGTAGGAAAATAGATAACTCAGTTTCTGAGTGCTTCAGATATTACTTCTTAAAAATGGTTGTACAAAATGCAAAAAAAAAATTACCAATCCAAAAATGGCCCCGAACAATTACCTCAAGTCTGATAAATGTCTTAAGAAACTACAAAAGTTTGTTAACACTTAATCTTAATTTGATGACAAAAAACTGTAGTCATATTCACTTGTTACAACAGTTCAAGTCTAGCAGTATTAAAATCTTTCCTCTTGCTATTGCTCTTATTAATGGTATTAAAAAATCTGAAAACCAAAAATATCCACAAATAAACAAAACCCCAAGACGTTTAGGGAAGAAAAAAGCTTCTGTGAATATGAAGTCAAGGAATTTCATCACAGAACAAGTTAGATCACTAGCTTTTCCCTTCTCAGAATACAAAATCTAGAGTAAGAAAGCTGAAACATTTGGTCCAGTTCTATAGCCATATGTCCACATTATTCTGATATTATATGTTGCTGAGTCCAGTAAATGGGGTTGGTTTTCTTCATCCTTGAAGTTCAGAAATAAAATTGCTGGGATGAAAAACTGGAAGACTAAAGGCACTGTCAGTGTCCATTTAAATACACATATTTATTTAAATACACACATTCCTGACTGATACACAGTCCATAACAGTATTTCAAAGTTCTTCAGAAAAGGAACTTTTTATCATTTTAGGACTCAGACTCAGGAAGCTCTAATCTGCAGCATTACTACCACTGCAGCAAGGTAATTTGTTTTTATTAAAATTCATCCATCATTTAAAAATGCTTTGAAGTGTGTTTCAAAAACATAGTAAAAAGTCTGAATCTTCTAACACATTCCAATAAACACAAACAACTGCTACATTAAACAGGCAAGAAGGTAACAGGAGACATTGGCAGAAACTCTGAAATAGGTAAAAAGAAACTTTCTAAGAAGTCAATCACTGCACTACCTAAGTTATGATGTTTGCCAGAAACCCACACATGGGTTAGTAATGGCAAGCAAATACATTTGTTCTGACTTAGCATGTCATTGGCATGCTGGGTTTTCAGTAGGAATTCCATGAATGTAAAGCATAACCCAGGTTGCAATGGAAGATGAAGAAGCTGCCACCTTGTTTTTGTTTTTACAAGCTAACATCGGTATGTTTATAGCACGAGTCTGTAACTCCATGAACTTTGTTGCTGGTTTCTAGTGTGCCCAGCGCACTGAAATTCTCATCCCTATCAATGGAGTATTTTGGCACCCAGCAGCTGGAAGTTAAAGAGCACATTATGTTAAAAAGCTTGTCATAATACCTGCTTTTTAAACACTCCCTGTACTCTTCAATCTGAAATTTTACACCTAGTTTGAGTTATTTATTTCCTCCTCTCAGTCACGAAACAAATTTAGAGCAATGAAATTTTGAAAAATATGTCTTTAGTGTTCTCATAGAGAAGCATTCTGCTGCAGTGATTCGGCTGCAAACACTGCAGAGGAACTGTAAATAAAAAGCTCATTTCTACTGGAATTAGAGAAAACATGGGAGATAATCCATACAAGGGACTATCTCATAAACCCACACTTGAGATCAAACAGAGTTTGAAAGAAATCAACAAAAGGAATGTGATTGTTTATTACTCCGTCCCAAAGGATCCTGTCATAAAACGAGCAGTCATCAGGAACAACTCTCCTCTGACCACTGCACCAGCCCACAGCGACAGGGGAGGGGAGCACGGGGCAGGAAACGGAGAGGGATTCTGTCACAGAAGACAATCAAGGTTGTTTGCGGGAAAATGAAAGGGTTTGTCTTCGGTAAATAAGCGGCGGCTTCACAAAAGCGGTGACAGGAACCGAGGAGCGAGCCAGGCTGACACGGAGCCCGCCTGATCCCCGGCCCCGGGGCCGGAGCCGCCTGCCCCGGGACGGCAGCGCCCTTCCCCGGGCGGCGAGGGACCGGGTTTGGGAGGAAAACCCCGAACCAAACACACGCACGCCCCGCACATCCACTCACCCCAACACAGCGCGCCCACCCCACGCCTCACCGCGGGCCTCGGCGACCGCACCGACCCGGGGGCGAGCCCCGCTACCCCCGGGGCGCGGGAGGCGCCGCTCCGGCACAGCCCGGGGGGACGCGGCCCCCGACCTGTCACAGCTGACGGAGGGGCGGGAGCAGGTCGCGCCCCCCCAGAGCCACGGACGGCGCTGACCCGCGGCCCCACCCCCGGCGCGGAGCCCCAGGGCGATCCCGCAGCCCCGCCGCCCCCTGCCCGGGCCGGCCGGGGCTCCGCCGGGGGTGACGGCGGCGCCGCGCGCTCCATCCGCCGCCGGCAGCCCCGCAGGAAAAGGCGAGGCGTCCCAGCGCCCGGCAGCGCGGCGCCAGGCCGGGCAGCGGCGCCGTGAACCCGAACCCTTCTCCTCACTCACCGGCATCATCTCCGCAGCCGTCCCCGCGCCGGGCGCGTCGGGCCCGCCGAGCCGTGCCGGGCCTCTCCCGCCGCCGCCTGTGTCCGCGGAGGACGCCGCGCTCGCCCTGGCGGCTGTGACAGGTGCCTCCCGCGCGCCTCGCTCCCCGCAGCGGGCGGAAGGAAGACGCGAAGGCGGCGACGGCGGCCGGGCTCCCAACCCCCTTCCTCCTCCTCCGGAGCGCGGCCGCCTCTCCCGCCTCCCTCCCCGGGCGCTTCCTGCTCCGCTCCGCCCGCGCCGCCCCGCCACGGGTTAACCCGCCGCCGCCGCCGCCTCCTCGGCCGGGGCGGGGCCGCGCGGCCGCACGTGACCGCGGGGCCGCGCCGGGAATGCGGGGCCGGGACTCGCGCCCGCCTCCCGGACCTGCCGGGGCACCCCCGCTCCCCGCAGCGCCGCGCTCAGCGCGGGGTCACCCCGCCGGTTGTTCCCGGGCTCGGCACCTCCTCCTCCTCCCGCCGGCGCTGTGCCGCCCTGCCCCCGGGCCGGGCCCCGGCGGGCGCCGCCTCCTCCGGGCGGGCTGCCCGGGGCCGATTGCCCGCGGGCCCGGGCGGTGGATGAAGGGGTAGCGGCGGCGGGCGCTTTCTGCCCCCGGAATGCGGGGAATGCGGGGCGGCCCCGCCCGGCCCCAGGCGTGCGGGGGGGAGCGGGGCGGTGACACGGGGCCGGGGCTCTCCCGTGCCCGGGAGCTCAGGTCTCTTCCCGACAGCTTGTCCCGGTCTACCGAAACACACCTTGGTGGCTCGGGTAACGTCATGTGCAGCGTCACCTCCCCTCTACCGTCCCTCCCTCGTGAAACCCGCCTGATGTACAAAAACTCGGCTTAGCAGCGGGAGGGGAAGGTATTTTTGTCCTGATGTCAGACTCATGAGATCTGGTCTCGTGTTTGAAAGTAAGGTTTAGTTCCTTCATTTTCTAGTCTCTTACTCTGTAGAGCTACAACAGCAAGATGAAAGTTAACAGCTTGGAAGAAGCCAAGCTCAACCAGGAGTCAAAACATCACCATATGTTGGTACGGCAACACATGCAATGTAGACAAATTTCATATTGCTGTGAGCCTTAAACCCTAATTTACAGCATGTATGGACCTACCCAGTGCTCCAACTGTTTCTGTAAATGGCTGTTTTCCAGTCTTTGTTATTTTATTTGTAGAACACCATGACAGATCTCAGCAAGGAGTGAAAAAAATGATAACTTATCAAGTTCTTGAGGAGCTTAGATAATGTTTGTGTAAGTGTTTGAGGGTAAGTGATAATAGCATAATATCTCAAATATAAGCTTCTATGGTAAGTGTACCCTATTCATGTAAGATTCTGTAACAGATAATTGTGTAAATCATCTTAACATATACATGCTTAAGATTTCATTGTGTATCCTTGTCAGTGTATTTGCAGGCTCTGGTGTCAGCTTTGTGACAAGTCAAAGCCTCTGCTTCTTTTAATAAATTGGTCCTACAGGGAAAATCTGTTAGTATCACATGACAATACTTTGCCAGTTTAACATTATTTTGCAAGTACTAAATGGAGTGCAGCTCGTTGGCAATAACACCAATATTATAGCCAGGTTCTTGTAGACTGTGATTCTACCTCACACATGGAGCTTTGGGAATAGGCAAGACTATGGTACTTCAGACCCCATAGAGAACTCCAAGATCTACTCAGAATAATAATATTAACCCTGCAACTAGGCTGACTTGAATGAAACAGGCTTTAATGTGCTTATAGTCATCTAGCTTAAAAAAAAGGGGGGGGAGTGGGGGTTTTGTCTTCTATTCACTGCTATTATTTTGTTGACTAAATTTCAATATGAATTTGAAATTTACTTGTCCTCTTACTACCTGTAGTAATTCTAATTTTCAACTCAAAATTCTAAAATCCTAATTTTAACAGCAAGGGAATTGTGCACCTTTTGTCACACTTATTCTTTAAAAATTAGTATTTCTCATCGACCAGGTTAATTTTCTTTGCCAACAATTCTTAAACAATGGTCTATAATTTCTTTGCAGGTATACTTGATAGCTGACTTTTCCCTGTTTTCAGCGAATAATAATAAAAACTAAAATACTGTAAATATTACCCCACTATTATTTTCCCACTGCAACAGCAGGAATGCCAACAAAATGAAAAGTGGGACAATATGATGTAGACAATTGCTGCTGGGAAGGCAGACACTCCTCCACGCAATTCCTCTGTTGGAATAATGGCCTCTAGTATAAAAGTTTGTCGACATTGTGTTGCTTTTGGCAGATGCAGGTTCAGCCAATGCAGCAACCAGACAGACTGGATACTGAGGGCTAAGAGGAAATGTCTCCAAAGGTAACGTACATACTTTATATGCAAGTCTGCTTCTACTCCTATTTCTGCTTACCTTGAAAACACCACTTATCTCATCCCTTCCCATCTCCATTTTTCTACAGAAATTAGGAAAAAAATATTAACCAATATTTACAAAGTATAAGACGTAAACCTCTACCTGCAGTATGGTAAATTTAACATCTCTTCTCTCACAGAAGAATCTTCTTTAGCAGTTAAGAAACAGAGCAGCCTTTACAAAATTTTTGATTCCAACTTAAAACTACAAATGTTTTGTTTACTGTGAGCAGGAAAATGGTCACTTGTAATAATGTAGAAATTTTTTTCCCCATTGCCATGCATTTCCATTCCAAATGACTGGTCCAACTTGGTAGAAGTTGTGGTGCTTGGCCAAAGGGACCAATGATATCTACAAGTCAGTTGCTTGTCTTAGATAACTGAGGTTGCATAAAAGCAGTCAGGATTTGGGGAACGCCTAAGAAGATAAGGGAAGAGAATTTGGTTATGGAAGCAGATAAAGCCAGAGATACTGAACCCAAATTATTTGCTTCCAAATCCGTTTCCTTTGTGAAAGGTGTTCTAACTTTGTTGGCCTTTTTTCTAAAGGAAAGGGTTTGTGTTTATTTGTTGGTGTAAGTATTGAAACATTATACCTTTTAGGCTCCTCTTGGCTCCTAAAAAACCCAGTGATTCTATTTAACTTTACAAATTGAAACCACTGTAGCTTAACAGACTTTTTATTCAACTTACAGGATTAAACAAAAAAAAGAATTACTGCTTATCAGTTATGGTATGGTTAGTTTTTTAGATTTGTGCTGAGGTTGTGTTTAGCTAGATATTGCAATTTGATTGAAATGTATGAATTGTCATTTAGTGTTTTGTTAAAACACTTGAAATTTATGGGTACACAGAGAAAAATTACCAAAACATGGTGTGTATTTAACCTATTTATTGAAAAAAGGGATATTAACTGCAGTTAAGAAATTGTCAAACCTCTTATTTGACCATGCACAACATTATTCATAGGACAAGTAGAGATTCTGAAAGATACAGCTGTGAGGCTAATGAAATTTTCAAAAGCACTCCTGATGAAATTCCAAATCCTACTTGTGTTTTCTAAGTATCTTCTAGTGAGATTTTCAAATGTGGATGTTTTTAAAGTTTTTAAAACTACCATGTCTGAATCTCTCCTACTTCTTTTTTATGCACAGACAAAAGGAGGAAAATGAACTTTCCTACCTTCTGAGATTTAGGTGTTCTCCGGTTTTGCATTCACTTGTTAAGATGCTTTTCTAGACCATAGGAAAATGTTTTCACGCTTTGGAAGTGTCACAGGAAAATAAGTATTTATTTTGAATTAATTTAACACTTTTTCTTTTCATGTGGTATTATTTTAAATAACAGATACTGCTATTTATAGCCAGGAACAGTGTCAAGAGGTCAGACATTTAGGGTGGGATCCATCTTATCCATCTTTAGTAATCTAGAAGTTAGGTGTGTAGTCTCAATCAGTCATCTAGGCTCCTTCTACAGATAATTTAGGATGGGGAGGGGAGAGAGGCAGTTCTGCTGAGATACTCGTCCCGCTATCTAAATCTCCTGGTCTTTGAAGGTGCCTATCTCTGTGTTGATTTAAGATGGAGCCTGGATGACTAGCTCTGGTTAGAGAGCAGAATTTTTGGATGGCTACAGTTAGGATGGGTTCCCTCACAACCAGCAGAATAAAAAGTGAGTATGAGTGGGAGTGTCAGGGCTTTCTGTGTATGTGTATTAAAAGAAAATCATGTATTTTTTCTAAATAGATGAGTGAATTACTTTATTTCAGAATACAACTGTCTCCTTTCAAAACTTGCATTTGCTGTAAGGCAGGAGGAACTGGCCCTGAGTAGGTAAGCAATTTTAGAACCTGAATCACAGAAGTACTTCTAACTTGCCAGGCAGTTAACATGGTGGCTGTGTTGCAGTGGTGTGTGACAGATGATACAAAACAAAAAGACTTAATGTTTTAAGGGGAGTTTCACAGCAGGACCTTAAACTCTTTAGTGAAATACTTCATAAAGTAAGTGTGTATATTTAAAGGCAAGGTATTTTAATTTGTTACTGTGGCCTTAAGTAGCCTTTCATTCTAGAATCAAGCTTTTTAAGGCTGCAGCAATAAGGAGTTCATACTGAACAATAGTCATATGCTGCCATGTTTGAATTCATATACAGCCAATGCATTTCAAACCCCACCAAACCTGCTCAGAGATAAATAAACTACAAATAATAACCTAAAGGAAACACTTTGATGTCTGTTTGGTATACAGTATTTGAGACACGTGAATGGGGAAAGATACTTTTTCATCACTGCCTTGTAATATTCTAAAGTAATGTATGCTGGACTAGGTGACTCATGTTCTGAAGTTTCCATAGCCCAACACTCAGTGCATCATCCTGAAAAGGAGGGTGACAATTAAAGCAGGAGTGAAGCATTCTGTGTGTGTAGCAAAGCTGTGTGCCCTTCCCGGGGATTTGGGTGTCTGGTACGTCATGTGTTTCAGCCCTGCCTTTGGTGGATTAGAGAGATAATTTCTTTAAACAATAACATAAATTGTATTCCTAATCCCATACACATGATACAAAAGAGTGTACTTAGTGGAAAATGCTGTGGCCTCATTGGGAATGTGTTGCTATCCAGTCTTATAAAATTCCTACACCAACAGGTATTGTTTGATGTAGCTACAGAAGATAGAGTCTTATAAGACAGATGACATGCCATCATTTTTATACATGGAAAATCTTGTTCTGCTCCCCTGTAATTTATAACAATGAAGCCATTAACTATATTCAAAGAGGTGGAGAAAACAAAAACTTAAATGTCCTGGGAGAGGTTCTCTCTGCTTGTACCTTAAAGCTTGGGGTCTCAAGATGTTTCTTTACAAAAATTTTTTTCTTAAATTTTCAATATGCCTATGATGAGTGGAAGTATCTGAGACAAGCTAGATGATGGGTCTTTAGTTGAAACATTAATTACCAAGGGGATAGAGTAACAAGTCAGTCAGTCCTTCACTCTTTACTCCTTTTATTTATATGCTATTGTGAGTGTACCACTTGGCCAACGTTTGAGGGGAGAAAGGATGGGTCATGTTTTGAGTCCAGCTACTTCATTTCTTACTGTAAGTCTAAAATTGTTCTCAGGTATCTCAGTCATGATTTAGTGAGTCAAGTACTGAAGAGTTTTTAACGATTCCTGTATGAAGTGATTTCAAGTATTTTCTCTTTCAGGGATATACTGAAAGGTATTTCTTAGCAATTACCGACAAACTGATGTGAAAAGGAGGCTTAGTGAGGAAAACATGCCTCTGAGCAGAATGCTCACATATAGTAGGAGAAAAAATTATAAACCAAATTAAATGTGTATTAAACAAATACCTGTTTATACTTAGTATTTGAACAACTACATTATTATGACTACTCTGCTGAAAATAACATTGTTTACCTTATTTTTGTGTGTGAACTCATCACAGATTTTACAGATCAGAATACCCAAGGTAAGTTTCCTCAAAAAATAAAATACAGTATTGAATCTGTTTAAATAAAACACCATTGCAGTTGTGAAATAGGATATGGTTCTGATTTAAGACACACCTCTATGGACAACATTTCTGCACTGTCTCTCTCTCACACGTATATATAACTTTTTGGGCTTTTTGATTCCCAAAAATTGTCAGAGCATGTCTGTCTTCTCTACAGGTCTATGCAATTTATTGTGCATCTGAGTTTTTCTGCCATAGACACATTTTCAATAGTGCATTTTGAGAGAACAGCATCAACAGTCTGCTAATCTGGCCAGCTGATGTAATCTACGACATTTGCAATGATTTTTTTTCCATGTTACAAAAATAAAAATGCTGGGTTTGTGCCTTACTGATGCTTAAGGTTCATCTTTTCTAACTCTTTGTATAAATATTCCTTTTCCAGGTAAAGCAACAGTGTTCTAAGTGACAGGACCCAAGGGAACGGCCTCAAGTTGTGTCAGGGGAGGGTTGGGTTGGATATTAGAAAAAGGTTCTTCACCCAGAGGGTGGTTGGGCACTGGAACAGGCTCCCCAGGGAAGTGGTCACAGCACCAAGCCTGACAGAGTTCAAGAAGCATTTGGATGATACTCTCAGGCACACGGTGTGACTCTTGGGGATGGTCCTGTGCAGGGCCAGGAATTGGACTCGATGATCCTTGGGGGTCCTTTCCAACTCAGCATATGCTATGATTCTGTAATAAGACAAGTTGATTTTGTCTCCAAGTGCCCTGGTTTGTAATCTTCCAGAAATACATTTCTGAATAATTTTTATTTTTACTAGTGTGGTCCTACAACAAGGTTTACTACAATTACTACAATTCTTAGCTGCATAAATAGAAGAATGTCAACAGTAAAGGCAGATGAATTGTGTAGGGCATTGATGGAACCTTATTAAAAATGATTCTGTGAAAAGCTCTAGAAATAGTGACAGTAGAAAATGTATCACTGGTATGTGTTTAGAATCTATTTTAGGTTGATTTATTCAAAGAATTTATCATAATACGAAGCTGAACTTCAGAAGATTTAAAAGGCTGGAAAGGAGTGTGTTCATCACGGAGGAGTACACCCAATAATAAATAACCTACTTACTGGGGGATGGTTAGATGCTACTTTAAAGGTTTGTCTACTGCTTATGACTCAAATTCAAAACCAGTATTTCTATTCTATAAATGAACAAGCTACAGCACAAGGTAAAGTAACTTGAATCTTTTCTCTGTTTCTTCCATTTGCTATGGGAAAGTTCTAAATATTTTTTTCTTGCCTTCTATTTCTGTCCTTCTAGACAGGCTTGAGTAGGTGTTTAACTTACTAGCCTTAATTTAAAAAGAGGTGTGATAGTTAGAATTAATAAGAATACATAATTTGAAAGCAAGGTAAAAGTATTTTTTGCAAGATTCCTTTTCTAGTTGCATTACTCCAAAATAATTAACTAAATCAAAGTATGCTGAAAAGTATTTATGTCTAGGTGTTTATTTACACCTAGACACCTATTTAAGAGTCAGATCCTTTGTTAAAATTGATATGACTGAAGTTCTTAGCTTACTAAAAGGAATGCGGAATTTAAATTTTAGCTAATTATTTTAAAGAAGTGTCTTGAGATCCTAACCAGAACCAAAAGAATTTCCCTTTTAAACTGTATGTGATATGTTATGTGGAATACAACATCAGGATTATAAGGAGAGAATTGTAATGTCAGGTATAAGAGAATTTAAACAAGGCTATTTCTCTGTGCAAGTGTGCTAAGTGAAGCAAGTGAAGCATCAAAAGTAGAGTCTATAATAGTACTGGAAAAAAGTATAGCTTGAGACTGATACATTTGTATCTCCTCAAGATAAATAATGGAGTTAATTATAAAAGTGGAAATGCTTTTGGTTAGACCCCCCACCAGAAGGGTATCCCTCCCTGTATTCTTGGTCCCCTATCAAATGGCTGTTCACATTCTAGTCTGTTTTATTAATTTCTCCTTTTTTCTCCCATAATACTCTGCTTGTGTTCAGTTTATTGCTGCCATTTTTCTTGTTTACACAGCATTCCATATGAAATATATCACAACAGTTCCTACGTTGTACCTCAAAAATTCCCCCTTAATTGCAGCAATTCTTAATATTATCAAAAGCATGCTAAACACAACAGGTTAAAACAAGAAATGAAGACTACAACTGATACTGCAGAAAAAGTCTGTGTAGGCAGCAGTCACCACAGATGGGATTCATTCAGTATACTGCTCTTAGTTCTACCACCCACGTAAATCCCCATTATCATTTCCTAGCAAACACACTTCATTAGCTCTGAAGAAATCTCTATTGTCTGTCCCAGCAGATCACTGAAGGTACTGTTATGATATGGATATAAAATAGTTAAAGGTCATGTCAATTAAAAAATATTGCTTTAGGATTCTGAAGGTCGTAATAATAAAACATATTTTCATTTTATAATAACCAATAAAACCAATAATATAATTTGATTTGATGAACCACTACCAAATTTGTATTAAGCACTAGGATATCATCATACAATAGTTCTCCCTGTTCCCTACTTGTTTGTTCATTTGTCCATATAATTAAGTGATAGTATAAACTCGAGAAAGCCATGTGCTGTCCCAGAGGAAGGAAGCAAGGCTTTGCCTTTGCTGAAGCACAAGCTGACATTCCTGATTTGTATACAGGGTGGGGTTCTGCATTCTTTTTATTCCTCTGACTTTGACAGTGATGACAGTTCTCACTGGAGAGGCAGTACTTTGATCATGTGCGTAGCTGCATGCGAGGAGGAAACTTGCCTTACGTTATTGCAAGGGACACAATGACTTAGGGAAGTTGGGTGAGTGAATGGGAAGCTAGGAATTCTGATTCTTCTGCCCCTTTTCTGAAGAAAAAAAAGAAAAGCTGTTGTGCTATAATGCAAGTTATAAAGCAGCTTTGATTTAAACAAGATCAGATGGGTCCAAATTAAAATGGAAAAAGTCCCAGCAAGTGCTTGTTTTGCTATTTGAGAGGGGAAGAGACCCATAAAATGATGAAAAATTGCCTGATCTGATTCACAAGTAGTTGTATCAGCACAACTATAAGGAGCAAGGTGCTACAGCGTAAGGGTGGAAATGCCACAAGCTGGTGTAGCTGCCAGAGAATTTGTACTGCTAAACCACAACCAAAGACACATAGTACCCTTAGCAGAATTTAATTTAAACTCCCAAATTATCCATTCTTGTGGTGGTCAGTTCACTTTGAGTTAGGAGAGAGTAACTGTTTCCAAGCACTTTGTCTGCAGCAGTGCAGTAGACTACAAGACTGTCTTGTTTATGAGTTTTTCATAAATTAACAAATCAGAGTCATGTGGCTTTATATTCTTAAAAAGAATATTAGCTGCTAAATGTTAGTTGCTAAAGGTCATGGAATTATAGTTCGCAGAGCTTGCTGTTCAAGCACTATCTTGTCACTTCTTGTTCCTCCATTTAAGAAATTGTTAACTAACACATTTAATGCCTCAGGGAATCTCCATCTTACTATTCTTTCCTTCCTAGTGGCTTTACAGATTTCCGTGAATGGAACAATAGAGATTTCACACATTGACTTCCTCGGTTTCACTTCAGCCAGCTGGTGGTGATGTCACACACAGTCACCTGTGTCTAATGAGCACCTGATAGTTTTCCTTCCTTGGGGACTGAAAGTACAATACACTTGTAGATACCAGCTCTGTGTCGGGCTGTATTTGTAGTACAGTGGTTTGCTGTCATGATTCAGATAAACAGGAGACTAGTTCAGCTGTTTTAGTTACTTTGGATCATTTCCTGCAGCTTTACTCATCCTCCAAATTAACATAAACACACATTTGGGTTTTTTCCAAGTTAGCCATTAAAGAGGTTAAGTAGGTTGGGCCCTGTGACTAATGGTTCCTTGGCTCTGACTGTATTTTGCTGCTCCTCTAGAGTATTCCATAATACTTTATTAGCATGCAGGAGATACTCTGAGATTCCTAATTGTAGGAAAACCCAAATGTCCAAGAAATCCCAGAGCCATAAATCCAATGAGAAATCCCAGCCATAAATAAGATCCACCATGGAGGAGTAAATACAGAAGTACTTGTGCTGTAAAAAGACCACATCTTGCACTAGCATTGTCATTATTAATACAGCTTCCACTGCTGAGCTGTCATGTTCTGTACTAAGAAACCCAAATTACCAGTGCCACAGCAAAACTTAGCCACGATGGTGCTGCAGTAATTGGATAAGACTCTTTGACCCCTATGATGTTTGTTGTTCCACTAACATGGCAAAGGTAGTAAACAGTCAGGTTTTGTCACTGCTGATGCCTTGTCACAGGCAGCAAACAAAAAATGCAGTTGCTGAACTATTTTACTACACAAAGTTTAAATGTAATCCTCTGTTTTAGAAATGTCAGCAATATAGAGGCAGCAGCTAAATGGAAACAACATGATCTGCCAATGAGCACTTGGCATATCCTCCACCAGAGTTTAGCTGTGAATCATGATGAATATTCCCTCCTTGGATTAGAGTCCTGATTTTACACAGTCATTTGCATAGAAAATTGGTTTGTTCAGGAGCTGAGTACTGTCAGTATAGACACTTACCTGGAAGAAGAAAACCTTTTTGTTTTAAAGTTAGCTTTAGAAATCACTCTAGCTAAATTAGGGAAAAAAAAAAGGTACATATTCTAAAATGAAGAGTATTGAAGGGTGGGTACTCCTTGCAGCGCTTCTCTACCCAGGGCTACGCTGCAGGTGCTAGTGCTGCAATCGAAATTAATTGCTCCTTCCACACTGTAAATATGAAGTGGCCCTCACAATGCCTTAGCTATCTTTCCTCTACTGTCTTTTACACCACCTGCTCTTCTTCAGCATAGAGGAGCAGGAAGTATATAGATAGTACTACAGGTGTTACACATTATGGGTGTGTTGATTTCTGCTTTTGAGTCAGGCCACTGAACTGAATTTCCTCCTTCTGTATGATACTCAAGTAAATAACTCAAAACATCTATTGAAACATAAAGAGCAGTCTTACTTTGCCTAACTCCTGCAGATATTTCTGTTCAGAATCACAGAGGAGGGAATATTCTGTAGCTCATAGAAATTTCTGACAGAGAAGTACCAATAGAAGATCCAGTTGCAGATGGCATTGTTTCAGTAGAAACTGTTGTTTTTATAACCCAGACACTGCTGCCTATATGTAGTTTCTTTCCCTACTAGAAAATCAAGCAAATCAGATAGTTAAGACTTGAAGCAGGTTAAGTTCACCTAAAAGTGCAGTTAACTGTGCTCCAAAGGCAGGTTATCAGAAGCTCCTCTTGCCTCTCACCTAACACCCAGATCAGACAGCATGTTGTGCCTCACTGCCAATGGTCTGGGTTCTACCTAAGGTGAAGCAAATCCTGCAGTGATTAATGTTTTTTCCCCTGGTCTGTTTTCCTCAGCTCTGTAATTGAAAATTGCTAAAGCAGGCCATTTGAAGTATGTGTGGTATCTTAGGAACTATAACTTAGTGATCATAAATTTGCATTACAAATGCACATATTGCTCCTTACCTGGCATAAATTTTCAATCTCCTGCTTATTAAGTACACCACAACTCACCCACCCTGTAATTACCACTGGCCTAGTGGTAATTATCTGTTCATTTGGAGCCCAATTTTCTTCTAGTTTTCATTCTCTGTTCCCTTCTTCTGGATGCTTTTGCATTTTTATGTAAAAAACCCCAAATAGTGAATACTTCCTACTTTTCATTCATTCTTCTGTGGTGAGGAAACACAGAAAAACCCACACAGAAATGATTAAAGAATCAGCTAAAATATATCAAGGGAAGACACAACAAGGAACACTGTGGAAGGTGGAAGAAATGTCAAGAATGCATGAAAGACAGATGTCACCTTTACAAATTCAGTAATGCTACACCTGCCTTCTGTAAAACAAGCTTTCAGAGAAATAAGACTGGTAGTTTTACTCTACTCAGTAGGTACAGCTATTAAGCTTAAGCATAAGGATAAATTTTGAAGAAATTAAAGACAACACAATGTTTGGAATGTTTACCATCAGCAGGTAGGGTTATCAAGTTACTGAGCATTCAAAAGTTATGGCCAGATACTGCAATAAGAGACTGAAAAGCAAAACTTTACTCAAGCTGAAAGATTTAAGATGTTTCAGTGAAGTAGTTAAAAAGATGTACGTAAGCATTAAGTCATTAAAATGACTTAAGCCTCCTAATCTTCTCAAAAGCAGATTAGGCTAAATTTAAACAAAACATGACATGAAGTCCAATTTTGGTTTACACCCTATGTATCTGTGGTATAGAATTCAGTATGTATAGTTCTGAACTCTGATTTTTGTAAGATAGCATAGGTCCCTAGAGTCTCCAAAATACACTTGCTATGAAGTTACTTCTAAAAGTTATCTGCAAAAACCACTTATGACCCATCCCAGTAACACTCTGACTTCTAAATTTTCAGGAAAAAGGAAAACTCTTTGAAGTCAGTTAAATATTTATTTATGCTCATATTAACTGCTGCCCCGTGTGTGATGTCATTATTCCCTTTAAATTCTGAGATTTTCACAAGCTCAAATGGCAGATAAAAGCCCACCAGGTATCAATTTTCTTATACAATACAGGTCCTTTGCAAAATCTGTGACTAAAGGAAGAGCCTTTCAGAGTAATTCCTTAGCTCTACTGAACACGAAGGACAAAAAAGATACTTGTCAATAATGTACTTTTAAATAGCATTTGTAAGTGTTTTGCATGGTGTTTTCTTAACAGTACAGCTTTTGATTTTAAATCCTTTAGAACTAAAAATTCTTAAAAAAAAAAAGTAAGGCTTTAAAAATTTTTTGTACCCTTGATTATTGCACCACAAGTTGACAAACAGCTGAGATTTAAGTACTCACACTCGGCATATTATTACATTACATTTTTAAACTAAATAGCCAAAAAAGCTTTCACTGGGGAAAAAAATAAAAAAAAAGGAAGATAACTCTATTAAGTACTTGCAAAAATTTGGTCTTTTTCAAAATACCATTGAAAAAGTTTAACATGGAACTTGGAAGAACTGTAGAAAACAAAAAACGCTTATTCTAAAAATTAGGTTAACAATACACTCAGCATACTTTGTCCAACATCTTTAATTAGTTGTGACTCAATGGATTTATTCTTTCTCCCATTACAGCAGATGGATCAGGTACAGTTTTAGAGTAACTTCCCTAGGGTTGTGACTTGCTTCATTTACAGTAAAGATGACGAACAACCAAATTCATATTCCAAGAAGAGAAGGGGTCTTTAATGATGGCCAGAGGACTCTGAAACAAAGACACGATTTAGACTGTTCAAACAGTAAAGCAGATCAATTCAGGAATGTAGTACAGATCCTAGAACAGACAACTGTACCTACATCTGAGCACAAGAACTGGCAATTCAAATAAAACCCTTGAACTACGTACATTAATAAACTTGTCCAATACTAAAAATCCTCTTCTGCAAGTTTTAAAGCACTATTATGGGCAAACATCCATTCTTCCTTAGTTTTGGTATGGTTCTTTCACAATGGCAGTTTATTTATAGTGTTATCTTGAAGTCTACTGGGCACTATTTTCTCTAATTACACATTTAAAAATGTAAATAACATTTACATGTACAAAAAAACTGGGAGCAAATGGATTATCTGTCATGTGCAGACAGAAAACTGAGGTACAGCAGTTCATGAAAAAATAAATTCCAGTGTGATATCAGAAGAAACTGTCCATCAGTATCTAAACACTACTTTATAAAGTACAAAAATACAAATTCAAAATATAATAGCAGCTACTCTTGTGATCATGCTGATTCAATTAAATGGTTGTTACTATTATTTATAAGAACTCCTCCCACACAGAGTCAAGGTGTACAACTTCCATTCTACTCTTAAAATCCATGCAAAAGACAGATTAAGACAGAGGTAACGTCTGTGCAGATTTACCGATGTTTCTAGATTATAAAACCATCAACACAACTGAAATTACATATTTTGAAGTAGTCTTTAAACATTTTCTAAATTCATAACTTGACCCCCCAAACTTATGTAAAATATTCTGAGCTAATTTTTATTGCACTCATTTAAGAAATAAAACAAGGTATTAGACGTTTAATACTTACTATTTGCCACTGCTTTTTTGCCTGAGGAAAAAAAAATAAGAAAAATACAAGCTGAACAATGACACTAAAAAATTTTATTTCCTATTTACTTTTTGCAGAGAAAATTAGCTTATACTTCTTATGATTTGCTAATTTAGCTCAAACAAGATTTAGTAAGTGCACAAAACATGTACTTTCCATGATACATCTCAGTAAACTTGGTATTGATTTTTAGAAGTTGTTTGTTTTAAATTAATCAAGACTCCATGAATTTAGGAATTGTAGCCGCCAAGACTTCTACTGCAATTCAAAAGAAATGTATACGGATTGTTAGTATTTTACATAACATATGGATATTTTATATATATACAAAAACGACATACAGATGTAAACCAAAGCGATATGTTTGCTTTAAAATCTTCCATGAAATTAAAGGTTAAAGCAAAAGTTAAAACCTTTTTTTTTTTTTTTCCCTACCTAACTACTTATATTTATTTAATCTTGTAAGTGCGATGTGAAAGTTTTGGACATGATACACATTATTTGGACAAAGCTGGAAAAATACTGAGGCAATATCACTCAGCTGGTCCCACAGCAAGGGGTTCCTTTCCCTGTTGACTTTGCCTACAGCTTGTAACATTTCACTGGAAAGGGTTTGACTTGGGATTTTTTCAGCATAGCCTAAAGTGAAAAACAGGGCCTTTAAGACACCATGTTTCTTTCTCTAAGAAAGCAATACAGTGTCAACAAATAACACACATTTGCACATTCAGTGTGCATTTTGAGGTGCACCAACCCAAAATACACTTGCACAAATTCACATGAGAAAACCTTTTAAAAAGGGGTGTTTTTTTTCAGATCTTGAGCAAGTCAGATGTGCATTTTTAAAACCAGTTCCTACATTTCCTGATCTTCATAATGTAGTCACAGTTACACTGGTATTTGAGTGTTTTTATTACTGTAACCTTCTACACTGGGCAAGTTAAAACTTCTAAATTTTTATGGCAAGGACCTGGCCCTAAGTAAGAACGTTAATTTCTTTTTTGCTGACTGATTTGTTACAGTTATTGTCTTCTATAAACCTTATCTATAAGCTAATGAGGACTGCAATGTGTAACTTACCCCCATATGAAATTTTGTAATAGGCATAAGCTGTTAACGCCACACCAACCCATATTTCTTGATATACAGTAGTGAAGTAGAATTTCATGGCTCTCCATGACTTTGGAATCATGGTCTGCACCATCTGAAAATTATAAAAAGTTTTGTCATGCTAAGTTTTGCAACTGTATTCTTAACCTGCTGGATTTTTAATATATATACAGACACAGACATATATCAATATATCTGTCTTTATGTATACACACACACAGAGTCCTGATACATACCCACAGCAGTTCACAGGTAAAAAAATAATATCCCCCAAACACACAAAAGTACTTATTCCAAAGAAAACAATGAAAATTCAGAGTTAAAGTTACAATTTATGGGCTAACACAATACCGGAAAAAAAATAAATTACAGCTGATGAAAGGCTTCGAAGATGAGTCAACAGAGCATTTATAGAGTAGCAATTCCTCTCTCTATCAGTGACTCTGACTCTATCAGAGCTTTTTTTAATGTTTCCAGATTCCCTCAGGAGAAAAGTCTCATTCCAGACAAGCCAGAGAGGCTCCTTCCTCGCACTACCAATTTAGCTTCCCTCCCTCGAAGCTGTCTCTTCCAGCATGGTAATTTCTACTCAAAACAGCAAAATAAATGATGTTAAGCTAATGAATTCATGCTTTATAATGACTATTTGACTTTCAAAATATGCCCCAAGAACAAGAAGCCTGTCAGTGTTGTGTTTTTTCCTCTCTAAGCAGCTTTGTTAGACAAACAAAAAACTGGATGTTTTAGAATAAAGGGTACCCTAACTCCTATAAATGTTAGTTCACATTTGCACCATGTTGCACTAAAATGCCACATGCTCCACTGCCTTATGCACAGCACTTCACCCAACAGTCACTATTTACACTTATTACAACCCCATGAAGTCAGATATACACACACACAGATAGTATGTGGTAAACCAGAGTCCCAGGAAAAAAAAGCAGAGGCAAACTTCTCTGAGGTAATGCTCACTCACTTATGTGCCATTACTAAATGTAAAGAATCCCTGGGCAAAGCCTCAGAGAGAAAAGCATTGAGAGAGCAGCCAATGCCAAAACAGCTGGAGAGATCTGGGTGCTTCTTAAACAACGAAAGCAACGCTGAGGCAACTCACGTCTAATTACAGACAAACCCACATTAATCTTTTATTTGTTTACGGGCAGTCATTTCAATCAAATTTTTACTGTGGCCGGAGTTCCTGAAACAGTGTCGTGCTTTCACCAACACTATCAAGGACACTGCACCTTCCCCTAAATTTCCAGCATTTGTAGTTTCAGACAAACACAGTCACCCTGCTACAGCAAAATATCAAGACACAGCAAAAAGAAAGATTTCTACACCACACTACTACAAAACACAGCAACAAGCGGTGCTCTTTCCAGCTACCACCCTGCTAAAGCCCGGCAGAGACCATTCCCCAAGGCCTGGGCGAGACGTCGTCCAGACTATTTTTTTCTGAAATCTACCCACAACAGCGCTGAACTTGCCGTCTCTTTGCCCTCCCCGCCACAAGCCCCCCTCAGCCCGGGGCACCTGCGGCCGCCCGAGGCCTGACCCTCAGCACTGGGGTGGGCGGTGGGTAACGGCGGAGCTCCAGTGCCGCCGGCCGCGCCTGCCTCCCCTTTCCCAGTGAACCAACGATACCCCCCGCGAGCGCTGCCCGGTAGGAAGGGGCAGGAACCGCCCTGAACCGTTCTGGTCCCGCGGGCCCGCACCCACCGTGGCGGCGGAGCGCGAAGGTCAGGCCGGGGACGGGTCCGCTGCCGCCGCGGGGCGCGCCGGGAAGGGCCGAGCGGCGAGCGGGCACTGCGGCGCCCCCTATGGCCGCGGAGGACCGGAGCGCTCCCGCACCGCGGCCGTGCCAGCCCCGCTTCCCTCGGAATCGCGGGAGGGGTTAGGCGGGAAGGCACGGCAGTGGGGCATCTGGTCCTACCTCCCTGCTCAAACAGGGTCATCCCAGAGCACGTGGCACAGGGTTGCGTCCAGACGGTTCTTGAGTATCTGCAGTGAGCGGGACTCCACACCCTCTGTGGTCAATCTGCTCCAGTGCTCGGTCACTGCACAGTAAAGTTCTTCCTCATGTTCAGGTGGAACTTCCTATGCATCAGTTTCTGCCCGTTGCCTGTTGTCCTGTTGCTCAGCACCACTGAGAAGAGCCCAGCTCCATCTTCTTGGCACCCACCCTTTAGATACTTACAGGCATTGATGAGGTCCCCTCTCAGTTATCTCCTCTCGAGGCTGAACTCTGTCAGCCTTTCCTCATAACAGAGGTGCTCCAGTTTCCTCATCATCTTTGTAGCTCTCCACTGGACCTCCATGCCTCCCTTGAACAGAGGAGCCCAGAACCGGACACATCACTCCAGATGTGACCTCACCAGGCCTGAGCAGGGGGGCAGGATCACCTCCCTGCACCTGCTGGGAATGCTCTTCCTAATGCACCTTGCTGCAGTGTCCTGCCCAACCTGCACCTCAGTCCTGCTTCCCAAGAAGGAGCACAGCAGGTGTCCTGCGCCAAGACAATGCCAGAAAGGGCCTGTCACAAGTCTATGTAGTGTGTCCCTTAGGGAATAGATTGTCCTGGAGGAGCAGGAGGCACCACTGGGCCAGATTCAGCAGGGCTGATGCACCTGCGTGCCTTGTGGGCCATTCCGTCTAGGCACAGGAAAGGGATGGGACAACTGGGATTCTAGAGTAGCACTCGGGTGAGAAGGGGAAATGACCACCCCGGCCTCCCATGGCTGGGAAGGAAAGGCAAAGCTCAGACCCTTTTCTCACGTTAAAATGCTTTAGTGGGATCAGACTGCATTTACTTTCCTACTGAGTGATTTACATAATCTGCAAGTATATAGATTTGCTAAATATGAGCTTTGTCACACAGGGCAAGTCTTCTTGGATCTTACTTGGGGCTTTTTCGCATTTAATAGAGGAACATAACTTATGTCAATGAAATACTGCACATACCTCACCTCCTTCATTTAGAACATTCAAAACCTCTTTACGTTTTTGTGAGGAATATCCCTTTGTTTCTTTAATGTAGGATTTTGGGGGCGATATGTTAAACAACCAGAGGCTGTGATATCTTCATCACTCCACATATATCCCAGATTTGTATTTACCTACCTGACAGTAACAGCTCTAGACCAGTCAACCAAGTGACTGCACTGGATCCAGTGTGGAGACCATACATTCCCCAATTACATGGGAGAAAGTAAGGGGCTATCCTCTGTTTGCATTGTTTTGTATTTATCTGATTTAACAAATTACACACAGGTGTTTTCAGTTATTTCAGAAGGGGGAAGACAGGAAAAAAAAAGGGAAAGAAAAAAAAAGGGAAAGAAAAAAAGGGAAAGAAAAAAAAAGTGATACATGTTTATTTTAGTTCTTATTATTCTTCTGAGGAATATTATCCAATAGGGATGGCAAGCTTTAGTGTTCGACCCTCACATATACTTCTAGTCCGCGTGTGTACCTCTTTCACTTACCTATGGCAAGTAAGGCTGTTATAAGTTTTGGAGGGTGGTTTGAAGGAACGCGAGCTGTAAGCACAGTTGGATTGGCTGGGCAGGGAGAGCAGGACCGGCCGATAGAGCAGAGAGCAGGGAGAGCAGAGCCGGCCGGGATCGCTCCCGCCGGGCGGGGCCGGCACCGGGCCCGGCCCTCAGCTGTGCTCACGCGCCGGGGGCGGGGCCGGGCGGAGGGCGGGAAGGCGGGTGCGCGCGCGTGGCGGGAAGGGCCGGGTGGCGGCGCGAGGCGTTGGCGCGGAGCCGCGTGCCGGGAGCCGCCCGTCCCTCGCCATGCTGCGGAAACTCACCCCGGAGCAGATCCGCGACTGGTTCACTGTCGGCAGCGCCGTCACCGCCGTCGAGCTCTTGGGCGAGGAGGCGCAGGCCGCCCCCCCGTGCGCTGGCCCCTGCTACCCCGCACGGGAGCCGTTGACGGCTGCGGGGTGAGTGCGGGGCGCTGCGCTGCGGTAGTTGGTGGTGTCCGTCCCGTGGCTCCGGGTGTGCTGGGCATTCCCCAGCGTCTGGGCAGCCTCCTCTGACTCCTCTGTTCTGCCTGGGTCCGGGGCGTGCACTTGTTGGATTCCAGCCTAACACCCCTGGTACTGTTTGTGGTTCTAGCTCAGGTGTGGCTAGATGTGTTTTTCTTGGCTTAATACTTCTGTTACTTTCTGATTTGTTACTTACCTCAGCTGTCTTGATCATCAGTAGACATGCTGCTTGCTTTATCTGAAGTGCATTAGCGCTAGTGTGTAGCTCCAGCAAGTCTTGTTGAAAAACTAACAGAGTTAGGAAAGACCCAGTTTATCTTAATTCAGGTGTATTAACTGAATAATTTTGCCAGTGGCAAATGATAAATAAAATGAGATTCAAGAGTTCATTGCTGTAGTGACCTAACTAAAGCATTAAAGTTACCAACCAGGGTAAAGCTAATTTGAGGTATCTTCTCATGTCACTCCTTGCAAATGCTTTATTCTCTAATGGCAGAGTTTACAACCAAGGAGAACTTAATGTGTATCTGTATAGCAGCCAGGTACAACTGGTTTTCTCTAATGTCTGGATATTGAAAAAATACTTTCCCCTGGATGCTGCCTAAACTGGAAGGTGGTGTGGCCTTGCATGCCAATCTTAGTATTTAGAGTATCTGTAGTTGCCATAGAAAACTATTTTGTATGCACTTCCATACAGTAAAGTCTTTTTCACAATCAGATGGAGGGTACAGTCTACAGTGAGTGTTGTTTTGTTGTGTTTTTTCACCCTATATGATGTAGAGCAGGATAGGTTGCTTGGTTTCTGGAACTCTCTTAAAAGGTGTACATTGGCTTCTGAGAAGGAATGAACCTTTTGCACAATGTCTGAACTGCAGATGTTTGATAGTTTGGCAGAGACTGTTGAGGCTGTTGGTTTCTGCCTTTGCTTTGAGTAAAGGATAAAACTGACATGTCAAAATATCCCTTTTTATCCTTTAATGTAAAAGTGCTGCTGTTATCAAGCTCCAAATCTGACTGAGATCTACTGGATTTTATGCAGGTTGTTAAAATTTTTCAGAAGTGACCAGACAAAATTTAATAGTTCTCTAAGGTTATTTGCTGTGAATATAATTCTGGAATCCAGTACGTACAAGATGTCTGAGACTTCTCAGTCTTTATTTAGGTGAAAATAACATTTCTGTGGGACTTGAGAAGTGTTTGACAAGAGATTCTTGAACCCAGCTGAGCACTAAGCCACCAAAATATGTCAAGTAACACAGTAGAAGCCTTGTGTGCCTACACAGAGGCAAGTCTTTGTCTTTGGTTGGATAAATATCTCTTTCCACTCACAAATCTTAGCAGATAATCTAATTGTGGATTTCACAGTTGTGTTAACAGTGAAAAGTTAATGTTATGGGTTTGGGTTCCCCCCCACCTTAGGGGGAGAGAGAGGGATATACACCCTAAGGGACTGTTTGTGTAAGTGTGGACAGAACTTCTGACCAATAAACTGGTATAAAATCTATGAGGATAGATGGTAGGTGTATATGTGCTGCCACAAGATGGACAGAATCTCTATGAAAAGGCATGTTTGCTTAGCTGTGTTTTGTTTCCATATATGCTTCTGTTTCACAGGTCTGGGAATGTGCTTACATTTAAAGAGTTTTTTCTAAACTTGAGAACTCTTGAGGAGGTTTAGATTCAAGTGCTTAGATGGAAAGGAAGTGCTTGTCTTTTATTCACTGGCTTCTTAAGAAATTGAGTTCGAAGAGCTGAAAATTTCCCTTTTGTTAAGGCTGCTTGTGGCATAAAAATCTATTTTAATATTTCTTTCAAAACTCTTGATTTGTTTCTTGGGAAAATCAAAACCAAAGTTTTTTCAAATTTTTCAAATGCTTATTTGTATTTATTTCAAGTTGGATATACACTTATTGATGGAGACTCTGCCTGCCACTTTTGTCTAAATTTTGTGGGTTTAGTACCAAATTGGTAGTGATAATAACAGGTGTGTTATTGCACACAAATGTTAGTATTTTACAAAAATGCTACTGAGATTGTCTAATGGCATCTAAAAGCCTCACATCTCCCTTAAAAGAAATGTGGAATGTGTTTTCTTCTTTACCAATGATGCCTCATTTTCCAAGGCTTTTAAGATGACTTTGTTTTCTGAACTGCCTCTAAAATAGCAGTATTAGTAATTGAGCTTCTTAGGGGAGGGTGATAGAAACCACAGAAATTGTGGCTAGAGTTTTGATCCTTAAATAGCTCGCCGATTAACTTTTTAATTCCTCTGATTACATTTAACTGAATGAAAAGAAATTTAGACCTGTAAATCTTTCCTTGTTATCAACACAATTGTGGTTAACATTAAGATAGTTAAAGGCTTAAGTGTGGAAGAGGTGGTTATTCTCTCTTTCATTTCTTGGATTTTGTAGGTGTAGCTTTGGCCAGAAACATTGCACACTGTTTGCTCTGCCTGACACTTGTGCAGGTGGAGACATTTCTGTCCTCTGGAATTACTACCACTCACCTTTCTGTCACCAGAGTGGTTTGTGTTGGCTGCCTATGTCAGAAATATGGCTGACTTAGCATAAGGAATGATAGAGTTTCAGAGCACCTCGTGCTAATCATGTAGACCATAAATAAAAAGTGCCTAGAGAAGCAGTTGAGTTTCTTGGACAGTGATTTTCTGCAGGGAAGTGATGACTGCCCTACAGCCATTTTAGTCCTGTCTGATGGAGCTGAAACCCGAGGATAAACTAATTTCTAGAAAATGGCTTGTCTTAGCTGGTGAACTGAGGAACAGATTCTCTTTATAGCATGTTGCAGCAAACTTAACACGTTTCTTTAAAATATGTTTAATTTCCTTAGCTTCTTGCTCTTACACCTTTGCTTTTTCTATGCTTTTCTTTGCTTTTTAACTAAAGAAAGTATACAGTACTTTGGTCAGGAGAAAGTGCTCATATTTTGCAAAGTTACCCCTCATTTTCTGTTTTTGAAAAAATGGACAAAGTAAGGCCTTAGTGAATGGCATTTTCTCAGCACTTGGCTTATTTTTTTCTTGTACCTTATCCAGTTCCCCCTTGATTTCTCCCTCTCCTTTACCCCCAAATATGGGCACTAGGACTGGATGCAGTAGCTTAATATCAGTTTCATCAATAAAACATGCATATAAAAGTAGATGAGCCTTTTTGTGCCTTTCTCTAGCATTGCATTGGGATTTAACATTGAATTGGCTTGGATGCCTAGATACATTTGATAACTATTATTCAACAACTGCCTTTTAGCATATGCTGTAGTTTGATGGGTCTTGTTTCTGGACTTAGAAAAATGCATTTGCTTATACTAAAGTGAAATAGAAGTGAAATAATTGAAGAATGGGTAAGTTGTATCTGTGGTCAGCTTGTGGGGCTGGTTTTGTCTCTTTTTTTTTTTTTTTTCCTTTTTTTATGGTGATCATAAAGGTTCTTCCATGTTTACTGGTCTTTCATTTTCCATAACTAAAATTTGGAAGCAAAATTTTTAGGGCTTTTTTCACTTATTTTCCTGTAGAAGGCTGTTGAGGGTACCATTTAAAGAAATGAACTTGCCATTGCAGCAATCTTGCATGCTTGACCAAATAAAACCTATTTTCTGAAACTGGTGTTGTGGGTATTAATTCTCAGTGCAACATTAATTCTGCCAATGCCTTCTTTATGCTCAGTATGTTACTCTCATTCCTATGGAAAAGGTACTTCACATTTAGCACTTTGGGGAGTTTTATCATTGAATGAAAACCTTCCTTTCAGTCCTTTCCTGCCCTCTTGCAGGGCTTAGAGCTTCAGGAAAAGAATCTCCAACTACTTGTGTTGCCTCAGAAGAGCAGAGTAAGTTGAGAGCAGCGTTTTGTTATTTTTCCACAAACTGACAACAGGAAGACAAAGAGTTTATAGCAACTCTGAGTGCGGATATAATAAGTTTTGTGTATTTCGTTTATGATAAGTGGAGAGACTCCTTACTTTTGGTATTAAGCTGCAAGTTTTATTTTAAACCTATAGGAAATGTTTTACTCTTGTCCTCCAATGCTTTGTCCTTTTGGTGTGTGCAAGAGTTTTGATTATTTTACATCCTGTGTATATTACATTTTACTTTTCTACATGAAATGTTCTTTATATTACAAGCTTTTCAGAGGTTTTTTTTAACTAATATTTTCGTCGTTTATGAAAATATTATGCCATTTGTTTATGCAATTTATGTTGCATTATTAGTAAATTCTTTCTTGGGTGGGGAATACAACTGTGGAGCATAAGAAAATGCCTTGCAGTTGTTATTACCACCTTGATGAAGTCGGAATGTTGTCTTTAGTATACCTGAGGAAAATATCAGAGGAAGCAGTTTTCCTCTGTGTTTGCAAAGCAGTGAGTTGGGCCATGTGAGTCTTGCCCATTTTTTGTGATGTGGCAGACAGATTAAAAGGAAATCTGGAGAAGAAGAGGTTACATAAGATATGTAAGAACTTGTTACGTACAGTGATGGGAGTACAATTGGAAATGTAGCCAACTGAGTTCTGGCATATGTTTTCATTGATTTTCTGCTCCAATTGCCTGCTGTGACCGTAACTCCTACGTATCCAATCAGTCTTGTAAAACTTTATTATAAACCCCCAGTGATAGATGATGGCAACTGAAAATATGAAATGTTGTTATATTTAAATTTAGAATAATCACCTCCTGCTTTGGAAATGATCTGGCTTGACTCTTCGGCTATTCTAGAAACGTACTGTCTGATTTGATCAAAATGTTTAAGTTTAATGCAGAATTAGGGTTTCAGAGCAGTTTCCAGTAAGTCAAATTTGAAATTATATACAGCTGTTTGAAAAAAATATAACTCATTAATTTCATGCAGAACAGAGAGCTAGTTGTTAAATGCTGTTAAATATCCAACTAAATGCTTTCATTTAATTGTCCACCTTCATAATACTTCAGAACGTGCAGAGTACAGTTTAGGAAAAAATATAGAAATATTACATGCAGCATGTTGTAAGTTCTGTTAATGTTTCATGCAACTCACTCTTGAAATTAAGAAATAACTATCCAGCTTCAAAACGTATTTACCAGTTTATTTGGTACAACTGAGAGTATATGAAACCATTTCATTTACATAGTATAAAGTTCCCATAGAGCCTAAAAGCTATGTGACAAATACAGAAGTTTTTATCTAATGCTGTGTGGATTGATGCTGTTTCAAAATATGGAAAGTAGTATTTTTTTATTGTTTAAATACTTCTAGCTCTATACGGCTAAAAAATTAAATGCTTCAGAATTTTTTCGGAAACATCTACATTGCTTATTAAAAGATGGCTTCAAACACAACAGCTCTAAGAAACTATAAAGAGAAAAGGGGAGTTGATAGTTAAAGTTATTGCATACTAGTTATAACGAAGGATTTTAATTTCTGAACTTGGAAAAAAGGGGAGCAGGTCACATTTCTTACTCCTATATGTGTCTGGATGGCAATGACAAGAAAGGAATGTGAATGGCTGCATAACTTTCTGAAAGCAACACAAACCAACTTAACTTGATGGGTAGTAATAGGGTAGATTCCAGATTCTATGAGAGAAGGTGGGAAACATGCTGTGTGTGTTTTTGTCAACATAACTTGAAACAGTGGGGATTTCATCCTTGTCCGACTTGTTAGAGCTGTCACCACGTGGACTGAAATGTTCAGGACAATTTGTATTCCATGCATCTGCCAGCTGCTCTGGTTGGTTTTCTCTCTCAGTGGTGGTGAGAAAATCTTTTAAAACTTGCTTGAATATGTAGACTATTTCCCAGGGTAAGACATCATTTTCTGCCAAAACTTCACGAAATCTAGAAATGAACAAAAACTGAAATCTAATCATCAGCGCTGAAAACTCTTTTGTTTCCTCTCTGGTCACTGGAGGGGGGAAGGAGGAAATTACTGCATGCTGGTGCTATTTTTTCCTTGCTACCACGTTTCCCCACACACCTCCCCCAAAAGATTGTGAGAGGAAAAGAGCTCCAACAATGTACTGGATGTGCTCCAGCTATTATGAGGATTGTAAGTGGTTGTTACTGGGTATGCTTTTCTTTTTTCCTTTTTTTTTTTTTTTGCCCATCTGGGTAACTTGATTTAAACTGACTTTGCCCTTAGGTATATTCTGGGCTTTAAAAGGAGCTTGTTCTGTTGTATCTGTGAGTCCCTAGAAAATGTATTAAAATACAGGCATAGGAGAATTTTTCTTTGTAAAATGTGTGGGGGGGATTTTTTTTTTTAATCGGAAATTTTTTTTACACTGATTTGCTAGTTTTAGAAGCTTTCAGGTATTTTGGACAGTAAAGCTGGATTTTTTTGCATAATAGTGCATTGCATTAGTCTTTTGATTTTTGGTTATTGGGTTACTATTTTATAAATATTGGGGAGAAATAACAGAGGAAAAACTGGAAGTATCGAAAGGTCATATAAGACTTCCCTCGTTTGGATTAGACCAGGAAAATCTTGATCTAAAACTTCCTTCAAGTACAACATATTAAAGTGAAGATGTAATTTATAGAACACCTGCAAAAATGCATTCCAGTTGCTGGTCACTGCTACTTCTGGAGATCAGAGCCAAATACTAACTTCAACTAGGTAGAAAAACATATTAACTTTTTATAGAGTACTCAGAGTTAGGGAAATACGAAACAATTACCTGCTGAGAACAGTTCCTGTTTGGCAAGGCTGGATTTGTGAACACAGAACTTCGAGTTGCCGTTGCTCAGTAGCTGGAATTGTTGCTTGAGGGTTCTGGTAGTTCTTGAGCCAGTTGTAATCCATGCCAGTCTTCTGGACTTTTTGTTCGTTTTCGATCTCTTGCACGAATCTTTCACGCTCTTTCAGGTGCCATTTCAACTCCCTCAGCAGGGTTTTTGTAACAACTTCTGATCCAGGGCATCTTGTGGGCTTGTAGGAATCAGTTTTTGACCATTTCATCCAGCCAAAAAGTGGCATTTTTAAGCTGAGAGGGGGGAAAAAAAAATTGGTTGTTTCTGTCTGACCGATTAGTTCTTTTTACCTGTAGACTTCCTTCTTAGCAACTGCATGTCTGAATGAAAATTTATTAATGGTGCTGAACTAGCTTGCGGTACAACAAAAGTCGTGATAACAACATTCACCAAGCCATAATGAAATCTGACAAGCCTTACACTTTATAAAATTTCCCGTTTGTTTTCTGAGTTAAAATACTACATGAAGTTTGCAGCATTTAAAAGTGCATATCTATCATCTCGGAAATATTTCATTTTTTATCCTATAGTATATATGGTTAAAAAAAGAAAAAAGAAACCCCAGGGAACTGTTTCCCCTCTAACAAGCACACCAAAAAACCACCAACCTCACAAAATACCCAAAACCAATCAAACGTCCCCCTCCCCCAACAAAACAGAAAACCCCAAACCTCCAAAATTTGAAGTTACATTTACATTTAAAGATTATACTAATTAATAAAGTTAAGTGCTGGAACTCTGCATGATCTGTTTTTACAACCTCTGTATCAATTTATATTTTAAATATTTTAAATAAATTATTGTTCACATAACCTGGAATCAGAAATCTGGTGGAGTAGACTTTTAAATGGCAGTTTGTAAGAAATCATGCAGACACAAGCGTGCAAATTGGAGTAAAATAACATAAATTACCTTTGCAGCTGTCTGTGAAAAGTGTTGTTTCAGGTCAGTTTGCTTGAAGGTCTCTTATTCTAGCATGTCCTGTTTGCAGGTTGTTACTACTGCTGGAAGAAAACAAGCGTTTTTTTCTCTTTTTCTTTTTTTTTCTTTTTTTTTTTCATTTACTCAAACTGTGCTTAGAAAAAATGACTTTCTGTACTGAATATGACAGTTTAAGTTTTTCTGCTTTTAAGGTTCTTTTTCATCCTCTGTATCAGAGAGAAGCAGTAATCCATTTAACCTAGCATGGTCTCTCAAATACTTTCTACCAAGTCCATTAAGATCTCCTACCTTTGAATTGAGTTCTGCCGGTGGCAGCAATTTAAAAAAAGATGGTGACAATTTCAAATGCTTGTTGCTAAATCCATCCAAAGGTATTGTTGGTAGTGAGATGAATAATGATAGTCTGAAGCAACTACAGCCCTGCTTGTAGCTAAAGTTAAGGCTGTCGTGTGATGTGATGCTTGGCTGTGCATAGCTGTAGGTCACAGTTTAGAGCTGTATTTTTATGCCTGTAGAGTGCTAAAAATAACTACATTGCTTTTATCATCAAACTAAACTTTCAGGCCATTGAGATGCTGGAAGACTTATCTCCCATTAGAGGGGGATCAGGCTGTTCTGCTGTCATTTTTAAACAGCTAAGAATAGTTTTTCTCTAGTAAAGATCATCTAAAGCTTTTGTTAAGTGAGTGTTGACAGAAGAGAAGTATTTGACAGTTGCTCAGGATTTTGTTGCTGCATTAAATGCTTCTTCCAGATGAATTTCATCAATCTCACGCTACTGTACTTTTTCATTACTGTGCATTGCTGTTAGCATTTTAAATTAACATTCCAAATACGTTTAAAGAAGCAAGGCTGCAACACCTCCAGCGCTCCACAAAAGACACGTTAATCTAATTAAAGGAATAGAATGATAAAAAGATACAAATTGAGGTCAAACTGATCCAAAAAGCCCAGAATTGTAGGTCTTACCATAGACATTGTCTCTCTCTCAACTGGCTGTCAGTTGCCTGCTCCCTCCTTTCTTGATGAATATTTTGAGCATATCTGTTGTTAAGGTTCATTCTCAGGGCTGGCAATGTGCACACCAAAGGTCGCTGAAGCAGCCATTTTCCGTTCCAGTTATCTGGTCTCTTCCTATTAATCTAAATAGTAGCCATGGAATGCGAAATGCTGCCTCTCCATCTCGCTCTTGTTCTAATGACTGTCTTCGCTCCCCTAAGTATTTTTCATTCCTACCTTTTTTTCCCTCCACTGGTGTGTTGAACTGTTGGGAGAACAAAGGTTCTGTAAATTTGTTCTAGATGTCATACAACATAAAGGATGACGTGTATGGCTGTTATTAAAGCTGATATTACTTATACATTGGAAAAATTCAAATGTCAGTATTAATCCTCTTCAACTGGAAGGTTTTCACATTGCATTGTATGTGGTACTATGAAAAAGGAAGGGAGCTAGGTTTATGATGACAGAACTGTCCTGACAGATTTTCAGATGAAATTAAAATGCTCCTTGCCACCTCCTTTACAGCACAGTTAACACGTCACCACTTTTTTCCACTATATCAATCTTCAAGTAAACTGCTGTACAATATAAAACCATAATAGTGTCTTTGCAAATTAGAGATGCATACTGGAAGGTCTGCAAAGTAATTAAATGAGAAACCTACAACTTTTATTTTTTAACCTAATATTTGGTTGCATCATCGAAAATGCAAGGCAGGATGCTGAGAATTATGTTTATCTTTCCATTGGTAGAACACTAAAGTTGAAAATGAATATTGCTTCTTCTTTTGCAGGCATTTCAGGTGTGTATTCAGGAAGAGGTGGCTGCTCATGTGTGGCTGGTGTTGGAAACTGGACTTGAAAGTAGAGCAGTATTTTATGCTGTTTCTAGCCCCTGTTTATTCCTAGGAGCTTTGGGGAATTAGCATTCCATCCAGCTATCCCTGAATGTACTCATGGATCTGCAGTGCTGTGTCAGGGTGGAAGTTTTGGCTTGACTTTAGCTGATAGTGGGTCTGTTCCCTGAAGGCACTTCAGAGTTTGTCTTTATTAGTAACTTAGTTAATAACGTCATAATGCCCAGCTCTGTGCATCCCCAGTCAGAATAATGAGCATACCCTGGTGCATGTGGCAGAACAGTTCCTACGGCCATGGGCTCGGTTTATTCTGTTGTTTTCTTCTACCCTGAAAATAAATTACATATGAGGCACAGTTCTAGTTTGTGCTTGATTTTTTTCAAGGCATGTTTAAGGAGTTAGTTATTCTTACTTGTCTGAGTGGAAGGGAGTGTCAGTGTGGTGTGGTACCTGTCACGTTAAAAGAATTCTTCCTAAGGTAGTGTTTGCACCCATGGGGATGGTTCCGTTTTGGGTATGGTTTGTGCTGAAGAGCTGCAGCTAAACCCAGCATTTGCTGGAAGAACCCTCATTTTCAGAGTGGTTTGGTTCTGCTGTGTGGGTGACTTGGTGTGAAGGTGTGGAAGTCCAGTTCGTGGCTCTAATCATTAACCTGAAAAAGTCTGGTACTGAAAATTTCATCTATTCTAGCAGTCCCTCTCTCGTCTCTTCCTGCTTGACATCGCAGTTGTGAGGGGGAGCTTAACAATTAAGGTAGAAGTTAGAAGTAGTGCTTACTTTTAAAATTGTTCAGGATTAAAACTTCTTGAATCTCTCCTTGTCAATACTCTTAAAGCTCCTAGTTGGTAACAGACTAAGTTCTGTGGGGAAGGCCTAGCATAGCTACAGAGTAAGAATATTTATGTACACTTATGAGTACAGCAGACAACATATAGAATTAAATAGTTGAAACGTACCACAGGGAAAGGGGATGCATGTTTTGAGGGTGCTGAATATGCCTGGATTTTATCCTTTTTGTTGCAATAGTAAAGCATAATTCCAAAGAAGTACTTTAAGAATAACAGCGAGGTGGTTTTGTGCATGTTCACAGGAGATGTCCTCTAGTATAAATAGTATCATTAGAGATGAATGAATTCTTGCTTGAAAATCATCATGAATAATGTTAATACCGGCTACTTTAGAAGTGCGGCCGTTTATGGCAAGGTAATGTTTCTTGGCTAAAAAGAGGTGACAGAAAATGTTTATTTTACCACTGATGCTTTTTGAAATATCTTGAAAGCTTTCTTAAAAAAAAAACAAACAAGCAAACCAACTAAATAAAATAATGTCTTTAGCACAGGAAATGTAGGTATTTGCATGATATGTGGCTAAGTAAATTTTACATTCTGATTACGACTTTCAACACTACAATAATAAATAATTTGCTGTAATGATATGCAGAAGGCATATCTTGAAACAGCCTTGTCATTTTTGCAAAATCTGAAATTCTCACAAAGAAGAAATGTTCTCTAGGGATCAGCTGTTTTTCCAAGTGTGGTGTTTTCTTCTGAAAAAGTATTGTTCTGTAACTGTATTCTGGGACAAAAAAAAGCTGCAAATCCAAGTCACCTCTGAATACAGCAAGACTTTAGTCTTAAGACATGTGCCTTAACATCACATACATAAAGGAACTTCCTGAACCTGACAACCAGGTCCTGTAATAAATAAGGCAATCTGGTTAAATGTGGGGCTGTGCTACTATGCCTGTCTGTAAGGACTACAAATTCAGTACTTATTTGTACTGATTGAGTGTGCTGTTGGACAACATGCTATTTTTCTGAGAGAAAGCCAGTTTGAGGAGAAGTTGGTGCTGAACAGCAGTTCATTCCAAGCCACTTCCATTTAACTGAACACTGCACAGATTTGAGGAACAAGGTGTGATAAATGGAGAGAATAGGTGAAGGAGAAGCTTCTTATTCTTTTCTTCGGAAAATTTTATGACATCTGTACCATCTGAGGTGCTGCTTACTCTTGTAATTGAAAAGGGCAAGAAGTATAGCTTTCTTTATGAATGAGACTCAATGACACACTGAGAAATGATCAACCTAATTCTTATTTGACCAAAAGTGCTGATAGCAGGTCATAACCATAGCTAGCAAGCTAACATTTCAGCACATTGTCGCAGCAGTGGATGTTCCATAATTCTTTCCTAGTATCTCGATAATAGTCACATCCTGTGATTTGCTGCTGTGGGTTTTGTGTGAAGGGCTGATGAATCTTGTGGGTTAAGCCCGATAGGCACCTAAGAGCTATGCAGCCCCTCACTCTACTCCCTGCTGACCCTCAATGGGATAGAAGCTAAGGAATGGAAGGGCAAAAGAAAAAAACTTGGGTTCAAGATAAAAAGCTGTTTAAGAAGGGGAAGAAGAGAGAAATAAAACAAAAGAGGTGATGCAAAGGCAGTTCCACATCACCTCTCATGGGCAGAGTGATGGCCAGCCAGGTTCTGAACAAAAGATGGCAAACAGAACTGAAACTCTTCTATCCTTTTGCTTCTGAGCATGACAATGCATGGCATGTGATATCTCTTTGGTTAGTTTGTGTTACCTGCCTGGTTGTGCCCCCTCACAACACTTGAAAGCCCCACAGTCTGTTTACAGGGGCAGGGAAGGGGTGCAATGAGAAATAGAGAAGGCCTCGATACTGTGCAAATGCAGCTCAGCAATAACTAAAACATTCGTGGTTTAGAAGTATTGATTTGGTGACAAATCTAAACCACAGCACCATAGAGCTGCTATGAAGAAAATAACCCCATCAGTCATCTGAGGGAAGAGAGGTTTCTTAAAATGATTTATCCATAGGTAGCAGTTTGGATCATTTCCTTTTATTTATAAATGCAGCCTCACACTTTGGATTCAATCATTAACTTTGTAGTGCATTTTTCTTTAGATTTGACAGAACAACTCTCTCTAGCTGTTTCAGGCTGCAGACAGATGGTGAGTCTACCTCCTCTGATGGGTTCAGACAGTATTTGACTACAGCTTTTGCTTTTTAACAACTAGGAGCAAAATTTGCCATGAGCCTGCACAAGAGGCCTCTTGGTGAGACTCCTTGTTTGGTCCTTTGCTGTGAGAGTGAACAACTGAATAAGTCTCTTTTAGCAGTGTTAACTGACAGAAGTTTGTGTAAGCTGTCACTGTACTTCTGGTGCTGAGATGAATAAAATCAGGATGTGGTTGAAGCTGATTTCTTGCAGTTGGACTGTCTGTAGCTTTAATGTCTCTGGTGCTGGTGGCACTTCACTAATAGGCTGGGGAGTTACAGGCATCAGTTTGAAATTGAGGGGATCTTGCTTTCAATACTACCCTTCATGGGCATTCTTTTAAATTAACAGCAGTCTTTTACTTGCATTTTATTTTTTTCGGAGATTTATTTAATCTGGATTTTACCAAGTGTGTAACCAAATGTTTTTGTTTAGGCTTTCTTGCTGTGGGATTTTTTTTCTTCTTTTTTTGCCAAGTTTTTTTTGCCTTTGTGTTCAGAGGGAAGGGGTGAATTTTGAAGTTTTAAGGAGTGTAGATGCTTTGTGAATGTTGCTAAAGGATCAGAAACAATGGTTGATAGAGAAACTGTGCTTTTGGTTGAAGTTAATAAATATGAACCCCTGTCTGACATCTAATTCATAATTAATTCTAACAACTTTGATTTGCCAAATTAACTGTTTCATGTGTGGTAGAGAGGTAGTTGTTGTGTGGCTTGTCACCATCTGCCACAGGTAACACCTGCCCTCTTCAGAGCATCCCGTTGGAGCTATGACTGCAGAAAGAGGAACTCATCAACAGCTCATGTCCAAGTTCTTTGAAGCCCAGCAGTTCATCCCAGTCCCCCCCAATGGCATAAAATCCCAGAGAAGGAGACAGTAAATTTGAGGATTTGGACGGTTTCATCATGGCATTTGTGGTTATTATTTTTCTTGGATTTTAACTGTGAATAAGATGGAAGATGGAAGGTCTTGCAGAGCTGTTAGTTTGACATGTGTTAAATATTTCTGAGATGTTGAGTTTACATAGTTTATCCAAATCCAAACATTTGCATTAGAGTTTTTCAGGATTTTTGCAAAGTGGTTTTAGTGCTCTCTCTCTCTCTGTCTCTCTCTTCCCCCCCCCCTCCAACTATTTAAGGTTTTAAAACTGGAGATCTGAATTACTGCTATGAGGAAGAGCAGTGCAAGCCTTTAAAATGCCTATATGTGAAGACTTTATCACTAAATCTACCTATTTACATTTTAGAACAGCTCTTAGTGGTAAAAAGCATCAATCTCACTGATTCTTAGATTCTTAAAATAATCTGTAAATGACTTTGTAAAATCTGTGTTTTAGTATTTACTAGATTACACTTACTCTGAATTCTATTAATAGTCTTTTTTTTTTTTTTGGCTGAAACATTATGGGTTTTGAATGACAGTATGTGATTTCATTAAAGTTAGTGCATTTCTGCAGGTAAGACCAATCTTTTGGATGAAAAGCGAACTTCCAGCTAAAGGGAAAGTAATTTTTAGTATGTCCTTCAGTAAACCCAGTGGAAGGTTATTCACTGTCATGGCAAATGTTCAGTTATGTAAAGTGTCACATTACTTTAGTTTCAGAAGAGGCTTTGAAACAGTCTACTGTATATATCTTACTAAAATTGTACAGCAAAATATTGCTCTGTATATTACAAAGCTAAGTGTTTTTTTCAAGTGATTTTTCCTTCCCCACAAAGATCTGTAAGTAGGTGGACAGTTTGTGTGCGTGACAGAAGCCATGACTTGGGGCAGTCCTTCTCTTGTGATCTGTGAAATGGGTGACACTAGTTTTATGTTCAACTTCCAGTCCCATGTGCGCAGGGTTTTTTTGTGTTAAATGAGGCAGAACGTAAATAGGTAGAAAGTACATGTATCAGATTTTTTTAAAAACACAACCCTAGAAGACTTTTTTTTTTTTCAGTTTTGTCTCTGTATGTGTTTTTGAAGTTACATGGCCTTGAATAGGGCTTCTACCCCAAAGTTTAGATAGTTAGTAGAAAATTGTTTGAAATTGGATAAGCAAGCATCTTAATCCTTGGAATTTTGCTGCATACTTGGATGTTTTCTTCACACATTCATGTGTGCTGCCTGAGTAGTGCTATTTTTTCATTGAATAACACTGTATATATCTTGTTACTTTAATAAAGACGTTTTTAGCATTGCTCCTGCTGGCACTAACTGTGTTCAGTGTAGGTGGTGGCATTGTACTACGTGTCACTTCAAAGGGCCAAAGAAATTGCTTGTCACAGCTACAGTATAGATTGGGCAACTGATTCTATTTTTACTAACTAAGTGTATGCAAAAATGCTTTGGTTCATATTTCAGATGCTCAAATACAAAAATTTACCCGGTGTACTCTGTTATGATGGCCTTGTTGACTTATTAGAGGTTATTCTGTAGCTTGAAGAAAAGGAAGACCTTTCTCTAGCTGAATTTATTTAAAGAAAGGCACCCTCAGTGTATTTGAAAGCATTTACAACTGAATGTGTCAATAATTTTTGGTGTTAAACTGTGTTTCCCTTCTAGTAATTCCCCTAAAGTGTCAGCTCTATTTAATTTTATGTTTAGAAATATTTTGTTTCAATCAGATGCTCAAAATTAGTTTGACTGGGCATATGTACCAAGATCAGTTACACTTCAGAAAAATGTTATAGTAGCTAAGCCACATGATATGGAATAAGGAAAGTATTATAAGAAACAGTATTAATTCACCTGCTTTTTTAAATGAAGGGGGAAGGAAGAAAAAGCAGAACATCTGAAATCTCCTGCATTTCCTTCAGATGATGACTTAAAATTTTCATTGATTGCATTAGTCACAAAAATTCTTTTTACTGCTTCTCAATGTAGTAGAATTTGGACTGTTTCTTATATGCAGCTCTAAAGGCTGGAATCTGGAAAGCCTATGGAATATATGCTGTTAACATGGCAGGTGTTACCAAAAGGCAGGTTTTCACTCTGAGGGAATAGAAGTGGGAAAAAGATAACTGATGTATCAGACAGACACTGTGCTTTGTAAATAGAATCCAGCCAAGTCTCTTCATTAGTTTGCACTTTTCTAGCCTGGAATGGATTTGAATTTCTGAATCTTGTTATTCCTCTGTCAGCAAATTTTGTTGAAAATCACTAGATTTCCATGTAATAGAAATCCCTTTCTGTTTATCCAGGTGTATATAGGACAATAGCACCTACTGATGGCTTATTAATGACCCTTATTTCATCATTCTGGTGATTTAGGAGAGCTCCAGAGGGCTTCACAGTGATTTCTTTACATTTTACCTAAAGCCCCCCATTATTCTATAAGCTTTAAATTTATTTATGCTGCAAAGTTCAATGTTAAAGCATCAAGAAATAATACAATGAAGCTTGTTTGTTCATTTCATATTCTCATGTGCAGTCTTGCAGTTGCATATGATTTTCCCCAAGATTGTAGCCTGATCCAGTATGTCAGGTGCTCAGTGTTCATTCCTAATGACTGGCTATTATATGTTTTGTTTATTCATTTTGTAGCCTGGGGTTTATTTACTGCGTGCTGCTTTCTGAAGACAGAAAACCTAATTTCTGAAATAAAATATTCAGAGTATCACCAAGGTCATAATGCCCTCATTTTCCTGGAGCTGTACAGGTGAAGGTTGGAAGCACATACATGCTTCTGGGAGCCTGTTTTGAAATGCTTAACACTCCATCTCCAGGAGATACTAAATAAATATTTATAAATAAACATACATGTTTTTACATATATATGCATTATATATAAATATGTGTGTATATATATATTATTTATATATATATATATATATTTAAAAACGCCCCCTTTTCCTCAGGTTCTGTCTAAATAATGATGTGTCTGCAAGGTCTTAACTGCAGACAAGGAGTATAGCCCTCCTTTGTCACCCTTAGCCTCAGTGAGATTTTTCTGTTCAAGTGATTTGCTTGCTGTTCCTCAGAGCTCTGACAGTCAAGCAATACCTGCTCTGCTGTGACAGCAGTGACTGCTTGCATTGGATGGCTTTTTTTCTTACAGAGAACCAAAGGGCAAGTTGTGTTTGCTGCATAACTCAATTTTTTTGTTTTCAGAAGATGTGTGTCCAGTGCTCTCAGTGAGGCTGCAGATTTATGGATGTGAAAAAATAATTGGTTGTATCACTTAAATCTGTGTCACGTGCATACAGTGCTGCCAAAGTGAGATTGTGCAGCCAAGCTTCATTGTGGTATTTTCAACTACCAAGTGCTTGACTTCGATACTGTTGTTGAATTTTTGGGTTTTATTTGTCTTTAGTGTACATTCAGTGGAATGAACTGTTAGATGTGAATAGTTTTTTTTTCTGTATTGTACCTTTTATTCAGGGCTGTTGAGGAGTGTTCCCTGTTCCAGTTGTTCCAGAAGGGTTTGAGTGATGCAAGTGTTGTAGTTTGCTTGCTCAAAGTAGGCAGCTGTTGCTCATGTAGCCATTGTGCAGATGGGTGCAGTCCTGTTGAACATTGCATTAGGAGAGATACTTGAGATCCAGGGGGAAATTGCTGTGGCTCTGTGTCTAACATATTGTTAAAATCGGATCAGAAGTTATTTCTTAGTTTGTTGGCAGCAGTAGGTGAAATACTTGGGTGTTCTGATCTGAATGAGTTGTCTGTAGGACAACCAAGCTGGCAGAGAGTTTGCCTTGCTGGGGAAGGTGGGTGCTCTGTGGCATCAAGATATTGAAAATTACTCCATGTTGAGAGCTGTGTGACACAGTGTCATGTTGAAAGTCTTATGTTGTTTTCAGAGTCATTGTTTTTGGAGTCAGCATTGCCTGCTATTTATGTCAAGAAACAAACACTTCTGCAGCGCTGTCATAAAACAGAAACAGATTTGCTTTGCATTAATGAATTATTGCATAGCAAAGCCTGGCACAGGGCCCAGAATTTAAGCAAAACCACAGTATCAACTTCTGTATTTTGTTTTAAAACATAAGGTTGCTTTTGATGTGTTCAAGACTCTTCTGGATTTAAGTTCATTGTTCATTTAATAACTGTATGATGATTGATTACATGCTACTTCTTTCTCTAGTGAATTCCATGTGGATTTCTTTACACTGTTTATGTAGAAGAAATTTTTTTCATCTTACTTCATTATATTCATGTCATGATTAGACTTTCTTGTGTGTAATAGATTTCCATAAAATTCAGTGCTCAGGTGATTGCATTAATTTTTTTTCCCTGATCACCATAGTCTCTTGACTTAAAGTCAAAACTTTTTTCTTCAAAGCATTGAGATGATTTTTTTCCTTCCTACCTACTTGTCCTATCTCCAGGGAACCGTGCAAGAATAAGATTTTTACCTTATTTGTATTGTGTCAAGAACTGGTGAAAGAGAGCTATTTTATCTTTGCTCAGAAGAAATCGTAGTCTTTCATTAGAAGAGAAGTTCCTAGGTATTAAAAACTTAAAGGTTGATATTTTGGGTGCTCCAATTTTTTCAGCCAGAACAAAAAGATTTAATGTGGCATTTTCCTCAGGCTGGTATCTAAATTTTCTTTCTGAAGTTTGTTCATTGAAGTAGTTCCTGTGTGACATGGAGACTCTGAACTTCCCATGTAATGCTACTGTTCTCAGACATACGAATGACTTGGATTAGGAAACACTGATTTATCATTTATTTCCTCTTCAGGCTGCCTGTCACAGAGAGCGTTGGAACAGAATATGCCAAAAAATACAGACGAGCAGAGGAACAACAGCGAGGTGTATCTGGAAATGATCAGCCTGTCTCTAATAAACCAGGTAAAAAAGGAAATAAAAATACCATGATCAGATACACTTGTCCTTTTTCTCCCTGTGGTTTTTCTCCCTATCTCCTGTACTCGAAACTGTGAAACCCTTCTGTGTATTTCTTGTTTAATGATGTGTGTGTATTAGTTTGTTATATATAAAGGCCTGGTATTATTATTTTCTGGAAACCACACCATATAATGCAGTTGCATAGATAAAGGTGCATATATCTGGCTTGTTGTATTGATAAATGTAGATACATGATTGAAATAAATCTGCAAGGAAAAGATACCACCCGTTAGATTCATGTCTTTGTTCTGTTTTCTCATTTTCTATCCATTTTATTTCTGTGCCTACTTGATTATTGCTTTGAACTGCCTTTAGAGGGAAATTTGCTTGCACTTCTTTCCTAGGAGCTCTGGTAAAAGCAGTCTGAGGCTGACTCACTTGTCAGGGCAGCTCAGCTTCAAACTCTACTGTGCCTCTTAATTTCCAGTTTTGTTCATGTAGATGATTTCCTAAGAAAAGGACATTTATGTGTTTTGTCTGTTCTTTGTGTCATTCTGTTTATACTTTTTGTATACCTTTGCTGATGTACCAAAATTTGAGAACTTGAGAAATCTTCTAGAAATTGCTGTCCTTCAGTGCTTCTGCAAATCCTGTGGCCTCTGGAACTCAGGTAGCTGAGGAAGCCATTTGTTGGGTCTGTCATCAGCAGAGAGGCAGTAGGTTCAGTTGGCCTGTTCAGCATGTGCAGTGCACCTGACCTTCTGTCCCAACATCAAAATATTGTCTCTTTTTCACTTGACATTACAGAGAGGAGGTGTTGAAAGGTGAAAATGGAGGAATAAAGGGACTGGTAAGGAGCTTCTAATGTTGTAGTTCAGGAATCTGGTGGTGTTCCCTGGTTTTTTCATGTGCTTTATTAGCAAAGGAAGGACAACAACAAACTGACTGAGCCTAAGTTCCTTAGATGTTTGTTTAATAGGGTAGTGGTACTGATTAATGCAATGAAATACCGTAGATCATTTAACGTCCTTCACCTGTTAAATCAAAATTCTGCCTAAAGTAAACTAGCAACCTAATTTAGCAGCACTACTGGCCTACATAACTTTGAATGGAATTGATGCTAGCAGTGTTCCTCCTGTAAAAGAAACAGTTATAACTTAGGCTTTTTAGGAAATATTTCTGTGTAGTCATCCTGGTATTTTATTTTAAAAATACCTTTTTTTTTTGTAGTCTACCCTAAAAAGTTTTTCCTTGAAATTTATACCTTTTAATATTTATTCTTTCCTTCCAGTTGTAACTTACCTAAACAGCATCTAATTAGCAAACCACCCTAAAATATTACCGAAATACTGGCATATTATATACTCTCTTATTATCAATCTGTTAGATATTTCCCTTAGTCCCTTCCCCCTCCCTCCCCCCTTTCTAGTCTTTGTCTGTGTCATTGTCTGGAGTCTTGTTGCTTCAGGAGCTGTTCCATGCAGTGTTGATGCCTGCCTCCTCTCATCAGTGCTGTGCTCCCAGCTGTGTACAATCCAGTGGCGGGCTCTCAGCAAACTGGGTAGTGACAGGACTGGAACATTCCTACGGCATTCTGAGACTGAGCTGCCAAATCCCACCTAGATGCAGAATAACAGAAATACTTCAGAAAATCCTGGTTCTTATTGCTATCAGTTTTGACTTACAGACAAACTCATGTTAGGATAATATAACAAAGAAGCTCAGTAAGCGAGCATAAGATTTGTACTGTTAAATTTATAGGTTATAAATGTGTATGTTGTTACACATTTGAGACTGCTGCTGTTAAATGGTAATATGAGATCATACAGATTTCAAGAGCTCCAAGGGGTATTTGTAACCACGAGCTGTATTGATCTGGAAGTGTAGGTTCTTTTTAAGAACGTGAGTATTGTCATAAATTATCAAGAGTTTATCTAGACCAGGACATATGAGTTCTAGCTGTGTTGAATACATATGTAGTCAGGAAATAACCTTCACAACATGGAAATGAGAAGCTGATTTGGCCTGAAGGTTCAGAATTGGTATGCTTTTTGTAGCTTCTTTCTTTTGGAGTTGCTGTTGCAACTGTAGATGATACCTTCTGTATAAATCGACAGCCTCTTTTAAAACTTGTGGAGTTACTGAAACTGTTGTGGTGTTTGTATTGTTTGTGCCTTGTTATTTTATGAAATCCTGTTGAGTTTAAATCTTGTGCTTTCCAATTTCTTTGAAAGAGCATATGCTTTTATACTTAAAGGACCAACAGAAATGCCTGATCTGCTTCTGTGTTGGGAAAACAGATCATCAGGGAGTTGCATTTAGAGTTCTGACTCTGCTGTAAATGATAATACTACTGTGAAAAGGAAGTTGAAGTGATTAAATAAGAGTAGAGGAAAATTCTTTGTCACAACTCTTAGCCAAAACAAGTAGAGTATTTGCAGTTCTTCCGTGGCCCACCAGACTGGTTTCACATTTGGTACTGGCTGTTTCAGGCTCTCCACACCTTTGATTCTCTGAGCTCGTGGGATACTGTGCAGAGGGAGACCTTCTGGAGTTGTGTGCATGGGACACTCGCCTAATTTGAGCATTCTGTAGAAAACGGATTTTTTCCCTCTCCCTCCTCCTTCCCACCCCAAAATCTGGGAATTCTAAACTGTGTGCACTAAGAGTCTTACTCTTAAGCTTGTAAAATCCTTAATAAATTCCCCCCCGCTTTTTTTTTTTTTTTTTAAGCATAACTATATAATTATTTTCGTGCAGCTTTGTGGATGGCAATTCTTTTTCCTTTTCTCATTCTTCATTATTTTCATACCATTAAACGGATCTGTTCTGGAGGTGTTCTAGGTTCCATGTGAAGTAATTGCTTACAGAGAATAAGCAATTTAAACATCATTTATGCCACATGAAAACTTCAATTATAGAGTTCCTTAAATGTTTGGGATTCAGAACTGATGCATGTCAGAAAAATTAATCATAGCACAGATTTCACCTCAAAACCTTTTGTATATAAAATATATGCAAGTTGAAGAGAATTGTAATGGAGAAGTGTTTTCTTAGGAATTTTCATGTTACCTGTGAGCATCCTTCGGCAGTCAGCACTTCAAGACCGAAAATTGTTAGCCTGTTTTCCTCAGTCAGGAAGTTTAATTGCTTTGCCCAGGCTCTGGATTAATCTTTCCAGGGCTCAGTCAGTAGCAACTTCATCTACTTGGTGTTATGACTGAAGTATGTGACGTACTGGTAAGTCCTTATGCTTTGTGGCTCGGTGCAGGAGCCGTGTTGTTACCTCTCTCTTTCCTTTCCTGTGAGCTTCCTTGATGACTGTAGTCACCTTGTGTATTTGTAGCTCAGCAGAGGGATGATCAGGGATGTAATAAGCATCTCATTTGACTCACTTAACCAGTACTTCCTAGTATACTTTGTTTTAAGGCTCTCATTTTAATTTGCTTTTATTCATAGATACCAAGATCCAGCTGTACAATCTCTTCAACGATTCTCTTCAACTTTAGAACTGGTGAATGCAAAAATCTAATCTTGTGTTAAAAGGATATGTTCAAATTCAATTCAGGAAATGGGTACCAGAGGGAATACATCTGCTTATATGGCCTACAATAACTGAGATACTGGAAAATTGCTCTTTCCATGGGCACTGGACTGTTTTAGTCATGGCAGTCAATGTGTCTCTACAGAACTTCCATAATAATTGAAAAGGAAGTAGGCAGGCAATTTCATCTTACCCATAATTGAGTTTTCTGTTTCTTTTTTGCACTTGCATGCAAAATAATTTCTTTAATAGATAAATGAATGCCATTATTCTGGGTTGGCATTAATGCTTCTTATACACTGAAATATTTAGCTTGTCCTAAAACACCATGGTGGGCAGCTGCATGCTTCCTCAATTTACCATTTTCAGGTTGGAAGTGTCCTGCATTCTCTGTATGTCAGAATCTGAGGTGCAGGTTAGAGCATGGTGTCTTACAATGGCGTGCACTGGTTGGGTCAGCTATCCTGGTCTTATGAAAATTTTCCAGAAAGTAAAAGCAATTGAAAAGTTTGTGCCTTTTTTGCTGGTAAGTCTGTAGTCCTTTAGCTCCTTGACTCTGTAGATTTGTCTGTATTGGCAGAAGATCAGTTCTCATTTGGGGAGAACTCGGATATGAAAAATAGAAAAGAAAAACCCCAAGCAAAACCAAACAGTTGAAGGCAACTAGACTGTGTGCTACAGAGTTCACAGTTAAATGTTATTTAAATGAGTAGAATAACCTTGGAACTTTCAATGGGATGTGTTTTCAAGTGTTTCTCTTCTGCAGCAGGTCTTCGTGGTACAAAACAGCAGCTTTCGTTTTTAAAATATAAAGGTGAAGCTTCTAAGGTCTCTTAAGATGGTTACTCAAGTTCTCCCATCCCCATTTTGCTTTTTTTTTTATTCACTAATGATCATAGCAGGTTTCAGATGAAGTTTGTGTCCTCAGTTTGTTAGGGTGGGCATTTTCATGGCTTCTTTGGTCACATCAGTGTTCATCTGAAGTCGCCAGTTCAGAGGCTCAAGTCTGTACTGTCTGCTCGAGACAGAACTCTCACAGTTGTCATGGTATTAGTCCCCCAGGCAAACTCAGTCATGCTTTTTTCAGTTTAAGCACAGTCTACATGTCTTGGAGAGAGAAAAAACAAACCATACCGGTTTTAGTACTTGTAGCATCTGCTATGTGCTTATATGGCTGTCAGTTCTCAAACTCTTCGTGTTGATGGTGCCTAACATTGGATCACCATTTACTTCTGGGATAATTCTTTTCCAAATTTCTATGTTTAGGAGAAGGTAAGATGTTGCCATCATAGAATATATAAAAAGCAATATTAAAGAAAGTTATGTTTCAGCAGTGAAAAAAAAATTACGTATACAAAATTGATTAAATTAATCAGATTATTCAGCAGGTACGTGAATATTGGTGGCTGTTTCTTTGTTTCTGCTTTGGTCCTTTGTATTTTTAAAATAAATTTTTAAATTGAATTTTAGGTCAATGATTTCTGACTAATGCACTGTCTTTTTACTGAATTACAGAGGTTTAAATTATTATATTTTTTTTTACTTTCCCTCCTTATTTATAAGCACTGTTTAAAAATTGCTGCTGTCTTCTATTTTATACTTTTAACGTGCTTTTCAAAATTGCATTTGTTTCATGGAAAACCTGATAGAGGTGGGAAGGCCATGTTCCTTTATCAGGAATTTACTGACACCGGGATCTGTTTCGTAGCAGCTTGAGGTTTCTTCCAGCATTGGCCAAATCACACAGAGCTGTGGATGTCCCAGAAGTGACATGTTTGTGCCAGAGGGAAACCAGTCAGCCTCTGTACAGTGTTGCTGTGACAGAATGCTATATATGAATTTTTTTTCTGGGGAATATATTTAGAAACTTGACCAAAAGTATTTTAGAAAGGACAGACAATATTTTCAAGGCAGGCTGCTAATAAGTTCTGGTTTTCTGTGTGTTCAGAGGTGTTAAGTAAATCCTTGTGCAGTGATCACCTTTAACTGTTGCATTACACAGAGTCCAGGTAAAGAACCTTTCTTGTTGCAGAGTGTGGCTTCAGGAAAACTCTGTTTTTTAGTGCTTTATGAAACTGTCTTGTTGAACTGTATGCTGTTTTAATGTGAGAATAACTTAATTTGTATTGCTTGACACTTTAAGACAATTTGGGGGCTTGGAGCACATTCAGGTGTAGTACAGAGACAGAACATGTTGTTCTGCCTGCTTTTGCTTCACTGCTGTGTGAGCTTTTTACAACCTTTCCAAAGAAAGGGAGCTATAACTGCAGCCAAGTATTGAGGTTATAGCCTTTATTTTAAAGTAATTATTGCCTTTGTAAAAAGAATACCAGATTTCTTTCTCACCAGTCTGCTTATTGGGGAAATAATGCATTAAAAGAAGTGAAGTATGAGATTTTATTGCTTCTGTGCAAATAAGTCGATTTTACCATAATACCTGGTGAAACCCATTTGAAATTAGAAAGCATTCCTACTTTTGATTTCATTATGGTGGGGTTTTTTAGCCAGATTGTTTAATTGCAAGTTACAAAACAGTCTTGTCTAGGTTTTCCCCTTCTGCACTTCCTCTACAACTGTCTGACAGCAGACCTCTGAGAGAAACTCATGCTGGCACTGTGAGATTTTTGTCCTGTATTACTCAGTGATAACAGTGACTAACTCCTGCCATGAGACTGCAGAATGTAGTATCACGTTGAAGGGTCATCATGGTGCTCACCAGATTTGTTTGAACTGCCAAGTGGTAGAAATATAATTGCCTTCCTGTGAAATTATGAGTTGTTTTCCACTGTGGATCCAGTAGACTCTAGGGGGAAAAAACGAAGGCATATGAATAAGGCAGATTTTTTCAGAATTGTGAATTCTTGGCTGCACAGGTAGAACTGGTAATTATAATGCAAACTGTGCAAAAATACTGTTTTAAATTAAGAGAAAAGCATATAGAATTGTATACCTTTCTTACACTGATGATGGTTTATACACAGAAGCAATGTTTTTTCAGAGTTGCTTCCAGTACAACAGCAATTGCATAAACCTAGAAGATCTCCAATAATCTACTGATATTAAAAGTATTAGTTCTATTAATACTCGCAAGTATGCAGTTCAAATTTTAGAGAAGTTAGGTTTCCAAATCTCTTGCTGGATTTTCTTTTTCTCTATTGAAATAAACTATTCTTGGTTATTTTTTTGCCTAGGTACTTCATTGTCTCAGTGTCAATCAGGTGATTCAAATTCTATACCAATAATTAAACATAAATATGTGAATATGCCTACAGCCAAACACAGGGAAAAGGTAATGTCAGTGTACTTTCTCTCATGAAATAAAGCTGAAAATAATGTTTTATTGTGGTTTTGGGGCTGGTTTTTTTTTTGTGTGTGGGGTGGTGTTTTTTTGTTGTTGTTTTTTTGTTGGGTTCTTGTTTTAGTTCTTGGTGGGTTTTTTTGTGTTTTGTTGTTGTTGTTTGGTTTTGTTTTTTGTTTTTTTTGGTTTGGTTTTGGTTTGGTTTTTTCTTTTGCTTTTTTGGTTTGGTTTTGGTTTGGTTTTTTCCTTCTTTTTTTCTTTTGTTTTTTTTTCTTTTGTTTTTTTTTCTTTTGTGTTTTTCTTTTGTTTTTCTTTTGTTTTTTTTCTTTTGTTTTTTCTTTTGTTTTTCTTTTGTTTTTCTTTTGGTTTTCTTTTGTGTTTTTCTTTTGTGTTTTTCTTTTGTGTTTTTCTTTTGTGTTTTTCTTTTGTGTTTTTCTTTTGTGTTTTTCTTTTGTGTTTTTTTTTGTTTTTTTCTTTTGTTTTTCTTTTGTTTTTCTTTTGTTTTTTCTTTTGTTTTTTCTTTTCTTTTTTCTTTCCTTTTTTCTTTTGTGTTTTTCTTTTGTGTTTTTCTTTTGTGTTTTTCTTTTGTGTTTTTCTTTTGTTTTTTTCTTTTGTTTTTCTTTTGTTTTTTCTTTTGTTTTTCTTTTGTTTTTCTTTTGTTTTTTCTTTTGTTTTTCTTTTGTTTTTCTTTTGTTTTTTCTTTCGTTTTTTCTTTCGTTTTTTCTTTCGTTTTTTCTTTCCTTTTTTCTTTCCTTTTTTCTTTCCTTTTTTCTTTCCTTTTTTCTTTCCTTTTTTCTTTCCTTTTTTCTTTCCTTTTTTCTTTCCTTTTTTCTTTCCTTTTTTCTTTCCTTTTTTCTTTCCTTTTTTCTTTCCTTTTTTCTTTCCTTTTTTCTTTCCTTTTTTCTTTCCTTTTTTCTTTCCTTTTTTCTTTCCTTTTTTCTTTCCTTTTTTCTTTCCTTTTTTCTTTCCTTTTTTCTTTCCTTTTTTCTTTCCTTTTTTCTTTCCTTTTTTCTTTCCTTTTTTCTTTCCTTTTTTCTTTCCTTTTTTCTTTCCTTTTTTCTTTCCTTTTTTCTTTCCTTTTTTCTTTCCTTTTTTCTTTCCTTTTTTCTTTCCTGTCTTGTTTTCTTTCCTGTCTTGTTTTTCGTTTTTTGCTTTGGTTTTCGTTTTGTTTTTTATTTTGTTTTTTAATTTTGTTTTTTGCTTTGGTTTTGTTTTTTGTGGGTTTTTTTGTTGTTGTTTTGGTTTTTTGTGGTTTTTTTCTTTGTTTATTTGGGTTTGTTTTGTTTTGTTTTTTGCTTTCTTTTTGTTTTGGTTTTTGTTTTGGTTTTTCTTTTGGTTTTTTGTTTGGTTTTTTGTTTGTTTTTTGTTTTCTGTTTTGTTTTTGTGTTTTTCTTTGTTTTTGTTTTGGTTTTGGTTTTTCTTTTGTTTTTGTTTGTGTTTTGTTTTTGTTTGTGTTTTGTTTTGTTTTTGTTTTTTGTTTTATTTTTTGTTTTGTTTTTGGTTTTTTTATTTTGTTTGGTTTTTTGATTGGTTGGTTGGGTTTTTGTTTTTAGATGGAAACTTTATGTTTTAAACATTGTACAAAATCACTATATAAAAATTCTTAGAGGAAAAAACACTGCTGTTATACTTTATGGGCACACACACATATTTTACATGAATACCTCTATTCTTTTCTGTGATCTTCTGATGTGTTTTAGAAGTCCAGTTATCTCCACATTCCTTGAAGATGATGGCATGGTGTTTTACAGAGATTAGATGTGTGGCCTGGAAGCTGCTGATATTTCAAGTCCGTTAAAAATCTGTTTTGTTTTGTAGACTTATGAGTTTTCTTGAAAAATTGTTTCAGATACTGTCTCTGATACAAAACAATTCAGTTGTGATTGTAGAAGGAGCAACTGGCAGTGGTAAGAGCACGCAGATTCCACAATATGTTCTGGATGATTGCATGCAGCAATCTATCTACTGCAACATTGCTGTTACCCAGCCCCGGAAAATCAGTGCCAGCAGCCTTGCCAGGTGGATTAGCAAGGAACGATCATGGACTCTGGGTGGATTTGTAGGATACCAGGTAAAAGTTTCAAATGCTGTTTAAAAATGCATTAAAAAGTACTATGTCTTCTTTCTTAATTGCTTTTAAAGAGATCCAGCATACTGAAGTAATGTTAGAGAATCTGCTTTTAAAGTAGAATGGCTGTTTTCTAGCTGTCTCCTGCTAAATGTTTGTAATTAAATTAACTTTTAAAGTTGAATAACTATAAATCCTGGTGGGACTCCCACAGAAATATTTTTCTGCATTGGACACACCTATATGTATATTTTTTTTTTACTTTAAACTCCTTAAGTAACATACTTTATCTGTTTGACTTTACTACATTTACCTGTCAGCTCTGTCAAAACTTTCATGCAGTTATGGCCACACTGTTCTGTGAACATCCTGTTGTTTCTTCTTAGCCTGTGAAAACTTGAACTAGTTTTTCCTCTTAAATCCATCTCCTCCTTTTGCTTTGTCCAGCTCAGCTTCAAACTCAGTTATGTCCTTCCTTTTCTAAACTGGATGCCACTTTCCTCTTTTAACACAGGTTACTTCATCTGTTATCCCACATCCACTTTCTTCCACGCCCCATCCTGTGTCTCTGCTTCCCAAGGTGTCTGCTACTGTACCAGGCCTCTGAATCCCTACATTTCACTAAATTACTGTCCCAACGAGACAAAGTAAAGCAAAAATGAAGGCAGATAAAGAAAGGTTCAAGGAGAGCAGCCCAGACATGCCTTAGTCCTGAGGCCTTGCAAACTCGGTGCAAAGCTCATGGCCTGCTACAGAAATGCCATATTACAGGGCTGTGCAGATACATGAGCTTCATTTTTACATCTAAACGATCTTTATTGTCATCCCTGCTGAATGCTGTTCTTTGTCTAGGTGACAGATGCATCTATAGCAAATACTGTAGTAGAAAAAATAGTTTTTTCTTTTTCATTTTTCTTCAGGTAGGTTGGAAAACAAAGTAAAAAGGCTCTTCATGGTTAATCACCAAGTTTCATTTCTGAGAGGTGAACACTCAAGAGAATTCTGTGATTATGCTCTGGCATTATCTCAGATTGTAACTAAGCCAATATTAATAACCTCCAGCTATCATATTTGTAGCATTACTGTGGGCTATTGTCCTGGTTTAAGCCCAGCTGGCAGCTAAGCACCACACAGCTGCTCACTCACCTCACCCCTCCACCCCTCCTGACCCTGGTGGAACGGGGAGGAGAATCAAAGTTAAGCTTGTAGGTTGAGACAGGAGCAACTTAGCAATTGAAACAGTTTAAAATATACTAAGAATAGTAAATAATGATTAAAAAGTAATAACAAAAAACCCCCAAGGGATGCACAGTACAATAGCTCACCACCCGCTGACTGATGCCAGACCCTGTCCCCAAACCCCAGTTGGTTCCCTTGTGGGTAAATCCCTGGTTTACATACTGGGCATGGCATTCTATGCCATGGACTATCCCTTTGGCAGTTCAGGTTGCCTGTCCCGACTGTGCTCCCTCCCAGGTTTTTTGTGTATCTCGTTAAGGGCAGAGCACAAACCACAAAAAAGTCCCTCGTCTTAGGATGAACATGACAGCAACAACCAAAACACCAGTGTGTAATCAAAAGTTTTACTAAATCCCAAAAACACAGCACAATACCACCTAGGAAGAAGAAATTAACTCTATCCCAGCCAATACCAGAACAGTTATAGATGTTGTTTTTTTTCAAAGTAAGTTCTACATAAAGTCTATGATGTGATTTGATACCTTGAATTAATTAGTCATAAAATTGCTAAATTGATTTATTACGCTAATGAGTCATAAAGACATAAAATGGTGCTGTGCTTCCAAGCTGTCTTCAGGACAGTGGATGTGGATGTGCTGTGCTTGTTTCACCAGCACTTTTTTGAGCTGAGTAGAAACAGGTAAAATGGCTGAGCTTGGACGCATCTGCTCTAGGCTGATGTGAAAACTGCATGTGAAAAGGTGGTCACAGCTCTGCCTGACTGGGTGGATAGCACCTGAGATAGCTAAAGTTAAACAAGTACTTTAGGAATCAAAAATCTATTGCATGACATAAGTTTGTAGAACTTTCAGGAATAAGTTGACCTTGGTGGTATCTTACACATCTTTCCTTTTCCTGTCCAGTAAGCAAACTACATTTTGGCAAAATCTTTTTCTTCCTCTTCATATTAGTGGTAAAGATGATGTACATACCTTTAGAAGTCTTTGAAGAATTCTTCTCAGGCTAAAGCCCCTAGCAAGGAATTTTGATACTTAGTAAACTTCAGAGGTTTAAATTTTTTTAAATTTCTCCCAAAAAAACCCAGTTAATTGGTTCTGGGATTTGAGAACACTTTTGTACAGTGACTTCTACAAGTGTAAGTAAATAATTTAGATGGATTTACATTGTGTTTTATTTTGGAGTACATGTTTCTCTAAATATATTAAATATCTCTTTCCATCTTAACATGTATTTTTCTTACTGTTGTTAGTTGAGCTTAGAGAACGTTTCAACAAAGGAGACAAGGTTGCTGTATATGACAACTGGAGTTCTTCTTCAGAAAGTAGTTTCTGCCAAGAGCCTAACTGAGTTCACGCATATTTTCATTGATGAAGTAAGTTGTTGGAGATAAGCTTAAATTTCATATTAAGAAAGCCTTCTCTTTTGTTGCTCTTACATGCAAGAGAAAAGCAGACATCTGCTTGTAAAGATGTTTTGTATAAGGTGTCTAAGCTAATACTTGATGAAATAGGCTTGTTCTCAGCATTCCTTTGAGCGACAAGTGTAGCACTAAGGGTGTAGGGAGGGTTTTTTTGTGTGCTTAGCTTTTCATACAGGTGCCTTGAAATGTTTATTGAAATCTACCATGTGGAATTCAAGAACCTGTCTGGCTAGGCCTACTAGGAGGAAGCAGCCAGTTTTCACTCAGTTAGGTATTACAAAGAGTCTTTATTCTTTAGGGATAGCCCGAGAAATACCCCTGTGAAAGTTCTGTCTTCTGGCTGGATTTACAGTTTATTCATGTGGATTCATTGTTATTGCTGTCAATTCACCAAAAAGCTAAAGAAAATACACTTGTAGGTTTTTTGTAATTTGCATATTTTTACATGTTTCTATGCTTACTTCATGTGGAAAGTCAGATGTCAAATTGTGCTTTCGTGAACCATGAACGTAAATCACATATGAGATATAGGACATCTTGGGGTGTAGTGATACAGAAGAGGACTTAGGGGTTTGTTTTGGGAGGATATTTTGGTTTTTTTGGTTATTTTGTTGGTGGGTTTTTTTTTTCTTTTGGTTGGTTGGGGTTGATTTTTGTTTGTTTGTTTTTTATTTTTTTGTGAGTTTTTTGTTTGTGTGGGGTTTCTTGTTTTTGTTTTGTTTGTTTGCTTTGTAAGTGTTGGTTTTCATTTTTATTCGGTTATGGTATTGTAGCTGAGAGCAACTTTAATTCTTGGATATTTGAGAAGCAGGGAGACAATACTTGGTATACCATTAGACTATTATAGCAACAAGTAAGGCTGTCATGACTGCACTTGAAGTGGCATATTGGAAACCTGGAAGAGATTGAGCAGACAGTTACATTTTCATATGAAGAAACTTTAGGACTTCATTCAAACAGACGAAAGAATCAGAATAACTCCACATCCTAAAGAATTGTACCACTTGTCTTCATGGAAAAGATTTGAGCACTCTAATGTATTATCAGTCTTGCAAACCTTAACATTTTAAAGCCAAAAAGAAGGAAATGCAATACTGTCCCATTTCCCCAGCCAAAATTCTAGTCCCTCCTGTTCCCTATATGCCACCTTTCTCCCCACATCTACTACAGAGATTGTGATCTTGAGCCAACAGTCACTGTTTTAACAAGCAGATGTTTTCCATGACATTTCTAATTGCAAGTCTTGGTACTCTTAGAGCACTGCAAACATTTAGGAGCATACCAAAACAAACCTAGACTAAAAAATCGACTTCTTACAGCAAGACCTTACTGTCAGCCTGAAAACTGCCTTAGCTAAATTGTTTTTGTAATGGGACAGTATTGATTATAAGTTTATTTTATTTTAGAATATGCTAATTACCTTACAGGACTCAAATGTTGAAGGCTGAGCTCCAGAAAAAGCTGCTGCACTTAATATATTTAAACTGCAATTCAAGAAAGGGATATGATTATCATGGATAATGTTGAGGAGTGCTTGCTGAACTGCAAGGAGCAATCAAAAGCTAGAAGCCATTGAGAATGGGGCACATCTACTCAGATAAACCAACCTAGTCCCTTACTGGATCATTTGTGATTTTATCAGTACAGTTGATTCACCCAACATCATTACCACTTCAGGTGTTATTGCCAGCTCTAATAGAACCAGTAGCTGGAGCTGATGGTTGGTTTTCTAGTCACTATTCTATGATTTTCATGACTTAATAGTGACAAACAGTTTTCACAAAGGGTGCTGTAGTCATCTGAACAGCCTTGTTGGAATTTTAAAGTGATTAACATGCATACTCTCAAAAGGTGTTTTCTTCTGTGAAAATGTATTATTGTTCCAAGTTGCAAAAACAAAACATACATTGAGTAGGAAAATAAGAGATTTTCAAATAATTAATTCAAATCATTAATTAATTAAAATTAAATTATGCATAATATCTTCCAGGTGCATGAGCGTACAGAAGAAATGGATTTCTTGCTCTTGATGACCCGTAAACTATTATATACAAATTCACAGTCTGTAAAGGTGGGTTTAAACTGAATTCTACTGCTTTTTCTCACAAGAATATTTTTGCACGTTTTTTTAAAGAATTTACAACAAATTGTTATGTTGTTATTTTGCAGTGAAATATTATTTAGTTTGCTGCACTTCATAAGTAAGCAAGCTAAAGGGCACTCTTTTCCTGGCTGCTATAATGTATTCTGAAAGACTTTTTTTTCCTCCTCATGTTAAAATGCATTAGTTTCTAAAGCCTGCTTAAGGCTAAAAAATGCAAGATGGATATTTGACTAGAATTACTTATTGGGTATTGAGGGCAGTGCTTATCCTTGGTTAAATATGGTAGCATTAACTCCTGGAAATACTGAGGTTTTTTTGTTAAAGTGGGAAAAATAGCAGAAGACAAGAAATGCTGTATTGTAATTTCTGGGCAGAACTGGTAGTAAAACGTGTCTGAAATTTTTCTCTGCATGTTAGGCACTCATGCTTTGTACTAAAGCAGATTTTACAGACATACAGCGTGACATATTTAGTCTTTATGTCTCAGTAATGAACTCTTTAATTAAATATGGGTGATGGAGTTAGGCTAACTCAGTATCTTTATGTGCAGCTATTTGGGACTGCAGCTATTTTGTGAGACTCTATGTGTCTTCAGTTAATTGTTTAATTAATGTGACTTTTCCTGTTCAAAACAGACATAAGTGTAGTTCTGGGTTGGCTGGTTTTCTTGTCATTGGAAGGGAATCCACGTTCTTAAGTGCAGTCCATCACATTGATTTGAACTGGGATAACTTGGTCTTTAGATCTTCCAAACATGCTGTCACTGAAAGTGGCCTTCCAGTTGGCATAGGGCATGACAGTGCTCTTCACATCTTTCACTTTTTAATTCCTTTTCATGCTGATAAGAAAACTCTCTTGTCTTTAAATTCAGAGACACTAATATGAAAGTATTCAGCCTTTTTTTAGCACTTGGCTCTGCCTATTGAGAAGACCAATAATTTAATCAAACTGAGTTTGTGAAAAGTTTTCCCTTGATGCTAATTACCTGGTTGGTGTCAATGGCAAGAAACCCTACAGGCCCTGTCATCGTTTTCTCTTAGAAAACATTTTTCTGTTATAGGTTCCTGAAATATTTTTTCCTTTTTCTCTATAATTGCATTTAAATCTCTCAAAATTGGCACTGGAAAATTTTATCCCTTTTATATAGTTCTCTGCAGTTGTTTCTGCAGATGACAGTTTCATACTGTATAAACCTGAGACAATCTTACCTTTGAGGGAGAGGGAGGATGTCCCTTTGAATTTTTGATTTTTTGTAATGGTGAAAAGGGGGGAACTCTTGATCTCAGTTTCTGGCTCTTAGCAGACCAAAAAGTGGGTAATTTGGTTTGAATTTATACACTAAGCCCAGTGTCTCCTACTTAATCCCTTTTCAACCCCTTTTGAAAAACTATAAAGGAAAGGGGTTTTGATCATATGGCAAGTTAATCAGAACATGTAAGGTTTTCCTCCCAGCCTCCTTGGATTCATGAAACAAAAGTGTACAAGGATACCTGTTTAAGGGGGGGGGGGGATACAAGACATTTATATGAAATGCATGTGAACTGTTTGTTTCCTAATCTGGACATTGCAGACCTCAGAAGTAGCAGGTAATTCAACATTGCATCAACTAACAAGATGGCAAGAGCAATTCTGATGTACTGAGGACAAGAACTACCTGCTGTGGTTCACCTACCAACTATGCTGAATTTTCTGGCAGATGGCTGGTGCAGATTATTATTTTTAGATCACAGAACAGACATTGGATTGTTCTAAGGTTGATCTTGCTGGGATAGGGTTGTTGCAAGGAAACCTGACACTGGATCAGACCAAACAATGCAGTTTCTAGTAGTGACTGATAACAGTTTTTGGTATTATCTGGTGGGTCTTTAGACATCTCCATGCTGTACAAGTGGTTTTGGACTGCTTGATCTTGAAGAACTGTCTTCTTTGATTACCTTCTGTTCTGATGTGTTTATCTGCCGTGTTGGGGATATAGGCTTGTTGAATTTCTGCTTTAGGAGTAAATTAAACTATTAGTTCAGTTAGGTGGTCCTTCAGGCACTCTGTTAAGAATCTGTCATTTCCTTTCAGTTTGGAAAGGCTCTGTGCAGGTTACAGAGTCCAAATTATCAAGACTGTCTAGAAGAAGAGGTAGTTTAATATTCCTTGCCTGTAACTGCAGTTAGAATAATTTAGATTGGGTTTTGTTTCAGTAGCCTTCAGGGAAGGTTACATTTAGCCTATCGTCCTGGTGTAGGTGAGCACTGTTGAGGCATGAGGTAGTTCTTGCTGTAGTGGGACAGGTTGCATATATAATATTTGCAGAATTATGTCCTTTCAGGATCATGTTAAATGACTTCATGGTTTAATCTGCCCCTCTGTTGTGTATCTTTACCTGTCCTGTGTATCTTGTGCTTTGGAGCTGAGCACTGTGGTACAGCACCCACTTCGTTAGCTTGCCTTCCTGTCGCTTTGTAAGGGGGATGCTCTTTAGCTGTATTCTATGGCATTTTTATTTTGGCATTTTATCAAGGGTACGATATGATTTTGGTTGAACTTCTACCATGTTGTCTGCCCTAGGCATCCAACCTGAGCCATTTTCTTACAGGTGCTTACCTTTCTTCACGTGCTAGCTAGGGTTTCTTAAGCATTTAACCTTGATTGTCTTAAATGTGCTTAGGTAACATACCTGTTGTAACCAAAATCAGACCATTTTAGCATAAAAAATACTTGGAGATTTTCATGTAGCAGGGCATTTTGTGTTAAAATTAATGTGTTATATTTGCTTTGCATTTTTTTAACAGATAATATTGATGTCTGCTTCCATCAACTCTAAAGAATTTGCTGATTACTTTGCAATTCCACTTCGTAATGGGCTGAATCCAGTCTGTGTGTTTAAGGTGGAAGGCAAACCTTTTGCAGTTGAAGAATATTATCTTGATGATTTAAAGGACACTGTTGATTTCAAGGTAATGTTAATATAATGTCATTTCTTTGGACAGAGTAAGAAAGAAATTGGAATAGTCAGTCCAACTGTGCAATAAAATTACAAATAACCAATTTTGTATTACACTTCTAGGTAAGAATTAATACTTTATGATAAAACAGGAGTCTTCTTACCAGCACACTAGTTTCTTTCATGTAACAGAAATGGAATGCAAAGTGCTGGGAATTTTAAGTAGTATGAGGCATTTTGTTTGGTAGCTTGCATTTAAGGTGAACAATGTAAAATTCTGGGCAGAAAGTAACATATTAAGATTTTACAGATCTCTTTGAATATAGCTGAGAAAATCGGAATATTTCCTGGGTTGGTCCATGTTGGTGTTATGTATCAAAGGCAGAAAGTGCCAGGAAATTAAGAGTCATCAGAAAACAAGCAGTTGTGCTTAGAACTTCGATGTTACCGAGTTGGCTTCTCTCTCAGCTGAGGATTTCCTATTCTTTTTTTCTTTCCATTTTTTTTTTTCCTTAATAAAACCAAGAGATGTTATGCAGCAGTTTTGAACATGTTTCTGTTGTAGCTCCATAGGCCACCGTGGCAAATGTGTAATTTTGAATAATGAAAATGTGTTGGAATAGCAGCTACTTCTCAGATCCCTGGGTGGGCACTTGACAGCCAGTACGGCTGCACTGGAGAGCTGCTGCTCTGGTGCCTGAGGAGGGTAGTAGTGACTGAAGATTTGTTTGCTGTATCAATCTTTAGCTTATAAACTGCACAGATTGTATTTTGAACATTTGGTTTGTAGAGCTCCTGACGTGCTATTTTATAGCAAGTGTCCGTGTAGACATCAGATAACGAAGGAATTAATGTAAATACATATTAATTTATTTTCTGCGCTTTTATAATAGTGGAGGTTGTTTTACATTTGAAAAGCAGCTGTGTAGGAGTTCACTCGAGTGAACTCTTCCAGTATTATGGTTCAAGGCAAAATAAACAGGTTAAAGCAAAGTACAACAAATGCATTCAGGCTTTAATTGTGACACTCACTCCAAAAACAACTGGGACATGGGAGTAATTATTGGTCAGTTTTGATAATTCAGAACGCTGTTATTACAATGAAGAAGATGAGGGATGCACTTGAAAAGAAGCATGTGTGAACACACTGTTACTATTTAGCTTTCATCCCTCAACTCTGCAGAAAATGAAATAGTGAAATAAAACAGGTAGTTTGAGAAACCCAAAAGATAACTGCTTATGCTGTACACAAAACAGGCATTGGTTATGTCTCAGAACAGGCAAGCTAAAATAAAAGGCTGTCAACTGTTGAAGTTTTAATGCAACCAAAAAAAAGAATAAACTCAATTCTTATAGCAGTTGGCCCATCAGTATTTATACATTAGTATGGCAGCTCAGATAGATAATGTGGAGATTATGTAATACATGGGGGTTTTGTAAAAGATTTCTGATAATTACAGCAAAAAGATAACCAAGAAATTCAGTAAGGAGTTTACTTCAGTCAAGTTGGATTTGTCATTGCTACCCTTTGAGCTGAATGTCAGCTTCCACACCTTTCACCTCAGAGATCACGAACAAAAGGAACTGCTTTCAGTGCTTAGACCTTTTTTTACTTTTCATTTTCTCTGTGTTTTTTTTGTTGTTTTTTTTTAAGTTTTCATCTGATTCTTTATCTTGTGTTGTCCTATCTATAGCCATTCTGGTTTTCAGCAGGACAAGGAGAGTATGTTTGTCCACGAAGTTACTTGTGCCTTAGGGCAACAATAAAAGCACATAAGTGCTTTTGATTTTTTTTTTTTATATGTATGCAGAAATTGAATTGTAAAGCACTGATACTTGGTCTCTATCCTGTTTCTTATGGTGCTGTGTGTGAAGATTTTCTGTGAATACTAGTTATAATTAAAAAATACTTAAAAACATAGAAGGTCTAAGATTTGTGTAGCATCTTAATAAAATGAAAGTGGAACCTGAGTGTTAAGACAGTTAATGAGCTAATGCTGCCATATGGAAGCGGGGCACATCTTTCATCATGCTAAAATCACAATGAGTTGGATAACTGCCTGAGGTACAGGCTTCAGGCTTTAGTTCTTGATGTTTTATTTTCACTTTTAAAAACCTGTAAAATTCACATAGAAGAATACAGCAGTTAAAAGTAAATGCAGTCTTTGCTCTTTCGATAAACAGGATTTTTCCATGTTTCCTTTTGATTTTAAAATTAATAACTATAAAATCAGATTACATAAATCTTAACTCATTCCTTAAAGCATCTTGGTTGAAATCAGTTTAGTCCTTTGTAACTGTCTTTGTGCTGTGAGCTATGAACCTTTGTCCATTTTCAAAAAATCTTAAAATAATTGGATGTTACTGTATAAATGTAGAATCTTTTACGAATCCTGCAGAGCTCTTGACTTTAATACGTAATTTATTTCTGTGTGTGATAATGTTTTAAAACAATGCTTGAAAAAAAAAATTTCTTTGGGTAGTTCTGACTTGGTTGTTTAGTGAATTCATTGATATCAGTTGTGATTTGGAAGATAAAAAAAAACAACATCATTATTTTTTCTTCTTTATGCCTGTTTGCAGTAAACCCTTTGCTGTGGCTGTACAGACATCTAGCTGAATCAAAGATAAAGCTTTCCACTTGAATTGCTTCATTTGTAGAAAAGAGTAAGAGGGAAAGAAGCGAGAAACACTCTTCAGTGTAACATTGGCTTATCCTTGCCCAGATACCGGGTCATTTATAGGTGCTACTGTTTAATTTGTGAGCATAGGCTTATAAAAAGTAGTTTCTTCTGGCATAATGGGCTTTGTAAACATGTTGTTCTGGATGTTTAACAGGATCATGATTCTGTCATATCAGCAACCCCTAAGCCCCAAGGAATCATTGAAACACAGGCTTCATGAAAAATGCATCAAGGTTCTGTCTGTGGGCAATTCTAAAGGTAGTTGTGTAAGTGCTTTCCTATTGTCATGGATAGTATTGGAGATAGGAAATGGAAATTAATTGTATAGTTAACTCAGTGAGCAGACTTAAAAAAATGAAGCAAAGTGTAAAAATGCAAAGCCATTTTTGTCTTGCAAAGGTAAAAACTTCATACCACTGGAATTGGGGTCAGAGTTCTGAGACGGTAGTGAACTGCTGTCAAAAGCTATTTTGACTGTGTTAGATTATTTTAGTCAGGTCTGACTGGGCTTTTGGATTTACTGTTTGTCACATTGTTACCTTTTATTAGGAGAGATGTAGAAGCTTTGTCATGCTACTGATTGTACCTTTAGTACTCTTTAACAAAATTGCAAAGACAAATTTGATGGTTATTTAAGCAGGGATAATATGAACTCAAAAATCTTATGTTTGAGCAGCCCAGAAGAGATAAATCACTTAGATTTTTTCACATATATTGGGGCATTAAAAAAAAAAAGTATTCAAGTATTTTTGATAAGTAATGTTTTCTGTTTTCTGATGGACTAATCAAGCTACAGTGGAAGCCAGTGTAGAATGCAGTTCAGAAGCTCTGGGACTGACAGAGTTGTCCACCTGAAAAGTCTGCCCAGCTGATGGATTTCGAGGAGGATCAGAGAAGTGGAATGAATATTATTCATTTCTTATAGATGGCTCTTTTTGATCCCCCAACCCATTCTCTGCCAGAAGAAAGTAGAATAATTTTCTCAGGGTTTTCAGAAAGGAGTCTTTCTGAAGACACCAAGGTGACCCATGGTTACATGATGTAAGGGGTTGAAAGCTGAGGACAGAGGTTGCAGTAGCAAAAGCTGGTGTAAATCAGTGTTGCCAGATTGGTGCTAGTAGTAGTGCTTTTGTGATTCTGTCATGAACTCCTTCAGAAAGAAAACTGGTAGAAAAATAACTAATTTCACTGTAATAGAATCATAGAATCAGCTGGGTTGGAAAAAAACCTCTGAGATCATTAAGTCCAACCCTTGATCCAACACCGCCATGGTTACCAGGCCATGGCACTGATGCCACATCCAGTCTCATCTTAAAAACCTCCAAGGACAGGGAATCCTCAACTTCCCTGGGCAACCCATTCCAATGCCTGATTACCCTTTCTGTAAAGAATTTCTTCCTAATATCTAACCTAAACCTCCCCTGGCACAGCTTAAGACCATGCCCTCTTGTCTTGCTGAGAGCTGCCTGGGAAAAGAGACCAACCCCCCAGGCTACAACCTCCTGTCAGGGAGTTGTAGAGAGTGATGAGGTCTCCCCTGAGCCTCCTCTTCTCCAGGCTGAACAGCTCCAGCTCCCTCAGCCTCTCCTCATAGGACTTGTGCTCGAGTCCCTTCACCAGCCTTTGTTGCTCTTCTCTGGACCCGCTCCAGCACCTCAATGTCCTTCCTGAACTGAGGGACCCAGAACTGGACACAGGACTCCAGGTGTGGCCTCACCAGCACTGAGTACAGGGGAAGAATCACTTCCCTGGTCCTGATGACCACACTGTTCCTGATCCAGGCCAGATGCCATTGGCCTTCTTGGCCATGTGGGCACACTGCTGGCTCCTGTTCAGCTTCCTGTCAATCCAAACTCCCAGGTCCCTTTCTACCTGGCTGCTCTCCAGCCACTCTGTGCCCAGCCTGTAGCGCTGCAGGGGGTTGTTGTGGCCAAAGTGGAGGATCCAGCACTTGGCCTTGTTGAACCTCATCCCGTTGGAATCAGCCCAACTCTCCAGCCTGTCCAGGTCCCTTTGAAGAGCCCTCCTGCCTTCCAGCTGATTGACACTCCCCCCCAGCTTAGTGTCATCTGCAAATTTGCTGATGATGGACTCAATCCCCTCATCTAAATCATCAGTAAAGATATTAAATAGAACTGGACCCAACACTGATCCCTGGGGGACACCACTAGTGACCGGATCCCAACTGGATGCAGCCCCGTTCACCACCACTCTCTGGGCCCGGCCCTCCAACCAGTTCTAACCCAACCCAGAGTGCCCCTGTCCAAGCCGTGGGCTGCCAGCTTTGTCAGGAGAATGCTATGGGAGACGGTGTCAAAGGCCTTGCTGAAGTCCAGATAATAGTTTAGATAGTTCAGTTCTCTGTGATTTTTAGCTCTGAAACTCTTGGTCCAGTAATGAGTTTTCCCTAGAATGAGGAGGTGAGCAACAATCAAAACCCACTTTCTCTACAACAGAAAAATGTGTAACATTATAGACCTTTTCCAAAGCATGTCTAGTTCATTAAACGTTTGATTTTAGAACTGGAAAGTTACTAAGTTACTGTGTTTGCTCTGAAGACTTGATTGTTTGTGTTCTTAAATGTTACAACCTTGAGTATGTCTCAGAATGCTAGAAAATAGCGTAGGCAGAATCATCATGGTTCTGTTATGTACAACAGAACAGTAATCTTTTGACAGGGTATGACCTAAAACACAAGATCCTTTAAATGCAAAACCAATTTACATTAGTAAGGTACGTGATTTCTGTGCAGTCAGGTAGAGACCTGCAGTATAGTAGCTGTGAGAAGCATTGTACCTTCCTTACACAAATTCCTCTCCTTGTCATCCTGTTTCCATGGGTTGTGATCACTCTCATGTGCTTAACGCTCCTGGATAAAGGAGTATGTCCTGCAAACTAATGAAGTGTGGCCTGGTGCTTATCTTAAGTGGGTAAATACCAGAAGTACTCCTTTAGCATAAAAATAGTTACATGCCTGAAGAAAAATGCCTGTTTAGAAGATAATGAGCACATCAGATGAAGTTACTTCTTTGTACAGGCTTCTGTGCTGGATCAGTTTTAATTGAAAAGCACTTGACAAATTGAAATACATATGTGAGCTACAGTCTTTCTGCCTGTTCCACTGTGCTAACCTCAATACCTTCTTCTCCAAACAGCTTCATTCTCAAAGCATCGAGGAACCAGTGATAAAAAAGAATATGTATGATGTAGCAGTGTCTCTGATTGAGTCATTTGATGAGTTTGAGATGAAGAGGTAAGACACAGTTCAAAATCTGGAATCGGAGGTTCTTGGGGAGATGAGGCACTAATTAAGCAGCAGCAGCCCATGTATTATAGTTGTTAGTGGTAACTTAATTTTACATATATCTCTGCTTTTATTTTATATATTTGTTTGATTTCTACCCTGTGTTCTTGAAATACACTTCCTGCCCTGGAGCGTAAGTGATCATTCAAGACAACCACGTTGTATGGAAACTATATTCTTTGCTGTAGACCAGAGCCAAATATTGTTTATATGAAGAATAAAACTGGAGCTACTATTTTGTATTATAAATTAAAACATATAATAATCCATGGAAAAAAAAATTAAAACTAGGCAATAATTTTCACTGGCTGTTTAAGACCTTAATGCAATTTGAAATAAGTAAATACTGATTTGCGTTGCTCTCTGTGTTTTGTAAATTGATATCTAGTATCTGAAAATGTAATGAAGTTGCTCTTACAACTTTGATCTAACATTGTATATTAAGTTTAGGAATGTTTTTTGTTTCCATATATTCTAATAATCTATAAAAGTGTGTTGGAGAAGTAATTTTGTTCTGTAAGCTTAATTTTTTTTTCCTTTCAAACTTAGTATTATATAAACTTTGACATTTTAAGAAAATGTTAATTAAGCTCATTTGAGCAGTTATTAGGTGAACCACCGAAGTACAACTGTTCATGGAGGTACATAAATACAAAAAACTTGGTTCTGACATTTTTACAATGTATAGTGACTTCTAAGCTTCTTTCTTGGTTATTTCTTTTGATTTAATTAATTAAGCTGTTCTACTGTAATAGCCAAATTATGCTACCTTTTACTGATAAGCTACCTTTAATAAGTAAACATGAAGGAATTAGCATTTCAACTTTCGAATACTGAAAGGGCTGATATGCACATTGTTATGTACCTTCCAGTAAAAACTATGCTTTCTGTTTATTATATAGTTTTAGAGTAGAGACTGAAAAATACCTGAAAAAATTTTACACCAGGAATGAATACAGCAGAACAATGTGAGTTCTAAATTCTCTTAAGGTGATTTTGACTCACAACAGATCAGTCGAAGATGGCTCTCTCCACGTCTGTCATGACCTGTAGTTCTTGATAATAATGGTTGAGATTTATACTTGTTTGGCTTTTGTTCAAGGTTCCAGTGGTATTTTTAGAATACAAGGGCATTACAGATACTTAAAGAATTACTGAATGAGTTTGCATATCATTATGCAGTAGTATACTGTGTTCTGAGTTTAAGATCTTTGGTAACCTAATTCTGATTAATTTCATTGCTGAATAAGAATGTTTCTATTTTGACAAAACCTCTATTTTGAGGAAGAAGTTAAACCTAATGCTCTAGTTGCAATGTATATACTGTGCTTTTCAGAAAACGTAGTTGCAAGTAATGGTTTGAATTTCATTTCTTCAGAAGTTTAAATAATGCATGGTACAAAAAGTGTGCAGTTCTGCTTGTTCTTTCAGAATAAAATAACTTGGGGTAATGATGTTAGACTGAGGTTGTAAAACTAATGAAACTTCATATTCTTGTTAGGGAGGAAGACAGCTTGAGGGATGCGTTGGAACGTGGCAGTGTGCTAGTGTTTTTGCCAGGTGAGTATATGTCTAATACATCACCTGAAGTCAGGTGCCAGTCATATAAAGAATGCATAAAGATTTCACATCCAGTTACTTAAACTGCATTTGGCCTTTGCTGAAAATTGCAGCAATCCTGTACTGCAGTTACAGAATAATTTCATTTTTAATATCCGACCAGGGAAACTCTGTGTTGTGCAGATTTTGAAAATGGGACTTTTGAAATTGAAGTCTCAATAAGAAGTAAACCAGTTTCTCAGAAATGTTTATGCAGGTATCCAAGAATGTAGCAAAAATCCCTTAGTCATAGGATTTCCCCTGGCAGTGAAATCCATGACCCAGAGAATGGGCACTGCAGCTGCTCAAGACAAGATGGCTAAGGCAGAAATAGGGGTTTTTTTCCCCTTGACCCTGCTCTTTGAAAGAACTTATTTTGAATGAAGTAGCCTAAACCAGACATTCAGCATGTGGAGAACACTGTCAATTGTAAGAAACTGATATGAGGGCTAATAATGGGATGTTGTCAGATGGCCTTTATATCTGCTGTTGCAATTTCACTTTAATAAGTGTAAAATTAATGCAGAATGGCTCTTGAAAAATTGACTCACTCTGTTTCAGTGACTCATTATTACATTTGCTGTTTAACTCTTCTGCCATTTTATTATATAGTGAAAGGAAGGTAAGAATGAAAGTCAAAAAAGAATTGAAATAGATGTTTTAGAATTGTTAGTGTTGAGTAAAATGAATACAAAGTCATGGTTACTTTTTCCCTAGGTTTGGCTGAGATAAGATACATGCACTCATGCCTCTCAGATAAGTTTAAAAGGTAAGTTAGACCACATTTGTTTTAGTTCAGTTAAGCTTGAACATGAGTTTTTCAGCTATATAAGTTCTAAGTACATAATAGGATTTAGCACAGAAGTGTAATCAACTTTTATATTCTTGCACTAATATGTTTTCTTTAGGTGGCAAGTGTACCCACTTCACTCATGTGTGACATTAGAGGAACAAAATGAAGTATTTTTGGCTACAGTTCCTGGCTACAGAAAAGTAAATATTGCTGAATCATTACTTTTCTAAAGCATGTGAAACCTTTTGCCCGAGTAGTAATAGCAAATAATAAGGTATATAAGTAATATTATCTGTTCTAACTCAGATCATTTTGTGAGGACAAAGCAGTTTCAGTCTTCAGTGTGTGAACTGAGTGCCTTTCTTACCAAGCTGTTGTTTTAACTGGTGTTTGGACCTCAAGAGAAGTGCAGTAACGGGAAGTTATCCTTAGACTATTGTGTGATGCTCATTTTATCCTTCAGAGTAGTTTGTGCATGTTGATTCTTGCACCTGTATGACAGTAGTATGCTGCTGGTGGCACTGAATAGTGAAGTAGTCCCCTGGTTTGGGGGACTCTTACCTGCTTTGTCCCCACATTTTGTCTGTTGTCTTGGTCTTCTTCACCTGCTATCACTAATAAAATATTGCTGCTGATAGTATGAGGTTTTGTTATGGCAAAGGCATGAAATATTTCCATTCTTCCTCTATATTGTCCTCTGCTATACTACTTTATTACATTTTTCTGAGTTTGGAACAAGAAAATAAAGTTTTCTTGTATTGCCTTGTGTCATATTGCTTTTTTAAGTATACAGAGTAGAAATGCTGTGTTGCCACTATATTTATATTTATTCATAGCAAATTGGGTTTTTCATGTAGAAACATTAACATCAGTATTTTTCTTTATGCATTCATTGCTCATTTTTTGCTTCAAAACTCAGATTATTCTAGCTACCAACATAGCTGAGAGCTCTGTAACAGTTCCTGATGTTAAGTATGGTAAGTCATCTAAATCCTGTAATTCCGTATACACTGTATTTGTAATATTTTCCTTACTCGTGCTAGGTTAAGTCTGCACAACATGTCATTTTACAGAGTATTGCTGTTGGAGGGGAATTTTGGCAGTTGTTGAATTCTTGCTTTCACAGTGGAGAACAGAGAAATCTGAATATACGAACAAATAGAGCTACTGAGTGGGGGGTTGGTTTTAATCTTCACTGGGGAGGTAATTTTAAATGCAGTAACAAGCAGAATCAGACCTCATGTCAAAAAGTTAAGCTTTTAAATCACATTCTGACTACCTTTTGAAATAAATGCATCAGTTTAACCAGTTCTGATACAGAATTTCTAAATGCAGAAATTATTGCCTTTTAATGATTGTCATCTACACTAATTCTTTGTTATATATACATTAAAATCTCTTCCCAGTTCTGTTAGCATTCAGAGTATCCTGGGCCTGTTATTTTATGAATCTGGTGTTCTCTTTATTGCTATTCAAGTTATTTAAACTTTCCTTTTCTGATAGTACAAAATCAGCCAATATTTATTTCCACTGCCATGAGGATAAGTTGTTTCATAATGTACTATTTCTTTTCTTAATTGCAGTGATAGATTTCTGCTTAACTAAAGCTTTGGTTTGTGATAAGGAAACTAATTACCAAAGTTTGAGACTTTGCTGGGCATCTAAAACAAACTGTAATCAAAGAAAAGGTAAGATGACAATAGGTAATGCAAAGGAATTTTAGAAGCTCACCTCTATGGAGAATTCTATGTTGCTTTTCATTTTATTAACAGTAAAAAGAACAGACTATTTTTGCCACTAATAGTTGATAATTCTTCACCATGTCAGGATATAAAAATGTGATTAAACAACCATGCACGAATGTTTTATTTTGCTCGAGTATTTTTTTCCAGGGGAATGTTTTGTATTTTATTAAAAAATATTAAAATTTATGGACCATAAATGGACCATGGATTTTTTTGTTATTTAATAGTAATTTTTTTATTATGGGCCATTTTTAAAAAGAGGAGATAGGTACTGCTAGGTATTTATTAAGTGCTTGTGAGTTCCAACAGTAAAAGAAACTTTCATGTCTATGTGTCACCATTAAATCAGTTGAAATATCCACAGCAAAGTCTCTAGTTTAGACCAGTATTCATAGCATAAAGCTAGATAAGATTTTATATTGACTATTCTAGTAAGACAGTACTCTTTAATATCAACATCTTTTAGTTTCAGTCAAAAATGGTACTAAATAAATTAATAACCTTTCTTAAATGTTATTAGGACTTCACAATTACAGCTGGGTGCCAGGTGCCCACGAAAGCTGCTCTACCACTCCCCTCTCCTCAGCTGGCCCGGGGGAAGGGGGGGTGGAAATGATGACAGAAGGCTCAAGGTTTGAGTTGAAGACAGGGAGATTTAGTGTCTTGAAGTAGATGGTGTTTGGATTTGTGAAGATAGACTTCTGAATCACTGTGTTTTCTGTAAATAGTAGATCATAAAGATGTCTTGCTGGTTGTCATTGTATCTTAAAAGTTGTTTATATAGATTTTTTTGCTAGCAATAGAGTAAAAGAGGAAATGCCTGTTCAACTGAGAAAAATGGATGTTGATTTGAGGGCAGTTATATGAAGGAGGTATTTGAGAGAAATACTTACGTAACTCTTTTGTTAGTTACTGCTACTTTGAGGGAAAAATGTTTTCATCCTACCCTTATCTGACCACTGGGCCTGTCTGCTGCAAGGGAGCAGAACACTGCTCAGCCTGCAGCATCAGCTGTCGTTTGCTGCTCAGCTGCCCAGAGGGTTTGTGGATGGATGGGTCTGGGCACTTTACAAATTGGTGATTTGGGGTTTTTTTTTGTTCTGTGAAGGTCGCGCTGGACGAGTTTCCAGAGGGTATTGTTACAGGCTGGTGTGCAAAGCTTTCTGGACAAATTTTATTCCAGAGAAGTCAGAACCTGAGATACTGGTAAGACCTTTGGGTTTAGGGTTAGGAATATTAAGGGGTTTTTTAATGCATGCAATCATAGCAGAAAAGAAAAAGTTTTGCTTTATTTTTCCTGAAGACAGTGTACAATTGGATAGGTTACTAATGGCCGTAGCAATGAGTAGAAAACTAACAAAGACTATTCCACATAGTTTTCTTATAGAAGGAGATGCATTATACCAATAAAATCAATGTGGATTAGTAATAAGCAATCTGCTCAAAACAAAAATAACCTTAGTTACACAAAATTAATTTCAGGTTTTGCAAATTGTGAATTTTAACCTATTTCTCATATAGAACACTTTGTCACAGTTCCCATGGGGAGAAAGTAAAAATAGTGTTGTCTTCCCTTCAGCGTTGTCCATTGGGAAGTACAGTCTTAAAATTAAAAAAGCTTGATATGGGGGAACCAAAAACCTTACTGGCAACAGCTCTTTCTCCACCCAATGTAGATGACATCGAACGTACCATAGTTCAGCTGAAAGAGGTAGGCTTCCTTTTAGTGTTGTTAAAATCAAGGTAATAGAAATGTACTGTAGAAGTGGTTTTCTTGGTATTTAAGGTAGTAGTAGCCTTATTTGGAACCTCAAAAATTAACTGTGTCTAGAGAATCTTTTCACACATTGGACTGTTGTTTGGTTCCCATCCTCTTGAGCATAATTTCTGTAATTTACTTCATTGAAACAGGATTGTAATTTCATCAGGGAGTAATGGTACTTGTGAACTAGCATCTATAGTGAGAAAGAATAGAAAAATGGGGGAAAAAAGATACCTTGAACTCTGTAAACGCTATTGTTTGTTAAGTGAATAAGTAATAAATCACACTCTTATACCTTATGATGTGTAGGGGTCAGCCTGAAGATACCCTTCTTACCTCTACAAGGAAGTTGGTGACCTTGCTTTTCAATTATAAAGTTCATAAGGGGTAGAATCTTTATTACATTACATTTTCTTATTTTCCAAAGTGCATAAGAAATAATATTTTTATCATGTGTAGCTTGCTTTTATATCCAGTATAGATAGTAGTTTTGATTTCCAAAGTATACTAGGCTTTAAAAATTGTTTGGGATTTACTAAGTCAGCTTTTACAAGTGAACAAATTTTAATTTCTTTAGCTGGGAGCACTTGCCTGTGTGCAAACAGAAGAAGATCTGCATGATGGTGAGCTGACTTTCCTAGGAAGAGTATTGATACAGTTGCCAGTGGACCTGTATCTTGGAAAACTGATAGTGCTTGGGCATGTCTTCGGGTGCTTAGAGGAATGCCTTATTATAGGTAACTGAAAGAACAACATGTGAGAACATTTCTCTAAAACCAGATGATTTGCAGGTTTTCATTTTGATTTGTTTTTGTTGCAGCTGCAGCACTGTCTTTGCGGAATTTTTTTGCAGTACCTTTCAAAGAACATGTTGATGGATTCAGGTAGTAACCCAGACGTTTTACGAATTCTTAACTACATTTGGGAGCAGAGGGCAAAGCTGATGACTCAATATTATGTTCTGTGTCGTGAGTCTCATGTTCTGTTCAATTGCCAAGCAGTACAAAAAGCTTTTCCAGATAGCCAAGATCCTGGAATCTCTTTATGTATGATCATAAATCACTGAGCTAACTCATCCTTTCCTGAGCCCAAGGCCCCATTGTTCAGCTTTGCCTTTCTGATGTGAACACGTGGCAGTGTCTATTAAAATGTTTTTAAAATAGCAAGGACGATTTTTTATTACTACTCTGCCTATACAAAACATGTCCTTAACAGAGAGATGTGAATAAGAACAAATAATTACAATAAGTGTATCAATCTTGTTTATAAAGACCTGGAAGGTGTTACTAATGTAGCATTCTGAGCTGCATAATACATGCAATATTTGAAAAAAATATTGTTGATAATACTTTTGTTTTTATTGCCAGGAAAAAAATGGGTTTTGCTGGGAATAGTAAGAGCGACTGTATTGCAATTGTGAATGCATTTAAGGTAAGTCTTTTTCTTCTGGCTTAGATTACGGTGAAATCTGATAGACCAAGACAGAGATTCTCATCTTTGTAGGATCAGGGCAGCATTTGTGCTTTGGAGTTGTTAAAAACTTCACATTACTCTAGCTACTTATTGATATTTTTTGCAGGCTGTGTCGTACTGTGTAACACTATTAATTCTGATTGTCTCTATTGTAATAGCAAAAAATAAAATGCCAGAGATGTGGTCATATTTGTTGATCTCTTCTAACTAAGGATGTTGGGACTAGTAAATTCTAGTACAGAATAAGTTTGGTGACCTTTCCCTAAACTTCTTAGCTTTGACTTTGTGATTTTTTTTTTTAATGTTGTACAAATGTCATTTTTTGGTATGCTTGGCTGCTTGGTAGACCAGTACCATGGACAGGGATTGATTCCTCCAGGTACAAACAGAGCTGGTACAGTGTAGCGAAGACTCAGGCTAGAGGAACTTATTATTCAATATTTTACATTATGCATTCTCTGGCATGTTTTGTAATCTAGAGGCTCCAAAATCTTCGGCTGCAAATTTAATTTATTCAGTTCTTTAAATATGTTGTCCTTCAGTGAAAACTGACTTGTTTTTCTCTACTCTGCTGTCAGAATTTTATGAAGCACACGTGGGCATGCATGCCACATGTATCCACTGATCCTGAGCCTCAAAAATAATCTTTTCTGAATTCCCCTTATCCTATTCCATATTATATTTCCTTCATGTCACTTGGTAATTATGCCCTGTTAATCTCAAGATGATATTTCTATAAATCAGTATGTTGTCCTGGAGAATAAATACAAACATTCAGACAGAGCTTCCAGTGCAGTATCTCTGTGTGTCAGTGATGTGAAAGCTTTGTTTTGACTGGCTATCAGAAAAATACAAGTAAGTTCTGGAAGGTTTGTTTTCAAATTCCCTAGTTCAGAATAGATTTGTTCCAGGGTAACCTCTATCAAGAGGGGGAAATTTCCCCCTCTATCAAGGGGGGAAATCCCCCTTTATCAAGGGGGAAAAACTATACCAATAGTCAATGTCCACAGTAAACTGGAAAATTGCATTATGAGGTCTCAAACTAGAAGAAGAGGATTCTGCCAGCATGTCATAGATTTCCTACCTAATAATGAACTTATTTTTATTAATATTTTATTAATAACTTCTCTTCCAGCCTTGTTTTCTGGGAGGCATCAGAACTGTAATCAGAATCAGTCAGTTCACTTACTTTTGTCCCAAAGTGAGGAGAAAACAAAGGTTCTGAAAGTAGTCTGCTTTATTACAGCATCAAAATAAAGCATCCAGTTTGCTCTATTAATTTATGAACGTTTTCGTGTGCTTTAATACTCTATCCCTTTCCTCTCAGAAAACTAGGTGGAGGGTACCTGTTTATGTATGGCTGTGTTACAAGGTGGCTGTTGTACCTCTCCCAACACAAATTGGGACTTACTCCTTTAAAACCTTGGAACATAACTTGTTCAGTCTCCTTTGGAATGCAGCAAGATCCAGAAATTCTAAGCTATGTCCAGAAATTTAGTGACTTGAATGCTGTGTCTCCAGTTTAGCTGCAGGAGCTGATGGCAAATTTGAGGCAATCTGTGTAATTACAGTTCATCCAGTAGTGCTTAAACTCCTTTTCAGTCTGACTTGAAGGCAGAACAGTTATCTTCCTACAGAAATTGTTATTCTTTAGTGTGTCATAATACAGCATTTATAACCCTGCCACACTTTGAGCCCAGCAGTAATACATTCTAGAATTACATATTGCAGCCACACCACTTTTTGTGCTCTCATATGAGCAGCAGAAGACTCAGAGTTCTTGCCCATCCTCAAAAAAAGTAGACTAAGACTGTTCATAAGAATGAGAAGTATTTATATCTTAGGAATCAACCAGACAAGCATCATGTTAGACTAAAATCATTAAATAATTAGGCTGGAAGGACCTCAGGAGGTATGTAGTCCAGTCTCCTGCTCAGAGCAGGTTCATCTGTGAGGTCTGTCAAGGTTACTCAGGGTTTTTTAGGCAACATCTTCAAAAACCTGATCTAAGTTGGGCCTGCTGTGTGAAGTGTTGTAACAATTGATCTGAAGAAGTCTCCCCCAACCTAAATTGCTGTGATTCAGATTTTCTTACACTCTTTTGTGCTGAAATAGTTGTAGTTTGTGATAGCCTAGGTGAATTTTTCGTTTTTAAAATGGTGTTAAAAGTTATCTTCAGTATTGATATAAAAAAACCTTCATAGTTTTAAGTGTTATACTAGTAGTATTTGTAATAATTATTACTAAAACACTACATTTTGTGTCTGAATACTTCACCACTTCTTTCTTAGGCATGGCAGGCCTGCAAACAAAAGGGGAAACTGAGAGATCCCAAGGTTAGTTGTATTTCTTCTTTTTTGTTCAAGGTTGGTGACTTCAGTGCTGAAGTCTTTTACATTCTTAGTACGGAATTTTTGCTAGCAAACCTTATTTGTAATAATTACAATTTTCCATAAGTAAATAGAAACATGGGCTTTGAGGGAAAATGAGTCTTTGAATCCATTGCAGAGTTATTTGAAGACAATCCCTTATGTAGTCCCTTTCACAGATGAATCAACAATGGCTAGAGGGTTTGAAATCCAAGCTAAAAAGGGAAATTGAGCTGTAGTTGAAAGAAACACTTTTAATACACATAAGTGTCTCTTTTTATTTTTTTTTAAACACACAGATTTCTGCCCTCTCAAAAAACCCTGAAAGACAGGAGATGTTTATATGCATCAGTCACAAAAACCCAGTAGTATGCACACAGTAACTGCCTCTAGTCTTTCTTTTGTGTGTATAAGATAAAACCTCTTTTATTTCTCTGCTTCTTTTAGAGCACAGTATCTTTTGTGGGTACCAGTGTGTAGTGTACACTGAGTTATAACGAGTAGCCAAGATGACCAGAATCTCTCTGGTGAAGTTATACATTCAGATAAAGAAGTTCTGGGTTTTTTGGAAGTGTGCCCAGATGGCCATGAAGGCCAGTGGCATCCTGGCTTTTACCAGCAATATTGTGACCAGAGAAGTGATTTGTCCCCTGTGCTTGGCACTGGTGAGGCTGCACCTCAAATGCTGTGTAGAAAGTACTGTAAGATATTGAAGTGTGGGAGTATGTCCAGAAAAAGGCAGCTGAGCTGGGGAAGGGTCTGGAGCACAAGTCTTACGAGAAGCAGCTGGGGGAGCTTGGGGGTGTTTAATCTGGAGAAATGGATGCTCAGGGAGGACATTGTTACTCTCTCCAACTTCCTGAAAGGAGGCTGTAGTGAGGTGGGGATTGGCCCTTTCTTCTGAGTGGTAAGAGGAGAGGAAATGGCCTCAAGTTGTGCCAGGAGAGGTTTAGGTTGGATATTAGGAAAAATTTCTTTACCGAAAGCATTGGCAAAGGCTGCCCAGAGGAGTGGTGGAGTCACCATCTGTGTGAGTGTGGCACCTGGGGACATGATTTATTGCTGAACACGGCAGTGGTGGGTTAATGGCTGGATTTGATGATCTTGGAGTTCTTTTCAAACCTTAGCATGCCTACGATTCTCTTGCTGTCCATCTTAAACTAGATTTTGTCGTAGCAACACGGAGGAATTGGACTTGTGGGTTTATATGAAAAATTTACGTGACCCACAGCTGCACTGGGGGTAACCAAAGTATACTTTTAGTCAAATATATAATTGTCTTATGTTTTCATACATGTCATAATACTTAATATGAATGCAAAGAAAGCTGTGAAATTACATTACATTCTTCCATTGCTATATGTAATTACTATTTATGTCCACACAGAAGAGTATGAGACAAAGCTTACTAGCAGCAGAAGAAACAAGTTTCTAACTTTCTTTTTCAGGAAGAGTATGAGTGGGGTCGATCAAATTGTGTTCATGTCAAAAGGATGAAAGAGGTAAGATTAAATAGGTAAACAGTTTTATAAGCAGAAGGACTTCCCTTGTTTTCTGAAAATGTTAAGATCTTAGACAAGCCTACTGTGTTACGTATCTATCAATATATATGTATATTTTCTTGAAATGATATATGAATTTAGAAGAAAGCAGTTTTCCTTTTCTTTAGGATGAACAGAGTGGTGTTAAATTATTAACATATTTTTAAGAGACCTCCAGCATTTGCTAGTTTTGTAGGTTACTCAGGTTGTGGTGTGACTGCTGTCTGTTGTTACGTAACTTCTGTCTCCTGGTTAGGATAACTAAGCAAATGCAGTTATATAATGAGACCTGGACTTGAAAATTTGTGGGGCTTTGTTGCTAACATTACTGCAGCAATTAATGAAAATTCTGCTTTACAATGGGCTTCAAGCTGAATGTGATATGTTGAGGGGGGAAATAAGTAAAACTCCTGGGTACCTGTGATTGGCCCATTATTCCACCTGTTCATACCTTTGGCATGAGCAATGCAGGGCCTGTCTTCAAAAAACACAGGAAATATAAAAAACTTTTGATAACAAGCAACCATCTGGATAAAAAATGCCAATAGTTTTTTTGCTTGTATATGTGATAACAACAAAAAGATGAGAGAAAGGCAAATTCTGTAGAACTGGACAGTGGAGTGATCAGGCTTACACGGTTGCCTCTCTTGGTTCAGTTTCAGATAATGCAAGAAGAGGTTGTGCATGACATGTAAGGAGTTTAGAATGGGCACCTACACTAACACTTAGTAAGATTTGGGGGTTTTTATCTGCCACACTTTAAGATACTAATTTTATAATTCCTTGTGTGGAAGTGAATTTGCAGAACTGAGTCAGTCACATGGGTTGCTTTCTTGTTACAGCAGTTCTTCTAGTAGTATCCTAAAACTGCCAGGAGTAGAAAGGAAGAGACAGTGTAGATACAAAGAAGTTGAGTGAACTGTACTTTTCTACATTTGCTCCAGAATCAGTTGAGAGGGTGACAGTATTCACTGTGTGGTTGGATGTCCTTGTGGAAGCTTCTTGGAAATGCTGAAAATGAAAAGCTCAGTATGTTCTGCTGTAGAGCATAAGTTTGATCTCACAGTAATCATGGTTGTCTGCTGAACTGAGGGTGCAGCATAGTCACTGCTGCAGTTGGGTACAGAAGTCCAGGTTGTAAGCATGATTTTTATCTTTTAAGATGCAAACCTAAAATGATTTAAATGGAGAATATCATCCTATTCTTTCCTAATTTTGTTCTGTATCATATATGCATAATATGCTTTGCGACTACAAAATTCTTCTTCATAAAGAGGTGTCAGGAAAACTGCTTGAGTCACAGTACTGAAATTATCTTCCAGCACAGAGGTGCTAAGCAGTATTTCAGTGGAAAGTAATACTAGTCACCTAAAAAGCAAAGGGAGTTTGCCCAATTATTTTACTTTTACTGACAAATTTTATTTTAACTTGCGGATGTTTTTGACCTATTTAAAATGTAACTTAGAGATCAAATTTCAGGTGGCAGAGTTATTTCACAACTTGAAAAGGCGAGTCAGAGCTTTTAACATGTATGTTAATGCTCGACCATCTGCTGTGGACCAGGAGTATGTGAACAAACAACGCTTCATTTTGCAGGTAATGCTGTGTTGTCATAAAGAGACATTATTTACAAAATTTATAGCTGGATTTTTATATACAAGTATTGGTGAACTCATGTTTCAGAATTCTCTGTGGAAATTGAGATTTCGGATAGAGAAAAAAGTAATTCTTTTTGACAGTGTATTGACAATGTAGAAGGACAATTAATGTTAGTTATTTGAAAATGACATTATCACTCGTTTGAAGTGCTCTGTTTTGAATGCCTTGTGTCTTGGTTAGTAGTGGGGAGGGGGTACTGGGAATTAGATGTCCTTCAGCTATCTTAACTTTATCAAATTTCCAGTTAATTTTCTTGTCTTACTTGATCTGATTAGCAGTGGTTTTATTTTCACAGACATATTTATCTTCTCAGTGGCAGTTGTTTTAACTGTGTAAGCAGTGAACTTCTTGAAGCTGAATTCTTAAATACTGTAAGATGTAACCTGAAAATGGAACAATTTACCTGTGACTATCTTATGTGTGTTTATTTAAGTTGATGTTCTTCCTGAAATTAGGACTAACAATTACAGATTTCATAGAGCAAGTCTGCATACAGAAATATTGAAATGTTGTGGACTTGTTCCAGAAATTGAACTCTTTTCATGAGAGTATGTTTTCAAGGATTTGCATGAACTACTGTTTAGTCTGCAGTTCCAGTAGTTCCTGGAAAGAGACAGTAAAAAAATATCCATAAAGATCTGTTAGTGTCTCTTAATGTTGCCAGTGTATTTCTTTTCAGGAAACTGAATACAATGTGCTGCGTTTTACAAAATATTTTCTCATTACAGGTTGTAATAGCTGGTGCTTTCTATCCCAACTACTTTACTTTTGGAGAATGTAATGAAAAAAGTGCTGCGAAAGAGCTCGCTGGCAAAGATCCAAAAACCACTGTAATGGTATGTTAAGAAGGTGAATGACTTAATTAAGAATTAAGTAATAGGAATACATAGTGTTTGGGTGGTATATTCAAGTTCTGTTCTGTGTTGGGCAAGGACAGAAATAATTATCTACTCTAATCCTTGCTTGGTAAACTCTCTTCCCTCCCATCTCCCTTTTAATACAATAAACATTATGTGGGTGGACAATTTTAGAAGAATTGCTGAGAACTGCCTCTATGCATTTGATTGTTTACCTGTGCAAGACTAGCAACTTCCATCAAACTAATAAAATATTTGGAAAAATACAACAGCACTCTCAAGGGTACTTTTCAGTGAGTACTTACATAATGTGTTTTTGCAACTTCAGTGTTACTTTTTTTGTAACCTGCTTGATAGTGCATGGCATACATGCTTGTTGCTTTAAGGTTACTCACGTATTGCACTGAACTTTCTTTTTATCTTCAAAAATTACTTTTCATCTGATTACATAAGTGCAAGTTTAAAATGTCTGTTTATTTTGCAAAATGGTGCACACTCTAAACTAGGAAAGTGTTTGGTGTGTCTGAACTAGTAAAATAACCATGACCTATGCTTAAAGAAAGCAAACCTACAAACCAGGGAGCCTCAAAGAATAGAATTCTGTTGGCACAAGAGAAAATAGATAAAAAGGTAAGAGAGAAACTCAGAAAATCTTATTGAAAAGTGATTTTTTTTTTTTTTGCACTTCACTGCTTACCTAAGAAGAGGGGCTGGTTCTATACTGAAGGAGATGCTGGCATGGCAACATGCCTGCACAAACATATTTATGTATGCTTTTGAAGTTTTTACCATATTATTTAAGGATATTGAAGCAAAATATCAGATTAGAGTCAATCTTGTAGAATAAAGACAAGTCTTGCCACAGCAGCATTGATTAAGATTAAACTGGCAGATTTAAGGAGCTACTTACTTTTAATATATTTAACTCTACATCTACTCGTACATCAACTGCTTGTTACCTTGAAGAAGGAAGAAGTAGCTGCTGTGTCTTTATCAAGGTAAATGATCATCTTGGGCACAAATGCTGCAAGTTGCTCAAGCTCATAATCTGAGAGACTCTTGTAGCTGTATGCTGCTCCTAATGGTGTGTGCTGAAATTAAAAAAGAATTACTCTTCCCACTCTCTGGTCTCTCTAAATCGTCTTGCCTTGAGGCAGTTTCTGCAGTCTAACCTAGACCATGTTTTTGACTAGCAGCTGATTTTAGTTATGTCACTCCAAGGCATAGGAAGATTCTCTAAAAATAACCTGGTCTTTTCTGTCTAAGGCTGTAACAGCCAAAGAAAAGAATAGACAGTTGCATAGCCCCTGAAAAATAGTTCGAAGTCTAATTAGGATTTCATGATTATGTATTAATTCAGGATCTCCTATGAGAGATTATTAATTAAGAGAAAGTTAGCTTTTCTGTTACAAGCAAAGCCAGGGATACAAGAGAGCTTTTTGGAAAAAATATCAAGTTAAGATATATAATTACAAATTAATCTGCTTCATTTATAGTTAGACAAAGAAAACATTTATCTACTGTTTTGAAGCAGTAGGGCATCACTAGCAGCAAAACTATGCTTTTCATTGTCTTTTGACATTTTTATATGTACTGTAGCGTTTTTGGAATTTTTGGGGGTTTAGATTGTATATCATTATTACAATGTCAAGTTAAGGAGAAAGCTGACTATTTAGGTGAACTTTAAAATGCATTAAAACAATTGAGTGTATCCAAATTTAACTTTTTTTTCTTAACAGCTAAGGAATATTCCTCCTTATGGATATCTGTACCATAAACAGTTGCAGTCACAGCTTAGACAGTGTGGGCAAGTAAAATCTATTGCCTATAACGGATCAAAGTAAGTGTGAAGTGCTTTTAAGTATTCTGTCTTTCTCATGTTCTCAGTTACAAATCCAGTAATCAGTTTCCTTGTCAATGATATACTGACAAAATTAGTTTTTCTTCTCTCTTTGGAATCAGAAACTTATTTATAGTGTATTGGCTAGAGTTAAAAAGGTGGTTTTGAAGTATGATGTACCTTGGTTGGAATAACATTAGGTAAACTATCTGAAGTAGAGCCTTCTGTTTTGTCTCTTCTGTTCTCTTATGGTGGACCTTAACTGCAACTAATGTCTGTATTTATTTCTAACTTTTATACTCAATTTAGCTCATTTGTACAGTCTGATGGCTTTTTTTAGCTAATCATCAGACTGACTTTGGCTGATAACTGCCTGAAGTTGAGTTCATGTAGCCCTTCTTATTCCTTTTCCAATCTTCAGTTATTTTCTTATTCACATATATTTTGACATCCTTTCTATTCATATTAAATACGCTCATTAAATTTGGCATGTGCTTCTAAGAAAGTTTTCTTATATTCATCAGGATAATTAAAGTTTGTTTGCTGTTGGGGTTTTTTGTCTGTTTTTTGTTTGGTTTGGGGTTTTTTTTGGGGTGTGTGTGAACAGGGCTCTTGTGGAGTTCTCCCGCAATCCAAAGGAGGCCTTTAAGGTTCTACCCGAAGTGTACCTGGCAATCAAGATGTTAAAACTGAAGATTCCTTTTGAGCTGGATGTTCATCATCCAGATGATATCAGAAAACAATTGCAAGGTGTGGCAGCTGCAAGTTTGGAATCTTTGAGGTAATTGTATTCTGTATGGAAAATGTGTTTCCTTGCAGTGAAATGAGGTTTGCTGGATTCAGTGGAAATTTCCTTGGAAGCATCACCAAAGAAGACATGCTAGGTTCAAAAAGCAGATGTAAACTTTGTCTAAGCACAGTGTTTTTGCAGGACTAGAAATAATGTGATTGTCTTAAATATTTTGGTGTAGTTAAAGGTGTTTTACTGTTGAAGAGAACTCCACATATACAGTCTTCTTTTTTTCCCCAAGATTCTACTCCATTTGCCTTTGGCATATGGAAGTGTGGGTGTACACACTGCTCATGCCAGAGGCAACAGGGGAATTGCTATAACCAAAATAATTGAGGAGTGGCATTTGGGGACAGAAAAGAAAGGGAGGGAGATGGACTATGACAACAGAAACTGTGGGGAAACCTACCAACATAAGGTGTAACAACATAATAGAAAATACTGCTGAGGAATGCAATCTAGTGAGTCTCTATGGTCCACACCTGCTTTTGCTAGGAAAATCTGACACGTGGGTTTCCTGGTTACTTGTATGACCTGAAGCTCAGAATCACAGCATATAGTAACCTGATAAAATGCTAATCTGCCTAGCTCCTGATTGGGTGGCAGCCACTTTAGTATTTTAAAACAAGAAATCTAAAATAGGAGGGCAGGAATGAACTGGTGAGGTTAAAGTACGGGTAAATATTTCACATCCAGTTGATTGTACTTAGTTTTTAATAAAGCATTGTAGCAGTTTCACTGTGCCCAAAAGAGCACTTAAAATCTTTGTGAAGATTAATTGTTGAGAAAGTCAAGTCTCCTAGGCTGAAAGACTGAATTTTAGAGTTCTTAATGTTTGCGAAGTAAAAGGAATATTTTTTATATATATAAATTCATATATAAAAATTTGCTGAATTTATCTTTGTGTTGTTGTGTACTCTGTTTTAAAAAAATAAGCTTAGAAGGCATGCCATAGCAAAAAGTCTCACTGTTTAACCTTAATTCTTTGTATTTTTAATCAGTTGATGGCACAATTGTGTCCTGGTATGTATCTTTCTGTGTTTGGTTATAATGCAATTCAGACAGTTAACTCAGTAGTAATTTGGTTCTGTGTGGTCATTTTACGTTCTAATTGAATTCATGTGTTCCTAAATAAAAGTCATTAAGTACATAAATGTGCCCCAGGGACACTTTGAGAAGCAAATGAAAGTGAAAAAAAATTGATTCCTTGAGTTTTCTCTTGTGAGTGAAGCATTTAGCATCTTTATTCCATACATTTTTTAGAGTAAATGTAGACTGTCAGAAGCAGACAGTGGAGCCTGTGGAAATCTCATTTGGTGCTTTAGAAATGTCAATGATCCCAAGTCGTTTTCTGTGCATCAAGATAACGGAGGTAGGAATGTTCTACATCTGAAGTAGGTCATAGCTAACAATTAGTACCTAGATAGCTTAGTAGAGATTAATATCTGATAAGCTTAAATCAAAAAAATGGGTACTGATAATGTTTTTAGCAGGAAGTATCTGTCAGAAGCGCGGAGAATATTCTTGGTCTAATTTTTAGTAGTTCTTTGTTAAACAGTACTCACATGTTTGCACTTGACAGAATTTGTGGGATTTGCTGGCAGTAAATGTTAGCTGGAAGTAGGAATAAATGTGAAGCGGATTAATGGAAAAGAGGTAAAATACTTGTGTAAACTACAGAAATGAGAATTAGTAGGTATTTAGGCCATTTACCTGGTTATTATTACCTGCCAGTTTTCTTCAGAAACTGTACATATGACAAATGAGATGAATTAATGGTAGTATATGCTTATTTGGAAAAATATGCATAAAAGTGTATTGGAGAAAATTATGTGTATATATATACTTCTGAAATCTGAAGATGAGAATTTTTAAATGTTGTGTTAACTATCATCTTCTAGAGTTGAGTAACAGCAATATATATTCTGCCAAAATAGAAATAATAATAAAAACCCCCTGAGGAAGGGAAAGTGATAGGATGAAGTAGTAAAACAGCTCTTGATGGTATTGGCATGTTTTGCAAGTTCAGAAAAGAATATTTTCCTCCTTTTATTCAGCTAAGTCTCTTGGTTAAAAAATGTTAATGAATTTGATCAGACCCATTGCAGTCACTTAGCTTGTGCTACTTCTGTTTCAATGTGTCAGCTTTAATGACTGTAAATAAAAATTGGTTTTTATCACAAGCATTTGATATAAGATCTGAAACAGTTCTATGCATTCAGTAAGCCATTTGAAAAGATGACTTAATCAGTTTTATTTAAATAGGTGTATGTTCTTACCAGTTTCCTAAAGTATGGCTAATCATAACAGTAACAATGCTGATTTGCTGATAGATGTAGCTAACTGGTATTCTGTCACTAATAAGAAAAGTGCACCAAATCTGTATGCATCTGTCTAATCAACTGTTGGCCTTGATTTTCCTGGATGTTAATTTGGTTTAGAAAAATGGAAGCAGTCTTTGATTAATTTTCTGGTTTTTAGTAATGCTTATATGAATCTGTTCAGATGAAAAGTTTATTGCAGTAGCACAGAAAATAAACATTTTCAGATAACATCTAATTATGAGACAAATGCTTCACTGCATTATTGCAGTATGTGAACTGTGTGTGTCAGGAATAGGAGTGCTTTGATGTATTTTGTTCAGATGAATGTTGTATTTGATGTAAAAGTATAAAATAATATGAACTCTGATTTTGTCTAACTTTACTTTCAGATAGTAGAAGTTGGACACTTCTGGGGTTACAGGATAGATGAAAAAAACAGGACTGTACTCGAGGCTCTAACTGCTGAAATCAACTATCAGAACCTGATGGATTTATCAGTGCCTCCACGTCCAGATTTGCTTTGTCTGGCACCATTCGCTTACCTGGAAAACAGAGGATACTACAGAGCTTGTGTTCTGTATGTTCATGGAGATTTTGCTGAGGTAATATGCTATGTCATATTAAGTTGATAGGATGTAACTGGGTTAACAATCCTGGAGCTTTGCCTTTCTTTATTTTTTTTACAAATCACTGGCTAGAGTAGATTAATTATGTTTTTTTCCAGAACATGAGATTTTGTAGTATTAAATTGAGACGCTCTAGTTGGATACAGTAAAGGGTCTTGTGTGCTGAAGCAAAGCAAAACAAAATAAAGACTAAAACCTCCAGTAAATCTGAAAACATGGCAAGGAATGCTTGGATACAGTCGCTCATTGCTGGCAGGAGCCCCATTACTTCCTTGTCATAAATATAGTGAGAGCCATCTGAAAATAAGTTTCTTGCCTCCATTGTATTGGCGATTTTTAGTCATTCATGGCAAATTCATCTAAGCTTGTTCTGCCAGTGTTTCTTGCCCTTGTTGGCATCTCTTCTTTTCTTCCTCTCCCTTCTAGTTACTTGTCTCATTTTCGTCCTGCGCTCCCTTTTGTTAATTGAAGCAAGCTGCACTCTTTCTCATCTCACATACTGTATTGATTCTCCTGGTCTCCATCTCACTCCTCAACTTTGTTTTGACCTCAGTGTCACAGTTCAAGATTGATACTAATTTTTCAGGCTAATACTTTTCAGCAAAGGACAATTTTTCTCAGTTTTGTATGATTGACCTCTGCACAGCCAGTTCCTCCTTTGAGTTTCTTTTATTTCTTAACCTATCTGGGTGTCACCACTTGAGTTAATACTGAATATTGCTATCTGGTTAGTCATGGAAAGCTAGTGAATAATAGTGCTCATCACTTTCTGTTTTGAATTTTTAAACAGTCACTGGATACATGTTCACATTAGCTTATCTAAAAGCAGTATTTAGGTAGTAAATTAGGTAGGTATCACTCACTGTTAAGAAGTAAGGTTACATAGCTTTAATTGTGGGGAGAAAATTTAGAACCTTTAAGAGAAATTTGCCTTTTCTAGATTTAGTGGATTATTTGTATCAGAAGTGGATGTTTTAGCCAAGGGATCAGATAACAGGCATGATAAATTTTGACCTTTTCTTTTTGACATGACTTCATTTGCATGTTTTTCCAGACTTTGAATTTGCTTCCATGTCACTTGATAAGATTGTGTTGTATTGTAATTATTAAACTCAAGTTGTGGCTTTTCTTGTCACTAAAATAGCACTTTTAATGTTGTGGAACCTTTCCAGATACTCTTCATTCTTCTTCCAGGTTTTTTTTGTGGATTATGGCAATAGATCAGAAGTGCCTTTAAATAAATTAAAAGAGATTCCAAGCTGTCTTCAAGAGATTCCTTTCCAGGTAGGGGTGGTGCTTTTTGCTGCTGCTTACTAGATATTTTAGTGTCTGGCCTGGCAAACAGGAGTGTGCTTCAAAACAGAGAATGCTTTTCAGAATAATAATTAAATAATACATATTTTGCTGATGCAAGTACCTACAAATCACCTTCGCTGATAGTTAGGTGTTTTCCACAGATGTATATTCATGGAGTAGGAATTGTGTATAACTGAACTACGTTGTATTTAATTGAACTACGTTGTATTTAATGTCAGTCCAGCCTTATGTTTTCAGGGGCCCTTCCTAGAGGGGGAAAAAAGGAAAAAAAATTGGGAAATTAAAAAATAAAACCCTGAACTTTCTGCCTGACTGGATGTATATAGCATTTGGTATTCATTTTTTTAAATTGAATGTTTGAAACTAGTCCTGTTTCTATGGGGACAGCAAAGTGGGATGTGTCTTCCACCTGTAATCACAGGAACAGTGGAAGGAGAGAGCTGCCATTTGCTGTTGTTTGTTTGCTGTGAGTCAGTTCTATGAGAAGTAGAACTTCTCCCTGGTAGGAGAATGTTATTCTGGATCCTCACACAGTGCTCAGGAGTAACAGGCTGAGCAGTAGATCAGCTTTGCTTTAGTTTAAAGAACACCTGAGCAAATGTCAGTACTTTATACAGCCCAGAGAGGAGAAACTGTCAATGGCTGGCTTAATCTATAGATCTCTGCTTAAACCCAGCTGCTCCTACTGCAGGTGAGTGGCAGCACAGTATCTCTGCTCGTCTGCATGGCACAAGTCTGTTGTGGCAAGTACCTTGTGTACAGTTACTGGGCAGAGTGTTTTTGCTCCATCAGATCTCCTGCTCTGCTACATTACCAGACAAATACATAGGGGGACACCTCTTTTAAATTTTGCAAAGCTAGAGGTCTGTGGTTTTGCTCTGTGCCGCTTTACTATTCTTTGAACTGCTGGCTTTACTTGGACCTTTTCAGGCAGAAGTCTCTTCATGATTAAATATATTACAGATCAAGTGACCTGTAACACAAGTGTGAGGGATTTTGTAGCTAGTTTTTCAGAATAATAATTCTCTTGAGCTGTATTTACAAATAAATAGACTTCAACTGAAATTCAGCTTTTCAGTGCTCCTCGAGATATTTTTAAGCTAATAGAAATAGGTGTATTGTATTAACTGTATTCTCTGAAGCATGTGTTGATGAAAATGAGAAGTGGACCAGCAGAAATATGATTTTATTTTATTGATCTCTTTTTAGGATTAGATCTTGACAGGGTTAATTTTCTTCAGTTTTCTTTTATAATTGATGTAAAAAAATAAGTAGAAATAATTTTCACAAGAAGCATCCTTTTTTTTGTATTTTCTACACTTGTATTAAACGGAAATGTATTTCTGCTTCAGGCCTAATCTTTTAATCACTAGTTTTAAAGACTGGCTAGAAAAAAAATAGGTTTCTGTTGTAAATTCATTCAAAGACATAATTACAGATAGTTATTGTGGAAAGGGGTTAAATGAGAAATTAATTACTCTTACCTGCCAGGGACAGAAGACCTGCAGTGGTCTTGCCAAGTTTTCTCTTACCTTAGTTGAAAACAACTGTGGACTGTGAAGTTTTTTTTCCGGAGAAGACATCTCTGTGCTCCTAAGATTTCAATGTGAATAGTGAATTAATACCAAATTATCCTTTATGCACTGTTTGCTCTTATTCCTTAGCAACTACATACTGTATTGAAGGGATATGAGATGTCATGTGCAGCTGTGTTGTCAGTGATGGAATAGGAATAATGCCAGTAGCTTTACAGCAGTCCTAGGAATTAACATAAGCTGCCGCAATAATTATGAAATAATTTACAGTTATTAATTCAGACGGTTTGGGGAGGAAATGAGATACTTTCCTGCTGATTCCCTACTCAGGCAAGTGTTGCCTTCAATGTTTTTGCTCCAGGCTTTAGAGTTCAAGATATGCAAGATGCGCCCGTCCGCCAGATCGATCGTGTGTGGGGAACGGTGGAGTTACAGCGCCAGCCAGAGATTTGCCTCGCTGGTCGATGGCTGCAGTCTGCTGGTGCACGTGTATTCAGCCGTGCACGGGGTCCTGCACGTGGATGTTTTCCGCTACTCCCGGTGCAGAGACCTGGTGAACATTCGAGACGTGCTTATTGAGGAACGTTATGCCGAACTAGCAGAAGAATCGTACGAATCGCAAGTACGTGTTGACTGAGCTGCTTCTGCTTTTCTTACTCTGATTTATTTCGGTTCAGGCTGCCTGAAGTCCTGAGAAGCTGAGCTGAAGCACTGACTAGTGGCTTGGGAGTAGGCAAGGTTAATACTTGAGTACGACAGTGTATTTCTATGTGTGTGCATAGTGGATATTGAGCTGTTGGCCAAAAGTATTGCTGTTTTGACACCCTTTTTGGAAGAGATATTTCCCAGGAAGTTATTTCATCAATTCAACTGCTCCACTGTTACTTGAAATTATGAGAAACTGTTTTATAGTTTTATAGCTGTTTTATAGTTTTAACTGTCTTCCATTTTTATGTTTTGCATAATCTGAAAGGTCATTGGAAAATCGGTTTTTGTATTTGTATGAGAATATTTCTTTGTGTAGGACCTGTTTTGTAAATTTTTTAAAGACATAATTGTTTTAAAGTTTTAACACTCTTCCACTATTGTGTAGCAAAGCCACAATTTGCTCAAGGAGTTACTTTTGGATGAAGTAAAGAAAGAAAAGCAAGTGCCTGTATCTTCAAGACAGGAAGAAAAGCATCTCATTGGAAGATTGTTAAACTGTTTTTCTGACAATAAGTCTGATGCGCCAACCCACAAGGTAACTTGGGTGGTGGTTTTGTCCTGTCATTACATGACCCTGCTTCTCACACTGTTAGAATGGAGGTGAGGACTGACAGTACCTGAAACAACCAATTGGTGCCTCTCATAGGGCATCCTACTTTCTGTTGGTAGAAAGCCATAGTGTGACCACCATTTCACTGCTGCAGCTTTTAACAGAGTTTTGAAGTATAGTCTTAGAATTAAGTTAGCCAGCTCTTCTAACACATTCTAAGGCAGCACTTTGAACCAGTGCAGAACAGACATAAAAGTAAAAAACTGAACACAGTGTTTCCATAGGTAGTCTTCTTTACATAAGCTATAGCAAAAAGCAAGTTTACAATCCTATTGATTTTTCAGAAAATTTAAACATGGTTTTTACTATACATAGTGTTTCATTCTTCCTCAGCTAGTGATAGGTAGGCAGCTGGGATAAGTGATGCAGCGAATTCTCCAGCAACTGATAGTAATGAAACTGTGGATACTTTTCCTCTGCCAGTTCCAAACTCAGAATTCGTTCTTACATGTTTTCAGATGTCAAATCACTGCTAAGTTGGAATGTAAAACATGAGAATGTTTCTCCTGTTCTGCATTCTGATTACAAGTTACATTCTGATTCTTTCTCTGTTTCAGACCTGACAAAATTTCAGTCTTTCAAGAACCTAATCATGCTCCGTTTACCCACAGGAGTAGTCCTGTTTAACGACTCACTTTGATAAAGTGAGGTATTTTCAAGATTAAAGGCCTGCTCATGTAAACAAAACCAACCTGATTTTAAGTGATCTATGAAGTCTGAACTTGTGTCTAAACCAGAGGAAAGTAATGAATTTCCAGCACCTGTGAAAATAGATTATTTTTATTTAGATGCCTCAACAAGCAAAGTTTGCTTTAGATGACTACAATGGAAATGCTGTTTATCAGTTTATCACCTCACTGTTGCTCAGTACATGCTGAAATGCATTTTGGCTTTCATTTAAAAAGAATTTTGATTTGGAGAGATCCAGGTACTGGCTAACTAGAATGTTATTTTTCTCTCCCCTTTTTTGAAGGTAACAGTTTCGGGCCCGTTCAGTCCTTATGAGCTGAAATGCTACAGTCTGACTAGGGTATCCCGGTTCAGGTATGAGAAGACTTTTAGTGTGAAGTATAATCATATTCTTAGATGTTATTTTCAATAAATAGGCAAAACCCATCCTAATTATTCTTACAGATTTTTACTGAATTTTTATTCATTGAAAAGACTGAAGTAGTCAGGCCTGAAGTGCATTAATATGCATACTATGGTTATTTTAAAATCTTAAGAATAGTTTTATCAAAGGTGCATTATTGTCTTACAGAGAGATTTATTAACTATCTTATACATCTGCTAAATGGCATTCAAGTAACCTAAATAACCAGTAACAACTATTTTGAGTTTGCATTGTGACTTTGAAATCACTTTCATTTATATGTTTGTATGGATTTTAGTGTGGGTTTTTTAATGTTGAAAATATTTATTATTTCTTCTCCAGAAATATTTTCATATGTAAGGAGAGCATAAACTCCATTGTTGTCCATGATACTGCAGAAGATCCCTTTCAACAGTTGCTGGTTGCTGCTGATATATCAGTAAATGCAGCTGGTAATGCCTTATAAAAATGTGTGGTTGGTTTCTCTAGACTTCTGGTTTTATGAGTAGTTCTGTTACTAAATATGTCACTTTAGTTCAGTGTTACATCTTTTTTAGGTTTCATTTTCGTTAGATGCTCCTTTTAATTTTTTTTTTCTTTTGGTGTCAGGATCTACTCTGTTTTTAGGGGAAACATCTTTGATGCCTCCTATTCCTGGCCTGCTTGCACTCCTCAGTATGCTGTTTGCTCCAGCAATAGAACTCAGGTATTTGTGCATTTTAAAAAGTGGTTGTTCTTTATTTTTAGGACCCTCAGAAATTTTTGACAGACTTTTTTTTTTCCCTCTGCTTTCAGCATTTTTATCTATTCTCATCCTGGTATTTTTTATGAGTTTTAGTATAGTATGTAGCTAAAATAATTTGTTCATGTATGTATGAATTGGTGCTGCAGATTCTATCCTCGTGATAAGGCAGTACAGTTCCTGACAGTTGTGCTGGATGGCTAGGAAAATGGAATGTAGAACTGGCTGTTTTAAACCTACATGAGGAAAGGAACTTCAGTAACTTTTTGTAAAAGCTGAGTTCTGGCAGTTGCATTGCTGTTGTTTTTTCTTTAAAATCTGGTATTTGTAGATTGTAATTTCAACACAGTGAAGCTAGTGCTCCTTAATTTTGCTTATGTATGATTTTTTTAGAAGTTTTATGAGTATATGTTTACATAACCAGAACTTTCGTTTTGTTTCATCACTCGATTTTAAAAAAACAGTATGACTGAGTGTGAATACATCTCAGTTGTTTTAGCATCTTTAAAACACATCTTGCTTGGCATGGCTTAAGACAAGTTCATTTAAGTCTGTCTTCATATGAGTTTAGTTTCTTCATCTCCAGGTGAGACTGTTTTCTTTCTTTTTCATGCAGGGTTGATAAAACTGGAAAGTATTTTACTGGTGTTCTGTGTGGTTTGGGTTGGAGTCGGACTTCTGGGGCTCCACTGCTTCCAGAAAATGATATGGCCCTGACATTTGATGTGCAATTTGGAGTGGAAGACATAATAGAGGTAAAACTTGCATAAGAATTTTCGCCACAGTAGGAATTCAGTAGAAGTCAGTGCATCAGAACTTGTTAACTCTCAGAATTAACAGAAAAACTTGTTTGGACCTGTTAGTTTGGGAGGGTTGTTGTTTGATTTGTTTGTTTGGGTTTTTCTTTGGTTTTGTTTGTTTGGATTTTTTTAATGTACTGCCTGTTTATAATCTTGGATTCTTATAAGGAGAGACAGTTGCCCCCTCCCTACACTTTAAACAAATAAAATGTTACGGAATTTTATACACTTTCCAAAACAAAAGCATCAATTTTGCACTAACCAGATGTCAATACTTGTTAGTCTTGTTCGTAGGATTATTATGGCTTTTACTGACAAGCCTGGCATTGCTGCTTTGCAGGCTTCAGTTTGATTTTACAGCTCTGATAAGTCATCTGTATCGAGCTGCTTCTCTCAGAGCAGATCAGCCAAACAAATGATAAAGCCCCCGCGTTCCTCATTACAGCCTTTTGCATCTCACAGAGTGAGATCTGTCAGAGGGAAACACGTACATAAAACATGCTGTGAAGGACAGTGACATGGGCCTTAGCCAGTGAAGGACCTCACATGCCCTGGTCAGGTCTGTGTACAGAGCAGGTATGTGAGGTGGTGACCAGTGGTTTCTAGAGGTTTTTTAAGGACACAGTGGACATGCTGGTGCACACACCTGTGAGCTGTTGTTTGCTGAAAGCACTGACTTGGTGTGATGTCTGCATTCATGGTGCTTTATCCAGACTGGTAACACTAAGCTGTTGTTTGTGTGAAAATTAAGGAGAGATAGAGAATATTCTTAAAACTTTTACAGGAGGAATTCCGTGATGGAAAAAGTCCAGGTAAGTGGTAGCCTCTGTAGTTTATGGCACATCTCAGTAACCTTGAAGATTGTGATATCAAGTGGCTGAACTAGTAACATCTTTGACCAGCAGAGATGCAACTGCAGGAAGAAATGTTTCTAAAGCTTCAGATGTTTTTGCTTACGCAAATAATATTCTAGTTGAAGTTGGATGGTGTGGGTGCCACGACCACCTTCATGACAGTGTAATACAATACAAACCTAGTGCTGGTTTTGGGTTATACTCTGTCACTGATGTTTTACAGATAAACAACTTAAGGACATCCATTAATAAGCTGCTCTGTGAACGTGCAGTATATTCTGGACAAGAGCAAATGATACAGCTGCAGGAAAATATTCGTCAGAAGCTTCTATGGTAATAATTTTGTAGAAATAAGATCTGTTTGCAGTCTCAGCAAAAACAGCATGAATGATTGCTTGAAGCATAGCTCAGATGAGGCTTTGGAAAAATAATGTATGCTCTCATTTAATGATGCATTTCATTTACTTTGTTTATTTATAAAGCAGTATACTAAACAACATTAGACTTCTTGTGGAAGCACTGGTTCTTCAGGGAAGCCCGATCACTTAAGAGTCATAAAACCTAGACTGTAAAACCTGTTCTGCAGGATACCAGTTCTTATGTATCTTTTTTTTTGCACCAAGGACAAAGCTAATGAAGTCCTATGGCATAAGAGTGCAGAAAGATTTAAAATCTTTCTCCCTGTATATTAAATTTGGGTCGTGTGTGCTGCCTTTCCTCCCTCAGCAGACCTGTGAAGGATGGATGTTGGCCAAGTTAACTGGAAGACCCAGGCTAATTTAGGAACTGAAATAAAGCTACCTGCCCTTTTTCCCAGCAAGCCCCCCTGCTTCTTGTAACTCAGGCAGTGGTTCTGAAAAGACCATTGTGAGGCAGTGCAGCCAACCTTGAGAATTTTTTCAGCTTGTAGTTTAGAGGAAGTAGTGCAAAAAAGTATCCCTGTAACAGCTCCTTCCTATGTCTGCCACTGCTGAGCATAGTGTGAAAAATGTTCCCTTGTTTGTACACACAGTGTGCATTTTAGTGCTGTCTGTATCAGCAGGAGCATTTTCTCATCCTGACCTGGCTCTCTACTAAACCTGTGTTAAGAAGAGCTGTGGTTCAGACATGAATTAAGAGTTATGTTATGGACTCTAGTATTAGCCTCATCTCTAGGAAATATGAGCTTTTTTGCCAGTAGAGCTTTTCTAAAGTAACTGTATGATGCTAGAGTGAGGCAGTTCCTCATGTTGATAAAGATCAGAAGCTTTTAAACTTAGCTGCTCTTACCCAGGGTTATCAAAATTATTATCAAAGCAGCTGTTTATGCTGATTTTTTTTCAAGTGTTTCTTGGTTTTGAATGTGCCCGCTCAGTTGATTTTTTTTTTCTTTCTTATATGTGAAAAAAACTCATTACATTGCCTTAACTTAAAAGCAAGCACCCATACTTCCTATTTCCAAAACTCAAAGTTCAGGTGTATTGCATGATAAATTAACAAGTGCAGGGTCAGCCTTATCTTTTGAGGCACTGGAAATGAAATTAAAAGAGCATAAACAATAGAGAAGTCAAGGAATGTGGGTAGGCAGAAAGAAGCAAAGCCACAAACCCTCTGCTGGAGGTGACGGTGACGGGAACAGCTCGTGCTCGGTCATCAACACTTACCTGCAAAATTCAAGGCACTAAAATGTCACTGCTATTTCTTTGGACATGTGAATACTTGCTGCTGTTCTGGCACCTATTTGGGACTGATTGTTCAGACATCTCCAGCCATCTGGGAGGGGAAGGGGCAGCCTGTGCAGCTCCTTGGTTCAGGTCCTCAGCATTGACCTGTTCCCCAGCTCAGTCAGCACCAACTGCCTGACTTGGTCATTCTCATCAGCCACCTGGGCTTTTTTTCTTCAGGATTTTATACCTTTCTGTGGTAGCCTTTTCTCTCTTGGAACTTTTATGCTTTTACTCGTTGTCTTCCAATGATCCTACAGCTATTTTTTTTATTTAAAATTTTATTTTGTTTTTATATGTTTATATTTGAAGGAATAAACAGTCTGATTATTGCAATGATTTCTTCTTTTCCCTTGTGTAAAATCTTTCTTGGTTTTGAATATTTTTTCCCCAGTTATACTTTTTTAAAAAACTAACATAAGAGTACATAGGTAGAAATTTAGCCTGAACAGTCTTTCATAACTTTTTTTTTCATTTTTCAAAAGCTAATTGTATTTACAACATGTCACTACTACTTAAGACTAAAATCAGTGTTTGAAAAACACATCTAGACAGAATTAATTAATGTCTGCTACTATTGTACTTTGCACAGCTTGAGGAAATAACTGGAGCAGACAGACAATCTATAGTAATTGAGTTGTCATGCAAAATAAAATACCCTAAAACTAGCTGTATTATACATTCCAGTGAGTAAGCATACATGAAACTTACAGAATAAATCACAGTTGCAAATTCTAGTACTTTGTAATAAAAAAACCTCATTATATTCTTTAGAAGAAATACATTCTGATACAGATTTTCACAGAGACATTAAGTGTATTTTGACTTTTACACTAGAGGGCGAAGTACAGAGAAGTGAACAAATCAGACTAGATTAACAAGGAAATTTAAGATTCCCTTCAGCACAGACACCTTGTAAATACCTGGTCATATCTAGTATAAAAAAATCCTTTGTCTTCATAATTAATCAAATACAAGTGTGTTACTTAAGGCCATTTCTATGTAATTTCAGTTTAATCTGCAAATCAAGACCTCGAGATAAAATTGTTCCTACGTGGTGTGAGAACCCATATGCATGGAATCAGGTAAGGGTGTAAAGATACTTTTTTAAACTTCTTTTTTCTTGAGGAGTTAAGAGTGTTAAAAGGAAGAATTTCCTTTGGAAGGATGTCTTCTTTTTGATTCTTGAACTTGAAAATACTGAAAGCACTGTAGAGTCACATTTAAGCACTTTTGTGTATGCATCAGTCTCTATTGATACACTCTTTTTGTAGAGTCTGTTTATTAGTTGAGTGGTTTGGGTTTTAATTTTGTGTATGTAAATACTTAATCTTTTCAAGCAGAACTCTCTATGGGTTTTAAGTTTAGAGAGATTGTAAAGGCAACTTTACATTTGCTGGAAGTTAAAATGTTCTTTTTTTCTATTCATCAGCCATAGCTAAATTTTCCTTGTATAGAATTTGTCTGAATGCAGTGCATTTTAGTTTTGTTTTGAGATGCTGTGCTTTGAGGTGGCTTTTCCTTTCTAGGTGGAGAGAAATGTGGCTTGTTTTAGAACAGATGTGGTGGGATCAGGCAGGAGGCCAGTTTTCTAGAGACCCAGCAGAGTTTCATAAAGCTGAAAACTCTACTAGCTTCCTACTCTGTTAGAAATTTTACCTTTCTTTCTGTGAGGGCCTCTTCAGGCCACTAGATCTCCTGAAGAAAAAGTGCAGTTTCTTAATTAAAAGCAGGTGAGGAATTGCTGAGTGCAGGAGTAAGTGCTACACACACCCTCCCTGTGCCTCTCCCACCCTGAGGGGGGTATAAAGGAGGGGTTAGGGTCCCTCCCTCTGAAAAGAGGGGCAGAGAAGGAGCACCAAGGGCACTTGTTTATAGAAGGCATTTTTTTAGAGTGTATTGTAATATACTGCCTTAGGCCTAAGTGTTTCTATTTTCATATTTCAAATTCAGTTATCCTTGGAATTATGAAGATAATCTCCTATTCACTTTTACTGGTGTTCAGTTTTTATAAGAAGCTAATGTACAGGCCTTGGATCAGGATTTTCCCCACTGCATTTGAAGAATCTCAGGACAGCTTTTTTATATCATCACATAAAATACCACCTGTAATGCTTTGGAATTGATTTTGGAGTAGTATTCTGGGCAAACCATGAAATACAGCACTGGCTCTTTTGTTGCAATGTGTGGCATGGAACTGGAATTCCTGTATGATTTGAAACTCAAAACTGTTCAAGACTTTTTTTAAACTGTGTTATATGGGAAAAACTTACTAGAAATGCATTCTGACTTTCATCTTGCTTCTTTTGGTTAGGTGGATTCTCAGCGTATTGTTGACAAGTCTGAAAAGCAGCGTGAAAGAGGAAATAGTGTTTATCAGCTCCACAAGCTTGTTTTGTTGAATGATTAAGTATTCCTAGAAGTCTTTCAGAGGATGAGGTATTACAACTAGTCTAAAAATGAATTCTGTCTTGGATGCATGTTTTGCAAGACTGTTCCTTAAGATTAGTGTAAGTGTACTGAAATACGGTTTGGAATGTGTTCGTGTGTTTTTGAAAAAGTTAAGGTTTGCTGGCTTAGAGTGGACGAGTTTATTCATAAAACAAACTGATGTAAAGCAGGATGAAACTTCAGTAATACTTCTGAGCAGGTTTATTGCAAGGTAATGAAAGATGAAGCAAATCTAGGTTTAGTTGTTCATTTTATGTCTAAAAGCTCATAAGTCAAGAGGCATGACTTTTTTTTTCCCCTTTAAGTGCAAGTTGCATTTTCCTGTTTTCTTTGTCATTAGTTTTTCAAAAATACGTGCAACAAAGGGGTTTGGGGTTTTCCCTAACCAAAAACTGGAAGTCAGAGGAAACTGATGATCTAGATTATGTTCTGAGGCAAACTACAACTTGATATATAATTTTTTCATTAGTTTTTTATACAGCAAAACATAACCTGATTTATTTTCCTGTATGGAAGAAGAATGCTTTCGAATTACTGATTCTTGGCACCTTGTTTCATTCTTTCTTCTTATTCTTACCTGCGAGATCTTTAGTCCTAAAAATGAGGTCAGTGGTTTCAGAATAAAATGCAGAAGTGAAATAAAATGTTTTTGTCTCTTCTGTTGTGCGGTCATGCTTAATAAAAGCTAAATTTAGTTATTAATGGTTTGTGATTGCATTCATTAAATACAAGAATCCAAAAACAGTATATGGAAAAGTATTCATCTTCACTGTTTGAAGGTCATATAATATCCAGTCATCCTCTTAAGGACAGGAAGAATCAGTGGTCACCATAAAGAAGTGGCAGATTTGGGGAAAATAAGGGGATGCTTAAACTAAGAAATTATTTTAAGTTGTACTTAAACAGAGGGGTGACTGTATAACAGGCAATTTTAGTGGTTTATTAGAGCATTACTCCCTTAGACCCATTTTACTGATCCTTGGGAATTATAAACAGAATACTTAGTGAGACAGGTCTAAACAGAAAAACTGTATCTCAGCTGGCTTAGACAAGAGGATTTCTCAGCAGAGTGTCGTACACCAATGAAGTGTTGCACCTTTGGGGACAAATGAAACAGGCAGGATTTCAAATCATTGCTTTACCTATTAAGGATAGGAGTTTCTGCTGGAAAAGGAAACTTGGCATTAAAAAAAGGCATGATATAAATAATGGAACTTATTTCACATAAGCAACACTGAGAATTTTTAAATTTTTTTAGTTTTAAACTCTTATTACTTCGGTGTGTGGGTCTGTCCCGTGTGCATGTGCTGCCACCAGGTGGGGGCTGCTGTGCTGCTTATCCCTCTAATGGTTCCTGTCATCACACAGCTGAAAGGTTTCCTTATGGTGAGAGGAGTGGATAATGCCAACTCCCCTCCCAGTGCAGTAACCCATAACCTGCCCTTGCTCAGTTGAGAAATGAAAATTCTGTATTGAGAACTCAGAGGAGCTCCCAATTTTGTCCTGGGTACATAAAGCACCTGCAGATGTGACACGTGACAGAACACCCTTGAAGGAAACAGAACATCTTAGCATCTCCCAGCCAGGCTGAATTTATTGCCTGAGGAATATATAATAATAATAATATTTAAAGAGCAGCTGTTGTATTTCATGGTTTGATTCACGTTTCAACAGCACTGCAGAGTCACTTAAAAAAGTTTAAGGTAAGCAGCTTCAGGATTTTCCCCTCCAGTTGCACAAGAGAAAGAAGCATTGTAAAATAGTAGTGTCTGTATGGCTACAGACATGATCCCAGTCAGCTTTGTGCCTTTTGGGGGCTCCTTCCCTAAGAAAAAGGGCCATGACTGCTTGTCAGGATTCCTTTTATCTCCAGATGTGCACCAACATCGAGCAGAGTGAGATTTCACCACAATTTATTAGTGATGATCCACATTTATGTACTTCATCATTGAGCCCAATGTATCTAGAAATATCTATCAAGAAATATTTGAATCTATAAGTGGTCAGATTAATGCTCTTATTGAATTGATAGGTGCTTCTGGAGGCTGAAACAATGTGCAATGACTATTATTCATAATTCCCCTCACAGCTACAATGAAATCTGATAGCAGTTTTAAATCAAAAGGAGGTTTTTTGCCATTGCATGTAATTAATTTTGGAATTCACTGCCACAGGCTGTGCTAGAAACCAAATATATAAATAAATGAGTTGGAACTCAGAGAAGGCAGATTCTTCAATAACTGTTAAAATTGAGAAACTTGGACTGCTTACCCTCCTGAATTCCAGAAACAGAGAAAATATACTGAAAGAATACCTATTTTTATCCAGTTTGCAGTATCTGGTTCACCTAATATCATCAGAATGACCTCTTCTACTCTTAAAATTCTGATGTATTTCACTAGCATTTATGAAGGCAATGGACTCTCCATACCTGCTGATGACCTTAGGCCTGCTTTAAAGAATTCACCAGGTCATTGTCTACAAAACTGGACAGGAGAAGCAGCAACAGGAGCAAGCTGGAAGAAGACCTATTCCCTCTTTTCCTCTGCCTGCTGCTGGTAGAATAATTCTGCTTTAAACAAGATGAATCATGCAGACAGATCAAGATGGAAGAGAATCATGTATACCTGGGAGGGGACTTTGGGAGCTGGAATGGTTTTGGTTGTGCAGTGGGTAGATGGTGGCAGAAGATAATGTTTGAACAGGGAAGAGTGGTAAAGACAGGGAAATGATGAAGAACAAAGAAAGCAGTAAGAATGTGTCACTCTCCTCCTGAGCTGGTGGTTGAAAAAGGGGAAGGGCAGAGGAGGGTCAGGTTGGGCAGACACTGCCCATGTAAGCTAAGCTTGAAAGCTCTGCTTAGGGCCTTCTGCATCTTTAAGGGCCACCCAGAAAGCATTTTGGAAGAGGCTGGTAGGGGAGCTGGGGAACAGAAGTGGATCTGTTCTGGGTCCCAGGAGACTGTTCCAAGGCAGGTGCTGCCTGGAACGCCCAGACTCCTTCTGAGCTCCAGCCTCTGTCTTGCCTTCTCTTCAAAGTGCAAGGGACCTACAACCCTGTGCCCGTGAGCTGTGGCAGCTGACACCCCGAGTGCCCAGAGGTAGCCAGAAGATGAGGGAAATTGCACCTCTGGTTTTTACATTTCTTGAGTCTTGATATTGCTGGAGAGCACTTGCTCTCTTCTTTCAGTGGAATCATATTGTTCTGATGAACAGCCCTGCACAGGGAAAGGGAAAAGGATGTAAGCACAGTTTGGAGATTCACAGTTTCTTCCCCAAAAGGTGTGTTTGTAGGGACAAGGGTTGTTTGAATGAACCCAACAGATTCCAGCTGAGGCTCTGCCCACCGGCACAATGGCACTGTGCTCTCTGCAGGGAGTGTGAGTGGGGAAGTTAAGGTGGGTGTGGATGTCAGTGCAAAGTCATCTATTTCCAGAGAAAACAGGACTGTCCTTTTTCAGCTGTACAGGATTCATGGAGGGGCAGGTGAGTGCCTGTATGTCCTGCAGAACTGTTGATCTTTCCTAGTGCAGTGGTGCTGCTGTAGGAACCTGAGCTACCTATTCCTAATGCTTGACTGTGGGTTTTACAGGAACTTTTCTTTGTAGAGCAGACAAAGGGAGAGTTGACAGTTACCAGGAAAAGGAAGGCTGGAAATGGAATTTGAATAATGAAGGGATGGAGGCTTTGCCCTGGGGTGACTTTAGGGAGCACAGTGAGCACAGTCAGAACAGGCTCAGCTTAACCCTGGGTCAGGTGTCTCAGGTTTCTTTACACTGACCACCTCCTCCTGCATCGTTCTGATGTGCCCAGAATGAGAACTGGGTGAGACAAAGGGCTGTTCAGTCACACAGATGATGGTCTGAGTGAACAGAATTGCCTTGGAGAAAGTATAGCATATCTGCAATTTGCTAACTAAAGAGGAGACTTTTTCTCTAAAACTGACATTTATGGAGAGTTTGTGTAATCTTGGGAAAGAAAAATCCTGTTGTGTGCAGTCAATAGTGAGATTTTTCAGCCCCCTTCTGTTAGTTCATTGAACTAGAAGTAGGTAGCTGTCACAGAGATGCAGATGGGGGAAGGGGAGCATCTGTGGATAAATTTAGAACTGTAGCTCTGGAGATAACCTGGGCTGGTCCTTGAAACTGGTTTACTACATAAGTTTTAAATTGAAGAATGTATTCTTATGGCTCCATTCCCTTGTATTTTTCACTCAGAAACAGCCTGGCATGCTGAGGATTTGTGCATCTGCCACACTCCTTACAACAGATTAAATTTTGATGCCAGTCTGCATATAAATGCCAGAAAAAGGCCAAATGAATTAGGATAAATTACAGAATCATGGTTTAAACCAGGATACAGGTGTTGGTGTAGACTGTGACAGGAGTTACACCCATCTTGGAAAACCATTAGCACATTTTTCAAGAGCCAGAATAACAGGGAGGTTTGCAGTGGTTTTGTCTACCTTAGCCTGTAAAAAGGGATAGAAGTGAACAGAAAAAACAAGTAAAAAGCTCCACCATCAAGGTGTAGTTTGATGTGGAGTTTCCTTTCTGTGAAAGAACCTGGAAAAAAGCAGATGAAACTCCAAAGTGGTTAATAAGTGAAAGAAACCTGAGGCAAAGAGGATATATATGAGGAAATAGAAAGGTATATATTAATCCTCCAAAGGAGTGTTGAGGGAAGAGGCAACCTCTGAGCTTACCTGGTGAGTCTGTAGGAAGTTAGACTGCTCTTTTCTCAGTCACGGAGCGCAGCCACATGGGTAGGTGTTTCTGTCATCACTGTCTGATGCTCCTATATTTAGCTTTCACTCAAGCTCCAGGCATGTCTGTCTAGTCTGGTAAAAGCTGTAACTTCAATATCCTGGGGAAACAGACAGTATGGTGGTTGCTCCCTCTGCTGAGGGAGCTCTTTCATCCTGCAGGACAAGGACAGCACCTTCCCAGAGGTCCTCCCTTTACAGGATGAGAGTCATCCCCTTGGTGGCTTCACATCCCCGTGATAAGGAAGTCCTGCCAGCTGTTTCTTGGCACAGGGATGAGCTCTTGGCTGTTTCTTGAGCCAGTGGGGTACCCTGGGGCCTTTTCCAAGGGGGCAGAGAGCTGAGCTTGGGTGCTGGTGCTCAGTGAGGGGGTACTGGTGCTCACTGCAGTGCTTGCCATCAGACTGGTGAGCAGGGCAGGAGTGAGCTGTGCACACCACATGCCCCCCTGATGATTTATGGCCTCCATTCCTTCACCCAAACAAGTCCTTCCAGTGGGTCACCATGGGGACAGAGAGAAATGGGGTTGCCACTTGGTCCAGGGAAAGAGGGGAGGTAAATAGGATGCTTGCAATGCTAGTATTCATTTTCTCTTACCCTCCCAAAAGTGCAGAGATTGCTTTTTCCTCCAAAAAACTGCAGTCAAGACTTCTTCACTCATGGCTAGATGAGTTCATGTCTTTTTCATGCAATGCTAATGAAACTTGTCTCTGTGCCAGTCACAGTGATGAGCCCCAGGTGCTCCACAAACACACCACTGTGAGGGTTTTATTTTCCTCTCCTATGTTTGTTCTTCATGTGCTCCGTGGAGGGCTTCTAAATATTTCACTTCTCTCATTTTGTTTTCTTGCTAAACAGAGAATAAAACACCCAGGGGTACCTTTCTCCCTGGATACCTGTGTTTGGAAAAGGAACGGTACAGCTGTTGGCAATATTTCAACATTTACAAAGCTCTTTTTTCTCTTTTTGATCTGTTAGTAGCAAAAATCTAGAGTGCATAATCAGGAAATGAACAGCACATATGTATCTCTGGGGCTTTCTTGGTCTATCTTTAATAAGGACAGAAAGGCCACATTTAAAAGACAGGAAAAAATAGATAAGATTTTATTAAAATCCTTTATACAGACAGTATCTTCCACAGCACATATTTCAAGAGATCACAGAACATTGCTTCAGGGAGTTCCTCTGCTTTCTGTAGTTGAAGATGTTAGCTCTGTCTTGAACTAGTTTTACTTAGTCTCGACAGCAGTTGTGCAAACAGCACCTCCTGCCCAATCGCCAGGTATGTTGGGAACTGAACAGGCAGCTTTACATCTGGTGATGTTACAAGTTCTCTAAGGAGTAGATATTGCTTGGATTTTATTTATGAAGGAGAAGGAGGCAGAAAATATGCTGGGAAAAACACAAAGTGATTGCTGCTGATAGCAAGTCCTAAAATTAGGAACCGAAGCTAAGACATTAGTAGAGACATTCCATAGGATATCAGTGCTGCAGGGTGAGGAATCTACACAGGGAAGCACAGTCTGGGAGCCTGGGGAGCTTCCAGAGGATACACAAGTCCTTCTGGAAGGAAGATTTCACACTTCCTAAATAGATGCTTTCAGCTAAAGGATAGGAACAACAGCAAAGCAATCCATCCAGAGATGGATGTTTTGTAACACTCTTGTGAGCTTTCATACCACAAACTGGAATCAGAATGGAAAGGACTTCTTGCATACCTCCTCTGTGCATATGTGTGAGAAGGCATTCCCTGATGATGCTATGATTTTTATTTTCACATTAAAATGTAAGTTTTGGTCTTAATTTTACTGATGCCAGATTTCAAGTTATTGTTTTTCAATTTATTTGAACTGAGACAGTCCTTAATTTTTTTTCCCTCTGTTTTTCTGCTCTAACAATATAGTCTCATGTGATGGCTTGACAACTATAAATCCAGTTATATTTAATTTAGATCTTCTAGTATGGTATCACACAACTCCTGTATTTATCTCAGGACTGATGTACAGTCCACTTGAGCTGTGTGCCTTTTGATAAAAGCTTTCCCAGTTCTGAATCATTTCCATAACTAGTTTTAATATAATCCGAAGTAGTTTTGTCTAAAGTAAATGAAAAAAGCTGCCACAAACTGTTCTGGAATATAGGAAGATTGTAACTTAGGGCCGCATTATCTGCTGTAAGAAGCAGTTAAATTGCTATAGTTTACAATAAATTTTCTTTATTATGTAATTTTGTTCTTTATAGTCTCTCTAAATACAAGAAGGATTATCTGTGCAATCCCAGAATATGCATCACTGCTTGATTGATGTAACATGACAGTAGAAGACTTGGCCAAAGTAGCCAATATCCTGAGGTACTGGACATGGTCTTCAGTTCTTGTTTTATTTAGTGCTGGGGGTTAAAAGGGGATATGTTGTATATTTTATCTTTTTGTGAATTAGTGACTTATGGAATTGAAATAAAAAGGACCTTTGGGGCTGGAGAGGCTGTTAGCACTAGCAGGCGTTTACAGAAAAATGACCTTTGACTTGTCCTCTCATTCAAAGAATGTTAGAGGCCAAGGGAAATTTATCTAGGGCTACACTATAAAGGTGGCTGCAATGTGGATTTCTACCTTTTAGTGGCAATAAAAAGAGATGTGAGCCAGGAACATTTGTGATTCAAACAGGGGTGGCTCAGTGTACATGAGTCTGGACCATGTGGTCCAGGTTCCTGTGATAACTGACAGAAGAATAACACCAGCAAGGGCTCTGGTCCTTTATTTATGCAACTTTAAATTGTGTCAGTGGCTAGTAAAATATCAACTAGTAAAAATAAAAGATTGAATCTAACTAAAACACACAATACTAAGGGCTGCAGCCAGCACCCTAACAGTTGCAGTTGAACATAATTTTTAAGAGCTCCAGCCAATCTAGAACCCAACTAGTTTTTAAATTATGGTACTTGCAGGGTCCCTATGAGGAGCAGGAGAGTCCTTTCTAACTCTCAACAAAATAAGGAATTGTGAGCTCCCACAGAATGCCTGGCTGCACATTTAAGGCTGTCCATGATGCTGTGTAAGGCTCTGACACCGCTGGACACTGTAAGCAGCTCAGAATACAGGTTGTGTTAATTGGCACTTGCATGATTTCTGTCTCCCTCGCTGAACTTTTCAGTAGTTCAAACTTCTTAGAAACGTAGGAGGGAACTTGGATTTAACAATGCTGCTTTTATTGGAGTTCTTAGGAAGGATCTTATTCCCTTGGATACAGCAAAGAAGCCACATTTGACAGTGCACCCCTCCTGTTTCAGAGAATTTCTGAGATATAATGAGGTTGAAAAATTACTTGCTAAACAAAAAAGAAGATTTTAGAGCAACAAAGAAACTTTCTGCCTTCTTCCCCCTTCCCAGTTAGTTACACCTTGGTCTGATGACTGTCATATTGTTCAAATAAGTGTTATTGTAACTTAAGCTCGCCAGTACATTGAGTTATTTATGTAGGTGTTTTGACTGAGTTTGAGCAGAATGCAGAATTGATGAGCTAAGAAACTCATGAGCCAGCATAATGAACACCACACAGGGAAGAATAAAACGTGTGATTAAGACAGCTATGAATAGAAGAAAAGGAACACTGCCTCTCAAGACAGTTCCTTGGAAGTGATTTCCCAATAGCAGGGTGAGATCACCGTGCCCGAGGACATAACAGACAGGGATTTTTGGAGTTGGTGGGACTCAGTGAAGCATGACTTGGGCAGGCTGCAGAATCAAGGAAACAAGGCACAGGCTACATCATTTTTTTGTGTCACTAGAATTCCAAATGGAGGACTATTTTGCCCTCATCAGGACACAGGTTTCTGCCCTCTGCCTTCACCTCCTGCCAACAAGCTGGGGTGTGGGTCACAGCAAACTCATGTCCTGGTGGGGTTGATCACAGCTCGTGCTTTATGAACTCATCCCGGCATTTGTTCCCTTTTCCTACCTATATGTCAGGATGGGGTTTATTAGTTTTGTTTCATTTTCTAAAGCCTTAAAAATCATCGATAGTTTATCTTGCCTGCAGCCTCTGTGAGGCCTGGGACTCATGCTGCACTTTGGTGCTCATGTACCTTGCCTGCCTTCTTCCAATGGTGTTTTCATTCTTGATGCCAAGTCACTTCTCTTACTTTGCCTAAGGCTGTATTCAGCCTGCCCTTGCCAGTGCCTCCAGACTGGTGCCAGACTGCTGGGCACCAGGTGCAGGATCTGTTCCAGCTCATCCCAGAGGTGAAGGAGAGGTAACTGGAAATTTCTCCTTGCTGAGTCACTTGAGTGTTGCTGTTGACCTGCCATGTCTGGATTGGCGTGTTTTGTGCCATTGGTGGTTTTTCTAGAGCTACAATTCCAAGGCTGAGACAGGATAGTTTCTTGGTCAAACAGTCACTGGCCTTCCCAGTGCCTTTGCCAACACAGCCAGCTTAGAGATGCAATGTCCCTGTTCTCAGACTGGTGATCAGTGCTGCACAGAGCCCAGTGCTGCTGCTTTCTGGCAGAACCAAAAAAAGGCAAGAAATAACAATCTGAAGCCTGAAAAAACTGAGGAGTGTGCAGCCTCTCTTGCAGAGCAGTCCACCTACTAGTTCTGTTACTATTTAATGTCATATCAGGATTCGTCTTACCATGTGCACTGGTGTTTTAGCAACTGAGGATTTCTATGAGACTTGTCACCTGTGGTAGAGATGCAATTCCGGTGGATTCACCACCTTTTAACATGGAAATACCTCAATGCCATTGTCATCTCAGTGGGCCCTCTGCTCTTACAGAAGAGTTTTGGTCCCAACCACCCCTCAAAGAAAGGGGGGGTTAAACTTGCACAGCCCAATGACAGCCCCACAGCATCTGCTTCCCATCCTTGTGTCCCTTGTCACTGTAAGCTGTGACTCGTGGGGCTGCATGCTGAGAAGAACTGATGGCACAGCATGAACTCTGACCTGGGTATTCTCTGTCAGCAGATCAAACACAGAAGAACTAAAAAAAACCCCAAACCAAACAAAAACGTATTTTTTTAGCTCATGGTTAACCATTGTGAATGCTGGATGTGTACTATGCCTCTCAGAAAATTCTGATTACTATAAAATTATTAACTACTAATTATTAAACTAATTAGTTAAGACAAAATGCTTGCCTTCTAGATAACTGAATTCAGTAAGAGAATGAATCCAACCTCTGGAGTATTTTAATTGACATGTAACTGTCCAAAAAAAAAAAAAAAGGTGTGATAAATAAATAATTGTGATTTGTGAAACAAATGGGTAATTACATCAAAATAAAACAAACGGATTGTAAAACTTAATTACACCCCCATAAAGAAATAAAACAGACCCTTACAAGGTCAAGGGGCCCTAAAACCTCCCTACTATCTTAAGAATAAAATATGGTAGAACTTTAAATCTTTTAGGTGCCTGTTTGTCCAAGAATGCATGAATTATGATGAGTTGTAGAGATAACCATTTAGCTTTAGCTATAAGAAAACCCATATATTAAATGCTTAGCAAAAAACTGTAAAATGTATATGTATGTTATATAATTAATATGCATGAAGTAGCTAAGATAAATGCCAAATGTACACTGTAGTGTGTGTGCAGATTTGGGAAATTTGTCCCCATTTCTGTCACCCAGCTGGCTGCTTACTTTTACCATATAATAAACTCCTATTCAAAAATTTATAGAAACAAGACTTTGTTTATCATAAAAGGCAAGCTAATAATTGAGTATTTCAAGTAGAATGTTGTTTGGGTTTTTTTCCAGTACAAAGGCCTAATATCTTGATTAGAAAATTCTGGTAAGATGATCTCCTTGGGATTTCATTTAGACTATGAAGTGTGTTAGGACATGTAGCAGGAAATTGGATTCAGCTAGAGACTTAATTTACCTGCCTTCAGATCCTGTAAGGGCTGAGAGCTCTAAGTGGGCCAGCATTGTATGTGAAATTACACATTGAATGAGATGAGCTACTGTGGTTATTATTTTTGTAATATCTTTTTTCCTGATCAATTAGAGTTTCTTTAAGGAGTTACTGGTTTGGTTTGGTATTACTTCCCTGTGTGGAACTCCAAAAGCTTTCTGTTGACTCATTGGCCCAGCCTGTCCAGGTCCCTCTGAATGGTGGCACAACCACCTGATGTATCAGCCATTCCTCTCAGTTTTTTGTTGTTGTCTGCCAGTCTGCTGAGGGTGTGCTCTGTCCCATCAGCCAGCTCGTTAATGACATGTAGTGACCCCAGGTGACTGGGTCCCAGCTGGGTATCCTGACCATGGCAGTTCAGCCAGTTTTCAGCCCACCTCACTGCCCACTTAGCCCACACATTATCCATTTGTGTATTGGGATGTTATGGGCATCAGTGCCAAAAGCCATAGTAAAGTCAATACAAACAACACCCACTGCTCTGCCCTCACCTCTGAGCCAGTCACCTCCTCAGAGAAGGCTGTCAGGTTGATTAAGCGTGACAAATCTGTGGTGACTGCTCCTAACTGCCTTTTTGACCTTCATATGTCTGGAAATAGCTTCTGGGTTTATTTGCTCTGCCACTTTTCCAGGGACTGAGGTGAGGCTGACTGGCCTCTAGTTTCCCGTCTCCTCTTGCCCCTCGCCATTCTTGAAGGCAGAAGTGACGTTTGCTTTCTTCCACTCCTCCAGAACCTTCCCCTGATTTCTGTGACCTTTTGAAGATTATCAAATGTTGTTGGCTTTTCTCTCAGCACTTGTGCATGCAGCCCATCAGGTCCCATGGAATTGTCAGGGTCTGGTTTATTTAAGTATTCCCTAACCCGATCCTTTTCCAGTGGCAGTAAGTTTTCCTTGGCCTGCATCTTCCTACAGCCTCAGGTGCCTGGGATTCCTAAAGACTGAGGCAAAGGTGCCATTGTCAGCTTTTTTCACGTCCTTTGTCACCCGGTGCCCTGCCAGCCACCAGTGAGCACACCTTGTCCCTAGTCACCCTTTAGCTGCTTATTGACCTGTAGAAACCTTTCTTGTTGAACTTTTGTATCCCTCTGTAAATTCAGTTCCAAGTGGGCTTTGCCTTTCATAACAACATCCCTGAACACTCTGACAGTATCTCTACATTCCTCCTGTGTCACCTGTCCCTTCTTTCACCTCTTGAACACTTCTTATGCTGGTTTGGAGTTCCTTGTTCATCCATGCAGACCTGCTTCTGCCTTTGCTTGATTTCTTCCTCAGTGGAATGAACCATTCTTGAGCTCACAGGAGATGATCCTTGAAAATGGGTCAAAAATGTATGGAGATTTCCTAGGAGTTTCATTATTTTTGATGGATGATTTAGCTAGGCCATTACCTCAAGTGTTGTGAAGCAACATAAATAAATGTTTACCAGAGCTTCCAGAATGACTGCAGGAAGACTATTTGCTGGACTCCCTTTTGAGGCAGTACTTAACTGTCACATACTTATATCTCACTACTGACAGCACACAACAGCGTTTCCCTTTCCCAAGATTACACAAACTCTCCACAAATGTCAGTTTTAGAGAAAAGTGTCACCCTCAGGGAACAAGCTACAGATATGCTATACTTTCTCCGAGGAAATTCTGTTCACTCAGACCATCATCTGTGTGACTGAACAGCCCTTTGTCTCATTCTGGGCACATCAGAACGATGCAGGAGGAGGTGGTCAGTGTAAAGAAACCTGAGACACCTGACCCAGGGTTAAGCTGAGCCTGTTCTGACTGTGCTCACTGTGCTCCCTAAAGTCACCCCAGGGCAAAGCCTCCTCCCTTCATTATTCAAATTCCATTTCCAGCCTTCCTTTTCCTGGTAACTGTCAACTCTCCCTTTGTCTGCTCTACAAAGAAAAGTTCCTGTAAAACCCACAGTCAAGCATTAGGAATAGGTAGCTCAGGTTCCTACAGCAGCACCACTGCACTAGGAAAGATCAGCAGTTCTGCAGGACATACAGGCACTCACCTGCCTCTCCATGAATCCTGTACAGCTGGAAAAGAACAGTCCTGTTTTCTCTGGAAATAGATGACTTTGCACTGACATCCACACCCACCTTAACTTCCCCACTCATGCTCCCTGCAGAGAGCACAGTCCCATTGTGCCAGTGGGCAGAGCCTCAGCTGGAATCTGTTGGGTTCATTCAAACAACCCTTGTCCCTACAAACACACCTTTTGAGGAACTGTGAATCTCCAAACTGTGCTTACATCCTTTTCCCTTTCCCTGTGCAGGGCTGTTCATCAGAACAATATGATTCCACTGAAAGAACAGAGCAAGTGCTCTCCAGCAATATCAAGACTCAAGAAATGTAAAAACCAGAGGTGCCATTTCCCTTATCTTCTGGCTACCTCTGGGCACTCGGGGTGTCAGCTGCCACAGCTCACAGGCACAGGGTTGTAGGTCCCTTGCACTTTGAAGAGAAGGCAAGACAGAGGCTGGAGCTCAGGAGGAGTCTGGGCATTCCAGGCAGCCCCTCCCTTGGAACAGTCTCCTGGGACCCAGAACAGATCCACTTCTGTTCCCCAGCTCCCCTACCAGCCTCTTCCAAAATGCTTTCTGGGTGGCCCTTAAAGATGCAGAAGGCCCTAAGCAGAGCTTTCAAGCTTAGCTTACATGGGCAGTGTCTGCCCAACCAGACCCTCCTCTGCCCTTCCCCTTTTTCAACCACCAGCTCAGGAGGAGAGTGACACATTCTTGCTGCTTTCTTTGTTCTTCATCATTTCCCTGTCTTTACCACTCTTCCCTGTTCAAACATTATCTTCTGCCACCATCTACCCACTGCACAACCAAAACCATTCCAGCTCCCAAAGTTCCCTCCCAGGTATACACAGTTCTCTTCCATCTTGATCTGTCTGCATGATTCATCTTGTTTAAAGCAGAAAGGCAAAGAGGGAACAGGCAGCCTTCTGACTTGCTCCTGTTGCTGCTTCTCCTGTCCAGTTTTGTAGACAATGACCTGGTGAATTCTTTAAAGTGGGCCTAAGGTCATCAGCAGGTATGGAGAGTCCATTGCCTTCATAAATGCTAGTGAAATACATCAGAATTTCGAGGCTATTAAAGGTGTATATAATACCAGACACCCCAAATGGGAGAACGCACTGGCAGTCTTAAACACACATCACAGGTGTGGGACCAGCATTCCTTGTGCACTATGGACCACCACAAATTTACATAAATTCAGAAGCACATCTTGAGATCTTTTGGAGCATTAAGTTACCTCAGTCCTTGACAGGCATTTAACTGTTGGAGGCTTCTGCCCTTCTCATTTATAAAATCCACTTTCCCTGCTTTACAGGCACCCATCTCTCAGATAAGGGAAAACAGGTGGCTTCAGCCTTGTCTACATGTGCTTTTGGAAAAGCCTCTCTATCCCAGTTCCCCAGAAAGGCCGAGGTGGGAAGGGCCTCTGGAGGCCGTCATCCCCAACCCCCTTGCTACCCAGGAGCATCTCCAGATGGATTTTGAGTATTTTCAGGGGTGGAGCCTTCACAACCTCTGTAGCTAAGTCTTATTATGTACCAAAAAAAAAAATTCCGCTTGATTTTTATTCTAACACAGATCTCCAAGCATTTTTAATTGTTGTATTTTTTTTTTCACTTTGCAATGCTACTCACATGAAAAGAATCATTAGTTTTAAACTGTAGAGAAAGATCATTTCCATTCTGCGTGAATCCTTAGAAAAAGAACTTAGGACTTTCTGGTGAATATGATTTTGCCTATCTGGTAGATGATAGGATCCAAACCAAAAGGAACTATAAAATTGCCAATAGTAAGTTGTATGTGTCATATACTTTTTCTTTCACATTTCTGATCAAAGCGATAAAATTCAAACATGAAAGAAAACAACAGATCTCTGTTTTAGCAAAACTGAAGTTAAATTTGAGTGGGTTAAAAATTCAAAACTTTGTTTCACAGGTTATTCGATGTTTGAAAAATAACTCATTGCATGAACAGAAGGTTGGAGGACAGAAGACCAGGTAGTACCAATTCCAGAGTTCACAGGAAAGGAACGTAAGTAACAGGAGTTGACAACAGAAAAAAAATTAGGAAGCTCAGAGAGTTTCTTTTTCCTGCTATGGACCGCAGAATAGTGTAGATTACCCAAGAGTTAGATAACCTAAGAGTGTAGATAACTCAAGCTTAGAACTTTCATTTCCAGGAAGAACCTATTGCAGCATTTCTAATAGTTCAGCAAGAGGCCCAGGCTGTGCATCTTAAAAGCCTGGAAGCAAAAACAGTACCTCTGAAAACTTAATTGGCAAGGCTTGTGCTACTTTTGGCTAGGATACAGTTCATTTTCTTCCTAGTAGCTACTACAGGTCTGTTTTGGATTTGTGCTGGAAACAGTGTTGGTAACACAGGGATGTTTTAGTTGTTGCTGGGCAGTGCTTACACAGCATCAAGGCTTTTTCTGCCCCTCACACCACCCCACCAGCACAGAGGCTGAGGGTGCACAGGGAGGGACACAGGTGGGACAGCTGACCCCCAAGTGACCACAGGGATATTCCATACCTTATGGCATCTGCTCAGCATATATAGTGGGGAGAAGAAGAAGAAAGATGGCAGGGGGGGACATTCAGAGTGGGGCTGAGTTGCCAGCGGGGGTAAAACCACAACAGGCTACATCCAAATAAGTGATTTTCTTGCAAGCAGAGAGGAATGATGACTTAATGGAGATGAGTTCTGGATGTGTTACAAGTTTGAAGCAGGGAGACTAAACAGACCAGCTGTGATGGCAGAAACTCCTTCCAACTCATGAGTGCCATCATATTCCTTCTCATGTATGAGATACTGTTAGATATAGAACATTAAATACCACTTTTCTCTATTAAATGCCACTTTGCTATTCTGGTTTCAAAACTCCCTGCTTCAAACGTCCAGAATTCATGTCCATTACGTCATCCAAGGCCATCATTCTTCTCTGCTTGCAAGAAAATCACTTAAATGGGTGTAGCTTTGCCAAGTAAGTTTTCAGAGGTACTTTTGTTGCTTCCAGGCTTATGTTCCAAGATGCACAGCCTGGGCCTTTTGTTGAGGTATTAGAAATGCTGGTATCAGTTCTTCCTGGAAATGAAATTTTTAGCTTGAGTCCTCTACCTTTTTAGGTAATATTCTGTAGCCTGTAGCATTTAGGGAAATGAATGTGTTGCAACGCTCTGAACTTATCTATTATGCTTCTTTTTCTGTTGTCAGTAGTTCTTGTGTAAGTTGTATTCTTGTGAATTCTGTTGGTGGTTTTCTCTGGAATTGGTACCACTTGGTCTTCTGTCCTCCAGCCTTCTGTTTGTGCATTGAGTCATTCCTAGATATCATTGTGCAGCTTACTTGAGATCAAGTCTCTAATTCAGGGATGTTATTCAGAATTCTGTATTTCAATATATGAAGTGATTGTCAGCTGTATGCAGTTAATAGCATTCAGGTTTGATTTTTGAAAATGGAATGTATTTTTATATGGAAAAGACAACTGTAAATAAACAATGTGGAATGTTTAAAAAAAAAAGGATAAAAACTTTACCAATTTTTTGCCAGAAAAGTTTTAAAAAGCTGATTATTCTATGAAAGAAAGTGTTGAATTTCTAATCAACTCCAGTAATCCTGCTCAAATGGAACTTCAGTTTTGTTCTTTCTGGAGGGAGTCCTGCAGAACCTAAAATGACCCTTCTGTAGAGTTTAAAACTAATGATTCTTTTCATGTGTTTTTTTCACTACTTTTCTTACTCTGAGTATCACAGGGAAAAAAGTACAACCATTAAAAATGCTTTTAGATCTATGATAGAAATAAATTAATGAAGTGGAATGTGTTTCTTTGATACATAACAAGAATTAGATGCCCATTTTTCATTCTTTTGAATAAATATTTTTCCTTGCAGCAGACCCACAATGTTTGTTTATTTAGAAACTTTTGTAGTGGATGCCTCGATACACACAGTGAAACAAGAGCTGGAGTTACTACATAGTTTGTTTCTGCCTTCAGACATTGCTGGGTTCTGTTCAGTAGCCTACCATTTACATAAAATTTGGCAGAAAACTGCTGGCTGGGCAGTTTTTTTTCTGCACAGGTGAGTCAATATTGAAAAATTACAAGATTTTGTGTCTTGATAAATGTCTATATCAATGTGAGGGGAAACAGCTTTATTCTATTATACTATGCTAGGGAGAAGGAAACAAAGTGTTTCTGCCTTCAGAAATGCCTTACTTTTCCATTTCTTTTTCTCCAGTCAGTTTCTCCCAGGATTTGGGATTCAGACCACATTGCTGTCAGCATCTCAGAGTAGGAGTTGATTTAAGACCTTCCTATTCTCAGTCTTTTGCTTCCATCTCTATTCTTGCCACTTTTGATTTTCCTGTATAAAAAATACTGGGCCTTTGCACTAAGCTGGATCAAAAACCTAGCCCAGTTGAAAACACTGCACTTCAATGTTTTTCCCCCCAGGATTATTTTTTAAACCCCACTAATTTTGATTATCATTCAGCGTTCAGCCATCTGGATAGTTGCAGATGAAGTGGGATGTGAATGAAGAGATGGGGGTAAAGTGGGAGGTCCATAACCTGCCTAATTAAGCACTGCTCCCAAGAGAACCATGTTCTAAGGGAACTGAGGGGTCTGAGGTGGAAGTTCAGTTGTCAAATGAAGAAAAAGAGGGAGATAGGGAGAACCAGCAGTGACTTAAGACTACCAGGTACTTATTTCACCTAAACCAATCCAAATAAATGACTGGTTTTTTTCATGAGATAGATGTCGTTGACCCCTTTTGTAATGTCCTTTTTCTGAATTATGAGGTATTCTGTGGATTACTATCCAGTGAAAAAGGCAATTATCTTATGCTAGAATTATTCTTGCTTCTTGTCACATGAGCACAAGCTAAATTTCAGATATTCTGATAATAGCCCTAATTATGGTCTTGTAAATTTTTCATGCTAAAGCCCATTGAGAGCTCTATGAGAGACATGACTTGGAATGTATTGCTGGAAAGTACTAATTTAAACATCTGGGAAACACTTGTTTCACATGAAGTGGTTTCTAAAGAGCTCTGTATACTGAAATTTATTGCAAATATAGTGTCCTAAAACCATCTATTTGCAATTGTGTTAATCTTCACTGATTTACCACTTCCAAAATTCACTTCCAGCATCATTGCACTGAAACCCGGGGGGAACTGAGCCCCCAGTTTACACTTACAGACATATTTTATCCTGTGCATTGCATTAAACCCTTTTTTTCTTTGTCTTAGTAAAACCACCCCAAATTCCTTTAGTTTTCAGCTTTCTTAGAATCAGCAGCAGCAATGGGAGACTGGGTGACATTTTCCTTGTTCCTCCTGGGCAAAGAGAATGACCTGGACTAGGGCAAACGTTCTGCAGATTGTAACACCCACCTGTGTGGCAGGTGTTGCTGGCAGGACTTGGATTTCTACAGCCAGAAGGCCGAGTCTGGGGAAACAGGACTACCAGAGATGGCTTCTGTGTGACAGGTGGGCAGCAACATCTCTGTCAATGGGCTTGCAAAATTATGGAGGGAGCCTTCAAGTCAGGTCCATCAGTGGTAGCATACACTGGAGAGGGCAACAGGGTTCTCTCCCATCCGAGGAAGTTGGACAACCAAGCACCTGCCTCAGGTGCCTGTATTCTAATGGATGCAGGTTGGAAAACCAACAGGAGAAACTAGATATCTCTGTGCAGCTGAAAAATTGGGATGCTATGGGAATCAGAGACATGATAGGAGAGTTCATGTGAAGGAATTATTGCAATGCATGGATACAAGTGCTCCTTCACAGAAATGGCAAGGTGAGGGCTGGATTTGTGCTCTCTGTAAAGGAATGCACTGAGTGCTATGGACTAAGGTTTACATTTTTGAGAGCTTCCTAGTCAGGATCACAGTGAGGGCTGCAAAGGCTATCTCGTGATCCGTGCCTATTGTAGGCCATCTCATCAGGGACAGGAGGTGGGTAAAGCCTAGGGAGAAGCCATCACTTGATTGCAGGTCCTGGTTCTCCTGGAAAACTCGACAACCCCAGCATCTGAGAGGGCAAAGTGGAGAAGGGATGAACAATCCATGAGATTTTTACGAACATTGAGGACAATTATTTTGACACAGGTGCTGGACAGGCTGAATACAGGAGATGCTCTCCTGGATCTGCTACTCACAAACAAGAGGGAGTTGTTCAGGGAATGACAGTCAAAGGCAGCAGCAGCTGACATAGCAGCATTTAGGATCCTCCAGGAAAAGGTACAGCTCTTAACACCGGGGAAGCAGGGACTGCCATGGTGGGGATTTTTCTGACACAGCGGGTGACTCTCAAATAAACAAGCATTAATTTATGCTGCAGCTACTAAGTAATCCATCTGTTACTAACTAAAAATTAAGCATTAATCAAACATTAGTCAAGCCTTATTGGGCATATGATACCATGGGTCTGATGCTGAGCTGTTGGCTGCAATCGCTGCTGTCTTTAGTTCTTGGTTCTTTATTTCTTGCAACAAAGAAAAGTAAACAGGTATTACAAAATATCTGCTACTTGGAATCAAGCAGTTCTGGGGTATATCTGGGTGCAAGCCAAACAAGATGTGTTTTAATAACTGGCCTTCACAGTCCAGAAGTGAGGAGGAGACAGAGTAGACTGAAGGCTCTAACTTTTGAGAAGCAGACTTTGGCCTCCTCAGTGGTTTAAATGTCAAGATATCTTGGGAGGCTGTTGTGAAGTGCAAAGGAGCCCAGGAGAGCTGACTGATCATTAGGGACAAACTAAAAGCAGAATAATGGTCCGACCTGAAATGCAAGGCAGGAGGATCTCAAATCCAGCAAAGCCAAGTGCACAATCCTGCACCTGAGACATGACAGCTGCATAAATCAGTTCAGGCTGGAGACTGAAAAGTTAAATAGCAGCTGTGCAAAACGGGCTTGGTGGTTCTATGGGCAAGTTAAATAAATATGGGGCAGTAAATGGGACTTGCAGCGATGAAAGTGAACAGGCTGGGCTGCACTAGCAGGACAGTTACAGCCAGCAGATACAGGGGAATGATTACTTCTCTCCACCTGGAACTTGTGAGGCAACACCTGGAATTCTGTGCCACGTTTTGGGCCACCCAGTCCACGACAGAGATTAACAACTTGGAGGGAGTACATAAACTTTATTTCTGTTGGAGTGGTAAGTCGTAGGAATGGGAAGCAGAAGAAATTGCTTGGACCATCCCATAATATCTATTTTTACCTTGAAATTGAGTTAAATTTTATTTAGAAGTTGCAGTGCAGGGTACAAATTAAGTTCATATGACCTGGAGCCAAAAATCTCTGCCATTTCCCTACATGAAGCATGTTCTCACTTTGACTTACTGACTAACTCAGGCACTTCAGTGACATGTTTAGCCTCAAGGTACTTGTGTGGCAGGTAGTTCTCAGCTCATGCAGACTGTGCTTCTCAGCAGCTGCTGTCCTCAGTAACCAGTTAATTGTGTTTTAGCCAGTTACTTTGCTAATTTTGCTTTATAGTTGGCCAGTAATAACAAATCTCATGACCTCAAGACTTACCAGAGTTCCTTGAAAACAACTTCAGCCTTCTTATATTTGATCTCGTACCTGATCCTCAAAAGAAACTACCATATACTTTCCAAACACAACTCTTAGAAGTAAAACCAGTAGCTGAACTTGACACCAATACAGGGCTTAATACAATTTGTTTTATATCAGACCTTAATCTGCCTTCCTTCCCACAATTAACCTCTTCAAGTTCTAGTCTATAAGGTACACATTTCTAGCTTTTTCTTTAAAATACCTATGACATCACCTTTTTCATTCCATCTCCCCACGTCCTTTACCTGCAAAATTGCTTTCTAATCCAGGTTTCTGCTATTCTTACCTAGACACTAAACCCTAAATTTGTGTTTAGTTTTGAAGTTTAATGTTTCTGTTTTGAAGCACCTGAGTTAAAGGTTGCCTTGTATGCCTCAAAGCTTAGGAAGACTGTCACAGGGAGACAGAGGAAGATTTGAGAAATGGCTAGCACATAATTGGTAACAAACAGGTGAAATATAAACTGGAGCTCAGTTACGCCTACAGTCTAGAATAGGATGGAGATGAGTCTTCTGTGCCCTAAGCTGGTGATTCACCACTCTCTCTGTTGTGATATTTCTTACAAATAAACACTTTTCTCACCAGTTCAGCTTCATAGGTACTAAGGATTGGAGGAACTGCTGGTATGGTAAGGCTGGAAGATATCACTTTCTCCTACAGCCTTATAAATTTCACCATTACTCCATCTATTTTGATAACACTACTACAGTGTTACTATCACCAGGGCTATGGAGCACTAAAATGAAGTAGATGTGTATATTTGTTCCTATTTCCTAAACTTATTCCATTTATGCTCTTCTCTGCATCAGCAGAGACTCTAGAGTAATCCTGCTGTGTGGAAAAAGTCCATTTCAGGATCATGGTATTCAGCTCCTGGTAATAACCAGCTTTTTGCAGATAAGGCAAATGACAGCAGGTGATCATCAGGATTAAACAGAAAAATATTCAGAGCTTCTGAGGTTGGTGTAGTAAGCCTCCCCCTCCTCTTTTACTTCTTTTTCCAGAGGTCCCAGCTACATAGGTAGAGATGGTATTGTCCTATGCACAACTGCTCATCTCTGCTGACCTTTAGCTTGTTTTACCCTGAGCCTTTTGGCAAGACCATTGAGAAATAGAAGTTATCTTTCACAATGGCAGATTGGATCTGGCTATACCAAGAACCATTGTGTGGTCACAGGTTTTCAAAAAATACAAGCCCTTGAGAGTGAATGTCCTCCAAGGGACAGAAGAGCTCAAATAAAGGAGCTTGTGGGCTGAGCAACCTGATCTGGTGGTCATCTCTGCCCATGGCAGGGGGTTTGGAACTAGATGATCTTTAAGGTCCCTTCCAACCCAAACCATTCTATCATCCTATGATAATATCGCCAGACTACAAGGAGAGGACTGCATATGGATGCTTGATTAAGTAAGAGATCAGTCTGAATAAGCTGTGGGTTTGCAGGCTCAAAAAACTCCCATCTCTCATCTTTGCCCATTGAGACCTTCCCTGCACAACCCTTATGTTTTGTGTTACAGGTGTTAGCAGGCACTATGGTACGTGGCTGTCCACATTTTAGCCCAGGGCTGGATGCGCAGCCTGAAGGTGGAAACTCAGTCCTCTCTTGCGAGAAAATCCGGGTGAAAGCCGAGGGAGCAGATTAGGAAGCTTGAAACGGAGAGAGCAGCGGTGCTGTCCGTGCCCCGCTGCCTGCTCCGGCAGGCACGAGTCACCTCTGAGGCCCGGTAAACAGGGGAAGCCCCCACCGTCCTCCCCAGGGTGGAGGAAAGGGGACGACGCAGGTGGTCTCGCCGGGCTGACCCCGAGCCGTGTGTCCCCCCTTGTCCTCCCCGAGCCCCCAGCGCGCCGCCTCCCTTCGCTTCTCCTTCAAGCATGAAGGGCTCTGACGTTCCCCCGGGGCCGGCGCTGCCCCGCGGCGCAAAGTACAGGGGGTGGTGCCGGGGCTGCCCCGGCCCTGCTCCTCTCCCCCGGCAGCACCGCACGGCCGCCCCGAGCCCTCGGAGCTCCGGCGGGCGGGCACGGCCGCTCTCCCCGCCCCTGGGAAGGGGCGGCCCCGCCATCCGCCCGCCCGCCCGCCCTATAACTCCCCGTTGTCCGGGCGGGCGGGAGATAGCGGTTCCTGCGGCGAGGGATGGAGGCGGCACCGGCGCGACGGCCGCGCTCCCTCAGCAGAGCCTTGGCCGGGGAGCGCCCCGCGGGGTGCGGCTGCCCCCCGGCCCCCTCCGCCAAGGCCGAGGCGCGGGTGCTGGTCATCAACACGGGCGGCACCATCGGCATGGTACAGGACGCCAAGGGTGAGGGGCCGGGCAGCGGGGAGCGTGTGGGGGGAGCGGGGCTGGGCTGGGCTGGGCTGCGCTGTGACCGTGGGGACACCCGGCGCGGTGCAGCATCCCAGGGTTCTTGTCAGTGTGCCAGAAGGGTGCGAGCCTTCCTCTAATCCCCTGCTCCCCTCAGCTGGTTAATCCCGCAGCTCAGTTGACGGGCATCCTTGTAACCTCACAGCTAAGCTGGAGCAGGTTTTGGCAGGGGACAACGCGTTTCCTGCGGCGTGAGTCCTTTCTGCCCTCCTTCGCGCACTGAAAATGAAACCAACCTGATCGTACTAGTCATGCGGTCTGTTTTTAGGCTTAAATGAGCCTCTGTCCCTGGCCACCCAGAGAGCATGTGCCTGGCATTCCTGCTGGGAAGAGCGTGGGCCGCTGGAGCTGGTGCCCGTGACAGGGATTTTCCGGTGGTGACCTGGCAGCTGGATGCGAGCGTGGCAGCGAACATGCTGCCAAGTGTCAGGACGGGCGGGATCAGATGCAGCGTCAGTGTTCACCTGCCTTGGGGCAGGTTTCTGCTGCTCTCCCACCAGCTGTTGGCTTCTTTCAGGAAATCATTGAAGAGTTTTGCCTTACCCTACCAAGGGAGGGGGAGACTTACCTTGATGAGAGGGTAGATATGCCAAACCCCCTCCCACCAGCTGAAACATGTTTAAATCCAAAACTGAACTCTGAGATATATCAGTATACTGACTGCGTTTTATCTGAAGGCTTCTTAGTTACCTACCTGTATATGCCATGTGTTTTCAGGTGCCCCTAAATGTCAGCAAATAGGTGCCCAAAATTCACCTGATACCTGCTCAGGCCCCCAGTCCAGAAGCTGGTTGGAGTGGTACCTAAGCACCACTAGACCCTCACTCAGTAGGCACAGGTCCTAAGGGATGACAGAAGCATCAAATAACAAATGTGTCCAGGGTAAAGAATGGATTTCAGTCAAGTCTGACTTGCTTTAGGGCTGTACATTTGCCAGCATTGTTTTAAAGGAAAACAGTGAAATGTAAGGAGTGGGAGTGAGAGGGAATCAGTCCAATTTTGATGAATATCTATTTAGTTTCTTCCCTTCTTCACTTGGAAAGCAGTGGAGCATCCCAGGCCTTCCAGAGCCTGTGTCTGTCTGGATTCAGAAGTGTAGGTACTTGTGATCCCTACTACAGAGTTGCCTGAAATACGGTCTCTGCTGCTCATCTGTAGAATGAGTATACTCAGTGCTTCATCTTGGAGCTTCCTAGACTTGATTTTTTTTTTCTAACAAGTCCTTTCTTCTCAGAAGATGGTGATTGGCTGCTTCTTATTATTGTAGGGAAGATGCTTTAAAGTGTTTTTCTGCCTTTTTTTTTATAGCTGTCATCTTTGTGTTTAATCTATCAAAGTGGTAAAAAAAAGTCCATATTTCAAATGATGTGGTGACTTTCGTTTCTCAGTTTGCATTGTGTATGCTAAAATAATTTCCTGCTTTTATTGCCTCAGCTTCCCAAATGACTCTTTAAGCAAACAAATTATAATCACATGTCTCATTCTTTTATAAATGAACTTTATAACTTCCTCTCATCTTGTATGTCTTTTTTTTTTTTTACTTTTGCTTTACAAGTGTCAATCATTAAAGCAAGTGCAAACAATCTTAACAGTTATGATTCAATGATGCTGACTTGCTGTATCCTGGTGACGGTTTCGACCTGCTTTTCATACACAGATCTAGCTGCAGAGCAGCCACAGTACCTCTTTCAGAATATTTGGCAGTCTTTAGTGTTCAGAGGCTGGTGAAAGGGCATGGGAAAGGCAGCATGCTTTAAGAGAAAAAAAAAATACTATAGATGCTCATTTCTTTTATTAACCTGTGGATGGAAAATGCCTGTTTACAATCCTACCTAGAGCTACAAGTGTTTTATTGCAAGCAGTGTGAACAGAATTAGTTTCCTCCAGCTGCACAAAGCCTTTCATAGCAGCAACTGCTACCAGTCAAGGGATCCAGCTAGGTTTCTACCTAACTAATGTTTGTCTAGGCTTACAAGGTTTTCTGCGGCCTTTCCAGTTGCTGAGAGAAGATGGATTACTCTTTAAAATCAGACAGGTTTGATAGGCCTAATGTGTTCTGCAAGGGATATGTTTCTGTACAGAACTGCCCCCATATGCAAGACCGATAGAATCACATTCCTTGGGCTCATTGTACATGTGTGAAGCAGTCATTTATCAACATGATATCTGATTGTAAACCTCCTGCAGAGTTTCTGCAGTTGACCTGTACACATCTGGCAACTCCAGCATGTCTTGAACCAGTTGGACTTTCTGCACACTTACAGGTTACCTGCTCAGGAGTAATTTTCAGAGGATGAATAGTTAGTTTGAGTTGGATGACAAGCAGACTTAGGAGCAGACAGTCTCAGTATTCATGATTTTGCTGTCAAGCCACTTCATCATCATCATCATCATGGCTGGGCTTTGTGAACGAAGATTTGGGAAGGGCTCTACCCATGTTTGTTGCAGGCGTGTTGGTGGCTAAAAAGGCCAATACGAGATAGGCATGTCCGGTTGCATCAAACCACTTCAGTGCATTTTTAAAATGTCTTCCTCCTACTTATTTCCTCCTACAGCAGTTTTTTTGGCTTATCAGGAGTGCATTTCAGAAAGACAATCTTCCTGCACTCCATGGTGAGGTTATTGTGATACTGATCTTTCCATCAAGTTTGTGCTCATGCTTCTCCTGGCTGGTGCCTTCAGGAAGATCTTTTCCTTGGGTGTGTGGATTGGATCTCTTTCCTGGCTTTTACCTGAAATACTAAGGAAAAAAGCACCCAACAAATCCAAGTAGAACTAAGCTAAATACCCCTAGAAAGATTACTTACCTTGAAATAGAGTCTGCCTAGGTAACAGTTATTTATCTGTCTCTTCTAGATGTGCTAGAGTGCCAAAGGACTGGCTGCTGTAGTCCAAATCTTTTCCTGTTAGAAATCTATATACCTCATTTCTGAAAGCTCCAAGGACTACACCTGCTGAAATTAATATTTTGAACAATGCTTTCTGCTTCTCTGCCTTTGCAAGATGTAGTTTTTAATTTTTGGATGTGGCACCATAGATGTACGTGCCATCTGTATTGATGTTACACAGGTCAAAACTGGCTTAGCAATGTCCTTTGCATTCCTCTGTGTGGTGAGTTTGTTAGGATTGGGGGATAACTTCAGCATGCTGATGTACAGCATGGTCCTTCTCCCCAAGCACCTGTGGCTTCTTGGGTGCAGAGTCCCACTGCATCAGAGTTTTTCAGCTCCCTGTTCTCTGCACCAGCACAGGTTGTAGGATGTCTCGTTTGGCAGGTGGCTATAACTGTGTTATCTGTAGCACCAGGGTGAAAAGCAGAGGCCTCAACTGTCGGTGGGACAGAACCACAAATTGTTCTCCTTGGCCACAGGTGCTTGTTTGCTGTTCTGCCTTTGTCTGCCTGCTTTATGATGCCCGGGCTGGCCAGCTGAAGAGGGAAAGGACAGAAGCTGATGAGAGCTCTTTGGACAAGTTGCCCAGCCTGCCTCTTCTCTGCAGGGGTGAAGTTGCTTCAAATACTTGGTTAACAAGCTTGGCTCACAAAAGTTGTTTTCCATGCATAATAAAGTAGAAGTGTTCTTAAAACAGTTGCACTTGAGTTCCCCCATGTTTGCTTCTCTGCTGTAAAGCAGAGAGCACTGCTAGATGTGGATGCACGTAGGGGACTGCAGAGGTTGTAAGTGGGTCATCTTGGATACATCTGCAGAACATCTTAAAAAAAAAAAGTTTACGTTCAGTGCAAGCAATTAGAGAAAAATCCTGACAGATCAGTGATTAAGAGATGAGAAGCTGCCATTTATGGAGAAGGGATTAAAGAAAAGTAATGTGCATCAGCTCTCCAGTTCCTGTGGCAAATACAAAAATAAACAGTCTAATCCATTGTCAGTATTCAGAGCAAGATAACACTGGACAAGCAGAAGAATAATCAGAAAACACCCAGGAAACACTTGAAACTGGGCTGCATTTCTGAGCCAAAATGACTCTATGCCCAAGTGCAGCAGAAGTGGCCATTTGTGACTAAGCTAGGAACATCTTTAATAGGAAAAGCAGGGATTATAGCTGAATGAATGAAACACCCAAAGCTTGAAAGTGTGTTAAGTATATTTTGTAAAACAGAGAATTCTGGCAGGAATCCAAACAAATCCACTCAAATGCTGTTGCTGTCCTGTGAGGAAGTTGGCTATGAAGAGGCCTGCTACTTCATTTAAGGCAAGCCAGGAGGGAGAATAGGGAGTTCTTAAAGATTTTTCCATCAGCTTGGAGGGTAAGCGGAAAAAGATAAAAATACTATTGAAAATAGTCTCTGTGTTTTGGAGTACTTAAAATAAACTTTGCTGTTTTGAAGGTGAGGCAAAAAAATACAGATGCTAACTTGGATGAGTTATGTTTAAAGAAACGGAACTAGGAAGTAGGAGGGAATTGCCTGGCTTCAAATTAGAAATAAATAGAACTACCAGAAGTAGAATAATGAGGTTTGACAGTTTGTTCCCCATCTGAACAGGTAGTATGAAACACATTCACTGAGATTAAACTGAACTTGACAGTAACACCAATAGAATCTTGAAGTCCAGAAGGGAGTATCTCTGATAAAAGTTCCTTGAATGAAAAACATCCCAAAAAGTCACACTGCAGGAAAAACAGAGTGTCTTCTGATTCTGGATGCCAGGACTGTCACTGTTATTCCTGAAGCAGGGTATTGGGGGATGCAGGTTAGATTCACAAGTGAACTCAGTTCTACGATGCTGAGGATTGTAACGTCAAAAAATCAGGTGCCTTTCTGGCTGATATAGAATGGTGTACAGGCACCCTTTGAAATACCTGGTTGCAGCCAGGACACCTGCAGGGTCCACCAAGCACTAACTGTATTCTTAGGCTAGTTTAAGTCTCAGCTGTTTTAGGGCCCCTGCCACAGAGGGGCAGAGCCCAGTCACAGGAGGGGAGAGGGTGAGCAGAGCTTGAGATGCATCCACGCTTTCAGCTTTTTCTATTCAGCAGTTTATGCACCTTCTCTACGTCTTGTCAGTTCAGATGTTCAGTCCTAAACCTGCTAGTGGAAAGTATCTAGTATGTATCACAACTTGATAGTACAAAACAATGCTCAGTGCTTTGTAAGTCTTTTGCCACTAAGAAGTAATAGTAATAGCAATAATAGCTATGGCATATGTAAAAGAGAATAGTAGCTTTCTGCTACAATTGCAAAAATTGTCTTCCTGTCCCTATTGCTGATCAGTATTTGCAGACAAGCAGCAATTAAAAATAGGGAAAGCGTAAATATTTGATATGGAGGAGATTTGAAACATTATTTTGCTTAAATAAAGGATTTATTTCAAGTCAAGAGAAGGATAACTGCATGGATATTTATTAGTTATGTCCAACTTTCATGTTTTTAAACTGGCAGTAGACTATTTAGATTTAATTTGGAAGGATGGGCAAACTGCTGTGTAACTTCTTCCCTCCTTACTGTGCCATTTGCTTCCTTCCATCCCTACTCCTTTATTTACTTCCCTTATTCTTTATTTTTAAGGACTTGCTCCTGAGGCCAATAAACTAGTAAACAGCTTGGAAAAAATGCCAATGCTGCATGATAAGGCATATGCCCAGGAAACAAAACTGAACAACTCCCATGAATTTCCAGAGAACACACTGGTGCTCCCGTAAGTATAATTTCCTTGGGGAGAGGGAGGGTTAGGAAGTATTGTGTTAATTTTCAGATAATCACACGTCCAGATATTTAACATGAAGAATCCATGATGAGGTTAGCAAAAATGCTTATATTGGCTTAAAAGGAAAACGTCTACCATGTCTGACATGATAGAAAGTATGTGTTTGGGTATATTTGCAATGAAGTGCCCTAGAACTGCCTGAGAAGTAACTTTTAAGTTAGGCAGCAATTAACCATTCTGGACAGCTTAGTTCTGCATTTTTTCCCTTGTTTTTCGTATTAATTTGCTGCTGTGCAAACATATAAATATTCTACAGAAACTAAGAAAGCTACATATAGCTCCATGTGAATTATCTTCAGCATATGTCTGAAAAAGTAGCATGTAATTAATGCATCTGTGAATAGGCCTCATGCTTTAATTCTGCAGGCCTTCTGTTTTTAAAAGCCCTAAAAGGTGATTGTTTTTCCCAAATTTATGCAACGTTATGATAATAAGCGATAGGCTTATAATTAATCTGCATTTCTTCTTAACTGTTGGACAATGATTAAGAAGCTTATAGGTTTTATTTAGAGGGCAGTATGCTAATTTGAAATATTCCCCAGCTGTGATGAATGACTGTACCCCTGTAAACATGTTAGCTTTGCACAAAGGATGATTTTACACAGTCATTCAAAACTAAATGGGACTGTAGCTGGTTTGCTATAAGAGTAAAAATGAATATTCATTAATCTTTAAAGAGAAAACCAGGATATTCAAAGAAAATGTAAGGTTTAATAATTTCTTTCTACTTTGTATTGAGGTATTAAGTAACCACTTAAAAGGCAGATAGCAGGAAAAGTAGTAAAGGGAAAACTAATGGACTCCTGGTGCAGTAGTATTTATAGGAATATATAGTTTGTGTTAAATACGATGCTTACAGTAAGAAAAATGGGGCTCTCTGATGATTCTGGCTTGAATAACGGGATTATAAACAAAACAAAACTGCACTAGTATACCAATTTGAGTCCTAAATGTACTTCTCTTGGCACATCTTTTCCATGAAGAACAGAAAAGCTTAAAACAATCATTCACATCAAAAACCTGGGGTTTAAAAACCAATCTTGTCTTGTTTTTCTGGCACTGCTGAGTGCTGTTTCTGGAGGTTAGTCATGGCAATTTGCCATTTTGTCTTTTGTGTTAGCCAAGTGATATTTTAACTAGATGGTTGAGAAATATTGTGAGTTCCTGAAGGGAGAAAATAGGAGTATTTTGTGAACTTTGTATATCTGTGTGTAACATTGATGTAAGAGGAATTATATGTTCTCTTTTTGGTGAGAGGCATCAGAAGTTGTAGGCAAGTCTGGTTTCTCTGTTGGTATGTTGTGTTTTATTTAGAGAGTGCGTTCTCAGGGGAGCTTTCTTTACAATCTGACTTCCAGTTTTACTCTTAGCATGTGTAAATGTAATATCCAGCAAGGCAATTTTTCATGTGAAGTCTAACTTCTTAGGTACAGTATGTCAGTTTAAACACATTGTTTAAATGCTCTCTCTGCTCTATGTAACAGTCTTACAGGCTTCATGAGGGGAGTGGGTCTGCAGAATTTATTAGAAGCCTCAGATGACTGGAAAAAGGGAAATATTGTACCCTCTTTAAAAAGGGTAGAAAGGAGGACCCTGGGAACTACTGACCTGTCAGCACCACCTCTGTGCCTGGGTGAGAGACTGGAGAGGGATGGATTCAACAGGTGGACTGTTCAGTGGATGAGGAGTTGATTGGATGGTTACATCCAGAGGGTAGTGGTCATGGTTCAGAGTCCCAGTGGACATCAGTGACAAGTGGTGTCCCTCAGGGGTCCATGTTGGGATCAGTGTTATTTAATATCTTCTTTAATGTCACAGATGAAGCGATTGAGTGCACCCTCCACAAATTCGCAGGTGACACCAAGCTGGGTGGTGCTGTTGGCACACCTGAAGGATGGGATGCCATCCAGAGGGACCTGGACAGGCTTAAGAATGGGGCCCGTGGGAAGCTCATGAGGTTTAACAAGACCAAGTGCAAGGTGGTGCACCTGGGTCAGGGCAAAGCCCAGTATCAACATAGGCTGGGAGATGAACAGATTGAGAGCAGCCTTGCTGAGAAGGACTTGTGGGTGTTGGTGGATGAGAGGCTGGACATGAGCCAGCTGTGTGTGCTCACAGCCCAGGAAACCAATTGTATCCTTGGCTGAATCAAAAGCAGTGTGGGCAGCAGGGCCAGGGAGGGGATTCTGCCCCTCTACTCTGCTCTGGCCCCACTGGGAGCACTGCATCCAGCTCTGGGGTTCTCAGCACAGGAAGGACATTGAGCTGTTGGAGCAAGCCCAGAGGAGGGACACTAAGATGATAAGAGGGATGGAGCAGCTCTGCTATGAGGAAAGGATGAGAGAATTGGGTTTGTTTAGCTTGGAGAAGAGAATGCTTTGGGTGGTGTAATTCTGGCCTTCCAGTACCTGAAGGGAGCTTGCAAGAAAGATGGAGAGGGACTTTTTACAAGAATATGCAGCATGTTGGCTGCAACATTTGGAATTAGAAACATATTCCAGCTCATCTAAGAATGGGTGAAAATGGTGAATATTCTTTCATCTTCTAAACTTCAGAAAGGTAGCAGAAAATATTAGTACTAGGGTTCTTTTATTACCCCAAATCTAAACTGCCAAATTGAATTTATACGTAGTTGACTTTATTCTGAGAGGTTAGAAAGTTAATGTGGAGAAATCAGCATTTTCTGTGGGGTATAGCACATGCTCTGTGTGCAGTCCATTTGGATGCCAAATCAAAGGTCTTTGAAGAGTTAGATTTCTTGATACAGGCAGGTGGAGGAAGGGAGAGCTGTGGTCCTTGAAGGCAGGAGAGCAGACAGCATGCTTAGAGCTAAGGCAATCCCCTGTAATTCCATAGCCACCATTGCCTTTGATAAGTCACCTCCAAATTTGGGATTGCATACTTTTGTAAGATATTTGAGTATCTAAACACTTTTTAATCCTTGGTCTCTGTCTGCTGGGCTACACACTGCATGATGTTTGAAATTGTCACATTCCTCAGCCCCACAGGTACTTTATCCTGTTGCCTGACTGGTTTTGGTTTGGTTTGGAATTTTTTTCCCTTGCGTAGTTGCTGAGGCTTGTTTTTATTATAGTTGGAGCAGTCATTTCCTGGCTGTCAAGGTTGCACTTGTTCAGTGGCCAGTAATTGATCGCCAGTGAGTTGTTTATGGTCTTGAGGTCTCTGTTTTCAGCCTATGCCAGTATTTTAAGATCTTTGATATTATCACATCCTTAAACTCCACATAAGAAGGCATAGCTGGCACCATAGAGCAGAGTTCCTTAATAAGGTGACCTCAGGTCTAATAGTCTGGGACTGGGCTTTTACAAAGTTAGCCTATTACTAGCAAAGGCAACAGTTCATCTGAAGAACCAAGAGAGTTTTATTCTGAAATCTGAGATCAGAAAAAATTAATGGATCTTCTAAAAGCTACAAAAATGAATCTTAGTCATAAAACGCTTAAGATACACTTTGTGTCAGGAAAGAGTATCTGTTTATAGGGTATCTATTTATATTTATCAAAGGATGAGAAATTTGTTGCAACTCTTCTCTTGCATCCCCCCTATGAACATCAGGAGCTTTATAGATTCCTCTCAATAGCTTATGAAGCATTTTTAAACCCTAAGGCTTCGTATTAACTTCTGTTACAAGTCAGAACAAACTTAGTGTAAGTCTGGGTTCTTCTTTTCTGACTTTAGTTCTGACAACTCCTCTCTGCCTTCTAAATTTTATTTATTATTAAATTAAATTTAAGTGTTTGTGCTTTAAACCACATCAAGCCATGAACTTCTAAACTTGGAATTTAATTTCCAAATTTAAGACCTTTTTTTTCACCTAGATTTGGAAGATGGGGAGGAAAAGGGTAAATGATGATTCAAAGAAAAAATCAGAAGTGACGAGATGATATTCTAAGAATTTTTTTTTCCAATTCTCTTTCTTCACAGCGTCTCCAAGCAAAACAAAAGGATCTTTTACACAATCCTTGAGCTATCACCACTACTTGACTCTTCCAACATGACACCAGACGACTGGGCCAAAATTGCAAAGAAACTTGAGGTACTATAGTGTGGGATAAGAATTCATTTGTCACTTAAAGCCAGCAGTATATCCAGTATGCTGAGCAAGATAATTCAGTAGTGTGATATGTATATATGTTTCTTTAAATGTAAATGTTAAGTACCTTACTTAGTTGCTTGCAAGGTTTGCTGAATTTTTTTTTCTTTTGAAAATTTTGCAAATTCCTTAAAGTTATATAGTTCTTCCAATGATAAGCCATGCCATAGTTCCACACAATAAAATAAGAGAAAAATTGCAGCCATAATTGCATAAGGTAGGCAATTGCATATGCAATTGCAAGTGCATAATTGCATAATATGTAGGTCGATGTGTTTTAAAATGTTGACTTGAATTAACTGTCCAAAAATGTTGAATGAAATCCTTAAGTGTAGGTGACTTAATTGAGGGTTTCTTAGTTACACATCATTTGAATGTTCAAATAGCTTAATAGTTGGCTATCGACATAGAAAATAAATTCATATCTTCATGCCTTTCTTACACTGGACACATATGGATTTGAGTAGCTTTGACTTTGCAACAAGTAGAAAAAACGTTAGGTTTTTCCACAGTGAGACATGTTTAAAGCCCTGTATATTTCTGCATATATGGTTAAATTCATGACAACCTTCTCCGGATTGAAAAAATCAGCATTTCTCTGCTCCTATCCCCGTGTCTGAACTTAGCTGTGTGCTTTTAAGAAAGCAGAAATGCAAAACACTTCAAATGCTTCACACCAGGAATTCATAAATAGCTGTTAGAAATAACTAACTATGGGACTAGGAAGATACTGCTCTTCCCCTCCTGCTCTCTCTGCGATAGTGGGGCTTTATAGTGTAAATTCCCTTCTTTGACCACACAGTAGCAATGAACGTGAACAGTTTAATAATGTGGGGAATGATGCTGAAGATCCAGGTAACAGTCTTTCACCTTTAGGCTCTCTAATCCTGAAACTACCAAACTAGGGAGGTTGCTTCTCCTATCAAATGCATCTTGCCAGAGCAAAGAGGTGTAGCTGGTGTGTAAGTGGAAAGCCTCTAGGATGGAGCAGGGGTGCAGCTGGGAAAAGCCCAGGGCCAAGAGAAGGAGACAATCCCATGCTGAACAGGAGAGAATTTGCCTTTCTTCCTTACTGGCATATTAGTTTTTATTAAGAAAAATAAAAAAGTGTTTATTTCTTGTACACGGATTGCAGCTTCTCTTTTATGTAGCAATGTCCAGTTCGTGTAGTCCATGTTAAAAGTACTCAGAGGCAAAAAAAAAAAAAAAAAAAAAGAAACTTCAACTCTCCAGCTTGTGCACAGACACTGCCACTTTGTGTTCATCTTGGACATGTGCTTGGCACAGTTGTAACATGCTGATGACTTTCCACACTGAAATATTCCAAGACGTTTCTGTGGGATGTCTCCTTAATTGCCAGTCTGATCTTTTACATTACAAAGCTTAAACCAAACTATGTTCTTTTGCATCTAATAAGGTTCATAAGGCTGAAAACATTGGTGAGCATACTGATTTAGAGAGGACAAGTGGCTATTCCTGTGATCTTGGTCCTTCTGGAAACCTACTAACCTTGTTACTGTGTTGGTGAATAGCTGCACCATGCTTTTTGCATCAGGCTATAATTTAGCCTACTGAAAGATCTTGCAACACTGGCAGTTGTTCTGTTGGCTCAGTTGTTAGAGATAAGCAGAAATCCCCTGAAATTTCCAGCAGGTAGCAACAGGTAGACATGAGTATCAGTGAAGGAATATTAAAAGGACAAGTAGAAACCTACAGGGGAGTGTGGAGGTGACCTTATTATCAGGACATGCCAAGGGTGTGTGCCTACTGAGACATAAGAAGTATAAATAAAAGAAAAACTTGTTTAATTCTATATTTAATCCTTTTTTCCCTCCACACTGGCCCTGCATATATCTGCTTAAGAGTGCTATGTAGTCCTTTCCATGTTACCAAATTACATCAGTCTCTCACTACAGCATTTATTATGTCCATCACTCTTAAATTAGAGGAACCAATTCCTTTTTCCTCCAAAAGCCAGCAGATGACTTTATTCTAATAGGATGAGCTGTGTGATTCATGGGTTTGCATTAAAAAAACTCCTGTGTGGAATTGTGTGTAGATTTAAACTATTATAAAAGTCATTTTTACATCTGCATGTGCTTTATAGTCTAAAGGGACTTCTCAAAAACCAGCAAGTGAACGCACATTAATGAACAAGAAGCCTCTTCACTGCTTTCTGCTACGGAAAGGATGACTTTCCATCAGAAGAGGGCACTCTGACACTGGCAGTTTGCCTGTCTGCCACTCAGATTAAATGGACTGTTTTTATCTGTATGTTATGATAGCCTTGGTTTGCCTAATCTGTTCCTGTAAATGGTGTAATCCCTAAAGTAAAAGCGGCAACAAGAAATCAGACTATACGACTAATTTGCATGTGTTAACATTCCTGTTTAAAGCCATTGCTAAGCTTTTCCTAATTAGCAGTCTTCTGGTTTAAAAATGCTGCATTAATATGTATACATGGAAGAATCTCTTTGATTGTTCCATAATTAGAATTACTGGCTCTAGTTCTTAGTGACCTATTCACCCTTAATTTTATTTAATCTGGAAATAGGGTAACTTTAGGAGGAATTATGTGTGCAGGACCCTTCCAAGTATTAAACTGTTGCCTGCATCAGTGAAAGTAATGTACTATGTACCTCACTTGCTGGTGCCAGTGCATTGCTCTAACAGTGTGAAAACTGTCTCTCCATTTCCAGGAGCACTATGAAAAGTACGATGGTTTTGTGATCCTTCATGGTACTGATACTATGGCATATACAGCTTCAGCCTTATCCTTCATGTGTGAGAACCTGGGTAAAACTGTTGTTCTGACAGGATCTCAGGTAATGGAATTAAGTTGTAGTTGAAGCAGGAAGCCTCATTTTTGGTTTTTATATGCAAAACTTGGTTGTATCCTGATTATCACTGTATAGCTTAGTAGTGCAGGGCAGGCCCCAGGCCAGGGTGAGTGGTCACAGTGCTGATAGAAATCAGTGAGAACTGGCGGGCTCACCAGCTGAGGATCTGCCCCATAATTTTATCATTAATGACTTTACAACTCTGTACTGAGTCAGACCAGTAGTTCATTATGTCTGGGGCCAGATGCTTCAGAGAAAGATATAAGAACCTGTCATTGGCCATTGTGTATTAATCAGTTTATATGAGAAGCATCTCTCCAGCCTCAGGTGGCCGCTGGTTGTTAGCTGGTTTTTTTTCCTTTTAAAGCCCTGAAGCTTATTGCTTTTACTTCATCAGTTGTTATCCTGACTTATGTTGCTCATTGTTGCATTTTTATAATTTTTTTTTAAATAAACTCTATGCAGTAGATGCATTTTTGATCATTTCTATTCCAAAAGCATCTAATATGGTCTGTTTCCTTTCCTCTGAAGACTGCATTTATTAATTTTCATTCTCTTAGCTGGAGATCAGCCCTTTGCATATTGTCTGAGGGGGAGGGATTGTCTTACTAGAATAGCTTGCTTGAGTATAAAATACAACTCTAATCACAAAGGAGAGATGAAACATCACACTGTAAAATTCCCCTCCCCAGTCTCAGAACTTCCCTTTCACATGTGGTCTATTTGAAGTCAAAATACAAAAGTCTAGGAAGGAGTAGGCTCCCACTTACTTTCTTGACGTGGGGCAGTCTGGTCGTGATACATCACAGTCAAGGTTTTGCTTTCTTTTTGGCTGTATTTCTTGGAGATCTGCCTGACATATGATCTAGCAAGGGAGCATGTGATTTCTTTTTTTTATTGCTGAAAGGAGCTCTGACTCTCTCTTAATAAAGAGGCAATCTGAAAAGGCATGGAAGTCATCACTCAGCAGACCAAATTTCTGTTTTTAATCTTGCCCTTTTCTGTCAGTAATAACCTGCTGGCTCAGTTTTTCTATACTGTGAGGAAAGATGGTGCAAGAGAGCTGTTGTGGAGCCCATAGTGACAGATCTGCAGATCTGGGGCTGTTGCTTTTTCTCTGTATCATCACTTCTCCCATGTTCAGTCACTTCAACTATGACTTCTTTCTAGTTTTTATATTTTTCCTGAACCAGTCTTAATATGCTTAATCACACCAGAATCATCTCTATATCAGTTTTTAAGCACTTAAATTATAAAAGTCTGTTAAGCACAGGGAGAAATCTTGCCATCTGTTGCAGTCTAAAATAGTTTGGATGGAGAAAACTTTTTTTGTAATAAATCATTGTTACATAAATTATTCATATATTTGTATTGCATAAGTTGGACTCATTTTTTCTGCTGTGTAGGCTTTACATAAGGGCCAGGGTGTAATTTCAGTCTCTGCTCTTCAGGTGCCCATATACGAGTTGCAGAATGACGGCCGAGACAACCTTCTGGGGGCATTGCTGATGGCTGGGCAGTTTGTGATTCCTGAGGTTTGTTTGCCTGTGAAGACCATCTCAGCAGCTTAATTTCTCCCTCTAGCCAGGACACATACTTATATACACAAAATATCCGGTAGGCAGTAAGGAATTGCACTTAAACAGGAAGATGAATGTATTCCACTGAGGTAACAGTCCTTGCATGGCAAAGCAGCTGCTGTTTTTGCATTGGTCATATCCCATTTGCTCATGTACAATCTGTAAAGACTATGAAGTCTGAAATTGTACATTGCAAGAGACTTGAAATTGGAAGTTCTCTTGCACATATGTGGGGTCTGAAACACTTCTAAGTCAGTTTTTTAACTGAATGTTACTTTGAAATTCTGTAGTTGCTCTAGTACTGGTATGTCTTTTAGCTCTAGTTCCTGAAGACTGAAATGTCAAGAGCGATACTTCTGGTGGACGTGGAAGTACTTCCATAGTCTCAGCACCCTGCCTTTAAAGATGTTTGTGCTGTGCAACCCAAAAGTCAGAGAGAAAAATGGTCAGGTTTCACCTCATTTCACGTCTGCCATGCTCCCAAAGCCAGTTCTTGTAAGACAACAACAGTAGCTGACTGGCCCAGATCTGAAGAACTGATAACAGCTTTGAGGTATCTCTTTTCCTTCAAGTTCCAATTGACAAACTTTAGGAGGTTTGAGAGGGAATGTAATTATTTATGTGTGGTAGCTCTTTTGAAAATTATCCTCATTTTCACTAGGCCTTATGTTATGTTTTGGACTCTGAATTAATATATAACTCATGAATGTATTAAAAAGTCCACTGTTTCTTTCCTCTATCTCTGAAGTCGACTCAGGCAAATTTTCTGTCTCCTAGACTATGTCTCATGAGAGGATTATGAAACTAGTTAACTCTTAACTTGTTTTGTTTTTAAATTCTTAAACCAATGTGTGACAGGTGTGCCAGCTCTTTTTGAAAGGGTTAGACTTGTAAACATCTACTAGCCTCTGAGTTGCTTTAAACATTTAGAAAACACTTTATAAAGGACGGACTACAGTATTTATCTACAGCATCTTTTAATTACTGGCTTATTCATAGACCTGTTTCTTTACTTGTCTTGCAGGTGTGCCTGTATTTTTATAATAAACTGTACAGGGGAAATAGGGTGACTAAGGTGGATGCTGGGAGTTTCAATGCCTTTTCCTCACCTAACCTGCCTCCACTTGCAAATGCTGAGGTTGATATTACAAGTAAGCAACATCATCTCTTAAGCCATGTAATTTATGCCACATGCAATAGAACTGAAAAGAATCTGTGCCTATGTAGTTGAAATGTCATTTTTAATCTCAAAAATGTCTTTGAAAGCTCTGTAGCTTGACTCCATCTGCTCTGAACCTGTTTAAATACTAGTACAACTGAGATTTTGTGACTCAGCTGCATTTATGTATTGAGTATAGATGTGAGCTAGACTGACTTTGACTGAAGATCCAGACTAACCAGAGGGAACGTTGCCCCTGTGTCATGAAAATACTTGGTCTAAAGATAAAAATGAGGGAGTGAGGACTGAAAGAACAAAGAGTTTAATCTCATTAGTGACCATGCTGGGCTCTGAAATCAAGCAAAGAAGTCGTTGCAGAGTACTTGCAGCTTCAGCAGATTCTGTTTGATGCATGTCAATGTGTAAGATGTTTTACTGGATATTTGGGACCTGTCTGAACTGCAAGCACACTGAAAACAGCAGACCTAAAATATGCATTGTATGAAGTTTTTTTCCCCCCAAACTTTCTCAAGTTCCCTGTAATTTCAGTGTGTCAGTTTCTTAAGGAAGGGAAAAAACTATCTGAAGGTTTCAGTACCCATTTGCAAAGTCATCAACACATTGATGTCTGCTCTTGGATAAATGGCACCCTTTCTTTGGAGAGGGGAGAAGAGAGTCACATTTGGAATCTAGCCAAATGAGGAGCTGCCAAAAAATATGCTAAAGAACAGTTTTGAAAAATATAACATGTTATTGAGTAGACTATGTATTAAATAGGAGCAGGACTTGATCAAAATCTCCATTATTACAAAAAAATGGGAACAGGAGGGTGTTCCTCAATTTTGCTAGGTGCTGTTAGTGGCAGTAGGAGTTCTAGCCCTGTGCCATGCAATGTGCCTTTATGATGGTTTCTACTACTAGAGAACAGCATTCTGCAATTTGGAATATAAACTTATCCCTTCCACTTAATGAGTGGGAGTTACTTAACAAAGTTCCAGGATCAGAGTGCTGTGATTGTAGCAGCCAGATGCAAACTGAGGAAGCCTGTGTAATATTGTATTGCCTGCAAGACATCTCTCAGGTAGAGAGTCTGCCACTGTTGAGTTACTGTGCTGTGTCAAACAGGATGTATCTGAAATCAACAGAAATGCTGCCAGTTGATTGCTGCAGTAAATTGGGGGAATCTTATTTCTTGGGTTTGTATTAACTGCATCAAATAACGTATAAATAAATTCTTTTTACTGACTGATCAATAATGAAATCAAGCTGCAAATTGTGTGCTATTTCTCCCTTGGATTTGAACGAACTGTTTTGTGATTCCTTGTCCAGAGTAGAAAAATGAGAAAGTTATTAAGCACTTCCCTTGGCCCATATTTGGTCCCATTATGTCTTCAGTAAATGCCTCATTGGTATCAATGGGGATTTCTGATTTAAAAACTGATGGTGTGATAGGCTCTATTTTTATTTGCTTCAGTTGATTACCCAGTTGGAGTAGCATCATTTATCCAAGATGACGGTGTCACTATTGAAGGATTGTTTCATTTTGAAAGAACATAGTTTATAGTATGTGCAGTCTACTAGTGCTGCTTTATTTTGTCCAAAGTAATTGTTTGAAACATCGCTGTCTCCATTTAGTTTGCTTGTAGAGTCCTTGTATGAAGCTTTCATGGAGACAAGGAACCACTTGGTCATTTAAAAACAAACCAAACAAATCCAGCATCTTTCTACTTTTTTTTTCCCAAATGACTTTATATAATATGTCTTAATCCTCCTGTAGACAGGGCTGACTCTTGCTGATTCAGCGTTATGGAGAGCAGCCTGAGGATGTCAGGAAAAGTAGGCCACTTGCAGAAACTCTTCCTCAGGCTTCCCAGTTCTAACAAAGCTGGGAATGAAAATTCCAGAGGAGCAGAAGGGGAGAAGTGGCAGGATGGAGGAAGTGGGAACCGTAATGGGATCATGGGTTGGTTGGTACACAGGAATGAGGAGAAATGCTGTTCGTGGCCGGGCATAGCATATAAAAGCAACGATCTACTTCAGAGGTAGAGATGAAAGGGAGAAGCTTAGTCCTCTTCCCTCCCTTACCCTTGCAGCTCTCTTCTTCGTTTTTGATATCCATTTTTCACACTGTTCCCTCTGTAGGTGAGGCTCCTAGTGGATTTCTAATCCCATAACTGGCTGCATTCTTGGCCATATCCTTAGCTATGTTACCAACACCTAAGAGTCCCATCACCCAGCTTTAGATGAGCAAGTGTGTCAGCTTCCTCAAGGCTTTCAACTTAGCACAAGAAACTCCTGTAAGAAGTGAAAAATGCTAGCCCATTCTTGAGCTCAGTAAGAAACCCAATGCTGATGGCAAACACTTTTGCGGCAGAATCAGAAATCACAGAATCACAGAAACATTTCAAGTGTGGTACACATAGAAATAACCAAAAATATTTCTAAAATCTCAAAGCCTATCAAATAAAAGACCTTGCCTTATTTCTCCCACATTTTGAAAAGAGGGGAGACAAGGAGGAGTCTTCCACTTGAAATGTATAAAGATTCTCAGTATATTTTGTAACTGATTACTCTCCTCTAGTCCTGACTGTCCTAATGAAGCACACATGAAACTTGCTTTGTTGCTGTGGCTGGACTTTCTTCATCACAGATGCATGTAACTTCTGGGAGTGGTGCACATGTACAGGACAATATGATGAGAAACAACTTGTGCAGGGGACAAGCAGCCCGTGTGACTATGTGCAGATGTGGTACAGCAGCAGAAGGTTAGAAGGCCCTTTTGGGCTCATCTACCCATCAGTCTCATTGGAGAAAAGCTATTAGTTACTGGCCAAGTCTGCATCTTGGATGGCAGTTCTGGTTATTTATATAAATATATAAATTTATATATTTATATAAATATATAAATTACATATATTATATAAAAAGCCCAGGTCATTTACGTATTAAGGTAAATGCCACCTCTCTTCACTGGAGTGGGTGTATTGATTGTTGCAACGGCACCAGTCCATAAATGTGTGTAGATATTTTTTGTTTTTTTAACAAACTGCCAAAAAAAGGGGGTGTATGCTTGTTTGCCTCCTTCAGGAATTCACAGCCATAGGTTGGCCTGTGCTCCCCACCCCTTGGCTGCACCATGAATCGCAATGAGTGCTGGGGCAGCTTATATAATGGTAGGGCTCACCTGTAGCCCTGCAGAGAAGGATGAGAAGAAAGTGCTGCTGTTTGTCTGGAGCTCTGCAATCGAGAAAAGCTGTATTTCTTGTTTGATTTCATAACTCAGAATTCAGTCACCACTCCTAAGGGAGGTGTCGCTCTGAGTTGCTGCTCTCCCATTATAAAAGTTGAAACCTGCATTGTGGCATAGGCACCCTTTAACAACTGGGGGGGGTTGCTGCTTTCTGATCCGTGTAGAGCTGCTTCTCTTTTTTATTTTATTTATAAGTCAGCTTGATGTTTTTTCTGCACTAATCCTCTCACTGTGTTTCTCTGTGCGTGTGTATGATAATAAAGCTGCATAAGATAAGGATGTGATTTTTTGACTCTAAATTTAAAGGCTATAGTTTTTGGTAAGTAGAGGGAGACTGGAAAATCTATTTTTATGTGATGGTTTGGAAGAGTAAACAAAAGGCCTTAACATCTTGAATGCAGTCTCCTTGAATAATGCAATCTATCCCAAACCATTTTGGATACAGTATATAAATAGCCATTACATCTTTATTTTATGTACATTGCTTTAAAAAACTTACTTTCTGCTTTGCCACACCAGTAGCTAGCTTACCTTTGTTCCTCAGCTTTGCATCCATATTTGCATAATGCAGTACACTGTATCACTTAAACTCTTTGCAAGCACAGGCCATCCAAGTCAGAACAGGTTGCTGTTTTCTGTGCTGTGCTAAAACTGAGTATCCCTTATTAGCTGCTCATCCATAGGAAAAAAAAACTGTTATGAACACCAATAAAGACAGCTTTTTGTACTTCACGTGCTTGTATATGAGTTTCTTACTTAAGAATTGTTAAGGATTCTTACTTTTTTTATTTTTAATTTAACAAAAAAAAGGAGATTGCTGTGTCATATGACTATAGGCTGCAAGACAGCTGGTTTATTCAGTACAGTGGAGATGCTTGAACTTAACTGTGTGACATAAATACTTTTCCTTTTAGGGGATGTAATTTTTGAGATTCAGGATGCAAAGGGTGTGTTCTAAATTTTTTTTTCCCCTGCATGGTGCTCTGCCTCACTGTATTCGACAGAGTTGAATAAATCTGAGGTGAAGTCAGGCTTTTATGTATATTTGTTTGTCTTTGGCTCTTGCATCACATTTGCTTTTTGTTCTGCCTTTTAGACTTATTTGGCTAATGGAAAACTGACATCTGTGGAGTCTGCAGCACCAAACACGTTATGTAGGCTGACGAGGTTCATGACCAAGCAAATGTTAACTCAGAGGCAATCTTTAATTTTTTTTTTAAATACCGTTTGGAATTACATCACTATACTATGTCTGCATGCATTAAATTTATCTTGGAGATGATATATTATTTGGTAGAGTGTACTCCAAGAGTACAGGTATAGGCCTGGTATAGGTCTGACTTCTGAACCTATCCTCTGATCTCTTTCCTTGGTCTTCTGCTTTTGGCAGTATCTTAGTGATCCATGCCAAGGCAGGTTTGCTCAGTTCATTCTTCAAGTTCATTACAGGCATTAGGGATGCTGACAGTTGCCAAACGTAGTAGTATGCATTTGTGAAGTTTTGGCAGGGACTCCTACCTTATGGAGGATAAAAGAAAGCAAGCTGTGATACAATTTTATTGCCATCCCTTCTTGTAGAGGAGGCTGCTTTTAAAGAATTAACTTTTGTGTTAGAAAGTTGAGAGGAATGGATTTATTGCATGATGCTGCTGCCTCTTAACATGATTAACCAGGCCTATGAAGCTCATGTAGCACAAATGCATGGCTTCTGCACTTACCCCTGTACCTCCTGCAGGTCTCTAACTCGCTCTAGAAAGCTCATGGAGGCCTTTGAGAACTACTTGGCTAAATACTAAGTCCAGCCAGCTAGTTTCAGAATTGTGCTGGACATCTTAGCACAAAGAAAGACACTGTAGAAATGGTCTGTGCTTGTGTTCTCCCAATCCCAGGGCATTTGGAATCCATGTGCTGCAGTGTGACTGGCTGGACAAACATGATGCCAAGCCAACTGCTTGTGACCTGTTTAACGACGTATGGCAGTTTTTAGAAAGAAAAGAGGCTTCAGTTGCTGACAGGGCACCACAATAGGAAAGGGAAGTTCATAAAATCTTATAGGAGGCTGCTATTTTCTGTCCTGACTTAATGGATTGTGTAGTTTTTAGTATCTCTGGTAAGAGGGCAATAGAGTAGGCTTCAATGGAGGCTTTTAAATGTACTCTGAATTTTTTTTTGCAAGTGGCTGTCTGCTGATTGCAAGTAATTGGTGTGAGTAACTCTGCATGGCTGAGAGCAAGTCAGTATTATGCACGCAGATCTTTTATCTGTCTTGCTGCTTGGGAGTTTCTCCAAAATCTAAAAAGCTTAACTCACGATGGGGAAACAGCAGCTTTACAGCATAGTCTGTTTTCTTTGAAGCACAACGCTCTGAGCTGTTGGCTGCTGTTTGTTAAACCTCTTCCACTGCCTTGTAGGAGCCGTCAGCGCTACCAATGCTGTGCTCCTACACTGAAGTAGTAAAATTTTGAAATCAATAATGCATGACTTGGCTTCTAATAACGCAACACAAACAAACTATTAGTTAAACAGCTGGCTTCTGGCTCTAAATGTATAATCGGAGTTAATTGAATCCTTGCTATTTTATTTAATCGTTAGTAACTACCTAATAAACTCTGGAGGTGATTAGGAGCAACAGTAACTGCATTTGTCATCTCTCATCTCTGAGAAGATGAAGCTCTGTTTTCTGAACATGAATCCAGGCTGATATCAGGCCAGCTACATAACAGTGGAGTTCAGGTCAGTGTATGACAAGTAAATGCCTCACCTGTGCTAGACTGGCATGATGTTCTGTTGGTTGAGGCTTTCTGAGCACTCTGAACTGGGAGAGGTGGCACTAACAGGGCGTGTTCAGCATCAAGAAGCCATCAGGTTTAGCACTCATGCTTTTCACAGCAAGCAGACTTCTCTTATGAAGAGATTGTAGTAGAGGTATACAGCTTTGTGTCTGATAGACCGTCTTGTTCACTAATGGTCATTGCCTAAAATATCAATTTTAGAAGTCTTTGCTATGAAATGCAATGAATTGAAGCAAGCATACGTCTTAAATATCTCCTTGAAGGGCACTAGCTTGTGAATATTGACTAGTAATACTGATACAGCTTGGAATCCAGACTATTTTGGAATTAAAGTTAAAATATGAAACAGTTGAACCTGACTTGAATGTAGTCTTAAAGATATATTTTGTGGCACCTAATAAATAAGGCGTGTTAGATCAACTGCTATTTCTGCTGTCCTAAATGGGCCTTCATTTCCTCTTTAAAAAATACATTGTCTTTCATGAATCCCCTACATAAGAATGGTTTTAAAAACAAAGTTGCAATCATGAAGTACTACAAGTGTACTTGATAGTACGTGTTAATATTAAATTAAAAAGGCCATTTCTCTTCGTAGTAAACTGGGAAACAGTGTGGAGAGCCAATACCAAAAAGAAATTTCGAGTTCACACCAATATGAACAGGAATGTTGGACTTCTGAGAATCTTCCCAGGAATCACGGCTGCTGCTGTAAGTGTCACCACTTCACTTTGGAAGTGGGTGAAGTGATGCTCCAATACTTGATTAGTTACCTGAAGTAGGAAAGCTGCATTGTTTGTAGCAATGATTGGGATTTTGGAGGGAAAGGAAAGGATCTGTCTTCTGATAAATGCTATTTTGAAATATCAAGTCATTAAAAGACTATATATTTTTATATGCCATAAGTTATTGATAAAAGCTTTTCACATATCTTTTGTATAGCTACCTGGGCTTTGAAACTTAAAATTAATTTCTTATCAGGGCTCATAAATAGGTCAGGTGTTGTAGACAGGTGTAGGCTACAATGACCAGGAAAATGCTCTGTTGCTGCACATTGAGGTATATTAACAGATATCTTGTCAAAGCATACAATATATGGTGGGTGGAGTGTGATTATTTCTACAACTCATGCTTCTTTTTTAGGGTTCATTTTGTCTCACACTGGTGGTTACCATGACCCTCAGCATTCACAGAGAGCTGAAAATGAGAAGTGGCATTTTTTTTTGCCTTTAGAAACTCTTTTGCAGTTTGTGATTTTAGGTAGATTAGTCTTTAAATTTTTGTCTAATATTAGTTCCACTAAATTGACGGGTCTTTTGTGGCTCTTGCCATCTTAAATTGAATTCAGTAGTTTAAGCAGCACTCCTCAATTATATCACCATTCTTTTTAGGTGAATATGAACAGATGGAAAGACAGAGGGGTGGTATATTTGCAATAAAACTCCAACTGCATAGTTAGCCTCATGGGGGTTTACAGTGTATTGCATTTAGCATATGTGATCAGCAAGGAAACATCTAGGTTGTTTAAAATACATCTTTCTAGGAAGAGGACTTTGGTAGGCATTCTCTTATGGTGAGGCAAACAAACTCAGTATCAACTGGCCCAGAATATATATTAGTGCCTCTTTTTTTTTTTTTTTTCCTCTTTGAGTTAAATCAGTTGGGTTTTGGGTTAAAAACTCCAGGCTTCATTAGAATGTTCTTTCCTGAAAGGTGAAATAGTCTCTCTCTTAGGCAGACATTGGTTAACAAAACTCTTTGCTAAAGCAAAAAAATCTGGGCAGGGGTGGGGAGTTGTAATCTCAATTGATAATTCTACATTTATTTCATGAGTGTAAATCCACATTTTTATTCTACCAAATGGTGCAACAGTATAGCCTGTTAATGGCCCTTGAACAATAGCATCCTTTTTCACACTCAGGTAATAACTCTAGGAATTTTAAAGGAAGCTAGAGAGGGAAGTTCTAATTTTTTCGAAACTTATTCTACAGTCTCAGTTATTGCAAATGGGGAGCACAGAAGGGCATAAGAAGACTATAAGGCATGAGAGCCTTTAAAACTATAGCAGGAATAGACCATTTTTAAAAATGTGGTGCCACACATGAAAATTTTAAGGTGACTTAAACATACCTTTTGTCTCTTTCCTCGGTCTTGTTTTTAAACAGGTTAAAGCATTCCTTCAGCCTCCCATTGAAGGCATTGTACTTGAAACTTATGGAAGTGGCAATGCCCCAAACAACAGAGAGGACGTGCTGGAAGAGCTGAAGAAAGCAGCTGAACGAAAAGTAGTGATTCTGAACTGTACCCAGTGCTTACGAGGGTCTGTTAAAACCGTCTATGCAACAGGGCAGGTGAGGGGTGTGCAATGAAAGAAACATCCCACTGATACAACTTGATTGCAAACTGCTAGTAGTCCCAGTGTATAAAACCAGGTTTATTGACTGTAAAGTGATTGCTCATAAAATAACTACGTCTGAAAAATCTTAATCCAGAGGCATTTAAATGCGTATCTACAAACAAGATCCTGTTACTCCTGGTCTTAATGGCAGAAATAGTCAGCTCAGTTCTCAAATGAATGATTGCTCACTCCTGTCATGTACAGCACTCCAGGATACTTTGCATTAGATTGGTAGTATCTCAGAGGGATTCCACTGAGCTAAAAGCTGGTTTAGGGATCAGATGTTCAAATAAAGTAGCTCTTGATAGGATAACAGTTCCTTAGGTACAATGTGGGAGCATCAAGAAAGCCTGCAGATGCAAGCACTATTCCAAAACCCAGTTCTTTATTTGACTGGAAGTACAACCGAATTCAGTGCAAGATTGGAGAAATGTATGTAAGGAAGTGTCTGTCTTGAAGAATGGAAATCAGTTTAGTTAAACCCATGAGGGCTGGTTTAAAGCTGGCTTTGTGTACATACTGTTCAGGGCATTTTATAGTGAGTTTCTCAATTGTGTATTAAAACACGACAGCACTGTGGCTATTAAGAGCTCAAAGCCATATAAGAATATGCGTTGCATGTGGTAGTGTGAAGGAAACTGGTTTAGCTGACCTTTAGAAAAAGACCAGCCATTAAATAGCCAAGAAGCTCTACCAGAGGGTGACTCATCCTGCTGCTTTAGACACCTGGCTTTGTTGGGAGCAACCACCTGTCTGGCACAGCCAACCTCTTCATTGACTGCACGGCAGACCTGAATACCCTAGTCTGGTGCTGAAACCTGTCTCTTTTAACTTTGCTTTTGACACAGCTTTAGATTATATTTGCACGTAGTCTGTTTTGAGGAGAAAGAAAAGGAGATTGCAAGAGGTTTTTTTTCTACCTCCTTGGTATCCAAACTTGGTATTTTCTGATATAGGCGGTTATTTGGGTGTTTGCAAAACTTTTGTGTAACTTAATGGAGATGTTTTGAAAATCATTGACTTTTGCTCTGTAGCAAATACTATAGGAATATGTGTATTAGATGGAAAAATTCACATGGAAGTTAAGTCAATAAAAACAAAATTTATATTTGAAAAACAACATGAACGTGAAGCCTACCTTTTATGCTATCTTCTGCTTGAAATAAGCTGCTAAAACATATAGAAGGAAGAAAAAAAGCCTCTTCTATGCTCTGGTTAAAAGATTGTCCAAATAGACACCTCTAAAATGGCTTTGTGCACTCTGATCCAGACTGTTGATATGCTGAATTGAAAGATTCTGCTCAAGTCTTACTGAACCACCGTAAGGTTGTGTGGAAATGTGTTCCCTTCTGGATTCCACTTTTTATATGGAGTATGTTCTATATTGCTTCAGCATCAGTTGATGGAGTCTGCCCTGTTTTCTTGGTATCTTTTGAGGAGAAACTGACTGAGTCCTACAAAATTACTGCATGCTTGTTCTTTCATTGCCTTCTCCATTTCATGAGGAACCGCTCAGTGGAGAAACTATTATGGGTGAATGCTGTAAAGTTGCTGTAGTGTTAACTTTACTTTGATTTTTCTTTAAATTAAATATTTCAAAGGTCTGCACATGGCTGGGCCAGTTTTCACTCATACAAACCAGCCAGGTAGGTCAGCTGAATCCCTGGTTTCCCTTGAAGTGTTTGTTTTAATTAACTCAGTGTCTGGCCTCTGATCCCTCTACACAGTACAAACTTATAACTGAGGGGACTTTAGGTATAGGAAGGAAGCTGGGAAATCCCTTCCTCCTCCTCTTTCTCAGACCTGCTGAAAAAGCCCTAACTGTTCTTTGATTAGTTCTGCAGTACAGAAAGTATTTCTCACCTTCTCTGTATGTTTTCCCATGGGACTTAAAATATGTTAGTCTGGGTCTCTCAGAGGTGGTTAATGAGCTAATTAAGGCTCTGTATCTTGCTTAAAATATTAGTTAAGCCACAACAAATTTTGAAGCTTAAGTTTATATACAAGAGACTTAACAGTAAAATGCAGTGCAAGAACCTAGCTCAAGATGCTTAACTGTGAGGCATCACATTTTGGCAAAGAGAATGATCTATGATTTGCCCAGGTACAGTTCCGTGACAAGAGATCTGAAATTTCCTTTGTCTTTGCTGTTTTGTACACTTATGAGGCTTGCTGATCATAGCAAAGATCCTTCTTTTTGCTTTTGTTCAGATTGGATTTTTTTAACTACCAGAAAGGTAAGTTACAAAGGTCATCTTTTTCAGTTGTTCTTGTCAGAACTGTGTAAATTACGTATTTTAGTTGCGTCTTCTAAATCGTACACTGCTCACGCAGCCTGAAAGGATCTGAAAGCACTCCTGCTGTGAGCACACAGTAGTGCTGGAATTCATCCAAAGCAGTGCCCCATTAAAGAATGGTAAATATGTCTGTGTGAGAACAGCCTACTTGGCAGTGTTCAAAATGCCACTGGGTTAAAACAGAGTAACTGCAGCTTTTCAATAAAGGGAATCTGACAACTCTGCAGATAGCTGATACGGACCTGTAACCTTTCCCTTTTAGCATAGCGACCGACCGTGGCAAGCATTTGGTGGAATTCTTCAGTGTTACTACATGAAAAGGAATTTAAAGTAAAAGTCATCTTTATTCAGCTTGCTCTAGTATTTGCTTGGTATTTGATAACTAAAATTACAAAAATTACAGTGGCAGTTGGAGGAGCAAGAGAGCGGAGGCTCAGCTGCATACTGTGTTCTGTGTAGCTGCTCATCATTTATATGCCTTTTCTGTACACACAGGTATTTCTGAGTGCTATGCTAATTGGAATCATTATTCCTTTTTATTCAGACTCTCGCTGATGTTGGAGTAATTCCTGGAGGTGATATGACACCAGAGGCAGCCCTAACTAAACTGTCATACACACTCAGCAAGAGAAACCTTAGCTGGGAGGAGAAGAGGCAGGTAAATATTTGTGTGACCTTGAAAGACTTCAGGTTTCTCATCTACTGTGCTAACTTCTGCTTAGCTTCATGCCTTGAGCTTCTCTCTTGCATTTAAAAGCAATTGTTTACAGAGCCATAATTGGAACACCCCGTGGTTTTTCTTTCTTACAGAAAATACTATTAGACAAATAAAGATTTGTAGATTTGGAGAGAAAAAAATTCTCTGCATAAGTCAGGTGAAGACCATGACCAAGCCATAAAAATACCATTAAATGATAGTAGTCTAGCTTGGATATTTTCTGTACTGAAAACTCTTATGTGGAAATTCATATGGGAGACAGAATCTCATCCCTTCTGAAGTCAGCAAAGATCTCGTCACTGATCTTAGTGTGGTAAAGATTTCATCCCAGACTCATTCACACACAGCTAATTCTGAAAATAAATATTGCCTACAGCCTCTTCCTTTACAGCATTAGTCATAAGAGTATTAGATTTTATTTCTCCAAGAGGAGATATGCTTTATAATACATAAAAAGTAGAGGATTATTATAAGGACCAGCTGCTTTTAAAATCAGAACCCCTTTAACAATGTGCTTTCTGTTCACTGGTTGCTTAATCAAGACTTTTTTTCGCAATTATACAACTATTTATCACGTTCTTTTTATACAAGGAACATCAGCTATGAATTAGATAAGGAAGCAACAGTCTGCAGGAATGCCTGAGTTTCTATGCTTGTATGCAGTGAAATCATAATCCTGACACTTTGGGAGCTGACATTATGATGAGTCACTCTCCAGACTTAACACTGCATGCACATGTGTATCTCCCCATGGTGCTTTGTTTTTATTGAAACTGAAACAAATTTGATCATTATTTCATGCTCCATATCTTCCAGCCAGTAGCAGCTGTTTAGACAAACATATTTGTATACCTGTGATCATAAGTGTGGTGGCTGGAAGTACCACCTACCGTGCTTAGAAACAGTTTCAGCCTCGGAGCTTTCAACTGTTTGCTAAAGCCCTGGCTCTGAAAAATGGGAGGAGTTATATGTGTCTTCAGTGAGGATGTCAGGAACATACCCTGTGCAAGAACATGCTTGGCAGGCGAGACAGTGCTGTGTGAAGAGCAGTGTTCTTGCATGTGTTTGCACATACACACTTCAGAAACCCCAGCTCTTCACTGGTGCCCCTTTGGCACACACACTGATCCTGGAACATACGTGCACCCGCTTGGTTTTTTTTTTTAAATGCAAACTTTAATCTTCTTGCACAGACGATTATTTGACCTGGGACAGGAGAAACCTTCCCAGCTGGCTTCGTGCCTAGGTGTGTGAGTTAAAACTTCATTTGAAATCCAGTTTGCCAAGGTGAGACAGCTGAATAGTCAGGTGAGGATTTGATGATGTTTTAGGTACCACTGGCACAAGGTACTTCTACATCTTCATGTGCTGCCCTTTGGAATGTACTACACAGTTTTTGTGTGATGATGTGCTGGACCTCCTTTATATGGTTTAAAAAACAAAATAACTTTGTAATTCCTTTGAGTTATGCAGGATCAGTTTCCTCATTTCACTCATTGTACAGACCCACAAACAATTGTGTTGGCACAACTGGGGGAGCAGCATGCTGTATTGCCTGGGCAGGAATGAGTGGTAGAGACCAGGAGAAGAAAGCCTGAAAACATGTTGTCTGTGGCAATATCTTCAGCTAAACATATCACCAAACAATAGTCTCCCAAGAGACGGAAGCTCTCCTGAAGCTGGCCTGGTTATTTTAGGATTCTCTTTCAACATGAAGAAGCAAGGAATGTGCCCCCAGACACATACAAATGTGTGAAGAGCTGGGAGGACTAAGGCACGTAGGGCTTTGCACAGGGTGCATTTAGCACAGGTGCCAATTGCTAAGGTTACCTGTGTAAAGCAATGATCTCAACCTGTCAGATTCTAAAAGTGTGCCAAAGCTGTTGGTATCCTCTGAGTTACATGCATATGGGACTCTTCCAGCAGACAGCTATGGTGTTGTCAGCTCTTGGAGGTTTTTTTTTTAATAAAGGGCATGCCTAGACACAAGTAAACCTGGGGCATTCCTCCTTCCAACATCACATCTGTTTCTTTCAAACTTTCACAATCCTGCTTTTTAAAATTCTAATTGAAATAACTATGGGCTTTATAGCTGCATCAGCAACCTTTTGTGAAAGAGTGCCAGTATGTAAAATTGTCAGAATTGAGGAAACCAGTTGCTTTTTCTTAATAACTGCCTCCTATCTGTGTTCTCTAGATTTCCCAGAATCTGTCTTTTGGAGTATTTTCATTTCTTTATTGCCCCATTCAAGTACTTTCTACACATGAATTGGCTGACCTTCTTACATTTTGATTTGGAATTTTTTTCCAAGTTACATTGGATGCACCCATCCTGCAAACTGTTCCATGCCTGTTTGCATACTGAATGACTAGTACTACTGTAAACCCTCTGCATTCAAAGCTGGATCTTTGGCCAAATTTTAACAAAATCAGGGCTAACGGAGCTGCTTGAAAACCCATGGAAATCCATGATTGTCTACAGGCAGCACTGGGCTTTGTTTTGAGGCCTGTGTAGACAGTCTGTGTAGGAGTCCTGAGGTTTGTGAATGCTGGCAAACGGCAGCATTTCAGAATATTCTGGTCTTAAGCCTCACTCTGCTCATTACTCACTATCTTTGTGTTTTTAAGTAGGCTGCATCTTACCCCACTAGGGAACTTTTGTCTGCTTACTCTGAAAATGGGGGTGTTTTGTTATGTGCTTATTTTGGTTTCTTTGCTTTGGAAGAAAGCTTTATTTCCCTGTCTCTTGCCCTCCTTTGTCTTTTTAAACGTGCAATCTTCATGGGACAGTAACTATTTCTTTAATCTTTTGTCTGCATTTAATTAGTTTCCATAATTCCTCCAAACAATTTTCTAACTTGATAGTAAAGTTTTTTATTAGACTACCACCATATTTTTCCTCTGCTAACAAAGGGTTTGATTGCTTGCTTTTCAGATGCTGAGTGAGAATCTAAGAGGAGAAATGACTGTTGTACCCACAGGAGCCAAGATCTCTCTGAGAGATAGCAAGTTTATACAAGTGATTGCCAAATCTCTAAGTATCAGCAGCAAGGAGGTATATACACTTAAATATTTAGAATTAATATCATGTAAAGCTGCAAACTCAGTTAAATGAACCTAGATTAAAGATGAACAGCAAAACTGAAAGAAAAATTGAATACTGTAGGTTTTATATTATTTTTTTTAGTTCTGAGTGTCCCAGATAACCAGTTGGGCTAGGGAGAAAGGACACAATGACACCAAAATGTTTTTAATTAAAAACATATTAACTTCCCCCCCCTCTTTGTAGCCCCATCTTGGGTTTATTTTCTTGACTGGCTGGTTGCACTAACAAGCCTCAGACAGATGCTGTAATTCAGAGTATCAATGATATGAAGAAGTGCTTTGTATTTTTGTGGTCAAATGTATTGACAGTTTGGAGCAATCCAGATAATAATGGGTAAAACAGCTTAATTGTACATGCAATCATAGAAGGCTAAGGAAGCATTACAAAAGTGTAGAGACACTTGTGATGTTTACTATTAGTCCTTCTCAACTGGAAAATTAGAAAAGATAATATTGGTTGTTCAGATGCTCGATTTTCTCTTGACTTGGTTTCAAGGAAGATGGGATTTATTAACTAATGTATGGTTCTTCTTTAGTGAGCATGAGAAATGGGAGGATATTCAGGGGGCCTCAAGGGCTTATCAGGATACACAGGTGTCTGAGGAATCACATGAATAAAGTTGATCAGTCTTGAGGAGGCTGGACTATATGGTCTTTTCCAACTCCCACCAGCGCTGTTTCTCTTACTGTATTGATGAGTAGCTATGGCAGTAGAGAGATGGTAATAGTGTGTGCACCTTAAATGGTATATATAGATATCAGGTACCTGTAGTGTTGCCTGGGAGGAATATAAATCTTATGGATGTGAGACTGACAAAATGTAAAATAAACATGAGACCTCTTTCCTTCCAAGAACTAAATGCTACCATTTTTAAATATCCAAGTGACTAATTTGGAAACTTTACATGAAAGCAAGGCTGGTGTTTTTATGACTTGGATATCAATCCCATTAGAGGCAAAGCTGATATTAAATGTTTAATTTTATTTGTTTCTCAGGAGTTAGAAGCCGTAAGAGATGCATTAATTCCACCTTTGGCTTGTGCTGCAGCTAAACTGGGTGACATAGACGCACTAAGAGCCATAGCAGAAATGGTAATGTAAAATTAACAGTTTGTACAAAACATTAATTTTTAAATAGAGCTGTAACTGATGGGAGGAAGCTATGCTCACTGGAATTGGTCTTACAATCAAGGTACTTTGACTATTACAAGGTCTTTGCCTTTCAAGACTGGTATGTTCTTTCCCCTCTCTGTTTTTCAGCTGTTTATATTTTCTTTTGAACTGTGAAAATACAGGTAGATTAAAATGCAAGTTCTTATCTGCTAACTTTGGAACATTTTAAAATGGTTTGTGCTGCTTTCTTTTTGCCTAATTTTCTTTATACATATTCATAGTATCCAGCTTCTGGATGTAAATCTGTCATGATTAAAAAAAAGAACTTGAAAACTATATTTAAGCAAAACACAGTGCAGTGTTAATTCAGGATTTCTGGCTCTCCCCATAACTCTAACTTTGCTTATACCTGAAAAAAGAAACAGGCATTTCCCTGTCTTCTCATTTTTTTCCCCTCTTTGCCTTGGTTTACCCTACTCTTGAGACTTTAGTAATGGGCCTCAAGAAAGGATAAATATATCTTGAAATTAAGAATAAACTAAGACAAGTAAGATTAGCAGTCTACAGGCACAAAGCTGCTGTATGGCATGCTGAAATAAAGAGCATATCTGAGGGCAGAAGGTGAAATAAATATCCTTATTGGCACTGAAACAATCCTACAAGATTGACAAGCTTAACAATTTGGTGGCAGAATTAAAATGTGAAGTATGCACCTACTGTGTGACGCATGCAACAACTTAATGTGCAGCCATTATCTTTTTAGCATATGAAGGATATGTCCTTTTGTAGGGTGGAAACTTGAGCTGTGGAGACTATGATGGCCGAACTCCACTTCATATTGCAGCCTCTGAAGGGCATTTACCACTGGTTGAGTATTTGTTGATGTCTGGCGCGACTGTTTATGCTAGAGACAGATATGGATCTACCCCACTGATGAATGCGATCAAGTTCAGGTAACAATTTATATACTACTCTATGTAAAGTTTATAGACCTTTTATAATTTTAGATTTCAAGTCCATCCCTGCGTTTTGGTCTTGTTTTGTCTCAGCAGTCAAGTGTAAGTTACAGCAGTTAACACATACCAGCTTTATTTCAAAGGATGTGACTAGCCTAAATGAAAAAAAATTAAAAAGTAATATGAAATGAAAGCAAACAACTTGGTATGCATGCAGAATTTTAGCATAAAGTAACCTATTGCTGTCCTCCTGCCAAGACTTTGTCCATAATTTCAGGGCTCCACTCTTTATTCTGAGGCTTCCTTATAAAACACAGCCAAACTGATCACTCCTTTTGACTGTCAGAAGTGAGAGTGCAGGACCATGGGCTGTCTGTTTTCTTTCTGCCCTTCCCTTTCTCATCAAGACCAGACTGTTTCAATTGGCACAAAGTATACCGGTAGGTTGACATGTTTTAATCTTTCCCTTCCACCAGTGCTTTCCTGACTCTCCTGCTGGATGACTGGTTTTCTGATTTTTTCCCTTCCACCCACTCATAATTATATGGGATGGCTGCATGGCCCTGCCTGCTTTGTGGATTTCCTCTTCCTGCTGTTATGAATGTCAGCAGTTCTGGAATGGTAGCCATGGATTTGCAATTTACTGGCCTGTTCCACGTTGTATAGTCCTAAGGAATGGCCATAGCACAGAGTCTAATAGTTATCAGTAATCAAAATTTAATTTTAAAACACTTAGTTTGTATAGCCTGGGGATTCATGGAGCCATTGGTCTCCTAACGTGTTAGAAGCTGCATAAAATAATCTCTCCCTGTTTCTTTGATCCACTTTCAGCTCCTTATCTCATGTTCAGTTTGTATTGTAGCAGATGAGAAGCCATTTTTTTCTGTACAGGAGCTTGAAATGGTTGAATTTTCGTGGTCTTTGTGGATGACTGTCCCCAAATATTCCTACAGCTTTCTAATGTTGACAGGTTCACCTGGTTTGTCAAGCTGGAGTTAGCTCCCTGGGAGGTCTGACAGTGTGGGATTACCATTGGCTGCAGGAATAACTCGAAGGCTTCTTCTGTTTCAAAGACCAGATGTAGAAAACTCAACAAACTCTATTAATGTGGGAGTTGAAGTCCTGCATGGCCACGCTGTGCTATTGCCATACCTACTGCATGGTCCCTTATGGCTTTGTAGCTGTTGCTTTACCTCATGAATATATAAGCCCTTCATTGGAAAACCCTTAAAGTCTTAAAGCGAAAACAAGCCCAACAGCAAATCAAACAAATAACCTCGCAGCTGAACAGAGGTGGCTCTGGTCCAATGTGAGAAAATGCTAAAGCATTAGGTACTATTAGATGTTCCTGCAAATCAGGCACCTACTTTTTTTACCGCACCCATCTACCGCCTGAGGAATTTCACATGAGCTTGTTGTTTGGATTCCTTAGCATTGCCACTCCTATATTAGACTCCTACTATGACTCTTAAGCTCTTTAAAACTGCACACCCGTTTTGATACAGGGAATTGTAAAAGGAAACTGCACCATAACCATTTTCAGTTTCTCTTTTTGTTTCTATTGTTGGAATGAGAGGAAGAGTTGACTTAGAACTAATCTCATAAATGTGTATTTATGATCTGCTGTGTACTCACACTGCATTTCACACTGGTAAGCATATAAAGGAGCAAACAGCTGTATATGTGTGTAATTAGATACCCACTAAAAAGATTTCTGCTACAGAAATATTTAAATTCCATTTATTAAACAGTTGTAAGTTGAAAGTGAAGAGATTATCCCGATGCAGCATACAAAGTGGCAGGGAGGGAAGGGGGAAAACTGATGTTAATGAGTAGTCAATGCTTTAAACTGTTTAATATTGTAACTTTCTCAATTTTACTGAATATTGCATCAGCTTAATCCCATTTTCTGAGAATTAATATTTGTTTAATTGGCATTTAACTGCAATACAGTATCCACTCATCTTAAAAATAGCTTTCTTCGAGTCTTTTATGTTACATTTGTCAGTGGCTTGCCTTTTAACCAGCATGCAAACCTATATAAAGATGACTGATTTCTCTTTTCCAGTTAATGATTTGTAATGATCAGGAGTTATGTGTCTTCTTAAAAGCTTCTTAACATAGCACTGTCAGCTGATAGACCAGCAACTTGATCTACGTCTATGACAGTCTCTTAAATTTTTTGACTTTAAGTGACTCTTTCTTTGTTTCTTTCTAAATAAGAAATAAACTACTGCATTCCCGCTTTTTCATTTGTAACTCTGCAATTTGCTTGTAGTCTTATTCACTTTAGGCATGAAGCTAAACAGACCACTGTTAATTTAGGCCAGTTGCTTGACATATCAAAATAAGTGGAATTCCTTTAATTTCTTACAGCACCCTCAAGGGATAATTCATTTTCAAAACAATAGAATAATATTTTTTTAATAACAGAAACTCTCTAAGCAGGAAAATGTCTTGAATAAAAATTGTGTATATTTTGAGTAGTAAAAGCACTTCCATTTACTTGTAGAGCAGTGGTGAAAGGTTGAAAATGGGGAGTTGCTCATATAGTGCTGTGAGAACATCAGATGAGAGGCAGTAAAATTACCTCCCACGTAAATATGAATTTAAATACTTGATATTTTGCAAGGTTACATTTACATTACTTCAGGAAATCTAAGTGAAGAGTGAAAATCTAACCACCACTGACTCCAGAAGTACACTGAAGCCTCTCCTTACAGTGTTTGAGCATAAAATTCCCACTGATACCACGTAGAAAAGTGAAATTAAGCTGATCCTGCCATAACCATTCCGCTTGCTAGGGGAGCAAGCATGAAAAAGAATGAAGCCAGTCAAGTTTGGATATACATTACACCTGCATTTCTTTAAAGAGAGTTGGTGGAAGGTGTGCACCCTAAGGCCCCAATCCTACAAACTCTTACATGTGTGTTAATTTCACATGGATGATTCATCCCTTTTGAAGTCGATTCACTTCAGTTCGTGTCTGCCAAGTGAAGGCCTGAGATGATACGTATGGTGCAGAACCTTGATTGCTGTGAGTCCAGAGCCCTCATGAACTGGGAAGAGTTCAGATGTCTTTATCTGGAACTCAGACTTTGCTCCTAGCACTCACTGAGTGTTGAAGACTGCACCAAATCATACATTAAGATATTAGTATCCATTGGAGTTTTTATGCCCGGTGTTATCAATAGTGGAACCTAGCAGAGAGGAGACACTAAAAATGCCTTTTCTCTATTTGGTTTTTTCCTTCAGAGAGCGATGAATAACAGTGATAGTACTATCAAAAGGCTAACTTAAGTAACATATGCAGAATAGCATTGTTTGTATAGCTGTTTCTGACCATGCTTTGGTAATGGGGCAGTCTAAGAAAAGGGAGACTCAGGGACAGCTCACAGATGACAATGCTTATCAGGTGGGGCTAAAGTGGGACATGCAGCCATGTACCAGGTCGTGATGTTGGCCTTCTCTCTACACCTTGACCTTTCATTGTCCAGCAGTTCCTCTGCTCTTGGTTTTGTGCTGTCACCTTAGAACAGGAATTGCATTTGAACCGTTCCCAAGAAGTTCATGGCTCATGACATGACCTGAACTTCAGATCAGCTAAACTGTGACCCCTGTGAGGCTTTTGTAATGCCACAGGAGAGCAGCACTTAAAGAAACAATTTCTAAAGACAAATACCTCTCATGTGCCCAAGACATAACAGTATCAGAAAATTCACAGTCAGCCTCTTGAAATATGAATAATGCCCTTGTGGTAGGTACAAGACAGCAGAAGTGGTGCTCTGGTTAGGGCTTAAGTTCCTTCAGAATGTAGATAGCGTTTGGGTGCAAGTAGGAACAAGCTGTAGTGCAGCTCACCTCCTGCATAGTTTTCATGTTGAGCGATGGGAATGTGAGAGGTGGTCTGTTTGCTTTCTTGGACAGATCTGCACTTCATAGTCACAGTACTAAATTTAACACTTTTAAGTTGTACTTTACTATTTGTCCCTATTCTTCCTCTCCCGTACCCTTTCTCTAACAAGCAGTAGCTTACAACACTTCCTCTTCTTCCCACTGTACCAAGAAACGTGATTTTGAATAACTCCCAGTCATTGGGACATTGTATTTCTATTTAGAAATGCTTTATTGTAAGCATTTATTGTTAGTTAACACTGTTAGTTTCAATGCTTAAAGATTTATTTTATTTCAAGCCACTTTTTTTTTTCCTCATTTAAGTTTGCAGAATTAAATAAGCAGGATAAGTGCTCCCAAATCTGCCTGTACCAAAGATTTATAGAGTCCCCCTCAGAGTAGTAATGGCTGTGTGGCATAAGTGGGACTTGAAGTGCTTTCTGGAGGGAATTTTGCATAGTTACAACAGGAAGAGAAAACCTGGCTTTTTGCTGGAATCCAGAGATACAGAACCACACAGGGGAAGCACACTGAGGGAGGATACCACACAACATTACATGCTTTGCTGCCTTTTATCTTTTAGTGCTGTCCCATAGCACAGCTTTGATTTTAAAAAGTGCTTGTTTCATGCTTCGATTTCTCGTATAAGGTGGGAAATGAGGAATACTTCAGGGCAGTTGTTGGAGAGTAAACAGACACTCCCCATGTTCAGTTCAGTACCCAATGAGAGCTTGAGGGAACTGTTCTACTTTTAATCTATTTTAGGTCAAATTTCATTTCAGCTAATTACTGTTTTGCTTCAGACTAAGAATTAAAAAAACTCGTACATGTAGAATTCGTTCTACACCACAGATTGAAAAATAGGAAACCATGCCATTATTTGCTGGCTCAAGGAGATGCTTGTGGATGACTAGCCACGTCGTAAGGGACCCACCTGAGAAAATATTTTAGATAACTGAACAAACTTGAAGCATGTGCTGTTCCAGCAACGCTTTGCTATGAGACAAAGGAAGATATTTTTTTTTTTGGCTGTCAATTGAAACAAAGCACAATTTTTAAAAAAATCGGTCTGCTAGGTTCAATAACCTGTGTTTGGAACACCAAAATGATTCTTAGAGCATTTGTACAGTTCTTTGGTTACTTTATAAATTAAAGATTTTATGTGAAACATACAAGCTTACATAGGCTTTATATGGATAACTGTAATGCAGCTTCTGACTGAAGATGGAGCTTCTTAAAAGGAGGCAAAGGGATTAGATAAGCAGTTTAATCCAGTTGAAATTAATGGAATAAAAAGGCCCATGGCTATCACCAAGAAAATGCAAGTAATTAAGCAGAAAGTGTATGTGAGCTTATTTTTTATTTTTAATTACTACAGATGAGCTTTTAGCTAATGGGTTGGAAAAGCTCATATATTTCCTATTAAATGATAAGCCTACCTCTTTGTTTTGAAGTATTATAGTATAGCAACTTACTTAAAATAGGAACTGTGAAACTATTCCTGATCTACTGGGTCATCATGCTCTTTCTGGAGAAAAAAAACTGTGCTTTGATTTATAAACTAGATCAGTTGTTTAGCAGAGGAGCACTCTGTCACCTCCTTTTCAAACCTAGCTCTAAACCTTTCACTAGGTTACTTATGAAAAATGTATTTTTATGCATTTTTGCATCTGTTATGTTATTTTCTACCCACAACAGTACTTTTGGAGAGCAGCCTTTCCCATAGAGTTTCTCAAACATCTTACTAAGGTGTAGGTATTGGCTATTTGTCCCTTTATTTCAAAGGAAAGGACAATGAAGACCTCCTAAAATCTCCAGGTAGAAAGAAATAATAAAGGCATTGGGAAGAGGGGGTTAGGAACAGGTGTGCTTTTGATGGCAGTTCATAAGAATACTTACCATCATTTTGAAGCCCTAAAAACCTGATAAGCTTCCCCATTAACCTAAAGATTCACTACTTATCTGCAAGAAACACCTTTTATTTAAGACTGATATATATGGCCATTGCATTCTTTAAAATACAGGAACAATGCTATGTAATAAGTAATCTCACTGTTTGCATGTATTTCGATCACTAATATTTCTGCTGTTAAATTAAGCTAGCACTAAGGTAAAGATACTAAGAATTCTTGGAAGAGGAGAGTATGCATCCATTTCCTTTTCAGAGCTGAACTTAACACTTCCTTGAGCTTAGTATATGAATGAATTTTTAAAAGGGAGGGCAGCTCTGTTTACTACATCTGTCACCTTGGAGAAGATTCACTGATTCTGTGATTGTGGGAAATCTGATATAAGAACTTTCACTGACTCTTTGTGTATATGACAATGCTGGATTTAGGGAAAAAAACCTACAGGTCAAGACACTCTCTCTGTTTTTTCTATTCCTCTCATAAAGGCACATACAAGTGATTAATTTGTTACGGGAAACAGGAGCTCACCTTTCAAGCCAGGACTTGGAGAATACCGGAACAATACTCTGCAGGTAAATGTGATACAAGGTGAGGTGGCCCTAAAATTGGGATGGAGGGGGATGGTTTTTCAGAAAAGACTCCAGAATGAAGAACTTTGGAGAAGAACTTGGGTCCCTGGCTCATGAGGTGGCTATTTCGGTGCTAGACAAATAATAAGGAAACAAGTGAAGTGATGAAATTAAGAATCAACTCTATATCAAAGCACCAGTAACTCAAGAGACCTCCAAAGTAGATGGTATTGTGGAGATCAGTGACCTGGAAGCACATACACCCCATTTTTTCCCAAGGTGTTTTACTGAGGAAGGGTGAGAAGGAAGCTGTTCAATATGTGACTTAATAACATCTCTATTTAAAAATAAAGCTGCACATTGTGTGTCATTTTTATTGTCTTAAAATCCACTTTTCAGTTATATGGAAGTGGCTTCTATTCTAATTAGTATATAATAATGTTCTTAAAAATTACTAAATCAAATGGACAGATAGATTTAATCCCAAAACTTGTGAACAACTGCTCAGTGTCACTATATTTAATTTTAGGAGCATATAATTCTCTGTTAAAGTTGCTTTTAATATATAACAATGTGGATATGTATTATGAAACCAAATAGATATTAGATTTAATTTTTTCCAGTACTTGTCCTGAATTACAAATTACTCTGAAAATCATGAGAAACTTTCATGTATTTCCTAAAATACAGTTTTTACTTCATTTCTTCTTTCTATTTTTGAAAAACAAACAAAAAACCACCTAAGTACTGGCCTTTGAATCAGGATTTGGCAGGAAACCATGAAATTTGCAGGGACCAGCCAGTGCTGTATAATGTCTACAAACAAGGTCAAAGTGAAGCTTATGTGTAGAGACTGGACTCTATCCTTTGAGTAATTCTAGAATTAAGAAACACTAGCTGGAGTGTTTCCATTGTCATAACATGCTCAGAGGAGACTGGGTAATAGGGCTTTTACCAGGAAGTTAAAATATGCACTTCCCAGGGCACTGCAAGTGATAGGACAGAACTAAACCCTTGGTTTGTGTAGTTTCCATCTGCCAAAAGGTGAGAGGAGTGGTTTAGGGAATGACATTCCTCTGCAAATAAATTGGCCCCTTACTTAGCCCTGGTGCCACATGCAGAACCAGTTTGGCTAGCTGACCTGTCAGTAATATATCCCAAAAGAAAAAAAAAAAGGAAAGAGAAAGAGGATGTTTTAAACAAAATGTGGTTCTGATGCAGTTTGTTACAGCTTTTTAGGGAACATTGTACACCTGCATCTGTATTGCACAATCTCCTGTTGTTCAAAGCTGACATTTTGATAATCAACAGTTCAGATATTTTTGAACTTGCATTGGTGTTTGTAATTTTAGTATGAAACAATGTAAATCTTCCAAACGGGGTGGGAGTGCACATGTGCAGAGTCTGACTGAGGACTCAGCACAGAGTGCTGTACTTGGGGTGGGAGGGGAAGAGGCTCTCACACATTGGTGTGGGTCAGGAACCGGGGCTGTGGCTCTCTCCCGGTTGGCAGCTGGAGTGGTGGCCGTGGCCAGAGGTGTGTCCATGGACAGGCATCACCACGTGGCCTGTACCAGGAGCACAGCCAGGCAGTGGTCAGGCTTAGAGACAGTCTGTGAACAGTGTCTCTTCCCTATGCTGCTTCTGCAGAGCTTAAGTGCTTCCTTTGCTCTTGCTGTTTTAGAGGGCCTGGCACAGTCACTTCCACCAAAGTGGACTTTTTCCACAGAGCGTTATTTGGATGCCTAAAAGTTATTAAATCTGAGTTACTGGTGTTTGTCCTCTTGACAAAATGTCTCTGGTACTTCTTCTACAGTATCCTCAGATGACCCTACTGATACGCTCATTTCTCCAGCATGCTCACTTCTCTCTCCTACTTCTTACCTCCTCCTTTTACGCCTTTCTTTGTAGGCACTGGCACCTTCATGGCAGTCAACATGTTCACCTGGTCAAGCTAGTTAAAGAAAAAGCTATTTATAACATCTTCCTTTTGTCTGATTTGAACTATTTTTCTACATCTCATCTGTCTTGTAATGTGCCTTAAGCTGCATTTTTACCAACCTGAATTTGTCACCAAGGCAGGATTTCAACTTCTTGGGGCTTAGGAGGAAAAAGCTGCTTGTTCTCTGATAAGCTCTTGGTTCCTACACTTAGCTAACTTAACTTTTTCTCCTTACAGTTCTGTCTGAAGCAGAAACTATAAACATGTTTTTCCCCTTTGCTACTTAGCAATCCTTGAACAAACTGACTTTCACAAAAGACCATGAACAGTGATTTTTGTGTTCTAATACCGTCTCCTCAGCTCTCTTCTGTTTAGACTCATCATTTTATAATAGAATAGAATAGTTCAGTTGGAAGATTATGGAGATAAAAATAAATGTGTTCCTTTGGCATTGGTGATGTTTGAGAGCGGGAGGAGTACCAGCCAGAACTGAGAGTTGGACAGTATCAGTGGCAACTCTTGTGTAGGAAGTGGAGATGTACATAGATGCAGCCAATATCTAGTTATTAAATCTTCTATGGTTTCATTTGCTGGTGTCTTTTTTTAAGTGAGAGGTGGTAGTCTGGCTTTGGAATCACTTTGTTGATGTTTGGTATCTGGTTCATGGCTTTGTTTTGAAATGAGATCTCAATGTTAGTAATCTGTTAAAAATGTCAGAATATCTTCTCATATTGCAGTAGTATTGTCATCTGTCTGCAAACCCAAACCATGATGACATAAATTGGAACACTCAGGCTTATTCTGAAAGCTTGTGGAGTTCTGGAGTTGGTAAACAGTTGATTTGTGTTTGGTTTTTTAAAGGAAAAAAATTTGTATAGAATTGAGATACTCTGTTTAAATCTGTAGTTTACAAAATTAAACAAGGGCATAAAGCCAAACCAGCTTTTTCTTTCATATTCTCAGATTTCATAAAATGATATTATATACAAGGATGCAGCCTTTCAAAATCAGCACCTTTCAGAATAAGATACTTCTTCAATTTGACATAGACTTGAGGGGTAAGGCTGGAGAAGGAAGGATAAATATGTCTCAGCAGGAATTAGGACCAAGCTCCTGCCTGCTGTCTTTCAAAGAAGTCTGTCTGTCTCAGCTGAGACAGATATGGAGACACTAGCTAAGAGCAGCACTCACAAATTAGTTCAGGATGCAAGACACTCTTTGCACTGGACTTTTAACTTCTTTTTTGAGGATTTTCGTCTTAAAAAAAAAAAAAAAGAAGTAGATAAAAGATTCTCTCTTCTGCCAGGGTGATGATACACCTGAAAAAAAGGAAGTCTTTCCTGATCACTTTATATAGACACTGAAAAAGGAGAATTGCTAGCATTGCTGAAAAAGCACAGCTTTGTGTCCCTGGGAAAGTTGAAATCCTAGTACCTGAGGAGGCAGGAGGGAACCCCAAGGTGTCATTTCACAGTATTTATTACTTCCCAAATCTAGAACTGCATTGGCCCTTGTCCTTATAAACCCTCTGAGACCTGACCAGCTTCACTCCTGGTACCTTGGCAGTAACAGAGCATGTGTTAAACTGCAGCTTGATGCTGGTGGGGTGTGAGACACAGAATCAGAGAGCATAATTGCACTGTCACTGTTCTTGATATCTTAGCTCTGTCATCATCATGGCTACATTAGCCCTACTGAAATTGTGAAATGGATACATAATAATTTCTTTTCTGACTGCAGGAGTATTGATAAGGCAGCATGCCTAGGATTATCTGCTGTAAAAAGTATCAGTCAGAGTTTAGTAAAATGTGTTAGGTAGTTCTTTATCACTAAGCAGGTTTTAAACATCCTGGTAAGTGTATATTGAAGCTATCTTTAGTCCATTTCATGATATAAAAGTGATGGACTTGCTGCTTAGAGGTTGCATCTGTAGTTGGAATGGTGCCTATAGTGTAAATTGAGAAGTCCTCTGTATATATTTGAGTATATGAAGTACATTTACACTGTGTAAAGGAAGTACAGATGTGTATGCCTCAACTATGGAAATCTGGAACTGGAGAAAATGTTTTGTGGTGATTATCAATTTGGTAAATAATAGGTATCTTCTATTTAGAGTGGTATCTAAATTTTCTCACAAGCTACATCACCTTATGTTCTCTGGGTCACACAGAATACAGTTCTCACTTGATCAGTAAATGGCTGCTGCAAAATTGAAGATAATTCTGTGTATTTGGAGTGCTCTAATGTCATGGAAGGAGACCACTTCACAGGTTTGACCTATGGCAGTGGGGGTTAAATTGCTCTTTCTGAACAGGTGCTATTAGGCAGTTAATTTTCAAGTGAGTGCAGCAGTCCTTGTTTGTTGCTTACACTGGTGCTAGCTGAATTGCCCTCGATATGTAGATTGGTAATATTTCTGAAAGTGCTGGTCTTTGCCCAAATGGTTTCCACTTTGCATGTGACTGAATGATGAGATTCTGTTTGGCAAATACAGGGCTTTCCTGTCCAGTGTTGGTGATGCTTGTAACTCTCTAGTTAGGCTCTTTGATTTTTGTTAGTTCCTTAATCTGTGACCTTACAGTGTTAACAGCAAGAGACTAGTTTTTGTAACTAAGATAATTCAGGTGCTCCAGAAGTGGCTGCTAAGCAATTTCTTTGCTTTACTAATGCTTACACTTTTTCTTTATTAATACTCATTTCTTTCCTGCAGTTTCCTTACTGACCTCCCACTGAGCTTCCTGTTGGACCTCCTTTGCCTTCCTCTGTTTCCTTATTGCTTCTGAGGCCCCATTTTTGTGATGGCAGTTTGCATTAATTATTTAATGATCCTTTCCTTCATGATGGCAGACTGAAGCACTGTTAACCTCTTAATACCCGACTACCACTTCCCTGTCCCGCAAAGGCTCCAGTTGTAGGTCATCTGGGGGGTTGCATAGAGGAACACAGAGACTATTTGCTTTCTCTTTTCGTGCCCAGCCTCTGGGACTGCTGCAAGCAAAAGCCTCTCTCTGACTTTCTCCTCAGACTGCTGCAATTAGAGGCTTCCACTCCCCTGAAAACATATTTCCAGGTACTTAAGAGATTTAATCAACAAGAGAAGTGATTTCAACCTAGCAGAGAAGTGAATGTTGCAGCCTTGCTTTCATGGTTTTTCCCATGAGTTTACCTGACTGTCTGCCCCTTGCATCTTTGAGCCGTCTCCACTCTTCACCAGCTCTGCCTGGCTTGGTTATTATACTCAAGAGCCCATCACCACCTCCATCCCTGATGCCAGCACAATGCCTTTCAGCCCCAGCGAGCACTGTTTAAGGCAGCAAACTCTGAACTTAATAAGGGTGGGGAGGGCTCCCCCTCTCTTAATGAGATTCAACCTCACTTGATGATTATCAGCACGGTTCTGCTGAAACAATCTGCAAGCTCACAGCAAAGGTGAGGTTCTGAAGCCTCACAGATGCTGCTATCGTGAGGAGACTGAAGGTTGCCCTCCCAGCCTTCCCATCAGTTCAGGCTGTCTGCAGGCTTGGTACAGACTGTCGTGCTTTTGCATATGTACAGGCCTTTTACCAAAATGAAAGTTAAAAATAACCCTTAAGTATTATGGATTAGTCTACCAGGAGATGTGCGAAGAAATAACCTGGTGTATATTCCTCTGAAAACTTTAACTTGCTTATTTTTTGATCCTTTCTATTGCTTGTTACATGTGGAAGATAGAGGTCATCCTTAAAATGCCTTTTTTTTTTGCTTGCTGCCCATTTAAACCTTACAAATTATCTTGTAAAATTCAAAACATATAGCTGTGTTACTGTCCAGTTGATATCACATAAATGTGCTGTCATAACTTCTGATAGCAAAAGTAGTTATGCAAACTTGTGAAGGGGGTTTTTTAGTGGTTTTAAGTAAGTCCTGTGGATTAGTGGCCCATCTGCTTGTGCTCTCACTTACTCAGCTGTATCTTGATTTAGCTGTTGCCCTCCCCCCAACTCATTTCATGAGATAAATATTGTGTTGTGAAATATGAAACTGCATGACTTTTTTTTCCCCTTTGGTCATAGTCACACCCACTATGTGAAACTAGCCTGTTGTAAGTACTTATAGCACAGCCCTATTAATTTAAGGAACTGATTCATCAAGCTGTGTTGCTTGCTCAGCTCTTCAAAACTGTTGTAATAGTGTTCTTTACCTCTCTACCCTGGCAGCCATGTTGAGCCTGTTCTGGTTCAGCATTTACCTGCTGAGCTAATTGACAGGATCCAGGAGCTCACTGAAATGGAAAGATTTAGAACCAATATTAATTATTCTTTTTCCAGCCTTGCAGCTACAGGCGATGTGGATGGGTTGTATGCCTGGTACCTAGCTGGTGCAGACCTGGAGCAAACTGGTTATGATGGCAGGAATCCCTTACAAGTAGTAAGTTGTGCTGTACTCCGTATGGTGTGCTAGCTGAGTGAGTAATAGCGTGCACTGTCGGATGATATTCATTTAGGAAAAGTAAATGTTGCTTTGTGGATTATAAACTGGATTAGAATTTGTTACAAACTCAAATCTGGTGCTCTTGTGAAGCAATAAATAGTTGGAGCCAGAATTTTTCTCATCAATGTCAGAGGAATTAAAATTTAAATTGGATTTTAATTATTTTGTGGTAACGTACTCTTACTTCCCACAAGTAAGTATTTGCATGTCCTGGTGCACAGGATGGCAAGACTTAATTCACATCTCTACTTACAGGCAGAGGCTACAGGACAGAAGGAGGTTCTTGAGTTCCTTAGACAAAAGCACTGAAGAAGGTAAGATCTAGTTCTCAAGTACTGGAGTTCTGGAATGTACAGCTCAACATACACACATATGAAGAGGGATTTTGTCTAGTTCACCCTGGGACATCTTGGTTCAGCTGCAGTCCCTGTCTTGGTTTCTGATAGGACTCTGGGTACTTTAATCCTTCCTTGTAGAGTGGGGCTAATGTTTATTCCTCTTCCTACCTGAACCTGGAATGGTGTTTTTGTGCATTCCACAGTGTGGTTCTGAACTTGGTTGGGAATGTAAAAACAACCAAATAAAACCACTGAGGGCAACAATGTGTTGTCCCTTTGGCCTGTTGCAATAAATTGCCCCTCTGTCTTGCTTGCACTACAGAGGAAATGCCTTTTAGCAGACACGATGCCAGGCCTGGATCTCTGCTGTGCCCCTAGTGCAGGAGCATTCCCTTCCCCAGCACAGCTGCAAGGAGATCACAGCTCTGAGTGCAGGATAGGGCAGTGCCATGGTCTCCCTCTTGCTCAGACCTTGGATGCAGCTGCCTGGTTGTCCCTGACATGGACTTGCTGCATGGAATCTCTTTTGTGCTGCCGTCATCCAAGGTGTGTTTCCCTGGACGTGTCCATGTGAGGCAGGTGTGTGCCTTGTGTTCAGAGCATCAGATCTGACAAATATCTCTGAGGGACCTTGTTTGGGTATTTGACCTTCTCCAGTGCTGTGCCATAACTGGAAGCATTTAAAACACTCGCCTTCCATTTCTCAGAGCTCCTTTCTGATGCAATACATTTTTGATTTAGATATCTCTTCTACAGTATATTGGCAAGTCTAGTCCAAATTTAAATATTGGGATGTGTTAACACAAAATGTAGTTTAAGGTTTTGCTGTGTGAGTGGCTATCTGGCCAATCTTGTGTCCAACTTGAGAGATGTTAGTGGGGACTGCACTTGGAACAACAGCATTTTTGATTCACCGTGTACTGGGCTACATGAACATGGGACACAGTTTTTTTGCTTTGCTTTGAAGTTCTGGTGTTTTCTTTGGTTTCAGCTGATATAGAGGAATTAGATATAATCACAGTCTCAAGTCTTCCAGTGTTCAGGATGACGATGCCAAAAATACCTTCGAAATATGAGTTATATTGCAAAGGGACTTCCATTTTCAGTAGAATAGGTCTGCAAAAATTACTTTTCTTTTGTAAGTAGGGAGCGAATGTGTTAAATCCTCAACTCTTTCATGGATCACCTCATAATTCCTTTGGACTGAGCCACTAGTAGTGTAGGCGGACTGAAGGAAGTCTTCAGTACCGCATGAGAACTGGCTTGGCAGGCTACAAGGTAATCTGTTCTCAGGAAGGTTCTGGATACTGCCTAATTCTAAACGTCCATTTTCTCTTTCTCCAGAGGCTGCAGAAGATGTTCAGTCATCATCAGAAATACCGACTTGAACCATTCATGGTGTTAAGTCCTAATGGGAGAAAAAGAGGAAAGGAACAATGGTAGCTGTGCTTGGGGCATACAGGCAAGCTAGAGCTTAGAATGGTTCTTTATTTAGAATCACATTGTTTTGCTAAAAATTATTTGCTGCTTTATCTTTTAATCACTTTTTTTTTTTAAAAGAAATTCTTTTAAACAAGTGACACTGGAATATATTGTCATTCCTGTACAAGTTCTGTTTTTAAAGAGGCCTTTTGAATATTCTTATGTTAGCTCACTAACAGTATTGCAGGCATAGCAAATGGAAATGCTGTGGTGATTTCATACCAAGGAAAAACAGTGGATTGTGCATTTCTGGGTTACAACTAATAAAATCTCTGAGGAACAATGTTGATTTCACTTGGTCTGGTTTTTTGCAACGACTTGTATCACTTCAGTTGCAATTACAGCAATTGTGAGTGTCAGTGCAAACAATTGAATCAGTCATGGGCATCTGCCTGCAGTTGTGTACTAATCTTCACCAATGTGTCACTATAAAACCTCACTTGAAATGAGTAGGAGGCAGATGCCATAAAGCATGTTTGTGGGACTGCCTAAGTGAATTGATTGTTTTATTTCTAATAGCATCTTTCCCACATCCTGACCGGAATATAATCAAGATTGCTACATGCTGGACACAAAATTCTTTGGACTGTAAATGGGATCTCAGTATTAACAGACCCCAAGTTTAAAGTCTGAGCACTTTCAAACTAAAGAAAGAAAGCAATACATATCTTTACAGCTGTGTCTGCCGTAGAATATGTAAACATAGAGAATAATTCAGTCAAATGCATATACTGGAGATGGCAACTTTTAATTTCACCTACAGCTTCTGCAGTAATCTATGGGGATTTTCTATCTGCTTCATCTGAAGGGAATCTTTGAAGTGCAGATAGTTTTTTCTTTTTCCTCTTTATACTATTCAGTCTTCCCACAGATATTCTTATCATAGAGAAAAGCTGCATGGACTACCTGCTCAGCCTGTTAGTATTAAAAGATTCCCAAGGTATGTTGCATGTTAGATCCCACTAAAACAAGGTAACTGTGCATGTAGTCTAAGAAAATGCTGTATACACTCCAGTTAAAAACAAAACCAAACCATAAAAATGCTTGATTAATATGAAGAGTAGTGCACCTCTTCACTACAGTCACAAAAATTACAACTATGCTGTCTCATTATTAAATAGCTGATATTACATTGCAATAAACATGCTTTAGATTGAATAAAATGAATACAGAATAAAGTAAATGAGATCTAACATCCAAAATCAGGCATCAAATTTATTATCTTTCTGGTGTCTTATCTGTAAGTACATAAAGGTGATGTATGTAGCAAAGTAATGTGTGTGAAAATTTTTACCATCAGGAGTAAAATCATGCACAGACTCTTCTTCCTATGTTATTCAGACCTCTTATCTTAGCTCTTGCCTTGTCAGCAGTCTAAATGTTGATGCACTGAACTATCAAGTCAATCCCTTGATGGACTTCTCTGCAAGTGACTTTCTTGGCATTGGAATATTTTCTATTTTTCAATGACTCTCAGATGCAATCATTTGTCTATAACAGCATCCATTCTTTATTTCTGTACCAAAATGGCTGACTGCAACATATACAGAAGTGTCAATATTCTCCTCATACTTTTCAATAAAAGGTCATCTGATCTATAGAAAACTTTCTAAACAATAACTTCTTATATTTCTAAAATACAATATCCATCCAAAGTACAAAACATACTTTTTCTTTTGAACAAAAAATGACATTCTGGTGCGAATTACTGAAACGACAGGTCTCAACAGTAAAACTTCAGGAGAGTTAAGAAAATGGCCAATCGTTTTGGTCCTGCCTATAAGCCAGGTAAAGACACAAAAGACATTTCCAGATGTGATCCAGTAAGACTTTTGTTTAAAAGCTCATAAAGCTAAAAGGAAATTGGTTGGGTCATGTTTACTGTAAGGATAAAGCAGTATTAGCTTCTTTCTGACACAGCTTTACAGAAACATATATCCTATTAATATGTCATCTTGCCTAAGATAATGTTCCTGCAATCTTCTGGAAAATTTGTGATTTACCCTATAAATAGACCAATATGTTTTAATGGCAGACATATGAAGGTAAATTTAATGTTTATCTGAGGGAGAACTGGATCTCTTTTATATATGTCAAAATTTCATTCAAGAACTGTGAACAGTCTGCAAGTGTTAAGAGAAACTGTGTCTAGAGTGCTGTGATTTAAAAAGTGGCAAGAATCACACAGCCAAGACCAGAAATTTCAGCTCTTGATCCAGTGTTGGGGACGAACTTCAGTAACACTTTGGAGATCCTGCTTTTGTCTTGTTCATCTACAACACCCTTTGCTTCATGCAGTGGATTTAATAATCATAATTATACTTCCTGTGATAACTCCCAGTTTTATGATGAATCTATTTGTGTGTAGTAACCCTTAAGCTTTGCATAGCTATTGCTCAAAAGTAAAATCTTAATATTAGTAAGGGATGAAAATTGTTCCTATTTGTTTCTATTATTTCAGTTGCTGCAAGCAGCAGAGTGTCTTTCATTAGTTAAAGTATGCTAGACATTCCAGGGGCAGCTTAATTTTTTTAAACATCCCAATTTTTCTCCTTCAGATCATTCTTAAAAAGATCTAGTACACCTCTTTTTATCCAGCAATCTCCTGCTCAGTAAAGGGTTGCAGATTAAGGAGCTGTACAGGGCCAATACTAATGCAAACACCCTCATTCCATTGCCAGGACTAACTGTGGGTCCGTTTCACAACTTCTCAAACAGCTTTGACTCCAGTCACCCATGAGGTCCATGCACCCTTCCATGTCTACATCCAAGTACAGTTTGGGAGATCTAGCACATACTGTGAGGATCATCTGCAGATCTGTGCTTGGTATTTCAGACACAGTACCCATTGGAATGGCACGGTGGAAGCTGGATAAAGTTACTTTTGCATTTATTTCTTTTTGTGCAGAAAGGCTTGTGATATTTTTTAGTCTCAGTACTTAATTGGAACGTAAAGATGGCATTTTAATTTCTGCTAGGACACGGCAGTGGCTCCCATTCTCTTCCAGTCTCAGTGTAGTAATGCAAGTGATGGGGCTGTAGTTTTCCTTGCACTGCAGAATCCCCACCAGGTGAAATGCCATGCCAGGGAAGTGCACAAGCTCCAGAGACAGCCTGCACCTGTGCGAGCCTCGGAGAGACTCCAGCGGGTCTGGGACCGTCCTGTTGCCTGCAATTTCAGCAGTGACTATAGAACAGCATAAAGGTATAATCAATAATGTGGGACTCGTAACTGCTGCACCAACGTTGGATTTATTTCCAGTGTTGAATCTTTTAAGTTGCAGTGATGTTCTGGGAATGAATGCTGCTGCTGGAACATCTGCTGCCTCTCCACGGAGGAGACACTATGAATGCCTCCTCTAAAAGTCAAACATTACATCAATTCTACAGCTTTCTTCACTTGAAAGACAACACCCAGCTTCCACTTTGTTTCTTTTTCCTAATGATCCAGCTAATACTGCCAAGGGATAGGGACTACTTGGCCTATGTCAGCACTTCTCTAACACTGCAGAAGGCAGAGATTTGCACAACTAACATGTCCAAGTTCCTGTCTGATTTGAGCTACAGCTTTCCTTTCCTGAATGCAACCACTTTCTTTTTTTACTGATGGCTGAAAATATTAAGTTTCTGTTTGGAGATCTCTTATAAATCTTTTGTCATGGAAGGGCATTCTTAATTATTTAAAAAATCAGCATGTGCTCACTCTCTTATTCCGTGTCCTCCTGGTAAACTGTTAACATCTGACAAGGCTGGCTGACACCCTGACAGATTGATTGTGTCTGATCGGTACTTGCTGAATTAAATCAGCTGTTCAGCAAAGCTTCAGTATCTGCTCCTTCTTCTTAAATTGCTAAATAACTCCAGTTCTGCACGTCTTAACTTAGAATTACTATACTGTAGCATGTCTCAGTTGTCTCATACAAGGATTTTGCTGTTCAGCAGTGAGTGATAATGAAATCTCTCATCTGGAACTAAACCCCTCCTTGAATCAGAGTTTCTTTATTTGCAGTCTTCTGAATGGTGTGATCTACTGGTATGCTTCCAAAAAGATTATGATCTAGTTGGAAGATTTCTCCATTTTTAAGGCTTGTTCAAGTAGTGAGATGAGTCAAGGAGGGAAATGTATCCCTTGGTCATAGACAACAAAGTGTGCCTAGTTCCACTTACACACAAAGCGTAAGTGGATCTAGAGCATGATCAAATGCAGCCACAGGTGTAATCCACTTGTCCAGGCACCTATGCTGATCCCTGCATAGGACATATTACAGCAATTAAGAAACAAAATGCTTTTAGTTTCCAGCAATACAATTTGTTATTCACTGAGATAAACCTGAAGTAATTGTATGATGGGTGAAAACAAGAAATTTATAAAGAACTGATCAAATGTGCCCAGCATATGTTATCACAAGCATTGCTGATATGTTTGTGTCTTTTCCAAGTGGACTCTATCAGCAGTATAATCATCTTCTAGACTAGTAAGACTAGTCTTCCCATGATTCTTTAACAGTGTTTTATGACACAGTGGTGTTTGATTGCATGGTTGTACCAACACTTTAATTTTAGTGACTCTTTTAGAAAAGCTACTAATGTAGAAGGCTTATAAGGTATGTAAAGTACTCTACTGAGCCATACAAATGAATCTGTGGGACTCGAATGTTGCCATCTTAGATAGTCTATGAGTCAGAATAAAATCTGGTACTACCAGATTTATTATTTTGCAAAGTGTCTACCTGGAAATTACTTTAGAAACCTAATTATACATACATTTGTTTACCTCTGATCAGCTGAATGGGAAGAGGCAGAAGCCTACATCTCAAAAGTGTAGCTGAGGCCAGTATCCCGAATCATGGCAAAAAAATGAAATGTCTGGTGTGGAGCACACAAAACAGCACTACTTAACAGGGCTCTGTTTGGAAGAGTTGATACAAATCTCACGGTCAAAGGATTTAGTCCTCGATGTCCAAATCTATGTTGTTGTCTGACCACAACTGCTGCTGATGTACCAGGAGGATCTAACAAATGGGGCCCATGCTCCTCGCAGGCTCTGCAGGCAGGGCAGGGGCAGTGCCCCTCTCCCCCTCACCCAGCCCCGCCAAGGCTCTCCTGTTGGGACACGCTCAGCCAGTGCATATCTTCTGCACTCCCACTGGCGTTTTGAACTTCACACCGGCACCTCCCTCCCACTCCAGGATGCTGCACATCAGAGGGAGACGTCAGCCAAATCCATGGGAAGGCACCAACCAACAATATCCTGCAGCTTTGCTCTGCAGCCTCCTCTGCGCACAGGCACCGCCAGGCTCCGGCATCGCGCGACCTGATGCGTGGCACGTTGCACAACGGGACAGGAAAAGGCTGAGAGGTAATTCCCTGCCTTGCAGCAGCAGTAAATATCATAGCAATAAATAACCCCTCTCTCAAGCCATGGTATTCCTTCACATCTTCTCAGCTTCGACATGGGACCAGAAGAATGGTGGCCAGGGGAGATATTACGTGGCCAAAACTGCCTGCTAAGTATCCTATGCAGCACTTCTGAGTACAGATAAGCCTCATTATTACATGTTTATGTGCACAAATAATGTGTTTCTTCTCTAGTGCCACTGTTGTAGATCCCATAAGGCTCTCATGCTTGGTGTTCACCAGTCACAGATCCTGGTTTTAAGAGCTTATAGGTGAAATTACATGAGACTCCACACAGTGAAAGGTGCTAAGAAAGGGGCAAGAGAATGACAGTAGTGTTTGTTTACATCAGCTGGTTATTTCTACACCTTGATTTCCAATTACTTAACATGAAATGATTAATTATTAGCATAGAAGGGGAATGACGATCATGGCAATTCAGTAGCAATGGTCACATATAGCAAAGAAAAGAATTTCAGGGTGAAGAAAAAGGAATCTTAATGGCAATCTTTTGCTGAGAGATAAGGAGTTATCACAATTAGAACAGACAGTTGTAAATTAGTCCTGTCATATGCAAGAAGCTGCTGTGCTGGGAAGATTCTCTGATGCTGATGTCTTGCATCTTCCAGGGTGTGTGGCTTCCTTCCTGGATATGTTTTGCTGTGGATCTTTGTGACCAGGGCCCAAATTGGGATTTCAGTAAAACTGGGATTTCAGTGCATCAAATCCTTTCTGTGGTGCATATGAATTTCTAATTCCCCTTAAGAGTCAGTTTGGGATTACATGATTCCAGCACTCTTGAGGCATCCAGCAAAGATCTCTGTTGAATCCTGTAAAACTCCAGGGCTTCAGGGCAAAGACGACAGGCCTGTTATCTCTACCATCTGACAAGAGTGTGATGTGAAATAAGTTACTTTATTTACTTGGACCACTTTGACCAAGCTCTCTGCCCACAACTATGTCACCATTCACTCCTGTTGGAAAGTTCTACATTCAAGGACATAAAACCAGAAATATGACATGCTGCTGAAAACTGCCATGCAACGTCAGTGCAAAGTCTCAGTCTGACTGTATCTTCAATAGCTTTAACCAGCAAATACTTGGGAAATCTCAATAGATGGTCAAATAATGAGTAATTACTTCCTTTCTCGTGGGTTTATGGCACAGGACACGTAATTCGGCCAATTCTGAAAAAAAGTGCTGGTGGGTGAATGTGAAAAATCAAGGTTTTTGATGGCTATCACAATTAGGCATTGCAATCAATTATGAAGTTTTTAAAGCAGATTTAGTGCACAGCAGCTAATCTTAAACATTAATTGCTTGGATGAAATATTTTAAAAAAATAAAGTGAGTGATTTCAAGTGTCAGCTTCCAGGGTCTAGCCTGAAACTTCATGGTAGAACAAAACATGGCTGATATTTTATGGAAGTCAGCCCTTATAAAGTAAGACATCTGGGAAGTGAAGCATTAAAAATTGACCATGTCACAATTGTGTTCACTGGCTATTTAATTTGTATTTTTATTTCAAATTAAAAACAAAGCAACACACAAAAAAGGAAGACTTGGTTGTGAGGAGATAAAAATGTAGCCATGAGACCAGACTTTCCTGAAATTTGGTAAAAATGCTACAGAGACTGTTTATCCAGAGTTGATTGCAAAACAGGACTTGGTGGATTCCATTTCTCATGTGCAAATTTCCAACTACCATCTCGATGCTGGGCCTCCTAAGCTTCCAGTGGAAACTCATGACAAAGTGTAATGTACATCGTGGCTGCAGAAGTACCTCCTCATTGCTTGCAATGTGCTTTTCCTAATGCTTTTTATGGCCAGAGTTGAAGCTTCTCCCTAATATCAAGCTCGATGCAGAGCTGGACAGATCTCCCAGGACATATCTGTGTGACAGCTCACACACCAGCTCTGCACTCACCCTTTTTTTTTTCTTTTTGCAACTGCTGATGCACAGGAAATAGTACCCACTGAACGAGCCTACAAGTGTGCAAAGCCTTGAGGTCTCCTTATTCTAGTCCTGTTATTAAAAGAACTGATGTGTTTAACAATTAAATTGAAAATTTGAAGGAGAAACCAGAAAATCTGTAGTGTTATTTATATGCCACTGCTCACTGTTGTGCTACTGAATGCAGACAGAGTTTTACTTGAAAACTTCTGCCAAAAAGGAAAAAAAAACCCAATTTGTGTAATGTAATTTACACAGTTAACTTCTGGAATGAACAAGATGTTAAGTCAGAACAAGGAAAATGGTGAAGAGTGGTATTACACAGTAAATTGGTATGTAACCTCTGTAGTGCTCAGGGACATTGAACTCTCTGTTTAGGTACATGAGATACAAACCCCTCTCCAGCTAAATTGATAGTTTTGGATTTAATTTAAATTTTATGCATACAAGGGTGGCATTTTCCAATAAAATGTGAATTCTTGGCTTCATAAGAAGCTCTTATCCCTATTTTAATTTCTATCATGTCTTTATTAATTTAACTACTGAATAGTAAATCCACAGTGATCTTTCTGGAAGTTCTTGGTTGGGAAAACATCCCACCCTGTACGTTTCTCTACAAATCACTTGATGTTATTTAGGCAATAAGCTCAAAAGGCTTCCTATTTATGAGGAAGCATTAGGCCATCTCTTAAGGTGTTTATTACTGCAAAGCAAGTTAGTATCAAGCTATTATTATGTTCACATGTGACATGCAGTGGGCTGCTATATTGACAAATCAGTTTGAACCAACTAAAGTAAACACGAAGTTGCCCCATCAGTGTTTGCTATGAACATATGGAATGCTGATTTCCCAGGGTGGGAGAAAATCCACTTGCAGAGATTTTTTTTCTTTTTTTTTGTTCTGTTTACCAGGCCCAAGAATATGAAAGGTACTTTACAGGACATGTCAGACTCCAGGTCTATGTTGAAGAGACTGCAAATCTAGTTTTAGGTGAGCATCAATGAGCAAGAATAGCATATCAGTAGGGGAATAGTGACAAAGGTAAAAATGATAAGCAGAGAAATGGTAAGCTCCATGTCCAAGCATAGTTTGTGTGCTGGATTTAAATCTAGAACTGTCAGATAAAACATGTTGTTGTTCAAGGAATAGTACTTTGGGTTGTCCCATGCACTTCCACATTACCTGTGGAATAAGGTACTGGCAGGAAAGTACTGGGACCTTTTGCCAAAGAAGCACGGGGATATTGATCAATAATAATGATAGCACCTCCCAGGCATTTTTCATAACTCCATTTTTTCAAAGTAGAACCTCCCTGAAATATAATCTCCCTCTCATTACCAGAGCATTCATGATCTTCCATATTCTGCCATGCAAACAGCACACCCTTTTATGTCCTCCCACAAGCTTACCCTTCATCTTCACTTCCTCCCAGACCAGCTCTTTGTCTCTTACAGTCACCTCTGGCATTATGTCTCCTTTTGTGCTGCCCTCTTTGTTTGACACTATCAAGTGACTAGTATTTGCTTTCCTGTTCCAAGAAAACTCTGCCTGCTATACAAGGTGCTCAGGCCATCAAGTTCCATGTTACAGTGTGCTGCTCCTCCAGGTTTCAGGAGTGTCAGTGCAGTCACTGCATCTGCTGCGGTGAGGCCCCATTGTTGGGTGCCACAGTCCTTTTCATTAGGTTTGTGCTGACTGCAAACAGCTGGGAGACCTACCTGCTCCTTGCCATTTATTGGACTGTGATCCCTTAAAATCCAAACACTGGACTACTGTAGTCACATACATGCAGCTCAAAAGAGTATGATATAAACAATACTTAGTTTGACCACCAATAGAAACAAAGGACTAATTACTAATCCTTCTAATACACCTAAATCTTCCCCTTATATAATTTCACAACCAATTGTATTATTTTAATGCTTCAATCATCTTTCATACCTTCACAGAGTAACAATACATTGCTTATCCCTTGTGTAGTGCTATCTGTCCATTTTACTGCTGGGCACCTTTACTCTTCTACCTTTCAGAGCCTTCAGCCTGTTCTCTGAGACTCTACCTAGCAAAGGAAGGTAGCAGGATGTTAGGTTTCTCACTTTTATAACTGAGGGTGTATAGGTGAGAAACAGAACTTATTAAATAATTATATAAATAAATTAAAGGTACGTTTGCCCATTCAATCAGTAAAACCACCAACACTTATTAAAAAAGAAGGCCAAAGCAGAAGATGATTCATTCTACCTAAACCCCATACAGGTTCTGGTACCTCCGAGTACCCTGGTTGCCCCAGGCATTTCCCCACTTAGTGCTCAGAGTTCTTTAGGGGCCACCCACCATGTGTGTCCGACCCTGGACCAGAACAGCGATGGGATCTCTGGGGATTTTAATACATCTCACCAGTGCAGAAATGGGTTCTGACCGGTGTGGCTGGACTTCTGCACCCAGTTAGTATGGACAGTCAGGTTATTATTTGGCTGGGTGGTATTGTGGAGCCGTGGGTGTGGGTGTGGGTTTGTGTTTGTCAGAGGCAAGCAAGAGTTGCCAGTGAGGGATTATATATAAAATACAGCTCATGCAATCATGCTGCACATGCTGTACACATCACTGGCAGGAGTGGACAACCTAGAACACATAGCACAATGTGTCATAGCACAAACGCCTCTTCTTACAGGGCGTAAAGAGCAGCCTTGCTTCCACGGATTTCCATGGATGCCAAGAACAGAGGTCCTCTTTGAGTGAACTCACAAATAGTGCACCCTTCTCTCTCCAAGGCAAGTGAACATCCTTTTGGGAGAATGTGAAGGTCCAGAAACCCTCTATGGCTTGGGCTATCTGGAAGAAGGCAACTTCTGGTTTGGAGTGTGAGAGGAGTGTGAGAGGAGTGTGAGAGGGCAGAGAAGAAGAGCAGGAGCTGGTTTTACCAAAATGGACTGAAACGCCTCCAGCCTAGATCCAGGGAGCTTCCTCAGCATGAGGTTTGCATAGGCTCCTAGAGCAACCTGTTCTGGTTCCAGTGCTCCTGCTTCTGGTGAGAGTGCCACGTTCACACGAGCCGTGTGCAGCCACAAGGGCTTCTCCCTCCCCTGCTGCTGCTCCGTGACGCCTGTATGGGTATTTCCTCTGGGACCGCTTGAGCCTCCTATATGTTTTTAAAGGGTCAAAGATCATAGGATCTGGAACACCAAAATTCATACACAGCACTTAGTTCTTTAAACATTCAAAGCACTATATAAACATTAGTGAAGCCTCATAAGATGAAGTAGGTAAGCATTATCTCTCCCCTTTCAAGGTGTGGTGAAGTGACTTGGCTAAGGCCATAGGTTGAGTCACTGGCAGAGCAGGGTTTACCATCCACATCTTTTTGAAATGGTGTCTCCTGGCCTGGCTGGCAAGTGCAGTGTGTGGTCAGGCAATGCAGGCAGCCTGGCACCAACGACGCCCAGCATCCCCACTGCCACCACGGGGAAACCTGCTGTGAGGTGACCATAATCCCCATCCTGAGGCTGCAGGGTGTGAGGGCCCTTCAGCTCACCCCAACAACACAGCTCGGAAACCTCCATAAATTAGGTTTCACTGCTAGTCGAAGTTCAAGGTGTCCTTCCTCCCTGTTGGCTGCCCAACAGCTCTGAACATCAGGCCCTTCTTCACATTTTTCAACCCTGGCTTCTTAGTCCTGCCTTTCTGAAACCAAGGTTGGGAACATTCAGCAGCAGAAAGCCATCTCTGAAAAGGCATGGCCCTCCCCAAAGGTGATTCCTCAGGTGCCTCACCTGAAGAAACAGCGGCAGGGCTGTGGGGAGAATGGGGGAAGATGGGGCAAACCCAACCTCTTGCACAAAACAGGTTGTTTCTTGTGACATTTCTGAGAAAACGCAAAACTACACTCAAGAGAGTAAATCCAGCAGTGAACACTTCCAGGCTGGGGAAGGGCACCTGTGCTGCCCTTCTGCAGGGCTGGGCAGCACACGGCAACACTGCCAGCCCACTCAGGGCTATCTGGGGGCTTTGGTAGACAGCCTTCTCAAGAGAAAATTGGCCAGTGGGGAAGGAGGGGAAACCTGTCTCCGGCCCTCGGGGATGGCACGCAGGACACCAGACCTCTCCCCCTCAGGCCTGCCCGGGGGCTGGCTGGGAAGCGCTGTCCTCGCCAGGCGCGACGCCACAACACGCACAAAGCTCGGGCGTTCACGCCGCGGCGATGAAATCCCCCGGAGAACGTGACGTGCCGGTTTAGGACTTTTTTTGTTTTGTTTTGTTTTGTTGTTTTGTTTTCCAGGGCTGCCAGCCAGGCGAGGGGGGCCGGGAGGGTGCGAGGGCAGGCGGCCCGTCAGCGGCAGCTCCTGTCGGGAGGGTGCAGGGTGGAGTCTCTTACACACCTCCCGGAGCCACTTCCAGCTTCGGCGAAACCTGTCGAGCAGTTTCCCCCCGTGGCAGGGCGGAGGGCAGGAGGGCGGCGGGAGGAGGGAGGGAGAGGGAGGAAATGCGCCGCCTCGGAACAGGTTTGTCCTTCTCTACCTGCTGACGTTCGGCCGCCCCAGATGATGGCTGGAAACAAAACCGCCCCGTCAGTGCGAAGGCAGCCTGGAAAAACTGGTCGTGTGAGGGGCGAGGGCAGCATTCCTGGCTGCCGCGCAGGGGACGGCTCATCACCGCGAGGTACCGCGCGGGTATAAAAGGGCCCCGCACGGCCAGGCGCGGCAGAGGGGCGGCCGCGGCACAAGGGGTGGCGGGGACCGGCCGCGGGTGCCCGGCCCGGGCTGCCGCCGAGCTGGGGCCCTTCAGGAGAATGGCTTTATTTTTTGCTTTGTTTTGTTCTGTTTCGTTTCGTTCTTTTTAAAACTTTTTTGTTGTTGTTGTTGGGTTGTTTGGGTTGTTTGGTGGTTTTTTTTTCCTCCTTTCCACTTTTTTAAAGAAAGCTTGTTGCCGTCAGGCTCTCCCAGCGCCAGGCCGGGGGAATGCTCGCAGGACGGTGGCCATCAGTAAGTGGCGGCGCTGAGCGAGGAGGTGCGGGGCGGGCGTGCGGGGCCGGGCCGGGCAGGGCGCTGTCCGCGCGGCTCTGGGGCCGCCCGCCCGCCAGCCCCGCGTGTTCTGTCTCATCCCCAGGTCCGCCGTGGCGAAAGGAAGAGCCAAGCACGGGGCAGGAGCGGGCGGGAAAGGCGCCCCCGCCCCGCTCCGCTCCGCTCCCCGCGGACCCTCAGCCTCCTTGGTGCAGTGGTTCTTAACAGTTCAACAGTTCTCTATCATAATTGTGAAATGTTTAGGACCACTTGACCAGCGAGGCCCGGGCATCGGGCCGGCAGCGCCGGACCAGCGCGCCCCGGGCGCCGCCGGAGAACCTGCAGCGCCGGCGGCGGAGAGACCCGGAGCGGGGCAGCGCCGGGCCGGCCCCGGGGAGGAGGAGCCGGAGCCAGAGGCAGAGGCAAAAGCATAGGCAGAGGCAGAGGCTCGGGGAGCTGCCCGGCCCGGCCCCGCAGCACCTGGACCGGGCGGCGAGGCGGGAGAGGCGGAGGGACGCTGGCCGCGGTTCCCGCTGCGGGGATGGCGGGAGGAGGAAAGTCAGTGCAACTGCTTAAAAAAAAAAGAAAAAAAAGGAAAAGAAAAGAAAAAAAAAAGTTATTGCATGTCCTGTGGGAACGGAGGAGTTTAATAACTTAAAAGGAACAGGTAGGATAAATCCTGCTGCTGCTGCAGCTGCTGTCAGCTGGCTGTGCTGGAGGCACTTAGTGCATACATACACTTAGTGCATACATAACCATCTGTTCTCTCCACCATACACTGAGATGCATAGATTAAAAAAAAAATCGGATTGACTGTCCAGGCTTAGTTCTTCAGAGGCTTCTCACCTTTTCACTGGTGATTATATGCAAGATGTATCCAGTGATAGCACTTTTGTTTTTAATTTGAGTACCCTTTTACTTAGGGCACTGTAGACTTTGTGTTTTGCTGGTTTATACTGTATTTTCCATGTATACACTTATTGCAGGCAGCTAAAGGATTGTATATACTTTCTGTCCTACCTTCATTGAATTTCTTCTGAGGATGTCTGCTTTTAGGACTGTTGCATCGATGGCTTGGCTTGAAGGTCCATGGACTTATTCGGATGGACATTAGCTAAAATGCTGGATCTTTCAAAATACAGCTGAAGAGTTTTGAGTATTTTAAAAAAGGAGGGGGGAAAAAAGCCTGGAAACTGCAATCATGCCAACAATTTATTTTTCTTTTAAAAGTATAGCTTTGTAAATGAGAAGTTCCTCCTACCTTGTGCTCATTCTTTTCACTCTTATCCCAAGTTATCAAATTGAACTAGAAATGTAATAGGTTTCTTCCTTCCTTTTTAACTTGCATCTAAATAAAACAGGCAGCAGACTAATTCATAAAATCAAATTTTACTGTTTTAAATTTGATCAAGAAAACTTAGTGAGCCTGCCTATGTGTATGTTTTAAACCTTTAAAATCAACAAGTTGTATATATGTTTTCTCACCATCATTCTGTGGCATTCTGTCTGCTCCAAAAATGTGCCATCTGGTATGAATATGAGGTGCACAAGTATATTTGCAGGGGATTCTGCCCTCACCGAAGTCGAGAAGAGTTCTGATGTTGTCTGCAGTCGAGCTGTGATCTTCAGAAGAGCTTCTTGGAGAAGCTGGAAATATCTGAAGAGTAGGCAAGCCTGATACGTAAAAATTCTTCTTGGGGACAGCCTAGGAAAAGCGTGATTTTTACCTACTGCTGTAACTCAGAACAAGTTAGGCAAGGTTAATTACAGCATAATAGGGTTTAATTTAGCTGGGAATGAGGGTATGGTGGCTGCTTAGTGTTTCTCAAACTGCAAGGCTGGCCTCCTTAGGCAAGCTTACACAAGCCCAAGGCAAATGGAAAAACACACTTTGTCTGGGACTTGGCAAAGGTAGAACCCCCACATCTATTAATGAAGATTCCTCATTTGCCAAGGCAAAAATTGAAATACTCTCCCAAGGAAAAGATTAACGACCTGTCCCACTTAAGGGTCTGATGATTCAATACCATTCTGTCTGGGTTCTAATATATGGTGCTCATTATCACAGTCTCTGAGCACCTCCCAGATATTTAAAAAGAAGTAACACTAGCATTTTTCACACACAGTTCTCATTAATTTCAGTGGGTGTTGTGGATGTTTAAACAGAGCAGAGCCCTGAAGAGTTGAAAATAGACTTGCAAAACACACTAAGAGTTAGATCCACAGCTGGCTTGAATTGGCACAGCCCTGTTAACTTCAGTGGAGTTACACTGATTTACACTAGCTGGGATTTGACCCAGTATTTTTTCCTCTCCTGCCCTATCTCCAGTTGATAAATCTGATCCTCTCAGATGACTGTATCCAAGCTGTCCGCTGGCTTCAGCAGGAATACTAACTGTACAAAGTAGGATTTCCTGTTTCGAGGGAATCTTCTTTGCACTTCTTAGTACAGCTCAAGGTGATTTAAGTTTTTTTTCCTGTGTTTGAGAGCAGCGTGCCCTGAAAAAGTTTGAAAGAAACCTGTTTGATAGGGGTAAGAGAAGAGTTTTGGGTTTTTTTAAGGATAGTGTTAATCGTTCTGGAAGAGCAAACCTCTGGGGGAGGTTCTGCTTACACAAAGACAAGACCTTGATGTTTTTGTACTGGGTTGTCCATGTCAAGACAGACCTCTGCTGATTACTTACAAAAGCTGATGTTTCACTGTAGTCCATGGCTGAAACTGGGGAGTGTCACAACATTACAGAAATGTCTTTTTTCATGTGTTTTATTCTGTGACGTTTTAAAGGTATGGAATCAGGTTGACTTCTAACCATTGCTTTTCCTCTCTCAGACTGGGTGAACTCCTGGTGACAGGCTTGTAGTTTTCATAAGCTGGCAGTAAGCCATGTGGATGAACAAACAAACAAACAAAAAGCCCCAACAAATACGCAATGAAAACCTCTGGGCAAACAGCCCTTCCTTGTGATATTGTCTAAGCTAAGCAAAAGCCTGAGGGGATGAGGGGAGGAGACTCATCTGCCAAACTTAGTAAAATGTTGCCCCGCAGTTGCAGAGCATGACTTTAGCTCTTACTATTAACATCCCAGACAATATTTCAGTTGCTTATCACTGGAATCTTGGCCTTTGGATAATAACGCTTAATTTTTTTTACTCCCTTTTGAAATGAATAGCAAAAAGGTGTTATGACCAGACTGAAAGGATAGGTGGATTAAACCCTCTGGTTCTGGACTAACCCCTAGACTAAGGAGGTTAGTCTCATTGTCTGCTCTGCCCAAGAACAGGAAGTAGAAGCACATTCCTCCCTCCCCACCCTTTTCTGTGGGCTGCTTAATGCTTTGGCAGCATCTCAGAGTTTCAGTACACACACGAATATTGGGTGGGATGCTGATTGGTCAGAGATTTGTGTAGGAACACCGAGTACAGTATGCATTCAAATCAAATCCACCTTTGAATTAAGAAAGGTGTGTTGGGTTGCTCTGTGTGTTTAATCTACTGAATAAGGCCCTCTGCATATGAGCAATCTAGATACTATTGCTTCAAAGCTCTTGAGTAATGCTGTAATCAGGGCATCCTAGGCACCATACTTAGGCATCATACTTAGATTCTTGAACAAGAATAGCTGCATCTCTGAACAAGACAGTTGCATCTCTAAAAGTCCTTAAAAATAACAGTAGAAGTTGTTTTATGAAAAACTAATACAAAAGAAAAATTATAGACACCAGTAGCCAACATTCACAGGGAGTTTATCCTTGGCTTCTGGGATTGTACTTGAAATGTTCTTCACACAATAATTTCCATGCTGAGAGACCACACATCCACCACTTTGAGTATCAAATTTTGGGGCCTGATCAACCATTTGATTTGTTTACCTGGGGGACACAGAAGGTTCATACACCGGTGGAACTTTCCAATCCTACAGACATGAATTAAGGGCCATTCTTTCAGCCCATGTAAACTGGTGTTTGGTCTTCCGTTTCTGTGTAGCTGCACCAGCTTACCCCAACTCAGGTGCAGGTCTTGAAATTATTTCTCCCTGCAAGTGATTTTCTGCTCAAAATTGATGATGGAGAATGCAGATAATTTTTGAAAAATGCATTTTCCAAATACAGTTAATTGCCCATATCAGCAGTAACAGCATCCCCATAAGATAAATGGGGTGACAAAGTCTGTGCTTGGTAACAATGAAGGTGTGACTTCTTTGCTAACTGGTTTGGTTTTGGTTCCTTTCTTCAACAAAAAAACCCCTATCTGACAACCTGTGATTTAGAATTTACATGATGCTCATTTTAAAGGTATTCATGGTATCCAGCAATTTCTGAGAATAAAATTATTCAGTTGCTGCAGTGTTTGTGGGAGTCCAGGGTGAGAGAGGTGATGCTGGGTTAATGGTTGAACTCGATGACCTTGAAGTCATTTCCAAACTGAAGATCTCCCTTTAGCTTACACGGCTTCATGTCATCTTTTTATGTTCTTAGACAGATCCAGCACACAGATATGGGTTTTTTTTAAATAGTGTTTGAGAATACCAGTAAAGGAAGTGGCTTTCAAAACCACTAATTTCTACAAGCCTATTATCAAGGTGTAATATCAACTATTCTTGCTTCTTTCCCTCCTTTTTTTTTGTCACATATCTGAGTCCCACAGGGTGGAGGTGTAGCAGTATTTGTAGCTGGAGTAGTGTTGTGCCAATTTACCTTTTATTGGACACTTGGATAAAATTCACTTGAAAAAAAAAGATAAATAAAATTTCTAGTTGCCTGAACTAACTTTATGGTTAGTGCAGACAGATGGCCATTCTCAGGTGTGATTCAATGCATCATCTTAAACTGAGTGGCTGAAATGAATCTCATTCTACCTTAAAAGTACCTGTTTCTCTTAATTTGCTAGAAAATGGGGCAGCATCACTAAATCAGCCATGGGACTTACACATTGTGGACCATGGTGACTTGCATCCTCTTGTGAGTCCCTGCTCAGTCTTAGTCCAATACAAACCCTGTAGCTGCTCTGCTCCATCAGTTATGTCCATGTAGTTCCTCAGCTGCTAGGTTTATGTAATTCACCTTTTTTCTTGCTTCCTGGAGTGCAACAAGAAGCAATTTTTAGAACAACGGGCACTAAAATTAGAAATAATTCAGTGACACTTTTATAGTAGCTGCATGCAGGAGTACTTGTTCTGTAGTAGTTTAACCTTCACAGTATCATAAAACAGCTGTAGAGCTGGTTTTGGTGTTAAGGTGAAATAAATTTATAGTAATATTTAGTTATCACATTTCGTGAGTCCTACACAGAGCTATTTTTGCCAGTAGCTTTTTTGCTGACTCCATTAGAAATCAGGACTAGGGGAACTGGTCTCAAAGCCCCTGCTGCTTTTTGGGGGTGGGTTTTTGTTTGGATAATTTTTTTTCCCAGGAATATTTTGCATAGCTGATATGGGTTAATAACCAAATTGGCCCTTTTTTCATTTCAGGCATTTTAAATCTGTTCTAACAAATGTCATCTTTTCTGGGTCTTGCAGCACAGTCAACCTTATGAACCTGTTCAGTGTTGATAGTTCATTAATTGCTCTGGTGTTTTCATTCCAAGTACTTTTTTAGCTTACATTGTTAGATCTCTTTTTCCCCAAATGCTGCACCTTCAGGATTTGTGTGATTTAAAGATAACTGAGTGTCTTTATTTAAGACAGGTCCTAGCTCCCATTGTGGCAGAAGGGTTTGAAATAGTATTCTGACGACACAGAAATGCTCAGAAACTGGTAAACAAATGGAATCAAAGCCATTTTTACTCTCGTGATTTCTGTTGAAGGGTGGGGATGAATGATTCATTATGTCCTCTTTCTTTCCCCTCATTTTCCTAATAGTTTGAATTGGCAATATTGCATTGTAATAAGCCTCTAAAGATGTTCTCTATTAATATTATGACATCTAAACAGAAAGCCAAATCTTTTCTCTTTCACATGGGCTTAAACCCAGGAAAACGCCAGTTATTTGTGTACAGTGATGGAATAGAATAAAAAAACAGAAGATGCTAAAACTGCTACAATGATCTGTGCATTTGTCATTTCAGGTAAAACCAGTGATTCCCAGTCCCAAATTCTGTCTGGCCCAATCTGTGTTTTGCTGATCTATTACTAGGTCACAAGGCTTGTGAGGCTTGATTGACTCATGGAAAACTTACTTTTGGTGGGCTATGGAGAAGTGCAGTTTGAATTCTGGCAGCAAGAGATATGGAAAGAGGTGCCCTTGGTGACTCTATTGCCTGGGGACAGAATTCATAACTGTTTGGGTCCAGGCAAGGGAGGATCTGTAGTAGGAAGAAGTGGCTCTGTGCACTATAGCCTTTCTCTCTCCAGTGTCTTGAGCTTCCCTTCTGAATTTTTCTTCTCACAAGATCAGCTTCCTGAGGAGTATGATGACTTCTGTGGATCATGATCCTGGGCACCTTAATCTCCCTGATAGATGGATGAGATCTATGAGGTGACTTAGAATTAGGAGGAGGTCTGACAGAGTTTTGATTCCAATTTGATTCTTCTGCTCTCACAGCAGCCTTGATGTAAACTTGCCTCTTCAGACCATGCTCTTCCCAGCCATATTCCCACAGCTTGATGTGGACTCAGCAGAATTGTGCAGGTTTCTCTGGGGACCACTGTTGGCTTCCTACCTCAGCAGCACATTGCCAAATACTAAAGGTCAAAGTAGTGGCATCCCAGGCTCACTCTAACCAGATTCAGATGTACAATTGTAAAAGGCAGTTTTGTGCTCATGTCAAATTAAAGAATAGTGTTTTATTGTTTTCACAGACTCAAAGTTTATAAGGCCAGAAGAGGATATTCACATGACACTAATTTTAGATGCCATGTGTGAGAAGTTTATCTTCCCAGACTTCTCCAAAGGAAGGACAGAGGACTGTAGCAAGGCTCCTGGACAGAATCCCCTTTGCTGGAGAGGGAATATAGAAGATTCACATCAAATGTGTGTTAGGAAGCAGTGTGAATACCTTCCATTGGGATAATCTAGTTCCCCATCTTGCATAACACTGCTAATAGAATGGCCCCGGAATATTTATGGTTTGGAGTAGAACACATCTTTAACAAGGACATGTGGTCCAATTGAAAAAGTAAGGCAATTTCCAGACTTTCTAAAATAAACAGGAGATTCAGCACATATAATAATGTTGTTCGTGTCTTCTCTCTCTATTTTTCTTTCCCTAGTAAATACAAACATATTTTTCCTGGCTCTTCTTATGCATTCCATTTGGTAATGAGGGTTTAAAGAAAAAAATGGAGTGACTACACTACTTTAAAAACAAACACTGGATTTTTATATTTGTGCAGACAGTGTGTTAAGCACCTAATATTCCAGAAGAGGCCAGCCTCCTGGAAAAGTCATGCCTTCTCAGACCCAAAGCCTAAATTTAGCTCCAAAATCCATACTTAGACCTAATTTTAAGTGGTCTAGAAAGTCAACATGTAAAATACTCCATCTTTCAGCCTGTCAGCATCCAGGAACATGGGCATTGCCAGTATTCATGGACTGTCCACTACTCGTCACATCTGGGGTGGTGTCAGTTGGAGCCCATATAGCTGTGACTTCAGGTGCTATTTAGTGATGAGCGACCAGTGTTTCTATGGCAGGTGGTTCAGCCTATGGAAATGGCTCCATAAAACTATGCATTATCATTACTTGTTATTTACTGATCAATAAAAACAAATACAGAATGTGTTTGCATAAACCTGTAATTTTTTTGATAGAAAGAGAGAGAACCAACCTGGCTTCAGGTGGCTTCCTACCAAGAGCAAGTATTTATAGTCTTCCATGTACCACAAGTTCCAGAAAGAGCATGAAGATTATAGCCAGCTTATTATACAAAATCTCTTGAAAAAGTTTTGGAATATAATGGTAATAATAATAAGTTGCTGTCCATCTTCCATTAAGAGCTGACTTAAGCTCTTAATCTTCCATTAAGGCTAAGCCTTCTGCAAGAGATATTCTTTATTGCTGGTAGCAGCTGCTCTATCCTGGAACAGAAGTTCATTCAGAGACAAGAGGAGACATCTCTGGGACCTGTGTGCCTGCAGCAGTTTTGCCACATTTAGCTATACCAGCATTCATATAACTGAGGAAGTTAAGGAAAAAAAAATAGACTATGAGCTGACCTAATTGTAACAGCAAACCATCCACTCCTGTGCCCTTCCTTCATGTGTGTGTTGTTAGTTGTTAGTTTAAAAAAAAAAACAACAAACCAAAGGGCCATTTTTTTGGCTATAGCATGTGCTGTGTCACTCTACATATCTGAGCTGGAGCTGGAGGGAGGACAGAACTGTAGAAGTGCTGGTGCTGTAGGCTCTAATCCGGATGGCTTTGGTCTTTCATTAGGTGCTTTTGGGTTATTGGTGTTGATAAAATGGAAACTGCTGTCTTTGCCAAGGTAAGTCAGCAGTATAACTGAAGATTTTACTGCTATCACCATCCCTCTAGATGTGAATCTGGCTTCTGAGTGGCTGGAAATCTGTGGGGAGTACGTGTAACCTTGTATAAACTGGGGTTATCCCTGATGGTGTACTGGAAACTGAGCAAGATCTACTAAGGAGCTGAAAATAATAGGTTATTGTGGGGCCAGGGGAGCTGCTGTGTTGCCAAAGGAGCTGGAAGCTCTTGCTGCTCATGAAGTAGATAAATGGTGGCTTGGCATTGGTGATGGGTATCTTGCTGCAGGATTGTCATGGGGAGGCACTTGCCTAGGAAAGCAACCAGGCAAGGTGTTTATTGTGCTGTACTAAGTCATGTTTCTGTGTGCATTTGATAAAAAAGGTGAAAGGAAAGCAAGAAGGGGATGGGTGCTCTGGTGCAGGATGTAGGATGAATGTGTTAGGAAAGCCGTAGAAAAGAGAGTGTCTTAGGTATTCATTTATTTTGGGATCTTTTTCAGTGAAGGTTTGATTCCTAATCTTTCTCCCAGTGAGGTGTCTTCCTCTGTGTGGGAATGCTACTTTTTCTGTCCTTTGCCTTCACTTGCTATATTTCTTTCCCTCTTTTCTCTCATGTCTCCTTTAATCTTCATACATCTTCTTCCTGACTGCATTTCCAAAATCTTGTTTCACTCTGACTTTTTTCTCCAGTGCCACCTGCCAGAAGGGTTATCAGAGGAGAAGGTACCCTCTGTTGCTCAAAGCTGTTGCTAGTTTTTCCGGGTTAGACCCAGTTATGGTTTAGTTAGCAGACTCGGTGAACCAGGGAGATTGCCTCTCCCAGTTATTGTTTCAGTCTTCTGAAGATGATGTGTCTGAATTCTATTCTCCCCCACTGGAAACAAAATTTTCCTTTGTTTGAATGATCAATTTGCATCTGTTGTGTGATGGACTGTTTTGTCTTGATGCATTTAGCAGAGCTGACTGAAGGCTTCTCAGCTATGCAGGCAGAGGAGCCAAAATTTGATACATTGTTCTATAAATAAGGGCATTGGCCAGGTGTCTTCTGCAATGGGAAAGAAACATATTGGGGGAGAGGTTCTGGCTTGGAGTCTCTACTGTTGTGGGGGACATGTGCTCATAAGAGAGCCAAAGAGATCTTCCCTTTTTCCACAGAAGGGTCCATAACTTCAGGCCTGGCTTTCCAGAGCTTTGGCAAAGGAGATAGAGGCACTGGAGCTCAGGGTCATTTAGCCATGTGTGGTTGCCTGTTGCACTAAACAACTGCTTATTTTGCCAGTAACTGGAGCTGGTCCTGCTTTTCATTTCCTCCATGTGTGTTGACTACTGGTTTAGGATGGCCCAGAGATACATTGGTGAGCCCATAGCAGCCTCATGTACAAGTACTTGTGGCTTGAAAATGTCTGGGTCTGAGTGGGTACAGAGGGAGTGCTTTTCCAGTTTAGGGAGCCATTTGTAGTTTGAACTGTCATATTTTGCAAGAACCTGTCATCGCTTTTTGTGTCATAGGCTCTGCAGCAATGTTTTCCATGTGCAAGACTGATGCTCTCACACCCCCTTTCTGCCTTGTTTCACAGAAAACTGCATTAATTCTCCTTTTCCTTCTCAAGCTGTCAGCACCCTGACAGTGGTTCAGGTCTTCACCCTTTCTATTCTAGGACAGAGAATAAAAAATTTACAGCCAAACTTCAGTGCAAAAGTTGAATAACTAGGAAAAGAAGGTTTTTCTGAGGAAAATCACTCAATGACTTGGATGGTCTAGCCACTTGATTTTAAAACTTCCTTTGTAAAGGACCCTCATACAGGATGGGATGGGGTGAGGTGGGGAGAAAAGGAAAGAACTATTGGTTGTCAGCTGTTTGGTTTGTTTATTGTGACACTGTGAGGTGAGAACTGGTTCAATGGTAGGTCTCAGGGGGTTCTGATCAGTGGCACAGAGTGTGATAATGAGTCCAGTTCTGAGCCTCTCAGTACAAGAGAGACATAGAGCTCCTAGAGTGGGTCCAGTGGAGAGCTGCACTAATGACCATCTCTCTTATGAGGAAAGGCTGGGGGAGCTGGGCCTGTTCAGCCTCGAGAAGGGACAACTGAGAGGGGACCTCATCAATGTATATGAGTATCTGAAGGGAGGATGTCAAGCCAGGCCCTTTTTGGTGGTGCCAAGTAGTAGGATGAGATGCAATAGGAGGAAACTGGAACGTGGGAACTGCCACCTGAACATGAGGAAGAACTTCTTTACTGTGTGGGTGACTGAGCACTGACACAGAAAGGCTGTGGAACCTCTTGCTGTCCGGACACAATCCCAAAAAATGTGCGCCACGGGATCCTGCCTGAGCAGGGAGGCTGGACGAGGTGGCCCTTCCAACCCAAATCACTCTGTGATTCTGCGAAATATCAGGACCTTTTCCGATGTGCAGAAGGCATGGCCACATCCCAGCAGTTGCCACGAGAGTATTCCCTGTCCCACCCGACTCAGGTCCCTCATGTCCCGGTGCCTCAGCCCCGCGCCCGGTCCCGGATGGTTCCTGGCGGAGCAGCACCACCTGCCGGGAACGCCGAGCACCGACCGGCGCTGATGGATGATGGATGAATACTCGGTGGTGTCTTTCCCCGGGTTTGTGATTCCAGCGCCTCTGGTGCGGTTCTCAGGATCACCGGTGTTTTTCAATCAAAAAGTTCTTGCCTGTTGCTGCGAGTGATACCTGCTCTGAGGATCCACTCGGCTGATGAAACGTAATCCCACTTTCCCTGTTCTATGTCTCTTTGCTGGCAAACCAGGCCCTTTTCCGTTGAGATACACCATTTTCTCTTTTCAAACAAATACATTTAAAAATTGAATTTAGAAAATTGAGTCTCTCTGCTTGGTTAAAGAATTAATAAGGTGATAAGAAAGGTTGGGACCATAAGAAAAATGCACTCAAGATCTGGCATGGTGAAGGAAATAAAAGAGCAACTTCTCCAGTCAGAAAATGTGAGCTGAGAAGAGATACGATACGAGGCCACACCGAGCTCCCTATAGCACATTTCCTGACTTTGTTCCTTCATTCTGTAGGAGGGGATGAAGGAGGGGAGAAGACTGCACTTCCAGGGCCATGCTCGATATGTTCTCAAGTCACAAAAGCTGTAAATGCTTCTGCTGTGCGTGGCCAGCAAAGCTGATTCTTTCTGTGGCAGCTCCTTGGGTATTCTCGTGTTTATTGTGATGCTATTTTACCTTTGATGAAAATATAGCTGTGTAAAACTTGATGCTTGTCCTTTTTAAACGAGTCTTTTGTCACATAGCATACTGTCCCTGAGAACACTTCCATGTGTGCCATGCTGGGGAGATGGGGAACTATTTGCTGAAGGCTAGAAGCCAGTGCTGGTTTGTTCCCTTTCTCTTTGCCCTCCCTCATGCATTAAGTCTCCCCCAGGTCCTGTTTGCTGCCCAGGGCTCTTGGAGCCCCCTGAGAGGGTTTCCCGTCCATCTGAAGTCACTCCACTGTTGAGAGGAGGAGGAAGAGGAGGGCATTTGGTTAATGCCAGTTCACACCTCTGCAATGGAGTGAAGTTTGCCCGTGGCACCCCAGGGTGGGGCTGCTGCCTTGTTTAAGGAACAGGCGATTTTCCTTGCTTCTCACGCTGTTTGTGTGGGCTCGTTAAAACCAAGCTGTCACGGGAGAGAGTAGAACAGTGCCCTGAGTTCCCACTCCTGTGGGAGCGTCCATCACCACCTATCCCTTGCAACCCGCGGGATCCCTCTGGGGGGATGCTCCCCACGAGGAGACTAAGCCACAACACCCAGTTGCTGCCAGAAGCTCTTTTTTTTTTTTTGACCTCTGCCCTTCACGTCCACTGAGGCGGAGCCGTGGGGGCATCTTCTCCCGAGCCCGGTTCCCCCGCAGAGGGAGCGGCCGCTGGCGGAGGAAGGCGGCGGCGTCCCCGCCGGGCACAGGGCCGCTCTCCAAGGTGCTGAATCTCCGCCAGCCGCCCTATCCAGCCAGGGGAGGGGCCACGGGATCCCCGTCCCCCCCCCGGCAGCACGGAAAGGGAACCAGCCTTTGCGCCCACCCCGCCGTCCCGCAAATCCTTGCCGGCGACTCTCCAGATGCGTGTCCCACATCGAGGGAAAAGGCGGTTTAACCAGGCTGGCAGAGTATGGAAAAAGTAAACATCTCTCCTACTCTCCCCTTTAAAAACCACCCAACCAAACATTGAAAAGGAGGCAGTTGTGGGCATTGGTTTGTCTTTGATTTTGCTTGTTTGTTTGTTTGTTTGTTTGTTTTCCGCTCTTCCTACGGGCTGTTGCTGCTCAAATGCATCTGGGCAGAAGTCATTGGACCAGTATTAGAATCCCAGATCTACCGTGGAAGCAGAGTGCTGATATGCCTGGGTAGATTGTTTCACAGAGGAGACTGTAGCTAGGGCTGAGCATAAGAAGCACCTAGGCAAGCAAGTGAGGGTTAAACTGGCACGATTAGGGTGACAAGAAATTAAACGGGAGACCATGGACTGCATACCGTCTCTCTTTATGACTTGCAAATTAGAATGGAAATTAAAAAGCTTGAACACAGAGATCCCCACGCCTCCCAGACACGGACAACTGAGCAAAAGATTGTCCGTAACTGTCTTTCATTAAGTGGTGTCAGGCTTTCCTTCCCCTGACCTTCACCAGTTGTTTACAGGAGGGTTTTTGATCTCCCCTTAGAGAACAGGGTCAGGAAAAGGCAAGAGACTGAGACAGAGCAGATCCGAGATCTGCTCTGAGCTGCCAAGCCCAGGCAGTGACAGGAGAACCCTTGCATCGAACTGCCAAACCCAGCCCTTCCCTACACAGCAGGTCACAATTTAGGGCCTTCTTAAGCCCCTGTTTTGCTCCAGACTTATGAGATCCTCACTGGAGCCTGAATTGCCCCAAGTGCAGACAGGACATGGTCTTGGCATGGCTGGGAGCCCCCTTATTGTGGTGGAAACTGAAAAGGGGTCCTGCAGCCTGGGCTTGACCCCCCAGAACAACAGATGTGGCAAGGAAGCATCGTTGAAATGAGCAGAGGGCAGAGCTGCAGGGTTGTGGGGAAGAATTACCCAAGTGCAGAGCTGGAGGGAGAACTACCCAGAGTCGGGATGGAGTTGACCAGCCTGGCTCACCTGGGAGACAGAAAGGAAATCTGCCTCGGGGGCTGAATTTAACCACCCTTCTCCATGTGTCCTCTCCGTCCCTTCTGGTGCAGGCGCATCCTGCCCTCAGAGCCACTGCAGTGTCACCGAGGACCCGGCATCGTCCCTCTCGCAGCCCTCAGACTGCAACTGGCGACGGGAAGAGGGCCAGGGTCTCCTCCGAAGATCCCCCCCGGCCCCAGGGATGTCCCATGCGGTCGATCTAGCCCTGCAGCTTCACCGGGGCACCCCCGGGTCTCTGGGGTGGCCGCATCCCCACCTGTGTGTGAACACGCGTGGGGGAAGGAGCGGGGGGAGGTGGCTGTGTTTGCGTTTCACGCTGGTTTCAACCGATACGATCATTATTTTCTCCACACTCTGCAAGGGCTGAAGTTTCTCTTGATGGTCTCAACTGCCCGCCCCGCAGATCAATTAAACCCAGCGTCGGCCCGATCGACATAAAGGGGAGGCCACACAGCAAACAAACAAACCAACCCAAAACAAACCGGCGCCCCCGCGGCTCCCAGGGCACCCTCCCGCGCCCCCCGGGCATTCCGCCGTGGAGAGCGACCGGGAACGCCCCGAAACCTGGAGCGCCCCGCGGGGAAACCAGCTCCCCCTTATCCCGCCGCAGGGAGCGGGTCCGGACACCGCCGGAACCCCCTCGGCTCCTCCCGCCCCTCGAGCTGTCCTAGGGCTCCCCGACAGGGATGAGGACGGGGAAAGCCGCCTCCGAGGCGGCGGCGAGGGGGCTACCCGAGGGATCCTGCTGCCCCTCCTCCGCGGTCCGGGCCCCGCTTCTGTCGCCTCGGGGATGGCTTTGAATCGGGCCGTGCCCGCCTTCCCTGGCCGCCCTCCCAGCGCGCTCCGCCATCGCCCTCTTTAAAGAACCACTCATTTATCGTGTTTTCCTAATTATGTTTTATTTAGCTATTCATGAGCTATTTGGTGTTCCACTGACTAGGGTTATTTCTGCTCTGCTTTCCTTTCCCTCCCTCCCCCTCTTCCCTCGCTTTGATGTCCTCTTGCATATTATACAAACAAGATCAAAAGCTACTTTTACCACCTCCGCCCACCTCACACAATATTTGTTACGGGAGAAAGTGTGTTTCGGGTCAAAACGCTGCCTTGTTAGAGAGAGCTACTACCTAGATGAAACCGGGGGGGGGGAGGGTGAAGGTGAAGAACGGGAAGGGGGGACGCAACACCAAGTACATGAACTTTAAAGTGAGCCCTATTACCACGTTATTTAAAGATCTGATCATGTCAGGTATAATACTGAAGAAAAATGTTATGTCAGACAAAATGCTTATATTTTCCTGCGGTATTAATGAGAAGCTTGCCCTGGGCTATTTCCCCATCTCAGAGGGCAGCAGATGTAGAAAGTCCTTGGGGAGTAGATCTTTGAAATTTCATCAGCATTCATGGGTGACCTAGCCTTTTCAAGCACAATGATAGACATGATAAATCATCTTTGCAACGAACTCTAATTATCCTTTATATGGCCAGGTTGCCTCTCGAAAAGCAGAAATCTAACACTTTTCCATATTGCTTCCAGATTTCAGTGAGGGTGTTAAAAGTCTTGTGCTGACCTTCTTCCCGGCTGCTGACTGTGTTGTGTGACATTAGTCCTAAACTCCTGAGTGTGCCAGAGTCAAACTACTCTATTAAGTTACACACTTGCCTGTATTGAACTAAATTTAATTCCTTTCCTCTCTTACCCAATGAAATTATGTGGCACAGTGTAAGATAGGATTAGAAGTATATCATTATAGCAATTAATACTATAATGCCTCCATGATTAGTGTGCTACATTGAATTTCATGGATTTTTGCTCACTGTTGCCTAGATTTCCCTTGGGTCCTCTAGCCCAAACCATTGTATTCTTAGTAAATTAAATGTGAAATCACAGCAATATACTCAACAAATCCACTATCACCTGTATGGTGCATTAATAAGGGAGTCCAGTGCAACCTGTACAGCATCACCTTGCAGTCTGTGATGCACACATGGGAAGGCCATTTCCCTCGAGGAGATGGCAGCTGCCTGCCATGTCCCTGATCTCCTGGCCAACTTTCTCTCTGCTTGCAGAGCGAGCCCAGGGGAACAGAACTGTGGAGCCCAGCACTACTCACCCCAAAGCAGGGCACAAGTGGGATGGATTTATACTTGTGGTTTGCAGAGGGAATGCCTTGGTTACTTGTGGATGGGAATGCATTGCAATGCAGTAACCTCATACCTTGCTTAGGGACTTGGATGAAATCCCCCACTCTGAGAGGTTTGAGCCTTCTCCCACCTCCCCTCGGGGAGGAAGGAGGGTGGTCTTTAAAGAGTAGCCTGTTTGAAGTGGCCCTGATGGAAATGGGGTTATTTCAGAGGAACAGTAATGGCTGTCTGGTTATCTGCAGCCAGGGCTCTGTGGCGGGGAGATAAGATATTTATTAAGAGACCCGTTCTAATGCTTGGGGATCGCTTTCAGAGGGCCCAAGAAAAATGGACTTTATCTAGTCTATTATTATGTACAGTCACCCTGTTGATGTTTTACTTTAGTTTAGACACCGTGAATAAAAGGTAATAACTTTTCCTTCAGCTTGTTTATCAGCAAGACACCTGAGGGCAGTGGGGTGGAGAGATATTTGCTTTAATAGAGGTGATTAAAGGGAGACTCCAGAACTAGGGGTGGGGTTAGGGTTGCACAGGGACCCTCAGTGCCTGACACTCAGTGCTTGTTTTAGACCCAGACCTTCCCAAGGTCTTTGCCAAGAGGCAGGGAGGAGGGAAAAACTGTGGTGTGGAAGGGAGACCTGGTGGGCCAGAAACCTAAGGGCAGTGAAGACGTGGGCTCTCCTTGAGGCCAGAACAGAGTGGTGTGAGTGCTTAAATTTGGTTGGCCTGAAGATGTGGGGGATGGAGGTAGATGCCTCAGGCCTTCTCCAAAGCAGGCAACAAGCCTCCCTGGCCTGGCCAAGTTTGTCTCTACCCTTGGATGTTTCAAAGCCGAGGTGGGAAAGACCCCAATGCATGGGAAGTGACATTTCATGCTTCTGGTTCTGGGGATGGGCACTGTTCTACCTCATGCTGAACACCTGAGCTGAGTGCCTAGGTGGGGACACTTTTTACCTGGATTGTTGTCCATACCACCATTTTGCTTGAATAGCTTTTCCTTCTGCCCTCCCCTTCACTCACTTCTTCACAATGCCTTGATAATGTGACACCTTCCAAGCCCAGGGATGTTCTGGAGCAGGGGAATGTTCCTCTTGTGCAGCAGAGGGTGATGGAAGACTTTGAATGCATAGTGGTGCACAGCAAGACAGGAGGCTGGGACAGGGTTGTTGGGGAGTGAGAGGATGAGTCTGTGCAAGGTGTCACAGGGACAGAGTCCCTGCAGACACCATTCCTGAGTGGGTTCAGGGACCAGGTAACACATTAGCACATCTCTGGTCTGATGTCTACATCAGGAAGGGATGCACTGAGGAGCCAAACAAATCCTTGCACCTTTGCTGTAAGCATCTCATCATTCTCATCCCCCTGTGCTCCCTCCAGCACTGCTTCTGTGCCTGCCAGTGACATCTGTGTACCTCCATCCTACAGAGACACTCATTAACCCACTTCCTTCATCTAACACAGGATCATCATTAGCTGGAATCCCAGAACAGACAACCCAGTAAATTCAGAGTAAAGATAAGGTATGATGTCCTTTCATGGCCATAGAGACTTAGGACATCTCTCTTCCCTCTGTTCTCTCTTCTTTCTCTCTTCTCTCTTCCTCTACTTACTTTTCCATTGTCCCTCCCTCCCTCTCTTCCCTTCCTCCATTCCTCTTCCCTTTCCTCATCTCTATCCTTCCTTTCCTCCTTCCCTCCCTCCTCCCCGAAGCACCCACCATCTCGCAGTTCACCCCCGGACCTCAGCCCTGCCCAGGACGCAGTTGCGGTGGGAGGAGCGGGACCCCCACCCCCCGCCCAGCAGCACCCGGTGTCCGGGCGGGGCTGCCCCGCGGAGCCGGGCTAAACAGATTATTCAACTCCCTTTCACTGCAGGCGATATGAAGCTGGATAATGCTTTTGTCAGGGGGGGATTATTTGTCTAGCGAGAAAGAACTCGGGAAGGGATTAGCGCTTTGCTCAGAGCCCCCTCCTCGCTTCTCCGGGGAGCCTCAGTCATCCTGCCCGCCCCGACGGGACGGGCCACGCCTTGACGGAGACCCCCGATCCAAGGGCTCTGCCCCGGCCCCCAGTCTGGGACACGTGGCGGAGGGGGCGGCTGGAGAGGTAGCTTGCAGTGAGGGCTGCCTGCTCCGGGGAGCCATCGGGTACCCGTGTCTCGACCCCTCGATGAGGAAAAGCTCGCTCCGTCCTGCTGTCTGCACCCACTACACGTAAAATTAAGCACGGGGGAGAAAAGAGGGGGAAGTTTTTTGGACGAGTGAAAGAGTGAAAGGCCGGATCCCTTTCGGAAAGTGCTTTACCTCTGCTGCTCCCTCAGGCTTTCCCTTTTTTCACCTTCTCCTCTCCTTTTTTTTTTTTTTTTTCCCGTGTCTATCTTCCCTCCTAAACTGACTTCACTGGTAGCTTTTTCCTCCTTGCGCTCACCCCGGAGGAGGAGGAGAAGGAGGAGGGAAAAAACAACCCACCAACCCAGCCACTAAACCCACCCAGCAGTGGATGGGGGGAGGCAGGAGGCTCGCAGTGCGGGTTCCTGGCCAGCGGGCGGTGGGAGCCCCCTCGCTCGGCGAGCTGATGGCCGGCGGCGGGGGATCAGGGCGCTGCCGGCCCCGCGCACCCAGCGCAGCGGCGGCCCCGGCCGCGGCCCCGGCGCCGGTGGGGCGCTGAGGGGTCCGCGCCCGCGCTCGCTCGTCAGGCAAGGTGCGCTGAGGGGGATAAAACGGGAGGGAGAGAGGTGGAGAGCGGCAGAGAGAGGCAGGGAGGCTGGTGGGTCTGCCCGGCTGCTGGCTACCTCACCCGGGCGGCGCATCCTGGCAGATGACGGAGTAACTCACCCGCGCCTGGCTTTTTTTTTCCTTTTTTCCCCCCCTTCTTTTTTTTTAAGGGGTGGGAGGTGTTTGTATTTTATCCTTTTTTTTTCTTTTTTTTTTTTTTTTCCTCCCTCTGTGTGCTTGTGTGTATACAAATACATCGCCTCCGCTCAGGGAGCCGGATATTTCCAATCCCAAACTATGGCTTTTCAAAAATCGCCCGATGCCTCCAATGCCACGAGGAAAAACCCCAGCCTCTTGGAAATAGGAGCCTTGTGTTTGGATTCGGAGATCATCTTCGGCTTCACCAGCCACCTCCTGCGGAGGAAAGCCAAGGTAAGGGGACCTTGATGCGGTCCGGGGGAGCTGCGGCCCGGGAGAGGGTCGTGGGGTCGTGCTGCCTGCCCTGTTCTTGGCCGGCTCACGGGAAGGGGGTGGCAAACTTGGCGGTGCGAAGTTGCAGGCGGCGGTGCCGGGCACGTTTCAGCACCACGAACAGTCCTGGCGGCTCCGCGCACCGGCGCGGGGGGACCGCGCTGCCGGCCCGCTCCCGGGGCTCCCCGCGGACACTGCGGCGCCTGATGTGACCCCAGTTTCAGATGGGAAGTGGGGGCACTGCGTCCCGCTATTTCCAGGAGGGTTTTTTTTACTAAGAAAAGGAGGTGGCTCAGCCCCGCAGCGCGGCTCAGCCCAGCGCCGGTCGGGGAGCCCACCCCTTTACCCCCCGCCCCGTCCAACCCGAGACTCGGAGCCGCGGGAGGGTTTTGCAGCCGTTGTTTGGGCACAGGAAATTTCGGAGCAAGTTCCCGTAGACCAGCATTGCTCCGAGCAGGGGGGAGAAGGGAGCCGGGGCGCACTGCCGGGGTGCTTGTGTCTGTGTCAGTCCCGCTTCCCCAAGAGGAGCTCACGGCACCCCCCGGGCAACAGCCCGCGCCCCCGTCTTCTGCTCCCCATCCAAACTTTTTTAGGGAGGTCCGGACGGGCGGGGGGCAGCATCCGTAGTGGATGGGGGGCTCTGCTCGCGGTGCCAGGGCACGTACCCTTGGGAATAGCGGGGGGGGGGGGGGGAATGTAAAGCGTTTCACACACGTGCTCTGGAGAGCCAGAAAAGTTTAAGCGGCGGTGAAGGGTGCTTCTTGGGGAGGATTATTCCCCCCCCCCCCCCCCCCCCGTATATATATATATGCATTTCCCCACTCTTTGTGCTCGGCGCTGCTCACTCTGCCGCAGACCCTATCTCGCGGTTCAGTGCCAGCAGCGGCCACTCACGAGTGGGGAAAGGGCCGAGGAGCTGCGTTGGCATCGCCGGGAGAAGCCGACGCTGTCACCCGGCGCGGCCCCGCGGGGCTCCATCTCCGTGTCCATCTCCGTTCTTGTCCCGGGCGGGACCGGAGGCTCCGCTGTGCGGCCGCGCGGTGCCGGCAGGTGGCACTCTGGTCACAGGGACGGCGCTGAGCCCCGCGGGTCCGGGCACGTCCCGGCCCGGCCGCCGGGACCGGCACTGGGGGGGTGTCGTGACAGACAGCGGCGAGTATTCCTCTCTCGGGGGAAAAAAAAAATGCTAAAAAAGGAGAAAAGTGCTAAATATATGAGCCGGAGCGGCAGCCAAGTAGACAACTAGCTGCGGGAACGTTAATTTCTCCATCTGTCAGGTCAATTTTCGCGTGTAGGAGCATCCCGTCGCGCCCGCCGAGCGGCTGGGGAGCCGGCTCCGCGGGGGCTGTGCCCCGCGGCACTGCGCATCTGCCCGCAGAGGGGGGGTACCGCACCCCAACCCGCGCAGGAGAGCAGCAGCCGCCGGGCGGAGCGGGGGAAACGCTCCCCGGCCGGACCCTCGGCCCCCGCTGGCAGCTGGTCCGCACCCACAGCACCGCTTTCGTGTCCCCGCGCTCCGCAGCGGGACCCGCACCCCCTGCCCGGCCCTTTTTTGCGCACTCTTGAGGAACTTGGGTGTTGGAGTGTGAAGAGGGCAACGACTTATGTCACACCGGTTTTGGGACTATCTCATAGGGTCACTACGAAATGGTATCTTTTTCTCCCCGCCGCTATCCCAAACCTAAACCCAAATCCCAGCCCACCCCGCTTACCCCACCCCACCCGCCCCCGCCCAGCCCAGCCCAGCCCAGCCCCTCCTCCCTTGCCCTCCGAGCACTTTTCCAGCTTTTTTGCCGACGTGCTCCCGTGCTCTGGGTCCTTCCCCGTGCTGCCGTGGGGAGTTCACTCCGCCTCCCTCTCCCATCCCAAACTTCACTCCCGTCTCAACATGGGAGGCAGCATCACCTAGAGCGACCGAGCGGGCGGCGGGGAACCGGCGCGATCACTGTTGGCACCCCCGACCCCCGCCCGGCCATGGGCGCCCCGGGCCGGCCGCGCCGCCGGGCACCGCGCCGCCCGCATTAGCGCAGCGGGGCGCGGGGCAGGGGAGCATCCCCCGCTACCATGATCGCGGCCGCCGGCAGGAAGGGTCTGGGACCTGAGCCCCGGGCGCCGGGGGTAAGTTGTGGCAACACTGCTCCCCGCAGCTGACCTTTTTTTTTTAATTTATTTTTCCTTGTTTTTCCTTCACCCCCTTTTTCCTTTTTTTTTTTTTTTCCCCACGAGGTGGGTGGGGGGAGCCGCGTTGCCTCCGCGTCCCGCGTTGCTGAGCTGTGCTGTCTCCGCAGGTGGCGGAGGGGAGCGCGGTGCGGGAGCTCTCCCCGACGAAGAGGCCGGGGGCCGAGGAGGAGCGCTGCGCCAGCCGCCCGCCGCCCGAGGGCGCGGGGGCCGCCGCGGGGGCCGAGCAGCGGCCGCTGGAGCGGGCGGCGGCCGGGGGCTGGTGCCGGAGCTGCCAGGCGCAGCTGGCCGAGCTGAGGAGACAGGCGGCCCGGCTCGCCGCCGGCGGCTGCCCGCCCAACGCCCCGCCGGTAAGTCCGCCGGGGGTCGCGGATGGTGCGGGACCCGCGGGAGCCTGGCCCTGGCCCGGCCCGGGGTCAGAGGTACGTCCCTATGGATTTGGGAGGGGAGCGTGACGGCAAAGCGGGTGATTTCCAACCCAGGACGGTTCTTCAGAAGTTCAAGGATTTCCCGTCCCGGACTTTGTCAAAAAGCGAAACTGTGCGGCTGGGCTCTCGCTGACTGCCAGAAACAGTTAAAAATAAAATAGGGAGTTTGGGAAGCGGAGGGAGAGAGCCGAGGAGCGGCTGTGCGAGAGCCGTTCGGGACGCGCCCTCGGAGCCGCCTCGGAGCCCGGGGGAGCTCCTCGTACCGCTCCGCAGGACCCTGTGCCGCCCAGCCCTGCTGACACCGCCCCGGGGATGCCGGCTCGGTGCTGCGACTGGGCTTTGCCTTCATCCTTCCTAAGAGGAGCTGCCGATGGCAGCGGTTCAGCTCCTCCTTCCGAGGAGCCCATAAAGTGCAGCTGAGAATCGCGCACTCGTGGTTGTGGCTCTGGAGGAAACTTTGAGTGGGATGATTTTGCTGTGCTTTCACCCTCTGAGTGCTTGAATGTGCCTGCCTGGCTGATGGGCTCACTCCTGTCCTTAATGTCGCACAAGCACTGACTGTGTCATTTCCCTTCAGTTTGTGCTCCACGATGGTATTTCATATCTGGTAGGGAATGGAGAAAGTGCACGAGGGTGCCAGAGATTTCTTCTAACACAGGTGCAGGTTCATTTGTATGTATTGTAACTGTCTGCACAGTTTTTCCTTTCAGAGTTTGTTTTCTGTACATCAAAGGCCTTTATTATCCTTGTCCCTTTTCCTTTAGTCAGAACAGGTGAAGCAAAGCTTTTGAAAGGTGGTACAGGTGAAAAAATACTGTCTTGTCTAGACATCTGAAGAGATCATGTGGACCAGCTGATGGGGCAAAATGCAACAGAAGACCCTGAGATTCTGTTTCAGGACACACAAAACGTGTGTTGGGGTTTTGATAACATTTGGAAGTAATGTATTGTTTTCTAAACAATGCTTATCTGGATGTTTGCAAGAATGGGGGGGAGGGTCTGAAGAGGAAGCCAAACCCTACTGACCTTCGTTTTCATTCAAAGAGTTCCTGTATGATCTACAGAATTCCCATTGAATCTAAATATAGTTTTGTTTGGAAGTGCATTGTGGGGCAGTGTCCGAATGCATGGTGAGGTTTGCATTTTCAGGCAGGATCCAAAACCCTTTGAAATCAACAGGAGTCTCCCTATTGACTTGCTGGGTTTGGAGTGGGTTCTTATTTCTGTGGTGTAAAAGGTCATGTATCTTGTATCATTGGATTCAGGACTGCTGGACCTTTTGTTTTCTGGATTGCTGCAAGTGGTGGAAAGAAGTTTAATTTCCCTTGTGAAGTGCCTGCAATAGGCTGCTTAAGTGAGGAGCACAGAAAGCCCTGTTCCCATTGTTGGGGTGGGACTGCCATGAAGAATTGTGTCCTATCTGGGAATCGATCTCTGCCATGGGAAAAAAAAGTTGCCAGTGCAGGAGAGTCTGGGGCCCTCGGCCAGGTGTTCAGATGAGGAGACCTGTGAGCAAAGGCCTGTTTGTGTGGTCTCCTTCCTGCAAGTCTCAGGGGACTTCCCTGATAAGCACTTGATGATGGGTAAATTGATCGCCTTTTTCTGCAGGGTTTCAAAGCATACCTAGGAACGTAATAAAATAGTAGTCATCACAGTGTCAGAACCTCGACAGACCTGAGCACAAAGTAACAGATACCTGGAGTTTACCCATAGTGTAGCATACAGTAGTGTTTGATGTTAGAAATTTTTTAAAAGCTACATTCTCTGACGCTTGTGTGACCTGCAGCCTAATTGCAAGCTCAGACCCCCCCTAACCCTGGTGTAGTGAGCAGCTCCTCAGGAAGGAAGATGCAATAAACAGTGGTACTTACTGCCTTCTGAGCGTGAAGTAGGTTAGCAGGAGATAACAGTCAGGGGTTTGGCTACTCAGCTGCTGTGAATTGGCCTTGCAGTGGGAATCTGATGCAATATGCTGGCAGGGTGAGCACTGTGTAATGTTTGTGCCAGAAAGGCAGCTTGCTCGATTTCCACCCCCCTCCCTTTCTTGTTTAATTATATAACAAGACATCTGAAAAAGCAGCTTCTCTTTTACAGAGTTTCATGCCCATACAATGCAAGTCCAAAGTTTCTTGTAAGCTCTTCTGATGCACTGTCAAACTAAGCAACTGCTGGATGAGTAAACACCAGAAGGCTACTGCTTGGAGCATGCTGCTCTCAAAGGATTTACCTCCTTTGCCATAATAATTAAGAGATCTTTCAGCACAGATTCAGAAAGATTTCCACACCTGGTTGAAAACCCTTTGGAAAGGTGGGTGGGTGCCTCAGAGATGAAAGAAGGGCTAGTTTCCTGCTGTTGATATCTTTCCTGATGAAAGAGAGGAGGTGTATTCTCATGCGTGGGGCAGCTGACAAGGGATTGAATTCACATTAGAATAAAAAGCCAACATACTGTTTGCAGTCTGCAGGGATAACAAATCTAATTGCTTGAGAGGGCTATGATTCATACAGTTTATGTGTTGCTGTCCTTTCAATTAGACGTATTTAAAGTATATAAATAATTTAAAGTTTCGGTGCTCAGATGATGTGCATTGATTACAGAATACTGTCAGTTGTTTGTGTCTCTTCAAAGTCCTCCAAATCTCTGTGGACAGCTGATAAAAAGATACACCTCTTTGTTTATGTTAAAATTCTTTTAACAGTCTCCCAAGTACAAGATTTATTGCACCCTACACTCTCAATTCCCTTCATTTTACTGCTGCTGCCTTTACAGTTTGCCACCACAGTGAGGCCTGTATGTGAATCAAAATGTGATTTTCATCAAGCGTGAATGGAAATGAGCAAAGTTTAATTTGAAATTATTCCAGATTAGCATTTTGGTATTGCAGTATCAGCATCAGTTGTCAGGTCATGTACTGAACTAATGGAGGGAAAAACAAGGTGCCTTGGTTTATCCCTAATTAAAAGTTTTGCAGGCTGTGTCCCTGGGGAGTTGGTAATGGGATACAGGATCTCCTACTGCCAGAGTTCTGGCTGGAGTGGAGAGCAGGTTGCTGTGCCTGGAAGTTGTTGCTGTTGGCAGCTGTGGGACAATCCACGGGAAATGAGTTGGTGGTCTGTGTCTCACTCCTAGTTGGCAAATAGCCTTGTCACAAAACCACCACAACAATTACCGCTAATTGGCATCACTGTTGGCAGTTTCACAGGAGAGGCTAAGGATTGAATGGGATGTAGATTAAATTAGTAATAATAATACTTAGCACCTAAAATCTTCACAGTGCTTCACAAATGCTAATTAGTCAATTTGTGTGATGCCCCTGTTAGGTAAAACCCAAACATGCTGTTTCAAAAGACGCGTATGTCAGAGCAAGGTGTGTGTCTCCAAAAGGAAGGGGACAGGCAGGGACTGTTCAACATGAGGGATGTACTCCTGTAGCTGCACTGCGGGAAGTGAACTCTGTGCTGCCTCTGGTGAAGGCAATAGCCTTAAGGATATACAGCTACTGTAAAATGATTTTATCTAATCCCTTTTGAGCAGAGGAAGAAAGCTCTCATGGTGTGAGGAATGCACACATGGATGCAACTACATCCACAGAAGGGTTTCATCCTGGTGTAAATATTTTGGTTATAGAAAAGTAATAATTGTACCAGCTACACTGGAATAAAAGAATTTTTTTATCAGTACTGAAAGGAGGACAAGACTAGTGGAAATTTGGAAGTGATTAGCTTTGTTCTCAAAGCCTAGCCATGATGATGATGATTAGCTTTGATGGTTGTGTTTCTCCAAACCCAGGGATTCAGCCACCCTTGTCCCCATCCACCCTCATTCCCAACTCTGCCAATCTGAGAAGTTTATATTGTACCTAATGCCAGCGCAGGTGGGTGTCAGAGGCAACATTAGGTGGGGCCAGAAACATTCATATTGTATTGTAGCTTAAGTTCAGGAAGTTCTTGCTGTCTTAGTTTTTAAGAACTTCTCTTCCCAATTTTGTTGTTTTGTTTTTTCTTTTTGTCCCCATTGCATTCTCTGCACTGCAAGTTACACGAGATACAACCACTGGATGGCTTCCAAGGGCCTGAAGGACAAAGAAGCGAGTGTGGCTCTTTGCTGCTGGTGGGGTTTGCAACGTTTCTTCTCCAATACCTAAAAACCCCTGTATTCCCAGCTGCCCAGGTAAACTGTGGCTGGATATAAAGGAGCATGCTGCCAGCCCTGGTCTGCAGGGAGTCTCAGTGACCAGGACAGGTCATGCCTTGGTTGCTAACGAACCATGAATCATTTGAGAGAGCTAAGCAAGTCTTAGCCTGCTGTATCCTAGTCAAGGCTCAGTGTTACACCAGCCAGAGTTTGAGGAAACCCAGCTTCTCCAGGAAAAAAAAAGGAAGGACAGCAGCAGCTTTAGACTTGCTGTTTATATGGATGTGTCTTACTGTGCAAATGCTGGATGGAACTCCCATCACTCCTTCTAATCAAAGTGATGGCCTCTTGGTGGCACACCTGTATGTGCTGCTGATTGCATCACCCGAAGGGGAGATCAAGAACAAAGTTTTGGGAGGGGCATGCTCTTTCCCGTGGGTTTCTCCTGTGTGCTGAATAACCCCCACCTTTCCATGAGCAGCTGAAAGAGGGTTTGGTAGGATGAATTTGTTTTCCCCATCCTTCTGCATTAATCCCAGCTGTGCCCTCCTTGTCCCAGAAGACTCCATCTTCTCTGCAGCTGCACAGCCACAGTCTGATTGACAGTAAGATAGTACTTTGACATCTGTCTTCTGCCAAACAACTAACAACATGTGGGTCCTGCCCAGTTTCTCTCAATACCAGTTTGTGGAAGTTGTAGGAACTTGCTCTGAGCCTTCTACCTCAGTTTCAGGTCATTTGACAGGTTCAAAAGCTGTTAAGAAGGGCTGGCAGCAAGGAGGATGGAAAGGAGGGCAATGAATCTGTTCTTATTGCTTTGGAAAACCAGGCCAAGGGGACAGGCATTGAATTGAAGACTGTGGTCTTAATGTGTGAGAGTCAGGTATGCTTTGTTATACCCACTGTGGCCACTCTGATGGCCTGGTATCAGCAGGAGTAGTGCCAAGGAGAACTTATGTGATCCCTGGCTGCCAGTACCTGTCTTCTCACTGTGGTGTGCACTGTTGGATGCTCCAGAAACCTGTGCTGCATGTGGGCCCGGGAGAGGGCTCTATGTCCTCACCGTTTGTCTGCAGGCTCATGCTTCCCTAAAAGAGCAAGGATTCAGAGCATATGGGGACTTCTTGCAGCATTTGATGTGCATGGGAACTAGGTCTGAGCTTTTGGAAGCAAACTCTTCCTTCACTGAGTTTTCCTTCCTGTGCACATTACTTTCTATTAATGTATTACTATTGGGTGGCATGGTCACCTGGAATTTTGAAGTCATGATGCTGAGACTGCTGGGTCTTGGATAAGTTTGGGGCCCTTTTACTTAGGGGCTCCTTTTATTTTCATGGGATATCTTTCTGCAACTGGGTTGATACAGATAAGGGGAATTGAGTGGGAGAGCTATCTTTTACAGATTGCTCTCTAGAGGAATCCAATTTTCACAGCTCTTTGCAAGCACTAAATGCACCTCAAAAGGTTCTATATTTAACATTTCAAAAATGTGTACGTGGAAAAGTAGTGTCTTAGTCAATAAATATGAAACTACGGGGCATTTTTTTAAGATGCACACTTAATATTTAATTTTGTGAGAGAGACTCTTGCAGAGACTTGGCCGTGGAGTGCTTCAGGCAACGATCTCAGATGTGGATTTCAGGTACGTGTGCAGTCTAATAACAGGGTTAGTGACAGCACAGTGTCAAATGTGTTGACACGAGCAGTTCCCTTGTTTCAGTCAGTGCAGTAGTCCCCGTGTGATATGATAGGCTGTGGAAACTAATTGTAATGAGTTTGGTTTAAACATTTAGGATTTTCAAGCATGCCCTTTTAAAATACAGGTGAGTGGGATTATCTTGCAGTTCAGAAGCTGGAGGCAAGAGACCAAGAGACCTTCTCACTAGGGGAGTAGGGGATTGCACAATTAGCTGAAGGTTCTGTGGTCTCCTGGGTAGCTGAGGGTAATTAGTATTGCTCTGGCTCTTACTCTGGCTAATTCCTTCAGCACCCTGCCCTATTAGGAAAAAGGGAGGAAACACATCTACCACTTCAAAATCCCAGGGGGTGGAAAAGAGCATCTGCTCCTAACATCTGAGGTTACTTTGAACCTGTTGAAATATGTAGTAGCTACTTTATTGTTTTTGCCAAGGGTTTCTACCTACAGTGATCCCAACCTCTGACTTGTTAACAGTGAGGTTGTTGGAGGCAGTAGTCATCCTACTCTTCCCTGGCTCACAGCACCTGATAGTGGCTGCTGCTCTGGGCCTGGCACTGTAGGGTGTAAGAGTGGGAATGACTGAAATCAGTTTTTTTTTTTCCCCAAGACCAGGATCACCTGCCATATTCACAGTTGCTGTGTCTCCTGCTGCTCAGGTACCCCACTATGGCTGCCCTCTGTGGGCCTGATTTGTACTTCTCACAGTGACAATGCTGATGTAGAGAAAAGCTAATTAGTCCCTGGGTTTTCAGCTGGCAGATGAGCATTTTTTTTTTGTGAAAAATGAGCAGAGATTTTGCTTCACCCTGGTTAGATGAGGAGAATCCATCTGGAAGCATGTTCATGACTTATGGAAGATTTTTCCATGCCAGTGCTGTTGCCTTTCTCAAGATTGGATTACTTTCAGGAACTACATCTATTTGGATATTGCTCATATTGTGTATGGCCAGGCAGCTGTCCAGTTGGGAATATTGTATCTGCTTTTTATTATTTACTGGAAATCAATGGAATTTAATTTGTCTGGCTTTGTCTCCTTGTCCTCTGACTTCAGACCTGCAGCACTGGAATAACTGTTTTGTATTTACGTGTCCAATATATCCCCAAATGGAAGACACCATCAGGAGGGTGGGATCTTGTCTGTTGCTGGCTGTGCTTGTGATCAGGAGCTGTCTGATTTCTCAAATGAGTGTCTACTAATTTTGTACAGATCAGTGGTTTATGGGAGAAAGCTTATGCCTTATTTCCAGAAAAATCATGCTTCCTGCTCCCTCTATTAACTGGAGGAATTGTGTCCCATTGCAGGGATGCAAGACCTGAGTTAATCCCTAGATCTGTCACTGACTTTGTGAATTTGGGCAAGCTGCTTAATAATCTTGTGCTTAGTTTCTCCTTTGCTCAGCAAAGAGAAAATGCTTCCATCTTTTGTCCATTTCCAGTAAAAACATTTTTGTTTTTTGGTGGAGACTCTCTTCCTTGTGTAGGATTGAGCCCCATCAACTGCTGTTCTTAGTAGAGCTGACTGCTCCTATAATATGTATAATAAGGAAGAATATATAACACAGGGACACAGAAAACAGGAGGCTCTGTGACTGGCAAATGAACTTTAAGGCTGGGTGTAGGGGAGGGGGTTCTGGGACTGGGGTCACTGCAACAGCAGAAACAGCAAACAAAGCCAGGGACTTCAGATAAACCATGAAGACAGTAACAGGTAGTCCTGAAAATCTGCCACTTCGCCAGGAGGGGAGTGGTGAGGCTGTGGGAGGGGTCTGAAGATGCTGTGGTGTGTGTCCAGTTGGAAGTAGCAGGCATCAGATCAGCTCAGGTAGCAAGGATTAGAACTGTGCTGATGGTATCTAAAAAGGGTGTATCTGTGTACTGTGCTGTGCCTCCCTGTGATGAAACTGGAAAGCTGCCTTGTGGAAATATGGTGTGACCTTGTAAACTGAAAACTCTTCAGTGGCTTCAGTCCCTAATATTGCTGTTGAAGTTTATGCCAAAGTGTATTACTTACTAGTTTTTAATTAAAAACTTTTTATTTTTAAGTGGAAAGAAAGGTAAATTTTATAGGGGAGCCTAAGAGCAAAGGTTCTAATTCTTATTTCAATCATTTAGAATATGGTGGGAATATGTCACTTTGCAGGAGTAATGTATTCTTCTCTAGGATAAATTGAAGTGAATGTAAACCTTTGGTGTATAGTTCTTTGGACTGAATTCTTTGCTTTGAAGTTGTGTGAACTTTTAAGATGTAGCTGGCAGATGTTCATTTTCATGCTGGAGAAAGAATGTTTAGTGTAAATATATCCACCTATTTTAGGCAGCATAATGCCATTGTTGCGTGTTTGTTTTATCTCTAAGAATCTGACTGCTCTATACATCACTCTAAAGTGCAGTGAATCAGTGAAATCTCAGCACTTGCTCACAAAAAGAGGCTTAGGTGAGTACAACTATCCTTCTTTGAGTCAAGTCTTAAAATTCTTCTTTGATCAGCGTTCCTGGAATTTGGCAAGCAGCTCCCAGTTTTGGCTGGGGCTGGGCTGGCGTTACCATGTGTCAATACCTGTGCAGGATTGGTTGGAACACTGGACAGCTGTGGGGAAATGATCAGTTTTCGTTTAGCTCTTATCAGATCTTCCCTGGATGTTGCTGAGGGATTTTACACTGCTGGTTGAAGAGAATGGGAAGCCCTCTCTACAAAACTGAAATGTGATACTTCTGGCTAGGTTGGGCATTGACTGGCTTTCAGTATGAATGGCGAAAGCGAGGCATTAGTCCTAGTTCTCACAGCATTCAAAAGGTTATGTTTAAATGTGTTTCCTGTTTTACTGCAATTTACCATTTGTTACAATGTGGTTTGTGTCGCTGTCTGTGTGTATATATTGATCAGTGCTGATTATACTATAAATGGGCAGCATTTGACTTTGTGGTTTAAGTCATTTGGGAAGTCAGATGTACTCAGTTTGTATTGTACTCTTTTTTTTTTTTTTTTTTGTGTTGTTCTCACTGTATTGTATGTTGTATCATGCATTTACTCCTTTTGGCATTGCTGCTTTTCTCCTGGATCTGAGTACGGCAGTTTCCTACAGTTTGCATGTAGCTTTATCAAGTAAAAATTTGTTTTCAGTGGTTTCCTGCTGCATTTGCATCTTGTGTGGCTCCTGAGTAGTTCAGGGGTGGTAGCCATGCCCAGATTACATCATGGGGCCCTCAGCAGAGTGATACTTTTGAGTGTGTTGGAGGAGATGAGACTGGTGAAGTGATTGAGATCAATTGCACTATGCTGGATTGGTGGCACATGTCCAGTTCCCACCCCAAAATAGGGCAGCAGTTGCCAGCCCCAGACCATGAGCTGTCTCCAGGGACTCTGTGGAATGTGACAGTCTTTACAACTGTTAGAAACTCGAAGACAAACAAGTGCCTTATACGATCAGGAAATCTGACCATCCTTGTTTCAATTGCTTTACTACTTTTGAGTCATCTGTTGATGGTTTCTCTAGTGCTTGTTGTGGAATGGTGAAAGCACTCTGCTTTTTTTCTTGATAGCTGTTGGGTCCTCTTTGAGGACCTCTTTTTGTCACTGGACAAAACATGCTGGTGTTGCCACAAATCCCCTCTTTAACACCAAATTGCCTAGTGTGGAGTGTAAAAGCAACTGCTTGTACGTACTGCCCAACTGCAACCAGTCTATATGACTAATGGCACAGTTCCTAGGGGGGTTTAGTGGCCAAGAGGAAAGCCCTATCAATGTGCTCTGTCATTTGTGGAGTGCTTGGTAGACATTGGTGTGGAAGTGGCTCCAGGTGCCAAGGTGACTGCCAGGCCTGGGTGACCAGTCACCAGCCCAGACTAGGAACATCCCACATGGCCTGTTTTCATACAAATAAATGATTTTCTACTGCAAATAGGAAAAGTTGGACAGATCTGGTTTCTGTTCAGCAGGGGAAGCTTGACTAATGATGCCAGAGCACCTGACATCCAAGTGATTGAAGGAAGGGTGGGGAGGTAGTTGAGTGAGCTGATCCATGACATCCAGGACAAGGAGGGTTTTGCTTCCCATGTGGTGAGTGTGTTTAGGACAATTTTAAAGAGTATGCCATTGTCTGCCAGTGTTGGATTGTGCGTTGTGTTGGCAGAGCAGCAGAGTTGTGTTAGAGTTTTGGCCTGGATTTAGTAAAAGTGATCACTGAGCATTAGGAAAAGAGATCTTTTGCTGAGTTGGGTATTATTTGAGAAGCGTTAGCCATGTTGTAATAATGAATCACTTTTGTGCTGAACACATGGACACATGTTCGTATAGAGACCTGGTTACCTCACTGTGAGAACAAGTGCACCAGCAACAGTGAGGAAACTGAGTTGAACCTCTGATGTGAGCATCACATAATCCCCACACATGTGCCTGTGTCATCAGGAAGAGTGGTGTTCCCATACTGCTGCCTGGCCCTGGGCCATCTGGTCCCGAGGAAGCACTCATTAATCGTGAGAAACAAATCTGCTCTACAAAATTCGGCCTTTATAGGATGGAGGCGAGTGTCTTTGCCTCTGTCATTTCTGGGTGATGCTGGTGCTACTTTTCCAGTCAGTGAGTAGAAGGTGGAAGGGCTGGTTTGTCCCAAATACCCTTCTTAGAAGAGGTGCCTTAGCCGTAATATGACCTACAGGTGCTGCAGAGCTTTTGTAAGCTATCTTGAAAACTATTCTGTGGGTGAAACACAGGCCTGTAACTATTTTGCCTGTAGCTTGAAATACAAAGTTTAAACCCAGAATCTGCAGTTAAAATGTTCAGGTGTTAGTGTAACTTGTGTAACTGTAAACTGTGAACTATTTTTCTGTCTTTCTCTGAAGATTTTGTTGCAAAGACAGGGAAATACATTTGACATTCTTCCAACAAGCTCTCACATGGGTAATTTTGTGTGGATGATTGAGTGGCATGGAAACATTGTAAGATATTGTCCTTTTGTGGGTTTTATAAAGAGGAGATACAGTTGAAGTAATTTATAATATGCACAGAATCTCAGCAGTCTGCTGAGATAGCTTCTTTCAGCAATTACCTGTAAGAATAAAGTAAAAAGCATTTATTATTGATATTCACATTCCACATAAGAAGAAATATTTCTTCTGATATTGTTAGTTTTTTATTTGTAGGCTCCAAAGGAGTATAGAGTAAGACAAATGTGTTCAAGGAAGAAAAATATATGAGTTAATATATTAAGTCTACATATTTTTCGTTTGATGGATATATGGTTTTTAATTACACCTTCATGTCTTGCATTGGGATCCCTGGGGGCCCTTTCTGAATTTCATACTTGTACTCTTATACACAAGAGATGCTTTAACCTGCCACCTCGTGCAGTCTTACTGCTGCTTGACTGACCTCTGGTGAAGTTACTTGTTATTCAAGTTTAAAATCTGAGACTTCAACAAAGAACCAAATTATTAGAAAAATATTTGTGTGATTGAGAGAGTTTCTCATCCTGATATGTTGTGAAACACAGGCTGTGAATGGATTTCTCTGATTTTCGTGTGGAAGGGTGGACTTTGTGCTCAGTGTTTGCTCAGTTGATCATCAGTAGCAACACCCTGGCCTCAGCCTTACTGGCTCCCTGAGGGCAGTTTGGCAGTGGAAAGTAGTCATGTCTTTGGTAACAACCCTTTGGGGAGCAATGACTGGGTTCAGGCAAGAGTATTTTCAGCAATATTTCATCCTGAATCTGGCTGTTCATCTCTCTGCTTCTGTCTTCAGTTACATATGATGCTGGATTTTCATTTCAGAACAGTTTGCATCGTGGTTCTTTTATTGACAGTGGAATCAAAAATGTGTTAACAGGTGGAAAATGAAGCCTGTTGGCTCTTGTAGTTTCAGTTGATTTACAAGGGTGAAATGAAGAGGAAGCCAGACTGCAGAACTGGGTCAATGTCTGTATTCCAAATCCATCTCTCTGTGTAGGTATCATTACCTCCTTCTGCTTTTTTTCCAGCACATCCTCTTCATTTTTCTGTTCAGTGAGAACATAATTACCTGTTTATGTGTATGTGTGTGGAAATAGTGCCAGGATCTGTTTGTTATAACTAAGACATGGCTTATTGAAGAGGCAGACAACCCAAGCTGGTAATATTCAGGCTGTTCAAAAGAAACTTGCTTTGCGACTGAGTAAGCGTGAACAGTCAGGCACAACTTGAGCCCCCTTTCTCAGATTTGTGCTGTGTGTCCTTTTATTATTCTGGTCATGGCTACTCATAAGCACACACAGCTCAGGAGCAAAATAGCTCTGATATGTGCTGTAAGAATTTAGTTGGGTTTCAGCTTCTTATTGACAAGACTTTTGATGACATGAAAGATGTGTTATACACAGGGCTGACTTTTCTGACTCACCCTCAGTTTTTCACTGAGCGTTTTGTTGGGTGCAATCAGAAGTGTGGAGTAGATAGTTAAAGAACTGCAATGCAGAAAAAAGACTCGACCCTGGGAAGTGAACACAAATGAGAACACAAAGGCATTGTCCTCTGAGGTGGTACATTGGAAGATCATCACTTTTCTGTTTTCTTTTCGTAGTTTCTATTTTAATTTCTCTCAACAGAATCATAGAATATCCTGAGCTGGAAGGGACCCACAAGGATCGTCAAAGTCCAACTCCTGGCCCTGCACAGGACCACATCAAGAATCACACCACACTAATCCAGGCTCAATCTGATTTTTTCTTTCATCTTGCCACTGGAAGAACAGTCCTGTTTGCTAATATTGGAAAATAGTCCATGTCATTCCCTACTTTCTAGAGGCTGTGCTTGTACTTTCTTTGAGAAACCTTCACTAAATATAATGGAATAGAAATGGTTCACTTGCTGCTAAAGGAGGGAGGTGAAAAATGTCTATGATGGTTCAGTTAGAAAAAATGTAAATCCACTGTGTGAAAAATCTACTTCTTTCTGTACCTGAACAGGATTCCTGAAGTCTGTGCTGGATTAAAGAGTTAAGGTAATCCTGATTTTACAGAGGAGTTAGTTAATCCAGGAGTTCTGTAGCTCAACTGAGTACAATACAGGAGTGACATCAGTGAGAGATTAGAATAAGCTTTGTTATCTTCAAAGGCTGTTTACTTAATGGTTGGAGAATCACTGTGTTTGTAGGTAGAGGTAGGAAATGTCCTGGGGCAGGTAGGATCTGATAACATTACACAGAGCAGTAGTGTTTCTCCTCAAGCATCCCTATATTGCTCTGTGCTTCTCCCAACCTGCTGGCTTCTACTGCTTTTGTGTACACCATCCCCACCGAGGTCTTTAAGAGACTGCCAAGGTAATTTTGGATACTAACCACTAAACCCAAGCTGTATCCTTAGCTTTTGGGTTATTTTTCCTGTGTCCTACCGACTTTGGCCCTATGTGGGGTAATTATATGGACAGCCTCTGGCTTGTTTTTTCATTGTTTGCCTATAATTTTTTCCAAATAATTTTCAAATTTTCAAGTTTCAGTGCTGAGCTATCAGCAGCCTGTCCTGCTGCATGATGTGATGGGTACAGGGCCCATGTCATCCTGCAGGCTCTGCTGGGAAACACACCCTGTCAGGGGAGTGAGTCCGTCTGATAAATATTCCCACCTGACACTCAAATAGTGTAACAACCCGAGGAATCAGCTTCTACCAATCCTGGAACAATATCGCTTGTATTTTTCTTACATATATACATCTATAAGTTTTCCTTAAAACATTGGTTAGAGGTATTTTAAAAATCTCAGAGTTAAGTTCTGAGGATAGTTACCTATCCTTGGGTATTTCAGCTATTGCTTGTTATCACATGGAAGACAATTTGGGTTTGGATTTTTGGAGGATTCCTGTGCAGCTCTTGGGTATTTTCTGCAGAGTTCCTTTTGACAGCAGTGAAGGTACTTCTGATCTCCAGTAAAAGGACAACTTGATTTGCAGATTTATATATAAAAGCTGCTATAAACTTAATTTAGAGACCACTGAGATACATGTCCCGTATGCAAATATTTAGCCATTTTTCTTTTTTCTCATGAAAACATTCCTGTAAAAGTGGTCTTGAAAGCAAACTTTTGCCTCATTGGCATTTTTTTAAAAGACAAAACACAGATGCAGTGTTCCAGGCAGATATATTTTTGTTCCCAGCTGTTTTGAATGCTCATTTGATCCTAAGTCTTTGTTCAATCCAGTCCTATGTCATTAATGACTCTGGGGTAAGTAGGTATGCAGAGCTGGAGGAAATCCTGTTTTATATGCTCCTATTCTAGGAGAGCCTCAGAAAGACTAACAATAATGCTTCTTGGTGAGGTAATGGGTAAACATAGTAAGAAATAAAACGTGCTTATTCCTTACTGAAGCAGAAAAATAGCTTATGAAGCATAATGTTGTCTTTGATAAGTGTAGATAATCTGACCTGCTTCAGTCTGCGGATTAAGACATTAACTGGGGAAGGTGAAACAGCTTCTTGTAAAGAACCAGTCCCTCTGGTTGTAAAAGAGGTGTCAGCAAATGTTAACGAGAATTAAAAAGGAGCAGGAGACCAGTCATAACCCAGCAGAGTCAGTTGAAAGGCTTGCCGTGCCTTCAGCGGTCAGTTAATTCCCACCTGAGCTGGAGGGTTGCGTTGCTCAGTTCAGTGTTACGTGACTCCCACGTGGGCCCCGCTTCCAGTCAAGGGGGTGGGTGGTGCACAGCAAAGCTCTAGTGGGAGCCTTGGATTTGTATGAGCCCTCTTCATGGTCCTTCCAAGATGCTGTGGGAAAAGCAAATAGGAGCGTCCACCAGCTTTTCCTTCCATCTGCTGAATGAGTGAAGTTTAATAGAAGTATTTGTTCTCAAGAGGAACCAGGTTTCTTGCAGGAATTTCTTCATCAGATTCTTGAGGAAGTTAAGGCTGGATTTAAAGCTTTTGATCTTGGTCAGTAGATGGACAGCAGACAGAAAAACAGGATGGAATTTTGTTGACTTTTCTTTTTTGAGAAGAAAATGTGAAATGGTGTAGTTTTCTGTCAGCCAGCTTCCATAGCAGCATGTGTGAATACAGTGAAACATCTGAACTCCAGCCCACTCACACTGTCTGTGCTGCAGGCTTCCCTTGGGACCCAGGGCAATTTAACTAGCGTTACATTTTTAGATAAGCTTACCCCATTTAGCATATGCATTTTGATCAGCATGTGATTACAGACTAGTGAGTTGCATACATATACACCAGAGCCCTCCTGTTGGTGTTCCTTATATTTGCACTGGTTTTATGTACGTGTTTACTTCAACCATATTTCTAATCCCTCTCTACCTTCATCTTTTTGACTGTGAAACAGCGGTGATCCTTTTTCTTTGAGTGAGTAGGCAGAATCATCCTTGCGACATACTATAAGACCACTTAGAAAATATAAACTTATTTAAGTGCCAGTGATTTGTCTTGTTTTGTTTTATTTGATTTCTTAAATGTCAGCCCCTCTGAACAGTTCCAGGATTTTCCTCCTCTATTTGGGAAGTGTCAGTTGATGAGAAGGCAGCTGGTGTGCTGAAAGCATCATTCCCTTAAGAATTTAGTATGTGTTTAGCTGGGAAAAAAAGCCCTGTGACAGTTACCCTTTTGTTTTTGTTTTCTTTTTCCCTGAAAAGTTGCCACCTCGCCTTGCTGGTTTAATGGTGAAAGAATGCTGCAGTGTTGTTTAGATGTGCAATGCTATTCAGGTAGTGAGAGGTATCTGAGGAATGAGAGATCCCGTGGGAATAACTGGCTGGCACTTGGTTGACCTAAGCTGGCGGGTCTATACATAGCCCTGATTCCTGCCTGCCAGAAGAGCATCTGATGCAGACAAGCTGCTGGGTGTGTGACCCCTTTTGGTACGTGGGGCGTGCGTGGGCATGTGCCTTACTACCCATTCGGTGGGTGCGGCTGCTTCTAATGCTTCCTGGTCTGCCGTGCTCTTGGAGAAGACTTTTGACTTCAGGAAACCTTGTCCTAGGTGGAGGGAGCTGTTGGACCCCTGATGGCAGGAAGGAACTGGGATATCTGTGCTGATCATGGCTCCCTTATGCAAAGAGTGCTTCTTGGCAGAGTATTTAGGGGAAGGGAGTGAAGGGGTGAATACACATTTGGCATCACAAGCTTATAAATGCGTTGTGGAAAGTGCAAAGGGGAGGTTGTTTGAAGCATCTCCTCCTAGATCCCAGTAACTGTATTACTGGCTCCAAGAGGGGCCAGTAGGAGGGATGGAAACCATCCATTAACCACTGCTTTCCAGAAACACTTGAGATCAGAGTCTTCTCAGTATGTATCACCTCCTGTGTATCTTGCTTGTTTCAGGTTATGTTGTGATGGCAGTCCTGATCATTATCTTATATTAATTTTCTAGAGTATGATGTATGTGGATACACCTACTGCGCTCAGAGATTTCACTGCAAGATTAGAGACATGTTTAGGAAATTAGTAATGAGAGAAAAACACGTAATTAAAAATGATATCAGTTTGGAAGCTCATCCATCTTCAGCCAGCTTGCTGGAAGAGAAAGGAGTCTTACACAATGCTTAGTGGTGGGAAAATGCATTTGGCTTTCTACATTTTAAACAGGAAGGAACTATTTAAATGACAGACTTACAATAGTAATTGGGGCATTTACTTGGGAACACTGGATCGCATACTGCAGTTGCATAATGTTGTGGTAAGTCTGTATAAAGTTAAAGCAGATCTCCTTATTTGCTTTCTTTTAGTGATGCCCTCAGGCATTTTTTAAAAACTTATTTGGACCCTTTATAAAGGAATTGGGTCATTGTACAGAAATACCATTCATATTTTGAGGTAGTCAGATTTACCTATGCCAAATGTTGTCTGTAACATTATGAGGATGCACACTTAAAAATTTGTTTTCTGAGATATGCAATTTTATGTGAAATGTCTTAAATTCAGAATCTGCAACAGAGTTTTAGCTCTTCATCCCAAATGACCATTATAAAATTGCCATATGCCTAAAAATGTGCTTAGCACAACTGCAATTGTTCAGACTATGAATTTCCTCCCATTTTATGATGGGATCCTTATTTTAGAATAATTTTATTCTTTAGCAGTAGGAGAAACACCATTTGGTCATATATGGTTCATTATAAAATGCAGTAACTTTTAAGCATTTCAGGCAGTACACATACTTTATTTGAGTTTTTATGCTATTTTTCATGAACAATTAGCAGCACCTTGTTGTCATTTTTGTCATGATATGTCCATAAACTCAATTATCTTTCTCTTTGGTCCAACTTATAAACACATAGAAAACCTAAGCAGATGTCAGAGCAATAACCAGGTGCACACTGTAGTACTTTGCAAACTTTTAATTGCTGCAGGGATGTTTCCCAGTTAATGACTCTGTTTATTAAGTGCTCCTATCTGTTGTGTCTTGTTCAGGAGCGTGCCTTACATATGGTATTTTTCAGGCTGAGGCTGGCTGGTTTATCCACTGACAGCCTTGGAATAACCTTACAGAGGGATGTGCTTTTTCAGTTATGATGTCTGTAGTGTAGTTAGCAAAACTGCTGAATTGCTTTTGGTGGAGAGTCCCGTATAATTTATGATTTTTGATAAAATCATTAGATGCTTTAGAGTTGTGATTTTGACACAGGAGGGCCTAGACCCAGCTGGGCCTATGGATTTGACCAGTTTGGATGGAGCTTAAAGCACCCTGGTCTTGTGGAAGGTGTTGCTGCCCATGGCAGGGAAGTTGGAACTGGATGATCTTTTAGGACCTTTGCAATCCAAAGTATACTATGATCTCTGGGTGGATGCTAATGATGGCTGTTGACCTGTTGAGAGATGACAAGTGTTATTGTCTGAGGGGATCAACAATCGGTGAGAGGGTATGAGCAAAGTGAGTCACCAAAGACCAGTAGTTCTTGATGGGGTTTCAGCAGGGAACCATCAGTTGGTGGCCAAGGGACCCCCTTGTGTCTGGGAGCTGAAAGTCAGCAACTGTGATGGAGAGTGTGGGCAGCTCCCTGGCATTCCCTGTTATGCTTACTCATGGAGAACTGGCCTTCCTTGAGAGGTATGAGGGGAAGCACAGTCTTGACAGCCACCTTGAGGTCTGTGCTGTTGTGCATGAATGGGGAGATATGGATATGGTCCAAGAATATCTCATGGATGCTGGCATCTCCCCTTCCCTTTGAAAGCAAGTTGTTAAATGGAAGCATCCTCAGTTACAAAGGAGTTCCTGGGAACTGCTGATGTAGTTTGCTCCCCAAATCATTAAATCCAAAAGATATTCCCTCGTGCATCTCATGAGATACAAAGTATAACACAAATTTAAGAAAAGGAATTGTATTCAAGATACAGTGTCTCCAGTTGCTCTCTGCTCACTGCCCAGAAGCAATGGCACAGTGGGAAAAGAAGACCCTGTGTTCATGCCACTGTGCAGACCTGCAGATTTGTACCCAGACCAGGCCAGGGAGCCAGGACTGGGTCTTTTATTAGAGATAATATATATTGATGAATCAATGAGAGAAAATATCTCTTCCCAGGAATTAAATAATTGTTTCCTTGATGAAAAGATCCAACATCTGGCTCTTGTGTCTCATGTATTTTGTCATGTAGATGTGTTTGCTTTGTTCCTGCAGTAACGTTAACTTACTAATGTATGAAGCTGTCTCCAGGTCAGTGAAAAACTGCATATAAATCTTTATTACGTGTACTTGATTGTCTTTAACTCTTTATAAGATATAATTAGTGTCCAGTAATCATATTGCTGTGCTGTTTCTGTGATTACACTGGTAGTTAGTGTGTAGTGCAATTCTGGTTTTATAGACTGAAGCTAATGTTAGCTTGATTAAAATAAAGGTTAAACATTGGCCTGTGTTGTTGGCCAGTTAATTTTCTCACCTTTCTGCTACCCAGTTTCATTGCCTCCTGCACTTCTGAGATGTGACTGCCAGCCACCAAGTGGCTTCTGATTAAAAAGCCACAATCTTTAATATGTGGTGCTTCATGCTGAAGTGGTGTCTGTGATGGGAGAGAAGAAGTGGATTGTGGCAGGTCTTCAAGGACAGTGACTTGGCGAAGCACTAATACCTAGAAATGTTTTGATCCTATTGTAATGAATAGCTGCTAGTTCCTGTTGTTGTTTCTGTTTTGATTGAGTGCCCAGCTGGTGTGTGGTGCAGATAGGATGTCGGGGCAGGGAAAGGAAGTAACTGTCGAGAGTGCATCTCCCTTAGGAAAGAAGGAATGTGGAGGCATGGTAGAATTGGGGTTTAAATAGCACTTATTTTTCCTTGGTTTTCATAGTGCACTGACCATATGCAATTTTCCACATGCTGGGTAATGGAAAGTTGGCCCCAGAGGACGTCACTTTGTAAGTCAAGTTTGGAATTATAAAATCAATCACTCTTGGGTCATTAATTGGTGTGGAAGATAGGAATTTCCTATACAGTATGATAAGTTCATTGGTTTTCTGGCAGTGTGTTTGCAGTGCACTGTTTAGCCAACGATATTCTTTCCTGATTCTGTTGTTAACTCAGGAAAAGCATCAGGTCATTTATAGCTACACCCAAATCACTGGTTTGTTTCTGAGTAGTAAGGGGAGGGTGGAGGCACTTTAATGTCATGTAGAATCTACATGTGTTTCATGAAGTTTGTTTTCATCTCTTTGAGGCATAATAGCAAAGCTTGGCAGCCACGTGGGAATGGTGAAGATTGATTGCACTTGGTGTTAAGCATCTCACATCTCTGAGTTTATATCAACACAAGCCTTCTTCCAGCAGCAGCATCTGGCTCATTGGCAAGATCTGTGGACAGTTGTTCTGATCACTGCGGAGATGCCTCTGGCTGTCATGTGGCTGCTGCCTTGGCCGTGCTGCTTTGTTATTCTAGCTGGTCCTGTTTTAATTTATTTATTTTTTTGGCTTACCTTTGATTCTGATGAGTTTCTCCTGAGATTATAGTCTTGAATAAATCTTGCCTAACTTTTTCATGCGGGGACTTCCATGAGATGCTGGTGTTATTTCAGTGACTATTTGCTGATGGAGCTTGGAGCAGTAACATCCCAGCCTGTGCCTTGTGTGCAGGTTTTCCCTGTGAATCATAGCATCAGTCACGTGGGGAAAAAACACACATCTTTGAGGATATCCTGCATAATAGGTTTCTCGGAGACTAGGGCTGCAAGTGTACATCAAATATTGACAGTACACAGTCAGTGTCTGGAATGGTGCTGAGGGTCCTGGAATCAGCCACTTGGATTTTTCAAGTTGGCCGCTGGGAGTAGAGTTTCTGGCCCAGCTGATATACACTTGCATAGGAGCAAAGAATAATGTGTGGTGGCTCTGGATTTACATTAGCTCAAGTGCTGTCCCTACCTGTTTGATTGTATGTTTTTTTTATTCATACACCTTGTACTTCAAAAATGTGATTTTTTTTCTTCTTCCCCCTCCCCACCTCCCCCCAGTATTGTGGCTTTGGAAGACATGTAGGCTTAAATAAAAGTGTTTCTTAAAATACAAAAGCATCTACTTTCATTAAAGAAGCCTATCAGGATCACTACTTCTGGTGATTGAAATTAGCAGAGCTGTGATGTGCAGGAGGCCAGACAAGATGGTTATCTTCCCTGGCCTTTAATGATCTGCAGAACTGCTTTAGTGCTGTCCACAATAGGAGCTGTTTGACAAGCTGTCAGATTTTATAAGGATATTAGCAAGGCATGATTACACTCACTTTACTGGTTATAAATGTATATTTGTATCTGTAATAATAATACTAAGACAACTCGGGTCGTGGTTTTCTTTTTAATGATTTACTGCAAATTTGACACACAAGTTACTTCCACAAAACTTCACTTTGAAAAGAAGGGGGGAATTTACACACTAAAATGTAACTTAATTAATCATCTAATAACTGCAAACATGCATTTTGTGGGCATTTTCTGAAGTGGAAAGACAAGTTGGTGAAAGAGTTCACTGCTAATTTGAAATTAGGAACAGAGATGCTTCAATTTAGAGGGGGATATAATGACTTGACTTTCAGTATGAACGTTGCCATGGATTACTTTAGGTCCCAGGTCCCACTCTGGGGCTGTAATTTCTGTTCTTAAAAGAACCCTTTCTTCCTCTGTACTTGGCCTTTTCCAGCAGGTGATGAGGCAGCTGCTTTTCCAAGGTCTCAGAACACAAATTAAAATAAAAACATCCTTTTATGTAGTACCTTCAATTGAACGGAAGCATTAATGTACCCTATGATGTTAGGCATTGTCTACATTTGTGGAATTTCTATAGAGGCAGTGTTAGATACAGTAAATGTTTAAGGGCCCTGTTAAGTGTGACTGGTAGGACAAGCTAGATCCTTTCATCTCTTAGTTGCTGTTTTTAATAGGATCTGGCTTGAAGGGTTTTGAAAGTTGTTGCCAGGTGTTTGATTACTGCTGTGTCTCAGGAGATAAGGCTTGTTTTGTGTATGTGCACTTGTGAGGAGTTTACAGAGATATTTTTGCCAGTCATCTGTGGGTATGTCTACATGTGTGTTAGTTACAGGCAGATACAAGCTCACTTTGCTCATGGGTTTAATATGTTTATATCCTGTGCCTTAGCAGAGTTTACAAACCCTATTAACATGGGTTTTGAGATGCTTTGAGCATGGGTAGAGTGGGTTTTTGTCTGCCTGTGGGCACAGCCCTATCGATTTATGTTTGTAGAAGGAAAACCTTAGGCAAAGGGAGTTGCTCCTCTTGGATTATGCTATCCCTTTCCATGGCAAGAGGCTGCACAGCTTGCAGTTTTCACAGGACCACCGCAGGGCTTCTTAGCATAAGGATTACAGGTGGGTATTGATCACCAGACTGTTGTTGTTCTGCTCACACGAATGTGATTTGCTGGGCTGATAAAGGCAATTCCTACTTGTTATTTAGGTTGCATAGAAAATGCACAATGCCTTTTGGTGCCCAGTCAGGCATTTTAAGGATTCAGGGATGGATATATGCTTTGTTGTCAACAATGCAGTACAACCACTGAAAGGCTTGTTACAAGACTGTAGGATCAAAGGATAGCAGCCAACTTACAAAAAGTGGTATTAGGGAAAACCAAAGTACTCTCATGCAAAGCAATTGATTGATCTGACATAGGACAGCTAGAAAACAGTAGGTTTGTAGGTAGGGTTATCTAATACTGTTCAGGTAATGGCTACTGAAGGCCAACACAGCAGGAGTATCTGCTCCTAATACAATCTTGTTCTTGCTATGAGGCCGACATGACCTGGCAATGTGTGCTTGCAGCCCAGAAAGCCAATTGTATCCTGAGCTGCATCCAAAGCAATATGAGAAGCCGGTCAAGAGAGGTGATTGTTTCCCTCTACTCTGCTCTCGTGAAACCCCACCTGCAGCACTGTGTCCAGTTCTGGGGTCCCCAATGTAAGAAGGGTGTGGACTTGGAGTGAGTTTAGAGGAGGCCATGAAGATGATCAGAGGGCTGGAACACCTCTCCTCTGAAGACAGACTGAGAGAGTTGGGGCTGTTCAGCCTTCAGGCACTGGAAGGCCACAGTTAGGTCACCACAAAGCCTTTTCTTCTCCAGGTTGAACAATCCCAATTTTTCTCTTAGAAAGAGGTGCACCATCCCTCTCATCATCTTGGTGGCCTCTTCTGGACTCACTTCAACAGGTCCATGTCCTTCCTGTGCCTGGGACTCCAGAGCTGGATCCAGTACTCCAGGTGGGGTCTCAGGAGAGCAGAGTAGAAGGAGACAATCACCTCGCCCAAGCTGCTGGCCATGCTGCTTTTGATTCAGGAGCATGGATACAACTGTCTTTCTGGGCTGTGAGTGCCCATGGCCCGCTCGTGTCCAGCCTCTCATCCACCAGCATCCACAAGTCCTTCTCAGCAGGGCTGCTCTCAATCTGTTCAGCCCCCAACCTGTGTTGATACTGGGGGTTGCCCTGACCCAGGTGCACCACCCTGTAAGAGGTTTGTTAAACCTCTTGAGATTCCCATGGGCCCACTTCCTGATCTTGTCCAGGTCCCTCTGGATGGCATCCCACCCCTAAGGTTTATCAACAGCATCACTTGGCTTGGTACCACCTGCAAATTTGCTGAGGCTGCACTTTATCCCTTTATGTCATTAATGAATATATTAAATAACAATGGTCCCGATACGGACCCCTGAGAGACACCACTTGTCACTGAAGTCCATCAAGATGGAGAGGTAGGAGTGGCTGGACTTGCACCATCGAATTTAGGCATCTCATTTGTATTCCAAAGCTATCCCTCTAACTTGTAGGGAATGAAATGTAACAATGCTATACTTTGTATCTCTAAGGGAAGATTGAAGTAAACTGTATATGTTGCATAGTTAATGATAAAGAAAGTTTTGGATATGGTAGTGATGGGCTGTGAGAATTTGACAAAAGAATTATTCAAGGTGTATAGACGGTCACAACTAAGACAAGAAGTACGGAATTTAATATAGGAATGATGTAAATTGGAAAACTTGGTGCAAGCAAGATAGTGTAGGTTACTGAATAGTCATCTAAGGAGAGCAGTATTTTGAAGTCTTGTGTTCCTTGTCTATGGCAGTTGGACCCAAGCAACAAGTCTGTCTACAGATGTGTTACCCATGTTTCCAAAACTAGGATCATAAGAACATAGGACTGGGAAAGGATCTTCAGATCTTTAAAAAGTAGTCCAGCTTCCTCCACTGAAATGGGTCATCCTATCTCTAGATCACCTCCCACTGATGTTTTTTACCTGCTCTTCAGAAACTGTCTCAAAGGCACAAGATTTCTCAACATCATTCTGTAGCAATTGCCAATATTCACTTGGCTTTGAAAGTTTTTTCTTGTCATCTCTGCTGAAAAGTAGCATGATTTCTATTTTCCCTTCTCAAGTGGATATGGAAAGTAATTTGTCACCAGTCTCTATTCTACCACTTTTTGTGTACTAAAGGATTCTGATCAATTTTCTCTCTTCTAAACGAAATAAACCACACTTCTTCTAGCTTCCTGCAACATTCTTGTTTTCTAAACTGCTTTTTGTCCTATAGACACTCCTCAAATGTTCTGTCTCCATCTGTGTTTTATATGGCTGGGATCATACTTCACCTAATGAGATTCCATAGGAGGATCATTTGATTCTTTGGGCAATATCCTCTACCTGCATAAATCCCTTAGTATCTGCATACTTATCTTTTCTTTCTCATGCAAGCTGGGGCCAGCAGAATGGGGTCAATTACTTCTATGCAGCAGTACTGTATCTGAAACTAGGGGACAAGCATGGACATTGCTTCCATCCAAGTCCAGAGATACTGGAGGCACAGGATCCCACTTTCCAACAGGTAGCTGATGACAGATTTCTGAATTTACTTGCTGAAGTTCCTCTGCTGAAGAGTGCTATTTAAAATGGATTCTTGGATGGCTTTTTTTTAGAGCAGCTGTGGGATGAACAGATTGGAGAGGGAGGTGGTGTCTCACATATGTGCCACCTAGTAAGCAAAGGATCTTGAGCAGACTCTTCAGGCAGAGTGTGGCCTGCTTGTGGTTGAGGAGTTAGAGATTCTCTTCATCATTCCTTTTCTATTAATCCCTGTTTAGAAGGTTGTTTTGTGGTTGTGTTTTCTTTTTTTTACCCCCTTGATTAAGCCCCAGCAAGAAGAAAAAGGAAAAACTCTAACCCGCTACAGTACTGCCTAAATTCAGATGTAAATCCAAAATTTTTTAGCCAAAATGATTTTTTTTTTTTTTGGTAGAAGCAACTAAACTGAGACAGTGGAACTTAATTAAGATGCAGAATAAGTGAAATCCACTTTTTTAATAACAAAAACTGCATGGCCTGCTAACTGTGCACTGTATGCAGCAATTTGTAGCTTGCAAGAGGAGCGCACAATGGGCAGCCTTTTGTTTGTGAAAGCTAAATCGTTCCTGTATGGTCCTCAAATATTCATTTACCACGTAATTGATAAAATGAGCGAGTGAAAGAGACACTAAGAGGGAGTAATCCAATGCCAAGCACTGGTTTTCATAGTTGATTTTAAATCTACATTACGTTAATGATGTTCATTTGGAAAATGTGTCCACTCCCTAACTTCTGCCGCTGAGCGTTCTCTTAATTGGATTCAGATGGTTGGGCTGAAACAGTTGCAGGGTTCGTATACATATACAGGTTCCAAGCACTTTTTTTTTTTCCTATTCAGTCTTTCTGAGCCAGAGTTGCTTTCACTGTGGCTGGTGTCCAGACGTTCTCGAACTCCCTCGTTAAAGATCTGTCTGATAGAAATGGGCACAGTTCTACCGGGACAAATGTGCTGAAGATCTCATCTGAGGCATGACTTCTCTCCATTGGGCTGGCTGGGTTGAGTTGCTGGTCTCTGGCCAGAGTTCATCAGTGAAGGAGTTCATCTTGCCAGGCTTACATTGCAATTTGTCATTCTGAAAACACAGGCTGTTGACTAAATAATTCTAATAGTGGGAACAGCCTTTTGTTTCCAGTAAAATGATATTAGGAGTTGATGTTTCAGAGGCATTTTGACAAGGCAGCATGTTTCTGTGTAGAGGTGCTGTGCTATGATTTTCATCCCTATGCTGAAATTCAGAGCTGCTTTATTATCTGAGCAGCCTGATGAACTCAAACTGTATGTGAAGTAGAAGTATTCAATGTGGTGAAGGTATCAGACAGCATCATTTTCCCAAGTAGCTGTTCTAACACATAAGTACGTGGTTTGCTTTGAAGAGGAAAGAAAAGTTGTGACTTTCTATGCAGTTGTGACTCTAATAGGCACAGTTCTTATAGTCTGATTTACTGTGCTCACAGGCTAACCAAAATTTACTCTCTAGTTTCAAACAAAAATAATTATGGATGGGAAACTCTTTAAATAAAAGTGTCTGACTTCTATCAGATGTTTTTGTGTGAATTTCTGAAAGGCAACTTCATCTAAGCAGCTATTTCTGAAAGTAGAGTCAAACAAAGACTTTTCAGACACCAAGTGTTGTGTAGTGATAGATGTGCAAGTATTTCCCCAAACGCTGCTGTTCAAGGGGATAATACTTTGTTGAGGGTTTATAAGAAATATAAGAGGAAAATTAAAAAAGACACAATGGCTGTTGGAAGACGGTGTTTTCATATGAACAAAATCAGTACTGAATTTACATTGTGAAGTTATAGTAAGCCACAGACCCAAGAGGGAAAATTAAAAGATTACTTAAAACCAACAATAAACATGCAAATTAAAAGTCATCAATTTTAAATGAAGTCATGCACTATTAAAAATAAGCACAAAATTACATACTAGTTTGGATGTGTAGTTTATAGAATACACCAAATGTTAAAATTGAATGAAATTAAGAAAAACATTTTCCAAAGGCAAGTAAAATATCTGTTTAATTAGATTGTAAAGAAAGAAGATTAAAAGTAATATTTTGTGAAACAGTAATTACTGCTTTTCAGAAGTAGTGAGGTTCCTGTGTGTTGATCTAAATTTAACGGTGATAGCAGATCTCTTTGGGGTCTTTTGTTTTGTTTGTGTCTTTTAATTATTTTAAATGGCAACCACCACCTTTATTTTGTTTTCTTTGCCCTGAACACACTGCATGGCTGTTTGCTCTAATACTCTGCCAGCTCATGAAAGTAAATCTGGGAGATCAGCTCATACCCTCTGGTTCTGGAAGGTTAAAAGCCAAATCATTGCAGGGGACTATACAGCAAGATAACAGGAAAGGCAGCTGAAACCATTGGGAGGTGGGTTGAGGTGCTGATGGGAGCCTGAGATGTAAATAAACCAGATTGCTCTCATTTCCTCTTTCCACTGTATTATGCATTCCAATAGCACTATTCATCTTTATGACAGACACCTATTGCTTTAACTTTACTGCGGGCCACTGAAGTACATTAAAGTGGGCAGGAAATGGAAATAAATAGAGTTCAGTGGAGGCTGCTGGATAACTAAACACACCACAGTCATTTTTAGTGTGGGGGTCATGCGTTTTTTAGCAGATTTATCATGTTGCTTGACTTTTGTTGGAAAGATGGGTGCCGTTTAAGAGATGCAGTATACTTTTTTTTTTAAGTAGGAAAAGGTGCTTGGATACTTTGTTTTCAAACTCTTTGGGATACCAGAGATAAAAAGAAATGGGGTTGAGCCTCAGCTGGGTAGGGTCAGTGGGATATGTCTGTATGCACTACCTCAGGTTGTGGTTAGAAACAGAATAATGTGATTGGAGATGTGAAGAAATCCTGCTAGCAAATAGAATGGGAGGAGGACCACAATCCATTGGCTTAAATGAATCTTTCACCTAAAGGTAGTGAGGCATTCCTGTAGGGAGGTCGAATGGAATTTGGCCTTAAAAATGCATTTGCTTGTTTTTTAAATGCCTGCACATTTTGCTCACTTTGGAAATGTGGATTGCTCTTCTGCTTATTCAGAGGGATGTTTTCAAGGATAGCAAAGTTACACTGCAAGTTCCAGATACCCTTAACCAGCGGGAGATAGGACTTCAGGTGAATTCTGTTTTTGTGAAGGCTTCATGTGTTTGTTTTTCCTTGATTGTTTATATTCTGATAAGATTAAGTCAGTTACGTGAATGAATTCACAACACAGGTTACTTGAAGACTTACACCTCATATTTTTACTCCCTTGAGATAGTCAGATAGTTGGAAACTTTTCTTAAAAAAAAATTAATTATTAGCACTGGTCTTTTTTTTCTTTGATTACACTGAGCAACCCCTGGGTTTGCTGAGTATAATGATTTTGTATTTTGGGGTTTTTTTGACCATGACTGCTTTATAGTTGAAAGCAAGCCTCAGCCTTTAAAGTATTTGTCAATATAGAAGATAATAGTGGATATTTCACAATGTCATGTAAGATAAAAACTAATTTGTAAGCAGCGCGGCAGAAATCTGGAAAGACAATTAAGACAAAAAATCATTAACATTGATTCTTTTGCACTGGAATAGCACATTCCTGTCTCCGAAAGCATCCTTTAAAAATGTTGTTCACCTAGGTCTGTGTTTAATTATGTATTATAGTGTGACATTCAGTGTTTCTTCTTTCTTTTTAATTATATTTATATTAAGAATTTAATTCAATTCAGAATACTGCTCCAGATACGCTCGCACTGCAGAAACTATTGCCAGGCAGAATTGCAGGTAATTACTGAGGCTGGTTGTTGGCAATTTGACTTTTCATCATTTGTTCGTCATCGTTTGTTCGCACTCTGTGGACAGTTCCTCACCGAAAGGATTAGGTTACAGATGGGTGGGTATTACTTCAGGGACTTCTTAAGTGAGAATCCAGATGCTTTTCTGCCTCCTTTCCTCTTGCTTAGTTTGGGAGTTAGAAGTCAGTAGCTGCAGGTAAGTTTCAAAGCTTGTATCTTTGTTTCTCTTATGCAATGGAAAAAAACTCTATATTGCTCCTTGTTAATTGAACAGAAAATCTAACTGCAAACTTTAAGTTAACTTTAATTTAAGAAAACTACAGATGGAGCTAAAATGTCAAAAGAATCTACTGGAAGTGCAGTATCCCTGACAGACTGTTTTCAGAAAAGTTTAGCTACAAGAAGGTAATTTGTTATTTCATGCTTTAAAAACCTGGCTATGGCTTAGGTACCTAAGCTGAAGGAAGGTTTTTGGAGATATTGGCCTTTGGTTACATCTCAGATGTTTTGAATATGTGTGTAGTTTCAAGGGCAGTGGTCTCGGGCTGCGGTGTTTTACAGTTTTGAGATGTGAGTTTTGTTTGTGTGCCCCACATGGTGTTACTCGAATAGCTGAAGCCCTGCTTGATCCTCACTTGCTTTCATGTGGAGGCAGCAGAGGTGAAGTGTACGTCAGAGAGGGAAGCGTGAATTACGGTGACTGTTTCTTTCTCCCTGTTATGTGTTGCTGGATGTGTTTTCAAACCTGTGCTCATTTTCCCCACTCATAATTTCAGAGGTAAAGCCTGAAGGCAGGCTTCAGGCTAAATGTGCTGGCGTTGAAGGAAATGTTTTTTTTTGCCGTGTGTTCTAGCAGGAGAAAAATCCTGGTTTTCTGAGCTTACTGTCCTGCCCGGTTGAGCTTGGAAGGACTTGCAAGCTCTTCTTATGTGGGCAGTTTGCATGTGTATGTTTAATTTCCTAGCAGCAGTTGGCAAGCTGGCTTGTGTCTGTAAGAAAGTCTGAAAAGCAGTGGTAAATTCAGGCATTTCAGAAAATTTGTCCTCATATAACAACACGTAATTGTCTCATGCCTTGACCTTACTGGGGGCTGCTGGGCTCCCCAGTACAGTTGCTCCTAGTGGGACCACTTATTTTACAATTCTAACAATCTGTGATATTTGGATATCTATAATTTGTATGCAGAAGTTAACGAGTTGAGTCTGAAATTAGGGTTTTGGTTTCTGCAGTAGGAGGGGAAGCTGTGAACATTACAGCATCACAGTATTTTGCTTATCCTGCTTGTTCAGGAGGTAAGAACAGCACTTGGAAAGTAGGTGTGACAAAGACAGCATAGTTTATTTATGCTGTGGAGGAACAAAAGAGTCATGTTCTTTGTAGCACAGCAGACTAAAGTGGTTTAGGAGCACTGTTTGGAATAGAGGCTTGTACGTTGTACATTTAGTTTTCACACCATTCCCCCCAGCGATTTGCACACCCCCTTTGTCTGGGCTGCCTCTCTGCTGGTGGAGCTGCAAGAAGGATGGCTTTAGCTGCTTCACCCCTCCTGTGTGTGTCTAACACATTTGGTCACTCAAGTTTTATTTCTTCCCTCTGTAAAACATGAGAGTGTAACTTCCACTCCAGCCTTGTTAGGGCACAAGCTGCCGAAGCAGGGGCTCCCCAGGACCAGGCATTGTCACCGGATAGTAAAACCTCTTTAATGGGGCTGGCTAAACTTTTAAGTTATGGTTAATGTTTTTAACAGTAACTTGTGTTTCCTCTGGCCTTCACGCCCAACCATTAGCCAGGTGTTTTTGTTGCACAGAGTGGAAAAATAAAAGTAATCTAACTGTCCAGCTGGGCCCTCACTGAGGTGCTGGAGGATGTTGGCCACAGATGCAAACTGGGGGTCACAGAGGCTGGTTGAGTGGGTTAAGAGGCTCCTTGTAATGCCTGGAAAAATATAAGCATTGGAAATGAGATGCCCTTTTTTTTTTTTTTACCATAAATAAATTATAAGGTTTAAATTTGGCATACTATGTGCCCATATACTTTTGCTCTGTGTAATTTTCTAAATATATTATTTTCTTTAAATTTATTTTTGTTCCCCCCCTTTAATATGGCATCCACTTGATTTCTTTGTAACTGCAAGACAGGCCTGACTCTGATGTGCCTTATGCTGTAAACTGTGTTTATGGAGCTAGAATTGGGGTCATTAATTTTCTTTACATCAAAAGAAGTAATTTCTTTTAAATGAGAAGCCTGTTTCACCTAGTAATTCGCTTTAATTGCTTATTTGAAACTTTTGACATTTGATAGCAATTTAAACATTGCCAGATGAGGCTCATGCAATTCGGGAACCTGCAGGTGCTTCCTTGTGTGCCCAACTTGGATCAAAGGAGTGAGCCCAGGGATGTGCCTGGCCACAGACGGGGCACCCAGTGCTGGAAGGTGCTGTGTTCTGGGGCTGTTTGAATAGATGCTGTGTGTCAGCCTCAGCAAGAATTTGCTCAGAGGGCTCTCTCTTGGAGAGGTTTCTGTGGAGCACAGAGCATGGTGTTGTTTGTTTTTCTTGGGAGATAGACTGTGTGGCCTTTGTTTTCCCTTAAGCTAAATAGTGCTTGCAGCACTAAGTCTCTGTGTTTAAGTCTAACCAATAGCACTTTCTGCTGAAGGGTTAGAAAAAAGTTTCTAAAATATTAATTACTCCCTTTTTTCCCTGACTAATATCTGTTAATTTAGTATCATCATCTTTTGGGAGGTTTGGAGGGAAAGAATTTTCCTCCTCTTGAAGGGTAAGCAAATGGTGCAACTTCAGAAGCATTTTTATTAGGATCTAAACCTCAATGAAGAGAAGGGACAAAAATGAAACAGTCTTTCACTTCATTTTTTATATTGATTCACTAATGTGAGTGCAATTTATTGTTCAATCAGCAGCAGGAGTAGCTTTTCTTAGCCTGACAAGTATTTTTTTTTAAGTCAGTAAATAAACAATAATTTAGATTATTGTGGAAAGAGCAACTTTTGTTAATGACTTTTGGCTGTGGAATGCTAGATATACTCACAATGGCTTCTATCAACACTCTGTGTGTCTTGTGAGAGATTAAAACTATTCCAGGAATAGTCCAACAGCTGAACATGAGATGAATTCTGTGCTGCTGCTGCAGAAATTAGGCAGTGTTTTAGGACTTTCTGAATTCAGAGCAAAGCAAAGTACCAGTGCCAAAACTTCTTTAAAGAGTTTTATTGATGTGCATTGTAATTAAAACCAGAATTAATTTTCTAACAGGACATTCGTTTCCTAGAGAGCAATTGCAGCTTGGCATAAAGTAATACACTTTTAAAAACAAGAACTGGTCTGGGGATATCCCCAGCATATGTTGGATGGCAGACTTATTAGCTACGTGTGCCCTCCTTATTAACAGGCAAATTAAATATTTTCACTTAAAATAATTATACAAATAAACCTTTGGCTGTGCTGAGATTTCATTAAAACCTTATTTGTTTGGAGAGCTCAATGAGATTGTGTTAAGTTGGGTCAGTTTTACTGCATGGCATTAGTCTCGATAGCAGATTTACAACAGGGCTGGATTTAATCTCTCGACTAATCTTTACAGTAGCAGGCTTGGGATGGGAAGGAATTTGTGCATTCCAGGAGATAGGTAACTCTATCTCTGAAGTGGAAGCATGGTGCTGGGTTTTAAAATGTCTGAGGAGCCTTAAAATGAACTGGCAAAGGGGTGGTGGGGAATTGCTTTGTAGAAACAGAATAGGTGTTGCTTTTGAATCAGCTTCTTAGCATGTACATTGTCACACCTTCACACAGGGCTGTAGGCTCAAATCTATTTCTCATCAAAGCAACTGTAGCATAAGGGAATATTGCAACCATCTGGGTTGCAAAGATCAGAAATAACGGTCCTTGCTAGCAGAGGAACCAGCTGTGGGCAGCACCACGTAAACTGGCTTTTATGCCACTTGATTAATCATTTCTGAGGATGAAGACAGCAAAACGTTTACCAGGTCATGCATTAATGTTTTAAAATGCTTTAAAGTCTAATTTGCCTGGGCTTCTGGTGGTGGTATGCCTTTGAATCAAGTTATGATATTTGTAGGTTCAGCATCTCAACTAACAATGCTCCTGAGCATGGGAAACACAGGCACTTTAGATGTCTCCAAAGGAGAGTTAATTAGAAAAATGAGCAGTTATCAAGTACACCACAGCTCCACTGTTTAATTCTGATGATAATTTTCATGCTGGGTCTGATACAAATGAATGCACTTAAGGTTTATTAATCCACTGCAACCTGTGAGCCTGTTGAGGTATTCAGGGTAAAAAAGACTGAGTTACCAGAACAGATTTAAAGTACTTCCGTGAGCAGAGAGCAAATCAGAGAACTTTTTTTTCCTTTCTTTTTATGTTTCTGTATTCACTCAGTATGGTTTTTTTTTTTTCCTTTCTCCACTTCTTTAGGACCCACGATTATCAGCTTTAATTTTTGACAAGCTTCAAGTGCCTGACTATTTACAGAAAAACAGGAATGAAGGAGAGAGCAGATGCGAAACTTGTGCCACTCACTTGAATCAGCTGAAGCAGGAAGCCATTCAGATGATGCACACCCTCAGTCAAACCAGCTACCCAGAAATGCCCGACCTCCCGCCCGGTGCCGGGGCAGTGACCAGCATGGTACCCAGGATGGTCACTGTCTCCTCCCAGAGAGACCTGCCACTCATTGCTGGGCAGGTGGGCAGGCAGCCTGGGAAGTCGCCAAATCTGTTCTCTGCAGCAGAGAGGAAGAAGGGACTTGGATGGTCTCAAGGCGTGGGCGGTTTCCCGAACTCCAGCGTTCAAGTGACGGTGGCCCCCAGCGGTCTCAGCGGCGCTCTGAGCTCGGTCACCATCCAAGCTCAGCAGTACCTCGAGGGCATGTGGAGTATCTCCAGGGTAAACAGCTTCCTGCCTCAGGCTTGTCTAGTAAGTAGCAATAATTTAGCTGTTTGAGTTTTGTTTAAATGTGTGTGGACATACAGAGAGATAAAGATAAAACTTGAGATGTATACATATTTATCTTAGCGGGATCAGCTAATGGTATTCTAAGCCATGTTTCAAGGGCTGAAAAAGAGCTTTGAATGATGTTCTATCAGATGTCACAGGGAATTTGCTTTCTTATCTCAGATGGTGAGATCCTTTCCTCAGATGTTTTTGCACCTACTTTAGCTTCACATACGCAGGCGATGTTATTTGCCTGTCACCTACCAGGTAACCCCTTTAGAAAAACATAAAAGGCCAAGTTTGTCACATATGAAACTCTGGAAGCTTCATGGGATTATATCAAAGGTGAACTTGACCCTCAAGTCTAGCACTGAGCTTCTGATGCTGTGTACAATTCAGCAGTTGCTGTTGATGGACCGTGATGAGCATTAATCTTCAGGTTAGATGTGTTGCAAAACAGTTTGCTGCTGAGTAGGGTGCTCAGAAGGTTGCTTCAGAGCCACATGCCTGTAAATGTCATTGCACTTGGATTTTAAGCATTGGTGTTGATTTCCTGTATTCTGCGTGCATTTTAAGAACTCTTGTGGGAAATGAAAAAGCTTCATAGAGGTGCATGTTACTTTTAAAATCAAGTTTATTATGTATTTGTGACTATCTATGGAACTGTGCTAAGAAGAAGGATATAGTGATTGGTTTTGACTAAGATCTATTCCTAAATGGTTTTCACAAGGTAGTGAACAGGGGAGTGTGTGTAATGATGAAATGTGTACAATTTGAAGTAGTGGTTTTCACTTAAAAGATGTAACAGATCCTGCAAGACCAGGTATGTTGGTGCTAGACAGTTTTAAATTTAACATAATGCCTTCTGTGCTGTTGTATGTAAACACTGCCTAATATTGCTTCGTAGCTTCAGCTGGTTGAGCTCCAAGATCATCAGTGATAAATATTTAACAGTGCTGCTGTGTAACATTACTTTTGCAGCCTGACTGTTGCGTTTTCTTCCAGAAAAGGCTTGGAGGCATGATTCCTCCCTCCCATGCTTCTCTCTCACATGGAAATTTGTGAATTCACCTACATCCCATCTCTGAGGGGTTCCCATTTAAATCCAGTGAATACCCACTGGCATCAGATCACTCATTGAGAAAAGGAAAAAACCTGGCCCATTCAGCTCTTCATAGTTTGTAAGGAACTGCTGCTATAAGAGCTTTTCTCTAAGATGTTGCTCCATGCACTAGGGATAAATTTGGCCAATGTAAGTGTATGATGTTGTCTTTAAATTACCTTTTAAATTCTGTGTATATCTCAGAAATGTAGAAGGAAAAATGGGAAAGCTACTGGGTTAAGAAACCTGCACTTTGAAAGCAGAAGTATTTCCATTTGCCTGCTCATTCCTTGTCTGCCCTTATTCCTGTCCTAAATAATTCACTAACAGCCAGCTCCAGATTTCTTCCTGCTTAACCATGCTGACTGATAGATGTGGTTTTCCCTAACCACTGTACTATTCTAACATAAAACTGTTGCCTCATTTAACCCCTGTGTAGGAAAAATGTGTATAATGCAACAGAGATTAAGTGCGATCAAGAAATGTGCAAAGAAACTCAGTAGCCTGGAAAACAGTGACCTTTAATGAAAGGACAAACAAGCTGTTGGAGACAGCTTGGATGTGATCCAGGCACCTGCAAGGGCAGTTTCGATTTATAAGCAGTTTTTGGAGAGGAGCTAGTCTTCAGTTGTTTTATCTCTTTTAATTTTTTTTTTTTTTTTAAAAATTCATTTACATCCAAGTGTAGTTACCGAAAACCGTGCGTGTATCTCTTTCCAAATTCTACTTCTTGTGTCTGTCTGAATTCTTCTACTGCCTTTTGTGTTATGAAGAGCCTTGTGTCTGATGAAGCTGTTTGGGTGGGTGAGGCAGAAAGTGCTTCCCCTACGCTCTTCCCCTGAGGAATCACAGGTGTTGAAGGAAATAGGATTGGAGAGATTTCAGGAAAAATCTAGTATAGCCCTTGTCTAAGATAGCATTCACTGCATAACATTCTTGTCCAATGCTTATCTGACCTCTTCTTACAATTTTTCAAGGACTGGGATTTCCCTATTTCTTTTGATTCTCAAGTCTGAACTTCCTTTCCTATTAGAAAAGTTTACTTGATTTATTTCCTTTATTTTTTTTTGTTAAACCCTGGTTAGAGAGATAATTTTGGCTTTTCTTTCCTGAAGTTGAAGGCAGAGTTTAGGTTTCAGATTAACCCAGAAGAAAGATGTAGATGTATATACTTTTAGTGATGCCTTTAGTAAACTTTCCCATCTTCTTGTAGAGCAAAACTGGTCTGGCCAGAGGAATTCTGGAACAAGTAGAACTACTGCAGTAGAAAGGACAGCACTGCATGTACTGTATGTGTGACTGTATCTTGGAGTCTTCAGCCCCAGTTTAGGCAAGATACTACACAAATGGAGAAGAAAAAGATGGATCTTTTCCCAGGGAGTTTACACTCTTGGTGGTGATACCAGCTATTTTAACCACTCTGTATATTTCTGTTTCACTAGGAATCTTTTTGCCTTTTTTGCTTACCAAAGGGTACTTGAAACAAGTGCTGAACTCCCTGGTGGGAAGCTGTTACCCAATTCCTAACCTCTCAGTGATTTAACTCACTGAGGCATATGAAATGAGAGTGATTAATTTTCTAAAAATGGGAAGGCAGGTACTAGGTGAAGGCTGGGGTTCATCTCAAGTATTTTTAGCTGCCCAAAAGACAGTTGTTTGTTCTAAGCTAATTACTGAGGCTTCTCTTGTAGCTGTGGAAGAGCAACAGGCACCTCCAAGAGGTGCCTTGTCCTTCTCACCTTGGATGAGTGTCCTGGTCTGCCTTGGTCCACCGAAGGTGCCTGTGGCTTTCAGCTGGTGCTGGCAGAGCCCAGGTGGGTGATGTGGAGCAAATCCTTGCATGGTTGGCTGATGCAGGGTACTGTGTGCCCAGTGCCTTCTGAGAGTGAAAATACACCCCAGTGTACATCTGCCAGACCTCAGGAGACCTTGTACCTACAGACATTTCTCCAGGATCCGTATTTTTTATTCGTGGTTAGTTTTAATAGTGATGGTAGTGGAATTGCCTGTGGAGAGGGAAAAAAAATGATTTGATTTTTTGCTCCTCTCATCTCCCTCTCCAAACTCGCATGTATTACCTTGTAATGTCACTTACAGTTGCGAAAACACTTCTGGGCTGAACGCTGGGGGTCACAAGTGCAGGACATTGTAAATTTTTAATACATGTTTGGAGTTCAAGTGTGAAAAATCCATTATATAGATTATAAATTTTTTGAACAGGAACGTGTGTTTGAAGCATAGTGAGGCTGCTACTCAAACCAAAATAATAACTGGGCTTTGGGAGCTGTGAAGAGGAACAGTAATTAAGGATCTGGAGGAAGGTTCAGGGAGGGGAAGAGTAGGATTTCAACCAAGGTGCAAAAGGTGAAGATGTAATCAGTTGCTTTACCCAAGTGGCCTGTTGTGAAAAATTACAAATAATAATCACCAGTAGCAGTGATAAGTTGTCTGACCAGACAAAAAGCACTGTGGAGAGAGCGGGTATAACTCTGGGTAAGACAGGTGATTTGTAGTGGATGCCTGACAACTTTAATTAATAAATAGTTTTATATTGATGTTTTTAGTTCTAAACTGACAAGTGAATATAAGGTTACTACTCAAATGAAAAAACATTAACATTGCTCAGCACTGGCACTCAGTTAAATGCAAAAGCAAAGAACTGAGGGTAATTTAGGCTTCTCAGATGTGTTGGAATCTAACTGAGAGGTAGAATATTAAGACCACTGAAAGTACGTTGTAAACCTATTAGAAGTATCTGCATTTATTTTGTATTGTGTGAAAAAAAAGGTCTTACTGTGTGCTTTAAATTGACTGTGTTATTATTATGCAGTGTTATGTACTGCATAAAAGTGCTAAAATAGCCATGCCATGTGCTATAAAGACATCACAGTGAAATAGAGCTTGTTTGCAAATTGCTTTTTCTTTTATCTCTGTGCAAAATGAAATCCTTGTCACACTATTTCTTATTTGAATACATACAATTGGTACTGCTTATAAGGCAAAATATTGTGACTCCTTGAAACTTTACCAGTTTGTAAGTTGTTTTAAAAAATATTAAAAAATGCTCCACTAGGAAATTGAAAAAGTTGGAGTGCTGTAAAATTCAAAGTGACTTAAGTAAAACTTTTAAAGCGTATATATGTAAAATTGTAAAATTATCAAAAACTTCGTGTACATCCCTGAGAGTATTCACAAATTTAAAGTTAGGTGTGAGTTTATGGCCTGGGTCTGCAAGGTTCAAAGAGGGAGGGTCTGCCCACAGCACATGTAAATGGGTGTACAGGTTATAAAGTTAATTACGTTTGCTTGTCTTATGTGAAAAACCTCTGAGTTATTTTAGTCACAATTCAAGCTTTCCTGTAGTTTCTATGAATAAGTCTTTTCCTTACCCTAATCTAAACCAGATGGATTCGTCAGAGAGTAGTTCAGCCTCTGACTTTCCTTAAAACCTCTTTGTTTGTTTATAGCAAGGGTGACTTACATTTTGTTTAAAAGATGCAATAAAAAGCTGACTGCAGAAAACAGAAGAATGGCGAGATTTACTTTCCAGCATTTGCTTTTTTACTTTGATAAATGTCATACCAAATGGATTTTTAAATTAATTTTTAAAATCCTTCTTGATAGCTTTCTCAGTGACCTTTTATTAATACAACGTGGGAAATATATTTTGTAATGAAACAATTAAAATACAGTGTGTTGACCATAAATCTTGTCTGTGAGACATATGGATGTCTTTGAGCTTTGGGATATTTCTGACTCCATGTATAACATCTTGAATCTCAAGAAGTCAATGTCAGACAGCTGGTGGGGCCAGGACTGCATAGAGGCTTTTTTGTCTTCCTTTTAGCTCCAGTGGTGTTGGTGACATTGCTCTTGTAGAGGAAGTTCATGAAGGAAAGGGGGTGGCAAAATACACTACTCTTCAAAGTTACTGAAGGTCACTTTCCATAACAAATCTCCACGGGAGAAGGAAGCCTTTTGCTCCAAGTTACTAAATGCTTTCTCATACTGACCTGATATAAACCCCCCATGGAAAAGACCTTTCCTGTGACTGCTGCATCTCTGCTGTGCAGTCATGCCTTGCTTTGTACTTTGCTGCCTTAGCAAATGCAGAGGGAGGGACGTAATGTAGGAGGCCAATGCTGCCACTGTCACCAAGCCCCTGCCCCAGCAGCCAGGTGGCAGACTGGATTGGAAAGTGTGAGTTGCAAATTCAGCCTTAGCCATCCAGATTGAAACCGTGGCCCTCTGTTTTGTACAGTTGCTAAGATCTTTGTGCTCTCTTATTCCAGCTTGTCCCCAGTGTAGGATGCTGAGGGTCAAAATGAGGTTACTTTTTAATGTATTTCCAGGTATCAGAGTGATGTAGGAAAAATGTCAAGAGTTAACAGGAAGATTATTGGCTACAAGATGGAAATGAGCATGTTCTTAGATGAGGGTGTGGACTGCATTTCTTTATGTTGTGTGTTTGACACTTCCACAATAATACTGGTTTTACAGTTGTGGGACAGGGTAACTGTTTGTAGGACTCAGACCCTCTTGTGGCTCAAATTACAACCTGAAAGCAGTTCTTTTGATCTTTCACCGCTGCAGGGTAAGCAGTTGTTATTACAGGTCTCAAGGGGAAACAAGTCCATACTTGCCTTTGTTGACAATTGAAGTCAACAGGCAATAATAAGGAATGTTGGCCCAGACTTCACCTGTAACTCATCAGAAGTAGGTTTAAGACAAGCAGACTTGAAAGATTATGTGCAATTGATAATCCACTGGATTTACCTTTCGCCCACAGGTCATTGTCTCATCTGGCAAATGTATCGTAAGGTACACTAAATACCCCAAATATTTAAGTTTTCTACTCTTGCCTTTCAACTAGTTTCTTTGGGATGGCCTTTTCTGTTCACTTCATTTTCTTCAGCTTCTTTTGCTTCCTGCTGGTACATTTATACTGTGAATTTGCTCTCCTATGAATTCTTCAGTGTACTGATGGTTAATCAATGCATCCCATGCCACCCCAACATTTCAAATCACCGTACAAGGAAGGTTTGTACTTTTTAGCTGGAGCTCAGAAGTGTCATCCAGCATTTGAAAAAGGCTTTACATATCTCACATAGAACAGCTTTTATGAGGCTACTGTTGCTCTGCACTGGCTATATGGGTTAAGGGTGGGCTGAAGCTGAATAATGCCCTTTGGGTTCAAAAGTTAATACAGCAGTGAAATTGGATAATTTCAGACTGAGTTTAGACTTCAGTTGTGTGCAGGCTGGTGGAGAGAAAGTCTTTTGCAGTGGTCTCTGTATACCACATGGAAGGAACTGATTTGCACAGCTGGATGCAGGTGTGGATTTCCCAGTTGTCCTGCTTGTGTAAAAATAGGATTTGAACCTTTTTTTTTTTTTTTTTTTTTAAGTGCTTTGAATGTAACATTTGCTCCATAGGTTGTTTCCTGGAACTGTGGCATGTTGAGGTTGTGGGACTCCAGGCAGTTGAGCTGTGTACAGTGTGAGCATTGCTGAAAGCATCTCCTGTTGTTTTGTGGCATGAGTAGCAGAGCGTGGGGCAAAAATTGATGCTCTTTGTTACTTGCAACTAGAATTACTGAGGTGCCCTGGGTGGTAGCTTCTGAGAGGAGGTCTAAAAACCATCAATAGAAAAAGCATCTACATTTGTGTTTCAGCACTTAGGAGACAATTTATGATGTATAGAGTTCATAGATATTTCAAGCATTTCATATGTGTGTGTTTAATGGAATGGATTGCCACTTTACTGAATATAGCATCAAATCAGCTCTGTTAATTGAAAAAGATTTTTCACATTATTGCTAATGATGTGACACAGTTTTGTTAGAGATGGTGCATAAAATAGTGCTACTTGAAGTGACATTAATGTATGCATTTAAATTCCTTTTTTCCCATTTACGTGCATTATTGATTTTATTTCATTGTTGAGCTGCTAATGGATTTATAATTTGAATACAGTCACAGTAATCAATGATAAGATTATTAGACTTAAAATAGAACTTTAAAACTATGATGAGGTAATTTACCAGTGACGTTATAGTGAGTGGGCTGCCCAGCCAGGAGAACTGAGTGGATGAGGTCCTCCATAGACAGATAGGAGCAATCCAATGTTCAGAAGCCCTGATCCTTCAACCACCCTGATATCTGTTGGAGGGACAACATAACAGGGCATAAACAATCCAAGAGGTTCCTGGAATGTGTTGGTGATAGCTTTCTTCTCCAAATGATAGAAAAGCCAACGAGGAGAGGTGCTATGCTGGACCCTGGCTGTGATCGGTAGCACAGAGTCCAGTTGGAGCCCTACAGCCAGTGGTGCTCCCCAGGGGTCAGTACTGTGTCCACTCTCATTCATCTTACTCATCAATACCCTGGATGAGGGACAGAGTGCAGCCTCAGGAAGTTTGTGTAGGATGAAAAGCTAGGAGGAGTGGCTGATACCCCAGAGTGCTATGCTGCCGTTCAGCAAGACGTGGACAGACTGAAGACATGGGAGAAGATGAACCTAAAGAAATTCAGCAAAGGCAAGTGCAGGGTCCTGCACCTGGGGAGCATTAATCCTATGTACCAGTACAGACTTGGGGCTGACCTACTGGAAAGCAACTCTCATGATCCTGATAGACAACAAGTAAAGCATGAGCCAGCAGTGTGCCCTTGTGGCCAAGAAGGCCAATGATATCCTGGGCTGCATTAGGAGAAGCATTGCCAGTAGATTGAGGGAGGTCATCCTGCCCCTGTACTCAGCCCTAGCGAGGCTGCATCTGTAGCACTGTGTGTAGTTCTGGGCTCCTCTGTTCAAGGAAGACATGGAGATCCTGGAGAGGGTCCAGGGGAGGGGCTGTGAACATGATGAGGGGACTGGAGCATCTCTCTTATGAGAAAAGGTTGAGGGAGCTGGGCCTGTTTAGCCTGGAGAAGAGACAACTGAGAGTGGATCTTATCATTGTATACAAGTATTGTAAGGACAGCTGTCAAGAAGATGGGAGCAGACTCTTTTCAGTGGTGTCCAGTGACAGGGGAAGGTGCAACAGTCACAAAATGAAATGTGGGAGCACTGGAACAGGCTGCCCGGAGATGTTGTGGAATCTCCTTCTCTGGAGACATTCAAAACCTGCCTGAACACAATCCCGTGCAACCTGCTCTAGGGGGAGATGACAGTGGAAGGATGAAGAAGGGGAGAGTGGCCCTTGTGATGCCTGGCTTGGGAAGGGTCTGGATTTAGTTTGTTCGTGCCAGGTAGCTGTGTGGACATCCCCTTGAGTCTGGTCAGCCTTTCCTGATGACTCTGAAATACTTATGGGGGCCTGTGGGAATAGCACAACCTTCTGTTACTGTTAAACTAAGATTGTAGTGAAAAGATTATATGGGAATGGTAAGAACATTAATAATATCCTGCTGGGTCTCAGCTGCAGCCCATCTAGCCCAGGGCTGTCTCCAGCAGTGAAGCTGGAAATGGTGTTTAGGGAGAGCTGCTCTCTGCAGTCTGCTCATACTCCCCAGTGCCCACACTTGGAAAATTCACAAGGAGGCACTGTCTGTTCCCTTTAGTATCTGTTTGTGGACCTGCTGTGCAGGAATTGATCTAATTCCTTTCTGACCCTGCAAACACTCTCTACCTCCACAGCCTCCTATGTCAGCAGGTTCCACAAGTTTACTGTCCCAGTGCACTTCCATGACTTTGTAAACCTTAATCAGGCTGCCCTCAATCTTCCCCTCTCCAAGCGAGAGTCTCATCCTCTTTCATCTCTCCTCCTGGGCATTTGCTTCATCTTCTTGACTGTTTACTTGCTTGTCTCTGTCATTTCCCTTACTCCACTATCCTGTCTTGAGATGCAGGACTAGGACTCATAGACGAGGGGCAGACACTGATCTCTTCTCTGTGGTGACCAGGGACAGAATCCGAGGGAATGGCCTGAAGTTGTGTCAGGTGGATGTAGGTTGGATATCAGAAAAAGGTTTTTCACCCAGAGGGTGGCTGGGCACTGGAACAGGTTTCCCAGAGAAGTGGTCACAGCACCAAACCTGATAGAGTTCAGTGCTTGGATGTTACTCTCAGGCACATGGTGTGACTCTTGGGGATGATCCTGTGCAGGTCTAAGAGTTGGACTTGGTGATTCTTGTGGGTCCCTTCCAACTCAGCAGATTCTGTGATTGTGGTTCTCAGTATGTAAACACCCTCCTTGTTCTTTGTGCCCTGCATTGTGATGTCCAAAAGTTTTTTTTCTATTTTTTCTTGGCTCTGAATCTTGATTCAGAGGAACTGTCAATAACCCTTGGATCTTCCAAACTGTAGCTGCAAGTTTTGGGCTCAGCACTGTGGAGGAGTTATTTAGTTATTTTTCCCCATGTACATGTCTTATCTATGTCAAATCTCACCTGACACTTCTTCGCTCACTCACATTTGGGAAATTCTTCTAGAATTCCTTAATACTGGCATTTGGCTACTTGAAAGAGCTTTGGGACATCTACGGGCTTGCAGATTTCACTCTAGTCATGGTGGATCATGGCTGTCTGTGTGCCTGGGTTACACAGTTCCCACGTTGGGAGCAAACAGCACACAGCAAGGAACAGCCAGAAGACAAGAGCTGCACCTGCACAGCTCCATCCCTCATTTGGGCCCTCAGTGCCCTTCAGCAATCATCCCAATGATCACAGCTGTGCAAACTTAATGCTGCTTCGTGAGCTTGCCTGTAATTGAATCTTAGTCTCTGGATTTGGGTGTACTAAATACCCAGTTTTTCCTTCAGATAATGAGGGCTTGTACCTCTTCAAGTGAGATACTAGTCAATGGGTGGCTTGCATGTGGTAGCTGTCAGGCAAATTGATCCCAAGGGATGTTCTTTTTGGAGCAGTTACATCTAATATGTAAGCAGTTCAAGCATGATTGAAATAGAAATTAGGTATGACAGTCTCCGTCCACCTTTGACTTTATTTGATGACATTGTATGTCAATCATTATAACAATATAGTGATTATAATAAAATTGGGAACATGGTAATTCCTTTGCTGAATAGAGAGTAATCAAGGTACAGTGAGATTTGGTTGAGTTGCCTAAATCATTGAGAAATTCTGCTGTGGAATCAGGAAGGTGGCACAAGTTCTCCCAACTCAAAGCTCTGTATGTGTCCTGTGTTTAGTGGCTGTTTGAAACACATCTGGCCTTGGGAAGTCAGTCCTAATGGAAAAGGATTTGTCTTCTTGTCGGAAACCCAACCCTAAACTGACAGAAATTTGCATTATTATGAGCTTGTTAATGAATTCCTTTGCTTGCTCATATCAACCTCTGACAAAAAGCAGGAGTTCAACTGTATATTTGCCCACTTGAATAAATACTCTGAGCAGTACACAGCTATATTTTTTGGCTTTGGAGGCTGTAACTATTGTAATACCTGTCAGCAGGAAAGGCTCTGGGCAACACTTACTGCTTGCCTGGAGGCGTTGGAAGAAACAGTTCCTCTAGCCTGGCTGTTTTAAATCCACTGCACATGAAAAGTCCTTATTTGAAATGTTAATGTGCAGCAGGATCTATGGTCTTCTTGACAGCTCATTTCATGGCTTCCTGACTTTCCAGGTGGTGGGCTTACATGAGCAAATAGGAGGGTGAGGTTCATGTGACTGGTGGTCAGATATCTGTGAAGAAGGAAAGAAAAAGAGCATCGCTTGCTGTCTCTTTTGGTATTGGTGTCCAGAGTAGCTGAAATGTGGAACAATTGGTTTGTCACTGCCTGTTGGCATCTTTGCACTACCAGAGCCCTGGCTTCAGAGCCTGAGAACGTGGGAAATCTGAAGAAAGGAATGACATTTCATTTTGTAGATGCAGGTCAGCCCAAAACCTTAATAGATTTGTCAAGGACCAAGGATCATGGTTTAGGAGAGATCTGCCTCAGACTGAGATCAAAAGCCCCTGATCAGAGAGAAGAAGCTGCTAATTCTCCATTCTTGTACTGTCAGGGGTGCCAGTGCTGGATGTAGCTGGGTGCATGTGCCCTGCACTTGGAGGATGAGGTCTTTTCTGTACATGAAGCACAGACTACTTGTAATTTTTGGTGGTTGAGATCCAAACCCTCAACCTGTTTTAGTAATTTACATATAATTTCAAAAAGCAAGAGCTCTGAGGTTGTCTTTGGATCGCCTATATTACTTTCCAGTCTGTGACAGCAGATGGGCCCTCCTATTTCTGTTTAATTCTATTTCTCTGTAATTTTTCTCCTTCTGCCTCATTTTCAGAGATCAGTGATAAGCCAGGCATTAGCAACTTTTGCAGCTAAAAACCTTTTTTGAGAGAAGGGATACTGTGCTCTGCATTTGATTTGCACTGAACACGAGATGCATATAAAAGTTTGAAACTACAGGTTTAGGCATTCTGGTTACCACATCACAGCTGCAGGTTATAAAATGACTACAGTAGTGTATTGTAGTTATAAAATGCTCCAGTTATTTTATAATGAGCCCTGGATGAAACAACGTCAAATGGCAGTAAAAAAGTTTATCCCAGAACATGTTTCACTTCAACCTGGCATATGCTGCCCTGTTAACTTTATGTAATGCTCGTCAGTCAGGAGGAGGAATTTCACACAGAAGACGTGTGTAGGACTTATCCATGCTTACTTGAAAGAGGGGTTTATGTTATGAGCATTATCCAGCTAGAGATTTACGTCACATTTGTTCCAGTTACTGGTCATGAGAGTCTTTGCATGAATCATTTAGGCAGAAAATTATTGTTTTATCATATACAAACAGTAGCTTTAATATATTGCAAAATCATTAGATCGAGCAGTTTTTACAATTTAATTGACTGTGACATTCTACTCAGAAAGGAGAAAATGGTAAGTTAAAGCAAATACTCAGAATTCTGTATGTCTGACTGCTGGTCAGAAAGGGATAAAAACAAGAAGAAAAGGGGGAAAAAAATCACCAGTACAGACTCAGGCTGTACTAGATCAGCTAGAGCTTTACCTGCAATACACTGTTGAAACCCTGTTGAGTGCTTTCATTATGAGACTAACTTTTTGAAATGAAGTAAATTGTATTGAGTTCTGACTCTGATTACACAGATGTGTGTTAGACTTGTTGAGGCTCTTGTAATTTTCTCTGTTCTGTCTTCTGTGATTCTCTTCTTGATAGCCTTTTGCAGTTCTATCCAACCTTCTGGTTTTCTTTTGCCACGACAGTACTGTCCTGAGGCTAATCCTGGGATTAGTTTTTCTCTCTATTTTTATAGTCCCATGTTTTTCTTGCCTGTCACCAGATATATGTTTTGCACGTGTTACAGAGATCAAGTGGCATGACTTAGCTTGGCTTTTTTGGATCCCTGGACAAAGGTCAATGTCCAGATAATGGAAGTATTCGGGAAACTGAAAACATTAATGGTTTAGTTTTTGGCTTTGCATTTCAAACTTGTAAAGAGCTTGTTAGGATTGTAATTGTCCTTTGGATGGTAATGGCTTGACAGAGTACTGCGTACCTGGATATTTCACTTATGGCCAACTTCTTTACAGTGTGATTTTGGACTAATCTGACTTGTTTAAACCCAGGCAGATGTTTCCTGCCATCTAGTCACGGCAGAGAACCTGTGTAATGTGAATGTCCCTGCTCTGCCCAGCACACCTCTGTAGCTCGAGGATGTCTGGTCACCTCCATCTCTTCCTACTCTCTCCCCCAGCCTTTGAGGGGAGTGTCTTAAGCGGGAACAACTCATGCTGTAATTTCTTGTTGTGGTCGTGCCAACTTCAGCTGTGTGTGTGGACGCTGCCAGATGGAAACACAGCATGTCTAGCTCTTTTCCCATGTCCTCAGAGTGGGCACTGGGACCTGGTACCAAAACCCTCCTGTCTGTGACATAGGAGAAAAGGGGTCCTATAGAGCAGTTTTGGAAATCCTTCCTTTGAGGTTTAGCTTGTTTCCAGAGGGTTAATGGCTTTTGTCTAGCGAACCTTTTCTTAGAAAATTAAAACAAACATTACTTTCTAAATGTGGAGGCCTATGACACTTTAAATATTCAGTGCAGTCAGTAACACTTTATAGTGACAAGATTATGATTCAGCATTTCATCATGAGTGATTTATGAAAATTCAGTAAATTTTGAAGCACAGTTCCCTCTCAGCTGCAGTCTGGAGTCTTCTCTTTGTGCAGACTTGCATGCTTGAAAAAGTCATGCAAAGTTGCTTGCAGTCCTTTAGAGAATTATATTTTCCATACACACTTGTGAAAAAAGTATGTGTTGAGATGAGGAAGGAGCATGAAGTAATTCCTGCATTCTTTTTTTGTGGTGTGACAAGCTGAAGTGCCCAGGTCCATCACCTGTCTTTAGTGTTCTTGCCTCAGGGCATATGACTTGAACCTGGCAAGTTTCCTCATACCTGAGTCCTCCTCTTCATCTCCTGAGAGATGTAGCTGTCTCAGGGAGACCTGAATATGGCTGTGCTGGAAAATCCTGTCACTTTGGATGGTGCAAGCAGTCCTTGAAATGAGTCCTAAACTTGGAAGAAGTTTTGTGGTTTTTCAGCTTCTCACTATGCAGCAAAACTGATGGTATCTCTGTGTTTAAGAATACTAATTGGGTAGTTGAAGACAAATAAAACTATATGGGTTGTCTTCTGCAGTAGTTTTCTGATCATTTTTATTTTGCATGTCTTCACTTTTTCTCCCTTTACAAGAATCAGTGCCTTGTCCTTGGCTTCCCTTCATCCTCCTTTCATGCACACACAGAACTGAGAAAAAAAACTTCCAGATTTATCCAGAAATTACAGTTTGAGTTTTTGAAAGTGTGTTTAATGTGGGAATGGCAATTTACAGACATCCAACTTAGATATGTTGTTCTGGAAAGTATATTAACCATTTGCTATCTGAAATATCAGATTTGATTTGGATATTTCAAGTTACATGCCTAATATGTCCAAAATCATCAGTCTCTTAGAAATACAGGCTTCTAAGTTCTCATAGAAATAAAAAAGTGGTGTAAAAGGAATATGTGTTACACATTGATCATATTTTTGTTAAGTGTGAATAGCTTTTACAGGAATTGATCTGTTAAGAGGTTCCAGTCAGTTCTTACAAGTCTCTTACACTTTACTGTAAAATTCAGTGACATTTCACGCGAACTCTACAGATTTCATATTTAGCTTTAGATCGTGCTATCATTGAGATTATACGCTAGTTAAAGTGCAGTTAGTTAGAAATATGTTGCTGCTTCTGCCTTTTTTTTCCAAAATTTTACTTAAACATAATTTTCTTTGTTTCAAGGTCCATTGTGTAACACAGCCCCTGCTGAAAGAGAGTGGGGAAAAATGTGTTGGGAATTAATCTTGAGCCTGCAATTTTTAATCCGAGACAACATCTTATGTTGGAGGATTATGGTTGTCTTCCTGAGAGAATGTGGGGGAATATTCAGACACTAATGTGACAGTGTCTGCCACTGTGGTTGCTGGTTGGGTGCCATTCTCTTGCTGGCCATCAGACCATAGCTGCTGAGAATGGAAGTCCCTGATGTGCCAGTTTTTAGGCTCCTCGTGATGGCTCCAAAGCTTCTGATGTAGATTTTTTTTTTTTAAGTCTGCAAATTGCTAAATCCATAGTAAGCTCCACTTATTTGTTAGTGCTTTGTGTCAGTTCATGTAACTCTGAAGTTTAGATATCACAGTGGATTTTACCCATCTGCGTTTTTCTCCATACCATGTACTTTCTGTGACTGGTATAGGTCAGGACCACACATCTGTTGCTTCAGTGCATTAATGATCAAATACCTGCTTTATCGACCCTCTCAAGGTTCATTACTCCATCACTTAGTTATAAGCAATTAACCACATGAGTGGATCTGATCCTTTTCCAAGCATCTCTGTTCCTGGCTGTCATTGCCAGTAGATCATGGACGTGCTTTGTAAAGCACATTTTCTTGCCATACCATTTCTATGTGCCAGTCTCGATCTCAAGCAGTGCTTGGTCTGTCTTTCTGCCTGCGTCGCTAAGAAATCCGATCTCGTGAGACCTCTGCATTACAAAGTGAAGGATTTTGTAGAGGGTTATTCAAAGTTTCCAGTTTGGCTTCTAACGTGAGTAGCTTTGCTAGGATTAAGTTAATCTGCATGACTGTTCTTCTGTGTCTCAGCCTCAGATCTCTTAGGTGAGCTCTATAAAAGTACATTTTTGTGTAGCACTCTATGGTGAAGCTTTAGTCAGCCACTCCATAATACTGATAATAGTACTAATCTTTAAAGAGCAGATGTTCAAAAGAGCTGGGTGTACTTTTTGCTTGTTGACTTTGCTGGGAACTGGGAATTCAGCACTCAGTCTATAGGAATGACTCCAGAGGAAACTCCAGACGTCTTTTCATGCACCTGTTGAACACTTCTTGGTTGACAGAGTTTTCTTTTACTTGGTACCTAATAACAGGGTATTGCCTCAATTAGGTATTGCCTCAATTCTCATGAGAAAATCTCTATTTGTGTTGTTGGTGTACGAGAAAATTGAGGGTGTGTATGTAACTGGGAAGGCCCTATTACCATGTTTGCATATCTGTAGTTGTAAAACATGATCTATGGCAGCTCAAAATTTAAAATTTGGTGGCATCCCAGGAAATACCTAATTGCATTTGTGCTTCATTACAAGGCTGTCTGCTTTCCTGGAATTTATTTTAGCTAATTAGTTGGAAATGTCAAAATAGTATTTCAGATGACAGAAATATCATATATTATCATACATGAAGCAATTAACTCTTTTGACAGATATTTATTGTAGTGTCATCTTTAATTAAATCTTCAGGACTCCTAGACATAGAGCAGGTTTTTCCGAAAAGGAAGCATCCCAGCACTTTCAATGAGCATTTGACTGATGGGGCTTAATTGAAGTCGGTATTTGAAAGAGTTGGTGGCCTAAACACGAAGATATAGACATGACACAATTTCACAATACAGATGTCTGATATTTTGGCAAAAATTTCAAAATGATCATCACCTTCCAAACTTCTCAGACACTGCAGATACATTATGCTGGAGAAGATGCATCTCCAGTCGCTCCTGTTCTTCCGCTAGAGTAGTCTGCAGGAGAAAAAAGTGTCATACACTTGTGCTGCTAGGATAAATAATGCTGAAAAACAAGGCAGTATATATGTTTTTAAAAAAAAAAAATCAATTTTTTATTTAGTTCTTGGAGTTATTCATGTGGAAACGTGTTAGAAATGTGACTGTTTGGTTAGTTCCTCTTAAACAGATAGGTCCTGTAGATGATGTGCCACTGAGAAACAATTCCTGACAGTTATAACGGAACCAGATAAACAGTTCTGCCAGCTCCCAAATAACACTGTAAAACAAAAGGGTTCTGCTTATCGTTTTCCATTTCTTCATGCCTGTCAAACTATTTAACTGTGCATTACCCATCACAAAGGTTCTCTGTGTTTTTCTGCTCCTCTGCTGTGGTCATGGTTTTTACATTCTCTGTTGCTGCACCTACTGTGCTACACTTGTCCAGCTGTATCACTCCTCAGCCGCTGCTGATCTTCGCCTTCAAAGACACTCACTGGAAGTGCTGCATGAGATTTTCCCTGCTGTGACCATGTATTAACTAGTACTAACCTGTGCACATGTTTTTGTTTTTGTTTTGGTTTTTTTTTTCAGGCAGAAACAGCACCAGAAAGTGGCCGAGATGTTCCCAGTGTTCAGATCAGCTCAGGGCAGCACAACTCCGACCCCTCGGGAGCCGGAGGCGTGGCAGCCTCCCAGAGCATGGTCGCTCCGGCTGGAGTCTCGGCAGGTACTTCGGCTGCAGCTTCGTTCTTCATAAGGTAGTTTTTCACCTTTCTGGTTTCCCTAACTGCTCGTGGGTCTTCAGACAGTTGTGAAATGCTGTTGAATCTTTGCCATGGGTCGAAGGTGTACTGTGTGATGCTGGTTGCTGGGAAATGGGGTTGGTCACCTGGTCGTGACTTTGGCTTTCTGCTGCCACTGGGGTGCAGGGGTGTGATGGTGACGCCCTGTTTCTCTCTGGAGACCTCAGCAGGAACTTAACCAAAATCCTAGAAATTGTGTGTTGGGCATTTTCTAGTCCTTAATGGCCATTTCTACCATGAGCCTTTTATTGTGTAGGTTTCCTTGATGCTAAAACTGAAGTATCAAGTTTAAAAACAAAAAGTTAGATTTTTATTCAGTAGCATGGCCTACGTGTCCAAATGAAAGTTTTTACATGGTTGGCAGCAACAGTTAAAGCAGTTTAAGACATTCTTTTCTTAACAGTAGCTCAGAACAATCTTTTGCTTTCATTCCTTGGTCTTATAACAAAAATGATATGTTAGGTTTGTTTGGATGTTTGTTGTAATTAGCAATGTTGATTAAATGCAATACGCTGTCAAGCAGATGGTATTTAAAACAACAAAATTCAGGGCTTTGTACTTGCATTCCAACTCTTTTTTAATTCAGAACTGAACATATTTTCAGACAATATTGAAAAACGTATGTCTGTGAATGCCAGTAAAGTCAGATTTATGCACGGAGTGAGAATACTTCTTATCATTTAATCACAATAGTAATTGTGTTGTTTCCTTTTCATTGGTCTTTAATATGTTTTGTACCATTAAATAAATGATGTTTACTATAAGTTGCAGCCTAACCTCAGAAGGAGCTGAACTTCCCAAGTTTTGTTTTTTTAGAAGAACATAGTGCAATGAGTCTTAAATGCCTACATATCACAGTCTGTCTGTACACAAGAGGTTTGGAAATGACTGCCCTAAGAGTGCTCTGTGTAAGTTAGTGGTTTGTCTCTGTGCTGTGGGTTTGAAGCCAACCCAGGGAAATGGTTGCCTACAGAGGATGACTGGTTTAATTTAAAGATAGGTATCTGAAATGAGTGGGACTGGAGGGGAAGAATAAGGGGAAAAGCTCAGGCATCTCTCTTCTTGTTTAGTTACCTAAATAAGGACAGATGAATATTCTCCAAAGTATCTAGAACGGATAGCAGCACAGCTTTCATTACTGTGTTTCATATTATGGGTATAAACAGTGTGATTTTAGCTTAATCTACTTTGGATTTATTTCAGTGTTAATCCGTATGTCACAAACAAATGTAAAGACTTGTCCCTTTCATAGGGTAAGCCAGAAAATAAAATACCTTCCTTAGAACTGAAAGAAATCGGTGCCTAGAAGTCTGAAATAAGACCCAAAATCTTTTCTCCCATTGATGCTTTTGTCAATGGTCAGCAAAATTCAGTTCTGTTTTTATTGTGAAGCGATTGTCATTAGCTTGAATCAAAAATTCTTGAAGTCAGCAGCAAGACTGCAAATGACATCACTGTACTTTGGATCAGGCCCTAATTGCTTCTCATGAATCTGTCTTTGCCTCAAGTGAATCAGAGTTTTATAGCTTTAGCAGCTATGTGCTAGCTAAAACGTTTTAAAAACCCATTAGTACCTTGCTTATTCCCTACCCGTGTTTCCTCTGCTCAAAATTGTTTCTCTTCAATTTTTTAACCAAAGAACAGGGCTGGTTGAAATTTTTGTGTGCAAAGCACTTCTTTTTGTTCTTTGTGTTGTTGTTGATATGCAAAAAATCTCACAAGGGCTGGGGGAGAGAGGTCCTTCACTGATCCCTGGCAGTCATAAATATGTTGATCAGGTCCTCAGGTGGGTACCATTGCATAGTCCTGGCTGGGCTACTCCCCCAACGTTGGCATTAACCTCAGGAGAGGCTCCCTCTGCCACTGCTCCTTCTCTTCTGACTCCTCATGCCATAGGGACCTTTATGGATCCAAGTTTTCATGCTGAGTCTTCCTCCCACCCTCAAGGTGAGGAGTTCTCAGCAGAAGGGGAGAGGAAGAGGAGAAGATCTTCAAGGATGAGCGAGTTACCATAGATCCTGGGAGAAATGGCTTATCCAGGGACCACAGGTATTAGGATATCAGCAGTCTGGTTTTTTTGTCTGGTACTGGTGGGCTATCAGGCTTCTTTGCTTCAGCCTTTCCAGTCCTGTGTGTTTCCCTTTGCACCATCCAGCCGTGAACTTGTTGAGGAAGAAGGTCAGCCCTGCCTCGAATCCTTTGCAGCAGCGTCCACTTCTCTCTCCTTCATCTCTCTGTTCAGCTAATCCTCTCTCAGGAAGCACCTGGAGATGAAAGAGAAGTCATGGCAGTAGTGTTAGGCTGCAGTCCCTGTTCATTACATTTGCTGATTTTTTTTTTCCTTGCTGTGTTTCACTCCTCAGCCACTTAAATTCTGAACTTTGTAGCAAAGCCAGTGTGTTACTCATGTTATGCAGAGCCTGGCACATTTTGTTCTTGTGGAATAAATGCAGTTAATATATTGATAATCCCCCCCTCCACACGCACACATACACACATATATATTTTATTTTTTGCAAATCATTGGACTCTCTTTGACCAAGTCTATTGAGGACCTTCATCTTTTTACATGAGCCTTCTGTAAAAGGAGCTCTGGTTGAAACTTTTGCCTTAGAAATAGAGTAGCAAGGTAAAAATTTGCATGCATATTAATGTTCAGTATGTTCGGGTGTAGGGTTAGTTACTTTGGAAGACAAAGCCTTCATATGATGCCTGTGAGAACTGCATTTGTGATTTCCTGAGCTGCAGTGACACTAGATATAGACTTTTTCCACATGAATAAAGGATTTCAGTCTTGTTCTTCATGAAACAGCATTAACTGTGCTTGTACAGCACAATTAGCTTTCGGATTGTGACATGGTTTCCTGGCAGCATATAAATGTCTTTTTCACATTAAAGCTAGAGTTCCTATTTGGTGAAATAACAGCCTGACACTCTTGCTTGTGAACTGTTTTTTTTTTTTTTTGGTTGGTTGCTTAGTTTTTCTCCGGGTTGTTCCTTGAGAGTCAGAGTTTTGTGTTTCAAAGATCACAAACTCAAAAAATGGTACAGAAAGTTCATTTCCTCACCTGGAAAATAAAAACTAAGAGCTGAAGTAAAACTTTTACCTGGTGATAAGATGGTACCTATGATTAAAATGAGTATGTTTAAGGTATTCTTTGCAGTGAATGCATTGATTTTGTTAAGCATATGTGCAGCCCAAATCTACATATTCATCCAAAACTCTTTCTCATTTGAATGTCATATTTAATTTCTTGAAGCTTAATTATCTTCTGCTTAAAAAAAAGTATTTTATTCATTACCAAGGAATGCAGAGAAGTGCTAAGTATTCAAAATCAAAGCCAAATATTAAAGACAGCAGACAGAAGCGTATTAAGAAATTAAATCAGTTTTAAGCTTTTTTCCTCACTGTGATCTGTCACAGAAGGAGGAAAGCTTTGATTAACATCTGACTGTGTCACGCAAGCAAATTGCCAGACATTACTCAGTGGTTGTGTTACCGAAGGACCAGAGGTTTTAGCAGAAAATGGAGCTTCTCAGTAGGTCACTGACAGAATAAGAAAGCTCAGGTAAAAAGCACAGCTCATGTTCATGGATGGCTGTGAAGAGACTCCCAGTTCACCCTTACGATTCAAGAGGAGAAGTTTATTCTTACATTCTTCAGATTTAAGAAGAATGCATCTGGCCTTTGTCCCTTGGTGTAATATGAACTGTGCCTTGCCTAGTGCCCCATGCTTTATACCTCTTTTCAGGTGTCCTTTTTTTTTTTTTTTGTATAAGGAACCTGAACAAACTTTATATTATTAAGTGAAAATATGTGAGATAATTGTAGGGCCCTTCTGTGGGTTATGCTTGCAACTAAGTAAATATTGGCATATTTTGTTATAAAACTGTAACAAGCTCTTGGGCTTTTTTGTCACCTGGACACCTAGGAAGGAGAGGAAATGGTGTTTCCAAGAACAGATAGGAGAAGGGCAGTGATGAAGAGAAGAGGCATGCACTTGGGAAGAGGTTAATGGGCTATCTGACAAAAAAGAAAATACCACTCCCTTGGGAGGTGAATCAAGACCCCCAGTAAATCGAAACTGTCACCATTAACACACCATTTCTGCCTGTTGGTGGCTGGTGACAGTGGTGGCAGCAGTGCCTGTGTTGCTGTTGGGGTGAGACCATGGGGAGCTGCCCCCAGTGCACAAGCTGGAAGGAAGGTTTGAGCAGTGACAGGGCAGCTAGGATGAATCAAAGCTGTTTAGAAGAAAATGGATATCAAAGCAAGCAGTGTTGAGCAGAAGACAAACTGTATTAAGTCCGTCCTCTAAAATTGTCATCTTCTTTGATGCCGAGTTGTTGATCTTTTCAAACTGTCTTAGTCACAGGTTGAACTTGCTGCTGTGGCACTGCTGCCTTTGAAGCAGGGAAATGTTTCTGTAGTTGTAGCTTCTTTCCCGTGTATCTGCTTGCTTTTGTTTGACAAATTACTCTTCCAAACATATAACACTCACTATGCACTCACTGCTTTTCAGTTTTCTAAATTATTTCCAGTGTTGCTGGGCTTTGCTAGATTAAAAACATTTAAGTTAATAAATCTGGAGACTTACGGTGGTGAATCACACCCATTATCTTTCCACTCTCATCTTCCTGCATGTTTGGGAAAGCTGTGTCAATTTAGACATGATATAAAACATTGCACATGATATGCTTTTGCAAGCGGCTTTTCTTAACAGAATATACAATCTCCAAGTAGTGTAATTGAACATCTGAAGAGTTAAAATAAGCATAGTTGTCTTTTTCTAGAGTCAGGATATTCCATCATATTTTAATGCCTGTGAGTTTGGATTAAAGAATCTAATTATTCACTAATGAGCAGTAATGGTACATATAAACTAAGGGTCACTATCCTATTACAGGCACCTGATGGTTCACTGATAAGCATTTGGTCATTAGATTGACCATAAAATATAGTCAATAATTGAGGTTACTCATAGAGCAGACACCTTATCAGCTTTAGGCATGGTGGGACAGCTTGTCAGTACTCTGTGTCCTGATTGTGCTGTGACTGAGCATATGATTAGGGTATTGAAGCAGTCTGTATCTAATGAAACTGCAGGAAAGGCATAGCAATATTAGCACAACCACTAAATGACTAATGTGTTTTTGTTCCAAGCCTTAGACACTTCAATTAGTTCCAATAAACTCTGATCTAGTGTAGCGGTAGGCAGAGAATTCAGATATTTTGTGTACAAGCTTTCATTACACTAGTCAGAATTTGTAACATTTAGGGGACAGATGAAATCTGTGGGGCTTTGAATGAAAAATGGTGGAAGTAATAAAGGCTGCCATTACTGTTTTTACTTCCTTTTTTTTCCAGGTTTTTTTTTGCATTTTTTAGATTCAGAATATTGAGACAATGCCTAATGCCTGATTTAAAAGATGAAGCTGATAGCAGCAAACTAGATGTCTACATTTTGCTTTAAGGTCCATTCATGCAGTTCATGTAGACATGTGCATATAATCTAAACTTAGAATGTGTTCCTTAGCATTTTCTAACATATGGAACATTAGTCAAATAGTCTTGTCTTGAAAGCTTTTGTAGAGATATTGATTTTGCTGTGCTTCAAACTGGTGCTGAGAAAATAACCTCAAAACCCATCCTTTTATGATTTTTTTTTTTCCATGAGGATGCCTTAACTTTCATAAATTATTTAATATGGTGAAGGGTGCAAAATGCCTTTTGTCTTTCTGAACTGCTGTTCAGGCTTCTGTAATACGACCTTGGAAAGTAACCATAGAAACATGTTAAAAGCATCAACTGAAAATCGGTAGTTCAGTTTGACAGTGATGCAAATTCTGTGAAAGCAGATTATGATGTATTAGGAACACTTGAGGCATATATTACTGCTAACCTGTTAAACCTGATTATTCCATGACTACCAGTGCTTTCAGAATTTAATGCAGGGGGGAAAAAGAGAAGGAAAAAAACCCATACTTTTTTTTAAGTTGCTGTGTTTAAGATGTTTCTAAGTAAATCACCTCAGCCTGTCATTCTCTGTCCTGTTAAAAGCAAGAATTATATTTTTGCTAAGCTCATAATGTAGTTCCCTGTATTTAATAGCTGTAAACTTTTGCCCAGTACCCTGCTGGGATGCACTGGTATCCTGCCTTTGTGCAGAGCTGGCACAAATTAAGTCTCTTTGACAGATAAAGTGGATAACTGGGTTATGAATAAGCAGTAGTTCACCAAAAGGTGAGGAAAATGTTTAATTCATTGGATCCTGAGTTAGAGATTTTTGTGCTGACCTGTAGTAGTTAAGCTGGTCTGTGAGGCTGAAACAGAAGTGCTTACTATAGTAGCAGGTAACCATAGTAAATTCTTGATAAATCATGGGTCAAGAGAAGCAGCCTAGTCACTTGTTAAAGCTTCTTCAGTAAGCATAACCCATGCCTAAGGAATCCTGCTTTGAGGGGATGTGGGAAAATTTTCTTTGAACTGGTTAGCGGGGAAAGCAGGGTACCAGCTCTTCCCAATTAAGGCTGCTTTGCTGGCAGATTTATCCCAAACCCACGCGTGGTTTGTCTCTAATTTACAGTGTCATAGCAGTATCATGGGAGTTGCAGGGCTCCTCAGGGACATTGTGGCTTGCTGGCATTAATGCAGCCCAACAGCCCCTCAGTGCACCATCCCTTCTTTGTTAAATGCCTGGAATGCCCCAGTTTCTCTTGCGACCATTTGGTCGCTGGTCAGGAAGGGTGGCTGAGAAATTTGTGGCTTTGGGGAGAACTATGGATGTGGAGATGAAGTGGAGCATCCAGCTGTTTCAAGGGTCAGCCAGATATATAATTAGATACATAATTATTCTTTCCCCCTTAATGACCTCCCTACTCTGGACTTAGAAAGCTGGAGCAGCCCGATCCCTGCGGTGTCCTCCCCACTGCATGGGGCTGGAGAGAGGGATGCCCTCCTGTCCCCTTTCTCCTCTCTGCATGGAGCTGGGAAGAGCAAGAAAGCCCTCATGCAGATGTGCAAATGGAGAGGGAGCGGGTGTCACCAAAGGGCTTGCCTTGTCTTGCCGGTGCCATGCCGTGGCTGCTGGAATGTGGTTGCTAGAGAGCAAACATGACCCGCACGTAGCACAGCACTATGTGGGGACAGGGGACAGGGCAGGGTGTGAGGCATTGTGCAGTATCTTGTATCATCTCAGGGCAGCTTAAGCTTTCCTAGTTGCTGTGGCAGCATAATACTGCCTGTAATTAAGGACAAACAAAGAGTGCATGCTTTAGGTATATCCCGTTTCACGTTAGCCTGTAAGGAGGATAAATTAGGAGATAAGCCTGAATTTAGTAGTCTTTGTCCTTGGGAACACAAATGACTCTCAGGACAGCATGTTTAGCAGCAGAACATCGTTACTGCTAATACAGCATTGTACATTTACACAGGGTGTTATCAGCTTAGGGTGAGCCAGGCCCCCTGCTATGGAGAGCTCATCGATGATGACTGAGAGATTGACTGGGCAAACAGAGATGAGGCACAGAGCTGTAGTTCAGCAAAGGGAGGAGGCAAAGAAATTGGAGTAGCTGAGAGGAGAGGGAAGGTAGAGTTTGGATGTCAGCACTGCTGAGTTACAACACTACTGAAAGCGTGAAAAATGTCCCAAAGTCTAACAGATTTGTGATCGGGATATGCCTATTGATTTCGAGGGGACAGACACTGAGTGATCAGCCAAGGTGGAGAGCACATGGTGACGATTTGAGAGAGCCTCAGAGGGAACTGGGTGGTAACCAGATGAACCAGCGCTGGGCATCTGTGAGTCATTGCCTTGGAAGATGAAGCTCCCCATATAGAGTATTAAGGATCATGGTGTATGAACCAAGGAGAGATGATGCAAGGCATCAATGTCAGGGACATGTTGGAAGGAGAAGCCTCACTTGAATAGCATAGGTTGTAGGACTTGTGGCTGAACAGGTTGGGCAGGAGACCGCAGAGTGAAAAAAGGAGGGAACCTGCTGCCAAACAGATTGGCAGGAAATATGAAAAGGAGGAAACAGTGAAAGATGGGAAAAATGGATCTAATAATGTGGGAACCTCATGATTAGGTCAGGATTTTGGAGAGGATGTTCTAGGTCTTTATTCCAAGTTCATAGCAAAAGCAGAATTGGGGCACAACAAAGCACTTGCAGTGTTTCCTGCTGACAGAATACCTTAAAGATCTTTAGCATGTGAAGCTACCCCTAAGGAGGACTGATTTTGGTCAGCTCTGAGTGCCTTGATGGATGATAATACATGAGGTTCTGGAGTACCAGAGGCAGCCCCTCCAGGAGATGTGATGACTTTTTGAGCTACTGTAGGTGGTTCAGTACAGATGGCGGTTGCAGTGGCTGGGTCTTGGATTAGCTCTATATTCTGACATGTCCTTGATGCCCATGAGGAAGAGCAAAGAAGAATATTTTAAAACAGATGTGTCCACAAGTATGCCAGAGGGGAGACTTCAGAGCTACCCAAGTTTGAATTTATTTGTGCGGGTAAATGGTGGTCAGTGGATTTTAAACTAGGGAAAAGTCTGAAGTATTTGACTGGAGTCATGCAGATATTTCTTCTTACTTTGTCCTCTCTTGGATCTTCTGCTTGCCTGGACTTAATATTTTCTCCCTTAATTTTAGGATTTTTTTTTATATGATCCTTTCTATATTTTCTCCTTCCTCCCTAGCTGAACACACTCGATCATTCTGTTTTCCTGACTGTATGGAATCTCGCTGTTGTCTGGCTACCAGAGTCTCTCTTTCCGTTTGGCTTTTTCCCTTCTTTCTGCCCTTCCTAGCTTGTCAAGAGGAGTACTTCTCCTGCCTCCTCCTCACCCCAGCCTTCCCAGTCTGCCTGCTTTTTTGGTTCCTGGACTCCTGAACACCAGCGCTTGCTCTGACTCCGTTATTTGGGGCTCCTCAGCTTGGCAGCAGTGGCAGCTGCACTGGTGGTTTTGCTGCAGTGGGAATGGAGCATTCCATAGGTAAAATGATAATGGTTACTTTCCTGTGGGGATGTACTTTGACAGTTTGCACCTGTTTTGTAACTTTGTTAGTGACTTTCAGACTCTTCCAGTAACATATTTAACTATTTTAGTATGTTGTTAAGACAGACAGACTTAGCAGGTGAAATAGTTAAACCAGACTAATAGTTAATTGAGTATTTAGTTCTCATGGCTAACTTGCAGTCAATCTAACACTAAGTTTATGATGTGCACGATGTGGTTTGCAGGGCAGATGGACTTTGAAGTGACACTTTCTCTATTCTGAGCAACATTGCTTTGCTTTCTCGTGCTTGTGGCAAAATAAGACATCCCACATTATCATTTATAACAAAAATGAAATGTCAAGCCAAAATAATGCACTAGCACTATAGCTGCAGTGCTTGATCAACTGCAGGATTACTCTGAAGATGCTTTTAAATTCTCTATGAAATATCATTGCATTTTGGCTTTCTAAAATTTCCTTCATCTTTCCTGCTGGAGGATGGAAGATGTTTCTTTTGGCAGGACATTTCAAACAGCTTAGCCAGTACCTCGCTTAACATCAGTATAGTGCTGCTCTTGGGGTTGCTTTCTGCTTTGTTGGGCTTTTTGTGTCCACAGTGGTGGAGCTCACTTACTAAGAAGCACTGCCCTATAGAGTTTTTACAGGGAGGAAATGACTCAGTGGAAGTTAATCAGCATAAAATGAATCTAATCTAAATGTTATTACTGAAGCTTGTTGGAGTTCAGGGCAAGCTTCAGAATATCTTTTGATACGGTGTCTCAGCAGGTCTTCAGGAGTCACTAATTTCTACTGAAATTTGAAATTATCATCTTTGAGTCAGAAATAGTCAAATCTCTCTATCCTCAGTGAAGGAAGAACATGCATCTCAAATTTTTCTGTTAAGTGCTATTTTAAATGGTGCTGTAATTTCAGCCCATTATACCTCTGAGAAATATCGCTTCAGAACTGATGTCAGTTAAATAAATCATAGAAACCCTGGGTTTAGAAGCCCATGTGCCCCTCTTCTGTTTAAAAATAGTCATTGTATGGGCACGTGACTCCTGTACTTGGGTGATTTCCCCTGCTTCATTTAGTGCTGTCGGTGACCATTTAACTCACTAACAGTACGAATAAGTAAATGCCCCCCTGGGAAGTTATTTGCTTGGCAGTATAGGTGTCAAGACTTTGACTAAGCATCTGAAATAAAACCCAGCTGAAGTGGGAATGGATCCTCTGTGGATTTTTCTAGATGTGCAATAAAATATGGAACTGAGGGAGCTGAAATTGATGGGAAAGGTTTGCCTGTGGGCATGGCGGGTTGGGGCAAAGGAAGGTAACCTGAAAATGTAACTCACCCCACAGCTTTTAAGGTAAAGGAGACATTACAGTCACAGATGCTCACTTGTATTCAGACTGGTATATGCAATCAGGAATGTGAAAATAGTGAATTTTTCCCCCTTTTAGTCCTCCTCTTTCCTGTCAGATACTTGTCTGAATGTAGTGCTTCAGATGAACCCTTGTTAGTGATGTCATGTATTTTTTCTCTCGTCTTTTCCACTTACAAGTGCATCTATGTCTTTCCTGGAGCAGCCTGAATGAGTAGAATGCTTTTACTTTTCATAGCAGATTGTTTTTGATGAATAACATGGAGTGTAATATCTTTTGTAACAAAAAAAAAATTATTGGCTTCTTTCTGTGCACCGGGAGCTGATACTACAGAGCAAAATTTTAAGTGATCTGTTTAAGTGATTACTTTAATAATGAAAGGCTAGTTAACACCATTGCTTAAATTTCATTACTTTGTAGCTTTAAAAATGTCTTTATTACTTTTTCTTGACAGAATACAAATGAGGCTAGAATTCTGTTTTGCTCAACCTGACTGTTTCATGAGTCTGTGTCTTGCTGGCAAATAAGTCCAACCTTTTTTGCCTAAGGAGTGTGCTTAGATTGATGTGATTCTGCCTGCTTTAGCTCAGTTAGGTCATGAAACAGAGCTGGGAAATACTGCTGGTGTTCAGGTAGCTGTATTTTCACTACATAGCTATGCAGTGTGTAGCCTGGGAACTGACATATTTCTATATTAGGTGTTGACAGTCTTGCTTACTTAAAGATTAACCTACACAGGTTTTCAGCAGTTTGTCATATGGTACAATTGTAAACAGTGAGTGTGGAAGTGCAGCAATATGTTCGTCTGCTGTTGCTTTGTTTAACATCATTAGTGAACAGAGCTGGAAATGGTATGTGGCAGGCTGCGGTGACTAGCTGTTATTCTGCTGAGTGCATGTGTATATATATAAAAGTCAATTCCTGAATGCTGGTCCTGGCTGCTGAAGCAATGTTCTTTGGCCAGAAAAGCATCTTAAATCTACAATCTGAAGAGAATACGGAGCTGACGTCACCCATGACAATTCTGTAGCAGCAACCTTGGAAGCTGCTGCTTTGGGAGAGCAGAAAAAGTGGCTGGAGTGTAACTATCAGTGCTTGTGAGGATCTGCCCTTTGGTGTTTCTCAAACCTGGGGAAAAATTACAGAGAAGCATAGTGAAAACTCCTCCTTGAATTCCTCTATGAATATTACTTGAGTGCTTGAAGATGGGCTTGATTGGTTGCTTCTGCTAAATTAATAATGTGGAGGGATCACTCTTGGTTCTGTATGGCATGAAGAAGCTCTTCTAATTTCAGGGTACCCAGCTGGTTTGTTTTAACTTGTCATCTTCTAGAGGTCTCTTTGAGATTATCCCAAAGTGGCTTTGTCTGGCTTTTCTCTACGGTGCCTACATTTAGGTGACACTTGATTATTTCTCACTGATGTGTGAAGCCCTGATTCCATACTTTATGAAACTGTGAATACAGTAGGGGGAGAACAACAAGGATAGTCATAAATCAAGGAAACCTGACCTGTGAGGAAAGGTTGGAAGGATTATAACTTTAGAAAAGACTGGGGTATGGTAGTGGCTTTCATACAGGTAACAGCTTCTGCAGGAGAAGGAAATAAGCTTCTCTGCATGTCTGCTGGTGAGGTGGGGGGAAGATAAAGAATAAGAGACATGAGATGTGAATTTTCTAAGAGTAAGACTAGTTAAAAACTGGAATTGATTGCCTTGGGAGGCTGTGGACTTGCTTTCACTGGAGGTTTCTAAGAATAAGTTGAAGAAATATATATTGGATTGTATTAGGTAAAGTTCATCCTACCCTTTAGCATTGGGAAAGTGTAGATAACTCTTAAAATCTCTTCTGCACTCATCTTCTTCCAGCTGTGAGAAGATGCTTTTCCTAATAAATAGCTGATTTTTATTTCTGCCTTGTGGATTTTAACAAGAGATAGTAAGAGAAAAGTAAGAGGTCAAAGTGAAATCCAAGCCCAGATTGCAAGCTTATGCTATGTGCAAGAGGCAAAGCATGAACCTAGTCTCGTATTGGGGATACTTTCTTTTATAATGCTGGCGTGGTAACATCCCCACAATATTAAATGTGGTTTGACATTTTGGAATGTTTCAGAATAATGGATTTCTATTGAAACTTTATTACCATCACCCATTATAAAAGTGCCATTGTTTGAGGCTGTGCATTGTGATCCAGATGAAATGATTATTTATTGAGGAAGTTGAACCACGGAAATAAGGAACATTAATTGTTTGTTCTTCCTGGCAGTGATTCTCAACAACATTGCTGGGACAGCTAAGCAAACAAAGGTTTGGTGCTGTACTTGTGTGGTGGTACTAAGTGGGGAAAGCCTTTATATCCTCCTGGAGCTATATATGCATCCCAAGAACCTCTAAGCTTGTTCTAAGGGGAAGAAGAGACCACAACCTCAAAGTTTTATGTGTATTTTAGAAGTGGTTTCTTGAGCAAAATTTACTGTAGAAATACAGATGATGCCTATCCTTTCCAAACCTTCACATCAGATTTAGACATTCCCAGTTTTCTCTTTAAAAATGTCTTTTTCTAAATCATATTTTATTTTCCACGTTGCATGCTGTTAGTGGAAACTGATTTTTAATTTTCCTTGGGGTTTTGGGTAGCAACTTCACTTTTTCATTGTGCTACCTTTTTTAGTTTTAGAACCACAAATCAAACAGTAATAGGGATAAGAAAAATAATAATACCTACCAAGTGTATTCTGTGAGTTGCGGAAGGCTTGGGACAGAGTGCTGGAGAGTGTATTGTAGGACATCCGTCTATTTATTATCTATATTGATGAGTAATTAAGGAAACAATAACTGGAACTGCAGATATGATGATAGGCTGTGACTTTCCCACTGCTTCCTTTAGGGCTGGTTTGCAGTGGGAAAAGCTTGGGATATTGGTTATGGGAGGTGATTGATGCATTGTTGGAGCTGGGAAAGTTCAGGAAAGCTTTGCTTTAGAGTAGACTGATTCTCAGTGTAAACCTGCAACTACAATCTTGAAAACTTTGCAGAGGGTTTAGAATCAGGATAAAAGTCACTTCCATGATGTCTGTCAAGGTCAAACCAAAAGTCTTGAGTAAGCATTCTCTTGAGTAAACTCTGAATGTCAGGCTATTTAAGGCCTGGACTGTACACTTTGGCCTTGACTCTTTCAGTGAAGCCCTTAAGCATTCTCACAATATGAATAATGATTGTGATCTCTGAAAGATAAGGCTGGCTAATAACACTAAAACTGTTAATATGTAATGAGTCATACTGAAATGAACGTGCAGAAGTTTTATTTTATTTTTCTTGTCTGTGGATGTTAGTACTGGGAAGCAGGACTCCCAGTTCTCTTTCTGACTTGTGGTAGTTTGTCCATAAACCCACGGTGTCAATTAAGTCCTCTGCATTTATCTCAGTTGACCCATTTCTAGTATGCATCCCAGAACATATTTCATATCCCTCTTCCTTCTGAAGCTTAATAAATTCCACAAAGTGTTAAGCAAAAATTTTGTAATTTTGCATAGTTATAAAAGTTTCAAATTTAGTTTTCTTTTTTTTTTTTGTGGAGAAATTATGCCCAGAAGGAATGCTTAAGGGATTTAAACTGTGCTGTTTACTTTCACAGCTATAATGTGCAGAACGTGTGCAGTGAGTGTAAGCTAGAAGCAGCTTGCTGTACATCAGACTATCTGAAATGTCATGCTAACTGCATAGGCAGAATTTAAAATAAAAAATAGTATGGTTCTTTCAATGAGCAGGCTTTGTAGAGGCTGTTGTTGCACAGTCTTGTTCCCTAGATGCTAAGCATTATGTAATTGATCTGGCCATAGTTTTCCTCACTGGTCTCATCCATGCATGGCAGAAAACCTAGTAATCTGTAAATTGTGTGGGGTAAGGAGACTGTCCCTTGTCATTTGATATTTGAGTGCCCCTGCGTGGGCCATATATTAGTTTTATTTTCTACTGCGACACGTAGCTATGAGGAAAGAACTCTCCAGAGTGTCTTAAAAGACATCTTCTATTAAAGAGGGAAAGAGTTAAACAAAATGCAGACAGTAGATCTCACAGCTGGAGGTAAAAGTAATATACATGGATGTGTCTCATGCTTTAATTGGAAGAGAAGCTTAGGAGTATGGAGCTTAGTTTCCATTGCAAGAATGTTTTGTAGAAGAGTGCTTGTGAAGGCTGAATGGGGAAAGCAAAGCTGGGTGGGAAGTGTATAATTGTGACAAAGCTGTGACAAAATGCTTGGCAAATGCCTGGAGAAACAAATGGCTGTAATGCTTAAGTTTTGCACAGTATTCCCTACAGGTCATAATTTTTCCTGTGAGGAAACAGAAGTTGATGTTGAAGAAGGTCAGACAGCCCACTGTAGTGCTGAAGACGTATGTGAGGGCTTCCTGCGCAAGATTAAATTTGAGAAAAAGAAGCAAATCAGGCAATAGGCATGGCACCCAATTAGGCTCCTACAGAAAGTGATCTGGTACGAGCCCAAATTCTGTCTTTCTGGTGCTAGGCAAAAAAGGCCCAGTTTAGGAGAGCCTTACCTGCCCTGTCTCCATGGAACGAATTCCTCCTGAGAAAAGGAATGCTGGAGAAAAGACACAACTGGAAACTTAGGTATAGATTCGGTAATGGGTTGTTGGATAAGGACTGCAGAAAATCCAGCACTCTGGAGTGTTTCAGCATTGGTTTCATGTAAATACATCCTCTCATGAATTTTTCTGAAGGAAGGAGATTTGTGAAGTTGGATTTTGTTTTAATTTATTTGGGCCCCTGTCCAGACCAGCTTGGCCTATTTTTTGGCCTAATGAGTACTTGACTGGGATGCCACCAAGTATGTTGTTGGTTCTGCAAGAAGTTCATAAGGATTGATGAGTCCTTATGCTGTGCTCTTTGCCTGGGCAAGTCCAGGAGCCCAAGCCAAGCATATGAGGGCTGCTGCCCAATTGGCTTTTTGTTAAAGAACTGACTGTGCTTTTTATGGGGGCTGAGGATGACAATTGCTTGAATTCATATTCAGAGTGCATGGCTTGATAGTGATGTTTTATCTAAATCAGCCTATTCTTTCCATTAGATCCTTAACCTTTCCCAAAACAACAAATAAAACCAAACCCCGCAAGCTGTTTGATGCTGCTGGTACAAGATATCTGTGATGTTCCAGCTCCAGAAACAACCTTGTTTTAATATCAGGCAAAGTCATTCTTGCATTCAGACACAAAGAGGTCATGATTAAGCTTTGTGCTCTGTTACCTGACAAGAGATGATTTTTAAGTGTGAACCACATACATCATTATTAGAGCTATTGGCCTGTTGCCCATGAAAGCACTGATTATTTTCTACAACAGCTACTCCAGTTCCTCTCCTTTTAGTTTCCTGTTATCTCACATGGACATCGGCAGTCCCTTTGCCAAATTTCTTCGTAAAACTGTGGCACTCCAGACTCATAGGAAGAGGATTTATCAGCACTACAGCAGTTAATTGCTTTAGCTAACAAATGGCATTGTCCTTTGAACAGTGGAGATGCAGAAAGGTGGCGCATATTGTCAAAAGCAAACCACTTTGGAAGTTGTTCTATCTTGGTGTGGAAGTTAAGAGAACTAGTAGTGGATTCACTATCTTAGATCTGCTTATCAAAATGTCCCAGAAATATGCTACTGAGGTATTTTGAGAGATTCTGTACTTCTAAGAAGTGGAATTTCTCTTGATTTATTAATATGCTTTGCTTAGCTAGGCCTGTTTGGGAGCAGTTACTCCTTGAGTATTAGTGCTTAGTTGGCTGCGTGAATACACAATTCCTCAGTAAATTTGTCCTTTGTATCTCATTCTCTTTAATGTATGTTTCCCAGAGGAGCTCCTTTAGCCAGATCTGTTGCAGGAGTAATTATTTCATCAGGATTTAATGTATAGCTTGATTGCGCTTTGAAGACATTCTCTTGAGGAGTTTTTATAATTTCAACAAGGGATCATAGCATGTAAACAAGAAAATAAACATTATCTTTCATATTAATCAACAAGATGATTAAATAATAATCACAATTGTTAATTGGTACTTGGAGATAGAGGCTAATGACTGTCTTGAGTTCCACAATGGCAGTACCAACAGGTAGAGACTCTTTCCTGCACAGTAAAGCTGTATATAATTTAGGAGGCATTACAGTTTTAATGTGCAGCTGCAACCACTGTGAAGTTGTGCAACTGTGTGCCTGGTGTCCTATTTCAGGCATATGTTTTCATACTGAATGAAGTATTAGCAAGGGGATTTGAGATTTAGGCAGTTAAATCAGTTCTCATTGCCACCAACCCGCCGAGGTTCTGTATAAACCCATGCTTGTGGTATTTTGCTTCGCTGTGGGATCCAGTTCCTGCTGGTTTCAGGATGCAGTTGGAGTCAAAAGCTGCTTCTTTCCTCAGAGGCAAAAGTCTGACTTGCTCCTCAATAGACAGTGGCTTCAGGCTCCCTCTGAGTTTGGAACTAGAGCCTCATTTTTTCATCATACGAATCTTTGTCTTTTTCTAAATGCTGCAGTGTTTATAGAGGGAAAAGGGAGCACGTAGGGGGTCCGCAACTCTGGAAGTTGAAGTAAAAAGGTTCATAACACACAAGTTTGGGAATATAGAACATAGGACTGGGAATTTTGGAGATCTGTATTGAAAGTCCTGCCCTTAGTGCTGACTAGCTGTCTAATGTTGACTCAAATGTGGCATTTTGCTCCTCAGATACAACCAGTTCTTTGTATTGTTACTCATTTGAAGCCAGTAACACTGCTAGAAGAAACTGTGCGGCCCTTCTGCTCTTAGTGTTTGGTTTTGCTTCTAACCTACCATAAATATAAGAAAAAGGAGTTTCTATCTCTGATCAGCTTACTAAACTGACAGCCTGAGACTGACTGACAACAAGATTCAGGGCAAGGTTAGAATTCTAGATTTACCCTTAATTTGTTATGACAGCAAAGCACTGACTTAGTTTCTCCATGTCTGTTGCTTATAATACTTCACAGATGCTAGTGCCAGTTTGATCTCACTGAAAAGTACTTGGAGATCTTAGGCTGAAAGACATGATGAAAATATAAAGTAGTCATTGTATAAAGATACTTTTGGTCATCACATATTTATAAACTAATATGTTCAAAGTGACAAGCTGTTTTGTTGCAAGCATGGACCAGAATAGGGATTTGTCCCCAGAAGACCTACTGGCATCAGTAGCATGGCCTCGAGTTGTCCACAGGTGCTGGCAGTGGAACACTTTGCAATTTTGCAAATTTTGAACATTTTACAATTGTTCAAAGTAATGTTAAAAAATAACATGTTGGATGCTTTTGCGATACTTATTTGTGAGTGGACTACTATCTACTGACAGCCTCAGGGTCAGATAACACATGTGTTATTTGGGTAGTAAAGCTCTCCTTGACTTCGAGAGAGATGAGATTTCACCCCCACTGCCACCCCCAGATACCCAGCATGTGCTTGCTAACACATATTTTTATTCTACTTAAATCTGCAGGGTGATTTTTTTTTTCCATGTGGGTTTTGATGTAGACTTGAGTTTCTGTTGTTGTTTCTTGCCGTATTGTTCAGTGTTGCTGATGGGAAATAACAGAAAAAACCTGATTATATTCCTATTTTTATTCACAGGGAAGAATGTTACAATTTTAATTGTATGTTCTAATTTTTCCTCCTTCATCTTTTATGTTTTGAATTTCTACATTTCAAAAGCAGCATCATTATCATTCAGCACATTAAAGCATGTCTTTTTAATAGCTTTCCATTTTAATGTGAAAGAATGGAATTGGGGAGGAAAAACCAATCTGTCTTGAAGGAAATTTTCTGTTATCTAAGGATTTTCTGTGCAGCCAACAGGAGAGGATCTTGAGCTTGGCTGACTTGGAGTGTTATTCTCTGCCTTGAGTAACTTGTAGAGTACAAAGAACTACTTTCATAATGTTATCACCAACAAAGTCCATCTGGTTCTGCCAGTGACAAGGGGATTATTTCAGCTTTTTATTATGTCAGTGAGATGTTAGCTTTTTAGGATTCAGATGTTAGCTGTTGGGGGAAAGAAGGGAAAGTTAGATAATAATTGAAACTCTGTTGGTGGAGAAGTTAACTGAATATTTTGCCAGTAATTTTCCTACCCATATTTCCTTCTATTGGCATCCTGATGGTTTATCCTTATGAAATCAGATTAGAATGCAATGACTTGATATATTAAGCAGGCAGTGATGACAATGAGCATCTGTTTGTCTGGTCCAGATTCCCATTAACACCTAGTAACATTGTCCTTTCTTGCTATTACTTTTATACAGAGCAGCACAGAAGCTTAACCTGTCTTCGAAGAGAAAGAAATACCATCCGCCCCTGCCACACACACACGACTTCTCTATTTATGCTACTAACTTTAGTGGCATCCTGCAGCTCTGTCCTCCCCCAGCACCACCATGCCTTCTGAGAGCTGTGTCCAAAATCAAGGACAACCCTGGCATTGGAAAGGTAACTTTGGATTTCAATTTTTTAAAACAGGTTTCTAGACAACTATTAATGGGGCTGGAAGCTTTCAACCTAGAACAGAGCTGGGTAGGCTCAAGGAAAGGGTCTTGGGATAGAGAGATAGCCATGTCCTTTTGAATGTTCCTGTTATCTCCTGTTGACTTTGTGAAGAGTTGGCAGGCTCAGGGTAGATTCAGTGCTGGAGTGCAGGCTTCCTTGAAGCCAGTTAACATCACTGACAACAGTATTGGCAAAGGTTGTTTTGCCCTTCCTTCCGTTAAAGTAAGAGACAAAATTTCCTTTGATGTCATTGGTCCTAAAACAATGCACATACAGGCTTTGCCCGTGGAAGAAATAGTCTCTGCATTGCCAGCAAGGCTCAGCCACTGGTGCTGGTGCTGTCTGTCAGCTGAGATGAAGGAGATACATTGAGGGGGCTTTGTTTCCCTCTGCTTTGCATGTCATTGTAAAGCAAGAGTAGGAAAATGGAGTAGCAGGAGAGAAATATACGTTTCGCCAGCTTAGGAAATGCGGCACCTTTTGAAATGGAAAAAATCATGCTAATTTTATCTAAAATTAATTAAAATAGAAGCCAATTACTTAGAGCTTTATTCATACTTATAACTGTTTAATCACCCACACAGCAGTCTGAACACTTATTTACATAGGCTGCAAGAGATTAGTGTTTGAAGATAGAATTGAAGTATGTAATGTGCACAGGAGAACTAAAATACGCACCTAGAGTAACTATACAAATCAGCATTAACAGAAAGAGATTGTCAGCCTAAATACCTACAGCTGACACTTGCTCACAGTGAATATTCTGTATTTCCTAACTCAGTGAATTTGTGCTAAATGGAAAACAAAGCAATAGTTTTGGCTGTTTTAAGCAGGTGGAAACTCACAGACGAAAATGTGGTTTCTTCTGTTTTTCCAGTCTTAGAAAAGAGGAGGAAGTATTAAATGGTGAAATACAGAAAACCTGACACAGTAATTTAGAGGTTCCCAGGTGGATGAGGTTTTGCTAAGGAATACCCTTTCTATGTGTGTGTTTTTTAACAGAGCCCATTTGTTGTGCCTGCCTTTTTTCTGTGAGACTTAGTACTTGTCCATGGCACAATAACAGGGAGCATGGCATTTCTGAGGCACGTTCCCTTAGGAAGACTTTTAAGTGTGATTGTATATCCTTGTGCCTACGGCTCAATAAAACTGTCTTTGCACCTCATAGCGCTTGTGTGCCTCCAGCTATGTCTAGCCAAGAAACTTCAGCCTTTGTACTATGCTTTGAGGGTGGCTGGTGGAGCTTCCCAGCAAGACCTGTACTTTATGGAAAGCTCTGGTTTATCTGGTGTCTTGAACAAGATTCAAAAGTCTAATATAGATCAAGGGCATTATCCCAGATAGCAGGAGATTATATGCCTTGAGTCATGTGCTCTACCTACTTTCTTCATTAGTGAGTAGAGCAGAGAGCTTTCCCAGGGAAGAGCTCTACCAAAATGCTAAGGAGTATGGTAGGACCTTGAGCAAATCAGCTGTGGAAGCTTCTCTTTCAGCACAGGACATATATCTGTAGTATGCTGGAAATGTGGGTGGCATTCCTCCCCTGCCTGGCATGTTACAACAAGAATTTCCAGAGTTTATGGGTCAGTGAGTTACTATTGACCCTCAAAATGTCTGTTGTTTAGCTCTTAGCTGAAAACATTAAAAACGTAGAATCATAGCATATCCTGAGTTGGACAGGACTTACAAGGATCATTGAGTATTGAAGATGCTGTTTGTTTGGGCCCAGGATTTCAGCTGAGTCATTCTCACCACATACTTGTTAACCAAAATTTGGAAGAACCCTGTGCTGTGCTGGAGAGGATAGAAACACTCTGCTAATTGAATCAGCCCTTTAGTTCTTACAGTTAAAACCTAGACCATGCAAATGGTGATGTGGTGTGCTAGTTCCTAGTTTTAATGGTTCTCAAAAAACAAAGTAACTAGGCATCTTCTCTGATCCAGTTGCAATACCTATTAAATGTCTCTCTTAACCCATTCCTCTTTTGCAACATCACAAATATCAGTGTTGGCCCATAAAAAAAACCCCTCCAGCAATACAGCTTTTTGTAAAAATTATGAGTCAGCACAAATGAAATCTCATGTGTCCAAATTCTTAGAACTTGTGGTCAAAGGAAGTGTCACTTCCTTATAGGTGTACTTTAGTAGTAAAAACCTCATAGTTTTTTACCTTTTCTGAGCAATGCCAAACAGCTTTTGATAGCATTTAGCTCACTATGCATTAGCACTCTCCATTATTTCCTCTTCATCAACTTCTGCTGATCAAGATTTACTCAGCTGGTATCTCATGATGAGGGTGATGGGAATAAAGTAATCACTTTTATTCCTCACTGCTTTAAGTATCATAGCAATTGAGAGAACAATCAGTAAACACTGGCAGTTGTGCTGTGATCCTCTGTTAACTTCAGTCTCTCTTCTAACAGCTTTTTATTTTACACTCCTCCTGCTTATCATTTTCCTCAGGTTTTTTTGCAACCTGTCCAGTGATGAGTATAAAATACACACAGGGGACAGAATCAGTGATGAATTATGGAGTCACTTTTTCCTACCACAGCATCTGTGGCTCATGCTGTCCTTGGTTTATGTGATCATTTCCATGTCAGCAGTGTCCCTCACCCAGCTATTACAGCTGGTGGGGCAGCTTTTTCCTCCTCACCTCCAAGGAGAGGAAGTTGTGCAAGAATGATAAATAGAAGTAACAAACTGGAAACCTATGAAGTGTCCAAGATGCTTCAGTGAGAGCAATGTGCCAAACTGAAGAGATGAATGATATGCCAACTGTACCAAAATACCATTTATTGTAAGTGATTAAGGCCTGAATACTACAGCAACTAATTATTATCTGTACTGACACATTCTTAGTAGTCTCATTTCTTTTGTAAATCTGCTGGAAACTTAGAGTAAAGTGCACATTGAAACATTTACAATGGCAAATATGAATGGCTTTCTGTATGGTCCCTGCAGTGGTAATTCTAAATATTTTGTCACCCCAGGGATACTCAAGGTTGTATTTTAGCTGGTATTCGATATACTATAAGAGACACAGGAACATAATGTGGAAAATGTGAGGGCCACAAGTAGAACAAGGTGTCCAGAGGGAATCTAGAAGTATAGTTTCACAAGGCTGACTTTGAGACCAGGTATCCAGGCAAAGTGGTTGAAACAATAATAAAGATAAAAATTAGCAGGCAGGGATTAATGCCATATAGGAGGGATCAGTTGTTGAAGTTTTTACAGATGGAGCACATACATTAGCATTTTGTGGAAGAGTCAATGAACATTAGAATAGGGTTGGTCTGATTTATAGAGTGTATTTGGATTATTTAAAAGCTTTTTGACAAGTGCCTTGACCTAAGTTTCTTAAAAAACTCTAATTTGTCATGTATTCTCCAGTGGGTTAATAACTGGTAGGAAATGAGGGTAGATTTCACACTGAAGGAAAGTTTAGCAGTGTTGTCATATGGAAATCCATCCTGTTTGGTGTTGTCTCTATTACATAGTTTGGGTGAGGTGGTGAAGCTGTGTATTCACAGCAGCCAAAACTAAAACTGACTGTGAAGATTTGGAAAATGATGTCATGACACTGAAGTTACTGGGTGAGTAAGGAGGCAGATGGACTTTCATATTGATTAATACAGGGTAATGTATGCAAGAAAAGTAGCTCTGACTATGCATGCACAAACAGTAAGCAGTGAGGAAATCAGACATGACTAGAAGCCATTTTAACAGCCAATGTGGAAGCTACAGCATTAGTTTGTTATCAACCTGAGCTTCTAAAGAAATGCTTTACTGACTGTTCAGAAGGCAAAAAGGTAAAGCATTGTTAGTTTTAGGGGGTCTCTAACAATATGTGATATAAATACATGTTCCTCCTCAGGCTCATAATGTATAAATAACAGCCACTCATTGATGTTTTTTTCCTGTACTCGCCTTCTTCCTTGAAGTGAGATCTTTAAAGAAGTTTGAGAGGATGGTAACAAGAAATATAAAGATGTCCCCTCCTCTATCATGTATTTATCTCCAAATTACCTTCTCAGAGGAGAGGCACTCCTGTGACTGAGTGAGAGAAGGACTGAGTCCTCAGACTCCAGCATGCAGAAGCAGCAGTGGAGTGTATTTCACTGCTGGCATTGACCTTGACCCCAGTCAACCTAAACCTTTGGAGAAAAGACCTCACCAAACAAATTAAGATCTGTACTTAGAATTTTGTCTTCCTTATCCTTACTTGATATGCACTTTCAAAGCTGTCCTACTGTGACTATTGGCTTATCATGCAAAAAACTCCCTTTGGCAGAAGCACTGACTCAATAGCGAGCTGAAGGTGTTAAGCCTTTTTCATTGGCTTCAAAGTTAAACACAGAAATAAGAGTTATTCTGAATTGGGCGATGGGACAGTTGAATCTAAGGAACTGTTTGAAGGCAGCATCTGGATTATTTAGCATTCTTCTGTGGTGTCTATAATTGGACAGGTCCTGCCACTGATTGTGGGACCTTTTCTTGAACTTTTGAGCCCAACAGGCATTTGGGGAAAGGAAGAGGCTTGAATTCTTGCTTTTCATAAGCTGCATGACTACAGCAAAGGTAGTTACTGTGCATTGTGAGAACCGCTGGACGAGACAGGATGTGGAGAGATTTCGATGGCCAGTTCTTGCACTTGAACTCAGTTATTGATTATTTTAGCCCAACATCTAAATTTGTTCCTAATCTCACATCATCATCTCCATGTGTATCATACAGTTCTGCTCGGTGAAATTGCTATATGCCTTTTATGGTTGAATGCATTTGTTATTAGAGACCTACTTCAGCAGAGAGCCTGTGTGTGTCTTTTACAATTTGAATTTATAATTTCTCACTGTTTCAAGTACTCTTCTGGAAGGTGGAAAATAAATATCTTATTAATTCCTTTTACATTTCAGAAATACTAATTTTTCCCATTATAATAATTTCAGGAGAAGTATGTGGACTTGTCCCATGATATAAATCTTTAATTAAGCCTTTCGTTAATTTTCTTTACTAATACTGCAAAATGTTATACAGGTGCTTATAGGGATTGTCAATGTTCAACAATACCAAGCAGGGAAAAGTTAAAAAGAAAAAAAATTAGAATGGTAGGTCTGTCTGCAACCTGTGTTTCATGTAATCAACAATGTTCAAACTCTTGCACAAAGGAAAATCCCACTACCAATGCAAACTGGATGCTGAAAGGAATTTTGCTCACTACTGATAAATGTTACATAGTAAAATTCATACCTTTCTCTTGAATGTGCCAAAAGCATCAGAGTCCAAATCATTTAGCTGAATCCTACTTAAAAGGCAATGATCCAGTGCAGTATGATTCTTGTAACTGAATCATTTTTGTGGTCTCTCTGGGTGTTATTAAATTTAATGTCAGAATAGTAGGAAAGACGTCTGAAAGCCATTTAATATTGTCACTGGAAAGAAGTTAGATTATGCTCAATTTCTGACATTAATGTGCTACTTAAGATAATTTATCATATTGTGGTATTAAGAAAGGCATCCTTTTTACAATGGCTGCTGCGTAGCATTCTAATGTGCTATTTTTCTTTAGCATGGTAGGAAACCTTTTTCATGCAAAATGTTTTTTTTCTGGGATTCTATTCAGCTCATTCTTTATAATACTGCATCACTTACAACAGCAACTTTAAGTGCTTGTCGCTTTCAAGGATTCTGTCAATTTTTTTGTGTTAGAATGACAGAATCCTCCTGTGTAAGATAATTGAAGTGGAGCATTTACAGAGGACCTGAATTGTCAGACATGTTTCTTGGACAGGTATACATATACTGCTCTCCATTTATGAGTTTTAGGCATTTACTTTCATTTATGCTTTACCAAGTGATAGCTAAGGTACTGCTAATATGATTTACTAATCATGTAGGATTTTCTTAAGTGTGCTGTGTGTCCCATTCACTGGTTCTCACGATGGTTTGATGACAGATAACAAATAGGTACTTAATTTTGTCATCTTTATTGCTCCTTGTTTCCTAATGACTAAAGCTTTATTTCTGATATAAGTCATGTATCATACTAAGTACTTGTCTATTGATGTATGTAGCACTGTATCATCCCAAGTGTGCGTATCCCTGCCCAAACACCTTGAACTGCTTAAACAAAAATGTGGAAAAGTTAGATAAAAATACATAAATTCTTCTACTTTCACCTTCTGCTGTTTTCACCTTGAAAAAATGAAATAGTTTTCTTCATGTTTTCTGGGAGTAGAGAATCAATTCTTCTTTAACAGAGTACAATATAGAAGTGATTTTTTTTTTTCTTTTTTTTTTTAGGTTCTCCCAGGGGAGCTAACTGGTCTATGCTAGCATGGCAATTTTGCATATAAATTTGCCATCCATTGGTAGTGGCAGTATATGAAAAGCTTGTAAGAACTACCCACAGTAAACCAATTTAGCAAGGGTTATATATCTGTCAGTTACAATTAAATCCATGAAAAATATTGGCTCTGAACTAGGACTTTTGTAATTTGATTTACACTGTAGTTGAAAAATAAGTGATTTCATTGGAAAATGGTCTTTATTCAACTGAATGTGAATTCTTTGTAATTTCTCACTGAGAAATCTTAATTCAGAGTGGTGGGTGTCTAAACATAGTTATTTAATTAACCTGCTGCTATATGCCATTTTGTGAACATTGGGCAAAATTAACCTCCTGGCTGCACGATGCCTGTCAAAGATGTGTGTTTCCAGGGAATATTTAGTGTCTGTTCAAATTTGATATAATGACATTTATTGCTAAAGATCAAATTGGTTGTTCATTTAGGAATTATGATACTGCTCTTATGCAGAATATGACCAGCATTTCTAAAATGGATTCCAGTATAGTGCCATCACCTTCCCAAAATACAGACAGATTAAGTCACTTTATTTTAGTAAAAAGGCTTGAGCCCATATATTTTAAAATTTTACATGCTTTTTAATCCATTCCTTTTACTTTTTCCTTCTCCTTCTGTCTAATTTGAAACTTGACAACTACATAAGCATCAAATGCTAACAAAACATCACTACAAAAACATAAACACTGCACATCCATTGATTTCAGAGGAGGTACCATATGTTACAGTTATGCCTGTGCTAACATACTTGACTGGGTCAGGATCTTAATTTCCTCACCATTCAAAATGCCATGGAGTCTAGTCATTACCTAGTGAATTAGTGGAGTCTTTTCCATCTACATGTCTGCCCCTCTTTAAACTGTGTAGAGTATTTGGCAGCCTCCACTTAGAGATGAGTGAACAACTTTGATATCTCTCTCTCTCTCTCTCTCTCTCTCTCTCTCTCTGTGTATACATATATATATATATATATATATATATAAATTTTTAATTGTCTAAAACATGTAGTAGAGGTCCATGATTAGTCTTAAGAACAGAATTCAAATCATATGGTTCTTTAAGTGTGAGATGGTCTTTCCCCTTTCTCTGGTCTCTGAGTTTATAGCCTTTCCATCTCTCTTGGTTATGGGGTAGTAATCTGTGAGAACCTGACTGTCAATCTCCTGGCTGTTTCTGTCTAAAATTGTGTAGAATTGTGTAGATCATTCTCTCTGTTATCACTGGCTCTCTTTTCTCTACCAATTCAACCTTGGATGTGATTTCTTCTGGGACAACACATGCCTCACTGGTCTTAGGGGAGTTTTGTGTTCATTGACATGTGACTTTGTGATAGCTCCATTCAATTCAGCATATCCAAAATACATGGGCTTTATTAGATAAAATTGCTAGCTTGCCTCTGACCATCAGTCTTACGTTCATGTCTTGCTGTCAGAGTTGCTTTGAATTTTGGATTTCACATTTTTTTTGTCTGTCTCTTACTTTTTCCAGACCTGCCTTCTGGCAGTGACATAAGCTTGATGTTCTGCACTGTCTTGATGAGTCCAGAAGTCAACTCATTATTTTGGTTGCTGTGACTCCCTCATTCCATTCTCCTCAACTCCAGCTCGTTCAGTATGTTCGGGGGAGGATCTGGAATTCACGAGTCCACACAAAAGGGTCCCACGGGACTGGCACAGTGGAGAAGGTCACAGCATGGGAACAGTGACTGCCATGTGGTGATGGGGTAGGAGGTCTCTCCTTGTGACCCTTAGGTGTGAAATGGGGCAGCCAGTAGCAGTGGAGGAGGAGAGCTGCAAGAGGAGGAAGGGCTGGTACCAGCCAGCATGTACAGCCTTCAGTTTCTGAGTTATTTCAGTATTTAGGTGAAAATTGTTAAATATGCATCTAGATTTTACTTTAATAAGGGTCAAAGATCTCAAGGCCTAGAGTTTTGGCTCAGGACTCCAACAGTTTACTGAAATTTGAGTAGATCTGTGGTTTTCTAGTGATCTCATCAGATGTTTCTAAAACTTTCTGGGGTTTAGTCCAAGAATTATCCACATTGCCCTTGTCATCCACACATGGGCCTTTACTTTCCCCCCCTTTTCTTTTCAGAAATGTGCCCTTTTGCCAGTTTTTCTCCCTTAAAATTCCTTATGTTTGCATAAACTGTGGTATGATTTTTTTTTGTATACTTCAGCATCCATCCATTAGGCTTGCCCTTACATAGCTGGAATTAATTCTAGCTTGCAGATGTTTTCTTTTGTTGCCTTTCTTTGCCCTGACTTCCACTGTAGGCTGACAGACAGATAAACTTAAAAAAAATAATTCCTTGATTGCTCTGAATGTCTCTCCCACCCTTGCCAGTGAAGGTTAAAATTACATCCATTGTTGTGCTGGGTGAGGGGTCTCTGACCTTGTGCCACCAATTTCTAGAGCTTTTCCAAATTAGGTCCTTGTTTATTTATTTTTAAAAATTCTTTATCTTGTAATGACATATTCAAGATGTATTTGCTATCTTCTTTTCCCAAACACTTTTGATTTTAATAGGATTTCCTTCAGCAATTCTGCTGACCTGCTGGTTTCTGCAGAAACATGAATTTGGAAAAGTTCAGCAATGGGGTGTGAAACCCCAGTGTACAAAACCCACCAGATCAGAGCCAGTTAATTAATGAGATACTTCAGTGGTTTGCATGATTTAGGTTGTCTTCAGGCACTGAGAAAAATGTTACTAATCTGCAAGTATTGTGATGTTTGTGTTTATTTTATTTGCAAAAATGGAACTCAAATACAAAGCTAGCCTCCTTTTCCATCAACATCCTCATTAAAATAGAACCTCTATCTAGTATTTGATGTCTGTATGAATGTCTGTGTACAAAGTCTTGTATCCTCCATGATTATAAACTTCCACTTGCATTTCTTTTTCTTGCCCTGCACTGTCCTCTGCATTGAAGAAGAAATACACAAAAGGGGGGGGGGAAGGAGTTAGTAATAATACCCGGTTCTAGCAATAAGGGTCATTTCCATCACAGGATGGATGTGCTGTCTTAGCTCTCCTTAAGGAGTGTAAGAGGAGGTCAGGGCAGGATGCCCATAGCCTGGGATGACTTTTCTGAAATCACCAAATCTGTATTGTCTTTCCTTTTTTCTGTTCTTTCTCTCTCCCCTCCTCCCCCATTTCTTTTAGCTCTCTTTCCACCCCCCACCAGACCTGTTCTTATTCCTTTCAACTTGTCTTATTCTTCCATTTCTTTGTTCATTCTCCTCTAAATTCCTTATCTTGTGTTTCCTTGCTTTTTACAAACGTTACCAGTAGCTGGTACCACTGCAGCTGGAGTTGACCACACAAAGCTGGACATGTTGTTGAATAATTGCCTATGCTGGGTGTGATCCTGAGTGGGCCTGAAATTATTGTTATTGCACTTAATTATAATAATTCATTTTCATAAGTGAATAAAAGCATTGGAGCGCAGTTATTGCTGAGTTGCTCTCTAGTTATGGGCCAAAGTTACTTTCAGATTTATGGGTTCACATGTTATCTTGAATCCTCCCTTCCCTGCAAGCCCTTGTATCTGGATGATTTCCTGCGCTGTGCATTGCTGTCCCTGCAGGTGAGCATGTCTTTTGTATGAGAACTAGATAAAGAGACCCAGGAGAAGCTGCAGTTAAATTGATCCTCAAGGCAAGAGCTATGCTAGCTCTATAGTACACTGCTTTTCCAGCAGTATTCATTCCAGAAGAGTACTGGGATGAACTTCAGAGCTGAGAATATAAACCTGTCACTTAATATTGGTCCTCAGACACAGGCGTGCAAGAAGTGTAAGAAGAATAAATAGTATTGCATCAAACCTTTCCTTATGCACTTAGAAGTTTGTACATGCACCTGGGATCTGCCTGCTCTTAGTTTTTGCTGTTGTGAAGGGATATGTTTGAGTAATCTTCATGCTTGTTGGTACTTTCATGAGCACTTCTGCTTTATTTCTGAGAGAAATCAGTCTGGCTCAGCATCATGAATAAGTGTGACACATTATAACCCTACAGTCTCTGGTAGATACCACTTATAGATTTATTTAGTGGGCAGAGAAACTAAAGGTGTAATCAGTGTTTTTCTACTGGCAAATCTGCTTTTAAACAGGGGAACTCCCTTCAGCTGATTTTCTCTTCCTACTCCCATTTGTCTTGAAAGCTCACTTCCACTGTAAAAATGAAGATGACCCTCGAGACCTGTTAAGTTTGGGATCTGATCCGGTATGGGAAGCTATTTTATAATCTTTCTGCTTCAGAGAGGTGGTCTTAAAAAGCTAATTTGACATGCAGGGTTTTTCTGAGGGTGAAGCCATCATTGTGTTTAGGGGGAGCAACTCCCTGATGAAGGTAACTTGATGTTTACGTCAGGAGCAAACCAATTTTCCTCTTATCCAAGCTCTGGCTGCTATAATCTAATAGGTGGAAGAGAGAACAGAAAGGACTGTTTAGATAAGTGCTCTGAAAACAGCATATATTTTAAAATTCATTTTAATCAAGTGAACCTGGAGTGGGCATTTGTACTTACACATATTTATACATTTAGGTTTTATTTCGTTTTTTTTGCCCAAGGGAGGTTATTTCTATAAGCACCCTGGTAGCATGTCAAGGTTGAGCTAGCAGGCTAATACACAAAGCTGGCTTCATGCAGCTTTTATGGGGAAACAGCCTTGAATGTGTCACCTCTGATGCACTTTGCTTTTGAGGCAGCTGTTTTATTTATTCTAAGGTTTGCTTGTTTTCTGCAACTGTATTTTCATATTCATATTACCATGAAAGGGGAAGGAAAAGAAAGTGTTGAATAAGGGGCTGCTTGAGTCAATAGGTGGAAGAATTTGCTGCTACCTTTGGTGGAGCCTCCTGCAGTGCTTATGGGAAGGGTTGGTTGTTTCTTAACCTCTTTGTTTGGAAAAAATGTTGGGGAAAAGCTTTTGTAGCTGCTTTGTGGAAAATATTTTCTGTGAGGGTGCTTGAATAATTGTGTAGGGATGCCTGTGTGTAGGTTAGCTGGCATAGAGAGGAGGACATGGAAAAATGGAACAGTTGAGAACTTAAATGAAATGTTCAAATTACCTGCCCTTCCCAGCTGATAAAGGCAGGGACAGTTCAGCGTTGTGCTTCCTGCTGTTCCCACCTGTCTGCTGTAGATCATCCTGGCTTGGGCACTTCATTTCACTGCACACACTGGGTGCAGGTGTGTATGCCATCATCTTTTCATCTTGTCTGGTATGAAGGGCAGTCCCAGAGGGTGGCTGTTTAGATAAGTGCTCTGTTTGCTGCCTGCATTTCCCATTTTTTGCTTTGCTGAAGTAGGTTTTATTTCTCTGGATCCAGGAGTGACGGGGAAGTGCTGACTGTGAAGTCCATTCTTTTTGCAAAGACACAATGTGTCAGTGTAATATGTGCACACCATTTTAATGACAATATTATTGAAACATAGTAAGTAGGAGTTAAATTGTTCTGGGAGATATAAGGTTAAATTTAGCAATAAAATGGAGAATCATTCTTTATCAGAGATGTGAGCTTTCGAACCTGGCTTCCATGTGCAGTATCCAGCTCAGGGCTGAAAGTGAGCCTGACTCATAGAAACACAGAATTGTTTAGGTTGGAAAGGATCTTTAAGATCGAGTCCAACTGTCAACCCAGCACTGCCAAGCCCACCATTAGACCATGTCCCCAAGTGCCACATCCACATGTCCTTTAAATACCTCCAGGGATGGTGTCTCTACCACTTCCCTCAGCAGCCTGTTCCAGGGCTTGACAACCCTTTAGGTGAAGAATATTTTCCTAATATTCAGCCTAAACCTCTCCTGGTGCAACTTGAGGCCATCTCCTCTTGCCCTATCACTTGTTACCTGTGAGGAGAAATCAACCCCCAACTCGCTACAACCTTTCAGCCTATTGTTCTCTGTAGAGAGCAATAAGGTCCCCCCTGAGCCTCCTCTTTTCCCAGCTCCCTTAAGCTGCTCCTCATCAGACTTGTGCTCCAGACTCTTCACCAGCTGTGTTGCCCTTCTCTGGACATGCTCCAGCACCGAAAAGTCTTTCTTGAAGTGAGAGGCCCAAAACTGAATACAGGATTTGAGGTGTGGCCTCACCAGTGCCAAGTGATGACTCATCAGTAGGTGACTGTGTGCTCTATGTCTGGAGGGTTCACCTGGTAGATTTGCAGTGGAGGGGTTCCTCTCTGTCACTCCCCTTCCAAATCAAGTGCAAGTGCTTTAACAGGAGTGGATGTTTGCTGTGTTGCAGGAGATGAAGCTCCTGGTGGGTGCTGTGGAGAGTGCAAGTGTTCCAGCTATGGTAGCGATGGAGGCTCTTCTTCCAGTGAAACTACCTGGTTAACACTGGTACTGAGAGAGTTGTCTGGATAGTTGGATAAGGAGATAATATTGTTGTTCAGCTTGTTATTGAAACATTTCAGACTGACCATGGAAAAAGTAATTCTGGCCAAGCATTGCTTTTCCTTGAAGTTTGATCCGCTGGGCAGTTCAGAGTTGTAGTTGCACCTGTAATTGTAATTTACTTCAATGCAATGTGTATAAAACATGTTGGTACTGACCTTGGAATAATTTCATATGGATAAATGGTTGTAAATAGGTGTGAGGCAGTATTTCACAAGTTTTTCAAGTAAGAATATGATTTCCAGGAAACTTAAAAGAAGCAGGTGTGCAGCCGTTGCTGAACTTTCCTCACACCCAGTCATTTGGCTCCCATAAGCTGCTTTGGAAATCACAGATAACATGTCTGAGCTTTCTAAAAATATTGTTTTAAAAATCTTTGTGTAGGATATTATCACTTGTAGTGTTGCAATAGAAAGGTACTTGGCGAGTGGTTTTGTTTCAAGCTTTTTGACTTTTTAATGGTTTGTGGGGAATTTTTCCTTCCTTTTTTTCTCCATTAAATCTGCAATTAACCACTAAAAAGCCTAGCAATAACAGCATAAAGGCATCTGCCTGGGAAAGTTATGAGAAAAACACCTCTTTATTAGAATAATGTGAACAAGGAATTGAAAGTTTCTAGATTTACTTCAAATGCGCTAACTGTCTGAGCCCCGTGTTATTCAGACTGATTTTCAAAGTGTTATGTCCTTTTGGCCACACTGAATGCTTGAAAGCTAGGTCACTAGAATTTTCTTTTCTTTGGTGTGGTGTTACACCTACAGTGGATCATACCTGCAGGTCAGACATTTATAAATTGAAATGGTAAAATTGGAACAGAATCAACTGAAGAGACAAAATGCACCTTTAAAAGCTAATTAGTTCAGTGAAGACCCCAAGCTGGAAAATCTGGCTCTATGTTTGTCCCACGGCTGTTCTGACACACCTAACCATTACAAACAAATACATCATGGGAAGAAGAGTGGGTTTGGGAGGAATGTTTTGCATGTGTTTATCTGTAGCTGGGAACTCAAGTTGTCGCTTTCTTCTGAATTCTTGCAGGTGAAAGTGATGGTAAGGATTTGTTCCTCTCAAGGAGCACATGAAACATCTGAATCCATGTCCTTCCTAAAGGTAGACCCACGAAAAAAACAAATCACGTTTTATGATCCAGCAGCAAGTGGGCCTTCGAATGCAGGTCACAGAAGAGGTGTTGTTGCTGTCCCAAAGATGTTTGCCTTTGATGCAGTTTTCCCCCAGGATGCTTCACAGGTACTGGAGTCACTCGCGTAAACCTCCTGAGTCTTCTCATGGCCACTGCATTTGATTGCCTGAAGAGTTCCTTCTGTTTCTGGGGAACTTTATTTAAATGAGTTACCTTAGTGCCTGGAAAAAAACATGGTAATTAACAGACAAGTAGGTAAATTCTTACATTTTTCAGTTTGGTTGAGATGTAAAATTAAGGAATAATATCTGGGGAGATGAATTTGCTGACTAAATTACCTTCCTGCACTTTCTCTTGTTAGAGCAAGACAGACAGCCAATTTGAAATTCAGTTTCCATCCATTTGATGGCATGGAAATAAAGTCATTCCCCATGGCTTTCAATGAGAAATAAACATGTACTTAATGTTAAACTAAATGCTGTTGTTAGGAGCAAAGATAAAGCTAACCCCTTGGGATTGCTGTACTGAAACATTTAGGGAGCTTTAATATTCTCTTCACCTTTTCCAGTTTATACTGTGGTTTTGACTGATTATTTTATCTTGACTGTTGTGCTGATGGTGGTGTATGCCTTTCTTTTGGCCTGTAAAAGAGTATATTTGTACAGTAGTAGCCCCAGACCTGAAATCAGCTATACAGGAGGGATGGCTGGTCTTGGAGAGGATTGTGATCTGCAGTGTATTCAGTGAGGTTCTCCTCATGGACACCTGAAGTTTCCTTCTGGGGAAAAAAATCTTCGGTTCAGGAAAAAAATCCTAGAACAACTTTAAAAAGAAGAACAAATTCAACAGTGTATGATGAACTATGCTAAGTTTGAACTGCTGGAAAGAAAATTAGGGTGAAAAATACCACAAAGCATTCAGGGTGAAAATAGTCTATTAATGTTGAGAAAATATGACAAGATCTAGTTCATAATCCCAAGCTCAGATCTTCTTCTAGCATTCTTAATTTTTTGGGTCCCAGACTATAGATATGAAACTATCTATTAAGTCTAAGTTCTAGCCAAGCACTAAAAAGGGAGAATAACTTCCCACACACAGCAGTGCCCAGAGCAATGGTAACCACATCTGGAGGCTGTTTTTAAGATCCTGCATATGTTCAAACAGGGTCTTTGTGAAGAAATATGAAACGGTGATCTCAACATTAGTCCAGAACTGGAAGTGAGTGTTTTTCCTCACTTGTGCTGCCAGCCCTGCTGCAAGGTGGCTGGTCATAGCCTGCTTCTCTGCTGTTTTTGGCACCAGTCCTTCAGGCTATTGACCTCTGGTTTGGGCTGGCTTTTCAATCCCTTGTGGTGGGCCTATTGGGTGGCCTGTTGTGGTGTTTCTGGGTAATGTTGGCCAGTGCAGCCACTTCTGTGCAGGCGTCATTGCTGGAGGCAAACTTGCTGCCATGCACCTGCAAACAGAGCCTTATCATTTCACTGTAGTTACATATTTACACCAACCCTCTCCCTCGCCCCCAGTTGCTCTACTTGATAGATCATCATATCGTGTATTTGAAACCTTCACTGACGTGGATAAACTGGTTTTAACACACTCAAATATTTTAGCAAGTTCTCCTTATTGATGATGATGTTTCCCTTGGAAAAGGAAAATGTGATACTGTGAAATCTTATTCAGGGATCTTAATGCATTTTCTTCAGTATGGATGTCTTTTTAATTCTCGTGAGCACTCCTCAGTAGCTTAATTTCAGTGGAGTTGCTACTATTACTGAATAGCCTTGGCTAAGCTATTATACCAGCAGGAAACCTGGTTGGATAGCATTCAGTCTGCTACATTAGTCATAGAATCAATATTCCAAGAGAATAGGTTTAATAGAATTGAAAACTATTTTAGGCTGTAGTAGCATATTTTATTATTTTTTTTAAGATAGCATAGTTACTAAAACAATAGGACTGATGCCACAAAAATGGGGAGAATACTGCGCCTCAAAAATATTGAGTCATTCATTTCATTACAGAAGAATAGTAAAAACCACAGCAGTATATGTCTTTTACTTATTTGTCTCCAATCTTTCTTTCAGGCTGAGGTATGCTCTGGAACAGTAGCAGAAGTAATTCAGTCTGTTGTGAATGGTGCAGATGGTTGCATATTTTGCTTCGGTCATGTCAAGCTTGGTGAGCTCCCAAATTCGTTACAGTTAATTACTATGTCAGTCTGGTAATTACATGCTGTCAGCTCCTGGAACAATAAACCTGGAGTATATGAATAGATTAGAATTTCTTTTTAATTAGCTTTGCAAACTTATCATGGTTTATTTCTACACCGTGACTGTAAGTTTTAATTTGAAAAGGTAAAATGTAGCATCAGATTAGCTTATTCAAGAGCAGGTTTATGTAGGTGCGCTGTGATGAAAATCAAAAGATCAGAGATGTCTTTAACATTAATTTGCTGTGGGTCTGACTTACAGAAATTTCAAACCTAATTGAATAAATAGTAATAGATTAATAATTACATACTTTGAATTTTTGCATCTGTTCTTTGTATGGCATTACATGCAATGTACAGTGGTGATATGAAGAGACACTGTCTTGTACAAGAAAGGTGAATTATGTTCGTGTTTGTCTTTTCATTCTAGGAAAATCTTTTACCATGATTGGGAAAGATAACTCCACACAAAGCCTTGGTATCATCCCCTGTGCAATTTCTTGGCTCTTCAAATTAATCAATGAACGTAAAGAAAAAACTGGAACTCGTTTCTCTATTAGAGTATCTGCTGTGGAGATCAGTGGCAAAGATGAAAACCTTAAGGATTTGTTAGCTGAAGTAGCCACTGGCAGCCTTCAGGATGGCCAATCTCCCGGGGTTTATCTGAGAGAAGATCCAATATGTGGAACCCAGGTATAATGAATATCAGAGCATAGATTTTTTTGAGCCTGACTTTCTTCTACTTTTTATCTCCTGTTATCTGACAACAATTATGACAACTTTTAAGACAGTAAAAAAAATTTATTGCTTTTAATTTATAAACCCTTCTCCCATGGTGTACATATTTGTTTCTTTTAGTGCCCTGGAGATTTAGCCAGTTCAGCAAAAGAATAATAAAAAAATGTGCCTGTGCTAATTAGTCATTTTCTTGTTTATATTCAAGCTTCAAAACCAAAGTGAGCTAAGGGCCCCGACAGCAGAGAAAGCTGCCTTTTTTCTTGATGCTGCAATTGCTGCCAGAAGCACCAGCAAACCTGAATGCGAGGAAGAGGATAGGAGGAATTCACATATGCTCTTTACTCTTCACATATACCAGTATCGCATGGAGAAGAGTGGCAAAGGAGGAAGTATGAATCTTCTTGCTGTATTGTTTATTTTCAAATTATGTGGTCTTGGGTTAGTTTTAATAATAATTTGCAATAAACTTAAAAAGAAAAAATGAAGTGAACTCTCAAGCCAGTTGAGTCACTTTTAACTTTTGTAGCTGTGGCCAGTATCTGGTTTCCTCACAATTAATATTTAATTTGGTCATTATCACATGCTGTATTCATTATTTTCCTCATTTGAATACATCTTGAATACCAGGTTTGGCTTGAGTCCATGCAAGAACGTGGTGTACAACTGTTTTTCCCCTTTTTGTTTTAGTGTCCGGAGGACGCAGTCGTTTGCATCTCATTGATCTGGGGAGCTGTGAAAAAGTGCTGAGCAAGAGCCGAGATGGAGGAGGCTCTCTGTGTCTGTCTCTCTCTGCCCTGGGCAATGTAATTTTGGCCTTAATTAATGGTGCTAAGCATGTGCCATATAAGTAAGTGAATTCTTGTCTGCATTAGCTTAAATTTGTGGCTGGTGTTACCTGAGAAATGAATTGCAATAACAACTTACTCTTCACCTAAGATCAAGTTAAAGGAAATTCTGTCAGAGAGGGATCTGTCCTCTTTTAAGGTCACTTCTATACTACAGACACATGTATCTATTCATCTACTTGTCCATATATACATACACACAGGTTTCTAAATGTTACAATGTAAAATAAAATTCTTAGTTACATGGTCAAAAATTATATTCATATTGGTATATACTGAAGTTGAGTGAAATGTTTGGGATAGTTTGGTTGTTGAAAAAAGTGGAGGGAAAATGGCCAAGATGTTTTCTTTCTATCTCTTTTTTGTTTCCTGGATTTGGAATTGTGGCTGATCTCAACCAACTGGACATCAGCGAACAATTTAACCAAAATTTCATAGGATTTTCTCTTCTTTTTCCAAACATAAAGCTTGTATTGAAATTTCAGAAAATATTTGAGAGTTTGTCAAGTATGGTCATCAAAAGGTTGTTATTTCTGTTTGTCTTTTTGAATGATACATCTTCTCAGTTAAAAAAAAAAAGACCACCACGTTGCACATTTGTTTAGCAGAAGTGAACACTTAGGTGTATTCCTTTGTGGAGTGTACTTGACAATAATTTTGTGTCAAACACACCTGTGGGGAGCCCAGCTGAAAGACAACAGCCACACTGGTGATACCCTTACCAGAACTTGGCCTTCAGTCCTTAAATTTAATTGCTGCTTGTCTTCATGCATTATAACTTTGTGCTGTTGTTATCAATCATGTCATTTCACATATTTATCTAGTGATGTATCTCAAACAGGTGTTGTTTCTTTCTGTATTAGGCAGAAAGATATTTTCCTCGGGCTAGTTGCTAGATTTGTGTATGGAATGGAAGATGGATGGGTTAGAGTAGGGAAGGGCAGAGCCTCAACTTTGTTGCCTACCATGGTTTAATGAGCACACATGACAGTAGTTCCCTCAGTTGGACTATCTCAGGGGGGCAGTAGGACTCCGGGGAGCCCTGGGGAGAGGTGGCTTGGAGACCAGTGGAGGACAAAATGTCACCTCTCTTGTCAGCTTTACTATCCACAGTGGAGGATTTGCATCACCAGGAAAGCCTTCTGCTTCTCTTTGCTATGTCAGAGCAGACCATAGGTGGTAGAATGGAAAGTAGATTGGTTGGGGTGACACTTACAGTATATTTCTGGTATCTAACATTGTTGTATTTGTTTAGAAATTTCTTAACGTTTCTCTTGACTTAGTTTTTTCTTATCAAAATCGTTTGTATAGCGTTCACAGAGTGCAACTATCTTGGTACTAAGTCTGTTCAGCTAAAAATACAGCACTCATGAGCTGTTTTGGGTAATATGAGCTAAACCTGAACTATCAGTTATCAGTCAGTTGTTTTACAATTTTCTAAGTAACAAAGAAAATGACATCATACTGTAAATACACAGGCAGATAAATTAAAATATTAGTATCTTCGTATGTGTACATTTAGGAACATTTGAAGTGCAGTCAATAATAGGAATATATTTCTTATCTACATGTAGCATACATGCATGTATCCTATGAAAGCGAAAGCATGGTTTGTGGTGTAAAATTCTGCAGAACAAGACTGTGATTTCTTTAGGTCACTCTAGCATTCTCATTTGTTGCACAGGGACAACAAGTTGACAATGTTGTTGAGGGAATCACTTGGGAACATCAACTGCAGAACTACTATGATTGCACATATTTCTGACTCCCCAGCCAATTATGCAGAAACTCTCACCACCATTCAGCTTGCATCGCGAATCCATCGAATGAGAAAGAAGAAATCCAAGGTTGGTTCACAAACAAGCAGAAATTAATTCATTTGAAAATGAGTTTTCCTAACCTCTCGGTAGGGGAACATGGGGTTTCTCGATGGTAAGAAGTAATACAAAATGCATAAAAGCTCAGGAGAGGAACTGACAAATGACTTGGCACTGAGCCATCATCTTGCCCCCAGTCCTTAATCCTGAAATTCCCTTCTTTTTGTTTCAAGCACATATTCTTTCTTTGCCTACATGTGGAACTATTTCAAAAGCTTCTATTTGTATTAATTGAAAACCAATAAGGAAGGAACAGAAAACTGTTGGGGAGAAAGATAATGCATAATATTTAATGGAAATTATCTGAAAAGGTGTGATTGTTATATTACTCCTAATACAGTAAAATCTATGTAGCGTGACCTTGTTGTTTTAATTCACCCTCCACTCTAATTTTATTTTCCCACTATATGTAGTGGTGATAGTATACACAAAGCATGAAGTATATAGCAAAGTTGACCTTTTGATCAATTACATGTACATATATATCCTTATTTATCAATTAATATTAATAACTTTTCCTGTGTTGATCATTTGCAGTATGCATCCAGCTCCTCTGGAGGAGAGAGTTCATGTGAAGAAGGACATGTCCGGAGACCGCCCCATTTGCGACCATTCCACCCACGAACTGTTGCCCTTGACCCTGACCTTCCTGTCCTGAATATATCCAGTGATCCCGATTATTCCTCCAGCAGTGAACAGTCTTGTGATACTGTCATATATGTTGGTCCCAATGGGGCAGCTTTGTCCGACAGGGAATTGACGGATAATGAAGGTCCTCCTGAGTTTGTTCCCATAATCCCATCCCTAAATAAGAAAAGAAATAAAGACAATTCTGCTAGTGGTAGGAGTTCTGACAAGGACCATTTTAAATGCAACACTTTTGCTGAACTGCAAGAAAGGTTAGAGTGCATTGATGGAAGTGAGGAGCCCATGAAATTTGCTTGTGGAGAAATCTCTGTTGGGTCCAGTTGTAGTCCTGTTCCTGGAGGTACAGAAAACACCCAGTCTAAGCTGATAAAGGAAAAAATATCCTCTCCTTCTGGAGGATTTAAAAAACCAATTCCACAAGAAGCTGCATCTCCCAAGAAAGGACATAATCTTCCTTTCCAGGCTGTTGTACCAAGGGGTGGCAATGGCAACTGTCAAGAAAATAGCACACCTCTCTTGAAAGCAGAGGTTTCCAAGCTGCAGAGCAGAGCTGACAACAAAATAATAGACTCCATACTGGAGGGAGAGAGAGAGACAATCACTGAATCCCTGCAGTCCTCAAGGTGTAGCCCTTCAAGGAATCCAGAGCAGAATAAGGCCCCAGCTGAATGTGTCATTAAGGAAAAGTCCTCGTACATGAAGAGACCCTTGCCAAGCCCAGCACCTCCCCCTCCGCAGCAGAGAGAGCACTCACTGGGCTCCAAAGTTGAGAATTTGGAGCTGGACAATAGCAATGCAGTTCGGACTCCTCCCGTGGGAATGAGCAAACAGATGGGAAACAACCCTGAGCAAAACCCTGTAGGAAGCACATTCCTGGTTGGTAGCAACACCCAGAATCAGTCAGGTGCGATAGAGGTTCACAGCTTCAGGTCAGCGTTCAGAGGAAAGTGTTTTGATCGGGATATACTGACCACCACAGTGACTTTGCAGCAGCCTGTTGAGCTGAATGGAGAGGATGAGCTTGTTTTCACAGTGGTGGAAGAGCTGTCTATTAGTGGAATTATGGATAATGGAAGACCTTCCAGTATCATTAGCTTTAACAGTGACTGTTCCCTTCAAGCCCTTGCATCGGGTTCGAGGCCGGTCAGTATTATCAGCAGCATAAATGATGAGTTTGATGCTTATACCTCACAGGAGACTTCTACTGGTGTAAATATTGATATTGTTGTGCCCTTTGCTAAGGATCCCTTTACCAGCAGCAGACGTTCCTCCATCAGTTCATGGCTTAGTGAAGTCAGCATCTGTACAGTTGAAAGTGATGGAGCTCAGTCTAGTGACAGTTTTGTCGCCCAGTCATCTTACAGCTGTAATAAATCCGAGGAACCCTTCAACTTGGATTCATCCCATTTATGTGTCCCCCTGAAAAGCGCTCTGAACGACAGTGGATTTTGCTTCTCTGAACTGGAGAGTGAGAGCTTGAGTTCCAGCAAGCTGTCCTCAGGCATCAGCAAAAGCCCTCAAACCTCTGAAACTACCAAAGCATCTCAGATAAAAAGTGCTTTTTGTGTCACTGATCAGCCCGTAAAAATTAAATTTAGTAATTCTCGTGATACACCTGTGATAGAAACAATACATTCTAGTCTTCCTAGGAAAACAAAAACTACCTCTTCTCCAATCCACAATAATACTGTCCTCAGCTATAAAGAGCTGCAGAATCCACATGGCATATTTGAAGATCCTTGGCTGTTACGCACCGATTATCAGCTGGAAGCAAAACCTGTGGACTCATTGCTGTCTCCAAAATCTCACACGTTTGGTACTGAGAAGCAGCCAGAAAAGGCTGCCCAGTATTTTGGCACAGCATCCAGGCCAGCGAAGTCGCAGACTATGCTTGCCTGCTCTCAGAGGGTTGTGGATGGCTGCGAAATGGCCTGCAAATCTTCCAGTGGAACTGCAAAGAAGTCAGAAGTTGTGATGAAGATGCCACAGCTGAAGAGAGGAGCCACCACACTTGGAGTGATGCCAGTGTCACATGCTAACAGTACTTTGCCAGAATCTGTGACCCGAGGGAATTCGGATGCTCCCTTGGCCACTGGCAGCTTGAAATCGTCACTGGGAAAGAAGAATGCACCACAGAAATCAACCATGTTGCCCAGACCAGGTGGGCCAACACCTCCAACGCCTCCTGTACGCAAGTCGAGCCTGGAGCAGAAACCTGTCGGTCTGGGTAATGGTGGGGGGAAAACCTCTGGCCTGGACTTTGCCAGAGCTTCCACACCAAAGGCTGAAGATGAAGCAGATTTACGGTTCAAAGCTGGGTCTTACTTCAGTGAAAGTGCCAGCAGCAAAATGAACCTGAAGGGTGACCACTCTTTGCCCAAGATGACGTCCAGCTTAAAGGCGAAGACATCAAAGAGTGAAACTGTGCACCGATATGGGAGCCACATGTCTCTGGAGAGGTGCGACAGCCTGACATCGGTTGGATCCAAAGCAAGTGTGGTGAGGGAGAGCGGGAGCACCGGCAACAGCCGGGCAGGGCGCTCCGTCCCCAGGCTGGGGGTCCCCCCTGCTGCTTCCAGTGTGGGTTTACCACTGCCCTTCGCTACCCCTGCACCAGGTAAAAACAACCAGGCAAAACCCACTGCTAACCAGAAGGTACCAGCCAATGGGAATAAAAACCGGGGCCTCTCTGCCAGCGGGTCAAAATCTCTCAGCTCCTCCGTGAAGTCCCTGGCACAGCCTGCAGGGAAGAGCTCTGGCATGGCCCCTGGTGGGAAGGCAGCCCCCCGTTCTGTGCAGCCTGTCAGTGGCAAACCTGGCCGAGGGACCATCATGGGGACCAAGCAGGCCATGAGGGCAGCCAACAGCCGTGTGAATGAGCTGGTGTCAGGTGGCTCTGCCAAGGCGGGCCACTTCCGAGGCTCCACCGACTCCGACAGCGGCAATGACAGTGGCATTAACCTCAGCGATGAGAAGTCACAAATCCCGGTTCTGCCATCCCCATACAGCAAGATCACAGCACCACGGCGACCACAGCGCTACAGCAGTGGCCACGGCAGTGACAACAGCAGTGTCCTGAGTGGGGAGCTGCCCCCAGCCATGGGGAGGACAGCTCTGTTCTACCACAGTGGGGGCAGCAGCGGCTATGAGAGCATGATTCGGGACAGTGAGGCCACTGGCAGCGCCTCCTCGGCACACGACTCCATGAGCGAGAGCGGGATGTCCTCGCCGGGCCGGATGAGGAGCCTTAAATCCCCCAAGAAACGATCAACAGGTAAGAAATAAAGGGGCAGGTGTCCAGGTGTGTCCGCTGGTGCTCTGCTGCATCCCTGGGGATGGAGGTGTTTTGTGGCATCTCTGACAGAGAAGAAGCGGAGGTTTGGAGGGGTCTCAAAGCAGGGAGGTGGACTGCGTGTGCCTGTGTGTGCATGTGTATTGCTGTGACAGCAGCTACTTGTCATTTATTTCACTTCAAAGCTGCAGGTGTGAGACAGGTGCTGTGGTGGAGAGGGCAGGAGAGATGCAGGGTGCCCCAGGGTGCCGGCAACCTCCCTATGAGGGGAGAGGCGGCAGATGGGGGATATTCCTTCCTCCCTTGGCAGGGCCAGCAGTGAGCACAGCACCAGGGTGGCCCAAAACAGGAGGGTGTTATGGGTGTGTTGGTAAAAGTGAGGGTGTTGGGTGAGTGCTGATGAGTTTTTGTGAGGATCAAGTAAGTGATCCTGGAAGACTGGTGAAAGAAGGGCAGTGAGGAAAGGAGGAGCTCTGCTGCTAGGCATCTGTGAGGGAATGTCAGTGAGAGGACTGGGACTGTAGTTTGGAAACAAAGGAAAGGCCTGGAGGGGAGAAGAGTGTTTGTGAATTAATGAGGATTGCTGAATGTGCATTAGATTACCTAAAGATAAGGCTTAGAGGCAGAACATTAGGGTGTGTACATAAGATGCAGTGACTCTTGGGTTAATGCTACCAGCTAATCGCAAAATTATTGTACTGCATGATAATAGTAGTTATATAAAGAACTTTTAGTGTGTATGTGTGGACACTAAGCAGTCGGAAACTGACTGAGCAGTAGGAAACTACTGACAGTAGCTGGGAAGAGGCTACTCTGGCTCACTTTCTGTGTCTGACCACAGCTTGCCAAGGTGGGCGTTTGAGAGCCAGGTCCCCTTTCCTTCTCTCTGGTGCCTTTCCTTATTGCTTTCGCAGGTGGTGCTCATGTAAGTGCTTTTGTAGTCAAATGTATTTGTAGCCATCTTCAAAATCAGGCTCATATAACTGCTGTTACAGTATTCATTTTTACTGATCTAAGTTGAGGTCCTATGGTATTGTAAAGAATCTGTAGCTGATAATCAACAACCTCCTTCAGCAACCTGAGCGTACTGACTGTAGGAAACATAATAGAACTAATATCAGCAATGCACTGAATCTGAACTTTTGGTTGGAAAGCAGTGATTATTGCAATCCCTGTAGATACTCATGATGCTCAGTTCTGCCAGTAAAACCAAATGAGTGAAGCTGATGTAGATCTCATGGTGCTTTCTGGTCAAGGCTACCGAGTTGCTTCATCAGGTGATAAATCATTCTGGAAACTTAGTGCAATGTTTGCCGCAGTTCTCTTTCCGTAGCATGTCAACCTCTTAAACCTTTCCAGCAAATCAATATTAACAGCTGTATGAGTTGCACACATATTGAGAAGGCATTACCCACTGATGGATTTGTATTTGTTTTTGCCCCAGGAAATGCTTATAAGGACTTTAAAAATGACAAACTATTTCTTTTTCCAACTGTAATTGCTCTATATCAGTAAATTATGTATTACTTTTTTTGGAGTGCTGTAGACTTCAAGAAAGTAGTGTGTTTTATACATGAAATGAGGTTTACTAGGATGTGCATCAAATATTTCTTATGAGAAATGTTTGCTTCAGACCCTTTATTATCCTAAAATAATTGTCATCTTTGCACATTATTAGAGTTCTTGGAGTAGCTTCTGTTGCTCCAAACTGTGTTGGAGTCCTGCAGTCTCTGGATTTAAGGACAGATCCTACTCCCATATGTCACTGAAAACCTTCCCTTATCCTTTAACCTCATCCTTGGAGAAATGATGATGGCCCTGGCTTGTACAGTGGAAGGATATGAAGTTTTCTGACTTCTTGCATGTGTTTGGTTTTATCTGTTTGTCCTCTTCAGAGGACCAAAGTGGTTACAGGATCAGAGTTACAGTCTGTGGTTTTATCTGACAGGATGATAGTGGTGTTTCAGGCTAAAAGGATTAGTGTGTGAGAATGGCGAACAGGTGTTGTAGAAGTAGAATCAAGTCTTCCCCTTTTGAAAACATTCCTGTTTTGTTCTTATTACTTAGAAATTAGCAAGGATGAAATTAAGAATGAGGGATGTTTTTCTCAAGAGTGTATAAAGCAGGTAGGTCTTCAAGTATCAGTGGCTTTGTGTTGCTTTAGGAGTACCAGCTGGAATTTTGTCTTCTTTTCATGTTGAAGTTCATGACAGGGCTTACCTGACAGCCTTAACTTGCACTTACCTCTCCTGCAGACATCTCAGTCCAGAAGTTATTTTGGCAGCACTGTACTCTGAGCGGTGCTGTCTCTTCTGTTGATATGCTCCCTTTTGTAAGAGCAGAAGTAAGACGCCTTACCTCTTAGTTAATTTTTTAATTAAGAGGAAGAACTTAAGTACTAAATTTATTGTCACTAGTCACCCCAAACCTGCTTCTACTTACTGCTACTGTGTCATTCCAGCTTGTTTCTGGTGGCTTTCAGCCCTCCCTTACCTAGGGATTGAACTGCAACCTTGTTAATGTGGCCTGACCAGCTCTGTGCATGCTCTCATCCTTGACCCATATAGTGTAAAGATCAACCTTTTACAGAATGAAGAGAGACTTATAATCACAAAAAAATGCTGGACACGAAAGTACTAACTCTTGTAACCAAAAGTATCAGCATTTTTGAAAGACATAACTCATTCTCTGCGTCTTGAAACTTGATCCCTAGCAGACACATCAATGGTGGCATGTTTCCTGGTGTGATGTTTCTTGGTAGATCTGGGAGCACCCCTACTGAGGGCTGCCAGAAGTGGTGAGTTTTGTCATGCACTGATCTTCCGAGTGCTGCTACAAAGGGGTCATACATCTCAATGTTAGAGGTGGCTGAAGTTGCAGATTGGTTGGTTGATGCCTTCTGAATGCCTCTCGATCCCACAAAGTCACTGATAACTGGTGGTATTTAGCACTCTAAAATATCAGTAGTAGTTCTGGAGGGAACTGTTTGGTCTTTGCAAAGAGGTAGTACAATGAGAGGGACCTTAGCCTTGCTTGGCTTTAACTGGAGGAGCAGGAGATTTCCAGATGCATCTGCCAATATCAGTATTGGATTACTCACCATCTCATTGCCTTTGCAAGGTAATGAATACCACTGTAGTGCACCAAAGAAAAATCAATCCAGGCAAAATATTTTTGTGAGGATAGAATAAAGAACTGGTGTTCAGACATCTGCTTTGGGAGAGGAACTGCTGTTACTCCCATCTGTGAACCAAGTGAGACATACTTTGTCAAGGCAGTAACTCAATTAGCAGCCTGAGGGTATTTTACAAAAGGGAAAAGATCAAGAAAAGCGTTTCTTCCTGAGTATTCTGAGAACCTAGATCTTTTTTTAATTGACTGCAGTACAGTCTGCAGTGTGTTAAGTCTCTTAGAGTCTGAGGAATGCTTGTTTTCTGTATTTTAGGTCTCCAGCGTCGTAGACTGATTCCTGCTCCACTGCCAGATGCTGCCTCCCTAGGAAGAAAACCCAGTGTCACTGGCCAGTGGGTTGATCTGCCACCTTTGCCAGGCACTTTAAAAGAGCCATTTGAAATTAAAGTTTATGAGATTGATGATGTGGAACGATTACAGCGGCACAGACAAGAGGAAACTGAGGTCAGCACATATTTTACAACAAATGTAGACAAGTTAAATTACAATATACAGACAGAGTCCTTGCTTGAATGCTGGAATGGTGTTCAGGAAATTGATTGCAATTAAAGTACTATAATTATTAATTTTACAATTCATATGTTGGGGTACTCTTAACACAGAAAATGAAAATGATTACTGTCTGAAATTAATTGTGTCTAACATGACTGATGGTGTAAATGGAAGTTACCAATGAATACATTATGAGAAGACTTCATAATCTTAGCCTGACTGATGAAACCTTACAGGCTCCCTCAACAACAGGGTCATTAACTCTTTATGTAGATGACAGAATTCTATTAGATCAGGGATACATTGAGTTTAATTTACTTCTAATTGGAAAACACTTCAGCTAATTCTATTTTGAAGACCAGAATTCTATGTTCTACTGATGCCTTTTTCCCATTTCTTTCATAATAGCCTTTCCAGGATGTTGAGAAGGTAGGAATGCTTTTAAGAAAATAAGAATTCATCTGTTGTAGTATTAACTGTAACTCTAACATTATCATTAGACTGTGTTTATAATTTTCACTGCTGGAAAAAATATTTATCTACAATCAGTAGTAATTTCAGAATGTATTAAGAGATGCTTGCCAATTCAGAGAAGTGAACAAATGCTCAAGTGATGTAGCTTGCTGATCCTCTACATTAGAATCTATTAATGTAAACTTCAAATAAAAAGACCCCCCAAAAAGATAAAAAACACACCAACCCCACAACCAAACAAAACAACCCACCTGCTAACTCTTACAAGGAATAAGCTTGTGTCAGACTGTTGAAAGTCAGTTCACAACAGGAAAATTCATGGAATGGTCTTTTCTGTGTCTTAAAAGGGTCTGATGTATTTCCACACCAAGCTGAAGATACTAGAAAGGCGCCAGCAGCGAATCAGAGAAATAAAGGCAAAGCATGAATTTTTGAAGGAAGAGTTGGAAGAGACAAAGTGCAGGTTGATGATGGATCCAAATAAGTGGAAAGAAGACTGTAAGTATTTTGCAAAAGCGGGTATGATCAGCATCTAACAGATTTTCAACATGTCAACAGTCCCACTGAAAAACCTGAGCACCTGATAAGATATTTTGCTGAATCGAACCCTAAAATAATCTGTGACTCAGTCTGTGTTTCTTTAATATGGGATTTGAAAAAAAAAAACACCCTCCAAACCAACCAGAAGAGAACGTCAAAGTGGTGCAGGGACACACTGTGATGCTTGTTAATATTAAATATTTATATGTCCGTGTTATAGCTGGGAAACTGAGACATGAGATTTGTTCACAGACTGAGTGCTCTGTTTAACTGGAGTCTCAAGGTGGAGTTTTGCATCTGCTGAACAAAGTGGGGGAAAAAAAAAATCTGAGTTCAAGAAAAATTAAATTTTACTTTATGTTATTGTCTCTCTTGTGATAGAATAACGTTTTATGATGAGCTGTTTCTCTTACTCAGTAATTTTTTTGTCTGGCAGTTGAGGTGGATCCTGATCTTGACAAGGAGTCACAGGAGTACCTGGAGGCACTGGAACAAGTGACAGAAGAACTGGAGCAGTGCGTTAATCTGTGCAAGTCACATATCATGATAGTGACGTGTTTTGATATTGGAATAGCAGATGCGCAAGATGGAGTAAGGGAAGTGGAGGTTTGAGGAGAGGTTTTTCAAGGGACTGAAGGAAGTGAAGCTGGGTTGTCCGACATGGAGAAGTAAAGAGATAAAGTAGCTGGGAAGCGAAGGAGGAAAGGTGAAGACTAAAAAGCAACAATGAATGTTGTAAGAGAAAGAAACAGCTGAGGGATGGGAATGTTCATAAATCATTTGGTGCCTCAACGTGACCTGAGCTGTACAAAGATAAAAGTAGGATCAAGTATTGCTTCTACCAGAGGGAAGTGAAAAAATTTAGTACAAACCATGATGTTAATTAACAAACAAACATACAATGGAAGTGCCTTTAAAGTTCATTTGATTTTTCATTTTTGTATTTGGTGCTAGAATTAAAGCCAGCAAACCTAAGCAGACCACAAAATGTATTCCTACGAAATATTTTATACTGTATAGTGTATTTATGACTATATGTAAAAAACAAACAACATTGTAGCAAAAGCAATAAGTAAATTATGTTTTCATACCTGAACTTGCCTTCTTGTTTCATAGAAAAGCTGTTTTATGTAGCAGAATTAAAATTGTATTATAATTGTTTTCTTGGTTAGGGTTCAAGATATTTTTATGAACATTTATCTATTGAAAAGGAGTATTATGGCATTTTGAGATGATTGTTTTACCTTCAGGTTTTGTATTATTACTTTTTCAGATCAAAATAAATGTTTGTTTTCCATTTTATATATACATATATAGATATATATTAACTGCTTACCTACTTCCTTGGTTACTAACCTCAATTTTCACAGACCTGGTCTTTTTGGAGTCGTAAACTTAATGTGAGGAAGTCTACAGAGGGCACTGTGGTTTGTTTTGGTTTTCTCTTTTCCTCTCTGACTGCAGGAATTGAGAATTATGTTTATTACCAAAACCATAAAACAAACAAAAAAAAAGGAGCAAAAAGTTTTTGTAAATGTTAAGTTAGGTCCATATTTTTATATAGTTTTGACTATAAATATAGCATTTGCATTTTGAACTTTTAAGACAAATAGTATATCTTTTTACAGTTTTTCTAAGGAAGGCAAACCCTCAGGATCAAGTTTATACATGCTGCATGAGATTTGTGCTTTTTTGAAGGAGGCCACTTAAGTGTGGAAACTATTGATAAATTGTTGCCAAACAAATACTTTTGGAAAGGTTTAATAGTGTATGTAATACCACATTTCATAACGAATCATATTTTCTAATCATCTTCCTTTTTATGGTTTTTTCAAATCCTTTGTATAAATATGTATTATAACAGCTTGCTTCAGTTTTTATCTGTGAATAAAAGATACATCTATTGTTATGAGTGCTTTTTGCTATGTGTGTGATTTTAATGTTCGTAAGAGAGAGGATGGCCTGTGGTACACTGTATTAAATGTCATATTACAATGTCTCTTTGCCAAGAGACATATGAGTGGGAACAGAGATAGTCATGATAAACCAATCAGGAAAGAGACGAAACACCAAAGGGTAAAATAAATAGTGATGATAATACTTATAATCTCTTAGCACTTTATAGTTTACAGAACAAAGACCTGTGACTCACATACTTGTTTTCCCTGATGAGAAAAAGCAATTAAAAATGGGTCTAAAACCACAAGAAAACTAGGAACTGGAATCAACCCCTGAGCCCCTTAGGTCCATCGTGGCAAACAACTACATTCATTTCTCTCTGACACTGCTGTGTCAGACAGTAGCTGTGCCTGATCCTCAACTCACTGATGCTGGCTGGAGTCACTCCACGCAGGGTTAATGTAAAGCTGATGCTTCTAATGACATCACCTCCAGTAATTTTTGCAGCCATTTGTCCAAATGCCCCATAATGTGTGAAATTTTCCCCTCCCTCTTTTTCTCTCCTTATGTAGCCCTAACAGCATGGCATCTATGCACTGAGTTTTCTTACCATCACAAGAGGCCTGGGAGGGGGGTTAAATTCCCTCTCCTCATTCTGCAGCTGGAGAAGTGGGAGAGTCAGAGCAAGAGTTTGATGCTTAAGTATCTTTGTGACTTTGTATGGGTTACAAAGGGTATCCAAAGGTTTATCCCTGGAAAAGGGTGCACCATGTTTACTTAATAACATTTGGCACTATGTCAGGTTGCACACAAAGGAATATGGCATCTAGAATTTCTTGAGGATCCCCCTGCTGATACCCTTAAATACCAGATATATTTATTAACTTGTAAATCCCAGCTATATTTACTTTCTAGGTGCAGAAAGTCGCAGTTCTTTCAAAGATAGAATCAAAACCATGTAGTGATTCGGTTGCGGTTTTTTTCAGAGCAAGGATCAGATAAATAAATACAATCAAAATAAAAAAAGGAGCACCATGCTGAGGAACAAGTACTTATTAGCAAAAGGGAAAACCTCCACAAACATGAGGGCAAAAGCAGAATGTATTCACGAGGAGCTCTGCACTTGGTGTTATGTTCTGCATTGATGCCATTACACTGTCCTCTGGAGATGCACATTTTAATGGTGCTGCAATAGGATGAGTTGACCTGTGGTGCCTCCGCCCTGGGCACACAGTCTTTTTCAAGCTAACCTGTAATGCCCTTTTGAATGGACACAAGAGGTTTTGTTTCTTTTATTTATTTGCCAGGCATTTTATCCTCTCCTTGGATAACAACTTCATCGTTTCTCCCCCACCCTTGCATTATTACCCTCTGAAATAAAAATCAAGCTACTAATCATCCACCCCAATTTTCATAAACCTGATAATTTGTTTTAATATTCTCCTATATAGTGTTTTCTGATCAGACTTGCATCCTTTGATACTTTCTCCTTAATTTCTAACTATAGTTATGTTTGCCACAAAGAAGCAAATGAGACATTTCAGGGCTGCTTAGTTCCATGTTAACATGGCAATAGCATGCATATTAAATGCATTTAGCCTCTGGCTTGGTGACAAAAAACAAGCCTGAGATGCAAAATGAGGTGAGGCACTGATGGATGAAATACAGAGTTTTCCATATGCAAATGCTGTTCTTTTTGGTAGTTGTGGATAGTAAATTATCTTTCATATCTCAAGGCCTCAGGAAATATTCCTTCCTTTTAGGTTACTTTTGCAGTTCTGTCTGGTTAGAACTTATACAAATATATACTTAGCTTATTATTCAAGTCTATTTTGCAAAAGGCTTAATTATATAAGGTTATAATGATAATTGCAAAATTAGGCTGGATGCTTTATTTTGTTCCTTGTCTATTGAAATTTAATGATTTAAAATAGCCATTAAATTGCACACTTAAGAACCTGATCATGTTGAGCTTGTTATGGTATCGTATAAAACTTTAGAAACCCAGTGGCTTTGGAGAATTGCCTGAATAACTTTTGGCAGGGATAGTTCACACTAGAATTCTTTCTCCCTTGCTTGCAGTTCTTCCCATTAAATCCCTCACCTTCTCCTTGCTGGTGCAACTCCTTCTAAGTTCCTTAATATCCCAGTTTACCAAGCAGCTCACATCACGCTTATTTCCCCAAAAGAGGAAAGAAACGTATTGACAGCTGCAGGGTTTTTTTAACTAATGCAATGGTGACTCAAAGCTTAAAAATTAGATTTCAGGGACACAAATTCCCTTTTCTTTGAACCCCACTTCTCACCAGGTTTCACAAACCAGGAGGCCAGAGATGAGCTTGCCTGTGTGTGAGGAAAGAGGAGAGGAGAAGTCATGGTCAGGCATGTTTCAGGAGGAGATGAAGTATGGCCTGGAACAGAAACCAAGTTAGAAAGGAGGACTCTTATGGGGTGACCACCTCGAGAAAGTGAGGAGAAACTTCTGAACATGGCTTCCATGCTTACTTTTGCCTTTTCCCACCCAATGGTCATGGTTCAATACATAAAACTACTCCTGGGAGATGGGATTTCAACTCACTTGTCAGGATTTGCAAGTTGGATGGATGTGTTAGAGGAGTCAATAACCACTTCTGTAAGCTCTGCTAACTGCACACTAAGCCATGTACATCGGTGGGGACATTGCTACATTGCCAAAAGTGTTTGCAATTGTAGTTACTACAAACATAGATTCCCTACAGAGAAATCAAATGCTTTGTAGACAAAAATTTGTTTAAGTTATGTGTCAACCCTTTTACCATACAGTGCTTCTGGTCCAACCAGTTCCAGCTAAGGCAGTTCCAGGACACTGTAACTGCAGTATTGAAACATCAGTACTAAAAGAGAATGCAATAGAAATATGAGATTATTTGTTCTTTTCTCAGCATACAGAAAGTGTTTCATTTATTTCTATTTCAAGGTACCCATGTATTCTGTTTCTAGTTATAGACACGTTTTCCAATCACTTGCATTTTATTTTTAAACTTATGTGTGGAACATAACTCCAGAGGCAGCTGTTGTATAGTGTGGCTATAGGCAGGGTTTCAGGCAAAAATGTTAGCTATAAGATGACCTCTGTATCAGATGTCCAAGCTGGTAAAAGTGGACACAAATAAAAAATGGTGCCATATTTGGGCCCCAGTTCGCTAGAGCATTTAGGCACCTGTTTAAGCAAGCAAGTAAATCTGGTTTATATCCAGCAAAACACTCCAATTTTGGCTTATATCCCATTGACTTGGATTTTTTTTGCTCCAGGGCTTCAGATGGTGTAAATTGCTTTAGCAGTGTTTTAGCAGAGCTACATTGACATTCACTAGATGAAAATTCTGCTAAAAATATTTTACTTATCGATGGTATTTAGGAGAAAGGAAAGAATAGCTCTGTTGATGCACAATGATATCACAGGTGTAAATTAGAAAGCAGAAACTGCCTCCCAGGCTACTCCTGTATGTAGCATCTCATGGCTTCGTGCGGAATTTGACTTGCAGAAATATGTTTGTGAAATACATAGAATAAGATATGACCTCTGACAGTGTAGGTGTTCAGGGAGATTTATTATCAGACCTGAGGGGAACTGCCTGATGACGGGGTGTGTTTGGCATGACAGTAACCTTACAGCGGCTTACAGAGGAGCCCATTGCTTCGCTCATAGTTTCCCTTCCCAAGAGCCTTCCCTCAAGAGAGGATGGGTGGGACAGATGAAGGATGGTGGCAAAGTGAGAGGAATATTTCAGAGCAGCCCATGCAGGGACTCCAGGTGATGCACTCTTCCTCTGTGGCCTGTTTTTACTTTGTTTTTATGTCTTTTGCTTCTGACCGTTGCTTTCAGCTTGAGACAGGTCATTTCTGGGTATGGCTACATATTCCTGTGACCCCCATATGAGAGGGAAGGGTAAGTGTCCCTTGACTACGTCTCACTGTGGGATGGTCAGTAAAGAGATGCTCTTACAGCAGACACAAATAACATTTCTGCCATCTCTCCAATGCATCAACACTTCTTCAGTAGCATAATTGGCTTACTGCACTTCTGTATGAATATATTCTGTTGACAATAGGACCTTTCAAATCTTGGTGGTAAGAAGGTCTTTCTGAGACAGTGTTTGTTTGTTGGATTTGTCTTTCAAGTGGATAGCCCAGGCCCTGGAATGAACAAGTACAGCTTTATTCTGCTAAGGTTTTACTTCATCTATTTCTTTAGTGTAAACATTTCCACAGAAGCTTCCTATGAGGTGGGGTAAAGGAAGGTAGTAATGCACACTTGCTGTCTGGGCTCCCTGGGACGGATGAAAGAGTTTGTTGTAACTTTGGGAAGACTTGGTTTTGGAGCTGTGCTGTTGACTTCAACAGGAGAAGAGACAGGTCACTATTTAATTCCTGGCACTGCTGGTATTAAAGCAATATTAGGTGACCAGAAGGAGCAAAGCCTTCACTTCCAAGGTAGGGAAAAAGCAGGTCCATGCCTTCTTGTTATCTGGCTGTTCTACCTGAGGTCAGAGGATTGCCTTAGATTCTGCCCTTCAGAGTGTCGGGGACCTAATCAGGCTGTGGAGCTCCTGCCACAACTCATGTGACTGCGTTTAAAGCACATTTTAATTGATCTGACCTTGTATAGGAAACACCTTTGGAGTCCTCATATGCTGCTCTCTGGGAGGCAGGCACAGTGCTTCAGGGCACAGACAGTAGAGAAACAAGCAGACGTTTCAGACTTTGGCCTTTGACTGGAAAAACTGACTTTTAAATATTGGCTCACCGGCACCTTTCCCTGTGTCTGTAACCACGACCCTCCATTTGTCAGCACCTGGCACAGATACACTTACAAATGCTGCTTGTTTTGAAGGGTGCCACTCATTTTGTTGTACATTACCATTTAAATGAGTTACGTTTGTACCTAAAGGCTGCAGTCTCATGGGGCTAAGTGCTGTACAAACACAATTTTTTAGCCTAAATAGACAGGGTACGAGGAGGAAGGACAAAGTGCACTGCTGTGTTTCCCTTCAAATTGAGCACATAACAGTTCTTAAAATATGTCTCTCACAATGTCCTTTGCTGAGTATAGAGCAAAACCTTCAGCTGAAAACCTTTATCTGAAACCCTGCAGACCCAATGGGATGCCATTTTCGAGCTGCTCAGTTTTCAAAGTGAAGATGATGATAGTTACTTACACAACAGGAAATAAGGGAAAGCTTTGCTTCAGCTTTTGGGGAGAGAAACAGAAGGAGGAAAATGCAATAATGTATACAAATACATCCATAATGGAAGAAAATGCCAATACATGGATTGTGCACTTTGCAAAAGCTGTGCTTTCTGGGCAAGAACAAAGGAGTGGAGAAGACTGGGGGCAGCCGTGTACTGCTCCCCTGTTTATATCCTTGGTCACATTTATGCTCAGCCTCATACCAACCAAATAATTTGCAAAACCCCTATGTATAGCTTTGAAGTGTCAATTTTCTAAAATACTTTTGCAAACACAAGGTTTCTCTGTTTTCTCCTTTTCCCATTTAACTGCTCAGTTTTGTGCCATACTTTTCATTACAGTGTTGGGTATAGACATTAAGCTGTGATATTTACTAAATCCAAATTCAAAAGCTAGAACTTCATGCTGCTAGGATTTTTAAATATTTTTATTTAAGCAACTATTGAAATAATGCATATACATCCCATATCCATGCCCCAAAGAACCTCCAGCAAGACAGATTCCAATTGCATGGGATTTTTGTATATAATGTCCAGTAGGCAGCGGAGGAAAGTATTGAATGTGGAAACCAACTAATTTTCTTAGTTTCAGACCTTATTATATTTCCCTATTTCTTTACTCTTTGGAAAAAAACAAAATGCAATCTAAGGTCTGGTATATTCTTGAGTTGCCCTTCAAAGGTCCTGTGACTGGAAAAATTCTCTTCTCTGGTCTGGATGTTGAAGTTACTTGATGGGGCTATCCTTGATAGACAGCTGACCCAACACTTTCAAGTAGCATCAAAGCATTACACTTCGATGGTAAATCTAATTTATTTTTCCTTTAAAATCCGAACTAGGGAAGCTATTCTGATTAACTCTGTAAGGAAAGACTTCCAGATATACTGACAACACATTGACTGGTTTACCATTGCAACTAGAGGTCCCTTTTCAGGTGTGTAATTTAAATACAGGATTGAAAGTTTTTGTAAAATTTATCCCTCCATGGTGCTCATTTGATGTGCTATTTGAATCACTCATGTTACAAGATCAGCTAATATAATAGATAGGTCTATATAAGATGGGGATACTGCTAGGAATCTTGGCTCTGTATGCACCAGGTGTGCAGCTGTGCACTCCTTGTCCTCCAAGGCCTTTTCCCATTAGCAGTGTTAATAATCAGGCTAGAAATGAGCACAGCAGTCTGAGAGCACCATATGTAAACTAACTGGGAACCTTTGGAAATGCAAGTGCCCTGCCTTCCCTTCTCAGGCAAGAGCCTCTCTCTGCTCCTTGCATATATGCAGCTAGTTAATAGTTTTCTAGCTGAGGGTAAGTGAGGTGCAGGGCTGCTCGTGGCACTCGAGGACCCATGCAAGTTGTTGCGTGCATTTGAAGTGGCTTCCACTGAGTTGCTGTTTACACAGAGCTCCTGATACTTTGCAAGGGGTGATTTAACTGTAGCCTCCCACAGCAATACGCTGCACAGGCACTAGTTCTGCTGTTTGTATGTTAAGTTTAAAATGTGGCAATACTTCAACAAAGCTAGTGTGGCTCTGTGTTTACAAAGGTGTTGCATCAGCCTTGCCTTTGTTCTGCTCTCATCTTATCAGAGTGAATGACTGATGAGTTTTGCCAGCCTGCAGGGTGTTGGCATGTACTCTTCTAAGGAACCTGTTGCTGCTTTTAATTTCTGAAGTGCACCAGCGTAGGCTGGGGAGAGGGTCAGAGCATGACTGAGCAGCTCCTCTGGTTGACAGAAGTGTCTGTGGCAACCAGACTATAATTCAAGTTCTCCTGCTAGTTCCCAGTCTCTGAGAAGGCCCAGGTCTAGTTTAGCAATGTCACAGATGTCAGTGACAGCATGGCAGGACCCTATGGGCCACCTGAAACCTTCCAGTTTTTGTCACACTGCACTGCTGTTGCCATTTCTTGTACCTTAAGTTTTAAACCATTTAATATCAAGATGGGGGGGTTTTGTTAGCAATTACATGCATCAGATTATGATCACTCCCGTGCCCAGAGGGATGTGAGACTGATGAAGAAATAACAGCTTTCCCCGTGCATTTGGAACAAGGAGTGAAAAGGCTGTAGTCTATTTGCACGCAGAGAGGGGAGCGGTGACCATGTGGAAGGACTCAGCCTTGTACTGCAGCCAGCTAAAGTGATGACTTGACAGCTCTGGCAATATGCTGGTGACTCACCACACCTATCAATCCAAGAAGAGCTGGAGATTTGCTCTGTGTAAAAAGAAATCGCTCTTTTTATTTGCTTTATGTTGATTTTTGCCTTCTCTAAGATGCATTATGAACCAAAGACAGTGGTAAGATGTTTCATACCTTAGCAAACAGGTTTTTTTCCCTCCATTTTGTCCAAACCTGAACTTGTCCAGGGGCCTTTGAATGGAAATACAGTTTGCTTTTTATACTGGGTGTTTCAGACATGTTCTGACTACATCACAAAATGACAAAAGGAAAACTGCAGAACACAACAACAGAAGACAACCTGCAGCTGTTAGTAACTCTGAGTTAATTGTTCTCCATTAGACCAGTGCCATTCCCAAACACACCAGTGATAGACGCAACATCAAAATTAAAGCAAGAGAGCTTTGCCTCGTGTTTTGCACTTCAGGCTGTGCCAGATACCTGGCAGGAGAAGCAGAGAAGCACAGTTTCTTACAAACTTACAAACACCTCCCCTCCATCCCCTCCCATTAAAGCTGAGCTCCCAGTGGCATTCCCAGCAGACAAAAAGTAGCGTGTGCTGTGGCTAGTGCAGAGCAAATTGAGTGCTGCCTGCCCGGCCAATTGCTGCCATGGGGACTACGAGACGCCTGACTTGCATCCACCCTTCCCTTGGTGGAGGAGTTAATTTCCTCTATCTCACTGCCAGTTTTCATGAAACCCTGTGAGAATGTAATTATCGCTGAGATTTCTGTCCTTGGTCAGATTTGTTTGATGTTGGGCAACCATTCTCCCAGTTACTGAGGAGAAGGGGGAGAGTGGTGAGATGTGCAGTGCTATTGAATAAAATGGCTCAGCAGTTAGATACATTCCTATGTGCAGTATATATCTGAATAATTTGCTTTTACAGCTAAGCATGGTATTAAAACAGAAAAATATACAATGAAGCTACACAGTCCTGAGTGATTCAGTGGCTTCTTGTCTTAAACTGAGGTCATCTGCTATAATGAGATACATCTGAAAGAGGATTTTGCTTCTCTCAGTAAATAACACCTTTCTCTGCTTCATTCCCAGGAATGAATATTGTAAGTAGTTGAGAAGAGAGGATATTGGTGCAGGTGGTTGATCTGTCCTCAGTGGGGTTAGAAAAGCTGAAAATAACTCTGTACTGGAATTTGCTTATGAGGATTTCTTACAGCTCCAGATTCTGATAACAGATTACACTGGCACAGCTTTACCTGAGAGTACACACAGGTAAATGTAGCTTGTTTGAACCTACATCAGTATTGATGAAGGGAGGATTTAGTCCTCAGGCCTTCATTCAGGAAAGCACCTGTGTTCTAGAAAGGATGCTCACACACTGGCTTAGCTCACTGCCATGCCTCAGAAAGCACTCCTCTAATTTACGGGCTTTGTGTGCATTATTGAAGGGTGGCGAATTAACTGGAGGTGGAAACAATTCTAGCACATTTCTTCAGCTGCTGGCAATACATGTAACTCCATTGTCTTTAATAACAAGTGCTAATTTTACACCTGTTAAGGACTTGAGAAAGAGCAGCTTGGCAGTGCTGTGCCTTCTGGGGTAGATAATGAGCCATTTTGTGTCTCCGAGTCCTGGCTCTCTCACTTACTTGTGCTGGCTGAAACATTACGAGGGTGAGATGTGGATTTTATTTCCTGCCAAGGCTCTTATATTATTATTCTGCCTCTCCCTTGCTGCTAGTAGCCATATGGGTGACTCTTTCAGGAACGTGCAAGCACTGTTATTTAGTCTTAAGCCTCTGTGTAAATGGTTTGAATGACTTTCTTGACCTGTGCGATCGCTCCTAATATGAGAAGAACATCTGAAAATAGTTTTGACTTGTACATACCTTTGTCTCTAGAAGTGAGGGCAGTCCTGCCTCAGCTTTGGAGCAGTTTGAGTGAGAATTTTTGAAGTCACTAATTGTACAGGCCATCTGCTGTGGAGGGGGAGAGCTGAAAAATGGTAGGTATTGTCTTAAGTGTGCGTAATCCAATTTTTTTTGTGAATGCAGCCTTTAATCACCAGTCTTGCAAAGTGAGGCATCTGCTTCTGAATTTAAGTAGCTGAGACTAATCAGACTAATTCAAGTCTTTCTGCAATAGTCCTAATTGATCAACCTAATATCTTTGCAAAAAAAAAAAAAAGAGAATAGTTGTTTATTTTTGTTACTCTTTGCAGTAAGGAAGATGAGTCTTTTAATCACTTTAGTCATGAAAGTTGATGTAGAATTTTGTTTACAAAATACACCTGTTCTCATTTGTTGCTACTTCAAAGCCTGCGCTGTGCTTTAAGGAGAAGAAAGTGCTGACGTGTGTATCTCCTACCAGAGTTCCCTTATTCTCATCATAGTGCAAAAAGTTATGTTACCATGAAATACAACTTAGCCTGAAGTGGATGTGAATTATTCTGATGTAAATTGTTAGTTTGAACTGAAGTATTTAGTCTGAGGAGAAGTTTTCAGTTAAGGCCTTTCTCATGTTTGCATGCCATGCCAAAATACTTTTCAAAGCTGAGCACCCTGCTGTGAAATCATTAGTATTTAGGTGCATAGTATATGCACTCAGCAAACATTAAAGCAAGCTCTCCTTAGAAGAGTGCCATTGAGGATAAACTGAGGAAGAGCAAAGGCACACAAGTTAGTGAGTCAAGTAAGTTGTAGTCTTGGCTCCTTGTTCCTTGCTCTGGCTATTGGAAGATATCCCACATCCAAGAATTATCGGTCTGATATTGTCTGGACCTGCCCAAATGTTTTGAATCAAATGCAGGAACATTATTTATAGGACAAAAATGTGCTTCTGAGGAAAGGGTACTCATCACTGTAACACTAACAAATCTGAATTCTGCTAAACTTGCCTCAGGTAGGAATTCACTGATATTTTTACAATTGGATATTGTCACGTTCCTGGAGAAAGTTTATATGGATGAAATGATTCATTTTATTATACACATAGACACACATTCAGGCAGAAAACTGTGGTAGCAACAAAATTGCATTTCTTTGTTTTGTGATCTTGTTAAAATCAGGTGTTTTATTTGCTGGTGTTGAAAGCTAGAACAGGCCTTCCTTATAGCTTCAGATAAATCCTGACATTTCACACAGGCCTCAACCCTGGGCAGATTATTAACCCTTGAGTGAAGTCTAATGTATAGTGAAAGTTATTCATACACTTGAGCCTTTATCTTAATAGTCATTTTCCTACTGTATTAGGGAACAGTTTACTGTGCCAAGGGCAGAAAGCCCTCTCCATTTCTATTCAGCAGGCGCCCATGGCGCCAGACCTCTTTCTTAAAAGGCATGGAGAATAGCTCTCGTACTGTTCTTATGATGGTAACATAAGAAGAGAAGAAACCATAGTACTGTACATAGCAATGAAATAATGCCTGTTGGTTTGTAAGGTTGTAGGGGAAAATAATCAAGGGAAATGGCAAGGGTAATCCAATGAGAGTTAGCTTAGAAAAATCTGGCATTACACAAAGTCAGAAACACATGACAGCTTCCAACTCGCTTCATTTCACTTAGTTAATATTTTACAGAATGTTTGCATGTGTAGTGCTGATCAAAACTAAGATCTAGTCCATGTAAGCCTTTTACCAAATAAATAAACCAACATCCTCCAAAGAATACTTAAGTATAGATAATAATCTTGGCTTAAATGTCATGAGCATTTGTTACAAATGTTTTCATACTTTACCCTTCTATCTTTTACAAAGACAGCACAATAGCATTTGTAGGATGTGTCTGGAATGGTTCTTAACTCCCAGAAGTTGCAGCATAAAAAAAATCTTACTAAATGAAGTTACTTGAATGCTTCCTTTGACTTGTTCTTTTCTATCATGTCACCAGGCTAACGCTTTGTTGTCACTGCAGTGGTAGAATGAAATATCTTGGTATCGCAGGTGTTGCCACAGCCCAAGATATATTTAATCACTTTGAAAAACTAAGTCTTGGACAGTCTTGGTCACAGTCATGGTGCTTTCATTTGGTTTGCTGTTCTGTTGGTGCTGTTGTTGGAAGTCTATTACATTATAATCCCAGGAGGAGTTGTTAATATCAAGTTTCTGATCTTTAAGTAAACAGTGAACCAGTTCTGTTTAATGTCTTTATCAATGATCTGGATGAGGGGATTGAGGGCACTCTCAGTCAGTCTGCAGATGACACCAAGCTGGGCAAGAGTGTTGATCTACTGGAGAGTAGGAAGGCCCTGCAGAAGGATCTGGACAGGCTGGATCGATGGGTTGAGGCCAGTTGTGTGAGCTTCAACAAGCAAAGTGGAGGGTCGTGCACCTGGGTCACAGCAACCCCATGCAGCACTACGGGCCTGGGGAAGAGTGGCTGGAAAGCTGCCCAGTGGGAAAGGATCTGAGGGTTCTGTTTGACAGCTGATTGAACATGAGCCAGCAGTGTGCCAAGTTGGCCAAGAAGGCCAATGACATCCTGGCTTGTATCAGACATAGCGTGGCCAGCAGGATCAGGACAATGATTCTCCCCCTGAACTCAGCACTGGTGAGGCCACACCTTGAGTGCTGTGTCCAGTTCTGGGCCCCTCACTGCAAGAAAGACATTGAGGTGCTGTACTGTGTGCAGAGAAGGGCAAGGGAGCTGGTAGGGGGTCTGGAGTGCAATTGTTATGAGGAGTGACTGAGGATGCTGTGGTTGTTTAGCTTGGAGAAAAGGAGGTTTGCAGTGGGGGGGACCTCATTGCTATCTACAACTACCTGAAAGGAGATTGTGGTGAGATGGTGATTGGTCTCATCTTCCCAGTAACAAGCAAGAGCATGAGAAGAAATGGCCTCAACTTATGCCAGAGAAAGTCTAGATCAGATATTAGGAAAAATTTCTTCATGGAAAGGGTTGCCAAGCATTGGAACAGGCTGCCCAGGGAAGTGGTGAAGTAACCACCCCTGGAGATATTTAAAAGATGTGAATGTGGTGCTTAAGGACATGGCTTGGTAGTGCTGCATTAACATTAGACTCGATGATCTTAAAGGTCTTTTCCAACCTAAATTATTCTATGATCTAGTAAAATTTGTTAAATAGAATATCTGTAGCATTGTTACCAGAGGCTGCTTGGGTACTGGACTCTTTGGTAAATTTAGACAGGGGGCTCCTTATAAACTGAGAGGCTCAGAGGGGCTTTTCTGAAAAACACTGAGTCTGGGCAACCAGTTGTTGACTTTCTTTTGCATATGCAGTGGCAGAAAGGCAAGTAAGCTGTTGTGAAGATGGAGGAAACAGAAGGAGCATTTGGGAGAAATAGTGAGAAAGATGGACTAGGCAGGACTGTACCAAAGGTGTTACTGTCAAGAAGTGGGCTTGCACTGATAGCAACTAATGGGAGTGCTATCTGTCTTACTTGATTGCAGTCTCTACTATGATGTTTTGGGGGCTTTTTTAACTGGAGTGTGAGTATGAATAGGGTTCTTTAATATGTGGGAAGTGCCTTTCCACCCTCAGTTGGATGTTGCAATGATCTCTTGAGAAAGGATAGTATCCTCCTCACCTCAGTAGTCTACAAGAGTATGAGGTAAGAAGCTTTTTTACACTCTGAATAAATGATGATGTGTTTTGGAAGTCAGCTCTGACAAAATTTGACACTTCCTATCTTCTGACATGCAACCACTTGCTGCAAAGAAAGTGCTTGTGATGCAGGAGGCCTGAGACCACCTAGCAAGAGGATATAATATAGTCCTCACTCTTCTTTAATACTTGTTTAGTAATCTCTCAAGGCCCAGTTCTGATCTTTGACCCAGAGCTGCCAAGATTGGAATAATGGTGGTGTTTGAGAACAGAAGCAGCTTTATATTTGGAACTCTTCTCCTGTTGAAATTTTTGTAGTCTGTGTGTCTAGAAGAGGTGAACTTAAATTTATAATGAAGTTAAGTTTTTATTTTGGTAAAATAAATAAACTTGGTTTATTCAGAGTTCATCATCATCATGGCTAGGCTTCGCGAACGAAGATTTGGGAAGGCTCTATCCACATTTGCTACAGGTATTCATTATTCAGAGTTATTCATCTGCAAACACCCAAAGTGACGTAACTTATGAAGGAAAGGTATTGTATTTACCCTGTATCTTGTCTCGTGGAGGGATGTGATTAGCTTAAGGGTCTTTCTCTCCCTGCTTGCCACTCCAAGTTTGGGTCTACCTGAATCAAGCATAACAGATCTGAAAGTAGCATTTCAAACCTTGCTCTACTAAATTCCTTTTTGAGGAAGCTCTAATCTTGGTATTGCTTCATAAATGCAGTACTGTCTGTAAGAGCTAAGGTTCATGAGGTTCTTCTTGCATATACTTTTGCACATGTGTCATAAATTTAAGTTCTGGCATTTAGTTAGGGTGTCACAAACAAAACCTGTGTGGTGGTTTAAAAGATGCTGCATAATCCATTCACTTTTGTCCACATCTTACTATTTTGCCTTGCTGGTTAAATCCATCCTCTGTGCTACAAGTTTAAGACTACAAAAGTTAGAGTAGTGCATGTGTACTTTAAGTCAAGGTTGCTTCTTTCACATTCTATTCAGGTTAATCCACTTCAGCCAAATTTTTTAGCTGAAGCATTTGGAATCCTTCCCTTATACGGCCTCATTTGATTCTGCAAATGTCTCTGCAGGGATACAGACAGATGAGTATCTGGTTAAGGGCTAAATGGAAATGAAGATGTCCTTAAGACAGTTTTAGGCTTTCCTTATGTTGGAATAGTTCTGCTGTTGAAAAGCTTTGAGAGCATTAGACCAAATGGGGGAGAGCTGGGATGTGAGGACAGATGATTATGATTTGTTTGGGTTTTTTTGAACACAGACACTTCCTTAGATATCCCTCTATGGGAAAAATGTAGATACTTAGGCTGTATCCTTATTGAAGGTAAAGCAGAATGGTTTTACTGAAGTCAGACTGATACTGCCTCTATAGGATCAGGCTTTAAGTCTTTTTCATCACTTTGCAGAGCAAAACAGGTGTGCTTTCCTCTAAAGAACATTGTGTTCTCTTTGGAGCTTCGTTGATGAGCAAAGAGAAATCTTTCCATTTAAATAACTATATTTTATATTGATGACAATATGCTGAATTCTATAACCCCTTCCATCTCTCAGAAGGATCTTAATAAATCCATGAGTTTTGGGACACTGTTTCATCTGGATGTGGTATATGGATGTAGATGTCATGGGGTCTTTAATTTTCACTCTTTAGATTCATTCCCCTTCTTTCTGATTAATTTCTCTATGGGGTGTCTGCCTTTTACATCATGGCAAATGGAGTGCCGGGGGGAGGGAGATGTAATGTTTTATTAGGAGCCTCTGTTTAATGTAACTGTGCTAGTCCTGTGAACTAAATATGCTATCAAATGTAATTCCCCTGAGATGAACAGACTTAGTGATACTGGGAGAGCTGTAGAACATATACAAAGCTTGAAAAGCCAAATCTTTTCTGTACCTTTTTTCTAAGCCTGACCCAGGGGTCTTTTCTGTTAATCTTAAAATTTTCTTTCTTGTAGAGAAGGAAAGATATTTCAATGTATAGTATGTATTTGACAGCTGATGGAATGAAAAGGCTGGAGCAAAAGTGTGATATGTATTGCAGCAGCCCTGGGAACATATCAAAGAGAGGCTGAAATCAACACAGTGTATTAGGAGCCCACATGTACAAGGCGTGTTCTCTTATTAAACAAGTTTTTGAATAAGTCTATTGATGCACAGAACTGAAGGAATTGTGGAGTCAAAGCCAATATCACTCCATTATGTCTCTGCTTTCACATCTTTAATTCTATAAGACTAAGTAAGGTCCATATTGCTGCTTCTGTAGATTGCAGGCCACTGTTTTCCTTCCCTGCCTCGGTTAGTGTGAGGTGGTGTGGTGGCACTGGAGCTGAAGCATACAGGAATGAACGTTTATCCAGTAGCTTCTCTCCTCTCTGCTGGGAGAGATTAGTTGAGCCCCCATTACATTTTCCTACAAAGCCTTCTGCATATTTACGTGTGTATCCAATTCCTCTGCTGCTGTGAGGCAGAAGCTGCACAATCCAAGAGGATTGCAGGGCAATCCATATGGCACTGATAGGCATGAGCAGTAAGTCGTGATGTGAAGTTACAGCACACTAGCACAAACTTGCCCACATTCTCGGGGCTCCTTGATGTGGAGTCACTTTATACTTTGAAAGGATAGGTGGAATAAGCTGCTTTCGGGGTGGTGTGTAATCTCCTCAGATTAACCTGTGCTTTAGCTCCTATTGTCTAAGACTAAGCAGTTGGCAATTAAGAGAGGAATGATTTTCCCTTTTTACATGTGAAAAACAACATTACTGCACAAACAGTACTTGCTTGTGCTGTGTGTGGCTGGGTTACCTCGACGGTTTCTATATTTATCTAACATGTCTTGCTCTTGCTTAATTAGTTTTACCCACTGGTACTAAGGATGAACCTAGAGATATTTGGAAGCATGCCAGCCACAAAACAAAAGGTGTATGGGAAAGAAGTGACTTCAGATCTCCCAAATATCAATCTGGTGCTTAGCTATTAAGCTGCCTTCCTTTTCATTACTATAAAGAACACTTTGAATCTGCCACAGACTATTTAAGGGATCTGAGGGCAAGACACTTGGTTTCTCAATCTCTGTTTACTTCTGCAGTGGTACAGTAATTGCAACTAAGTGGAATATTATGAAGCTTATGTGATTAATAAGCCTCCTTGAGAAACCCAGATGCAATATACTGTAGAATGATGTAACAATGGTATCTTTACTGATCAAAAAGTGATTACTTCTCATCTATAATTAGAGTCTAAATTTTTGTAGCCAGTACTCACCGAGTTCACTGCCCAGAGACCTTCCTGCTTCATAAACCAATGATTTGAGTGCTATATTGACAAGTCAAATTTATATTAACTAGAAGTATAATCGAGGACTTAATGCATCCTCAGTAACATATAAAGAAGTGTTTTTAAAAGAAGATAGCATTCTAATATGAACTAAGTGTTTTTCTAGTATCTCTTTTCCAGTTAGAAGGGGAAAGCAATGCATACAACTGCAATTTGCAATTGAAATTTTAAAATCTAGGCTCTGCATGTGATATTGGATCTAAACTAGTGACCTTTGAATGCATACCTACCTTGTCATAACAAATGCTCCACTAAAACACCCTGTCCTCCTCCAGCCAGTAACTTCTTTAAACACCATGGCTTCTACTGATCTCTGCTTTTGCTGAACTACCTCCTGTGATGGTATTGTGGTCTGTGGGTAAACAATTCACCAATCAGTACAGTTTTACTACAAAAAGGGATAATTCTTGAATGGCATTTTGTTGTTGCTGTTACAGGCACTCTGCAGAAGTGCTGCCATGCACAAGCATCTGTGGTTACTTACACTTCCACGACTAGCTTTTTGTCTTTTCTGTATTTCTTTCCTCCTTGGAATTTTTGTCTGCATTCACCATCTCAGGCCTTGAAGCAAGATGTCAGGAAAGACTTCTTGGGAAGAGGTGCTCTTTCTTCTCACATGTTGAGATTTCTTCCTCAGTGAATACTTGTTTCTTAGCCCCTCATGCCTCCACTCAGGTGTTCACAGAACTCAATCTTATTTATTGTTGATGTTCCTCCAGGAAAGGCAGTGGTAACTTCTGTCCTCCTGATGCTTGACTTCTAGTACATTTAGGGTTGAGTTTAAGAAGTGAGTGCACCTTCTCCTGCAGCCAAACTGCTGTGTTGTCTTGGGGAGGAAATTGATGTTCTAAATACTTTTGCCTGCAACAACACCCGTGCAGGAAATATGTGTGTCCCTGTGATGGTCTGGTTGCTGTGGCTGAGGCAGCATGCTTAAGGGTGATACAGGGGCATCATTGATAGCCAACTCTGAATCACAGTCTAAGTGACCAGATTCTGTTTACAGTGCCATGGGTTGGAACATTCTGTGTCACAAGTTTGGACAGAAGTCTGGAGTCATGCTTAGTAACTGTGCTTTGCAATACCCCCTCCTGACTCACTGTCCAGGGAGTGCTATTTCGTATCGGAATGTCCACCTGGTTTAGGGGAATTTGACCCCTAGTCCTTCCACATTCACCCTTAAAACCATTAGACTGTGGTCTGCTTTATTCTCCTGTTGTGACAGTGTAAGGGACACAAGTTACCAGGTTTATGCAGTGGGGGTTTGTAGTGGTGACATGTTTGAGCAGGTCATGAATTGTTCTGTGGTGGTGACCTCTGCTGCCAACCGGCTCTCTGGCAGCTGGAAACAACAGGGGACACTCCTCATGGGCCACAACCTCAGCTAGTTAGTATGTGATTTTTCTGCTCAAATGTATTTAAACAAGAAATATTTCTTAATGAAGAAACTGATGGTGCCACCTAAACCTACTGTGCTACCCATCACCTCACTGGGGTAACTTTGACTGAAAATAAGGCATGTTGAGACTGGGGAATGGACACAATACATGTTTTATGTAAAAATAAAAATCAAACCACAAACAAAAAACCAAAAACACACACCACATTATATTTGTGTATACCTGTGCTTTTTCCCAAAGCCCAAATTATCGATCAGAAATGTGTCTCATTTAGTAACAAATGAAATAAAATTCTCCTGACTTGTGTGTTTCTGATGACAGACAGAAAGGTTAAAGCTGGTAAACTTGTTTTAAAAGCATGCTCTCAGATCACAAGCCTCTGAAAATGAGTGTTGGGTGCTTAGAGGAGCTTTATGAGCATGCCTTTTGTTAAATAGCTGCTCTGATCTTGCTTATTCAGTCTTTAAATTAATGTGTAAAGGATGCCCATAAGCAACCAGCAACTGAATTGACTGTGATTAGATGGATTATTACTATTACTCAGCCCAACAAGTTGCTATATGTTTTGTGTACTCAAGCAAATTTTGCTGTGCAGGCAAGTGGAATGATATGCACATGGGCTATCATAAAATCCCTCAAAATATCCCAGGATTAGACAAACAGATTTATGGAGCTGAAATAGAAAGGAATTGCCTGTGTTTCTAAATTAGAGGCTTTCTGGCATTTATACACACAAATGGCTTCTATCTCAAAATACTATGTTTTGAGCTAGCATCAATTCAGTTACTCCCTTTCTCCCCCTGCTAGGAAACAGGAGTCAATTTATCAGAGCATCAAACTGATTAAAAAGACATTATCTGCTGTATGAGCTCATTTAAAGAGGTCTGGAGCTTCCACTGGGTTGCAGTGTTTGGTTGAATTAATTTCTCACAGTAAAAACACAATCTCTTGGTTATAAAATTCTTTAACTCTTGGGGTAAAATAACTAGGAAGTTCTTAAAGTTTTGAAGCCATGCAAAATGCAGAATGTTGTGTGGATCCCTGGTGACAAAGTAACCCTTGAGGGTCTGTGTCATATAACGAAGAAAAGGCTTGGTAGTATGGACCATGAGCCAGGTCCCATAAACAGGCACTTCTTCCTGGGATTGACTGACCTGGGCTCTGAGCTCACACTCTTCTTAGGAAGGACCAGGGGCTGTTGCTGATGGCCTGGGCTGAAGTGTGCTCTGACCTGCCTGCTTCAGACAGTCACCCAAAGGATGGCCAAGGGAGGGTGGAAAGCTTTTCTTTCTTCTGTATCATAGAATCAACTGGGTTGGAAGGGACCTCTGAGACCATCAAGTCCAACCCTTGATCCACTACTGCCATGGTTACCAGACCATGGCATTAAGTGTCACATCCAGTCTCATCTTAAAAACCTCCAGGGACGGAGAATCCACCACTTCCCTGGGCAGCCCATTCCAATGCCTGATTACCCTCTCTGTAAAGAATTTCTTCCTAATATCCAACCTAAACCTCCCCTGGCACAGCTTAAGACCATGCCCTCTTGTCTTACTGAGAGCTGCCTGGGAGAAGAGACCAACACCCACCTGGCTACAACCTCCTGTCAGGGAGTTGTACAGAGTGATGAGGTCTCCCCTGAGCCTCCTCTTCTCCAGGCTGAACAACCCCAGCTCCCTGAGCCTCTCCTCATAGGACTTGTGCTCCAGTCCCTTCACCAACCTTGTTGCTCTGCTCTGGACCTGCCTCAGCACCTCAATATCCTTCCTGAACTGAGAGGCCCAGAACTGGACACAGTACTCAGGGTGTGGCCTCACCAGCACTGAGTACAGGGGAGGAATCACTTCCCTGGTCCTGTTGGCCACACTGTTCCTGATCCAGGCCAGGATGCCATTGGCCTTCTTGGCCACCTGGGCACACTGCTGGGTCATGTTCAGCTTCCTGTCAATCCAAACTTCCAGGTCCCTTTGTGCCTGGCTAGTAATTCCTGGAGAGCTCTGGAATGGAGATTGAGGTAGAAGCTGAGCACCTCGTGAATGACAGGTAAACCTGGTTTTGAAAAAGAATCTAGACGTGTGGATTTGTTAGCTGAGGTACAGTGATTCTATTACCAATTAGGGAACCACAGGAGTAAGACGAGGAATATATTGAGAATGAGGGGGACTGGGAGGTCCTGTGGACTTCATTTCCAGTTCCTTTCCAGGCCTTGCAGTTGGAAGGAAACTTCTAGAATTTGTTCTGATATACAGAATGTGTTTTAATAGCTGACTGAATTTTTAGATACCAATTTATCGTTCGTTGTCTAGGAGAAAACAGATAACTGATGACCTTAGTGCAAGACTGGAAATGACCATTAAGACAAATTCTTATTTTGTAATTTCCAGGGGTTCTTTGTGGAAACTTTTTGGCAGGAAATTCAAGCCATGAGTCAAACAGTTTTAACACAAACAGTATTATTTCAATCAAGGGACCTCCTTTGGAAATAAACTATAAAAATAGAGGAGAATGTTTTATTTCTTCTTTAAGCTGTTGTTCAAGAGTGCATTTAATAATTTTAAGGCTCACTGACTGCAGTGTCTTACATGTATGTTAAAGTATTTTATTGACTAGAGGCATATTCCCAGTGAGAGGCAAGCACTCACGGACTATGGACCTTACTCCACAGGTCTCCTATTTGGTCCATATTTGTATTTGCCACTACAATACAGTTATTTTTCATATTTTTTTATTGGTGGTTTGTTAGAGCCTCATAGACTGCTCCTCTGACTGCTGCTTTTGGGAAGAGAAGGAAATTACTGCAACCTACACAGAAGCACTTTCCCTGGTCTTGAGTCTGAGACAATGTATTTCTGATGGCAGTTTGTTGGATAGGTGATAGCCTGGGATCAAGAAGGCATAAATTATGTGAAAGCACAATAGCAATACACTGAGATGCTGTGGTATTTTTTGTACAACTTTATAATGAGGCTGGATCACATTGTTATTAAAGTAGCATCTCCTGAATGGAGAGGGGAGGGCACCAGTGTAATGGTGATTTTTGTCCTTTTGCAGTGATTTCTGAACAGCTTACAGAGGAAATAAAGAATTCTCTGTATTTTTCTAGTCCTGTAAATCCCCTGCAGAGCTGTTCGTTTTCACATTATGCTTCCCTTGGGAAGACCTTTGCAGCCTAGGCCTCCCTGGTCTGTTGTGAGCACACCCAAGGAAGTGTTTGTAATCAAAACAGAGCAGGCAGAGAAATGGCAGGAGATGAAAGACATGGAATAACATATTCGGAATAATAGGTCATCTCTATCTCTTCTTCCAGCCATGGGCTCAGGCCTCCCTGTACACACTTGCATGTCTCCTGCACAAGCTCTTCCCTGCCTACTTCAAATGCACATTCTACTGCATGCTGCATAAATGTGAAACCAACATCTAGGCAAAAACTTCAGATTTGTTGGCCCTGAATAGAGTGTGACAAGTTGAAAGTGGGTCTTTCTTGCTTGACCTTTTTATCCTTTAACGCTCTATTGTGGTTTGCTATGTTGATAAAGATGCTGAGCTGAAATAAAGACAAGAAATGGCACTTGTATAACCTGAAGAATATCCACTTAGTTTGTAAAACCTAGCTAAGTGTATCCAGTGTATAAGTTAATCTTCAATCATCTTTCTAAAGCTTGTAGATCAATGTATTTTAATCATATTGCATGCTATCAGTCAAGTGTAAAAATAAACTTCCTTTTTAAAGATTAATTTACTTAATTTGCAAAAACTGTATACTTAATGTGCAGGAATTTTGATTTTTTTGAGAGCTCTTTGAATTTTCATTGAAGTAAGATTTCTGTTTATAATTTCTATTTCTATTATATTAGAGTTGACAGAGAGGGAAAAATGAATAGCCATCTGCTAATCAGTTTATTTCCCGTAATGAAAACAAATGTGCAACTTCCCTAATCTGAAGGGCATAGAGCACTAACTTTGCAGGGAGCCAGTTACTTGCTGTCCAGGGAGGCTGCTTTCATCTTGCAGAAATAGCTGTTTGTGGAAGACCTTGATTGTGAAAGACTGCTGCTAAACTTGCCATGACTGTTCTGCCTGAAGCCAAAGGGGGCCTTGGTAGATACTGCAATGTGCAAGGCCTGTAAAGCAGATATCAATTAATATCTTCAGATGCAAAAGGCTCTGTACCCATGTCCTGAGCCTGGTCCTGCTTAAAAGTCAGGCAGTTGGTAGTGAACCTAATCCAATAAATCCTGCCGTGGAGTAGCGTCCAGCACACTGAGAAATGTGATAATGTGAATGTGGGGTTTTGGGAGTTATGGGCAGGGTCCAGTAGCCTCAGTTTCTGGGTCTAAGATGAGAAAAATTTTAGGCTGGTAGTTACTTCGTCCACTGCAGCTTGTCTAATGCTGCAGAAAGTATGGACTACCAACTAGCTAGAAACTGTGTCTTGTTGTGCCAGGTGATGTCTGAATAGTGTGAGAGTAAGCTCTTGCAAATCCTCCTTAATTTCAAGTACAATGTGAGGTGGAAGTGGTTTTTCCCTGATCTAGTGGCTTTGTAGCACGTTAATAGAAAAACTGAGAATGTTCTTGCTTCAAAATTGAGCTTGGGATATGGATTGAAGAGGAAAGTTTATCTAAACAGATAGGATGTGTCAGTGATAGGTCCTGTACACAATTTATCTCTCTGCACAAGCACAAAACAAAACCAGTGTTCTTTTAGCTATCTCTTAATCTCATTGTAGGAATGGCTTATATACCTGAAAATCTGCCTCTATGAAGGTGCCAGTGAGGGAGATAAAAATATTATTGAAAGTAATTCTTACTAATGTTGAACTCTGTTAATGAAGATGGTGTTGAAAGATTTCAGTGTTACTGTCAGGCAATTAAAAATATGTCAGATTTAAGATGTTTGTGGGCTGTGTTAGACTGGCCAACATCCTGATGGAAGGAGAATTTCCAATCCAGAAGTGCTGGTGTGAGGAGGGGGGAAAAAAGAAACACTTTTCTTGCCAACATGTTGGTAGAGGGAACAATTTTCCTTGCCAGCATCCTGGAGCAAGAATTTATTTTTTTTTTCTGACTGTACTAACTCTTGCAAAACTATTTCAGCGTATGAAATGTATATGCTGAACAGTGGCAGTTGTGACCCTTTTTACAGCTGCTGCTGTTCTCTTCAGGCAGAATCGAGTGAGGAGCTGGCAAGGTATTATCAGATGAATCAGTCCATGAGTTGTGGCTTAGATCCTGAAGAGCAGCAGTAGAACTTAGTCTATATGGAACTGGTGCTTGTGAGATCTGTGCTGGTCCCGGGCTGGCTTCCAGGCTGGAGCAGATGGAAGGAAACAGTGGCCCTGGAGCCCGCAGAGAGCTTGGAGAGGGGAGGACTGTAGCAGCTGGGAGGGAGGTAACATGAGACAAGTCTCTCCATAAAGTTTTGGGTGCAGAAGTTCCTCACTGCTGTTGAATTGTATGTTGTGCTATTTGCTGCTTTTGAATCTTTCTGCTGTGGGAATAAATCAGCAATCCCTGTTTTCTGTTGATTTAGCATGATGGCTGTGATTGTCCCAACAAATAAATGCCTAGGTAATGAATACTGAGGAGTGAAAAATAAAACCCTTCCAAGCAGACTGGTGCTCTTATTTTTCCCCTGGTTGCTCTGGCAGAAAGCAGGAACAGGGGAACAGGTCAGTAACTCATGTCAGAGTTGGTAGCTTAGTGCATCAAGCCTGTGTGAGCTTAGCAGTGCCAGTTGGACCAGTCTGCTTTGAGACTGCCCATGAGAGTTCTCTTTTGACACAAACAGAGAAAATAAGCATCAAATTGGAATAGAAATATGAAAACTTGTTTCTGTATTGAAAGCTTTCGGAGAGCTGCAGCTTTGTGACATGCCTCCTTCCCAGTTTTATGCTGTGGTGGTGATTTTTCCGACATGGAATCTGCAGTGAGGAAGCAAGGGAAACACAATTCTCGCTATAAGCGCAAAGGTGTTCACAGTCATTAGTTAAGGAAAATTTGTAGTTAAGTGGAAAGCTGTGGGCTAGGGAAAATATTTTACAGGCTATGGCTTTTGAGTATTGAGCATCAAAGAAAGTCCTAAGTCCATGGAAAAATATGTGATTTATTAGAGACCTTGTCAGAAAGATGGTAGTATATTTTCATATGTGACTTCTCCATGTTAACATGGAGATTTCATGGACTGATCAACAATATGACATGACCTAAAAATAGTAGTGCTTATATAGCTTTCAAATGCTTGCTTCCTTTTAAAGTAACTTCTCAGATTCTCCAGCTCCTCTAGAAAAAAACCCAACAAAACTAAAACTCTACATTCATAGTTAACGTTTGCTGCTTTACCTTTGGGAGTCTGTAGATGAGTATATGAGAGTGAATGTAGATCATCCTCTCAAACGTGCTGGGGTTTGTTCAGCCTCTCAGCATCAGCATATTTTTATGTGTACCCTCTACTTTAAATACTGTGTAAGCAGAAAAATGAGCTTTATGTCAGTTCATACAGGAACAAAACTGGCTAGGACATCCTGAACTAAAGGAATGTGACGTACCATGGATTCATGCTTTAGCCTGTCTGAACTGGAGTGCTTTCCATTCTTTCTCCTTTAATTCCTAATTTTAAGTCTTCTCTCGTGGCTGTCCTTGGTGTAACATGAATTCAACCGTTCTTGTGATCCCTGTCAACTCCCCAGGGGTTTCTCTCCCTTTCCTGTATTTTATGAAAGAGCTGATGAAGGAGCTATCACAGAAAAGAGATTTCCTCTTAAGTATTTCTTTGGCGTAAAGCTAAATCAGATTGTTTCCACATAACTCTGAATTTCAGAGATAAGTCTTTTAAAGAACCTGAAGTGCATGGCTCTCTTCTCTTCCTCTCCCCTCAGTGAATGAACCAAGTGCTAGTTCATGTGCAGTCCAAGTTTGCCCATAGCTTTTGATTCAAACTGCTCAGCTGATGTCTGTTGCTGACGTTTGATTTACCTGTAGTCTATAACATACTGACACTCAGGTATCTGTTTCACCATGAAGCTCACGGGCAAGGACACAGATGGGATGCAGTTAACCTTTCCATAGAGGAACAGACCAGCAATTACTGGCTGAGAAGTGACCCGTGCAGGTTATGTGCACAGACATGAATTCAAAGTTCTGCATGTGATTCTGGCTCTAGCACATGCTCTGTGTACATGTGCTTAGTGAATATTATTTAAGCCTTATTTTGGCCTAGTTTAATCAACACTTTGGAATAAGCTGGTAGGTGAAGTTTTGGAGGTCTTTGAATTGCAGCTCCAAGAGATTTCATTTCACACCAATTAAGATCTGGTAATATCTTTAGCTAGTAAAAAGGAACCTCGTAAGGAGAGGAGCGCATCAGTTTAATGTTCATATGGTAATTACCTATTTTGGGGTGACATTTAATAGGCTGAAGTTCACTGCTCTTCATTTTATCCTTTTGTGTGGGGATTGCTGGAAAAGAACGTGTACTTAACATTTTGGGATGTGACAAAGGAGGAGAAAATTATACCCCTTGCCTTTGCTCTTTTGATCTTGCATTTTTACCAAGGTGAAAATGCAGTGTGACTCAGATGTTAGCTACAAAGTACATCTAGGTTTTTTTTGTGTAGGACTTGCAGAGAAATTGGTCATTCAGATAGCAAAAGCATTTCTTTAATGAAAAAGAACTTTTTTTTGGGGGCACTTATCCATCCTTTGAATATTTGTGGTTATTCAGACTATGCAGTTACTTTGCAACAGGTGAGTTTGGTGATATTTGAAATAGAGCAAAGGAATTAAATCTGCATTAAATCCTATTATACATGAATGTCAATTTAATCTGTAGACAAATTAAAGGGTCTGTGACTTTTTTTATTTTATTGTTTTGTATGAAAGCAGTATCAACACGTGTGTTGACTTTTAAATGCAAATAATTAGCCTGTCCAAAGAATTATAACAGGGGCATAAACCTCAGTTTCAACCAGTGAAAACTAAAGCCACTGGGATTTACCTGCCTTTTTTTTTCCTTTTCATTTTAGCATTTTAAAATGGACAATTGAACATTTGAGAATGAGCAGTTTTAATAACAATAAAAGTTAAGGTTTCTTCACCATGGGAGGATATGGTGTGTATGAGACTGTCTCTCAAGGCTTCATGGGGAGCTACTAGTAGGGAGGGGAATTACATGGAGCCTTACTTCCATACCATGAGTCTGTCTATTGTAAAATGAAGGTGTGGATATACAGGAGAAAAGTGAACCCACTGTATCTTCAAGTTACACTAATGCATGTAAAACTTAGTGACTTTTCTCTGAATTTTTTTTCTATCTCTGAAAAATCTTCTCTTTAGGCAGGTAGGTACCTGTTTTCAAAAAAGCAAGAAATTTATGCCTGAGGAAATATAAATAGCAGAAGGTGAGAGGAAAACGGACAAAGAAAGAACTTGGATGCTGATAACAATGGAGCCTGAGAGGCATATTTAGAACAGCAATTCCCCTTGTTTTCAGACACCCTACAGAACAGCAGGAGGCTCTTCAGGGTGGTTTTCTTGTGTTGCTGAGAGAAAGGAAGAAGTGTTTCCTTAGAAAAAGGCCCTTTCTTGGGTGATCTGTGAGAAGTGAATCTTTACTGCTATTCCTCTAGTATATTTACAATAAAGATGCCCAAATAATTTTAAAAGGTCTCTTAAAAAATAGACTGTTAAAATCCGTCATAGTTCAGGATTTGCATGGAGGAAGAGAGGGAAGAATAAGATTTTTTGACCAAATCACCTGATCCAAATTGGTAGGGAGGAGTTTCCTGAAATCACTAGTTTTGCTGCTAGTTATGAGTCTGGCCCATTCATCATTGCTCATGCCTGAGCCTTTAGTCTATAACAAGAACCACACATCTGCTGGTGAACATGAATTGGATTAGTACACTTGGAAGAAGTACACCAGATAATTATAGCTGTTTCTTTTAAAACCAGTGTTGTATCCTCTTCTACAGAATGTATTTTCTGAATTAATCATAACAGCAATGCTGCTGAAGTGAAGCACCAGAATCTGTCTAGTGTAAATCTACCAGCCAGAGAAGTTTCTTTAGTTTATACCAGCTTGAGGATCTGTCTCAATGTTTTTTATTGTTCTGATAGAGATTTTGTCTGAAAAGAACAGCCAATAAAAGATTTTTTCAATTTGTCTAAAACTGGACTGAGTACAGTAACAAAAATAACTAAGAAAACCTTCGCAGGGTTACATCCAAATTTAAGTAGCAGAGTTTGCTTTGAAATTGAATCAGAAGTAATTTTAAAACTTCTTCTTCCTCTAATATTACAGGCTAGTTTGTTTTGGGTTTAAATTAAACTTTTGCCTTGATTTCTTGCATTATGAAAATAAGAATCAGTTGCTCACTATGTTTAGCACATCTGTCACAGCAACATTCAGAAGCAATTTCTTTCAGACTCAGAAACACCCCTATTAACTAAAGAGCAGTGGTGTAATATAAAGTAGTCATATTAATTGTTTGTTGAACAGAAATTTGCCACATTCTCATCTCTATACAACCTACTGTATCATAAGGGGAAGATCAGACTCTTTTCTCCTCCCTCAGAAGAGGAATTTTTTTATTAAAATGTTTCTTCAGAGTGTCTTGTAGTGTCAGAAATCAAAGGTCATAAAGAGAGAAGGCAGGGTTTATTTATTTCTACCCGGCTGCTCTAATTAAAGGGTCAGAAGCAACCAGAGAGTCTCAGTTCCCTTTGGTTCTCAGTAAACCTCTGCAATTTATTCTGGAATGGGTGGAGAGGAGGGAGGATAAAACAGACATGTCCTTCTGGCTGCTGATCTTTTAAAGTCTTTGATCACTATCTACTTTATTTTTTTGATTTTTTTTTTGTCTGCTTTGCAAGAGGAAGGAGCAGTGCACAGGTAAATTAAATAAGTGCATTTAAATAATCAGGCATCTGATGCAGAGAGAAGGACAGGAAGGAGTGCTGCTGCTGTGAGTTGCAGAAAGAAACAAGTAGCAGTTTCAGTTCATAATTGTCTGCCTGCTCTTGCTTCAATATTTGTCTTTAACATTATTCAAATGTATATATGCTTTTAAATTTCTTTGTTCCTGTTTTTCTGTTTAAAAAATGTACTGAAGAAATAAACTCAGTGGGTGTTTAAGTCAGTGAATATAACTGCAGCTGCCCTCTGGGCTCTGTGTGGAAGTGGTTGAATCTCAGGAACCAAAGTGAGTGTTTATGGGCTGGAAGGTGGTATGTACTCTGCACCAAGGCATTTGACCCAGGATGTCATGGTCTTAGGGTGTCATTACAGCCTGGTATGCTCCAGGAGTGCTGGGACTGTTATAATGTGCAGCAAAATCATGCCTACCCTCCTTTCATTGCACTGAGTTCTCATAATCTGTTGCTTACGATGGTGACTGTGCCAGTGTATTTCTGTGTATATATATGAACATCTTTATGTACACATAAGCACAAGTAACTATGTGGTAGATAATTGATTTACCTCACTCATGCTGTTAATTTGCAGAACTCCCTGCCACGAGGACTGATGCTGAGGGCTAAGACATTCCTGAAACAATTATACTGTTGTGGTTAAATCTCAATTGTGTATGGGCTGAGGTTAGAGAAGAAGTGAGACTTTGCTCACTTGGTTAATAATATTGGTCAACTTTCTGGTTTCCAGGTTTGGGTATTTGGTTACCCGGTTTGGTACTTGCTGTATGCACCTGCGTGAATTGCCTGAAAAGAAGGGTAGAGAGGGAATTAACACTTGAAGATTTGCTTCCTAATTCCCTCTTCAAAGCATCATATTATTTGTTGACTGCAGAACCAGTAACATGAGCTATGTTTTTGGTGGAGTCAGTTCCCTTGTTCTTACCAGGAAGTGCTAGTGTTTTCAGTTTTTCAGCTTTCATCTTGAGTCTTAATATTTGATATTAATCTTAAAGCCCTATCAATCTTATTTCGAGATATTATCTGAGTTTCTTGGTTTAGCTTTCTGGTAAGAAGTTTAAAAAAGTGATATAATTACTCTAATAAAATCTCCAAATGCTTGTGAACAATGATGGCATTTCTAGCTGCTTCCTGATTGCTGGAAACATGACTCAGAAGGTCTGGTTCTTTTGAAGTTGGATGACACTATACTTTACCAGCTGCAGAAGACCTAGTTTTCAGACTGTGGTTAATTTATGAAGATTGTCTTATTTTGATTTTTTTTTAAAAAAGATTTAAAGTAAATAGCTTTATGTTGTCTGTGTCTGCTTCTATTTATCAAAGTTCCTTTTGACAAGTGTAAACAAAAAATAAAGCTCTTTTCAGTTGTCTACACTGTCAAACCTTCAAAACCATCATCTGGGGGAGGAGAAAGGTGGTGAAGGAAAAATAGTCTGTCAAATCCGAGATAAAGGGAAACATTAATGGTGGAGTGAAGACCTGAAAGCAGGCTCATGCAACAAAGACCATTAGTGTAGGAAGTGCTGATCAATGATGTTACATAATTCACAACAAATATTTATGGCCAGGCTGGTGGCTAGCAACAGCCTCCTGAAGGCATTAGAAAATTTGTCTTTTATTCTACTCTAGAGAAACCATTTTAGACAGAACCACTTGGTGACAGTGACTGCAGCATCATGGAAGCAAATGGAGTGCAGTCAGACCATGGCCAGGCAACTGAAATAGGCTTTGCATTATCTCGCCCCCTATTTTAATTTGTGTGGAATTTATAAAATATGCTGGGGGCTCCAAACAGCAGTGCTGACAAACCTGAGCTTCACATGTGTATGGGGGAACGTATACTGTTGTAAGTGGCATATTACAGAAGGGTAAATGGAAATTGTCTCCTGAGCAGTTTTTCTAAACCTTGTTACATGCTGATGTTCTATCCTTTTAATTACCAACAAGCTGGCATTTATGGCTGTGTGTAATCAAGAAATGGAAGATTTTATAACACCTTTTATCCCCTGACATGTGGTGAGGGAAAATCAGTCTGTTTTTATCCTCAGGCTTCATCTGCCATAGGGCAAAGTTTGTCCAGTTTTCCCATGCACAGAGGTTTTCATTGTTTCTGCAGTTTTCTGCGGACATCCACATTGCCCGTCTGTATCTGTTCCTGACGTGAACTCAGTCGTATGTTGTTAGGTGATGAGTACCAATCTACTGGCCTGTGCATAATAAAACAACTGTGCCTGCATTTTAATGGCATATTTAACTGAGTGGTCTTGCTTGTTTTGTTGTGCTTCTGCTGTTGCCAGTAGTTTCAGGATGGTATTACGATATACTCAAATCGTGCCTGTTCCCAGGCCCCCAACTCTGCTGCCAGACTTTCTTTTAGGCCAGGAGGATAAGTTTTGGTGGTTTATGCATGGCTAGTTACTCTAAATACTTTTCATTCCTACTTAATGTCTATTCTAGAATGGTCTTTCCTCAATTTGTTGCGCCTCTTATCTGTACACCTTAATCCCTTCCTCTTCATTTATGATCTTTGCAAATGATCAACTACAGCTCCCCTAAAATGCTCAAGATTTGTTGCTGTTGGTGCTCAGTAATTTGAAAGTTGAAGACTGAAATTGTGCTGTTTGATCTTTGGGCCAGTGGAGACTTTAAATGTCACAGAGGTGGCATGTTCAGACTTCAGGGCTGAAGTTGGTTTACTGCTGACTGTATGTATTCAGTGCTGGTTGTGAATGAACTGTTAACAGGTCTGCTTTTTGACTAAAACAAGAATGAAATGTAAAGAAAAAGGAGACTGGTTAAAAGCACAACAGGTAAAATGTGATCCTAGTAACTTTTAGGGTAGGTTTTAACCTATACTGTTAGCTGTGGGACACTAGTGTTCCTTATGGGTTATGGACAAAGCTGGTGTTGCTGAGATTCAAAGCAGAAGGTTTAATTTTAATTTTGCATAATTTCATGCTGATACATTAGTAAAAGTCCATTGCCACTTGCTTTTCATGTAAGTGAAGGAATTCCTATTAATCTTTAGTTTATTCTAAACCCAGGTTTTATTTTACTCATTTTTAGGAATATATGTAGATACTCTAGTCCTCCAGTAACATTCTCTTTTTATATTTACCAGATTGACTGAAGAGCTATTTGATTTTCTTTTTTGGGGTGGGACAGGCAAGTGCAAATGCCTGCCTGAAATTTTGCTAGTTGCTGCTGCCCAAGTAGTCAGAGGCTGTTAAAAATATGTAAATCTCCATGAAGGTGCATTTTATTGGGGAACTAGAAAAGCATTAAAATACTGAGAACCCCCCTAAGGGTCTTGTTCCCGAAATTCCTCTCACAACAAAACCCATGGATCCTCTGGGGATCCACCCTCTCGATCTAGAGTAATTCTTTTCAGAAATGCAAATGAGTAAGTTCAACTACTTGTGTAACATTTCCTTTCTGAACACCTAATGGCAAGTAAGCAAAAACTAACTCCCTGGTCTAATGACTCTTCTTCATGTTCCTTTATAAGTTCCCAAACGAAACTCTTATTTAAAGAAAATGTCAAACTGTATCATCTAAGGAAGTGAAATTATGATTCATTATGATCTGTGGGATCAAAGTTTCAAATGTTTTATGGCAACCTGGGCAATCAACCTAGAAATTTTCTTTGGTGTCTGTCAGAAAACAACTGATTGTAAGCAGTGCACTGGAATACAAACTTGCCAATCACATGTGTTGACTGGTATTTCTGATGTACACTGGAAAAAGAATTTGTCTTTGAGGGGAGGTTGCAGTATTGATCTTATGTAGTTGCTATTCCTTCCCCATATACAAGTTAATATGGAATTCTAGGTGTGCTATTAGTTGTATTTGTTAGCATAGCTGTAAGAATATGCTATTAAACCAATTGACTGAATTTTTGTTTGTTGAAGCATCTTACTTCCTGCTTTACATATATCTTAATTGCTTCAGGTTGTCTGAAATCTTTTTAATGTTCTCCTAGAAAATGTTTGAGATCTCTTCGCTGTTCTTATTTAGGAATTCTATATGGTGTATGCATCAGGCTCCATTTGAGTTGAATGTGTAGGGGGAGATTGATATTACAAAAGCAGTTTGTTTGGAATGTTCACTATTTCTTTGTAAATATTAGTTTATTTTTTTGTCCCTGTGTAGGACTAATGCTTGGCAATAGCTTTTTCTTTGAGGGACTACTGTTTGGTCCTATGCAAAATGTCAGTAGGGGCTAAATTGCAACTTAAATGCTTTAGATAAAGGTTCTAATGAGTTTAGTGAATTGATGCTCTTATCCTTTGAAGGCAAACAGTGACCATAAACTTTATCAAGGTCTTTCATCCATGACACTGGCTATAGACAAGCTATAACTGGACTCTCCATAGGACAGGAATTTCAGCCATTGTATCTCTTGGTGGAGCAACCATGTCCAAATACAAATCTGTTCAGAGCATGCTCAGGTTAAAGGCTTCCAGGAGGCCATAAAGCTTTGGGGTGAGATGGTCTTTAAATTTGGATCTCTAAGCATTATTCTGACTATGAATTCAGGTAAGATGGACTCTAATGGGCTTGGCATGTTGTTATCCCCTTTGCATGACAGCTATTTTCAGAAACAAGTTTAAAAGGAGAAGAGTGCCAGCCATTGCTAGGGCTGGAAGTCTTGTAAAGGGTGAAGCAAAATACTTTGCTTCAGATATACCCTCAGATAATGGGAATGACCCATTACCATCTTGTACATCTCAGCTACCAAAGGTTTGGTTGCTCGTAGAGGTATCAGCTGAAGGAATCCAAGAGTTGTGACTGCTGTTTGCATGGGATTGTTAATGAATGCACTATGTGAATGACTCTTCTTGCTGGGTCTTGAAGGCCTTCTACTGAGATCTGCAGAGTCCCACACTGGGAAAATCATCCCTGTTTTGTCAAGGTTTTTTAAATTAGAGGCTTCTGATTTCAGCACCTGTGCTTCTCTTTGGCCTTGAGATTACACAGTGCTGTTTTACTTTCTTTGGGCATGAATTCTTCTCTGTTTATTCTTGCACAAAAGAAAGAGAATGTAGCCATAAAATATAGTCAGTTCCTCAGCTGGCATAAATCAGCATAGTTCCACTGGCTGCCCTAATTTAAATCCAAAATTGATGAAATAACTTCAAATAGGGTTGCAGAATAAATTAAGTTGATAGAAAAAAATCCTTAGGTGACTAAAATCCAAGTCTAATTTTCCAGTAGAAGGGCATCAGCTGCTACCTTGTGCTGTCACAACCTCATATTGGCTGCTTATGGCTCAGTAACTGATATTGGCTGTGAAGGAGACACTTGGCTGCTCCTTTGGCCAGTGGAGAAGAAATGTTGGCTGCTGGCTCTTGTGAGAGAGCAGAGCTATAAAATGAGGAAATAATAAAACATGATGATTTGGTTAGGGTCACAAAATATTGTAAATGGAAGCATATTGGCCTTTCTGCTGTTTTTAAAGTGCTTTGTATGTTGACTAGCCAGCTTCCTGGATGTCTGCATTGCCTTAACTGTTTGACTGTTTAAAGGTGATATATAAGGGGTGGAAAAATAAACTGTTGGTGACCTTTTGTGTAAACTAAGGCTCAAAACAACAGTTTTCTTGAATTTATTTCCTTTCAGACCTTTATCTTATTTTGGCAATGAAGTCTCCTATGTCCAGCTCCCACCCCCAGAAATCTTGGTAGTTTATAGGATAGTACAGGAGAATTGCAGTGACCAGAACTTGTATTAACATGTTTAGACTGGTATTTTCAACCCATCTATTTTTGTGTAATTTCTGTTTCATCTGAGAATTACAGGTGCCTCAGAAGAGCAAATATCAAATAATAGTGATCCTTGTTAGTGTACATTATTCCTGCCATGCCAGGAAATATGAACAATTGCCAGGAGTGATGCACAGCCATGACTTGTAGTTCACATGTGAGCTTTCTGCTTCACAGGGGTAAGCTGGCTTGGTTTTTATAAAACACTGAGCAGTCAGAAGATACGGGCTCAGCATGAGTTCTGTTAACAAAGACTTTGAATGTGAAACCATGTGTAAGCACTGAGGGGTGCTGGGTGTCCCAGGGTGAAGGGCAAGAAAGAGAAAGTGTAAAACTGCAAGTCTGGCCCATTGCACTGTTTCGGTCTTGTGCATGTGGATTTCACAGGAAGGTTGAACCAGAGTGTGTAGGGCTTTACTGCTGAGTCTTGTATGAATTACCTTGTACTGTGTGGAAAGCTTGGAAGTGTTTTGTATTACTATCCTTTCTGCCCCAAGGCTCATTGTTGTGGATTCCACATTCATTCGTGTGGACTTTTTCTGAGCTAGTATTTTGTAACTTTTTGGGTGTAAAAAAAAAATTAATTTTTTTATTTCTTTCCCTTTTGCTGCTGGATGCAAATACAAGGATAATTATGGGAGGGTACAGACACTTGTGACACATCAAGAAATATTTGGTACATTTAGATAGAAAGATTAAACTGCTTTTGAGCCTGATGTTCAACACCAGTCAGTACCTATCCAGGTGAGGTGGAGAGATGGGTAAAAATCCTTCTGTGGACGCAGACGGAAAGAACATTCTGTGTGAAAACTCAGTAGCCTGTTATTGGGGCACAATAGCTTTACAAGCCATGAGATGCACTTTTGCCGATTCCCATCTAGGAATGTCCACCTGTGTGCAATTCCACCAGGTCTGTGGCCTAACAGATGGTCTTAACTAATGAAAAGAGTCATTTTAATTAGTCCATCTAAAGACATTTATTCACACTGGTGGGTGCTCCCAATAAAGTTTCAGTGACTAGGATCTGTGTTGCTGGCTTCCAGCAGTCACCATCTGTTTGGTGGCAGAAACTGGCTGTGGTATCACCGCATGTATTTCCCACTCCAGTGGGCTGGAAACAGGTTTAAAGCTTGGGGAAGGAGGGGGAAAGGTCTCCCAGTTACTGCCTACAGCAGTTTGAAAGATGTGGTATCCCTGCTTCCAGACCTAGGATTACAACAGCTTATCCTGCTATCTCTAGCAGCAGTTTCAGAAAGCAGCTTTGGAAATCATGCTCATTTCCTCTGGCAGCAATTCTTTAATATTTGAGAATACCTTAAGTGTATTTGCTAAAGCTCTTTCTTAGACTGTTGGACTATTTCTTAATTGAATGTAGAAAATCCCTCTATTTTTAATGACTGTTAGAATATAATCTAAAATAATTAGAATTAGAAATGTCATGCCAGTAATGCTTATTCTGAGAATACAGGAGTTTACATGCTAAAGAAACCTCACTGGCTGCATATTAAAGGGAACCACTTAATGGCAACGCTCAATTAAAAATTAGGAGGGATGGTAGGGAGTTGGAGCAGTACAATAGAAGATTTGCAAGGCTTTATTGCCCATGACTAGTTTGTATCCTCTGCACACTGACAAACTAGTTTAGTTAAAGGGATAATTAAACCAGTGGGAAATTACAAAATTTCCTGGAGGTGAAACACAGGCTGGACATGAGACAGGAATTGTGGGAATTCAGCATCCTTTAGGATAATTCTGACTATAAGTATTGTTTACATATTTGACCTACTTACAGAGCTTCCCTGGACAACTCCTAGATCCTCTCCATTGCCAAACCCTATACAAACTCTATTTTTTTCAAGCTTTAATTTTCATGTGTGTTTAATGAAAGCTTTTTGCATGAAAAGGGTAGTGATAGTATTACATTTTGTAATTTTTAATAAAGACTTCCTCCTAAGATTTGATCAGACAAAGTTAGAAGTCTGTACTGTTGAGAGACCTTCCGAATCATTGTGACTGACACCTGCTTCTTCCAAGTAAATAAAGGTATACTCATTTATTTTCTGTTTTCTGTGGTTTCATTTTCATGTCCTTAAGCTTTTGCTGAAATACTTTTTTCGATGTAAAAACTAGGGCACTGAGGCCAATAACATTCCTTTAGGAGGTATTATTTAAAAAGCAATCACTCAAATCATGAAACATACTAAGATTCAGAGTTGCTGTCTTCATAGTCAAAGATCCGGTAGAAGCAGTGGTACCCATTCTGGATCAGTGCATTTATTTTGATATCCCCTCCCCTCCCTCTCCCATGCTGATGTGATCAGATTTTCATTGTTAAATTATCTGCCATTCTCAAAAGGCCTGAAGGGCAGCCTTGAGGTCATATTCACGCCAGCTGTCAGTATCACTTGTGGAACTCCTCCTCCTTCAAACTAAATTTACCTGTTGTTGTTGGATAGTTGCCATTTTGTTGACACTTAGAGACTGACTTTTGGCAGATAAATGTGCCTGACCTTTCCTCAGAGGGACCAAGAGTTTTCTTCCCTGGAGACAAATTGGTTTAAGAGGCAGCCTCATGCCAGGATGTGTGCAAACTGCTTTACAAATGATGGGTCCCACTTCCAAAACCCTACAGCTTGGCTACCCAAAGTGTAATTTTTTGTTGCTGTCCTGCCTAGTCATGGACCACGGTCCTGCTGTTTGGCAAACACAGAATCAAGGCGTCCTCACCCCAACATATCTGTGTGAAGTACAAAGATGGCAAGAGACAGTGGCAAACAATATGATGTAGCTCTGGGCAGACCCAGCTGTAGCTGCAGGCTATTGCCAAACACCACACATGGTCATAGTCACAAAAATTAAAGGATATGGAAGTTAGCAATGAAGAGCTTCACAAGGAAAAACGTAAGGATGTGTATTTGAGAGCTTAGAAAGGAGGGTCAGATTGGCTCATGTGCTAACTGCAGGTAGAAGCCAGGTGAGAAACGCCATGTAAGAGCTTCAAAATAATAATGTTTATATAGATTAATGGGAAAATATCTAATAGAAACTCTTAATCCAGAAGAGAAACTTCTGTTCAGGAATGAGTACAGTAAAATTGGAGAGGTTTGACTATAGATTTACTCAGTTCTAATACATTTCCCATGACATCCATTGCTTGCCATCACCTGAGATAGGTTTACTTGGCCTGGTATACTTTGATCTGTTTCAGAGTGACCTTGATTTTATATAGTATGCAGTAAAATCTGTTTAAGATGAGACACTGGACCAAGGACTGATTTCAAATATGTTCCATTTTCTCGTGCGCAGAAGACCGGGATAGAGTTGAAGGTGACATCTTTAATGGCTAAAAGCAGGACTCAACAGAAAGTATCTGTCTTGGGCTAAGTCCTTGAAGACAACTCCTCTGCCAGTTGTGCATGGTCCACCAAAACCAGTCCTGTGGCTCCCACACAGTGAAGAAATTCCAGAGGCTAATATGGGGTATAATTGGAAAGGAGAATGCAGGCGTAATTTGGGCACAATCAAAGATGCTTTGTGAGGACCAGATAAATGGTGAAGGTGTTAGGCCTGGTGGCTATCTTCAGGCAAGCTTCAGCTTAGAAGAGTTACTGGATACCCTTTTGGGTGGAGATGAACTGTAGGGGAGAATTTCAGGTTAAAGCAGATAAATGGTTTTTAGACCAGTTTTCTGTTGAAACTATACCTGAGGCCATATTCATCTGAATGAAGTATTTAATCTGGAAGGTTTTTCTCCAGCTCAACGTTAAATTTTAGGAAAAAGGAAGTAAAGTGGTGCTGGGTTCCTATTTTAGCCCTTAGCACAATATGAAAAACATTAATCTGGGCGATGCTTTACAAAAATTCTCCTGTTACTTAGGTACACTGTGATTTTCCCATATGACTACCTTTGCAAGACGTGTTGTCTAGTCTGAGATAGACATCTCTGATTTTACTAAAAATATCAAACAATGTCAGTTTTCTCATTGTGAAACAGTAAAAAAAAAAAAAAGTGTAGGGGGTAATTAAAGCTCAGGATCTTCCTTGGCATGGGAAGACTGATTTACATCCAGTTCTACTTCAAGTAGACTAGACTGCACAATTAATATCTTGAGAGGAAAAAAAGACCGTGAAAAGAGCTGGTAGATGAGTAGTAAACTGGGATACTGGGTGGATTTTGTAAAGATTCAGATCTTCAAATAGTTGTAACTTGGGAAAGAAGCCATTACAGGAAGAGACATTTATAAGAAGAGGAAAAATGAGGTGAAAATGGACATTTTTAATGTGGAAGTAAAGGGCTGAAAATCAGAAAGCTGAGAGATCTTTGTGATGAGAGAAGTAATGGAAAGTGAGTTGCAGGTGAGGACTGATTTCAACAGGATCATATGAGAAGGAAGGAGGAGGAGATGTGCAACAGAAGAGATCTCTAGTTTGAAGATCTGTCAGTCCAAAGGCTTGATCCGAAGGTCATGTTAGCTTTAGTTTTCAGATAGGCTTTGTCCCAAGTCTTTGAGCTTCTGAGATTTCATCTAAAACAGATGATTTATTTATTTATTTTGTGAAAGGCAATTCAATTAGACCTGTCATCAGTTACTTATCATGGTACTGAAATGGTTAATATTTTTGTTGTTGGTGCTACACTGTTGTTGCATTTATTATACCATATGTTCTCGCTGGGGTGTCTAGCTTGTATGAGCGTCCTTGAATTTTTTAAACAACCTGTGTTGCCTCAAATGCACAGACTATGAGTTCCAGTGAAGATACTACTTTCTTTCCTGAGTTGATTTATGCTCTAGATTAGGCGAAAATGAGGTATGGTTAGGACTGATCTCTGAGGCTTGAAGCTCCTTTGAAAAAGTCCCTGCTGAGAACTGGGAGTTTGTTTCTAAGCCTCTTAAAAGGCAAATCCTGTGTTACAGCAGTCTCATTTTAATGCTGACAGCAACTGACAACGTGTGAGGATTCTGTTTATCCAAAGGACAGGTGTAGCAAACGACCCAGACCTTCACCTGTGCTCCCTCTGATACATTGGAGTAAGCTTGTAGGCTTTTCTCCTAGACTAAATTGCTTTCACTACCTTTGGCCATGGAGCCAGTTTCTGTAGGAAATATGCCTGGAAAACCTGACCAAGTTAATGCTCTTGTTGCATATGCTTGAATTTTCTCTGTCTCTATCACTGGTTGAGCTCTGAAGATTATGGTGGTTTGGGGAGGTTTTAGTCGAAAATGCCTACAATTGAGGATGATCTGAAGATAAGAGGAGCACACAATCTTCTCAGCAGATCTTTATGAGAGGGGCAGCAAAGCATATTTTTTCAAGGTCTTGGAATATCAGGCAAGGATTCAACTCTGTTAATTTAACTGCCTCAAACAGTAGAAGATGTAATCTCTGATGCTTTTAGCAGCTCAAGTTGTAGGCATTTATGTTTGTGATATCTGAGCAATTACTCAGAGTAATAAAAGTTTCTGAATTTTCTTCGGAGTTTCACCTAAGTCCTGTCATGCTCAAGTACCTGAGTCTCTGCTTTTCAAAAAGCTGATTCAGGGTCAGAGAACACATTCTGACATTTGAAAGCTCGTGCTGCTTTACAGCAGAGCAGAATGTATCTTTTTCTTGTATGAACTGAGGTTGGATTGAAGCTTCATTCCTTGTAACATTCTATGCAACATCTTTTAACAGAATTTGCGTGATCAAAGCTTCCCTGAGCAGAACTATTCGTTACTATTCCAGCCTGTGTACTTCATTTTTTAGAGTTCTTGTGGTTTGAAGTTTTCCAAATGATTAAGTTCCTCTGTGAAGGAGCATAAATCAGCAATACACAGAACAAAAGAGGAGGGAAAGCGAATGTGAAAATGCGTTGCTGAGAGCAGTGGAAAAAAACCCCCATCATAATTACTATTCAGATTGAAAACCTATGCAAGGATATATTTTCCTCCTTTTTTTAGCTGTCTTCATCTGAGTTACCTTTCCCTTTTCTTTCATGCGTGTTGTTGGAATTTTAGTTATAAAGCATGAACAAGAGAAGTTAATTTTAGCTTTTGTGAGTTATGGTTGTGCTTTTCATTTTCCCGCAGGTGTTCTGCACAGCAAGACAGTCTTGTTGGGTCTGTTGTACGTTGCCCACACAACATTACTAACACGCAGCTGTGCAGAAACATCTGGACAGCTTGACTTGAAAGCATTTGGAATGTGTGCATGTGAATTTTTCCTCTAGCCATGTAGGCATGATGGGTAGGGTGTTCCATGGGCCACTGCTTCTCTGGCCTGAGCTGTGGAGGGCTTTGATGTCTTGTTTCTGGTGTTTTGTTTTTGGTTTTTTTTGTTTTGTTTTGTTTTGTTTGTTTTTTGGTTTTTTGTTTGTTTGTTTGTTTGGTTTGGTTTGGTTTGGTTTTTTCCCTTTCTCTCTGTTGCAATTTTTTTTTTAAAAATACTTCTTACCTCTTCCAGGAAGGCTGGAGCATACATAAACCTTATTTCTGGGATGGAGGATTGGAGGAAGAAATGGGAAGCTGCTTTTTCTTAGCTCAGACATTCGACCAGTGTAGGCTCACACCATTGATACTGAAATGCTATGCTGGAGGCTAAATGTATCTTGCTACTTATAGAAACATCATGCACTTCGTTGCTTTTTACACTGCTGACATTTTTAATATCCCCTCTTAGCCCTCAGGTCTTTCCTAACTTCCTCCAATCTGACCTTTTCCCGTCTTAGTATTCGTTTAGTCTTTCTAGGCTTTTGAAGCTTCTAGCTTATTTGCTGTTTTGATCACTTCTGTACCAGGCTCCTGTGTTACCTGTAATGGAAAGTGCAGTGGATCTGTATGCTTTAGCCCTGTTGGGGTTGTTTGGGATGCTGCATCCAGAAATTTGGGGGCTGATATATTGTTTTTGACTGGTTGCTTGCAGCGCTTGGTGAAAATGATACTTCATGAGTTGCTCTATTCTGATCATCACCTTTGCTTTGAGAGGCTTCTTGACTTGGTATAAACACAGCTATGTTTCTTCTAACAGCAGCTATGCCAGCAATATAGTTTTATTTCTAATGTAGTGAAAATCAATTTGACTCTTTTTGATAAACTTGACTGGATGTCTAGATAGCTATTGAATAATATGATTTTTTCTGATTGCATTTGATCCATCTGCTACTGAGCTTGAGAGAAAGGCCCCAGATGATAAGAGAACTGTCTCTTGCGATGGAGTGAAGTTTTTGGTGATGTGGTGTGGTGTTTTTGTTTTTTTTTTTTCAATTGCCCATTGAATTCTAGTTTAATGCTATACTATTTTGTAACTACTCATTTCCAGTTTTTTTGAGGTGGTTGTGGCTGATGGGAATCCTGAGGTTAGATTCCTGGCCATATTTCAATGTGGTATAACATCTTTTGCTTTTTCAGTCTTCTGTTTTCTCATCTGTTTCCAGGTCTTTATTAATCTCCCAATTATACAGCCTAAAGTTGTGCTGGCTTTTGAGTTGGTAGGTTTCCTGTAGAGGTTTCCAATTTCAGCACCTTTGAATGTTTCTGGTTTTCATTGCTGTAGTATGGGCGTAAAACCAGAGGTGACTAGAGCTCACTGCCTTCCTGTTTAATTGCATCTTGAGCCCTAAAATGTCTAATAACCTGAAAACTCAGAGAAGGAGCTATCTTTAGCAAGGTTTACTGGCACACCTTTGCAGCACAGAAGATGACAATATGCTTATTCTGCTTGTGGTTTTATTTGGCCAGATTTGAGCCAGATGTGAACAAGTATAACTGCCTTAGTAATATGTTGTGCTAGTAAGCCTTTTATCTCAACTTATTTTGGCTAGGCAGAGACTGGAGGCTAAGGGAGCAGATGATGTGTAGAATTACCCAGCTGCATTCAGTGGCAGGAGCTTTCCTACTGAAGAGACCAAGTCCGCTTTGTCCAGGAGTGGTCTATATGATGCAACCAGCATGGCTGGCCTTGAGGTGGGCTGTATGCAAGGGTCCACCTTGGGCTTCTGTGGCTTTGCCTACCAGCCAGCAGATCCCCCTGCTTTCCATACATGTATTTCTAGTAGTCATTGCACTTTCCACTGGGTTCAACATCAGGGAAGTGTATCGAGCGCTGTAAGAGAGGTTTGTTATTTAATATTACTTTCCTCTATGAATATAATTTCTGTCTCAATCTACCTCACATGTTCGCAGCCATTGCTGTCCACTGGATGAGAGCACTGGGGAAGTTATATCAATGGGACAAATTCCAACTTTGCTCTTCATGTATGTAGCTTCCCTTTCATTTTTCTCTGTGCACTGAAAAATGTTAAAGGCTTTTACAGTAAATGTCATCCTTGCAATGCACAGAAGGATAAAATTGGTCCAGAATTTTGAATAGTTCAAATGTGAGAAATACCTCCTCAAAAGCAATTTTAGTCTTACCTAGAATGATCAACCTATGAAGTTCTAAAAAAAATTTTTTTTCCTAAAACTCAGACCTGTCCTTGGCAGTTTGATGTTTCCTGCCCACTGATATTGCCATTGATTTACCAGTTTGATGTTCGGAGTTGCAGTCGTGAAATGGTTGTTCTAATGGGTTAGAAGCACCATGGAAAGGAAAAACCATGTTAATTTTCTTATGGCTTGCAGATTAGTTTTATCTGAGAATGTTGTACTGAATTGGTGGTTACTTAGATGTTCATCTAATAAGGGAAAGCATAGGCAAGCTAGTTACTTATTTCCTTTGTTGCTAAAAGGACTAGGAAATTTAAGGAAGCTGAGTGGGTGTTTTGCTGTTTCTGTCAAGAAAATACTTTTCTTGCAATTACAGTCCTTTTTTTTTATACTGACAAAATAAAGTGCTGTCAATCTGACCAGTATAAAGTACATTTTAAAGTGCAGGAGAAATAAATAAGCAGTTTCTGACCTGGCATTTTGAAGGTAAGCTGATGCTCCATCACTAGCTTGGCTGACTCTCAGAATGGTGGCAACGACAACTTGTTATGGTTTTGTATTTAATCACTCTTACATGTTCACTTTGAATACTTGTGTCTTAGTTTCCAAATTGTTTTATTTTTTTGTGTAAACTATTCTATTTTTTTGTGTGCACCCTGGTGAATGCTAAATTACATAAGGAGGTGTCAGGATAAGGACCTCTCCTGTCTTCACTGTTTGCAGTACAATTGGTACAGATGTTCTTTAGACTGAGGTCTTACCAGCATCTGGGCGAGATGCTGAATTGGATTCTGACTTTCGGTTTTTGGTTAAACTCTCTTTTGTGCAGTGCTTTCAATTGCAGATGAAGTGTCTTGCAATCTCTTCTGGAGTAACTAGAGAAAACTTTTGAGAATTCAGCAATTCCTGAAGCTGCTCAAGGTAATATCAAAACTAAAGGTATAATTTCTTTTTTTAAGGTTTCCAGCTTGGACCTACAACCAAACCCCAAAGACCTGTTTTTTGGATCCAGAGGTTTGAATCAACCCTCAGTCCTCTTGTCCAATATCTTGGAAGGGAAGTTGTAGTTCAAGATGAATGCAATGCTTATTGTTCTTTGACAGTGGATTATCAGTTACAATGAAAGTTTATGTATGTGGATAGACCCTGGAGAGACAGTTCTGTGTTAGCAAGGTTATTGTTTTTCAACTGTTTGGAGTAAGAGGAGCTTTATCTATTTAAAGCAGTTTGACGGTTGGCACTACAATCTACAAAAATTATTTCCTTGAGCTCCTGTTGCAGCACAAAGCACTGTTACCCAGTCTGGATTCCTGTGCCTTTTTAGCCAAAGACACTTTAAGAAGTCCAAGAACAGCATCTTTCTGTTTTAATAATGGAGCAGGGTTTAAATCCTGCTTGACCTGTGAAAATCTGAAGACAGTCTTACACGTTTTAGTGACATCCAGATTGGATTAGTATAATTCTTTGTTTGTACTTCTGCCAGCATCATCATTCAGAAATTACTGCTTCAAAACACAGTAACGAGAATGATCTCTGTCACTGTAGAAATAAGCAAGCTAAACAATCCAGACTTCTCTCTTCAGAGGCTTCCAGCTCTAACAAAATTGGCTGGAACATCTGTTTTCTGTCTTAAACTATTTAATGATTAGGTTCCTAATTGTTTGACTGGGTGTCTGTGTAAGCACAGACCCAGGCATTTTTGAGTTGATGCTGGACTTCTGGCACTAAAAAGCAATACTGCATAGATAAAATACAATCAATTTTTATGAAACGCTTTTTAAACAATGCCACCTTCAGTGTGAATTTTCTGGAAGAACTTTTGTTAAATTGGTTTCTTGTTAGTTGCAGCTAGTACAGCTCCTCAGCTAATGGTATGTTGCAGATTTTAGGATTACTATTTTAAAGAGTTGCAGTCTAACTTGGAGATACCTCCTTAGAGGTTATTTGATGTATAGAGACTCAGTTGTCATAGAGGGAATAGTTTGCTGTTCCTTACAAAGGCAGAACACATGAAGACTGAAGTGTGTCTATTTCTGTCTGTTCAGTGCTTTGTAGTTCAGGAAAGAACAAAACCAAATGCTTAACTTTAACCACATGCTTTGCTAGAACACATAAGCAAGTGTTCAAATGTTTCCCTGTGCACTTTTTGGAATTAGGTCGTATTGAAGTTATTATCCTTTGTCAAGCTAGATGTGATTTCTGCATATTGTTTTGTACAGCCCCCTCATAATGGAAACCTGGTTCTGAGGAATGTTTTCTGGGCTTGCAGCCATTGCATCTTTGCAGGTGAAGACTGAATCTATGAAGTTACTTTTCTGAATGTAAAATGTGAAGAAAATCACCCACCAAGGAGGATATCATAAGAAGTTTCTGTTTTCTGTGTTGGTTCTTCCCACAGAAAACTGACTTTTTCTCTGTGGCTGTCTTTTTAAACAACTGATACCAGAGAGTAAATCAAGAGTAAGCTTATGGAAAAACTCACTTAATTTCAATATTATCCTCTCTGGTTTTGTTATCAATATAACTCTGCATTTGTGTCATACAATGAAATGGGTCAGCAGAAGTTTTAATGTTCCCAGAATTCAGGTCATGGGTGTTTGTTCTGAGCAGTGATGACATGTCCTGCTTGCTCTCAGTAAAGAGGCAAGAGAGGTGCATGAGGAAGTTTCCAGTGGTTTATTTATTCTCTTTCATTCAGTCTGTATCAGGTCACCAGTATGGTGATATTTACCAGCATAAGTACACTCCTACTTTCCTATTTACAAAGCATCATCACAGCAGTGAAATTGGGGGATTTTAAGGCTGACTGTGTGTTGCTACTTATAATATTGCTCCTGTGAGTTCCATTTTTTTTTGAAGGTAGAACTACCAAATACTCCTCCTTTGTACATCAATCTTCTACAGACCAGTGTCATCTTATTCACAGATTAGTACTTAAGTTTTTTCTGTACCTTTTCTGTGTGGGTCAGATATGCATTTTTGTCAATGTCTTTTTTTAATTAATTCTGATCTAGTAATGCATAAGTTTGCACAGAAAAACAAGATGATTAGATATTTGAGTAGAGAAGACAAAAGTACATTTCATCAACACAATATGCTTTAACTATGTAATTTCTTCAGTATCATCATGCTTTTAATTCAGCATGCTAGACTGCTGAATAGAAAAGCCAAGTACTTCTGTAAGATGTTTATCCTTAATTCGTACTTACAGAAGAAGCTTTTTAAAGTGTTTGAAATGTTTTTCCTTTAGGTGTGTTTGGAAATTTTACATGAAGTGTTCTGTGATTTAAAAGTGAATTCAACAATTTCATAGAATAGACCAACTTCGGCAAAACTTTCCTTGGTTTAATTTTTGTGAGAACTGGAGAGAGAGCCACACCAAAATATCCTGGCATCTAGCAGAGTCAAGTTTAGGAATACAGCAATTTCAGGGAAGGGACTAGAGCCCTATCATCCTTATAAACTGTGATGCAGCAGCTAGTGCCTCAACTAATTTACAGTAGTCCCTACCCGTATGTTAGTTGTCTACAGCAGATCTGAGAAAATTTGAATTTGTTTAATGTGGAAACCATAGATACTTCTAATAACCTACTAGTTGGCTGTTCATGTGGTTTGGGGAAGACTGAGGACATAGAAACAAGCAGGTCACTTAGCATATGCTGGACCACATTAACTGCTTGTAACACATGCCCCAGGACTGAGGAAAGCATGAATGAATTCAATTAAAGCAAATTCTACTGGACCAAATTCTTCTTTCCACAAGAGGTTCCTCCAAAGAACTATTTGCAGAAGGGAACTCTGCGATTGACATCTGGTCTTGTAACCAGTGCAGGTGCCTGCATTGCATGGATAGGTTGCTGATTTTTACACAACAGTGAAAAGAGCAATCCACATCTCTGTTGCCAACGTGGGACATGCTGAGTGGATGAGATGTAAGATTGTCCTAGGTCTTGATTTCTTGTGAGATGGGGAACTTGCTGAAGCACAAACATGGGATTTCTCATGGTGGTACAACACCATTCTGTCTCCCAGCACAGTGAAATACTGTGAATAAGCTACCATAAAGGGCAGAAAAGAAAGCTCAGAAAAAACATGAGTGGATGTGTGTGGATGTGGTTTCCTCCCGCATTTTAAGCTCTTCATGTTGTAGCTGATTTCCTTTAAACATGCGGTACACGTTGCCAGCATTTACTTAAAATTCTATTCCCCCAAATGATGTTAATATGTTGCAAACTATTCAGCTGGGAAATGTGCAGCGCAATTTCTTTCCTTTTAAGGGTTGAGAGGTCCTTATCTAATGTTTCTAACAGTTCGTCTGTGAGGTTCTCACTACCTCAGACTGTGCCTTTTATTTCAAAAGAAATTGCAACAGATTTAATGAAGGGAACATTTTGAAACCAATTTCCAGTATTCTTTTCCTAAAGGGATTAAACTACTAATGTAAATGTTCACAATAAAGCAATAGTCACACATATGATGAAATTTGATATCCAATCATTCTCTGGCATTCACATACTTGGAAAGAGTTGATTGAAATTAGTGCACCCTTCAGGTGCCCCTGCCTTTTCCCTCGATTTGTCACACTTTTGAGTGCATCAAATAGAAATTCCACTGGATTTTAACTGATTTAACCCCTGCAGTAGACAGAAACTAATTAACCTCAGTTTGGGGGATGTGGTAGAGGTCATACTGTAGACCTACATCAAGGTACAAAATTGAATGACATTATATATATTCATGGTATAGTTTTCTAGAAACAGATGTTAAAAGAAGCATTTCTGCAAATGAGGCACTAAAAGGGATGGAATTTTTCTCTTTGGTTATGGGGTACAGAGACCATAGATTTTCTTCCTGTTAGAAGTTAGAATTTGTCAAAGTAAGGAAATGAAATACCAGACTCCTGGTTAGAGACAGACTTACACTCTTTGTGGTGAGGAAAAGGCATTTTATTTTCAGAATTTCTGACTGAAATAATTAATTTAACTCTGGATTTCGTTTCTTGCTTTTGATGTTTAAAAGGAAGTTCTCTTCCACACAGTTTTGAATGAATAAACATTTGAAGGGATGTGATATCAAACCAGCCAACCAGGAAATGTCTAGGGTTTTGAGATTTAGAATACAAAACTAACTGTTTTATGGGACACAACACATGTTGCTGGTTGTTTTTACAGACCCTGAGGGTGGTTCATGAAAAATATTTGTGAAATGTTTGCACCTATAAGAAAAGTACCTTAAAGAAGCCTCAGAGATTGATCATAGGGGATTTGAATCACTTCAATATTGATTGGAATAATAACCATGCAAAATCCAAGGAAAGCAGGCTTTTAGTTAGAGCTACTCTATTGTAGTGCTGTTTTCATAATGCAATTTGTTGAATGGTCAATATAGCCAGAGGGTATTTTGGACCTAATCCTTGGAAATGAATCAAGTGCTTTATGATTTAATAAGGATGGAAAATGGTTACTACTTGTATTTGAGTAAAACCTTCTAGTACCATCATCCGATCTGAAATACTTGTTAAGAGAGAGCACTAGATGAAGCAACATGAAAGTGACTTTGAGAGACTGTAAAATGCCCCGAGATATTTTGATTAGGATTCATCAGTTTACAGCACAAGAGTTGGGTGGTGGTCAGAGGGATTGCAGCTGACATTCATCCCAATAGCACTAAATAACTGTGTGGGCGAAGGGGCAGCAGAAACCTTTGTGAGAAAATGGCTCTAGGCTGCATGCAAGCAACAACTGTGCAGCTTTCAACATACAGCTGGCTGTATAAACAAATCTGTTTTAAAGATAATTGAAAGTAAATATGAATACTGAGCACGGAGAGCTGTGCAGTACATTCTAACCTGAGGTCAATGGTTTTCCAAATATACTGACAGTGGTGTGTAGGTATGCGGGCAGCTGGTTCACTTGGGGAGCTGGGACAGAGGTGAAGATGGAGAATAAAGAAACAACTGACATTTGTTTAATTTAAAAAAGCAAAATAAATCTTGATTGTTTATTGTGGGATTTTTTTCAGTCTTTAGTGAGACAGAAGAGATGAAGTGTGGCTCTGTCAAGGAGACGGGTGAATTTGCTAAAATTTGATGCAACAAACTAAAACAAGGAAACAGACCAAATAGGAAGGACATGCTCATCAAAAATTAGGCATAATTCAGAGCTAGGGAGAGAGGAGGAGAAATCTCTCAGTACTAAAGGAAGAAAAGGCATCAGATAAAAATAAATATACTTGTAGTTTCTAAAATCAGAGGAGCAACAAAACCCACTGAATTTAAATGTCACACAGAAATTGTTTTTTATCCCAAGTGAGGAGCAGGGAATATTACACCACATTTTGAGGAAAGAATTTATTATTTTTCTCTTGGAAATTTTCTGAGCCTTTGTCTATATTGGCAAAAGAATCTGTGTGTGTGTCTATTTTTGTAGGGATAAAGCTTTGTCCAGTCTTTCTGCTTTTCTCTCACATGGTTAAGGAAATAATATAGAGTCTGTTGCTGCTTATTTTCGTATGTGCAGGCCTGTGGCACAAGCAACCTGATTTTGGTCCAACAGTATTAGTAATCCTTTGTGTGAATGTTACAGCAAACAGCAACCATCAGAGATGGTTTAACATATATTATGCAATTAAGTGAAAGAAATACCATGTGCTGCAGTGAGAGGGAAGAAAGACCATCCTGTAAAGCAGGGTCATGGGTAGTCTGAAATTGAGTTTAGGTGTATCCCTCTTGTGTTTAGACTTTAAAAAACTGGAAGTTTCACGGATGTTATGGTTATTCTATGAAAAATAATCTGATTGTAGCATGTTTTCTTTCTGATGCCTGTCAAGCTTGCCTTGTTTCTTTTGCATGATTATAATTGGCAGGATTTCTAGTTAGGTGAAATCCAGCTCATGTGAACTGTCAATAGAGGGAAACAAAAGAAGCCCATAACATTTGTGACATATTCAGTACCAAAGTGTTTCAGCAGCAATGAGAGATAAATGATTGGTTACTCGAGTAATAGCTTCCCTAATGGTCCTGTTGCCCACACACACTTGTTAGCAGACATTGGTAAGAGAAGGAAAAAAATAAGGCAACAAACACTTTGGAATTTCAAACTTAAAATGCTTTTATTTCAGATGGGAAGGTTATGCTCCCAGTATTCACCCTGCAGATTCTGAAATGCTTAAAAGTTTTACCTTTTTAATGTCCCTTGGAAATGCTTTAATTTGCTTGTGCTGACCTTTTACATTTTGATTACAAAATAGAGAAGTGATATTTTTATTTCTTGAGCATAAAAGACTGATTACATAAAGTATATTTTTCCATCAGATCTCACGACTGCTACCTGATTTTTATCTCAGGTTGGTGGAAAAATGTGATTTCTTGGGTAATGGAGCAAACTAGGGAGTATGTATTGAAGGGAACAGTCATGCTATACTGACCAGGAATAGTATTACGTGGGCCAGCTATAGAGATCTCCCTGAGGGCATCGGCTTAGTTTATGACTGTAGTTAAAAATAAAATAACAGGCAAACTGGATACTCACATCAGTTTGGGGGGGAGGCCTAGAATATGGCTAAAGTATAAACACTTTTTTGTTTGTTTGTTTGTTTAAACACTTTTTTGTTTATTTGTTTGTTTGTTTAGTTGTTTTTTTTTATTTCTCATTCCATAGCATTTGCTGTAATTTATTTAAATGACAGTTAACACAGGTGTAACTCATTCTTCTTGTTTTACTAAAATAAATAACTTGTTTTAAGCACCTTTTCTTATGCAGCTGTGTTCACCAGGAATGAAAACTGCATTTCATATTTCTCGGGAAGGTCTTTGTTTGCAAGAAAACCTGAGCAGCACTGACCAGTTAATAAAAGAGATGCTGTAATGACCTCAGGAAACTGAAGTGCATTGAGACCTCATCCATGTCTTAATAATGAAAAACCACAGAGTGTTAAAGGAAAGCTCTGGTTCTGCACGTATTAGTATTTTGACAGCACCCTATACTTATGCCAAGCCCTTTCAGCCTAGCAATGTCTTTATAGAACCAGGGTGCATATGACCAGAGAATAATAGGTATGTCAGGCTGAAAAGTACTTTGAGAAGTAGCTGAATCCAATACTCTGCGCTGGCACAGGTCTCTTCTGGAACTGTCAAAAATCTTCAGGCACGTTAAGGTCAGTACGGGAGGTAATATGACCTCTCTTGGCAGCCTTATCCTAGTGTGTCACAAGCTTTAGTGGCAGGAAGTTTTTCCTAGACCTCGTCCCGAATTTTTTAGATGCAATTAAACTGATTCTTCTTGTTTACTTCATAAACACAGGAAGATATTTGAATGATTGACCCTCCTTTCTTATTTTTTTTTAAATTACTTTTTATTTGTTTCTGTGAGGTTTGGGAAAGTGTTTGATTTTGGTTAAAGAGCAAAGATGAAATATGTCAGAGACAAGCAATGAAAGTAACTTAGCGACTGGAATTATTCTTCATTTCATAGTTGAAACTCGATGTTTTGTCATGGTATTTTTAATGCTAGTGGTTCATTTCCTTAATAGAACAAAGTAAAGTGGTCAGCTTGCACACAATTTTCTAATTACATATGGGAATATTATGTTGACAAACAAGAACTTATTGCTCCACCAGCATTTTGAAGCACCATCTCCTCTTCACAATGAAGCATTTATAAAGCAGACTGTATTTCCAGAGCGTTTCATTTTTGCATGACTAATTGCATGTTATAAGTTACAATTTGTTTCTCTCAAAAGATGCTGCCCACATCTCTCACACCATATATTGATTTATCAGGAGACAGTTGATGAAAGGACACCATTTGAGACACAGCTTTACTCCAAAGATCATCAGCAGGCATGGCAATAAGTAATTGTAAGGCAGTTAAAAAAAAAAGGCAATCTGATAAACACACTTCCAACTCTGGCTTTGTCCAGGGCAGCCCTTTGCAGACAAACATGTTTGCCAGTAAAGTTATGTTGATTCTTCTGGGGGTCTTATGAGCAGTAATTTCTAGAATACTGGTTCCCAGCATGGAGGAACAAGGTTCCATGAGAAGGACAGTCTGTAGTTGCCTTATTCCATATATTGTCTCCCTAAATATCTGCTGAGGAGAAAACACATACATGGAGGCTTGGCTTCTTTTGCCTCTAAGGCTTGTTAGTTTTCCTTGCATAAACTAATGATTCCCAAGCTTCCCTAACTGCCAAATATTCACTTAAATAGGATTCACTGAGCTCATAATGGAGAATACATAATAAAAAATGTATTTCTGGAGTTTTCAGAGAAAGATTCTACCTGCTAAAATTATTCATCTCTTCGGAGTTTCAAGATTGTTTTTCTTAATAATAATGGACCACTCAAATGACTTGATTATCACAGAAAAGCAGTAGCTGTTATATAACTGCACATGCTCCCTCGAGTGATTCCTCTATCTCTTCTCAATTTTATTCCTCTTCTGTTGGGTTCTGACCTCTGCATTTGGTGTATTTTTTCCCATTATAAGCATGAAACCCTTTTTTATTTGATTTACAGCAGTAATGTGTGATTGACTGGACATGCTGCTTTATTATTGCAGAGATGACTAGCTCTCTCACAAACATATACAAGGTCTTACGAGTCAAGAAGTAATATTTTTATGCATATAAAGGAAACCAAAAAGTCCGATTTAAGTTTCATTTCTGTAACAATGCCCTATGGGTTAGTGTTAGATTTATTGTCTGTTTAATCACAATTGAAAAAGTATTTGCAAATCTAATTTCTCAAGAACTCCATCTGATAAGTCCAAGGCTGATATATTTTTCTTGGGCACAACTGGGATGGCTTCTGAGTGATCAGCTGAGGGAGCATGTACTGTGTGATATGTGATACAGCAGAAAGTGGGGAATATCGCTTTTGAGACTGTTTTAAGAAAGAGGTGACAAAACAGGAGGTGAGAAGAGTTCATGGAAATCAACACAAAGGGTAAAAAAACATTGCTAGTGAAGGCTGAATAATTTTATTTAATTTCTCTAAGGGTGAGACTGAGATGAATTTTAAGATACCATTGTGCAGTTTTTTAGGCCTCTCGCTCGGGCAAGATAGGTAAGTGGCTGAAGTGAATTCTTGTAAGAAATAGCAAAAGTCAAATATTGCATATATGATGCCTGGCACCAATAAAAAAATGCTTACCTTTTTCCTGGTATGAATTAGCATAATCCATAAAAATAATTTGGTTTTGTCTTTGAGCTGAGAAATGTCTTTTATCTCTTCAGTGTTTTGTCCTGAAACTTCATTTTGAACTCCTACTTGGAGGTCACTGTTGAAATGAAACCATTGTGCTGGTCATTGTACCTTTTATGAGGAAGCACATGTCCTAAAGGTGATTCCAAAAATATGAGTAAGAGATTAAGGACACACTGAAAAGACTGAGTGATGTATTGTGTCAGTGAGAGGAAGCTAAATTCAGGTTTCCTTGTTTTGGCCTTTTGGAGATGATAACATGCTTCAAACTGAAGGTTAATATGTCATCCAAATACGTGTATTGTAAACTGGGGAATCAAAAGTGCTGCCAGCTTGGATGTGTGTTCAGTGTGAACGTAACACCAAAGCACAAAGGATCTGCTGTTGGTAGCACTGGTGTAGGCTTAGTCATAAATGAGCTACTCTCTTTCAAGAATAGACTGTAAATAATTCTTTCTGACTTTACCTTGGCAGGGTACAGTGTTAATTTATTTATTTAGCTTGATGTTTAGTTTTTATAAACTATAAAACAACGTGAAAATCACAAGCTGTGAGTTGATTGGATTAATGCACTGAAATGTGAACTCTTGATCTTAGTCGTTAATGGAAGTGTTAAATGTGAGAGGAAAATGAGGTGATGCTTAAAAATGTGCGTGTTGGAAGAGACTGGAAAAAGCAGCCATTTAAAGAGCTTTCCCTGAGCATCAGGGAATATGGTGATTCTCATAGGAGCTGATAGTAAGAAAGAACCAAAGATATGCCTGGAGCCATATTATGGTTATCCATCCTTGTAAGGATTTGCATTTATTTTGTGAGCAGATGATGGGTCTTTTCTATTGAGTTCTAACACAAGTCTCGGAAGAGATTCAGTGTTAAATATTTTAGGATGATTGTCAGAATTTAGAGCTTTGTTTTCAGAGGTGCCATGTGCTGTTCTGTTGAAGATGAATTGCTTTACCGCTTGAACTCTGAGTTATGTGTCTTGCTCTTGAAATCAGGAAATTTTACTGTCTTATTTCAATAGTTCTAACTGTTGAAAAGACCAATTTAAACCCAATAGACTTGAGTATTTGATTCTTTTCTGAGTATAAGCTATGAAAAAGCTTAGTTATGAAATAGAAATTAATTATGGGAAAACAAAGCACACTGTTTTGTGAAATGGAGAGGGAGGGAGTAGTGTGTGCTCTTCAGTGACCTTCAAATACAGTTACATCAAATTCAAATGCTTCCAACACTTTTTATAATTCTATATTGGTCTGTATTTAGAGGGAAAGAACCGTATAGGAATTGCCGTACTGAATTAGATTAATTGCCTGTTTAGGCCAATATACTGGGCAGTACCAGATGGATTGAAAATACATGAGAAATCTCACAATACTACATTCCTAGCTCCTCTCAGTTGATAGGTTAAGCCTTGGAATGTGAAGCTTTGTGTTTATTATCAGGGTTTTTTTGAAAAATCATGCTTAATATGAATGTTTTCTCCAGACTCTTGTCTTGAAGATGGAAGCAGACTGCAGTAATAGATTTATTCTCTATAGACCAGGAGGCTGTTTTCATTTTCTGAGACAGAGTGGCTCTCAGCTCCCCCATGGGAAGGCAGAACTCTCTCCCCCTTTCTTAGTGTGCTCTCACAGCAGTGTGGAGAGCTGCTGCTGATCGTCTCAATTCTACAGTCGGTATTTAGGTGATGTCCCTTAATGGATGCCATAAAAATCCAAGGCAAACATAGAGGGTATGTTAATGTATCATAATATCTTTGTATTGGCTGAAAACTGGAATTCTGAGTAACTGACTTGATGGGTAGCAATTCTTGAGTTTCTGATAAAAAGCAAAATAAAACTTCTAAAATCTGTCACATTTAACTGTGTATTAAAGGGAGGAAAACAGATGAGTCTCCTCTCGCATGGTGCTGAGTAACCAAAGTTAGAATAAATACTGGGGACTGAATGGGTGGCCTCAGAAGATTATTCCGTCTAGGTTAGATGAATGCTGAGCTCTGCTTCTCACCTTCTCCACTTAAACTGTATGTGCTAGCAACCCATCACATCCATCCTTGGTGTACAAAGTGCAGTTCCACACTTTGTAGCAGAATTAGACACACTGACCTCAGTAATGTGAGTTTTTCAAGGCCAATATAACTACAGTGAGCTTTTAAGGGATGCTTGTGAATTGTTCAGTAGAGACAAAAAGCAATCTCCAAGTACCATAGAAAAAGATTTTCCTTTTGTACAGAAGCTGCGGGGGAAAAAAGGTAACTTTAATCTACCTTTTGTTTTTCCAAGGTCTCTTAGCACTTCATGTAAATTCATATATAGCATAATACACTGGATTTTTATGGTAACAATATTTTAGTTCAAATCATTAATGTCCCTAGAGCAGACATAATATCCAATTAAAGCTGGCAAATGCTGGTTTTGGGGCCAGATTGACCCAAAGTTCTAGCAGGTCACAGCTGTGACAGGGCAGGAGCAGAAAGGCAGGACTTTGCTGCCTTCATAGCTCATAGGGCATTTCACCATTATATCCTTGAGTAATTCCTTAATCATTTGGCACTAAGACCACTTCAGGTGAGGACTGTGGGTAAAACTTCACTCTTCATGGGTGTTTCTGGGAGGAACACCCTGTTTTCTGTGATCCAGAAAATGTCAGTGAAAGGCTGTGTGCCTTACTTCTGGTTATCTTCACTGTGCTGCTGAAGGAAGCCTTGTGAGCTATTGTCAGTAGGATTACTTATGGAGAACTTTGCATGAGTAAACATGGGAAGTGTTGGTTCACATGGAGGTGCCAAATAAGTGGCAGTAATTCCAAAATGTAAGAAGTATGTATCATCCAAAGTGGAAAACCACAGATACAAACTAGTTATAAAAGAGAAATAATAGATGAGTTACGTTTCTGTTAATGATCTATTATTATAATACTAACAAAGGCAATATAAAAGCACAGAGTATATACAAAGGAAAAAAGAAGCAGATGAGCTAGGGTGCAAACAGATTAAAAGAATCAAATTACTCCATAGGATTAATTATATGTGTTCAAGGATGGGTATGCCTTAAAGTGGGATTTGATTAAATAACAGCATTTTTATTCTGTGGAGCACCCAGTACACGCTTGGAGTGTGGTGCTAGAAAGGTGGCTTGGATTGGCCCAGACTACAGGCAATTCAGTGTTAAAAGGTTGGGTGTTCTTTCTACAGAGTCAAATATAGTAAGTTCTGTATTCAAGTTTTCCCTGAGACATGCCATAAAAAATGACTTCTGCTCCCTTTTTCTCTTTGACAAATGTTAACAACTTTGAAATGCAGCAGAGGAAAAGACTTCTAGATGTAGAAGTTGCTTGCCCTTGTTGCCCTTGTTGTTGAGGTTTGGTTAGAAATTGTATGCTTTTTGTTAGCCTTTTTGTTAGCTGTGCTGTAGTAACTTTGTTTAACCGGTTAGGTGGCAGCCAGGGCACTTTCCCAACGAGATCACATCTTATCCTGGCAATTGCTGAAACTTGAACTGTGACTCAAGCAAAAGAAGTTTCTGCTAGTGCATTGAGAGCAAATGCCTTCAGCTGAAGAAGCGTCACTACAGTAGTTTTTTAAAGGAAATAGCTAAAAATGCAAAGATTAATGTGCTGTTTTAAGGCATGGAATTACTTGCTAAATATAATAACCCGAGTGTGTAAAAACATTACTAATTCCCTGGTAATTGCTGATATGTTGGAGAGATTCTCTGCCTTGTGCTGATGGGGGGGCAGTGCCTGTTTTTTACTATGCTTGCAGAGTGTCTGTGGCTTTTCCAGGTATGAAAGTAGCAACAGGTTACGAGTTTAGCTGGTTGGTACATACTGCTATATGGAAAAATGGGCAACAACTGAAGGGAAAATACCACATGGCTTTTTAATTCTCGTTTTTTGTAAAACTCAGTCTGAAAGGGAGTATTCTTGTGGCTTTGCTTAAGTTTTGTGAGACAATATTTATCTGTCTGGTCATGTAGTACGTGCTATACTCTTTGGATGGTCTGCCAAGGAAGATTTACAGTAATATTTGGCAGCATGATACAAGCATATGGAGCAATACCTCTGAAGCATCATACAGAATGATAGACTGTTTCTCAGGTGTTAGCTGAGCAATTTTAATAGTTACTTTCATGTATTGTTATTCTGAAGCTGAGTATAGATTCAGTTATTAATTGCAGAATACTTCAATTGCTGACTTGACTTCTCCGCTGTGTCACCCATTTCTAGTGAAACCTACTTGTATGGGGGGTAACAGAGTCATATCTAAAAAATACATACAGATGTCACAAGCCTTGAATTAAACCTAATCTTGCAGAACACTGAAGACTATTCGAAATGTCATCTTGAAACACATGAGCCAGAGAGCAGAGATGTTAAACCAGATTAGATAGTGATGTCCAGATAAATTCAAGTGATCTCTAGCAGTTAAACATGAAATTGGCGCACTGAAAATTCTGAAAAGATATTCCTAACTGCGTTCTTATGTTCTGTAACCATAGACTGAACAATCTAACAAAATTATTCAAAATTCAGGTTTGCCAACTCCTTTTTTTTTTCCCTCTATCTGTAAAGAGTTACATGTTAACTGATTGAGCCTCTCTGTTTTTCATGAGCAAGTGCCACAGGAGCCATAATTATTCAAGTATTATTTGACAGTATGTTTGCTTAAAACTGTTGCTTTTTTTTTTTTTTTCCTGGAGTGTATTGCATTATTCCTTCTTTGGGTAGCAGAAAATGGATTCTTTTGATTAGGCAGATCAAATGTCTACTGAGACTGTATGAACATAATGCTGACTGCAGGCAGGATTTACCTTGGGAGCAAATTGGATGAAACACCCCTACTACTGCTAATTGGCATAGCCTCCCCACTCTTGGGCTGTACAAAATGATATTCACCACATGGCTCTGTAGTCCTTGCCCTTCAGACTGGGGCTGTTCCCAGACTTCTGTACAGGAGGCTCTTGGGGCAAATGTTTGCATTTATAATTTTTGTTGTATGACTGCTCTGTAATAACCTGTGTTTTTGGAGAACAGTCTTGTCAGTGAAGGTTGCAGAGGCAGAACACTTTAAGGAAAGTAGACAAAGAAGGGCTATGAGGATGGTTGAGGCAAAATTAACAAAAAAACCCCAGAAATCTCGTAAAAATGATATGAGTTCGAATGGCAGTGTAAAATATACATAGAAAAACCTCTCTGAATGCTTTTTTTTTTGTATCTTCAGTCTGCTGCTTCAGCATCAGGATATCTAGTGTCAGGGGTTGCTTTCATATCAATCACCAGAGTTTTCTTGCAGTGGGGATAGGATGTGTAACTGTAGCTATAAGAAATTATTTCTACTAGGACAGAAATAATGGTTTACAATACATCAACTTGGTTTTACAATCACACAAGGCATAATTTACATAAGCTCTCATGCCAAATAGAAAATAAGATATAGGTGCTGCTGTAATCCTGGAAACCGAGACCAGACTGGAATATCTTTTTTAGTGTTTAGTGTTAAAAGGTTTCCATGATTTCTAGAGTTTCTTTGTGGCTTACAGCTGACATTATTCAATTTCAGATGTATTTTATAACTGGCTCATTTGATTAATAAAATGGTGTCTCAGTCCTGTAAAGATTTAGTCTGTGGTTAACTCCAAGGGCAATTAGAGTACATAGTAAGCTAGAAAGGTCTTATGCTGCCCCAGCAGCTCACCTGCCATGCACAGAGATGAGATAGAATTAGATACACGTACACGAGTGAACTGACCTTTTATTTCTGTCTGTCTCAGTAAACACTCTGGATCTGGCTGAGGAGTTTCCAGGAAGATTTTGTCATGGGCTAATGCTAGTTTTTGACTGAAAATTATTACAAACTAACCTAGTCATGGAAGGAGATGGCAGTGAGTGACAAGTTATTTATAAAATATTTCTTTGAAAAAGGGTCCATGTATTCCAGCATGTTTGAAAACCCTGGATCATAAAGATGGAATTGGTAGTTGCGCACCATGGACTTAAATGGAAGCCTGGTGAAGTTTGGGGTTTTCTTTGTTAGTTTTTTTCTTTTTTTTTTTTTTTTAAATTCAACTGGTTTTGACTAGGTATGTAGAGTTACAAGAAACTGCATTTTGATGCTTCCTTCTGAAAATGGTGTGGATAAAATGGGTTCAAAAAGAGTACAGGTACAGATTCAGGGTTACTCACTTTAGGAGAGAATATTTAAAGATCCAGTCTACTGATATCTGATCAGGGGGGTTGATAAAAGACGTGAAGATGGTGTGGAGAACCATATGCCCGTGTATGGAGATTTCAGTGTTTTCAGCAGGAAGAACAACCTCTCACTGCAGTGAGGTTTCCTGCAACTTGGAGTAATTGACAAAAAAATCCCAAAATTGGTGCAACTAGGAAAAAAAAGACTTCAAAGTAAGAGATCAGAAATCATCTCGCAGTGCATCAGGACAAACACCAGTATCCTCACCCTAGGGGATATCTAAAGTCCAAAAGCTGTTGGAACTCACAGTGGAGAAGGTTGTTGCTCCAACACAAAGCTGAATAAATCCCTTTTGTTTATCCTGTTTGAAAAAAACAAACTGGACCAGCAGACCTAGGAAAACGGTGAAGAAATTTGATGGGCACTTTGTGTGATTTTGTTCAGTGCAACAACTGATGATATCAGATTTTTTAAGATGTTTTCTGAAGAAACTCTTCCTATAGAGAAGCTCTTTACATAAATACATGGATCTGCTTTATTTTTGAAGAACTTTTTCAAGACTGACAACTTGTGCATGTGTTGTGACTCTGACTGCTGGAAATTTTATCTGTTTTTGGATTACTGTGGTGCTGGACATAAGGTCAAAGCAAAATCAGATTCAGTCTTAGCACTGTCACTTATTATAAACCTCTGCAACAGATGAGATTCAAATGCAATGGCAGCAAACGTAGAGCTATGGTTTCCAATAAACTTATTATTTGAAGGCTATTAGCATTTCAGTGAGAGTGGGAACGTAGCACAAATTTGGATATCTGAAAACCTTATTAGGGAACCAGTTTTGTAATTCATGGTGAGAAATGCATTCATTCAAGGAGTGACGAACCATTTTTAGCGCCTGCACAAAATTCAGAAGGAAAAGACGGTTGATACAGCATGTGCAATTAAACAATCACATCTAGTGCTTAATTAAATTGTTCAGTTGTAAGGTGCTAAACTTCCTAGAATCACAGAAATAATTATTGATCATCAAATATTCTGCCACTTCTGTATTTGTCATCAGCTGAAACTGGTGAATTATTCATGGATTTCAATTTAATACAGTAAATGCTCTTTCTGGTGATCAAGATCTGTGTCAAATGTCTAAATGGAAATTGTTTTATTTTTTACTGTCTCAGTACCAGCCCTGGCTTGCTCACAGTGCATGCTTGTCACTCCAGGGTAGGACAAGTCCTAAATTATTTCCCCCCCCCTACAAAATATACAATAACTTCTCTGGAAGATGTTAAGTGAGATAGGATGATTGTAGGGTATAGAAATTATGGGATAAGGTGGGAATGTTTTTTTAGTTTAATAAGCTAAGCAGGAGAAGGGAAAAAACCCTTCACAATCAAGTTTCCTTGGACTAGAGAAGCCAACAACTGCTCTAATTTACCACAATATTTGCATATTTTGCATTATAGTTGTGCAAACAGGAGAGATTTAATCCTGCCTGTAAGCATGTCTTCATAAATACCTTATAAAGCCTTCCAGAAATAATAAAATTGGCTGGAAATATACAGCCCTTGGTAGATATATCAAATTTATTACTTTTAGTCCATTCAGTGAATATTTACAATCACCACATATTTGCACTTCTTGGTAAGAGCAGTTTAACAAACTTTACATTTAAAGACTTTTTTTTTCTTGTGTCAGTTGGGATTTTTATGTCTGAGTCAACATATGTGACTATATTTGTGCTGTATATGAATGAATAATGAAACACCAGTCAGAGAATGAGCAAACAAAGAGCAAATTATTTGGTCAGAAACTAACTTTATCAACTATTTTCAAACTCACTTGAAGAAAGCTTCTCTCTGCTTGGTGTCAGTGTTAAGATGGGACCTACTCACATGCAGTGACTGCAACAATAGCTTCTGTGGTGATGTTTGTTTTAGCTCTATGATATTACTCCTTGAATTAAAGTGGCAAAGCAACTATGCTGAGACAGAGAAAGGACCTCTTTTTTTTTTCCCACTGTTTTCTCTAGTGCTGCAATACCTCAGAAAATGATGTAACGCCTATAAAACTAAACTTCAGGGATAGCATTTTTCTTGTTAAGCAAGCCCTTTGATTTCTGGGAAGACAGATGAGGGTTTTGGCACATTCATGTAGCCTGCAGATACTTTACATAGATGTAGAATTTGTGACATTCCATCTACCTAGGCACTGTAATTATCTCTTTGTAAGAAACTGTCTCTCTTCTACCTGTGAGGCTTGAATGGGTTCAGAACCATTCTAAAACTATTGATTTTGAAGTGAAAGAGTGCTGTCAGGAAAACATGAAAGATGTTGCTATCTTCCCTGACTGCTCTGAGTCTGTATGGACTGTTACAGTACTGAAGTACTGAGATGAAATGTAGACATGAACCTCCATCCAGGGTCATAGAATATCATGAGTTGGAGGGGACCCATGAGGATTATCGAGTCCAGCTCCTGGCTCAGCACAGGACAACCCCAAGATTCACTCCATGTGCCTGAGACCACTGTCCAAATGCTGCTTGAATTCTGACAGGTTTGGTGCCATGATCACTTTCTTGGGGAATGTGTTCCAGCGCTGATCCAAAACAAAGAGTTTCTTTGTTTAATTTCTTTCAGGGAAATTTATGATGAGGTATCTTTCTCCTTTGGTTGTAAAATCAGTTTTCATAGTTGCTTCTCACTGACTCTTCAAATATTTGGAGGCCTATTGTGTACCCAGGTCATGTATCTGTTGTGAGTCAAAAAGCTGGACAGAAGATCCGTGAGGGATCAGTTTATAACCACCACTCCTGAGAAATAACTTACTTTTGCCCAGATCTATGAATGTCAATATTGCCCTTTGCACAATGGAGCCACTCTAGTACTGCTGTCACAGACCCTGTGCAGCTGCTAGGATGGGGTACAGATGCCTTTCTTCACTGTAGTATCTGCAGAAATCTCACTTGTTTGGTCTGCTGCGTATGCACTTTCCAGATACACCGTGTGTATGAGGGCTGAGGGGATGAGAATCTCACACGTTGTTGTGTGAGAAAGCCAGAGCAGAAGGTAACAAAGCCAGCACTTGCTGCTGTGCCATTAACATGGAGCATAAAATACAGCTTTGGGATATCACGTCTGTCATTTTATTCTGGAGTTTTTGCAATACTTTGACAAAGAAAGGTTTCCATGCATTTAACCTTCCTTCTGCTCTAACTACCAGTTGTTATGAATTTCTTCTGTAATTTGACATTTGGAATAGTGAGTGATAGAGCTTAACTATTCTTAAAATAAATAAAAAAAGTATCTGAAAACTACAACAAAAAAGCATCCAGATGCTTTTTTGCTTTGTTTTCTTTCAAGTGAGAAGTGTATGCATCATAAGAGAAACTGTGTCTAGGCCAAGCTGCAGCGTTTGGCTTCAAATTATCATTCCAAAAGAGACAGCCACTTATATGTCTCTCTGTAAACAAATAGGCAGAAAAATAAGATTTTTCTAAGAAAATCATCACAAAGGCTTAGACTTTGCAGTAATCCAGAGTGGTATGTCTGCTCTTCCTGTGGAGAACTTTATAGCATGTTTACTATGCTGAAATCTGTCTCTCGCTTTACCAAATGCTTCCCAAGATGTTGACTTTGTCTAACCATGTCCCCTTCATTCTTCACTGTTTATTTCTTTTTGTGCCAGGATTCCAGAGTTGTTTACATGTTTGTAGTATGTGTCCTTTTTTCCAGCATGGTTTTCTATCTCTCTCTTCTAGACTAAGTGGTCACTGTCGAAGACAGTAAGTGGTGCAAAAGTTTTGTCTCACCTCCATAAACATGGAGAGTGTAATTATACCCATGTACTGGCTCAGTGGAGAGTGATGGTGCTGATATTCAAGTGGTCTCTGTGTTGTAGTCTTTCAAATGTTTTTGTTTTGAGGCCCAACAGGTGACTTAGAACTGGTGGATTAACAGCAGCGATGAGTGTTGTGACCAGTGGAGTAATGAGATAAATGTATAAATATGCTGTATCTGAAAGCCACAAAATAACATAAATTAGGGTTATAAGATGGAAATGAATGTCTGGAGAGGTCAGCAGTGGCTTGTGCTGTCTTCTATCATTGTTTTGCAATTTTTTGTGGTGATGTTGACCTGGAGTGTGTAGCGAAAAAGGGCTATTGTAATCTTAATGTATGGCTAATGAACGGGTCTGTGTGAAAACAGACTTTGAGCAGATCTGTGTTGCTTCTAAACCCATATGCCCTGTGTTTGTTAAAACTGCCGAGAATGAAGCCATGCTGATTTACAAAGGAACTCCAGATTATTTTATAAGCTGCAGCCTTATGTTCACTACGATACTTAAGAAAATTAAAGAAACCCTCTCATATTCATTCTTTTATGCCAAGGTGATTTTTAAAAGTTCTTTAAACAATAAATTGATTTCATTTTAGAAATCGTTGTTTGCACAATGATTAAAGTGAATTTCACTAATCTACTTAAGAATGTATTCAGACTGAGGTCTTAGTGTTGTTGCCTCAGCTTTGCTTACAAACTTGGATGCAGAATGACTGATGTACTACTTGCTGCTTTCTGGAAATGCAGGCGTACTTCAAGGTGATGGGTGTTGTACTATTGATTAAGAAGTGAAGACTGCTGATGACCCCAGAAACTACTGGTAGCACACTTAAAAGATACAAAATACTTGTGATTGAAAGTGACTAATACACATCCTATCTCTCGTGGATGTAGTCAGGGTTGCCTTACTTCAGGGGAATCAAGATTTGAAAAGTGCGTGACCTCACTGCTCACAGCAGAACAAGTCAGAGTTCAAGGGAGTAACTGAAATAAAATGTACACAACTGTAAACTGCAGACCTGTGAGCTCAGTAAGAGGTTTTGTTTTTAAAGTCTGCTTTTCAGAGCAAACGTCAACCATAAAATAAAAAATGGGCTTGTTTATATAGGAAATCTAAATTCCCAAGTGCTTTTTCATGCAACCCCCTCAGATATTCCGGTAAACTTGCTAATGTGATGAATTAGTCGAGGGGTATGAAAATATCCAAATGAAAAGAGGCAAAAAGCTCTGAATTCAGTGACAGGCTATCACAATCTGATGCCTGTCCTATCAAGGTAGGATGACCAAGCCCCACGGCAGCTGCTGTGCCCACATCTGGCTTCTGTTCTCCAGCCTGACAATGTAGGTTCTTCCTTTGCAACTTTTTGGTTTTTCAGTGAGATGCCTCAAGTCCTGAAATACAGAAAGTGCTATTGTGGCTTGAGCTCAGTAATGGCTTCAGCTTATTGTCATCTTTTCTGTATGTCCGGGCTTGGGAGTCAAGTGCTGTCACATCCTCTCCACACCTCAGCCTCTTTAACTACCTAGGGATGAGCATGGGAATAATGAAGTTATGTTTTGGGTACTCCTCTCCAAGCCCAGTGTGCAAGGGACACAGACTGCCCATGACCTGATGCTGTGGACAGGAGCAGAGCTGACTGAACCCTCCAGCAGTCCCTGCTGTTTTATTAAGGAAAAATCTGCTATTTTTTCCTGAGAAAATGGAGGTACTACATGCAGTGCCCTATTTTCTCAGTTCTTCTTGCATGATGACCGCCAAGGCAGGGATGCAAGCAGTGTTCAGTCCTTAGCAATAGTCTTAAAACACAGTGGTGCCAACTGTACCTTTTTTAGTTTCTTTCTTATTCTGTGTTACTAATTTAAACACTGCTAAGTCTAAGTGGTTTTGTCTTTTTATCTTTTCTCCTGAAACATCAAATCAAAGCAAAACCAAAACACTTTCCAGCAGGAATACTGTAAGATTGAAAGCAGAACAAATTTGGATTTTTCCCATGTCAAAAAAAAAAAAAATCTATTTCATCTTGAGTGTAAGAGAGAACTAAGATATTTGTGCTGTAGTTGGCCCCATCAGGTTGTGTGATGTCAGTTCACAGCGCATTTGCATCTGCTCAGCTTCCACAGTCCCACACAGGAATTTGGCTTTTTGCATCTAATTTTGCTGTTCTTTCCCCAAGTCTTTTCCTTAGCTGGTTTATATCTCCTGTGATGTAACACAAAGAATGTTTACCAACTGTGACTTCGTAGGAGTCCCATGATTACTGTACAAGGTGGGAGGTGGAGATGGACTGGGCTTTCTTGTCAGGAGGATTCATCCTGAAGTTCTGATACTGCAATTCCCAGAAGGGACTTAGGTGGATATGGCTCACCATCAAGATAGAATTCAAAACAATAAATATGTAGACACACTATTTTCGTTTTATAAACTCTCTTATACGTTGCCTTTTTTTGTCCCATTTTGGGGAGTCCTCAAAATAATAAAAAAAGAATTTTAATCTGCTATCTACCAGTAATCCTAGTCAACATGTAAAAATCTGACATTACTGTTTCAGGTCACAAGCTTGATTTTAATTAGCATTCCATTTATTAAAATATTTTTCCTGAGGTGTATCTTTCCATGTAGGGATATTGTAAGGAATGAGGAAGAGAATTCTCAAAGCACTGATTAGAAGGCAATGTCAAATCATAATTCTGGCATGACTTACTAAACTTGAATCATGGGTCTATTTGGATTTTCCCTGTGCATTTTTCCCATTTATTTCCTGGTGGTAAAACTTGGAGTGTGTAGTTGCAGCTTGGGAGCAATGATGTACCAAATATTGTTTAGATTTTTTTATGATTCTTTTCAGCTCTATGATATAAACAGCATGACTGTTGCTGTCTTTTGTGCTTTTATAAGCTTTCTGGCAGTTCTATGGCAAAAAATTTTTGGGTAAGTAATATTTATTGGGTTTTTTAAATGAGATTATGGGATAGTGAAGTTACAACTTCAGTAAAACCTGGGCTGCTGAGTACCCCAGTACTACCACTTTGCTGTATCTGGCTTCCACATTCCTCTCCCAGGCTTTCTGAGATGAAGCAGGCTCCAGGCAGCTGCATCTTGCCTTTGTGACTGCAGTCTGGAGGTACAGGTCGTCTATTTAAGACTTTCATCTCTGACTGAGACAGCTTGGGTTAGCTTTACTGTTTCTAGACAGTCCAGCAGAGTAAGCACACTTGCTGGAGGACTGTCTGGGTTGCAGGACACTAGATACTGAAACAGATGATCTACAGGCTTTACAAAAGCTCTGATACCGGTCTTTCTGTACATAAGAAATAGTACATAAGAAATAGCCTGTCTATATTTTGGATGCTCAAATTGGCACTTGCTGTATTTACTCCTAGAAACATGTGAGCAATATGCTGGAGGTAGTTAAACTGGCTACACTGCAGCGTGGGACTGGGCTGAGATGGTCAATCTACCGTGTAGTGTGTAGTGTGCTGAGATGTGTGGACTTCAGACTGGTTACTGGCATTTAGAGGTCTTCATCCATTATACAGTATAGATGTTGTTGCAGAGATCAGAGGAACAAGCTGAATAGATTTTCCTGCCTCAGATTGGTTTATGGTTTTTTTGTTACTCCTCAGTGTCCTGGGGTTTATGTCAGTCTCTGCAACAGTCTGGTTTTGACAAGGTTTCTTCAAGTTTTGGAGTCTGTCCCTGAACTGTGAATCTAAATCTACTGTAACACATTCCTTTTCCCTTTCCTGGGTTATATGATGAGGCTGATAAGCCACTGAAGATTCCCAGCAGACCTGGTTGCCTTACAGTGGAGTGCAGTCTGACAACCTGGTTTGCACTGGATGGCAACTGCCTTTTTTTCCCTGTAAGCTTTCCAACTGAGCTCACCCTCATCAACAGCTCACAGACCTCCTTTGTTAGCCTTGCCTCAGATGCAAGAGGCTTGCTAGTCATCTCCTGGGGGTTTTATCTCAATATGGAAGCACAAAATGTATTTGAGATGGAAAAAGAAGTTTCCAAAGCAGTTGGTAGTCTAACACAAGCGGGGGGAGAAAGAGAGAGAGACAATTCCTGTGAACAGCCGTAAGGGTTAGACATACAGACAGACACAGACAGATTTACCACTTTGGCACTAATACTTTCAATCTTTTTACAAAAAGAAAATATTGCCAAGATGCTAATGTATACACATGGTAGCAATATGTTCGTGAGGAAGTGTAGTTAAGTTAATTACTGGAGCTGGGCTGTATGGACTGTGTGTTACACAGATGGACTGTATGACACACAGGCAGTTTTTTAAGTATGCAGATTCCTACTGAAGTGGCACAGCTTAATGACTCACTTGGATTAAAGCTGCTACAACCTATTGTCCTAATAATCCAGGATTTAAGCGTGCTGTAATTGTATGTATCACACATGAAAGAGCAATTTGTAGCCGTGGAAAGTTTAACACTGCTCCTAGCTACTTGGCTTTCTGTTTTCTTTACAGTCAGGAGCCAAAGTTTGAGTTTCAGCTGTGTTTGTGGCACACAAAAGCCAATTCCTTTTCTTACTATTACAAACTAGAAGTAACTCCACTGAAGTACATGAAAGAGAAGCCAGTCTGGGTCTCTTCAGCAACAAGATACTGCTTGTCAGCGGGGTCTGCTCTGCGTCTTGCACTGCAGGTTGCCACACATGAGCCTTGCTTGTTTTTATTCTGTCATAGAATGATTTGGGATAATAGGCAGACCCCATCTGTTCCCATTTTAGGATGCTTTGCTTTCTTTTTCAAAATCTGCCCATAAATAAATACACAGAAAAAAATACTGGGGTGTGAAGCACACACCATGAGGTTAGCACAGGAGGTCCTGCTTCATGTCTACCAGCACTGACATGCTCAGCTATTGCAGCATATATCATACCTGACACCCAACATCACCTATGCAGCTCCTTCAGGCCTAAATTTGAGTGTTGCAGGAAAGGGCTGGGTGAATGGAAAATTAACCTTCTCCAGTAACTGTTCCTTTCCTCTCAGGTTAAGTCAGGGCATCTCTGTTGCTGCAATCTTGTGCTGTGCCTGGTTCATACTGAGAGTCTGTGTGGGTTGTGCATGGAATAGAGGTGATGTGTGGGATAAGAGGTTGTGTTGTGCGTCTTCTGGTGCACACATGGTTGGGAAAGTAGAGTTGTTTTCACAGCACTGAAGACACTGCTTTATCCTTATTTTTGGCAGTGCTAGGGTGGGGAAGAGACTTTCTGGGGTAAGGGGACAGTCCTCCATAGTGCAGCTGTCATTGGGGAGGGTTTTAGCAAGGCAGGGGGACAAGGCACAACTCAGGAGGATGTATTTGCAGCTGCCTGCACGCCTGTAGCATATCCTTTACTCTATTGTGAATTCTGCCCTGGGGCACTTCAGGGTTTTCCTTATCCTGAGGTGAAACTGCTTATTCCAAAGAAGGTGCCTGACACTGATTCTGTAGCAGCCAGACCTCTTGTATCAGATTAGCATTCCCTGTAAGCACTGTGGAATGGGATGCTGTGAACCCAGCCTGGTGTGAGTGATGGTACATTGCTATTACCTAATTCTTTATAGTATTAAGGTAATTAGGAAACATGAGACTTCACAAAAATAGGCAGCTCGTTATACTGAGAGTATCAAAGGCATTTCTTCTCCCATGTCAATTTGAACAGTGCTCTTGGCTACTACATTACAGTAATCAGCTTAGCTAAATTTGTTTTGCATGTCTGATGTTAATGAATGACTGGTTGGTATTCTTTTAGGTTGAAATCTATGGCATCTTCATAAGACAGGGAAGTTAGCAGTCTGACTCCAGAAGTTGCAAGGCAGAGGAGGAACAAGGAGTTGAAATCCCTTCTCACAGTGCGGGGCTGCAGGAGGGCACCCCAGTGCATGTCATTTTGGGCTACTGCAGCAGCTGTATATCTATTGAATCCAGGTGTGAAGAGCACAGATATGGATTATGGCCTCATTAAAACCTTGAAATAGCTCCTTTCTGGTCTAAACAAACATGTTTGTATGTTACAGTGCCTATGTACGTGTGCCCATTGTTCCTCTCCCGTTTCCCTCTGCTCCAGGGTGGATCTTGTAGTATGTGGGGCTTTTGCTGTCATCCCTTCTGGGCATTTTCCAAATGTGGTAAAATGAAGAAACAATGGATAAGTGAAGTCTCCGGTTGGAAGCACACTTCAGCTGGATTGAGATGGTTCACACAAGACAGAATTGTAGGCAGGCCTTTTTCAGATGCTTTTTTAGTTGATTCAATTTATAATCTGTCCCTGCAAACATGCCATTTCTAATGGGTTCCATATGCCTCTGAGCCTTCCTGTTATTTCCTACTTTAAGGATTGCTCTGTTCAGCAAGAAGTCTGCCACTCTGCATCTTGTCTATGGGTTGTTTTTTTAAAAACCCAAACAAAAACTGGAAGAGGGCCTAGGATTGGATGCCACATTTACAGTCATTCTTCACAACTAACCTTGACCTCTGTTCTGACACTGCTGATGGCAACACAAAGAGTCTAAGACACATATGCTAATGCAAACAAGGGAGTTTGAGGTGTTTTGGCAGGCAAAAGTGGCATAGAAATAGACAGTACGAGAGACTCGAGGTGTCCACTTGCTGGTGCTACTATAGTGCTTATCGTTTTCCTCATCCATAATTAAATTTTTATTTTTTTCTTACACAAAGTCTCTAAACTGCTGTCACGCAGAATTATTTCATCCTGGTTCCAGAGAGTGGTTCTGTAAATACTCCTCTCGCCCACTTTTTATGGTTTATGGGTATGGAGAGGCTTTGAAAGCTCATTGCTACTTTACTGCCCACACATTTCCCCATCTAATTCTCTATTTTGCTGCTGTCTCCTCCTCCCTACATTAATCCTCCATTAACATCACAAGGCACTGATGAAGGATGCCAAGGTCACTCCTGTGCCAGTGAGCTTTTGCAGCCATGGACAGTCACATCTTAATGCTAAATATGTCAGTTTTGGTTTTCCTCAAGAGGAGATTACCAGGAAAAAAACCCCCCACTGTCAGCTGAACTCCTGCATCCCTATAGTTTTCCTACCGAAATGAGGGAATTCTGTGAAGCCAGACACTGGCCAAGACTAAAATCCTCTCCTTTCTGTGCCACTTTCAGTGTCTAACCAAAGAGGGGTCCCTAGTTAATAATGTGCTAAATTCCAAATGAATGCAATTAGTGTTTTAGGTAGCTTGATAAGATGGAAGAAGTGGGGAGCTGAACTGCCTCTGGCAATGTCTTCCTATCTCATGTGACCTCTCTTCCTCAGGTCTCTTACCTGTTACTGTTTAAAATAAACTCTGCTTAGGGCATCTACATAGGCTTATGATGGGAAAAATCAGTATGTTGACATATGAATTACTATTTTTAATTTGTATTAGACTAGCTGCTACAGCTTGTAAAGTACCATGCTAGGCATTTTACGAACAAATTGCAAAAGGGAGTCCCTGCCAACATAGAATTTATGATCCAGACAGACAAGATAGACCCAACACCAGAGAAGGCAAATGTCACCTTTACTTTGTGTCTGTGGAAATTGAAGCCCTGAGTTTCTTCAAGGTCATAGGCAGCCTCAGTGAGAACTGTGTGGTTTGTATCCCCAACTCCCAGCTCCCAGCTCCTGGAATAATATCTAATTTTTTAGACAAGCATCTCTTGTAAAATATTCTTAAGTTCCTCAAATTCCCAACCGAAATTAGAAGTTTGAATAGGAGTTGGCTTTTTTAAGTGACTTGCAAACTCAGAGCAAGACACCTATTAAGGAGCCATTAAAAAAATCAAGTTAGTCTCCCGAGGAAGATAGTTTTTAATTAACATAGAGCAAACTTGATTGGTTTCAGTGGGCACAATTCTATTCTGTATTTGCAGTTTGTATATTCTAAATAACCAAGTTGTGCAAGCTTATTACTGTCTAGAACTGGGTGGACTTGCTGTCTGGGAAAATACAATGTCTAGCAGCTGGGACATTGAGAAATGGAAGAAATAGAGTTCTGCCCTTTTAAAGAGAGAATCCTCTCCCCTGCAAACCCAACAACATTAGCATGAGTTGTGATTTGGTTTGGCTGAAACATGACAAACATGGAATCTAAGCTTCCATGAGCTGCCTGTGAAAGTACTCATCCCCAGGCACGTAGAATATGAGCCTGTCACTTTTCTTTGACTGATTTATACTCAAAGGGGACAGTAAAAGAACTTAATTCTATATTTTACCACATTAACAGCAGTTGGCTCATACAGACCACAGAACTATCCAGCTGCTGTGAATTGAAGTGGGAGGGAAACAATTCTTTTAAAAGATCCCCAGAGATTAATATTTATAATTTCTATCTAATAGATACTTAACATCAACAAGAATATGTCAGTATAAACAAACGACAAATTAGTACTGGAATATAATGTGTTAAATCTTGCATAGCTATCACTGACTAATGAGGACTGACCTTTGCAGCAATATATACAGTCAGTTTATTAAAGCAGGGACAGAGCAATCTCTAGGCCTTTGGTCAATCTGGGTTGCTTGGGGCTGAGGAATTTCCATTTAAAATATCTCTTCAGGTGATAAAGACTGATTCAATAGAGATCAGCTAATAAAGAAAGTGCTGGAAGCTACTATTAAATTCTAGCTTCTGTCAGCTTAACAGCAAAAACTTTTAATGAGGAAACCATTAAAGTTGACCTAATGAATCAGAAATGCTTTTCCTTGCTGGCTAATTATAGAGTGCCTAGAATATCTTTTGACATATGTAATTTAGAAAATACAGATCTATTGAGTCCCCCTGCTCTCGAAGGAAACCTGTTGCATAGCAGAAAACTGGAAAATGCCCCTCTTAGGAGGATGCAGGGTTTGACCAGGATTCACTGAGGAAATATCTGCTGAGGTCAGGTGGGCTGGGTATAGAGAACATGAAAATGGATTAAATTAGGGGTTGATATGTAAAAATATTGTTTTGTCTAGAGCACTATGGTTGTGGAGGAGCACAGAAGGATACATAATAGATAAGAATGATTGCTGCACCCATCTGGTCTGTGAAAGAGCATTATGATAATGTCCAAATCAGTAAAGTAGAAAATACATCAAGATATTCTGTTTACAATTACAATGTGATGTGAGACATCAAAGAATGTCACTGGAGATGATATTTGCTGTTGGCCTGAAGTTTTTCTTCTGGTAGCAACATTTTCTTTTTGTGTGATTTAGGGGAAGTTCGTCAGTATTAAAGTAGCATTCAGAAATCCAAGCATTGATCAGGTTGGGCACTTAAGAACACAACTAAGAAATAGTTTCCATTAATGTCGTCTCTTCTCAGCTTCCTTTCCAGAAAATCTTAATTTCTAAATAGGTAGGATAAATAAAAGAAGGGAATGATTCCTGTTTGGCAGAAATGAAGCATAAAGAAATGAAATCATTTATCAAAAGTTGCAATGGAAATTTGCATTGGAACTAGGAACAGAACTCAGTTTTTATGAATCTTAATTTGAAAATTGAACTGCAACCCTAACCTGTGTGTGGTGGGTGATTTATGATTATTGTAATCTATTTCCATTGTCATATGAAACTTTCTGCATTACTAGGTCAAGTCTGAGTTTTTCCCTCCAATTCCTAGTTTACAGAGCTCTGACATATATCAAACATATTTCCAGGCTATTCAAAGTCTCAAGGAACCCTGATATACAAATGTAAGGTGTTTGGGTTTTTATGTGATGTGTCAAAATGTGGTTCACAGTAAAAATCACAACCCATTTTACGGAAGCTGGCAGTTTAGGATAAAACCCAGATGTGCAACATACTGTAAATAAAGAACCCTGTGTCTGTGATTCTCACAACTCAACTTCTTCCCTTTGTGATTAAGAAGAAAAACCTTGAGTTAAAAAGCAAAAGGTGCACAATTTGTGGACACAAACCAAGTGAGATGAGGTGCAAAGGGCACTGTAGTTTTAAACCATAACAAAATATGTCAACTGTTTAGAACAAGAACCTCCTACTTCCAATGAATTGCCATAGTCAGATTTGAAAATTTCAAAACGTTTAATTAAGAGAATAAAATGTAAAGTGACTTCTGGCTTGTTTTCTGGTAGTTTACTATGGTTTTAAATCTTAACAGAGATTCCTAGGAAGTAGGAATTATTCTCTATTGAAGAGAATAATTTAGGTTTTTTGGTTCTTTTTGTAGAATAAGAGATACATTTGAAGATTTCCTTTCAAGCTTCTTTGAAGTTCGTATGAACCCAGCTAAGTTGAGCAATGCTGATGTATGTTCCAGTAAGGCCCTGAGATGGTGATTGTGCTGGGGCTAAGGCTTAAGACTGATGAGTTCTTTAGAGTAACTACATCTTCTGTAGGACTGGTATTATACCATGCACCAATTGACTGTTGACTGTACTGGCTTCCCTAGGGCAGCTGGTTTCCAGGCAGTGAGTATTTGTGCACTTTTAGCCAGGACCTGGGCTTTTGCAGGGCTGGCATTTGTAAACCAGATACACCATCATATACCCAGCCTGCAAACACTTGGACTTATTGCCGTTGATGCCAAACTGCAGTTAGGGAGCTGATGAACCTCATTAAGACCAGACCTTTTTAAAAGATACACTTAATGCCAGCAGCACTGCAGCTTCTCTCCTGCTCCAGCAGATGCTAAGATCCTGGGAACTCCAGTTGATGTTATTTGTTGATATCTGTGGCTACCAGGCAGCAGGGACAGGCTGCTCTTCTGTGCTGGGCGCACATGAAATGTGGCTCTGGTTGCCCAGAGGGATGGGAAGTGGAGTCAACTGTGGGAAGTGGAGTTGGCTGTCTTGCATCCTGTGTGGGAGACTTGACAGGCCAGGCTCCAGGCCAGCCTTCTGGAGACTCCCTTGGCAAGGGAGCATGATGGAGGGTGAAGAGTTTCCATCCTTATGTTAAGGTAGCAGCTAGTGCCAAGTGACTAAGGTAGCAGTCCCGTGTCTTTTACTGAAGAGACTTGCCATTACTGCGCTAAAAATCCAACTGTCCTTAATTTCTTAATATCATTTTTGCAAGTGCCATGTATCCAATACAAATAAATGTCCTTTACCCTCCTTTCTCAAGAATTTGAGTGACTCAAACTTGGGACACTCTTCCTTTGTCCTCTGCATTTTGAACCTTGAGGATTATATGTGCCCTGAGCTTCTTTGTTAGGAACTTTCTTTCCTAATTTCATAATTCTCTCTTATTAGCTTTAAATGTCACAAGGATTCATTTAGTTTCCCAGATTTTTTCAAGTGGGGTTCCACTCTGAGGCAAATCGGCAGTGTGCTGTCTAAGAAGCAACTTCTGTCTAGTCTTTCCCTGTTAGAATTTCAAGTGAATACATAATATCATGTAGAACTATTAAGAAGATTTATGGTTCTGTGTATTTAACATCCCAGAATTTTGCACTGGGCCTTCTGGTACTGTTTATTTACTTAGGGTTGGTTTTAGGCTATAGGCATTAATAATTTTATGACTGAGTGTTCCTAACAGATGGCTTTACGGGCTGTAACAGCCACCAAAGAGCAGTGCCAGGGAGCAAAATGAAACCATATATAATACAAACAGTTGTGTGCGGGCTTGCTGTAGGTCATAGAAATATCTCATTTATTCAGTATCCTTCTGTAAAGGAGGGTTAGAAACACCAGCTAAGAATGGATCCAGAGGGACTCCCTCTGGATAATATTAGTGGTATATTATTGTGACTTGGAGAAGTGCGTAATTGGTACCAGTCAAAGGGGCCCTCTTTCCTCTCCTTCCTCCCTTTTTATGTGTCTTGATAGAAAGGCCTATAGATTCATGCCTTATTACAAGTTGGTGTGTGTGTTTGAGGACAGTATATGGTCTGTTACTGCTGAAAATAGAATAGCTTGTTGGCTTTTGGGGGTTCATGCAAAAGAGAATGAAACAAGTGCAACAGAAAGTGGTCTGACCTATTTGTTGTGCAAGTCAATAGGGAGAGTGGTACCAGCCTGTTCTTCTGTGCCCCATAAATCTGCAGGCAGTGCATTGTGGTACCTGGTGGGTAGTTTTTTCTTGGGTCTGTTCTTTGTTAATACTCTTCCAGATCCAGGGAAGGAATCCAAGTCTGTAGGCCAGTGAAGGCTGTGTGAGACACGGATTCACCAACCTCTTTTGATAGTTATTTTAAAGGAAAGCTTATGCGTGTTGACATGAAAGAAGTTTATGTATATCAGCATGAAAGAAGCACATTACAGGCTTGTAATCTAGAAGCCCATTTGGGCATATGCCCAACTTTTCTGGTGGAACTCAAAGGTCTTGTGACTCATTGGCAGCCTCTGATACTCCACATCAGGGATTTATCACTGATCCCACAGAAGTAGTGCCAAGGCTTACCTTATCTTGACAAGACTGCATTACATCCAGCTGCATCTCAATAACTTACAGAAGTTATGGATAGCTCTTGCATAAATGGAGATGTAACAACTTGTAGCATGATTAGGGGACCTCAGACTATAGCCCACCCTTTTAATTACTGCAGAGACAGAAGGCAGGGAAAAAAACCAACCACTGGGTCTCCTGGATAACTTTACTTGCTTAGTAATCCTGATAGGAATTTATTATCTGTTTGTGTCTCAAAATACCACAGGCAAAGAGAGGGGGAGAGAAGGAAAGTAAAGAAAGAAACTATTGTGTCATTTCTTAAGGTTTTACTTTGCCGAGCTAGTTTATAAGCAATACAACGATGATGTAGGATGCAGCATGACTTGTAGTGAAGATTCAGGAGCATCTTGATGACTTGGAGCATGATTTAAAAAAAAAATAAAGGCCTATTATGCCAATCTTTTAGGGACAAGGAATTCTTGTAGTAAAACTGGAGGTAATCTTTACAGTTTTCCAATCGTACAACCTTTGAAAAAAAATCATGATTCTTTTTTAATCATTTGGGAACACCTTGGGTGAAAGGAGTGTCAATTCACCAAGTAGTTCTTATGGACTAGAGCACCTGTGTAAATTCACTGTAAGTGAGCAGGACTTTAACCTCCTCTACTTTCATATGTATGGTATGATGAGGGGGATAGAGAAGTCTGACAATGTAGTTTAAAATGCTATATGTTTGAATTAACTTGACTTGTGTTTATGCTGTATGAACAAATATTTGAAGAATACGGTGAAATTTTTTTTTTTTTAAGTGGAGCGAAATAAATCTGAGCACTGAGATTAAGCCTTAGTAGTAGATGTCAGTATGTATGGGAACGTACAAATAAGAAAATCTTTAATAATCTGCCATCAATGCGGGGGCTGAATTTAGCTTTTTGTATTTCACTGTAATCCGTACTGTCACTAGGGTCTGGTAGTTCTTCTTTTATCTGGTGTGTTGACCTCTTCTGAGCCATTATATCTTTTCTCTGCAGTAGCCTGATTTAAAAATGTCAGTCATTATGAATTAGGCTCAAAAAATATTCCTGGATGGTGGGTCTTCAGTGCTACCTCTGAAATGTTAAGTGATGATTACGTCAGAGGACAAGAAGCTGATTTCTATGCAGATGTCAGCAGGAGTCTAACCCTTATGGTAGGAACTGAAAGGCTGGTACACTTTATATCATATGCTTTTATGCTTGCTCAGGACCAGAATTATCAGCAGTTTTGTTTCGTCTATATAAATCATGCTGTGCCCAGATGTAGTACTAGAGAAACAAATTCTCCAAATACTTGTTTGGAGATCATGAATGTAGCAAGTGTAAGGAGACCCTGGTGACGATGGCTAGGCACATACAAACTTGCAATGTGTAGAGTTGTTCTGTGGTGAAAATCTGGAGGTCAAAGTGCTATTGATCTCTTAAACTGGCAAGGGAAGCCCATTAGTGACAATGCTACAGACCAGTTTCTCCTAAAAACCATTCTCTGAGTGTTCTGGTAACAATGATGTGATCTTTGTGCAGAGAGTGGTACTGCATGGTCTGTTATCAGATGATTCACTGCAAGAAGTAGACAATCCTCTGTCTTCCCCTTAATGTCAGACAAGCTAATGGGAGGAGACCAGACTCAGATTTGCATTTTGCTGTTGCTGCCAACAATTACGAAGTCATTCTACCTAGTACCCCCCAGAACTTCAGAGTATCTTAAAGATGGCCAGCTATTCCTTGAGAGGTTTCAGTTTGCCCTGAAAACAAACTATGGAAGTAGTAAGATCTTAGTTGCTCTCCCTAATTTTCAGTGCCCTTCAGGGGAAAACGTTTAGCATTCATAAATTAGCTACTTGATAATTTATAGATACTAATTTATAGTTGAATGTTACTTGCTTTTAAATCTTCTCTATTTTTTTCTTTTGATAGCAAGTGATAAGAGAGTTGCCAAAGAAAGAACACTAGCAATCCTGATGTGTCGGCTCTTGTAAGTGTTTCTATCAAATAATGCTGTGATGATTTGGAATAAAAGCTAATAAGACTACTTTCTCCAGAAGTCATTTCCACACTACCTACTAGTTTCTGCAGATTCTGATGGACTCTGTCTGAATCTATATGTTTAGCCTCCTTCCCCACTGCCCTGTCTCTAATCCACATCTAGCAAGGGCCTTTTTAGCAGTTGTTTGTGGTAGGTAACTTGCTGCATGCTGTGGGTGTTGGATTATTGGATTATAAGGTTCTGTTTGCCTCCTCCCTGGGCTGGGTACCCAGAAGTCACTTTTATCTTTTTTCAACCTGCTGCTGTGTGGTCCTTTTGAACAACCTTATGTATGAATTAAAAAGAGGGAGGGAGAGGGGATGCTTACCAGAAGGAAACATTTTGCTGACATTTGCAGGATAACTGTAAACATGAACAGTAGTGCTATGTGTACACCTTTCTAGTACAAACAGCTCAACTTGCTTTATGACAGTTAACATGAATATAAAATATTCATACACTATTCAAGTATGCAGTGATGAGCTCAAAGAACATCACTCTTTCACGAGCTTGTTGGTGTATTATTCATACTCTGTACCGTTGGTATCTTTAGACAGTATTTTTAATGTGCACATTATATACTCAGAAATATTACTTATTTACACTTAATTTTTGTGAGACTTGCATCAAAAATGGTGCTGATTCTCATCTTGTGTGCTGTGCAGAAGAATTAAAAAGTCCATCCCTCTCCTTCGCGATACTTGCATTTTGATTTAGATTAAGCTTTTTTTTTTAAAATTACTTCCTGCTAAGGTGGTTTGAGTGACATTAATGTGAACTTATAATGAGATGGCAAAGTTGTGATGTTGTGGATGTTAATGGTATTGTTTCCATGTTCACAAAATTACCTGAGATTTTTCAAGTAGAAAGCAGTCCACAACTTTAACTAAAGCTGCACAGTCCCAGTGACCAGATATTTCTCTTACATATTTTGTTTAGCCACTTTGGCAAGTAAACCAATGTTTATCCAGTTTAACGATGTAAATGAGGTGTGGAAAATCACCCTGTGAATATAAATGCATGTTCCCAAATTCTCTAATAAATATTTGAACCTTTTGTATAATTTCAACAAAATAATAAGAAGTTGAAAAATACTGTGTTCTTATGAAAATCAAGTGCAATTTTCAACCTCCAAAACCATTAGTTTAGCCTGCATCAACTAAGAGATGGTAAATCATTTGCTCAGTCCAGTCCCTAATTGTTGTTGTTCAACTCACCATTTGGCATGTGTATGACCATGGGGCAGACTGCAGCTCAAAGCATCTCTTGCCCGAGGGGTAATTTAAATAGAAAGAAGCTTTTGGAGGTAAAATGGAGGTGATGGGGATCTCATACTGCCACTTTAGTTAAATTAATTTTAAAAAACTAACTAAATCAGTCAATCATGAGGAACAAAAGAATTGAAAATAAAACATCAGTCATTCCAGTGCTCATGGGACTGTTATTGCCACCCTTTTTGCCTTTTCCATACCCCAAATTTCTTATGCAATGAGTTCTTACATTGTGGTCAGGAATGAGTGTAATCCTTGGCAGTCTGATCCAGGTTAAATCAAACACAGACCCCACACCGATTTCTAAAATGCCGTGATTCTGTCACTTGTCTGTCAGTATGTTTGCACAAGGCTTCACTCAATGGGTTTCTGATTTTCGACTCAGGCTTGTGCATACATGATTAATGCACATTATTTTTCACTACTGTCATATGGAAAAGAATTTCAAAGAGGAGGATTTAGAGTTAGTTGCTCTACCTAAATAGATATAATTTCAAGAACGGCTTCACTTTCATTGACAATCAGTGCCCTTGTGTTCTAGTGGCATCAGAGTTATAAAAACAGCATTTAGGGTTTGAAATACGAATTTTTTTTCTGAGCTGAGATTCTTTCAAGATGGGAGTCAAATTTTATTAATTATTTTTTTCTCCAAATACTTACTATTTTCATGCCCAGTTGGGTTTGCATAGTAAGCAGACAGAAATAATGTCTAACTTTCACTATTTTCCCAGATATATTTTTATTCATATTCATTCTTCAATGATCTTTATTCAATGTTAAATCTTCTTTGCAGTTTGGATCCAACAATAAAAAATATTTGTTAATGATCTTTCACATACGAACTGGAGTAGGATGTTACCACGATAAATTGTAATGTGCAACTGTGCAATTTAAACTACTCTCTTGCAGTATCTCAGATCAAGCTTCTGTGTAAGGTAAGTTTATTTAAAAATAATAATTATTACAAAAGACAAATTGAACAATTTGTTTTGACTGTTAGATGAAAACACTGTGTGAAAAACTGGATGCCAAAACAACCTTATGCCCTCAAAAAAACCCCTGATACATCAAATGTCTCTGAAACTGGTTTAGTCATCAGCTAGTGACATACCACAACTTTATGCCTGGATTCCTTAATACTAGGAAGGTGCAAGGTCTGGCCTTTACCCATTCTGGGTAATGAAAAAGGAAGCTATCTACATTTATGTAACAAGAGTTAGCAGCTTCTGCATCCGAGAGGACACTAAGCTTAGGTGATGCAGTGAGAATGCTAGAGAGGAAAGATTTAGAGATGGTCCTGGAATTAAATGTATACTTGGTATCATTATTTCAGGGAGGATGACAGTACTGACCATGGATTCAGAGGCAAGTGATCAAGAAGGTGGAAATGATATCTGCATTGAAGGCAGTTGCAGGGCTTCATATTCATGTACTCAAGTCTGAGGACTCAAATAATCTCCACCTCAGCTTTTGGAAGAGATAGCTTCATAAGGTGGAAATTTTGATAGCAAATATTTCTGTTGAAGCTATCTAACAGTGAGAAGATAAATACCAAATTTGATACATATACAGAAGAAAGGGTAACAGATTATACTATACTACAAGTTGAAGGCAAAAATATTCTAATACCTGAGGGTCAACAGGAAATGGTATAAAATCTATCACGGGTTTACTAAAGATAGGTTTCTATCAGACTAATGAAATGGTGTTTCTTGGCTAAAGAGACAGTTTCTAGATAAAGACAATGCAATATTGTTTACTGTAACATTCAACATACAATGCCATGTGGGGACACGTTGGAGAAAATGACTTCGAGATTGAAAACAGGGGCAAAGTAGATAAACTCAATTTGGAACAGCTGCTGGGAAGGGCCCCTTGCTTGTCCAAGGGAGATGAAGCATTTATTTCACTGGAGTGTTGCTTGGCCTACCAACAGCAATCTGGGTTAGTAGACCTGTGCTGTCTATTATAGCATCAGGACACAACACCTGGAAGCAAGAACATTTTAGGTGCAAAGTAGTCTCTATCAATCAAAATGGTGTGGTTCTGGATCAGTGTACTGAACAGAGTAACAAGGGGAAAGAAAGCCTTTTATCCTTGCAGCTAGGAAGAGGCTGAGAGTATGTTACAGGGCTCTTGCCCAGTTACGTAAGCAGCTTCATAAGGCATTTCTTTTGGGTTGCTGGGTACTGGGGAGAACCTGAGGTCTGCATGAGCCCTGGGTAGATGTATTTGATGGTTATCTTCCTTTGTCAAGTAGCACTAACGTAAAACGCCTTGTATTTGCAAAACTTTCATCTGGAGAGTTTCTCGAGCCTAGACTAGCTCTTAGTAAAAAGAGAAGCGAAAAATCTTTCAAAGGCCACCTTGGACCAGTTTGACATTTCTTTTTCTCTCATGGCATGCACTGTTTATAAAATAATAAAGCAACAGCCATTTAAATATTGTTTCTCATTGCATGAAGATACATTTGCAAATATTAATATGTTTGTGTTTGGTTTTTTCAACCCTTTCTTTTTAAAATAAGGTTATAAATGTTAAATGGTGTCATGTTTAGCTCAATACTTTTACACTTCTTTACAGTGTTATGTACTGCGGTGAATGACATTAATGACATTTTGTACACTTATTCTCTTGTTGATACTTTTATTGACTGGTTTGTTTTTTATTTGGGTTTTTTTTTGTTGTTTCTTTGTTTGCTTTCTTTTAAGAACTATCTATTCCTGTGAAATTTCAGTTAGTGCTTTTCTTTGTGATCCAGGAGGAGATTTAGCAACAGTTGGTCAAACCACCTCAAATGAAATATATATTGCAGTTGATAGCAACTGAAGGACCCTTGTTTACTCTCCTGGACCACATCTGTGTAGACTACCATTTAAGTAGGCTTGGAAGATGGTAGAAACTTCAGTATTAGCTTCATGTCACTAAAGCAAAGCTGAGGAATTGTTATAAAATACAGATCTCTGCCCGGGTCCTGTAGGATGTATGACAGGTGTGACATATTCTCCATCTGAGCCTGTTTGCCAGTGATTGAAATATGAGAGTATACATATTATTGATGCTACACTTTATATGATTTACTCTATTTAATTTACTTTAAAAGGAGGAAATCTTATTTTTCCTCATAGTCTATGACATATCTCTACAAATGAGATCCTTGACATATACTGAAATTTGTAGCATTCTCTCAATCAGAAGGGAACATTAGAATTATGATAAATCTGTGAGGTGTTACTGTAATTTTGATTTCTGGCTTATGTTACCTGTGAGTAGAAAAAATGATCAGGCAATCCTAAATGAGATAAAAATCTGATTACCAGTTACTTCCTTTATTTTATTTTATTTTCATATACTAATTTCCCCATTCCTCCTAGTTCTTTTGTCCTTGTGTGTCAGCGTGATGGCACCAGTGTCCCTGCAGTACTGCCCTTCCACTGCTGGTTATTGTTACTGTGCTGTGCTGCATCACCCACTGAAGAAGGTCATTCCCAATTGCCCTTCAAGGGCTGACTTAGGAACAGGGAAAAACAGGTTTTGTCATTTGCTGCCAGATTTGCTTTTATGGTTCCAAATTTTTCTGCATCGGGTTATTAACCACAAATGCCAGCCTTTTGAGAGCTTCTTGTAATCCATTTTGCAGTGGTTTTATGCCTTGTGTCAAATCTGCTTCCCTTTCTCTTCCCTCGAGAGTGTTTATTGCATTCCTCTATGTTTTTGAGGCCTTGGGGAATCACAGAAGTGCAGTGTATAGGGCATACACTTACCAATGATGTTTTGGTTGTGTGAGGCTGCTGATGGAGGGTTTACTCTTTGCTGTAAGGCAGTGGTGCAGCCTCCATCTGGGAGCATGCCATGGGAGGTCGACAGTCTTCTCCTAGTGCTGTGCACCATGAAATCTCACAAAGATTCAGCAGGAGAGCAGTTGGACTCAAGTATCTACAGTAGGTAGTAGCTCCACAGCAGCTTACAGGATGTGTTTGGTTTTTTCCCGGCTCTTACACATCTCCTTACTTTGTGCTTTGTCGATAAAACCAGTTCTGGGATGATAAGTTTTGATCCAAAGAGATAAAATCATGAAAGCTAGCCTTGAAGAGAGTGGCACAGAAAGTAACTTATCCTCTTTTTCCTTCTGGTAGTGATAAGGATTTAAAAAAAATATCAGAAATACTACTTGTGCTATTAGCAAGCTACTGAGGGGATAAAATCCTGGATTCAAGGGAGTTAATGCTGAATTTATGAAAGGGAATTCTGACTAAAAAGCTCAGGACTTCATCATTAATCTTAGAAGTGGGGAAAGCAGGAATGCTTCCTTCCTCAGTCAACTTTTCACTAGAGGAAGGCTCCTCAGTGATTAGCTCAATGTCTTTGTTAGGATATTTTTAATGTCACCAGCTCTTGTGGCACCTTGGGCAACACATGTGAGAATAGTGGGAATGCCTTGCCTGGTATGACCTAAGGGTGGTATGTTCCTCCACCATGTTACAGGAGTTGTGTCCTGATGTGACATGCGAAGTCTTGGTAAAATAAAACTCTCACTGCATATCCAGCAGGAATTTCAGGAAACATCGAACTTCATGTTTAGATAAAATCTGAAAATTCTTTGAGTTTCCTTGCATTAAAACCATTAACATGTTTTCTATCAATCAGAAAGGGTGTATAGCTACAATATATGTAGCTTCCTTATATCATCTTTAGAAAGAATTTTTCCTCCACTAAATCTTTAGTGTTCCAAGGTAATTAAATTATTAAGTAGCTGCAGTCATCCTTGAAATACACACTGGGTTTCAGGAATGAGTTCACCTTTCTTTGGAGGAAATTTTGTGCATCAGAAGTATGGAAGGAACCCATGACTTTGCTCAGAAATCACTTTTTTTAGTTGGGGACAACCTCTGTGCAGGAGCTGAAGTTTGGCACTGCACCTCAACTCAGCCCAAGAAGAATGGAGCAAAGAAACCATGCAGGAGGACTGTCTAATCTGAGAGTCCTGGAGGGATGTTAGCCTGCACTGCATTCCCCATCTCGAGGATGCACAGTAAAGCTGTCCAGGTGATGGGGGAAGTTTTGATGGGGCTGGAGTGAAGTCTGAGAAGCAGAGGCGCAAATCCTCTGTTCTTAATTTCTATGCTCTGAGACTGTTGGACAGTGAAATGCTTTGTATTCAGAGGTAAAGAGCACATTTCTTACAACCAGAACACATAAAGCTTTCTCTGTATTGTGCTAATGAAACAATTCTTAATGCTTTTGCTTAAGAAGTAGATCTCCCTTGTACGCCCAAAATCCAGATCGCTCAGGGAGATACGTCAGCCCTAAATCCCACAGAGAGGGACAGACAGGTCTTTCGGAAGTGCTCCCTCAAAGTGAAATAAATAAGGACAATACAGCATTGAAAAACATCCTACAGTTTCAGAAAATAGATACCCATATTCTATTTGCTAAAATACTACAGATAAGCATTACAAAGTACAGCCAAGCCAACCTAATTATATTACCTTCCAATTCTAGTCTGATCTATTTCACTAATATTGATTTCACTTTGTATCCCATTTGAGCTTACAATGGCAACTGAATTAAGCCAATGTACTTAATTTTGATGTCTATCTGTGCAGAGAAAGAATAATATAGGCCTGGTGGAGATCATTACAGGGAACAAATCCTCCTGTAGATTTTTCTTGCGCTATGGTACAGCATTAGTCAACCAATGCATCTGTCTATGCAATTTAAGAAAAGAAAAATCAGATGATTCACAATAAAAAAACCCCTTGTAACAGGCTATTGAAAAGCTCATTAATTTTACAGCAACATCCATATATTGATTTCACTCACTGTAGGTAGAATTTTGATAAAGATGGCATTTTGAAATTGGTCAGAAATTACACTCTCCATTTCTTAAGATTATCTATTACTATTATTATTTTTTTAAACAACACTCTGTACATCGGTATAATCCATACACATCTATTGTAATTTGTTTAATGATCTTGTCTCCTGGCAGCAGTGTTCACTATGTCCTAAGTGGAACAAAATAATGAGAAGTCGATCTGGTAGACAGGCAACAAAAAAAATCGTACATTTTGTAGGTATTAGAAACTTTAAAAAGGAGCTGATTTTGCTGAAACAGGAAAAAAGACATAGAGTTACCACATGAACTTGGAAGATTAAATATCATGGAACTGGAAATCTTTTATGATTAGAGATAGGCGAAAAAGACTTTGAAGAGTAAATTCACTGAGAAGAACAGTTTGGCAGCTCAAACTCAGGACAAATCTAAACATATTGCTTCAGCTACAAGAAAAAAATGGCGGAGGAGGAGAATAACAATAGCTGGTTTCAACACTTTCAAAAGGAAACGTTTTGGTTCTGTTTGAAGGTGTGCTTTCATAGATTTCTTTAGGGCTAATAAGTCAAAGCTAGGGCTATATAAAATTTTTGGAAACAAACCAGGAGGAAAAAAAAGGCTCACTGTCACCTTGAAACATTGGAGTTTTTTTCCTTTTAGTTCTTGTGCTCAGCAAAAATCCATTATTCACACAGTGGCAGAGACTTTCAACTGATTGGATATTTATGGGTAACAAGAATATCCAGTGTTTTAACCCTCAGGCTCCAGGAAACCTTCTCTAACTTCGAGCAAAGGAGCTGTTAAAGGTAGTTACTCCTGGGAAGGGAGTACGTGATTTCTGACTTCGAAGATTTGAATCATGGTCTGAAGTAGAGACTAGATTTTGTACGAATAAGCAGGGGCTGCAGGTCCCTCACACAATTCTAGTTTTCACAGGAATGTTAGACTCTAGTCTAAAGCCCTAGACATGACTTTGCTCCAGGTAAGCTGTGAAGGATGGTAATGAAGGCAGGATGCTGACAGGCACAAACTGCACCCTCTTGGTAGTTGCTATATAGGCATTATTTGTCATCCAAAAATACAGAGTTGTTGCACCTTTTACTTATGTAGACCCTGGTCTATTATTGCAGGGATGAACTGAAAGGAAAGTAAAAGGATCCACTGCAATATTTGCATATTCATAAAACTTAATAACCAGTTACAGGGCAACTAGAGAATATGCACAGATTTTGCACAGGCCCTTTTTTTATTGTTTGAAAGGAATAAATGGCAAGACCCCAAAGCCTCGTATTTCACACTCACATTTATATAATGTAATATTATGTTGTGTTTTGTAGTACAGGTGGGTGATTAATTCATATTAATGTGTGAGTGGTGGGCAGGCAACCTAGAGACCACCCAGAGTTGTTTGAGTTTGCCTCTACTGTTGACAACCATAGCTATGACTAATTAGGGGCTACTGTCAAATGCTCAGCTTTGGTAGAATAGGTGGAGCTGTGAACTTCTGTATTCATACGGTATACTTGTTAAAACCTCAGTTCTATAGATTTAATCCTAACCTTTTTTCTTTCTTTTTTTTTTAAATATATTTTATGACAGATGAGGAACACTTTGCACACCATTGTCTTCATTATGAATTGGGTTTACTCTTCAATCTTGATGTATTTTATTCTCTACCTTATATTTCACAGGCTGTGCATACACAGCTTCTCTGATAGGAACCTTATCCTCTTGTGTTAATTTGATATCTGACATTCAGAGAATGACCCTACTGCAACAAAGATGATGATTGCTTTTTACCAATTAAAATATACCCTGACATGAAGTATTAGGCCAGCTATTTATGTTAGCATTTTAAAAGTATCTGTCAGTCAATGCAAATTGTATGACTGGAAAAGGCAGGAGTCGAATAAACTGGTAGGTGAATTCAGGCAATTAATTTTAAATTTTTCAGAGAGAAAATAGGCAGGGAGTCTTTGATCTTTGTCATTTTCCAAGAGGGAGACCCCAAGCAGTGTGCACTCGTTTATTTTATGGTATCCTAACCCTCCAAAAGTATTAACTTGTGCAAATTAAACAATGCACTTGGACTTCCTTAAAAATTCTCTCAAGTATTTACTTCCTCTGCTCATCAAGTTCCTTAATTTCCTAATTTCATACTTTCTGTCCTTCTCTGAGAGTCCTTCTCCTTATCCAGCAATTGCCCCGGGTTCTTTGTCGCTTGTGAGCGATGGGCTCTGCTGTGCCCTGCTGTCCTGCGCAGTTGTTGCTTGGGATGTTGAGCAGTACCTCGGGTGATGAATATGTAAGATGAGACACCCAGCCTCGCTGTCTGGAGCTGTCAGCTTTCTCCCTGACAGGCTTCCTATGTGGTGGTCTCGAGCTAATTTAGGCCAGTCAAGGATTACCATTTCTGCTCACCCCAACAAGTGATTCGAGGCTGTTATTTAGGAATTTCTGAGCATGGTGATTATATTTGGAGAGGAGCAAGTGCCCCTGCATTCCTGCCCTTTCTTATCATTACCATGACAGATAGGGATAGACATACACAATATGTCGTCCTAGAATTCACGCTGTTCCAAAATCTCTCATGTCACTTTGAAACCCAAATCCTTCACATGGCATCTGGTATATAATAAACACTTCAAATTGTTGAGAGATTACAGAGACAAAACCACATTTATTATAATTTTTGTGGGTTTACTGAGGAGAGCAAAGCTTGATATCTAAGTCTACATGTGAACCAGTGCTCCTGGTTTCATGTTCTTAAATACCATATTGCAGTCAATAGGAGAGACCCTATTCCATTTTTTTCTTAAATGCTTGGTCAGAAGAGCAAGATGCAAATACAGAAGAAGGTTCAACTTCTCCTTCTGGCTCTGTGTCACCCACCAGCATTATTTGGTTTTGGAGAGAATGTGCACTGACTCTACATCTTAGCTGAGCTTCCATAAATCCTCTTTCTTCCACTGCTGGATCTCAGACTATTCCTTCTTTGTGCATAGTCACGACACTCTGTGGCCTTTCTGCCAGAACTGCCTTTGCTTCTCTTTACTTATATTTGTCTCTTCAAGAAGATACAAACTTTTGTGATAATTTTCTACTGTGTCCTTCTGGTCTGTGGTTTCTAGACATTCTAGAATTTCAAATATTTGTTTTCCAGTGTTTCTTTTAATAATGTATTTCATGAAAAAAGGAATCTCTCTGTGATAGTCAGTATCAGTCAACATGGACACTGTGATAGGTTTAATGTAGTATAAAGCTACACAAGAATGGGTAACTAGAAGGCATGATAGTCAAGGGATTTTAAATAATGGTGTATTTATCCAGGATGGCAATTGTATTTTCTGGTGCTGAATTGCAATATACATTTGAAAACTGATGATCTGTTTCCTGAGGACCACTTTCACTGAAAGTGCTTCTTGCATGGACCTTTGAGTGACTTGGCTCAACCCACTCACAAAGAGAATTTGTTGCAAGTTTCAGTGCTGGGCAGTAAGTTGGTGTTAAAGGCAAAGATCTGGGAAAATACACATTAGCTTTTTTCTGTATTATCTTTTTTATATTATATATTTTTAAAAAGGTAAATATAAACAAGGCTCAGTTAATGGCCTGCCAAACAGTGCAGTCAATGTGAGAGAATTTGTGCAATGAGAGAAAAATGTGTAAACCCTTGCTGACTGAATGCCAGAAACACATAACTAAATGGTGTTTTGCAGTGAAATGCATTCATGCCACTGAGTTCCCAAAGCAGGTGAGTTGGCTTGAGTACTTGTTAACATTACAGGATTTTAATCTATTTAAAAAAAAAAAAAAGGTTGGCTAGACTAGGCAGTAGCATCTTAAATGGGAGATATGCATATTCCAGTTCCTTCATTGCGTGGTTGTTATTTTTAAAACAAGTTTATGCCTTCTTTAGTTTTCTGCATAAGCCTCCATGTGTTTATGATCTGCAGAGCCCCATTCAAAAGAGAAAATAGTAATGAAAATATCTCTGGGCTAATAAATCCATAGTTAGTTGTAAACTTTGATCAATTCCTTCAAGAAATTATAGAGACCAAATATAAAAGCAGAGAGTCAGAATAGGAACTTACCCATCTATGGAATTCATGGGATTCATATTCTGCTGATGGAAGAATTTTTCTTGGATCAGTCAGCTACGTGTTCTTCCACCAAAAAAATCCTGACTTTTTTGGTTTGGTGAATATTTTTATCTTTTTTTTTTTTTTTTTTTTTTTTTTGATAGATGGCAGGGATATTGCTGGAATCGTTCTCTGTTATCACCATTTGTGAAGTGCTAATTTTTTTAGCCTTGATGATTAATAGTAGATGATTTATCAAATTTATATGGGTGGCAGGGGAGAACAGACACCCTAATAGAGTTTTGTCCTTGTTACAGTGGCTACTGTAGAATTATGCAGTGAGATCCCCACATACCTCCCCCGCAACTTGAATTCTGAGCAGATGAATCAGACAAAGGATATGATAAAAATATCATTAACCTCATTTTACATTCAGGGAACTGAGTCAAAGAGGAAAGAAATGATTTCTCTAAGGTCTGTGGCAGAGGTGTGAACAGAAATCAAAGTTTCCAAGCCCTTGACTCCATTTATTTCTTATTAGTATTGCAGCAAACAGGCACATCTCTCTCAAAGACCGAAGAACATCCCTGCCTGATAACTGTATGATCACACAGTAAAAATCTTACCAGGTCCTGTCCAGAGGCCCTGTGGTGCAAGTACAGAAATACTTCTCTGCCACAAGGGTGTTGCATCAAACCTGCCTTGGGAGATGCTGCCATCACAGTTTTACAATAATAAGGATGTTTGTGAACTATCCTAATCAGAGAGGATGGTTTTATTTTGTGTGTTAGAGCAAATGACATGATGTGGTCTCCCTTAGGGTGAGAAAATGTGCCTTTACAAATTAATGGTGTATCTACTTAAAAGAAGGCTTCTGCTTCTCTCCGGTGGCAAAAAAAAAAAAAAGGTGCCTCCTGAAAAGAGAGCAAGCCAGAATTTTCTGGATTTTAATTTTCCTTTTGAACGCTACATGTTCCATTGAAATTGTGAGGTACTGGGAAGATATTCAACATTCAGTGCTAGTGTTGCAACAGTCACTTGCTTGGGAATCACCTTACTCTTTGAAGAAGGTGATGTGGTTCATACATAAGTTTGTAAATTTGAAAAAGTTGTGAGGTAGCTATTCTATAATTCATTTTCTTCCTCAGGCAATTAGATAATTCCTTGATATTTATGTAGCACTTTTTGTTCATTGTCTTGGCTTTAAAGAGAATGGACTCCCTAGGATTGGCCATTGGTCACATAGACCCAATGAACATTCAAGGTCAAAAGTATACTACATTAGAAATAGTCCTGGCTGGACAGAAACATTCGTTCCTCATTAAGGCAGCCATTGTAGCAAATGAAATTATAGTCCTATAAATCTGATTGTGTCTGTGCTAGAGTGAGGTAGCGTCTCAGTGTTCAATTTCCCAGTGTACAAAATGCCATACACGGCAAGAATTCAGGAACTTTTTGTGTGGCAAAGAGAAAGGAAGAGCCTAGGGCAGCAGACGTGACACTGAATGAGAAAACTGTGAATATGTTGAAGGATGACAGAGGAATTTCTTTTGGCGACAAATCTACTTTTCTAGCCTATTTCTTTGAAAGAAATTGAACAGGGAGTGTCTGCCACCTTTTGCTGTCTATCAGCCTGAGTGTAACATTAATTTAGGAGAAGTCATCTCAGCAGCAGGTTTGGCTAGGAAAGGAAATGAAAGACTGTATCCTCTGAAAAATGCCTCTTTATCTGCCCATGGTATCTGAGCAGTTAAAGAATTTCAGTGATGTTTCATCATCTCTCCCTTCATTAATGCATTTTTCAGAGAGACAACAAGAAGGATAGTTTAGAAAGATAAATGCAATTCATGATGTAATGAAAAAAATCAGGAAACAATTACAAAACCTTTTTTATGAAATGTTTTATGAGTCTGTATTTGCATCTGGGGAATATTAGAGTAAATATTGTGCAGGGAAATTAGTTTTAATTTCATGCTAACGGAAAAATCAATTCGGTTCTAATTAGGTTATGATTTTTAAAATACAATCAGGCAGTCATTTCAGTGTTTTGATTAGATTGTCCTATCATTTGTTTGGGTTTTGATAAATGCTACTTCAGAAAATGACTTTCAACACAAAAGCCTATCTAGAGCAGAAGAGGTTTGATTTGGGAGGGTTATTCTAAAGACAATAGTGTAAAAATTCTTAAAGTGGGTCATTGGCTGCAAGCAATTTAAATGTAGTGAGTAGAGCTGTGGCACTTCAGTCTACAGTACAATGTAATGCAGGTGTGGACAGGATGAGTGAGAATTGTTGTTGATTCTTTAATTTATATCTTCCAATAAGGGCTTGTAACTTCTCTGGCAGAAACCAAAAAATTCTCTTTATTAATTAATACTTGTAGGGAAATGATCTGAGGGCATTATTGCTTCCCTCACTTGCATACTTAAGTGTTTCTTGACCTTGCAACATGCAAGCTGGTAAGGCTTTCCATGACTTTTTATATAAAATATACCCTGAGAGAATCAGAAAGTAAATCACAGCAGCATATTAAGATTGTGATCTTCAAGCTGCTTCTCAAAATCTCAGCCAAGATCATTAAGTGAAGCTAACTCAAAACATAAAATTGACTAATATGTGGACAATGTGAGTGTGTAGTATAGGCTGTATACAAAAATAAAGTCTATACAATGTGAAATGTACTTAATAGAACATTACAGTCTGTTTAAACTGCCATTAATTAAAAAAAACCAAGGCTTAAAGAAAAAGGGCTGGGTACCCTTGTCACCACTACAGTCCTGCATAATTCTCTTCTTGTGTCTTTGGTTTTTGTTTGAACAAGTAGGCATTGTTGTCTTCTGAGTGCCAACTCAGTTCCACAGCTTGGCTTCTGTGGTGATCCATACTGGGAGATGAAATGGTGATGGTTTCTTTTCATTTTTCCGTATTCTCAATACACCTACTCCATCTTTTTGTGTGTGTTTTTCTGTCCTTTTGAGTGACAAGTGCCTTTACTGAACAGTATATTATAATCAAAATGTCTTGTGCAAGAGCTAAAACCGAAAATACTGGCATTAAAAATTAATATGGTTGTCAATCAGATGTCCACTTTTGCATGTGGCATTGCTTGAGGTAAAGTATGGCATTACTCTTACGAGATCTATGATTTAGATTATTTCTTGAGACATGCCCGGAGTTTTTTCTAAGTTGGTTGTAAGGAACATTATATGAAGTTAATGAAAGAAAAAAAGAAAAAGTGGGAAAAAAAAGACAGTGTACCCTTCTATCATCAATAAGAAATATAAAATCATTTTTAAAATCGCTATGAAGAAAGAAAATTGGGGAAGGTGTGAGGTTACGCCATTTCCTCGGAAAATGTCTTGGTAAGAAATCTATGCACAGTTTAATGTAAAAATTAGAAATTATACACTGGGTAGCTTTGATGTTTAGTAGAAAGCCATTAGTGATTTGCAAGAGTTTTATTTGTACAATAAACTATCTCCTGAGGGTTTTTCTGGGGGATTTTTTTTCCCCTGGATATTTGAAATTTTCAAAGCTGTTTATGATGTATTTTTCATGTTGTATGATTTAGACTGTGGCCAGTGATTGGAATGTGTGCTTATATAATATATTCAGGTTGTACCATATACTCAGAATTTTTAATTGTTCTTCCTGCAACTTCTGGATTAATGGGCATAAATTCATCACGGGTTATTAATAAGATTATTAAATATCACAGCAGTTAAATCCTTCTGAGACTTGAAGTTTGCGGACTTAAGCAGATCAGAGTTTGTAGCCCCATTTTAGATTTCTTGGAGGACTTCCAAACAGAGTGGTAAGTTAATTAATAATCGCACACCAAGCCAGTGCACTCAAAATCTGTGTTGGACAACAGGTTGCAAAAATGTTGTTTTGGACATATTTCTAAATCTGTATGAACACTAATCAAAAGTCCTGCCTCTGGGGAATTGGTAATATATTCATAAAAATCAGTGCTGTCCAGAAGGACTTTGTCCTACGTTTTCTTCTATGATCCACAGAAAACAAAAAAAGAAACGCTTCTTGAAGACCTTTCCAAAAAGAAACTGAACCACAGTCTGTGTCTCCCTTGGCTTGAATAGGTGTTTTTGAATACCTGCCTTGAGGTCTAATTTTTCTGATCACAAAAGGGAATTTTGACTTCAGTATGAATTAGGAACCTCTTTAACTCTTCAATGTCCTGAAAGGTTGCAGTGGGATATGGTAGAGTACAGCTTCCAGTTGGAGAAGACTAGGGTGATGGCCTGCTCGTGAAACTGCTTTATAACACATGAACTCCTGTTAAAATGCTGTATGCTTCATGACCAGCATTGTAGTCATACAATGAAATAGAGGAAAGTGCAATTTAGACAAATTAGAGGGCTGGCCAGTCAACAACTCTACAAATTTCAACAGGGGAAAGTGCTGGATTCTGTACCTGGGATGGGGCTCACTGCAATATAAGAAAGATATTAAGCTATTAGAGAGTGTCCAAAGGAGGGCAATGAAGATGGTGAAGGGCCTTGAGGGGAAGCTGTGTGAGGGGAATGACTGAGGGCACTTGGTCTGTTCATCCTGGGGAAGAGGAGACTGAGGGGAGACCTCACTGCAGTTACAACTTTCTCGGGAGGGCAGGCACTGATCTCTTCTCTGTGATGACCAGCGACAGGACCCGAAGTGACAGACCTGAAGTTGTGTCAGGGGAGGTTGGGTTGGATATTATAAAGAGGTTCTTCCCCCTGAGGGTGGTGGGCACAGGAATAGGCTGCCCAGGGAAGCAGTCACAGCATCAAGCCTGACAGAGTTCAAGAAGCGTTTGGAAGATACTCTTGGGTACATGGTGTGACTCTTTGGGATGGTCCTGTGCAGAGCCAGGAGTTGGACTTGATGATCCTTGTGGGTCCCTTCCAACTCAGCATATTCTGTTAATTCTTTGACTCTCTTGCAGGAAAAACTATCTTTTTTGCTAACTTGCGAGGTGGGACTTATCTCAATTGTTAAGAAAAAGATAAACTGAACAAACATTTTGTTTTCTAGTCCTATTCCCAAAGTAAAATTAGATACATATTTAGTTTTTTTACTTTTTGGGAAGAAGTGACAGTTTATAGTCTACTTTTCATTAGCTGAGAAACCTGTTAATATTTGTATGATTGGCACATGTACTGGGTTGATTGGCAGAAATGAAATGTTTGACATGCTCAGAGTGAGAGAGACTATGCATGGCTGAGAGCAATTAGATGTGTTTGATGTCATAAGGAGGTTTTACAACTGAGATTCTAGCTCTACTCCTTTCTCTAAGGGTAAATTCAGGCTCAAACCTCTTCACAGCTTTCAGATTAGTATTTTGCTGGTACAAAATATTGAGAAGCAGTCCTTTTTTCCCCAGTCTGATTTACATTTTGGACTTTGCAAGCTAATCCAAGGCAGCACATTCAGAAGTCAGATGCTCTGCTCTTTCTGAACTGTGCTTGACTCAGGACTGGTGATAAGTGGGTTACATGGCCCTCAAGCATCCCAGGTCTAAAAGGGGCCTTGGGATGTTAGGTATAAGTTAGGGTTTACTTCAGGTGATTACTTTATTGTATGTGTCTACTACTTACAGTATATATCTAAATTTTGCAGTGCTCTGTATCACTATGTGATAAGATCTGGAGTAGTTATCTCAAGTCTTGATGAAAAAGAACAGTGCTTTTTGAGTTGTTCACTTCACCCAATGCTAGGTATTTTAGGCAACCTAAACATTTCTAGGACAGAGCAATGACTAAATTGTATGTTTTGAATGCTTAAAACTGTGTGGCTCTGCTTGTGCCACTCAGCATGCATTACAAGTCTGTGGGATCAATATTCTGTTGCCTTGGGATTCCTGTGGGGGAAAACTGGTCAAGACAGACATATTTTATATTTTGTTACAGTGGGGTTAAAACTGCTGTTACTGTATTTAATGCTGAAAAAGTTGCAGAGGGTGTAAAATCATGAAGGAGCGAGGAAGCTTCCTAGGTAAGTTTTCTGCAGGCCATTCTGCACAACTGGTATTTCCCCTTTTTTTTTTTTTTTCAAGAAAACAAAGTTACAATTACTGTATGAATCAAGGCACACCTGTATTCCCACTTCCCCACAGACTGAGAGCTGCAGAAGGAAAGCTCCAGCACACCACATTGCAGGGGGCTAGAAAGGATGCAATTAGGGCAGGGTAGCAGATGAGAAGGGAGGCAGAGGACCTTGTGATCTTACTGAACTCTGCTCTTTCCAAACTAAGCATTTATACTAGAATTTTTATAGTTCCAAAATACATTCCTTCCCTCCACACACTCAGGATTATTCTGTGTGGGTTAGATGATGCTATCAGCTTTAGACAAGGTAAGGAATAAACTGTGTTGTGTCCCAACTGATTTACAGTAGCTGAATTCTTGAGCTAAACCCGGCAAATGCTAGTGTATCCATAGCCCACCCCTTCTTTTGTATTCAATTGCACTAAAAAGAAATGGACTTTGGACGTGGCCTGAACCAACAGAAATATAAATGCAGGGATGAATTTTAGCTTCAGTTTTCCATCACTTTAGTTTTCTCACTTCTTGATGTGACCCTATGGCAAATAACAGAGGTGTGAATTGATTTTTGTGGAGTGGCTTGGAATGTGATCTCATGCAAATGAGTGCATGCTTTGGCTGATAGAATTATCTTGCCAGGGGTTTGCACCTTTCCCCAACCAATGGCCTGCAGAGCTCTGCATGTAGAGAAAGAAACTGTTCAGCACAAGAAAAGGCTGCTTTAAATGGAGTGACAGGGCGCACAGCCAGGAGGATGCTGGGAATAAACAATGAAAATTAGTTGAAGACATAGTATAGGGTTTATCAGAGCTATTATCTCTGTCATACTGCTTACATAGCAAGACTTGTGCTTAAATGATTTATACTTCTAAATGTTGTGGTACCTGCATTAATCCCATATTGGATCATTCTACAAATGGCAAGGAAATTTGAGTTGAGAAATGAATGTTAAAAGGGATCACATGTTAAAAGTAAATGTTAAAAGCAGATGATATCCATAAGGCTCAGAGCATGGAACAGAAGATTCACAAGCCTTGCAGGAAGTTGCTTTATTATTCTAACCTATAATCCCTGCTGTGAGGAACGCTGCCTTTCAAGCCCACATATGGGATGTTTCTCTGTGATAAGAGGAAACTTTAACAGGTTGATGTAAACATTTCCAAAGTACATTAAATAGCAGAATCTCACATAAATTCTGCTGCAAAGACAGCAATATGCCTCCCAACCTTGTTTCTTAGTATAGGGTTTCCATCTTTTATTATCTCTTAGTATCTTTACATTCCATAATCTTTTGCACAATTTGATGCTAATATGACATTTTGAAGACTGCAGTCAATGCTTTCAACCTGAACCAAAGATTTAGTGGAAAATAAAAACTAAATAAAAAAAATCAGTGACTTGTTGAATCCTTAGGTCAAGCAAATTGTTACTTTGCTGGAATGCTATTGAAGGATGTTAGTTTTCTTTGTGACAGTCTCTAGCCCTGGATCCAGTAGAGTAGAATGCCATGAGTCTAATGGATATCAATGGCATGTGACCCATGAAATTGCATGCATGTTTATGATCTGTCAAACAGTGTTGACCACCATAAAAAAAAAAGAAACAAAAAAAGTCAACTTCTGTGTAATTCAGTAAACCAATCACAGTGGGAATTCAAATCTGTTTGAACTTGGTGCTTTCTTCTTAGAGGTCCTCTTTCCACCAGCTGTCTGTCTGCAGTGTTTTTTTCACTGTTTCATGACTGTAGAGGTGTATGTCGCTTGTGGTACCACATGAGAATCTCAAACCCCTTTAGGCAATGGTTTGGTTTTTAGTTTCTGCGCGGTGCCTCTGTCTCTAAAAAAAATATGGAAGAATCTTGCATCGTTAACACTGATTAATTAAACTTTTTTTTCCTTTTTGGTGGTACCACTTGCCATGATGAGCCATTTTATTCACATGAGATAATGGGGGACAGTATAAGTGAATCTGTGTAGTGCAGAAGTGCTCTGTGGTGTCAGTGAGAGAGCAAGTTTCCCACTACACTAGGGAAAAGGGAACCAAGATGTGACCCCACGCTATCTTTTCTTGGATGACCCAGTGAGAAAAAGTCTTCATTAGAAAAATTTGAGATTTCTTTTAGTGTGTGGTTGAGGGGGTAAATAAAGAGATACACATTGCATTCACATCAACTTGATCATGCTTTCTTTTAAAAAAAATCCAGAAAAAAAAATTTACATGGCTAGTGTTTCACAGTAGTGTTGCTCTTTAAATAGATTTTACAGGTTGCTTTTATAGCACAACTCTAACAGCTGCAAGTTCATGTACAAGGTTGTGTAAAGATTTGATTTACAATTTTATTTTTTCATGAAGCGTGTACCTTTTTTATTCATTCTGTCTCTAACCATCATAGCTGTTGATAGAAAAGGGGAAAATATTCTTCTAGTGTACAGAGAAAGGGAAAAATGAGCGATGTGTTACTTCACTCAGAAAAGTAAGATATTTGTATTTTTTTAGCCTTCTGTTGTCTGTAAAAACCTTTTTTTAAATACATTTCAAGAATCCTTTAAGGATCACTTGTCAATTTGAAAAAAGAATTTAAAAAATCAAACACTCATTACTAAATTATCTTTTATGAGAACAGAAGGATCTCTGGATAATAAGCATTTGTTCCAAAACAAAACAGTTATTTGTTCAGGGTATGGAAGTTATTAATTATTTACACCTCTTCCTACCTCAGTTCTACCTCTAGTTAAAATTCATGGCCTAGGCACTCATCAAATATTGATTTTTACCAAAGTTGATGCTTTCCCTTTAACATTATTATAATGAGGGATAAAAATCAAATTGCCTTCACTGAAACTCAATCATTCTCACAAGCCATCTGCATTGATCTTTTTTCTAGGTTTTACCATAAATTATTCTATTCAATTAAGTAAACCCCACACATAATGACATTTTGTGAACTAAATAATTTATTGACTATTTTCAGCTAAACTTACCAGGCTCTGATGCACACTTATTTTCATAACATTAAAGTAATATATATAAAACCCTTGCAACTGAATGTGTGTCAGATTCTTTGTTTGGAAAGATGAATCACCTGGGAGGTAGAAATCTTCTCATTTAGAAAAGAAACAAATTCTGTCGTCGTCATATTTGTAGTGACTCAGTCCCTCCTCATTAGCAAAATGAGGGGGGTTCCAATGCTTTCTGGTGACAAAACAATTGCAAAATGATTTTCAGCTAAAACTGGTTCTATTAGCAACAAGACTTGTAAGGAAATTGATAAAAATTAGTCTGTTTTAGAGTTCACTGCTAAGATCTGATGAATATAGCAGCTCCTCGGAGGGATTCAGAGAGTTTTTCTCCTCTGCCGTGCAATGGTTGCGCTTCTGTGTCACACACATTCTTGTCACCTCCTGACAGTTCCCCTGGAAACCTGCCCACTTTCTAAATGAGTTTTGTTTCACATTTTAAAAGTCATTCAGCTCCTGTAGACTGAGATTTTCAAGTGGAAAGGATGGTTTGTAACTCTGAACTCTACTCTGTCAACCAAGGAGAGGGATTGCTCCCCCACATGACAAGGTTGTGTTTTGTGGGTGGTTGGTTTGGGTACTAACTGGGTCACAAACTTGAGATACAAAACAGGTTTTTTGAAAATGCATAGATTTTAGGAGAACCTTGTCATAGCTGTGAAGGTGTAGTTGGGCTGCTTTTAATCATATATGAAAAGTTTCTGGTGGGGGTATCTAGGGAATGCCTTCTGTGAGGTGTACTCAACAAACACACTGGATGCAACTAAAGCATCTTTTGGAAACAGAAGAACAAAACACATTTAGGCACTGTGGAGTACATATAGGTCCACGTTGTTGAAGATGACACTGAATACAGAATTGCTTGTAAATAAGTAGTACCAACACTGGCATAGAGAGAGTTTGGAATGTGTGTTCTCACTTTGATTTTAGCATGAATTGTGCACTGTAAGTCCTCATTTCCATTGCAAAACATGGTGATCATTTTGGGAAGTATGGTGGTGCTAAATTGATAGAAAGTCAATATATGGTAGTAGTATTGCTCAAAAGCTAGAAAAGCCCTAAAAAAAGAAAGATATGCAAAATAGCATGGAATGAAAAAGTCACCTTAGACAGTTTAGTAGTTTTATTTTATTTTGCTTTGGTTAATTTTATTTTCGAAAGAGAGGTAGTTCCATAACACAAATCAGAGCATGGAGTGGGAGTAAGCACCTGTAAAATTGTGTAGTATTTATGTATTCGGTGCCAGCATGGGAAAGGGTAATTGTTCTTCATTCCTTCTTTTAGCGCAATCCATTTTATATGCTGGAACGAGGTGTCAAACATTTCAATCCATCTAGGATTGGAGTTTCTCTTTATTTCTTTCACTGTTTTTTAGCTTTTGAACTCTTTGATGTCATCATTTTGAAGGGTTGCTACTGCTGCTTACAAAGTCTTGCAAAGTCTGAGTAAATAATAGATTTACAGGTAAATAGTAAACTTGTAAGTTTAAATGCAAAAGCTTGTATTGATTTAATTTCCCATTAAATCAGGTAATTTTGTGGTCCAGTACCCATGCATTAAAATACGTAGCCCAAACACAAAATATCACTTTTCCTTACTCAGTGCTTGGAAGAAAATAAAGCTCACTGTTGCTCTGCCCATGTGTTCTTATCTGTACTATTGTCTTTATGTTTGGAATATAAAGCATCCCAATGTGCTGCCCTGACTACTTGCAAATTCAGGCTTTTCCTGCTGCATTTTGCTGGTGAGATGGTGCTCATGAAATCGGACCCTGATTGTGCTCCTGTTTTGAGGCTGCTGAATGAGAATTCTTCTTTCAGCCTCCTGTATTGTGCTTGTTGAGCAATGGTGTCATACTTTTCTCAATGAAAAAGATGGATACAGTGCAGGATAGGTGCTCTCCCACATCCCACCCACTGCTTTTATTCAGAAGAGGTAAGAGTCAAAGGCTTTGCTGGAACTCTCCTCTGTCTTTTGTAGCATGGTGTGCTCTTTGTAGAAATTTAAGCTAAGGGGAATTTACCTGGACATGAGCTGATATGTGAAATGAGCATCTGAGATTCTGCTGATGTCCAGTCCTTATTTAGCTGTGAAGTTAAGCAAATACCCAGTTGGATGGTTATGAACAGGAACCTATAGCATTTGAATCAAGCTCTGTTTCCTTTAACTTTTTGCAGTCTGTGATGATGGTTGGCTGTATAGGTAATGCAAGGTTTGCTTCCTTGTGCTTTGGCTTTATTAACACCAGTGGGATTTTAGGCTTTTTAGTTTTCATTCCACTTGAGATTCTTTTCTCTGAATTAATGGATATTTTGAATAAATCATTGTGAGGCAGGGCAATGCATGCTGTAGGGAAAAAAAAAATCATTGAGCCAGCATATCTGAACAGTTTTCATGTCTATTACTCACATACCTTGAGAGGCCAATACATGTGTAACTTAATGAGGATTTTTCTTCTTTGAACCACAGAAGGCATATGTGCCTGACTTACATGCCCAAGTGCTAGATAAAGAGAAAGCAACTCAAGACCACTAAGTTTCTCTTTATAGATATATTACCCGTAAAGCACATAATATTAGTGCTGCCAGTGTTGCACTGAAATGTTCTGTCTGGATCGATGTATTCTTGTATCTGGAAAAATAATCAGCAAATAAACATGTGTCATTGCTGCCTGTATTTCAGCTAATGTGAAGTGTGTTATAGTTAACACTGAACAAGAAGAATTCATGCTGGGACATATTGTGAAATGTTAATTATAGGAAAAAAACCCATTGGATTGACTCCCACTGCTTCTGATTCATGATAAGGAAATTCCTAGAGGGAAAAGAACAAAAATACCAACTGTGCTCACCATTTGAAATTTTTGTGGGGAATCACTGCAAAGGTAATGCACTGTTGGATTTTCCTGTATACCGATACACACTTACTCATCTAACGGCAAGATGATGGAATCACGGGGAGATATCTTATTCTCTCTTCCTTAGGATTTGCCTATTGTGACTCATATGGAAGCATTTTCCAGGCCCCAAAGCACCTCAGCCACATCTTGACCCACCCTGGGGTCGGGACTCAGCAAGCATCAGGCCTTTCCTGGTTCTACCTGAGGGGTGGCAAACATCTGTGCCTTGCAGGAGCTTCTGTGTGCTCTGAGCATATGCAGATTTGAGTGGATAGAGAAGTGAGGAATAAGTGTGCAAGAAGTCAAAGCCTTGAACTTATTTTGGGATGAGATGAATCATTACAGGAATAGACTCTCATCTCTTACAGAGTCAACTGCCTTTCAGGTGTCTTAATTGGAACAGATGAGTTCCTCCCTTCCAGGCGAATCTTGTTTTGTAGAGAGTGGTGACTGAAGAGGGGACATGAAAAGGATTTCAGTGTGCCAGCTGATCAGGATAAGTGTATCTGCCTCTTACATCAAGGCATGGGGAGTTGCTGCAGGGGATCTTCTTTTTACTTAACTGGGGTACAGTGTTGTGCCTGTTACTAGTCAATTCAAGTGCCTCTGGCACTGTGCACTTCACAGCCCAACTTTGGGAGTGTCATAGAATGGTTTGGGTTGGAAGAGATCTTAAAGATCATCTTGTTCCCACCCCCCTGTCATGGGCAGGGATGCCACCCACTAGACCAGGTTGCCCAGGGCCCCAACCAACCTGACCTTGAACACCTACTTGAAACCAGCCTGGGAAGAGACACTGCCCAGGTGTGAACAGCTGTGATGTGGAAAGGCTTCAGCTGTGCTAATTGCACAGGTTTGAATTTGCATGGGTGCTGACACACCAAAGCCTATGTGGCTGGGTCAGTTTTACCTTCCCACAGATCAGCACTGATAATATCCTGCAAGCCACATGCTCTGATTTCACCAACCAGTGTTTAGACTCAGCTAACTGTTGTTACCGTAAAGACTGGAATTAAGTGGGAAATGAGAAACAGTCCCTGTGAACTTGCAGCTACTGGAAACACAGTTATTACAGGAGAATAGCAGCTAATTCTGTAAATAACATGATGCAACAAGTTTTGACTTGTTCCATGTTTAATCACTCATTTTAATCTGAAGTAGTGTGGGTAAAGGCTAAATCCATAGGCTCATTGGCACTAACCCTAGTAAATTACTGGTGCCCAAAGAAAATGAACTCTTATAGAGTTTATTGTCTTGATTTTCAAGTGGGAAGCATCTGATGAAAGTCTAGCCATCAGCTGAGAAACCCTACCTACAAATTGCATTTTGGGCTTTAGTACTCAAAGAAGTGGCTTGTTTGTTAAGTTTTGATTTTAGAAGTCATACCCATCTTCAGCTTGGATTTACTTTTAATTTTACTATGTACATAAGATTTGATAGCTTCCTTTTCTAAGAAAGGCATGGATTATTTCTGGTTTAAAAAACAAAAAAGGAGACAGTTGTCTAATGCCTCTCTATTTAAAAAAGAAAAAGTCTGCAGTATACTCCAACCATTCTTTACATGTCCTCAAGCAGACAGCTGAGCTAAAACTAAAACTTTAAGTGGAAGACAGATGCCAGGGAGTTAGTGAGAACTGTCTGGAATAAGGTTAGGCTCATTACTTTCTGACGTTCATAGCAATTCTATGAGCAGTAAACTTTCATTCTCAGCAAATTTCCAGTGGTAACTAGACTTGTTCAGAAAGAGTTTGACTGATGTGCTCTATTCTTCTCTTCTTAATTTCCAGAAGAGTCTTTTGATCTTTCATGAGTGGGAATGAACGTGCAAGGGTTCAAATACTGACCTTGTCTCTGTCCTATGGGGAGAAGGAAGGGAAACAGCCTGCAGCTCCAAATACAAAATTGGAACTCTCATACGTGTATGGAGGGGACAATTTTTGCTAAAAAGGGACTTTTTGATTACATCACTGCCCATTAAATTCTTTGCAGAAAAGAAAAGCAGAAAGCTTAGAGTGTAACTCTTATTTTACCCATATTTTTTGACTCAGAAATGTCTTGTCTTAACCAAATACTTGTAATAAAAGTGAGAATTCTGACTGATAAAAAGGGGATCTTCTTGCTGCTAGCAACTAAAGATTTAGTACTGAGTTACTCCATGTACTTCAAAGCAGTGATTTTCCATTTACAGCCGTGAGACCTCAAAAAATTATGTTTATAGGCACCTACTTACTTTCACAGAGATAATAGTATTACACACACACACTTCTATACATTGCACTGAGATAAGATACATGACATGACATACTATTCCAGAGCTGTCAAAAAGTTGGATTCTGCTGTCCTTTATCATTTTGTTTACATCTGAGTGTCTGCAGGTGACTGCAGGTGTCATTCCACTGAAAATCAGACAGCTGAGCCAGGAGTGAAATGTTACTCCTAGAGAATAAGATTACTGTAACCTTCTAGACAGGGACATACAATTGTCTTTTGAAAGCCACCTTGCTGCAGGTTAACCTGTTGATTGTTCTGCTTTGAGTGGCTCTGCACGTACCAAACTGATGATGGCAGTGAGAACTATGAGTGAGTCACTCCGTGCTGGTGCTGACAGCATCCTTTATTTTTTCCCCCTCATGCTGTAACATTATGTGCTGTAGATGCCACAGGAAATGCTAAAATCACATCTTTTCATCTGGGTCTTTTTTCAGTCCTTCCTATATGAAAAGCCATATGTCTCTGTCCATGTAAGTGTCACATTTCACCCTGCTGATCCAATTTATTCAGTCTGAACATTTGGCCTAATACTTTTATACAAATACATTTTCTTTTCCCAGATTCTTATTTGTGTCATGGTCTGTTCCTGTTATAGATGAATGAAGACTTGTCAACAAATAATCCATCCAATAAATTAGAATCTGATCCAAAACCTCATTGACGTCAACAGAAAGACTCTTACTGACTTCAGTGGTCCTACAGTGTTCTTTTTCTGCATCCTCAGTTTCTGTAAATATATCCATTTTAGAATGAAAATACTTTTTCCCCACAGTATTTTTTTTTTTAAGTCTGTGTAATGACAAGGAAATATTGAGCAAACAAAATCAGAATTGTGCTGTTTAAACAAAATTTGACAGATGGGTGGTGTCCTGGAAAAGCAACTGCGCGCCTGTTGTCCTTGATACCTGTGGGTTTAACTTTAAACATCCTGAAATCAGACCAGTTGTACTTTGAAAACTCCTTCGCTGTTCCTCCGTGGCTGTGCTGGCAAGGTTACAGCACTGCACTTTGTACTACGTGCCTGGAGTCTCGTGTGGCAGAGCTGGGCTCCCTGCTGGCGGGCAGACTGGTCCACCCAGGATCCCAACTGGGAACTCCAGAGCGGGAGAGCTGGAGGAGGGTGAATGTGGGGGCGAGTGTTTAAAAACAGACGAGCCCTTTTTTCTTTCCCAGAATGTAGCTGTCTCTGATGGCTTTTGTGGATCTGTGTCAGCAAAGTGATGTTAATAGTGCTTCCTCAAGCGAAAGTTTGTCTTTTAGAATATTGAACAATAAAGATGGTGCAAAAAGGCTGCAAGTTCAGCAAAATAAGCAAGCGAGCAAATTCTGGCATGTAATTTCAGGACTTAATCTGATCACTTCTAAACAAATTAAAAATAAATGCTCTGCCTTGAAATGTAGAGACAGTCTTGGACAATGAGTTCTCAGCTGATTTCTAATAGGGAAAACATTTGACTTGGAGCAGAATCTACATGAACCAAGAGACTGAGCAATGGGAGAAGCACCTTCAGTGCAGGTGTAAAATTAATGCTTTGGGAGGGAATAGCTGCCACAGAAAGAGCTAAGGAAATCTTGCTGTCAGAACTGCACAGATGGTGAAGGGAAAAGAAATATTTTTAGGGACGGCAGAGAGAGAATTTGAAAAATCCACGCAACCCTGATGAGCCTGGAACTGCTTGGGTTGATGCTCCCTGTCATATATCTTCATGCAGTGAAAGGGTGAATGAACATGCCCCTCTCCTCACATGTATTGCTCTTGAAGTCGTTTACTTCTTTCTAGAAAAATTCAAGCAGCATAGGGAAATTTTGTCCTGAAAGTCTGATATTATTTAATAAAGGATGAAAGGAAGTTATCATAACAATTTGAGGGTATAGGTTTTCAAAACCCAGTACAAAGCCAATATTCACTTTTCCAAATTCTCCTACACATTTTTATCAGCCTCCTTTCTGAACAATCATTGCACATTATTGTCTCACAGGATGCAACACAATGTAAGTATTGTGTCTGGGGTAGATCTTTGTCTGCTGAAGAGAAGGCATGGTTCTTCATGTCTGTATGGAGTTAAGGTCAGTTACTACAGATAAGATGATTGTTTTTATTAATAAGTAGATGGACGGCCTACTATGAGACTAAATTCTAATATTTTAAACTGGGAGCAGTAGGAAATGAGTGTGAGGAAAAGCTTAACCAAGATTCACAAAATAAAAGAAAAAAAAGAAAGAAGAAATGATCAAATTACAAATTATACTTTCCCTCTGGTAAGGAGAGCAATAGATCCATCCCATCAAGCAAATAACAGTTAAGCAAATGATGAGACTGATATTTGCTTTTCCTACCACTGTTTTAAATGTCACTGTTCTTTATTCTTTTTTTTTTTTCTTTTCTCTCTTATTAAACCAGAAATGCTGATGCATCAGCATGTCTCATTATGACAGGGAAAGATATTTCTCTTTGCTGAAGTGAATTCAGAATAAAACAAATCCTGAGGGCAGTGCACACCAACTGTAGAGAAAAGCTTGGTCTGAGGTGGCTGTTGGAGGCTGCCCGTGGCAATTTGTGGGTTTCTGGGCAGGCGGGCAGAGCTGATGAGAGCACCTGAGTTGCTGGTGGAAACTGGCAGTGACAGCTAAATCTGGTTATTCTCAGGGAAGAAAAGAAAAATTAAGGAAGTGAAAATACAAGGAAGCACACTATTACTATTTAAAACAAATACCCTGCAGCCACAGCATGCCACTGCTGACTGATTTATTAATGCAAAATATGATGACTGAGACTCAAGGTAGAGGTAACCCAGACAAGGTGCAACAGTAAATACGTGCTTCAGAAAACTCAGATTTCATCATTTAGCAATGGCAGCTTTCCTCCCTTGCCTGCTTGGAAGAGGGTTGATCAATCCCTTTAATTCAGGAATTTCCCTGATACCCTTCAATTTAAATCTCATTGACCTCAACTGATAGAACAGGTTTCATTGTAGGTTAAAGTGTACACTGTGTGTCTACTGTATAATACTATTCACTATGTGAGTTATACTCTGACTCATTAATATCCAGTGAAAATACTGGGAGGGGAGGGAGAAGTATGGGTAAGAAGAGGTTAGCAAATACTGTCACATTTCTGACACTTTTCTCATGTATGCTCTTTTTCTAATGGAAGGCAAGATGAACTGCCTAGAAGGATATTCCTAAAACAACTTGAAAATCACCCCTGAAAAATGTCTGAACTAATGAAAAGGTTGGAATAAAATGAGCTGGAGGCCCCAGAGCATCTTCTGTTACAGAGGAGGTGCAGAGGTGGTTGCAGCAGCAGCAGCAGTGATGTCACCACACACTCCTTGACGAGGAATTTAATGTGTCCCACACAGCATCAGTAATTGCTCCAGTGTGGACCAGTGTCACAAAGACAGCAGTTGAGAATGAGCAGGAACAGAGCCTGAAATCTCACAGTGCAAGGGGATTTTATTGGAGCTGCCAAAACTGAGAACTCAAAGTGAGCTCCTGTCAGGTTGATTGAGAAGTTGAAAGGAAAACAAGTCACAGCCCTGTGAGGTGTCAGGCACTTCGCAAACCTCCACTGCACAGGTGTCAGCTCCAGGGTGGCGTTTGCCCGTCACCAGCCTGTGATTTTTGCAAGCCACTGAGGGCTCTGCAGTGCTCAAAGGGTCGCTCAAGCATACCAGGGCCTGCAAATTCACCTGCATGGAGATGGTGCCTCTTGCTTGAGCTGGCATGAAGGGCAGGAAGCTTGGAAATGAGGCATCTCACAGAGAGATATGAGCATTGGGATGATCACCTCACAACTTGGTGCAACTGCTTTTGGTATCCCTGGGATGTTCTTGGTTACTATATTTTCTGATAGTACAGTAAATAGCTTTGCACCTCAGAAGAGAGCTGTGTTTTGTTATATGTGTAAATGCAAGACAAAGGAGGGATTAGCATCCAAAGATGGTCTGACCACTGAAAAATTTCTGGTTCCAACAATATCTGTAGGGTGCTGAGGAGCTGTAAATTATAAGAATGCAATGAGCTGGCTTGGCTGCGCATTTTAGACAACAGGCTCAACTTTGGTAAAGAGTATCAAGGACAGATGTGGTAAGTCTTAGTAGATGTTTTTTGATAGCCATAGGAAGAGTTCATTCTGACTCCAAATGTACAACCTTATTCAGGTCAGGGATGCCTAGCTGGTGTTCCATGGGCTGAATCCAGCTGGAAAACACTTGTGTTTGGTCCTAAATTATTGTTATGGTTGTTTACAGTCTTTGTGCTCATGGAGTTGTCCAGCTTCAGGTATGGTTTTCAAGCCACCACTATACCCAAATTGGTCTGGTTGATGCCCAGCCAGTCCATGCATGTGTCCTGCTTGAATGATAGGGATTTATGTGTGCATAGTGACCCTGACACTGGGAATCGTCCCTCAATTTGTGTTACAGGTTGCATTGAAATACAGCAAAAAATTATGAGTTCATGTGTAGGTGTCAGTTATACAGAACATTTGGTTGCTTGTGCTTGAAATGTAAAGGTACTTGGTTGGTTTTAAAGTACTGATATTTTCATAACAAAAAAGCTTATTTCCAGTTGAGACTTTGATTATATTTATGATTAATTCCTATAATTTATAAACTGGACTTTTAAATATAAGCCTTGAAAGATTTCCATGTGATTGTCATTTGATTGTTGCCTACATGTAGGAAACTGGTTTTCTCACTCAGAAGGTAGGACTTGGGACAGGGAGAAAAGTTTGTCTGTGTACTGGATTTACATTATCAAACTAACCGATAGTGTTCCCATTTTGAGCGTAAGTAGCAGACTGTCTGCCCTTCTACAGAAGTAAATAACAGGTGAACAAAGAAGATATCCTAATTCTAAAACAAAATGAGACAGCTGTATTAGAGAGGCAGTCAATAGTCCTTAGCATTTGAATGTCTGTAGCTCACCTCAGGAGGTATAAATTAAGGAGCTTTCTTTGGTGTGAAGTAGCAAGCCTACACAAAGCCTTAAGGATAAGTTAATTTTCTTCACTACCAGCCAAAAAAAAAAAAAAGGTTGTAAGCACAGGAGCTGGGAGAGTCTGCCTCCAGTAAGCTTTCTGCTGCTTGTGATTGCAGAATCTGCAGTTGATAGAGGGAAGTGGCTGGGAGTTTCATAAATAATAAATTGCTGTAATCCCATGAGGTCATCGTAAAAATATGCATAAGAATCATAGAAAGAATATAATGGGTCACAACCTCAATAGATTTTAGAGCTGATAGCAAGCAGTGAGCTTGATAAAAATGTATTACAGGCAGAAACCTTTGTCAGAGATACTTCAAAATTATACTGTACAAAATTATTACTTTGGGGAAAGCGATAAATGTTATTAACAAAAAGCACAAAATAAGTACGTGTGGGAAACATTTATTCATGCAGAAATGGACTAAATCAACACCATTTAGCCTTTTCAATTTAGAAAGAGCCTGGGCCTCCAAAATCTGTCTCACATGGAAACATTCCTGTAGACTAAACATTGTTATTGATGTTCTTCAGGCAACAGCTACTAGGTTTAGTTATTATATTTCCCCTTAAAAAAAAAAAACAAACCTAGATTTGAGTTATAAAAAACCTGATAGATGCAACACCTGGAGGCAAACACTAAAAGTATGAAGAACCAGAATAACACCTGGCTTGCCAGAAAAATAAGAAGATGGATTATTTTGAGTACTCCATTGATCTAAAGAATCATCATCAATAATATAAAGATCATGTGAATGTATGGTACAGACTAAAGGAAAATGGGTTGACATACACCTGCAGGGATACATATGGCATCTGAATGCCAAAACCTAATACAAAACGTGATTGAAATGTACCACATAAGCTGTAAACTGGAAATTTCATATAGAGTGTGACAATTTCTTTCCAATTACTTTTGGTAAAAGTGGAAATTGAGTTCTTTAAAAGAACAGAAGTATCTCCACTGTCAGAAAGCTGTTTTGAGAAAGAGAGAAGTTAATGATGCTGTTGATAGCTAGAAGTAGCACGCGTTAAGCAGTTTGATTGACTCAGAAAAATGCCTCTTTCATTTAAGGCTTATAGACATTCCCAATGGAAGTAATGGGGCTGCTCATGCTGGATCAGGGACCTACTGCATATCATGTTTGAAGCAAAGAGAAATCTCAGAGGCCATCTGACAGCTCAATACATAACATATGGTAGCCAAAACAGCATCTTATAATAAAAATAGAAATGCCCAATACAGAAAAAATGGTGTAAATTTGGTTCTATTATTATATTAGGGTGTGAAAACTTGGTTTTTGAGAAGGACTCTGTAGTGCTAGGATTGATATATAGCTATTTTTTGTTTCTACATCAGCTGAGCTTTAGAGGGACCTGCTGGGATCCCCAGAGAAGTTCAGCTGTTATGGCTTGGAGCTCCCAACGTGTTAATGGAGCTGAAACTGAGAAGCATCCCTGAGATGCTCTGGTTAGAAAGCTGCTGGCCTTGGGTTCAGTTGTATCTGCTTTGTCCTGGAGTTTGGTGTGTAAATCACCTGGCTTCAGAGTGCAGGTGAGCTCCTAGTCCTTCTGTCAGATAAAGGCTACAGAACAGTAAGAAAACATCATGTTGTAAGGAGCTTAGTTCCCTTCTCTCTTATCTCTGTGAGGTTTTTCTTGGTATCACTGGTTCTTTTGGAGCCCTGCTGAAATCCAGGTGGTTTTGCCACTTCTTCACTGTTTTTGCTGTGGGATCGAGGGCCACTTTAAAGGTGAGATGAAATGCATCTGTGGTGGTAGGAAAGAGGTCTAGCAAATACATGATTTTGTACCCTGCCTAGATAGTGTTAAGTTGATAGATTAGATATTTTAAAACAAATTGCAGAGCACAAATAAGCAACAAAATAGACCTGCTTAACTGCAGTTTCCACCCCTCTGCTATCTAGCTCTTTGCAAGAACAACCCCTGGGCAACGTGGTAGAAATGGGTCAGTGTATGCATGTTTTCTCTCCTCTTTTAGCATTGCAGCAAATTCTGTGCTTCATCTGCCCCCAGTTTCAAAAGCTACTTTCCTAGCTACTCCAGCCTTTCTGCTCCGCCTCTGATAGCTTGGGATCTATTGTTCAGCAAAGATGGCTTGAGATGAATGGAGAATATTGCTGGAGAAAACAAAGCTACCGTGTCTGCAGGCTGGGGAAAAGAGGATGTCAGATGGGAAACAAACGTGGGGGGTGGGGAGGAGAGACAGAATAAAAGGGGGTGTTCTGCTTGTACTGGCACGTGGCAGGCAGCTTGCACACTTGTGTGATATTAACTTCCTTCTTGTTGCAGTGTGGAAGCCTCTGGCATCCTGACCCTCACAAATACAAACAGATGTCCTTGGGCAGACCCAGCCCACTGCTGCTTCCCTGCAGCATCAGCATCTTTTACACGCAGGGTTCTTTATCACAAATGGCTTTTTTATCATTTATGTATTTCATTTATCTGAAACTCTCTTCCCCCCGGTTCAACTCTGTCTCAAAGGAAGAGACCAAATGGATTTAATGCACTTACCAGTTGAGTTAAGTGCTACAGATAACCACCCAAAGGCCAAGTTTTGCAGATTTTGTTTACAGCTTTGCAGTAGTCGGAGTGATATACCAAAATACTGGGCATCCAGCAGCTGCCTTGGAAATGAATGGTGGCTGTTCAGGTGCTTCTGGCTTTTGGAAAGCAAAGCATTTATTCAGGTAGTCACATATGGATTTAGGAAGTGTAACTGTTGGCTCCAGTTTCTGACATGGTTGGCTCAAATTCCCAAAACCAATACAAGTATGACAGTGTGCAGCCATATTAACAGCATTGAGGAAAAATAGTCAATTATAATATCAGTAGTGAAAAGGGACTTTAAAAGCTCTAAGCTATTTAGAAGCCTTAGTCAAAAATGAAACTGGAATTTGGTACCTAATCAAATAGAAAACTTGTAAGAATCAGGCTCTTTGGAAAATGTTCTACAGTAATCTCTGGGTTAGTAAAAAGTGTTACTGCTTTTCTACTCCTGTATGTCAAGAAGAATATTAAAATGCTTGCCCAGTTCCTTTAACAAGTAGTTTTCTACTCTACAGATGTATTTGACTGATGGCTACCAGCTCTGACTTGGAAAACAGGAGCCAGATCACAGAGAATTTCTTTTGGCAAGTGGTACAGCTATCAGAAAATGTTGTTCAGGAGAATCTCAAACCATTATCTAAATTTGGCTTAAATTCACAAACTCTTTTAGCTTTTAGAAAAGATCCTTCTTTTTCTAGAAAAGTCTATTTTTTTCTCAAGAACCATAAATAAATAAAATACAAAATTCTCTCTGTTTTACCATCGTATTAAAAGAAAGATGAAGAGAGCAGTGAGGAACTAAGTTGCCTTATGAGGTCTCTCGAGGACTGAGACCACACTTCAGGTTCCAGGAATGATCTTTGGAAGCTGCAATGGTCTGAAAGCAAGTATTTGAAGGGAAAAGAGCAGGCACTGACTGAAGGGGAAATGGGAGAGGTGGTAATCCTGTTGAGCAATCCAGTGATACACCCTTTCCTCACAGTTCCTTCCTACTTGGGTGAGATAAGTAACACTGAAAATTAGTGGCTAAGACCAACAAAATAGGGTGTTGTCTTTATCTAAGAGAGGTGGGTGTCCCCATTTTGAGATTAATTAATCTGTTGAGAACACTTGTATATTTTGTCACGGCATGTTCCCGAGCATATTTGTGGACCTTTTGGAGCTTAGAAACAAAGTAATTTCCATAGTCAGTCAGCTGGCAGTGTGTGATCAGCCTCCCTGCTTGGAGAGCAGCAGACAGATGGGTACCTGTGACATTTCTGTAGGTCTTTTCTAGTGAGCAGAGAACTGGAGATAATTTTTTAAAGTGCCTTCCTAAGCAGTAACATACCGTTTTTAAGTCCTGTTTTTCCATGTAATACCATAACTTTTCTGTTTTGACAGTAGAGGTATCATCTGCATAGATTTTAAGCACAATTATGGTGTTTGGTACCTTTTGTTAAATATACGCAAAGATCGATATTCTTGCTGGTGGTGACCTTGCAGTGTTTCAGCTTCCCTTTTACTTTGGTGGTTGTATGTGAGGAGATAGGGGAACTATACCAGCCCTACTGTGTATCTTTATGTTACAAAAGCTGAAAGTGCCCTTTTCCTCCAGTAATCTACTACTATGCATTGTTCACTGAGTGGATGTAATTAGGTATTTGTCATTTATTCTCTTCTACTTGGAACATGACCTAGTGAATACTCCAAATATCTTCCTGTAGTTCTATATTTTGCTATACTGCCTTTTTTTGAGTAATATTTTTAAGAAAATATTTTTTTCAAACTCGTTTTGACCAGTATCTAACTTTCTTCCAAAGAGGTTTAATATTCTCCTGTACGTGGATTACTCCAGCACAAGCTTGAACTTGCTTTCTCTGGCCACCTTTCACAAGACTTCTTAGAAATAACCCACAGGCTAGTTTCCAAAGGCCCACAGAGGAGAGACTGAAAATCAATTTATTAACAGTGCCTCATTTTGCATGGAGCACAGTGTGAGTGGAGGGAGTAGGGATTGGTCATTAATAAACATTACTAACCAGGAAAACTAGTATTTTATAGTTTCTGTACCCTGGAAGAGACTTAATTCAGCTTGTATTGCCTGCATAATTAGAATTAATAAAATAGAGGGACCGCTTAGGAATAAGAAAAGCTGGTTTTACTCAAGTCAAGGCTAATCAGTGTATTTAAATATGGAGCTGCAAGGATTTTTACTCCTTTATTAAACAACTTTGAAAAATTAACATTTAACTTGTTGCACACTGCAAGGGGGTAACATTAATAGTGATAGAAAGTAGCAGACTTTTTATCTTATCATTAGCATATTTCAGTAGAGGAATAAAATTTTATGCTAGATGTAAGTGATTTTCCTAAAAATTTAGTGTCAGCCCTGACAAACAGAGATACTCACTGAAACATGTTTTTATTATACATGCTATTAAGTCTTACAAGAGTCATTAAGAGCATTTTCATTAATACAGCTTACTCTTCTTTTGCTTCAAGAAAACTGCTCTTAGAGCTGACAAGAAACCAGGAAAAGTGAGTTTCTTATATTGCAAGAATATTCACAAAAAATATTTTTCTCTTTTGGCCTAGGTTTGGAAGATTCCTTAGGGACTCTAATGAAATCTATGCACAATATGTAGTCCATCAGTGATAAAAGCAGTGGGGTGAATAATAAATGGTCAGTTTTCCATCATCTGCCAGATCTTTGAAAGACCAGATTTATTTAGTCACTGTGATTATGGTCTGATTGTATACGTCATGAAATCCCACTTAGGACTGCAAAATTTCGTGAGAATTAAGCCACCACTGTCTGGCCTCTTCTTGTTGTGGAATGGCTGTTACAAAATCTCCCACTCCCAAGCTGTTTCTGAACTTCAAGCAATAATGCGGTTGATGGTAAATGTCACATACCTCCGTAAGCAGATGGACTGAAAGAATTTTAATAACTCTCTGGATCCAAATGATCATTCTTTCCACATTCTTTGTGGCTTCGTAGTGTTTATGATAATTCTTGCTCGGGATCCAATCTATACAGTTTATCCAGCTGTGCCTTGATGTCTGTACTGTGGTCTCCAGGGAGGGAAGTCGTGAATGAGCGGTTAGTGAGCGACACCCAAGGGGTTATGACATCTTTAATGTAAACTCATCAGCATAAGGTTTTTCCTCTGAAATGGATTAAGCAATTTATTTAGCTATAAACCCCAGAAAACTAGTTAAGTGAATTTTACTGGGAAATCGATAAAGTAATAATTGTGTGGTAATATAACTGGAACTGAGGTAACCAACTCTCGTCTTATTTTCTTTGTTGATCCATTCCTCTATCCTTTTTATCCCAGTATTTTTTGAATAGCCACAAGTTATTCTGATGAGAGAACTGAAAAGGCACATTGAGAAATCTTTGAGCATATTGACTTTTGTACTGTGAAATCTTTCTTTTTTGCCTTTGCAATAGATGCAAAAAAGAACCCATCCAGAATTCGTTAACTAAAATATTATCTCAAACTCGTGTTTTTGTATTCTGTTAAATTTTTCCCATTTATATTTCATAGAATGGCTTCCTAATCCTATCTGAGACATGCCTGTAAGCTAAAGATAAATATGTAAAACTTACCTTTGAATTGAATGGTGTCTAACTATTTCTGCTTTTAAAAAAATAATAGCAAACCCCTTGACATTATCTTCAGCAGAGCTTCAGTATTTGCACGTAAGCTGCATTTATTACAGTTACATAGCAAGTTTTTCCTTCTGAAAACTAGAAACAAATTAATTTAAAAGAAACTTCATTTGTTAGGCTGTTAGAAATATTGAGATGACAAATTGTTAGAATAAAACAGACCTTCATACATCAGTTATTTTACACTTGCATTTAAGAGTAGATTAGCTAGACATAGCAGTGTACACAGTTAAGGGCTTAAATGGTTTTCAAAGTGGTTTTTTTTCCCTAAAAAATGATGGAAAAAAACCCCCCAACCTCATCAATTATGTGCTGTGTGTTATTTCTCACAGAACAGTCCTCTTGAAAGCCAAATCATATATTATCCATGTATTTGCATTCAGGAATTTTGTTCATGCGTGTGAACAGAACAAACACATCCAAATTACAAGGAAGTTAAAAAGAGTAGGACTGAAGGTCTTTTAAAGATAAATTTCCTTTCTTTTTCTGCAACCTTAAATATCTCCAGGAATCAAGTCTGTAGTCAGCAGGAATGAGACTGAAATCTTATGTTGACTAATAGAAATGACCACAGCAGTAGCAACATGGAGTGAGTCTATGCCCTTTGTGAAAAATAAACTAGCTGGCAATATCCAGGAGGAACAAGTAGATAGTGGCAAACATGAATACAGGGTTAGTGTTTCTGAGTGGTTCTGCTTATTTTGAGGGTGATCTCTGCTTCACACCAAGTAGTTTTGGGCCACAGAAATTTAATAAGGGGAAAACAAAAAGCAGCGTGCATCCCGAAGAAACTGCTCACATGGGAGAATTAGAGCTGGTTGCAGACAATGGATGTATTTTTCCATAAGAGCATCAATGATAATGACATATAATTTTAACTTGTTCTACGGAGAATTTCAAATTCTGTCAGAAAGTTTAAAAAACAACCACTCAACTAAAAAAAACTCCGAACCCAAGTATAATCACAGTCAGACTTCTGAATAACTTTTATTAAACTCAAATATTTCAGCTAAAATGGAATATCTGTCTTCAGAAAATTGACTTTACTGTTTTGTGGTGGGTGTAGCTTTCAGTTGACTGCATTTTTCTCTATTTCTGTCTGTGTTCTCCATCTGAGTGGCTTTCATGATCTGAGGAGGCAGCTGCATGGCAGGGTCATTTCAGGATTTCAGAAGTGCCTGCCAGAGCTTGCTTAGCTCTTGGCTGGAGATGGACTGGTACCTGTGGTATAACAAAGCACTGGAGAACCCAGACTGAATCAACTTTTTTAGAAAGGATCAAGAAACAGGCAGGTCTGAGATGTTATTTTTGTACGTATTAGGTGGCATTTTTCATTTTCTAGCACTCAAATGAGTCTTTGCCTGTGGAAGGTTGTGTGGTATATCTCTGTCATAGTTGAGACATGGACTTTGGAGAGCATCATTGTGATTATTTAGCCTTCTGCATGTGAAAGAGAAATTTATTTACACAGAACCAACCAGCAGCATAAAAACCTGTATACCAGGTAAAGTAGTAGAAGATATAACCTGGCTCTTGTATTTCTTTCTTGCTCAAAAGTGTAAGACAGTGCCTAGGGCCAATTCTCAATTTATTTATTTAATTATCTACTTATTTACCAGTCTTCGTTTTCTATTGGAGAAATTCAGAGAGGAAGCAGAAGTAGTTTTGCATCTCTAAAAGTAAGGAAGTGAATCTGAGACCCAGCAAATTATAGCACCAGTGTTAGCAAGTTGCCAGCTGGAGCCTTTCAATGGAGTGTGGTCCCAAGGGAAACATTGACCAGGTTATGTGCCCAGAGCCCCTGTGTATGTAAATACTTCTGGCTCAGTTCTGCATTCATTTATCCTTTAAAAAGCAAAAGATTTTGCATAGCTTCATCAGGTCTGAAAACTGGGTCCACAGGTCTAACGTGTCTTGTTCACATAAGCTGAAAGGACTTGATTTCCCTCAAGGTGGAAGCTTTCTGTCCTGCATGTCAGTAGAATGTAGAAGTGCCACTGCAGATAAGGGTTGCTGTGACCTGTTTTATGAGTACAAGATGCTCCACAACCTTGTTGGAATAAACAAGGCAAAGGAGTCTCCTCAGAGGTGTGGTCCCTTGGGAACTGGCTGCCTGGCTGTGATTTCACACATCCCGCCAGCTCGGACATCTGAATGTAAAATTCCACACTTGGGGGTGAGATGTAGATTTTGTGCTTTTCTCTGGGGAATTCCAGGTCTATAAAGCAATGAATGGATTACACAGTACTCATCTATATATGTAGTTTTTCATCTGTGACAGATATGATATTAATAATATCCTTCATTCAATAAGTCCTCCAAGTGTAATTTAGTGCCAGGTTTTAACTGTTTCAGAGCCCACTGCATTAAAGGCTGGCAGTAGAGCAGATTAGGGAGCAAGACCATGCCTACGCACAAGACTGTGTCTATATGTAGCTCTACTGTAGACTTGGGGCCTAATTCTTCCCCAACGCCTTTCATTTGAGGGTAAATCCACTATTTCTCATTTCCCAGCTGATTCCTTGTATTTTTTATGTGACTGGTTAGCTCAGAAACCTCACATCTTGTTCCCCTGCAGGGATATTGCATGGATTTTGTGCTGTTATCTGAGTCTGAAAAATGAGCTGAAAGGCAGCTTAAACTCTTTGTGTATAACTGTGGAAGGTTTGTCTGACCCTCCCATTTCTCTTTTTTACTATGCAAGTCATGCTTTCCCACTGCCTTGAAGGTTCACTGGTCTGAGAAACTCATCCTAGACTGGACTTGTATAGCTCAGAAAAGCAAAAAAGAAAAAAAGGATGGTTGTGCAGTTAGGAGAGAGGCCTGTGACACTGAGCAAACACTGGTGTGCGTGTTGCTGAATGCCTAGTATGTAATAAAGTGCACAGGAGGAAAAGAGAGGGGAATGTTAGTTTTCCAAATGCTGGTATCTGTTTCAAAGTTGCTCCTCACATGACTTTATAACTGAAGAGCAGACCAAGAGTGGCCCAAGGATGGAAGAGTTGAAACTAATGAGAAAAAGTTACTACTCCATGGGTGCTTGCTGCTAGGATTTCACCAATGTCAGCAGAAAGGTGCTGATGGAGCATCCGTGCTGTACTAGTCAAGAATTTGGCACAAGTTATCCTAGTGAGCTCATTCATAGGGCACTCTTTAAAACAGCTGTTCTAGCAATGGGTAGAAAACTGCCTGAGAAAATTCAGATTATCCTGCTTTGCCTTATTTCCATAGAAAATGCTCCACGTCAAAAACGAGGTTGTAAAATGTGCCTGTATTGATTCAAGATATCTAAGAGGCCTGAATGGAAACTGTTTCAAATGAATCATTCATTTTCCTGTTTTGCTTTTTATATCTTTATGGCTTTAGTTTTTAAAATCTCTTAGTATAATTTCCCTATTTTACAAAGGCCTGCAACTTTAAGTCATGTCTCCATAAATTATTCACTTACGTTGGGGAAGGAGAACAAGTGAGAAATGCTCATTCCTTTAGAGGCTGGAGGATGCTCAAATGAGATGGCAGCAGAATTGAGACTGTCAAAACAATAAAAAGAAGTGTTAACACCGATAATTATATTATTCAAACAATTTGAAATCCTTGGAGGGTGCATTTTTAATGATGCACTGTAAAGCAAATTGTATTTCATTGCTTGAGAGAGTCATAAAAGAGTAAACTGATTAAGACACCTTTTGTCTGTCTGCTCCTCTCTGCCTATGTGTGTGGCCAGGGACGTTTTGTTGGTATTCAGGAGGTATGTTTGCATCCTGCTTTTAATGGTTGCCACCCTCAGTGCGTTTTGAAGACCGAATATTCCCAATCCAAATAAAAAAAAACCAATAAACCCAAACCAACAATCTGAACCGGAGGGTAGTTATGCTCCAACAGCTTGGTAGACCTCATTCCTACAGACTTGTTCTTCTGTCCCCAAAATGTGGCTGCAACAGTACCTTAGACTGGGCTGCAGCTGGATTTGAGAGTTTTGGTGAGGGAGAATCCCAGGCACTCTGAACTGGCACTAAATTTGGATACGTTTTGTCTCTGTGCATAGAAACAATCAAAAGCAAGAACTGTGGGTGGTAACTAGCTCAATGATTAGCTCTTCCAATTGGCTACTCAATGTTCCTTCAGCGTAAGATACTAGACTGGGCTGAGATGATTACTTTGTGCACAAGAAGCATTACAAGTCTGTGTCTCTACAGTGAGGCTTTTGGACTAGTGCTGAGGTGTTTTGCTTGCAAAAAGTGAATCTGATTTTATTTTTTTATGCCAAATAGGGTTTTGGTTTTGAGGGCTGGATTCTGTTCTCCTTCCCATGGCAGGTTTTTCCCTCTCCTTGCTCTGCCTTTGATTCTTTCTATAGGATTGCTCCCATGTAAGCACAGTGTAAAGCTGAGCCCTGTGTTAAACTTGCCCAGTGCTGTGAGGAAGAAGGAGGCTACATTTCTAGAATTACTGGAAATGTACAGACATATAACATTAGAGAATAAATCCTGACAGCCATCCTCATGTACAGTGGATCTATTTAAGAGAATACATAGTGAGTAGAATAAGGTCTCAAATTATACCAGTATGTGGGTGTTGATACTCAGAGAGCATCATTTCAGCCCTCAGACAAAATCCCATTTTCTGAAATTAACCTTACAGCTACTCTTTGAGCCAAATAACCTCTATCTTTTTCCCACTGGAAAAGTAGGAAAGAGAGCAACTATGTTGCTCTGTTTGTCTGCAGTCTGTCTGGGTCTTATCAATTAAAGCTGCTTTAAAAAGATGGGGACCTTCAGTTTTTATGAGCACCTGTGTACCCGCTAGGGACAGAACTGTATGGATTAGGGTTATGGGAATCTCTAGGAACATATCTTTGTTCTGGGATCAACCAGTAATAGGGTTTTATGTAGAAGGAATAGCAAAAATCCTGGGGGATTCATTCCAATTATATCCCCAATTAGGACAAAAGAGTTAGTTTAGTTTGGTAGGGTTTCTGCATTCCTAGCAGTTATAAACATTTGTTCCTTTATATGCTGGTGTTAATTAACACTATTAAAATTTACTACAGGCTCTCATGTTCCCAGACCAACAGAGAGGTCATTAACCACTTGCAATTAAACAAAGGGTAAAAAAGTATTTTTCCGAAGTTATTTGAAGTTTTAAAGGATCAATCTTAATATTGGTATTGGATTAGAAATGGGGATTGATTCTTATAATTTACTTTTTATAAAATTATTTATCATTTGCTGCAATCTATTTTGAGTTTACATTAAATATTGTGTGTCCCTTCTGTCTTTGTTATGAGCTAAAAAATGCTGCTGAGTTTGCTATGAAGATATTGTATGGGCCTTTATTAACTCTTCACTGAAGAGGAACTTCATATTGCTGCTCAGAGCTAAGAAATTCTCTCATAAGACCTCAACATCTTTTTTTTTTTTATCACTGTTCAAAATAATGTGGTGCTCTGTTGCCCTTATAACTTTGACAGATGATTAATTATAAGTTCGGGGTACTGTGGTTCAGACAGAAACCTAATTGGGTATTTGTGAACCAAATGTGAAAATTTTGAATGCAGGTCCATGCTTCAGTGATGCTTTGATATCTCTTTTCAGAGGTTAAATCCTCTGTTTTGAAATATATGAATACACACCGTCTGTTTCTTTCTTGTGGATGTATATATTTCCAGGCAAAATCATAATTTAGCTTTGCATGAGGTGATAAGGCTTTATCAGTAACTACAGGGTAAAGAATATTTTTAAGAATAACTTTATTCTCTTAAAAAAGCTGTAAGATAAAAATCCTGGATACATGGGGGAGTATTTTCTAAAACTCTAGAAAATATGGAAATTCACAGGTAGAATGCCCTAAAAACCAGCAGTTTTGCTTTGCATCTCTGACCTTCCCTTCTGGGCTGCTTTCAATAATATGTCAATAGAAGAAAGAGTGTCTGAGGCACTTTGGTGTTGCTAAGTGCCTCAAGGATTTGGCAACCTGGTGCCAGCCTGGTTTCAGATTGCTTGAGCCACCTCTGGACCCCATTTCACTCTGCTAGAACATATGGATGAATCTGGTAGTTTCACTGTATTAATTTGATTTTATTTGTAGAATTTTCCCACAGACCAAAAATTAAGCACATGCTTAAAGATTTTGTTGAGGCAGACCCTATGAATCTGTGGAGGTGTTCCTGTAAATCTCACTGTGGGTTTTGACACCAAATTGTTCACTTCTTAGTGACAGCGACTGCAGTGAAAGATGAATGTTGAAACCTACCAAGGTGGGATTGAAACTGAAGTGATATTAAATTCATCATCCACTAGGAACACAGAGTTGAAAATAATTCTTTATAGAGGAAATAAATAACTTAATGTTTTTGGATAAAGAATTGTGGGATATTGAAAGCCAAGAAACTACTAGACTTTCAGAGGCTGAGATCAAACAATTAAGGTATTTTCCTTCTTTTATTGCTATCTGTAGGTTTGTGTGAAGCACATTCCTGACTTGAGGTCTGATGAGTGTGGTTGATCAGAGTACCGAGATGGGTATTTTGTGTAAGATTCCTCTACATTTGACTAAGTATCAAGTCTATTGCAACTGTTTAATGCCAGTACTTAGGCAAAATATTGGCCTTTGGACTTCCCTGCAGAGAAATGGATACTCTAATTCCAATCAGTTTTTCCCTGCTGCTGTCATATCTTTCTACTTTTTTTTTTTTAATCTTTGTACATAGCTCAGAGCGTCATAACTTACAAGTGAGGCAATGAACATGATTCTCTATCACAGTCATATTTATTTCTAACACCTCATTGGACCCAAACTTCATTTTCCCCTTGCTTGTGGTGGCAGGGAAAGTCTCAGGACTAAGATGTCTCTGTCCTTAAAGGCGTGTCATGGCCTAAAGAATTATATAGAACATGTAATGCTGTTTTCAGTTGACTGTATTCACATGACTGCTGTATGGAGAGGACAACAGGGTGAAGTTTGCTGTGAAATGGTGTCCATGAAGAAAACCAGCTAGGGCACAAACCCTACAAAACCTGCACCTCCATTTTGTTCATTAGGTGTCCCTCATTTATTTGTTTCCCCCGAGGGAAAGCAGTAAAACAGCTGTTATGTAGAATTATTCTGGAAACCTGTTTCTAGTTTCCTAGAAGAAATCCCAACTCTCCTTTGTATAGCAGCATGTATTAAAATCTTCAGCGAAGAAGAAAAACAAAATGTTGCCCTGAGATGACATTTCTTCAGAGATTTTCCATCATGCCAGTGTTTAGGTTGTGTTTTATGAAGTCCCTTTGTCAGGAGAGAATATCAGAGCCAAATCTGTGGCAAACTACCTTCCAGCCGTCGATGCCTCTGAGCACGTCAGTCATGCACTGAAGCTGCTGGCACAGCTGGTACTCTGTACACAGCAGGGAGTATTTTTAACACTAAAAATGTGAGTGTGACAGGTGCACATTTTATTAGAACTTTTTTATTGTGCATTAGTGGAGAGTAGAGAGCTAGCAGCACTTTAACAAGTCTTCAAGTAAGTGAGAAAACAAATAAAGGTCTATGGTACATATTCACGTTTGTTAGCCAAGTATGGGTAGTTCACAGCAGCCTAATATTTCACTGTTTCAGAAAAAAACCTAGATGAATTTTGAGCAGCTTGCACAGCCAGAACCGCTCATTCTTTTTTATGAGCTTCATTTGCATTTATACTCTTCCCTGCTGTTGTTGAGTACGCCCCTTTCACTTGTCCTAAATCTACAATTGCACTGGCTGCACTTAAGTAGCTGTTTCCTACTGATATATTGATTATCACACTAATTACATCCGGGGTCTGTAGATGGGCTAACAGAACCAATTTATTTGAATTTTTAATAGGGGGAAAACTCTCCACAACTAATTAATTCTACAGGGATGGATCTGACTCTTCTCTTTTTTTTTTTTTTCCCCCTCTCTCCATCAAAGTTTTTGATAAGTAGGGGTTGTGCTAAGACCAGAAAATATGTGGGGACAAAATGCATGATGTTTTTATCTGGTAAATTTTCACATCCTTCTCTTTTGATTTTTCTTTTGTCTGCTTTCTGCTTGACAGTAGATTTTTTTCCTGATATGGTGTCATACAGTGGCTCCTGGTTCTACAATCAACTCGGTGTATGCAGCCTGCTGTGCCTATTGAGGTCAGAGAGGTTGGCTACTTACCTGGAGCACAGTGCAGAAATGGGCCATGTATATATTAACTCATCAGTTAACAGCTGGAGCAAGAATCCTTTTTTTTTTATAACCACCTTAGTAGTATTATATGCCTGTGCTTTATTCAGTTTGACTTAGAATTGGACACCTTCAATAATTTTATGTATGTAACACAGCTGAGCCTTTCAATAGGGCTTTCTCTAAATTGTGAGAAGTTCCAGATGTTTTTCTAACTTTATCTGAAGTCATGTAGTCTGAAATCTCAGGCATCTGTGTGATGCACCTCCTATGACAGGTATTTCACAGTGGATTAAAAGATATTTTAAAATGGCAATGAAGTGCTGCTTTGAGTACAAACCATCATGAGGAGCTGCATAGTGCCTGGTGATACATTTGCAGTGTAATGAGACTTTTAGCCTTTTACATCTAGACCTTCTCTGAATTCAGGATGTGGAGAGCATGAGAGCTATTACCACTGCTTGGTGGCTCTTTTGTGGTTTCTCTAAATTGATCTCTTGATCTAAGGTCTCGTGAACATGTGCATTGCCAATGGATTTTGATATGTCTGCAATGATAACTGTAGTACAGAAGTCATAGGACTGCCTATTACCACCACAGCCTTAATGAGGACCATACCTCTCACACTATGATAGGTCCTAGGAGAGGCATTGATCTGGGAAATGTCCATTTTCTGATGTTTTTAATAGCGTGCCTACGTCAGGATGCTGGATTTCCCGTTTGTTAAGACTGCTGCCTCCATGAACATAGAATTTGCCTGAAAAAATAAGTGCAACTACACTAATTTACCTTGAATTCTACATTCACCTTGAATTTTTTTCAGTAGTGTCTTGGAACAAACTTGCTTGACCTGCAGATCAAATTTATTGGGAAAATGAAATTTATAAAGGTGTTTAAATAACACAAACAGAGTTTAAAAATGGACACAATTAAAGGCAATTTAATGAGTACAACACAAGAAAAGTACTAAATTATCTTCAGCCAAGCTCAGTGAGAGGTTTTGTAGCATCATTCTGCACACTGTAATGCATAATTTAAAGTTGGGCATTTTAGAAAGAATTACATTAGTTTAGTCTGGAAGGCATTAGAGTATAAATCAGAGAGTCTCCATCTCAGAGAAGCTTAAAGAGCTTCAAAGGTTAAGTAGAAGATATAAAACTGATATGATATGTTTGTTATGGGCCTTCAAAGAAAGTGGTGAAGCAAGCAGGATGGCAAGGTTACTTCAATATCGGGAGAAAAAAATCCCACATGGTCTGGGAGCAACTCATGGGATTTGGGGCTGGGCAGCAAGGATGGGAGTATCCCAGAAGCATTTGGAAAATTATCCTAAAGTCTATGCATGGAAATAAAGCAGTTTTAAAGCTCTCTGTTCAGCATATACTAATTGCTGGTCTAGAGAACAAAGACAGACATCTTCAGGAATCTCGAAAAACTATGTAGAGGAAAGAAGTTGTAAAATTGATTTTTAACTATGATCTGGGTGGTTGGTTGTGATGTCAGAAAAGGACAAACATAGTGGCTATTTGCTTTTGTAAGGAAAAATCCAGCAAGAGTAGTACAGACAGGCTGGGAAGGCAGTTTTTCTGAGGGGACTGCTGCAGAGGTGAGTCTCAACTCCTTCCCATTGGGAGGAAGAATTCACAAAAACTGGAATTTAATATCCAGTCTTGTATAATTCCTGTGTAACCTGGAGTAAGGCGTTTATTCTTTGATTTTCAAAGGCAGACAGTGAAGGGAGGAATTCATGTGGACTCCTTTGAAAATCCCCTCTTCAATCTCTTTGTATTTCACCTCTCACAATCAGGACACTTCTGTCCTCTGCTTCTGTCTGTCTTCTTGTTGTGAGCTCCTTGGAACAGGACCCGCCTCACTTCGTGGGTGTGGACAATTCATTGTACAGGAGTCCAGGAATGAGCTGGAACCAAAAAGAGGTGTGTGATGGCTAGGTAACAGTTGTCACTTTGTAGCTTTGTAATAATGACAGAGCAAGATGTGACCACATCTCTGTCTATCCAGAATACAAACTGCACCATCTACACCTGAAGCAAATTGGAGGCATCCAGAATTATGGAATAGTGTATATTCTGGATGGACAGGGATGTGGTCATACAAGTTTCACTGAGGTCTTGACAAGTGTGGTCAAATCTTGAGGTGTGACCATTGCAAATTAATCAATCTGTGCAAACTCCTCCTTTAGGAACAGATTTTGCCTTCTCACACTAAACTAAGGTTTAACAGATTTACAGTAGCTCTCTGTATCTTTTTCTGAACTCATTATAGTGACCCCTTTTACTCCTCCAAGCTATGTTTTATTCTTCCTGCATAGTTTCACTGTTTCTCAATTTAGAAGCTCTGACAGTTCTTCCCAAATACCTCTCCCAGCACTAGCTCCTTTTCACTCTTGGGGCTGAAACAGGCTTTTTCAAAGCATTCATCTCTTTTGGAGTACGAAATTACACTCTGAGGAGCAATCCTATGAGGAAGGAGAGAAGCAGGAATAGTCAGCAAATATATGGTCAGAAAAGTCAAAGCTGGGAGGAAGGGGGTGGTGATTTATGATGTTGCCAAAATAGAACTGGAGAGAGAAAAAAAAGTGCCAAGAAAGATGTTGGAAAGGACAAAAAAGAAAATGTGGGATACATGGAGAGATAGAAGGGAAGGAAGAAGCTATAAAATTTATTTTTGAAAATAAAGAAGGTGAAAACTGTTTATTCTTATGTACTGAGATGGTGATTCCTGTGGCTCCCTGAGGGTAGCTTGAGGACTCTGTTATGCTGAGCATCAAGTACAAAAAATAAGATAATTCCTGTTGGCTCATGGAGCTTGTAATTGGAGATTATGCTGCTGAATCTTGAAGTACCATTCTTCAGTTATAGGAACTATCATGATGACCACAGATAAATGCAAAATGGGAACTTACTTTGTAGTGGGATTCAAAATGGTGAAACCCATTTTTGTGATTAATTATAGGGAAGTCTGAAAATCAAAATTAATCAACGTTTTTCACAGAAGACCATTTAGGAGTCAGTTGGAATGCTGCTTTCTGATTTGGATGGATAGATACGTTTCCTTTTGCAGGGTTGATATTTTATTTTAGTTTCACTATATGTAAAGATCCATAGTGTTTAAAGTGTAAATAATATATAATGTATTTTTCCATAGGCAATGACATGAAAACATTGTGTGCTGTCCAATACTTTGTGTCTTTCTTTTACCTGGGTTGGAAATTTTTCTGTCCTTTCAAAGTGAAACTAGTATTTAATTTTTGCTGGAGTGGCATAGTCTGAGTAACAAACAGTTCTATGACCGTTTCCCTCTGGGATGATGTGATCACTGCAGTTCATAGAGTATGGAAAAAAAGGTGCTTCCCTCATAAAATCACAGGGACAGAGAAAAAGCACTGATGATTTATGTTGGATGAGATTTCGACCCAGAAGCTTTGAACATGCAGTAGCTGTTATTTACTCTAAGTCACCATCAATCCCAGGCAGGAAAGACTACTAAGAACCTTTTCTTTCAGGGCTGGCATTCTTTCCCACAGTCCCCACCACCCCTTCTTTACTCTCTGCCTTAGGTACTTTAAACAGAAATACTCTCCTGTGCTGGAATGGATGTCCTGTGCATCAGGGCTTTTTACATTATCTTGAGTGCATATGGAACCTGGGAAATATCTATTTTATGAGTTACGTCCTACTGCAGATTTATGACAAGATGAGTTAAACAGTAAAATATTCTTTGGATCATCTTTACACATCATTGTTTTTTACTGCAATGGCTTAACAGGTTTCTGGTATATATTGCTTATTCTACTGCCTGAGAAACTGGTGTTCCATAGATGTCTGTGCTGGCTGGTCCATAAGAGAAGCTGCTTTGACAAACTCCACGCTCAGTGAGTCGTGTTGGCATCTAATTTTTGAGGGAAGAAAAGACTAAAGCAAAAATACATTTGAATGACTTTGTGAGGCTGTTACTGTGCAAACTGTGCTGGTCTTGCTTGTGTTAACACATTGGCTGCAGAACAGTGGCTGGTGCCTGCTGTAGGAAGTGAGGGCTCTTTCAGTGGGAAAGGATGGGTGGGTATGTGCAGCTTCCTGAAAGAGGTCCTGGGTGAAGATGGTTAGATGTCCAGAAATCTTAGGCAGTCGTGCTACAGTGAGTGGATGGAGCAAAATGGAGTGTTAAAGCTTCCTTGCCTTCTAACATCTCCTAAGAAATGTCTGCCTGTTGATACCAGGTGCAATGGAGAGTGAGAAGGGATAGGAGGTGAGATTTGGATAGCAAGGCAGTACGAAGCATAGCTGGGGTTGGAAGGTCTGTTGTGATTTGTGCCTTTTATGGTGAAACCTTAGGCTTTCACACCTTGACATCTGTTGAAAGGAAGTAGCTCTTGTTCAGCTAAAGCAAATGGAAACTGCTCTTTATCCCAGTCAAATTCTTTCCTGTTAAATTTCACAGATTAAGGAAATAAGCCCTTTGCATTTTAGGGAAACATTTGGTTTTATGGTGACTGAGGGTCCCTTCTGTAGGGCAAATTGATTTTTGAAGCATTTGTTACAATACATAATAAATATTGTTTCAAGTACCAAAGACAGAAATCTTATAAACGGAACATTCCCGGATTACACCAAAGAAACAATCAAAGGACTTCTAGTTCTGATGTATTTTGCTTGCAATTTCTGATCATTCTTGGAGGAAATTTATGTTTAAACAGGGAGCATCTCCCTCAAACTACTTCTGCTATTGCAGACAGCTGAATCCCAGAGAACATCAGCAGTGTAAACAAGGGATGAGTTTTGCCATTCAGTAAATGGAAAGAAAATTTCCTTTTCCTTTTGGAAATGACAATAAAAATGAGCAACATTAGGTTTCCTGCACAAACCATCTTTTTTTCCAATTTTGTCAACTCAAGTGATGTCTCAGCATTGAAGGCTACTGAAAGACTGAAAGACATCTGCCTGCTCTTAAAACCTATGTACAGCTGTTGCTGTAAAATTAGTATTGTAACTCTTTAGGGATTCACTGAACTCTGGAGATTCCTTTGCTGATCAGAGAGAAAGAATATCCAGGATGGCATTATTAGCACTTGAACTATCATTCAACATTCAATTCTTTGTGATTTCACAGAAGGGATGTGCTACCAGAAGACATCATCCATTAAAAGTATGAATTAGCAGGAAAGAGATCAACTGTGTTTTTGCAATGAAGGGGTTGCTGAAGAATTAGCAATGAACTGAAAGTGGGAACAGGTTTTATGACCCTAATTGTGTCCCTGAGACTATCTTGTTTTATCTTGGATGCCTAAGTTAGCAGCAGCATCAAATCTCTCAGAGAAAGAAGTGGATGCTGTCATTTATGGCTGCACAGAGAGGCCCAAAGCAGAGAGGTCTGGTAAATCTCTGTGCTTATTCACCAGCAGAAAAACTGCTTCTTTTGAGTCTGCTCTTGATAGTTCACTCAGTATCTTCCCATCATTTCAGTGGATGACTTCTAGGGAGCAGTGGGTCCGAGTGACCAGTTTGTCCTTATCAGTTTTCCCATTCAGTCCTATGAAGGAAGGACATTGCTTGCCCTTAACATGTAACCTGCTAGAAACCATTGCCTTTACTTCAATGGCCTTTCAAACAGTGTATCATATTTAATCACACAAGACAATACTGATTTTTCACTGGTTTCCCAGTAACATGTAAGGGACATAAATACAGTACAGATTAGCTGACTTAAAAATAGGAGATGCAAAAGACTGCACAAATAGCATAATTTCAGTGTTTTAGGCTTCCTTCTATGGTGAAAGGATGAATGGGACTGAAGGGCCAGGGGTGACTACAGTTACAGGGGGTGAAGTAATTGCCTGCCCTGGACTGAGCCTTTCTAAAACAAAGAATGAGTCCTATTTCCAAATATAATTATTTCTTTGTTTTTGTTGTATACCACTTGGGAATTGAAAACTATTTTTTCTCATAGCAGCTCAGCAGTGTGTGGTTTTTGACATGCTGTACCAGCCTTATGGTGAGCTGGAAAGGTGTCCATGGTGTTGTTATAGTATTTGAGGCAAATTAATTTGCTGCTATAATCCTTGTACAAACCATAGGCTGAGAGTCCAAGACTCTTTGGCACTACATATAAAAGAACAATGGAAATAGTATTTATTATTATAACACAAATGCTCCCTGTGATGGCAAATCTTTGACAAAACTGCAAAAGTTAAGTAAAAGTAAGAAATTGTATTTTGTACCTTTTCCTGAGGGATTTAAATCTTGAGAATATGGTCATGAATTTACTTAATTCTTCTTGGGACACAAGTTTAGGAGACTACTGAGATGCCAGGTTACACCACATTCTTCTGGACTCACATTTCTCTTAACTACAAATCAGAGATTATAGGATTCCCGTCTCTGTACCTCAAGGCAAGTGTGTATCTGCTTGTGTGTGTTTGGAAATAAATATTTGTATGACTGTACACAGATTCCCATCTCTCTAACTGGAGGCAAATGTGTATCTGCTTGCATGTATTTGGAAATAAATATTTGTATGACTGTACCTAGACTGTTGAAAGCTTTACAACTGACTTCAGTGGATTAAACCTGGTTTTGAGACATATCTCTCTGCTTTGATTATCTTTCAGGCTTCAGGCAGCATCTCAGGTAGAGATAGTCAAAATTTTCTATGAGGTTTTTTTTGTTGTTGTTGACACTTTTTGTTAGCATTTCAAACTTGCACAGATCGAATGAGGAACATGGACAAACCATGAAATCTGTGAAATATTTCCAACTTGTTTGGTGAGTGATCATGAAAACCCTAGACTGAGATACGGGAGATTGTGCTGTTTGCTTTGCTTCTTGTATCCAATCTGGTTGCAGTTCAGAGGACCAGAGTTAGGAGCTTAAGACTGTGGTTAAATATTAGACAGCTGTGCTGTGTAAGCTGGTTTTAGCAGCCTCTGCCCAGTGCCTCTCCACTCTATTATGCCAGCACAGCGAATGCGTGTCTGTGCAGTGAAATGCATCAGGGCACCGATTCATCTGGAAGATAACTTCGTAAAAAATAGTAGGAAAAATGATAAAAGAATGGGTTATATTTCAGCTGGATCGGTTCCTGATGCAATTCACAGCATTGTTACCTTGTAGGAAGCTGAGCTGGCACAACTGAGAGAGCAGCTTAGAGACAGAGATAGCTGATATTGCAGCGGGTACTGAGGCCTCAGTGTAGTCTCTAGGAGAAGAGGTATGTCCAGAGAGGGCCAGACAGTTAAACTCAGTGAGGGTCTATTGGGATACCCCTACTCCCCTGAGGGTGCTAAGCCAGGCATGTGTGTCAGTCTCTGTGGGACATGAAGCACAATTTCTCTCATTTCTGTTTTTGATCTAAAATGTCGTAGGAATATCTGATGTTCCACAAAGGGCAGAAGGATGTATGCCTGCTTTAGGGAGATTTCCAGCGCATTTTCACAGATTCAGCTTGTTCAGACAGTTTTGGTAAGATTCTGTAAAACTCTTGATGTTCTCAGTGCTTCTGACTTAAGTGAACCTGAACCCTTTTGGTCTGTGTTGGAAAGAAAGAAAATAACTTGGAGTGGGAAGGAGGGTTTTGGTGGGAAGGGAGTGTAGTGTGGGGAGAAGAATGAAATATTTTTGTCATGTCTTTCAGTATTTGAGAATCTGTACATGATCCCTCTGTGTTTATGTTCCTGGAATTAAATTTGAATGTTCTTAAACATTGACAAATATTCAATGTATATTTGCGGTGTTAACGAGAAACTCGAAAGCAGACCTTTGAAAAGCGGAAGCGTCGTCTATATTTTCCTAGTCTGACCTGAATGGCTCCAATGATTTTACACTGGGTTTCCTGTTGTGGAGAGAATTATTGTCCTAAATGACGATAGCACTTCCGACCCTCACTGGGGGATCTTGGGGAGAAATGTATTTAAGCTGTGAGGCTCTAAAATGCTGTGGCAATGGGAACCGTGGAAATACAATAGACAGAGCTTGGTCCTTGCACACATCCGTCTCCTGCTGCCTTCTTCAGACAGGGGAATGTTTGCTCTCACTATGAGATGCCTGTCTCAGAGGAAGTGCTGCTTTTTGTTTGCGGCAGGCTCGGTGACTCCCAGACTTGGAACGGTCTGAGTTTCTCTAGGACAGAACTCAGTGAAAAGTTCTTAGGGTTGTTACGCTCCAGGGCCCCGGTGACTGACTGTGTGAGTGGCATCTTTATAGACTTCTTTATAGCAGGAGTTTTCTGGGTGGATGGCAGTCAGGCTGCAAGTTTCCCAGAGTTCAGACTTCTGTATGGCTTAGATCTGGCCATTAAATCACAGATGTTTCTTTGAAAAAGCTGAGTGTGCACCAAGTCACTCCTTTCAACATAGCGTGTCTAACGACTTGTGGAAAGCACAGACTGAATGGAACTGCTATTTGATTTAAGTGTGCATTTGGTCATTCAGTATATAAAAAACCTGCCATGTGGCTGTGTTCCTGAAGACAAAGAGAGTGATGCATATGGTTTGCAGATATTTATGTAAATATTTTTGCATTTGCATCTCTACCTTTAATAAATAACTCTGAGTCCAAAGTGTTCTTAATAATAAATGTGTGCTGAGCTAACTAGTAAGTATAGATCTAAACATCAAAACAATTAGAAGTGCTAAATTTACCAAAAATGCCATATGTATGTCTTTGTATATACATCTGTGTGTACATAAAGATCATTATATTGTGAAAATGGGCACACAGTGCAGTCTGCCCAATCTCAAACTGGGGATAGGAGTGAACAATCTGCTCTCAATCAAAATAAAATGGTTTATGTACAAGCAATGTATACATTGAAGATTTTTTTCATACATACAAGAAGAGGTTTTTTTACACGCTTTCATCTTCCTCTCCCTCTCCCATCTTCCTCTCCCAACTCCTATTTTAAGCACTTTAACACCTAATTTCTAGACATTTTAGAACTAGCTCAGGGAGAGTGAGAAACTGTATTCATGCTGGTTGCAAATAGAAACTAAAACAATTTCCCTGTCACCCAAAATATATAGTTGCTCTTCAGGTAAAATCTTCACCAAAGCAATGTGAACTTTTCCTTGCTTCCTTCCTTCTTTTCTCCACTGTTGCAGTGAAAACTAAACTGCCCTCTTGTGTAGGTTATCATTTCCAGACCTGAACAATGCTTATCTGGCAGAGCAGCCGGACAAATAACACAGCACTCAGCAGGATGAAGCTCTGTATTTTAGTATGGCAAAGGCAACCATTCAAAGGAAGAACAAAGTCAAATAATTTTAAACCATAGAAACAGCTTGTGGATCACTGAAAAGCAACACATTTGGAACACAGATGGCTGTTTTTTCTCCCCAAAAATAACAAATGAAGAAAAAACCCTCCCTTTGTTATTTTTATTTTTTATGCAGTATTTATACTGACTAGCTATTCAGACCTCCTTATGGACAAGCCAAATGAGGTCTTTGCGCTGATGAACACCCGGTCTTAATTACTTTTAACAGAATAAGAGATGATGGTTAGAAAGCTTTTGAAAAGGAGTCATGTTTTCATTTCTTCTACTCTGCTGATGCAATTTTTTCTTTCTGATAAAAATAATTCACTTTGATTTGGAAATACGAAAAATGGTGTGTGGTCCAGTGAGGGGCTGATAACCTCTGGTTATCAGCTAATGCTGAGAGCAATAGGCTGTCTTCCTAATTAAGTCAGTGACCAGCCAGGGGAATGGGCCAAGGATTTACAACTGCACATGCTTGGATAAGAGCAATCATTTTTCCAAGGCATATGTCAGTCCTGAAGCCCGCCATCAAGCCAGGATTTGGGCAGACCTCTCAACCTACTGCTGTCTTAATGCATAAGACCTCTGCTCTTCATGTCATGCAAACATATCTGAGAATGGATTATGTTACAGCCATGGGGCTTTGTCTGGGATCATGTCTTGGCAGGGGCTATAGTATGAGCCCCTGACCATGGAATGAGAACTCTGTGGTTGTGGGGCACTGTTACTAGTTATACATTCAGCTGGGAAGGATTTTATCCAGTATAATAGTCTCTACCTTCCTAAGTGTTCCTAAGAGTGAGGCTGTGCTACTGCCCTGCAAATGGCCCTTGTCTTGGGCTTGGTGTGTGGGACTAGTTGGGTTGGATTATGGGTGGACGAGGGCTGGTCATTGTGTGCTGGCCTTACACACACTTCAGGAGGTTAAGTAATTATTTCTCTGGTCTTTTCCTACTATGCACAACAGCCTACAGTAAACTACTGATATTTTCCTCTTTTTAAAACACCAAACAGTAATCCTTGTTAGATGTGAGGTGCCTGAGACAACTAACATTAGAGAGTCTCCAGAAAATGAATTATTTTATAATTAAGGAAATAGTAGAGTCTGCATAAGGTCATCTGCTGCAAAATCAAATAAGGCTGTAAAATGTCCAACCGAACTCCAGCCCAACCCAAATAGAATCAGCAAAAAATATGCACTGTGGCTGTTTTGGCTGCTGGGCTTGTTTTGTGGTGCGTCACCATCTCTGATGGCCATGCGTGTGCTACCAGAGGAGATTCTGTTACCAGTCATCACTTCAGCAGAAGCTGGAAATAAAAGATGGAACTTTTATGCTCTTGCATTTTTTTCTTTACACCAGAGCGGCTGGCTGCTTTAATGAGTATGTAAGTGAGGAATAAAAAAGGTAAGATAAGGACTGCTAGAAAATGAGTTATTCTTGGCTTTCTTATGTTCCAGCATATTTCCTGTTACACTATAATGAAGGATTTTATTTTTTCAAATGGTATTTTTGGAGCCATACACCTAATCAGTACATGCTCCACAATCTTCCTATCTTGTACCTAGTGAAAAGGTCATGCAGCGCCTGACAGCAAACAGCATTTGCTCAGCGGTGGCTTTTTTCCTCCAAAGCTGCCTACATTTCATGTAGCCTTTTTTCCTGAACCCCTCTGGTGTACATACCTATTTCACTGGCAGTCGTGCTATTGTGCACCCGTGACTCAACACGGAATCCGCAACGACGTCTTTTTTGTTCAGTAAAATATCCTGCTTTCAGAAGGCTTGTGGGCGGGCAGCTCAGGATGAGCTGGGAGAGTAGTTAAGGGTGATGTCCTGCTCACAAAAAGTCTCCAACACACTTCCCGTCTTCCATCACTGTGTTGCTGTTGCCTTGCACGGGAAACTGAACATCTATTTTCATTTACGAGTTCTCCCAAGCAGAAGCTGAGAGGGTTTGAAAAGGGAATGGGCTGATTTGCAATTAGAACCATGCAAATAGATGCTCTACGTTTTGCAATGCCACATAAAATGAAGGTGAGGAGAACATCAAACAGAAAAGTATTAATAGCATGGTGTTAATTTGTGGGAATGTGTTTCCAGGTAAAGAGGCCAGAAGTAGGATGTGCAGTAGTCTGGTAAAATATCTGTGTGAGATAATGTGAAGCAACCACATCTTAAAGATGTATAAAGTACTTTTTTTGAGATTGTTTAATTGGATAAAAAATGTATGAAGGGAGACATAACACCATGACTTTCAGCTCCTTATAGAAGAAGCCTTTAATTACTTTTTATGTATATTTATGTGAAGCTATTATGAGTAAGACAAGTATTTCTTTCTTTGCTTTTAACTTTTTTTATTAGTAGTTGTCAAGACAGTCTCAAACCAAACCCCTGCATCTCACAACTTTGATCTTTAGAAAAGTTCATACTGGTTTTAAATTTTAACTTATCCTTTATCCGTTTAATAGGTCTAAAACTCACTTTTATAGTATTAAAGGAGAAGAAAATATTGAGTGGATGATTTCCTTTTTGGGTAAAATGAGAGATTGCAGAAATCTTGAATCAAATCTGAACACTTCTGTAGCTTGTAAAAATTTTTTTACAAACTCATTACCAGGAAAAAAACCAGGTTTGCCAAAAGCTTAGCACTTCTTCACTTCAGCTGGAGGTGGAAGCACAGGCACTGGGATACTGTGAAAAAGAAATTTTTTTTGTTTTCCAAGAATGGAGGATATTATAAAATAAAGATATATATTTAAATAAATATTTGAATTTTTCATGTTTTGGTACCATTTCTGGTTGTATGACTAATTCTGTAGCTTCTTATTCCTTCTTAAAGCTATTTTCTTGATAAACAGTGGATAGGACATTTTTTTCCTGTAGGACCTGTGGGAACCTGTAGGTGACCACTGAGGGAAATAATACTTAAGATCCAAATGGGCAAGGTTTAAGTGCTGCTTTTTCCAGTCCCACTTCAATCAGAGAAGCGACTACTACTACTGTAATGATGAGTAGATGCTCCCAAAGATAGGTGAATATTAAAGGTTGAAAATCCTCAGGGAATCACATGCCCTTCTCATGAACTGCTGGAAATATGCTTCATCATCAAGTACATTCTGTGGGTAGATGCCAATTATATGAAAGCCCTTCTCTCTAGATCTGTTGCTGTTATTTCAGTGCTTGGGGGCTGGAGCTTAATACAATATGCTCTTTTCTTCTCTGACTAGTAAAGCAGCACAAAATAGAATTATTAGTATAAATACACGTTGCCTACAAAATGTAAATCCAGCAATTAGACTTTTCCCTGGTGGTGCTCTCTAATGAGTGTTACCATATTCTTTGTGTTGCTGTAGGGAAGCAGTGGGTGTAGCAGTGGGGCTTGGCTAATTTACGAGGGAATCCTCAGGATACAAAATTTTTCCTTGATAAGAGGAGAAGCAGCTTGCTTATCTCAAGCAAGCTTGCCTCCCAAAAGTACAGCACTGGGAACATCAACATTTACAGCTTATGATATGATTGCTGAGGCCTTCTGACATGTGCAAGCTGGTGAAAACCTTTATGGAAGGAGTTACTTAATCCTCTTTAATTTTGAGAAACTCTGTAGGTGTAGGGAAAGCTCTGACAAGCAAGAGATGGCTGGGGAGAGTTATCAAACACTTTGAGAAGTCTGGTGTTCCCTGTTTGGGTTGAAAAATATATTTGCCCTTTCTGATTTCTGCCCTGATTTGGGTGTGCAAGACTGTTGATATTTATGCATTCATTTTTGTAATTTATGGCCCTGTGCTATGGGCCTTGGTTTGTATGTGGTGCCATGACTGTGCTGTAATTATAGATGGTGAAACTTTTGGTAAAACTGCAGTGGAAAATGCTTCTGATTTGAAAGTAAAATGCTGATATTGTCTTGTCAAGACAGCATCTTATACCATTGTGTGACCTCTCTAGAAAAAACCCTGACCCATGGTAATCTAATTATTGTCGGTTGTGATGGGCAGATAACAAAGTAAATATTGGAGTGGACTGATTGCCATCTCCACTTTAGGAGAGGGACCTTGACAGCCTTATTTCACTGAGCCCAGCTGCTTCTACTTTTTTTTTTCTTCCTTCTGTGTGATGAGTTAGTAGTTTGTGTTGTTGGAGGAACTCTAGGGCAGCTGATAGTAACCCTAGAATCATATCTTGGAAGTGCTGAGTGATAACTCTTCCCTCTCTGCTTGAGGTTTTTTTTCACTCTCAAAGCTATCTCTATTGGTGGGAGACCCTGGCAAAATAGAAACTAAGGGGGGATGTGGATGCTTAGTGCCCAAAAAAATCAGGTTCGATAGTGGGGATCTGAGATTTGGGTCCACAGATGTAAGGAACCTTAAAGATGAATATAATTTATATGGTACTTAAGTAATGACAGAAGATGTAAATGACATCAGGGTGAATATATGTGCTAAATCAACTTGAATGCCTGGGTTCATTATCAAATTTCTATGTGGTTTTCATTATATGTTCCTGAGGGTGCATCCAAGGAGTTTTCTGCAGGCATGCAGAAACTCATTTTTCTTCTGCTTCGAGCCGACCTAAAGTTGTGTAACCACGTTAGGTCTAAACCAAGCTTTACAGAAGGATACACCCTTAGTGCTGATATAATGCACCCTTGTGACTAGGCCTATGAACGTGGGAGATTTTCTTTGCATGTTGTGAGACCACCACGTAGGACAATGTATGGTTGCTGAGATAGATCCATCCATCCATTATGATAGCTTAATGAAATTCAGCTCATCTTTCAGGAAAGAGCAGAGAAGGGGAAGCCTGAGCTTTATGCAAGCCCATGTCACATCTTGAAGCAGGTAAAGCAAAAGTATTAAGTGAGAAATTCTAGGGACCCTAGGTCAAATGCTTGGCAGATATGAGTCTAGGTTGGAATGAAGTCAGGAGGTCTCAAGCAAAGGAAATCTGAGAAGTTTTTCTCATGGTAATTTTGGATTCTTCCAGGATTCATGTGGTAAGTCTAAAGGAGTCTGTGATGAGGTCTAGTCCTTCCCTGATGAAGTCAGGGGTAACTTTGGTCTGAATATCAAGAGGAATGATTGACTTTCAGGGCTTATATCTGAGGCGAAGCACATGATAGTTTCTTCACAGAATTGTGTTTCTAATACACAAAAGCCAAGGATGTACTAAAATGGGATTTTCTTCTAACTGGAACAAAGTTTTTTCCCCCCAAGGTATTTACTCATTTGAGAAAATGTAGAGACATTTTCTGCATTAAAAAACCCTCAAAAAAGCATTTCCTTACTTAAACAAAATTTTAATGTTAAATATAAGTTAATTATACACAACTGAAAAACAGGCCAAAATAAAAATTTAACATTACAACATTTACAGAACAAAATGCTGTAATTGACCCAAATTGATTTTCTTTTTTTAATCTGAACTTTTACTTAGAAAAATGACTTTGCTTTTGACATTTTAAATTCATGTGAACAAAAAATATGGTATCTCAGATATTTTTGCAAGTTAAAAAACCATTTTCTGCCTATTTCAACTTTATGTCTGACATCTTATCTGAACTGCCAGCTGAAAATGTGCTTGATGAGCCAAATTTAATCAGTAACTCCAAACAGCCCAATCTTTAGAGATAGAGTGCAGCCTGATTTTGGAATCTATTCTGATTTCAGAATTCCCTTAAACCATGCTGTGAACTTTCGTCCATTGCAAATCTAGGAAGAGATTGAGGTATCTTGTTTCATAGCATTAATCTAGATTTTTGTTTGGGCATTTCTGAGACCAAAACAAAAGTGTTTGCAGCACTTCTTTCAAGACCTCTCAGTATTGTTCTGAAGCTTTTCCTTTCCAAGTTTTTCTCTCTAAGTTCCTATAGATACTCAGGTAATAGCGGAGATTTCCTACATTTTTTCAGTGACTAAGTGATCAAGAACTGCAGATGCACAGAAGTGTTAACAGCATTCAAAGACTTAATTTGCAGGAGCTACAGAGGAAGGGAAGAAAGGAAAAATTAAAAGCAAATATTAATGAGGTAGGACAGGCTGCACTTGAGATGGCACCGGCGCTCTGCTCTTTTGGGCTCTGATTTTGAACCAGTGGGTGTCTGAACTTTGCTGGATGGCAGGCAAATGCTGGACATGATGCATTCCCCAATTAAAAACTGCGCTGTGTGCCAGGAGAATTTGGACCCTTTCTCTGCCTTTCCACCCTCTCCCTTGATTTTTGGAGCCCTGCAAGGAGTGGGAATGTGGCAGGCAAATTAGAGTTAGTGCTTTGCTTTAGAGAAAGGTGCCCTGCTGGGAACAGAAGCTGCTCAAATATTTTGGGCTGTCTCCTACAGTAGCTTCAGTCTTTTACCTACTTTGTGGTAACTACCCACCCTGATGAATCTTTAATCAGTAAAAATAAAATGGAGTTGATGATCCTTTGCCTTGCAGTGAATACCTACTGGGTTGGGAGACTGGGAGAGACATGAGAGGGATAGTATTCATTATTTATAGCCACTCCTATAGTGCTTATCACCACAGTGCCTATAAGTGAGCACCATTGACAAGGCTCTAAATGTGAGATAAAATTTAATAATGCATTAATAATAACATGCACTTGTCTGTGTCGGCAGCAGTTGTGACAGAGATGACTTAAAATGGAAGAAGGGAGAACTACCACAGCTCAGCGAAGGTGGAAATTTGGTAGAGGAGCAGAAGGTGTCAGGGGAGTCAGGGAGAGCCATGGGCTCAGCAAGGGGAGAAGTCAGCCCAGAGGTGCCAGGGTCTGCCCAGGAGTGAGGGCAATAAAAAACACAAGTGGGAGTTCAGCAGCTTTGCAAAAACGAACGTGTTTTAACAGCATATTCATGAGTAAACAGGAATGTACTTGAACTTAATTATTAAAGGCTTCCCATGTTGCCCTGCCATATACATATGAACACATGCACAGGCCTGCATGGGTCTTGCTCTGAGGCAATGACAGAAGATGACCAAGCCTGGAGTTTGTCTTGTTAAAAGGCTCCAGTTCAAAGCTGACACCCTAGCTAAGGAAACCTCTCTCTCACCCCTCTTGCTTTAATTTGCCATCCTTCTTTCTTGCTCATTTCTGTTTGCTTTTGCTGACTGTAACCTGGAAAGAGGCAGTTTACACCCCTTTGTGTTAGTGCTGAGGAGAAGAGCCATGGGAAGCAGCTTTACTGTCCTGCTGATGGGACAGGGTGAGGAAAGAATGGTCACAAACAGAGCCAGAAGCAGGTGTAGCTGGATCAATGCTGCTTTCATCCAAACCTGATCCAGGTGAATTCATTTCTCATTCATCACTTCAGGAAGGGAGAAATTTTTTCCACTGCTACTACCTGCTTGTGGCTTATTGTTCAGTTGTGTGACCTTCCATACAAAACCCCTGCAACAGCAGGCACAGCTTTGGTAATACAGGTTGAAAGGAGTTGAGAAACAAGGAAGCAGTTTCTTCAAGTACAGGTCAAGAGGTCTTTTTTTTCAAAGGAAAAACTGCAGTTTATAGAGGTGGATCCCCAGTGGTTTGGCAAAACATTGTGTGTTCATGACCACAGTGCTCTGATCATCTCTCCCCCCATGTACAGACAGAGTTTATTAGGTATTCTGCATAAAGAATCTGTGTTTAAGCCCATTCTCTAGGTGGAGTACCTACTTCATAAATACCTTCAGCAGTCTCAGTTCAAATGTTCATGAAAGAATTCAAATATGCATTTGTTGCAATAACTACGTAAGAAATGCTTTCCTCTAGTGCTTTGCTGTCACCCTTAGACAACATCTACTTCCTAATTCCCTCTGCTTGTATTCCTCACCAGGTCCTCCTCTCCATGCTCATTTTTCATGAAGGCACCAAAACATCTAACAGCCCTAACAGTTAAAAAAGGTCCTGAAGTCAATACAATGATGCACATTTACCGAAGGTATTTTTAGAGGAACAATGGATACACTCCATTGTCTCACCCAGAGAAAAGTACTGCGAGACCTGTAAATAAAGAGGAGTCTGAATAAACACCAAAAAATCAGGTGGCAGGAAGTGAGATTCATGTCTGCTAAGTAGCCTATTTCTCTTCTATGCCAATTGATGTTATTCTAGTTGTATCAAATCTGTCCCCTGAAAAGGTCCATGGCTGGGAGAATCCATCATCTTTCGATAACCTTTAGAGTAGAGTTGTGTGACATTATGACCCTCACTAGTCAGGTATTGCATATTTGTCGTCCTCCCGCATCTGGACTCCATTTCACTGAAGTTGCCCAGGATGTGACAAATCAGTATCAGGAAAATCCTAGGGTGTTGAAAGCAAAATTTATTGTGATGAATTCACACTCAAACTACTGTAGGTTTTACAAATAGACTTTGCAGTCCATAAATCCCCAAGCTTTGAGGGAACAGATAAGCTGTTGCAATACATTTGTGGAAGCTTTAGAGTGACAGATAGTATGGTGGTCAGAGCACACAAGGTTTAGTGAATGTGATGGTGTGTTTTCAGATGCTTTCTGAAACTCTTAAGAGTTTTGTTTCTCCGAATGTCTCTGTTTAATATTAGAGCAGTACATGAAGTCCAGAGCTAAAGTTGTCAGGATCCATAACTCCTTTAGAGGATGAATATATTTGTTTATGGTGGAGACTATTGAATTATATTCTATTGCCCCAATTTCTGTTATTTTAACCAGCAAAAATGAATAAAAGTAGTGCTACCCCTAATTGTAAGCATGATCATCTCAGTTGCTTCATGTAAGCATATGTATTTTTATTTCTTTGTTTGACTTGGGAAACATAAGGAATCTAGCATTGGGCTATAAGAAGTTAATGATTAATTCCTCTAGAGTAAGTGGCTCTCAGCTGAGAGATATAGCCATTTCAACCAGCTCTTGTGCCAGTCATCACATGTTGCCATAGGCTCTATGGGGAAGGGTGATGGGGAAGCAAGAAAACAGTAGATACAGCATCATGCACTCAATAGTCTTTTGGGTTGCAAGTTTTGTTTGTTTTGTTTGTTTGTTAGGCTTGTATGAAGTTACAGCTTCCCTCTCAATATAAAATCTCACTCAAAATTCAGCAGCTTCAGTCCCAGATGCGAACACAGAGGCAGGAATGTATGAACTTTTTTTGCACACTAAACTTCTTTTTTTCTCCTGGTCTGAGCAGTCCTTGCAGCATGCTGACATGTGGCAGGAAGCTTTCTTTTCCAAAGATCTTGCTTCCATTGCCTTAGATTATTGGCTGGTGACCATGCACAGAGCAGAAGATTTGCTGCAGTGAAAGAAGTACAAGAATTCCAAGGCTTCCCCCTGGGAAAACAGAAATAAATAAAAAGAATGAGTGAGAGCTACAGTAACAGAGGCAGGGCAATGTCCATGGTGCACTTTGCTAGCTGGCATGGGAGGGAAGTGCACAATTTATGATTCCAAGAGTCTGGCTCACCTTTTAGGTATTTTATAAGATGAGCTCAGTAGGATGATGCAAGCATTGGCAACAGAATATAATGTCTCATTTCTGTTGGCTCCATCCTGTTGTCTGATTTTGCTAATTGCAATAGCTTTGGCCATCAGAGACAAATTACAGAGACTTTCCGCAAATGGTGGGGAGGGAGCTTGAATATTTTTCACACACAAGCACTTTAAAAGCAGAATTTCATAAATAAAATTTTACTTCTGTATACACACTGAGAGGGACATGAGGATCAGATGTCTGCATTTTGGATTAAATTTCAAAAGCCACTAAGCGTTAGAATTGAGATCATGAGAGCTGTTCTTTGAACACTGTGTCTATGTGACCCAATAGATGGTAAAAGAGCTGGGCAGAAAGGCTAAATGACTTTGGCTTAAGGGTTTGTGTGCTTTAGCAAGGAAGAGAGTGCCAATACCAGGGCAGAGTTTTTTGGCAGCTCCCCTTTTCTCATAGTCGACCCTACTTTTTCAAAAAAAAAAAGAAATCGAATGTTCTGGCTGGCTTGGTAGCAGAGACAGCATTAAGCACCTGTGTCCAAACGGGCGTGCATGTGTGTGTGTGTGTGTGTGTGTGTGTCTGTGTGTGTGTCTGTGTGTGTCTCTGTGTGTGTCTCTGTGTGTGTATATCTGTGTGTGTGTGTGTGTGTGTGTGTCTGTGTGTGTGTGTGTCTGTGTGTGTGTGTGTCTGTGTGTGTCTCTGTGTGTGCCACTGCTGATCCATCTGTGAAACGTGGCAAATGCCAGTGGGGACGTGCACAGGGGGTATGCAAAGCATGTGGCACATGCCCAGTCATAAAAACCTTGAGCAAACAGTGCTGCATGCTGTGAAGGGACAAGAAGAGATTCAAGAGCTCGCTTTTATCCTCTCAGGTGTTCCCAGGGTAAACACCGCTGAGAAGGGAATGCCTGACCTAGGGTAAATCTCTCCTTTTCCCAGGTGTTACAACTCTTTATCCAGGTCCTTGTTTTCTCCTGCTGGAGTCAAGAATGGCAGGGAAGGAACTCTGGTTCCTTAAAATAAGGTTGGGACTTTACAGGCTACAAAGAGAGGAGTTCTCCTAAGCTAACACTGTGCAGGAAGATTGGAAAATATGCTAGAGGCTCATTGGAAGATGATGCTAGGAGAAAGTGGGAATGTGTCTGAAAGCGGCATAGGATAGCAGTTAAATTCCCTTTGATGTGAGATATGAAATGCAAAGAAAAGATGGGAAAATGAATTGGAGTTGTAAGGATCCAGGCCCAAACCCAGGATCCATAGCCCAAACTTAGCCATTGGTTCATCCATTAGTGAAAGTTAATAGGGTCTTCTAAGTGGCTTGCAGGAATCGACCAGTGTGCTGCTCTACCCCCACAAACCAGCATGTTCATGGCATTGAGGGCAGTGCAGTGCTGGTCAAATAGTTTTCACTGCAGCTCCCCTGAGTCTGAGGGAAGCACCGTCTGGTTACAGGTCTTCCAGGCTGCCTTCCCCCTTCACACCTGGGGGCTGTCCCACACACCTCTGTTGTGCAAGGCTATGAGTGGCAACCTCTGTTATCCGAAAGATACAGAAGGCTAAGCACTACACCCTGGTTGCAGGTATGGAAGGCAGTATTTGCTCATCCGTGGGACTGTGGGGGATATCAGATGTCTGGGATTTTGGAAAGGTTTGTGTTTTGCTTGCCACACTGAAAATAATTATCTACTTTGAGGCAGGACTGTCATTGCAGTCACCCTACTCAAGGGATTAGGTTAATAGTCTGTGATTTAGAGCCATGGATTCACTTTTTTTCTCTTTCAAAGATCACTAGCATGTGACTCAGCCTCTCCAAACCCATCTGGCCGGGACTGGTCCTGGGTATGTTGAAAGGATAAGTAAGTTGAAAGATGAGATGTTCAGATTTATACTGAGGAAGTCAGTGGTGGTGTAACATCATAGCTAGATACTCCTTAAGTGCAGTTTTAAGTAGGGTGCACTACAGAATGTGTGTTAATAAAATATGAGATGGTAAAAGTCTGTTTTCCCTGATCCTGTGTGGTTTTATTTCCTGGAATCCTTTTGAAATAGCAAGAATGCAGTCATTTTAGCCTCTTCATTAAGTGTATAATTTAATCCTACACACTGTAGTTCCTTAAGCATAAAAATAATCTACTTTACACTCAATGGGAACAATGAGATGCCCCAGAGCATATTTAAAACAGAACTCCTAGACAAAATTACTTGGCTTAAAAGGGTCTGAGCTACATTTATTTTTATGGAAAAGCTTACCAAAATATGCAAACAAATCTTAGTAATTTATATTCAATTTCCGTTCCTTTCCTAGAGCTTGAATGATATGACTAAGCACTAGAAAAACTTGATTTTTTTAATGACTAAAATATCTCTTTCTTCCTTGTGTATAAGAAGTCAGTTCTCAGCCTGTTTTTTTTTCTCTCTTAACTTTTCCCCCCCTACTTTTCCCAAGTATTTTTTCAGTAATGTTTGCTGACTGGATTTTGCTGTTCCTTTTCTCAACAGTGTTATTTGAAACTACGTATATTGTTTTTAGAAGCAAAGTGACATTACACACATGTATGAATGTACAGTATATATTGTGTATGGTCTGCTTATATATGCCATGCACTGGCACAAATACTGCCTACTTTTGTAGGTATGCTAGAACTCTTAATATTACATATATACGGTATGTGTACTAAAAATATTCCAATTTTAAAGAAAATTTATTGTAGGGAGCAGCAGTTTCAGTAATGTTTGCTAAGTAGAAAGCAAAAGGCACTGTTAAAATGTAAAATACTTGCAAATGAAATGCTGTCTCACTGCATTTCTCTTTTCCAAAATCTCTGTGTCTGGCCTGAGAATGTATTTTTCATGCCTGGATTTAAAGAGAGACCTCTCAGGAGAATTAAATAGAAACTAAATAAAACCACAGCATCTTTGTTTGGGAAAGTCTCTGGGAAAGATTATGCAGTGCTCAAATCCTGCTCTGCTTGTAGCAGGTTTTGTGGCTGTCAGGTTGATGTGTTTAAATATTTTTTTTCTAAAAAACACCCAGCAGCAAAATATTATTTTACCTATAATCAAGTACAAACATTTTAAAGTAAGAAAGATGACTCTGCTACTTTTTTGGTCTCAGCTTGTCTGATTTTAAAGTGACACCTTATAATGCATGAAGCTAGAAAGGTTAAAAATCTGCTTTGTGTAGAGGGAAGGTGCAAGGGCTGGCAAATGAGCTTAAAAAACCCTGAGACCCTTTGGTCAGAGGTTGGAGAGAGCTGTGGTATTCACGAGGATCTGTCAACATGGAGATGTGGTCATGGTGTAGGAGCAGCAGCAAGAGAAAGGTGCCTTGTTGAGTCTATGGATTTTCAGTGTAGAAGGACAACTTCTTGTCTTCTGAGCAATCTAGTTTTAAAAACTGTTTTAGGGGCTGTTCTGTAATTTACCATTGTCAGGAAGTGATGTGCCTGGGGTCACACGATGGGAGAGTGGCTCTCACCTCTCATCACACCCATGACTGAACTCAGCCTCCTCTCCTGCTGTTTAACCTGAATTTCCTTGTTTTTAACATCACACTGTTGCTACTAATGATACCTCTGAGCTATGTACTAAATTATTCTTTCTCTGACTTTCAGTTCTTCCTTTCAAATACATGCTTTTAGCATAGATGGGCTGACTTACAACCAATTACTGTATTTAACTGAGTCCCAACTGATCTTAAATCTGAGAACTTCACAAATTCTCAGGGCTAGCTGAAGGAAAATGTTTTAAATTAGTTTTATCAATAATTTCAATGCTTTTCCTCATCTTAAGAGCTATAATCTATTGTAATTTGGAGAAAAGAAAGTCTTAATTTTTTTCTTAGAAATTTTGATAAAATATTCACAGAGAAAAACTTGTACTGCAGAAAAACAAGAGTAGGAAAAAATATAAAAAGACAACAGTGATGAGATTTGCCCTAGTGAAAACTAAATGAGATCTTTTGGAAAAAAGTTGCAAAGAGAAATTACACAAATAACATACCTTCTCACTGAAAAAAAAAAAAAAGCCCTGCTGGGTGAGAAGTCTTTTTTGTAACATAAGAATAAGGAAAAGAAAACATCAGCTAATTGTACCATATTCAATGATTGTTCACAGGTATGTGAGGAATCTGGTCAATAGCTCAGCACCAACTAAGAGCAATGTGCTATCCTTGGTCAAGGTGGTGAGGATCGTAGAATCACAGAATGGTTTGGGTTGGAAGGGATTTTAAAGATCATCTAGTTCCAAGCCCCATGCCATGGGCTGGGACACCTTTCACTAGACCTGGTTGCTCAGACATCCAAACAGAATTTGGATTTGGGGCTATTTTGGTAACTCTGGGAGTTACAGATTCACCCCTCCAACACTGCATGGGGATTGGAGAGCCCACCAGTGTTTGTAGCTGCCAGGGGCTGGTCCTTAGCACAGTTTCCCTTTAGTTGTAGACTTCATACATAGTGCACTTCCTTGCACTTTTGTGGATAAATCATCTCAGATGTCCATGACTTTTCATAAATTCACAAATTCAATAGCTGAGTCTCTTATCTTCTCTAGTCTAGCAGATCTCTGTATCAACTATTCACATTGTGTCTTAATCTCCCTTATTCACCCTATTCCTTTCTACTAGCAGTATCCAACTTCTCCCTGGGAGCTTTGGCAGTGTTCACACAGTTCTACTTGACTACCCGATGCTTTCCTAATCTAGGTTTTCTTTTCCCTTCCAACCCTTAAGCAGCAGGTGCCATGTCCTCTTGCTTACTTGCTTGCATTCTCCTGTTCCAGTGCTAAAGACAATAACATCTTGTAGGATTCTTATTTCTTCCAAGTTGATTGTTTTCATTACACATTGTTTTACAGGGCAGATAATGGTCCTCAGGTGACATTGTCTAGAGGTGCAATGGGGTATTTAACACCAACATGCTAAGGAATGTAGCTGTTTCTTTACAAGTAAATGGTGGTAGGTTGTAAGTTTGAGAAGAAAGATATGTTTCACCCCCCACGGTGGTCACTGAATCCAGCTGTGTTACATGGTAGACTGGTTCCTCGTCTCCATGGTGTGATCTGAGGAGAGGTTTGGGGAGGGGAGGAGGGTTGCGTGCAAGCTGCAGAGAGCATATGCAACTGAGTAATGTATTACTGCATGCACTGCTTCCTTCCTTCTGCTTCTGCCACAGTAAGATCATAGACAGTTGAGTTTTATGAAAGTGGATGCTTCAGTGAATCAAGCACTAGTCAGAGTGGAAAAAAAAACTGGCAGTTGGGAAAGGAAATAACTGCTTTGGGATGTACCCTGTTCCTCAGGTGTACGGATGAAAAGAAAATACTGCTCTGCAAAATGGATCATTGATATATTTGCCATTCCTCTTTCAGCGACAGAAAGTGGTTTTGCACAAGGAAAATGTGAGCATGTGAACACACAGGCATACACACACAACATCCAAGTCAGAGACAGAGGGGTCACGTCTATAACTGAAGGTACAGTGCTGCCTGTACATTATTGCTGACCTGCTTCATTCATGTTTCTTTTGAAACTGCATTACTCTTTCTCACTTGTGGTGCTCTATAGCTGTTAGCACTGATAGATACAGAACAAAGATATGGTCCTTTCCTCTCCAATACAGCTGTGTTTCCCTTATGACATTTTTCTAAAAGCCACCAGATTTTCTTTCTCATACTGAATAATATAAAATAAAATAGAGACAATAATTGCTGGGGCAACCTGTAAGTGGATGCTAGCTCTTTTGCTATTTAAGCTTTGAATATCCTTTCAAATAATTCTGAAGATGAATTTTTTACCTCATCTTATTAGAATGAATCTGTTGCTTTTAAGATTTATGTTTCATGCTTTTACTTCACTTTCTCTGTTCTCTTTTTCCAGTTTTGGAAGTCCCTGAACTGAAACACCTGAAGGTAGGAGACTCTTTGGAAGAAGTTCAGCCTGGAGAAGGGGAGACTGAAGAGAGATGTCATAGCAGCCTACAACTTCTCATGAGGGGAAGTGGAGGGGCAGGCACAGATCTCTTCTCTTTGGTGACCAGCAGCAGGATCTGAGAGAATGGCCTGAAGCTGTTTCAGGAGAGGTTTAGGTTCTAATATTAGGAAAAGGCTCTTCACCCAGAGGGTGGTTGGGCACTTGAACAGGCTCCCCAGGGAAGCGGTCAAAGTGGTCATGGCACCAAACCTGACAGAAATCAAGAAAGGTTTGTACAATGCTCTCAGGTACAAGGGTGTGATTCTTGCAGTTGTCGTGTGCAGGGCTAGAAGTTGGACTTTGATGATACTTGTGAGTCCCTTTAAACTCAGGATATTCTATGATTCTATAGTGTGTCCCACCTACTTACCTTCTTCTTATTCTGACTTGGGCATCTGCTTATACATACTGCTGGAAACAGGCATACCTCTGGTTTGACCCAGTGTAGTCACCCTTATGTTCATATTTCTTTTGACAGTGGTTTGAATTTACAGGAAATAATCCTGTAATAGTTTCTTCCTTTCCACGACAGACATATTTGGCAACAAGTTAAAGTGGTATAAGCTTTTAAGTCCTTCACTGCTCATTTCCTATGAGCTCTCCTAATGCTAGGAAGAAGAAAAACTTAAGTGGTTTATCCAAAATATATTCATAGGCTGCTCACATGGCTTGAATTCATGACATACAGGGATGCTTTGTGGACTCAGATGTTTAAGGCAGTAAGGGAGCAAGGCTCCATTTCTAGGGAAGCAAAATAGGGAAGGAAAATAATTAAGGAACACATGCTCAAGCAGTCTGTGGAAATAGCCCTGCAGGTCCTGAGAGCCGGGACCACTGTGCTATGTGTGCAACGTGGATGGGCACTGGAGGGCCCAGCAGCTCTGAGGGTGTTCACATGGGAAGTGTTCTACCAGGTAGCCTACAAAGCACTGAGCTGAAAGGTAAGAAGCTGTTAGTACTCTGGTGCTATTTCTTATTCTTACTTTACCTTTGACAAGCAGGGTAGGGAGTGTTATTTGTCCATAGGAAGCCCCAGTCATTTCTGCTTTGTGGGGCAGGAGGTGAAATGACTTGCCAATAGTTTGCTGAGTGACCAAGGAGACCAGTAGTGAAATTGGAAAAGAAACCTCAAAATCTTCGGTCTCAGGGCACATGTCCACAGCCAGCCATGTAAATGTAAAGCTTGCTGCCTTTTCTCCACCCCTTGCACTTGCTGAAGGTGAGCCAACTCTGACTGTGCAGCCCCGTAGCTATCTCTGAGCCTGGACTAATGGGTAAGTCTGGGAAAGCAGGATATTTTAGCATGGGAATTGAGAGGCCTGCACAGCTTCATGATCTGATCTGGGCTATGCCCTAGTGGACAGGCAGAACTGGATGTACCTGTATCAATGTGCCTCCAGCCTGGTGTGATACTCAGGGCACCACTGAGCCTCTTGAATCCCCAACCTCTCCTAAAGCCCCTGGACTCTACCGTAACACAGATAGTAACCAGGTAATTTGTTCATGTGGAGAAGGATTCACTGGTTCACTTGCTGTTTTTATGTGCAAATACAGTGCTAGATTAAGCTAGAAAGGCCTTTCACAGATTTTCAATTCCTAAGATAGGCACCTGAGTGTAAAATGTCCTACTGACCACGGAGCTGAGACAAACTTTAATACAAGACTTCCAATCTGCTTAGGGTTTGATTTGATGGTTTTTTGTCAGTGTTTTTTGGTTTTGGTTTTGTTTGTGTTTTTGTTTGTTGTTGTTTTGTTGTTGTTTTTGTTTTTGTTTTTCTGTTTTGTTGTTGGTTTTGTGTGGGTTTTTGTTTGTTGGTTTTTTTGTTTGTTTGTTTGTTTGTTTTTACTATTTGCCATTTCCATCCCTATCTTGCTTGCTAGTCTTCTCATGGCTTAAAGTCAGTGATTAGGATGAAGTTAGTTGAATGGTGTTTGCCTTATGGCTGTTTCCATTACTCTCGTGTGTTGGTAAGGACTGGTTTGTGTGAGGTCTGCAAGTGTCTGTGAGAAATATAGGGCTTATGTAGGTGCTAAGAAAGCTAGGAAACCAAAGAGCTTCTGAAATGACGCGCATTTAAATTTTGTTTAATTCTTTCCATCAGCTTCAACAGGTTCTCTGCCTTCTCAGGGATAAAATATCTACAAAATTCTATTTTCCATCAGTTGAGCTCTGTCCCACCAATCACTGATGGAATCCGCAGGCTACTAAAATCATGGACCCTTTCATAGACGCCCCTTTAATGTACTGAAACAAGCCAAAACCAGAGTATGGTGCTCCTTGTTTTTCATGCAATCTCTGTTACACTTGAAAGGTAAGATTAAGTAACTTAAAATTGTGACAAAGACATGAATTTGGATCATTCATTTTTATGAATAATTTCATTAATTAATTACTTTCCAAGCAAGTTAGTACTTTCCAACCTCATTCTGTGGCACATGCTGGAAGCAGCTCTGTCTTTGTTTTGAGTAGTATTATGAGGACTCTGAAACTTTGACCTTCTTTTTCCTTTCTGCATGTAGAAAGTCCTGGAAAATTCCCTAATGGCACAAATTATAGGAGGCGTCAGACCCGATTCTGGGAACTCTTGCACACTCTCCATCTCTCCCTCTGCTTTTTTCCCTACTGCTCTTGTCAGATTGTGAGGAGAAGATAATCTTCATTTTACACAGGGGAAATTGGATGCAGTGGAAACGTATCGCAGCAGTGAAAAAAGAATTGACAAATAACCCCCCTCAACATGGTGTTCAGATGTATGGATTTTTTTTATTCCCTCCCCTCCTAGTCCTGGTTGTACTTGTTTCTGAATGGTAGTGAGGAGAATAACAATTCCTCTTCTACCTCAGAGCAGGAAATCAGCAAGTATAATACATGTATATGCATAAAATGCTGCAACAGGAGCTATTGCCAATTTAAACCATTGTTCTCCTAATTTGGACAAAAAAGGCTGTCTTACTGTCTTTATAGTAAAAGCCTCAAACAGATTAGGTCAAGTCTCTGCAGACAAAGTAATTCTGTGGTGCTTAAAATGATAGGAACTAATCTCCATGAAAGCTGAGTCCAGGGGTAAAGGCTATTAAAGATAGCTATATGCTATAGGCAGAGGAGAAGATAAGAGGTCCAGCTCATAATGAGAAACGATAACTCTACACACTTTGTTTACAGTTTACCCCAAAGACCACAGATTAACACGAATCTCAGAGCATCTTTATTATGGCACTGCATTGGAGAGGGGCTGCCAACAGAGGATGGAATTGCTAAGTAGGCTGGGACCATCTGTCCTCTCGGGGAGGTGAAAACGTGCATGATTGAGTGACACCTGCTTGTCAAGTATGGCCTGCTGGGAAATTTTCTTTTGGATCAGTGAACTTCAAGTACATTACCTGCATTAAAATCAGACAAACAATTTCAACACCACTATGCATTTAAGCAACTCATGGCAATGCCAAAATAAAACATATATTCAAGATCTCTAGATCTTGCAAGATTAGGAGCTCACGTTTTGTTTTCTGTATTGGCAAGCTTAGTTTCTGAAGGAAATTGAGCATTTAAAAAAGACATTTTCTGTTATTTTAAGGAACACTGGAGATAAAACAACAGGCAACACAAGCTGGCTTTTTTATTATTTTTTTTTAATTTCTTTTTCCTTAAAAGCACTGCCTTCTATAAAACAAGCACTTGCACTATAAAACAAGTCTTTGCAGATTTTGTATGGATAAAAGCATTCTCTCCATGAAATGGAATCATTTTGATTGCATTCTGCCTTTTGATTGCACTCAACCTAATGCAAGGAATCTTCCCTTTTTAAATATTTAACACACTGAAACATATTTAAGCAGTATTTAATAAAACTATGTAAAGAAGGACAAAAAATATGGAATAACAATTCTGAATGAACTCATGTGGTTGGGAAGAAAGATACTCCTTCCCCTCCCTTTGAAAAAGCACCACAGCATGAGTTAAGGTCAAAGTGTCATCTTGAATTTCCAGTACAGATCCTGATTTTCCTCTCTTGTGTGGTTGTCAGGTTGATCATTAGACCTAAATTAGGATGCCACTGAAAATCACAGGTGATTTTATCAGAGGCTGTAATAAAGGGGATGTTTGTATCAAGATTTGATATTTAATGTGATTTATATACCTTTTTTCAAATTAAGGCTTATCTGCTTTTTATTAAATCGAGAATGTTTTTATGTTTATCATTAAAATATCAGTATCCATATATAATATATAATTAGTGTTCTCACTTGTTGAATTCCAGAGTTACAGGTAGCAAGAATATCTATTGAAAACAAATACAAAAATAACAGAAGAGGAGGAAGAGAGAAAAAGAAAGTGGTTAGCAGGAATTGTGTATCCTGATTAAACAGCACTATCAGTCCTATTGCAAAATAGCTTCTAGTTCTGTAATTGATTTGGTAAAGAAGTAATTTTATGAACTTGGCTTATTAAAGCTTATTGAAGACAATGAACAAAACTTCAGTGGATGTTGAATCAGGTCCTTACAGTATTAAGAGGGCTGCTATGCTTTAGTTTTCTGTTTTCCAGTCAATAAATAACATATGTTTCTTCTAGACTGTACAATGAAGATTGTGTACATTACTTTCATTGTTGTGAGTGCTGAAACTGCCCACCAGTACTGTGATACAAGTGTTAAATGTATATGTGTTTCTCTCAGACAAAGGGTACAGGAGAGATACAAGTAGAATCACAGAACCACAGAACAGTTGGGTTGGAAGGGGCCTTAAAGATCTTCTCATTCCAGCCCCCCAGCTACAGGGCAGGGACAGCTTCCACTAGACCAGGTTGTTCAAAGTCACACCCAACGTGGCCTTGGACATTTCCGGGGATGAGGGTGAATAAGAAGAGTAGGCTCTATTGTTTTCCTGCAGGTTGTGGAGTGGCAGAGTACCTGCAAGCACGAGGCTGCCCCAGAGCAGTGAGTGATACCCAGAAAGCTTTGCCTGTCAGTGCTGCAGTAGCATCTTCTGGTGCAGTGTGGGTGCTAGAGACTGAGGTAGCTATCTTTGTGACCATGGATATTATAATCAGGTCATAGGTAATAACTGATGCTGATCTGGAGCTGTTGGAGGTCAAGGATTGGATCAGCTAGGTGCTCCTTCCTGTTGGCAGCTGTGTTTGGGGAGGTGATAGAGCTTTCTGTTCCCTGTGTGCACGTTTCTTCAATCACCAGTAAAAATGATACAGATTTTATTGGATCTTGGCATCACCAGGCTCCTTCAGACAATGCCAGAGAAATCAGCTGAGATATGTTAGGGCAAAACAAGCGGAAATGAAGAGAGGAGCAAGGTTCCTTGCTCTTAAACAAATACTTTGCCTCTTTGTTGTGTGGCCTTGCTGGCAAGACATGCTGTATTTCAAAGAGATGAAATGATTATATTAACCTAAACATTTCTTCAGTGACCTCACTTTGGCTGTTGCCATGCTTACCTGCAAATACAAAACCAAACAGATGGGCTGGGGCTCAGCAAGGGAGTCAAGAAAGGTCTCTTTGCGGGGAAGAATGTTCACACAATAAGCTGACAGTTTGTTTTTTTTTAATTTGTGCTAAGTTGTTTAGACTGGAGTGTTGAAAAAATAACTGTGAAGCATCTTCTGCTTTTTGGGGGCTGATAGGTGACAGATCCTGTGCTGTGGCTTCTGACATCCTTCTTGGTAAACCAAACACAGCCTGTAGGTATGGGTTGATATGAGTAATGTTCCTTGTTGGCTGCTAGGGTGAGAGGAGAAAGCATTTGATATGGAATTGCAGTCTGCTACTAAAGATGATGCTGGCTATGCTCTGCTCTGTTCCCAACAGCTTTAATTGTGGTCTTTAGGTAAATTTCCAAAGCAGATTGCAGGTGTGTTGTTATTGCTCTTTTTAAGCAGCATTTTGTTGTTCCTGAATATACCTTTATTTTTGCTTTCTGAATGACTGACTTCAGAATATTAACTTACAATTAATTGATGAAAGAATTACTAATAATTATTAAAAAAATATGGAGACATTCTAGAGGGTTTTCTTACGTGGAAAACACAGTTGAAAACAATTAATTTTATTCTGTATCAATTCCTCTCCCTTCTCATCTCCAGCACACCTGGTGCTTGTGTATTAAGTGATGTGATTAATATCTGTCAGATATTGTTTGTTTTCTCACTAATTCTCTAGCAGTGTGGGAATCCTGCGTGAGAATACCTTTTCAGTAGCATTTCTTCCTGATTTCAGGTGTATCTGACCCTGTGTGTTCGTGGAAGATGGCTGCATTGTCTTAAGGGGTTGAATTTGGGCTCAGTTTGGTGTTTTTCAAGAGAATCCTTTCCTCCTAGAAAAATCCTGTTTGTTAAATCCCAAATAATCTATGGAAATGGAGGAGCACAGGAAGAGTTTTGATGACTTTTCCTGTTGGTATGCCTGCCCAGCAGGTGCCATGAAAACTGTGTAAACTGGCTCCTTAGTTACCATACTTACCTGGTAGCAGATCATGTCTGTCCCAAAGACAGGTTCCTAAAAGATTTGGGAACCTGAAAGCCCAGACTGGTAGCTGCTGACCCTGTAGCTCCTGGTGAAGCTGGGTTTCCAGCTTCCTTTTCAGCATGTCTTTTTTCTAGTTAAGAAACCACTAAATCTCCAGGAATTTCCCAAGTTCCTAGATCTTATCAGTTTTTTGGGCAGATTGGTATCAGTTGTGTTTCCGAGGATTCACACAGCTTCGCTGGACACCATCTCAGAGTAGAAGTTCCCATTGGTTGCAGGATCTCTGGTGAGGTGCTCCTGGAGCGACTGCCAACCACAGAGATAGTTTGGGGCTCATCAAGTCTGTGGCTTGCATTGCCAGAGAAGTGCTTGCACCATTGCTGGAGTTGGTGGCACTTAGGCACCTGGTGGGACTGCCTGACTTAGATTACACATTCAGGGCTTGTCCATTTTCTAGGTTTGAGGGCTTTGTTTCAATCTGGGATGAAATGCTCTCAGGCCCCTAGTGTGATTCTTGTGTTGTACTGTGCAGGGCCATGAGCAGGACTCAATGATCCTAGTGGGTCCCTTCCAACTCAGTATATTATATGATTCTATGATGAAATCCCTTTTTCAATGAAGTTACCATTGCCCATAAAGATATAGAAGTGAAGTAAGTGAAATTGGTGTGCTCCTTAAATCCTGTAGAGCCTGTTGCATGACCATCCCCTGAAAAACTTAAACCTGCTATAAAGCTAAACTACAACCTGGAAGATTGTCTGGAAGATGCTATTTTAAATCATCTGCTTTTACAAATTTGTTATTGCAAACTATTAGTGTGGTCATTGCATTCTTCTGCTTTTGGAACTTAAGATCTGATTTCTATTGACATGATGGTCACTTCAGGCCATTCTCACTGTTTAATGTGGTCATTTGGTAGAGGTAAATATAGTTTGTTCCTACCTTGAGGTCTGTTTGCATCTTCAGAAATGTTTACAGTGGTCTTTTTTTAAATAGGAATCAGAGTTTTGAGCTGCAAATACATTTAGTATGGTAAAGAAAGACAAAGATACTTTGGGCTTTTTCTGCATTCACTAACAAATTAAGATCCTGTGACTTCAGTGACTTTATTCTCAGTCTATAGAAGTGTAACTAAGAGGTCCTTTGTCTGTGTTTTCAGTTCCGATACAGCCAATAGAGACAAAAGAAATACGATTTTCTTGGTCACATTTAACAGCTTTCTTCTGTCGTCTCTTGCTTGCATTTAGCTTTTGTTCTTATTTTCATATGTTTTTTTTCTTTGAATAAGTGGACATTTTAAAAAAACAAACAAAACCCCCCAAAACAGTGTTCAAGCAAATGACTCCTGTTTGAAACATAGAAAATGAATAGGTCCATACAACTAAACAGGCTGTAACATGCTTTCAAAGCTGATTGTCTGAAATGCTGGGGCTCTACTCCGCCCACTCTCTTCTGCAGTTGTGGGCTTGAAAGCACCTCGGGCAAGAGACTGTTGGAGCAGTGAGAGCTCTGAAATTTTTGTTTGAATAAATTCATAATTAAATACTCTGGTGTGAAAGAGATGGGGGGAAAAATGTTTTCCCTGCTGCTTAGCAGCTTTAAACTGGTTGGTTCTTTCTGTTGGTGGGGACAGCAAAAAACTGTCAAACCTAAAAGTGCTTCTGTTTATCTGGGAATGCAAGCTGCTTTTGCTCTTGTTTACATGTACAGAATATACATTCAGAGAAGCACTGAGGGAGTGTATAATTCAGAGAATGGGAATCATAGAGCAATTAATAATTCAGGTCTGTTGTACCCTGACATACACAATAGTATAGCATCAGTCTTGAAATTGTACACAGGGAAGTACAGCCCATCAATCACTTTCATCCAATTTTGAATAATTGTTTATTTATGTTTTTCTGATTTGCTCTGGCAAACTAACTTTTTCAGCCTCTCACTGAAGTATTTTCCCCTGAGAAAACATAGCTTTTCTCCCATAGTCTTAGTTGATGTAGAATGATAAAAAAATCTACAAAGATATTCAGTCGATGAATTAGAATATCTTTAGTCATTGCTCTTGTATTTTTTTTCCTGGTATGCAGCTGTCTCTAGAAATAGCATACTTTAGATTTTATAGTTAATATTTTCTATATCCAAACCCTTAGAAGATTTGAACAAACTACAAAGGTGTTCAACTCTCTGTTTTCCCATTTCAGTTTGTCAGAAGAGTTAGTAGCGTTTGTAAAGATGTGTAACGTGGCAGAAGTACTGATGACACAAGTGCACTCAGGATTAGGCCCCTAGATTGAGCTACCACAAAATTTTGAATTCCTGCTCTTAAACTGCTCTGAATTTTGGCATGACAGATCCAAGATTTTATCTGGCCATCCCATTCGAGTGCCTCATCCCTAGGTGTTATCCTCTCTTTGATGTTTTGCTGACAGTATTTATCTACCCCCATTTCTTTTTGTCTGCTTGTGTTGGAAATACCTTTCCTAGGACACACTTTTCTGTGACAAAACCACTTGGTTACATTAACTAAGTAGACTGTTGATTTGGAAGTACAGCTCAGGTTGGCATTCTGTGTTGCAGGCACCTGCATAACTGCCCAAGGGGACACTGGTGGCCCAGGAACAACAGCAGCAGACTGGAACCCATGAGATTTGGGTTGTACTCGCAGTCTTGCCACTAACCAGTTGCAATTTGCAGCAAAGGAGAAACCTGAGATCTTCTCCTGCTACCTAAGAGTCACTCTTTCATATTCAGATCACATCATATCTGCTCTGTTCATCTAAGAACAGTAAACTTTGGGGTCAAAGATGCATCTTAATACGGTTTTGTGCAGCTCCTAACACACTACTGATGGGCTCATCCAAATCCTAAGAAAATTTAAATAATTATGATAAGAATGTGAAGTTTATTCTTTGCCTTCTTTGGGAAGGAAGGCTCTTTTTCAAATCAGTGCCAGACTGCAATGACAGTCACTGCAGCCTCAACTGCCTTGGCAAACCCTCATGACCTGTCTGTTGCTGTTTCCTAGACAAAATGCAGGCACTCCAGGAATTTGTTAATGGGGGTCCCATTGTAGAGAGAGACTTCTTGTGGCCACATCCATAGTGTTTCTGTCTGGAATTAGGCTTGATGGAGGTGCAGAACCAATGACCTGCAGGTAAACCAGGTGTGACAGATTTTTGCTTTGAAATGAATGGTCAGTGTGGGGGCAACACTGCCCTGGCCCAGCTGCTTTGGATTTATAGTTGCTCACTCCCCTGGGGCATCAGAAAGCATCCAAAAATTTGGGGAAGAGGTAGAAGAGAAAGAAAGAAAAAAAAAAGGCTAAGGATGTGAATGTGAAGAAATTTCCAGCATGAGGATGAAGGCACAGAAAGACAGCTAAAAGCTGTCACATGTCAATCACACAAAGGGTAGGAAGCATATGTGATGCAGTTAATGCTCTGAGCAAAGAGGAATGGAAAAACAACTGGTCTCTGGGTATTAATTATATACTGAACTGCTAATAAGTTGGAGACAGTGTGAGCATCGACTTCTGATATATATCAGCCTTGGAAAACAAATAGAGGGCAGGATAAGACAATTTAGAGTAGTATAATATTAACCAGGGAAGTACAGGTAAAGTTATTAAGGAGTGGTGGCACCGCACCTGTACAAATACTCCTGCCCTTTGCAGGGCACTGCTGGCAGTGATGCACAATAAAGATGCATTGATCTCTTTTGTCTTCAAACTAGTGGTAAGGTCTGAAATACTGAGTGAACCGAAAGACCTCATTAACTTCAGCTATCAACAACAGTCTAATGTAAAAAAAAAAAAGTTAAAAATCCCAAGCATCATCTCAAACAGTCCCTCTCTCATTATCTCAGCCCTTCCTGGAGAAGATCAATAAACAATTTGCATATTTTTTATCAATATTTAATGTAATGCAGCAGGATGCTTTTGATGGCTTGAGTCCTTCTGTGCGCTCTTTTAACATGACAGAGACTAAGAGCCCAGCAGGTGCTCAGGTGCTGGGGTCAGTTCCTAGTTAAAAACATTAGGGATTGGTCTGGCTAAATAATCTACAGCTGCCCATCCAAGGGCAGGAGTGAGAGCTCGCAGAGCATGGTGATGAATTTTAACGATCCAGGAAGACAAATGAGCCTGAGCTGCCATGCAATTAGTGGGCTGTGGAAAGATGTGTTGGGTCTAAATGAGGGACATGATCTGCTCTTGACTCTCAGTGTGGTAGGAGCCCTCCCTCTGAAGGCTGTAATGAGGAAGGTAGATGAGATCCCAAAGAGGTTGACAGAACAATTAAGGGGAAATGGGGGTTGATTCAAAATGCGGTATCGCCGTCGATGGCACAGATACGTACAGATCTTCCCCCTTAAGGAGCATGCGCCACTCTTCAAAAGTGTGCATGTGCTCAGGGAATTCCTTTCACTCCCTGTTACTTAAAAGAATATATTTTTTAAAATTTATCCCTGAATCAACTGGTACTTCAATAGCAAAATAACTTGGAAGAAAAGGTCTGGTTCTGGTCTCGCTTACTGAGGTGTAAATCGGGAGTAGCTCCTCCAAACTGTCTGCAATGATAAGGAATTCCAAGATAGTGCATGCCGTGAGGATCCATGTTTTGTGCACTAAACAAATGCAGTTTTTTATCTAGTCATCTGATTATTGTTTGAGTCTGCTTGATTGAGACTTTAATGCTTTTTGACGAATGTGGAAGCTCGGAAGAGCTGAAGGAGAGGCTTCTGCAATATGCTTGAAGAAAACTCTTGAGTTATTCCTCTGCCTCTGAAGAAATAAAAACAGATGTGCTTTTCAAATGCGCCATAAGAAAAGAAAATAGATGTTAAAAATAGTTACATTTGTAGAGGAATCAAATTTATGATTGGACTTGGTGAACTTACAGGTCTTTTCCAACTCAAGTATTTCTATGATTCTGTGAAATTATGATTATTAACTAGATGCCAGAAGACCACAAACAAGTTGAGATTCTACCTATTTAATTAGAAAACCAGGAGCACTAAACTACTACAAATAATGCACCAGGCAGGATTAATCTGTCCAGTAAAACTCGTCTCACTTCTCTGCCTCAAAAATATCAAAAGGAAGAAAGCAATTTCCTTGAACACTGCTCGTCCTTTGAACATACTCACTTAGGCCGATGACAGAAAATGATTATAGACGTGATGTCAGAGCTGCATCAAACAAATCTGGTTTTCTTGATAGGACAGGTTTGTTGCTTCTGCTTCATTAGAGAGGTTACTTGTCACAGAGATCAAATAGTGTTGTTGCCTTTGTTGGACTGGACAGTGTCAAAACCAGTGTGGATACTTGCATGTGCAAATTGAAAACAGGTTTCTACAAACAGTGTCAGAATGTGCGTTATCTTATTCCATTTGTAGTCACTACTGAGCTGATGAACGATGGCAGGCAGTCAACTTGGTTTTCATGAGTTTGTAAAATGTAGTGATTGTACTGTTTGTGGAGGTAAACACAAAATATCACAATTAACAAGGCCAGAGAGAATTCATGTTCAGAGTCAAGGAAGAAGATACAGCAGGTTTTCACTGCACCTTCCTAGGGTTACTCAAAGCTGTGAAGAACAAGGAGATGAATATTTTCTAAGTAAACACATAGAGCAGTAGGGCTCAGCCTGGTTCTTGGGCTATAACACAGTCAAGAGATGCTTATGCTAATGTTCAAGTAGATTGGGAAAATCTAGAAATAAAGTGGGGTTTGTTCTTCTCCCTGTAGTGTCCAGACAACTGACTACAGGTTGATGGCATGAATACACAGCCTGGTGCAGCAAGCAAAATAGAAAACCAGAGAAATTGTGCTTCCTTGAAAACACTATTTTCACTGTTTTGTTTCCTTCCATCATTGGTTTTGTTACCCATTGCTCCATACAGAGGGCTGACCTATCTGTAAGCTGTGTTTAAACCCATAAGAGCCATTTAGGCTTTGAGCCATATATTTGTATTGTAACTACTTTGTTAGAGGCAGAGATTTACAGCAGGTAAGGACAAAAGTATTGCTTTAGCTCTGCAGTGCTTGGTGAAGAAAAAACCCAAACCTGGGAAGATGGAAATGTTTCACATTTCTATACCACTATGGTAAAAATAAAATTGCAACTCTAGATTAATTTTATAATAAAGCTGTTTGTTTAAAATGTGATTGGTTTTGGTTTTTTGTTTGGTTTTTTTTTTTTTTTTAATCACCTTAATAAATATATTTTCCAGCCATCTTTGTTTATGCCAGTTAACACAGTAGTCTCAAACACAATAGTCTTATGCATACATGCAGACCTATCTTTTAGAAATTTTCCGTTTCAAAACTTTATATTTGTGCAGAGTATTTGAAAATGTTGAAAATACTCAGGATATTTAGGTATCTTCTTTCACATAGAAGGGGAAAAATGGGGAAAAAAAGAAGCACCCCAAACCAAAAATTAACGTATCAGCTTAATTTCATCCACCCCTCTCCTCAGAATGATTACTGTAAAATAATTTTTTTTGCTAATCGACAAAAGCAGTTAGTGTTACACAGAAATCCATGATCCCTCTTTATCCTAGATATCCACACAAGCATTTGCTTTTTGCTCAGTGTGTGAACATGAGAAAATATTATTAACTAGGATCAGGAAGATATGACCATTAACTAAGAATAATACCTTTTCTTCTAGAGTTCTGCCTGGAGGTTGACTGAGGCTGGTTCAATGAACTGATCACTCTACTTTTTTTTTTTTATCTCCCAACAGTTTCCCCTTATATTTTTCTGCCTTTCTGGCTAAATCTCTAAATTATGAACCAAATCCTCTGTAATGGAAAATGTAGCCATTTATTGCCTGTAAAGTTTGCTGCAGAGTAGAGAGCATTGCTTAGAGGGTAAAAGTTACAGAAAAGCCCGGAGTTGTGCACAGCTGAGGATGGTGCTGAGCTCTGTAACTGTTCAAAACACTAGATGATATTAGAGACCTCTGATAATTGGGATGCCCCCTCTACCTTAAAGGGACTATTGACCCTTCCTGTCACATTTAGTGAACACTATACAGTCTTTCCTGGGTCGAAACAAGGCTGTCTTACAAATGCATGGAATCCAAAGCTAACAAAACCTTTGGAAGTATGATCCAGTTCCTCTTAAATGAAGGACATAGCCTTGTTCTTTTCCCCAGTGTTTAGGATATTGAATACTTGTATACCAATAGAACGACAACAGTGAAAAATGGAGATATCTACTAACCTTAATTTTAAAGTTCTTCTGCTGTTGGTCTTATTTTGATGTTCACTGAGCTGTTCTATACTGTTCCATTGACAGCCAGATTATATTGCAAACTGCAAGTTTTCTAGTGCTTGGCCAATTGATGTCTATTTAATACCCTCCAGATGCTACATACAACAGATCCCTTGCTAGTTAGCAGAACTGAAACAAGCTGGGAGACATCAGTAGAGGTGCTTTTCATTGATCTTGGTGGATTTTGGTCAAGAAACTCTCATGCTAATGACACTTTTTAGAATATGTTTTGAGCTTTGCTGATGAAAATTGCTGTATGGAGTGGGATAACAATCAGAATTGCTTCCAATGAATATAAAGGAACTTAGAAAAAAGAGTCTAGTAAAGTTAGTACAATTTCTGGAATTACTTGAATTATGAATTGTGGTACTTCTCTAAGATTACTGGTTTTGTGGTCTAGTTATGTTCAGCTGGCTTTTCTTTGATCCTTTCCTTGCCATCTTTTTAGTACCTCTAAAATGACAATGCAAATAACTGGTTTACTAATTATTTGGGTTTTTCCATATGCTACCTCTTACATCTTGTTCTTTCCTTTTAACCATTAGGAGCCAAGGTGTGCCTGTTTAGTTGTTGTTAACAGCCAGATGCTCACCACTGACTGTGGGCCTGTTTAGTCTAGAGAAGAGAAGACTGAGAGGAGATCTCATCAATACATATAAATATCTTGAAGGCAGGTGCCAAGAGGATGGTTCCAGACTCTTTTCAATGGTGCCCAGAAACAGGACAAGGACTAATGGCCATAAACTAAACCAAGAAGTTCTACCTTAAGATGAGGACGAACTTCTTTACATTGAGGGTGGCAGAGCACTGGAACAGGCTGCCCAGGGAGGTCATGAAGTCTCCCTCCCTGAAAACATTCAAAACCCACTTTGATATGTTCCTCTGTCACCTGCTCCTGGTGACGCTGCCTTGATAGGGGGTAGGACTAGATAATATCCTGGGGTCCCTTCTAACCCATACAATTCTGTGATTCTGTGACTGCACTGAAACATCTACTGTGGTTGCAGGGAGTTCATTATCTGGCCCTTAAAAGTAAAGGTGAAATTGTTATTTACAGAGACACACAGCTGCAGACCAGGACACTGGCTGTAATATACTAGGGTTGTTATCAGATTCTGCTGTGGATATTGAGCAATATTTGAGCCAGCAAGACTCTTTGAAACAACAGGAATAATTTTGTAAAAGTGAAAGGGGTTGTGGAATCCCAGTCCTTAGAGATACTGAAAAGAATTAGCTAGGTGATCCCTTGAGCAACCTCATCCAAACTAGCCCTGCTTTGGTTGGGTGAGATAATCTCCACAGGCCTCTAGTCTGTGATTCTAGGGTGGATAAAAGGCAGAGGTTTTAAATACTCAGAGATTCTATGTAGGTTACACAGACTCTCTGTATTTCATTGCTGAACAATTTTGAAACATAATAAAACTTCAGTGAAATAAAACATATCAATTTTTTTCCACGCATAACTTCTGAGGGGGGCAGGAACATGTGCTAATAGATTCTGACTAAGAACTCTGGAGTTATGTTGGTCCATTAATGTTGCTTTGTTTCTTGAAAATGAGCAATATTTAACATGTGACAAATGAGGCTTGGAGTTACCAGTGACATTAAAGTCATATGATTGAATGTTCCAGCTTCTCCCTGAAACCAGAATAAGATTTTACCTCTTGTTCACTTCCATCCCTCTCCATCAGCTTTGGGTTACTAAAGTTTCTTAGCAGAAGTGTATTGTAGAGATCCAGGATCAACTCCAAAGTGCCAACACCTTTACACAGCACAGAGGACTAGTGTGCAGCTCTTCCAGGTACTGGAAGGAACGTGGCTGTGTTGGGATGGTGACTCTCCAATGTACTGAGCTTTACCTCTTAGAGAAGCTGCAGGGACTGGCTTTAAACCTAGCTCATTGCAAGTTCCTCTTTGACTTGTACCAAAGGCAGGCAAGGTGAGGAAGAAAAGCTGACCTTCAAACATCAGCTTGTTTCCTAACTTTCTTTAAGAGCAAGAATATTTTGCAGCTTTCTCCATTATGAGAGAGAGTGGAGTGGTTTTGTTTGTTGCCCGGAGATGCACTTGGATGGCCTTGGCTTAAGTACTTTGCTCAGTTTTGTGCTCTGTTCTACAAGGAGGAAGGGGATACACTGGAAGAATGTCCAGAGACCAGCAAATACCAAACTAGATGTTATAATGAAAAATTGAATGAATAGGGATTGTTTAGTCTACAGAAGAAAAGACTAACAGGAATAGGCGATAGACTTCAAATACATAGAACTCCTTCTGCTGGAGGGAAGAAGGAAATGAGCTTTTCTCCTGGTCTGACAGCAGCAAACAAGAACTAATGCCCTTGAACTGAAGAAAGTAAAGAAGATTCAGGCTACAAATTTGAAACAACTTTTAAATGGCAGTGAGCTTTTGTGGAGGACGTATACCTAATAAAAATATTCAGTGATCCTTTTGTTGTCCCTTCCATTCCTATAATTCTTGGTTTCTACAATAACTCTTACTCTGAACATGTGTCTGAGAAGGAGGAAGGCTTTGTGAAAAAGTAAGGAATGTCAAAGGGGTTAAAACTCGGCTTCTCTGCGGAGTTCATGTGTCATCTGGGTCAAAACTGAAGAAATTCTAGAGAGCTTTCCATTTTCATGATGAAGATAAAATTTTAATTCCTTTCTCCTTTTGCTTGTCTAGCTGGATGACAAACTACTGGGATAGGATTGCAGTTTCTGTATGATGATGAAAAGGTAGAGCTCTTGATCAGAGTTTACATACACTAATGTTGTAGGTATGATTATGCTTTTAATATTTTCACACAGCTCTCTCCTGATTTCTTCTTCTGTGTGTTCCTTCCTTTGATTGTATTTCATTGTTTGAATCCCAAGGTCTTCAGCATCTTTTCTTCTATTTTTTTCTCTGCCTAATAATGATTAATTTTCTTGTCAAATATCAAAGAAGGCATTACCTTCACCTGGAATTAATTTGGTGTATTTTTCTGCATTGTATTTTTTTTTTAGTTGTTTTATCTTCTCTCTATTTTTAGAGTAGTGACATTTTTTTCATATAAGCTGAGGCTTTAAAAGTAGATAAAAATAAATAACTGGTGATTTGCACTGTGGTGGACACAAGTGTGTAGTTGCTAACAAATCCTGGCCTCGCTGGAGTCATTGCAAAGACTTCCACTGACCTCACCATATTATTCTAGCTTCTCATATTTGTGCTCATCAATCATGTTCCTTCATCATGGCCCCAAATCTATTTTGTTCTCTATAATTTTGACATAAAATGTTGGCACTGCCTTTCTGAGCAGGACTCAGCAAAATTCCATATGGGTCTCTCAATATCTTTCAAATCCCCCTACATCACAGTCTATAACCTTTCTTTCATACATTAACTTTGAAAACCCTGTGGAATCACCTGTGGTTCATACTTTGGCACCATACTCATGAGCTGAAGCATTTGACTGTTAATTCAGATTTGCTATCCCTAGTTGCTATAGCTGCAGCTCCTGTGAGGTAGATTAACTAACTTTGGTTTTGCCTTGAATACACACCTTCATGGATGCATATGCATTGATGCATCATTACTTTAAGTAAATACTTCTCTTTGGAGAAACAAATCATATCTGATTAAAGGATAGTGAATTGATTTGGTGCTAGCCACATTTCTTTGGGCTTGGACCAGCATGTGTTATGCCCATAACATGCAGAAATGAAATTGTGATGTTCAAGAGACAATCACCACAACTGTTTCAGTGGAAAATTAGCAGAAAGACTCTTCCCTGACTTCTATTTCCTTAGGAAGAAAATTTTGGAGCTAGTTTTAGGCATTTGATGCTCCTTGTAGCATAAATAAAATGAAATTTAGAGAGAAACAACCTTTGCAGGCAGCCTGGTGTTTAATGCAGCTACACAGAAGTAGAATCTTCATGTAGTTCATTTGCCAGCATGAAAAGGGTCTCTTCTCCAGAGAGAGGACTCCATTTACCACTTTTATAGACTTGGCTGTGAGGTGGTCAACCTCTGCCCCTCTTTTTGAAGCTGTGCAGGAAAGAGTTCAAGAGTGAGAGGAAGCAAGAGAGTCTGTTGCTGTAGGCTGTATTTGGGGGTGTTTTGATGAGAGGAGAAAAAGTCATGTTTCCAGCCATAGAACCTCAGCCTGCTCACTCAATTTAAAAGTAAGGAGTTTTCTGAGAAAAACTGAAAAAAAGTAATATGTGTTGAGATGTGCTTTGTCTTGAGTACTGCATTGGCAATGTTTGCTAAATTTGGTCTAAGCATGCCCAACGGATCAGAACTTTCCAAGGGTTTATCCACCTGTCTCCCTACTTTATCTCTGGATTTGATGATTATTAGGCTAAACTAGAGCATCTATCTGCTTGGATCTCCTTTTCTTTCACAGCGAATGGAGAAATCTCTATTTAGGGATGCTGGGAAATCTGGAGTCCAGCATTCAGATGCTTATGGACACAAGGACAGGCAGAGACATTAGTTTCTAATTTACACTGCAGTCCAAAGTTTACTGGACTTCTGGTGGCCCAAATCTCACACAATACCCTACTTCTTCATGCTACAGTGTGTAGAAATAGCAGCTTGCTGTATGATGATGGTAACTGATTTCCACATTCATTTCATAATTTCATACAGATTGCTATGGTCCATGGGTTTGGAAGAAGGAAAGATAGTGCTGCCAGGATCCTTTGGCTAGGTATTGCTGTACCAGGCATCCAAATCCCCAAAAATATTGAATGCAGATGGAGTGCTGATATGGTATCTTCTGACTCCCTTAGAGATGGAAACAGGTGGCAACCATTAAATCTGCAATTGGTTATAATTCCCATTACTCCATCTCAAACCAGTCCCAGCTGCAGTTTGCCCACTGCAGGAAAGAGAAGATCCAAGCCATACTGTAAGCAGAGCTGGAAGAGTAACCAATTATTAAAGGGGCCTGGTTCTGGGTTGGTTTGGTTTTGTTCTTTTTTTTTCCCCTATTGCTAGATCTATTCCATCTGCTAAAAGCCTTTTAAAACATAACAGATATCTTAAAAACATATATCTGAGAGACTCTGGAAAACTGATCCTTTGAATCAGTGATTTCAGGTTCTGCTTTTGTGGAGGGTAAGAAGAAATATTTTTGTCTGTCTCAGCAAAGTATCCTTACAAATTAAGAATAGCTGAAAAACTGCCATCTGAGATTTCTTTCCCTTCTCAGAGATGAGGAGGATTCTCCTGGCACTCTTTTTTTTCCTGGGTCTGGTGCCAAGTGTGCTCCTCACCCCCTGGCTGGAGTCACGCAGCCCAGTCCTCAAGGAGTAACAGGGCAGATACAATAATGGAAGGAGACTTGCTGAACTGTCTCCTTTATGCGATGGCAGCCTTCCTTTAGACCATTTAAATCAGTAATTTCAATATTTCTTGTGATTAGCAAAGCTTTGGGGAAATATTTTCACTGCACATAAAGAAGGACATGCATCTGTGCCTTTAAAGGATGAGGCAGGCTCAAAATATTGCCATGTGGTTTGCAAGTAAAAGACTGCAACTTCTCCCTGGTGTGCTTGTGTTCACCAGATTCATCAAATCTAAAATAAATTATAATTTCCCAGGCTATTGTGTTTAACAAAGCTTTGGAGACATCAGTTGTCTTATTAACATTTATATTCCATTTTTTTATTAATATTATCTCAGAGAAATTAAGGAAAGCTTATTAGTATTTGAAATTATGGAAAGAATATTTTTTGTCTTAGTGCTTAATGAATTCTGGGATGGAGCTGCAGATTTTTACATGTAATGAAATCACGTATTTCCTCTTGTTTTTTTAAAAAACTTGGGGGTGGGGAAGAGAGAATGCAGTCTTCATACTTGGAGATAATTTTTTTCTTTTGTTCTGAAGAAATATTGTCAAATGCCCAAGGATTTGGGGGGCGGAGGGTGGTGTATTTGGAATATCCCTATTAACCTTCATCTATACAATGACATTCACTGACAGACTAACTGTTCTAAAGCAAGATTCATCTGATGTAAAAGTAAATGCTTGAAAAGTGGAATAGCAAAAATTATTTCCTTTCTTATAATTTAGTATGTACACCTGTTTACTTGTCTTCAGGATGGCCATTACAAAAGGTAATTGATTATTGTGAATCATCACAGTGTGAAATACTATGTAAGAGTGACCAGATTTAACTTAGAAAAGCACCAATTTTTTCCTTAGCTCCTGCAGTCCACTGATTTTATTTATTCATTATTTTAAATATTTTTGGGGTTTTTTGGCTTTGTTGTCCTTTTTCATTCTACAAGCTGAGTTTTTTCTACAGCTTCTGTGATGCAAAGAGGAGTGTGTGGATGTGTAAACACAGCAATTATTATGTTTTTCTTGTGTTTAAACCATGCTTTTAAGGAGCAATGGAGTAAATAGACTCCTGTCCATTTATCACAGGAATATTCAGTAATATAAACCTGTAGGGTCTGTAAGACTTCACAAAAGAACTCTTACTCCTAGAATTACAGCCTGTAATAAACCTGTGTTGAATCCCTAAGTGCATCCTAACTACACAGAACATTACCAGACATAGGTCTCAGTGGGAACTTTATGTGCCTGAGAATTGTAGAAAGTAGCTGTTGTACCATAAATTCTTTCATGCAGGGATCATTCTGTCTCTCCTTGGTGATGCTCAGGAGCAAATAATTATATTAACTAAATATAATGCATATCACATATCATGCAGCGGTAATTGTTTCCAGTGGAGTTGCTGTATCCCATAGGTTTTAACATAATACTCTAGATTTCATGGTAAATGAACAAATAAATCATGTTACCCCCATAAAATTTCTCTGTGACCCTATCTCTGATGCATGATTCTGCATGATGCATGTATGAATTGAGGAGACATATAAGGCAAGAGCACTGCTCTTTAGACATTGGATATTGCTTTATTACATTAGAAATTAATGTGATAAGCATCCTTTCCTTGAGCATAACCTGTATGTGGATCGCATAGTGTGATCAAAACTCAGCCACTGTAATGTTTACTCTGTGAGGCTGGGTTTTTTTTAATGTAAACAGAGCAGACAAAGCAGAATATTTGTATTCAGTGGGCAGTATTCCCATCTGATTGTGCATCTGCAAATCTGAACTTTTTGCTGCTGTTCCCAGAAGAGATGTTGAGATGAGCTGGAGCTCTTTATATATGGTACAGAAATGTAATCACGTTGTGTCTCTTTGCAAGATGCATGTGGGGCTACACAATATTGAGCCTTTTGCAATTGCAACCCAATTTGTATCCACCTGTATTTCTGTATTACTCTGGGATAGTCTGGACCGGTGATAGTTTCTCATGGTAAGCTGGATTCTGTCCTGTTCACCCTGCCATCTCCCCTCACAGTGACACAAAGCAGCAGCTGAGTGTTGCTTTGCTTAGTGCTGTGTTCAAGAGAAGCTCTTCCTTTGGAATCCCCTGCTGCTAAACTAGGAAGAAACTGATGCTCCAAGGTATCCAGACTTTGAACTTTTTCTGGACTTTTTCTGAAACTTAGCAATAGTATCACCATAGTTTTTCAAACAGCCCAGCATTTATCCTCAGTCTTAAAATAAGATGAAGTATTTCTTGAGAGGAACCTTAATCCTGGAGCTTTCAGATGTTTGTGCTCACTTGACAGAAAATGGATGGGCTCAAAGTTAAGACTCCCCATTTGCTTGGCAGTTGTTTCTTTATCAGACACTGCTGAGAAAATCCTTAAGAAAAACAAGGAAAACCTCTCATCTGTGAGAGAAAAGTATGAAGTAGAAGAAAATGCTGTATTAGTATTTCCTATCAAAGATTTTCCAAGTCCTTTTGTGCAGAAAGTCCAAATCTCCATTTAAATGGAATCGTTTTGAAAGTACATTCCTCATGGGCATGCATGGATCAGTCCTCTTTGCCAGAACAATAGGGAAGACATGGTTGTATCATGCAGCATGATTGATACACTAGTAAATTAGACATTCAAACAGAGACAGATCATATGGTAAAAGGATAAATCACTGACTATCCTAATTCTTTGCAGGAATTATGTCAGGTATATTTGTATGCTAAACTATAGTTTACTGAATGTCTAGGGCTGGTTCCAGTTTTCAGGCAGTCAAATGTGTCTGAATGGGAATATTGAGATATTCTTGCAGCTGAGTTGCTGTGAAGTCAGCCTGTTCCTTGAGCAGCTTGTAAAGTGTTTGGCTTGGCATTACCTCACCTAATGTGCAACCAGCATTAAAACTTCCCCTGAAGCAGTACATTTAATTGCATGCTCTACTAGAAGGAGAAGAAGTCTAATTAGTCCCAGATTTATTCTGTCAATAAATACAAATTATTTTATTTTTTTTCCTGATCTAAATACAAAGTATTCAGAGATTTCTAGGCAAATCAAAAATCTTTGTTGAAAGGGAATACAACTTGTGTTGTATAACAACTTAGTTATGCAAATTTTAACTGCTTGTACCAAACATTGGCTTTTAATAAGTATAATCTGTTTTTCACAATAAAATCTTACTTGAATATTTTGCATGCTATAGTTTTATATGATTAAGTTGGCTATTTCCATTGATGTCTTATTTATTATAATGTACTGTCAAGAGGAGCACTAAATTTAAATGTAGGACTGTTCATTACCATTTCAGCAAACAATGACAATATTCTTTAAATTATGCTATTGTGTTAATTGAGAGGGTGGAGTTTTATTCTCATGGTTCAGCCTTCTAAAGAAAAAAACAAGCAACAAACAAAAACCAAGAAACAAAAACCAGCAAGAAAACTGGGCCCCTTTTCCTTCCCATTCCCTTTAAAGCCCTATAGCAGCATGAATGAAACATCACCAAACAATTGCATCCCCCCAGTCCCCAGGGAGCTAATGTGTTTTATCAGCATTTACAATGAAAAGAACAAATATCAGAATCTCAGTATTACCGTCATTTCAATTCTCCTCCCCCCTCATTATTATTTTTTTTTAAACTCATTTTAGTGAGCTGCAGGTTGCAATTCCCAGCTCTGTGCAGGAGAAGCCCTAATAATGGGTCAGAATTCACATGCACATCCACCCCACATACACGTACACATGTTTTTTTTCTTTCATGGTACAGCACAAGATATTATCTTGGTAATTCTCTATTCACTCTGTTACACCTCTTCCCACTAATCCAATGCAGAACCAGATTACCAACCAAGCCTTTTGAAGCCTTGATGTTATTTTGCTTGATAAATTGGGCACAGGACTAAAATTGAAAAGAAATCCTGTTTTTATTATTGGAGACAAATCTAGCAAGCAGGAAGCATATGTTGTGCTTTGGACCACATGCTGGGGAGAGGGAGCTAGAGGGCTCTCACACCAATCAGTTACTTCAAACAATACCCGGTGTCCACCTGGGACGAAGTCTGTGCCATTAGTCATGACTGGAGCAGCCCTCTGATGCCACCAGGCAGCCCCAAGGAGCAGAGACACCCACCTGACAAAATGTCACAAGAAAAAAAGGAAAAAAAAAGTCAATATGTTGGATATTGATTTGCTTTTTTTTTTTTTCCTTACAATTTGATACAGGAATATGTTGATCACACAGGGGAGGGGGGAGAGGCACGTTTCAGAAGCTAGCAAAGGGCTTCTGTGAAAGCTTTAATGGTAGTGACCTAGTAGCTAGTGCAAGGATCACAATAAGCACATGGACTGGCAAGCGCTGTGTTTTTCAAAGGGCAGTGTTGAGTATTGATCTGTATTAGAAATGATAATGAGGTTATTTTGTGCCTCGGTGAAATACCTTAACTGTTTCAGTGCTTCAAATGCATCAGAGGTAAAGTGCTGGAGCCAATGAATTTTTAATGCCTCCAACTCCAGTTCCTAAATTTTTTCTGTCTTTCCAATAGCTATTTCAGTTTTATACTCCAGAGCTATTGCAGCTACTTCTTTAGATGGTTTCAGCTTCCCATTTCAATGTATCTGCTCATGAAATAGTAGTTGCTTAAATCCACCCCACAGAAAGAAGCTTTTCTTTGCTAACACCTTGCAGAGTCTTTCACATTTAAAATATTTTATTAAATTGGAAGAATCAACCTTTCAGTTTTTCTGAATCAACGTGATGATCAGTGCTTGTTGAGAAAATATCATGTTCTTGTTAATTTACTTTGGAATTACCTTGGCTGTCTTTGTTTTGATCAATACAAAACATTTCCTAATTCTGCATGACCCTTCTACTGATCTGTGTATGTGTAATGGTTGCTTGGTTAGTGAAGTGATGTGAATAAATTATTAATGTGAAGGCCAGACTCTTATTTAGTACAGCAGCCCAATATTTGTAATTGGACTAACCAAGGCCAGGAGCAGCAGCAACATAGAGCATGATAGGAAAAGAAAGCTTAGCTGTTACAACTTTTTTGCTGAAAGGTTAAAAATAGAACCTTATCATACAATTCCCAGAATCTCTAGTTACTGGTGAATATTTTTGTTTTCCAACCTAACTTATTTCCAACAGTTAGTTAGAAAGCACGATATAAGATAGGAGAGTCAATTAAATTTGATTTCACCTTTGGTGCTGTGCATTAAAAGATTTTGTAAAGAGAAAAACTTTTTTTTTCACTGTTTAAGTATCATAAGCTTATTTGCACAGCTAGAAATATAATCCCTGGCTAGCATTACAGAATTCAAACTATCATAATTCCTTTTTCTCTGTAGCTGTTCAAATAACACTAAGAGAAAATCAACAGAAAACCACAAGCAGTAATTTCTAGACACCCCAAGCTAAAGCCATCTCACTTTCATTTAAAATTAATAACTGTCAAAAATAGTGTAATTTGATTCAAAAATATGTGCTAAAGCCAAGACAAGCATGTATAGGAATATACTGCTATCCCTATTATTCTGAATCATGCAGATAAATTTTAAAAACATTCTTTTCTTGATTTAATTAGACTAGAATTATCCCCAGTTTTATAGTATCACAGAGAAAATGCTTCAAAAACATGAATTTTTCACAATTTTCTGATGCTGTGTGTTAGACCTGTAGAGAAGCAATAGTGATTTACCCTGACTGTTGACCCAGACTTGTGGGCTTAAGTGGGCCGTATTTTCTCTGGGAAGTGTTGTTTCTAAATAACAAGGACATTATAAATGATATCCCAAGGGCAAAATATTCAAAATGGTTGGTGGGAGCTGATGTTTTTATCACTGATGTAAACAGGAATTAGGCACCAGTAAGTTCTTCTGGGAATGCTCATGTTAAAATTCTTTCATTTCCTTTCGCCAATGAAGTCAGAAGGCTCTGACCTGCTTCTATTGGTTATATATTGATCTATTTCCCTGCTTCTAATTTAGATTAGTTTTCAGACTGATCATGAGTTGTATTCTTCCTTTAGGTGCTCTTCCATCTGCAGTAATACATATGGGGGCTGATGTACAGCAGTAACCATGTTTCTTTGGTGTTATTTTTGCTATGCCTGTGACATCTGAAGTCATGCCTTGCTTGTCTTGGCCAGCTTCTTTGCTTTTTTTGCACTAAAATTAGTGTATGTGAGACCTTATTTGTGGCAAGCAGCTGTTGCTTTTCAGTCTCTCTAGGGCAGAAGGTTGGGAATAGCAGGAGGAGGGAATAAGGGAGCCTGGTGCCTTCGAAGAGGCATTAGGTATGTGAAAGAAAAGTAAAAAATCAGTTTCCTAAAGTGTTAGGCAAGAATCACAGTGAAGTATCTGGTTACAAAAGCCCCACAGAGCACCGCCTGGCCATTGTCAGTGGGATCAGAAAAGAGAAACAAACAATTCTTTGCAAGTTAAATAATCAACTCCTCATGCATTGAAAAGCAAACAAACAATCCCCCTCCCCCCCCAGCTCTAATTTCTCTTAAGTTTAATCACTGATCAAAGCTAGTTGTGTCCAACTATTGCATCATGTGTGTTGTCGTAAAGTTCATGCTGAGGTTTATAAAGTCTCAGCTATGCTTTCCCCAGCAAACATGACACCCCATTTATCACTATCTAGCCAGAGATATTTTGAAATACAGATAAGCTGTTAGCTATTAGAGCAGCAGTGTTCAGGAGCTCCTTTTACTGATTTACAGCCTGCCCCAGTACAACCACTGCTATTTGCAGAGGTCTGAGAGTAGGAGCTGGTTTTTATGAACCATGATCACACTTTCCCATTGATTTTACAGGGCACTTTGGGGGGTTAAAAAAAAGCATCAGAAAAGGTCCCAGGTTATTCTTGTCCCAGGCATATGCTGTGATCCCACTGTCTTGTTTCTTCTTTATTAATTATGATATTGAATCATAATAGTTTTTGTAACGCTTTGTGCAGTGTCCTGTTATTAACTTTCCTTTATTCTGAGAAAAAAACACATTAGTTATTACTCTTTCTTTCATATATTTTAACTGGGATTTAATCCTTAACATGACACTGCTCTTTATCCTATGGTTATTTGTTCCCTTTGATAATCTCCAGTGAGAGACTCTGTCAAAAACCCTTTGAAATTGCTAATAATTTACACCCACCACATCCCCTTTACCCACTATTTTATGAACCTTTGCAACACAGTCTAGAAGGCAAAGGGGCACGATTAACTCTTACAAGAGCTCTAATGGTGTCATTCCATCAGTTGATATTTATCTACATGCAGTATTTCTCTGTTGGTAATTGCTCACTCCCATCTGCTTTCCCACTAGTGAAGTGACCCCTCCAAATTGGCTGTCATATGGTTGCTGTAAAAGCCATTACTAGAGAATACTGAGTAAAGTAAAGAAAGGAGAACTTGGAAAATATCTTGACTCAGGTGCACTGTGTGCAGCAGAAGTGGTATGTCCTGCCATTCAAAAGTTTATATGAGTGAAAATATGTTCTGATTTGTAGATCTGTGCTTGTCCAGGAACTGGCACTGCCTCTGGGTTGTAATACAGGGTGCCTGTTTGGTTTGAGTGGTTTTAAATAATAGCTTTCTTTTCATTCCTGCTCTGTGCTCTTTTTTCAATATCCCATAGCTCAGCAAACTAGGAACCTCACACAGAACTCTGCCTCACCTGTGAAGCTGAAATGGAAATGGTTCCCAGTGTGATGGGAAAGGGATGCACACTGGGAATGGTGGGTAACCACTATTCAAGTCACACTTCACCCTTTCACTCATCTGTGGCTTGTGGATGCTCACTCCTCCTGTCCCTACAGCTCTCTGGGTTGACTCTGGACTCCTCGACGAGCTCCACACACAGCTGGGTGCAGTAGTTCTTACCTCTCTGAGGCCTGTTTTCCCAGTCTCATGCTTTTGATATTTTCTGCCTTTCCTGGGAAATGGTCAGTATCTGCTTGGGCTACCTTTTAACTCAGCACCACCAATACATACTGCCCTCCTCCTCGGTCTGTCTAATTTGCCTGGGGCCTCAGCTCCTCAGCTCCTGACCCAAGCTTCTGTCACCTGTGGGTGGGCTCCATGTGAAGCTCAATGACTCAGCTGTCACTCAGTTTTCCTTCAACCAGCTTTGAAGAGTTCAGTGGGCTGAAACACCTGCTGAGAGATCAGATACTCTCCTGCTCTAGGTCTTCAGTCATGTGAAACCTTCAAAGGAGGATGTTCTGGTACTGAATAGCATTTTGAAGTGATGAGAACGGAGAGGCTATTACTTTAAAAACGAGGGTGGCTGTAGCCTGGCATCACTGGAAAATAGTGCTTTCTGCCCACTAGAGAAAAACACAGAAAACATTTCAGCTGGTGACAGCTCCTAATTTGGTGTAAAATGGGTCTAACAAGGTTATCTCCAACATCTCTGTAGCAGTTAGCACCACATAAGCATTTGGACTTCAAAGCAACTTTTCTCATAATTCTTGAGCTGTACACACATTGCGTTTGCAAAAGGCTTTGTGTTATAGACACATTGTTAATCTCTGAAAGGCTGGAAGATTTCAGGCAAGGAATCTACAGAATTTCCTATAAGCATTTATACTAATTATCTTAAATTCAAATTGTTTCACAAAATCAAAGGGGAATTAAGATTTTAATTTCTTTCTCCCCTTTTGTTTTTCTTCATTATTTGACAAAGCCTAGAGACTAATCCCATCTTAAACATGAATATAAAATAGACCTAACAGATGTTCCGTCTGCTACAGAACTTTATTCAACCAGGCATGGTCTGCATATAATATGCACGTGAAGGTCATAGCTTGTCATATAAAAATACACAGCCTTGCCACTATTTCATTATTTTTATTTGTAATTTTTTCAAGTGAGTTTAGTGAATGATTAATGTTATTGGCTTAAAACAGTCATAGTGCTGGCAAGCACTGTGCAAACATCAACGCTGCAAACATGCCACCATCCTGACCTGCAGCACCTTTTCTATTCCCATTTCCCATTGTTCTGGAACAGATCCTGCCAGCCACATGCCAGACGGACTCCTATTTTTCCAAAGTACACAACAGCTGGAAAGAAGTGGGAAAGGTCATTTGGACTCCAAAGGCTGGGAAACTTTTCTTCTGCTACTGTTTGTCCAGTGGAAGGACCTGGATTTTGGGGTATGGCCTTTCTTCAGGTGAACTGTGTTTTACAAGGACTGTGTGTGGTTTATGTATTATCTCCTTGCTTTTGCTGCAATATGATTCTGAATTGGGACTGAGGAGTCAGTTCTGCCTATGGTGTTGTCCTGGAAGGGGCTTCTTCAGCAGAGGGAAAGTAGGAATGGGATATGGACCTTACCTCTACTGTCATGCTAAAGGAGATGTACTTGTAGTTTCTCAATCAAAGGAGTGTTTGCATTTCCCCTCTGCACCTCACCCTTGGGGTGGTAAAGCACTGTGTTGAACAGCGGGGATTCAGGCAGGAGACTGTGACAGCAGCCTGGCCCCTGTCCCTCTGAATAGCTTGGCTGCATCAGGCCCCACAGGGCATGTACACCCACTGCCCCATTCCCTCCACGCTTGCTTGGCTAAGAGCTGCAGCCCAATTGCTGAACATTAGCCAAATTTTGAGGTGACTGAAGTGGATTTATGTAAATGGAAGGTGACAATGCAAAGCTCAGAGGCTTTCTGTGAACAGGAAAATACATTGTTTTGAAGAGAGCTGGTCGTTTTTCCATTCCCTTTTTTTTTTCTTTCCTATTTTCCTCTTTAATTTCCTTTGGAAAAAAAAAAATCTTGCTTTTTTAAAAGCTATTTTTATGTGGATGTACCTGAACCTGGTGAAAGTAGAGCAGAGAGAATGGGAAGGAATGTCTAAAACACTGTTTTACTACTTCCTGGAAGAAATATAGAAAGTATTTGGAAAATATGAAAATGTTATATTTATGTCAACATTTATCTCAGAAAGAGATTTTTATATTTTAACCAGCTCTGTTTTTTTTCTGAACAGTTTTTCAGGATAGGATTTTTCCGAGCAGGATTTTCAGGTGTCAAGAATTTGAAAAGACACTTATGTCAACCATCTTATAAATTGTGTTGAGTTTCAACTAGCTCAAGTAAGAAGTCTGAGTACACACTGGCCACTGAAGTCAGATGCATCCAAATCAAGATTTCAAACACTCCAGATTAAAGGTCATTCTTACGTCTTTTGGTTTTGTCTCTAACTATGGAATTTAAATCCCTTTAATAGGCCTTTAAAATTAAGTTTCAGGACACTCAATTTGCACACCCTGTTCTTTTTGTGCTGAACACATCTCAGAATATTACATAAGATTCTGAACAATATCCATTGGCTTCCAGGAGTTTTGAACTTGGCCTTCAGCCAAACAGTTCTCAGCTGTTTCTCTTAAATAAGGTTTTCCTTGAAGTTTTAAATTCTTCTCTTTTTCATGTGCACGTATGTGTGTCCATTAGTGGTATAATAATGCATTTCTTATACTTTTTTTGCCTTCTCATTTATGACAGAGTGGTTGTTGAAGATATTGTACACTGTTCTAAAACAATCTCAGCTTCTTTGTTGACTTTTTTTTCCAGTTTTTACCAAATGTTTTAACAATAGCAGGAGACAGCCGTTTAGACTATGAGGGAATTTGCAATCCAATCATGTACTGTATGTCTTTGAAAAGAAGAGAATACGAAGACAGAATGTGATAGAATTTTATTTAATGCGTTGGCATGAAATGTAAATACATACTGCATACAGATACTAAACTTTCCTGGCTTTGATACGAAATAATTACCTTAGGGACTTCTGTGTAAAATAAGTCCTATATAACCATTCAAATATGGATGATATGATTCAGGTGACCTCTTCTTGATACTAAAGGTCATCCACTGGCTCTAAATGTGAATGTTTACTTTTGAACAGATTTCAGAAAAAGTGAAAAATGTGCTTTTCCCATGAAGTTAATAAAAATAACTAATACTTTTGTGAAGAACAGAACATACTACAGTATATATAGTATCAGTCACATCTTTTTTTTTTAGCTCAGCCTTTAATTTGGCTGACTGATTCCAGTCATAGACTGGGTGTTCTCCATGAAGTAGGATTCTCATACAGATCTGTGGCCAGCCAATTAGCACTGTCAGAGGACTTTTCACACTTGTATATCTAAAATATAATATTATAATGATATTGTATAATATAATAATATTGTAAAATATATTATAATAATATAATATCCTCTGTACTCCCTGCCCTCATTTTTTTCATGGCATGGTAATCACCTTTACAAGTGGAAAATTGTAACTAAGACTTGTGCATGTGTGCTCCAGCACCAAGTTTTACATGCAATCTCTAAAATTATCAGTTTCCCATCTCTTAAGTAATTACCAGTGTGGTGGTAGCAAGAGATACTATTGTGCATTAGGTTTTAAATCAAGAAAGGGTCTCCAACTACTGGCCTTACTGTAGACCTCTGAATGCAGGTAACCTTTTTTTAAAATTATTTTTATTTTCCCCCATCAAATCTGCGGAAGGTGCCACATTTTATTCCATTTCTAGATACAAAAACATCTCTGTTCTCTTAATTTGTCTTCTCCAGCTACACAAACTGTGTTTTAATGGAAATACACAGACTAAACTGATTGGAAAGGAGAAATGTTCAGTAGACAATCATGCATGCTTCTGTAACTCAAATTCACTTTTAGACCTCATTCAAATTCAACTCGATCTTCATATTATCTTGCGGTGACTCTATGATGACATGAGCCCATAGCAATGCTATAAACTTGTAGTTTTGATTAAAAAAGAACATAGGAAACCAGCACATTTTGCAGATACCTTTAACAGGCTATTTCTGTGATTTGAAAGAGGTCTAGAAGAAAAAAAAAATGAGTGGGAATGGAAAATTGTTAAAGGATTGTAGGAGGTGGAAGCAAAAGAAGGAAGAGATATAAACCTCAAGGAATTTTGAAGTTTTATGTAAATTCTGTTCCATCAGGGTCAGCAAAGGGATAGGCCCGTCATAAAATTCTAGTACAGAAAGCTCGGAAAAAAGAAATCAACAATGGGGAAAATGTAAATCTGAAAAGTGGAAATATCTCTGCATTTTACAATGCAGGGATACATTGGGAATACAAGGGAAGGAAGAAAAATGCGCTAACCTGGCTTGGAATGATAAACGAGACATTTCTTAGTGCTTTGCAAACTGACTTGCTTTCCCGGAGGGAAAAAAAGACTAAGCAAGTGTTTGGCCAAATTCACCTGCTCGTGAGAACTCACTTATCCAAACCCTGCAATTGTCAGCCAGGAAAAAACCACCAAAAGCCAGCATGAAGCTCAGTTTCTGTCCTCATTAATAACATGTGATGGAACAGAAAATGGATGATGGGGTCCTAGTAAGCGTGTAAAAAAGTGAGGGCAAATGAATTAATTCCTTTCCACGGATACAGGAAAAAATCCAGACCGTGTAATTTTGAAGGCTGAATGTCAGAAGCCCAGGAGCCTATGAAAAACAAAATCAAACAAACACAAATGTTAATACATAAGGGGCATATTACTGCCTGATGGCACATACGTTAGGCTCCGACAGGAAGCATGTGCACAGCCTAAAAGGAAAGTATGTGAGTTTCAGATTTCATGGAAAGTGACAGTACCATATGTAGTGGTTAATGAGTTTGTAGTTTGCTAACTATGCCTAAAAAAGCTTATACAGCTGCTTAGTGAGATCAGCTAGAAAAAACTCTTCCTAATTCTCTTGGTGGATAGCTGTTTCAAAGAAGGAAACACTTAAAAACTCTGATCTTGTTATTTTTTTATTACTGGCCGTAGCATGTAGAAACTTGAGTCTTTGGCCCACTGTGCTATGTGTCGTACCTGCACTGAAGCGATAGTCTGCTCTGAGGGGTGTGTTTTCTGAGACTTCCTTTCTCAGTTAAACAGGATTGTGGCTGTAGCTCCCCTGCAGAGACTGGCAGGCAGAAAATAATGTGCACATTTATTGCCTTCAGTGGTGCTTAGAAATTCGCAGTGGCCAATTATCTTGCTGCACGAGTTCAGTAGAGCTACTCATGGCTTCGGTGGAGTCATGTTAGCATGAGTCAGAAGAAACAGGGATGTTAGACTGTGACAGAGTTGTGAAGGTTCAGTACTTTAGAAATCAGCTCTATTTGTCAGTAGAATCTGTGGTCCTTGCTTTTCACATTAGCGACATTGTTGTGAACCTCCTGTAAATATTCATTGCTAAAATCAAGTTGTCTGAAAATGGAAATGTGATCAGAAGTGTGTCCCGTGGAATATGACATCAAATTGATGAAACAGCTGCAAGAAAGAGCAGAGAGATGTGTGATGTATTTGGATTGCAGGGAATTAGCAAAAAGGTTTTGATTATCATAGGCAGGTGCAAGAGATGTGTTTTTCCACAGTTACTCTTCAATGTATATGTTGACCACATGGTGCATGAAAGTGGATCAAGTAAACTGCAGCAGCAGCAGCGTAAAAAACACTTAATGACTGTACAGAAGGAACAATCTAAGCTGGGAAGAACAGATTAAGGCAGTCTTATTTGCACGTAATTTGTTCCTTTGTGAAAATGCTGAAGATTTAAAAGCCTTGGTAAATGCCTTTAAGGGAATATGACAGAGAAAGGACCAAAAAATCAATAGTCTTGATTCTTTTTCTCCTAGTTTGCATTAGTGTAACCTAGTGGCTGAGTCTGTGTAATTTGGATGTCATTTAAATTTTCAGTTCAGACAGACTGCTAAATGTAGCTCAACAAGACAGAGCCTTGTCTGTTTGATTGTGACTAATGTAGAGAAAATGAGGTGCCTGATAGGGAGCTCAAAACTGCCATTTCTCAAGTAAACTGGAGATTTCAATTTTTCATTCCTTTTCAGTTAGAAATTACATCAGGAAACAAAGCACACATGGCAAATACACAGGAAATCTGGCTTTTGCATCGACTATTTTTTGTTAATACTGCAGCCTTCTTTGATGTCATAAAAGATTAACCAATTAGTGAATTAAAGAGAAAAATGATTTTTTTGGGTGTCATTAATCAAGATTATTTCCTTTACCCTGGGGGGAGGAAATACCAAAAGCAACAAGCTGTAATAATGCTCAACGAGCTCTAATTTATGTGAACTCCTTTCCCAGCAGAAGCTGTGGAACTTCTTTCTGAGCACATTTGCAAGATTGCTCTTTAAGCTGCTTAGGCCTGGTCAGAGAAATTGTAGAGGAAATTAGTTTCTGCCCCTTTAATAGCTGGGGTGGGAGATGAGAAAGCATGTCTTTAAGGCAGTGATGAAGAAATGGGTTGACACAATGACAGCCTCTTCCACATCTCTTTTTATTGAATACAGGAAGACATAAGATCCTTCTAATTGCTCATTTTCTACCTGCCATGGAGGACAACAGGAGGAACAAAAGAAAAAGGAACAACACTTGTCAAACAATCCTGAGGATCTAATTCTCACAGAAGCTTGTCCAGAGGGACTTTGTAGTTCTCTGACATGTTATACTATAGACCCATCTTGTCTGCTGAATGTTAGAAGATGAGGAAATGCTAATTCCTCAGACTGCTGTCTCACTGTAAATGGAGACTCTGATCTGAAAACATGTAGGGATACGCTTAACTGAACAGTCTTGCTGAAGGCAGTAGTTAGGCAAAACCCAAATGGTAGGGTGATCATTTGATTAAATCTCTAACATGAATTTGGAAAAGTAACTCACTGACTTACTGAATTCTGGATCCTGTTTTAAATCTTTTGAAGCCTTGGCGCAATAGCTAGAAGAACAGTTTATTCTGCATATAATTAAAATGGCCACAAGAAAGGAAAGCTTCTTGTAATGGAAAATGTGGTGTCACGTCTCAGAGCAAACTGAAGTGTGGCATTAACCACAGGACAGCTACGCTTGGAGACTGCTCCAAACCCAAATGCTCCTAAGACTCTCCTTGATTTCAGTAAGCATCGCAGTAGACACACAAAAAGCATCTGACTGAGTATCCAGTGTGTACCAACGAACTGGAAGAAAGAAAGGGAGTTCACCCTAGTCTGAAATTGAGAGGAAGAGGAGATTTCCTGGCTTTGGAAACATCTGGCTATTCATTAATACGCTTTGCTGGCTTTTCCCTTGGAACTCATTACTTGGGCAAGTTTTAGATATTCCTCCTCCCCTCTTTCCTTCCTTTCCTTTGGTTACTTTCCAAGATGATGCAGGGTTTACTTCTATCTTTCTTTACTGCCTTTTTCATCTGGCAAAAATCTCTTTGTGGATGTGTGGGGTTTTTTGTTGTTGTGGTTATTGGTTTTGTGGGTTTTTTGATTTTTTTAAATATTTGATTGTTTTAATGTCAGTTCATTGCTTATTGGAAGGCAGTGGCTCTAGAAAGCATCCTATTTTCAAAGTATTTTAGGATAAATTTTCCAAATTCACAAAATTAATCTAGTATGACACCTTTTGAAAAAAAAACATTTATGATTTTGCTTTGAAGTAATTTTTGCTTTGATATATAAATAAAATGTAATATTTTAAAAAAATATTCAGAATATTGCAAAATTTAAAGGAGGGGTCAAAAGAGAGAATTCTCTGATCATTGTGATGAGACAAAGTACATAAAAAAGTTAATATCTTTTGCTAGACCAGCCTACATAGTTGAAGAAAATAGCTCATCTGCCCAGTTGTTCTGAAGTAGATCTAGTAACCCTGAAAAAAAGGGCAATTACAAGATGATTACAAAGACCAAATCCTTGGACATATTTTGATTTTTTTATTTGAAATTTCAACTTTTTCCTCTGACACTTTCTGTGTAAATCTTCCCCCCAGGCTGGGAAAATTCTACTTCCACCATCCTCCCCTACTGAATTTACTTGTCCATCCAGAAATTTCAGATTGTTTTTGACAGGTGAGGTGATGGGTGTCACTTTAGCCATAGTCAGAACGTGGTACTGCCTTACTGTTGGTCTTCTAGTAACAAAGCACCATGAACTATGGGCTTGATCCTTTCGGTTCACATGACTAAGGGTAGAAAATGATATTTCAGAAGGTTTGGTAGCTAGAGAGAAGGAAAATTCAGTCAGAAGGGATTAGCACAAACACATAGGGCTTGGTTGTGATGGAATCCAGAACAAAAGCAGTGTCAGCAGGCACCAAGATGCTGAGTCTGATATCTCTGTCTCAGCTTCACCGCTCTTTCCTCCTTGGTCCCTGCAGGCATGAGTTCCCCCCAGCCTCTCTATTCTTCTTCCAGTCAGTGCCATTGGGCACAGCTGAGGACTGGACCCAAGGCTCTGCTCATTTCTTATACCAAAGCATCCTTTTGTCTCAGAGGTCCCTAAAAGCGAGGAAGTGAGAAATGCTCCCATTTCTGCAACCTGTGTGGTGACAAACTACAACTTTGTCTATAAGGAAAGAAAGGGGTGGGAAAAAGACTCTTATTTAGCGTTAAAGCCACAAAGAATCTTGCAGCTGATTTGAAACAAAGGAGCTATTAAAATATTAGTCATTTCAAGAGTCTTGCATTCTGAAAATGTGTGCTATGATTAGCTCACGTTGCCAAAAGTTTCTTTCCAATTGGGAGTGCAAAAATTTATTTAAAGCATCTCATATTCATACTGAAACACAGGTAGGAGTATGATTATAAGAAGGAAATGCCTGCAAAATATTGCAAGAATTAAGATCAAATGGCTAGATTTTGCAACATTAAAGCCAAGACTAAACTTCATCCCCTAATATATTTTCTTTGGGGTTGTAACTGAAAATGTTAAATGCAGGGACAGGATTTCAGCCACCATCCATCTTCATGAGCCTTTGTTTGCCAAGACCCAGACAATGGCACATGTGGCATGTGTGACACTCTGTCCCATGCTCTGATTTTATTATAACAATCTCTTTCTCTCCTCCTTGTATGAAACCTAAGTCACACTCAGAGACTGAGAAATTACAGTCTCTTGCTGTAGCTACACTGGACATGCAGAGCTGATAGTGTTCCAGCTCTTTGTAGGCCTCCTCCAAAAGCACTTTAATGGCAAGAGAAAAAGTCTCATTGAATTCATCACCTTTTGGGCAGGACCTTGGGGCACCATGCACAAGTTCTTACACAATATGTATAAAATTCCACTAATGTGATTAAGTCTTTCTCTCCTTTTTTTTTTTTTTTTTTTTTTTTTTGAGGAAGGGTGTGTATGTATCTCAATACAGTTTTAGGGCAATGATTTTATTTGAGATTTATCTGAATTGGGCATCCAGATATAAAATAGAAAGTAAGAAGGAGAAAGTGGGAAGTAGAAAAGGTAAAGAAGAGATGAACCTTAGCTGAAATCCTGCTCCTGATGCAGCCACTTGGAGGCTTATTTTGTATGTGGGACTTCATTTAATATAAAAACCACCTATTCCTGTCAGCCTCCTGCAGTTTTTGAAGGCTTCTTCATATTCTCATACATAATAAAACAGGTTTGTTCTTTAGGGAGAAAAAAATTATTTAAAAAATGACCTCATCCATGAAGAAGAATATGACTGTCTAATTCAGAGGGGGAAAGCTTGGAAATCCAGACTACCTCTGTGACAGTAAAGAACAGTTGTTAAAAAGCATCTGTCCCAGCACTGAGCCCTTGAGTGAAGCAGAGATGAATGAGATATAGCTGTGCCCTAAGTTAAATGCCTGGAATTCATGTGTTTTGCTGGAGAGGGCAAGTGAGAATGCAGGCTTAAATTCTACTCATTCCACAATATTGGTATTTTCCTTTATTTATTTTTTCATCCTAAGTGGAACTAAGGCTTACCTCATAACCAGCCTAAAGCTAGAGAGCATTATGTCATTTCCACCTTTGGGTGGGATCATTTTCACATGGAGTGGCCAGTGGTTGTCTCTCTCCCTTCCAGATAAGAGTTTGTGTAAGAATGATATCCTCTTGGTGAGTCCCAGCCAAGGCATGCTGGCAGCATCTGGACTGGGACTTGTTAGCAAAAAGTCCCTTTTTTCTCACTACTGCAAGACACTGGCAAGTCTTCTCACTGCCTAATGCCTCAGTCTGCCAAGGAAAACCAATATGAGTAATGTTCTCATAATACTTCCCTTAGGACAGGAATGGCATACTGTGAAAAGATGGTATTTTTGGGACATGCTGTTTGTAGCTTGACTTCTGTTCATTTTAAAAACCTGCTAGTTGAGCAGGTTTTTTTTCTTTTTTCTTTTTTCTTTTTTTTTCTCTTTTTCTTTTTTTCTTTTCTGTTTCACTGATTTCAGAATTGTAACGCTGACCTGTTTTGGGCATGGGAGTGCCGTCAGTGTTAATATAATGCTTTTCACTCTTTGTCTTCTCCTATCTCATTCAAACCAGGTTTTCTGCCTATTTCTCTCTCCTTAGTGCTTTATCTCAGATTCTGAGTTCTGTTCCCTCTTTCTTCTTATCTCCAGTTTATTATATCTACTTTTCCTGTACATTTTATTAGAATTTTGACTTTCCTATATTTTCTCCACTTCTATCTTGTTTTTGGGAGTTTATCCTTTTTCTTCTGCACCTAGTTTTTTTTCACAGTCTCTTCTCTTTTCCTTACCTTTTAAAGCTCCATTTCATTGATAACTGTTCTGAGAGAAGTAAAAAGAGTTGTCATCAAACTCAGCCAACTGAGGTTTTTTAAAAACTTGTTTCCTTGTAATAGTTATGCTCATTATTTATCTGCAAACTATTTGCAGTGGATGCTAGGACATCTCTTTGCTTGCTTTGTCTTTTTCCAGTGAGTTTAAATATTCTTTAATAATTTCTCTGTGAACAGGTTAGCTTGTTGTGCCATTGTTCTGTTGTCCCCTGTGTGTCCTTTAATCCATTGGCATATTTATAACTTCTGAATTAAAATTACTTGACAAGGAATAGTTGAATGTGTATGAAATAATACCATATAATCTCTATTTTCGAGCGTAGAGGGGAGGGAAGTAAACAGACTCCTTTCAGACATTGCAGAATAGTCTTCTCTCAATGATGAATAGCTTTTCCACAGATTTCTATGTGGGCTTCATATCTCCACCATAGAGTAATTTAAAAGGTTCTGTAATGAATCCTGGATTGTGAACTTGCTGTTAAAGCTTGACTAGCTTTGCTGCTCTGGCTTTCTCCTGTGGGGCACTGGCTCTTTTAACAAATACAGATTTTTGAACTAGTTACTACTTGTGAAAGATGTATCTCTAGGAAATGACCTTGCCATGCCTCGCATTTCTTCACCACATTCCTTTGTAATATTTTTGTTTTAAAGCAGTAAATATTCTGGCTCCTCTAAAGTTTAAAATCAAAAACTTGGTGATTCTTTAAAAATGTATTTTAAGTGTTTTAATTCTGCTTGATGACAATGCAGCTCCCAAGAAAATTCGATTTGAGGAAGAAACCCTGGACTGGGTCCTAGGGAATTCCTACAGAATCCTCTTGTGTTAAAGCCACTCCTTGCTCCCTGTTCTGCTCATTCTTTTTTGTCAGTCACCTATAGGCAGCTCTTCTCTTGTATACCCAGTGATCAAGGGGTATTTGGGCTTTTCATAAACTCCAGCTTCTCTGATCTCCTCAGTGACAACACCACTACTACCAAATGAATGATTTTCTTCTTTTCTCTTCCTTATTCAACCCCCCTCTATGCTGGTAGTTTCCCCCAAGCACACCCACTCACTGGAGAGGCAACACTTGGAGCCCAGTGCTGTATGATATTCTTAAAGAAACTCTCAGATACAGTCCCTCCTCCTGGATTTTCATCTTTCGCCACCAGGTTTTTGCCAGATCAAAAAAAATGACATCATCGCCAGAGTCTTAACTGCATCCCAATTTTTACCTGTAATTTTCCCCTTCTGAAAACTGACCAGCAAAGCAGTGTTGTCAATTTTTGGCAAATTCCTTAAAGCAGTGGGCACACACTCACTCAGCTATTTCCTTTTAAGTTCTGCTCCTCTGACAAGCTACTTTAGAAAGGTCTGACTGAACGTGTTAAGGCCGTAAATTTGATGCACAGATGGTCCAATTGTCTTTGCAATTATTGTATTGTGCAATTAGGTACACAAGGGTTTCATCTGTTTAAGATATATTTTTCTTATAATTGGAATCCGTCATGGCAAGTTGGCTTGTCTGTTTGCTGGTGGACAAACTGTTTGTCTAACAGGTTTACTGGGATAGGTTGAGCTCAGTGTGAGGATATTTTTTACCTATTTTCCAATAAAGAATAAGTCATCTGTAATATATGGTACTTTTGGCTGACCTAGTGTTGACATAAAGATAATATCCGTTGAGAGAAGTGTTCAACGTGAAGTTAGTGATTTGTTTTTAGAATGCTTTTTCTATTAACATTGAATACAGAAATAGTAATTATTTGTAGACTGTTCATTTAAATCCACAATGAAACATTCCTACTTGCCTGGGGTAGAAAATAGCCTGGCTTCTACAAAAAGAGATGATAAAAAAATACCACTTAATCATTTGGCTAAACAAAAACCTATATCCATTTTTGTCAATTCCTGAGATTTAATTAAAACACAGAGGTTGATTCCAAACCAAACCAAACCAATGCCTAATTATCACAAGTGTTAATTACAAGTCTTCCTTTAACTGAATGACTAATAGAACAGAATGGCAAACGCCTTCCCAACAGCAAACAGATTTAGTGACAAATGAAGCAGGATGCAAATTGAGGGCATCTTCAAGCCTTTGAAATCCTGCTTTACCTCCGCTGTGAATAATAAGTGGGAATTGTTTTAGCCCATGTTGGGGTTTGTTTATCACGAAATTCTGCTTTCTGTTTCAGGCCATGAAAACAGAAAATGAAAATGGAGTAAATACCTTAATCCATGAATCCTTTTTCCTCCAGTGGCATATTTTAAATATGTGAAATCAGCATAAAGTAGGAAATCAGTCTGCTGGGTTGGTACTTCCAGGCAACTACTGAAATCAAGTTGAAGGTAAAATACAGGTTTCAGATGTGAGCGCTCCCAGAAGATGAACATTTATAAAGAGCTTATAGCTGGAAGTGGGTTTGGACAGCTGTTAATGCCAAAACAGTGCCTGTTGTCAGAAACCACATTCTCTTCACACTGAGGGAAACTCACTGAATTGCAGCTACAGTAAATGACAAACGTAGTGGGTTTTCCTTTGTGGACTATAGAGACAAAGGCTTTTGTTTCCATTCTTCCTGTTGTCTAAGGAGCCAATGTAACGTTTTGCTTCGTTCTGGGGATTTGATGTGAAACATGGCATATAATTTCAAATCATTCAGGAAACTTTGCATTAATTTAGAGACAAAGTAATCCTAACATGGAAATACTCTTATGACAGCTGAGATATTTATTTGAAAAGGTGTGAATGAATAAGGATGCTCAGAGGCCAAAGAGGGTTTTAGTGAGTAATGGTTTCACATACATGGTCCTCAGACTTATATTAACCATCTACCTGATTTTGTGTTTTTGTCATATTTTGTGAAAGTAATAGAACTGTGAACAATCAGAAAGTCAATTACAAACAAAGCAGTTTTGTAAGGTTGGAGGTTATGATCTAAAGATCCTTTCTACTTCCCTGTTTGATTCAACTGTGCACCTGTGTACCTAACTTTCTTTTCATACATTTATTTTTGTTTCTTGTCTCATATGATCAGAATATATTGCAAGTTTTAAGTTCTCCAAGTTTAAATTGAAATTATTTTAATTTAAAATTACTCCCTACATATTCACATAGTTATTTCTCTGGTATAGAATAAGAAAGAATTATTTTATTTCCCCTTAGAAAAAAAATATTTCCAGGTAAACTGATTAATTTAGAGATAATAACCATAGCACAGTGTCATTTTACATTCATATTGCTGTCTGAGTCGCAGCACTTCAGAGGGTTTTGCAGATATTAGTGAGTTTTACCTTGAGCTTCCTATGGCCCTTGTATTGTTATGACCATTTTACAGATGCAGTAGGATGGAGGGCTGAATTAACCTAAATATGTGCAGTAAATCAGCAAATAGATATCTAGAAATGAAATGTATTGACTTGAAGTCCAATTATTCTAGATACAGGCTTTTAAGAGTATCCTCTCCTGTAAAATGGGTTCCATTCTTTCCTGCAGTGGACTTGATGGCACAGGTCAAAATGATAGTTTCTCTGGAAGTCATCAAAATCTGGAGAACTTGTTTTGAAGGAAGAAAAAGAAATAGTAGTGGTTTAATTTGCTTTTGATGATAACAGCTAACAGCAATCACAGACCACTTTCACCTTAAGCTTGAAAAAATACAATTTTTCTGAGTAGACCTACCTGATGATTTGATCAGGTTTGGGTCTGTGTTGACTTCCTTGCAATTCTTATCACTCCTTTGCTACTATGAGAAGTAAAACATTGATTCCTTCTGGCTATTATCTCACCAGGGGCCTCTGCTGGGCATACCAGATCTATCCAGGAGTTGGTCATTTCCATTTCTGTTGCAAACAATAACCTGCTTTTTCCATTCTTTATTTTCTTTTTTTTTTTCTTTCTTAATCTTGTGATATTAAGTTCCAGATATTCTATGCTAAACATGCAATTTCAAGTCTTAATCCAAGAGGGAGCACTGGGAATTGCCGAGTGCTCTCCTCAGTGGGAGTGGGATTGATACCTCAGCCCCATGGCGTGTTACAGCATTACATCAGCTACTTATCATCAGCAATTTTGTACTGTTTGTATTCAGATGAGATTAAGTCCAAGTATGATTTTATTCTGTCTTCCTCTAAATTAGATTAGTGCAAACCAATTGAATCTTTCTTTCAAAGAGGTAATTTGTTGCAGATATCTCACAGGATCTACCACAGAAATGGGATCGGTTGATAGAGCATTCAGCATGGTTGATCAGCTGTACTGAAATGAAGTGGTTTGGTATTCATTAAAAAATGTGTTGCTTCTGTGGCTGATGAAACTCCTTTTTGAGTAAGACACTACGTCTGACAGTAGTCCACAGCAACACTTATTATTTACTGGTGTTGGGTATTCCTTTTGGAAAAGAGCTGAGTTGGAAATCATGCAAGCATCTGCTACATAGTTAGATTAGATAATGTAAATGTTTAGAAAATGCAAATTGAGCTCACGATAATTAGTAATGATGCTTTTCTACTCTTATTAATAAGGTAATGCTTCTGGCAATTACATTTAAATTTCATATGAAGGTTCAAAGCATTGGAACGATTTCCTGTGTAGAATAGCAGTATTCAGTGTGAACTTAGAGATCTGTACCATGGGCTCTTATAGAACTAGAAATCACTCATTACTGTTTCTCATCACAGAACTGTTGTCTTTTCTTGATGCTGGGAAAGAGAACCATATATAATTGTGAATGATTTTGTTAGAGTTTGTATACAAAGGCTGTTATAATAACATCTTGAAATAAAAGACAGCCCTCTGTGTGTTACTTTTAGGATATTCAAACATATAAAGCCACATCTGTCCTGTGTAGGGGGGAAGAACTGAACAGCCATCAATTTAAAACAACTTTGATATGACATACTTCTTAATTTAAACGTACATTTGCAAAAACAAACCCTTTCTGAAATGTCTAGGACCTGCTCAGGGTTGACATGTAAGTGTGCGTTGTTGGCATAAACCAGTCCAAAATCCTGGCAGAGACACAGAAAGGAAAGAACACTGAATGTTAACAAAGGCTTCATTAATATTGATGAGTAATTCACATGGCAGAGAAAAGCTGCATTATTAGCCACTATTGTTATGGTACTGGGATTAATATTCAACGAAGATGTGTGGGTATTGAAATTCCCTGACTTCTGGGTACCCCAGTGGTCCAATAATAATGACAAAAACTAGGCTAGAGTTAGTGGGAACCTCATGCTATCTACATGGTAATCAAGCTCTGCTTTGTTTTATGAAGGTTTCTGAACTTGTACTGATATCTCTTGTGGAATGGAGGGCACTCATACTTTGTTCTGCATTCAGAAAGCTCTTGCACCTACAGATGAATGTAGTATCATTCCTCTAAAGCTCCATGCTGGCTCTCTATTGGAGAGATATGTCACAGGAGGTAATTTTATACCTGGTACACTGAAAACAACCCATCCTTATTTCTCCTAGGAAATCGTTTATGAACCACCAAATAAAATAACAGTCCTTGTTTCACATTCAATTATAAATAAGTTGATTATTTTGAAGATGCACACAAGTAAAAAACTTCATTCACATTAAATTACCTTTGAATGAAACATTTGCCCATCTTAGTTGGCTAGCTGAATGTGTGAACAGGGAATCCCTTTACCATTTGTATATATAAATGATATTGTGATACAGTATTTGCAGGGTATGATCTATTGAGACAGATGGAATATAACTTTATCCATGAAGGCAAGTGCATTGACATCAGTGGGACTAATTGCAATGCATAAAGACCACTATATACATGAAGTCTTTGCTGGCTGAAGGCCTCAGCATGTAACTTAAAGGCTCCATTTTTCAAGGACTTTACTGAGGCTGTGTTCTGACTATATAAATAGAGTCCTTTTCCACTGAATCCTCACCATCTTTCTAAAACAGGATTTCATTTAAAAAAACCCAAGCAGCTCTATGTATTTTGAAAAGCCCATTCTCCAGGAACAAACCACACATTTCTTGAGATCTTAATTCACTTGTGCATTTCTTTATAAATAAAAAAACTAATACCTTTCAAAGAAATCACCAGGTGTATTGGCCTTACAGCATGCTACAAATTTGTAGATGCTGTCCTATATGTGTAGTTTTCCCCAAATATCATTGGTAGCCACAAAAATTAAATACATTCTTAATTCAACAATTTATAGAGACAAGGATTTCTTGTCTCTTCCCTGTGGCAGTTGTCAGCACAAAAACAAGCAGTCCTCTCCCCTTCTTAACACCACCATTTTTACAGCTGAACATCAAGCTTAGTGCATTCCAGTGAATCTCAACATAGAAACCAAACATCTGCCAAAACCACAGTTTCAGGGGTGGATTGTGACTATACTGCAATATACCTGCCATCTCCCATGCCTGTTCCATGCTGCTGGTGGACTGAGATTTGTCTTTTCATCCTTCTCCAAGACTCTTGCTTCAAATTCTGGCAGTATTTTTCTGCTAGGCCAGTTTGTGTAGGGCAACCCTGAATGGTTTACTTACTTGTTACTGCAGAATAGTCCAGGGACACCACATCTTCCTACTCCCAGCCACGAGTACATGTGATACTAAAAAAACACTCCAGTGGCATGGAGGCTAAAAACACACTCCAGTGGCATGGAGGCTGATTAGGATGAAAAGTATCAGTCTTTTGGTGTGATGTATTGTCAAGCTGGTGCTTCAGTGCACAGCCAAAGTACCAAGTGCACACCCTGAGGGGAGGCATTCAAACCAAACCAGAGCTCTATGCTGGCCCCTTCCCTTGCTTAGGCAGCATTCAGAGATGAGTTGGCAGCTGGGGATGGGAGAAGAGTTGGGACACATTATCACATGTATTTTGAAAAGTTTTTTTTTAGTACTTCCATGCTATTCATAATTCATGTTGAATAATACTTATTTGTGCTGTGCCACCAGCTGCTTGTTGTTTTATAGCAGTGTCATTAGCTCAGTACTAGAAAATGACAATGAACACCAAATACAGCTGGGGTGTTAGTGCAGTAACATAATGCACAGAAAGAGATGATAAAGTGAGTATGCAGAAGCACTCACTCCAGGATATCCTAAACAATTAATGGCATCATGGAGAGCATTATTCTACCTTTGACTAATAAAACAGTATTGCAGGTTCTGAACATTTAGGAAGACAATCTGAATTTCTTCTTACCTCCAAGACCTTGTGTATGAATTCAGTATTTACTTTTCTTATGCCCCACTTCAGTCATCACCAACACTTCTTCAGTAACGGGCTTGGTTTTATTTTTTGTCCCAGTTCAAATTGGCTGATAAATCTTTCTATGTTGACTTTCACCACATGGAAGATTTGCTTTTCTGTGTCTGCAGATAATTGATGGAAACCATCTGAAAATGAAAAATGAGCAGATAGTCCATTCACACTGATTATTAGCATAAGCATGTCCTACTTTAGTCTATTTTTTCCCCAGTTGGTCCTCCACTCTGCTTTAGCCTCTAATTCTAAGCTCTAACAAGGTATTTTCAAAGTCATGCCAAGACAGGATTCACCATGTCCTCCCAATTTTAGCCCTTCAGTACTGACTATGCTTCTCAGTTCCCCATGTGTGTTGTTATTTCCCTATCGTCAAGGTTATAAATACAGCTGTCCTTACTGCTTTATGTCATTACTACCATTAGTTTTACATGAACCACTTATATTTACACGAGAGGTGGTTTTTCTTAAAAAAAAAAAAAAAGAATTGCAATGCTTTACTGTAAATGATGCAACGTGAGAGCATATGGTAACACCTGGGTAGTGGTGGTCCCCAGTAGTTTACTCTGAAATGAATGCTGCCCAGCCTGGTAGTTTGTGCATTTATGATAAGTCCATTTATCCTTTTGAAGTTCCAGTTGAGATTCTCAATGCCCTCTTCTAATCAGAATTTAAAGTGAGTGACATGCAATCAGGGAGGGTTTTTACAGAACAGTAAGATGCTTGTCGTTTTACCTGTGCACTTAACAGGTTTTCATTTTTCTCACCAAATAACAATGGCACTCAAAAGCATAAGGAGCTACCAGGAATCACTCAGCCAGGCTCTCTAATGCTGAGCAGGACATTTTGTTGGAGCAAATCTGCAGTATTTCTCTATAGCTGCAGATTGGCTATAACTTGGTGTAGTCACCTGGCACTCTGGGGCCAACGAGAGCTCGTTGCTACCCATATGTTCTTTTGTTCCAAATAGTTGGAAGATTTAAAGTGTTTTACAGGGTAATGCCTGCTTCTGTTGCATTGTCACTTTAGGAGTCTGATTTTTGAGCCCTTTTGTTATTCAGTACCAAGAAGTGGATGTGTACTATTAACCTGTAACTGAACTGTGAAAGGAGTGAGATCCCTGGGATGGAAAGAATAGGGTTTTAGCACTGTCCTGTGCAAAGCACCCAACCTTAAAAGCAACCAGCCTTCAGAGCTGCCTACCTAAATCCTCTGGAGGCTTACAGGTGCAAAATTTATGTTACAGAGATCAGAGAGGAAAAGGAAAGGGGAGGTTTGGACAGGGGTTTCAGGAAACCATAGTTTAACTTAGTGTTGTGGTCTAGTTGACATGGTGGTAATTGGTCAAAGGTCAGACTCGATAATCTTAGAGATCTTTTCCAACCTGAATGATTCTGTGATTCTCAAAGAAGGTACCAACGACTTGACTGGTCTCTACTCCTATACTGCATGGGCTCCCCTGTGGTGGTTGAAGGTCACTGAGCAGTGTAACAGTTTCCATGGTATCTGTATGTTTATTTCATCCCAGAGGCATTCAGGTTGCCCAGAAATCCGTATGTTGACCCTGACATGGGAACTGCATGATACTTGTTGGATAGCCTTGGCTTTTCCACCGGTGTGGTCTGCTTGTGTTTGCTGGGAGATGTGTAATGTTTCTCAGCAGTAAAAGCAACAGAACAGCAACAAAGGGAAGTTTGCAGTGGATGGCACAGAGCATAACAGCAAACCTGTCTTGAAAAGTGGCAGGCACTTCTTAGACTTTTAAAGATACAGTGCACAGTAAGGAAAATCACAGCAATTTCATGCGCCACATGAGCTGGGGTCTGAATTTATGAAAGCAGTCGGTGTTGTGCTTTCTTCTAAACTTCTTTTAAATGTCTTTCAAGAATACTGTATAATTTTATTCTGTGATGCTCATTTTCCCCATCGACAGAACTGTAGGTGTGTAAAACAGCATATAGCAGGAAATCATATTTAAATCTATCAATATTTCCCAGTGAACCTGTATATTAATTCAGATTAGACCTCCTACTGGTTTAATTCTGTAACCTGAGTAAACTACAGTCCCAATACCTCATGTATTATAAAAGATACATAACCAAGATGCTGTTAAGATAATCACTATTATTTTTCACTTGACACACTACATTTATATATTTGATAAGACTTTGTATCATCTGCCTATTTTCTAGAGCTTTGAGAACTGCATACATGCAATGCATATTATCTTGGGAATCCATATTCTTCATACACATTTTTAAACTTCTAAAATATTTCAGAATTCCGATTAACTTTTTGGGTCTTTTTGAATCTTGGCATATATGTAAAGATCTGAGAAGCAGAAAATTAAAATAGTTTACTTAGAACTAATACTTCTCCTTTAGATGTCCAGAGACTGAAATTATTTGAAAATTCATGTTTCCTTCCTGTTGAAAAGGACAGTAGAACATCTTGTTGATTTCCCTGTACAAAGGAGAATTATCCCTTTTCCTGATTCACCAAGTGACTTAGGAGCTTAAAAATATAATTTAAAATTAATCAAATTCAGTCAGTATTTAACAGGTAGTATATCCCAGATAAGGATTTTCAAAGGGTTTAGGAGGGTTCAGTTAGTATTTTTCTTTAACTCTTCTGCATGTAAGTACATTGGGATGTCTCACAGCTGCATGACATGTCTGTTCATACATTTCTGTTGAAACTTTGGCTGCATTGGCATTTACAGGACTATGAGAGAAGCATGATCCAGGTAAGGTCACTGAAGGGAGACAAAATCAGATGAAAAAATATGCACATAATGCTGCATAAAACTTCCAACATTACTTTTTTCAGCATTATTTTCCCCCGGCAAAGTCAGTCTTTATCCTCTCTTTTCAATATTTTACCTCCTTCAGCTATTTGTCTCCTTGCTCTCTCTGATGTAAAATCCTTCTTTTAATATCCTCATGTTTAGAGGTTGGAAATGTGCTGAGGATTGAACAGATATCTCGCCAGTTGTAAGTCAGCACCATACTCTCACAAGATCAGCTAATGAGCAGGTAAATGGTGTGTCTCTGCTTATATGGGACAATACCTTCCTGTGTTTTTACACTGTGGGTTCTGTTAAGCTATATGAAAAAGGTTGTGGCAATGTCAGATGTGTATCACAGATCTTCTAAACTTGATCTGGATTTCTGTCTTTAACTAAAAGAAAGTGGAGTTGCAAGAGGACGAAGGGCCGAGAAGGACAGAAAAACAAGTGGATTTGAATTGCAGGTAAGAATTGAAAAGCCCATAAAAGCTGTTTAAAAATCCAAAGACAGAGAGGACAGCAAGTGATGGGTTTTTAACAGTAGACAGATTTTATGGCAAAGAAGCAAAGCATTTCTGTGTTTAACTGTGCTTACAATTAATCAACTTTTAATTCTGTTCATTAAGCTTCATTATTATGAAGCAGTGTATTATAGTCACAAAGGAGTGGATTTGATTAAGTTTTGAAGTTAAGCAATTCAGAAATAGTGCTGCAACCTAACAGAGCTTAGCAAAACTCACACATAGGGGTTCTCCCACATGAAGTCCAATAGCAATGCTCCCTTTTTATCAGATCAGAATTTGGCTCTAGATCCTGGGACCTTCTTACTTGTCTTCATATACTTATGGTATATGAGGGAGTGTGTTTCTAAGCTACTTAGCACAATTTCATACATAGCTACAGGATTGATTTTCTGTATAGCAAAGCAGCTCAGGTGCCAGTGTGATGGTGTTAACGTTCTGATGTACAAACAATTTTTGTTATCCCAACATAGATATATAATGGGACGAGATTATCAATTTTTTTTTTTCCAGCATAAATTTCCTACTTCAAGGAGTAGTTTCTGAAGCACTCCCTTTCAATTAAAGCCAGTTGGTATGTGATTTTTTCTTAATGCATAATTCAGTTTTCATTAGACTAAAAAACCTCAAAGAAATTTGGATGAAGCTATGTCTAGCTTCCTTTGAGCTACCTTTGAACACCATTTTCAACCTGTAATAAAGGGTTTTCTGCAATGTTAAGGCAAGGAATTTTGTTGATTCTTGATCCTATAAAGAATCTCAATCCAAGTCCAGCCAGTATCTCTTTCCATTTCTGTTGGGTGCATAAAGCTCCTCAGCCATCTTTTTTATTAGTTTTACTCTTAAGGCTTCTTAACTTGTTTTAGGTCATCTTATAGACCTGATTCTTCTCACTGATATTGCCCTGATCATGACCCACACTGTAACTGCTTCCCTTTGCAATGCACACATTCATTTGTCTATTATCTGGAGAAAATTGCACGTGGTAATTCTCCAAAGCTGACCATTCTGGGATTTTTCTTTTCCAGGGTATGTTCCATGATGTGTAAGATGAGGGACTGGACATCCTTTTAGGACCTGTTTCAAGTCCTGTTCACTTCCCGAGGAGCTTTATGCCTTTCAAGTGAATGCTGCAATTAAGAATGCAGTTGGATGTATGAAGCCAAACATTGAGTCTGGCCTCAGGAAATCCATGGCTCTCGTTTCCTCTGGATCCCTTGGGAAAATGTGCTTGTTATGAAATCTTAATGATGTCCTGCCTTTAGGAATTGCTCCTTCTGCCTTTCTCTCACTTACATAATTACATCTGCTGTGTTGCAATGTGTAATGAACAATGTTTGGGACAGGCCAAGACTTGTTTTGCCTTATTGACACCAACAGTCTGATGGAAAGCCCTGGGATTATTTATGTGAATGAACTCAGCAGGGTGTAGCCCACTCTATCACTGCTACAGCACTTGATTTTGGGGAATATTCACAGTGTTTCACAGATTCATGTGTGCCTAGCTACTGAGGAGCACACTCTGAGCACACAGACACATTTCTCCATGTGCTTCTTGACTGTGAGCTCAGTTTGCTGGCCAGGAGATGCTGTTCTGTGCTAAAAAAATATTTTCTAAATCAAAACCTGACTTTACAGCATGTCTTCAGATGGTGGCAACAGTCTTTCAAATAGTGCTGAAGTGGCAGGATCAGATCTCTGCTCTTCTGAATTTGGAGTAAGTCGATGCTGGCCCAAGTCAATGCTGTCACAGCAAGGCAATGGAGGGAGTTGCTGGCTCTGGACTCTGAATATTGAGATGCATAACAAAGTGGACTGGCTCCAGCAAAAGCTCAGAAGGCTGACTGCTCCACCTAGCACAGTCATGCTTCTAAGCTAGGGATGCTGCTATTGATATTGTTTCGTCAATTCTTGACTGACGGGGCTATCCTAGTTTTGACAGGACTCTCTTTCCAAAGAATTTCCATTAGAGTCAAGTAAATGTGAACAGAACTGGTTCATTTCCAACAAATAGCAGTTTTTCTAGAAATGTAATAGCAAGTGTGTCTTTCAACATGTTTTACTAGTTGCTCTGTGCTTTGAAACTAGTTCTGTCAGTACACTTTAAAACTAGATCCTTAAAGCCTCATTCTTCTCCCAGTTCAACAGTATTTAAGCGTTAGCATTTTTTTGCATTAACAGTTCAAAGCTATGAGGACTTTCACATGAGCTTAGACTCTTCTTCTGATTTTAGAAACGTATATCTTGCAATATATTCTGTAATGTAGGGGATTTAATGTCTTTTGTCCATGTTGGATGCAGTGTGGGGCAGCACCATACTGCTGACACACCTGGGAGCAATCAGTTCTCAAGGAATTCCCTTTTTTGTTGAACAACCAGACAAATTTTTATTAGGGTTTATGATATCTAAGGGGCAGAGCATAGTACCTGATATGAGAAACAAGGAACAATAAGAAGACTTAACAACATTGCTATTAAAAGATCAACTTTATTCTTGACAAATTGCTATAATTCACTATAATATGAATTATCTACCATTAATAATAATAATAGATGATTAACATTATTGTTGTTATTGTTAATAATAATAATAAAAATAAAAAACACCATGGGAAATTTTGTTTTTTCAACTCCAGTAGGAGAACCTGGAGTTGGCTTTACGCACTAGTATGGATGACTGGAACAAACTTTGTCTTTCTTTGAACAAAAGAAACAAAAATAATGTGCATAAAAGCACACAAAAATAATGACATAGAACTGCTTTTAGGGCTGAATTGTTTGTCAGGATGTATTGGCGCTCATGAAATCTTTTCCTTTAGATTTGCAACATGAAAGTAGAAGCAGGAACAGGAAACTATGAATATCTGGTTTATCCTTTGAGTTCAGGGTGGTAAAGTCAGTTAAACTGTTGTTATGGAACATTTTCTCCGCTCCCTAAATTACAAGGTAAAAACCAGGAACATGAACACACAAAGAACAAAACACGGAATAAGATTCCTCTATAACTCCTTTCCCTCCTTTCCCCTAGGACAAAAATGAAAACCACTTTAGAGGAAATTCTTACATTTATATAAAATAAGGATTTTTTTTTTCCCTGCTACCATCTAATTTCCAATGAATAAGAATTACTTTCATGCTATGTCAAAGTCAGACGGGATTTTAGTAGAATTTACCCTGAGCTATATAAGCACAAGAAAGTGAAACCTTTTTTCTACAGATGAGTCTGTTCATGGCTTGTATATTACAGTTTGCCTTATTACATCTCATGGATTGAAGCCTAAGGCTCTGTAAGTGAGTTGCCCAAAACTGAAGGACCCTTACAAGCTTTGACAACCAACAACCTGTATTAACAAATGATGTGGATATTTCATTTGAAGTGGGAAGAATAAAGAACATTGCTTTAAGTCAGTGAGGAAAATGAAAGACTTAATATAGGTTGAGTACAAAAGATGAGTCCAAACCTGATTGCTTTCTGTAAGAATAATTAAAAGGAGGTACTCTAAAAGAGAAGCATTCTTTGACAAGTTCCTGCTTCAAGTGTTTTTCATTTATTTTCTCCATTTCTTCTCTTCTCTTGGCACACACTGGTCCACTGACTGCTACCTTCATTAGCAGTTAAATTAATGTAGTATGACCAAGACAATTCTGCTGAAAAACAGAGCTGGGAGACTGTGAACTGGTTTTGCATGGTGCCTCCTTGGAAAAGTGATGTTCCTGTTTTCACATATGATATTTATACAGTGGGAGATGTTCAGAAACTCTAGTCTTTGAGACATAAGACTTTTACGAAAGTTTTAAAGAATCCCCATTATTTGGTAATTTTTCACACAGGTTGAGTACCCCACTACTTGCTTACTTGCATCTGCTGCAGTCAGCATCTCTGAAAACTGCATGAGATTTTGTAATTCCAGCTATAATCCTGTAGGTCTCACATTGTAAAACCTGAACCATGTCCTCAGTGACATTTAAAAGTTATGTTAGCCATCCTTGCAATAATAATGTACTAAGTTCTCAGGGAGAAAACCAGGGGTTGTAAAATATAGTTTTCCAAAATACAGAAAATTTTGAGGAATGAGGTATATTAATCATCAAAATTGACCAACATATAAGAAGTAGAAGATGAATAAGGTGCCCCTCTGAGCTTATGGAATAATCAGGTTCAGTTCATAGACCATGAACTATGAAATGTGGTCAGTGGTTGGTATTATCTGAAAATTATTTTGATAAAATGATACTTTCTATAGGAAAATAGCTACACAGCGGGAAACATATATTACTCGTATTTTAAGGGATCCCATGACTCTGTTTTATATCAACTCTTTAATCCCTCCTGCTGAAATAAGCCTTACTCTTCTAGTGTACCAGAGCTACAAGTCACTGGTGCTGTGGAAGATTTTCTGATTTTCAAGTGGAGAGACAGCTCTCTCTACAACATTAGAAGCCACAGTTCTTCACAGCCCTTTGCTACAGAGCTTCACTTTGTCTTGAGAAGGAGTTGACAAACTGCCATAAGAACAACTAATGTCTGAAGCCCTGTCACCTCAGAGAAGGAGAGTTTTCAGGACAGAAGACCCTTGTCAGGCAGCGGCAGATGTACTTGTGTTTAGCTCTCATGGCCTGGGATATGGAGAACGTTGTGTAACAAATCTATTCCAGGATTATAAGTTCCTCTGAACGTTCATTTTGAGGGATCATTGAACCCCCAACTTTTTTTATTGGAACAGGTTTTTAAAATACATATAGAAATATAAAGATAAATATATAAGTGCCAAGGATGACATTCAAAAGCCCCCGCGTGCCAAACTCCTATCAAATATCGTAGGCATTAAATCATAGAGACTGGTTTAGGTTGGAAGGGGCCCTAAAGACTGTCTAGTTTCAAGCCCCCTGCCATGGGCAGGGAACCAAATATCGATGAGCCTTTTTATGCTCCTCAGAACTAGGAAAATTCTGAGTTTCTGGATTAGGCTATGCACCAACTAAAGTCAACAACATCACAGATTCAGATCTGTGTCCTCCTGGTTTAACATAACAAGGTAGCAAACCCCCAAAAAATCTATCAGTAAAAAGAAGTGTTCAAGCTTCTGTCACGTAATTCCCATGGGTTTCAATGACTCATAAAAGTTTATCCTAGTTTGTAGTGCAGGGAGAACCCAAATATCCAATAGCAAAGTATGTTGTCCTCACCTTAATCTTCATCATACCTCTGAAAACAGTTCCAGGCTCCCAGCATCTCATGGACCTAATCTAGTGTTGTCTATGGTATAGCAATGCTATTTTCTGTGGATGAGTACTGGGGAGAAATGTTTTTTTTTCATGGTGTTGCCTATATGGCTGAGATACGGTTATTTGTTTTATGTTTAAGAATAATGGTTTAGAACCAACTTCTAGAGAAGAAATCCCTTGACACATTTAGGTATGGATCTGTATCTAAAATTAAGAGTTTTTCTTCAACCTAAATCTGTCTGTTTTTTTCACTATATTTCAAATATGGCTATTGATACACTTCACATTTTCTTTTTTTTTTTCCATTTGAAGTGTCACAGCAATGAAAATGTTGTGATTTGTTTATTATTCGGGATTATTTTGCCAAGTGAGTAGGAAAAGCTTCTAGGCACTAGTTTGATTTTTTGTTTAGATCACATAATAAGTCACCTCAATTATCAACAGCAAAATGGCCTCTTTCTTTAAAAAGACATTTTGATATTTATCAGTTCCTATTGTGTAGTATTATTTCCTATTCTGCACTGCAGTTTAAAGGTCAATGATTAAGTCATCTGAGATTTAGTCATTCTAAGGCTTTGGTACTTTAATTTGACAAAAATGATTAGGAGTTTGCAGTTGTTGAAAACCACGAGAGAAATATTTTGGTTATTGGTCTATTTACATGTTCAGAACAGGGTTTTAGTTGTTTGATTTAATTTTATGCTTCCCTGTTGGATTTTGAGTAGTAAAAGGAATTTTCAAGCATTCTGAAATAACCTTATATTCTGCACTCCAATTTCCTTTTAGTTATGGATAGAGGTACTTTTCTGGCAAAATCATACTCTCGGGGGAAAAAAAAAGAAGACAACATTGAGAAGTGGAAATGCAGGATATTTCAACCATACCCTTACATTCCCAGTGATGTTCATAGAAGGCACATACCTAAATTCCAGATTTTTGTATTAAGCTTTGTTCCTACGTTCCATTAGAACTACTCTCTAACTATAAAAAAAATGTACAAATATTCAATAGGAAAACATAAGTAATGAAAAGATGACAAGGTTTAGGGTACAAAATGTGATGAGAGAAGAACTAATAGGGAAGAGATTTGGACCAACTTTTGATGCAAGAGGTCAAATGTATAGGAGGATTGCTGTTAAATTCCTGCTGCACTACAATATTGTACCTCAGTCTCATTATTCAGCAAATGAAGGATGCTGTGGTTTTTTGCAAAGCTAAAAAATTGCATCAATTTAGTGCAGAGAGAGCTCTCTTGAATTAGAGTCATCAAAGGTAACGTGTGATAAATGAAAGCTTTTAGGTATTTAGATATTGATGGTAGGTTTAATGCTATCAAACAGTTCAACTCTAATTTGTGAGTAAATAGGAAAAAATATTGCTTTTATAGTTGTGGATTAGAGAAATTCCATTTTATTTTAGAGTGGGGAGAGAAAAAAATCCCTGAATTATGAAGACCTAACAAAACACAGGTCGTTTTTCCAGCCAACCTTATTTATAATAATAGATCCTCAAGAGCTGAATCTTATCAGAGTAGGAGAAAGATGACTTTATTGCAGTGTATAAGTACCTTCAAAAGAGAAAATGAAGGTGCTAAAGAACTCTTTAACCAATCTAAGAAAAGCCTGAGAAGAATCAATTACTCGAAACGGAAGACAGATGAACTTACACTACATGTCAATTTTTTAACTATCAGTAAGATGAAATGTTGGATGGAACATGTTCCTCAAACAGAGATCCTTCATTTCCCAAGATTTTTAGTCTAGGGTAAAAGATCTTTTGAGATCTCTGTTTTAGCTGAGTATAAATTATTTCTTAGACAATTACTAGGTGTTTGCTTTAGCAACTGGATAAAATGTAATGGTAAGGGTGGTCAAGCCATGTAACAATCCCTTCCAGTCTCAAGTACTGTGACTCTTGGGCAAAAAAACACATGTAGCTGTGCAGATGAAAGCTCTTATGGAGGTTAGGACACAGTTAAGTTTAAACTGTTTTTTGATTGTGTCTTACTAACACTGGTAACTGGAGCTGCTGCTGTCACATATTGGTCTCAAACATTTATATTGGTACAGCAACTATGTTTCTATTCTGTACAATGGAAACAAATACTTTGGGGTTTTTTCTTTATTTCTAAGGTTTTCTCTGTCTTCAGTTTCACTCAGGGGTCTTTTCCTCACTGTTCCATGATACCCCTGGAGCTCTGAATTGTGCTTCCATCCCCCATGACATTGCTGATCCCTTCTTTGCCCTACCCAATCACCACTGGCTCAGTGGTGGGACTTTCAGAAGCTGCCTTTGGTTTCCTTCAATTGCATGTTTTCCAAAGATGTCTTAACAAAACTTCCATGTCTTTCATTTAGCAAGGAGTAAAAGCCAGAGCCCTACATCACCTTTCCCAAAGTCACAGCTATTCCTGGAGTTATCCCAGGTAAGGATGTACAGTGCTCAAACTGGTAAGTTTGCCCCTGTTTCTGTGCCCTGTCTCCCTTCAAGATCACTTGCCACTGCTTATTTTTAGGTTTTTGCCATCTTCTATGCTTTTTGCTGTTTGGGGGAAGGAATTGTAAGTAACCAACAGCAGTCTGTTTTTTTCTTATCAGCTAAACATGGGTGAATAACTGAATCCATGAGTGAGTTTGAAATTCTTTCCCAAACATTTTTATTTCTTATTGTGTTACTTGATTTTAAGTCACTCAAATAATCAGGAAGGATTCCTAGAATGCTATGATTAAAAGAAAATTAGATTTATTTTCCTTCACCTTTGTCATCTGTCACTTTAGGTAGCTCAGCAGAACTTGTTACCTTAATCGTGTTTCCATGTTACTTTTGCTACTGAGGAGCTGCTGGAGTGCCATGTCCTGGGATAAGAGCAAGCAGGCTCTGCAGTTCTTTTAGCAAACATCTGATATCATTCTGTGCTGTTCCGAGAGGCTCACTGCACAAAACCACATCACATTTGCTAGGCCAGGTAAGGTAGAGAGCAAACCTTTCATTCTTTCCACATGAGCTGGTAAAGGAGAAAGAAGAGAGGATATAATTTACCAAAACACTGATGTTTAATTATGCTAGTAAGAACAGCCGTGCCATCCCTTTGTGCCATGAAAAAAAGAGTGCTGTCTGCTAGGCAACACTCTCCACACGTGCCAGCCCAGCTTTTGATCTTATTTATACTACCCTGCATCCAGAGTCCATTTCTTGGCTTTAATGATGCTCCCTGAATGAAAAGTAAGAGCTGAATTCAAGCTGTTTCTATGTCTAAGAAGGTAACTTTAAGCCTACCTGTTAAAAGTGCAGATCTTTTCTTCTTGAGAAGCATTATGTATGTAATTCCTTTTGCCTCACTTCTGTCATTTACAAGCAAGTGTCTAGAAGAAAATGATTGCTAAGGATCTATTCCCAGATTGAGCTGCAGACACAGCACTCTGCTAACAATTGTACCACCCATTCGGTTTCCCTTATGGTTGTCAATGACTTTTACATCAGTCCATTTTCTCTCTTCCAACAGAAGGCATTAGCATATTCAAAGCGTCTCCTTTCATTGTTTCACAGGATGACCTTAACAAAATCTCCAATCCTGGATGGGAAGCAGCTGCTGAAAGAGCATGCTGAACAACTAAGGATCATTGCAACAGATACTAGAAATACTTTAATTCACTATTTAAAGCTACTTAGTTGTCTTCAAATGCTTGTTTTCTAACAGTACAATAGGCCTGATTCTCTTCTGCTGATGATTTTACATGGATAAACCATAACTGAATACAATTATCAATTTACTGAATGTGAGTGAGAAGCACAGGTTTTGTATATTTGAAACAGAGGAATTTTTTTCATTGGTAAAGCTAAAATGGGTCTCCTATTTGACATGATTTATAGCAGTGGGTCTGATAACCACCCAGGTTTAGTCTATAGCTCATAGAATGGATAGATTATTATCTTCTTTTATTAAATTCATGCATGGCTTGCTGTTGAAGCTGTGTATTAAAAGGAAAACAAATACTGTATAGCTATATCCTGCTATCAATTCAATGAATAGACTTCCTACCATGCCTGATCAATGGGGAATTTGGTGTGAAATCAATGTCCAGCTCTGACCCACAGCAGTCAGTTCTCCTGAGAACAGTATATCCATGTTAATGTCACATTCAAATAAGAGCAAATTCCTATTACCGTGGAAATCAGTGAACCCTTTACTGTTGATTTAAAGGTGGGGTGGTTGTGGAGGGTGAGGCCCTGACACTTTAAGTAGAGTTTAAAAGGCTGTTATTCTCTTTATTGTTAAAGGTATGACAACTTCGGGTTTGCAATTTGAGGGAGAGCTGAAAACAGCTGCATCACGGATCTGTTCCTCTGTGAAGTCAGGCAAAAGAAATTGGCTTTCTACCCCGTTGGTAATTTTCCATTATCTGATTTACTTGCTGATTGTAAAAGCTTTTTCCTTTTTTAGATCCATACATCTAATAACACCTTTGCTAATACCACTTTTTATTAAGGGGCTGGAGGGACTCACAATGTCTGCATGTCGATATCTGCTTAATTTTTTTTTTGACCACATGCCCGAGATGCAAAGTTTCACCCCTCCATTTGTTTTGATAGGTTACATCAGTGATAGATACATTACATTATTCTTAGGCCCTGGAGCAGCAGAGCAGATAAGACTGCAGGGAAACAACTATGAATCAGGTGGAATATCTTCTGCACATCTTCTGCTCCAAATGACACCTTAGGTAGACTTGTACAAATGTCATTCTTGGGACTGTAAGAGTATAGGTTGCAGGGATACTGGAAAGGCTGACACATCAGCAGTGAAAACTTGGCTTTCCAGGCCTTTGGCTGTAATATTAAACAGATTTCTTAGGATCCTAAATTTAGCTAGTTAGATATATATGTGTGGCCTTTCCATTATTCCTTAGCACTCAGGTGTTTGAAGAACTATTGTGTAGGTTGAGTTGATTATGGTCCTGTAGATTTTTAATGTTCTGCATTAGACTATGTTTAAGCAGCAGTAATCACAGGACTGTGATCGGTGACTTGGAAATATGAAAACTTCATGGGGGAAAAAGGGGTAGAGACTATTGCTAAATTACTGCCTGGAAAGTGCTGAAAATAGCTAGCGGGTGGCTTCAGTGGCAAAAGCTTGAAACCCTGATGTTATTATTCAGCATTTCAGGTGGCACGGCAGACAGCAGCAAAGTTTTAATTACCCTAATTTAAAAATAGAGCAAATATTCAATATATTCTGCTTTCTTTTTTTAGCAGTGCAAGCTTAAAGAACATCCTCAGCAGATACTCCACCTGCTTCTTTTCCTCTGTTTCTTGACATGTGAAGGCTTAGGAAGGTTATGACCAAAGCTGAATGTGGTGTTAGCTTGCTTTACTGCATCTCTTCTTACCTCTGGATGCAGAAGCAGTAGGAATAAAAAACGGAGTGGGAGTAGTCCAGGCCAAAGAGGATAGGAAAAAAAGAAAAGCAGAAACACTGAACAAAAAGCAGGCTTTGAGTGAAGTACCTCCCCAAACAGCAGAAAGGACAACGGTGAAATGGCCAGAGGAAAATACAATAAAGGTTTTCAATAAATATAATTGTGACCTTGGGTTTAGAGAATGTGTACAATGCAATGTCCAGTGCCTTTGACATCCCCTGTTTATGCCATGTGCTGCAGTCCCCTGCTAATGAGACCTATTTTAGGGTGCAATAGGAAGGGCCATTCAAAGCCTCCTGCATGTCGCTTTTGACACTGTTGATCGTGAGGTACTGCGGACCTGATGGTGGGGCTGTGCAAAACAATGGGCAGCTGCTCCTCCCCTTCCTCAAGGTCCCTGACATGAGAAACCCCTCAAGACTCACCACTCCTATTTGATGTCTGTGCTCAACAATTAAGGGACACTGAGAGCAAAGGATGTGGAAAAGGAAGTGGTCTCTTGAGTCACCAAGTGTGGTCCTTTGCTGTTAAGGTGCTACTCCTTTCACAGGCTTAACAAGGACCAGCTCAAAACTACCTTTTTCCTCCTGCTCCAAACAGAAAGCTCTTCCAGAATTGAACTCTTCTGAACATTAGCAAGTCCAGCCTGAGGACATTTCTGGTTAGTCTCTGCTCATTAATTCTTGTGACAACATTTTCCTTCAGCTTAATTACCTCATCTTCCTCCTCTGACATTTCCCTCACTAATACATTTATAGAGAACAAATTATCTCTCCTCTCAGACTTTCTTTGTCTGGGCTGACCAACACATACTTTTTTAGTTTCATCTCCAAATTTAGGCTCTCCGTTCCCTGGAGTGTTGCTTTTTGTTACTAATATTGAAGAGAACTGTATGTAGGTCTCACCAGTGCTTTATATGGTAGTACTGCATCTTCTGGACATGCTGTCCTTTATACAGGCTTTATATGTCCTACCCCATTTGTGGCTGATATAGTAATTCTCAGTCCCAGCTGCAGCATTTTTAACTTTTATTTTGTTTCTTTGTTGTGAGGAATAACAAGAATCATTTGTTTTCCTTTACATTTCCAGTTCTTACTCAGACTGACTTTGGCAGTAAGCACTTCCTCTATAGAAGGATCAAATCAGCATACAGATTGTTGCTCTTATGCCTTTTGAGTTGATTTTTAAGTGCACAAGAAATAGGTCTGAGCAACAGTTCCTCTCACCTGAGGCTGTGTCTCCAGCAGTGGAGGCTGAAGATGCTGTTGGATTGAGCACTGGAGCCTGTCATCTTCTGCATTCTCATCTCCCTGCTTCTCCTCTTCCGAATGTTAGGAGGTATGTCCTTGCCCAGACGTTTTTGTATCCACTTATGGACCTGTCTGTAGTTCATGATTTCTTCTAATCTCTCTCTGACCCTGCAGACACCTCTGTGCCCACAATCTCCTGTGTAGCAGGTTTAAAGAGTTCACTACCAGAGTGCAAAGATGTACTCACTTTCATCTCCTTTACACTGATTCCCTGTTACACTGAATGCCCTCATACTGCACATATTGGTGAATGGGGTCTGCATCAGCCCACCCACCCTCTTCATGACTTTGAAATCCTTGATTATGTCCCCATGAGTCTTCTCCAGCTCAAATCCAGAGTCCCAGCCTCTTTCACCTCTCCCTTGACCATTTACCTTCCTGTTGTTTCCTGTTCCCTAACTTCATAACATCCCTCTGGAGATTCAGGACTACACCAGTTTTAACATCTGGTACTCGGTATGAGAGTTCACCCTGTGTTTCTGTAGCAGCAAAATGATTCTCTGTCTTTTTCTCAATAACTTGCTTCATGATGCCCACAATTTGCTTGGTGTTTTTGGCTGCTGCAACACACTGAAATGATGATTTTGAGGATTAATCTTAAAGTGATTAATCCTCTCTGCTTTGCATGCCTGTAGACTTTTCCATGTTTTTTCTTTTTTCCAGGTATACTTTTCAGATTTCACATGTTCCTTGAGCCTGCAAATTCTTGATCCTGCCTTTTTAATTAGTTTCGGTCTCTCTTTCCCTTTTTGACTCGATGTTAACCCTTTGGAAAATAAGAACTTATAAGCCTTATTTGGTTCAACTGTCCATTAACTTAAAATGAATTATATCCCATGGTTAATCCATGCATCATTATGCACTTTTGTTATTTTCAGAGGAGAAAATACTGCACATGCCCATCTGTGTGGTGTATAGTGTATTTTGGTGTTGTCTGGTGTATAGGGTATTTTGGTTCTCTTATAATTTGGCACTAAATTGTTTCTTGGGCAAAGCTATGAAGTACTGAAGGCAATCTCAGAGTAAGAAAATGTGTATTAGCTGAACAAGCACAAATGTACATCAGAGTACAAATGCCAGAGCCCCAGCATAAGAGCATACTATAAGCAAAGAGTTCACCACAACCAACCCTAAATTTTGGAATACTCAGGGTCAATTGGGAAGTATCCTAACTATTTGGCAGTGTTAACTTCATCCTGCAAAGCAGACTCATTTTTGGGCATGCAAGATAGTATTTGCAAACACCCTCTCTTTCCTCCCATCAGCAGCAGATCTCATCTGTGTCTTTCCCTTCCCCAGGTCTCACTCCTGCTTTTACTACTCTTTCCATCCTCACTTTCTTCACCAGCAACATAAATGTCTGTCAGTATTGCTGTCTTCCTACAGCCTCTAAATCCCAGATCTAAGATAGAGGTATTTGTGTGTTTGGGAGATCTCTGAATATTTCTTTGCCTATTTAGCAAATAATGTTCACACAACACCCAGCAAAAAAAAGGCCAGGATGATGTGAGCCATGCCTCAGACACAGTTAACCCTGCAGGTAAGGGCTGAACCCCAGCAGAATACTTGCCACTTTTCTATAATTGTGCAGCCAATTCTATATCACCCAGTCTATACTATCCTCTTTATTGTGAATAGGTCAACTGAATTTTAATGCACACAAAGAAGGTCTTACAGGACTCAGGACTCAATTCAATTGTTTGTTACATAAAGAAGCTTTTATTTCCTCTTGGTTGGAATAACAAGCCTGTAACAGAGATAAAAATTAATTTCCTTGTGTGTATGCAAATTACGCATTTTAGCAACAAGCTTTGCTAACTATGAAAAGCGGAAAAAAAATGATGGTGGCAGCAGAGACCTCATTCTTCTGTCTCTTCAGAATTTCTTTAGAAAATGATTGTACAAGCCCTAGTCTTTGACCCTTGTGCTGAAATGGCAATCTTTAATTACAATAAATTGGCCTGCATGAAGAAGTGTAAATCAGTCACTTAGTATAACACGTTATCATCTTCCTGATATTTTGCTAGTAGGATTCCAATTTTGCTAGCTAGAAAGATCACTAATTGTTCTCATATTAAAGGAAAACAAACAACCCACACAATAAAAGAACCTAATGATAATGATTTAAAACTGAGGGCTTAAACACACAGGTGCAGCAAAATCAACTCACAAATTCTGAAAATTATTTCCAGATTTTAGCCTTTCATAGAGGCAGTCTAACGTCCTTGTATTTGTGCCAGAGATATAGGTTCTTTGGTAAGTATTTGTTGCCTAGCACAAACAGATTAAATCTGCAAGCACAAGCCTCATTATTATAACAATGATCAATAGTGCCCTTCCCCCCCGCACCTTTTGAAACATAAATCTTATTTTCACGTGTCTCAAAACCAACCACAAAAATTTAGGTGGCAAACTTATTTTTAATGTCTCAGGACAGCATTATTGTTTACTATTACTAGATTCGGGTTCCTATCATGTTAAATTTTTTTTGGGAAAAAACCCCAAACAAAGCAGAAAAGATCTTTCAAGATCTTCCTCAAAAAGAACCTGACTGTTTTCTTGGTGTACATCTCACTAAAAAGTCTTCAAGTTGCCCTTATGTTTATTTGAACCATTGCCATCCATTGCTGTAGACAGAAGGAGGTAACTACAGAGCTGATTGCTGCTCCCTATTTCACTGTATCCATACAGGGGAACCTATAACACAGTACTCAGTTTTTGGACCTCAGTATTTTACTGCCTTTTTTCTGCCTTTCCTAGTCTTTACTTACATTTGAGTTGAAGTTCCCTTCTTTTCTTGGGCACCAGTAACAAAATCTGTTGCTAGGACCAGTGGAAGAGGGATGTAACTGGAAGGACAGTTTGGTAGAGGCTACACAGCTGGAGCTGCATTAATCCCCAATGCTACCTTATCTCTAGGCTCTGAGTATAGGATCACTTGTGTCTGGACAGTAAGAACATAGGTGGAGCAGTATAGGGGATCAATAAACAATCCTGCAATGTAGAGAATGATAAGAGATCTGAGGAAAAGGAGGAACTGGAGAGTGACTGGGAACAAGATCATCTAGGTCTGACATGCAAACTGATGTGGGGTTGAGAAACACTGTGAAGGAACAGGAGGAAAAGGCAGAACTCAGAGAAAGGCTTTACTGATATCCTCAAGAAGTCATTCCAGTGGGCAAACAAGTTAATTCCCGGCAACTTTGATAGACGGGATGAACATGGACACATATTGAAGTTTTGCTGAATTTGGGATCATGTAATCTATGGCCAAATAAAACAAATCAGGGACAAGAAGGAAAGATAGTGGAGATTAAAGAAATGTAAAGCTGGAAGGAACCTCAAGACATCTTCCCCAGCTTCCTTCCTGAGGCAGCACCAGACACATCCAGACTCCCTCAGATGGTTGTTGCCATCTCATCACACAGCCTGGCTAGGCAGCTGAAGGCAAAGTTTAATGACCTTTATATAAAGCAATGAATTCTTTAAGATACACCATAGAAGGCAAGGCAAGGAAAAGTATGTCTAAGGGGGAAGAAGATTTTAAAACAATGGAAAACCAGGCATCTGTGTTGAATCAAAACTTGAAGACAATTCACATAAGGAGTTCATTCTCAGTTGCTGCAAGAAGCTGTTGAAGAAAAACTAGAGTTTAGGACAGCCATCACCTTTGTCCTCAGGGGAAGATGTTAGGAGAAGCAGAGTGAATGATATTTTCTAGATACCTTTGCAGCAATGTGGATTGCTCTTATTTGATTTCTTTTTTTTTTTTTCCATTTTCATTTTTAGGGTGGGTGATCTTAGTTTTGTGAGTTTTCAATCGTAATTTTTAAAGCAAAACAAGTCATTAATACTGAGCTCCAGCAGGTCAGAGACCTTCTGCTCATACTTTTTCATGGATTTCCTGCCAAATATCTCAAACTGAAGGCCTTGCTTAATGCTGTCAAGTAGATTTATATCAATTTTCTTGAAGTTAGGCTGCTTTGCACAAAGCGGGGGCTACAGTAAGCTTTACATCTGGATACTGCAAGCCAACACTAAAGCTAAAGACCAGTTTGTGAATAGCAGCTTGTGGTTTTTGTGTTTTCCAACTGTGCTATTGTTTCAGTAGATAGAAACTTGCAAAATAATTCCCTTGTGCAATATTCTAAATTAGTATAAGGAATTTAATATTTTTCTGGAATCCTTTATTTCTGACATTTTTCTGAGTAGACAATAAGCAGTTTCTTGAGAAGAATTGATAAAGCATGGTTTCCTGTAGCTTTATGATGGATTCTGCGCTGTTTTCAGATGATTACCTAGAGAAACATCCTTTGTTGTAGGAAAATACCAAAAGCTGTTTTCCCTTCAGGATTCTCTACTGTTTAGTAAGAGTTTAATTATTATTTCTGTAATTTCTTCAGCAGATGTATAAAAGGGATATTTCTTTACCTCGTTACCTTTTGTCATCATACCTGGGGAAGCATATTCTTGACGTCCCTACCAGTAATGCAAATTCACTCAAATTTGCTCAAATCTGGTATATTCAACCAGAAAGACAGTTGGGGAAATTGGGGAAAAGAAATACAAATTCATACATGCACATACAGAATATTACATAAGCCTCCATTCTTATAGAAATCAGATGAAAATAATACTGTTATTTACCACATCTCTGTTTTAAAATATTTTTCTACAGTGTTCCTTGAACTTCACTGTTGCACACTGCATTACAGATGAAAAAAAGCTGTCCTTATCAGAACACTCGTGTAAATTCTTCCTGTCATGGAAAGAAGTTTTTCTGGTTGTGACCAGTACTGAATAAGTTATAGAAAGGCAGGGACCCACAGTTTGCAGCCTAGCAAACAGGGTGGTGCTAAACAGTGTCTGACTTGTACCAAATGTGACTAAGCCAATGGTGAGGAGTGTGTGCTCACATGTATGTGTGCTCCACAATAAGAAAAGGGTGCTGCAGAATAATTTGTGAAATAGCTCTTGAACAGGGTACAGCCACGAAGAGGGCAGTCTATTCTGCTGTGAAAGGGAGTGTGTGGTGTTAATGTGGGGTATACATGGAGAAAAGGGGTGGGAGAAGAAAACTGCTCCATGCACCTTCATGTTGCACAATAAATCTTAAACTTGAATGGATACACAATGCACATACAAATAATACTCTCTTGAGACCATTTAGCATAAGGGCCTACTGTGCACAGGCCACAGAGCACACAGACTGCAAAAAGGATTGGATTTTTAAATGTGTGCTGCATCAGGAGTCAGGGGAAGAAAGACCTTCAGCAGCCACTGGCACTGCTCAGGGCTGTTGTTCTCTGTCCTGCCAATGGCTTGTGGTTTCTAAGATTGCCCCAAGTCCTTCTCCTGCTGCTCTTTCTCCTTTCTTAAAGCCCAAGGCCAAGCAAATACACAAAATCCCACAGATATTTAGAGGAGAAGTTCGTTTTAATGTGCCCTGAAATCATGAGAAGGATGTAACGCTATTCAGCGGAACTAGAAACTTGTGGCAAGGTTTCTGTTCACTTCTTTGCTTGATGTGAAGATACATTACTGCCAGGCATTTTTGGATTTTAAATCAAACCATTCATGTTACTTTAATGTAGTTTGATGTATGTTAATAATGTATACATGCCTAATTCAGTGGGAAGAGTACCATGTCTAAACTTGGAGAAGATTAAATATGTGCATGTTATTAATCTCTGGTTTAAGGGAACAAAGAATTAGCTATTGTTTCTAATTTTTTTGACCTATCTATACTATTCCATTTCTCTGGTCCATTTTATAATGAGTTTTAGGGATTTCAGTCCTTCTTTATTTCATTTCATTTAGGTTTTATTACTTTCTCCTGTTACAAGGTGCTCTGACTTTTTTTTTTTTTTTTTTTTTTTTTGTTCTAAATAAAACCAAGACACTTCTGTAAAGCCACAGCTTTGCAGCTGGCAGAATGCCAGGGTTATTTAGCCTTTAACTACAACCCAAATGAAAACCAAGTTTTCCAACAGCTTACAATGTACCCTTTGTTTCTTACTAGGTTTGTTTTCTGCTTCTTAATTCCTTAAACAATTCATATTTATGTTAACTACTGCCATGTTTGAACAGCGTATTCAGGGCAGCAAAGGTTAATTGAAGCCAAAATGCTGATTTAGAAGCTTTGACAAGACCATCATCTGCTCTAAACCAGCTGAAATGAGTTTGGCTTACAGCTGCTGAAGATCTGGTTTATTGGACTTAGAAATGGAAGGGAAAAAAGAAATGACTGAAGGAAAACTGTTTTCTTTAGAGCTTGCTCATCAGATTTTGGCACAGATAGCACCATTAGGATGAGCTTTTAGGGGAATCTCTTTAAACAGCCTCTGTTCTGTCAGGGGCAGAATCCTGAGTACTGGGCAGATGACACTGTGTAGGGATTTGCCTCATCTGAACTTGGCTATCCAAAACATTCAGAGTGGGACTGTTGGCCAGACAAAAACCACACAGCGTTATCCTAAGTGCATGTGGCATCCTCCCTTGCAGTGGCCACCCTGGAAGGGTGTTGTGATGTGGGTAGGGTGTCCTGGGTAGTGTTGACACTCAATGAAACCTTAGTAGCACTCTACAGCCGTGGCAACTGAATCCCACTCCAGGCTGAGCTAGTTGTCCAACTAACCAAGGCCAGTGGAGAGAGATAGACAATTATATTCAAGAGGACAGGTAAATGAGATAAAGGGATTGATTTCTCTCTTGCTTACGCTTGTTTTCTTTCTTTGCAAGGAGCACAGATGATCTGCTTGGCAAAACTTCGCTTTCAGCCAGTTTAAATTTGGTGAGATTAAATGTGTACTCTAGGTAAGATGGGCCTGTTCCACCAAGATATTTGCTATCATTTCTCAGTTAAAAAGTCATGAAGGTCTGATTTTATTCTTCTTGGTTGTTTGTGAGACTCAGTTGGAAATGAAATAAGTCTGGAATTGTTGAAGGAAATATCTAACCCTGTTACATCAGGCTTGAATGGGTATAGGTTTGTTCTGTTAAACCCAGATTTTGGAAGTGGGCAAGAATCACTAAAGAAGCTTTTTTAGCTGGCATCTATAGATCAAAACTCACCATTGGGTGTGTTTGTGAACCTATGTAAGAGAAACAGTTCAGTCGTGCTTGGACCTTACTGTGGATTGAGTTTACAACAGGTTACAGCCAGTAAGGTGATTCATGGGTATCTGCATATTTCTTCTGACTTTCATGCCTCCTCACTGTTTAGTTGTGTGGTTGTATATGAAGCAGGTCAGATGCAACAGAGCAGGTTATTGTGTTTGGTACCAAAGGTGTAGCTTCTTTGACATACAATCCTTCTTTGTTGTAGGCGTTTCTGACAAATGTAAATTAAAAAGCCTGCCTTTCCAAGCAGAATGTGCTGTGCATAAAATGCATTTGCCAAATACTTTCAGCACTACAATAATCCATTTCATGATTTAAAAGCCTTGTAAACATGTCAAAATGGTTGGTTGGTTCTACCATCTTTGTGCCATCTATTGCACTGAATAAATAAAGGAAAATGCAATTTATTCAGTGCTTTGGAAGCACAACATTTCTCTCACTGATGTGTGACAACTATTATCATATTTATTGTCAGCATTACACTCCTAAGCATGCAGGTGATGCATTGTGAGTATTTCATACTGATAAAGCCATCAATATCTTCCTACTGGACCTTATTTGCTCAGTGGGATCTGCACAGCGGCTGGGATGACGGGAGGTAACTGATGAGACATTCAAACAAAACAAAGTAAGGATAAAGCATGAAATGTCGTATTGCCTGATAGAGTCTTAGCTGAAAAAGCAAACAAAAAGTTTTTTGACACTTTTGAGAGGCTAGCTGAAGCTAAAGTTTGCAAATCCTCCATCTTCGTTGTCACAAGGGATTCAGCAGCCTCCAGAAAGGCAACAAGATCAGCCCACAGACGGCACCATGTCATTCCAAATAGGCTGCAAAAATATCTTGCCACATCTAATATAAACCACTTACCACCTAATCATTTTGACTTATTTATATTTTCAAAAGCATCACTGAAATGAAAATGAAATTAAAAAAGGTCTCTCTCGCAGGGTATTGTCTCGTGGAGGAAGCACCTCCGCAAAGTCCCAGGGGCTTACTGAGTCACCGTTCTCCGAGACACAGGGGAAGAAGCTCTGCTTTTGCAGCCTGTCAGCTCTATATTGAATGTTTGTACAGCATCTTTGATCTCTTATTTATACATATTTCTCCAGGACAGAGAAGCAAGCAGAAAGAGAAATCCTATTTATATAATTTTTTCTATATCCCAGAGGTCAAGAAAACAGCATTTCAAACAAAGTGGGGGAATTTATCTTTGCCTCTTATTTTGCAGGAGAGATGCATATTTTAGATCATGCCTCTAGATGAGGCTCAGGTATATCAATATATGACTGAATGTGTTTAGTAGGTGACACTGCCATCATTTCTCTGGGTAAGCCCATGTGTATGTTACACTTGGAACATGTTTTTGGGTTGTCTCCAGAGTCTCTCAGCTGGCTTCAAGCAGGTTGCACCTGCTTTTCTGACCTGGGGAGGAGATGAGGTATTGAGCCCCTTTTAAGATAGGTAAATATAAAAAAAAATTCACTGTTTTATTTTTAAAATATCTGTAGATCTTAGAGAAGTTCTTCGGAAGTGTTGCTTGTTTCTTAGTTGGTATTGGAAATTTCTATATTGGCGTGCATTAATTTTTTTTTGTTTTTAGAGTATCATATCTACCCTCAAATTTTGGCTTGAAATGTTGCTTATTAAAAAGTTAACACAGGCTAGAATAGTTTTTCTTACAAAGACTACTCATGTTTTCTTGCAAACTGGATCTTTTAGTAAGATTCTCTCTTATTTGAAAAATCTTTTTAATAAAAAAAGAAAGAAAAATATTTGGATGCATTTTTTTTAAGACTGTTTAGCTTGTAGTGGAAATAGCTCATGGAGATGAAACAATATTCAATCCAAACAGTTATGATCACATGATGATAATTGAACTGTCATGTATACAACTATATAATAATTAGCAATTAATACAGGGAAAAATTGATAGTTAAAACAAAATAGACTAGAATTGTTTAAGACTATAAAAAGGCCCCATCACATAATCACATAATGCCTTTGTTTTTAGACAATAAAATAAACCATGAAGAGCATATTTCTGTCATTTATGTGAAATCAAGTAGGTTAATCATTTATGATTTTTATGCTTCAAAGCTTATGTGTGCTACATGCTGTAGAGAGATCTAAACCATTACTCTAAAGCCCAATGTACCATGCATGCTCCCTGCTGCTGCAGAGTCAGCCTCTTCAAATTGGGCTTTGTCTAAAAGATATTTTAAATATATTATAGGATGAAAGGTGCTGCTTGATTATGCAAAACCAGCATAAGAATGCTAGTTAGCAAAGGTACATAGCTCTTGGCATTTATTTCCTCTGAGAGCTCGGATAATCAAACCTGGGAATACATGTACAGAGACGTGATGCAAACCATGTATTCCAGGAGAAATGTCACCAGCGTTCTGGGAAGATGAAACATGAAGCTGCTCTGAACATTTCCACTAAAATTGCTCATCTGAAGCAATCACTAGCTATTACATGCACCCCTGTCTCTAGCTGAGTAGCAAGACCAGGAAAAATTTCACAAAGGTGGAGGAGGGTAAACTGTACTAATGCACCAAACTTTAACAAAACAGGTGGAATAAGTGGAAATATTGGACAAACCTACAACACTCTCCTGTATTTAGCTGGAAAATTCAGAAGAGTTCCATTTGCTGAGCTGACAGTCGGGAATTGCCTATAGGTGAGCATTGGCCTGCCACTCAAATTGAGCCAAACAACATCCCCATGTGAAGTGGCTCATGATCCACTGAACGTGAATCTCTCTTTCCTATCTGTGTAAATGTGATCTAAACTACTCCTGACCAGTTTCAGCTTAACATTTTATGGAGGTTCAATGGTGGAAATTTCTTGGTGTTTGGCAAAAGTATTCCATCAGCAGTCTTCCCCTCTGACAGGAAGGCTTCCCATTGACTTGGCTAAGATTTGATCCAAACATTAGGTAGAGTTTAATTCTCCATCAGCTCCATGCTCATTGTGCCTTCCAGCAAAAGAAGAAGGACTTTTCCTTGGATGGGGGAGTGAGAGAGAGAGAGAAGGAGTCTGTAATCAAGCATAAAACAACTTAAAAGTCAAGGAAAATCAGGTAGCTAAAGTCCTTTCAGGAGCAACCTTACCTCCACAGCAACCTACATACAGAATGCAGCTGCCTACAGTGACACACAGATGCCATAAATAATAATGGATCTTAAAAACGTAATCTTCTATCAGGAGTTTGCATGTTTGCAAAAGCTCATAAATAACTGGTGTTTATTCTCCACACGGCACTTTTGCAACAGCTGATAATAACTGAGTAAATTGTGGATGGGATGAATTCTTCCACTGATTTCAAATAAACCTTATGAGTTGAAGCAATAAAGAATGTTAAAGAGTGTGCACAAAATAACATGCTGTTAGATCCCATATATGCTGCTTCAGTAAACAGTAAAGCATTATAATTTTGGTTCCAACATAGTAAAGAGCAAGATAATAAGCTAAGGAAGAATACTCTTCTTTAAAATCTTCCAAATGCCTGTGCATACTGTTGCCTTGTGCTTGAGACTGCTGGCAGATGATTCAGTCACTTTATCTCTGTGTCACTGCAATGAAATCAGCCTGAAGTTCAGATGAACATGTTAATTTGTGCAGAAATATATTAGTGTAACTTAAATCCTGGGTAGGTGAGCACAGTTGCAAGTGTAGCTCACAGCACACTCTGTTTCGGTCATGAACAAATGATAAAGAGGACCATGTCAGCCGCTAGTAGAAATTTTTGTTGACTCACTTATGCCACTTATTTTTACCAGAAACCCCCCTGCCCCAAGTGTGTTCACACAAACAGCCCCTGGACAAACCCACTCCAAAGCAGCAAACAGCCATAGTGCTTAGCTTGAAAAACCAATACCCACCTAAAATGCCCGTCCCTGTTAGTCAGCCTGCAGAATAAATAACTCATAGAATCAAAAAATGGTTTGGGATTGGAAGGAACCTTACAGATCATCCCTTCCACTAGACCAGGTTGCTCAAAGCCTCATCCAGCCCTGCCTTGAATACTTCCAGGGATGGGGCATTCACAGCTTCTTGGGGCAACCTGTGACAGTGCCTCACCATTGTCAAAGTAATTAACTGAGAAATGTGCTGACAATTGAAGCAGGCCTACATTCACCCAGCTGTAGAAATTTCAGTGTTAACCTGTGCCCTTGTTCCTGGTGCATCCTTTCACAAAAACCACACTCAGGAAACATCATCACCACTACTGACAAATTTCCACCACTTGAGTGAGGCAGGGCAGATGTTGGCTGTCAGACTGCCATCATTCTGAAGAGAAAGATCAGGAAGGAGTTTATTTCCTTAGCTTGTTCTAAAGTTTCCCCTTGCAGAGTCTCCTTACAGATTTCTCCCTTTTCCACTCTGCTTCTACTGCACATGCTGGAGGCACCCCCAAACCCCTGTGTTCTTCTTGTCTAACACCCACAACATGTGTGATGTGTTACAAGCCTCTTCCTCCACTTGGATGAGGTTGAAGACCTCTGGATATCATGCCTTGCTCTTTGGATTAGACATGTCTGCTTTGCACTGTACCAGAGGGATGATGCAGGGAATAGAACCTTCTATTCTTCAGCCTTTAACTTATGAAGGCTGAGATCCGAGCAAGCCAACAGCAGCTTTGGCTTGAGCAGAAGGACAGCAGGTAGCATTGCCATGATGTAGGAACAGACATTACTGACCAGCTGAAAGAAAGGGTGGGCTTTGTGGTTAGAATACCGCTCTGGCAGGAAGAAGCCCATGTGATAAAATCCAGCATGTCAGCAAAGAGCAGAGCCTCCCACGTGCTACCCCAAAATTACAACTCAGGGCTCTCTTGTTTTTGCTCTTTCAGCCCAGGAATCTCACACTCTGCCTGATGAGACCTGCAGGATGAACATTTTTCTAGAGCCGATGGTCGAAGGCGGTCTGCTGAGGAGTCTGAATATTTGGTGTCCTAGTTCCCAGGTAAATGCCCTATTCCTATGGACAGGGATACCAATGCTTTTGAAAAACAGCATGAGTTCAGCTCTGCTCTGTGCTCAGCATTTCTTGTTTCCTTGCACTGGGCATCTCCAGCTCAGCACCTGCCTCTGCTCCTTGTCCTGATTTCCCCTGTGACTTCCAGGTCTCCTCACTGGCCTTCATGAACTGATATCTACCACATGGAATTACCCCTTGTTTGGCTCAGTTGCCTCACTTTAGGTACTGAGCTATGAAAGTCAAGGATGCTTAAAATACTTTTCTGACTCTTTTTCAACGCCAGCCTATCTTTCTGAAACTCTGAAGAGCCACAGGAAGGTGTACAAACCAAAAAGCTGGATGGAAGTTCCTCAAAATGATAAGAAGGCAGCTGGGAACATTGTGCCTTCTGCAGTCAGTGGAATATTCCTCAGGTTCTCGTGTACCAATACACACTTGGCTCTCATACCTGTGTATTTTAGGGGGGAGTGAGAAAGGAGGTAGTTTTTGCCCTCTGGGCTGCATTGCTAGCTCTGACTGAGCAAGGATTGCGTACTATACACAGCAAGATAAATGGAAACCATTTGGACTGTTATATATAAGACACATGGGTGGTGTTTGCAACTCAAAGCAAAGCTGCTGCGTTCTACAGTTTGTAACAGAAGTGAAGAGGGAGGGGAACTGTTTAAGTCATTAAGTACTACTGGCTTTAGAGGTTGTAGTGCTTAAAAAATTTAATGGAGTAGTGACACTATTAGCCTTGTAATATGATGTGAGTGAGGTTCAAAGAATTGAGAGGCTTTTCCAGGTCTTTGCCATTCTCATTAACAGTTCTTGAAGGCACTTGTGTTAATAAAGGAGAAATAGTGGTAGATGCATAAGGCTAATGACCATTGAAGTGAATGAACCAAAACTCTTGTAGAGTCAAAAGTACAAGGTAAATACATAATATCCAAGTACAGTAAAACGCTTCAAAGCATTAAGGTAACTTAAGGTGCAGTGTGAAAGAGCATCTTGAAAATGTGTGGGATGAGTCCTACCCTACAAAATCGATGAGGTCTTGTACTTCACTGAGCTTATTGCAGGTTCTCAGATCAGCTGGGCTTTACGGCAGCACAGTTTGGCAGCAGATTTAAAAATAACTTAAAAAGCAACTATGTGAGCTTTGTGAAGCACACCACCGAGCAAATGCACTGACCTGCTGTGACGTGCATTGAAATCCGTTCCTCTCTTTGATTTCATTATGCTGAGGGGATGCAGCATGTTCCTGGGCCTGAACCGAGACATGTGGTAGCCCCTTGCTCACTGAAGTGGTGAAGGGTTGCCCTCTGTAGGGAAGGAAAAATATAATTCAGATACCATCTGTTTACGTCAGCTTTCTTTTGCTGATGTCTGGGTGGAGCCTGGCACAGGCTGAACTTGGGAGTCCCTGGAGTAGCCTGTTGTAGGAGCGTGCCTCCTAGGATCCACCTGGGAGGGAGAACAGGGAGAACAGCCAGTGAAAAATTATTTCAGTGCCCTAGATTTTCTTTTATGGTCGTCCATAATAAATGAGAAACTTTTTATTTATTTAAGGTGCACAATACATTACTAGATTGAAGATATTTTCAGAAGCAGTGTAATATTTTCAGTCAGAATAGCATGACTTTACAAAAATCAGGACCTTGGATTTAAGTGTCAAGTATCATAGCCAAGATTAGGTTGCAACTTCTGCAATGCTACTTCTACAATCCTACTTGAAAGGACGTCGTCTCAAAGGAAATGGTCTTTGCAGTTCAACTATCCCTCTTCCTTTTTCTGTGATATTTGGCTAGCAAAGGGTTTCAGTGATTCACTTTCATGATAGCTCTTTGAGCAAACCAGTCTGCAGGAGTAATGTCTTTTAATCCCCAACAGTAAGATGACCCTAAGTGTTTTAACCACATTCATATGTTGCCAGCGATTTTTATGCTATTGATACAGATGGTATGGATAAGACTCTCTTTATCCTTCCTTTAGAGCTAAAACCTGTGCTGGTATCCACAGTGTTTGAATATTCTGGTTTTAATAGAAACATGAAAACACCATATGGAGCCAGACAACCATTTCCTTCCCTTAGTGTGTTTGGTGAGTTTGAGTTTACTTTAACATGACATCTTATAAATCATGTATCATGTAGTGACCATATAAGGTTACCTTTTATTGAAAGGATATTGGTGTTGAGAGCTTGCTATGCTTGGGTATTTATTAAGGAAATGAAAGATCTCTAGAACACATGCTACATCTTGTGTTACTAAACATTATTAGTTTACCAATAGAAAAGTGTTTCTTTCTCTTGCCTCTCTGAGCCTTCAAGATAAAATTTGCCCTTGGATTGAAGTCTGATGCTGTGTACATCCTGCTGGAGTCACAGACTATTTGACAGCGTGTTTTGAAATCACTCCCAGGTTCATGTTTTATGCAGGAAGGAAACATACCTGTGGAGATAGCCTCAGGCAGTGGTAATTAAAATATGACCGTATGCCACATGACCTTAAGGCATATTACTGCTTCAACCCTTCACCTCACAGTTGTTAAAATACTGGGCTTGGCTTATTAACAAAGCACCATCTCTATTTAAGAAAGGTGCCGGGGAAAACAGGTCTATCATCTTCCCCTTTGTAGGAAGGAAGCAGTAAGAGATAGCTCAGTTAGTTCAGTGACAACGTAATATGTGTCCATTTTCTGCTATGGCAGCTGCAAAATGCCTAAAGCAGGTGGTGCAGCATAGTGAATCCACCAGTTTTGGACAGAAAGCAACAATATGAAGACAGTAGCAGAATTGAAACATCAAATATAGGTTCCTGTACACCCAGTCTCCTAGTCCTCACAATTTTCTCTGAACTCTTGCAATAATCAAATTTGAAAAATGTGTCCCTGCTTTTTTCTGTGTGTGATGGGCTGTTAACTGGAGAGATCCACTGTTTCAGGAAGAAAATCCTGATTATCTCCTGGGAGAACATGCCGCCTTGCAGGGAAAGGGGCTACTTTCATGTGTGACCCTCTTGCCACCATGAAACCATTTAGACACAGATCTCTCAAACTGTATCTCATCACGGTGTGTAATGTAAAGTGACAAGGCTTTTGCAACATGTTGGGATTGACTGTACCACTACAGCAATACTTGATTTCCTCCACCTGCTTTTAAAGAAAACAGGATTTCCAAGCACTTCTCACAGACACCGAACTCACCACAAGAGGAGGAAAAAACAAGGCAGCACAAGTAAAAAAAAGCTTTTGGTATCAGTTAAAAATGTTCTTTTCTAAATCACTACTGTGTATGAGTAATCCCTGCAGTAGCTCCTAATGCTCAGGAGTAATTAAATAACATCTTTCTTTTAAAATGGAGAAGTAAAGGCTAGGAGAAGTCCCCAGGTATGTATCCCAACCATACCAGAGTCACAATGTCAGGCACCACACCCAGACTTTTCAAAAGACTACAATACAGGACTTACAGAACTTGGTAACTTCAGTGGGAGGGTTTTAGGTAGATCTTCTCTGGTTCCCATGAACCTTGATGGATGCTCGTGAGCAATGGTCTCAATGAAAACCTGGGTGAAGCAGTAGTTGGTGCTGGTGAAGAGTAACTGGAGTTTGTCATTAGTCAGTCTGTGGAGTTTGCACTGTGTGCCAGTGCTGGGTGTGGAGCTGCCTTGAGTGGGTTGCACAGACAGAGCACATTTGCTTATGGATTGTCTTCTGGAACAGTTCTGGTTTGATTTCACATATATACACATGCTACAGCACACTACATCCATAAAGAGTGTAAATAGACTTGACACTGCAGAAAGATAAGCAGAGGCAAAAGTGACAGCAAAATAAATAAATCATCTAGTACCACAGCCTCTCTGTAGACAAATCTTTAATGTCTGCAGACTCTGAGGCTAGCAAATAAAGGGTATTCAGAAGTACAAAGCATGATTAATGACCGTATTACAAATGATGACTGTGTTTTCCTTACATTCCTGTTTGTTTGCTTTGTCTTTGTTTTCTTTCTATTTCATGGAAGCTCATTCCGTTTCATTTACATTTGATTTCCTACAAATAACTGTGCTCTGTTTTATGTATTCATGTTTAAAGTCATGTTTACTTCAAAGGCAGAGGGACTTCAAATATTCTTAGTTTACTTCTGGCGGGGTACTTCAGACATCTGTTTTGCTCTTGTCCCATGTACAGAGGAGTTAAGAGCTCCCAGGCATTAACTCAGACCACTGAATGTCCTCCTTAAAGCTCAGACCTCTTTCTGACATTGCTATTCCCATCTATCCTTACCTCAGGCACTTTCTTTCCTGCACCTTACAAGGACTGCAGCCATGTAGGGGCTTTGTTGTTAGACACAGAGGAGCTGGAAGTCCAGTCACTTCATCTGTGACATCCTTTAAATATTGCTTCTCCACATTTCCCTTATTCAAGCATGAATGAAGCATAGATTTTCCCTATGATTTTTGAGCTTTTAAGATGACCCAATTGAAGTAGCTTCAACAGACTGTGTAAACTTAGACAAGGAAGACCATCTTCTTAGCAGCTGATGTAATACTATATTTTTGCACCTGGGAAGCCACTAAGTGGTTGTAAGTGCAAGGCCTAATTTAGCCTTGATGTAGTTGTCATAGTTTTTGTTTAAAATCAGTTTTGGAAACAAATTTAGGCTTCTTTTGGACTGAAAACAAATCAAGCCATTTTCTACATTCTGAATTAAATGATATGAAGCTTCTTCAATCAGTGTCATTTTTAAATGCCCGTTGGATGGCAATGGCCAGAGGTTATGGCCTAGAGTCATGATTAGGTCTGGCCTGACATACGGGTATGTAAACCATAGCTCAGGATTTCACAGTTAAATAAATGTACATCAACTGAGGATCAAGCCTCCTTCTTCATAGAATCACAGAATCACAGAATGGTTTAGTTGGAAGGGAACTTAAAGATCATCTAGTTCCAAACCCCCTGCCATGGGCAGGGATACCTTTCACTAGACCAAGTTGCTCAGGGCCCCATCCAACCTGGCCTTGAATTCTTCCAGGGAAGGAGCATCTACAACTTCTCTAGGCAACCTATGTCAGTGTTTCATCACCCTCACAGTAAAGAATTTCTTATTAATATAAAATCTAAACCTACCCTCTTTTAGTTTTAAAACCATTAGCCCTCATCCTTCTTCTTCTATAACATTTGCCATAACTGTCACTGATGAAATATAGAAGATAACTGTAAAAGACTTTGAAGAAAAAAGTATGAATCCATGTGACTCTATGTATCTGTCAGATTTACTAAATCTGTCATTCCAGCAGTGTGATTTCCTGGACTGTTCATGTGACATAGCAAGATCCCACAGACCAGGGAAAACAAGGTGTTAAATGTGAAAAATTTTTCCCTCTTACTCTTCATATTCTGATAGAGCAAAAGGGCAGCGAAGAGAAGATTGAAAAATAAGAACCAATCCTTAAAACAGAGTTGTGATCAGTAGAGCATAAGCAGTGGTTCACAGTAAATTTTATAGAATTACAGGCAAAAATTCCATTCAGATATGCATCATAGATTAAACAGAAAACAAAAAAGCACACAATAAGTAGAGAGTTATATTTTCCAAGGGAAAATATATTACCAGAGCTTAAAATGACAAAATATCAGAAAGATTTGCGCTTCATGGTATATTATTTTATATTAGAAAACTTTAAAAGTGCTTTTGGCTGAGTTCAGAAGGGGAATATTTGGATTAATTATTTGATACCACTTTATACTCTGTGGTAGTAAAACAGGACTTGCATTGTCCTCTTGAGACTGCTTTGAACAAATGTGGCTTGTGTGAACCCCATGAACTGCTGGGGTACAGGTTTTACAAAGGCAGTTCATTCAAACCTTATTTTCTCTGAAGCTCAAATTCATCAAGTGAATTGCTTAGTTTCAGTCCAGACAAAAACTAGTTGGTGGCTTTTTTTCCCCTTCACCAGGTTTTGCTCATCAAAATGAGCAAGAAGTCTCATTCCCCTAAAACACCATAGTGAACCCAAGTGAAAAAGAATAAAACCGGGGCATTCATATGAAAATATATTATGGAACCTGCTCAGTGATGCAAAAAGAAAATTAAAACCCTAGTTGATAACTTGGATTGCTTTTATGATATGATATTTTGCAGCAATAATTGTTCCTTTCCTTGAAACCACACTTTCTTAGGAAGATTTTAATTAGAAAGTTTCTCCTTCTCTCTACTGTACTCATGGTATAAAAAGGAAACCCCTCAGGGTCCCTTCCATCAACTTACAGATAAAGTGCTTCCTGGTTTACATATAGTATGAGTGTCTGACACTGAAAATTGGCTCAGTTTGTGTTGTTTTCTGATTAGCTGATGAGTCCATACAGCATCTTGTCTGCATCACCTTTGTCTTCGTTCTTGTAGTAGGCTATTTAAATGCTATGGTGAATATAGGAACAGGATGAAAACAGTTCAATAGCCCTTCAATAATAGTCTGGATTTGTGTTTTTGCTCTTTAAGACATATGAGGATTTAGAGACATTTTGGAGACATGTAGAGCTCAGAAGATTGACCTAACCTGTATTTCTGATGCAACCAATTTTTTTTCTATAAACATAAACTACTCCTTCCAGAATGTGAATCAAAGAACCTGCCTATGTGTTGTAGTTACTTAACTATTAGAAAAGGCTTCTCGTATGTTAGTCCTTGTGGCAATAAAAACTCCTTGGGAATGAAAGTAAATTTATGGCCTACTATGTTTAGTGTTTTCAGACCTAGTTCTGGGTTTAGGGGATTTTTTTCTCCCTTACAGTTTAATTTATTAAACATGACTAGATTGTGGTATTCATAGAATTCATGGGATTATACAAAAGCGGATTGGAAAGAGGTCTGTAGAGGTCATCTAGTCCGTTCCCTACTCTAGGACAATGTCAAATTGTACGTGGATCTTGTCTCAGTGATGGAGACTCCACAGCATCCCCAAGGAGTCTATTCCATTGTTTAAGTGTAACACTGGAAATTTTTTTCCTAATGTCTAACCTTAAACTTTCTTCCTATATTATAAACCATTTGTTTCTTGTCCTGTTCACTGTGGTCACAGAGAAGAAACTGTCTGCTTGCTTTTTACCACAATCACTTACAGATTACCACTGTTATGTTTTGCATCAATCTTATTTCTCTACACTATGCAGGTCCAGCTCTTTCTGCCAGATGCCCAGATTTTTGGTTGTTTCTGTTGCTCTCCTTTGGACCTCATTGGCTTATATGTTCCTTAAAGTGAAGGGGCCAAAACCTAGTCTGGATGCAATGCCCTGTGGGCTTACACATGTCAAGTAAAGGAAAAAAAATAGTCTTTGATTTTCATGTTTGTCTTCTAAATAACTGTAACATGCAGATCCTTACCTACAAAACTGTAAGTCATTTATTCCTAGCTTCTACTGCTGGGTCATTTTATTATATAACATTCACTTTGCTTGATTTGCATCCTATTTTTCCTGTTCTGGAACACTAGTCCTTTCCTGGAGCATATGTGGAACCTCTCCCAGATAATGTGCATTTCAATAGAACCACAATCACTTCTGTCATCTGGTTCAGTATCAGGGCAAGAGACACCTCTGTAGAACACACTTGATGCAGCCTTTGACAGTGAATCATGAATAATTATTCTCTTCAATATGGTTTTCTAGCCAGTATTGCACTCATTCTCTAGCAGGTTTACCCTAGTCCACATTTTCTTCTCTTCTTTATCAGAATGTTATATGAGACACTGTCAGAAAACTTACTAGGCTCAAGATATATCACATTTACTGCTTCTTCCATGTCTGCAAGGTCTATTATACTGTGGTGGAAGGAAATTACATTGATGTGACACAATTTGTTCTTGACAAATCCATGCTGACTGTAACTCATCTGCTCCTTAATCCTTATAAATAGTTTCTTTGATTATTTGTTCCAGCATTTAAAATAATACAATTAGAAAAGTTGTCAATTAAACCTCATTTTTCTGCATATTCATTACTGAAACTACACTAAGACTGGAATATTTTCAATTTTCCCTTATCCTAATAATGGTAGAAATAAAGCTGCAGATCTATTTGCTCCTTGCCTGGAAACACGATGCTATGCTAGGAAGTCCATGGTCTGATTCCAACCTCTTCTACTGAACACATTTCTCTTTTTTCTTTCACTTTTTGTTTAATAGGGAAATTAAATCATGGAAATTGAAACTCCACAAAGCTTAATTTTCCCTTTCAGGTCCAGCTGCAGCAGGCAGGTTTTGCCCTATGGGGAAGGAATAATGTGCAAGATTCCTTTCACCTTGCAGGTGAGACTGAAGGGAGTTGCTCTGTTGTCCCCTCCTGGCAGAGGTGGCACTACTGAGCACTACCACTGGAAAAGCACTGATGCCAGCAGGGACTAAAACCAGTTGCTGCTGGTGGAGGACCTGGCAGCGTGGTTCCAGGAACAGGGCTACTGGGGTTGCTGGAAGGGTCAGGAGGAACAAGAAGGCGAGGGAAAACTAAGGCCCTAAATCAAATAAAGCTTTTAAATCATTTCACTTTCTTTGCAACACAACTAGGAATGAAACATTCGAGATTTGGTCTGGCAGAGTCATTCTTTCCTTACTCTGCTTTTCTTTAATTATCTAACAAGATACATACAAGCTGTAAGGCTTGTAAGAACTCTTTGTAATCAATAATCATCTCTGTTTAATATTTATTGCACCATGTGGCAGGCAGAACAGAGTGACCTTTCCAATACCCCCCCTACCCTCAGCCTCCCTTTGGAAGGAGTCAGGCGTGGTGTGTCCCTTGACGAAGAACTTTCCTCCAGCCCCAGCCAACTTCAAAAGACACTTGCTGTGATCTAAGAGGTTAATACCAAATATACAGTGCAACCCTTGGCAATAAATCTCAACTAACTGTCTTAATCGAGTACAGAAATGTTCTACCTTTTCTCTGCACAAAAAAACCCCAAACCAACCCACTCAAAAAAACCAACAAAGAAACAAACTGAAAACAAAATAGAGGTAACAGAGAAATTGTAAATTGTATAATGTATGACTTTATTGTTTTGGGGGGACTTTTATTGGCTGCTGCTCTATATACAAACTTTTAAATTTAATATACCAGTATGTCTCCCAGCATCGATTTCAAGGAGATGAGCATCAAACCAATTACACGTAATCCTTTTGGATAGGGCATATTAGACTTTTTAAAAATAAATAGTCAGAGAAGAGTAAATGTAAATAAAAAGGTAATCCACAGGATCTTCTCCACAGCAGACAAAGTAAATGAATATTTCTTTTCACCGCTACTTCTTTACAGTTCCCAAACCTTCCCCCCACATTAGATTCTAGGTTGTGTAAGGTCTAAGATGTGCACCTAGACAAAGGGAGAGCAAGGAGTATCCTACACTGCCATGTGCCTGAAGCTTTCTATTATTTAGCAGAAATCATTAACCATTCCTTTGTTAGACCCTGCTGCCTGTGAAAGCAAGTTCAAGTAAATTTGCTGCTGTATCCAGTATGTTTTACACAAGGGAACTACAGCTGCTTGTGCAGATGCCATTGCACAAGCTCTGAATTGCTACTGTTAAAGCTATAGCCAGTTGTAAAAATAAGAATAAACTGTATCCAGTGTTTCTTTAATTATATGTTTTGATTTGTCTGATTAATTAAAATAATTCCTATGTTGTTTTTTCTTTTTTTTCTATTCCTTCTAAATTTTGTCTTCCTATTCCTCCACTTCCCCTGATTTATGCTCCAAGGTTTTGCAGATGATATGAAGTGGAGCTACTTCCATGTTCAAATATCTGAGATATCCCATGAACAGATTGTAGCAAACAAGAATATTGAAGATGTAGCCACTACTGCAATTTTTTGAAAAAAATTACCTTCCAGTACAGAAAATCATATGTGTTTTCTTGAAGTTTACACTGAGCTGCAGATTTGTATCTTCTAAAGGATGCTAATGAGCTTTCTAATTTCCTCTGGAAAAATACACTAGACAGTGTTTAGGATCGATGGATTGTAATGAGAGTTTTGAATGAATATCAGAATGGAAAACAATTATCAGATACAATACATGGTCTATTTGGCATGTTTGATGTTGCACTTGTTTTCTTCATCCATGTTTAGGTGGAACACAACAGCACTTCTCTGACTCACATTTTATAGCTGTGCTGGACATTTGAAGGAATGAAGTAAGGTCTGGATTTGTCTTTAATAAGCGTGATTTCATCTTCGTGTTTGGAAAGGATTTACCTTGCAGTTGGTAAGAGGTTTGCAGTGCCATTGACAGGCTTTTTTGGCTTAAGGCTTGGTACCTGAGCTGCAAGGAATCATTGAAGAAAAATACTGACTCTTTGAAAGCAAGCTGCTGTAAGCAAATTGCTGCTTGGAAGTATTTGTTGTGCCACGTTTTAAATACCTGTGGCATGCACATCACATCCTGTGAGGAGATAACTGCATCACTATCACCTTGGGCTCTCCTTGTCCAGTTAAACTGTACCTCAAAGCTAAGCAGGTATCTCTGCCTTGAAGAATCGTACTCAGGACTACAGGTGGGATTTGCACCACTCTTTCCCCTGTATTCTGCTCTCTGAAATAATTTTACTTCTGGCCCAAATGCACTGGTACACCATAGCTCATGATCAAACAGAAAGGTGAGACAGATCCTTTCATGGGATCATCAGCACTACTGTGTCCAGGTGCCATCTCAGCTTCTTCAGGGAGCCAAAAACCTATTGACTGCCAAAAGCTGTGAGGGTGCTGTAAGAAAAGACCATCTTTAACTTACCTAGTCTTTTACTTGCTTCCTTAGTCGTTGGCTTCTCTGGCACAGGAAAGGAGCTCTCTCCTTGAACCCTCCTCTCACTAGAGGTAATGTAGTTCTTTTTTGAATATGATTCACTCAATTTATGTGCTCACCCTTCCCTTCCTCCAAGTATTTCCGTGAGCAATTTATGACCTTGTTTGCATGCTTGCAGGAAGCCAGTGTTCCTTGGGCTAAAATGTAGAGCAAAATTAAATAATTTTTAAATTGGAGTTAATGCTAGTAGGGATTTTTTTCCTAAGCTCATCATGTTCTGTTTCACATGCAAATCTCTCTCCTCTTTTCATGTAAGGCACCAGTTTTATTAACCTTTTTAAGTAAGTATTTTCTCTCATTTCCTGTATCTGCCATACCTGACCACAGTTCCTTGTTATTACTAATGAAACACTCATAATCATAATAATAACCATCTTCTTCATTTACACAGCACCACTAGCCAAGCCTCCCAAGCAGTCAGGGAAGGAATAAGGTCTTCTCATTAGGAGTATAACAAACTGAAGGCGTGACAGGACACAGCATAATAACTATAATATCACCAGCCTGGAAAGTGAATAGGTAAGCAGTGCACGGAGATTAGTACTGGAGAGCTCATTGAGAGGCATTTTTCAGGATCTTCTCCCCAAGAAAAGAGAGAGGCCATTGAGAAACATTGTCTGGCACAGAGCAGTGCATGCTTGTGTGTGGGCCTTCAACACAGAGAGTAGCTAGATGGTCAGCATGCCTGAATTTCAGTGAAAGTTAGATACTTAACTGAACTGTGCTAAGGCTGCCTGCTTGAGTGACTGGGGGACACAGCCACTGCTCTACCAGGTAAGTTCAAGAGGATGTGAAGCAGCTTTATATACTTGTTTGGATTTTTATTAGTGCCCAGGTAGGCTCAATATCCAGACATGACAGTGCAGAAGCTTTGTTCAATGAATGTGAATGCTTATCTCTGCTTTCATTCCCTCCTCTAGTCAGGATGACCTCTTTCTTTGTTTCTACATGACACCTTGTGTACTCTTTGGTTGTTCAGCGATTACATTACATGCTTTACACAGACAGCCAAACCTTTGTTACTGTCATTAAAAAAAATTCCCGTGCTGTTTTCTGCAATGCTTTAAGGCAATTTGCAAATTAAAGTCAGTGGAAAATGCAACAGGCTGCTTGCTCAGCAGCGTTAGCGGCGGGAAACAAAGTGGAGGTTTCCTCTGCCCCTTTTGTGCCTCCTCAGTACAAAGACGTTTGCCTGGGGTGTGATGGTGGGAGCCAATGTGCTTCCAGATTTCCCAGGGGTTTGTGTCTCCTCCTTCTCTGCTTTGGCATGTCTGGTGGTGCTGCTTCATGCCCTCCAGGAGTGGGTAGCCATGGGACAGGAGCTTAATTGAAGACAATTAAGAATGACACAGTAAATGAATAATTGGAATATGTTGCACCAAGGTTGGGGCCAGCTTCCTTCTGTCCTTCAAAAGGGATGTTTTCCGTCACCCAGAGAAATAACTTCATCACTTCTGTCTTTCTTCCTCAAAGTCACCTCTTACCTCTCTGTTCTTCCCTTGCCTTCCCGCACCCATCTCTTTCCTAGAATTGCTGGCTTCCAGATTTGCTCACTGTCAATGTATTGTCTGCCTGCACATTTTGTCTAGGTAGAGACAAAGTTATTATTCAATCAAAACTCAGCAGGAGTTTTGTTGAATTATTGTAAACTCACTGGGGCAAAAGCTGTGGCTTCCTATTCAGCATTGAGATACCTTGCATATTGATTGTGGCTGAGAGAGAATAAAAATGAATACATTCATATTGATTACATTTGTTCTTACTCACTATTAGACTCACTGCATGGCCCCAGTAGATTTATGGTTTCTTTTCATGACTATTAGCAATAAATCAATTTTTTTTCTCCTTCTTCTCTTCCTTTTTCTTTAAGTAAGCTCACGTTCTGCAGAAGGAATTTGAATAAGAAGAGTCAATTGTACAATAACTTGTGGGAAAGTTTGATGAGCTGCCTTTAATTTCCCACTCACTTTGAAATATCACTCCTTGACACGTGTGAAACCTGAACATTCTTCCCACATGCAGTTCAGATGCTCTGGGCCCACTAGACAAAAATTTTGTGCACCAGTGTGCTTTTCCTAATGAGCATGTAATTTCTTCCCCAGTATAATTATGACAGATATTACAACTGGGGACCAGACATGCAGAGCGATGCTACTCTTCCCACCTGGGAAACCACAGAAAATTTGCATAATTCCAGGTACATATTGGAAAATTCAGAATTTTAAGCAATATGAGCATGCTTATTATATTCTTTTCCAAGGCTTGATTCCATATCATGTCTTTACTGCTGCGAATGGCATTGTGAAGCTTAGGCAGACTGTGCAGACTTAATTTTCAACCCTTTGGAGAGCGAAATTTTGGTTCATGAGCAGTAATTGAACAATCCAAGTGTATTGTGCCTGTATTGCAGTGTTAAATTGATGACATAGAGCTCTGGGACCTAAACAAGGATGATATTTCTGTCTGTCAGCCACACATAGCAGATTTGAACAGAACTGGCAAACTGGAGGGAGGCAGAAAAGGGTGAGAAGGGTGCCCTCCTAAAGCAGAAAGGAGGCAGATGGAGTGACACCAAAAATAGAATGAAAGAGCTACAGTTTGTGGAACTGAGCAATGGCTCTGGAGAAAAAACCAGAAATACTAAAGGGTGTGACTACTGATGGATGTACACTTAAATGAAACAGAAAATAATGAAGAGGAGTGGACAAAGTGAAGAGAAAGTTCATACCCAGTGTCATGCAAAAGGTATCCTACTGTCGACATCTGCTAAGCTCAGGAGGAGTCTCCCACAGAAAGATAGCAAAATCCCCTCACTCAACACATTTAAAAATAGACTAAACAAACCTCAGTGATCCAGACTCTCACCCCCTTATTCACATGGGCTGTAACTCACTGCAGGAGTCATTCTTCCAAAGCCTGGGAACACTGGCAGAATGAGATGGCCTGAGCTGGATGCAAGGCAGAAATCAGGTGCTGGGCATTGCAGCAGGCATGGATTCGATGACTTATCAGCTCTTCATGACCAGAGCACTGCCTAGGCTCATTGTCTGTGTGTATCCCTTCCTGCATAGGTATGAACTCTAGACAGGCTTAAACCCAGGTATTGAAAGGGTTTTGCAGGATCAGGACCTGTAGGATTGCATACAGCAAAATACAGGAGTGTTCTGTCTCACTTCATTCAACCTCAGCAGAGCTCTGACAAATGTATGAACTAACTTTCCTCCCTACACAGCTCTGAGTGATGACAGTATCTTTACGATCTTCCAGAGGAAGTAACTATTTGTCGATAAACATCTCCTCTCCAAGTACTTAGTAAAAAGACACATTCTTTTGTATACATTTAATTACAGGAGAACAGATTTAGTCCAAATAATTATGTAATTTAAACTGTGCAGTCTTTCTCAAAGAACTATATTTAACCTTCATTTGAATTTAACTTATACATCACAGTACCCCTTAAGCAGTTTTGTAAGCCAAAACACTGATCAAATATTTTTAAAATGTCAAATGTTACTTAGTTGTGGATAGTGCTGAATTTGTTTTTAGAGATTACTTCTTTTGATCTGCTGCTATTTTTGTCTTTTCCATTGTCATGTTCCTCTTCATCAGATGTTTAATCCATACAACACAGGAGTTTCTAGACAACTGAAGAATTCAAAGAAGATATGTGGGGGAACCCTTCAAAAGTTTCATAGCATTAAACAGGATACAGATTACTGTCTTGTCACTACAGACCCTAGAAGTTGGAAGGGATAAAAAAAAGCCTTTTTAAATTTAAGAATTATTAAAGGATTAGAAAATGTTTGCATGAAGTAAGAAGAGTGCTGTAAGGGATGATCTTACAGCACTAATATAAACCTGTGTAGTTCTATTGGCTTTAATGCATCATGCACCTATTCTGATTTACACAACTCAGGATCTGGCTCTATATATCTAAATGTATCTTGCGCTGCAGGGACATAAATAATTTTTCTCCTGACTTGCTCTTTGCTATTGTCTTGGACCTGTAAATTATACATATTAGGTTCACAAGCAGTGCAGTAAAAGTAAACAGCAAGAGATGGAGTAGCACAGTTTGAATGAATTATAACACAAACTATGGTAGGTCTGACCTACATTAAACTAGCTCACTAGAACAAGCTTTGCATGAAGTGGCTTGTATTTCAAAGTTGTCTCTGAGGCTGATTCTTAGTTAAAAAAAATAGGATCTAAATGATCATCAGAGTGTTATCGGTCTCTTTGGAACAAACAAAAGCTGAAATAGCTCCACAGCTCAGTCATAAAAACAATAGAGCTGGAAGACTTTTCCTGTAGCAGCATCTCCCACTGGGTGACAGCAGTTGAAAGTACTTACGATGATTATGATTAATTTCATTAGTGCTCGATTCACTTTAATACTTTCTCCCTCTATCTCTGAATGCAGATAATTTTTCCCTGCAAGTAAATCCAGGGTGACAGTTTAATAGGCTCAGACATGCTTAGATCCAAAATGAGACTGCAATATTAATATACTATTGACCAGCTATGGATTAAGCAAACTGAGGGCACACTTAAGTAAATGATTTCAGACGGACAAGTTAATGTGCTAAGTGGTTCATAGGCAATGATTAAAAATATTTTTAATTTACTTGGAAATTAATAGGTTTCTTTAATTAATCTAATAAAAGCCTATGGTATGTTTCAAATTTGGTATATGCTTTAAAGGAAGATGCTGACTTGCTGAATCTGGAAATCCTGGTATTGCTTATAAAGGAAAATAAACAATTACATATAGCCAGCCTTTCAGATGGCTAGAGTTTCCAACAGGTCAGCTTCTTTTCCATGAGTATTATTGCATATATCCTTTGCATGAAGGGCATTATGAATCTAGAAATTAAAAAGTCAACATCAAGATCCTATATATGAATTTACGATTCATCCAAATATCTTTGGGGATACTCAAAGTACCTAGCCACAACTGTATCAGACTTGCATCTTTCAATCTCAATTGAACAAGCAATTAAAAAAATTGATTGCAAAAAAAAATTTTGCAAGAAAAGCAGCCTGTATGCCAAGAAGTGTTAAAGCCTTGTAAAAAGGAATAGACAGCGGGATGATGAAATCAGCTAAAAACTTTGCATGAGTTTGATTTGCCCAGAAGATGCTCAGATAAATGGTTATCTGAGATGTATTAATAGCTCAGCATCAACAACTTTATGTCGGAGAAATTAATTCAAAAGATAGTGCCTCATTAATAGTCTTATGGTGGTTTGTACTGCAAAAACACTAAGACGCTCCATCTGTTGAATATTGTACATGTGTCAACACAGGATCATCCTGGCCCTTAGAACTGCATAAACTCAGAAAATGACTCTGTGTGTACCTGTACCTGTGTGGTGATCAGAGAGTCACACAGAACTCACTAAATTCTCAGAGATTACTGCTCTGAATTTGCAGTAGATAATCGAGTGCCCAAAGTTCGTGGTCATTCCCTGAACAATTTATTGCATGTTCACCCAACCCAGCTGCAGTTTTTCTGGTGGAAAGTTGCATTATTTCCAGAGCAAAGGTTGGGCTATCCAGCAGCAAATCTTGCTCTGGCGATTACCTTCTCTTTAGCAAATCAAACCAGAACATTTTTTTGTCTTCTGAACCCTTTTCCCAGCATCCTAGTATGCAATCATTCCCACTTTAATGATGTTGTCTCATCTGACAGGGCTGCCATTGTACAATTCTGAAAATCAGAAGTTCTTTGGTTTAACCATTTCCAGGCCTAATGAAATGATGAAACAGGGACCAAAGATTTCACCTTCTTAATCTCCCAGTTTTCCCCCCCTTGTCTTAATTACTGCAAGAGAGGATCCTTTCTCTCTGGTTTTGCCAGCAGTTTTCACATGCATATACACAGGTGGGAGATGCTTCTCTTGAGTCTTACCTGTTCCTCGGCAAACCTGAACTAGGAAAAATGGCCATCTTCCCCTGATTCACTGTGGGAAAGTCATTATCAAAAATGTAAGAACAGCAAATCTCTACTCCCCTGGCAAAACCTGCCACATACTCAGTGACCTGGCAGCCATGAGGAGTGTCTGATGGAATGATACACTAGTATGTATAGTACACATTAGATGTAGGAGGGAAAGAAGAGAAGGAGGAATGGACATTTGCCTTAGGTCTTCATGTTACAAGTTGTATTCTTTGCATTCATCCCTCTTGCCCCAGGAACATTTGCATTGGAAAGCCTTCAAAGTTTTCTATCCAAGTTAGTCTGGAAAAAGCCCTCCAACAATATTGCTACCAGAGTTGCGAAAAGTTTTTTGGACTTGTTCCGTTCACTGTGTATGTGGATGTGTCTGTGTATGTTTTTGTGGTAGGCGGGGAGGGAGGAGAGGGAAGTACTTTCAACTTGCAGATAGGTTTTCCAGTGGGTGGAAAAGGCATTTGAAATCCATGGAGCCAGATTGGGTTACAACTGCTGAGGATCTGGCCCAGGTAGCTGCAGTGTTGTGCAGTGCTGTGGTTTGGAGAAACATGAACACAACTGTACAGAAGGAAAAGCTGAAAGAGATGTTTGGTAGCCAGACCTGCTTCTTTCATGTGTGAAGGACAGCTGTGCAGCTGCAAGGAGTGATGCCTGCAAATTCATCGGATATGTGCAGTTTCTCTCTCTTTTGTGGGTCAGATCAGAGCGATTGCCTTCCTTGAATGTTTGCGGTGAGTTTTAATCTGAGGCGTGTCTGCTCCTTTGCATTTGCAGCTGAGGGTGGCAAATAAAATGGCTGAGTATTGCTGTAGGCAATTCTGTCGCCAAGACTGGAATGAGGCAGCCTTGAGAGGCCGTGAAAAGCCTCTCTTTTGAAGAAGACCACAGGTAGACAAGGTTTGCTGCAGGTGGACATTTGGAAAAAGAAAAAAACCAACTTGTTTAATGTCTGAAATAAACTGAAACAGGGCAGCATTCTTGTGTGTACAAACAAGGCTACAGTGAAAAGAGGTTATCATTAGAGTTACCTTCATGGTAGTGATTCTGCAAGTCTTTTAATTCAAATGGTAGCCTCCTGGATGCATTAAAGTTGAATGAAATTACTTGATTGAAAGAAGTGTGGAAGTCCATAAATCAGTGGTGTGCAAAAGACTCATGAAGGGGAGGCAACTCTTATTTCTGATTTTCTGGAATGGAAAAAATTATAGATTAGGGTCCTAATGACAGCTGTTGGTCTCTATGGGACCAGAAAAAAGTGGTAATGTGAAAACTGTGCTAAATACCATTTCTCGTTCCTTGTGATTTCATTCACTTCTTTGGAAAGCCGTGGTGGTAATGAAGAGAAGGAACAGGTGAGACTGTAGGTTTTGTTCGTAGCTTTGCTAATAACCTACATATGGATTTCATTAAATCTCTATGCCTAAGAGAATTTTTTTTAGAATTGATATCTCTGTAAGAGAGGCCCTCCCTTCTTGGTATGACATTTGTCTAGCATAATTTCTACATAACTATTCTTAGATACATCACATTTCTTAGAATAAGTATGCTTCATTAAAGATATCACAAAACTTGTTCTTGTCTTACAAATGAAGTATGCAGACAATGAAAGCTGCAAATTTGGTATAATTTACTTTAGGTGATGATTTGACCTTAACCATAAACCCTGTATCCTTTGTTCTAATTTGGTCAAAAAGAAAAGTCACTGCTTGTCCAGCATCGTCTGACATGGAAAGTGACTCAGTTCCTCATCAGCCCAGGAATCCAGGCTTTAGTAATGTCTGGGATTTGATTATGCTCACATGACTAGTTTCTGAGAGGAGCTGGTAAACTTCGTTTTGCTTCAGTTATTGGTTTCTAAGGCTATGAAAGGTCAGGATAAACCATCCATAAATGCAGCAGCGATTAAAACCTCACTTAGCTTATTGCACAGTATGTAATTGTTCATCCTGTGTCACATAATAAAATCTGATGGAGATAACTGCCTCTCATTTCCTTTCATTTAAAGGAACAGTTATGCACTACACATACTGTTACCTGCATGTACATAAGAGCTGTTTCTGTTTACATAATGGCTGTGTATTAAAACAGGGGGTATAACTGAGTTCTACCATGATCTCTCACTCTACCATTGCTGACTTTGTCTTACAGTTCTCATCAGGACAAAATAGAAGAGCAAATAGTCTGCCTGATGGTGGTATCCTTAAAAAAAGTCTGATGACATTGCCTTTGTGGTTTACAGGTTCTCCTATTTGTGAGCAAAGTTGAGAAATGTCATCCAGGCATTTAGAGCTCCCATTTTCTGAACAGCTCAGCTTTTGATGACTGCCAAAAAATAGGAGCCAATTTTCCAAAGAGCTCCATATAGTGTTTCTGACATAACAGTGGTTTGAAAATGTGGCTATGATAATTGTGTTAGGAGCTATGCTGAATGGGTTTAGAAAAGCTGGGTGTGCCCAGAGCACTGTTAAAAGTCTGCCACTGTGATATTCCAGTGCCATGCCCTCCAAAGCACGTGTCACTATTGTACAATTCATTGCCTCTCTATGCCCTGTGTACTTTTATTAAAACCTGGCACTGTTTTTGCTTTCCAAACGCCCTCTGATACTGCCTGCCCTCTCACAGGTGAACTGGAATCCAGCTGCCCTAAGCCTCAAATTGCTATACAGATTATCACAGCCATAATCTCTCCCTTTTCTTTGTGTCTTTAGCAAGACAGTCTGTAAATGCAGAATCTAAACACTGCAGAAAGAAATCTACCTCTTTTGTTCCCTGGACTCCTGACTTAGTCTGCCACTCTGCCAAAGCTAGTTACTAGCGTGGCAGCTGATAAATAAAGAACAGGCTGCTTTTCTCTCCCAACTGTACCTGCCCTGAACTTGTTAATATATCCCTTGCTACTGAGGCCCCACTCTTTAAACAAATTCTCTTAAATAGTCAGCAGCTAATGTAGCTGCTGTAGCTAATGTAGCTAAGGTAGTGCCCACCTTTTAAATGTTCATTCCCACTGCATGTTTTGCAGTCACCATTTCTGACACCAAAAACCACAGGGCAGGGTATACCTGGGAAAGGAAGTCTAAAGGGAAGCTGCCAGCACTGCCAAAGGAGCTCTCAGCCAGTAGAAAAACTGCTCTCCTTGCTGGGAGTTGGAGCATGTGTCAAACCCTCTCTTACGATGTTAGTAAATGGCTGTTAGTTGTAGGGCAGGGGGGTTTTGTGTCTGACGTCTAGCTTGGTTTGCTTTAAGCAGTGTCCTCCTCACAGTGTGCCACATTTTATTCAGTCTTCTCATGGAGATGCCTGCCTAGATCCCCATTTCTCCCTCCTCACAGGTTTGTACCAAGCCTGATGTGGTCCTGAAGACCTTTTGTAATCCTCACTCACTCCCAGTGAACCAACAGATCTCTACCTAAGCAGTTCAGAAGCTGAAATACCCTAAAAGAGTGTAAATGTTGCAAATGACTTCTTGCAAAGTCTTTTGTAGGTTGTTTCTGTCTCTACTCCAGAGTAGAAGTACTGACACCTTGGCCAAAAGGAAGGTAGGATTTACAAAAATATAGGCTTCTCAGTTCCAAAATCCCCTACCCTGCAGGCCTTAGTTCAACTAAGCATTCTCAAAACACACCTACCACTTTGCTAGAGAGAGCTGACAAATCAAAACCACTTTTGCATAATATGCTGATGCTAGGAAACTTTGTAGTCAAGGTAGGAAAGAGTTATGGGGCTCCCTGAAGGGCAAGCAAAAGAAAGTGCAACTCTGGGCAAGTGAGTAAGGCTGCCATAAGAGAGAGGAAAGACTTCTGCCTTGGTCTTTGTCTGTAGAAAATTTAGGGAGCAGGAACTGGAAAGTCAGCTCCCCCTCTGGTTGCCCTACCCCTAGGTGCTGGGCTTCATTTTCCTCTGGCTAGTCCTGAGCCATGGCTTAATCACAGGGCAGACAATAGTGTGAAATGTCGGTGCTGCTTCCTGTGCCCTTAAATTCCTGACTTGGGCATTTAAACAGGAGGAGGATTTAAGGATTTAAGTCATAGAGACCTCCAAACCTCAGCTCTGGGCTAGGTCCTTCTGCTGTGAGAAATGCAATGCCTTACACGTACCTCACTAGCTAAATGTATTCCCCTGAGTCCCATTTTTGGTGCATAAGGTGTAACACGGTGAAGAAATGCAAATTAGATTTTTCTACTTCTTTCCTGAACCAGGTAGCTGAATTCTGCACCGTATCATGAAGCCCAGGTTCCTACCTCAGGTTTAACCCAGAGCTGCTGTTTCATGCTCACTCTTTGTCTTCAGTACCTCTTGATGAGTGCCGAGGTGAACAGCAGCACAGAGGACGGGGGCAGCAGCTACAACTGTTCTAAAAGGGCAGCTCAGGTGGGTGGCCGATGGCAAGGAGCAGCAGAGCATCTTTGAACTACAGCTGAAGCCTGAAGGAAAGGCAGTCCTGAAGTGGAAACAAAACCTGCAATGGTGAACACACCACAGGAACAGAACCTGTAAGATCTAATTAAGGCTTAGGGACCACAGAAAGATTTGAAGGGGGAATGGGCATCTGGGAACAGGACCTGTAGGAAAAAAAGGAGATCAAGAGAATCATCAATTATTGGGAAGGAGCCTTAGCGCATTAGGTCATTTTCAACTGTAGAATTTAAACACCCCTCCCCATCAAAAAAAAAAAAATGAAGAAAACAGATGAGAGAGCATAATATTTTGGCAGTGCCTGCTGTCCTCTGAAGAGGCAGATGCTGCCATAATGTCAGTCTCTTATCCTCTTTCCTTTTGTTATTCTGATGGATTGAATTAAACCTGGGGCTTAACACAAGGTACCTGTGCCAGGGCTCTCTGCTGACCATTTCGTGCAGCTTGAGTTTGCATTCACATTTTTTACCAAGCTCCTTATTGCATAACCTGGCTAATGTTCTTTTCTTCCACAACTGAGCAAAAGGATACATATGAACTACATTTCTGAAGTTCAGAGTGGAAAGACACAAGCAAAAGAGATGGGAAGAATGTACATGGCAGTAAATTACCTCTTTTACCCCAAATCTTCCCTGACACAGTGTGTGATGGGCCCAGGATTGCATTCAGTGAGAGTGTGGACGAGCCTTTTTTTTGGGGATGTGTCCTTATATGACTGCCCTGGGGCTGCACAAGGGTCCCAGTCAGGGCTGATTTTGGACAGAGGTTCCTCAGACCCCATGAGCTGAGCTCTTTTTTCTGTGCTTGCTTCCCAGGCTTGAAAGAGATGTTGAAAACATAAGGGATACTTTTTCAAAGTAATGTCATTGCTGAAAGCTTGAGTTAGAATCTTCTCAAAGCCATGTCTATAAACACTTAATATCAGATTGTGTATCATGTACAGTAGCAGAAACCCTTGCTGTTTCTCCTGCAATGGGGAATACTCAGCTGGAGTAGATGGAATAGTGCAAGACTTAACCTAAAAAACTCCTTTCTGCTGAGCTGGGCTAAAAACCCAGAATGACCTTTTATGCCATTCAGAAATTTCCTGATGTTTGAATTTGCCGTGAAAGAACCTGGGGCAGGGAGGGGGGGCATAACTGTAGTTTAAAAATAAATAAATAAATAAATCTTTTCTCTTTTTCTGCAAAGACTAAGACGTTCCTTGTCCTTTTTAGGTACAAAAGAAATCCCACATACTGAATCTGAGGCACTGTGGTATCATTTGAAACGTGGATGCTGGAGCAGACGTAATATTTGCACTAGGCTGTGAAATAAATAGACATTTGAAACTGTGTTAGGATGTGAATTTCCATAGTGCCTTGAGGGATGTAATTTTTGCATTATGTGAACAGTTTGGATGAGAAGACCACGCAGTGAAGCTGAACAGCTGTATCCTGCCCACACATTGTGAAGTGAGGGAGAGGCTGGGAGCCCGAGGGAATCCTTATAAGACACCATGTCCCTGAAGTTTTTCAACAAAGAAGTTGTGCAAAGATGTGCTGTCTAGAAATAAGCTTATGGGACTATTCCACCCTCCCCACACCACACAATGTAGCATAAACATCAACTTCTGTCTACACGCATTTGTTTATTTATTTTGACATAAAATACTGCCTGTTGCTTTGAAGTCCTGGGAGTGATGAGTTTCATGCCTGTTTTATACCCAGCTTGTGTTTTGTTGCTAAAGGTGTAACACCAGGCCAAGAGGCAGTAACAGGTTGATGAATCTGTGCCATGGCACTGGGTCCCTCCTGTTCCTCCTTGGTGAGTTGAGGGGTTGGTGGGGAACCAGCTCCCTGAGCCCTACTCCATCAGATTGACCTCTACAGACTTCTTAGTGGAGCGTGTAGGAAACCTCATGAAAAGGGAAGCAAACTTTTAGTAATCCTGACAGCTCTTAGGGCTCAGGATACATTTGTCACTGTGTATCTGGCAGCTGATTTGGGTTTAAGACTCTGAGCAGGCCACAGTGCACTCCTTGTGTACTATTTAACTGGAGGATCATTTCCAAACTAGGTGATAGATTCCTGCCATTTGCAAAGGCTATTTCTCTGTGAAAGAAACTACCACAACAACAACAAAAGACAAGATTCTCTGAATTATTTAGAGTTGCCAAAGGTGTTGAGACAGGAGTTAATTAAAAAAAACTATCTGCAATGCAATGCTATAAAAGAATAATAAAATCAAATCTCATTTGTTCCACTTGATGTTCCTCGTATGCATAAACCTCTATAAAAGGCAGCATCTGTGTTCACATTGTATGCTGAAGAGATATCACACAATGACTAATTCAATTGACATTTTTAACTGTTCATTGTACCATATATTTCTATTTACTAGATTCTTTAAGTCCTTTTAAGTGCATCATGTATAGAACAGGATAAAATAAGATAGAGCCGTTTACTTCCATAATGAGATTGGCAGTGGGAAGTGACAGAGCACTGAGCTGTCAATTTGAGCACCAGCCATACTTGTGGGATTTAAAATAGTATTTGAACCTTTTCTATAGCCAGTGATTGTATTTATATTGTGCTAGTTATGTGGATTTGTGTTGCAAAAGAAAGCATGATGTAGTATTATCTCAATTGAACCAACAATTTAGACATCATTCATCTGTTATGATCTGAAACGAGATATATTATAACATCAACAATGCCCACAACTAATAATAACATTTTCAGCTTCAGTGACAAAACTGAGGCTTTCTTTTAGTTTTCAGTTGGAGGTGCTCAAGGGTGATTTTAATATGCCAAGATGCTTAGCTAATGCAAATAAGATTCTGGATTCCTTTTTTACTCCTGGTTTTTTGTGTTTTGGTTTTTGTCTTTCTGGTTTTTTGTTTGTTTGTTTGTTTGTTTTGTTGTTTTGTTTTTCGTTTTTGTTTGTTTTTGTTTGTTTGGTTGGTTTTGTTTTTTTGTTTGTTTGTTTTTGTTTTTTGGTTTTTGGTTTTTTTGTTTGCTTGTTTTTTATTCTTTTTTCCTCTTATAGCTACAAGACTGTTGTTCCACATGGGAAGTTCACAGTGGAATCAATAAGAATGATTGGTTTTCAGATCCACTGTAGGATTGGCTCCAAGCATACAAATGAAACTGGAGAACAAAGTTACCTGAGCTCTCTTGCAGGGGTGAGAGGCAAACACAAGGTTCAGAAATGGCCTCACTGTCTCCTTTGCTATTTCTCTGTTGCCCCAAGGCAAAAGAAGGAAAAAAGGTTCATGGAGACCAGCAGTGTGGGCAGCCTGTGGCCAGGCCCAGGTTTTGCAGCCCAGAGTGCCAATATGGAACAAAAGGTTTTCAAAGAATCCTTTTGTCACTATTGGAAAAAGGGGAGGCTTTATAGTAAATGCAGTGATTTGATGGGTGGAAAAAAAATGCTGAAACATCTTTTGTGGTGAAAATAAAAGTGATTCTCTTTGTTTTTATATTTACTTTTTTTCACATATTAATGAGGGCAACTTTCTCAGCCACTACGTTTTTTAAAAGTCTTTTTCTATTCTCACAAACCAGGGGCAGGTTTAGGAAACAAACAAGCAACCCAGAAAGTAAATCTGAAAGATGTTCACTCCACTGTTTAAAGCCTGAGGTGAACAATGTAAGTTTGGTGTGGAAATGAAAAGACCCGGACTGTCTCTGCAGTGCTGGGGAGGTGCTGGATCACAGGGGAGGGAAGAGCTTGTGTCCTATCTACCCATCTCTGCAGTGGGTAGCATCTGTGGCAGCTTCCTACACAACTGCCTTTGGAAACACTTAACTCTCTCCGTATTCCCTGCAGGGAGCCACAGGTTGCAGCCAGACCACCCACCAGTGCTATCACACTGGTTTATCATGCGACTGCTCCAAAGAGCTGTGAGAAGAGCCAGCCCAGCTGCTCTCCAGGCCAGTGGGGAGAAGAAACTGCATGGTCTGCATGGGACAATGACAGTAGCTGGCCCTGGGCAGCTGCGGGCTCTGCTCTGCAGTAACTTGTCCAAAAACCATCCCAGAGCTGGGTGGGAGAGAGGAGAGGAGAACAGAATCCTGTGTACTGCAAGAGGAGAGCTGAGCTGAGGTGCTGTGCATCCATAGGAAGGCACGGCTGTTGCGCGAGAGGGAAGGTGACCCCTCTGATCCTCATCACACTGGGGTCAGGACAGTCCTGCAGAGCAGACCTCACTGCTTCAGGGAAGCTGCTGGACCTGGTCATGAAACATCCTGTCTCCAAGCAAATTTCATTTGCTTCTGTTGGAGAATTGGTTGGCGGATCTGTGACTGTCTTTTCTTTCTCTTAAGGACTTTGGGAATGACCTTGCACTTTGCTATCCGCCTGGCAGAATAGGTCTCTGTATCTATTACTGAACCTGAATTATATTAAACCTAATCTAGTGATCCTAATAGCCTTTTCTAACCCTAGAATTTATGAAATATATTAACCTCTGCTAGATGAAATAATATTTTTAGAATTAATATATCGATTCTTTAATTATTTTAATAGCTAAAACTGGCAGTCTCTGACACTTTTATTCCACTTCTATCTTTTCCAGAATAAAAAAAAGTATGTGTTCAAGCTACAGAGAAAACCACCCTTAAGAATTTTTATTTCTCCCTCTTTCTCCTCACCCTCCTGGGACTCACAGCTCAGCTGGCCATGATTTTTGATAGCTGTTTGATTCTATTAGCTAGCACTGCAGGCCTTCGAATCTTTGTCTGCATAAACTAGTTTCTCAGCCACTTACTTAGCTTCTCATGATTATTTTTGGGAGAAGGTGAATCGCTCCTTTCCAAAGCTGCAGCTGTTGACCAAAGCATATTGCATTAAATTTGATTAGTACAAATCCATTACTACTGTTCTTGGCAAGGTTCTTTCCTTCTAAATCAATTATATTTGTCTTGTACAGTGAAACCATGAGGAATGAGCAGGCACATTTGCAATTCCCACAACCAGTGAAACCACCACAAGGTAAACACACGCAAATGTACACAAACACACACACACACACATACACACACCGCTTCTTGCCAAAACAAAGGAAGCTGATCCTGAGCTGAATATAAAATCAGACTGAAAAGAATTTTAGCTTCATTAATTCTGGCCTCTTGCTTTTTGGGATTTGCCTGTCTCCAACAGCCCCAGATACAGATGATCCAAAGTCACTGGAAAGGTTAAGCTCATGTTTCTGAAGTCCAGAAAGAAGTTGGAAATAAGGAAAACCATGTCTGAAAACCTGTTTTTGTTGTGCTTCTGGTTTACTTTTAGCAATATTTAGAGAGCTGAATGACAGCCCAGGAATAAATAGTCCATCTTTTGGGGTGCCTTTTTGATCTTCCCACTGTTGCAAGTGATACATTTTGGCATCCCAGGCCAAACTGATCATAGCACAACAAAAAATACTTGAGGTTTCAAAACCTGTTTTCTTTCCACATTAGAGCAAATGAAAATAAAATAGAAGTGAGTTGGAGGAGGGCTGTGAATATGTCTGAATGATCTGAAGGGATCAGGTGAAGAGAGGAAAGTGTGTGGGAGGGAAGAACACCTGGAATCTGGGACCATGTTCTGCCCTACCAAGAGCAGGTGGCCTCACATTTAGTCCTGGAAGACAGACCCACCCCCTAGGCATGCTGATATCTGGCCTGCTGACAAGCAGTCAGTCCACTCTGGCCTTGACCACTTTCCAAGACACAGTATTGTGGCAACTTTTCAACAGACATAGTCACAGTTCCTGTCGTGTGTGTGATGGATGCCACTATAAAACTTTCATAGCTTGCTACCTTATTTATATTTTTTTCCCTTTGTTGCTGTGTACTCCACCCTTCTGTGGTCCTGAGTGATACAGAACTCAGAGGTGATTTTTTTTCGGAAGCCATTATAAGGACACACCACTCACTACAGGATTACAAACACTTTCATCTCACTCTTGTTCTTGGAAACATGGTGCTTCTGTTTTTTCCCCGTTTAGTCAATCATAACTCTCCATGGGATTGTATACACTGACAGATCTTCTCAACCTTGATGATCATACTATCAGGTAACACACAGTTATACATTGTTTACATATGTAATGAATTTTTTTTTATGTTACATGAAATGACTTCAGTTACTTGTAATAAATTACTTCAGTAGGGTTGCTTAAAAAATGCTCTTCCTCCCAAGCTCTAGTTCTTCTTGTGCTGGTGACCCACCTGTGACAGAATGCTGCAGGTTCTGATTCTTTCAGACAGGGGAGAGCTTTGAACTCACCTAATCTACCTTGGATTTAGCTGGTGTTAGCTGCTCTCTTGTAAGCTGGAGAGCAAGAGGAGGATGGCACTTCTCAACTAAGAGAAAGACCTGATCTTACTTGTAAGGAGATGGACCTTCCTGCAGGGAGAGATATTCAAGAACCATCTGGACTCAACCCAGTGCCATGTGCGTTAGGATGGCCCTGCTTGAGCAGGGATGTTGGACCAGATGGCCCACTGAGGTCCCTTGCAACTGCTCTGTGATTCTGTGAGTTGAGGCTGAATGCTGCGCATGGATGCAAGGCTTCAATCCAGACTCAAGCAAAGATTCCTTCAAATGATCTTTCCTTTCTGTTCCTGACCCAAACATCTCTTTCTGCTTCCCACAGATGAATTCCCTTTACCCCCTACAGCATGCTACCTTTTGTAGTCCTCTTCTTTGGCATCTAAATCTCCACATGTATTTTGGGAAGAGGTCTAGATGCACACCAGCCTGGGCTGGGGCAGGAGAGGCACTGGTGTGAGGGAGGGCTCTCTCTGTTTGGGGCAACTGCATTTACCCCGTTAGGCAAATTAAACCAAACAAAATATGACCAAAAGGGTCTCATTGACATGTGCCTAATTTTAACCTGCAAGCACAGCAGCAGGGTTGACTGATCTCAAATTATTTATACCACTGTTACATGGTAATCTAGAAGACTGAAGAAAATATTAGTTACAACCAGAAACAGCAGCAGGCAGTTATCTTTTGACAAACAATGATTTCATGCTTTGTTGAAGCAAAAGGGAAAAAAAAAATAGAAGTGAAAGCAGGAGGGGAAAGAATGAAAATGCCGAGTTAAGACTGAGGAAATGCTGTAAATTAACAAAATACTGATCAAAAGCATTAGTTACTGGAAGACTTGAGGAAGTCACTACTACTTAGGTGCTAGAAAACTATGTTTTTAGGGATCTGAATGACAGTTAAGCTTTTCTGGATGTCAGGTATTTCCCATGCTTGATATGTGCACAAGACAGACTGTGCCACAGGTGAGAAAGAAAATATAGAAGCAAATGCAGAGCCACAGGGGCTGGACTGTTTTCTTTTTTTTGGCTCTAATTAACTGTTGGTGGCAGATAGACCAGCAATGGGTTTACTGGAGACACAGGACCAGACTTGGCACAAACATCATCCCTTTTCTGCCACACCTTGGCCTTGGGCTCAGGGGAGTTTGGGTCTGACAGCTCACTGAGAGGGAACAAGACGGTTGAGAAACACTTTTGAAGGCTGAAAGTTAAAACCTGACAGTGAAACTCCTGTTATTCTTGCCTGACTTGTGGTTTGCAAATGGCTTAATGTCCCATCCAAGCCCTTTTCACTACAGCTCAAAATAGCACAAGCAAGTCTGCTAACAGTTTCGATAACAACAATTTTCAAAGCCTCAGCCGTGATACAATCTGAGGGACTGATCCAGAGGTAATTGAAGTGTTTCCCTGAATTGAATCTGAGCCTAAAATGGCAGAGCCAGAAAGGGAAAAATAAACTCTGCGGAAGTGAATAAAAACATACTTGAAAATGAATTCTGGAGGCAACTCAGTCCAGCTGCCGTCGTGCTACTGGCGGCTTCTCCCTCCTTTTGACAATGCGACTGCAGGCGCTGAAGGCACCAAGGCTGAGCATTATTATGGGATGAGAGGCTTTCTCAAAGCTGCATTTCCTCATCAGAGGTGAGCACCATCAGTGGCTTTCTGCTCCAGGCGCATTCCCACTGCCCTGTTACAGTGACAGGTCTGAGTGAGATGGAGCCGTGCTCAGAGAGCAGAAATATGTTTTGCACCCCTTGTAAAATTGCTGCCCCTTTGCCTGTCTGCTTGCTTAATGGGTTTTTTTCCTCTGCTATCAGAAGCAGGTATGGCAGTGAGCAAACTTTGAGATTGCTGTTAACGCACATAGATTACCTGCTTATTTTTCCCACCAGGCTCAGAAAGTTGATTAATTTTAGATGGACTAAGGCTGATTTAAAGCCTGTTGAAATCTGTAATAAATCACTAAAATGAAAATATGATTTCACTTACAATAGTGGCAAAATACCCTTTGACATCTGTAGACAGGCCAAAATTCCACTTTAAGTACATAGATGCTGAACAGTTAATAGGGAAACATATTCATTAGCAGCTAAAAAAAAAAAAATTAAGGAGGGTGAAAAGAGATTTTGCAGAAATATGAAGCAGATGTCATTTGTTCCTGCATTTTATTTGTAGTCTTTACACAAGATGATTTCCCTTACTTGGCAGAAGAGAGAATCCCAGTGCATTTTACGACCTGGAGACTTAAGTTTGCATACCATCAGGCTGGAAGCGCACAATTTTAGGATGCCATAGAAAACATTCAACACAGCTGTCAAGTTTCTGCAACTGTGCTGTGAGACCTCTGAATGTTCTTTGCTCCCAACATGGAGCAGGTTTGCAATATTGAAGATGCATTGTTTGTGAACAGGATGGGAGGTGTGTGCATGTGTGTGTGTGGGACACCTTTCTCCCATTTACACTTTCATTTATGCAGCAGATGATGAGTCATATTATATAATTACACAGATAGAAAGCTATTTGATGTTTAATTTTGCCTAGACAAATGTTAGTTGCTTCCTAAGTAGTATTTTCTCCCTATCAGTATATTCCTAATAGCTGTGGATTTTTAATTACTGATAATTAGTATTTACATGGAGCCTTTAGCAAACAACTGCTGAAGTACTTGTAGTAATTACATATGTAAATTGTTATGAAAGAAAAATGTTTGCAGCTTGATAAAACAAAGCTGGGGAAGTATGCAGAAGGCAGAGGTCAAGTCTTAATATTTAAAAATGAGGCAGGGGTAGGACAAAGTTCCGTGTTCTGTCAGATGAAACAACAATCAGGAATTTCTGTGTGACTGTTTATTGGTTTTGTTTTCTTTCCCAAAAAGGGCAGAAGTGAGGACAAGTTCTGTTGATTCTGAGTTACTGATGCTGACAGAAACAGTTGAAAAATATATATGTGATATCTTTTCTTACATGGACTTAGTGGTCCTAGAGAAAGGGTAATGGAAATAATGTCTCGCTGCAGAGACACTGGTTGCGTGGTACTGTCAGAGCACAGATGGGTTTATAAAACAAGACAGAGAGGAAATAGGACTGAGGAATTTCTGCAAATCTCTTGGTTAAGAGTCCCTGTGCAATACTGAGCTCCCAAAGTCCTTTCTCAGAGTTTGGACAGGGCTGTATGTCAGAAATACCAATCACAAGCACAGTTCAGATGGATGAAGGGAGATAACAAGCTTATAGCACAAGTGTAGAAAGAGATACAACCCTCTTTCTGTACTGACTGCATAATTCTTGCCTATCACATCTAGCTCTTACTTCAGCCCTGCCTCTAAGACTCAGGCCCACAACACTGTGTGTGACCCCTAAATCTCTGCAAGCCTCTTGGAGCTGAGATTGCTGCTGCTACTGTGCTCTTCTGTGCTCACACAAGAAGGCTAATTTTTGTGGGTTTTTTTCATGCTAGAAACGGAAATTAGGTTTCATTACTTATTACAGAGATAAAAGCTTAAGTTTTTTCTACTTGTGAATGTTTTAGGAACCTGCTGAGCTGATCAGCTCTGTCGTCTGATGAGTGCTCTGCAGCGACATGAGGAGCAGATGAATTAAAGGCTTTGTCTGCTGCTTTTTTTTCTCTTTTTAACATCCTAAAAGTCCACCAGGGACAAGCAAATAAGAGTCCAACCCAGGTCTCCCCAGCCTCTTTTGCCTTGTCAACAACTGCCCAGGAGCAACCCACGTGACCCTCCCTAGATCATATATTCCATTAGTATAAATTATTAAAATGAAACACTTTAAAAGTGGCTACAGACCTATTCTAAATTAATCCTTTTATTCCATTATGAGATAATAAACCTTTACATTTCTGAGAGCTCTTGTCAGACATGCTGCTTCACTCGGGAATAAATATATTCAAAGGTTGGGAGGCTCTTCCTTTATCCCACTGCATTCATATTAATCAGGCTTGCCAGCATGTAACTGCAGACAGTAATCATCAGATGTGTCTTCCCAGAGAAACTTGGTTTACAACCCTACAGGCAGCACAGATCCCATCAGGTTCAGGCCCTGGTCTTCTCTGAGGAGGTCTAAGTGCTCTGTCAGAGCAAGCTGGGCCCACAGATGAACTGCACGTAACTTCACAAAAAATAATTTGTTGTTGCCTGATTGGTGCCTGTTACATCTGTAGTGGCAGTTGATTAATCCAAAAGGCATGCCAAGCCTTCCAAATCTGTGATCAGAGGTAGGCTAATCTCTCTATGGCAAAAGCATGGCAGACAGAGACTGAGCACTGAGCTAACGCTGTGCCTCTGGCTTCCTGATGTCATGGCATTATTACTTTCTTCCATTGTTATACTCTGATGGCCAGTATTGATTGCTGTTGTAAACAGCCAGGAAAGTGATGAACCAGCTCTGTTTCATTTTATACCTATAGGTAAAACATTTTTCAAATATTTCACACAAGTATTATTATTTGCTTTTGGGACACAGTGTAACAGCACTTACACAAGCAGGATCTTCTTAGAGTTGAAACAGGAAGATATGAATTCTAAAAAAATCTGAGTGAGTGAATTCTAGATTGGAGCCTTTAAAGTACATGTTTTCTGTGAAGTCTTGTGTTGGGAGTGTGTGTGTGCTGTGTGTGTGCGTTCTTGCTTGGAATGGACCCTGGTGGCAAGGCCCAGATACATCCCTCTCAAGCCTCCAAAGCAGTTTTTAAGCATTTTATCCTGACTGGACAGTAACCATTTTTTTCTGGAGGAGGGAGGGGCACAAGATGCTTCTGTCATCTCACCAGACTCCCACATTTAAATACCCTTGCCCATTTCTGTCATCGTTTCATGACCGCGCACCTACCAAGGGAGTAGAGAAGGAATTTGGCTGAGGGGGACTTCTTGCTTCAACCCATGGCTTGGCCTCTCACCTGGACAGGGCACCTGGACCTATCCGTCCCACTTTTGGAAAAGCAACAGTTTCCTCCTAGCAGTTAATTAGCTGATATAATGCAAATATGAGCAGCCTGTGCTGAGGGCAAAGCTCAACCCCTCACTGCCAGTACATGACAGGAAATGTATAAAGGAACCATCACAAAAATCAAACAAATATGCCCTTTTTAAAAGAACAGTTTTAAAGCTGCAAAATCAAAGATTTTTTCAGATTTAAGCGAAGACATATTATCCAGTTGCCCATACTCATATAACCTCATGCTCATTTTGAGATGATATATGCTTTCATTAGGACTCTTTTATTCAGAAGAAAAAATTGTGGGTGAGCAGAAATCTGACATTTCTTAATGTTTGAGTGCAATCTAAATTAGTTTTCTTTGGCACAGTTTTGGGTATATGCTACTGTATATAGTTATTTCAGCTTTTTTAAGCAATGAGAGACTACCACTGGTAACAATGTGCATATAGTTAACTAATGGTGGGTGAAATATGAGCTGAATAATTCTTTGTTAAGTACGAAAGAGGTACAGGAAAGGTAGACCATCAGTCTCCATGTTTTCCTGGACCTTGGCTCCTGTCACCTCAGGACTATGGTGAGACATCTTTATAGTTCTGCTACTGTGCACACCTAGATGTATCACAGCTTGGATGAGATGAAAATTTGGTCACCTGCCTCCTACCCAGTTGACTGTTAGATTCTACTGAAGGTTCCTGAATTGCCCTAAAGCTGGAACCCAAGCCATAACCAAGCCGTATCTTGTCACCTGGTGGGCTTCTGATGATGACAGCACTGATGTGCACGGACTACAGTTGTTGTTGGAGAAAATCTACCTGCTTAATCATCTGCCTGCAGGCTGTGCTGTTCAATTATTTCCCTCCTACCCACCTTGTAAGATGTGCATGCTGGGAGAAGCAAGAAGATACCTGGAAGTTTTATTTGCAGACCTGAGACAATATAGATATGCAAACAGGGTTGACAGTCAGATCATACACCACTCGGCTCTGCCACTGGGCCATGGCATCACACTTCACCCAAACCACTGTCTCCTGTTCTCCTGCTCTTTGTCACTACCACCACTACAGATCTTAATGTAGCTTTGTCTTTCTGCACCAGGGATCAGTGCTGAGCCTTGGGCCAAGATTCCCAAAGCCAACTAATGACAATGAGTGTCCTAATTTTAAAGACACTTCCAGTTTAAAGTCTGGAAGAAGAATAAAGAGAAACTCCCCTCAGAAAATGCTGAGTAGAGGGTTACCCTTCGAAGAAGCAAGGGAGAAGCACCACGAGTCAATGTGTATCATGTCATCCTGATGTATAAAAAATTATATTATTGATTTAAACAGAATAGATCTATTGGTCATTTTCACCCTTGTCTCAGCAGTTATTTATGGCAGTTTGTCAGCAGCTAGCAAAATAAAAGCATATGTAAACATGTAATACTCAGTGGCTTCTTGTCAGCCTGTCATTCTAGAATGGCTGTTCATCTTACTGAACTTTACCTTTCTCTGGCAAAAGGAAAATGTTCCTGGACCTGACACCTTAAAAAAACAGTACATGAAAAGACGGAAAAAAAGTTCTCCATTCCTACAAAGTGTGCCTTGGACTCTTGTTGACCTAATTTTAAGAGACTGTGATAGGTTTTTAATGTAGCACCAGATGTCAAAAGAGTATATAAAAAGTTTCTTCATTAGTAAGCTCTTAATTCTATTCCCTTTCAGCAGATCCCTGCTCTTTGGACTCTCTTCATCATAAATTTTCTTCAGCCAGTCTACTCACACTGACAGTATTTCTTTTTCTCAGATTAAAGTATTGATAATCAAATCAGCATTTAGATAATAAAGCCCTTAATGTTCTCAGCAATTTTAGACAGCTGAGGCAAATTTTGCCATCATGAGCCATGATTCCTTTCTGTAGCAAACAGTATATCTGAGTTTGAATTAAAATGAGGCCTATCTTTAGTGTAGGGTGGGAAGGTAGGAAGCCAACTAATTGATATTTCTTCCCATGGAAGGAAAACCAGGTAGTTTTTTCACCAAGAGAATTTCATTAAAAACCAAATCCAAAAGAAAACAACAACAATAAACAAACAAACAAACAAACAAAAAAACCCCCACACCAAACCCAGAGGGAAAAAACTCTGTCTGAGAGGGTGTTCGTTGTACATTCGATCGTTTTCCATGAATGGTTTGTGTCTTGTATTTATGCACAAGTGAAACTCAGATGCATGTCAGGCTATTGAAGAGTAATCAGCAGAGTAGTGCACATCCTTTATACTAAGGCCTATAAATCTCACTATGTGCCATTATTGGTGTAAATGGAACAGATGTATTGATTATTTGCACCTTTGTTCTGACTGGAATATTTACTGCAGTCCGCTGGCTGCTAGCAAAAAAATGTATGTGATAAATTGAGATTACCGTACCACTCTATCTAGCAAGCAATTGCTTCTGTAGAAAACAGAAATAACCATCATAGCTATAAACAGATTATTATGAATAAGTCAAAATTACATTTAACTCATTTTTTACTAGACTGACTATAAAAAGCTGCTCGGAAAAGAATTATTTCCAAATAGGACTATTTTATTCCTAATAAGACAGGCATTGCCAATTAGAGTTTACTGGGATATTTTTCTTCCTTAAAAACGACCAAAAAAATTCTGAAGTGGTTTGAAACAGATTTAGGGTATGAGGATTAAGAAAGGTTTAAATAAAATGTATTAAAGTAAACTTACAGCAATCTCTTTTACTAGCAGAAATACCACATATATATCTGCATAGGTATCTCTATGTGTGCAATTATACATAAAAATAAATGTTATATTTTCCCATATGTGTATGCATATCAGGATGCTCCTCCTGTGATATACTGCATTTATATGACAAATTGGAAGCAGAACTACTGTGTAGCTGAAGGCTTCCTAACAGCATATGAAAAATTGAACTTGCAACTTCAGGTTGGAGCAGAAAATCTTATCTCTTTTACCAAGGGAGAAACTGAGAAGATAAAGAGGTGAAGCAGTGCTGGAGGGCTATGGAGAAACTCTAGTTATTTATCTAAGTGTATTGCTGCTTTTGTGCATGTTGAGAAAGTGAGGAAAGGAGCGGGTGACTATTGCCCCTTGGCTCTTGGAGCAGTGGCCCAAAGGCTACTTTGCCACCTCTGACACTGACATACCCCCAGCTCACTTGGCCTCTTCCTACAACTAGTCCAGGTGCAGGAAATCTGTCATCTTTCATCTGCAGCAACTGCTTCTGGCGTTTCTTATTCCTTACACAACTTCATAAAGACCAAACATTTAAAAACAAATGTATCGCTGTGTACATTCTGCTTTTCACAACTCTAAATCCTAAATTTATCTGTAGTATTCTGACTGATACCAACAGACCTTCCAGGATCAGAAATAAGACTGTAGGCAGAGGAGGTTCCTAACAGTGAAACATAAACTGCTTATACTTGGCCTTGGGAGGATGCGTAGGTGGTCATGGTCAGAGCAGCAAGTGTTGCGTACAAAGGAAGTCTGGCTGTCTTGCAGAAAAGGAGAAGTAGATAAACCTTACTAAACTAATACAACAAAATCAAGGTTGTTTTTCCTGATGAAGCCATAGATTTGCCAAAGCCTGGTTCTTGGGAAGAGGCAGAGGGGACAGGTATTCTCCATCCCACGTCAGTGAACTGTGACATTGATGACGCGTTGCATTCCTGTCTGTGTGCAAGTAACCCAAATGAACCTGGCATATGTGTGATTACACCAGGTGATCACCAGCAGCACCTGTAGTGCTGATATTTTGAGAGAGAGAATAGAAAATGACCCATGTTAATCTACTCTTAATACTGGGTCATAATTTCCACATGGATTTTGAAAGAATCTAAAAGGAACATGTCAAATTGAAAGGGGATTAAAATGCACATTGATTTTGTCAAACAGTAGTTCATGCCAGACTAGCTAATTACTTTCTCTGGTAAAAGTATATTGTATATCTTTTCTATTTTGAGTCAAGGAATGATATTTGGTGCACCATGTGGGAACTATGATTAATGGGCATGATGGGGATTCACAGAAAAAAAAAAATAGGACTTGGCTTTCAGGAAGAGGGCAATAGAGAGGGTTAAAGGGGAAATATAAGGCTAAAGAAGGGTCATTAGCAGAGTTCCTCAAGGATAAGGTCTGGCACTAATTCTGCTCACTATTTTCATTAATGAGCTTGGCAGGACTATTAGGAAATTAGCTAATATCAAATGCAACGTACTGATGCCAAGGTGCTGGGAGGCACTGTTAGTGGAGAGAAGAAGTGAACTGGCACACAGAAACTAGACTGACCTCAGAATTACATTCAGGGCTTAAATCAAGACTGTGTGAGGGAATAGTAATTCTGCTCTAATTAGGAGCTCATAATTTGGAAATGACTGCGGGGCAAAAAAAAAGGCTGCAGAATACTACAATCATGCAGCAGTAGGGTGGCAAAATTCACACTAAAAATATAAGGGCAGCAGTGAGAGGGAAGCACAAGCAAAGCTCTTGTACCTCACCTGAGTACATTATATGGTCACCATAAGGAGAGACAATTTCTGACTGCTATAAGGACAGGGAAGAGCAAACAGCGGGGCAGGGAAAAGTAGCATCTACTTCATAAAAGGAGACCAAAACACCTGGATTGTTCAGCCTAGTGACACAAAGAATGGTGGTGGCTGCTGTGCAGATGCATTTATGGGCTCAGCATGAGGAGGGAAAACTTCTTTTCAAGGTGAAGGACCTTCTTGATATAAGCCATATGGAACACACTTACTTTGGAATAAGAAGACAGCATCTGACCAACTCAGCAAACAGATTCTGAAATACTTTCCTGATTACAGCAAGAGGACTGAGAAAATCTAAGGTTTTGAAGGGATCACACAAAGTGGCATAGGTGGGGACTGCATCCCTGAGGACCCTTTCAGTCTGGTGTGCCTGTTGTGTCTGTGCTCTGCCAGGTCTGTATATAAAAACAATGTATTGCTTTCCAGGAGTCATCCTTCAGGAATACCATATCTGATGTCACAAATCAACAAAATACTTACCTTGGGAATTATTTTAAGCCAAGAGCTGGGTCTGCTTCCAAGTTTTTCAATGAAAAAAGGTCTTCAAAGACTTGAAAATGTATCTTGGAGAGAACAAGGGAAGAACACCCTTGTCAGCTATATGGTGCCTTTTCTCCAAGCTCCTGTCATGTTCAGATTGCTAATAGAAGCAATGAACACAGGCTTCCTGCATTAAATCTAATCCCTCTTCTCTGCTAAGACAGAAGGGTATACCAGCTTTGAAACTCTTCTAACTGCTTTGAAAACTAGTTCTTTTTTTTTTTTTTTTTTAAAGCTACCTTAAAATAGAGGAATTCTGCTGCAGCACTTAATCTTTCCCCGTGGAAGGCAGTTAAAATGGGAACTGTTCACTCCATGAGCAGTTGGAGAGTTTGAAGTTATTTGTTTGCAGTTGTGTGCACATCAAAAATCAAATAAAAGGGATTCTTTCCACCGGCTCATAACTGTAAACTCTCTGAACATTGGCATCTGCTTTGGTTTTCTAGCAGTAACAACTATAAATATTGCAAGTGTCTCTTTTAGACATACATTGATGGTTCAGTAGACATACATTGATGGCATACAACTTGGCTCAGTAAAAGGTAAAGACTACACACCAGTATATATCTTTGGTGTACTGTCCAGGAATAAAACCAGAAAAGTGCCAGACACACAAAGAATGCCAGGATGCTGCTAATACCACTTGTCCAAAGCAAAACAACTGTTAAGAACTGTGATAAAACCAGGCAGAAGTAATAGAAATGTTATCTATTCCCTACCAGCCAGAAATCTCAATATGCATGAGCTAACAATGTGAAAAATGTAAACTACATTATCAGTCACATTCAGAAATTATTATGATCCTCTTTCCATCAACTGTACAGCCAGCCAAGTTCTGACAGCTCTGGCTAGTTTGCAGACTGCATCACTCATCATAATTATACATTTCTTAGTAAACAGAAAGATATGCTATAGGCGAGGCTGGTAGCCTATTAATGTTGCCTGGCACTTCCTCTTGTTAGACCCTGTGTTAGGATACTCACAACTTGCCAGTGTTTAATCTTTCCTGCTGAAAACTTCCAGGCCCCAAGTTTCACATACAGACAGTGTTCAGGGGGGGGGGGGAAAGAGTCTTTGGATGTCAATTTGCAGCAGCACTCGCAAAGATTCAGCTTCCCCAATTACACTGGAGCCAGAGCTCTGCAATGGGCAGGGAGTGGGAATGATGAGGTTATGAGGGGAGATTGGGAAGGATTGAAGTCTGTCCCATAACATTCTGTGCTCCCTATTGCTGTCCCTGTTCCCTCATCTTTGTGCTATGAGGAAGGACTGTCAGGATGAGTAGTTTAATGGTTAAACATGACTTTGAGATGCTAAGATTTAGGGGAATGCAGGGAAGGAGGGAATAATTAGGGTTAGAGCAGAAGGGGTGTCTAGTGTTAGTACTCATCATGGCCAGGAGTGACCCACAGCAGAGTCACATGTAATTAATTCAGACACAATGGGAAAGAGCTGGGTGGTTGTGCAGCCTCTCCTTTCCCATCAGCACCATAGAGGAGCCCAGCCTGAGCATGATGATTGGAATTATCAGAAAAGAGTTTGCTACCTTGATTCAGGAAGCTCTTCTGTTGGCTTGTGTTGAAAGGACCACAGCCTTCCAGTCTGAACTCTAAGCAAAGCAAAGGAGTGAAAACTCACTGAGATCTGCAGGCTGTTAAAAGCGTGCCCTGCATTTAATACTTTCTGTTTCCTTCTCTTTTGGATCCTGAGCATTACTGTTCTATCATAATAAATGTTTGTATGATCCTATAAATATTGATCTGGAAGGAAGCTGATAAAAATGAAGCATTGTTATGAGCATGTCATGGGGGTTTCAGAGTGAATGTATTGACTGATGTACTTCATAGATTCAAATTACTGATATTCACTGGTTAGTTTTCAGGGGTTTGTAATCATATCTTTGAAGCATAACAAATCAATTTGATACATAAAAGACTTCTAGGGAAAAAATCACAAGGATATGCTGAACAAAACACATAAACCCGTGTAAAATTTTTCAGAATCAGAGTTATATTTAGGATAGACAATAATACAACATGTCTGATCTTGAGACCATCATGCCTCTGTATTGAAAACTAGCTGTATTTTAATTTTATCTGACCAAGTTCTTGATAAGATATTCCATGAAAAGGGAGAAAATTTCTTGACCAGAAAGCAAGTCAAAAAGAGAAGCAAGAGTTCTAAAGAAATATTGAAAGAAAGCTGGGAAAACCAGCAGACATAGCACAGTGCTGGGAAAGATGGAAATAACTGAGAATGGGCTTGACCCAAACTCCTTGAGTGCTTTTCTTGGAATTTATACTGAAAACAAGCAAAATAATTTCATAGACTTGGTCTCCAGTAGTTCTGACTGATCATTTGTACCTACAAAGAAAACAGACATTAATTTGCTTTTTTAATTGACAATAAATTTCAGGCTCATTGTTTAAAAATGAAAAGTCATGGCTGCAAAAAGCAAGATTGTACTCAGCTGAAAAACATTGCAATAATGAATGCACTCGAACAAGTCTGTTACATCCTCTGGTTCAGAAAAGTATAAATTACAATAAGTAATTTGGCACTGTCCCGTGATTTTCAAAGACCTGGATCATCTATTTAAAGGCACGCAGTCCTCATTAAGAAAATTCACTTTGCAAGACTTTCTGCTGAATGATATCTCTGTCTCTGGGAATACCTGAGTTACCATCAGTGTTTGTCCTTTGAAGTGGAGTGAGTAGGAGTAGTGTGAATTAACTACTTGGCCCTTTTTAATTCTGAGTACTGTGCAGCCTTTATCTTGAATGGGAGAGCCCTTGGGGCTTCCTTGAAGCCAGGTTTTCATCACTTACAATGCTGAATAAAAATACTACTTTGCAATAAGGAAATGCCTTCTGGACTTCAGGCTTATATCACAATTCTGACAAACTGTAAGGACAGCAAAAGGGCTGGAATTTTGTTTCAGGGATATGACAGTTGCAGTGTTTACTTGGTTTTGCCAATATCCTTCAGTTGCATGAGAAAAACGTCCAGGGACATTGTCTTGGTCAGTACATAAACAAAGCACATCTAACCTATATGCTAAGAACAGTCTCTGCTCCAATTTTAAATAAACAAAGCAGGTACCAAATAGGATAAAGGAGTGTTGCTTACAGAAAAAAAAGGCAGTGTTTCTCTGAGTGGTTGTAAATTCTCCAGCAGCTATTGCCACGCTATAAGGGGCAGCCTGGGTAGGTGTGTCTGGGCACACACAGGCTGTCTGTATTTGCTATACAGTTATCTCACCTCCAGTCTCTCTGTCTCTTTTTAGTTCTTGCTATATTTATTATAGGAAGAGCAAGGACTGCCTGTCTTGTTTGCTTTCTGGTGGGATTATGGAGCCCTTTTCAGGTCCTTTCTTTGCCAGTTGAGGGACTGGCCCCTTACTAGGAATCCTGCCCCATCTTTGCCTTACTCCCCTACCAGCAAAGCATCAAAACATCTTCTAACAGTGCTGCATTATGTATGTTTTGCAAGCTCATTATTTATATTTTATGAGTTCTAATTAAATTTCAGCTAAAACAATTAAAATATTCTTTCTTCTTGAAATGTAGGGAAAAAATTTTAAAGAGCATCTATTCTTATAATTGGATAGAGAATCAGTCCCTTCTTCCATCATCCTTCCCTTACTCTTGTATCTGAAAAGAGAATACCCGTTTACTAACTTGTAGATAAAGGTAACTTGGGCAATATATTGTCAACATGTGTGTAGCTTTACTTTTATCCGTGCAGCTCTGTAGCAGGTCAGCACAGATCACTTTCCTACTGATGCCTAGAGAGATTCACGTAATTAGATCATTCATGCAATTGGTTCTTCTCTCTTGACAAAGCTCTCTTTGAATACGTTAATAGCATTCATTGAGGGCAAAGCTAAAGAATCTATGAGGTGTGACATATGTTGATGGATGCCTCAGAAATCTCCTGTACTCACATTTGAAAGCATGTTTTCACCCAGTGCAATGTTTACATTTAACACAGCTTGTTTTCTGCTATCTAAAATAGTAACATAAAGTATAAATAATATTATAGTATTTGCAACAAGAACAAAAATTAAAAAAAAATAGCACAGAGTGTTAAAGTTTGTGGATATGGTTTACGAACGGAATAATCAGAATAAATTGGTAATGTTATGAAAGCCTGATTACTTGGCATCTTTAAAACTACATTAGTTAAAACCATAAAAACTATTCCTGTTGGAAATGTTTCTGCCCTAGTGGAGAGATGAACTAACTGACCTAAGAGTCATTTTGATCTCTATCTTCCACAGTTATACAAAAATGACATAACTCATTTATATGTTTTCTCTTCCTGAGGAGTATATCCACTTTTCTTCAGCCACAGGAAGCCCAAATCAGGTGGTTTTCTTAACTTTTTAATTAACTATCATGGAACTTGGAGGCAAACCAACTCCGGCTGATATGAAAGGTAGAAACTGTGGCAAGGAAAAGGGAAAGATTAGCTATTTAAATGACAATAGAAAACGACAAAGAGGGATGCTGACAGGACTATGACTTGATTAAGATGGAGCTTTTCATTAATTTTCATAGAGCAACTCTAATTGTTACAAAAACTATATTCAGCACTTTTCCATCATTTTAATTCCAATTCAAGTGAATTTAATTTAATTTACTCAATGACTAATTTTTGGGCCTTGAACACATTAATGAGTAGACCAGTTTTTCCAAAGGGAAAAGAGGTTCTAGCCTCTGAGACATGGACTGACATTTATTTGTATGTTTGAAAGCTTTTGCACATATGTTACATGTATAATTTCATTCTTTTCTATACATTTACTTCTAACAACTCTGGATGCCTGTTTAGGTCAAAATTATTAGAAAATATTATAATACTAATTCTGTGTTATCAATTCCTATTGGTGTTCATTGTTTCCCCAGCCAAACCTTGGAGAAATAACAGCAACTACCAAATTCTCTGCAGAGCTTAAGTAAATCTGTCAGACAATGTCACATTCTTAAATTGCTTCATGAAGTGCCAGTATGAATCTTGTTAGAAATTAAACTTGAACTGCTAAGTTAAATTTGTAGAAATTTAGACATCTATTCATAAGAGTTCAGTTAATCTGAGCATAATAAAACATCGTGTAAAAGTCTCTCTGAGGGATTACGGCCATTTCTTTAAGGTTGGGGATTCCTGAGACTGGTCCCTCACTAAACCTTATTTTGAAGGGAGAAGCACACTTTCTTACTGTACTATCTCTCCAAAATGAAACGAATTTGAAGAAAGTCATGTCTTTGGCTGACAAAAGATGCATGTTCTTTTGCTGACTTCCTTTGCTAAGCTGCCCCACCTGGTTATCTACATCTGAATATAAAATACTGCAGAAGGAGGAGAGCCCCTTACCCTATCCCAGCAGTGGCAGACTTCTGATTATTTTTCTTCATGTTATGCAGAATACCTCAGTAGGGTTATTCTAGAAACTGAGCTTTATTTCTCTAATACTTCCTGTGAATAAGACAGTGGGAAGAAATAAAGACACAGTGTGTTCTGCCATTGTAATTTTAGTGCATATGAATCATCACATTTTTATTTTCAGTGAATAACCTGTCCAGAGTTTTATGTTAGAAGTTAATGGGAGTGTTGGGTAGAGAATAGATTCCTAGCTAAATATATTCTCTCTGTATTCAGAAGAATTTTTCTGTAAGAAAACTGAAGTATCTGTAACTTTTCAGCATAGCGTTTTCCAAGTATTCTTTTACAGAGTATTGACCTAAAAATCGGTTGCCACAAATATCTGATAATGAGAGTTTGAACTGTTTGTTCCAATAGGTCACATAATTTGTATCATATTGATTCCATATGTGGATTGAAGGAGCACTTGCGAGGAACATAATTTTAATGCACAAAGGATCTTAATGTCTGAGGAAGGATAGGAAGTAAAACAGAGCTTGGGAACGGTACCTCACTTACTATCTTTTCTTATTTGGTTTGTGTAAAGGGAAATAAAAACTAGATGATGTGGGGACTTATTGGCTGACAAGCACTGACATGAAATTTGAGTCCTTTATATTCCCTTATTATATATGTATATTCAATTCTCTTATATCACTTGCCTATGGCAAGTAATCACACATGCATGTGTGGATATAATTTTGCTATGCATAGATTTACCATTGTCTGGACTTTGCTGAAGGATACCAGAAACTATATTATGAAGAGATGCTAATCATCACAGTTCCCTTCACCAAAAATGCACTGAGATCAGTACTGCATTCTGTGGGCTGCAGATTTCTTTCACCACTGTGGACACAAATTTCTTGTCTCTGTTCTGGCTTCTCTGCTAGGGAGCCCAGTCAACCTCTGGTTTGGCTCATTTCCTCCTCCATTCAGGACAGGAGTAACTTTATGGTAATTGTAGTGCTTTTCCAGGACCAGACCCACAGTCGCAATGCAATAGGAAATTAGGGTGAACATTGGCTAGGTTCACTTTATGAGAGGAGGAACAAGCTGGGTGTTAACATGGTGAACTGCAAGAACGGAGAGCTTTTAGCTCACATGTGGTTTGGTGTTCAAATCACCTGTGGGAGCTCAGGAGGCATTAACAGTGGACTGGGATCTCCCACTTTAAAGCCTTCCCAAACGCTACCTGCCCAGGAAGGGGACAGAGGGTATTGCCCATGCTAAGAACATTAATGTCCCATAGCTGCAGGAACTGAAGGAGTTTCCTTGCAAAGCTGTGAGGGTTTGCAGCACTGAAAGTGGTGTCCCTGGCACTGACAGTAGCCTTGCATCTGCTGGGCTAATACTTCTCATTTGCCGTGTGGACTCTCTTTGTGAGGGTTCCTGTGTGAGCAGAGCTTTAACAGTGGTATGCCTTCAGAAAGCAGCCGAGACAAAGAAAATGTCTATTAAACCTAAAGCAAATCCCCAGATAAACATTATAGGCTTGTTTCAGGAGTAATTTCTGGGTACTTCTTTTCTTTCCCCAGAAATTTTGAAATGGTCATTTTGGTCAGGCAAAGAGTGGAAAAAATAAACAGGTAACACTTTGGACAGGCCTTGCCTGTTAAGAGAATGCACTGCCAGTTTTTGGCTGCTCCTTTCCTCATCCTCTTAGAGCTGCAAATTGCACCTCATTTTACAATCTCTGCTGTGATGTGAAAGAGATATTAGACATTGTTGCTCAGAAAAGGCTGGGGATAAAGTGGCCTTTGCCTGCACCTTTCTGCCTATAGCATTTTAAGACATCTCAGGGAAAAGCATGGCGGGTATTATTTAGTCTCATTTTCTCAAGGCCACTTAAACACTGTTTTGAAGGGGATGATGGACACAATGACACCCAGAATCCTATTTTAAGATATCCATTAGTGCCCTGGAATGTGTGGAGTGAGCAATGTCTGGATTCCCTTCAGCCTGGGCTCCCTGGCTGTATGAAGCACAGCTTGGTTCCTACCTTGCCTGCTTGACAGCGCCCCAAATAATTCATTGAGCTCAAGGAACACAGCAGGCAGATTACAATGCAGCAGCGGGAACAGGGGTCCCAAATGGCCGTGCTCAGACTGAGATACTTTTTAGAAATTGCAGTAAATGGTGACTCTCAGGCACTGGATGATGGGGAGTGGAGGGGGGACCTAGGTGAATGTGACACTGACACATGACCAGCTACTTATTTTTAATATTTTCTGCTGTGCTGAAATCACTTTCTTCTGTAAAGCTACTTGAATGGATTGATTTACTTGTATGGAACAGAGCATAATTGCTTGCAGCGCATAATGTGCATTCAGACAGGTAAAACAAGCAATATAACCCAATGGGTGCCTTAATGAGATGTCCAAGTCACGCATTTGGACACTCAAATTGGCACTTAGGTGCATAAAATTGACATTTACATGTCTAAGTGGCAATTTGGAGCATCCAGATTAGGGATTAAGTTTCCCCCGTTTGAAAACTGAAACCTTGTCTCTTTACTCTTCACATTGTTATCTGCTGGCTACAGAGCTCCAGTCAGCACAGAGTACTGGAGGATTAAATGAATGAACACATGCAAAGTTGTAGATTACTACAGCAAGGGATGCATTCTTGTTTGTGATCTTGACTAGCTGGATGAAGAGGATGCACACTATTTTAGGCACCTCCAATATAAGCTAAATATAACTAACTAGGGAATGTTGTGAGTAAAGAAGTGGAAAAATGGTGCTTGCGTGGGTGTGCCTTCCTACACTGCCTATATTTAACAAGTTGAAATGCTGCTTCAGTGTTCAAGTTAAAACAGTAGTGATGCAGTCCTGCTCACAGCACTGTTTCTCCGAGGAAGAGGACATCTTTTCATTATGGGACCGGTAGATAGGATCAGCATTGTTAAGCCTCCTTACTGCACCCAAGCAGTAAATTCTTAGTTTTATGGCTGTCATGTGAAGATCAGGCTCCACAACACAATGCAACTCATCTGCATCAGGCCAGGGGGTTGTTTAAACTGTTTTCAAGGAGGCAGAAGAAAGCATGATTGAGATTAGGAATATGTTTGATAAGCTCTAGAAAGCAAGTGACAGAGCGGCAGGCAGAGGCTCACCCACGGATTAATGCCCTTAAATTAAATGATAAAATATGCCTGGAATAAATAGAATTCTCACTGGGAACTTCTCCAAGCTCAAGCCCATATGTTACTGGCTAATCATTTCGCACCTTCATCTGCCAGAGTAATTAGACAAAAGTGAAGCAGTACTCTGTTTTTTTTTCTTGCTACTGTTTCATAATACCAGCTAAGAAATTGTGGGTTATTTTAAGATTACCCCAAATATAGAGGCCCAATGAGAAAAGCTCTTTGGTAAACTGGTAATTGGTTTTACTCACCAGCTACAAACAACACAATACTTTTTGTTGGGGGTGTTTCATTTGATCTCTAACAGGGAAGAAAAATTTCAAAAATATATAATATATACCCATAATAAAATTTAGGTCCTGTTGCAAAGGAAACAATAGATTTTTCTTGTGTCATATGGACTCAAAGTCAGTGTAATTCCACTGAAGTTACACCAGTGTAAAATTGGAGAAGAAAATTTAGTTCAAAGGGCTTATTGGGAATTGAATAGATATTTTCATCCATACTTTTGGTAAGCAGTGCTTTTAACCAGTAGGTTCTCATCTACATTAAATACAGGAATGGATCTAACCAGCAGCTATACTTCTATTGCTGCCTTGGGCTTTTCAGCAAAACAGAGAAACCTGTAGACTGAAGTGCACAAAATGATTGTGGACTTGTCCATTTCAAAGATTGGATAAGACTTTAGTTGTTTTTTTTTAAGATGAAAGAAAATTCCTTCCTTATAACAGAAGTTGAAAAAAAATCCTTGACAAGTTTGGAAAGGGTAAAAGAATTTACTGGTTTTATCTAAACTCCCCACATTGGAAACCTAAGGCAGACTCAGACATCTCTTAGGTTATGTAAGTCCAAACAGTTCAGACTGGCTTCTGGAGTCCAACTCATTACAGTTGGTGCTGAGAAGGAGGGGTTGCAATTGCCTCACAGGGACCATTCCTGACCTGAAGTTCAACAACCACATCCTCGCTCCTGAAAGGGTAGGGCTAAATAAAGTCTCCATCCTTTATCCATCTGGAGCTTAGACAACATATAAACTCAGAGTCTGGCTAAGGTGTCATTATCTGAATAATTTGGAAATTTTGTTACTTTATTTTGTGTGCATCCAATATCAGCTTTCTTCACCAAATAGCTGCATCCAAGTGGATACACAGTAGTATAGTAGTAGTGTAGTAGTTGGACACACAGTGGACCAAGAAGCAAAACACTCTACAGACCTGCTCTGAAGAAGGTCAGGCACTTCCCTCCTCGCTATGGAAAGGGAAATAGGCTGACTTACCTTTGGCCACAGAATATCTCTTTGAAGGCTGAATTAAAAGTCAAATATGGGGTAGGCTTCAAGGAAGGCAATGGCATTCTTGGCTTTGTTTCTGGACATAGTTAACGTTTTGGGCTGAATGAGTAAATGCAAAAAGCAGTTAGCACAGCTGCATCCTCAAGGGATTTTGAGGGTGGAAAATGAAGGAAAAAAATGAACTGTGTCTGAGACATAATGGGAAAGCTTCGGAGCAGGAGTTTTGGCAGCCAAGAGCTGACATAGTTCTACTGTGAGGTCACATGAGGAAGGATTATGACGTCTGCACATATCAACCCATCACACCATTTGTATTTTAATCACATATGGGACAACAATAGATGGTGAAAAATCAGCAGTGTGTTGCATGCTTTATTTGTATTGTCTGGAGATGTTAGATAGGAAAAGGGACAAGTCTCCCAGAAAATACTCACCATCTGATTTCTGAAGCTGGAATGCCCCAGCTCATAAAAAGTCCATAGCTTATGCATATTTTAAACTCTTATTCTAATTGCAGTAAAGTTGGTGCATTAGTACATTGTCTTACATTACAAGCAAGAGGAATTTGAGCAAGCTGAACACGTGTCAGTTGTTCTGAATCCCGGAGTGTGCTAGAAAGTTGAAACTGAATGTCCGTTCATTAACATTCAGAAGTAATAACAGTAATGAAAAACTATAACTTACTGGGAAAAAAAAAGAGCAACAATTGCAAAACAAAACATTATTCGATTATCTCATTTGCAAACAATAAATGTCAACAGCATCCCAGAGCCTTGTCAAAAACCCCTTAGAGAATGAAAATGTAGCCTTTATCTTCCCCTGCCCTTTATTAAAACAACTGTATAGACTTTACTGATAAACAAGACAATTAAATGTAAATGATGTCATCTCCTGGCATTCATTCACTTTAATGAGTCTAGCCAATCACCCAGAGTAAATAGTAATAGCTGCAAAACAGTAATATTCAAAATCGTATTAGCAGAAAACAAAAAGAAAAGGAAAGGGTGACCTTTGTTTTAACTAATGATGCTGTATGTAAAAGTTCTGATTAAATTTAAACATCAGTGTTTATTGTAGAAGCCCTAATGAGGTGACCATTTGTGATGGTTGGTGATGGGTTTAGAGGTGAACAAGTAGCTTGCTTAGAAAGAAGCAAGCCAGGAAGGCAAATCTGCTTCACATTAAATCAGTTCTCCTCATCTCTGTTCCTTCTCCCTGTGATGGATTTACTCTCTTACCACTGCCATAAAAGGACATGCTCAATCTTGGGCCATTTTCTGCTGAATAGTTAGTAACAGTGGAGTTCAATACCCTTCCTCTTATCCTCAAGCTGCCTCTCCCATCCCAGGCATTGTTCTCTCCTTAATGCATTTTCCTGTACATTTCCAGATATTCTTTTTTGGATTATGGAAATAAGGTACTGACTTCTCACCTTGTTCTTCCTGTGTATTACTTTACTCCATAGAGCACCCTACTCTGAATGAGCATTTGATGTGGGATACATGGGTTCTTATAATACTCAGTAAAGAATACTGAGTATTTAACAGACATTAAACTAATTCAGCACCTCCACATTTGCCCTACACCTACAAAATAAAAGTAAAAGACTCTTGAGAAATGAGTCACTGAGAGAAATTAAATATTGTTATTTTGTGATAAGTTTAGTCTATATTACTTAGCTGGTCCTGCCATTGAATGTGTAGAGCATCTTCAAAGAGCAAATCTAGATGGAGATTTTCCACTCAAAAGCACCTACAGGTTTTAAGAAAACAGTTCCTGTATCAAGAGAACTGAAAAGAAATTTCCCTTTAAAGTAATTGCATGTAACTTTGCAAAAGATACTACAATGGAAAAGGAAGAATCCTTTACTGAATGATTAGCTGAGATGGGCGGTCAGCATCCTCATCAGGGACAAAAACACAGCTGGTAAAGCCAACAAAGTTATGTTTATTGATTGAGTTGAGTGTTGGGATCTGTGCTTTAAGTCAGACTGACTTAAGAATTTGAAGGTAAAAGCTCTTGCTTTGCCTTTTTTCCACCGATTATTTTGATATACTGATGTATGGTGACACCAAACTCCATCCACAGGGTGGTGGCACCAAAAATTAAGTGGGAGTTTGATGGCAGTTTATCCTCACGCTCATACACACACCACGTGCACAGTAGTTGAAACCTCATGATATTTAAGTGCTTTGCTTAGGACTGCAAGTGGGGTAAAAATGGTTCAGGGGTATTTAGGGTTCCATACATTCAGTGTTCTGCTGTGATCCAGACTTCAGTGTGGCCTCAGGCACATTAATTCCCCTTTCTTGGGCTTTGTCCTAGTTCATGGTGTGATGATAGCAGCATTCATGGCTGATCAGTACTCAGGTAAGGGACTAAATGGTGCCACTGGTGCAGCAGAGGTACCAGACAGCTTTTCTGCTTGTTTCCTTCTTTGGTAGGAAAGAGGGGACCTATAAAAGAGAGTAGGGATTGAAAAGAGTTTGTGGTGCTGTGTCTTCAGTGCTAGCAAAGTGCCAAAACCTCAGGAGACATTTAGTTCCCCTGAATCAGTCCTCCAGCCACATGAGTGTCAGTGTGAGGATGGGGTTACCAGGCTCTGCTGTGTGGGCTAAGAGTTACGAAGCACTTTCCTTCAGTCAGAGATTTTGATTTGATTTCTTTTTGCCTTTTTTTTCCTTCCTGACATGTGTACTCTGTAGATACATGGAAAGCATGTAATTTATTGCATGCATGAGAGTTGATTATCCAGTTCATAATCTCTTGCAATTGCTATTGGGCTGTGCTCAGCCTGTCGACAGTAGGTGCCTGTATCAAGAGCACTGAAATTTTCCTTTAAAGCAATTGCATGTAACTTTGTAAAGGATACTACAGTGGAAAAGGAAGAGAGAGAAAAGAGAGGAATTCATATAATCACTGTCCAGGGCTGCCAACACAGCCTTCTTCACACTTCTTACAGTAGTGGAGGTAAACTTAAGTATATAGCCTACATACATTATGTGCACATATGTATATTATATTGATGCACAAGTAAATAAAATACTTAAATATATTAATAGATGGTTATATACATATGTATCTAAAAAATCCTGAGACCTGGGTACCACATCTTTCCTACCATTGCTGGAGACACTTGTCACTAGCAGAGAAACCCTAATGTGATTTCAGCTGTGCTGTAGCACTGAGCTTTGATTCCCGAGCAGATCCCCCGCAGGGTCAGAGACCAACACCAATGTGTGAAAATCCTCCATTATTGTTCCTGAGTGTGCAACAAGGATCAGGCCTAAATCTTTCTAAAGGTGAATTGTAGATAAATGTGAAACCTGGAGCTGTCGTTTAAGTCTTTTTGTCTCTAGAATAATCATCTCTTCTAGAAACAGGACTCTGGCTAGAGTTTGCAATCATTTCCTTGTAGCCGTTGATCTGTTCCATTTTTTACAGGAAGTAAATTTTCTTCTCAGTGGGTGAACTGCATGACAAACCATAGGCAAACTTCTGAAAAACTGCAAACACTTACACTTTACTGCAAATGTAACCATAACAATTCAAAGTACTAATTTTCTACCTCATATAATATGTGTAAGTATGCCTTAGTAACACTCACGGGAAACATAATTTAACAGAGCCTCCGTCTTCCTTACCTCAAGATGGGAAATTTCTGTCACATATTTAACAGAAGGCCGGCTGTCTGAGCTTCCCATGTGTTTATCTGCTTGGGTTTTTCAGGAACATCTTGAGGGGGGATTTGTTTTTCTTTAACCCTTCCCTAGCAATGTGTCAGCTTCACTCAGCTAAAGAAAATATTATATCTTGTCTCCCAATCTCTCCTGGGTTAAAAAGAAAGAGAGGGATGAGAAAATATGAGCTGGGTGATCACAAAAGAAGATCTGAAAATGAGTTCTTTATCAACAGGAGAGAAGTTTATCCCACATCAGGGACCACTCAGCACACCACAAAGAATCCACAGCTGGGTGTCTGCTTCCCTGTTCTAGCTAACATCTATATTATTCACGCTTGTATTGTACATGATTCCAGGTTCTCACATATAGGAACATAAGGACTCTAAGGAGCTTTTGTTTTTAAAATGAGAAACATGAAGCATGAGAGAAAGGAGTTACTTCTATTGTAAATTATTGCTGACTATGTAAAACAGAGATTGACTACTGGCATTTAGGATTGTCAGTGGTTTTTTTTTTAAATAACTAGCAGGTCTTGAACAAATAATGTTGTGACCTAATTTGGATTCAAAAGAAAGAATAAAACTCAGTTGTCTAATTCTTGTTCCACTCAGAGAGTGAAGACTGCATCACAGCACACCAAATTTTCGTGTTCCTGAGTCCAAGAGCTGATGTCCTAGTTACACACAGCCAACAGTGCTCAAGAAAGGTGAAGTCTGTGGAAAAAGATGATGTCTCCTTTTATAAAGTCAAGTAAGAGGCATTTAAAGACAAAATCCAGAAGAACAGGCAAGTTGGGAAGTCAGCAAGTCCAAACTCTGCCTGGGAGCCTGTTTTTATCAATGAACTATAGCAGATGTTCAGAGAAGTATGTATGAATGACACAAGTATGCATGTTCCTAATGCAGTCATCTAGTCCACGGCATCCATCAGGTCAGAGGTGGTATCTCTTTGCTCAGTACTTCTTAATTGATGAACTTGTCTTAATGTATTTTAAATCCATACAAACTTTTATCAGCCACAACAGTCTGTGTCAATGAATGTCATGGTCTATTCCATGGGTGAGAGAGGACCTCCATCAGTCTGCTCTGCATCCATGTGGTAATTTCATCCGGTGATGGATAAAAAAAAACCCCAGTAATTGGGTTTTTTCCCTATTTACCTTCTCCTTACCTGTCATGAGCTTTCATGTGTCCTTACTGACCAGTAAAAAATGTCTCGAATACAGTGTTTCTACAGGATTTGCATGTCTACAGATAGGCACTAATTCAGTATCAATGTAAAGCTGGGATATATAACCCAGTCCTGTTAGGTGCCAAGTTGGTTATTTTTGGCAGAAGATATGGAAGCTTTGTCTTTTTCAGATGTTTTTTGAATACGACATTTGAATCCACTTCTCCTGTCCTGATGAGATGCTCAAAACACCACACTCTATATAGTTCTGAAGAAGATCAAACCTTTCCTTTTACTAATAAAACTGTGAAGGAGAGGAGGTGGGGCAGCAGCTTTGTCCTGCTTTATGTGACAGTGACTTACTGTACAGTATGAAGTTAAGGAATGAATGAGGAAGGCAGAGAGAACGAAGTGAGATTACAGTATACAACTGGGAGGTGGGACCTGGTCTCTGCTCCACTGATGTGCCTGTATTTCCCCCCCAAAAGGTCTTTCAGCAGGCACTAGGGAATTTAAAGGAGAATAACTCTCTGCAGGTAGTGGGGTCTAGGCAGGAATTTTGAGAACTGTCCTTTTTGGAATCTAAATCTTCTTAAGTTTTGCTAAGAGCACTGAAGTATCATCATGACCCACAGCCTGAATCTTGGGGTGTGTCAATTCCCAGGGAAACCTGAGCTCTGCCCGTGCTGTGGTGATTCAGAGGTGACAGGATGCAACTGCGGGCCCGGCAGCTTCTGTGGTCCCGAGTGTTCCTGCTGAAGCAGCCAGGCACCAGCTGTCCACAAAGACTTTAACCTTGTGATCAGAGCTGGCAGTCAAGACATAAAAATTCCAAATTGTAATCCCTTAGCACGTGAGCTGCTAGAGTACTACTGCAAACTTTATAAGAGGAAGGGCTTCACGATACATTGACTCCCTGAGTTTGACCTTCATTAATTACACTTGTAAAAATACCCCTGGCATTCATTCCAGCACCCAGTGAGAAACTTTGCTGGCAAAACTGCACTTTCTATGTACATGAAAATATTTGTAATATGAACTGTTTCTCAGACATATATTTGGGTACAAACCCAGTTCCCCCTTCCAATAAAATTTAAGATTAAAAAAACCCCAATCAACCAAAACCCAGACATTTCCAAACTCATGGAAAGACAAAGATGAAGTCTTGCAAATGTGCTTAACCTGAAATTGTGTCCCCAAACACAAATGTGAGTCATCAAAACATTTCACATGAATGATTTTGAGATATTTCACTTGAATTTCTAACTAATATTTTTGACAGAGGTTTTTTTCCTTAAAAATTTCTTTGCATTTCAAAATGTAGTCATTTAAAGAGACAATTTTAAAGACAAAAGAACCCTTTGTTTACCAAATTCCTAGTATATTCCCTCTCCTTCTATCCTCATTCTCCAGGATTCCCTCTGCTCCAGTAATTAGAAACAGAAATTTCATTTCAAAGCTCCCACTTAAAAACTTTATCTCTCCTAGGTAGTTGCATCGGACGACATTTTTGCTGTGTCTAGCACTGCCCTCAAGGAAATGTACTTGCTCAGACATTTAGTTCAAGCCAAGAACATTTTTGACACCCACAAGGAGTCCGCCAAGTGACTGTGAGCATCATGAATTAGTGTCATTCCAGCCATAGGAAACCCTAAACCACATGCGTGATTTGAACCACAATTTCCTTCTGTCTAAGAAAAAAATAAATTCACGTATGTATCACAGCATTTCAGTTCTGGCTGAAACTGCTACAGGATGGCAAAATTCAGGATGTTGGAGAGAGGAGCTTATTCACTGCTGAGCAACGTTAAGCAAATACTCACAGCAGCATGGGCTGCATGATAAAGTTTTAAACCTCCTGTACTTTAGTGAACCTGAGGAACCTCTTATTTGAATGAGACACAGCTCAGGCATTAGTCAGACAGGAGATGAGATACAGCCCTATAAAGTAACCACATTAGTATGAAAAATGAGACATAAAGCAAACTGTCCCCATATGTTGCTCTCCATATCTCAGAAAGACTTTTCTTGAAGTTTTACTGTAATGATCATCAAGGGAGTTTACATGGCCTGGCCTGGAATTGATATTAATCTAGAAGGGAGGAAAAGAGGACAAACTCAGACCAAGAGATATCCAGGAAACAGGGACAGATGGGAGACAGTTGAAACCAAAACTACTGGCAGGGGACACAGCAAACACTTTCCACTGAACTACATTTGGGTACTGAGGATGGTGTTCTCCTCATAAACACAAGGAAAACTGTCCTCCATTGCTCACATACAACACAGTTGTCTATCCTGCTGCACTGCTGATTGCCTGCAACAGCTTTTTAATGTAGTTTGGGGATACAGTATATGTATCATTTCTTTATTACAGCCTTTCAATCATCATCATGATACAAAGAAAACCCATTGTTCAGAGCAGATGCACTCTTTTATTTGCTAATATGTTCTTGGTTGACACTAATTTGCCACAGCAAAATTTAGCATCCATCTTCAAAATGCTGCTCAGTAATGCCATTCCAAAAACCAATGGGTATGCAATAAACAGCATCAAACAACCCATAATAAAACAGTTTTACTACAGATGTTCATTATGCACATGAGCCTCTGTAGCTGCCTGTGTATTTTGGAGAAATGTTTGAAATCAGTTTGGAAGAGCAGTAATTAAAATTAGTTGTTTCTCATAAAATTCAGTAAGATCAGAACCCCCAACATGTTGCTGTGTTCAATTCCCAGAGGTGAATCCCTTCTCCCCTTCCTTCAAAGCTTGTTTAGTAATTTTGTTGTAGACTCAGGCATTGTATCCAAAGCTCCTCTGGATTCCAAAAGACATCATGCTGGTGAGGAGTAATATTTGGACTTCAGAGATCTGGTGCCATTCTCATTAATGCTTCTGAACACGCTCCTGATTGCCATTGTCCCTGAGAGCCCATTAGACACATGTAATGAATGTGCTGCTTGCTGGATTAATTGTCCTGTGAGCTCATGGCCTGCCTTTTGTACCCTAATTTCCTTGTGGTGCTATAGAAAGTGTTGTGTGCTGTGGCTCTCCCAGATGACTGGATATCTAATTATCTTCTGATGCCCTGAACCGACTTGCACTCTGAGCCTCACCACATGAGCACAGCAGAATCCACCATGAAACCAGGATGGCGTCATTTTAGATTTTCAAATACAATATTGTCAAATATTTAAATGTACGTTTTATTGCACATGTTCAGCTGGGTGGCTAGATGAAGGTCTCCTGTTTGGAGTGCAATGGTACCCAGCTCTCTCCTGGAAGTTTGCATGGCCTGGCTAAAAGATTGTGGCCTAACTGTTCTCAGCATCTTTGTGCTCAGGTCACTACTTGTAGCACTCATCAACAGAAAATAATAGGATTTTTATGAAATGATGAAAGTTTTTTTCAGCTTTTGATCTTTTATCATGAGAAGTGACAGAAAATTTCATGGTGTTAAAAGAAAATTACAGAGGTTTTTTCCCTAAGCTGTTTAATTTAATTTTAATTTTTGGCATAACTTCAGATTGAATAGTATTTTTAGCTGAAATGACTTTACTCTTTGTTTTTTTCCTCCCATCTCTCATCTGAACATGATGTTTTTTTGTAGTGAACTCTCTTCTAATAGTATGTCTAGTGGTTTCATGCGTGTGGTCCTTTGTTCTTGATTTGCTCATACTGGAAGAGCAAACATTCACTATTCAGACAAACCAAAGAGAGCATTAATCATCTGCTGTGGTATGCGCACCCTGACAATCTCTTAGGTACCCTGATCAAAGAAAAATGTATCAAATTGAAATAGTCCCAGCAATTAATGCTGAATTTGGGCAAAATTTAGATCTTAAATGTCAACATTTTTTTTCTCTTGGACCCAGCTTTGAAGGAATCTGCGATACAAAGCCGGAATCCCCATCTCTTAGTGGGATTGGAGTGTCAGGAATAAGTTCCCTTCCCTTCACAGAGCACAAGAGACTACAGAAGGAAGCAGTGAGGAGATGGTATCAATCAGAGTTGAAGGTAACCACAACATAGCTGTGGAATGAGTTCCCGACTTCGCCTGTGAGTTTTACATGCAGATGTGGCATTCATCAATTCCCAGTGACATCAGTCTGTGTGTTGCAATATGAGGACATGAGGTATGATTGATTAATCTGTACCCCTGACTCCATTTCCTGACCTAATAATTTCCTGCTCTCCAATGCAGAATATGAATGCTCAAACAAAAAAAAAAAAGAGAAAGTGAGATCCCCTTACTTCAGTCTGTAGAATAGGAAGATAAATGAGCTCCCTGTTGAATAAGTCAGAGATTTGCTGAAAAGTGCTAACTGTATTTAGGAGTACAGTGTGCATTTATACCAGTGAAAAAAGACATCTCTGGTACGTGACAAGAGAAACATTAAGTGCTGTTAAATATCATGCTAAAAACTGGGCTTGGAGTGTGTCCATTCCCTTACCTGGCACTTTGCCTTCTGGAATGACCTTGTTTCTGAAACCTATGCCTGCACCCTCAACCCATAAAGGCAACTTAATAAACCTTCCAGACCTGAAATGAACATTTTGATGGCACTATGAATACAGGATATGCTAAAGATCTTCTATTCCATTTTCTATAACCATAAACAGATACGCTTTAATGGTCTGATGCCTTTACCTTAAAAAATTCCAATTTAGTTCCCTAGAGCTATAATAATAAAAACTGCTGACATTCTGTTTTTATTTTTCAGAGTAAGAAGAACCTGTCTTATAAGGGCTTCTCTGTATTTGTGGACTGTTGAGATCAGGCAACTTTGCTAAGAAAGGGATGTGACGTGGACTTTTATACTTGACATAGAGTAACAGCAAGTCTTCCGACACATGAAGCCTATTCCTTTTTTGTCTTGAAAATAACTTTGTAAATGTTGGCGCTTAGTATTCATTTAGTTCATCTTTACTTTCTTTTGAATTTTCTATCATTCTGAGTTTGAAGAGCCATCCATTTCTGTCCGAACAAACACACCAGGCAGATAGGGAATCCCATTTTCCAGGCTTGCTGTGCCTGTTTCTGGCATTGTTGGGTTACAGGAGTTTCAGGTTTAGGTTTTTGAAAACTGCTGCATGACAGACAGGAAGAATATGGCCTTAAAATTTTCTGTTTTCACTGGTTTTTAAACTTAAATGCACATAAAACGCAAATGGGGGGAGTAGGCTGCATTATGTCTAAGAGGGAATATACCCTCTGCTGCAGAAACTGTATCCCTCTCTGTGGCATGTCATAAAAATGTCTTAGATATTCGAACTCAAATCTGAAGTGGCAATACAGAGATAGATGTGGATGCAGCATTTTCCTGCCTGTTACAGTAAGTGTTGACATTGTATTGAAAGCACATTTCTTATATTGATCTGACAGAATTCAATCTTTGGATATCTCAGAATAACCCAACATGGGGTTATTCAGCCTCTACACAAACCATATTCTAATAGTTTTCACTAGAAATGATCATGGCAATCTTTCATAGGCCTACATTTTTCTGTTCTGCTGATTCTTTTCTTCTTTTTTTTTTTTCAGTATTTCCTCAAGAGTCTTTCTACCTACATTCCTAAAACCTTTCTAGATATCAGTCTCCTTACAGAAGATATAATTCCATTCATCTTTCCCCTTTTTCTTTTTTTTTTTTCCTACCAGAAACACTTCCGCTCTACTGAAGCAAGTTTCTTTTTCCCCCATATACAGAAGTGCAGGAACAGGCACTGTGTACATCTCAGCTCTGTATCCTGTATTATACATTGTCCAAAAGCAAGCAGATTCCTAATGAGCCATGTAAGACTGAAACAAGCACCTAGAAACACTCCTCCAGAATATCCTCCCAGTGGTCTGTGCCCGAGGGCCTCCCCAGGGTGGAGAGGATGTAGCTAATAACACTAAACCTGTACTCTTTTTTCCCATGGATTTGTCCTGTCACTTCTTGAACCCAGAATACTACAAATGCAATTTTAAAATGCATTTTTAGAGAGGAATGCATAGCACTGGGGTAACAGAAAAATTGCCCATCAATTTGTAGTTTGACTAACACTTCATTTTAAGTTATTCTCTTCTGATCTGTATATTGAATAGCAACAACCCAAGGCTTGACCTGAAATTTTGTGGTAGCAGCAATTGGGTCTGGGCACTGGAGACCTTTGCAATGTGCTTACGATCTCTAGGGTCAGAGGTTTATGCGGCTAAGGCAGAGGAAAAGAAAGTAGAGAGAACTGGGATACCACTGAAATACAGAAACTGTAGTGAAGTTGGTAATGGGAGCACAGGTCCAACCTTTGAGACCATTAAATCTGTCTGTTTAATACTGAGGGCAGACAGCTCTTGCTGTCTCTACACACTGTGGCAAGAATGTCAAATAGCCAGGGTAAGGTTTGTAAGCATAGGTATTAGCCTGCTGGAAAAAAAAGCAAACAAACCAAAACTGAACAACAAATGATCTTATTTTACATTCTGAGGAGACTGAAACATAGGTAGAGAATAGCATGTGCTTGGACCATTATGGTTACAACAATTCTACCATTGCTCTTCTGCCAGTTAATTATTTTTCACCGATAAGAGCCCCTGAGGAGTATGGAAATTTAAATCACAAAGCACCAAGAGGAGCTTCATGAAAAATGACCTTCCATGTATAAACCTGAATTTTGCGCAAAGTTCTAGAAAAATTTCTTAAGCAAACCCTGCTATTTTTGCATCCTGTTTCAGACTAAGCTTCAGCTGGAAGTTAGGTTTAGAAAGTCTGAAAGAAAACACTGCTCATCTGCTCACCTGAGCTAGGACCTAAGCCCCTTTGCAGTGGGGCGGCTCCAGTGAGTCCAGACATCTGGATCCTTATAATAATTTAATTATAGTGCAACAACAGAACAACAGCTTGAGCTGGGTACTTCTGAGGAGGGACCCCAAACAAAGGAAACCCTGGACTTTTATATCCTTGCAAACTGGAGTTTTCGGTTCCTTTTGTGTCTCTGAGGGTCTGGAGAAATGATCAGAGGTGAGGGTGAGGGAATGAGCAGCTCTGAAGCAGGAGATCCTGTTTTCATACTCATGCCCCAAGTATCAAAGTATTAATGCTGCAGGAAAACAATCTCTCATTCAGAATCTTTCCATCACTTGACAGTGCTTTATGAGGCACTTGGCATTATAAAGACCATCACCATGATCTGTCCTTCATGACACTCTCGGGGCACCACTACAAGACTTACAAGTAGGCAGTTTAAACCAAAAATCAAACTTATTAATACAAGACTTCTACTGGATTTTCCAGCATATGATGACCCCCCTGTGTGTCTCTGTTAGACTGTAGTAATTTTGGGTCAGGGAAGAGTTTGATACTAACATACCATATTTGTTTCATAAAATAAATACTAAATGTTCATGTACATCAGTAGTTTTTTAAAAAAAATAACCAATTACGAGTAATATATCCTCAGCAACATTTTCCACTGTCTTTTATGACTATTATCCACCCAGCACCTGCATCAGCAGCTTAGGAACAACCTGACAGCAAAACGCTGATAAGGTGTTCCATTACTTAATGCTTAAATGTAAGATTGGTTTATATGCAAAGGGGATCCTTGTTGAATGTATTGGAAAGACAACAACCTTTGTTTGTTCAGATCTAGTAAAAGATTAGTCCAAATCAAATTGAAGAGGGATTTCAACTTGCATGAGATTTCAGACTTCATGTCCTAGTTTGACCTTCCCTCTACAGTCAGTTGAACCAAAATCACCTTACAAACTACTGTCCCCAACTGGTTGTGAACTTTGTAGTTGGTGTCTTCTATTTTTAACATTATAGGATAAAATAATCTGGAGATGGATACTCAGTTGCTTATGACATTTATTCCATTTCCATTTTTATTATTGAAGTAATGTGGTCTTTCTTGCTGCACTGAAGAGCGATAGAAATGATCTCTGAAGTGATCAACCTCAAACAGTCCTTTGCCTCATATTTTAAGCCAGCTCTGATGGCTCTTTCTCCCACTCTTGTCTTTGGAGTGAAATACACATTCATATGAGAGCCAGTACCAGAGAGTACTCACACATTCATAGCAACGAGAAATTAGTTATGCATTTTCTTTCTGTCACCTGGGATTTCCTCATAACAGAGTGATTCTTTGCTGCCATATGCTACAGCTCCATAAAACAAATAATTTATTCACAAGTTATAAAGATCACAAAGAAGTAAGCGATGTAACAGCAACTTCATGCACGATCAGCACAAGTGGGGAAACAGACTCTCTCTGGAAACACCTTTATTTGATGTCCCTGCAGGACTTGCACACCTCTCTGCCAGGCAGGTAGTGTTACAGCTTGGAAAGGGGATTCCTGTCAGCTGTGGAAGTGCTCCAGGATGTGAGGTTCATGGGTCTCTGAGTCAGGTCAGGTTATGGCTCCAGTTCAGCAAAGCACTTAAGTTGCTTTGACTTTGCTTCAGTGAAACACATCTGTGTTTTGCAGAGCCCATGTTGCCAAAATGCACCTGGGATTGAACACTATGGTAGTTTTGAACTTTCAGGGAATGTTGTCAGTTTTAAGCATGTATTAAAAAACCAAAACAGCCCCTGAACACTGAGCTTATTTTCCAGTGATATAGATAATGAGTTATTCAATGACAATTCAAATGTACTTTCCATTTCCACTACTTTCCATTCACTCTGCCAGTTGACCACAGTTTGGTGTTTCTCTGTTTGAGAAATGAAAACAGATTAGTCTGTCTTGCTTCTGTTTACAGCCTGATCCTAATAAATTTCATTCGAAGGTTCTTGTCTGTCAGCTCAATACTTAAAATCTCCAGTTGTAGCTGTCACAAAGAAAAATTAGCAAAGATAATTTCTATTAAGAGTTAAAGAAATTGTTAGACTGTTTAAATCCACAATTTTCATTGTTATTAAAAACACAAATAATTTCAGTCATGTCTAACTTTTAATTGATTAAAATCAAATCCTCTGCTAACTTTTAGAAAGATTTGCTATTCTGTGCTCTAAACCTATTTACTTTCCTCCTGCCTTCAATTCACTTGCCAACTATAAAACCTGAAGCCATCACACTTTGCTCAGTGCAGTGTGTGTCTGACACACTATCAGCATCCTCTGGCTGGGCAGGCTCCCTTGACCAGGGTGTAAAGGAGTGACTAAATACAGGAGAGGGCCCCAGTATGATCTGGCACCATTCCCAGAGCTGAAATAGAATATGCTCTGTGACTAATTCTGGTTCATTTTCCCTTCTATAAAGAAAATATACTCTTTTGGTTACTCCATCTGGAAGAATGAGCTGGTTTCATTTCAGACCTGTATTACTATATTTCAATGTATCAATTCGTTTCTCTACTACAGGTAAATGCCTGTGATACAGGCTGTATTTATAGCTATAGTGTATGATCCCATTTATTCACTGCTCATGCCAGATTCTGTTTTGAGGTAGGCAACAGTTTCATTGTATTACTAACATTAGCATTTCAATAGTCTCTTCACAAAATGGTTCCAATTTACCTGTGCAGAAGTCAGATATTTCTTGATATGCCATCTAAAGAAACTATTAAGGCTACCAGCATTTTTTCTTTTCTTTTTCTTTGGCTATAACTCTGACAGAAATTAGGCTTACATTTCCATGTAATAATATAAAAAATTTTCTATTTGGTATGAAAATTTTTGAAATATTCTTGAAAGGCTATGTATCCAAAGCCACAAATAATTTTCCCACTTGGAAATTATTATTGTCTTATACAATTAAATTTATCAGTGATTTGGTGATCTGTTTGTGTCTCTGAGCTATATTTCTTAATTAGAATATGCAATCCATAATACATCACTTTTCTTCCCCAAGAGAAAAGACTTGGATATATCACAAACCACATTGTCCAACAGGAAAGCAGGACTGAGAAGGAAAATGTCCAAATCAAATAGACACCTCAGGCTCAAGTTCCCATCCAAACGAAACCTGCTTCTGCCCAACTTTATTGCCTCCTTTCTCCTAAGGGGAGGGATTATATTGTGGCATCTGAAATATAGGGAAAACCACACTTTAACAAGAAGGCAAAAGAACCACATTCTCAGAGAGGAACAGGTTTCTCCCAAAATGTTCAGTGCTTGAACTAAAGTATGAGCTTGTGGGATGAGTTATGGTGGAAAGATTTAGGATATCCAGCCAAAGCCCATTTTTCAACTGTCTTTAAAGCTGTGTTTACAAATCAAACCTTAATGCTAGTTATTGACATTCTTCTCCCACAGGACATTGATCCAGCAGATGCAGGGTTGGAAGCTTGCAGAAATCTGTAATTTATAGCTAAATTGCTTGACTGAGTTAGAGGGGGCTGTGCCAATAAGAGAGGACTACACATTCAGGGAAGATGCTCCGGAAACTCATGTCTAAAGTTAGATTCCGCAGAGTGATGGACAGATAACTTTTGCTTCTGAGTTCTTACAGAAAAAAAAAAAAAAAAACAACTAAAAAAAACCCACAACAAATGACAGGAATAGAAACACACAGGGGTAGAATTGCAAGCGTCAAGGCAGGGCAGTCAAAGCAGCTGCACTGTCTCAGAAACAGGGAAGGAATGTGGTCCAGGCCCTCCAGTTGCCATCTGACCTCCTATGTCCCCCTTGTTCAAGGAGTCAGAGGCATGATCTACTGCATGCCCCAGCATCCAAGCAATGAATATAAAATCCTCGCTGAGAAATCATCTCTCAAGTGGGTTTTATTCTGCAGAGAGAACACTGCAGAAACACTGCAGCTCCTGCCTGTAGCACTTAAGACCCTTCTACTGTCCTTCTTGCGATGCAGATGCAAGCTCAAAAGAGCTCAGGGAGAAATCCCCCCTGCTTTGGGAAACAGAACTTGCAATTCATTCACTTTTAAAACAAAGATATTACCCTGTATCTCACCTCCCTGCTCTGTGCTGGGACTTCATTCATTTCTATAAGCCAAGAAGCTGGCCTCTTAGCTGCTTCCCACATCCCTGCACTGAGCCCTTATGGAGCCCATAGGCACTGAGGCAAGAGACCCCACTGAACTATCATGGCTCAGGCACATCACTTGCTATAATTAATTCACAATGGACTTCCAGAGACCTCTGCTTTCCCTGTGTGCTTGATCAGATGCCTGTGTACAGCTGTGTTCACTAAGAAACTCTTCACTGATCTGAGGCAAAGCTTGAGTTCACCACTTCAACTAGAGGGAGGTATTTTAATCCATCTGCTTCCACACTCCTACATCAGGTCTCACTGCCATAAAGCTCCGCCCTAGCCTTTCCTTGTGGCAGTTGAAGGGGAACTGAGGCCAGTGCTCCTCTCTGACTCTTTGTTTTTATCATGGTTTAACCCCAGCCTGTTGCCAAGCCCCACACAGCTGCTCCGTCACTCCTCTATCGGCAGGATCAGGGAGAGAATTGGAAAGTGAAAGGTAGAAAACTCATGGGTTGATTTAAAGATAGTTCAATAGGGAAAGCAGAAGCTGCCCACACAAGCAAAGCAAAACAAGGAATTAATTCACTGCTTCCATGGGCAGATAGGTGTTCAGCCATCTCAGTAGAGCAGGGCCCCATCCTGTGTAAGAGTTACTTGGGAAGAAAGATGTCATCAATCCAAATGTCCCCCCTTCCTCCTTCTTCCTCCCCTCTACCTTTATATACTGAGCATGACATCATATTGTCTGGAATATCCCTTTGGTCAGTTTGAGTCACCTGTCTGGGCTGTGTCTCCTCCCAACTTATCATACACCCTCTGTGTCCCCATCAGTGTGGCAGTACAAAAGGCAGAAAAGGCCTGTGTAAGCTCTGCTCAGCAATAACAAAAACTACTATTGTCACTGTGTTCAGCAGAAAAGTAAAACATAACCCCATATTAGCCACTGTGAAGAAAATTAACTCTACCCCAGACAAAATCAGCACAGTTTTCCTATGTGACCATTTTGCAACACACATGGTAGATCCCATTTTAATTTCTCAATCACCAAGAACTGAGAAACAACATGCAACTGTTAGTTCAGTACTGTACTCCATGGAAGGGCATCGGAGCAGGATCTGACCCTTGTTCCTCTGCCAGCACAGCATCCTCCTTATCAAATCTGTGTTGTCCCGGCGAGTGCCAGGACAAGCATGTCAGGCAAAGCAGAGTGACTCCTGTGACCCCTCAGGGATCCACCACACCTTGCACCATGCCCAGCAGGCCCTGGGGCATGTTTATGCCCCCAAATCCTCCCAGTGTTGCCTTATTTTTCCATTTCCTCCACCACCCACCGTTTCCCTCCCGAGTCTCTCCCTGCCCACACCCCCACTGAACATGTGTCAAGCTGAGTTTATTTGGATGGCACAAAGCACTTCAGCAAAAATACCTTCAACAGTGGGGTTGTATGTGGTCCATGAAAGGGAAGGTGTGTGGATAAGGCAGGAAATCTGCTGCTTGGCTTTTGCACTGCCCCACTGCCTGACTCAAGGCCAGCCCTATTTAAGCTGTTCTGCCCCAGGCAGAGCTGTGCAGATGACAAACCATCTCTCTGTGGGGAGCAGGGTCCCCATGTATCCCCACGGTGCAGGGCAGAGCTGTTAGCTGCCAGGCTGAGCTGGTGGTCATCCATCAGAGACTCTCAGCCTGACCCTGATTCCTCGGGCATCCTGTTTGGAGCTAGTTCAGATATCCACAGGCTCAATGTGTGTGCAGTGTAAATAGGAGCTTAATCCCATTACAGGTCTGAGCAAGTCCACCGAGGCCAAGCATCTTGAGCTGGCTAAAATACAAATGCAAGGCAAGTCTTCATTACACCCTCTTTCCAGTGTGTGAGCCAGTTTGGATTGCTCCCTACTTGAAATTGAAGCTGGTGGCACTTTACACCAGCTTACACCAGTTCCGAGGGTGTGAATGGCAGAGAGCTGAGGAGCCTGGCAAAGGAGCCACCTGAGGATCAGCTCAGAATCTGCCAAATTGCTGTGAGAACGTAGTGCTATTGAAAAGAAGGCTCTCATCCATGTCACTGCTGACTAACACTTGTAGTTGCTAAAAGAGAAAGAATTTTAAACAACTGATTTATTTTCCATTAACTGGACTCCTCTATATTCTTTGCAAGTCTCTCAGGTTGGGCTGTTGAAACAGACAGTCAGATTCACTTTTATTCAGTGTTGGTTTCTAGTCAGGGTGCTTTGCTGGGCTCCTGGGCTCAAATCAGCAATAAAGGTTACAAATAAGGGAGGGAAAAACAAAGAGGGCAAGAAAGGGAGAGCTGGGAATGTTAAAATTCTCAAACTATTCCTGCTTTTCCTGTATTCTACAAAGGATTTTGACCAAAATGGTTTCTAGCAGCACACTTTGATATTTTTTCTCTCCAAAAAGCAGAAATAAATAATCCTAAAAATGCCAAACAACATTGGTAAACTCCATAAGCTCCAACAGAGCTGCCTCTCCTCAGGTGAAATGACGTACAACCAATTAGACTTAAAGACAATGTGGTAGATCTAATTTTCCACACTAAAAAAAAAAAGGCAAAAAAAATGGTTGTGATGTTCTTCCCTTGCATTTTTTTGTGACTAATGGTAAATAAACTGTGACTAGAAATGGCTTTTACCTGGTCAGATATGCTGAGGCTCGGTTTGCATTTTAAGGAAATCTGGCATTATTTTTGCATGAGATTGCCAGTCTCTGTGCTCTTGACTCTTATTTCTGAGTACATTTCCTTTTGAGGTTAAACAATGAGGAATGCACTGCAACCTTTTATCACGCAGTTATCTGCATTCCTGGGCAATGTCACTGTCTGGTGTGTGACTCATTTATGGTCTCTGTGAAGCTTTGTGCTTCCATTAGAGGTCTCTTCTCATTCTATTTTATTTTAGACAAAATTAGGCTCCGATGGACTTTAGTTTTTAAGATTCATATGGCTTAAATGGGAGGATGGCATACTGTGGGATAAATGTGGCCACATCTCCTGTCTGTCTGTAATTTTATTACTGAAATATGGATACCGGGAAAATTTAAACCCACTGACAAACAAATAAAACTGAAATAGAGAAGAAAATCCTTGTTATTCATAAAAATCACTGGTATTTGCTATGCACTACAGCTTCCAAATGACCATGGATACAGAAGCATATATTGTAAAGTAGAACTATATGACATGAAGTAAAAAATTATTAACCTTTGTTTATTTAACAAACCAACTCTAATTTCATGGTCAAATTAGTAGAGTGCCTGTGAAACAATCAAACTGGTGAGGTATCCTGAGGAAAGCAGGATTAGGTTATTATTCTATCCTATGGTATTTTTCCCTTGTATATCAAATTGCCTGATCAAACAACTGCAACATCTGAGGGTGTGTATAGAATACATACATATATGTAGTAGAAGGGTAGTGTTAAGGCTGCGTAGGATAAATAAGTAGTTTGATCTGTGTAGAGGGATGAATGGAGGATATTTTCTGATAGTTGTATTCATTTTTAATAGTGGCTTTCCTTGAGCTGTGCCTGAGCTTTCACTGCTTCACAATATGAGTTCTATGCTTTGATACATGGGATGAGTAAACCTTGACAGGAAGCTCAGTTTTTATTCCGTTCTATTAAGGATTCCCTAAATGTGAGTAGAACATGTTGGGTCCCTACCCAATATGTCTGGACTACTAATCTAAAGAAATGGTACCACCTAGGAATGCCAGAAGGCCACCCTTGGGAATATTAATTTTCTCTTTCGCTGAGATACTATTGGATCTGATTGATAGCATAGAGAAGTTCAACGTGGTTTGAGATTTAAAAGAAATGTTCAATTTCTGCTTGCTTTACACGTTTCTGTTGATTGCTGTTGGGTAAAGACAGGGTAACAACAGGACTGGTTTGTCTTGATCATTGAATCAAACATAATACCATTCCACTGAGATAGTGAACAACAGAGAATGTTAAGCAAAATTAAGACAATAACACTGGGTTTCAGTAATAGTCATACAGGGGCCAGAAGAAAAGAGTTCAAGGGTGATATTTGTGAGAAAGAAGTGAATGAGGTCAGGGAAAGGTAACTCACGGTAAAGATAACCAGAATCTGTGACAGTCTTTCATTGCAGGGGGCATGGAGGGTATAAAGGAAATGTTCAAACTGCATAGGAGCAAAGGCTGATAAGACTTGCAATGCAGAGATTAAGGTATCAGTTTTCAGCCAAAGGGATCTGGGGATTGGATCATTATTGTGCTATTAGCTGCTGGCTGGAGATAAACAAAACAAATGTTTATTCCCAGGAGAAACAGCTCTTATAGTTTAACTGACTGCTAATTTGAAATTCCCTTGAGCAAGAAGGCAGTCTCTCACTGGAGCTGGAGTCTTCACAAGACAATTTCAGGATGATAAAAAGAATGAAAATATTTCTTTTTCACTATGCAATATACAGTGATTGCTCTCTTATCCTCTGCAGGATTAATTTCTGTATTACTTATCTTGTATTGCTCAGTCTAAAAGAAATTAATAAAGGATGCTCCTCAATATTTAGGGGGAATTCATCTGAGCATGTGAACTTCCAGGCTCTGGATGATGTCTTCATGAGTTCTTATTATCCTGGTTCTGATATTAACTAAAAGGATCCCAGAGGAAAAAAGGATGACTAAACCTCTCAGTGGGAGTACAGGGATACCCTTGCTCTGCTGGTAAGTCTCATGGCTGTGCAGAACAGGGGGGACCCCAGAGCTCACCAAGGCCAGACCTTGGCTCCCAGACGCTGGGAGAATTCCATTGCAGATCTAGGCAGTATATTTTCCTAAACATTTGCCTGTGACCTTTCATGGATTATCTTTGAAAAGCAACAAGAGAAAAAAAGCAGAGCCACTGTGTTCTCTTGTTCAGTTCAGGCTGCAGAACTTGTGTTTGGGAGAGGAAGACTGAAGTTCAAAGCTTTGCACTGGTCTCTGCTAGGTTGCAGGGCAATAGACAAGGATATGATGTCAATGAGAAAGCCTGTGGGGTTTTTTTGCACAAGGAGGATCTTCAGACTTAAGATGCTGGCAGTCTTTGTCAACACTTTTTATTTCCAGAGTGTTGATCTTCCAGCAGAGGAAGGGGAGATCTGCTTTCCCACACAGAGGAATAAGTAGACTGCACAGTGAGACAAATTACAGCAGCATGGCACTGATAGGACTGAGTGAGCCAAGAGAAAAGCTCGGATTGTGCAACCTCTTTCAGGAAGCTAGATATTCATTCTAGTAGAAATTATTTTTTTCCTCACTTTATAATGACTAATAACACCATTAACATATCAGATTGTACATGGAGTCTCAGCACAAGACATCAAAGCCTTTCCACATAGGTTCTTCTCTTACTGTATCTTATTAGTGTATACAGTGCCCTGAGGATATAACAAGCAGAAATGCAGAATATCTCATGAGCAGTTTAGATGTGAAACCGAAGGTTTGGTCCAGCCCCACAACAAATGAGAAACCATTGTTTACAACAGGAACAACTCTCAAGAGTTAAATAATGTAACCCAACCCAAATAAAATTCTGAAAGGGGTAAAAAAATTTTTTGGTCCCATTTTCTCTTAGAGTCCCCCTCCTAAAATTATGTAGGAAAGTGTGACTTTTTAGGGTTGACCCTGAATGCAGCAACCACCCCTCAGCGCCATCAGTGAACTGAGATCTTCCTGCTTGGAAATATCAAAACACTTCAGCAAGCGTGTTTAGCATCTTTGCTACACATCCAACTCCTCAGGGTTCTACTAGTGCACACTGTAATCTCACTTTCTCTAAAATTGTTCTGCTGGTCATCTCAGCTCCACTAATTTTCCTGTTTTATGTTTATTAAAATATCCTCTCTACTGTCCACAGAAGAACAATCAATCTGACTGCATTTGCGGCAGTGGCATTTTGCCTTCTACCTGTTATTGTACCTATTTATCTCCAGCAGCAGTCAGCATGTGGGTGGTTTGGAGAGAGATTTACACACAGATATTTTATTAAGGTTCCTTTTTATTCTATAATTTAACTGGGGAGATTGAAAAATTGTACATTATTTTGCCAGTGGTAAAATAGACCTATTTTAGCTTCTTTTTTTCCTCCCTTCTTCTGATTGCTCATTAATATTCACAGTTTATCTTATCTATTCCCCTCTTCATTTGGTTTGTAAATGACTCCTTTGCTTGCTCCTTTATTTTTAAGCCTGTTTTCAACTTTTGTTTAATCTTCTTGGTGGCTTTTTTCTTGTTTGTTATTAAATTTTGAGTTAGACTTCTAAGCTTATCCCCTTTCATATTCGTTCCTTAAAACACCAGCTGCTCTTTTTCTCTGTCTACTACAGAGACTGTGTGATCACAGAGGAGTGGAGCTGCTCCTCCAACATAACACAACACAGAGTGTTAATTTTGGTCTGGCTTTCTCAGGTGACAAGAGCAGGGGCAGGGTGGGCTTTAACCTTTCACCCCTGTAACAGCTGCCATCAGACACGTCATTGTAATAAGCAGAAACAGGCAATAGAGTACAAAATGGCTGTTCAAGTGGTGGGGTGACATCAAGGTGTGCATCGCTCTAGGCAGGCTTTGGACCCATATATTTCCTTTCAGCTCTAATTCCCAAATGTCCCCATTGGCATCCCTGGTGGATCTACACCTGGATGTGCTCACTGGTGGTGACCTGTAGTTACGGTGTCTAGTGTGTGCTAAAATGTGTGCTCTGAGTCACCTGGGCTGCAGAGACCTGGGCTAAGGCTGGGGGGCTCCTGTGCTCTCATCATACATTGACTTTGCAGTTTGTCTTATTTTCCCATCCCTACTGAGCAGCAGCACACTGTACTGCAAAGGGGCAAGGATGTTCATTCCCTATAAATTACTCTACCTTGGTGTAACTGTACTGACTCCAGTTACTATCCCAGCCTTTAAGCACCCTCAGTCAAGCATTGAACCTACTCAATGCAAGGACTGACTACTTCATCAGGGTCTGTTTAGATCCGTGTCATATTTATTTTAATTAAAATTCCATTTATTCTGTTTTGCTATCCGACTTGTCTCATACCTTATCACTCCTTGGGTCTATTTGCTTTCCTGAAGCCCTTTCCCCTCTTAATTTCAAACAGTTTTGATATCTGACAAAAGTAAAATTTACCTTCTTTCTATTGTTGCTTCTCTTCATTTCCCCCAAGTATGCCCCTGTGGTGTTTACTCTTTGGAAAAGAACTGCAAACACGATGTCCCACTGAGCTCTGTGTTCATTTTTCTATTATTTTCATCTTAATTCTTCTCTAGTTAATTTTTTTGTCTTTTGAATTTCCTCTATTAACCAGGAAATAGACCCAGTCTAGCTCTTTTTCTTATCTGCCTCTCCAGTGTCTTCGGCAAAGTCATGCACACCCAGAGCAGGTATCACTCAAACATCATCCCAGTCTGGTACAAGGTTGGATTCTGAATTCAGCTGTTGGCATGGTCTGAAGCACAGTTTTTGTCTCAATGTATGATACCAATTTTTATTAAAAAAAAAAATGGATCATCTTGACAAGTTTTTTCCTATATTTTTTTTCCATGTTTTTTCCCCACTGCAACATAGCACATGTTCAAGCATGCAGGTGCACCCTTGCTCTCTGTATCATGCAATGCCACGTGTAGCAAAGGAGCTCCAAAAATAATGTGTAATGATCATATGATTGATGAACAGTACATGGTGAAGTTGACATTTAAAGGAAAATGGAAAAAACTCAACACAGGAGTATTATGTTATTTAGCAATGGAGGACATACAAAAGCCAAGACAGACAGATACAATTCTTCTAAAATGTCATACGATTTGTTGGGAGCAATGAAAATATTGGATTCTTTCAGTGGCATTTGTCATTGTCAGAAGCGGGTCAGTAGACTAGATGGAGCCAGTTGTGACCCATTATGACAATGACTAAGCCCTTAGGGACCAAAATAGTCTTAGGGCTGCTTTGTATACAATTGTTACGAGCCCAGACTATGCTGGACACTGGTAAGCTACTGCTCTATATTTTATATAGATGATCTACCTGCTGAAAACTGAAGCAATTTTTTTGTACTCCTAATTCACTCTGACTATACATGATATGTTTACCTTCTTTGTTATGTGTATTTGGCAGATTCAGGCTCCTGCTTTTCAATTGTATGAAAGCTTTTGTACCTCTTGATGTGGGAACATAAATGGTATTAAATTAAGTGTAGGTATTTTAATTCTGAAAAAGTGCTGCCTTATTAGAGTGGGACATGGGGGAGGATGCTCAATTCTCTGAAATGGAAGCAGTACCGTCTTCTCCCAAAAGGGATGCTCAGGACCTTTCTGAGATATTTACTTCTTTTCTGAGTCAAATCTATAGGTAAGCAGCGAAAGAAGATAAAGTGAAGACAGTAATAAATCAGATTTTCAAGCTGCAACCTCTATTGTTTATGAAGATACTGTGTGAATTAGCTTAAAAGACAGGAGAACGGAGCTTGTGTCAATGGGAAGCAGAGTCAACACTTCTTTTTTGCTACTGCCTCTGGCAGGCTTGCTGCAACCTGAGTTCACAAAACATTTTCAAAAGGTGAGATAGGTAAAGAGTTGCTTTGACTTGCTGCCATGGGTTCTGAGTGATCAGAGCTGCTATAGGCAGCTGTAATTGAAGTGTTTAGTCTTTGCTAAATATGGTTATTACCTGAGGGTTCTCGAAATACTGTTTGCATTTTTTATGGTCATTGGATCCTCCTGATTACCAGATGTAATAGACTTTTTATGCTACAATGCAACTGTTGAACATTTTAATTGGAATGCCATGTCAAATTTTTAAATTAAAAATCAAATACTCAAAGCACCAGTGCTTTTTTGATTACTAAAATTAAAACCTAATTGAATTCTCTCACCAAAAAATATCCTGTGGAAATTTAATTAGAGAAGTGAAAAAGAGCTGATTTTTAAAACATATTAATTTTTAATTAGGAAAAATCTGAAAGGCAAATTAGTAAGTTTTAAATTTTCCAAAATATGAATATGGAGATGCCATGTGGCACAATAAAGAGGAGACCCAAGGTCTACTTTCCTAAATGACTAAATTTCACAAGGCTTGAGACTTACCTGTCTCAAATAAAAAGTGATGGATACTTGTTTCTGTTGTGAAACCTCATAAAAACCCTACATGCATGTCAGCACATTAAAAGACTACGATGAAAAGTAAAAGTAGTTTTAAGTGAATATTTGGAGTAGGGCACAAAGAGGGACGTTAAGTGGCTATTTATAAGCAGGGTGTAAGGTACACCCTTGCCTTCAGTGTTCACATGTTGACTTGCAAGATATCTCTGCAGTCAATCTGCCGGTTAGTTTTGATCCCATTCTCAGGTCCTTCCTTCCTGAGGTATTTCAGGATGTCTAGCTCCAGGGCTCTGCATTGCAGACCAGGCACATTGCATTACTCTATATTGCCCTGTTTTCGTTTGATTTACCATTGTACACCCAGGAACATTCTCACAGCATTAATAAGGGCAAAGAAATCATTGACAGCCTAGGTGGGCTCAATTTGGCCTTGTCAGGACATTTCCATTTCCCATTGATTTTAGCTGTTTGTGGTTGCACACAAAGTGTCAGAGGTAGTGAATTAGAACAGGTGACAAGGGCCCTTGGGAAAGCACAACACCATCATTAGGTAGACTGGAAATGACTGCAGCTCTACTTCTCTCTTAGTAATTTTTCTTTCTTAAAAATATGTATCCCACAAACTAGCTCTCTATTTTGTGATGCCGTGTAATTTCATGATATAGCAATTAGGAGATAATTTGATTTAAAGGAAAAAAAATAGAAACACTAACTACAGCTCTCCAGAGGCTCACTGCTTAATGATATACGCTTAAAAGTATGAGGAATAACAAAATGAAGAGGAACAGTGCCTGCAGGGTATGTTCAGATCTGGGTTATCTCACTCTCTCACAAGCTGAAGTCAGGGCACTGTGTGACAGTCGCTCAGGACTTGTGCTCAGGGGGCATGGGGAGCTACGGGAGACCCACCAGAGCAGACCTGCAGGGCATGGGCTGACTGCAGTACTTTCCAGATCATCCTCATGTGTTCATGACTTGGAGCATGGTGCCAATCCTGATGATTGCTTGCTTTTATCTTGGAAAGCCTTTCCTGGCTTTGAGAACAAAGAAAAATTCTACTCAAAGTTGAGATGCTCAGCTGGGAAAGGGAAACTGAAACAAAAGTGAGGAAACCTGCTTGTTTTTTTTAATTCTCTTTTCCTGGACACAACAGTACAAAATAAGGTTATTTCTTGCCTGTCTCTTTTCTTTTTCCCCAACTTGCAGACTTGACACTGTCCCTGCTGTTCTACTTGAATTGGAGAAATCAATGACTTGACCATGACTAGTCTGGTGCTATTGGCATCTTTCTTGTAAAGAGATGAGATGGAAGAGTTTGAAATGTTCATCTCCCTCTTCCTGCATGGGTTCTTTAGCCAGTCTTGTATACAAACAGGATTATACACTGTCTTTCAACATACTTACATCAGGGTAAATTTAAGCACAAGGTGCACCCTCTCTTCTTTATGAAGACTGTATTATTCAGGTAACACTGTGAGGTTTATGACTACTTAAAGCAGATTTTTTTCCTGAGTTTTGTGTCAGAACATAAGTTCTTTTTCAGGTCCTTCTCTAAATTTCAACCTGTGTTGATTTTGTGTGGCAAGGTTCTGATAAATGGAGGGGCTACAGGAGTGTCATCTGTGAGAAGCTGCTGGAAGCTTCCCCCATGTCCAACAGAGACAAAACCAGTTGGCTGCAGGATGGACCCACCACTGAACAGGGCTGAGCCAATCAGAAATGGTGGTAATCCCTCTGTGATAACATATATAAGAAGGGGGAAAAAAAGATTTTGGTGCAGAAGTAATTGTGACCAGAGAAGAGAGTAGATAAAATGTGTGAGAGAAACAAGACCCCAAGATCAGTGCAGGAGAGAAGAGGGTGTTCCAGGTGCCAGAGCTGAGATTCCCCTCCAGCCCATGGTGCAGACCACAGTGAGACACCCGTGCCCCTGCAGCCCATGGAGGCCCACAGTGGATCAGGGATCAATCTGCAGCCCATGGAGGAGCCTCATGCTGGAGCAGGTGGATGCCCAAAAGTAGTTTGTAACCCCATGGGAGGCCTGTGCTGGAGCAGGGTCCTGGTAGGGACCCATGGAGAGAGCAACCCCCACTGGAGCAGTTTTACTGATAGGACTTGTGACCTCATGGGGGATCGACTCTGGGGCAGCCTGTTCTTGAAGGACTGCAGCCCATGGAAGACATCCATGCTGGAGCAGATCGTGAAGAACTGTAGCCTGTCTGAAGGACTCACACTGGAGAAATTCGTGGGGGACTGCACCCCATGGGAGGAACCTCACGCTGGAGCAGGGGAAGGAAACAGTAGAAGGAACATGTAATGAACTGACTGTAACCCCAATTCTTGTCTCCCTGTGCAGCTGGGAGGGAGAGAGCGGTGGGGGGAAGATGTTTTTACGATTTCTTTTGCTTCTCATTATCCTACTCTGATTTTCATTGGTAATATATTCAATTCATTTCTCCAAGTTGAGACTGGTTTCGCCCAGGATGGTAATCAGTAAGCCATATCTCTCCATCCTTATCTCAGTTCATAAGCTTTCGTTATAATTCCTCTGCACTGTCACATTGAGGAGGGGTGTGATAGAGCAGCTTTGGTGGACACCTGGCATTCAGCCCAGGTCAAACCACCACACAAACTATGATCCTAAGTTTTTTAACAGAAGTGAAAGTCATATATACTGGAATCCCATAAAATTATAATTCCTTAATTTAGGAAAAATGGTCAACAATATTGTGAAGTTTTATGGTAATTTTGCATTCTATATCTTTCCCATGGTGATTTAATAGGTTGATAAGCACTTGAAGCTGAAGGAATGAAGGTGTGATTTGGTTATCATGTAGGCTGATGAAGGTTCCTTTTCTTCAGATGTCATTTTTCAAGTCACTTGCAATCAAATAGTCTTGTTATCTTTCATTTCATTTCTCATTTCATACTTAGGCAATCTGCTGTCTATAAGCAGTTATTACAACTTATTTGTTTTCCACTTATATCTAATAACAGTTTACTCATTCCTCGAAGGTCTATACTTATGTTCATTTTTTATAACAAAATGAGAAGCAGAAAGTCTATACATATAAGTAGCTTTTAAACAAATATGAAAATCAGGGAGCTCTAACAGCTGGGGAAAGCCTTTGAGATTCAGATGCTCATATCAGGATGAAGAAATTGATGAATTCAGAGCTTGTGTGGTAGATGCTTGTTCACCTTGGTCCAAACACTTGCCCACTAGATAGTGATTCAAGATGTTACTGCTTTCTGTTTACTTGATATTGCCTTCACAGCCGAGCCTTGTTAACATGCAAAGTCAGCCAAATTAAATAGCTTTCAGATCTTCAAGGACATGTCTGTTTGCCCCTTCTCTGTGTTTTATTTTATTAAAGTCAAATTAAAAAACAAAAACAAACAAATCCCCAAATACCAAAACCCCAAATAAACAAAAAATCCCACAGAAACAATATATGTTTGTATAAAACCAAAACCTTACATTAGATAAAAATCAATATGATCCACATGAAACAAGTTTGTCAATCACTATCATCTGGAGAGAAGGTTTGCTGCTCCCCTACTTTTCACCTCAAAGAACAAAACACACAGCCCTTCTTCTCTGAGATTATTGAGTTTCTGCCCAGTGCACCTCATTCCTTCAGGAGACAGGGTGCTGATAAGACCGGCAATTCATCTGATCCCACATTGCAAATCTTGTATTACCAGCCCTGAAAGCATGGAAATGTCAATACTGAGAAAAAACAAAACCCCAAACATGGAAGGAGTTTAGAAAGGGAAAAGTGTCTGCAAGCCATGCACTGGAAAAATCCTCCCCTGGGCAAGAAAGTTAAACAACAGTGTGTGAAGGATGGGTATGTGTGTTTGGACACAGGCTGAACATGAGAGTCCTTCGGCAACCTTAGCCCCAGACATTCAGAGCCCCAATGACAGTCTATGGTGAATGTGATATATTCCAGTTTCCCTTCTCTGGGTAGCACCATCAGTGGACATCTGTTAAAGCAAGATTAGCTCTCATGTCATACTGGTAGCTCTCTGTGTGCTGGGAGCTAACTTGCAGGTTTAAAATTAAATGGTCAGATCAGTCAGATTTGGTAAAAGGCTATTCTCAGCAGGTACTGGTGACAGTGACTTGTGATGTCTGAGAAGGTTTGGGAGAACTGACTTTGAATCAAAACTAGTTAAGCAGAAAGTATTGATCAGTTTCTTTCACATTAGCCTAATTTGATATTTGTGTAACAAAAGGTTATTTGCAGTAGACTAATAGGAAGACAGGATTGTGACATAAAAATTTCCCTCTGAAATAAAGTGAGGCAATTAGAGGTTGTCCACTGAGTTGATGTAATAATCTCTCTGCACCCCAAGTGCAGCCCTTTAGCAGATGGCTCTGGCAGCAACATGAGTCCTGTTTCCATCTGTCTAGAGTAGAAATGGTGGCTAAACATAGTTTTTGGGTGGAAAAGAAATGATGGTTTTGGGAAAGAGATATTTATTTCCTGAAATAGGGGAAACCAGGAATTGGTTTCTTTCTGTCTATGGCAAAGGAACATGGAATTCCTTGGGCTGCCTTTCCACTATCCATGTGGACAGTGGAATTTATCTAAAAAAAAGAAACAAAAAAAACAAGTGAGGGGATACATACATATTTAAATACTAGAAAATGCAGACAATACATTGTAGTGCTTTCAATATTTGCAAAAATATAACTATATGAATTCTTAAGATTCAGAACTCTTAGAGCTCACTAAAATGTGCTCAGAATATTAGGACTTTTTTTTTTGACAGTGTTTACTCATCAAAAAAAATTAAAAAATATATCAGTTTAAGTAAAGTATACTAAAAAAATAAATTAAGAAATATCACCTAAAATCAGTTCCTGATGACCCATCATTTGTCTGTAAGGGATTACTACATCTACATGGGATATGCAAAACCTCAGCTCACATTCCTTCTTTAGGAGACATGAAATTCTGTGCCTTGTTTTTCTCTCAGAGATATTTAAATTATAGATATGATTGCTCTGCCAAAGGCTATTTTCTTCTTATTTTGTCCCACTGAAATCAAAGCCTGGGTTTGATATCAGAGTTTGTCATATGGGGTGCAGCAGAAACACACAATTCTTGCTTTTATTCAGGATGTTCCAAAGGAACAGAACCTCTAGCCATGTCCTATAGAATTTTTTGCCTCTACCTAAAAAGCCATTTAAAAAAAAAATCCCAGGAATTTCTGAATATCAAAAATTTAGTAATTTATCCTTTCAGTTTGGACATATTGTTCCCCAAACCTTAAGGACTTCCATTCATCTCAGAAATTAATAACCTCCCCCTACTAAACAAAGCTCTAAAATTTCCCATCTACCAAACTGCGGGGTACGTGCTCAACTTTGTGCTGGAGGAAGAGCGACTTATACTGAAGTTAATCTTTTGGCTACACAGTCAGTGTAGTGACATTAGTCACTATCTGTGACTAATTTCTTTGAGTGAGCCTCAGCTTTGGGCATGAGGCTGATCCCATTGACCGCAGTGGGTTAGCTGATACTCTAAAGTCTTAGCATGTGCAGGAGTTTCTGGCTACACTGGAGTCACTGGTAAATGGAATAGGCAAAAGATAAGCAATCCTTGAGCAAAACCCGAATTCTTAAAAAATATACAACAAAATATGAATGTTGAACAAAGCATGGAACAGCCTCATACATACTTTGTACAATAGGCACCTCACAATAAATAAATCAAGACTCAAGCACTGAAGAACAGTGAACTTGGAGGAGTTATGAATACAGACATGACCCTATGGTTTGCAACCTGATCTTCTTTCTGTACCTGACACTGGTGAGGCTGTACCTCCAGTCCTGTGTTCAGTTTTGGGCCCCTCACTTCAAGAAAGACATTGAGTTGCTGGAGCTTGTCCAGAGAAGGAAGTTGAGGAATGATATCAAGCACAAGTGTTACAAGGAACAGCTGATGGTGCTGGCATTGTTCAGTCTGGAGAAAAGGAGGTTGTAGCCAGGTAGGGGTCACTACCTTTTCCCAAGTAACAACTGGAACAGGCTGCCGAGGGAAATGGTGAAGTCATCATCCCTGGAGGTATTTAGAAGGTCTGTAGACATGGCACTTAGAGACATGTTTTAGTAGTGGATATGGCAGTGCTGGGTTAATGGTTGCACTTGATGATCTTAGAGGCCTTTTCCAGCCTAAATCTTTCTAAGAGGCCCTGACACACATATAATGTTTACTTATCCAAGTTGCAAATCACTGTTAATTTATGCTGGGTCTAGCTCTACACAGTGAGGTTACTGTCACAGCAACAAATTTAATTACATAGGACTAAGTTAGGGATTTACTCTGTTGTGGTATCAAACCCGTATTTCATTATACTCCCATCAATTCCCATGTTGTGTATTTGCTTAATACTGAAGAGAGAAAGGTAAGGAGATATGGTGACTAATCAGAGGCAGAAATTGGTCTGGTGCAAACAGTGGCGTGTTGCAACTCCACATATTCTTTGAAAGGCAGAAATTTAAATGTTTTCCCTTTAGAAATGACAGTGATTGACTCGTCTGGGCTCTTTCCTGAGCTCCAGCCCATATTGTCATTTTTGGTAGTCACTCATACCTGCAGCAAAGTCACCCTGAAGGACTGTCCCTTTGGAAGAGAGCTGCATGACAAATGGGGAATGTGGACCTGGGGCAAGATCTGGACCCAAGGCATGAAGCAGGTAAGAGGGATTGGTGAAGGAAGGGAATACCTCACTGACAAGACCCCAATCTTGCACAGGAAGGCCAGTTTCTAACTTTTGTTGAGTTAAACAGTAGTAAAATGCTGTTAGAAATCTAGCTGTAGTGTTTGAGAAAGAGCACAGAGCAGAGAGGAAGGTGATACTTTCAAAGCTTATCTTGTGGATTCAGGCACTTTGTTTTCCAAAGTGACTTGCACCACTGCCCCAGGTCTACTGTGGGCTTTCATGAAACTGCTGATGTGCAAGTGCCAAAGTGGCTTTGGAAGTTGGGAGTAGAGTTCATGTGGAGTTCTGCACAGATGGATATCACAGTAGACAAGTCCAGTTTGCCCAGTCTGCCTCACTCAGCTCCAGTACAGAAAATCTGTTGCTTGCATCACACTGGTTCTGAGTCCACGCTAGTTTAGCCTGTATCTGTGTAGGGTATATTCAATGCCATCTGGAATTATGTCTATCTGGATCACCAAACACAAGCCTTCACAAAACTATTCAAATGTTTACAAAAATGAATCCCAGATTATTAAACATCAGATAAGTGTCTTACTGAAGTGCAGTGGCTATTCTTAATTCTGGCATGTAACAGCAGAAGAGAGGGAAGGTAGCTAAAGATGTGCTTCCCTCTGCATTCATCATGATGTGACTGTGACTGTGATTAATAGCACAGCTCCTGGATACAAGTCCACAAAATCTGACTTTTCACTTCACAGCTCAGACATGTTTCTAGTTCCATGAGAAGCACCATTAAGTTCCTATGCGTGCAAATATATACTTATATGCTCTGTCTTATTTGCTACCTTTCGGACTCGGTCCTGACCCCAAGTGGTTTCACGGGGGTAAGGGATCTTGCCGTTAACTCCAGTGGGCTTCAACATGTTGCTGTCATGGAGAATTTCTAGGGGAATTAGAAGGGCAAATGTCAGCCTTTGACCTTTGGCTGCATAAGGTTATTGGACATGATATTGGACACCCTGCCCTCCCATTGCTCTGGCACTCTGCACATTTGCAGCAGCTTTCACGAGCTCAGTCTGAGCTTGCTTCCTCCCCCTCCCTCCCATGTGCCAAAAATGTGCCAGTTACAGAACAAAGGAAATATCACAGGGGCGGTTTGGCGGGAGAGCTGCAGAGCCCAGCAATTACCTGCTGCTATCACCGTGGCTGTGCTTTCTGTCATGTTCTATTTCACATTTGCATAGCTGTGTGTATTTGCTCTTTCATCACTGCTGTACGCAGGCTGTAATCAGTTCATTTTATGGCTGTCTTCAGCTAAATTCTTTGTTGATTTTAACATGACAGAAGTTGAAAAGATTACATATTATAAATAGATAATTAATATATCAGCACAGCTTGTTGCTCTCTGTCTCTCCATCTCTTTATGAGAATCAGTTTTAATGTTTCCTTTCCCTTTCTCTCCTCCATGTAGACTGCCTGAGAATTAGAATGAAACCTGACAGCTTGATTAAAATTTCACCTGATATATTTCTCTTTCCGTAGTGGATTTCTCTGTCTTGAACAAATGGGTCACGTGTAAAAAATGAAATCACAGATAATTTCCAAGTAGATTAATTTTTTCCTAATTACATTTTTTTTTGGTTTAGTTTTGGTCGTAACTTGGGGATATGTTTATATTCTAGGATTTTCATTAAGCTATACGTGAGCATTTCATAACATTGGTGTAATTATCTTCAGAATGTCATTCAGGGAAGAGATGTACCATTTCTATTTTTTTGAATGGTAAACTGAGGCACTGGGTTGATTCACTTGCAGATGAGTTTAGAATTAAATTCCTGCCTTCTGAGCCCCCAGTCATCTCCTGAACATCTTTCTACTCCCAAATCATGATATTCATAGCTAGCACACTAGAGAGAATCAGCTTTGCTTCATCTTGCGGAAGTCTTATTAGTTGTTCCATAGACAAAGCAAATTTAAGCTCCCTTAAATCTGCTTTTCTTATCTACATTCCATAAAACTCCTAAAAGTATTTCAGGGATCCTGAGATCCTGTGGCTAGGGCATGGAAAGCTAGTGCAGCACAAACCACTTTCTGGGGTTCACAATGACCTTTCTGCAGCTTTGAATAGAGAGAAAGCATAATGCATAAATCTGAGAAGGAAAGTCGAAAATATGACAGAGATATCTCTACAGCCTTTTCATAACTCAAAAGTCAAGTCACTTCAAAAATTCCGTGCTTGTCAATGTGAAATTTTATTTCTTTTTCACACACTAGTTTGGGAGTGCATATTTGTGTGTGATAGAAGGTGTTTGAGAGAGCCAAGGGAGAGCAGAGGGATTGTAAGTGCTTGGGGCAAGGGATGTTTGAGGGTATATGCTGGGGTAGATTTATCAGAACCTATGAATCCCTTCTGCTCCAAGCCACATACTAAAACTCTGAAGGTGCTTTGGAAAGGGGTCCCAGCACCACCTGTGATGCTATCCTTAGCCTTCCTTGCTGGGCATCCTCATCCCAGGGTTCAGAAGGAACCTAGCAGAGACCCGAAAGGCTACACCTGATTTTAATCCTTAGCCAGCTTTTCCACCTAGTGGAATTCAGCTGAGACATAAGTGAAATAGAAGAGTTTCTGTCAGTTTACATTCCCTTGCAGAGCACACCGTGTCAACACACAAAGGTAGAACAAAAATGCATGACAAGAACCTCAACACTATGCAGAATAACAGAAGAGGAATTTAAATATGGGAAGTATTTAAAACCTGAGGAAATGTAGCAGAGAAACTGAGTGTCCTGTATTTTCCTTCACACATAATGGGATCCCCCAGCCAAAACTTTTACCATCTTAAGCAGTTTTCAGACATGAACATCATTTAAATGGTCAGGATTTAGTTTCAATTGACTAATTTTCCCCTTCTGGGAGTCAAATTCTGTCCTGAATTACAACCTGGCTAAATCTCATTTCAATGGTGCAGCAACTAAATAACAGTGAGGATGCATTGACCTAACACACTGTTTCCACAGGGTGTTTTGAATACAATGTCAGGAGTGTTAACGCACAACCTGACTTCAAAATTTCTAAAAAATCCATATATAACATTCACCTTTATAACACTTGAAACAAGTGCAAATGTAGTTTACCTCTGCCAGTAGGTCCCTTGTATACTGTTAAAGCAATATAAAAAGCCGAGTGTAAATTGAGATCAGACTTGATAGATTATTCCTTAATGAGAAATCTTTTAGCATCCAAATGCATCTTTTAGCTGTATGAATTTCTGGTTTAAAAACAGAATCCCTAAATGCTGCTGTGTAATATTACTCACAAGACCTTTTGGAAACTTTCCTTTTTCTTTAATGAAAAAAGGAATTCAAAAAGAATCTGCTGAAAGGAGCCTGCATTTGTTGCTAATGCTTTTGGCCTCTGTTAACTATTCAGCAAATCTCTGATGCACTGTAGTTCAATAAATGGGCAACCTTCTCTGTTTTGTGTTTTGATTCTTTTGCCTTTAATGTAAGATAAAACAGCCTGCTTAGCAGGAAGAGAATTTCTAAAGATTCCCAGAAAAACAGGGAAAATGACAATATATAATTTTCAGTAGCATAATAAAATATGATCATGAAGGGCTTTTGGTGGTTACCAAGCATTTGTAAGATACACTGGAAGGATGAGGGGTTTTTTTTAAGAAACAAGCACAGCAGCTTTTCTGAATGTGTTTTAAAAGTTCAGAGTTGTCCTCGTTGTCCTATGAGTTGAGTCACAATGATGATGAGAGTAAAATGTTGCAGAGATTTCCTTCAAAACACCCTTCAAATGTTCAGTGTCCTTTACCTATTCCACATTCAAAATGGAATTGAGGGCTATCCTAATTTATAGAGCTGGTCAAAATTTGGAATTGCTTTTACAGAAGAAACTGAAATATTTTGACATTTCTTTTGTCCTAAATCAAAGAACAAAAATTACACAATTTTGCACAAAAAAAGAATGACATTTATTAAAACCATCCATTTGGAAATATTGAAAAACTTCATTAAAGTAGTTTGTTTAGAGGAGATTGATTAGCTTGCCAGTCCTACAGTACTGCTGTGAACCAGCTGCAGCTTGGGACTATCAAGGGACCTGTAGGCCACAGTGGCCTTAAAGAGCAGGATTGAGAGCTGAAATATGTTTTTCTATTGAAAAGACACTTGTAACACCACCCAAAGATACTGGAGATGAGCAGAATTGTTCATCATCCGTCAGTCAAAGTTTCTGTAATCCTCCACTATATGAAAATACAGTACAGTAAGAAATAATTCCAAGAGCTGGTAGACCTAATGGCATAGTCTACAGTATGGAAATGAAACTATTATTTATTTTGCCCCTCATTATATAATCATATGTCAATAAAAATTTGCATGCTAACGTAACAGGACTGGTAGCTGGTTAAGCAAGTAGTAAATTCATGTAAAGTTTAAATTTGAGACTGTGTGTCATAGTGCAGAGAATTCCAACCACAGCAGGAACCCAGCATGGATGAGAGCTTGGTGCTCACTGCTGCTGTTTTGGTTAGGTAACAGGCAACCACTGAGCTGACAGCATGGCATGTAAAAGGTAATTTAGCCTTGTAATTAAGGAGATATTAAGTGCATAATCACATTTATTCATTTAATTAAGTTTGGCAAGTTTGTCCTATGACGTTAGATATCAATTGCTAAAGATACACATTTACATTTAATAAGCGTAATTTCTGACTTGCCTTATTTTGTTATTTGCCAACTGAACACCTAGAGAGCCCTTTTAAATGGATTAAGCAGGAGTTAAAGCTTAATGCATTACAAGAGCATAATTGTACTTTTATTGCTCATTAAATTTTCAGTTAATTATGTAGCAACCAGGTTTATGTTTTATTACATCAAACCTGAATCTGTGTGCTCTTAGAAATAGTCTACAGGAAGGAAAACAACTTCAGAATGTACTATATGAGACCTGTTTCAAGTATATTTACTCAAGGAAACCCACGGCTGTGCACATAAAAGGAGGCAGACATACATTGCTGGGGTGCTCCATCCAGAGCTGAGCAGCTGAGCTCATGTAGCAGCCCCTGCTGACCACGTAATGCTTGGAACCTGCTGTTAGAATGTGTCTTTTTGTGGGAGATTCTCTTTCTCAAGGATAAGACCATGTTTTCTTTCTTTTCCACCCAAGTTTTGTTACATTTTGATTTTTTTCCTCCTATTTTTCTTTCTTCTGAACAGCTAAAATCAATTTTCCTTGCTGTAGGGAATGGTCTGTCCTGGGTGAAATCCTCCTCTCTAAATAGCTCTTGGAAATTTTGATGTCTAAAGAACTTACCAGAAAAAGGATGTATGTCCAGAAAGACTTTTTAAAGGTTTTAGGCATCTCTTTTGGAATATGATGTCTTTCTCCCTTTTTATATAGAAGAAAACCTAAGTGGGCAAGTTGGGATATATGGCTTATGTTAAGACAATGAAAGTTAATGGAGAACAATCTTCTTTGCAGACTACTGCAATGAGGTACGAGTATGGGAGAGAGAAATTCTGATCAGGCCTGTCTCAGGCAAAACAGAGTGAGATCCTAGCATCTACCCAGGGGCTTCCTAGTTATGGTTTGGGGGGTTTTTTTACATTGATTTCATTAGGTTTTAGATCAAGTCATTATGTGTTTCATTTGCTCTGAATTTCCTCAAACCACTAAATATGGAGTATGGACTTTGTAATGATATTTCACTGTCCTGCACTTCTGGTGACACTAGACTTGGAAATGCTGCAGGATGTATGAGAGAATCAAGCAGCTCTAGAAGTTTGCAATAGTAAAAACTGCAGTGAAATTGAAAGAACCTCAATGAAAAACTGGATTTCTAATTTCCACACATAAACATTTATAGCTTCCTTTGTATAGCTGGAAAAGAAAGCACTCATTTTTAGAAATAAACTTCTTCCCACTTGACTAATTATATAAATTATTTAAGTGTGTGCAATTCGGTGATATTTCACGGGGATGCATTTTATGGGACAAGTATTTGGAAAAATGCATTTCCAGTTTATAAGTCTCTCAATGCGCAAGATCAGACCAAATTCTACTTTTGTGGTGTCTATTGAATCTTTGGTTTCCAGTTGTGATCGACTGCCCTTTTGAAATCTCTTCTACTCATTTTAGACGTGGATCTTTTTGGTGGAACATGCAATAAACTCAGTGACCTGAATTTCATTATTTCAAAAAGTGGTTTGTCAGATGTTGTACATACCTGACAATACTGAGGGAGATTTTTTACAAAGAAAAGCAAAACTGTAAAATCTCTTCTAATTATAACGTGGCATGTGAATGCTGAGAAATCTTAATGATGCCCAGCACACGTTGGATGAGCTTTCAATCCAGAATTTAACATTATCTGATTAGGTGTGAACAAAGTTGTCAATGAAGCAGAAAACAGGACACAGCTGATAAAACAGTGAAGCCAAATAAAGATAAGGCAACTTTGTTGCAAAGCCAAAACATTCCATTTGAATGATTCCAGTGTAGTAATTTTAATCCAGCTAAACTTAATCTCTTGGAAATGTGACCAAAATGAATTTTCCTGCCTCCAACTAACCTGGGTTTTGTTTTGTAGAAGATTTTATTAGGTTCCATGGAAACAATCTCTTAAATTTATTCAAACCACATATTTATTATTGTGCCTGGGATCCAAAGACTGACACATTTCGAAATGGTTTTATCAACATAGAAACACAGTTGCTTTGACCTCCATTCTGGCAGGAACTTCTACCAAAGCCAGTGTTTGGCTTTGTCTCAGATTCCAGAGTCCCACCTAAGTAACAGTCCACACAGGGGAGCTGTTTTTTATGGGTTGATTTGAAGGAGCCACAGATTCAGTTGCAACCTGCACCATAAAAGAGTATGATTGTACAATGAAATGCATGGGAACCCTGGAGCAACATCACGGCTAATACAAATTCCTTTAATAACATCTATTTATGGCAATTTATATCAACTGAGAACGTGACTGCATCTTCCTGTAGGAAGACAAGGTTATGCTTCGCAGTGGAGACAAGTGATTGCATTAGTAGGCTTTTTGGAATTAGCTCTGTCTTGCAGCTACTTCAGGTACCATTGGAGTGAAAATTAGGTGGCAGGGGCTTGACCACTGGCTTCTTACCTTGGGAAGTTCACAGAGTCTCCTGCAAGCCTGCAATGTGCCGGCATGCTTCTACTTTGCCAGACATGACTCCACTCAGTAACTTCCCGTTCCTTTTGATACCCCTAGCCCTGAAAATTCTCTGTCAGGGGAACCAAAAATGAATGAGTTTTCCTGCCTCATCCTTTTTAGAACCCTCAGAAATAGTACAATGGCTATTGTTGCTTGTAATGCCTTAATGACACTTCTGAATTGCAAAGGAAACATGCCCTCCCCATGCTACCAGTCACTGCACTGCAACCTTTGCATTTCAGCCTGGCTCAGTCATCATTCAGCGGATCCTGTTTCTTATGCCAGATGTTGAGGACTGTGCCCACACCATCTGCCAAGATACTGTCCCTCATCTTCTCCTCCCAGCTCCCATTACTGCATTGACGGACTCTGTCTCCACCGACAGTGCCCTCCTGGTAAACTTTGCTGCCTTCTTCCAGTTTCCTAGGGAGACAAGAGGAGGACAAGAATCTTCCAGGGTAGGTACAATTTTTCAGTGGTGGTTTTATTTCCTGAGCCTTTCTCCTTTATTTTGATTGCTTGAAATTAAAGGGGGAAAAAACAGTGACAGGAGAAGTTATGGTCATTGTGATCTCAATACCAGTACTATAATAAGCAATATACAAATGGAAGAGGAAGAACACACAAATGGAAATGAGAGGAAGTGTCTCAAGTAGATCAGCCAGTCATCATCCTGAATAGGTCCTTGCTAACAGCTTTCAGATCATGTCAGTGCTCATGTTTCCTGAAGACTTGGTTCTAAGTCTCCAGAAAATTTCTGTGGGTATAAGATTGGTAGAACAGATGGGATATTGGAAAGAATCTAGATCACATTATCTGTATATCCTGCTCTCTGCAATTACACCAAGGCAGTGTTAAAATAATCGGAATTTCACCTAAATCTTATTGCTGGTATTAGTGCAGTGCAAGGCTGGGGACCAGAGCTGGTTTTTCAAGCTCATCCCTGGACACACTTTCAGCTTAAGTCTTAACTGGTACACAATGACAAACAGAGGTCAGCTAGCAAACAGAATAGTGTCAGCATTATTATCTCTTGACAAAGAGGTGACTTCTTCAGCCACCTGAAGTTTGCATAACATGATTGGGCCATCCTTAAATGAATAATCTGCAGCTGGAAATAAGACCATCCTTATAGCATCAACACTGTGCTGTCACAGCTCAAGACATTTTGGGTTAGAGAAAGAAATGAATTTATTGAAAAGCGATAGGAAGATGATATTTAAAATTCAACACATAAGTATTCAGTTAAATGGAAAGAGACAGTGATCTATTTGGCTGCTGCTGTTTCCAGATCAGGAACATTATTTGCATTCTTTATTTTGCTGATGCTTTAAGCTCAGAAAGAATATACTGTAATATTGAACTGATAAAATGCTTGGCATAAAATTGAGAAATTTTCACGGTGACTGGTCAGCTGCTGACAAAAAATTACTTGGAGCAGAATATCAAATGTTCTTTGATAGTTTATGGTAGGTGATGGAAGCTGTTACCTACCTCAGCATTTGTATACAGAATTGACAAGCAGTCACTCATTTTCCCTGGTTTTCCCCCCCCATTTATACCTGTTTTCTCCCCAGTTACTGTTTTTTTGCTGTGATGACCACTGATAAAACATATATTTACTAAACTATATAATTTTTGGTTCCCACTTTTGTCCACATCTTTACTAGTGACATGGAACAACATACTCACTTTTCTCTAGATGTTCTGTTAATATTACTGCCTCTTACTATCAAAGACCTGCTTTGTAGAGAAAGGAACAAAGTCATCAATCTGGGCTAACTGTGAGAATATGCTATGTTCAAATCTGGTATGTTATCAAGGAAAATAATAGAAAAATGAAGGATGATTTCTCAGTCCTTAATATCTACAGCTACACCTGAACACCTAATATTTGCCCTTGTTTAGTCATTAGTGTGTTGCCTGGCATAGATTTAGTCTGCACATATCCAGCATTTAGTCTGCTCTATCCAGTCCTGGCCATGGATAGAGCACAGAACAGAGACAGCTCAAGTTTCTGGATGATGTCATCCTTTCCTGGGAGGTGTTTGCACTATGAGCTGTGCAGTGCCACTTGCCTTCAGCCATTTATGCTATACCTTGATTTTTGGAGGAGGTTTTGTAGGTGGAAGGACCAAGAGTAGTGATGACAAGAAAGCTGGGGTAGAAGTGCCATTTGGCACAAGGCTGGGGTTAAAGAGTCTGGTATCACTGCTCGGTGCAGTTTGGGGCTAGTACTGAGTCAGTGCACAGTGGAACATATCCAGTATTGATAACAAGGCCTGCATTTTCCTGCAACAACCTCATAATTTAACAGCAAATGTATGTGATCTTAGGCACAAGCAGATGGAGCTGGATTAAAAAGCTGTTGCCTTTGTGTAGCAAACTGCTCCATTTCGAGTAAACCCGGGCGTGTGAATTACAGAAAACTGAAATGATGATGAAACCAAATTGAATCCCTTGCTTTTCCTCATCTTACAACATGAGGATTGAAGGCAAAAATAACGCAGTAAACTGATCTGTAAATAAATAACTGAAAAATGCTGTGCAACATGGAAGAACTGAAAGGCATTCTGTTTTATTAGATTTTAAATCAAGTTGTCCATACAGTAGGGATATCAGTATTGCAAGTGAGATTTGTTTGTTTTTTCATTTTTTTGTTAACAGATTAGAATCACAGAATCACAGAATATGCCGAGTTGGAAGGGACTCACAAGGATCATCAAGTCCAACTCCTGACCCTGCACAGGACAACCCAAAGATTCCCACCACGTGCTCAGGAGTACTGTCCAAACACTTCCTGAATTTTGTTAGGCTTGGTGCTGTGACCACTCCTCTGGGGATGGTTTACTTACCAAAACAAGTGTTTTTTTTAAAAAAAGAAAGCATTGCTGTATCAGGACTTCATGTAGAAAGAACTAGGCAGCTGTATGCAAACAAAGAGAGTTTCACTGAGTCCTGTGCACAGTGACAGAGGTAACAGGGATTTAGAAGACAGAACTTTGGCTGGTGCAGTTCTTGCAAGAAAAGTGTTAGGGCAGCAGGCAGATGCCCAGGTGCTGACTGAGCTGCAATTTAGCTAACTGAATAGGAAAACTGATGGACATAACATGAGAAATTGCTGGATATGACACATACCAGTGTGAGAAGCCAACAAAAGTTATGGACAGGTCCATGGAGGATGACTGTATTGCATAGGTGTTTAATGGGAAGATATGCAAGAAACAGCTGAATTTCACCAAAAAAATGGAATACAGGAAATTTTTGAGTGAGCAAAATTTTTTCAGTCCAGCAGTACATAGATAACTATCAGTAATAGCATATGAGAGATAAGAAATTTGGGTATGGATGTAGCAAAATTGGGTCCAATGCAGAATAATTATTTACGGGTGGATTGTTTATCTGGGATGTGACTGGGGTTGAGAAATGGAGACACGTTTCCGCTATTCCAAGCCTTGTCATTAGCTGCTGAAAGAAAACATGCACATACAAAATCAAAACTGCCAAAGATTTAATTTGGGATTGGACACTAATGCCAGGGTGATGTCACAGCACTTAATCAGACTTTACTCTCTGAAAGCAATTTAAAAGTTTCCGGTGTACTTCAGGGACTGAAGTACAGGTTGGGTGAGCACATTGCAACTTTTTTTGAAACAAGACTCCTGAAAGGAAAAGAAACAGTGAGGAAGAGAACGAAGGGAAGTGTGCAGAGGCAAGATTGTAGAAATAAACTCTGTGGGAGGAAATGAGGCTAAGCTAGAGAGATTTTAATTTAGCCATGTACCTAAATACCTTGTTTAATTGTACAGGACAAAGTCTAGGAAAACATTCAAACATCTCAGTAACACAAACTCATGCTTTCATTTATCTCCTTTCAGTCTGGATTCTTGTGTCTTTAAGTTTTTTCCAACTTCTGTAAAAGGCTCAACACAAATGTCATATCTCCTCTTCCAAGTGTTTTAATTCTCTAAACAGATTCTGGAGTTGGAGGATGTGTGTGGCCAAATATACCTCTTCAAAGTGCAGATTACTAATGTAAAAGTTATGTTAAAGGACACAAGGTAAAAGGATGAACATAGTTTATGATGGATTTTCTTTCTAGGAAACTAAGAGCTTAAATATGGAGTTAAAGTGTCACGACATAACATAGTATTTGAGGAAAATGAAAAATATCTGGGTTTGTATGTTCATGCAGCTATATAGAATATGTATGAAATTAATATTTTTTATTAAAAGAAGCAGCAAATACAGCTGGATGTTACAGATTAATGATCAGATTCCATCTGATTATAAGAAACAGCTGCCTCACTTGAAACTGTTGTCATGTCACATCTCATAACTAAAAATTCTGGGTCCATAAGACTTATAACTTGCTAGAAATGATATGGATAATTTTTCCTCTAAAATAAAATTAAGCATCCTCTACATCATGGAGTTAACAGGTTTGACTTTCTGGGATTGCCATCAGCAAAGATGTAGAACTCAAGTCACTGTAACCAGTGTTCACAAAGCATTAAACTTTTCATGAGCGATAGGAATACTCTTCGCGTTGTGTGTTGAAAGATTACTGCCTATTTGACTGCCTTACACTTTCAGTTAGGTGGGCTAGGCTTCCTCTCTTCAGATCTGGAGCTCTCTGACAGAGTTGCCATGTGCTGTTAAACAATAATGTTCCTTTAAGCGGTGCATGAAAAAGTCCCTGCTCTTGCTTTATTAAGTGTTTTTGGGAAAAGAAGTGTGACACACAGCTGAGGTAAGATTGTGAATACTGTCTTTGCTTTTGTGTTCATCTTGCTCATACTTTGAACTGGGTTTGTTCAAAGCTGGTGACTGTGTATTAGCCAGGTAGTACAGCCGAGTGGTTCTGCTATTTCAGTGATGCCCAAGAAGTAAAGCTCCTGAAGCAAAGCTGATCATGTGTCTCGTGTCTCATCACTGACATGCTGACACATCAAAAACTGTCTGGGCTTTATCACTGCATGGACTCTACAAGTGAAATATTTGATTTGAACTAACAGGCAGTTGTATGAATTGACAGGTAAAGAACATAAACTCTTCTGGGACACCCTTATGCTTTGCTTTGAACTCTGTCAAGTCACCATTTATGCAGGTAGTTTGATCTAAACCTTCACTTTTTTTGTATTGTCTAGAATCACTCACCTATTTGTAATTCTTCATTAAACACTTGTCTGCTTGGATTGATCATTGCCTCTTCCATTTGTCTTTTATCTGTTTATATATCTGAACATACCAGTGTATTTGCACTACAAAAAGCAATGCAGAGATTGGTAAGTTATCAATCAATGTCTCATCAAATAAGTGGCTTACAAGTATCTGAGGAAAGCCCATTTCATCCTGCCACAAAGAGACCTTTTGTCTGCAGCATTTCATCAACAGGATCTAATTACAGTGAAATTTTTTCTTGGCCGTTCTGTGGTGTGAGAGCTGGGTTTATAAATATCACATCAGTTATTAAGTACAAGAAATTCAGATTTCAGACTTTCTTATTCCTAACTCAGCGTTCTCCAAAGTTATCATATGTAGTCAGCCACCTGAAAGCTCACAACAGTATTGGGGATAAAATATTGTCACTAGGAGATAAGTGGGAAAAAATGATGTTGTCTGGACAGGATTAAACATCCATGACAGGTCCCATAACAGTATCTCATTTAGGATGCTGTTCTTTTCTATTGTTATATGGGTCTGAAGAGCTAATATTTAACAAGCAGGTCTTGCCATCCATTTTGCCTTATACCACTGATTATTGCCTTCATTATTTTAGTTGAGATGAGCAATTTTTTCCCTAGGTTCTCTTTCATACAAAATGCTGATTGGTTTTCTGGAGCAAATTCATTGGAAATAATTGTGTGGATTCGACTCTTTTATGCAAGGTTGTGTGATGCAGCATTAGCTGCAATAGTTACAGTTTCTACCTTACTCATTTTGGTGTTTAATATATTCACCATGCTTCTGTATTTCACACTGAAGGGCACCTTGCCTTGGAAACAGCCTCTGTGCTCTCAGATGAAAACTAGAATACATGCAAGCAAACATAAAGCTGAAGAGACAGCTTCAAAATCTGCAGCTCCAAGAGCTTTTAAATAAAGAGTGGACTGACACACTTATAATACAGAAAAAACACATTAAAACATACTAATTGCAGGCTACTCTTAATCCTTGTACTTCCACATACTCAACAATGAATCTTTCTAAATCAAGCCTTGTCATATTTGGTCACTCAATATTTCTTCTCATCTTGCTGAAGAACCATTTATAGAAACAACAGATTTATCTGTGATTCAGTAGAGTTCAGCAAAACATTGGGCAATAATCAAAGTCCTCCCATGACAGAGGTCTTGAGGAAATCTGCACTTTTAACAGTTCAGCTGATGTCAGTGTTTAGTTTATTATCAGAAATATCACTAGTTTCCCCCTTAAAATGACAACAAATAATAATTTGAAAATAACTTGATTAATCCAAGAATGTTTGCCTGGGTTTCATCAAGGACATTTACAGACACTGCATACCCAAGAAATCTGCTCAAAAACAGGTTAGAAAAAATCCATTTACATGGTGATCATTCCTTTTGTAATAAAAAATGTCACATCTCCTTTTTATTTTTTTTCTGCATAACTTGTAAAACCAGCAGGCAGCCAGGAAATCCATTCTACATGCAACTCATTTTGTCTTCTGAGGAGGATGAGGTGCCAGTTTGCCATCTGTGGAACCTTCCCAGCAGATTTTGCAACACTGGATGAGAAGACTTTAGCACCAGTGTGTAGAGATGAAACCAGCTGAGAACCAGCAGTCCATCTCACAAAAATAGCATATAAGTAGCATGGATCCATTCATCCAATAAAGCATATGCATAGGAATATCCTCACTATAAAAACCAGATGAGTGCACAATTAAAAATTTCTGTGGACTGAGGTATCTTACCGATCATTCCAATTGAAATGATGGAGTGAACGCTGGCACAGATGCTTCAAGGGTGACATCCTCTTCACAAAGGTTTGGGCTTGGTCAGAGGTCTAAGGTGGCTATAGCTGCTCCTTGTCACTGGCTCTCCCTAATGCTGGATGAAAACCCCACGACTCCCCTTGCTCTGGCACTTGGGAAATCCATTCCTTCCTCCCTTCCCAGCTCCTCACTCCGCTAGCGGTAGGATTCAGCCCATCTCACCCCACTCTTGCAGCGTGGCTTCTTCAACTGCTATGGATAACCTGTGTAGGAAACAGAGGTAGGATCTGGCCATGAATTTCACATCTTGTGTTGCAGAGAGCTGGGTTATTTCCTTTTGCACTCTGGAATCAATTAAGGGAAAAAAAAAAACAAACCAACAAAAGAGCCCAAACCAAACAACCACAAAGCAAAGCAAAAAACCCCAAACCAAACCATGATTAATATTCCAGGCCATCCATTTTATGGTAAGAAAAATCCTCTGTGTACAAATTCATGCTCACAGTGTCCCAGGAAGCATTGCCCCTCTGCTCACTAAAGGCCTGTAAACAGATCATATTTCTCTCCATAAGCAAAGTATGATTTTATTTTTCTTAGGCAGTGCTAAGGGGTATTTATTGTTCTCCAGGAGAAAGGAGGGTGTCTGTGTGTGAAACGTAAAGAGAAAAAAACTGGAAAACACTGGTATTGTTAAACTAATGCTGCTGTGCATTACAATGAAATGCCGTACTTGTGAAAGCATGTGGCATTCAATATCCAGCAAATTCATTGTTATTGCTGTACACTGAATGTCAAATGAATTCATAATGGCAGTATGTTGAAGGTAAAATATTATCTTGGATTCAAACAACGCAGTTCCACTGAAAACTCACATCAGCCATTAGGGCTGGATGGCACTTTCAGAACTCCACTGACAGGATTTTTCAGCGCTCCTATTAACTTGCTTATAAAAACAAATGGCCCAGGAATGGAAGCGTAATCCAGAGCCGCATGAGGTCAGTGTGGGTTTTTCCTTTTACATCAATGGGCTGAGGATCGAGTCCACAGGGTGGAGAGGGGAGGAAGGAAGGAAACAATGTTAGAAGAGAAATCAGTGAAGAGAAACTCTCCATCACACTTCCCTTGGGTATTTTTTCATAACAGTTTTCTGGCTGGATTTAGCACTCTGCACAAGGGGAGAAAAAAACACAGCAGCGACTTGCTACTGCAGGAAAAGTGCACAATGATGTTAAAATCCATTGCTTAGCACAGCTAGAGGTATTTAATACAGTTTCTGTTTCCTTTTATTTGCTTATGCCCATCACAATTGAAACAGAGTTGGGGAAGCCTCTGGAAATAAGAAACTGCTTTGTGGTGTTTTACACCTGTGAGAAGGACTTACTCCTCCATGTGGGAAGAATGCAGTACGTACAGAACCTAATGGGGGCTGTAAAAGGCATTAGCTCTGAGAGTGAAACAATTTAGAATAAAGTTTATTCCTCTCTGCTGAAAAGCGAGACTGGTAGGTTATCCTAGTTGATATAGAGCATTTTGCTCTTAGTGCGTTATATCATCAAATGGAGTGGGAAATTATCCAGATTGCAGTGGAATGAATTTCTTCTTTGCTTAAGAATATGGATTGCCTCATATACTTTGTGTTGAAAAAAATGTTCAGCAGGCAAAATAGGCCCAAATAAAATTTTCACTTCTTTTGATTTTCTTTCTTTAGTCTCTTCATTTGCTTTTGAGAGTTTTTACTCTCCTTTATCTACTATCTCTATTTTTCCGATGTCATTTTCCATTTTTATTTTTATTCTTGGCAAGCACAAGGGATGGCTTCTTATTTCTCCCTCCTCTCCACTCAGACTTTTAAACCACTCATAGTTTGTTCTCTGTCCCTTATTGATGTCCTTTGCAGTCTCTCATTGTGGTTTTGTCTCTCAGCACTTAATATCAATAAAAAATAAGTCACGAGTGGGAGGGGGCTTAGCTAGTCTGTACAGTATGAATAGATGACTCTATCAAGAACCAAATCATTGGTTCACTTTATATAGTTCTCTCACAGCTTCCCTCTATTTGCTGCTTCAGGAGGAGGCCAAGCATTTAGAGACCACTAAGTATTAGACTCCAGTATTTCCTTCAGTGATGAACACACTGTCTGTGACCTCGTTTGTCTCAACTATAAAACCAGAGGACTGGAATCTGCTCTCCATGGCATCCTGGTAAATCTGGAATTGCTTCACTGTCTTCACTGGAATTATGTCAGCTTTATCCTGATGAGATGCAAGATAGAATTTAGCCTGGAAGTGAAGTAGATTGCAGAAGATGTAACATTCATTCCTGAGGTGGAAAAGTGATGTGTACACTGCCAAGAAGTAACTTCCTCATTGATTTAGTAAGTCCACACTGCTGACTAAGAATTTTTTCCTTTACAGTATAGGACTAACTTGTCCTAAACAAAAGACCAGGAATTTAGGAAAAAAATTGCTACAAACTGCAACAATGATGGATGAAAAATTACCTTCAAGAAAATGCAAATTAAAACAAATCTGTTGCCTTATATTCATGGCAGTCTGCTGAAGGCAAAAACCCTCTTGTGTGCTCCTGCAACCCAGGTATAGACCTTCTGAACTAGCAATATCACATATCCACTCTAATAATGCAGTTGATCAGCATAAACCTCCATAAAGATCAGGTGAAAAAATGTCAGGTGTGAGTTTGGACAAAATCATTCCTTTGTTGATGAAAAATACAGTAACTCTCAGAATTCTGGCTCTTTGTGGAAGAAGACTTGTGGAGTACAAAGGAGAATCCTTTCAGTTGCTATAATCAAAAAATTAAGAGGTTTAACAATCCATACAGCCTGAAATGTTGAGTTTATAGCAGCATTTCTCAAGATATGTCATAGAAACAAAACACCACAAGCAGTATTTTTGTCAGACAGTGAGTAAGGTCAGGACGTACTTGGATTTGAAACCCTCAAGGGAAATTGAGTTTCTGTAGGGAAGTCTTGACTCTCTCACTCTAGTGGAAGAACATGCACTATAAATCTCTATTCTGACAAAGTGAGCAAACACAGGCATTGGGGTCAGTTCCTAAATAAGACTGTAAGCCAGTGCTAAACAGCAGCTCAGTGTGTTGCTAGAAAATGCACTACAGGAAGATCAGAGCTACTGATTTCTTGCTTAAGACCTTTTTTTATTGAGATGCTCTTATTGTTGTTTCCAAGTCAGGTTATTAAGGCATCTATAAAAAGGACATTTATCTAATACTATAAAATGAAAAAGCAAAATCTGAAAAAGTGTAGTAACTTCCCAAAAACATCCTGTAGTGCAGCCTAGATCTTTTGAGTCTCGCTCAAATGCCCTCACCACTGAATGAGACATCTACCCCTCTTCTCCTTGCTGCAGTGAGGAAATGAGCTCTCTGTTCTGTTCCAAAATGTTCATAAAATGTTTATATGGCTCTAGTGATCCAGCTTATGGTGTCACCCTAGGAGCACTTCCATCTGGACAATTTTAGATGGGGAGGCAGATGAATAGGTGTCAACTCTTAACCAAGATATATTTCTGAGTAACAATAAACAGTAGGTTTTGTATTTCATAAGAGGAATTAAATCCAAATCCCAATAACTTGCTATACTCGCTCACTGATTTCAGGGAAGCTTCATCAAAACTATGTAGCAGGCTCCAAATCCAAATTTTTGAACACATATGGAGGCAGTTTGGAAATCTGAGTATATCAAGGTTTTTAATTCCCCCATGTAGCACATCGGGGTTAGACTGAAGGAGATTCTGAACCCAGTAGATTTTCCAGAGGGTCTGAGCTGATGTAATACTAACTCTCTGGCAAGTAAATTCATGTCAGAATGGCCAACAGTCTCCTATTATATTCCCTTCCAGCCTTCAAGAAATGTCAGTTACACAAGCTCAAATTCCCTGTCAGCACTGTAAGCTGCTGGTGGATATCTCCAAGGCAATCACAGGGGACCTGAGACAGTCTAAATTGCTGCAAGAGGAAGCCTCACTTAAGCTCACATATATCTTTCACTACTGAGATGGGCTTATACCAGTTTTGACTTGTAACCTGAAGTTTCTGATCTCTTGGGTACCTCTATCAGGTTTCAAAAAGTGTGTTGTGGTCACCAGTTAGGTTAATTGCATTTGCTGCCAGACTGCAGTGTTGCAGATGGCACACATATGAGAACTACATGGAAATGTTAACCAGAAATTGGTGATACACAACTTCCTTGGCTTTGTCAAGTTTTCTTTCATTTCACTATAAAAAAATTATTCTGAAAGCTCAGTATATTTCCTTCTTAATGCTGCATTTTGACTTCTATTTTAGGATTAATAGCTTTCTTTGTAAGCATTCCTACCCAATAATAAGCATATTATCTTACCTGGAGATAAGATGATAGTCTTATCTGAAAAAGAGAGAGGAAGGACAACGTCAGATCACTGAAGACCAACTGCTGTAGAGAGTTCACTAAAAATTTGAAGTGAGCCTCAGATTTTCTTTTTGACCTAGCTATTAATAATGATGCTGCTGGGAAATCAGCCATTCTTAACATAATAGTTTTTCTGATTTGTACATCCCTTCACTTATCAAAAAGAATACAAGAAAAGCTGCATAAGGTCCAGCCAAAGTTCCACCAAAGCTAGTGTCTGGTCAGTGTCCACCAACTCCTTGGACGTGTGCAGGAAAGGGAGGAATATTGGGATCACTCTGATCTGTGTATCCTGCTGGGCTTCTAGTTTTATTTTTCAGGTCTGTGGCCCATACACTTTTTCCCTGTATTTATTTTTTTGTCCCCTAACATCATTTGACTTCTTTGTGCTTTCCCTTGCTAGGCCTTCCTTTTCTGGAATGGGCTGAGATTTCCTTAGGGCTGGGTGACAGATTGGTTATACAGGCACTGGTGGTAGAAGATGTTATTTAGAGAGAATGTGCAGGGCTGTCGGCTGTCTGCAGCACTCATAGTTGTGGACTAGCAGAGGGCAAGGACTAGGTCAGCTCTTTATTTGCATTTAACAGCCACCAGTGGATTTTCCCACCAATGACTGACTTTTAGGTAGCACTTCCCATCCAGTTTCAAAGAGCTGAACATGTTCAGGTAGGTTATTCAAGAAACTCATAATCCATCTGAAACATCAATTTGATGTATTTACATATCTGAAAGCTCTAAGCCTCCTTGTCTAACTCCAGATGGTAAAACATGCTTAGATGCAGGAGATCCACAATGCGTTACCACAGCTTTCCCACATAGCTAAGTATCTTCTTGTCTGCAGTCATCCTTGACCTGGTGCCTGGAGTTCAGTACAGTACTGAAACTGTGAGTAAAGCCAGTTGATGAGCAAAATCCCAAATAGTCCAATGTGGGACTCCATTAATCTTCATGCAAATCCAGCTAATGCACAGGCTTCAGCTCACCTTGCACTATCCCAGATCTCAAGATGTTTCCAGGTTCTAATGAAAACCACTGAAATCTTCCTTGTGTTGTGGTCTAAACATAGTGGGTGATTCCTTTCTTACACAGTTATCCCTGGGATAACTGGAGACACTGCAAACCGTTTCTTCTGGTATTATTATCAGAGTAGGGTCCAAGTAAAACTATGTCATGTATGAGCTTTAATGTAGTGCTCCAAATCCTAGCACAGTGAAGGAAATGCTACACTGAAGTGTGCAGGATGGTAGGGGAATGCAGTAATCTGCTACATCACCCTTGCTGCTATGGAGAATGTAGGGTGAGTGAGAATATAAATCTGCACAGGGAGTTTTGTCTGTACTTCCTCATCAATACAGCCCTGTTTGAAAAGCTCTATGGCTCACCATTGTGATGGCAAGATATTCCAAATGAGATCACTGCAGTAGGTCAGGCTGTATTACCAACCAACAACACTGACACAACACATCCTGATTAGAAGAGTGCATCACATTTACAAGGATAGAAATGTCATCTCTGTTCTGTGATGTAGTGCGCTAAAGGGCACTTAAGAATGAAATAATAATTTGAAAAGATGGTTCTGATGTATACTTTTATATTAATCCCTCCTATTGAAGACATGATCCTGCTAGTGCCCCCTCTTACCAGAATGGAATTTACTGAGGGTTTGTAGTGCTACTGGGCTCTTCCTTTCCAGATAGATCCTCCAGTTGTGGGCGTGGTGGGGAGCTCAGTATGGATTTTGAGATCTGGCTTGCACCAACACTCATCACAAAAGTCTATGACAGTGGAGACCACAGAGGAATTTGCTTTCTGTCTTTCCTTCATGCTTGTGCAATGGAGGTCTCAGTGCTTAACTTTCTCACAGGGAGAACTGCAGAGTTGATGCTGCATAACCAGTTAGGAGCAGAAAACTCAATTTTTTGAAATTCAACCCCAGAATCTTAGCTAGGACAGTGCTCATGTTGGACTGCTTCTATTAGACTTTCTGCTGAGTAAGGAGGGCAGAGTCAGATCCCATTTGCACCTCACATGACACTTCATGGCACAGTCAAGGAGAAAAACAACACTTTGTGAAGACTTGCCATCCACCTCTTACAGTGAACTAATTGCAGACAAATTGGTTCTTTGTGTGACATTGTAGAGAGACATTTACTCTGCCCATCACCTCTTTAACCCTCCTAAATACCTAACATCTTCACTTATGAAGAAAAATCCAGTTGTTTGACTTCCAGGTGGAAATTCTGATTGTTTCACAATCCTGAAAAGGCAATTTCCACAAGATAAATATTTGGAGCCCAACTGCTTTGTCCTTTCCTGCATCTTGGCTGGAAGTTGGCACTGCAACTATTACAATGATCTTTCAGAGGCAGATATGCTAGGAATGAGTTATCAGCTGCCAGGAGATAATAAGAGACACGTAATCAGTTAAACCTGGATGGACTGTGTGTAAGAATCAGACCACTCTGCTCACTGCTGCTATAGGGTGATCAATGACTCAGCACCAGCTGGACCTTGAAAGCAATTGCACAAAGATAACCTTCTGCAATTACAACTGACTGACTTGCTGTGTACAAACAGAATTGCTCAGAGTTAATCACAGGGGATGAAATCAGTGCTGGGAGAATGACTGCCAGATAGTGTCTTGACCGGCAATTCAACTTCAGTAGGTGACTTGCTCCAGTTGGTAGCCTCAGGGCAAAACTTGACTTAAGATTTTCAAGGGTGGAGGCAAAACCGAATTTTTCTGCCTGAAGAGGTGCTTTGGCCATGGGAAAGGCTGAGGCAGAGCTGGGAGGAAAGATTGTTTTTATAAACACGAGTGTGACATGAAGTGACTCTCTTTCCTAGGCCTCCACACCAACACAACCAAGGTTTCTCCTCTCAGCAACCAGCCTGGCATAGACCAAACTGGCTATCTTGGGGCACAGAGAAACCTGTGTCTGCCCAGGAGCTGACTCTGCCTCCCTGAGCTGATGGCCCTTGGCAGCAGTTGGGTTTTGCATCAGGCTGGAAGCCCATCAACAGCCCAGAAAATGTCTTCAGCAAGATTTAAAACACAGGAACACAGAGAGAAACACAGGAAAAATAGAATTGACAAGATTTTTGAGTCAGTGCTATTTTGGCTGTTGCTCAGGGGACCTGCTCTGTGCTTGACTGGCTGCTGATGAAAATTCCAGCTAATGCAAATAACCTCATAATAAGAGAATAATTGGCTCTAGCTCCTAAAATACGAGACATCACACCCTTTGAACCCATCTGTGGTGTATGGACAGGCATGCCAGGGGCTGATTCTTTCTGAGTTGTTAGAAATGGAGAACATAAACCCACGGTGTGAGACACATATTTTGGGTGTGTAGTTGGTGTGTAGCCTGCCTGTTGCCTGAGTCACAAAGAGCCAATGTACATACAATTGTTGAGGTGCAACCCTTCTGCATGCTAAATACATGGCAGAACACTTTTTAAGGTGTGTTCATGCTGCAAGACACTGTGCCATTTTTAAGTGGAGTCTGTGTAAAGCTCCTCAACTGGCTCCTTCCAACAGGGAGGCATCAAGGGGAAAATTCACTAGACAGAAGAAGAAAACCCCTACAATAGATCTACAATACTTCAGAGATTCATAATCTCTTCAGTCTTCGTCACAAAGGTGAAGTCTGGGAGGAGTAAATGTAAAGCAGCTTTACATGCTCCCAACAGGATTGTCCTTGAGTTCAGGGACAGAGCAAGATTTATTTTCTGAACTTTGTCTTTCCAAACCTGGCAAATAACAGTCCCACATCAATACTGATTTATTTTTTCAAGACATTTTTGTTTATAAAGGCTGGATTATGAATGCTGGACCAAGGTATTGGGTATTTCAAGAGTATCTTGTTCTGGTCCTGACCTCTGCAGCATACTGAAGTTACATTATGATTTAATCTGAAAAATGCTCTAAAACCTTGAGACTACGTTTGTTTTGTTGTTGTTATTTTTCTCTCTCTCAAAAATTGCGAAGTAAATAAGTAAAAAGGTGAGATAGCCTCCCTTTCATGAGGTGGCAATGTGACCTTCAAATTGAAGGCATGTGAACAAGTGAAGAGGGCCACTGAAGGACATTTTCAGCTAAAAGTTTTGAATGGATGAGAGGAGAATGAAGAAAATAATAAAGCAAATGGCAGGAAGAGAGGTCTGATAATCAAGGTGAGAAAAAAAAAAACCTTCTTCTTATGAGTGTTAGATGTGACAGTGATAAAGCAAAAGCTAAATGTTTTGTAAGATGAAACCTTAGGTGAGTGACTCCAGCGGAGTCCATAAAAGTTCATACACCCTGGTTGTCAGTTCCTATAACCTGATGGCAGAGTTCTGGCTGGCTGTAAAATCAAATAAATACTCTCTACTTTCTACAGGTTTAAAGTTACTGCGATTGTTGAAAGCAACCAATCTCACACAGAGTACTTCATGTCACACCAGAAATGATCCTGTCTCTTCACTTGCCCTGGGATGTTCTGTTATGAAACTACCAAAGAAGATGTCTTGCCTCCTCATCCTATGAAAGAAGCATCCCATCCTTCCTATCCATCAAAAATAAGTGATCAGCAATATCATGAACTCCGGCTAAAGCAGAGCTCTCTATCTTCTTCTATTAATCAAACTGCATGCTGTATTTGGAAGGTTTAGCTGAATTTATTGAATGAACGGATATTTCTGATAGTAAATAATTTTGGTTCCTGCAAGAGTTTCACATGCAGTTTTATTTTAAGGTTGGTCAGCCAGCTCTAGCCAATGCTGAATAAACAAGCTGTCTGTCTCTGTAAACAATATCTGGGATTTCCCTCTTCCGCAATAACACAACACATGTACTGCAGGTGGAGTTTTCTGTGTTCCACAAAAATTATTATTTAATGTGATTTTCCACTAGAAAATGGAAACCATGGTACCATACAAGGATTTTTCTACTATTTTTGAGCATCTGGGAAGTTATTGGATGGCGGTGCTGGAACCCTCTTGTTTGTTCCCTGTGGTTTTGGACAGCACAATTCGCTAAAGTAACCAATATTGACCAGTAGATCTCAAACATGTGGAGGTGAGAATCCAGGACCTCTGTAGCTCAGACTGACCTTTGCATTGAGGTAGAAAAATAAATCTAAATGAAACCTACCTGAAATTTGGTAAAGTGTGTACTGTGTGTGACACATCAGAACACACTGCTGAGAGTATTGAGCTCCCCACTGAGGGTCAAGGTGACATATCTTTATTCAGCTCCTTTGACGAAAACCAACAACATTAGCGTAGGTTGCCATGTGATTTCTCACTCTCCTGCAGTGACTAGACCTCTTCCTTGCAGTAGCCAATGGAGAGGCTTTAACTTCCAAATTAGCCCCATTTCATTCCTTTGCTGCAGAGCTGACCCTGGTCACTCCATCACTGTGCTGAAAGTCTTTGGACAGATGAATCAGGAACAAAAATGATGCCATTTCTGTGGCATGTAAATGAAGGAGAGGAAGAAGGGCAAAGTGTCTTTGTTTCGTCTGATAAAAAACATGCTTATCAATATAATTCAAACTTGTTTTCAATGGATCTTTAGTTGGTTTTTGGGGGAGGTGAGATGGAACTGTTATAACAGAATGTCTGCAAATTAGTCTTTGACATATTTACTTAAGTCATTCTTAAGCCATATCGGGCAACACCAGCTGTAAACCTAATCTCTAGGCAGAATGGTTAAATTTCTTAATCTGCAGGTAAAAATAGTGATAAACATTTATTTTTTACTTGACACTGAGTGGCTCTAAGCATTTTCACAGACAGACTTGGTATCATCTGTGTATCATCTGGAACTACTGAATATACCATCTGAAACCCCTGCAGCATGAAGCACCAGTTACTCCTTTTCTGCCAGAAATGTTAGTGGAGCCACTGATGTAGCCACTGGGATATGATCCAGTGCCTCCTAATAAAAGAGAGAAAACTAAGCTCTCAAGACATCTTGCTTCTGGGCTAACTTGCTGCAGCCACACGATTTTCACATTTTCTGCAGAATGAATTAAATGATCCACATCGAACATCAACAACGGGAGTAACTCAATCTACACTTTAAAGAGCTGGTTGAAGCCCACACTCCTCTGCCTTCAGGCACTGATGACAGATAGCAAGACTTGTAAACAAACCAGGAGAGATACCACAGTCTTGTTCATCTTCAGTCCCCTGCTGTCACAACTCCTCCTTTTCCCCGACCTGGATAATCTTTATTTTAACTCAGGTACCTCACCTCTGTTATAGCCAGAGAAAAACATCCTTATGTATTTCAAATGAAGCAAATTGTTTTAGGCTATTATGGATAAATTACAGATAACCCAGAGTCCAAGCACTGGATTTGGCTTTAGATGTGAATTGCAAATGTCTGTAGAACTGTGCATTTTTTTTCTAGGTTCCTTTATAGGAATAACTTTCTTCAAGAAGAATCACAACATAGTCTCATGTCTATTTTAATTCAGGATGGTGAGTTAACATTGGTTGAAGCTTTGCCATTACAGAGATGTGTTTTTTGCATCAGGATCAGCAAGAAGCGGCTGCTGCCTCAACCTCTTCATCAAAATTCATGGTTAGGCTGTTTAGAAAACCAGTGCTTTCTCCTTGGATGTTGAAGCAGACTAGCAGGCTCTCTTGTTAAAAAACAACAAAGAAAAAGCACTCATGAACCTTGAAGCACCAAAACAAGATTGGTAAAGGCAGCTTCCCTGATCTGATTCAGACGAGATTATCCACGTCTCCGGTGTGACTGTGATCCATCGGCGGACAGCACGGAGCAGGTAATCTGAAGCATTTGCTTCTCCATTCTCTAATAGTTACAAAAGGATGGGCTGCCAGGACCCTTGCACTGGACTTGACAGAAGTTCGGCAAACCCAGCAAGCTTTGTCAATCTATGTCATCTCAAGAAACTAATGTTTTCCAACAAGGCTTGAAGTGTATCTGAAAAAATCTGGATCTATTTGTGGCTGCTTGTGCTATATTCCTGGTTCAGAAGCAGCTTCTGCAATGATTAATTAACTTCTTAGCTCAAAGACACATATCTAAAGAAAACTTAGAATAACAATGTGGTTTTCTGCTGCTCGTTTGGGCTACAGACTTTCCAAGACTATGGCCATCTGCTGCTCCACAGCAGTATGAGGCCACGTCGAAGTTATCCCACAGGCACTTCTGTAATATACGTGATTATCATTATCTTCATAACTAATACCAGATTTATAAGGCTTTGAAGTTTTGCTTTCTTTGCTGTCTTGGGAGAACAATAGCGAGCAATGGAGGCCTGGGGGCTTCTTCAGTCTCTCTTTAGCAAAGAATTCCAAATCAAAAGCCAAAGTAGTGAAGAAATTGTCAGCAGTGAGAGAAGCCAGCCCATATTCACTTGAATCCAGTGATTATTATCCATTCTTGTTGTGTTCTTTGAAAAAAATTAAGCCAACTGACCTTTGCATAGTATGAAATTGATTTTTATTCTTGAAATCTAAGGGGAAAAAGTCTCTGAAGAATAGCAACTTAACTCTTGCATAGATATTTGGTTAGATGTTAATACTTAGAAGATATAAAATGTGATTTACTCATAGCAAACGGTTTACTACAGCTGACAAGCACAGGTCCTGAATTTGTTCTGTTGTTCTTATCACCTAGGAATCATAAGAAGATGGTACTTTGGATTTTTGAAAGCATCATATATCCCAAATCTGTAAAATTGCTCTAAAAGTTTTAGAAAAGAAAACAGAACATCTTTTTGGTTCTTGTTGAGGGGTGCCTCTGATGAAAATGTTAACTGACTGAAGCTTCTTTTCATACACACATAAAAGATTTGATGAACTTATCTTTTTGAATGTTTTTCAGGAGCACATCTTTCTGGTCAAAAGAATCATAAATCACTTAGGTTGGAAAAGAACTTTAAGGTCATCAAGTCCAACCATTAATCCAGCACTGCCAAGTCCACCACTAAACCATGTCTCTAAATTCCACATCTACATGTCTTTTAAATACCTCCAGGGATGGCAACTCCACCACTTCCCTGGGCAGCCTATCCCAATGCTTAGCCACCCTTTCAATGGAAAAACTTTTCTAATATCCAGCCTAAACCTCTCCCTGGGCAACTTGAGGCCATTTCCTGTCATGTTACTTGGGAGAAGAGACTGCTCCCCAACTTGCTACAACCTCCTTTCTAGAAGTGAGGTGTTAAACTAGATCTTAGATTAAAACCCAGAATGTGAATAAGAAAAAAGCATTGTGCCAGAGCTATTTTCACTCTTTTGTTTTTAACAGAAAATTTACAAATATCTCAGTTAACAGAGAGGAAAAATACTAAAAATCTCAAGAAGTTCTGAATTTCCTGCCTGACTTCACTTTTAATAGTGAAGAAGCCAGATTACACAGCGCTTGAGGGTTGGAAGTAGAGAATGCCACAGGGAGAAATGTACCCTGTCACAAACATGTTGCTTGTATTTTTTCAGGACACTGGAGTTAACTATTGCTCCTTCTGAGAATATCTTCGGATTTACTGTGAATGTAAATGTCCATACAAGTCATCAAGTCTCTTCAGTTATAAATACAACCTCCAAAATAGTGCCACCAACAGCAGAATTCTGCTGCTTCTGTGCTCAGCCTGTGCACCGAGTCAGTGGCAAAAACTGCAGGAGGAATAATGTTCACATTTTTTTGTGCCTAGTAATAGGCAAGCTGTGAGTTTTGGATGGCAAAAATCTAGTGATTGTATATGAAGGAAGAGGTGCTCAAACGTACAGAAATCCTTCCTGAGAGTTCTGCTGGTAATATCCTCTGTAATGTATCAGCTGCTTTTTTTTTTAACCTCTTCAGCTGAAAAGACTGAGTGGTAAATTTTAATCATTATTTCTAGAAGAAGATGAATCCTGCAAAGCAATGTGTGGCAGTGTCAGAAGGGGTGGGACAGCCCATAGTAGCTGGATGTTTCTTTTTCTTTTTTTAAACAGAGGGTGTAACACAGATGGTGCTCTTCAGCTCAGTTTTCCATTTGTAAAACCTTATCTGGTGCTTTAGTCATGGAAAAGTCATTTGCAGCACTTTGTTTCCTCCAAAATTGAGGTCAAAATGTTTAAATGTCTGGTGGGAAGGGATGTAGAGTCTAAAGCACAGAACTGGAAGAGCCATTAAAATGCAGGTAAGGTAGAAACAACCCTGAGGTGTACAGGGCTTGATTCCTGTGCTGAATCACAATGAATTCATAAGGTGATCTCAAAGGATTTTACCAATGATAAATGACCAAAGACTCTCCAAGTAAAGATGAAACCAAACATAACCATGTAAACAAGAAAGATATTGTGATTGGCACTCGGTCTAATTTCCTAACAGAACTTAGTTCTGCTTTGATGGAAAATACTTGAATGCATATTTAACATATTTAGAGGTATTAAACCAAAGCAATTTATTTAAACAAAGTAAAAAGCTTTCTGATTGCCATTCAGGATATTTTCTACCTTTGTAGTGTAAAACTCCAATAATATCATTACCCTTTGAAGACAGTCCTGCTGAAGAGCAAGTCCATAAGATTACCTAAGCTCTTCAGTAATGCTCCCTCTTCCTGCACTGTGCCTCCCCTCTGTGTCACAGGGCATGTCAGCACAGAGATCCTGGAAAGCACTGAAAAGAAAACCAGAACAAAATAGTGTGAAGATGACGTAGATCATGAGGTCAAGAGGAATATATTTGGGACTTCCCCAAAACCATAACATATTTTTGGTGATCGCAGTTATTTGCAAATGCTCCTACCCCATGAAACATTCTGGAAGAGGCTAGCATTCTAGTGTCAGTCCCTACTCAGTCTTTGCAAAGAAGTGAGTAATCTGAGAGGCAAAAATAATTCAAGACCTTGGTTAATCCATTTTGCAGCTGTTGGCAGCTTTACCTCTGATCATCATCTGGGAGGATGCACTGTCTAGGTGAACACAAAGCATTGGGCAGACTCAGAGCAGTTATGGGCAGAAGAGTTCCCATTGTTTAATCCATTTCTGTGTTGGGGCAAGAATTACTACTTATTTGTATATTGAATAGTCTATTTTCTAATTTTAAACATCCCACTAATGGGGTTCCTGTCACTCTCCCTGGAGAGAGAACTTTGCCACAACAGTCAGCAGAAAATTTTCCTTGTAAAAATGTCAGTCTACTGTCAGGGTCAGGTTAAGGAGTACAAAGACCAGATTTTTGGGAAGTGCTGATGGGAGGAAAGGGACGATAACATCAGCAGCATCGCTGGACAGGGAACAGCCTGTGCAAATGGGGCTCGTCTTGGGATCCTCTCAAAGCCCTCTGGGGGTTGTTGGTCTGGTGTGTCAGGAGGATCCACTCCAGGTTTGAGCAGTGATGGAGCTATTTCGGCAGCTCAAAAGAGAACTCAGCACTCTTATTTTCCCAATTGTAGTTCAGACTTACAGAGGCAAACCAAGAGGAGATTGGAAGTAGCTTGGTAGGAGTTCAGGTAGCCACTGCTGTGGGTTTTGGGATATGTTAAGAAGGGCAACTTTACCTCCTGCTGTGGCCAACTAATGTAGCTGCATTGAGGGGTCACGAGCTGAAGGGTCTATTAATTGAAACTGGTGGCTTTCAATGATTATCTTTAGCAAGGTCTTACAGAGAAATTAGAGTCACAGCTGGCATCTTGAGTTTAAAGGTAAACACTGTCTGGACCTACATAGGCCAGCTTGCTTGGCTTTTTTTTTTTGCCTTCTTGCCACCCTCAGGAACTTCACAAAATGCATTGAAACTGACCCTTAATGTAGTTTCCTGATTCTGCTTTCCTCTTTTTTAAAGGGTGTTACAGCGTCATGCTACTCCATCATTTCATCTGAGCTCAGAACTGGGCATCCACAACCACAACCAGTTGAACATGGAGTTGTTTCCTGTCCAGTATCAGATTTGGTATCTGGTTTTTGCAGCAGGGTAGTATGGCATGAGATTGCAGGGTTGGATGAAGAACAAAATGCCATTCAATAGGTCAAGGAAACCCAACCTACTTTTAGCTTTTAGTTCAAACAAATCATCCCTCCTCTAAGAGAGGTTTTTCCCATTGGGGAATGCTTCTTTTATAATGATTTGTTATTATAATTTTTTATTATAAAGCATAAGGTCTGGAGCCCTCTGTCATTCAAGGTTTTTAAAATAAACCCAACATTTTGGCATTTCAAGTCCTTTGAAATAAACTGTACCAAAAGAATCTGGACCCAGGAGGAGAGAGGTTCATGACTGTTGTCTTTTACAGCATTATTGTTCCCACTCTCAGCTCATCCCATTAGGTTTTTTCCAGTGGCTACATGAAGAGCTTACTGCTAACATCTTTGTCAAGTGCAATAATTTAAACATGCATCCATGGTGCAAGTACACTCAGTAATTACATTTTTAAGACATGGGCAATCAATTAGGAGCCACACTGTCGTGGAGATATATTGACAATACTAATTGTCTTCTGTTACTGTCACTGCTTATTCTCCTCCATTTTGCTCATTCCCTTCATTTTCCCAGAGAACCCAAATTCACATGGGGCACTGTTGGGAAAGTTGTGTGAGTTGGATACCAACTGAAGTGCATTTCCTGGCCTCCTCAGCTCTGATTTCTGACTGACAATCTTGCTACTGACAATACCCAATTTCAAGGTCTCAGATATGGCTCCACTTTGGCTGCCTGCTGTAACTTTGGGGGTCAAGTATAAACGAGCATGAGTTCAGCTTGAAAATGAGTCACAGAGCCACCCAGAGCAATGTTTCCTTCAAAGTGTTTTGCATTGGAGAAGCCTCAAGTTCTCTGGGATTCCATAGAAGATGAAGAAGCAAAATAATTTTTTTTTTTAAGCTTAAAATAGTATGCCCCCATTACATATCCTAAAAGTATAAAATCTACCCATGCACAGCTTCATTCCTCAGGAACTCTTAAAGTGTGTCCAGCTTCTGAGGAAGCTAAGAAAGAAAGAGGACAGTTGTACTAAGTTTTATCAGCTGGTTACTGTAAATGTATCCACTTTTACATTTAACCAGCTTCTTTCTACTTTTCCTCACTCATTCCTCTCTTTTTTTGCTTTTTGAAAAAACAATCAGGGGAATACAGTATATTTAATGACAATAATTCAATATACATAAGAACCTGGCAAGAAATAGAACAGGTGTTGGCAATGCAGGACTATGGATAATCAAAATGCAAACAAACAAAAAATCTATGAATCATTTTAAATTAATGCAACAGTAAATAGGAATTATCAGGAGAACTAGTTTGATTGACTGCATAAAGAAGAGGAAGGTAGATAAGAAAGCTTTCTCTCATTGCCATCAGAGTGAAAGACAGTGATGGTAAGGTGCATATAAAGGAAAAAGTGAGACTTGAATGCACTTTAGGTCAGATATTAATAGGGTTTGGGAATAAAGGAGGAAGGAAGATAGAAGAATTTGTAAATGGAATCTGAAGACTGCAAACAAGATTGAGAATATAATAACGGAGACTTCAGAAGATAGGTAGAGTGAAACTCTAGAGGGAATATATACTCAATAGAGGTTCAACTGTTTGCAAACATAATCTGTGTGGGAAATTACTAACCAAACACAAATTCTCAGGTCACGTCCACACATCATCTCTCTACTCAGTGAACTTTCCTCTCACCACTCTGTATTGTTGTTTCAGTATTGAAAATGAGGTTGGGAATTCCAGGGATATCGAATTCATACAAACTTGTTATCTCACAGACAGACTCTCCAGGTGGAGAAATTTTGAATTAGAAAGTATACCCCTTTCTCTATTTTGGCCCTGTTTGGGTTTCTGCTGTTACTTATGTATATCCAAACAGGCAAAAAGAAAAAAGAAAAAAAAAAGAAAACAAAAAAGAAAGCAAGCCCAAACCCACCCTCAAATGGCTTTGCACTAGCCAAAACTCTAATGGACACTGTCAGTGTACTTCCATAGCTGAGTTCAAATCTTGAAATTTAAGAGTAGGTTATCATGAGGAATGATGAGACCAACATGGAAAGTCTTCCATATCCTTCCCTGGTCTTGGAACCACTTTCTGGGCCAAAAATCCCAAAGCATATTTCCACATCATCTCTTTTTATATATTGCAAACACGCTCTCTATATATTTTAACAGAGATGTCTGAGTAGAGAGAAAAGGAAATCTAGAGAGAGAGAAGTTCACCAATTTGCAAACAGTTTTTATGCAAAAAATTATTTTCAAAAATGAAGTGAGTCTTGGGGCTGTCCTGTGCAGAGCTAAGAGTTGGACTCGATGATCCTTGTACATCCCTTCCAACTCAGCATACCCTATGTTTCCATGATTCTATATATTGTTTTGTCTTCTGCTTTTCCCCAGCTTCATGTCTATATAGGAGACATAAACTGTTCTGTCAAGGAGATGAGATATACCCTCTAGTCTTGTTCTCCCGACCACAGAAATCCAGCTATTGACCTAATTAAGGGACTCTCCTTGCTGAAGGCGAGAGAATGACCTTTTCTAAGTAGAAAAAGATGGCATATCTATGCACACCCCTTCCAGACGTTTATCTGAGGGTTATCTGTCAGCCTCCCTGACTCCTCATCCTGGGGGTAATCTTCTCTGACCTGTACATTGCCCAGTGATTCAGGTAAGAGGTTGCACAACAAAGGCCACAGTGGTCCTTGATGAGCAGAAAACTAGGGATTTAGGGCAAAATTCTGCCTGAGTAGCCCCAAAACTCTAATAAAGGTGAATGGGCATCTTCTATTTTAGGGTGTGCTTGACTGTCTCAACTCTGAAGCCAGCAGTTTCCTCTCTGCCCAACGATCTTTCTCCTGTGAGGCTCATGTGTCACTGTCTGGGCTTTAGCTGATGGTTCTTTCTCATCTCATTGTTTATACTGTCACGACCTTTTGTTGTTCAGGTGTCAAGAGCCCTCATTAACATTTTAGACTGTGAGGTCATGCTTCTAATCGACCCTCCCCCCTTATTCAATTAACATTTCCAATGTTTTTAAATTAAGTGCATTGGTTCACAGGCCAGGGAATTTCCTTCCAATTAGTACCAGTAGTGAAAGGCAGATATCAAAGTTTATTTGCTCATATCAGTACTGTCTTTTGATCTGTTGAAAGGATCTGGTGAACATACAATTAAGAAGTTCCTCCTAGGTATCTTTCCCCAAAGGACCAACAATACCTGCTGGGGTCTATTAGCATTTCAATATGTTTCCCACCTCAGGAAATGTCTCTGCTTCCTCGCCTGACTGGTTAATGTAGCTGCATATTTTGCATGCATACCACTTAAAGTCACTGCCTGCCATTGCTGAGACTCATTATCCTCCATACTGCGCAATTAGGGATCAGACTTGCATTTTCAACCTTTTTCACCTCTCACGGGAGGGTCAAATGTGCACAGCCATTTGGGAAGGGTCAAACATTCAGTGCTGTCAGAGAGAGACCAGCAGCATCCACACCAGACAAGAGAGTGAGAGTGCTCTGTATGAAATACTTGTACCAGAGGACACATTTCTTGATGTCTTCACACGCTTATCTCTAAGATGTTCGTGATTACCAGGAGATGTTCGTGATTACCAGGACTTGTCTACCTAGCTGCTGGGCATGTGGACTGAGCAGCAGGGTGATCAGAAGGCATGAATGCTTCCTGATCTCAGCCTCAGATTATATCTCTTGGAAGGAGAGCAGAATAGCTTGTGGGAAGAATATTCCACCATGTTATTACTTTTAAAGTACTGAATGCTTAGTGCAAACCAGAACATGTCAGAAGCAAACCGTTTTAATGAGACTTAGGAATAGATCAACTCTGCCAGAAGTTATATGGGAGCATAATTGCCTCAATATTTTCCTGTAGGGACACACAGCATGTCTACGTCTTGACCTGGTTTAAGTGCGTGGAAAGGATTCTTTACCCAGCTGTTGGTTCTCACAATTGCAAGTCAGATGCATGTTCCCATTTGAACCCAAGAAGATTGCTATCTGCATCTTGCCAAGGCCAACCTGTGCAAACACAACCCATAATTGGGAGCGTTGATTATAAACAGAGATAGACCTAGAGCACTGAAATTCAAGGCCCAGTTCCAACTTTACAGCCAGGAGGTGTGGGGAAGTTTTCTTTGCTTGAGATCCCATTGTAAATACCTCATGTAAGGTGGTGACAGAGGAGTTGTAGGAACTTTTTACCCATTCTTCCTCACTGTCCCTCTGATCTGACCTGTAGTCATGTAGCCATGACTACACTGCCTCTGAAGTTGCCACCGCTTTAGCTTGCACTGGTGGTGTGACTCAGTTGTGTTCAGCATCCTCCTCTGGGCCCAATCCTTTCAGTTCTGTTCTGCTAAAATACAGTATCTTTTAAGCACAGTCTGTTTGTATCTCACTGTGTCCTCTGATGTTTGTTATAATTCAGGTAGCTTTTACGTTGTGGAAATAAGAGCTTTATGAATGATCCTGTGTTCATTTTTGAGTAGAGAACCATCTTGTGGCTTGTGATCTGTGGGGAGGGGATGTTCTGAGGTCAGTGTGGACTAAGCATCCATTACATGTTTTACTGAGATTGTGAAGGATGAGACTCGATGACCCAGACTGTCTTCTCTAACTCTAGCTGTTTAGGTAGTTCAGGGACAGAGGGCTTTTTTCAAAGTGCATTCAAGTATATTTCAGACTGAGAGATCAGTTAGAAATTCTTTAAGGAAAGGAGTTTCAGTTATCTTAATAGTTAAAGGAATTTTAAAAGGCAGGGAGAAAGCACTTACTGACGTACATCGTGAAAGAAATACAGAAAAAAATACCAGTGGCAATATTAATGGGGCCAGGAGGAATCTAATCTAAGCCTTTTAGGTGGAGAGTGCTGAGTCCTTTCTTGCATTTATCAGTAAAAATCAAAAGTAACTCTCCCAAAGTCAGTAGATTTATGCCAGCATAGCCCAAGGAAGCAGACTTCCTGGAACCACTGCTAATTTGAACACAGACCAATATAAGTCTGTGGGAATAAATCTTACATAGTGGGTATTAAAGTGAAATGTTTGTGTCAGCCTAACCTGATCCAAATGTCAAAGTCTGAAGGATACTGCAAACTGGGAAGATCTGTTACAAGGCAGGCAAAAAACCCCCAAAAACCAACAAACCAGAAAAACGCACCCAAAGTCCCTGAAAGTATTCCTACTGATATCAGTAGTGGGTTTGGCATTGCCTTCAAGAGGTGCAGGATTCAATGCATGGGAGACTATGATAACCAGAATTTTAGAAAGGGAAAGTTAATAACCTAAGAGTGAAAGAAGGTAGAGCTGAGTCCCAACATGCTTCCCCCAAGATCATAAACAAGACTGGACAAATAATGAATGAGAATATTGGAACAGCAGGCAAATTTTCTTCACAATTTACACTGAAGACAGATGTCCTAACTGTGGGATTGATGATGCTTGTCCACGCATCACCAGGCTTGTAGAACTTCCAAGTGCAGAGGTGAAAGCTGGGGCTGAATGGCGTGTGGATGCATACATCCCTGTTCCTCACGTTCTAGTTTGGGGTTGCAATGGGGAAATGCAGAGTTTTCCCCACCTCAGGAATGAAACCATGTCTACAGAACAACTTTGTGAAGTTAGGATCCAACCCATCATCCAGCAAAACCAGAGAGAAACTTTCTGTGGGAGATGAATGAGACTCATGAAGACATAGTCTTGTAAACATATACACTGTACCTGAGCTAAGAACCGAAGTGTTGTGTCCCTCTGATTGAGTTCAGAATCATCTAAATTTGTAATCTTTTCAGTACAAAAACCTAAATTTAATGTATTTGTGCACTCAGAGGGGTTGGTAACTTTGCAACCCCAGTAGGACTGGAAAAACTAATGAGATTTGATTCATTTATCACTGTACCCTTAGATTTAAATGCCACAGTCACCAACTTGCTCCCCAGAGGCACTAAAAATCTTCGGATAGTGGTATCAACATACTGCCTGCATGGTTCTTTTTATAAAGAAATCCTGTTGTCACACACTGATCAATAAGAGGCAGGTATGGCTCAGGTTTCTAATCATGAATCCATTTAGAATTCAATGCAATAGCAGCAATCGCATTGAATTAATTAGGGGATTTGTAAGGATGGCTTATGTAGTTCCACAGCAATTCCCTTGTAATTCAGCACTAATTAAGCATTATTTCATGCAGGAAATAATGAGCTATAGAAACATTGTTAGTGCCAAATAATGGAATAAAGGCGTGTTTGCATATTATGAACACTCCATGAACATTCAAAGAGGTTAGAGGAGGTCTTGACTTTTTTACATTGGAGAAGGGAAAGGATCCTGAAGGATCATCTTGTTTAACTCAGCTGAGTGTCACCTAAATAAATATTGAATTAAAGACAGACACACTGGAAAATGGAAAATCACTCTGACTTCTCACATTCGAAATGTCACTGGTTTAATTGTTAGATTGCTTCCAAGTCAGTGGCATTCCTGAGAGGGGTTGGTGTTTAGTCAAGGCTCAGAGTTCTGGAGTTAGTGTTAGCAGACCTTATGGTTATTATAGCAGCTAAGAGGATTTGAAACTTTTCATTTGAGAAGTTTTGACACCAGACTTAGAGAACATGCCAGTTTTCCACTTCATTTATGACCAGATTTCTAGGTGCTCAACAATGACCACTATCCCTGAACTAAATACAGTGTATTTGTATACAGCTTTCCTCCTCTTTTCCCAGCTGGGATATGGATATAACATGGTGGTAAAAAGAAGCTACTCCCTTTTTCATAGGGACATTGCTATAATGCTTTCATCTCTGACAGGGTTTACTGTGCATGAGAAGGACTGGACCAGGTTCAGAGATGTTGATCTGCTTTCTGAAGGGCAGATGCCAGTAGATCACTGGGAATGGCTCTGTGGTCCATTTCTGAGACTGTCTGGGAGGGGCTGGTTAACACAGCACACCCTGACACATCTTCTTAACCCAGTGATGTGGTGGAGAGGGATTTCAAGGGGAGTTGCAATGCTCACATCCCAGCAATTCTGGCTTCAGCTCACAAATTAGACCCTTAAAAAACCAATTCTATCTGGACAGCTTCATTAGAAATGAGTTTGTCAGACACATAGGTCTTTTGGTTGGTACTGTGGCATGCAAGTACTTCCTATAAATATTCTTCCCTTAGCCATGAAAGGCTGTCATTAACAAAAGTTACTGAGAATAAGGTTTTGTTCTGTTTTACTTTGAAAGATCAGCAAAATGCCCCAAACATCCGGCTATTTTGAAAAACAAGCTTATAGGCCTAGGGGATGTGGGATGGGGGAATCAGTTGAACATAAAAAAAGGACCACAGCATAGTTTTTGAAAGAGGTGATTAGCTATACAGAGTAATTTCCTTAGACACAGCTATTACTTTTATTGTAAAGTAAGATCTATTGTCTGAAGGGAAAAACTATGGAGACTTTCCATGGATGTAGTGTGACTCAATGGCTGGATACTTTCTGAGGCTCAGTTGTGTGGAAGGATGTGCTAGGAAGAGACACCAGTATTACCATGTGGTGTGAAAGTCCTCTCAGTGGCATTCAGATTCAGGGTATCTGGAAATGGACCCGTGAATTTTGCCCATGAAGAAGCAGATAAATCACATGACAAAGAGACAATACCTTGTCTCCTAGTGCTCTGCATGGGAACAGAGAAGGGACAGAAGGACAGATGTATTGTACACATAATGCTAGAACTGCTTAAAACTTCTTGGTATTTAGCTGGATTTTGGTGGCCACAGACAAGGGAGGTATAACTACACAGTGCCTGTGCTCCCTGAGGTGCTGCTGGCTGGGGACAGGTGGGGTGTGGGGGGAGCACAGCCCACTTCCCCCTGGTCCCCTGGACTCTGCCTGGGGATGGGCACTGCCTGCGTGGAAGCCACCACAGAAGTGAAACAAACATCTGTGCACAAAGGGAAGCCACAGACCTCACTCAGTCCTGAGGTGCTAAGAATGATAACTCCTGGGAGAACAGCCCTTCAGATGCTGTTTTCTGCCTGCTGTCCTTGTTACTGATGACCCTTGATTGCCAGGCAGATGTTTTTAATTTCCAGGTGGCCACCCCATGATGAGGAAAGCTTGTCAGAGCAGCACTGAGGATGAGAAAACTTTTTGCTCTGGAACACCTGCATTTTCTTCACTGCATGTATTTCTGGAACAGATGATTAAATATTATAGCTCCCAACATCACCATGACAGGCAGACCGTGTGACAAGGTCAGGGAAAGGAGGAGCTTGTTTCTTTCAACTATTTGCTTTGTATCACCGGCTTTGAAAGTCTAATCTTCACAATGGTGGAGGCAGGTACTGTGTCAGTCCTTCAATCAGCTGGCATTTGCCCTAACCTGTATTGACTTGTGAGACCTCTTCATTTCCTCCTCTGACTCCTCTCAATCTCGCAGCTCTGAAATTCAATATATGAGAAACAAGAATGCAAGACGGCTTGGAAGCCTAAACTAATCAGGTATTGTCAGGTGGGAGCTTTGCGACACATCATGAGCTATGGGTTTATTTCTGTCATCCTTCTGGAGATGCTGACTCTGTTGAATTCAAAACACAGGTCAGGTTAAAGTGGCAGGTCTTGCTATTGGAACCCTGTCTCTAGCAACATTGCCTTTAGTTTCAAGGGGAACTAGCTGCTCCCAAAATGCTTCTAAGACCAAATTCAAGCTCCTGATAGTCCAAGATGCAGATGGCTCTGTGCAAAGCTAATTGATTGTAGATCTGGTTTGTTTCTGCTGTGGCTGTGGTTGTTTTGTGCAGATTTTTTTCTAACCCTTTCCCTTCAAAGCAGTAACTTTCCTCAACAGATCTAGCTTCAAACAAAAGAAGATACTGCAACCTTAATGAAAATTTAAAAGTCAATGAGACAGACAGAAAAAAGAGACATGACCCGGGATGAGCTCAGTCCAATGAATAAATTCAAACCATTTAGTGAATGTTTGGAAAGATCAGAAGGGCACCTTTGCTTGCAGCATTTTAACAAGTCTCCATGAATTAGCAAGAGGCCTGAAAAATGAGTGGCAGTGGTGGGGAGTAATTCAGTTGTGATCACTTGAGGGTGATGAATGAAGAAGTGACATAGTCTGTGCAGAGACAAGTCATTTTTTCTAAAACAATTGTGCTTAGTCCTCACAGCTGGAGGTTTATATTGCAATGGTGGCAATGCTGGTAATTAATGAAACAGTCCTGGGTTTTGGGGGAAATGTTAGAAACACAAGGCTGAAGAAGGAGCCAAGTGAAGATCCAAAGAGATTCTCTCAAAAGGCTGAAATGTTCCTAGACGCTGAACATTGCTGCATGAGGCTGATAAATTTGTCTTTAGCCTGCAAGATTGAGCATGGTTTAAAAGGGCTGGGAAAAAAATGACTTCAAGGCACATTTTAAGGTAGATGGAGGATGAATTAAGATTAATGAGAGTCTTGCAAGTGGGTTGAAGCTAGCAGTCCTGATATGAGAACAGTGATAAAAGACAGCAAGACCAGCCTCAGAATGTGAATTACTTGCTTTATTCGGTGGCCCTTGTGGCTATGTCTGAGCACTGTGTGTGCATGTGTGTGAATGCATGTATGTATGACTGACATCCCTTTTACATTAACCATGCACAAAATCTTAGTGACCATTAGGACAAAAGGAGGAAAACACCCCTAAATCCCAAGATTCAAGACATTATTTTTCTTTCTCTCCTTCCCAAACTGTAAATCAAAGTGCTGATTGTGTCCTGTTAATAGTTAAATATGCTGTAAGTTAAATAGACCTAACAAGGCAGTTTTCAAACAGGAAACCTGGTAGTTTAATGACATCTTACAGTACACCCAGCCTGGCAGTATAATCATTAAAATTTGTCAAGTGTAAAAACAAATGACAAAACATTACCTCAGAGCAACTTACTGTATAAATGCAACAATAAAGCTGCTAAATGGTTTCTCCGGAACTTTACTTCCAGATCTGAAGTCATATTGATTTGGTTTCACCTCCTGAAGGGCATGGGTTCATAGTTTTATGGAGAATGCAAGATTAGAAAGATTCACTTTATATGAGAGGTTTACAAGTCTTCACTGCAAAGTGGTGTAGAATTAATATAAAGAGAGCAGCCAGAAATGACTGGAACTGTCTTGGAAGCGCAGAGCTTTGTGCTTGCTTCTTTAAAAGAATCAAGTTAGAAAGAAGTTGATTCCACACTAAGTCACCACACTCCCATACCTAAAATTCCATGGATCCAGACAGGACATTTGTTGCCTGGAGAAATTTCACAGAAGGAAAGATCTTAGTGATGAAAGGTCCTTAATGCAGAAGCCATTCATCATGAAGATGAAAGTAAAACCAAAAAATGAAACCCACACAAATGTATGTAAATATATTCAGATATCGGTGAACACTAAATCCTGAACTCCAGTAGGATGTCAGAATATGAGACTTTGCCACTGTGGCCTGCCTGAGGTTGGAAACAGTATAACCCCATGGAGTGCAGCACCCATCAGGTACAGATTAAACCACGAGAGGAAATGAAATGATATTTGCTGAAGGTCTTGATAATGCAGTGTGTGTATGTTCATCCTCTGACACCTTTGTAAACTATCAACTACTTGGAGAACCCATGTGCAATAAACACTTGTATTCTCACTAAAGAGGACTGTTTGCATAGAGCACCTTTATAAAAAATTATATAATTACTATACCACTTGCAAAGTAACCAGGACTTGTGGCTGAGAGGAATTCACAGGCCTTCCAAAAGGAGATGCCTGACTGCTGTGTCCTTGCATGACAATTATTCTATACAACTTCTGGGCAAGAGAATATGCCTTTGAAGGCTGAGGAGCTACTTACTTTGGTACACATCAGTTAATAGCAGATGGCAGGATTGGAACTAGGACGTGGTGTAAGATATGAATGACTTCTTTGTATAATGGCATGCTTCCCTTTATGCCTTTGTTGGAGTGCAAAAAGCCATAACTGTAATGTATATTAACTTTGATATTGTGCTAAACCAGCAGCACAATGTAAAGGGGCCCTGGTGAAACTCAAACAAAACTTGTTGAGTGGCAATTGAACCTAAAGAGATCTTCTGATTAATGAAAGAACTGTTCAGTCCTGATCATCTCGAGGCTGGCTGAGCATTGCCATAATACTCAGCATTTGAATGTGAAATTGTCAGAAAATAATCATGTGACTTTGGATTTCACTATTTTTAAGCAAAATAATTCTTCAAGAAAAGTAGTCCTTTTGAAATTTTTCCATGCCTCTTCAAAGCAGCGGGAAAGTAGATCTGAAAGGGAGAGAGACTGTCTTTCATACACAAATATAAACAAATCCTGAATTAAAAGATGGATAGCAGCCTCGTTATTTTTGTTTCTTTGTTGTTAAAATAAGAAGTAACATAGTGCTGAGATTTGTGGGCTTCCTAAAGAGCTACCCATACACTTGCATGCTTCAAAAACATTCTTCCCTGTCTATGGAAGCTTGTTAGATTTTTTTCAGTTGTTTTGAGCTGTTTCACTAATTTTGCAGTGTCGCAATACAACAATCCCTTATTGATGGAATTTTGTAATTCACATTATAGTTTCTAGGCTGTTCAGAATTTGTCATGATTTAGTGCTTTAGGTTGCTCGAAGAATCACCAGCAGAGGAATCAGCAAAAGCAGGTTTAATATTACAGTGAAAATGCAGCAAAGTTCATTGGCAAGATTCACTCCGCTCCTTACTAGATGGTTAAAACACATAGAAAAATTGGACTAAAATCTAAAATCAGTCAAAACCGATCTACATGCAGGCTGGGGATGGAAAAAGTGTAAGGAAAAACAAGGATTAAAAGAAACAAGAGAGACCTTTTGCTGAGCCATAAGGGCTCACAAGGAGTGGATGGCCCTGCTAAACTTAGGCCTGGACTTGATGAACAGTTTAGGTCTAAAGATTTTAACATCACTTAAACTTAACGGCACTTAATTGATAGCCTGATTGAAACAATTTAACAACAGATTCTTACAGAATTTACTGTAGCACAATGGTAGCTCATGTATAAGCTTATCTTACTTATGAATCCAATGTACTTAAGAATCAGGGAGCAAAATTCATGGTGCATTTGCTATAGTCTATTCAAACTCTCACACATACGGACCTAAAGGAGTGTGTAAAAGGTATATACCTGTTAAAAATTCCTCTTAAGTTCAGTGAGATACTCACATTGGATACCTTTGTATCATCTCAATGATCAAAGGGTTGAACCTTGAGGAGTGGGATTATCAGGCCTGCTGTTAGCATATTTCAAAAGATGGGTGAGATCCTCACAGAAGAGCTGAGAAAATCCACTGTGCTGCAGTCTTACTGTCTTCTTGTGGGTTCACCTTAAAAATTCAGTGACAGGAAGGAGAATAAAGATAAAAACTCACCAGCCATAGAGGACAGCATTTTAGCCATCAGGTAAATTGAAAAGAGCCCTCACATGCTCATATTTCAGAGTAATTCTGCTACATAATTCTACTAATATAAATCTCATTTTTAAACCAGCTTGACTTTAAAAAGGAAGACCATATCTGAGACATGTTTTTGCTCATTTTGAAATATATTCTTCTCTAATTTATGAAATTAATGTAAAACCCTTTGTATGTAGAGCCCAACTCAATTAGCCCTCTCAAATGGCTATTTTCCACTTGATCTAAGCTACACTCTGAGGTTAAAACCACAGAGCTCTCTAGCACCATAATAATAGGCCTATTTTAGCATAATTCCTTTTATATTTTATTACTTTTTCTTTCAGCCATTAGCACATGCTTTTTCTAAGCTAAATCCTGTTTCATGTTCTCCAGCCTCTTCAAGCACTTTTATTCTGGTCCTCTTTGGTATTTCTGGCACCTACTACTGAAGTGTCAAATTGCAAGTTTAATTAACACATCCTCTACTTTCTTATTTCACATGAGTAATAAAAATACTGAATAATCCCAGAGCCAACATCTGTACTTTGGTACCCCAGGTCCTTTTACTGACCAGGCTTGGCTTCATAGGCTATTATACATGTGGTGTTTTATTTCAACACCTTAGACAGTCTTTTGACGTGGTAACAAAAGATGCATTTATGTTAATATTTTTCTCCCAGGTAAAACCACTGTGTAGGATTTGACTTTGGTTTTCAGCCCAGATCTGCCACTTGAATATACCGACTGGAATGAACTCCATCCACAAACACAGAGCAGAGGATCCCTTGGGTATGAGGAAATGCCCAACCAACATAAAACTGGCAGGAGCAGACAGTACTTCAGTCACCCCTACTGTGTGTGGGTCCAAGGAGGGAGAGTGGAGAGGAGGGGATCTCTCACATGTATTTCCTCACTGGCACAGAGTAAGGATAAATACATCAACCATATGTTGCACTTAGCTCTATCTGGCCAAAACAGTGAGCCTTTTTCGTGCTCCTTCAAACTCCTCTTGAAAATGTCTTTTCCCTACTGCCTCAGATTAATTTAAATCTTTTGTACTAGTGTGCTAAGAATAAAGTAAATCACAAAATATTTTAATACAGACCAATTACCTACTTACTCAGTTACCTGCTTGAGCATACAACTGCTGTTAGCAAAACGTGCTTGGTTTAATAGTCAAGGGCTTCATCATTTTGCAGGTAGTATCTGGTTTTGGAACTTGTTCAGTTATTCTGTAAGATGAACTGACAGATGGAATTTAATAGCAGTGGAGACTGAGAGAGCAATGAATCTTCTTTACACTCTGTTGAGTATACATACCTGTGAAATACATGTGCCAAGGGACTAACAATTGGAGCTTTCACTTTGGGAGGGACTTGCCTCACCTAGGTTGATCTGCCCCAAGAGGATGATGAATCCGATCTGCCTCAATAAACCACACTGAGATGGGAGGAAATGCCTCCTATGGCACCGATCTCCTTCCATTGACCATAAGTCTCATTTTGAGCCAGCTGATGCTGAGAGAGAGGAATTCCCCAGTTGAGGTGAAGTTTCTAGCTGTTCCTAGACTAGCAATTCCATAAGAAACTTCTAGATGACTTATTTCCCAGCTTACAAATGTCTAATCTTGTCTCTTTCCTAAACCTATGTTTATCAAGGAAAATTTGAGACACCTCTAACAACAGACTAGAGCTTTAAATTAGAGTCCAAGGTTCAGAGACTTTCCTTACAAGTATGAATGCCTCAAAAACAAGCAACAGAAAGGTCAGAGGTATTGCTTTACAGAAGCCCCTCAAAGTGACTATAAATAAATTATTTTGCCAGATTCACTCATAAACAAACATATGCACAGCAGTGGTTCAAACACAAATCCAGGTAATCACATGAATTTCATCTTCTCCATGAAAAAGGGATATTATAATCCTGCTTGATGTCGCATTTTCTTCCCAAGATCCTCAGCACACAAAGCTCTTTGCCTCAGAGGCTTGGCTAGGAAGAGATGAAGCCCTGAATGCCTTGTGGTACTTATTTTGCACACTGCTGTACAGCTTCCACATTTCTCTGATTTGCATTCCCCCGTGAAGCAGCCAAATGAATAAACATTAAAGAGGGATACTGAGTACACTGAAAGGACAATATTCTTGCTAAAGGAGCTCTCTCTTTCATAAATCAATGTGATAATATCCTTTTAAAGCTATTTCCAACTGTCTTCTCTCCTGATTTGGCTCTCTGGGAGTGGGAACTATTGGGGAGATTAATGACAGATTTAACAGCAGAAAGGTCCACCTTATTTCGATCCAGTACAGGCATTGTCCTCTAATGCTTTGTCCATGCTGTGAAACCAGACAAGAGGCCAACTCAGTGCTTTTATTTGTTCAGGTGAAGTGCTGGGTAACTGTGAATTTCTGGATTATTATGGGGGATGGGGGAGAGGTGACAGAAAGTCAATGGCATCATGGAAAAGCAGATCATCTGTAGCAGGCTCTCCACCACATTCTCCTAGGCAGCAGGGAGCAGTCTGGGCTCACCTCTCCAGTGCAGCATTGAGAGCCAGAGCCCTCCTCCCATTCAGACCTTCTGGACGAGCTAACCAGGATGTGCTCATATCATCTCAGCTGCACAGAGGCACCTTGCTGGTTTCTTAGGACTCCGGCTTCACAAGCCATTATAGCAATAATGGTCCTTACAGGATCATTTCTAAATGAGTTGTGAAAATAGATTAGGTATATTCAGTTCAGGCAAAAAGCATTTTTTGATAGGCTTTAGGCAAACAATCTGTTCCTTTGATACATCTTACTACTGAGTTTCAAAGAAACTAAATTGATGAAGCTGTGAAGAAAGTGATTTGTTAAAAATTAAGTCTTTTTCTTTGGAGATTCAAGTTGAAAGAACATCTCTGTGGACTGTGCCTAATCAGAACCTTTGAACACTATCAGGCATGCCCCATTAGGGTTGCCAGCCTTCCAAAACAAATTAGTTACAGTAATCCCTTGCCTGATGTATGCAGTAAAAGACAATAGTGTAGTTCGACAGCACTGTCATTGCATGAGATTCATAGTGTGCAGCTGAGCAAACTTCAGTTTATACTTTATATCACAAAGTGGCCATGAACCTCACTTCAAGACAAACAATTTTAAAACTGTCAGACTTACTTGACATAACTGGCCAGGTTCTCAGCTGGTGCAGCTCTGTCAACTTTAGCAGAGCTGTGCTGATTTACCCCTGATGAGAATTTAACATCCCTCTTCTCTCCAAAGTCTGGAAATTTCTAAATTAATCCTTATCACAAGAGACTGTGAATGGACTAAGCAGCAGTGAAAAGAGCAAGTTGTCCCTCCCCCCATTCATATTCGCATTCACATTCCATTGATTACATTTATTGTTTTGGTGAAACGGATGTAAAAAAGCATAGTCCTACTGAAAATAACATGGTAACTCCATCCATTCACTTCAATTTCTAGTGTGCATCACTGTGTGTTTTAACTCATTCCTTAAACAATTATTTTCTTTGCACACTATGCATGGCCTTGTTTAATCTGTTCTGTGACCAGCCATTAGGATCGTCACAAAGACTTCATAATATCATTAAAACATTGAATTGGATCATAAAATAATTCTGAAGTAAATGAAGCACAGTAACTTAAATTATTCAGTAACTTGCAACTCTGGAAATGTAGTGAGGGGGCTATGTATTTGATGATAATTGGAGTATAGTAAGCAATCATCTAACAAAAATAAAAGAAGTTTGGAGAATCACATTTCATAATAAAGTGTCAGCAATGTCATATGCCTTACAGAATGGAAAAGGAATGGTGCCTGCTCTATGAATTATGATAGACACAAATCTAGCTAGATAACTAGGTCCTGCATGAAGCTCAGCCCAAGTGTCTGAAGGGACCAGGAGAACATTTGCAGGAACCCAGAATTCATCCTCAAAGAAGTGTTGTGGAGACCTTGAAAAAGTGGCTTGGCAGCTCTGGTAAGGTTAAGGAGAGTGGAGGTCTCAAGATGCTACTCAGCCTCTTGGGCTTCAGTGTTAAAGCTTTCCTTCCCCAGGAGGTTTGGAAGAGGCCTAATTTGAAACAAGAGAGTTATTACAGGTACTTGGGTGAGATTCCTCCCATGTTTCAAGCATGGCTTCTGCTTGTGGATCAGAGCTTGGACCCTGAATTTCAACTGAATACAACTCACTTCTGAGACAGTCTTTTTTCAGAAAGGAGAAAAACTTTTCATGCTCTTTGAAGAGAGATTAAAGTGTATTTCAACCACATACTTCCCAATGTCTGTAGCCTTCAGTAGTGCATCTATTGAACCCACAGTGACCTGATCAGCTCTTATATCTTATATGTAGGTACCTTTACTGAAAACTGCCCACCTTTGTAGGTATTGCTCAACATCACTTGCAAACGAGTGTTTCATCTGCCTTGAAGAAGTGAGCTGCCTTCAGCAACATTTCCACACATCAGAAAGTTAACAAACAAAACAATGCTTCAGGTGACATTTTGCAAAACCCTTGCCTTTGGCCTATTTTGACTACTGTCAAAATCTAAGAAGGCTTGCCACCAGTGTCACTAAGATAAAAGTTAGCCAAAATCTGACCCTTTCAGTCCCTGAAACCTATCTTTTGCAAAACATCTTTCCAAGTAGGCATTCTTATTTTTCTTTAGAAGAGAACAGCCTTCTTTTTCTCTCCCTCCTTTGAAGGAATAACAGCGTATTTATAATAAAGTTTGCTGTCATAACTTAATTGAGGCAATAAGTCTTTGCAATCTTTTTTTTCTTTCTACTGGCCTCTAAAGCAGTGCCATTTTTCTCTTCTCTGAAAAACTGAAAAAATATGGCTAGGCTGGATATTGAAATGACAATTCTTTTCCCTGCATGTGTACATTTGTATTATTCCTCTATGATGCTTGCACTGAGGGGAAAAGAAGTGGATAGATTGTAAATATGATAAATAATGCTAACATTTTTCCCATCATATTCCTGTTACAGGAAAGTAATTTTTCCCTTTTGATGAGAGGGTTTTGAAATTCAGAGGAGAGCTGTTGCAATTAGGCAGATGCCGATGTGGATGATAAGATAATTCAGGGCAAAGTCCAAGTGAAACGATGGTGCCCTGTGCTCCTGCTGAACTAAGGTGGGAGCTGAGTTTATATAGTGTATTGAAGGATGAATTCAGGACTTTATAGGTTTGAGCATATGTGCTGAAGGTAACCATGTTCCTATCCTTCTGACCCTTCTCATTACTCATGACCTCTTCTGTAAATGTCTTCATTACTTTTAGTGCTACTGCCTAAATTAAAGTAGACACTGATGTCTCAGTTCCTACTACTCTTGAAGAATAAGCCTAAATTTAAAGAGTTTCATGCAAAATATTAAGGATAAGATGCAAATCTTGATAAAACCATGTTAATGTACAGAACACATTATACAAATTTAGGCTAGATTTCCATCTAAATCTCTTTGACTTTCAGCTGAACTATAGGTATAAGTTCTAGGATGTAATTCCTGACTGCAGCAGGACAAATAGGAGCAGGAAGCCTTTCAACACAAGTGACTACAGGTAAAACTCTGATGCTCTTAACAGATAAATATATTTGACAAACTCTATTCACTTCTTTAATTCATGGGATAATAAATCTCAGTGATAAATTCTTCCTCCAAACAACAGAACAATGGGATGGCTATCAATGTTTATCCACACCCTGTAAACATACAAAACTCTTGCATATTGGAAAAGCCAGTTGTGCCTGAATTGATGGTTGCCTATTCAAGACATCTCATTTATTACAGTAGATGTGATGCAGGCAAATAAAAGAATGACCAAAGGAGGCTGCTAGGTAGAGAATAGGAGGATAATGAGGCCAGATAAAATGTCTGGATCTCATTAATCCCAGAGAGCTAAGTGCTTTCCAAGTCAGTTCAGCAAAGATGGTGAAACGCAATGGACAACGAATCCATACTGACAAGAGTGTTTCCTGGTAACCAGAACCTACAGAAATCTCTACCTCAACTTTGTGAGTTGTCGGGCAAAGCACGAGGGCACTTGGTTGTACATCTGCAGTCAGAGATGGTCAGTTCCTTGCACAAACATGGGCCCACACGTCACCCTGTGCTCCACCAACACAAACACTAGAAATGGAAGGAGATGCTGCTCTCAAACTGACAGGGCCAAAGCCAACAGTGAAATCAAAATAGTAACATTTATATTAGTATGAAAGATAGAAAAAAAATAGTTACAGTCCAAATAACTTTCCTTTAACAATTACCACTTTTGAGGATTTCTTCTCTTGACTGTTCTATCCTTATCTTACCTTTCAGATCCTTAGCTACCTTTTAGAAATCACTTGCCTGATACCTCACCAAAGTCTCCATTCATGCAAATGTAGCCTCTTTCTCTTTGTCCAGCCTCTTGTCAACATGAAAAAAAAATGATTTCTACCCCTTTCAGAATAACCTTTTCTGTTATGATAAGCTGTTACATACCTTCTGATTCCATTACCTCCCTATAGGCCTCATATTTTTCTTTTCTTGGTTAAAAATCCCCCAAGGTCTGACTATTTTCCTATAGGGATAATGCTTTTTTATCTACTTGTCCTTTTAGTTGTTAGTCTGTGGTAGTGTTTACATGCAGCACCCAGACTGGGCTGGGGAGATACCATTGGTGCTCAGGAAAAATGAACATCTACTATTCTTTCAGAATCTCCAGTTTGCTGCTAATTTTTGATTTTGTGATCCCCTAAAATCTTCAGATTCTTTACTGTTATACCATGCCCTAGAGAGACATTCTCAGTCTCCTAATTTTCCTTCCTAAATACAGCATGTGTATTGAATTTAATCTTATTGATTTCAGGTCATTTATCCAATTTATTGTGATCATTTTGAAGTCTAATCCTGTCTTCAAGAATTCTCATGAGATTTTCAGTCAGGTGTCATCCACAAATGGTTTTATGCGTACTCTCTATCCCATGATCCAAGCAATTAATAAAAATATTGAATAACAATGGACAGAGGACAGGCTTCTATGGGGCTTACGTGAAGTGGCCTTCCAGTTTGACAGCAGACTATTGATAACAATTCTTTGCATAAGGTTTAGCAAGCATTTGTGTATCAGCTTGGTAGTGATTTTTGTCCAGATTGTAATATGTCATACATCTGACAACCCTTCTCCCTCCCCAAAGTCCACTGTGCAATATCCACTTCACTGTAACAATTCTGTATTTAATCACTTGGGCTATTGAAGCTGCCCTCTGTTGTCAATGCCTCTTCCTAAGCATGTAAATACAGCTTTTCTTTGTTAACACTTCTTTTGAGCTCTGATGTTTTCAGACATGATCACTGTTGCTCTTCATATTTCTTCTTCTTTAGCATCAGCAGATGAAAAAGATCCTGGCTTTCTGGTCTGATGCTGGTTGTTGAATAGGAGATCTACACATGTTTTTTTCTTTCAAACAGTAATATTCCCTTTGTTTCCTATCTTCTCATCCCAATAACAGATATTCATCTCTCATGAAGTGATGTAGTTTCCAGGTTTGACTAATAAATTGGCAGAACTCTAAAGCTTTTTCACTGGTGACAAGCCAGTGTATGGCAAAACTGAAAAAACCCACCAACACTAAACATCTGTCAAAGAAGATTAAAAAAAAATAATGGTGCTACTGATTTTCTTAATCTCCATATTATCAATGACCTCCTGAACATGCTCAGTAAGCCGTTGGTCTCATCCAAAGTTTGGAGCATGATTTACAGCAGAAGATTTCTTGGAATCAAATCATGAATGCCGTGCATTGCTGCTTTCATCCCACAGCCTCAGAAGTTTCCCAACAAGTCTTCAAAAAAGCAGAAGATTTTCTTCTCTGTCAAAGGGCCACACCAAAGCCCAAACTCCTCTCACAAACCACTCAGAAGACTACCGGAGCTGACATCTGTTCGTGACTGTCCATCTACATTTCTTTCACTTTAGGTTCTGTTAGAACGTACTTGCCAAAAGCATGATTCACAGATTTTGTAAAATCCCAGGTGCCATCAGCTGGGCATGGCTGCTGAGTGCTCCACAGAGCAGAGCAGAAATTGGCAGGACCCCATTGCCCAGGAGGAGATTGCTGAAGTGGAAGTTGCAGAGCCATAGGAAACACGAGAACCCCACTGATTTGCAGCAGCTGGAGATCCAGCCTTGAATCCTAAACTAACTCTTTAGTGTTCACTCGAGGTCTGGCTCACATTCAGTGGCAGCAATGGGCAACATATGTGTATGACACAGGGATAGGTATTGCCATGGAGTTATTGCTCCATCCACACTGATGGGTCACAGGCGAGAAGCTGTGCATTCTTTGCATGTCTTTCTGCGCTGCTCTCTTGTTGCTGGTGTCAGTGATGTGCAGCAACAGACAGAGGTGCTACAGTTAAAACAAATTCCTCAACATATTCATGCTCACAAAACATAAACACTTGTAAAATGCAAGCACCATCAGTGTGTAGGCTTCTGCTTCTCTGTGCTTTGAGAGAGGCTGGGAATGTTAATTGGTTCTGGTCTGAATTGGCTTCCTGGTTCAGGGCACACTTATAAAAGGGTTTTCAGCAACACATTCAGTGCCAAATGTAGCAGATGGTGGTAGGATAGTAAATTACATTCAGGAATACTTGTACAGTTTCTTTACCACTTTTATAGTTGAAAAACAAACAATCAAGTTGCTTAGGGTAAAGGCAGATGCGGTGTTGTGAATGTCTATCACCCTAATAGTTTTATGGAATTATCCACAGAATAAAGAAGCAGGTTTAATAACCATGAAAATGATCTGAATAATCCTGGAGCAATCATAATTTCTAGTTTAGAAGTTTATGTTCCTCTGTTTCTAAGATTTGTGTTTTCAGTTCCAAGTATTTATATAGTCATATACTGTACTTCTTCCAAAATTTTTCCTCTTATTTACAAAAACATGTCCGCCAACAACTTCCTAGCCCACTCTAAGCAGTAAGTAGCACCTCTTGATATTAGTGCCACCTAGTCGCCATGATGTATTGAATTACTCCCTGATTAAAATAGTATTTAAACACCTTCTACATAGTTTATCAGCTCTGCTTCCTTTGTTATCCAGTCTCTACACCTTCTTTAAAACACTTTACAGCTATCTGGTGTTATAGGATTGTAGAATAATCCAGGTTGGAAAGGCCTCTAATCCCACTTCATGCTGAAAGCAGAGCCAGCTCTGAGATCAGACCAGGTGGTTCAATCTTTTGTCCAAATGGATCTTAAAAGACTCCATCTACTGAGGTGGCTCGGTTTGTGTGGGAAAAAAAGCTCCATCATTTCACTTTTGCAATTTTGATTATAATATCAAGTGGAAATCTCTGATTTGAATTCATCTCTATATGCAACATCATTCTATATTCACATGCTGCAAATAAAAATGCTGCAATACATTCCAGCTATAATTTGACAGAAAAAAAATCTACCTGAGTAACAGAAATTTTTTTCCAGTTATTTGTAATGTGCATAATAAAGTGCATGAGTGAACAGATGTGTATATACATGAATATCCCTCAAGTGTTTCTTTGTTTGTGATAGAGGAAGAGACTCAGAAGAATGCCTGCAGGTTTGGGATTTATTTTCTCTTCTGTGGGGACAAGATCTAAATCATTCTCCACTTTTGAGGAGCCAAATATCTCATTCTATTAACCATCTATTGATGGCTCTGCAGTCAACTTGGAGAAAGAAACCTGCCAAAAAAAGTACCTTTGATATGAAAATGATAGTTAGCAACATCATGGTAAAAAGCAAAAACTGCTTTGTACAATGAAGTGCATGAGATAACCATGTGAATAAAAAGCTAAAAGTGTAAACCTACTTATTATTCCTACCATGTTCTGGTGAAATAAGTTTATTTTACCTCTTCTTTTGTTTTGCTTTGATCTTATTATTAACAGGCAAACTGGCTGAACATTTCAATTCAACCTCCTAAAAGAATGCTATCCATTGTTTTAAATTTGAATTATAAAAAAGCAAGATGGTATATGACAGAAGCACCATCTTGCTTTGTATTTGCCAGGATTTTGAGTGTAAGGGTTAGGTATCTAACTTCTGACCTGTGAGTGTGTTATTCAGTTACAGGGAGAGGGATTGGTCTTTCCTGAAGCCATGAATTACAGATGTCTGTCAGAACGATCATGTGCACGATCAAGGTGTTGCACTGTAGGTGTCCTTGATACAAATGGATCAGCTCAGAGCTGGCAGTAATTTATATCAAATGCTTTCAGGTTTTCAATAAATGAAAGGTCTGAGTTCAGGATCACATCATCTCTACTGGGAAGTCTTATCCTGCTTCAGGACACTGTCTTTGGAAAAAGAAGGAGAGATTTTTAAAGAGCAGATTTTTGCATGTTAAAAAAATGAGTTTCAAATGGGATGCCATAGATATATATCAGGAACAGGACCATCAAACCAGGCTGAGGAGGAAGGTCACTATACTGACATGTAGGAAACTCTTAAAGCTGCCCAAAAATGATACTGCTCCAGACTGGTGAATTATTTAAAATAGCAATAGTGATGGTCTTCTAAAGAATGGAGGGTGGGATTGAGAAGAGATTTTCCTCTCAGGCTCTGGTGATGAGAGCTTGAGTTGATATCTAATTGAAAAAGGGTAACGAAGACACATCAAGGGGGCTTAAGTGCTATAAAATACTGGGAACAGTTTTTTTACTGGGCAACATACATGGTTTCATCTCCTTGACCCAACACAGCCTGCAAGATTAACTGGCTGAGCAGGGATCCATGAGAATGAAGTATGAAATAAGATACAGATACCTTCCTAATTTTAAGATTTCTTGTGGCTAAGAGAAACTAAGAGATGTCTAAAAATTTCTGCTGACAACCAACTCCTGCCCCCAGAACAAAAAAAGGAAGGAACAAAGCACAGAAAAGTCACACTTGTTTTAAAACAAGCTGAGGGGCAAAGGGAGGATATTTCTCTGAGAGACTTCCAACTGTCTTCTTACTCAGTCTCAAGTTTGAGTCCTGTCTGGAGATGAAATTACTGGTCATGGCCAGGGATGGGGATGTCCAACACCTCCCTTCCTCTGGCTCCTGCAGGCAATCTTAGGAACAAACCATTCTATTCGAAGATGCTTAATATGTCCCTGCCATGTCCAGAGATACTCTGAACCGGATCAAAACTGTACCATTTGTTTTCTAAGTATGGTACTCTAAGTGCAGTATTCAGTTTTAGAGCTAAATGCCCTGAGAGCAGTCTGGTTTGGGAAGATGGAACAGCTGGCTGGAGGGTGTAAGTAGAGTTCACCTCAGCTGGGGCAGTGCGCTGCTGCTGCTGCACTGGTGTTTTGTGGTCCCTTTCCTGTGGTCCCCTGGACAAGCTTGTGGTTCTACCATGAAACAGAATGTTTCTGAGTAGAAATAAAAATACTTTCCTTTTATTTTCTCTTATGGAAATTGTTAATCATTACCCCTACGCCCACAAGAGAACATGCCTTTTCCTAGGACTGGTTTACTGACATAACACAGAAGGGCTTGAAACAAAGGTGACAAAAAAATTTTGAGGGAGTTGGTCACATATATTCAGGAAGCCTCAGGGGCACTGTAAATGCTGCCAGGCTCCCAACTGGATTCCAGGAATTCTGTTTCTAGCCCAGATTTGGTGCTTTGACATCCCCTCATTCCCTCTTCCCAGGGCGGGACAGGAGTGGGGAGAGTGGGTCTGGTTTCATCCTTCTACTACCTGAGGAGTGCCTGATGTAAGAGAAATCTTCTGGTGGCTCTTGCTTGGTTTGCCAAAGCAAAGGGCATGGGACAATGTTGGAGACTGGCCTACTCAGTCATACAGTCTTTCCAAGAACAGTCCTCTTCCATGTAAGTGTTACTTTTATACCATGTGTTTTTATGTTTTCTATGATAAGCTACTTCTTTCCTATAAGTTCCTTTCCTTTACATGAATGTTAAATATTTATCTTTGGAGAAGAAGATTCCCATTTATTGCCACGAATAACAAACTTTCCTAGTTATACTTAACTAAGTAACTAACTTAACTAACCTGCTTTATGTGCTTTATCCTTCTCCATATCCCCACATGCTTCAAAAGCAGAGCAGAGCTCCTCCCCTACAAGATTTTTTTTTTTTTTAGAATTAGGGCTCCCAGCAAGTAAGAAACCCAAAGCACCTAACCATTAAAATGGGGTGTTTTATGTTTAAGGGTTTTTTTAAAATTTATTTTAAGATTTTCCATACTGGCCAGTGTTTGCAATAAATAAAGTTCATGGCCAATGCTCAGTCTGCAAAGGACTTGTTGTTGATTCTGACCTTACAGTAGATCTGGGAATATTAAGATGCCATTTTCTGGTAAAACAGTCATTTAGTTGCTCGGGAAGAGGCAGGATGCTGCTTGATGAACAACTGTCCCTGCACTTAAGGCACCCAGTGAAAAGACATCAAGACTTCATTGTATGTGAATAACTGTTAAAGTTTTCGGTTACTTAAATGTACAGAGAAAGAAAAGCCTGGGAAGATCTCACAGGCTGTTAATGAAGCACAGGAAAGACGTGACTGAGTTCAGAACTGAATCAGTGCTTTGTCTTGATTGAGTTTCCTTTGGAAAAAAACCACAAACAACAAACAAAAAAAAATACAGACAAAAAAACCCTTGTGCAGCACAATTTTCTTCCTTCAGATGAAAAGGTAACTATGGTGACTGGGGAGAAAGATCAGATGTTACCATTTTGCAGCAGAGTAGCATATATATCCTCCAAGATTATTTGTAGTGGGGGTGAAGGGGTGTCAGGAGACCTTTCACAGCAAGTCACCAATGCAGTGCAGACCGTCAATGGCCAAGGCTGCTGTTTAAGGAAAGCCCTGGAGCAGTGCCTGAGGGCTGGCAGCTCCTGGCAGACACCATCTGAGAGCTCCAGTCCTGCTCACCCGCAGCTCCAACTCACCCTTTGATTTGGCATCCCCTGTCCTATGACAGCAACGATGCCAGATTTTGGGGCAATCTATAGGTTTTGTGTCTGCTTGTATTTGCTCAAGGGTGAGGCTTGCTCCCTCTCTGTGCCATGAGTTAACACTTTGTCTTGTTCTTCTAATACATATTTTATGACCTGGCTACTGTGTTTTAATCGGCTGAGCAGCAGCTCAAGCACTTGAGCAGGTGGCCTGGTAGCTTTATAAATAAAATTATGATGACTAAAAGCCACATAGCACTTGGCACCGTTTTTCAAATTTTCCCCAGAGGTCTGGGACTGGCTTACCCTGGTGGCAGAGCCAACCTTTCAGTCTCCCTACCCACTTTCCACGAGTTTGGCAGCCAGAATTCACTCCTCAGACTCTGCATATCTGATATTCCAATATGAGGCAAAACTGATAGCAGATTTTACACTAGAACCAGTAAAATCTGTACAAATCATGCCCAAAATGTGTTATAGCTTGGGCTGACAAGAACCTCATAATAAGAACGGAGGTGTGAACTGTAAAAAGACTGGATACTAAGCTCAGGATGGATAATTCTGTGATAAATACCATTTTTGGTTGATACAGTGTGCATTAAACTGTTAGTCACTCAAGCTATTGTTGTCATTGACATGAAAAAGTAAAACATACTGTGTCTGGGGCTATTCAGTAATAACACAAAGGTTTCAGTGGGTTCCAGTGATGCCTTTACACTGTCTTACAGTATGTTGTTGTTACTTTATTTAGAGCTTGCAGATATCCATCAAGTTACTCAGTTTACCTATTCAGCAAAGCCCCTAGATAGCGTACTTAAAATTAGGCACATTTATGTCCCACTGAGGTAACATAATTATCTCCATGATTATTTCAATGTTTATCATCTCTATGTAGAACTGTTTCTCTTTCATACCATACACAGCTATATATAGATGAGGTCTTCAGTACTTATTGAGCTAGAATTCTGTCAGGGGCCAGATGTAATCTTGGTGTTTTCTTCACTTTCAAGTGCTTAAAGTTCTCTTCTTTTAGAAAAAAAATAAATCTATAGACCAAGACAGAAAACAGAAAACACTTTGAAATTAATTTTATTATGAAGACCCAAAACTTTCTAAAATATGTCTAAACTAAAAAGTTAAAATTAATCCAAATTTTTTTATTATTTTCCCAGAATGAAATGGCAGAATATTTCTAAAGGAAGACTCAGTTTCAGTGACATGACACTTACTGTCAAATATCCATGACCAGCTCCAGACACTGTCATGTGGGAGGCTGTTTTGATATCTAGTCTGTAAGCACAGAGCATCAGATTCAGATTTGAAAAATTTATCATTGTACTGATTCCAAGAAAACCACAAGAGTTTATACAGCAAAAGAGTCCAAATCTTCCTTCAGTTGTTTTGGGCAATTATAGTGGTAACTGAACAACCCCCACCCCAAATCCATTGCTGTCATAACATTTTATGTTGTTGTAGACTTAAACATTCAGCTCAGGTGTGTTTAAAGAGAACTCTGCAGGAAGTATTCTGCAAGCCATACCTCCTAGAAAGCTGATGGTTTAAAGCAACTGGATGTAGGAAGAATTAAAAAAAAAAAAAAAAAAAAAACCAAAAAGGAAAAATCCAAACCCCTGAGGAATCCCAGTGGATCCTATCAGGATGGAAAAGGCACAAGGCATCAGTGTTTGAAAGATACAGTGCAACACCCTTCAGTCAGAGTCTGAGCATGCCATTTGCATCAGAATGCAAACCACATTTTTCCCTCCTCCTGGCCTGATGCATACTGTTGCACAGACATGATTGAATTATTGGCCACATGCTGATATGGCAGAGGCAACTCATTGCAAAGACCCTCTGGCCACCCACCTCATTTACATGCCCTGTTTCAGGAGGCTCAGGTTTGAGCACAGCAGCCTGGGCTGCTGGCAGTGGAATAGGATGCCCCTGGCACAGCAGAGACATCTGACTCCAGGCAATGTATATTCAAAACACACCTAGTAGTGCAGTTTAATCCAGTCTAGCACAAGTGGACCACACTTGTGAGATCTTTCAGTCTTGAAGTATTAAGAAAAAGCTTACATAGACACAGATGTAAGCCAAAGATGCCTTTCTGCGAAAGATGATGCTGCCCCTGCCCTGATCAGTGGTGTTTAACTGGAGAAGCCAGTTAAATACACAGCCTTCATAAACCCAGACGGTGCAAGGAGCAACACAACTGCAGACAAAACTGTTCAATAAAGTCTGAGGGTTTGCCACCTGTGAGAACTGAGAGAAAAGAACCCTGTACAGCAATAATTACTGCACAAAGAAATGATATAATATATAGATTTGTTACCCAAACCCCTTCTCAGGCAGACTGATTCACCTCAAGCTTTTATGTCAGGATTTGCTTAATCTTTTGTTCATGACACGACAACAAACAAATCCATCATTAGCATAATAACACCATGATTACACAGCTAATCAGTCTTTAGACTTATCATCCTCTAAGTAACCTTTCCTACTAGGCAAGTGAGAATTTGGAAACCTCAACTTATACTAAGCTTGCTTACTTTTTGCTAATATTTCATTCCAAATTAGCACAGCAATTTCCCCTGCAGAAACCTATTAAATAAAACATTGAATTTTTAATGGTTTTGACTGGGGGAAGTACAGTCATGTGCACTCCTAAAGATTAAAACTCCTTTTACTCTTTATTTTGGCATTGCTGAAGTACATTATTGGTGTTATGATCACCCTTTCCTCTTGGGTCATGCAGAACTCAATGAAACACTGCTATCGCTCTCTGAGACCTTGATTTTACACACAGCACTGCTATTTTAGAGCCAAGATGTATAAGCTTAATAAAGATTTTATCCTCAGTGATTAATTTCTGATAGCAGAGGTGCCAACTTCTGTAATCTGTCTGAGAGCTTTTGGAACGATGACTAAACTGGAGAGGTTTCATACACGGGCATAAGTGAAGTTAAAAAGTTCCTTTTTTGTACTCTGAAAAATTTTGAAGCCTTAATGAGTTTGATTTGTGGGCTGAGCTCATAGTTTGGAAGGTCTGTTTGTGACTTGGCTGGTGACATGGCAATACAAATTATACAACTTTGACAAGTTAAGGCTGAAGTAGTTTTAATGTGGGAGAGGGGTTGCTTCACTACTTGTAACCTTCGTTGCTCATTCCTGAATTTAAGTCTTGGCCAGACTGGTAGCAACAGAAGGTGAAAATAGGACATTTGTACCCCAAAGGCTCCTGCATTCCTTCTGCCTGCAAATTCTTGCACTTACATGTGTAGACAAAGCTGAATTCACATATCAGTAGGCTCATATACAGAAGTACTCTGTGCACTGTCTTGTGGGTTTTTCTACATCAGATATTTTTGCCACCTTAGAAATACCAGCCTAGGTGGTCATTGATCAGCAGCTTGAACAAGTTGAGGGCTTCAAGTCAGCTGCAGAGGGAGCAAGCATAAACACCTTGATCGAACAGAAAGTCTGGTTTTCCACACATGAAGATATCATGTTAAAAAAAAAACAAAAAAAACAACAGAGGAAGAAACCTCAAACCAGGGCAAAGATTAGGCAGGAAGAAGTTGTGTCCTTAGGAATAACACTCCTGGAACAAATGGCTCCTCCATGACATATGAATTAGAGAGAACTTCCTAATAAAGAACATGGAACTGGAAGGGACTACTCGGGTCAACTCATTCAATCTCTCTCTCTCAGAAGCAGCCAAGGCACAAACATTTAAAGCAGATGGGACTGTAACCCATACCCTCGAGAAACAGTGACTGTATTACTATCACCGTCTCATAACACATTTGAGACAAACACTGAGGAACAGACCATGCCAGAGAAGGTTGATTTGTTGCTGCTGTATTTTTTATGTCCCAAAGATGGGATACTCTTTCTATAGCTGGGATCGTAGAAGCTTTCAGGATACTATTTCTGAGGCCATGTTAATATTTGGTAGTTATATTTCATGTACATTAAGGGTGTTGTGGGTAGACGCTGTCAGGACAGCAAGTGCCCACCAAATCCTCTCTGTCACTCCCTTCCTCAGCTGGACGGGGGAGAGAAAATACAATGAAAGACTCATAGGTTAGGATAAGGTCAAAGGGCAAAACAGACTCAACTTGTGGAAAAATAAATTTATAACCAATCAAATCAGAGTAGGATAGTAAGAAATAAAAACTGAATCTTAAAACACCTTCCCCCCACGCCTCCCATCTTCCCAGGTATAAGTTCACTCCTTATTTTTCTACCTCCTCTCTCCCAGCATCACAGGGGAATGGGGGCTGCCATCAGTTCATCACATGTTGTCTCTGTTGCTATTTCCTCCCCAGGGGAGGGCTCCTCACACTCTTCCCCTGCTCCAGCATGTGTCCCTCCCACGGCACACAGTCCTCCAGTGCAAGTCCTTCCCATGGGCTGAAGTTTTTTATGAACTGCTCTAGCATGGGTCCCTTTCCACAGGGTACAGCTCTTGAGGAACAGACTGTTCCAGTGGTATCCCCTGTGGGGTCAAAAGTCCTGACAGAAAACCTGCTCCAGAGTGGGCTCCTCTCTCCATGGGACTACAGGTCCCGACAGGAACCTGTTCCAGTGCAGTGTTCCCACAGGCTCACACCCTCCTTTGGCATCCACCTGCTCCAGAATGGGGTCCTCCATGGGTGGCAGGTGGATCTCTGCTCCACCATGGACCTCCACAGGCTGCCGGGGCACAGCTGCCTCACCATGGGCAGCACCATGGGCTGTAGGGGAGTCTCTGCTCTGGCAGCTGAAGCACCTTCTCCCTCTCCTTCTGCACTGACCTTGGGGTCTTCAGGGCTGTTTTTCTAACTCCTCTCTCTGACCTCAGTTGCTCTTACACAGTTTTTTTCCTCTTCTTAAATATGTTATCCCGGAGGCACTACCACCATCACTGATGGGCTCTGCCTTGGCCAGCAGCGGGTCCCATCTTGCAGCTGCCTGTCATTGCCTCTGTTGCACACGGGAAAAGCTTCCAACATCTTCATACAGAAGCCATCCTTGTAGCCCCTTCATGACCAAAACTTCACCATACGAGCCCAATACAATGTGGAATAGCACAAAAAAAAAAATCACTACTGGAGCTAATTAAATAATAAGATGCTCAGTTACAAAATATCATTGCAGTGATAGTCCAGAGCAAGTATGTCCAGCTGGCTCCTTTTTGGCAGGATTTATCCAATATCATGAACCCAGATGGTCTCTGGCTCTCAAATGATTTGAAGGACTCCTAATAACCTTAATAATACCCATTAGGTTTCTCAGACTGCGCCTCATATATGATTCATTTGACTCACAGTCTTGGCACACTAGTCAAGATCTGGATTTGAAACATGCCAAAGCTTAAGGGTTAAGAGGATCTGTGGTTCTGCTTTGAGCTATTTGAGACATAAGAGATTATTCGTATAATGCAGAGCTGAGCTGGATTCCAAGTCTCACAAACATGCTGGATCCAGGTCTTTGTGTCAGACGTCACTGTGCCGGGAAGTGTGAGAGATGGGAGAGAGCATATCACGTTAAGTTGGTTTATTGTATAACATGATGCAAAGCACTGACAAACTACAGTGATTAAATACCCTCTTGAACTTAAAGTATAAAGAGATACTGGTCTTCCTAGAGACCAGGCAATTCACTAAATCATAGTGCATCTCTCTGAACTGAAATACAAGCTCACATAAAGAGAGCAAGCATATGCAGTTTTCCACTGTGGTTTTCCATTCTCAGAACAGGCTTCTTGGTGTATAAATTTCTTTGTTGATGACTTGGGATTTGCACAGTAGTTTTCTAAAAGAAAATACTCTTTCTTCTGTGTAGACAGAGGAATGCAGGAAGTGTGTCCTGGTATTTCATTACCAAGTGCCACTAAGAGTAATGGCTGGATCTTAACTGGCACAGCCCGGCATGTGTTGGAGTTCCTGATAAAATAAAGCAAAGCTCTGATGAATCTCACTAGTCCACATTTGCAAGTGCAACTTGATTTTCTCAACTTCCTTCAGTAATGAAGAAACAGTGAAGAGAAATACAGGTTAGTGGGTCTGGGAAGTTAACATCAGGCAAGGAAGAGAAAGTAGGGAAATCAGGGACTTTCACAATTTGTTTTTTCTTCGTATGGATCTGGGAAATTCCTGAACTTCAAACCTTGACATCTCTTCCTGACGCTCTCATCCTCCATAGAAACCAATGGTAAAGCATCTATTGATTCAAGATGAGATTTCCAGTGCCATGTTTGACCCCTTCCTCCTTCTTTCACTGGTCCCCATCCCTACCCAGTACTCTGGCACCTGAGAGAACTCAACGAGTCTGTTCAGATCACTCAGCCAACAAAATAATCAATACAGCAGAAAGATATAGATTAGAGGACAAAGAACAGCCTTGGATTTTTCTGCCCCGGGAAACAGTTTGAATCTTTGATATATTTATGGGTGTGGAGAGTCTTTCCTCTTCTTAAAATGACTTGGAGCTGAATCTGCATATAACATTGCTGAGGGATGTTTTGGGACTCAGGCTGCTGACCTTCTGAAAGACTGTTTAAAAAATACCCTCAATAATTTTACAGAAGAGTAGATATCTCTTGTTATATTGTCTAGTGCAGTAAACCCCCTCTGCAGTATCTGAAGAGATAATTTTCTATTATCTGCCAGAAGCCTTTTAATAAAGGAGAGAAACAGTGCTGCACAGTTGTTTTATTAGCTGAGGTTCATCCTGCAAACAGAGAAGTACCACCTAAGGCACTGACAAACAAGCATCTTTGAAGCACTGTTGTGCTGAAGCAGCCCCTGTGGTAGCTCAGTACCCTCTTCTGATAACTTTTATTTCACATCATGCTTCAGAAGGTGGTACAACAAGTTTCTCCCCTTCTTTATTTCTATTGGGAATAAGGATGGGATCAGATCACTTGAGTATGCTGCTGTATTAAAACATTAAAAATGTTATCTGCATTCAGTTCTGCCTGCCTCCTTCCTTTCTTTCTAGAAAGAAATTAAATAATAACTTTACAGTGGGTGCCTCCCAGTATCACAGCTCACACTTCCAGATGTAAATCAGCAGGGTGGGAGAGTGTAAAGGTCAGCAAGAAGGAAAAAAGGGAAGATAGTACTCTGGCAGCAGAGCTCAAAGTATTCAGTGTTATAAATACTTGAAAATTTCTTCTATTTGAAAATTTAGTGTACGTCTCAGAGAAAAGCTTGAGGGACATGTCCTTGCTGAAACTCCCGCTGACTTCAGGAGGGCTGACCTTACCTCCATACTGTTCTGGTGTATCTGGCCCTATCCATGGCCTGGTAAAGCCTTTACAGTCCTGTCCCATACAGGCTCTGGAAGCAGGCAAGCTGCACTTTGGAAGCCTCCTTGCAAGACTTATTTCTCTAAAAGAGATTTTTTACCTTTGCATGCTCAATCTATGGACCCCCACTGTAAGGGGAGACAGTATTCAGAATATGTGTAAGTCTGCTATCAATAGCCTTGCTTTTCTTAATTATCTTTCTCATATGCTTAGAAATAGCCCATGGACCACATGCTAAAACTGCTAGAATATGATATTAGGCAGGAATAGTTTCTGTATCTGTATCCCAGTCCTTCCTGTGCCCTGTCTGCACTTCTCTGAGGATACCAGATGGCTCCTGATGGAGACTTCCCAGACAGAAAGAATATTTGATGGTTTCTGGTGCACGCCCACCCATCCCACCCCCACATAAGACACTTTATAGTACTAATGCTTGGGCTGGGTTTTGGCCAGAGCTCCCAGTTCCCCAGGAGGCTTCACCACTGTAAGTGCAGCAGTCTGGATGGGAGCAGGTTCCTGCCCTCATTCCATCCTGGAGCTCCTCATTGTGATGGCAGAAGGTGGCAGAAAGCTTCACCTTGCATTCTTTCTGCTTGTAAATCCCACACTGTCTCAAAGCCCTGATTTCAAGTTCTGTCCCCTCGGGAGGAGAGGTGCACTATTGAGTTCATGGCTAAGGTTTGCTCAATGAAGTTCCTTTTTGTACATTTTTTCCTCTCTTTCTCTTCCTCTTTCTCTTTCCATGATTCTTTTGTTTGGGAAGCAACTAGAGATTTCCCTGCTGTTTTTTTCAACATTACTACAATAATTGCCTATACTGCTAACTATACCAAAAGCAATATTAAGGAGGTCATTTATTAATTTTTTATGCATGTTAACTGTATAAATAATGATTTGTAAAATTAAGCAGAAGTTATATTAAATTGAGCGGCGGTTAAATCTTGACACTGTTTATATTTCTCCTCTAAAATAATTAAACCTCCCTTTCATTTAGAAGGCCATGTCCAGACAGTTGTAATATGTTTAATATTTTTATAGCAAGTCATTTAACTCAGAATTTCACTAAATTAATTGCAAAATGTAAACTTTATTTAAGGTTCTCCAAGTGAACATACAGTTATGTGGTAGTAAAAAATTAATACTGTATATCTTTGGAAGGGCATTACCTTGAAATTGTCAGCCAATTTCTCATAATATTCAATGGTGAATCATTATTTAAATGTTAGGTCATACTCGAACACATTTGTCCACATGCCAGGAGCTGAGAGACTGTGAATCGCCTTCATGTCAAACAAGCTGTGATGGATGGCTGTCTTTGGCTTCCAGAGCCAGCAAAGCTCAGGGGTGAGAATGAAGCAGACAAAAGGAGGCAGAAAGGTGTGAAAGTGAATCTCACAATGGGAGACTTTCAGACACACATAGAACCGGTACTGAAATTCATCCTGAAGCAGGACATAGTATAAAACAAAGTGTTGAAGCTCTTCTAGGGAAATATTGAAGATGTGTATTAACCTGTGAATCTGAGAGGATTGTAAAGGGATTCAGGGCTGTGGATAGTTTGGTTTCCTGACTTTGATGCACTGGAAAAGACAACCATCATCTCTTTACCTTGGGGTGACCCAGATGTGAACCCTGGGCAGATATCAGACTGGGAAACTGTGTCTCTCCAAGCTGTACCGATTCATTCCCCTCAACCCTTACCAATGTGGCTTCTGGATCACAGAAAAACACCTATGTAAAAAGCTGCTCCTGACCATGAAACACAACCTCAGGTTTCCCCAAAAATAAATTTGGGGCTCTGAAATGGAAGGGGACACAGAAATAGAGAGAAGGGCAAGTAATAGGCTCAATATCCAGAATTCACATGAGGTCCCTGAGATGTCTCATGTGCTATGCTCTGCTCACAGAAATTTGGCTGGAAAATGCAAGATGCTGAGTGTGGTAGTGCTGGTGACAGTGAGGTAACTTTCTTCCTTGTAACCTGTGCCCTCAGGTTGGCTGTTCACAGTGTTACACTTTAGTTGATCAAAACCCATGAACAAATACATACAGTTCCGCCTAAACTCCTATCACTTCACTTTAACATCCTGCTTTCCTTAAAATGACTTAGATACAACATTCCTGAATTTCCCTTTCACAGTGTTATTTGACTTGGATAAATATGAGGCATAATTTTTGCCCAAGGAGTGCCTGCATTGTCTGGTGACTTAAAATCATCTTCACTTCTAAGTCTCAGTGCCTAAAAGTTCTCTGGATAGAGAAGTGCTCTCTGATATCAGATATTATTCCGTAGAAGACCTTTGTGCCTTTCAAATTTCCTTTACACTCTTGTATTTCCTCACTCTCACACACAGCTGAGAGGCTCTACTGCTTTTCCATGGAAGCCTGGACATGCTAAAAACAGGGAGGGCTTTTATGCTCATATATCTTTGAAGACAGAAAACAATAAAAATGTCAAGTTACCAAAGAAAGCCAAGTCCATTTATCAACATATTTCATGCAGCAAAACGCTGATGACTCTGAATGACCTGGAGCTGAGGCACAGGAACTCCATGCACAGAAATGTATCCACTGATTAAAAGCCTATATGAAAATTTAATGACAACACACCCAAAAACTTTGATGACCAATAATGTTTATGATCTCATTTAAAATTCAAGGTGACATTAAACATTTTTAGATTCATTAGACACTTCCTGTCAAATCAGATGTTACTTGAAAGACAAATGACTGCCCACCATACAAGAGATATATTTATTTGTGAGGAGACATAATTTCAACCTAAAAATCATTTGATCACAGAGTTTAGCACTTTTTTACTCTCCTTCAATTCTGTAACAAAATGCTTGTGGCTACGCAGAGAGATCTACTTAGCACTTAAAATATACTGAAATTCCCTCTTCCCAAGGATCAGCTGCTGCAGTTGGTTAATGAGAAACTGCAAATGGAGAATGAACACGTCTCCTTCCCCATGTTCTGGCACTGCACATAAGACTCTTTCCTTCTTTCCCCCGAGGTTAGCGTGGAGGAAACACCATCATAATTCAAAACAGGTGCAAGCAATGGTTTAGCAAATTCCTTCCATTTTCAGCTCTCAACTATTGGCCCAGTTTCACATGTGCTTAAACTCTCAAATTGTGGGCTTATCAGATACTGACACTGGCTGTTTTTATATACCTGAATACTCCAGAACATCTGCTGTACTGAAATTCATCATTCAAAAGACTTAATTAAAATAATGCTGAATTGGAGACTCAGCATGCATTACCAAAGTGCGTATTTGTTTTGCTACAATCAATTAAGACTGTATTCATGAAAACAACTCCTGCAACAAAATCTGTATGTTTAATCCTTATGCTAATCTCCTCAGAATTTGTTGTACTGTTACAGAGGCAGTCAATTGAAGACTTCATTTTCTTTAATAAAACTGCATAACATGTTTTCATTAGCTCAATGAGAGGTAAATCAGGATTGATGTCTAGCACAAACAGAGAGAGAAATCTAAATTTTGGCATCTTGGTAATAAATAGTAACCATACTTCAAGCTGGCTAAGTGTCTTTCCAGTTGGGATATTACTGAGTATTAAAAAATGCTCATTAAAACCTAAGTATTAAAAGATGCTTTGCCCTCCAAGCACACATTGTCTCTGTTATCTACTATTCTTTCATTGATTTAAGAGATTAAGAAATCTAAGCAGAATCAATAACCTACTCACACATAATCTGATTTGTCTCCATCACCAATGGGGTGTCATTTATAACGTTATAGCCTCCCACAGCCGCTTGTATTACATGCTGTGCTTGAATTGGAACAGCAACTGTGCATGGCATTTAGGAGTTGATCATTACCTTTTTAGTTCTCTAATGAGAAAATGTGTGCACACATTTGCTTTCTTGAAATAATCCAACATTTGGAAACCAACGTTTGGAGCTACCATTTGGAAATGAAAATTTTCTGCTTTCTTAAAAAGAAATGCTGAGAGGTAGATTGTGATGCAACTGAGGGGTTTAGGGTAAGGTGGGAAAGATCAGTGCTGCGGATGGTGGAAGTAGAAAGCGATTGGGATTGCTATAGGGAAAGGATTAAATGAGAGAGAGGGGCTGATCTCACTTTCTGTTTGGTTGTACAAATGTACAACCACCTTTATTCCTCGTGTTCAAAGTACTGCTGCCAATAACTGCTGACCCACAGACAGCCCATTCTTTGGGACCAACAGTAGCAGCAAAAACTTCAGCTGACAGCAAGATTGCTTGTTTTGGGTACCTTGGATGACACTTTCTTCCCAAAGCACAGGGAAAGCCTTTTGCTCAGTCTCTGCCTTCTTTTCTATGCTGGGAGTGTTTTGCAGATTAAAACCTCACTCAGGACAGGCAGCAAAGCTTGTGTCTAATAATGATCAATGGTGCAGGTAGTGTCTTCCTGCCTATAAGACATCACTGAATGAGAATCAAAAGGAACAAGCTCTATAGAATTAAGCCTCAAACAAGGTAAAAATCCTATCATCCTTTATATGATCTCTGTGGATTTGGGTTCTGGCAAGGCCCTTTCTGCCAGGAAGGTGTCCAGCAGCATATGCTAAAGCTGGGCTCACTGACACTCAACTCTCTGGGAAGGCACCTGTGGCCATGTGTGCCCACATCCAGATGTGAGAATGAGCAGGAGGAAGGGGGGTAAGAGCTTCGGTTTAATGGAGAAATACGTGGGACAACCCCTGGGAGCAAGAAGGAGCAGCAGGAGGAGGTGCAGCTTGCCCATATGGAAAGCATCTCTCATTTTAACATTTTTTTCCCCCAGATCTGCCTTGCATAGGGGTCATGTCTGAGGTTTGCATTCACAGCAGCAGAGATCTGTTTCCCAGAACAGAGAGAAGAATTGCCCTCTGTAGGAAGTGGCTGGGAACCACTGGGAAGATGAAAATAGGAATGACAAAGTTTAATTGCTAACATTGCAGGAAAGAAGAAGTAATGGCTGTCTCTCGGCAGTGGAAATTAATGAACATCTCATAAACTTGCCACACAAGGAACTATTGCGGGTGTGGCTTCCATGGGATGCTTATGCCTGTCAGCAAATTCACCAAATGAAGAACGTAGAAGGCCAGTAAATGGCCCTCACCTTTGGGACCCTAGGGACTGACAGGATTTGGTTCAAGGACTATATCACTTCATTCCTGCCCTCCATAAATTATCGGTTCAGGGCCAGTGACTTGAAGGCAAAATTTTGCCCCTTGACAAATAAAATTTGATTTATCTTCCTTCCTTTCCACAGTTTTGCACCCCAGCTGAAGAACTCTTTGCCTGCTGTGACTGTTGGAAGACTGATATATTGCAGGATGCTTTGTGAGGATTTACTGTGTGTAGGAAGGTGAGTAGTGGCATCCCTGTGTGCAGAGGATGGCAGTCTCCCCGCAAGGGGAGGAGGAAAGAACATGAGGGGGCAGATCAAGGAAGATGAAAGTGCTAAACGAAAAGAGGTCTGAGCTGTGAGTTTCTGGCTGTATTTCATGTTTGGAGAGTAAGTCAGGAGACTTACGAGTAATCACAGGTTTTCTTGCTTTATTTAAGTTGAGAAGAATTTGTCCAATTCCGAGTATCCTATGAAAATTGAAAAGCTTTATTTTCTAAGGGGAGGGTCTAAACAGCATCTTCTAGTTCTGAGCCAGACACGGCTTCTCTGAATGTTACAGAGCATACTGCTTAATCTCCACTCATTAAAAGTCTCCAGATACCACTGAGCTTGTGATTCCTACAGGGAAAAAGCCAGCAGAGCCACCTCTGAGAAAGCTTTTCCTGGACAATTTTGTCCAGGGAAAATGCACAGAAGAGTATTCAGGCTTTCCTAGGAGGTTTGGCAGGTCTCTGGGATTAGGTGTAGAAATGTACCTGCTTTTGGTAAAACCACTTTTGGCTGTCCTGGTGGGATTAAAAAGCTGATAGACAAAGTCAAGTAGTAGGTCCTGGGTTCAGTCTAAACGGAGGGGAAGGAATATCATTCAGGATGCAGGGAAATTTGTCATGTTAAATGAAGGGTTCTATTTAGGGAGAGCTTTCCTGGTTGATTAGAATAACACTTGCAGATTCCACTTTAATACCTGGGAAATCAGTAGGCATTTAAAAATGAAGTTTTTTTTTTCACCTTTGACAGTGGTCATACAAAGTCTCTCCATAACTTCTCATGGCTATGGTTGGACCTTGGTACTTTCTATAGTCTTAACAACATGCAATTCTAACAAATCATTTTTTTTTCTAACAAAGCATTTTTTTCGAGTTGTCTCAAATTCTTTTTTCTGTTTTACTGTAATTCCAGCTTAATGAGTGTAGATAGGTGGTATTTTCCAAGTTACATCGGACCAGGAATTTATTAACTATTTCCAGCAGCTACCAATGACCTTGAGGAGAAGATCCTAAATTCTGAAAAAAAGAGAACATGACAATTATTACTGGATCTGCATCACAGACACCAGTCCTGTTCTGAAGCAATACATCGAGTTACTGGTATTATCATGCATGTTAGTACTTATTTACAGTCTAGTTAGTCAGTATTTCACCTGAAGTTCCTTCACATTGAATTTCACAGGCAGAGCTGTCCACATGAAATGCTATTTGTGTACTTCGCAGATTTATGTACCTTTCACTCCCTTGCTCCTTTACTAACCAGAAGGTACAAAGACTTGAAAAAAATGAACTTTAGAATAAAATCAATGGAAACAGATCTTATTTCAAACTGCCCATTTTATAATTGCTCTGGCAAGAAAATGGCTGGATAAATGAGAATGTGTTCCAAGCTACTAAAGTGACAAGACATATTATTCCTGGGGACAAATGTTTATTCTAGATGATCTGTTACTTTCAACCTCAGTGCTTGATTGGAGCCCCTGATAACTCATGTTGGGATAAAACAAGTAGCCTGAAGTTAATAATTTTTCTTTCTGTTAATCTTTCTATTTAAAAGAATACCAGACACTTGGCATTTTCCATCACAACTTGCAGTATCAGATTGGAAAGGGATTAAGTCTGTACAGGGATACTATGAAAACACAGTAAAGACAACCTGGAACAGGAATTAAATATAAATGTCTTGGGAAATATAAAAATAGATTTCAGCAAGATAAACAATAATAGTATTTTGGAGGATGAGTGGTTTCCTGAGTAAAGCATTAACCTTTCACCTTCAGGATATCAATAAACAGTGGAATCCTACGACACGATTGATTTAAACAACTTGGCTTCCTCCCTTTCTAGCCCAAATGGTTGCTATGTTGCAGATCTCTGAAACAAGAGAGCTCCTCTAAAGTTGTGCCCTGGAGATACAAAATCTCCTTCTGGCAAAAAAACACCGGGCACTTTAGAGCAGGGTTGAAGGTGAATCATGTTATTATTGGCTTTAATTAGCACTTCCACAAGCTGCAGTGTTCTTTACCTGCAACTGGATTGCACTTGGAAAGGTGTGAAAGCCCTATTGCCTTTGTAAACATCAAAGAGATTAATTTCTAATCTGATCTTTTTAACCAAACCCTCCTGCTGATCACAGAAAGTGAGGGCAAATATCTCTGAAGAAAAAAAAAATGAAGGGACTCTGGAATATGAGATTTATTATTTATTATTCTAGATTGATATGTATTTATTATTTAGTTTGTTGGTTCTCTGGGACTTATGCCTATCCTCTTGCACCTAGCTCACAGTTGGTGCTATATAAATAAGTCATAATTGTTAATATTTGATAAGGGTAGCTGAAAGATCACTGTGAGCAATGATCAATAAGACTTTTTGATTCTTGATTCTGCTTTGGCTTCCACCACTTTTACACCATTGGAATTCCACCTGCTTCTTTGGGATTGCTCCTGCCTTGCAGCAGAGAAGCAAGGCGAAGATCAAGACATTCCTGTCTAAATGGTCTGGGGAGTAATTAATAGACACAGACTTTGTAAACTCCTGTGCATGTGGTATGATATGAAAATATAACCAATTAAGGGATCGATCCACAGCAAATCAAATGGAAGTAATTGCTTTGGTGTCACCAGGACAAATGCTGGTTTACACCAGCTGAAGATCTTTGTAGAGCTTGTTGATGGATTCACCTCTATAAAAATTACCTCCTGGGATGCTCCTTTACTAAGGTGCTTTTGTGCAGTCTGTTGTGTAACCAGAACAGAACAGGCTGGCTGGCCAGTGAAATGAGCACCAGAAGTCTTTATTGTCCAAGACCAGAGTAGGATGAGCAGTTTTAGGGTCTGAGCCATCTAGCAGTTCCCTTGGCATTTGCAGAGCCCTGGTGATGCTGACTGGCTGACACATGCAGTCATTTGGGAAAGCAACAGCTTCTCAGTTCAAACTGTCTGATTTACAGCAGCAGCATGCCACAGCCACATACAGATGAAGATTAGCCAGATCCAACACCGTTTTACCCATTTTCCCTGCCATGTCCTCCCATCTATCCTTAACCCTCTAGCACCCTATCCAAGTAGTGAATCCTTTTACCTAGACAGAAGATATACATGGCCCAATTTATTCTTTCTCTGGTGACAGTCAGCCTGTACAAAGGGATTAATTATCTGGAACAAAAAGCCGCACGTCTCCAAACATGGCTCTCTGTCAACATCATTTTATGTATGAATCCGAGGGAGTCTCTGGGATTTCCTCTAAGACGAAGAGCAGGAGGCATCTAAGGTGTAGTTTGGGTCCCAGCTGAGCAGCCCATGACAAATGAAAGGCTGTGCTGTGTCCTAATCCTTTTGTGCCTTGGTGCCTTTGAGCCTCATCTGCTTTTTATTCTGAACAAAGCCCATATTTCTCATTTGTCTCCTCTATTTCAGGAGACATGCTCAGGGCCTTTCCGATTTGTAACTTGGCCAGAGAGTTTCCCTGAAGAGAAGATCCTCTCTGCTTTCTTTCACTGCCCCCAGTTTGGTATGTATTTAATTAGAGATGGAGAAATTGTAAAAGCATCTAACACAATATGGGCAAAGGCCAAAACCACGGATAGCAACGGAAGCTTTTCTGAATTATTTGTCTCAAGATGAATTGTGAAAAGCAAATATTCCTGGCCTTTGTGGTCCAACAGGACCCTTCTTGGCCAATTTTTGTAGGCTTTTCACCAAGACTATTTTGAACGAGTGTGAGGTGACCAGCAATGCAGAAGCAAAGAGAAGGACAGAAGATCTGGTTCCTGGCAGGTCTGCTCCCTCTGGCTGAAGGCATTTTATTCAGACTTTCATTATGTCTCTCACTTTGAGGAGTATTAGCTTTGTTATCAAATAAAGAAGCCTGAAAATAGAGCAGTGGTACCTTCCTGATGCACTAAAAACTGCACAGTGCAGAAAAAACAACTAGTCCTCCTGTCCTTGGAGTTACTCAGGTTTCCTGTCATGTAAACTCCACCTTGTAATCTACTTTCACTCTCTTATTTAGGAAGTTGTCTGTCTAGCACTGATCCATATTGCTTACACTAGCTCTTCTGGACTTTTCTGAGCGCTGTGCAGATAAGGGGGAGATGAAGTTGCCAGTTGTTTGGCAAAGTCCTTTGCACTCAGAGGAGAAAATATGCTTTTGGGAACTTAATTCTCTGAGCTGTTCACCCAGTTTTCCTGCAGCAATTCCCCAGAGCTAGCAAAAAATTTGTTTTCCCTCTCCTACCCAATTTACCTCTTCTGTAGATACACTGAGCCTGGGAATCCTCTGGGATTTGTTTTTCTATGCACTCACAAAATACACCAGTCACCAAATATCACCCTCAACTAAGTTAACAAGGATTTAAAATTGCAAGAATCTTTATGCCTATAAAAAATAATTTTTTTCCCTCTGTACTCTTCCCTCTTTTTTTTTTCCTACTTACCCCCTTGCAAGTTTCCAATAATCCTTGCACTTGATTGAAATTCCCAGTACTGAAATCCAGACTCTAAGGAATTCACCAAGAGGAATTTCAACATTCTTTGACATAGAAGATTTCATACATATGACTAATTGGTCAAAGAGAGAATACGGCGTATATGTTTTAGTGCCTGTCTGTGCTTGGGACATACCCTGTCATCTTTTCTTTCAGTGGAATTTCACTGAAAGCAATAAGAGTTTTGCAGAGATGCAAGTCTCTGTTGAGAGGGTAAATACCAGCTATTTGTTCATGAGCTATTGGATGTGAGAGAGGAAAGGCTCATTTTAGGGGAAAACGACACGTCCTGCTTTTGCCAGCCAAGCCATCATATGCATTTTACATGATACAGAAAGACCTTGCAAACCAGTAGGTCACGGAAAGATGCCCTCTGCTTCCTCAATCTATAATAACACCATTCAAAGCGAACAATCAGTGATGGGTGTTTTTGCATTTAAAACTCACTTTCAGAGGGATGCATTATGCTGTACAAACCACATCACATTAAACAGCGCGTGCGGGCATTAAGCAGGTGCTTGCAGAACGCCTCAGCAAGTGATGTGCTCCACCAGCCTTCCTCTCCTTTGTCAGAGCTGACAGCTATGGCTGAAGGATGGGGCATGTCGAGCTGCCCATTGCTGTGCTCCTTCGAGTTTCAGAGGCTGACAGCATTAGAATGTGAACCCAAGTTGCAGCAGAAGTAGGATGCGGTGACTGATAACTCCAAAGAGGGTCCATATGGCAGGATGGCTGTACTTATAAATATTTCAAATGTCAATTCACAAGGCTACAATCATCCCAAGCTGTTTGTGTTATTCTGAATAATTGCTAGCAAACTATAACAAAATATTTGTCATACTAGAATAACACATATAAATTTAACTGCTATATACACCGAGCTTTTCTCCAGATAATATATTTTATTAGGTTAATAAAAACAACAGAGGCAGCATGGTCGCAGAGAATTTGTAAATAATTACCGTTGAAAAACCCTTCATGCATACCTGTCCTGCTGAAGAAATTCTAGAACTTCATGTATTTTCCCCAGTGAGGACAGGCTAGCGTGACAGCAAGCCAAGATCAAGGTAATCAGGGCCTGCTAAGGCATTATTTAGTTTTATTTTCCTCCATTACCACTTGCACGTGTGCTTATTTGATTTTATTGGCTGTCATCAGTAATTACTAATGCACAGCCATGCGGATGCAGTGACAGAATGCTGGGAATATGGTGCTTTCCACATTGATGTCTTGGAAGGATATTGCATGTTTTGTGCAGCCCTGGCCCCAGGATGAGAAGAGCTGCTTGGAGAGAGGCACAGTTCACAAACGGCAATTTCCACAGGAGCACTGGAGGGGGGAGGCAGAATCAACCACAGTTCCCCAAAAGGGTTTGCTGCTCTGTTGCTGATAATGGGCTTATTTCGTCCTCCCCAGTTACAGTGCACTCCTGGAAAGGTTAAGCAATTTGTGATTGATTTACATAATTTAATACCCCCTCCCCTCAGCTGGGAAATGAAAATAGAAGAGGATTTTTGGAGTCATACGGTATCCATGGCATTTTGAAACAGGTTTTAAACAATTCTTACCTTTCAGTTGCTTATTATGACCTCTAAACTGCTGACACTTTTATAAGAATTTCAGTACTATTCCAGGAAGAGAAATGACAGAATTGCACATGCAGCCAGCAAAATTCAGACCCATTCATGTGATAATCCTTCCTGCGCAACCCTGCATATAATCCTAGTAATTCTGGACAAAGAGGAAGGTATTTATGTCTTGTCAAGCTTCCAAGGCTATTTTCCTGTCTTCTGACAACTGAAGGGTCAAACAGTCATTGACTTACAAATGTGGAACAATGTCTTAACAGCAAGAAAAACTGGTGTTCCTCACCGTGCTGAAGATAAAGAGTAAAAATTGTCCACTACTTTGAATACGATTTAATATTTGTGCATGGCTTGCAATGTTTTGCATACTGAGCATGGGACCCGCTTGTATCATCTCATCCTCTCAATTCTCCTCAGTGGTCCTCACATGTCCCAGCATGGCTTACCCCTGGATTTGTGAATGGGCCTGAACCCTAGTTCGAGAGAGAAATAGAAGCACCGTAGCTGTCCTCCATCCAAAACTGTACAGCACAGCCAGCAGACCTGTCAGGTAGCCCAATGCTTCACATGGGAGAACTGCAGGACCGTTTGAGGTCAAAGACATCCTCTTGGCAGGAAAGGTTCGTGCAGAGCAAGAAGAAAGCAGAGCAACTGCAGCCTCATGGCAAAGTGGAACTACCATTCTGAGGAAGAGGAATCTGGTACTAGACATAGGGAAGTGCAGAGGAACAGTGTAGAAGCAATCCAAGCCTGACTAGTTTTTCTGGTTATTCAAGGCTCCTTTGTGCAATGTTTGGGAGACCAGAGGCTCTGCTAACAGAGTGTGCTGTTACTCTTCCTGTGATGTATGCTCAAGTTCACAGAACAAACAGCATATGTTCAGCTTCACCAAGGTGCAGAAGAACAGCATGTAGAACACACAGAATATTTGGGAATGAAGGTTTTTGGGATGACCCTCTCAACTCTGACCCATGTCTTGAATGAAAGATGAAGACTGGAAGAAACTGTGCCCTGAGAAATGTCTAGTAGATAATATCACGTTTTCAGTAGCAAGGACTGTGAAGCACACAACAGATTGTCTGACAAGATTGTGTAGTCTCCAGCACTGGATGTCTCTAAGGATAGATAGACAAACAGCTATCAGAAATTACTGAGGTGCAATTATCCCTGCCTTGAGGCAGAGGGATGCACTGGGTAAGTTTTACCAGCCTATTTTCTGCCTTTCTGACAAGAATTAGCAGAACTGAGGTCCAAGCCCAGAGCTGTTATTTCCACCTCTCAGAGGGTACATCAACCAGGATTTCAATGTTATACAAAATACTTCCAGACTGCTTTTGCCACACCAATACCATGACTAGCTTGTAACTGCTCACCTCATCACCACCCTCCTACATACTGTTGTGACACTGCGACAACAGGATAGAATATTAAACAGAAAATATGTGTGGGGTATAGCCAGTATGTAAATGCCACAAATACATCAAAGTGACAATAAAATGTAAAGATTACAGTGATGTAGCAAGAAAAGATGGCTTCACAAGGCTGATTTGGCTCTAGCAATGAAAGCTGAATGATTGCCCACACAAGCACTATTAACAGTCTTGAATCTTCTCACTCTATTTCCTTTCTCTTTTATTGGGATTAGGTTTTGCATCTCCTGGGTGGTTTAAAAACTCACATATTGGGAAGAACATCATTTAATCACTTAAGATTCTGAAGGTTAACTTTTTCTCTCTGAGTGTAAGAAGACCTTTCAGATGTATTCAGCACACTGCACCATAGTGCCCACCCTTTTCTTGTCCAGAGACGGTGCAGGAAAAGAATTATGGTGCTGAATAACTCACTTAAAAGCAAACATCACTTCTTCCTGAGGGATCTTTTTCTAGTCAAAAGTGTTTGAAAACATTCCCGGTTGTAATGTAAATTTCTTTACCAGTCTACCAGCCACAATAAATGTCTATACACTAAGGCTGGGACTGAGAAGCCAGGCAAGACTCAGGCAGAGTTAGAAGCACAAGGGCCAGTAAAATGCAGAGATTCTAGAAAAGCCACAGTGGGACAGTGGGACAGGAGCACAGAGGTGTATATGTCCTCCTTATGAGATCTGGAAAAGCCTTTGTGCTCCAGGAGACATCAATTTGCCACAGGGGTACAGGCTCTGCTGCTTGTGTTTGGAGTTGCAGGTTTGAAGTGCTGAACTTGAATCACCCAGAGAGAGGAAAGCTAGAACTGATCCACTATCTCCTTCTTGCAGTAGACACTGCATCATCTATTGTTGCACTTGGAGGCACTGATGTTCCCAGCACAACAGGCATTCTGTCCCTCACGTTAAGGTCTGTTCACGAAGGCCATCAATGTCACCTTTTCATTAACTTCAACAGCTTCTCTGACTGGGGTATTTACTTGAGTCTGAGATTGTGGGGACTGTAGAATGTTTTCACTATATTAGAGGAAATAATGGGTGTACTAAAGCAGTCCAAGGATAGGAGCAAGCTTTTCTTGCTGGTGGACCTTTGATTGACGTTGTGTGTGCAGATGCCAGATAATAAGTCAAACATCAGTTTCTCTTTAAATAGGTTGAGAAATTCAAAGCAGCTCCTCTAGCATACAATTTAAAGGGGTTGCAATGTTCCTCCCAATAACGACAAACAGTAGTATGCCTTACTGCAATAAACCCTAGATTGTTTCCACAAGGAGTCAATAATTGCTGCTCTCAAATTGAAAAACTTAAAATCTGCAGCCACTTACCTACTAAAGTAAATGTTCATTCCCAAACCTAATGTATTATTAATACCAGGAGAAAGATATCTTAATATATTTATAGAGATATTCTGTATATTTTTGCTAGAATATACAGGAAAGAATACACATACCATGCAGATCACTAATCAATATCAATGATTATTATGGCCTTATACAACAGTATAGCACTCACTGCCAATGAATTCCAGCTTTTAATCTGCACTGCTGAAGTATTCATAAATCTGTTTCAGCCTCTAAATGCAGTGAAAAACTGAATTCACAACCTGCAAGACATCTGTGATTTATTCTTTTGGGCTTCCAACGATGAGATCAGAGTCATTAGGTTCTAAGACAAGGTGGGTGGCTAATAAATCTGTTACTGATTTACACATAGACCATGGTGTTGCATTGCTAATTTGCAAAGAAAACAACCTGTAACTGTGTTCTTAATGGCATATTGTTGTTGTAGATGGAATATGATCCTTGATAGGATTTTATTCTTGATAATATGTTTTGGTAAGGCTAGACCCTGTGCCACGCTGGCAGAAGTCAGGTAAACACAGACTAGCCAGTTAGGATGTCCAGACCACTTGTAGGAAAGGAATACATGGGAAACAGTAAACAAGAGACACACTTATCTGTGGGGTTGTAGGCCCCAGTCCGTCTAGGAAAACAAGGTATATGAATAGAGATAAGGAGGTTATTATCAGTGAAAAAGACAGGCAGGCAGCTCCTAGTTCAGAGAGAGGGAGGTGAAGAGCAAAAGAGACCTTATGCCAGATAAAGAAGGAATCTGGCAGGTAACCTCATGAGATAATAGTTATTTTAAGGAACTAAACAACAAGGAATGGAAAGTTTTCAGGAGTGACAGAAGTCATCGCACCTCTGAGGAAACTACAGGCTATTTTGAGTTAACTAAGATGGGATCTTAAACCTCCTTAGGGCTGGAGAAGTTGTAGATAGGTCATCCATGGTCATAGCTGTAAAGGTGTGTATGTCTAGCTTGCACAGGGAGGCTCATCACTGAGAATGGTTTTATGGAATTCCCCTGAAATAACTGTGCCTTTCCTTACAACTGCCAGACAACCTCATTCCACCTGCACCACAGCAGTGTGAATCTGGGCTGACAGAAGGACTGTTACCCCTGTCTTTCAGCTAGTCCTTCTTCAGAGGGGAGAGCTTAAGACAGTAACAGTGGAATAAAGGTAAATTTCCAAGGTTTGAAAAGCCCAGAATCATGGCCCATCAGAGTCTGGTCTTTGGGAAAGCACAGTCAACTGTAAAAAAAAAAAAAAAAAAAAAAAAAAAAAAAAGTGTTTATTGGCAAAATGATCCAAAATTATGTTAGTTCCAGATTGTCAGACTTATCAGCAATAGTGTCATTCATGTCTGCTTGCAATGCCTTGCTTCATGCACACCAGATTTGTGCCAGCAATCTGTGTAGGAGAGAAAGGACTGCCTAGATGTGCCATAGGAACATGACTATTGTGACATCTAGAGTCACTGGTGACCATCTTTGTGCTGCCCCAGCACTTTTGTTCCAAGATGGTTAAGAAACAGCCTTTTAGAAGATATGTACACCCAATGGAACTACATGTTCAAAAACATATTTCCTCATCTGTATACTCTCATGCTAGATGTTGAATCCTATTTTAGACCCACTTTGCATCCCAGATTTCCTGAAACTGCAACCAAAGCAGTTTTAGCTGTGCATTTCTACGGGATTTAATTTCTAATAGCATATGCCTTTCTGGCTCTGAATATACCTAGGGAACATTTTTAGACTGAAATGTTTTGGGGGGGGTCTTCAGAATGAGAAGTAGGGTCTCAGTGCCTTCCCCTGGGGCTCTGCCACAGCCCTGTGTAATGTATTATTTTTGTTCTACTTGCCTTGAGTCACAATAACCACAACAATCAAAGCACCCCATTTGGGAGAGGTGAAAAACGTTATGGTTAAAATAAGAACAGGTGAACCCAAACCTGCATTGAAACTATTTGTAAGACTGTCCAATTCAAAACAAAATCAGGACTTTCATAACTGCTCCCAACTGGATGATCACCTGTAGCACAAACCGCACAGTGCTGGCTGACACTGTTCAGTGATGTCCCTTCAAGAGAACTTTGACCCTCAAATTCAGTCAGGATTTGAGTGCATAATATTCACAGACTCCACAGGCACAAGCATCAGAAAGGCACAAACTCTCAACCCACAGTGTGCAAGTCTGTTCAGCACAGAGGTCATCTGCTACTGCAGGTCTTGTAAAGTACAGCTTCCCAGCAATGTGCATGGAGCTGCTCTGGGAGGACGGGAGCTTCTTCAGGCAACTGTGCTCCACACTTCTTGAACTTTGGAGGTCCCTCTTCTCCTCAGGCAAGGTCAGGCAGTCCACAGGGTTTCTGCGTGTCAGAGCTGGGGAAGCTTGCAACCTGGACATACCACTGTGGAAAAGCAATGGAGGGAAGACGACCTTGGAATTAATTTTTTAGACAAACAAAAAGTCTTTGTGTTGCCAACCTCAAGCATTTACTTACCATTACTCATCTTCCTGCCTTCCTTCAAAGTATGAAAGGGGCTTAAACATGACATTGAAATATACACACTTGTGGATATTCTTTCATTTGCTCATTTCTACTTTTTATTTGGGTGGTTACTGAGCTTTTATGGTTTGTGCACTGAAGCCTTGCTTTGTCTGAACCTCCCCCACTGGCCACACACAAGTAAAACCATAGTGGCTTTGGGCTGCAACATAAAAGGAGGGAGAATTTCCAGTGCTGTTTGAGAGGCAAGGATGTGGTTGGCCACTGAACTTTACCAGGTCACGTTTCCCCCTTGTTCCCATCGCTGCCAAACTCTCCAGCTCCTACCACCTTGCCCAGAAATGCCCTTCCTTTTACCTCATTTATTCTTTGTAGGAAAGGGCCCTTGCCATGCAGAAACTCCTTTCTATCCTCTACTAGAAAGTGTAGGGACCTGAGGGAGGATTGATGGTTTATTGCCAGGCATGTCATGGAGGTGACAATTTTCAGGGATTACAGGAGACTGGAGACATAGAAGAAATCCATGGCAGAACTGAGAGCAAAGTGTGATGGCTCTCCTGAGCCCTATTTCCCACCCACTCAGTCACACTGCCATTACCTTGCAGGGCCTGCAAATGCCCAGTTGCTGTAACTAGAAATGAAGGCTTATTTTGATTCCAGCACAGCCTGAGCAGATCTCAGTGATATGGGACTTCCTACAGTGTGCTTATCACACTCAAATGAATCCAGCAGACACAACATCATATTTTGCCCAGTATTTAAAGTTCATGAGGCAATTTTCTTGAACTGCTCTCTGTATTACATAGCGAGGAGAAAGCCGATCAGCTAAACATTCAATCAACAAGCAGTTTCTAATCATCTCTTCTGGAAGATAAAACAAATGAAGACAAATAGACAAATGCTATCTCCGGTAAACAGTCAGAATAGCTGATTTATATGCTGGAACACTTCTTAGGAGCATGGAAATACTGAGTATTCTCCCTTCTTTAAGGCACAGAAGCACCAAGAACTCCACAAGTACAGAAACAGACAAAACATTTAAAATGTCTGAACCTCTCCTCAGTCCCACATTCTCAGTTATAAATTTTGAGACCAGGGTATACCACTCCAGGCTGTGTTGCATTTTGCAATATTCACTCCAGACTACATGTTGAAGAATCATTCTATGACCCTGACACACAATTCTCTACACATCAAATCCCACAGAATCATAGAATAATACAACTCTCTAGATTGGAAAGACCTTTAAAATCACCAAGTCCTTTACAATCACCAGAGGACTGCCACCACTAAACCACACCCCCTAAGCACCACACCTACATGTTTTTAAGTACCTCTAGGGGTGTGACTCCATCATTTTCCTGGACAATCTGTTCCAATGCCTGACCACCTTTTCAGTGAAGATATTTCTTGTAATGTCTAATCTAAACTTCCCCTGATGCAACTTGAGGCCATTTCCTCTTGTCCTATCACTTGTAACTTGGGAGAAGAGACAGATGCCTCCTTTCAGGTGCTTGTAGAGAGCAATAAGGTCTCCCCCAAGCCTCTTTTTTTCCAGGCCAAACAACCCCAGCTCCCTCAGCTGCTCCTCATAAGACTTGTGCTCCAGGCTCTTCTCCAGCTCTGTTGCCCTTCTCTTGACACACTCCAGCTCCTCAATGTCTTTCTTGCAGTCAGGGGCCCAAAACTGGACAAAGCACTCGAGATGTGGCCTCACCAGTGCCAAGGGAAAATAATTTCCCTAGTCCTGCTGGTCACGCTGTTTTTCATACAAGTCAGGATGACATTGGCCTTCTTGGCCACCTGAGCACACTGCTGGCCTATGTTCAGCTGCTGTCGACCAGCACCACCAGGTCCTTATTTATTGGGCAGCTTTCCAGCCACTCTGCCCCCAGCCTGGAGTGTTGCAGGGGGCTGTTGTGACCAAAGTGCAGGATCCAACACTCAGCATTGTTGAATCTCATATTATTGGCCTCGGCCCATTTATCCAGCCTTTCCAGATCCCTCTACTGAGCTATCCTACCCTCCAGCAGATCAACACTCCCACCCAGCTTGGTGTTGCCTGCAAAGTGACTGAGGGTGCCCTCAATTCCCTCATTAAGATAATTGATGAAGTTATTAAGCAGATTTGGGCCCAGTACTGAGTCCTGGGGAACACCACTAGTCTTATGATGAGAGATTGAGGCAAGGAAGTCATTAAGTACCTCAGCCTTTCCCTCATCTTTTTTTATGTTTTTTTTTTACTATGTTTCCCCTCACATCCAGTAAAGGATGGAGATTCTCCTTGGCCTTTCTTTTTCTGTGAATATATTTGTAGAAACATTTTTATTGTCTTTTATGGCAATAGCCAGATTAAGTTCTGGTTGGGCTTTGGCCCTTCTAATTTTCTTCCTGCATAGCCTGACAATGTCCTTGTAGTCCTCCTCCTGTGCTGCTTGCCCCTTCCTCCAAAGGCCATAAACTCTCATTTTTTCCCTGAGTTCCGGTCAAAACTCTCTGCTCAGCCAGGCTGTTTCTGCTGACCTCCATCCTTACTTCTCAAAGATTCAAAAACTATAATTTCATGATCTCTGTGTCCAGAGATGGCCTCCAACCATCATATCACCCACAATTCCTCTGCTTACAAACAACAAGTCTAGAGGGGCACCTTCCCTAGTTGACCCCGTCACCAGCTGTGTCCACACACTGAAGAGTCTTCCAGACTGTGTCTTCTCTGCTGTATTTTCAGCAGACACCTGGTAAATAGAAACCCCCCCATGGAGGACAAGTGCTAATGATTTAGATCTCCCTTTGGGGTGCACAGGGGCTTTTTTCCCTGGGAAGAGCTGAAATGGGAGCAGGCTGCCACATGACAGTGGGTGAGAAGTGCTGATGCTGTGCACTGTTTTTAACTCTCAAAGCTACATGCACGAGTTGTACTGAGGGTGTCTGCCACTTAAAACTGTGCCAACATAACAAGACCATTTCCAAGAATTGGAAAAAAACCCACCAAGACTCAGAAATCACAACAAAACCCACTTATGCAAATGCCTATACAGATTAGGGACAGCCCTCGGGCTCTTGGCAAATTGCCCTCAGCAATCTCAAGTTTGAGTCCCCCAGTTCAAAAGCAATGGAAAACACCCAGTCCTTCCCTCAGGCAGACCTTCCAGGGAGCAGGGGCTTTCTCTTAGTCCTGAGTCTCATCCCAGTCTGGCAGTTCAGAGCATCTCCTGCCTACCTTCTGGACTAAGCACAACTAGAGCCACAGTCCCCTCCTCCATGAGTGAATACCCAAGATTTTTAGAAGTCTTCTGTATGTTTCTTCATCAGCTTTTCTTTTTCATTTAGAAATTCATCATCTTGTGCTTTGAGCAGCAAGGGCTGACAGTGGAGGGAAGGGCAATCTTAGGAAGGAGAGTCTGGCTTGAGGTGCAGCCTGTGTTCAGTTCCTGCACTGCTGACTCCAAGTCTTCTCCTGCCCTGGGCCAGGTCCTTTCCAATGACCCTTAGCTTCAATTCAGCAAAGCACTTAAAGGTGGGTTTAGCAAAGGCTGACACCTGTGGGATCAATCATGTTGTGTCACTCAACTGGTCTGAGGTCAATGTTGCTTGTCTGGGTTGCACCCCCTGTAGCTGCCTACCTACCTGTGGCAAAAAGGGCTCCTGGAGCAGAAAGCATCCGATCTCAAAGGAAGTTACAGACTTTGATCTTGCCCATAGGATTGATACAAAAAAAGGTACATAGTTAGAACTTGATCATATGTCATTTAACAGCGACATGTTCTCACTCCTATTTTGTTAGCAGACTGCCTTGCTTGAAAAATGGAGGGGGTTTCTATCACTGCCTTTTATTTCTTCTCTTTGTGGTAAATGTAACTGTAAACAATTAATAGTTCCAATTAGCGGGGTTTTTGATAACTCTGGCAGCTGCCTTTTCACAGGTTTTCCTAGGCTTCAGGGGCCAATCAGATCATATAAATGTGCATATTAACAAAGGTTCATTAAGAGATTCTGTCTTTCTAAGCCTCTGGAAAAAAAGCGAGTCAGAGACAAGCCTTAGAAGTAAACGCACTGTATTCTCCACTAAATTTGACATCATACTGAAATCAGCAGCTTTTTAATAATCTACATTTAAGATGCAAATGTATCTATTTAATAGGAAAATCTAATGTATGAATAAAGATTGGAAAATTTTTATTACTTCTTGATAGCTGTTGGTGAGGGGGGAATTATCATGCTAACAGTCTCATTGAGGAAAAACCATATGCCTGAAATGGAGGCAACACTGAAGTTACAATGTTTAGAAGGATAAAGTTACACGGAGAAAGGTTCATTTAAAGTAGTGACTAATTAATGACCTCAGAGGTAACCCTACCAGCTACCACATTGGTTAGGGAGGTGAATCCTGTTAACAACCTCCTAAGTGCAGTTTCCGATTACTAATCTTTTCAGCAGCTTTATAGTGTAAGAGAAATGACTTCAGGCTCCAGTTCCCATCACAGGGTCATCTCGTTTCACTTTCACTCTGTGCTACAAAAGAATAGTCCTATGGGCAGCCTCTGACAGCCAAGAGGCTATTTTAATATTGCCAGAGCTCAGCAAGACATTTACATTTGAAATGCAATGACTGTGGAGTGGCAGTTCAGCGCTCTTCCTCCTGTTTTATCAGTTGCTAAAATTGTAGAATAATTGCTCTTACCCCATGGATTAAGCAAGGAGTGAACGGCCTCAGACTGTCCTGTCTTTGATGTTAACGTTGTGGGGACAGACCAAATCTTTTATTAAAGTAACAGACATAGCTGGGAAAAAGGACAAGATGTTAGGCAAGCCTATGGGAAAGATTAAAGATTGAGCCTGAAGTTTGCTCAGTTTTCCCAGCTATACAAAGATATATAAAGATACTACTTCTCCCTATGAAATTTGCCTCTTTACACCACCGTGGCTGCTGTTGCACCGTTATGTGGCTTTCCTGAAGCACAGTAAAGCTGCAAGGGGGCAGATAGGAGAGAGAAATGGGCTACAGCCGTGTGGCCACTTGGTTGTTTGATAATCCGAGACTGTGTCTTGTCTCACTAATTACTGTGTAATAGCTGTGTACACTGGCTCACTTTGGATGTCTTATCACAGGGGGAGAAAGAACTGGGTTTAATTTAGCTATACAGAGGGACTACATCTGTTTTCTCAGCCACTGAAGGATTATAATTGTTTCTAGATGACAGCAGGTCACATGCGTGTAGGCTTTTTAATTATAACTGAAATTTCTTTTCAACCTGGGGAAATATTTTAATTTCAACATTACTATTATTATTTTTTTTTGCTTCATTCTAGCATCCTCAACTCTTTTTGCTCTCTTATTTGCAGCGTAAATACTTCCCCTTTCCACATGATTGACAGATTTTCTTTGTTCATTGTTTTTTCTTTTGATTCATACAACAATTACATAGTTCAGGTTTAAAGGTTATGAAAACTCTATTTTGGCATTCCACCAGTCTCACCTCGAGAAACATGAGTCAAATGCTCTTGTTTAACATTCGCTTTATAGAAGGAAACATTGCCACCTAGGTCTCTGCCTGTATTTTTTTTCCTTTTTTTGTCACTGTGTTTGTCTGACCCTATCTTGTTTTGTGCAGTTCCAGATGCTCAAATCTATGTTAGTGTGGGGCTTGCAGTGTTATGCCATGACTTGAGATGTTCTGCTCTCTTCTGGATGTCAGTCATAATTCATCTGCTCAGTATAAACTTGTTTGCATGTTTTTGCATAGTCAAAGATGTAAAAATAAAAGTGACCCATTATAAAGAGGGTGACATTAAGAGGGCCAGATAAACACAAAGAAGAAAGCTCAGGAAAATTAATGTTCTCTATGCCTAGGCACCAGGATACCCAAACATAAGACTGACTGTTTTCCATATAATTTTTGACATATTAGTCATCCTATGGAAAGTCTTTTCCTCCAAGAGCAACAAAGAGTGGACCAGCCAGCATAAAGTGAAACCTGGACTGCCCTTGGGTGAAGAAATGGCCAGCAAAGGGCATATTCCTATGAATCCAATAACTTTTTGAAACAAGGAGGTGAAAGGCAATAATCCTGGAAAATACAGAAGATATGTACATGTATGCAAAATCCCATATATCCAAAAGGTCTGTTAAACCTTTTTAGGCAACTGGAAAACCACTATTATCCTTTTTCTGGCCAAGTTAGGCTTACAAGAAAGACTAGTGGAGATAACTAACTTGAGACTCTAATATTGGCCAAGAAGGTTATGAAGAATGTGCAAGAGATATAGAAAAGGATCCTGTTATCTTCTTATTGGATCCTCAGTGTTCAAGACTGATTTTCCCATAGCTGGTCAAAAGAAAGATTCCAAAGAGCACTGAGGAAAGCTGTCCTAGCCTGATTCCCAGCCCACAGGTCCTGAACAAGTGGGAGATGTTGGCAAGCAGATGTCAGTCATGTCTAGAGGAGGGTCTTGTGACTTTCCTTATGGTGATTCCCTGTCATATACACTTGCTCAGCCTGTCAGGGTAAAGTTATTGACTGTCTTCTGCTTTTCTCAGCTGGGCAGCTATCTTCAAGCTGGGGACTGAATGGGATGGTTCATATGGCAGGAACAACATTACACCACTGCCTTTGAAAACCAGCTCTACCCATTTTAAGTAAATCCTGAGTTGCAATGATCAGCAACCTCCATGCAGAAGGGTCTGGTTGCAGACTCTGTGGTCTGGAAATGCAAGCCAAGAAGTGATGTGGATTTCACATCAAGAACTTTTTAACACTTTTAACAACTGCGAAAGCTGAAAACTAGGCACAAAAGACTAAACACTCCTCAGATGAGACAGAGAATTAGTTAGGCATGTGGATGAATCAGTAGATGAGACTTTGAAATCAGACCTTTCTTTTGAGCTAAGCTCTTGGCCAAAGGGATTTGGGTGAGCCCTTAAACCTGCAAATAAAGAATTCATTCTGTGCACCAGAGGTCACATATGTACCAGACCACCCTCACCTCCTTGAATGACAGCAACTGAAAGGCAGCTATGGAAAAATTTATCATCCACTGTATACAACAGCCTTTTGTCCTCAAGAAGAAGGATCCCAGGCCTGGGATTGATTGTTGTCTAGAAGAAGGAAAAAGCAGCAAGAATGCTGAGGTGGGGATTTACAGTGAGTAGCAACTCACAACATTTTCTGAATCTGTAGTTGGTTGGCTACATAAAGCAAGCTAAGGGAAAGCTGGGTGAGGGCTTTGAAATTTAAAGCAGTGCCTTTTGGATGTACATCTAGCCTGGAGCAACTGGCTAAAAGACAGCCATGTAATCCAGGGAACTGCCTATTTGGATTTTGCCAGACAGTTTTGTGGAAATTTCAGAGAGTCACATGCATATTTCTACAGAGAATGGTTAAAATGGGTGTTTGGAAGTATAGACATAAACCTTAAAACAGTGGTCAAAGCAAAAAAGGGGAAAAAATCCAGTTATTCCCCTAGGTGTTGCGCTCTATGGGAAGTGCTCATGTGGCTTTTGGATATGAGTGGGACAAACTGGGATGTGCCCTCCTAATCTCACTGCTGACAGTACATAGCATAAGCTGCTGTTTCAAACACGTGGAAAATAACAAGAAGGAACTGAAATCTAGTTAATAAAATGCTTCCTCTGGGGTCATCCACATTGTTGCCCTCAGTAAAGGAAAAAAAAATAGTTTTTGGAAGCCTCGACAGGTAGAGTGGATCAAGTGATGTGAACAGTGTTTGTGAGCACACATCTCTCTGGCTGACATACCCATGTCATGTGGAGAAGTCCATGCCCAAAATAACAAAAATCTGCCATCTATTTTATCTTAACAGTTCTGGGTGGGAGGCCTATTAATCAGATTGCAGTCAGTGTACATGAACTCCAATATGGTGTTACCTCAAAACAACAGACTTGCACTTTTCCATCATCAGCCTGCTCTACTCTCTAACATGAATGATCTGCCTCTCATCATGTAAAATCACCTTTTACAATGCATTCTGTACTGATTGTGTAATGAATTGTTTGATTGTGAATATGGAACTGGAAGGGGAAATGTCAGTGTCCATAATGAATTTTACTCTACCATCTGCAGAGCAAGTCAAATAATAGGAAAAAACAATAATTTCCATCCTCCTGCAAGGCAAAACAGAGAGCTTGCAGTGAGTATTATTTTCAAGGACTGATGTTATGGTGGCTCAAGCAGGAGAAAATGCAGTATTACATTATCTCTTTAGGAGAAGGGCAAACTGGGAGTACAATCAGGGGTTTTAAAAAAAAGTAAAAGACAAGAAAAATGGTCAAGTTCTGGGTACAGAAAAGTCCACCAGCACCAGTAAGACCCCCATGGCCTAATAAAAAGCCTGCTGAAGATGTTTAGGTAGTCTGGATTTTCCTTTGTTGTTTATTAGTCCCTAATGAATGACAATTTACAATTGTATCCCTTTTCTCTTACCGCTTTGGGATGTTATTTAAGAGAGCTGTTTTAAATTAGTTAGTGCCTATTTTGTAACTGAAAAACTCTTACAAAGGAACTACTGAGCATCTCAGAAGAGCCATACATTCAACTGGTCCAGCAAGAACAAGAAGTGTGTTGGCTAAGAGGAAAGTTAAATTCTGCTTAAAGTGACACCCCAGATATTTCTGTGAATAGTTGCTTCTGAGAAGCTATTTGTTTATATTCAGTACTCAGAACTAAATATATAAGAAGATTTTCTTAAACATTGTCAGCATCTGATTTTCTGTTTGAAGATACTTTATTTATTTATTTTTGTGTTGAAGATGGATAAACCACTGGAGCAGACACAGAGCAACATTCCAAGCAATCAACTGAAGAAATGTTATCATTGCAATCAAGTATTTGGATGCATCATGCCTTTTGGACCCTCCTCTGTCCTGTTATGTGTAATATATGAACACATGAGGAAAAGCCATGTTAGTTCTACACAGGAGTGAAGTCCTGTCCTAGTCAGATATCAGCTTTTCTTTTTTCTTTTTTTTCTTTTATTTTTGTTTTTATCCCTTCCTGTTCTTTCCCGTGAATTTCCTGCAGAATGTCTTACTTCCCTGTTTGCCCTCAAATTTTCCTTCTTTTCCTATGCTGCATGGGCATCACCAGTAGTAAAGAATACAGATCTCTTTTCTAAGTTTTCTCACACCACAGTCTCCAGCTGTGAGCTGAAACAAATTATAGGGAAATTCTGCTCAGCCATTACAGGCATGATAACAGTGCTCAGTTACTCTGTGGACTTGCCTGCGCATTTATCTGGCAGATAAAAGAATGGACTATGCTCAGGACAGATGGGCTCTTCAAATACTTTAGCTTCCAAACTCTCACAAGTCTTTCATGAGCACATATTGACTGAATTAAAAAAATCAATAATCACCAGGTAAATAAAAGGTGTGCTCTTGACACTGGAGGATCCAACCTAATTTTCAATTCTCTCTTCCCACCTGTAGTGGTATAGCAGTTTGTCAGATATACATTTTTTTTTTAAACTCACAAGCAAAATGAAAGTATATTTGTTCTCTTCCCCTTTGTTCTCAGAAATGTAAGAATTATTTTTAGCAAAGCTTTCAAAAAAAAAAAAAAATCAGCCTAAGGGCACTTCTGGCAAGAGAAATTGCATCCTGAACTTGTTTCCTCTGAAAGCTAAAAAAAAAGATTGTTTAATAAAATTTTTCAGGCAGCCTTAACTATAGGCAGTGATGACACAAATGCATAACAAACACCTAAAGTTCATATTCTTCAGTTATCATCTAATACACACTTAATATGCACTGTTTTGGTATTCTGTGCTACAGTAAGATCATTGCTTAAGTTCAAGAATAATTGATATTGGAGTACAAAGTTCAATCTGGGTTCAATTCAACTTATAAAAGTAGCCTCCTAACCTCCCTTTATTCATTTGGTAAAGTCACTTAATGGAAAGATCAGTGTCCCCTTAGAGATCTCTGAAAAATCATTGTTTCATTTCTTCTTCTTACCTGTTTAGAGTATAACGTCCCTAGGAAACCAATTGCCATATGCTGTTTCCTTATAATACAAAGAATAGTTGCACCACCAGCTCTTAAAGGAATGTAAGTAAACAGAACCACCCCAACTGAGCTCAAAAACCAAGAATTTGCTAACTTTATGAGCAGTACCATTTATCCAGGTTGGCTCCTAACTTTGAATTGTAAATAGATTTTGAACTGTTACCTCTAAATGTTATTAAACCCCTGTTATAACAGAACAGTTTTCTGTTACCTGGATGAGCTGTGATGCAACTGGAAGCATTGGAAATATCTCCACCATAGCTGCCAAGTCATCCCAATGAAACAGCAGGGCTGGGAGAAGAGAGGGCTTTCTATCTTACCTGCTGCTTATTTCGAAGGTACCTTTTGAGTCAGAGACAGGATGTAGAGAACCTTAGCAGTTACAAGCTAACAGTCACTTACAGAGGTGAGTAGAAAAGACAACTTGTTTGCTGTATGATAGTAATCCACACATCTAGAAGCAATTCTAGAGAAGAGAGAGGTTTAAAGCTGCTCTTTGAGAAAGATGTAAACTTGAAACTGTTCCCTGGGCAGAATTTTATTTAATATACAGTCCTGCACTTAAGTTTAGTTAAAAATGACATCCTTGGAGGCAAACTTGTATAAGACAATCATCACAGAGGGATAAAACCCTTCTTTCTTACTGTTATAAATCAAGGCTGTTGTAAATCAAGGTTTTGCTATGCAGTGGAAAATGCTTTCACTCCCATATTTGTTCATGCTGTGATCAAAACAAAACCTAAACCAAAAGACAAAATCTGCAAAGCTGAAATGAAGGATTTCTGCACTTAATCTATTTTATTATCTTCCTACTTTCTCTTTGCATGATGTCATCATCAGTGCTGCACAACACAATTTGAATTGAAACAAAGAGCTTTGTGCTGATAAATGGAGTGCTTCAGTCTATCAAAATGCCTTTACTACTTGATAAGAAGTGTTTTTTGATTCTTCCACAGAAAGCTTTGTTTTCTAAAGCCTCACATACTCTGCTGCTGGAGTAGACCCTTAGAGTATTTTTTACTGGCCCTTATATTTTCTTTTTTTTTTTATCCACGTATATCTTTTTATCTAAAGACATAAATAGATAATTAATCTGAAGGAAATATTTCTAAGTCAGACAGCTATAGTTTGAACATTAAAAAATATCTTTTTGCAAAACGGAATACATCCCTTGAGGACTGAATGCTGTTTCTTACTTCCAGATGGCTTTTGCACGTGTTTTTCCTATACATCTTACTTCTTTGTAGTTATTTTCTTCATGATCAAGTTTTAGCTAGTGAAGGCAGTCCTGTCTAAAAAATCAGTGTTGATTTATGTAGAAGAGAAAGTCATATGTAACTGAACCCTGTAGGAGGAATTCTTTGTATATTGAAGGTTTGTTGTAGATGATGTGCCAAGCTGAAATGGAAAACCACTGGTATCATTGCCAGTTAGGACTGAACTCCCCTCTCTCTGGGGAGGGAGTGTTGTGGGGTTCCCAGGAGAAGCCCACTCTGGAGGCTGAAAGTGGCACATTGGGGTTCATTTCCTCTATCTGCAACAGTGCACGAATTAAAAGAGATTGTAGAGAGGTTTTATTTTTCTTCTAAACTATTAATAGATGCTTATGTGCTGTAAAACCCCAGCTTTCCTATATTTCTTTCCTGTCTCACTTCTCCTGTAAAATGGGCAAAGCTCTCCCTCACCTCCCAGGGTTGTTGTGAGGGGAACTACACTAAAGATTACAAACTACAGTATGAATGGAGCTATATTAGTACATTAAGAGACAGACAGAAGGATGAATATCATCCCCGAGGAGCAAAATCACCTGCCATTCCTGTGTCAGCCACAGAAACTAGTGCAATATATTTAGTAGCTTACACAATAGCAATACAAACCTATTAAAGTAGGGAAAGCTGGCCAACAGATAAGCCCGAAGAATTTCTGTTCAAAGGCAGGGTTTTTTTGGACTTGTTCCTAGCTTGACATCTTTGCATTATTGCTTTTTTAACTTTATGAAACACAATCATTCTCTTTCTTATGTGAATTCTAGACTTAGAGCTGTCTGGCTTTCAAACGTAGCATCCCCTCAGAGAAACGGGGACTTAGACCCACGTGTTGCACAGCAGCAGCAGAAAGCCCAGCTCAGAGGCATCAGTGGCATATTGGTCTTATGGCCACCACTCTGGGTCATCCTGTCAGATGATCTGAGACAGGTGGTAAGGGCAGTGGGGAAGCAGGCAGGTCAGCAGATGGGTGCCACACAGCTGCCAGTTACACAGCGACCATCACAAACCCTGTGTCAGCTACCAGGAACTCTGACAGCTAAAACCCAGGTACTTCTGTTGACTTGTAGGTAGAAGGCTGACCTCTGTGGATAGGATTTACAGTGTATTCGATATACCCCATAAATCAACTGGAAGTGTCCTGAAACTCAATATATGCACTGACCGGTGGTGACATTTGAAGAGGGAAAGGTTTTGGAGTTGAGGATGCACAAAGGCAAGTATCTGACCCACGAGCTACACAAAGCAGCTGAAACAGCCAAACACAGTGAACTCCTCCTGACTGAACAAGGATTATTCACAGACATTATTTGGTGTCTAGTGGAATGAAAACATTTGAGAGAATCGCAAACTGCTCATGGTGAATGTATTAATCCGCTTCTGGAAAGGAAATAAGAGCAATTTTTTCCCTGGCTCGGTAGTTCCTTAGTGATAACTGCAGTTCCCTGACATCTGTCCTCACTGTTTTTTTTCCCCCCATCCCTGAGGAGAAGTGAGTTGATGTCAGAGATATTTACAAGTGTATACAGGTGTATCTTAGCATCCAGATGAGAGACTGGAAGCAGTGCAGAGCTCAGTGATTCACTGTCTCTGGAGTCTGTCGCATCTATTCTGAACAGATATTCTATATAACAGGTACAGTATCTGATCATAAAAAGCGTGTCCTTTATATCACAGCTCTGATGCATTGCCTTATGGTTTTATTACAGTGTTTCACAGAGAGGAAACAAGAGTGAAACTCAATAAATTCCAACAACATGAGCATGATTCGTCCTCCTAGCAATATTTAGAGATCATAATTTTAATGAATAGTAGGTAATTTAGACAAATCATAGAATTATAGAATGGTGACATTTTGTTCTTGCAAAAACCACTTTGTGAAGAGTGGTGATGTTTAATATGTACTGTGTCATGTCTATCAGGATAATATACAGCCCCAGCTGTTGACCCCAGTTGCAAGTAAAATTGGCAAGGCACATTTTACACTTGATCCCAAAGGCAGAGAGATTTTTACAATGGAAGGAATAGATTTGGACATCTTTTACATCATCTTGCTTACTGCAAAACATAATTAAATTGCACACTAAAAGCAGATTAGAAAAATTTACTGAGGCCCCAAGGCACACTTTCTTCCTTTTCATGATGAAAATATGACTCATGATGAAAATATGATAACTCATGATAACTGCTGTCAAATAAATATGTTCCCAACAGAACGGGAATACCCATCTACTCTTGTTTCCTATCCTTGGACTGGAGGTGAAATGGAGATAGACTTCAGACATAAGCACTTCAGCTCAGATCAGAAGAGTGCTTTTGAAGTGAATAGTCCTTTCTTCTCCACTTATATGTACTCTTATATGTAGTTCACACTACAGAGAGGTGTTGGAACATGCAAGCCAAACTCCTTTCAGAGAAAACTAAACCAGAAAAACTCCAGGAGTCTACCTAATCTATCCCAATGCTAATGGGTCTTCCGGTCTTGCTACTGAGTCTTTCATTATTCAGCTGATTTATCTGTCTGTTGAAAATTGGTCTTTAAATTCTCCTCGAGATTGCCTATTCCCAAGGAGCTCTGTGGGCTGCTGAGGGCATGTTTGGAAGCTCTGTGCTCTAGAGGAGAATGGGGACTAAAGCTCACTGTGGCACTTTGCTCTTCTGGAGGCCTTCTCCCACCCAAGTCCTGGGATCCCAGCACAGCTGTGTTTGTGTAACTGCATTTGTGTAACTGCATTTTGTGTGCTGCCTTTTAAATATGACTTTTGCATGAAGGTGACCCTAGCTTTTGGAGTCAGCTTTGCTTTTATGTCTACACTGATCGTGGGAACAAGGAAAGCATTATAATTTATAATAACATGCAGTAGGTTTACAAAAACTAAAAGAATTGTAAATAGTCAGCAGTGAAAAGAGAAACCAATAATCACTGTGAGCTGGTACTTACCTGATCCTTTCCTTCAGTGCTCAAATGTAGAGTAACTCTGATTTCTACAATCTGATTTGCATTCTTAAGCCCACACTGTGCTAAGACCTTTGGTTTCATGAAAAAAAAAAACCAGAAAAGCTGTGTCTGTTTCTAACATGAATTTTTTTTCACCTCTCAGTCACTAAAGCCTCTCATTTTGTACCTACGGTTCTGAGTTCCAACTTCACTCTGGACTCTGGCCAGAACCTACTTTGACAGAAAACATTGAGAGCTCAAGCTTGCCAATGTAATGCTAACCAAATGCATCCCCACTAATTACACTGCCGGTGTGCTGTGTTCAGTTTGGGGATACCTGGTACAAGGGTTGACAGGTTTGGTTAAGCCCAGAAGGCGGCCATTAAAATAACAAGGCACATGTTAGGTTAGGAGAAGTTCTATGAACCAGGTTTGTTCAGCCTTAAGAAGGGAAGGCTAAGGGGGTTTCTTATTTCTGCTTTTAACTCCCTAGTAGGAGGTTATAGAAAAGATACATCTGACCTTTCTCAGAAGAGCACAGGTGAGGGACAACATGCAACACTCATATTTTGTTCCAAGGACAACAATGATTAGATACTAGGATTATATATCTATACCTATATCTATAACTATATCTATATCTATATCTACCTTTTTTTCCTAATGTAATTAAAGTGGTTAACCACTGGAATAGGAACCCAGAGAGGATGTGAAATCTCCCCAGTTAAAGATCCTAAAAAAAAAAACTGATGGAGGAAAGCCCTAAGTAATCTGATCTCGCACGACAGTTAAATCTATCTTCAAACTTGGACCTACTTTGAGCAGGAGATTGGATCAGAAGACCACCAAACTAAATTATTTTATTTTTTGATTCTACTTTTATTTACAATGCTAAACAAAGGAACGCCTGGCCTGAGGTCAAATTAGCAATCTGTTTCATAACCAGAAACAGGCCCTCTGAAGCCAAGACAAAACAAACATTAACACAAAAAATGTGAAAGAAAGTCAAATAGAGATGAATAATAAATGGAAGCACTACTGTTCCAGTGTGCACTATGAAATACAGCTGCTCCAGTTAGTTCAAAGTCTCCAAGATGAGTTAAAGCAATTGCTGAAAGAGTAGCACACTGCCTAAAATCATTAATATGGTTGCTCTGTCTCCCTAGTGCACTAACGCATCACAAGGAAAGAGTTTTCAAAGAAGAGATTTGGTGATGCCACTTTTGTTTGTTTAATGCCATTGTTTGCAAAGTATCTGTGGTTTCTAGGTAACGTCAAATTGTTGTTTTGCAGCTTACAAGTAGACCCAGTGAGAACAGAACTCGAGGTTTGTTTCACGACTGCATTACTGTCACTGCAGGGAGTGCCTTGTCACCTCCCTACAGCACTTGTGTCCCGGAGGGGTAGTTGTCATTCACAAACCTTACATGAGGCCATGTCCACCCCAGCTGGAGCAAAAGGTCTGAGTCACAGCAGAGACACCCGTGAGTCATCACTGAGCAGAGGGGTGCTTACTTGTGTCTCGTGTCCTCATTTGTACCAAACCCAAGCCACAGTCACTATGCCTGTGAAAAAAAACAGTCAAAGGGCACTTTGTGATCAGTCTTCAAGGGTAATTCCCCCTTCTGGACCTACATTTTTCCACAATTCGTGCTGCGGTGACCGAGAGTGTCGTTTTCAAGGGGAAAGACTGTCAGTTGTGATTTTGAGTATCTTTGTGGCATAGGCTGTATGAGACAGCAAGGGCAACTGAATACAACGTTTTCCTCACGCATTGTAAACACTAGGACACAGCTACGAGATTCTCTGCACTCGTGTTCTTTGAAATTACTCTTAATGAAAATATACTAGCAAATCTCGGTTGTTCATGAGTTGATTTATTGCAAGAGAGAATCAGGAAATGATTTCTGGTTTCCTTCCCTTTTATTTTGACTTCAAATCATGGTTGCAGTGCTCTGTAGCACACACTTTAACTTAGCTTTACACAGACTGATTCCAAATGATTCATTAAACTTGTTCTTTTTTCCTAATTTTAAAATATGCAGGATTTAAGTATAGCAAATCATTAAGAAATTTATTCAATTCATTAATGAATTATTAATCCATGCTAATAGTGAAAATGTAATAATTATTATAGATGTCAGTACATGCTGTGGGACCATCGCAAATGCACATTTTATCAGCTCATTAAAAAAAATAATTCCAGAAATAAAGACATCCCTGCATCATTTGTAGTCCCAAACCCATGTCCTAGTACTAAAGTGACATCGTGATATAAATATATCCTAAATAACTTCCATTTGTAATTCCAACACTACTGAAGGGGTTTCTTGGCCAACAGTGAGCAGTGTAGGCTCCTTAACGCCCAGCTGACTTTTCTCCTTGGTATAAGAATGATTTCTAGTTAAGACAGAGTTTAGCAGCACTATAGACTCAGGAAAAAGAAACATTTTGGTTTGTCTGGCCTGGACTGATGCTACTGTTGAAACATCTAGAACCAACAAGTTTGGCCCTGTCATGAGGAGACAAAGACGTTGCCTACTTCTCAAGCTCACAGTAGTTTGATGGAAAACACAGTAATGCGGTGTCAGTTCATGGGGGTTTTTTGTTGTTGTTGTTTGGTTTTAGTTTGTTTTGGGGGGGGTTATTTGTTTTGGTTTTATTTATTTATTTATTTACTTATTTATTTTATTTTTTATCTGCCTTACAGTACAAAAGACTCTAAGACACACAAATCCAGTCTTCCACCTGAATTTCTGCCCATTTTTCTGTGAATTCTTTGACGCAGAATCATACTGCTTCACATTCGCCAGCATATCATTTTCCTTGTCTCCTCGTGATACATTAAAATGTTATATCCATTTGGGGAAAACTGAGGCACACATGGGATCTTGTGGAAAAGTGGGACTGATCAGTTCCTTCCACTTCACTGACACAGCTGACATGTCAGCTTATCCTTCCACCTGGAAAGATACTTTAATTTTATTCCTAAAGAGTGAAGAATTTTTGTGAGTTAAGTTCTTTTGAAACCTCCTTTTCCATTCACCAGCTGGCTTATCTCCAACATGTTTCACATTTGACCTGTTGGTTTCCATTCTACAGCTATAGATTAAAAGGAAAAAAATACCACTGCATATTTTTAAGCACAGATTGCAGAGAGTTTCAACATACTGATTGTTCAGAGTGATGAATCATACTAAGTCTGGTTTTTTCTAGGCTGCATTGCACTTACTTGTTATGACATCTAGTACCTAAGATGTGGCAATCTGATGCAACACATCACTGCTCACTGACACACCACCAGAAACACAGAGACACCTGAGATAATGCGGTTATATTTGGATCTCTTTTGGGACCCAGCTTTAATTTCTTTTCTGTTAGTACTTGTCATGGATTCCAGGAGACTGAACTACTCAGTGACTGTGTCCACCTGCCTCATTTCCTCTACAAAGCAGTCCTGAATTTAACCATAGCCTTGTTAGACTCCTTATGCAACCTTACTTTTGTGCTTTAAAACTTACTAGGCAAAAAAATCAGTAACCAGACCTGACTATTTAGGCACCAGAGAGAAAATGAAGCTACATCCTGCCATTAGGCAACCCAAAGAAAAAAAATGGCTTGAAAATAGCAGCTAAAGAAGATCTGGAGTTTCAACACACCAGTAAAAGCAATCGACTTACAGATGTGTGATGAGTTGCTGCCCATCATCTGAGCAGTTTCTCATGCAGTTCCTTCACATATTATTGAAAAAGATTCATGCTGTATTTTCCCTCGTGTTTGGGGCAGGTTAGAAGGTTGTACATCATAATTTACAGAAGATTTGTGGCAGTCTCTTAAATTTTGTGACCAGATCACATTGGTGTGGATACTTGCAGTCCCAGTACACTGTGATTCTGATTCAACTCAGTCTTTGTAGTGACTTCATGGGGATCTGGTTGTGCTCTGAACTGTTGACTTTGAGTTTCAATATCCCTCAAACAAGGAATTAGGACTCCAGTTGTTTGATTAAATCAAACACATAAAAATACTCACAAATTTTAGGCTTCCATTTCCACATAAAAATAATAATAGAATTTTTTCTTCATTAACTTCCCTAAAACTGTAAAATTACCTTTGCTACAAGGTAACGTGCAAAGTTTGGAACTTATGCAGCTGGCTTCATAGAAAACACCTCTGTGAATGGAAACAGATCACCCACAGGAGAAACCATGGAAAAATATTGTCAGTTTAAGTGTTGCCATCAAACTTCCTCAGCCCATTGAGTTGTGCAATTTTGCATATAATCTCCAGTATACTTAATAGAGGAGGAAAGCACCTGGACAAGGAGTGGTAAATATAAATCAACAGATAATGATATTCCTCTTCCAGTCACACTTACTACCAAGAGCATCAGAGTCTTTATGCTTATCCATTTAGAATAATATCCCCTTGAACAGATATGGCTGGCAGTAATTACAGGATACAAATTGACAGATTTGGAGTTGAAGAATTTTCCCAGTTTAAAAATGCTAAAAGCTGAGAGGTAGAGGATTACTTGTCTCTCTTTCTTACTTCTCATTTTCACTAATTTGGAGAGATGACAGCGCTGCACTTCTGCTACTGTCTGGCCTAATGATGCTGTTTGCTTTTTCCCATCTTCTCTTTGATAAGCAGAGATCTGATCAATGCAATAGAAGGGAATCAGAGCTGATATGACAAAATATAGAAGCTCTCCAAATTTCTACTTGCTGTTTTCAGTACTGGCCTTGCTTGTGGAGGGCAGAAGTCTCTAAAGGATCATGTTTATTACTATAGGAGTTAGTGTACCTGATTATAAACACAACAGGTTGTTCTTTTCTATAAAGGTTCCTAGTCATTACTACCGTTTTCTTTTTATTTTTTTTTTTTATGTAAAATTCTCATTGCTCCTGCCTGTAGGAGACATGCACTAATGATGCTTTGCAAAGAAGTTCAGTCTCACTGACAAGGGAGTGATCCAAACTTAACAATATGTCAGATTCAAAGTTATCTTTACTGACATTTCTGAGAGTTGCTACTGGCAATGTAATTCCGGATGTGGATTCACTTACAGTTCTTCAAAATGCTGTTTAAAATCAAGAAACAGGGTTAAAAAGGCAACCCAAAGAGAGGTTTTTTTCTACTTTTAAATACATCCTTAAATTACACTAATGGAGTTGCAACTCTCAAAAGATGATCTGAATATGGCCCTAAGCATTTTTAACAGTTACATACCAAGTCAAGGCTTAATCCTCTATGCTCTTTGCATCCAAACCTCCCACATAGCTGCTTCTCTCATGAAAGCATAATCATAAGAGCAGAGGAACAGCCCAAGTGCTCAGTGTTACAGCAGTGGCAGGCAATAGCAAACCCTAAACAAGAATTAAGTTTGGATAGTTACCCAATACACTATTTCTATAAATCACCTGCATTCTGGACTCTCCTCATTGTGTGCTATCATACATCTATGTTGCAATGATGTCTTATGATACAGGCAATTTACCAAAGGAATTGGTATGAAGTAGAATTTATTCGGATTTGAATCCAAGACTACGACAGTTACAGACATTAACCACAAAATGCCCTCTAACTCAACTGAATATACACTTTCAAAAATTACCTCAAGTTCATTCCTATTTACTGGAAACAGATTCATATAGTGCAATAGCAATGCTGGATATTATATATGTCACACAGCAGGTTACTATCAATAGTTAAAACTGGAATTGAGAGATATTACTAAGGGCTTCATTGAAATTCCGAATGAGATAAATGAGTAGAAATTACACTTTTTCAGAGAATAATGAAGGCTTCAGGGCTCATTTTGAGCTCACTGTGGTCTTATACTACTGCAATGTCATTGAAGTTGGAGAAGCCATACTGGATATACACTGCTGTAACTGATATCCAAATGGGTTCTTTAATAATAATTAAATTGTAAGACAATCTGAAAGAACGTAATTATGACAATTTGTGGCTTTATCATGCCTGTTTCTTAAAGGAGGAGAAGACAAGAGAGCTAATGAAGGAACTAGATTTTCTGATTCAGGTGCAATTCTGTTGCTTTAATTACCTTCCCACCTTATCCTACCCAGCCCTACTCCCAGATAAAAGGAGTCCAAGCCACAAGATTTCTCCACAAAACCCCACAGAAAATATGAAACTTTGCAAGAAAACATCATCAATAATTAAAAAAAAATTAACTTATTTTTAATTCAACTTCCCCCCACACACACCTCCCCAGAAATATTCATAACATGATGATTTTGGTGCTTTCCCAGAGTAGAAGATACTTTGTGCACACCTTTTCCCATGGCATTAAGCTGCATACATTGAAGCAGCTGCTGAAACTTGTTTTATCATGGCACATCTTCACAGTGCCAGCAAAGGGCATAAACAAGGTAGGAAGACACACAGAAAGCTGATCTGAGGCACACGTGGGGATTGCAAACATGACCTTGGAACCACTGGTATTTGGTTTTTTTTTATTTTATGCAATTTATCTTGCTGAAATTTTGGTCACTGCAATGAAGGTGTCCGACTCCAAGATCATCATCCTGAGCTCTCATTGCAGCCAAATAAGTCTTGGTCAATATCATTGAATCACTGAATGGTTTGGGTTGGAAGGGATCTTGAAGATCAACAGGAACAACTTTCACCAGACCAAATTGCTCAAAGCACCATCCAGCCTAGCTTTGAACACTTCCTGGCATGGGACATCCACAGCTTCTTTGGGCAACCTTTTCCAGGGTCTCACCAACCTCACGCTGAAGAACTTTTTCCTAAAATATATTCAGGAGGGTTTAAGTATGATTCCTGTGGCGAAATGCAGTACCTTCTTTGGAATGAGCTGAATCATCTGCTGTCTTCTTTGGCTGAACTGACCAGATGGGACCTCAGAAAACCAGCTGTGATGCAGCCATCTGTATTATAGGCACCCAAAAAGAGATGAACTGAATTTTGTTCTCTTTATAACCACGACTGGTAGAAAGTGCAGTAGAGCAAGCTCCTCATGGCAGTCCAAAGTACAGCAGTGCCCTCTATTTTGTTTTCATTCAGAAATCACAGCTTTTGGCTCGTGAGTTTTCAACTTTTAAGCTGGTAAGAAAAAAGTGACTCATTCAGAACCACTTACATTATCTTATGGTAAAAATCAACAATGAAAAACCTCATTAAATACAAACCTTCCTCCTTCAGGGCATAATTCAGTGCAAACTCTCATCCCTTTTCTCATTGCTAAACCTCTCTATTCAATTACCCACAGAGAGGAGAGACCATCTAGATGTCACCGTATGAATTCTTCTCCATAGGACTCTCCTCCTTGTCACTGCATGGAATTGCATATATCCTCCTACAAAAAGGAATATTTTGCCCATATAGAGACACTGTGGAGTCTCTTACTTTCTCAGTGTTTCTCTTGCAGACAACATAAGCAATAGTGCAATTTTATTTTGTCATTAGAGCACTAAAAAAATTCTTTCATTCAACTATAGCAATTTTCTCAACCTCTGCAAAATCCTTGCACTGATAATGTTTTCTATTGGATTTAGGAATAAATTAGTTGCCTCTGAATGAAGGATGTCTCTGACTAATCTCGACTATAGCAAGATTTACCTGGAGATTTATTGCAGCTTTGCCTTTTTGTTTCCCCATGGGAAAGTTCACAAATGATGCAGCAATCTTGTTCCAGTAATACTGTGCTTAAACACACTTCACGGATTATTTGGTATTCAGGATGTTCTTCTTGTGTGAAGAGAAAAAATAGCCAGTTGGTAAAACCAGACCGAGATTTTCAAATAGTATGACAGTGAATGTTAAACAAAACAGATCTTGCTTCCATCTCATTCAGACAATAGCCACCCGGAAAGCACCTGCATGGAAATAAATGCCTTAATGTGAGGATTTGCAAAGCAATAGAAAAGGGTGAGTGGAATCTCATTACACTCCCATGAGGAACAGTTATTTGCATTTTATTGGTAAGTAATTTGAATCATGCTAGTTCAGCAAGTTAACCCAAGCCATGGTGAAACCATAAATAAGTGCAAGAATCCTAATTCTTGGTTCTCAGCCTCAGTCAGTTGCTTTTTGTTTTTCTGGTCCCTGTGGGAAGATGAAATAGAGGCCATACCTATAGCACCTGGCAGTCAGTAGGAGAGGGTAAACCCGTGGTTTGTCCACACTGTGGCCGTGGCATCAGGAGCAGCCAAGTTGTGCCAGTGGGGGGCTGTGGACCAGGGAGGGAATTCAGCCTCCCAGCAAGGCTTGTGGCCTTGGCACCAGCCTGGAGACTGCACTCCCAACTTGACACTAACACTGTCTCTGCCAATGCCCCATCTACCTTGGAGACATTTATTTTGCACTGTGGGCTTCACTTCAGAGGAGTTTTCAAGTTCCAGAACTGCTACCCACACTGAGTCTGTCTCCACATCAAGGTTAAAAGCTATATGAAAACTTGCCATTTTTGTGCTCCTCAGCAGAACACAGTCCCAAATAGGACCCACCTGTTCCAGTCTTTGATGATAATATTTGCTATAATGTGATTAGGCAAGGGTGTGCTTTTAAAATCTGACTACAACTGGAGCCAATGGAGATCCTTTTGAGGGCTAAGTCTTCAACAGCTGGAATATCTGGCTTGAAACCCTTTCAGTTTCAAGTGCCAAAACTCCTGAGGGGTGAGCAACAAACCCAATGCCCTCTTCCTCTCTGCTCCATCTTCAGACTCAGTGAGACAAAACAAATCAAATCTGCCGGCTTTGGTTTGCTGAAACCTTTCAGATAAAATTTATGGTTTGTGCATCATTTAATCCCGGTACTTTCCGGCTCCCAGTTTCTGTTTCATTTATTAGTCACCTTTATATTGTAAGTAGCTTTAAGCTGTAATGTTGCTTGTGGAGAACAAAAATAAAAGGCTTAGTCTGCAGAGAATGGTCCTCACGCACAGCTTTTGTTGGAATTACATAGGGGCATTAGGCTTTTTAACACTAAAATGCCTATGCCTTTGGAAAGAATAGAACTGTGGTTCTCCGTGAAATACGAAGGGCTGATCCCAATCTGATTTAAAATGAAGTAAATCAGTAGTGACTGACATGAACTCAGGCATTGTTGGACCATTTCAAGGCAGGAATCCAGCTCTTGCAATGCTGTCTAGGACCCTGGCCAGCAGTAGTTAACAATAGAGGACGTGACAAGAAAGGTTTTAGAAACAACCACAGCATGACCTGCCTATAGAGAAGACTCCTTCCTAATCTTTAGTTCAAAGGTTGGTCTGTGCCTTCAAATACTGCATCCATCTCCATAAGCACAGATAGGTTCCTTTAAGTCATTGTCATTTAAACCTAATTTTCTTACAGATTCTTCAATTTCAGTGAAATCAAGGTATTACATCATCATAGCAGCCATAAAGTCCTGTATTAATCTCCTGAGCCTGACAGAAACTGTGACTTGACACACGAGATCTGAATGGAAAAGCAAACAAAAGACTTCCAGGAAAGCAAGCGTGGCCTTATTCACTCCCTAGGTTACTCAGACTTTGTTTTACATGTGCATGGGGATACACTTCTTGTGTACATAACAAGATTGATCATATACTGAACATCTGGAATTCATGTAAATCCCTCCTCAATCGAACACTAAAAATCCTGTTTTATAGGATTCTGCCAGCTGTGTTAAAACACATCTGACATCATATCTGCACTCCAGCTGCCCTTTGTGCCCACAGGTCTCTCCTTCCCCAGAGAGACACACTGTCTCTCTGCTGAGGCAAACTGGAGTAAGAAAAGGGTAGAGAAACCTCCTCCTGCACAAAGGAAAACCAAGCTGATCATAAAACTTGTTCCCTTACAAGCAGCTGGGAAAAGTCTCATACAAATCATGGTGGCAAACATTTTTGTTAACCTTTCCTTAATCTTCAAGTTGCATGAATTTAAGCTATGTTTAGCTCTATGACTGGCTTTGAATTATTCCTGTTATTGGGAAAGTACCTTGGGAGAACCTTTTTCTTTCATATGGCATCATAACCAGCATGCCAAATCAAAGTGATTCTGTCTGAGGGCATTTGGTAGCAATTTGCTACAGGGAGCAGAGCAGGGATATGACCAGAAGGAATTGACTGGAGCAGGACCACATAACGGAGAAAGTAATGCAGTCTTGTGGCTTAGACACATTAGGAGATCAGTTCATCACAGCCCTGGTCTCCCACTTCTGCTGTTCTGCTTCCCAGTTCAAGAACTGCCTTCACATCTCCTTCAGCCTCTCCCCACTCTGTTCTCAGTGATCCTCTACCTCTCCTCTCTGGTGACGCTGCACAGGGTGCATGCCCTGCTGGGAGAACTGCTCACCCAGTACTGGAGGATGGAGGGAAGACAGTGGGCACTGAAAATATCCTGGGCAGAGGACCCGAAAAAAAGTCCGAGAGCCTCACTACTTTAAGTGGCAACTGTTTTCCAATATGTTTGTGTAATTCACAGCACAGTGTAAGTCCTTTACTGAAAAAATCAAAACAGTCTTTGGGTTGCGAAACAAATATATATCTTAAGAGGTCTATTTTTACAATTGATGGAAATGTTGAGAATATACTAGAAATAATAGAAATAATAGAAATTAGAAATTGGGGATTGTAGAAAACTGATAAAAGGAGGAAAAGAACAAATCATAGCCTGCAGAATTCAGGCTAATAAGAAAAAAAGAGTGAAGGAAATACTAATGAAGGTGCTGCTAATTTACTAGACAGAAAGGAGAGAAAGTATAATCTTACCCAATGAGAAGGAAAGATTTTCTGTCAATTAAAAAAAAAGGCATTAGATTAAAATAAAGTTGAATATTGCATCTGGATTACTTACAACCAAAAACCTTAAAAGAGCTGTCTGAAGAGCTTGTTATATCGTTGATTGAGAAGATCCAGAAGGCTGAAGGGAAACAAATGTTAGTCTAATATTTGGAATAGAGTAGGTCATATGACCCTGACATTCTTCCCAAGCAAAATAATGTCTGGCTAGTATTGGTTTCAATTAACTTAGAAAGAAAGGAGGCTAAAATAACACGGCTGAGTTAGTGGGAAAGGAGCCTTGTCAAACTGACCAAAAGCTTATGACTTTATAAACTTGGTTGACAAAGGTATCATTGTGGATATAACACACCATGTCTAGTTGTTCAAAGGACCATAGTTTTGCTGTAGATCCTCCAGTAACACAGCCAAACATGTTACGTGGTAGTTACAACATGACTGAAGTTGCCTCTTTCCTAGCGTGGCATTTGGCTTGGGATGAATGTTATCTGATAAGTGAAAAGAATGATTAAAATCCACCTGACACACCTAAAATGGATATAAATGGCTGTCTCACCGTATGGCTGGGGATTAGAAATCATTAGAAAGTATATGGATTTCTGGTAAGAGGTTTCTGAGACCTGTTCATCTTCCTAAATTCTTGAACATTGTTGATGATCTGAAAGAAAACTTAAAATCTTTGCTGATAGAATTTGGAGATGACGCATAGAATTGGAACATGATGAATAACGAAGAAGACAAATTACTGGGAGTGATCTGGATAGCATGATAAGTGGATTGCAGCAGAAAACTATATGTTTTGATACAGACAGCAAGAAAACCAGACATTCATCTGTGTAAAGGTTCTGCTTCAGCACTGGGAAAAGGTCCCTAAACTGGCTACATGATTATTACAAATTACCATCTGACAACAGGAGGGTCCTATGGCAAAAGGGACAGAGCATGTACCCTGTCTGTAGAGGTACATAGAGCATACATAGAGCAACTAGAGATTACTGAAATATTAGGTATACTTTTGGAAATCAGGTAGATTCTAGATAAAGTTGAAGTAAGGGATATGATGAAATAGTGAATTATTCACTGTAACAACTTGCCTGATTTGTTCTTGACTCTTAGACACTCAAAAAAAATAAATCATATTTTTCTAAGGGACTGGGTCAAAAAAGAGGACCCATGGCCAACATTCTGCTAAAGGGCAGACTGCAAGATACCTTTTGATTCATAATCTATGAAGGCTGCTTGGAGTTGTTAGATGGGTTTTTTTTCCTTTACATATTAAATAAGACCGACTCCTCCATGTCCAACTTGCTACAGGAGTGAACACCATTCCTGAAATTCAATTAAATTGCTTCAGCTGTCATATAATATTAAAGACACTGTTAAAAGCTGATGGAAATTAGACAGAGTTTTTCCATCCTCTTCACCCATCTATGGGCCAGCCTTTTAAAGGAGGATCCCAAGGACAGTGATTTTACCAGCCATTCTGTAAAATACCAACATGTTGATATGGGCCTGTCCAAATCCTACCTTTTGCTTCTGAGTTCATGATGGCTTAACATGTAAACAAAATATGTTGAATTACAGGCCACTACTTGTTTCAATATTTTCTGTGTTCTTGCATTTATGATTTTGTAATATCTTCTTACACCACCGAAGTGTAAATTTCATTAATAAATTCTATTATCTCTGGAACTTCACTGACTAAAAAAGAAGCACGTATGCAGTTTCAAAATAGTTAAATTCATTCTTGTCACATATCACAAGAAGAATTGCATGAACAATCCATACTGAATAATTTACTCAGTAAATTTATGGTTTTAAGGTGACTTTTTAAAAGATCCACCTAAGTTATTTGCCACTGTCTGGTGAATCTTTTGTGGGACATATTTGCATATCTAGCCAATACAAACTCCATTTCCTCTGAGTCTTTATGCAAGCATTCAATATTGGCACTGTGGGTCTTAAACTGATGACTTTAATAATTGTCTTCGTTCTCCCATTAGATTCCTACCCACAACCTACCCATCCCCTGCAAACATGAGCAGTCTTAATAAGTTTTGCTGTTTGTGTGGTGGTCAATAATTTGAGAACATAACTGTATAGAATATTTGGATCACTGAATCCATCTTCTGAACTCTCAGACACTGTATCATTTAGTCTCGTTCTGAAGTTCAGGTAGAACACTGAGGTTTCAGGGTTGCCCCCACACATCCCAGTACCCAGCTGTTGAGGAGTCTGCTTTCTTGGATAGATGAGGAATTGTAAGTTTTGAGTCTGTTACATTTAGGCGGTTTTTTTCAATCTCCTGATTATACTTCTTACGCAAAGACTATCCTTAGCCCTAAATCACTTCCTTCCTCTCCTAGCATTTACTTCTTAAATATTTTTACGGTGAACAATTCTACCTACTTCTCAGCCTTTCTTTTGATACACTAAGCATGCTTTTCTCTAAGATAGACTTCTCCATAACATTTTAGTAATTCCTCTAACCACCTAGGTCAGATTAAATTTCTTTCTTGACTGCCAGTCATAAATTTTATTCCAGATGAAATCGTAACATTTCTTTGTAAAGTAACAGAAATCTCCAGTATTAAGCACTCTGCTTGAGACACAGTAAATACATTGTATTTATTTCTCCACAGCTGCACTACACTGAAGGCTTGTGTGGTTATTAATGACTGATGTGTTTAAGAGACATAATAGGTGAGTGTAGTTCCATGTTTTAATTGATCTGATAACAGAGTTGGTTCAAGACATTCTTGCCATCTCAAACATTTGTGTTTCTGCTTCTTTTTAGTAATGCTGATATTAACTTCGTGCTTCATGTTTACTGCTTCAGTTTCAGATAAGAAATAGTATTTGGTGTCCAGCAGTTGCCATTTCTAGCAACTCTCCAATATTGCTTCTTCCTATGAATCCATCCTTCTGTTATATCCTTGATTTATCCAAGTCTTTTCTCCATTTCTGCAGTTTCTAGGTAAGGAATTCCCAGCTTGCTCTAAGAATTCTCCTAGTTGTGTTTCAGCACAGACATTTGCACTTTGTATTTTTGCATTTTATCATAGTCTCTGATGAATTTGACTATGTACTGAAGACCGAAATCTCCCATCTCGTATTAAGAGTCAACCCAATACCAGCAAATACTGGATTCAGTTGTAATTCTATGACAACATTTAAAAAAAAAAATCAACTCAAATCTGCCCCAAAATCTTTCCTTCGTGAGTGTCACTGACCACTTCACTACGGTAGTTTCTGTCTCAATAAAAATGGTTCTCTCTGGCCTCTTCCTTATCCCCATTATAATTCCACTATTCATCACTCACGTTTTTGATTTTAGTTCATGTGTCATTACAGAAATGCTCTTAGAAATGTAACCCACTTACACAATTTTTTTGCCAGGAAATGAGCAACTGAAGAGAAAAATGATCAGAAATAGGACTGACCAATACGTACTGACCAATACGTACTGGAATAACACTATCTTTAGGTGGTCCAGGAAAATTATCATATTTATTGAAACTCTTAGGTCTTTATTACTTGAGATGACCAATTAAGTATGTTTGATAAATAACCTCTTCCCACACTTAGGATGTTTTCAAGCATTTCTTGGTATTTGTGCCTGGAACAACACCCAGTGAATCCTTCTTGGTCTCATCTTCATTTCCCTTTAGACATGCACTCAGCTGTGAGGCCAAATGTTTTCTTCTAAGCTCTTAAATTGACTCTCAGAGTTTACAACTATTCATTAACCTATGTTTTAAACCTCTCATCTTTAATATATTTTGCAGATGATAGAATGTTACATCAGCACAGCAGTGTGTCCTGCTTAACAAACATGCCTGGAGATGGAGTGAGCATAAAGACATTTAAGCAAACTGATATGTGGACAAGTAGGTAAACATGGGAATGCATGATTGTCAAAGCTCGTGGCGTGTTTTATCAGATGCCCCAGCAGTTGACAGGAAATGTCAAAAACATGCTGTATTTTGCATAGATTAGCTTAATAATGATCACAGACTGGCTGAAGCTCTCTAAATTCAGGCCAATGAGAAATATAGCTTGTAAATGAAACATCTCAGGAATGAGAGCTCACTGAAAACAGCAATCTTGTGCCTTCTCTCTCCTTTTTTTTTTTTAAAGAAGTCTGCTTTGTGAATGGTATTATTCACTATGATTTTTTTTTTTTTGGTAAATAACCAGGATCAAAAGGCCTTTTCCAATTATTGGATAAATTACAGTTCCAGGCTGCACCACCATGGGCTGCCACTCCTCACGCTCAGTTCTTCCACCTCAAGAATATTACCTGGATGTGGTCAGCTGTCTCCCTCCCAGTTTGGAAAGCATCATTGGAGACCTTCTCACAGTGGCAGAGGTGATATTCCCTGATGAGGTGGAAACCCCCACATGTGCAGCAGTCAGACCTTGGGTCCTTGCACTCAGGGAGTGCAGTGAACACTCACAGCATTTGCCCCATGTAATGTGTTGGATAATAAAATTCAGATGTGTAAAATTCACATTTGAGGGAGTGAATTAATGTGTTAAGGTGTGAAAGTCTTTTTAGGAGATCTGAGTTCTTGAAAATCAAGATTTCATGTCCACCTTGGAAAAGAAACTTGCTGGTGGTTTAAGGCAGAAACCAGCTGTATTTCGCTTTTATTGCAGTTACTCTTTTGCAAAGATTGAATATTTGAAATAGATGAATGTAGCTATATGTAGATGAGTGGCCTTTTATAAATACTCACTCTTCTTTTTTTCCCCAAGTAACTTTTCATAGATGATTTGAAGCACAGCCATCGTGCTTTGCCTTCATAGTAACCAGGTTTCCATATTTTGTGTGCTTTTTTGCTCATTCCTTCTTTAGGGTAGGCATTTTCTGTGCAATATATCCATTGATCATACTGAATTTTAAAAATATGCCTCAGAACTGTTGTTTGATTACTTGACTTTTGACTGGCTTTTGGTCATGTTTAGCTGAATTATGGACCAGAAGGACCTGCTGCCTGACCCTTCTCCAAGGTTATTTGGCTACCTCTTCAATAACCCTTTCTTTTTATGAGTTTTCAAATTAAAACAAAAAACGAACTCCTTAAGTGCTAATCCAGATTTTATTTTTCCTGAGAAGAGCATAAGCATAAAGAACACTTAATCAGGCATAACAGTCAAAAAAGTTATTTATTTTTCTGAATGATTTATAGTCCAGTTTCTTCTTTTGTTGTTGCAGAAAAGAAGGAGGAATCAAAGTAGAGGTTCATTACTCAAAATGGCAACAGTCCCATTAGGGAGGGATGGAAGAAGGAAAACATAGCCATAATTTTACCTATTTTATGAGAGATGAGCTCTTCCATACTTCTCTGAGCAGACAATGTTAAATTCAATATAAAGAAATACAACACCAGTAAAATAAATAAGAAAGAGAAGGATTACTGTCTCAGGAGCATCACCCAGAAATAAATTCACTCTGTTACATTCTGGTGTGCTACTCACACATGCTGAAGCAGCACACCTGGGAGGGCACAAGGTGAAGGAACTGGAGTTGGAAAGGAGGTTTCAACAGCTCTCACTTCTGTAACAGGATGTTTTTTTGGGTCTACCCACACTGTGAGGGAAAGGGCAGGCTCGGACGTGCTGAGCCCAAGATTTCCATCCATGCTGTTGGTTTCAGCTACACAGTAATATTCCTGCAATATATATTATCCATTCTATAAGTCAAAGAACTGTGCTCTCAGTGCAACGGGTTTCCCTTGGCTGCTTTCTGGCTTTCCTTGGAATTTTAACCCCAAGACAAACAATAAGGAAACGAATATTTACACACATCTACATCTTTGCAAAATGGCTCTCCTGGCCATGTAGTTCAGAACAGCTCAAGTCACACATAAACTAAGTAATTGGTTTTATATTCAGGAAAGTATATTCAAAGGACACTGACAAAGTCTGCTCAGATGGTGCATAAATGGACCTATTAAGCACTTACAGATCCTCCCTGCAGGTACTGAATACTTGCAACACGTACCCTGAGTGCCTTTTGAGAATTGGTCCCAGTGCAGAGGTACCTAATATAGAACTGCAGCTTTGCATGGGCTCCCTTTGTTTGTGGCTACTCCCCACTTCCATGTGAGCTACAGTAGTCACAGACTGCCAGCTCTTTACCAAATTTCCATAATTTCATTAAGAGCAACAATAATTATGTGAAGTACTAAAAAATACTTTGTTTGTCTTGTCTAAAATCTGCTGTAATGGAGGAAAGAAAGGCATAAATAACATGCTTTTTTTCCATTTTCAGTCTGTTCACTAATTGAAAAGAAGCAAAAGGGTCTAAACCCCCCTTATTTCATCCAGTCATTGTCTGACAGCGAGGGAAATGTCCTTGGAAGGAACAAACAGTCAATCTGTGCATAAAGACAAAGCAGAAAAAATTGCAACCCTGATAAATCATTGAAAATAACTATGAAAACTGAAAAACGAGAAAAAAACCCAACATAATTATGGTCTAACCAGAGAGCAAATGTTTTCAGGTTTTATCAGCAAGGTAGGGAGAACAACAGGATGCGGTCGGCTCTCAAACTGGCAACTCTGCATGATTCCTTGATGTAATTTGGAAGAAGCTGGATAACTTGTGATTTACTAAACTCTCTCTGGTTGGCAAATCTGTTCAGGGGTTACCAGCATATCAGCGTGGTTTTACCAGTGTGTGTCAGCTGCAGATTATCTTCCCACCCTGCTCTGAGCTATGAGCATGTATGTGCACAGCTGTGGATGAAAATCAACCTCTGGCCTGTCAGATAATGCACAGATGAAACCAGCCCCAAACTGTCTGAACTTAATATCTATCTATCAAAAAATATTGGTAATACTTCTTGACTAGAAACAGGTAGCATTATCAGTACAGGGAAAGCAACAGTTTTAGTGCTGGATGCTGTAATACTACTAGGGTTGTTAGATGTAAGTCAAGATGTTTTGTTTCTTTTTAACTAATTGGTTGGTTGATTGAGGGGAAAAAAACCAAACCAAAACAAAAAGTGCTCATATAGGCTACAAGACTGGAATAAGGGGAGAGAGCCAAGAATCAAACCTGTCTCTCTCTTTCCTAAGATAGCCTCTTCAGTACCAGATCATCTTCCCTGGAAATAGTGGATTAGGAAATTATAGTGCATGAAAATGAATTAAGTGTTTATTACATTCGTGTGGTTCTTAATCACTGCTCTTGACACAGCTGATATCACTTTAGGAAAGCTGAGGTTAAGGAAATGTCAGTTGCTTTTCAGCCTGCAAGGAAGAATTTGTGAGGTCATGTATTCATTTCCATCACGAAAAACTGTGATGTTGCTATTGAGAATTATAATTTTACTATATGATCAAGCAACTAAGAATATTCCTAAAGCAGAAACAAATGGACTAGATTGTCTTTAAAAGTTCAAAAACATTCTATGATTCTATGAAAAGTCTGGGGTTATGTAATTTGCTTTGGTGTCTGTAAATTCTTCTAACAAAAAGTCTTAGGTAGAAATATGTGCCTCTAAATTAACAATAGTCTGAATCCTTTTTATCGAGGGTCTTGTGAAACAGGTAACTGATATCTGGTAAGCTTCTATGCATGAATTACTTTGCTAAGCAAATTCATTACAAATCCATCATGTTACTTGAAGGAGGCTTAATTGTTTGGTGACACCTTATAAGCTATGGTAAACAATCACCCCCTCCCCTAGGATGCTAGGGAGGGAAGGAAATGTTCCCTGGAGTTGTTCTTAAAAGATAAACGGTCGCGTCTGACCCAAAGGATAATAAATATATTTACCCTTCAGGTATCAGTGCCTGTCATCCCAAATGGATTGCTATAGGATAGTTATGTGAAATGATGGGATCTCTTCTGCTCCTCCATTTATTTCTCCCATTCATTTATATTAAAAATTATTAATACCTCCCAGAACTTTTGCCATTTCCCCAGCAAAAAGATGATAATGTTACAGCTAGATAAAGTTTCTTTGGAGCAAACAAACACAGAGGGGGAAGATGCAGGATATGAAACAGCAACAGGGAGACCAAGAGAGCCTTTCTCACACTTGCAGCCTCCTCCTGCTCTTGCTTGTGGAACCTGGCCACTGGATTCTGGAGAAGCCTGAAAGCCCCACAGGCATACACAAATCTTTACAGTACTCTTCCATGGGTTCCATGTGAATTCCTGCAAGATAAACTGATTTTCATTTTGATGGCTTGTTTTCATTGTGCCCTTAAAAACCTGGCAACCAAGTTTATCTTTAAAAGCAATATCTATGCACATTTCATTTATTTCCCAGTGACTGGTTATTTTCAGTGGAAGTGTCATCTTCAATACTTATCTGAGCTTAAAGCTCCTTCCCTGCACACACAATAAAAATAAGCTGAGATGACATGGTGAATTTGTGATGATTTATCTTCCACAATAGTTGTACTTAATCTGTTCAAATGCTGGCCAAACAGTATCCAATAAAATGCATAGGGGTAGGACTGAATCATCTTCTTTATGGCATGGGAGCACTTTATTACCCAAGCATCAAGTGGCCTTTTGACTTCAGTGGAACTTCTTGTTGGGTAAAATGCTGTTATTCAATATGAGCATATCATTCCCATCATTATTAAGCACACTATTATATCCTATAACCGCACAGATTCTTATCTTGCCAAGCCAATTTTAAAGGGGCGAAAAGTTCAGTTTTAAGGAGGATAGAAGAAAACAAATGCTGAAAGGAACAAATATGCATTCAACCCCAGTCCATGAACACCAGTGGGCCTGTAGGGTACTGTGAGACTCTGAGCTTGGACCGCTGTAAGTTTTGACACTTTCATATGCAAGATACGTTTTAATACTTATTTGGCATTTATTTTCTGTTGCATCTGCCTTGTCAAGTGTCTGGCAACACTAATAGTACTTTTTTTCCTTTGGAAAATGCTGGTAATATTTAAAGTTTTCACATGCATAGAGCAATTTTCATGGACACAGTTGCCACACTTTTTTAAATTCCCTTTTTTTCCCTGTTGATACTGCTAGATGACATGTTATGCAACAGCCAAATTGGAGAAATTTTTAAACTTTGACCTCAGTTTAGGAGGGTGTCTAATTTCAAAATATTGTAAATTATTCACATTTTATCTTTTTGGCCACATCTAACACAGAAAAATCATATTTGTATTGAATTCATTAACTTTAGTCAGTTCTTAACTTGGTATTTACTGGGGTATTTCCATAAGGAAGGATAGCAGTTTGGATGTGGTCTTTAGGCCATGCATTAACTGTCTTATGAAGGAAAATGTGGCATACAGGGTGATATATAAACCAGCATGTGATCTCTCTCACCAACAAAACGCCAAGTCTCCTCAAATATGCAATGCAATTTCCAGTGCTGGGCGACACACACTTCCAAATATTCCTGACTAATGACTAATGGTATTTTATGATACCATGTACGGAACAATTGCCGCCATTCGTTTTTTGCTGAGAGGATTATCAGCTTTTGGATTTAGAATAACAAAAACTAATTTCATGGAAACTGGGGAGGTGTAGAAATGTTATCTCCTTGTCTGTGTTTATTCAGTGATAGCATTGTTTAAAGCCCACTATCCTGTCTGCATCTGCCACTGCAGCTGGCCCAGTCAGCTCACCAGTCTTTATTTAGCTGGATATTACAGCAGTAACGTTTCATTGCAGTTGTGCTTGGAAGAAGTCATAGTCCATTGGTTTTATTGAAGCTCACTTCTAGTTTACTTCCATTTCAGGGAAAAGGACAGCTGTTTTAATATGTACTTGGAGGAACACCTAAAGGGTTTTAGTGTTAATTAAGTTGGGAGGAACTGTTTTTAACAAGCACCTTTTTGTAAATGTCAAGCGGCTCAGTCACGTTTCACTGTTATTATTCGAGTCAGACATTAGGCAGTGCAAGCATTGGCAGGCTTGGAGAGCCACGTGGTACTTTGCTGTGTGGCTTCTTTGGACTCCAAAGAGTTGGTTAAAACTGCGGGGCTCCATGGAGGGGAGGGCACGTTTGGCTGAGAGTGCATTTCCATCTCCCTGTTCTCTCTAATGGGGAAACCGAGCTTATAAAAAAGGGTTTGATATGAATAAATTATTTCACATTTCAAATAATTTTAATAAATAGAGTAATTTCAGCTTAATTTCGGCATGAAACAGAACACAATGGGCTAATGTCATTCATGTGGGATGTACAGCAGAGTCAATGAGCACATAACACCAGAGTATGTGTCCTTGTCTTTTAGCATGATCATCTAAAGGTTAGCGCTTCACACTGTGCTGAACTACTTGCTGTTTTGAGCCACAAATGGGTCAAAAGGATAAACAGACACGAAATTTCATTGAATGCTATCAAGTCCGAGCAGTGTGGTTTGTCTCAGCAGAGATCCTCCTGCAAGACCCCAGCTCATGGGGCTGACTGTCCTAATGCCCTCTAGGCTCCTGTGCTGAATCCTCATGGGTTTGGGGGTGCAAAAAGGAGCAGCCACGGTTTTTAGGCATTCAAATGATTACATGAATCATTGCCGTTTTTCCTCCCCCACTTAGCCACCTGATGGTGCTATTTAAGAACATGTGAGGACAGGCTAAGAGCACAGAAGAAGGCTCGCTGCCCACATTCAATAAAAACTACAGATGTCAATAGGAGTTTTGCCTGAATAGTAACTGCAGTTTTGATCCTAGGATTTGGTGCATGACCACACATTTTTATTGCTTCTGCATAAATGCAGAAAAATGGCCACCTTGTCTATTTAATCATGTGAAGCACTTAAATCTGTCATCTCCTCTTGCATGTTCAGGGAAAAAAAATCACATTCACCCACGACTGCATGAAATTACTCTGCAAAGCAGCTGTATAGACCTGCTTTGGTGCTGCTCACGTTGGAATATTTTTATCACTTGAATTCCTGTTTTAAGACTAAAACCATCAAATCTGTTCTCATTTTACTGGAAGAGATTAAATACGCTCTGTGTGTTGCATCAAATCACCTGAACACATCTTTATTTGTCTCTAATTGCAGATTCCCACTGTACTGCATTAAGTGGTCAATCTTTGCTGTTGCAAAGCTGTGTAGTCACACAGCTTCACCTTTTCCAGCTGCTTAGAGGCTTGATCCAGTGACAATGTTGAAAGAGACAGGACACTTCTTGTTCACTGTGCTTCTGATATGTGTTACTGTATCATCTATTTGATAATTAAATTGTTTAGTGGGTGAAATAATGGTTATTTTTAGTATAGTCTCAATTTTGCATTACCAAAAGGAGATAACTCTAGACCTTGAACATTGTAAAGAACAGGTTGCCTTTTGGCAGTCTTGAAGATAATTGATTTATTACTGTAATTTCATAATTTCATCCTTTATGTATTTATAAGCTACATATCCAAACCCAACTAGCTACTTTGAGTGAATCACACACATGTGCAAACATCTATCTATGTTTGTGGCCCAATGACTTCTACTCACTGGGCCAAGAAAACTCCGTTCAGGTCTCAGCTGTGTGCCAGTCATAGTCATTTGCCAGGATTGCAGGGCAGAATTAAGTAGATGGCTGACTATGTGGAGTGTAAGTGACTCTTTGTGCTTGAGCACTCTGTGAGCAAGCAGGAATAGAGGCACTGCTAAACAATTCTCTTTCCCTGCCTCAGAGCCACAGCTGGACACACTCCTCCTCCAGCTCGTTCCAGACAAGCCCATATTATAGCCTTTCATGCACCAATAGATACTAGCTGGAAATATTTTTTTAACACTTATTTTTCCTGCTCTTAAAAAAAAAAAAAAAAAAAAAGAGTGATATATTCTTTTCCAATACTGAGCAGAACAGCTTCTCAATATGATTACTCTTTCCCATTGACAGAGGATTTTGGAACATAACAAACCATGCCATTCTCTTTTGCCTGCAAAATCTACTTTATTTTTGGAGCTTTCAAGGGATTTCAAAGCACTGAGCAAGACAGATAAATAAGAATATAAATGATAATATATACAAGACACTGCATCATCACTTTAGTTGAACATAGATCCAGGATGTTCATATAGGCGTGTAAGTCAGGCTTCTCTTGAATTAACTGGAACTAAATATAGCCATTTATTCCTAAAATATTGGCTATTTTTTGGTAGTAGCTGAACTGCAAATGTATTAGGAGTGCACATGAAGTAGAGAAAGGTTACAGTATGAGCTATAAAGCTGAACAAGCGTCCTTTGTCAGCGCATCATGAGCACACGGTGCTATTGTTCACGTGTTATGATATGACCTTGGTCTTATACCGTAATTTTTTATTATCATATAGAGTGATATAAAGCTTACCCAGCTTTTTGAACACAGTCCATCAAATAACAGCCTCTGTCTTCTCTTTGCATTAAATTCTACAGTGATTAATTTCACTTGTAATGAAGTTTTATAAGAAACTTAAAAGCAGAACAGATTTATCACTTGGGTTATCAAATCTTTGTTAGTGCCACTGGGGGAGTTTAAGAATATAAATCTTTGAGAAACAGATACAACAAACAAATCATAATCTAAGATCAAGTAGGGATCCACAACCTAGGACAAATAAAGTCATCTTGCAGATAAAAACACAAGACTATCATAAATATCACTTAGTTTGTTTGAAAAGCTAATACCAGGGATTGACAATTCAATTTTAGTTTGAAATAAGCAGCGATCTAAAACTTCAAGGAGAGCAATACTAGTCCTCATTGACAACCTAATGAACAAACCAAAACCAAGTTAATGTGTCCTGTCCTGCCAGCCTCTGAGAAAAAGTGTAAGATAAGACTCTAATGAAAGAGTTAACCATCAAGTGAAGACTTCTTGAGGATCTCAGTGGAAATGTCTTTTCTGTCCTTTGGAATCTGTAAATTTAACTTCTTGATCCAAAAAATCCTATCAGCCCAGTTTATATTTGGACAACCTGTTGCCTTGAAGCCAAAGGACTGCATGATTTTGACAGAGACCCAGGCCTCAGAATAGCTCAGGGTTAAATCTGAAATATTCACTCTGATTTCTTACAGAGTAATTTTGTATTGGACTGCATGAAAATATGAGCATCCTTGCACTCTGCTTGTCCTCTGTGCTGTCTCGTGTCCTCCCTTCCCCTGTGCTGGGTTGGTGTCATGCAAACCATGTAATCTTCAGACTGATGAGTGAAGAAGTCTTACACTTACTTTCTTCTTATTATCTCTTCCTAAAAGATTGTCATCATCCCAATAGACTGATCTAGATATAACATTTGATATGGCCCATAGGTGCTGGTCCACATTCAGTTTTCTCTTTGTAATTAGATGAGAGTCAGCATGTCAACAGTGAAACCACAAGTTGTTTACTGACAATTCTTTTCCAGCTTTACATTTGGATCTTGCTTGTGGTCCTTAAGCTTCAACATTGTGAAATGAGGTGAAAATTCACAGAATCACTGAATGGTTGAGGTTGAAAGGGATCTCTGGAGGTCATCTGATCCAATTGCCCTGCTTAAGCCAGGCCACCTAGAGCAGGCTGCCAAGAACTGTGTTCAGATGGCTTTTGAATATCTTCAAGGATGGGTACTCCACAACATCCCTGGGCAATCTGTGTTTCTCACTTGGGGATAATTAGGTTCTCTGTGACAAGTCTTTAAAAAACAGTTTTAAGGCCCAAACTAAATATCCTAAACAGAATTTGTATTCATATCAACGGTAAAAAGGCTTAACTGCAAGTACTTGAGCAGCAATATTTATTTAAAAAAACCCTGGTTTTAATAAGTAAATTGAGTTTTCAACTAGCTGTACATGAGAAACCCCCCCCCCCCCCCCGTTATCTAGGACCATGGAGAATGTGAATATAGACCCAGAAACCAATAAAATTACACCTAAATTTTAAGACTTAATTATGGCTTTGTTACAGACTCTGCTCTCAGATTTATAGCTAGTGATTTATAAGAGCATCTGTGTACTGAAAAAAAAAATGAAGAAAAAACTTGTTAATTTATTACCAGAGTCTAGTCAGTGGGAAGTAAATAAACTCTTTCCTTTCCATATTTGTATTTGAGTTTATCTTTGACTATACCTTTAGCTGTTACATTATCCAAAAAGGGAGCTTTCCCCCATCCCAGCTCAGCTTCCAGCCCAGCTCATTCTGTGTGCACAGCACAGCAAAGGACAGGGAGAATCTGAAAACCTCAGCCACCTCCAGCTGCCAGGGGAATCTGAGGTAAGCTGAATGCAATTTGCACACTGGAAGTTGTCCAGCACACCAGGACTATTATCTTCAGTTTTTCAAAAAGGTCTAGGGGAATGTTAATTAACACAAGAGCCCAAGACCTTGTTTTTATGTGTCTTCTGGAGAAAGGACACCAGGCTGGAGAGAGGCGTGGAATTTCTAATGAACACAGAGGGTAGTTAAGTTGTTGGCTTTCAGCTGGGACGGTCGTGTTGTGCTCAGAGGCATATGGCAGGTTTCAGTGATGGGAAGAGAAGGGAAATACTACTCAGAGTCATGACTGACTCATTTTATAGCTGATTAGCTAGATGATGACTTACCTGCAAGCCTGAAAACATGTAGCTTGAGTGGGAGTGATTTAGACAAGTGATCTAGACACATATCAGAGCATAAGCCACCACTCCAAATGATGGCACCTATAAACGTGGTGTATGCAACAGAGAGGCAGTTTTGGCTGTAACTCTGTAAAGCTTCCCAGAGCACGTCTGGTGCACAAACCCCTTTTTGTTCTCTGTGCTGTTTCTACTCTTTTAAATAAAAATGCAAACATACACTGTGAAGCTGTCTGACAGACTTGGATTTTGGACTCTGTCTCATTGTTTCTGCTAGTTTACCATCAAAGTAATTTTAGACTGGAAATCCACATTTTGCTCCTTATGTATATCATGATTTTATGAATGTAAAAGCCAGAGTTTTTTGTGCAGTATGGAATTCAGGCAGACTTTAAGCAGGAACAAAGAGAGAGAATATACCTCAAAATAAAGATGTACTCATAAATGAGCTCATCTCTGTATGAGTGAACTACGTTCTCATCCATGACAAGTGGAATTAGTACCATACACAGACTTATTGTTGGAGGAGGGACACGCAGATTAAGCCACTAGAGGGAGATGTAATATGCATTTGGCTGGAGTTAGGAGAAAGCTTTATGCCATAAATTCCTTTGCAGCAGTTGTAGGTAGCACAGTATCTGCAAGTCAAGTGAGCAGGGCTTTTAAATTTTTTTTCCCTACCATGTAAAAGATACACATATATAAAAAATGTGTAATATGTAACATGTAGAGGCATAATTGACTTTAACAAAGTGTTTGAGTCCATGCTCATGCCAGAATACATTCAAATATATGCATGGCAGTTGCTGTGTGGTTCTTGTGCTACAAATGGCTCATTAACACAGCTCACAGCTTCCACTCTGTCTCTTTGTGGGGTGTCCAGCACCAGATTGTGATGATATGATTGTGATGATATGCTGGTTTCCGGGTAGCAAAATTTCTTTAATTCTAGATAAAATATTGACAGCCCTGGGCTAGGGCCATACTGCTCTTCTCTCTATGCCCAAAGCCATCTTGATAATGAGATACTGGGCTTCTTGAGAACCTGTGTGAGGCATGATTGAAGCTGACCTTCATCTCATTTTTCCAGGGTGTGTGACAGGTGTCTTTTAGCTCTTGTGCATATACTTTGTTAAATGGTTTACTAGTTAGGAAGATTGCCCCCTAATTTGAGGCATGATGGCAGGTCTTTAATGGGAAAATATCAAGCACAGATAGAGCAACTGAAATAATTTTGAGGGACTGGATTAGAATTTAAAATCTGTTTGACAAATGGGTGAAATGAGCTGAGAAAAACTGTATGTAGTTCAATGAAAACAGAGAAAAGTGGGCTCTTCTAAGTGGAGATAATGAACTGTACAAACACCGGATGCGAAACGTCTGCTGGGCATCAGCACTGTGAAACAGGATCTGAAGGTCACCAAGGTTCACAGGCTGAGCTTGAGTCAACACTGTCACACGACTGCAAAAAATAAATATTATAATGGGCTGTGTAAACAGGAGAGTTGCACATAAAAGTCAGATGAATTAATCCTTCCATGCGGCTACACAAAGACAGTGCTCCTCACCTGATATCCTTGGCTCTGTGCTACAAAGAGAGGTGGGCCAGTGACAGAGTATCAAACAGAGAGCACAAAAACATTCAACAGTCTGAAAAATGGATCCCTTTTGGAAGAGTTGGGTATCTTCAGTTAGAAAAAAAGAAGATAACAGATACCAAGGGTGTGAAAAGTTGCTGCTATGAGAGAAGGAATTGTTCTCTTTGTCCTCTATGGGTTGGACAAAGATTAATGAGTTATTGTCTAACTTGCAGGAAAGGAGATGTAGGGTAAACATCAGGAAAAAGCTGTAGGTGATAAATAGCTGGGCAATAGAAGAGATTTCCATGAAATGTGGTGCAATTTCTATCATCTGAGATTTTTATGAATAAGGTAAACAAAAGAAGTGAGTGGGTCCTGCATTGGGGGTACAGAAACAGACTAGACAATCTCAAATAGGACCTGCCAGTACTACTTCTTGACAGTATGACACATCTTTTTGATAAAAAAATGGGCTTCAGCAAATATATGTTTGCTATAAAGCTAATTATAAAAGCAGTAGCATAAAATCAGAATTGTTTTTGCTGTATAGAATCAAATCTTCCTAATTATCTGATACACATGGCAAAAAATATTCCACAAAAACTTGTTCTGGCAGGCAGATGAACCACAGAAATTAAGAAATTCTTTCTTATCTAAATTATACAATAAGGTGATCCTGGCACATTTCTTTCTTAAGTGAAAGTAGTGGCTTTTTGTTTGGCTTTTTTTTTTGTGTATCCGATTTGAATTTAAAACACAAACATCCTGGCAGTGCTGCACCCTGGGTCTGCCACACATTCTCTGAGAAGAAAAGTTCCACGCCCCCCTTGTTTACACCCCTTCCTGGCAAACTCCCAAATGCCTTGAGTCCAATCCAAAAACACTTCAAACAGAAACCATACAGCTATGGAGGGAATATTTTTCTTTAACGAAACATTTCTATGGTACTTTTGAATAAACATTTTTTAAGGTTTGCTATTAAATTTTATTAGCTTCCTACTGAGTAATACAGCCATTTGGATTGCTCTAAGTGGCAAACAAACAAACCGTATATTGAAACAAACAGAAAATCCAACAGGACATCTTCTGGAAAAGATTGTTCTGAGCGGGGCAAGCATCACTGGTAGGGTTGCAATGCTCCCAGCTGCTACATCCCACCACGTAAGCTCCGTGTCCTGGGGCCTTTTGCACTTCCTCCTTTAAAAATAATTATTCATTGTGTTTGTGATTAATGAATCTCTTCATTTTGGGATGTCAGTTTTTGTGGTTCCTTTATATTCTGCACAGAGAGATTTGTTTAATGGCTGACAATTACAATGGGATCATTGTCTCAAGGAATGAAAAGCAGAAAAAACATTGTTTGGATTTTTATTTTTTTTCTCTTTAAGATTAGTGATGGAATCCAGAAACAGAGATCCAGACAACTTTCTGATGGAAACCAGTTTAAGGTTGTTATTGGTTCTATTCAGCCCCCTGGAAGGATTGATTGTTTGTTTTATGTTACAAGCCTCTCCCCAGTTTATGTACAACTGACACATCAGCTCCCCTGCCAGAAGCCAGCTGGGGGATGAGGATGGATGTGAGCTCCATGCAATGGCCCCTGCTCAGCTGGTGTGTGGATCCCCCCTGCCCAAGCAGGGTCCCACTCCCACTTGTGTCCCGCACCTCTTTCTCCTGGTGGAGTCCAGGGGCCAAGTCCAATGGCACAGCTTTGGGTGAGCCTGAACCCAAAATCCCACCACTGCAGGGGATGGAGAACTATCCCTAAACTTCAGCTCAGCATTATGAAGGGGTTGTTCCCTGGGAGGCTGGGCTGTCCTCCCCTGGCAGCCACAGCTGGGAATTTGACTCCAGAAATTGACTGTCCCTGGATGGGAGCGGGACCTCGTGTGAGCACTTCTGTGGGCACTAGGGCTGATGTTGCTTTCACTTCAGCAGGACTGGATGTTTGCCCATGTCTGTGGGGTTTTGGATGCCTCAGAGAGATGCCAACCATTCCAAAAGAAAGGGTAATTAAAGAAGAGGAAAACAAACATGCTTTTTTTCCTATAAACATCTTTATTTCCTTCAGTGAGAATACTGGCTCACTGGCAACAGAAATTCAAACAAAACAAGAAAAACCCCAAGAACTCAAATTGTAATAAAATTGTTCTTTTATTTTAGAGAGAGAAGTTTCCTCCCCTGCCCTCTCCATCCCCTTTTCTTTTTTTTTTTTTTTTTTTTGTCAGAACACTGCCAGACAGCTGCCAGCCATAGGACTACACTTAGACAAGCCAACCGCTTTTCACATCTTTGGAAATGAATGTTGGAGGTACTTTGTTATGCTTAGTTGATTTATCTGGACACAAAAGGAATGTAGGCACTCTGATGTAGATTAAACGGTCATTTTGGTGGTTGAGATAATTTCAATAGTGCGTTCATGGGATTCATTACTTAGAGTTATCCATCAATTTGATGAGCCCAGAACTATGAAAAACAAACAATCCCCAGTATGAAAGAATTTCTTAAAAGAAATAAAATAGCAGCAAAATAAAATGAAACAAAGCAACAAGGAAAAGGAAGGGAAAAGGAAGGACACAAGCACCTGCATCAGACCATGCTTTAAATTCAGCCTAAGGATTTTAGTTCAGGTAATGGTTTGAAGCCCAGCATTTCACAAAGTAATTTTCTCAGGCACTGTACTGACTGCGTTGTAGCAGAACAATCTCATCAGGGTATGAGAACAGTGAAAATATTCTGCACTGGGCTTTCCTGAATTACAATGAGGTGCAGAGCCAGAGCCCTGCTGGAAATCACTCTGCTGTCTGAGAGAAGAGAATGGGTCACCCTCTCGACCAGGGGACGAGTGTGGCATTGCACGCAGAACCAGGCTTTTGTATCTCTAACAGTTATCTACTTCCCAGGGGCCGCCTAATTGCCATTGCCATCAATCCCCTTGTCACCTGCAATTTCAATCAGTCTCCTAAAGGTTTTCCTACCTGGGTTTTCCCTTCGGTGCTACTTTCCCCTCACCAAACGAGCCTTGGATATCTGTCAAGCCAAATGCTTAAGTGATCATTCCAGGAAGGCCAGGGAGCAGCAAAGTCTTTGATTATAGATGGCCTGTTGTATGTGAGATTAGGTATCTGCTCCACTGTGAAGCTAAATGATACAATGCAGGGGCTGAATAACTCCTTTCAGTCATGGTCTGAGGTTGCTGTAATCCTTTTTATTTTTCTTGAACTGTGGCTAGCCATGTGTTTTCAGTTACAAGTAAATGCAAATCAATCTGTGTGATTTGAAAGTTGGGGAATCACGCAATTTTCTTTAATTCATATTATATTAGCCTTTACCCACAGGATAACATATGCACATGGAACTTGGGCAGAGGAGAAAGGCAGAGGGGAAAGGGAGGCAGCAATTATGTATGCTGTAATTGCTCCCACCCAATATTATGGCATGCAGTGCATTTGATATGACTGTAACTCCACAGTAGTATGGCATTTTAAGCAACATCAGCATGAGCTTTGCCACTTCAAGCCCCCATATGCCTCTCCATTCTCCATTTCCACTCACAGACCTCATTCCCTTTGCAGATGGCATTGCTTACCAGCAGCTGCAAGAGCTATGCAAGGAACACACCATCCCAGGGAACTGTAACAGGGATGAGGTGATGAGCTCTGAGTCTAAATTTTGGTTGATAGCTCCAACACAAGAAGATTGAGAACTAGCTACCAAACCCACATCCAGCAAGGCTTGCTCTGGCTCCAGGAACACTTCCCATGGAGACAGAACTGCAGGCCTCAGCAGTTCTGAGAGAGGCAACACTCAAACACTCCTGTAAATGAATGAATTTTGAATAATTTAATGGAATGGCTGTTATTTTGTCATTTACACCACCATTTCAGTTGTTCTGAACATGTCATGAAAGAACAAAAATACAAGCTCGACTCTGATAGGGGTGAGGTGCTGTAGCTCCTGTGATCTGGATGGAGATGGGCACATTTGTTCTGTCCAAGGACATGATCTTAGAATTGTTGCATCTTATGCTTCCCCTTGACAAAGCCTGGCACTGGGACCAACATGCAATGCAGCATTTTCAGGCAGAGCTTTTAATTCCTTTCTTGGAAATGTGTTGTTTATTTGAGAGCCTAAATCAAGTAATTGAAAAGGGGTAGAAAAAAGCATTTTGGACTAGTGTAAAAGTATGGGGTAACATCTGTGCCTGGACTCACTTTGCTTTGCAAGGGGCAGTACTCACACAAGTTGCCTCAATTAGGTCAGTATCATGCTGAGGTTTGATAAGCTGCAGTGGTGTGAATGGCACTCAGAACCCCAGGAGGTCTCCTCTCAACCAGCAGTTCCTCTGCTTATCCTGTTAACTTCAAAGAAAATAAAAATTTTGTCCCACTAGTATCCTCAATTAAGTGGATAGTGAATTAAGGCATTAAGTTATCAACCCACCATCAAAAACTATCTAATTTTCTGTTTTAAAATGTCTGCGATTGAGAGGTTGCCTCTCTAATTCTTTCCTCTAATTCTACCAGTCTTGGTAGGCCCCTACACATGGGAATAAGTATGATTAGTGCAATTTACAGAGACTTAGCAGAACTTTGTTCCGCTTTCAGTAACCACTGAATTTGGTCCAAGGAAACTAGAGTTCTGCATTGTAAGCAAAAGAAACCACCAAATAAAAGTAATCAAAAAATACTAAGCTCATATTTATTTAATATAGTGATAGGTCTCAAGAGAGGATTTTATTTCCAAGAGCTGAGTTACAGGAAGATGTGAACAGTTTTAGTGTAGTTATTGCCTGAATCTGGGGTGTCTTCATGCTGGGAGGGGTATAAAAAGAAGGTCAAGACTTAAAGATCTAAAGATAAAGGGAGAAGAACTAGAGCATAACGAGATGGAAAGATGATCTATTAAACAGAGCAGTGGACTTGTATAAAACTGTCACTTCTGTAGGAGAAGGATAGTGCACATGGCTGAACAAAACCTGCAACCCTCTGAACAGTGCTATACCCGATAAGGTCAACATTAATGAACAAATAGTGTTCCAGTGATGCAGGAAATAAATATCTCATGCTTTTATCCAAGGTGGAGGGTCTCAGCTCCTCACTATTAACCATCTCTGTGGTAGGCTGTGCTCCTTTGTTTACTTAGCCCTCTCCCATGAATCCCAAGCATCAAGTGATTCAATATTGCCCTATCCAGTGAGCAATCCAGCATAAAGTACATACAAGCAGGCTGATTTTTCAGATGAAGCCACACAATAGTTCCTTTTTAATTGCATTTGACATTACTGGTAATGTTCTGTGCAGCTCCCATGCATAACACACATTTAATTGTACCTGTGTGGTAGTGATAACACTACAGCATGGTAATTTTCTGTATTTGTAGCATGTGGGAGCCAATTCATTCTGGGTATTTCAATGCAGTTTATTAACTGGGAAGATTGGGTAACTGGAACCTCCTTTATTAAAGTTATTGGCTGCCCTGTAGCAATGGAAATAAATTGTGATAATAGCCAGAACAAATTAGCTTGCGTATGAATTAGCCCTTAAATGAAAAGAGGAGGGGGAACTAGCCTTCTCTTGGTACATAAAATGCCTTTATTAAGGAAGTACGAGCATATTAACAAATAAAAGTAAACTTGTATAAGGAAAGAAATTTTCTCTTTCCAGACACCTGGAAACAACAACTTCAGGGTTGAGGTCTGATTTAAGCCTCATGGACAGGCACCGTGGGGGACTTGGGGAACTTCCACTTCAGACAACCTGTACCCCCAAGAGCAGTGCCAGGTCAGGGCTCTGCCTTGGGGAAAGCTGACCTTCAGACTGGAAGAACTGAGGAAAATCTTGCAAAGGCAGTTCTAGACACAGTATAACTGTGTCAGCCAGGGACTAGAGCGCTGAGCAAAATCACCAACGCTGCTCTCAACCCTGAGCTGGTCATACCTCTGAGTGATGTAAGCAGAAGTACCATTCAGTGGTAGGCAGAGGATCTCTGTGTTTTAGTATTTATTGTAAAAAGTCTCAATGCATGGAAAATCCATAGTGGTTTAGGTCAGCCAGAACTAACTTCATCCAACACTGATCTTTGCTCAGTTTGTGAGAGGTGCTGCTGTACCTCTTCAGAGATTTGGGCCTCTTGTAAGGTCACTTCAGCATTATGGAAAGATCCATAGGAATGATTCATGGAGCTCAACACAGACATCTACTGCTGCCACAGGCTATCCATCTTGGCCCTTGTTGCAAATCCAAGGGGGTTTGGGTAATATACACATGGCACATGCTGAACTTGAGGCACATCTCAGACACTATATGGTCTCTAAAATGATACTAGATCAAACCATCAGACTGCTACACTCCTGACTGCAAGAGGCTGTGAATACACACAAATACTTACTTGGTGCTCTGAAGTCCCTTTCACGTTGCACAAGAAAATGTCAAAGGATTGATCTAAGAAAACCCATAATCTTTGCAAAATAGATTACTCTTTTGTCTTATACATAGTTGAGGTTCAGAATCAATTCTAACACTGCTGAGGTAGTCCATATTTTCACTAATGCATGAATGCAATGAGTACTAGGCTGATATAGAGTAAGTGCTTGAAATCTCATAGAGTTCTAGAACCATACAATCATTTAGGTTGGAAAAGACCTTTAAGATCATTGAGTCCAACCATTAACCCAGAACTGCCAAGCCCATCACTAAACCATGCCCCTAAATGCCACATCTACATGTCTTTGAAATAACTGCAGGGATGGTGACTCCACCACTTCCAAGGACAGCCTGTTCCAATGCTTGACAATCCTTTCATAAGAAAAATGAATGATCGAGAGGAAGGCCAACAATACTAATATCCTGGTGCAAATCTGTTGATTCCAGGATGAAGAGGCAGCCAAAATATTCTGAAGGAAACTGGGGGTAGTCTAACAATCACTAGCCATTGTTCTTGTGGAGGACTTGAGCTTGCTAGATCCACCCAAGAGCACTGAGGGAGCTGGGGGAAGAGCTGCCTCCCTCCCACTGTTGCCCATGTTTTCCCCCTTCTGGAAGTAAAATTAACTCAGAAAAAAAGCTCATCCCTCCTTTTCATGGCTTAGTTTCTCTCACCCTCAGAGATGAGACACTGAGTGTCAGTGCTGACATGAGGCTGGGAGTGGGAAGGAAGGGGAACTCATTGCTGCTGCAGTGACACCAACCTCAGTTAACTTGACCCCACAAACCATACCCTGGGGTTCTCTGAACTTGCTTTTGAGAAGTCTCTCTTTCAACCGACTATATAGGGGAATTTAGGGGTGTCTATCCTCCTATTTCAGACCCGAGCTTACTCTGTGAATACCTTCCCTCCCGCTCCCCCAGTATGGTTATTCTGGCAGACTAAGGAGCAATGCTAAGAAATAGCATGGGTGTTTGTTCTTGCTTGTTTCAGAGAAATTGGCTGGGATTTGCTCCAGCACAGAGTCTACCATCACTGCCACAAATCTCTTTTTTGTTTTTTTGTTAGTTGTTTTTTTAATTACATCACAAAAAAAATGTCATTGACGGGACTGAAACTAATCTTCTATGAGCAAAGACAGTGAAATGAATTTTTATAAAGCACATACATGAGAAATAAAATGTCAAATTAAACCTAAAGGGGTGTTGCCTCTTTTTCCATTGGTAATCTGCATCAGTGTTCATTTTCTTAGATCACTTTCTAGATGTGTTCAACAGGGCTCCCTTTTACCTATAAGGCCTTCTAGCAGTGCTTATACGGCAGAGTTGCAATCCCATAATAAACAACATTGCATGCCCTTTAGATGTGCAATAACTCTTATTCCATTGCCTCAAGTAGGGCAGACCCTTACCTTCCCACAAAATGCATTTTAGGCTTGCCATCAGGCATTTGTTTTAGCTTGGCTTTTATAGCAAAGATCTGCATGGCCACCATGACTTGACATTGCCCCCCCCCCCGCAGTAACATTTGGACACATTGATGTAAATTTTTCAGACAGAAAGAGCATCATAAAAGGGTTGTGGAAGTTGGCTCTCAAACAGAGGTCAGCAACAGGGGCATGTCAGACAACCAATCAGCAAAAATACAGTCGTTTGCCTGCTCAACAAATAAAGGAGTGTGGATGGGGATTTGGAGAGAGGGAATAAAATTAGCACCATGGTCTGCCCTTGAAGGAAGCAGTGTGAATTGTATGCATGCAACTTAAAAATCTTGATAGCAAATAAAAGCACAAAGGCTTTATAAGTAAAGAGTATTTACTTGAGCATCCCAAGCATTCTAACAAGGATTTCTGCATGAAGTTGGTCTTGAATGGTAGTCTGGAACACTGACTTTTTTGGTTAAGTGGAATTTGCTAACTTTATATTATTCTTACTGTATTGTCAGGGAAAAAAACACCTCAAACAAAACAACAAAAACTACTTAAGTCAATGGTTTCTTTTAATTCAGAATGTGGGAATTAGCAGAGTGAGATTGAAGAGCTGTGGATGCTGTCCCTGGCTCTGACACTGACATGCTTTATGGTCTCAGAAACATTGCTTCTGCTTCTGCTCCATACTTCACCTGTTTGGTCCACCTTACCTTATTAGTCTGTAGAATATTCAGCTTAAGGACTGAATCTTACCATGACTTGAACAGTACCTAAGCACAAAGGGCCCTTTGATTTCAGTCAGAACCACTAGCACAGGTAAATAGCACATTTTAACTGTAAATCGTGTCAGAGGAAAAGTTGAATTTAAAAAGGGGAAGAGGTGAAGTGTGAGCAACATGGGTTACATGTGTGGGAACACAACAGTAGGGGGGACTTTTAGTGATGGTGGTCTCAGCTGATGTCTACCTTTGTTGTTGTTGTTGAAATCAATTATTTTGGACTTAAAATTCAGAAAGTGCCTATCAATTTGTGAGGTGCTTTTACTTTTCAAGGTAACATGGGACCATATTGAAAGTCCATACCTGGATTTTGCAAGGACACTCCTGCCAAGCCTATTGAGACTCTTTTTTCTGGAGATTCTTAAAATGTCCTTTGAAGGAAATCAAAATATCTCTGATTTTCCTTGGGCTGTTTTGAGAAATTCTGCCAATGACAACAGAAAACAAGCTTCAAAGAATGACCCTTAAAAGGATTTAGCTGCATTGTCTATGGAGGAATCTCCAGAGCTGCCTCTAATGCACCATCATTATGCAACACAGGATAATCCAGTCAAAAGCTATTAACATCTAAGGATAGAGGTGGAGGCTGATGTAAGTTTTTATTGGTATTTTCAACATTGTAAAAGTCAAGAGACCCCATCTAAAATCTGTTCAATACTTCCTAGCATCAGGCATGGCATCACTCTGCAGCAAGTGACATTGCCTCAGTCAAAGACCAAAAAATCCCAAAAGGCTACCATAACACAAAAATGACCAGAAGAGGTGACAACCAGAACAGGGATTGAACCCCAGGCTGAAAACCTCTTCATTTATACAGTCAATCAAATAAGATTTTGCTGCTCACCAGTGACCTGGGGAGGACTGCAAATGCGGTAACAGACAGAGAAGTCTCTATGCAGAAAAAAAATTTTTGGCAGGGCACCCTTGCTAGAAGTCTCAGGAGGCCAAAGGGTCAGTCTTACTGATCTGCTTGCTGCTCCCCTCAGAAAACAAAGGAATGCTTCATCTTTACTCATCACCTCATCCAGCAAAGCTAGTTTCAATTTCATGCATCACCCATTTTTCTTAAAGCTAAGATAAAAATCTTTTTCTTTTTTTTTCCCCCTCATTCTTTTTCCTTCCAGAAGATTTAGGAATAATGCTTAACTGGGTGCCTCTTTAATTTCAGAAATTGGTTACTTGGAGTGAATTTCAGTTTGCTCAGTCTAGGGGAAAATCCATGAGCAGGAGAAATTAGTCTTCTGAATGGCAAGAACAAGAAGGAACTGTTTTATAAAATAATATAAATGCTCAGATTTTAATCAGAAGAATGAAACAGAGAAGAAAACTGGTATCAGAGTGCCTTTGTCCCACTCAGGTGGGTCAGAGGGACCCTGAAGATGTTCTGAGTCATTGCTTACAATTCCTTTTCAGGGCACATCTGATACAACAGAGGTTATTTTCTTTCATCTGTCCACTTTTTCTTCCCTTTAAAATGGAGGTACTGGGGTATTTTATGGCAGGAGGGGGACTTATGCCATTTGTCTGACATAAAAGTGGTGGAGGAAAGGCATTTGTTGGGGAGAAATTTACAAAGGGGCTTGAATCACAGCCCTGAGTTCAAAATAGTTTCATTTCCTCTGAACACTTTTTGAGGAAGCTGAAATACTGGGCCTCCGCCTTGACACAAATATCAACACATTTTGTGCTTCCTTTCACCAAATAGGTGCAAAATAGGGTAAAATGAAGAGAAAACAGAATATCAGAATGCCAGTAATCCTGTTCATCAGAAATTATACAGTGGCTGAAATTATTAACTCTAAAAATAAATGTGTTCACTACCGAGTGAGGAGAGTTAAAGGAAGTCACCCCAAAACAAGTGTAAACTCAAGGAGGAGTAAGTCAAACAGCATTGTTATCATAAGAATATGTAAAGCATTCTGGTTTAGGCCTAAAATAGTCAATCAAACATCACAATGTCACCATCGTATGTATTTCTACTATAATTCATATCAACATCAATAACTGAGAATTCAGTTGACAAAGGAAACATTATTTTAAAGCAGAAATTGCTGCTCAGTAGTATACGCTGGAGGATGTTTGAAAGTTACAGTTTGCACCAGCATATATTGTACATCTTAAGTAATAATTTTCTTTGCATGATCAACTGGGACATTTTATTAAAAATACATTAGGTTTTAAAATGAGGTATTAAAAAAGTTAATGACATTTCATAGACAACAGCATTTATTAGTAATAAGATGAAAGGAAGGACAGACATGCAGAGAAAATGGCTACAGGAGGCAGAAGTTCAGAGGAATGAATACACTGTTTTAGTTGGGTTCAGCATCGTTTCTCATTAGAAGTGTTTCTTTCTCTTTGCCATACTACTTCTCACCCTTTTTTTCTACCACATTGGCCTCTTCTGGCTGGAATATGATGGCAGCTACATGGCAGACTTCAAAAAAACCCCTGCAGACTTCAGAAACAAATCCAAGATGAGATAATGGAGATTCCCTACTTTGCTGGGCTCCGTAGTGCTTTGCTATGTGCAACAGAGCAAACATCCCCCTTAAGTTTAAAAGTTCCAACAAATTACTCAAACAACAGCATGAACCAAATTGATTTTGAGAAATCAAAAGGCTCTGTCTCAGGATTTTTGACTGTTAACTGTTACACTCTAGTCTGCTGGGAAGCAGGAGATCCATTTTAGGTTGTTCCTTTACGAAGTCTCAGTGTTTTCTGAATATAAGGAATTGGTCTGAAGGAGAAATTGCTCTTGCTAACTGGAGGAGATTACTAAGATGTCTTGTGACATAGAGCCAGCCAGGAGGGAGCCAAAGCCCAAACCTGTCTTCAGTGACACGAACTCTTTAGTTTTCAAGGACTGAACATTTTGAAGTGGTTGTGTTTTCCCTCCCACTGCCCCTTTCTCCTTTGTCCCACACCATCCCCTTGCCTCTTTCTTCTTTCTGATGGAACAGCTTCCCCACCCACACACCACAGGGCCCCGTCCTCTTTATTACCTTCCCAAAACTCCGTCTGTTCAGAGATCAACCCCAAAAGTAACAGTGGGGCTGCTTTAGAGAAAGAAGTTGTAAAAGTAGCACTGCCTGATAACGCCATGTGTACGAGGAGGTGGTCTAAGACACAACCAGCTAAAAATGGTAGGGGCATGTTGAGCACCTCACAGCAGCTTTCCACACCTCTGATGGGCACACAGGCAGATGACCACTGCACTGGAGCTATGTAGGTCCCTACAATTGTCATAGGGGGACTTGGACTATGCTCATCCTGCTTTTCACTGGCTAAACTGGTGACTTTGCTGCAGTTAGTGCATGGGACCTGGTTCCTTGACTGCTGTTTTTATTTGATGCCATGCAGCTCCTGCTGCTACTGGTCTGGCTGTGGGGAAGTAGTGAGTATTAGGAGGTGCAGCAGAGGAAGAGTAATTTCCACAGGGTATGGATCTGACAACCCATTCTGCTCATCTCCCATGAGAGGGCAAAGGGAGGATTAAAACCCAGATCTCCTTGCAGTTTTTAAAACAAGGAAGGAATAATCTCAATAGTGGGTGACATTAACTCCTTCAAAAGCCCCAGGTTTTCTTGGCTGAAGGTGTCAGGGGAGACTGATGACATCCCAGTCATCTGCCAGAGCCCAGCTGGGGTCAGTAAATCATTCTTATCTAACAGCTATCAGGCAACCTATATGAAGCGAGTGGGTCTGTTTCAGGGTCCCAGTGGGTAAGTATTCCCCCTACAAAACTGTCAGTGTAATTGGTGCTAATTGTCACAGTCAGCAGAGGCCATGAGGTGCTCTCTGCATGTCAGGGCTGAAGCAGGTGGGCAGAGAATCATTCTGAATGCTCAGCGCCCTGCAGAAGATGCTGACTGGGCAAACCTGACCTATCAGGCCCCAGGCTGCCAGCTACTTATCTCCAATAAGTAAATAAATTAAAAAAAAACTAAAAAGGGAAGACTCCCAGGCTGCATGTGAGCTGTATACAGGCCTATAAGGGCTGAAGTGTTTCACTAAAGGTGTTGCCTCATGAGTGCACTGGAGATGTTACTGAGTTAAACCATGGAAAATCCAAGTCTTTCTGACCAAGGTGTATGCTTCTTCCAAGATCTGGTAAAAAATATTTATTTAAAAAGCAAAATTAGAATGGCTTCCTTTGGACAAAAGCATTTTTTCCTGTTACTTCATCCCATCAGTTTTGGGAAGCACTGTAAGAAGCTGTGACTTGCTGAGGCTGGAAGGATACTTATTATGAATGACAGGAAATAAATGGATGATAAATGGAAAATTCACCTGGGGCATAACATTAAGCAAGGACAACTGAACACAGGGTGAGCTAGCCTGCCAGACATAAAACTCCCTCCTTCTCTCCTGCTGAATGGAGGAAGGGGACAATATTTATGGCAATCCTGTATGGTTATGGTGTTGGTGTTCACGTCCCTTTTGCCCCTGACCTCGTATCAGCTGCTGTGCTGGTACAGACCCAAATCCAACACAAGCAGCATCCACAGTCAGTTTGTGTCCCTTTGCTGACAGAGTCAAGCCTTCCTCACTGAGGGGGATACACATGTGGTTTGCCAGGCTCTGGTCCCATTCAATCCCTGCATGATCCCCATGGTCTGTCAGGGATGCCAGTAAGTCTAGAAGAGGTGTCTTTCATAGAGGTGTTAAATTATCATAATTTTTGAAAGATATCAAGGTCATTATCAGATTGCATATGACTATTATCAGCATGCAATAGAGGTGCATAATGACGCCCTAGGGCAAGATAGAACTTAGATCTCTCCAATAAATAATGCAATTTAATTTTATAAGTTCCCCCACTTGCCTTTGGCCATGTGTCTTGCTATCCAGGGCACTTTGGAAATGGTGTATATGACTGTGTGGAAATGATTCTCAGATGGCAGAGGCAGCAGCATGGCTTGTCCACAGTGGGCACTACATGGTCACATTGTATGGCTGGGTCAGGAAAAGAGCATCACAGATTTGCCTGGCTGTGCTCTAACCTAGGCTTGCTGTATTGCTGCAATGTTTCAAATTCCTGAGAGCAGCAGTCAAGTTAGTCCTAAAAGGTGATGGGATGCCAGCTGGCATGATAAAACTGCTCCTTACCAGCCCAACATCAAAATCATCTGGCTGTCATTCACATTGATTGGGACTCTTTTTTACTAATAAAAGCAAGATTGCACATCAAGTATGATCCTAATGGTGCACAAATTCTTTGTGTTTGCCACTTTCACAGCTCCCATGCTCCATGCTCTGATCAGAAAGCAAAGCAAGAGCAGACACTGGCTTATCCCTCCCCCCCCTGCTCTCAGCTCCATGCCCTTCACACATAAGGGTTTGTCTTTGTAGACTAAGCCATAAGAAGCAGAACTGATAAAATATTCAGGAGGATTTTCAGTGACCTCTACTGTAAGGCTCCCCACCTAAGGGTACCACAGGTTCAGAAGGGAAGAGTGAAAGAAAAATCAGTCTTAAGAATCGGCTTTCCTCATCAGCCAAATAAACCTAATTAGTTAATGCCCCTTCATATGGAGAAATGTTCCTCTCTGTACAAAAATACAGCCTGTAGGTGTTCTGTCCTCTATGTTCACAGTCCTGAAGGAATGAGAAAGTGCATAAGGCTTTATCACTCCTTCTTTTGCAACTGCTGAGGAGCAATAGGAAATCACTTCAGGACCCAGCCCAGTGTGCTGAGATTTAAGAATAATCAGGATGCTGAAGAAAAAAAAAAAGCTGCAAAAACCAGCAGGGCTTTCAGTCTGCTGGAATAAACCATGACATCAACTGAAAAGATGCTTATTTTGTTTGGGTTTAAAAATTATTTTCTTCCTCTTCCTTCAGGGAGAGAAGCTCCATCTCACAACATTCAGCTGGAGAACATACAAAACTTTATGGCTGCAGTTTGTTACCTTCTAGGAAGGCTTTGCTGGGAAAGTAGCTTTTGGGCTTTTTTTTCTGCCATTGACTGCTACAAGACACAAAACAGTTTGTACCTGTCAGCAAAACCAGTCCTTTTTCTTAACTGCCCTGCTGCTCAACACTCTTATTTCACAGTGTCAGGCACTGTGAGCACTTTAATCTGTTAAAAGGGCTCTTTTTTCCTTTTAACACTGAACCCATGTTTTATTTATCAGTCTTTGATTTAGAAACGCTTAAAAGGCATCACACGTTTTCTAAGATGGATGACTTCTCTGTGGCTGTTGTGTGTGTCTGTGTGTGTGTGCACACAGGTGTTGTCATTGCTGCAAGTCCAAGGGAAAGCATCTTTATAAATGAACACTCTCTGCCATGTGGTCCAGGAGAAAGCCTTCTCTCTAACAACACCTCTCTGAGCACGGAGAACTGTAAAGCTGTCCTGTAAAGGACCAGATTCAGGTCTCATTGAACTCAGTGGGAGTCTTTGCCTTGGCTTTAGCGTTTCTTATTTTCCAGGTCCTGCTGAAAGACAGAGAAACAGTGGTGAATGAAGGGAAACCTAAAAATTGCATTTTGTTTATGGGATTTTTTAAGGCCATATGAAACTAGTTAGATTTATTATCTGCAGCTGATAGTATAAATTTTGGTCAGGGGTTACAGAAACCTAATTTGTTAGCTAGGGAAATATAACCCCCTCATTCCCCTGCTGTGTTCAGTGTTTCTTTGGGGCAAGTATATTCCAGCCCCACAAGCTGCTCCTGTCCTCCAGCCTGCTTGACAAAGGTATGAGCTTTCCCCAGCCCTCCCACCACCCCACATGAGCTGTGTGGCTGTGTCAAGAGAATCACAGTGACCCCCATCTCCCCATATGCAGGCCAGAGAGCTCCATGCTGTGCATTACAGCAAAAGACTCCACTGGCTACAGAAATTGCTCAGTGTGTGATCCGGGGGCAGCCAAAAGCAGCTGTTTGACTCGCCAAGAGACAGAGTGTGCTGTTTGCAACTTGTACAAATTGCTGTTACAAAGAGTGTCTTTCACACTGCTCAGGCATGCACACAGGCCCGGAGCAGATCCAAGATCCATCCATCACCTGCAGCACCTCTGCCTGACATGCAGGCCACATCTGTGCAACATTTCACAAGGAACACGCACCCCTGTGTGCATTCACGAATGAGGTCTCTGTACTGAAAATACCTGTACCCTTCAGTGGGGTCTTCCCTGGCTTTGCAACATCTTGAATGTTGATCTAGTATACAATTAGTGTTTAATTATGGTCTGGGAAAGGGAAAATACGTGCTTCCTCAGGGGGTGAGAGTCTATACCAGCAGAGGCTGCAGCTCTGCCACAAGGAAATCCAGTATGGAGCCTGTCCCTGCAGCCACAGAGGACAATGGCTTCCTCAGGGAACAGCTGGGAACAGGAGGTGAGTTTTGCTGCTGTCTCACAGCAGCTGAGGAGGTCACTGGGGTAGTGGCAATCAGGCAACATGAACATCCTCTAACACCTTCTCCTCTCAGTGTAGCCAAACAGGGTCCAACATCTGCAGACAGAAGGGCTGGCATCACTCTCTGGCCACCCTTTATATAGTCTGATTTACAGTCAGTTCAGGAGCTGTGATCTGTTCTCCCTGGAAGGAAAGGGCGCATAGGGAGCACCTCCTAAAAGATAGAACACCAGCAGAAGCATTCCAGCCATGTTATCTGGGACTCAGTCCCTGAAGGAGCTCATTCCCTTTCTTCCAGTCTAACAAAACTCCCTCACTGTGCACAGGAATCCCACTGATGTGTGAGAAAAACCCAGGATGATATGATCAGGGACAACAAGCCCCACACTCTCGAAAATCAAGTAAGTGCCCGGTAAGAAAAGGTGATAAATATCCTGCATGAAAACTGGCAAACAACTTTTCTTCCCTTCAGAAGCAAACAAGAATGGCTCATGCTCACCACTGTTCTGCTATCCACTGATTCTTTGCAGTGTATTTTATTACCACTCTCCTTGTCTACAACTTTTTCTACCGAGCCATTTCTGAAAGCATTGTTTTTAGGCCTGCATTTAAACAGGAGATCCCTGAGGCAGGGCTGCCCCCTCTCTAGCTCAATAGGCACTCTTTTCTGCCAGCCTGGTTGCTGCCGCAGGGTCTGTCAGATGCTCATGAGGATGATGAGATGTCTAGACACCCTTGAAGTCCTGATGGCTATTTGTCTTTCACTCACATTTCATTGTGAAGGAGTTGTTAATATTTAGTTGCTTAAAGAGAAAATTCTGTTCAAAACCCTCCCTTGATCTGAGCAGACTGTGTGTTGGTCCCATCTCCAGTAGCTAAGTGATATTTTCCCCTTGAAAATATGGCTCTTGCTCTAAAGAGACAGCTCCATTACGTAATCCTGTCAATCAGCTACCAATCACATCACTATGGTAACTGGGTGCCAAATACAATACTAAGATAAGCATTAAATCTCTGCCAAATGAGGCCCTCTGTTCTCCCCGTCTCAAAACCCTCATCTTCCTTTTCTCTCTTCTCTTTTTCTCTCTCTGCTATTGATGTGCAGTTTTCACTTTCCTAACAAGGTCTCTGCAATGACTCTCTGCTCAGTGTCCTGAAGTTATTGAGATAAAACTGAGTTTTGAAAACAAGGTTGGCTGAAATTACTTTTCAAAGAAATGTAAACCAAAGAAACGCAAACCAGAGAAATGCTTTTTTTTTTTTTTTCTTATTTTGTCTTGTTTCACTTAGAGTCTCTTATTACACCCTCCATTTACATTAGCATGCCATGGCTGCTGTCCATGTTCTCCGACCAGCCAATGACACAAGGACAAGGTCAGACCAAGGATCCTCTAACCTGTTATCCTTCCTCCAACAACAGCAGACAATTAAGGAAAAGCTGTAGGAAGCAGAAAAAATATAGGAATTCTTCCAGCAGTCTGTAGCTCAGAGACTTCCTGAGCTGGAAGTAACATCTGGAGCATCATAATAGGTCTAATACATCGAGTTTGTTGATCTCAAATTGAACCCATTCATAATTTTGGCTTCGACAATATCCTCTGTCAAAAGGTTCCTCAATGTAATTAGTGCAGGGTGTGTAAAATTCTTCTTTATGTTTGTGTTAACTCTTTTTTTAGGGCAATTCCATGAACTGCTTCCTTGAGTGTTATATGATAAAAAGTACTTTAATTCCCCATTCCCGTTTCATTATTCATGGGCTTAGCACCTGTTGTTTCAGTTATAAAAAAAATGGAAATGTTTTGCTTCCCTGCTTATTTCCACATGCTGCAGGTTGAAAACACTGACATGTTTCCATATTCAAAATGTTATAAATAACCTTCTTGGAAAATTCTCTCTGTGGTGTTTTGAACCCAGCCAAAGTGGAAGAGGAATGAGACCTATTGGTCCATGGGAAATTTTGCCATTTTGAGTTCTTTTCCAGTTTGAAACAGAACAGGTATAATTTTTGCAAAACTTAAACACGAAGTGACTTTGGAGGGCTCTGCATTTTTGTGTTCAAAGTAAGCAAATGTGTCCAATTGCCTAAAGTTGAAAAACAAAACCTGCCTGTCAAGCAGTTGTCTCACAGTGAAAATCAGAAAAAAAAAGAAAAACAAAACTAAAAAAAAAGAGAAAAAGAAGTTCTTATGCCAAATACTATACTGTGAAATTTGGTGTTTTGACAACATCAGACGCTTTGGGATTTTTGCCTCTGAACCGAAATTTCATCCCCTCCAAATAAAAATCAAGCAACTCTCACAAAATATAGCTATCTTGAAGGAAGCCCCGTGTTGGCAAAAGCTTTCTCATGCAGTGCCATATTTTGCATCGGTTGATCTCAGGAAGGAGAAAAGTGGCCAGGATTTTATCCGTGACTCTGCCCAGTTGAAAAGGGTTGAATTTACAGGCTGGATGTCAGCTTTGCCCCAGTTTCCTCCTGCAAAGGAACCAGTGCTCGCCGTTGTTGGCATTTGCAAAGACCCTGTGGCCAGAGGGGCTGCCGTGCCAGGACATCTCTCCCACTAACTTGGATCTGCCATCATGTCCCATCAGACACCCCAACCAGCTGTCTGGGGCTGGCAGCCTCTGGAAACCAGGTATCTGGTTGCTCCCCAAAGCCTGGAGCCCTGTGCACCACGTGGCTGGGAGAAGAGGGAGAGGTTCTGCAATGAAATGGTATTTACAGGGCCACAGAGGCTGCTTTCCTCTGTGCCCTGCCCTGCCCTAGCAGTTGGACCACACTCACGAGCAGGGACGATGCCATCTTGACAGGTGGACATAAGTGTAGGTAGCCAAAAGGTCACATACGTGTATAAAAGACATTTGTTGAAACAGATGCTCTGAGCCAGGAATAAGAAATAGTCTGGAGCTCCCTCACATCATTAATACAGCATGATCCCCACCACTGGATTAACAACAAAAAACAAACGTGGAGTTGTGCTAGGTAAGATATGTCTTTCTTGATTATAGACCAGTGTTTTATTTTAAATTCTTTTATTCCCTTTTTGTCTTTCTTCTATAGAATGGACAAACAAGGGTTTTGCAGATTTGGTAGCCTATTTTGAGAGCTGTGTGTGTTTGCAGGGTAGGGGAAAAAACCAACACAGCCCAAATGTGCTTCACAGCTTTGTATGTGGATATGAATACAGATTAATATGATATTAATGTAATGCAATTAAGAGAAAGCTGATGTTATTGTTTGAGACAGACATTATTTCCCCACAGAAGAATAAATCAATTGCAATTATTGCACTTTCTGTAAGAATTTGCACATTTCACTCTAGGTCAGGTCTATTACTGAAATGAGGTACTACTATATTTTAGCTGAACTGAACAAAGGGCAGAGGCAGTGACAGGTACAACATGTCACTAATCACACTGCATGCATAACAACTCAAAAGCTAATGAGGGACAAACTAAACCTAAACATTCTCCTGAGTCTTTGCCTTCTTTAAAAATAAAATAAAACCCAGACAATAAATAGACAAATAAATAAATAAATAAGGAAGAAAAGAGGCCAGCCTATGTCTGCTTTTCCACCAGAGCAGCAGTAACACAGATCCTCTTCTGGAGCTATTTATTGCCATCAGTCTTTGACATAGTCACTTAATGACCCCTGCACCTGTAATGTGATATACAGGAGAAACAAAGGCATGAAGGGAAAGGGCTCAGCTTCCTCTCCTTAATTGCTCCATGCAAAACAAAAGCCACCCAACGAGTTGTTTGGAGAGGAAAACAATACCAAGTACCCTTGAAGTTGCTGTGGACAAACTGTGTGTAAGTAAAATTCTCCACCTGGAACAGATCCGGGAGACATGAGTGTCACCAACACCCTCCTCCTATCCCCCAAGCAGAAACAGGAATGCTCTTATCCCATTTGGGCACCAAAATCTTCAATATGTAGATAGCTGTTTTTGGTGTGAGAAGAGAGCTGGTGAGTCAGAGGAGCTGATGCAAAACGACTACAAGCCCTGTGTCTCTGAGCTAGATAGAATCAAAATGTGCTTGGAGCAGTCAGGAAGCCAGGCTGGCCAAGAGAGGGTATGTCTCAGCTGTGCTTTCCTAACAGCTTTCTCAAAAATAAAGAGATTTTAGGGAGTTCTGGTGCATTTGCTTCCCTGCAAATTATTTGTAATGAAAACCTGATTACTAACTGACTTTTGATTGCACAGACCCTGTGTGCTCACAAGCTTATTTCAGGATAAATGTGAAGAACAACATCATTAAGCTTAAAACAATGGGATTCCCTATGCTATGTCATTTCTGTGTGTTTGCAAACCTGAAGCCCAGATGGTGGGCCAGGGCACCTGTAGCATCCTACCAGGCACAGGTGGACTCCTGCCTGTGCTGTAGGCAGGCACCACAGGTCTCAGCTGGGAGGCAGCAGGTTTCCAACACATGGGGACAGCAGTGCCAGCTGCTACCTCCGAGCTCAGACCAGTCCCAGGACGGCCCTTTTCCAGTCCAGTGCTAGACATGGGAGGATTGATGCTGGACTTGTTGACTTGGTGCTGGACAAGGGTGGAGGGCAGCTCCTCACAGAGCACCAGTCTCTGTTAAGGAGCAGTTTCATTGCTGCCTCCCAGCTTTGCACTGCAGATTTTCTATGGCAGCCCATGGGAAAGCCTCCTTCTCCCATACAGCTGCCAAACACAGCCCAGAGGAGACACTGAAGGTTTCATGGCTAGAGATTACACCCTAGACTGAAAGTAGGTCTAATACTGTTCATCTGCACTATTAAAAGGAATATATGTGTGTGTGTGGGTAAGCTTAATATAAATAGCTAATATTAGGGAGTTAGTTGGCAAAGAACTGCAAAAGACACTATTTTTTTGTATCTTATGCTTTGAAGTCTTTCTTTGCATTTTGTTTGAATACTTGCTGGTGTACCACTATACTGTTATAGTATCTTCAGCACTAATATGTTTTTTTCTTTCTTTTTTTTTTTAAAACAAGCATCAAGAAATTCAAAGATCATGTTTTAAAACCCTTACATCTGCATTCAGTCAGAGAAGAGAAAGTCCTAAATCATGCCTGTTGTGTTTTTTGACATTAAAGAGCAATAACTAAGAACAACAGGACCTAATCTGTTCCATGTTTTCATGTCCCTCTAGCGACATGTTACAGGAATGGCTTTGATTGACATTTTGTCCTACAGAAAAAGCAAGCTTTCAAAGGGCACAAAACAATGCAGACACCTCACTCCACAGAATATTTTCTCCAAGACTTCATTTTTTGCAAGGATTTCCCAGAAATCACCACAAATGTATTAGTGACAAGAAACCCCTTATGTGGTTGAACGGGGAAAACCTTCCAAGATAATGTCCTTTTGACTCAAATGTATAAAAACAAGCAGCTAAAGGGATATCCCTCTAGTATCCTTCATCACGTTCCATTGCCTTCACAGCACATCTTTAAACTCCATCAGGATTCCAATCCTGTCTCCAGCTAATTAAAAGAATACACAGGTACTGTGTTTTGCCCTTTTCTACACAAGGTGAGTGTGAAGTGTCAGTCAGATTCAGTAAGATCGATCCCTGGTCCCAGCTCTGTGTTGTGTGCAGGGTTTAGTCCCACCACTCCCAGCTGCTGAATACAGAAAGCACCACAGGAGACCTACAACCTGCCCAAATAATTTCCCACCTCTCAGGGCTACCCAGGAGGATCTGTCTGTGACACAGACACCCCCATACGGACATGGTTAATGGTTTAGATTGGGTTTTTAAAGGATACAGTCTGATGGAGGAGCTGGAGTGAAGACATCTGTTTTCTGACATTGTATAAACAAGTCGATTCCCCTGGTCCCTGGCTGGAGAGGGAGATGCCTTTGTCCCTGTGAAGAGATGAGGTTCATGCTGTTCCCAAGAGCCTTAGTGGGAGCATATGTGCTATAGAAACTCCACTGGCCAAAGCAGGGTAGCCTATGACCCAGTCATGCTGCATCCATGTCCTTGCCCAGCTCTCACTACATTTTCAAGTCCCTACACACACACATACATACACACTCTCACATGTTAATGTCTTTGTTAAGAGGCTTATTTGTGACTGCCACATGCCATACACCTCTATCCATATCCATAGCATCTACAATATCCGTGGTCAAACTCAAATGACACTACAGAGAGTTACAGGTCCCCACAGTAAATACCCCACAGCCAGCTCCCACCAGAGCACCGTGGATGATATGAACAAATGTGCACAGATGCACAGGATCACACGCTGGCTTTGAGTTACGTTGTCCTTATCCACATTTTTTGTGCCCCTCTTCCAAATGTTTTTTTTAGCGTCCAGAGCCAGCGTGCAGGATCTCCAGAAAGGACTAGCTCCTGCTGACCATTACAGACAGACAATAGACAAAAAGGGAGAAATTTTCCCTCCTGCTGGCTCTGGCTGTGTCAGACCAGGGAAAGTGGAAAAGGAAAGTGTGATCTACACAGAGCTATTTCAGACTGTCCAAGCAGAGAATCCAGGCTGGAATGCTTTGCAAAACAAGCTTTTAGCTTAACAAGCTCTATCTATTGACTCTATCATATTGGCCTTTATGAATATTTCATGCATTCTCCCTTCTGCCCACTCCTTACTGCATTTATTTGTTAAAGAGAACTTATTAAAACTGCAAAAAAATGCATTTGAGGACCATTTATTTTAAATACTTACAGGAGAATGTAGTCAAAAACATATTTTAAAGATTTAGCAGAATCAAACATTCAAGATTAAAGGAAGGAGAGAGCCAATTAAGTATGTTACATAGTAACAGGGCAGTCAATAAGTCATAAATCCACCAAGTTGTCTTGGTGGTGAAATGTTTTTAATCACAACTAGATAAAAGGTATTTGGAAGACACACACTATGCATTGAAAGTATCTTTAATGTACACATGTTAAGCTCCACTCTTCAAGGTACAGAGCGTAATGTCAGTTTGCAACAGCAGAAAGCCCTCCTTGCAAGAAATTCATACATAAAAATTTTTCAATTATGTCTTAACAAAATGGAGAAAGGGCTCAACAGTCCAGAAAAGGACAGACAGAGCTCACTATAAACAGTCTTTCACCTTATTTGAGCTGCACAAGCTGATCTAATTCTAAAATTTATACTGTAGGCCTCTTTATTAAATTTACATTTGAACACAGCCCCTTCTTTCCTAGAATATGATCTTATAGTGATGACACTCTAGGCCAGTAACAACGTTGTTAATAAGATTAGACTAAAAGTTTCTGCAATTCAACTAGTGGGTGACAGAACCTCCTGATGATGAGTGTAGGTTTTGTGCTTACAGCAACCTGTGAGTCCCACTGTTCTTTTATTTGCTCCATAGATGCAGCACAGATTATGAAGTGAGTCCCTAGCCCAAGTTCCTCCTGCAGAAGGCATTCCAGTAATGGTGTGGAAGGGAGGTAAAATGAGGTATTCCGTTTATCTCATTGCCAGAGGAGCTTTTGAACAATGAACTTCATTTTCCCTTCCACTGCATTAGAACAAAACTCTGCTTCTTCAAAAAACATCTATGAAATTAGACCAGCACAACATTGATGGCATGAACTAGAGAATTAGATTTGCTGTACTTAAAAGAAACAATTGAGGAAGATTACAAAAGGAAGGGCAAACTCAGAGTCTTCAGCTATCATTAAAACTATTCATATCCTTAGCAAGGCAGAAAATTGGATAGCTCTCCTTCTGTTCATAATTTAATGGCTTCTGTTCAGTCACAGCCCTACCTACCTGCTTAAAAGCAAATCATATGTAGCACTGATGCACATTCATTACCATCTTCTCTCCAGATAATTTGACAGTTCCATGGCATGGTGCCACAGTTGGTCGTTATCTCAATCCCCAAGTATCACACTCTCCTGCAAGATGTTACAGTGACAAAGAAATCATTGGTAGCTCCATTTGCCTTTCTTCATCTGGTCAGCATCCAGTCCAAGGGGAAGTGCTCCAGGGATTTTACAGAGGGAAGCAGGCATAAAAACAGTCTCACTGCTTTTGTGTTGATTTTGTTTGTGTGTTTGTTTTATTGGGGTTTTTAAATATTTAAATATTTACAGAATGAACAGTTAACTGGAAATAATGAAGTGTAAAAAAGTACCTCTCACCCTTAAATACTGGAAACTGCCCCCATTTCCTCCCACCAACTGGCTGCTTCTTATTCACTTGGGACTTTCTCTGAGGACTCAGGGAAGTCAGTAAAGACCTAAAGGGACCATTACTCAATCCTCCCTCAAGTCTGCTGTTATCCCAGTATTCTCCACTGCCACAGCCTTTTGTGCCCTAAGAGGTTACTAGCTGATCAACAAGATGTTTATTATAAAATTGATATTAAAAAAAAAAGAAAACAACCTCCAATTCAATAATTTTCTGCCTTATTTTCAAATGCTCCACCGTTTAGACTTGATTTGCATGATTTACTGTGCATATGTTTTTTCTCTGTTTCCAAGCCCAGAATTATCTCCTATTGGGGCTGTATCAGCTGCTGAAGCTTGCAGATTGTCTTTGTCCTTTCCAACCTGCAAAATATCATTTGCAGAATCCAAATCACTGTCTGCCTATTCTCTTATCTTCTACTTCTTTTACCCATCAATAGCCAAGCTGTGCTGTTCGGTAACTACAGCATATTGTAGGAAGAAACTGATAAGTACATCAAACAGCATTCACAGACTACACACAAACATGTGCCACTGACATTTTTTATTGCCTGTGACAAGTCACCCATCCCCATCCAGTATTTCCAGATGCATAATGCACATTTCAAATCTGTGACACTGTAGGCACTCTTTATTATAAAGAACTTATACATATATAATCACAGCTAGAATTTGTAAAGCATACACAAAGTACTTTTTTTTCTAGTATTAACCAAAAAAAAGAAAAAAGACAACCATGAAGCTATAAGAATGGGAGAGCTAAATTTAGTGCTTAAATAAGGAGTGATCAGATAATGCCTCATGATTTAATGGAAGCAATTTAAGATTTCCCCTTAGCTAAGGTGTGGTAGTTGGTCTTGTGTGACTCCCACATCTGTTGCTCTGCAAAGTAATATCCACTTTGTGTAAAATTTGCACCACTGATCTGGCTTGTGCTCCAGGTGTCAAGGAGTTCATACATAGTTGGTTACTGAAGATTAGCCGAAAAGGGGCAACACTTTAAATTACTTTATTTTGTGAGACCTGCCCATTACCATCTGAAACAACCTCTGTATTTTCTGAACACCTACAAATTTCCCAGTGACCATAATTCACTTAAATAGAAGTTCATAAAGCTTAAAGCAAATTTTCATCTGTTGGATGAAAGTTACTGCAGAAGCTGGTGAAGGGTTTGTAGCACAAATCTTAGGAGGAGCAGCTGAAGGAGTTAGGGTTGTTTAGTCAGGAGAAAAATAGGCTCAGGGGGGACCTCATCACTCTCTACAACTGAAAGAAGGTTGTAGTGAGGTGAGGGTTGGTCTCTTCTCCCAGGCAACCAGCAACAGAAAAAGGTCTCAAGTTGTGCCAGGGGGTATTAAGAAAATTTTCTTCCCTGAAAGGGTTGTCAAGCATTGGAACAGGCTGCCAGAAAAGTGGTGGAGGCACTATCTCTGCAAGTGCTCAAAAGAGGTATCGATGTGGCACTTGGGGGTATGGTTTTATGGTGAACACAGCAGTGCTGGGTTAAGGGTTGGACTTGATGATTTTAGAGGTCTTTTACAACCTTAATGATTCTAGGATTCTATGGTTCTTTAGACTGAGGCTGGATTTGTAATAAAAACTTTAAGTGTCATTCACTGCTAGAGATGAACAAAATTAGTGGGCTAACCTGGAATGTTCAGGATTGAAAACAGAAAAAAATAAAAAAAAAAAGGTTAATTTCTTAATTCTCTCACAGGATGCCCATGAGATTTTGGTAAATCACCTAAACTGTGGTTATGAGTTTTCCTCTGTCAAATTGCATTTGTTCTTACCCGGGTGTTGTTCTTCAGGTTTTTTGTAAATGGCTAGGGAATCCAAGCCAAGACTATACTAAAGGTCACAACTCTAATGAGTCATGTACCTAAATTTGATCCAGTCAGATTTAGGTTTTACTGCAATATATCACCTAGATTATCAATTCTATACAATGCATATTACATGTGTGCATTCAGTATTCCCACAGTGGCAAAACTGGAAAAATGTGATACAGGTTTTAATATTAAGTCAAGATTGTTGCAGATTAAGTTTCACATATGTTTTGACTATGATTATATTTTCACTATTATTTTAGTTTGTCATATTCCACACACATTTAAAATGTTAACTAATCTTTTGCAACTGTTAATCCATAATCATTTCCCTACTACTGAACCCTAAAAAGGAGACTGCAAAACATGGAAGGAATTATGAAAAGAAGGTAGAAGCGTCTGGTTTTTAGGTTTGAGCCGTGACTGACAAGCAGTTCTGTTATTCATAAAGGGAAAACATCTGTAAAGATGTAAGCCATCAGGAATGATAACCTCTGAACTCTCACCCCATGCTGAGCTCCAGTAAATGAGTACACCTATCTCTCTTGCCAAGTGTAACGCGATACAGATGTGAAGTTTGCACTCTACGCTGTTTGTCTGGCTTTGAATCTTGAAGTTAGACTGGGAGGATTCTTAAAACAGCAAATATGGGATCAAACTGAATCAAAATTAATAAAGTGAGAGGAGTAACTATGTATTTTATGCCAGTTTTGAAAGATTAAAGATTTTTAGATAATGAAACAAAATGCACGCCAGTTTCTACTAGGGCTTTCAGAAAAGATTCAAACTGGGTCTTGCAGAGTGGTATAAAGTCACCAGCTTCTACTGAAGTTTAAAAAAATTAAAACAAAAAAAGCATAAACAAGTTTTGTCTGGATGGGCAATCAATACCTGCTGTAGCTGTACTGAATGCAACAGTAATGCAGCTATTAACAGCGTGCAATTTTACAGGGTAACGAGATAAGTCAGTCCTTAGTCTCACAGGTCATAGAAAGCCCTGCAGTTATGCTCAGATGGCCACATCATCGAACTGCAGCCACAAATGCTTCTCCAGTACTTTTCCCCCCCAGGCCCGAGGTTTGACAGGAAACACATTCCACAAACCTTTTAATTTAGCTTGGCTCTTTCTAATGAGAAAGGATGTTTTTAAACAGACATGTGCCCTGGTTTTCCTTCCCCTCCTAGTCCATGCATCCGCCAAATAAATATTATCAAAGCATTAAATATCTTGTGATATTTCATCTGAGCATATCCAAAGTGCTTTACAAGCTTTAATTAATCTTCCAGTGAGAGCAGCACTGATAGACTCATTTGGCAGGGTAGAAGGGGGGGTAGAAGCACCAGGTCTGAGTGCTTCTCACAACCATAGAAGGAACGAGAAGCAGGGTAGGCACTAGACACCAGGAGTTCCCTTTACTGCTGGATTTTCTCAGCCATTTGCAATTTATGTAAGGTAGCAAAGTCAATGATTTCAAGGTTATGTGGGCAATGGACACTTTAACTCTCTCTCTCCACTTAGTGAGACACACAGCCTCTTTCTGCTGCCGTGACCAAGGCAAGACCTATGCATGGTTCAGCTGTGCAAGTTCCTGCAGGCTCCAATCTCTCCATTCACCTTCCCAGGGTTCGGATCTTGGTCCCAAGTAGGACAGAGCTGGGCAGAGGGCTTCAACTTGCAGCAACCCAGCGTGGCACAGCATGGGGCATCTGAAGCCTTCCTTCTGATGACTCATTTAAGACTCTTGAATTACCTTATTTCTCTGGATGTCAAAAATCATCACCAGAATGCATGTGATCTCTCTGTACCTGAGACTACAAGGGTTTGGGAAGGTTTTTCTTCTTTCCTTTCCTTCTTTACACAAATATGTCAATGACATAATTTATTACGATGAAACCGTGAACATACAAACCAAAACTGACATGTCCTCACTTCAAATTCCTTTGTGCCTGGAAGACAGAAGATAAAAAGGCAATTGATATGGGCAAACAAACTCATATTTTATGTCTTTCTCCAGTCTTCCAGGCTGTAATGGGCTGTGGTCTGAAGCTCAGAGGACTTCAGCCTGATTTATATGCATTTTTTAAGTAAGTCTCACTGTTTCAAATTTGTAGCAGGACCAGCAGCAAGAGGACCTGTGTTAGGAGGGGGTCAGGTCATTAAAGAACACAAATGTGTGCTATTCCTCCCTGGGAGCTGCTGAGTGCACTGTGTCCGGGGTGGGAGTTTTGAAGCATCTCTCTTCAGTGTGGAGCTGCTCACTGGGAGTTTTTTGTGATTCATCGACACGCTGATCACCACAGAAAACAGCATTGCTCCCAGCACATTTGTTTGGTTTGATTTATTATTAGACTTGCTCCTTTTCTTGTATACTGTTTTGTGTTGCTTTGTTTTGTTTTAATGGCTGTGTGTTTCTGCAGAGCCAGCACTGATGGCCTCTGAAGCACCATATAATGCTGTACATGTAGCACCAGCCTTCAGGCCCATGCTCTGCTCTATATGGGTTGTGGCTCTCTCGATGTCATGAATAAAGAGGTGCCAGGCTGGAGCAGCCAAGCATCATTTCAGATTTACCAACAGAGGACTGTGCAATTTATTCCCACGTCGAAGCAAGCTCCTGGGATTTCTGGAGAAGCACAGGCTGGTAGAACATGATGACAGAATTATGCACAGCACCATTTTCCCAGTTAAATCCCAAATAATAAAGGCAATGAAGGGGATATACAGTCATCAGTTTTCAAGAGTCCTTGATACAGAATTTTAATCTGACCTATGGGCATTGCATAGACTGGAGTTTTAAAAATTGGTAGATTAGGCTGTCAAGACTCCTGTTTTTTTCATTTTGAAATGCAGAATGTGGTTCCCCAGAGACAGCTGATGCTTGGAAATGGTTGTATAAATACATGTATATGTGACTGATTTGTCCTGCCAGACTGGTAGAGGATGACTGTACACACCTCAGCATAGCCTGCTGGCACTCTTCAGGAGTAGGAGTCCCTGAGAAGTGAGGCTATGGCATCATCCTTGACTGGAGCATTTTGATAAATCTGGCATTGAATTTGAACCATTAATCATGGCACGGAGTAGGCTGCAACTGTATTCTGAAAACTATTTCTGGGTGTTGGCAATAAGTAATATATTAGTGTTAGGAGGACATCATAGCTCTTAGTGCATTTCACATCCAGTGATGCTGGGGTGGTATCATAGGTTCATATCAACATAAAAGGCTTGAGGTGGAAGGGACTGTAAAGATCCCCTCATTCCAACCCCCACACCATGGGCAGGGATGTCACCCACTGGATCAGGCTGCCCAAGGCTCCATCCAACTTGACCTTGGATAAGAGTACCTAGATCTAGAGAGCCAAGGTCAGCTTTGCTGGGGTCTGGATCCATTACCCTCGTTTTGAGACAGTTTGATGGCAAATAGGAGGTCTCACATTCTTTCTCAGTCATGCATAATACATGGCTGTGCCAAACCTGTGCATCTTTTTTTGGATGTGAACAATAGCATCACAGTAGTGAATACTTGGAGCAGGAAGGAAACATTCTCTGATATTTCTATTCTGACAGATGTAAAGAAAAGCAGGTAGTTTTTTTTTTCTTCTTTGCAATTGCAATAGGATTGTCCTTGTTGACAACATGAGTGACGTTTCTGCCTGTGTAATTCTTGGCAAACGTAGCAGGAAAAAGAAAGGTTTGAGCCAGAATCCACACGCAAGGCTGTTCCACACCTTCTCAAGTTCAACTGGCCATACCTCTTCTCAGGAAATAAAAGCCATAGTCTAGGAAGCAGCAGTATTCACAGTAACAATAAAATCATATGCAGGCAAAGTGAGACAAACAAAGCAGGATATATAAATATAAGGGGCAACTATTAATCTTTTGTGTGTGTTTAGAAAAAGCTTTGCTGAATACAGGTTCATGTAACAAGGTATATAAGTGTTTGGGGATTTTTTTCCTTACCTTTCAAAATTCAGGCCAAATTCCCTGTGAACTTCACAAATTCTCAAAGACTATGACTATTTTTGAGTCTTAAATAGAAAACTATAAAACCTTCCATCCAGACTAAATTCTGAGAACTGCAGAATTTCAGCCAAGATGTGGTTATGGTGATATCAAGTTTCAATGGATGTTTTCCAGTTCACTGAAAAACAAGTAAAAAAAAAACAACTGTCCACAATGACTGTCACCTAAGAGTAAGCCTGAAGAACATTTAACATTGAAGCTGCAGAATCAATCAGTCTAGAAGTTCTTGCTTGACTCTATTTTCTTGAGCATTACTAAGTCTCAAACCAAGAGACTTTCCTACAGTCAGATCTGACAAAGGATAGGAAGAATCACCTAAGTAATCCTGAAATGGAGAGAGGGAGATGGAGGAGCCACCCCATGCTGTTGTTCTCCCAGAGAAGCTTCTCTTTGGCCTGTACATAACTGCAGGGAGGTCTGAATCCCTCTGACTACAACTGGGTCAATAGAAAGGAAACTGTGTGTCTCTGGCTTCATACTGACTCATATCTGGGACTTTTGGACATAGACAGTGCCCTTCATTTGAGACACAGCACTCTCCAAACTCTCAGAAACTGGAGTCGAGGACAGCTGCTGTTCCAGTAGTTGCCTGCAGGTATGTGATCTGGTTGTTTGCTGTCTCAAAAGAATGGCATGGGGTATATTTTCACTAATATCTGCAGCAGGAACATAAACAGATTCTGGACAGCAGCACCATAATTCAGCTGCATGTCCTCCTTCCTCAGAAGGAAAGTGTTGCTCATCATTTCTCAGACTTTTCTAATCCAAGGATTACTTAACCTTTTGATACAAACTCTAAACTATCTTGATTAACGTTTCCACAATGGAATTCCTCTTTGTCTAAACATAGATCGAGCTAAATTTTGGAGATAAGCTTACTAATTCTGTTTTCCCTTCCACTTTGTTTGCTCCCTGACAGGTGGAGCTTTCGGTTTCCAGTAACTGTTTTGCTGCTTTCTTATAATTTGCTAACTGAACAGTGCCTGTGCTAAGAAACATGCAACATACCTGGCTGCTGAAGCTCTCAGTGCCCTTGTATTCCAACCAAGGGTGTCCATGGATGCAGATAAGGATGAAGAGGAATAATTGATTTTTCACAGAGAAACAAGAACAGTGATGGACCTGGCAAGATTTTAGTCAGACCTGGTTTTTTTGTGTTGATGGTTGACACTCAGCAGTGGAAGGCTCATAGATTTATTGCTATTCTTAGAGAATTTGCTCCTGGCACAAAGCTAGAGGCCAGAAAAATAATATTTCTGGTTTTAAAGAAATTAATAAACAAAATAGTGGGCAATGGTTTTTGCTGTAGCCAGATCAATTATGTAACCATGTAAGTAAGGCAAAAAATATGTAAAGAATTGATTTGCTTTTAGCCAAATAGATTTCATTTTGGGTTAAGAAAACCTTATTTAGGCGAAAATGACAGCAAAATTGTGGGAATTTCACTTCGGTTTTGCCCTGCTTCTCAGCTGAAATAAGGTTATCTTTAAATACCTAATGCTTTTGAATATAGAATTGATCAAAATGTCTTCCTCAAACATTTAGGTGAACCTACAGTTTATTTGAGAGTTTTACAGGATTTTCAAGTGGTTCTATTTACAGTATTTGATGACCATAGTTTAGACTGACATATAAATCAATAACTTGTTCACAAATCAAACAAATTATAGTGGTTTATCTGGTCTTGCTGGGTAATATATGCAAATTTCTTGAGCAGGTTCCTAGAGTAGTTTTTTTTAGAATTCAGGATTTTATGGTCTTTACAGAATGACATGTCAAAGAATAACTGTAAAGGAAATAAATGGCCATTTCTCCATAAAGTAAAGATAGGTGTAAACAGTGCTTATATCTTACTGAGAAGATCAGTATTTCACTACAGTAAGCACTATAAATTCTTTTTCCTAAAAAAAATAAAAATAAATTGTTTGTTTAAATTGCAATAGACAAATCATGAAAAGATTGAAATGGAAAATGAGGCAAAATTCCCTCCTAACAGAGCAGTTCAATTGCACAACCTGGAATCCAGATCAAGTGGTTGGATTGTCAGCACCTTACAACCAGGCTGACTTGCCTCACAATTTTGAGATTCATAGTCTGTCTCTGCTGAGGATGATTGCTGTGAAGAACTGGAGTGTAAAAGACGCTTACACAACTGTAACAACTGTACTCAACTGTACCCAGTGTTTAAACTCATAATGACCATGTTCACTCTTGCTGGATACCTGGAGTTTGTTTACTCTTGAATCATTGTCAAAGTGGGTTGCAGAATGCAGCCATTTCCCTTATTTCATCTTGTTTCCATCATTTTTTCCCCAGTATTTAAACAATAGTAATCTTTCTTATTTCCATAGTTCACATTTGCAGAGAAAACAGATCAGCTGTGAAACCTGTTTCTAAGTAAGGTCCTGAGTTTTTTTCCTATTTTTCCCTAGAGTTGGTGGAGTCAGGAGGAAATCAGATGACTTGTACAAGGTCACAGAGAAAGTTCTTCAGGTAGAACTAGAATGAAGGATTCTCTTGTCTTAAAAGCAGTTTAACTACTCTCCTCCTGCTAATAGCTTTTTTTTCTGTCTTTTCAACCAAACAAATTTTCTTACCCTTTTTTTCCTTTTAATAAAAAATAATTGCTCTCCAAAACACATCAAAATGCAAATAGGAAAAATATTTCCATAAATTGCTGCATAGCTTTATTTGTCATTGTTATTTATTACAGTATTTGTGTTAGTTATTCATGGAAGTTCTGGATAAGCCTGAATCCTGTTGCTGAACAAGGCACTGAAATGAGCTCTTCCGCCAACTCCTACCTATCTGAAGCTCCTCTATTAACCCCCTTTGTGACATGTGCAAATCACTTACTCTCTCTGTACCTCAGCATATCCCTGTTTTAGCCTTGGGGACCCATTTCCTCCCTGTTTTGTCTGTCCAGCCTACAAGACAACGTGTTTCTTCCCTGTTTCTTTTACAGAACATGGTATCTCAGCAGAGTCTTTACATGCTGCCATAACACAGCAATAATGAGACTTTAAAAAATGCAAGCTAATGAAAGGGTAAAGGGAACATAGGCTATACATTACAGTAGAAAGGGCCTAGAGGACTGGTCATTATCCCTTGTACTATTTGTAGTTAATGCTGGGAAAGAGATGATTCTTCTCCATCATTAGATCCTCTATGACAGCATGCTTAATTGCATCAATTCAATCTTCTGCTTTTACCATAACTGTCATTCTTCCAAATAGCTCTCAAACAGAGGCAGTATCAAGAAATGCTGGCAGTGCCTTCCCCTGCTCTCCCAGGGGAACAAAACACTCTTTCCTCTGTCTCAGTGCCTCCCCAGGAATCTTAGGATGCTACATACTTTGAGACATAGAAACTGTGCAAGTGTCTAAAAATATGGTTATTCAAAGTCATCTGAGATTCATTCCACTTTTAGATTAAGGTATTTGAGGAGTGGGAGAATGAACACAGCACAGAAACTATGGACAGCGATGGCAAGAAGAGGACAGGGATTTGCCTTATTTCTTTGGTAAAGACCGTTTCTGAATTGGAGGCTGTACTTTGGGAATGCCATCCTTCTGCTGTCACATCCATTCAGTGACAGACTGTACTGAGACTGAGCTGAATGTGTAGGACAGGAAAACTTAAGCTATTCTTTGGCTTGATCCGTCTTCACTGCTTCCTCAGCTACTATGCTTTCCTCTCTCTTTTGACAGCCATTCCTAGGTCTTTCCATTACAGGCCCAAGATCACCAGATGCTTGGCTGCCTTCATCCCTGAACAGCACTTCCCACACCTTCTGCTCAAGCCAAACACAGACCTGGCTTGCTTCTTTCTTTCTCACAGTTAATTTTTACTCAGTACTGTTGCATTTAACCTGCCATCTGCCTTTTGCTGTTTTTCCTACTCTCTGCTTTTGTCTTTGGTGACCTATCAAAACTCAGCAACAAAAGGTTTTTGTTATCTCCATTGCCACTACTTGTTGAATTCTGCATACTAAAATATAATCCATAAGGACATGCTGTCTGTAAATTTTAATACTTCTAATTGCCTACCTTTTCTGGTATAATGATAGAGCACTTTAACATTTCACTACCCCCCAGGAAAATGTATCCTAGTCACATAAATGCGACCTTCAGCTCCTTTTGTGAATGCTGAAGGGAAGAAATTATTCAGACTGTCAGCAACTTTATCAACCTAACTGTCACTAACTTCCCAGTCATGCTCTTTTATAGCTGGATAACCTCATTACCTTGCTGTTTTCTCCAGTTTTGTTGGGACTGAGAAGTAAGGTAGCTTATCTTTAATTCCCTTGGCATTTTTGTTTCATGTGAGCAATCCCAGTAAACCTTCTGCAGGTTTCCGTCCTTTGAGCAGACCTTGGGCCTTAGGGCTGGGCTGACCATTTGTGCTTCCCTCAGTTTCTGCCTCTTCTCAAAGCCAAACTCTGGTAAGAGGCAAAATTTAGTATCTGAGTATCACAAACAGCTTCCCTCTATACAGGTTAAAAAAAAACCAAACCAAAACAAAACCAATCCCTGCAACGTGTATTTCAACAACTATACTAATCCAGAGCCAGATCTATGTTTCAGTTTTACTCTGAACTTAATCTCAAAATTCAGATGCCCCTTGGAAGTCGATCAAGAGCTTCTGAAGAAACAGCTGTGGAGTCAAAGATCCCTCTTGACCTCCCCATAAAGCAAAAAGAGGAGAAGCCAGTCACTTTCCAGACTTTTAATGGCACAGACATTCAACATGCAGGCACATAACACAGCTTAAACATCAAGGAAATTTGAAGTTGGAGGTGGTGATTTTTACAGAACTGCAGTCATATGAAGCGTGGCATGAGAACCAGGTCCTTCTGATGAGGTTCATTTTCAGGGGATGGAACTGTTTGGGGTCGTTTGGGAATATTATCTATTCAGTGACATCACAACCTCTGGGATCTCTTTCTCCCTCCTTTCAAAGGAATACTGGAGTTTATGCGACTTTCAGGCTCTTTTCATGAATTTTCCACTTCTCTTGCTATAGGGTGCTGGAGAGAGCTTGGTGGCTTAGGGAATAGGACACTGTTTACAGATGTTCCAGAAAACCTTTGAGTGTATAAGCGTCTATCACATGCTTACATCTGACTTTAGAAATTTAGACTTGGCATCCTATGTGATCCCTTCCAGGTCTGGCTCCTGTATCCACAAATAGTTCATGAATTTTAAAATATTAAAGGTTTTTAGCACCTACACTGCTGAAATGTGCAGAGAACACAAAAAAAAGGGGAAATGGGTCAGGCACAGGAAATTAAATAAATTTGAACCAAACACTGCAGGAGAATCTGAAGAACTCCTCCAAATATGAGTCTAACTCAAACACAAAGGGGTAGAGGGAGGTCTGTCTTTATAGATTGTCACAAAAATTTGTAGACTACCCTTCTGCCTTCAATGACCAGTAGATCTATGGGTTTTAAACAGCACACAAGAGTTTCATCTTACATTTGAAGAAGGGGTTAATTGCCCAGCCTCTGACAAATGAGAATACAACGAGGTGTAAGGCAAGCCATTTATCAAGTCTGTATATCAGAAATTCCAGTGTTCATTTTAGGCCTCTTAGTTTGTATCATCTTTCTCTTTAATGCTTTATTTAATTTGCTTTACGTGGTATTCCAGTTTGCTATTTTGAAGCTGATTGTTGGGGTCCTCTCTTTTGCCCCCCTCCATAGCTTTGATTGTCATTTTAATTCCCTCTGTAGTGTATTTGTGACCCCAGCTAACATAACAAAGCCCAAATTGTCCTCTAATATTATTTTATCAACCTCCTTTCCAAGTTATAGTCAAACCCAGCCTTGTTTCTTTGCCTGTCAGCTGATGTCCAGATTGAATTAGAAACCACTCTCATTCCAGATTTAGAAATATATTTCCTCTACTTAATGCAATCTTGTCTGTGTCTGGGTAATTAAAATCATCTATTACTACCACTCAGGTTCATTTACATGTTTTATCTTTTAAAATTTATGCAATAATTACATAAAATACTATGCTCCAGTGGGCCAGCTGGATGGAGTACAAATAGTATGGCATATCTTATTATGGAAACATACCTTCAGCTTTGAGCACTGACTCGACCATTTCCAGGCTTTGCTATGATCACAACTGAATAATCTTTCACAAATAAATCAACATACATTTCTTTGCATATCTGTTTCTTTCATGAAGAAATTCTGATGGGGCATTCCTGAAGATAAGGACCTGAGAAAGTTCAAGAGGTCTGAATGTAGAGTCAGCAGTAAGCAGGCATTTCACCCTCTCTTCCCCCCATTCTAAGTGAGATGAAAATAGAAGCATTGAAAAAAGCCACCTGACACTCACACATCTGGAAGATATATAAATTTGGTAGCAAAGTACTCAAAGATGGTAAAAGCAAACCTCAGAAAAAAAAATCATTTTCCCACAATTGCTGTTTGCCCACGTTCCAAAGGTGATCCTCTTCATAATAGGAATACATTTTATTCCATTCAAAGTAATTAACTGCTATTATCAACTTCGATTGCTTCTGAGATCTTCCTATTAAAACAGCTTGTGGTAAAGTTCTTTGTAGGCTCCTAACAGTAATTTGAGGGCTGGCTTTCTTTTGTGAGGAGACTTTTGTGAAGCTAGACTATTTCAGCAATCAACATGAAAAGATACTAGAATAATAAATTTCTTAAAGGTACGATTTCCTGGGCATCACGGTTTTATTGTGAAATATAATAAATAATTTCAATTTTTAATGAAACTTCCTTGCTTTCCAGCTCTTAAATTTAAAAAATATGTGCATGCAGATAAACTGTAAGTAATTTGATTTGACAAGGCACAAAAGGTAAAACCATCTAAACAACCTTAATTACTGAGTTACTTGTGTGACAATGCACCACAACTAAAGCAATTGAAAATTTTAGACTTCCTTTGAAAATAAGTCAGCTTAGAGAAGCTTATGACAGGTACACTGAGCCTCCTTTCATAGTCCACCCCACTCCATTCATTCAGCTGCACAGTCTAATGAAAGAACAGGAAAAGATCTCTTCTGCTGAACCATTCAGCTTCTTTGTCAGAACATTAAAAGATCCCAGTGCACTGCAGCTGCATGAATGACTTTTCAAAGCAGGAGAAGTATCTGTCCTGTGGACTAGAGCCTCTTCAACCAGCAAAACACACTACATGGGAAGGGGAGCCTGTGAGGTAAAGTATATTGTATATATTTGTATATTGCAGCTGAGGTTAATTTTGTTTCTGAAGCCTGATCCAAGTCACTGCAGATCCATCTGCTGAGTGCAGCAGAGGTGGAACATGGCAGCTGGAATGGCTGTACCTGTTCCATTAACTCGTGGTTGTGTTTTACCAAAGGGCTGCTAGTTAAAATATGCGTCTTTTTCTTCTTCAGTTCCTCTCCTTCAAAGGCACAGCTATTCATCCTCCATTCCTTTTACAAACATGTGATGAATACAGATCCAAATCCTACCGCTTTTCTCAAGATCTGATATTCCCGACATCAAATCTCAAGGATCAAAGTAAAACATTCATTAAGTCTGTCCAGCATTGCCATAATGATCTCCTTAAATGGAATATGGTGCTTTACACATCAAAAAAACCACCTTTCTCATGAAGTGAGGGACCATTCTTTTCTCTTATATACCGGATGGCTTGAGATGTTTGTCAGAAGTTCTACCAGACTAGGAAATGCAAATATTGTTTAGATATCTTAAAATATAAAAAGACAGTATGCTTATTAAGTAGATGGCCTTTTATTTCCTTACCACAGTATGCCATCATGCTCTGGGTCCTCAGGGGCACATCTTCAGGAACCATGAAAAATGCAGTTCCTAGAACTGAGGACTTCAATCTTTCATCTCTAGCATTCAAGAAAACAACCTTTACAATAAAGGTAACCCTGGATGTTAAGCAGCAATTGACACATGAATACAGTTGAATTTTTGTATCCTTTTTATTAAATCTATCCAGATCATAAATATATACTTATATAATGTGGTAGTGTAGAACTGAGGTGAAGTTCAGAAACCTACAACTAATTTTCGAATATACAAATCATTATATTATGATAGTAATAAATCTTTTTTATAGCATAAAAGATGGGAGGGGAAAAAATATTGACTACTGTATTTTTTTTTTCAATAAACATTTATGAAGAGAATGAGGACAAGGCTTTGTATGTACAGACTGCTACTTATGCAGATAGAGGCCAGTTATAAATATGAGCAGTGACATCTTACAGCAGGGTGTGTGGGGAACATCCTGGATAATCAATTTAAGCTGACAGTCAGTATCACAAGACACATGATATCAACTACAGTGACAGTGTTATCTGGGTGAGAGAGGGGTCAGTTTCCATTAGGAAACTCTATTTTCCAGAGATTTTGGAACCTGGCACAATAGTTGCTAAAACTTGGCATTAGAAAAGGTTTTCCACTCACTAACATAATTTCCCCCTGAAGAACTGATGACCAAAACTGAGATGGCTATTTTAGGATAGTTGAAGACGGAAAGGAGAGGGGGAAACCCCACCCATTATAGCAATATCAGGGGTCTGTTTGCTTTCCATTAGCAAGGGAAGCTGCAGACGTCTGAAAACAACAAATGCTTGGAAACTGTATCAGTCAGAGCCAGCTCACGGTATAGGCAATACAGGTTGTGCCCAGGGTAAGGGGACTGTATACTTTATACATGAAGAGGTAAAAACTAGAGCCAAAGAGAAGAGAGGAAAGAAGGGCTGCACCCCCCCACTTACCCACAGTCTCACCTCATCCCCCTGATTTTTCTTCCCTCTCAAGAGCTACTCTGCTGGGGCCACAAAATTGCCAGCACATCACTGAATGTGTTGTCCAGGTGCCCAACTTCCTGAGGCAGAACTTCAGTGCTCAGAACCAACACTCTTATCTATTCTTATAAAGCAGCCTGGATCAGGGCTTGGAGGGTTGTAAAAGGGGATTATAAAAGGGCACTACCAAAGAGAAAGTTTATCACCCAAAGAGTAAAACAAACATGACAGATGTGATGAGAGAGCAAGAGAGAGGAGGACTGCTATCCCCAGTGACGGGCCTGTTAATTGTATGTGGTAAGATTAAGTGAGCAGCCAAAAGGTCAGGCAGGAAGACCTGGTCTTGTGACACCCCATCCAGTGCTGTATCCACCAGACCTTCCTTCCTTCTGAGACACAGCAGAAGTTTCTTTTTTTTCTTCCAAGAAACGGCAGCAGAAATCTTCCTGGCTTTGCCATGCAGCCCTGCTGCTCACAAAGCCTTCCAAGCTGTCACCAAATCAAATGTACATAATGCTTATTAATTTAGTTCCAAGATGCATCTTTCTTTCATTCCTTATGCTTATAAGGATTTTTAACTCAGAAATGCTCACTTTAAGAAGTAAATAGAATATTTTCTACTGTTGAAGCCTTTAGGCAGTTAAATTTTACTCAGACTGCTATTGAATATTATCAGTTGAAATATTTAAGGTGGCCTTGATTAATGTGAAAATCTTTAAAAATAGGGACGTGGTTGTCAAAAGCATCTGCAAGTTCAGAGGGTGAGGTGTATCCAAGGCTCTGCAGCCACTGCAATTAGGTTGTAAAACTGACAAAAGCAGGGTCTGTTCATGAGATTTCTGGCAAATCTTCTGCTAATCCCAAGCAAAATTTAGAGCAACTTCTGATCAAAACATCAGCGTTTCTGGTCCTAGTCCTAAGTAGATCTTGTAAAGGTAAAAGGCAGTAAATAAAGAAGTAGGTTTTCCCAGATTTTCCAACAGCTCCTTAAAGTGTTGAAGTTGCTTTGGCTTCTAAAAATGAACAGAAGGATGCAGGATATGTTGTTCCAAGTGGTTTGTTCAGCCCTGTCCTTATATTGCTGGGCTACTACCCTCAGATGCTGAGCTGAATCCTCCTCCATTCTGGTGCCACTATGGTCCAATTGCATACTTTAGATGAAACTCATCCAGCTGGAATTTGGAAATATAGTAGGAAAAAAAGTGTTGCGGGGTTTTTTGTTGGTTTTTTTTTTTCTTTCTCTCTAACTTCTGCACAAAATAGACTTCTTTTCCTTTGAAGAGATAAAATGGAGTTATAGTCTGACCTTGGAGGGAGTGTGAAAAACAACGCTATTCATATCCTCTTCAACATATAAACAGGACTGAGTGTGATTAGATAGCAATTAAAAAAAAAGGCAACAAGTCATAAAGACACAGACACATGTTGAAAGGTCAATGCTTAATTTGCCACTTGCCCCTGAAATTCTGGCCAAAGTATCAAAATTGGTCACCACCTTAGCAATTAGAATCTTGTTCCGCCTCTTAAGTAGACAGGGAAAGAAGCAGGAAAAAACTGCAGCAAGACCTTACATTTTTGACATGCCACCAGATTGTTGAGCTGCCTCACCCAAGTTTCCTTAGAATTTGCAAAGAGCAGGAAAGTTCAAGTGGTAGACTGTTTCTTTTCCCTGTGTTCAGCCTCCAATTCGCTCTTCTCTGTCTCCACTCAGGACAGAGTTGTGTAAGAGTGCGAGCATGGCCTATAATATTCTTTGAGTGTCTGAATTTTAAACAAGCAGTAGTGAGTAAGATTGCCAGATATTATGATGAATTGAAATTAAGCAAATATATATCAACAGGAAGGAGAGAAACCGTTGGAGACAACAAAGTTCATGAATACATTCAGCCATTTTTCACTCTGGATGTTTAGTATGGAGCTAAGCTTCAGCTGGGAGGTGTATATACTGCAAATAACACTGCTTGGGAGTGGCTAGAAGAATTCTGTGACAGGGAAAAAAGCCCCAAATGATAATCCCACAGAAATTAATTATGCTGTTTGATTAATGGTTCTGGATCAGTTCTCATTTACAATCAGCATCACCCTCTAGAATTACATCAGATGCAGATGCAGCCCTAAATCTCTTTGCCTTCACTTGATGAATCAGTTATGTTCTTATTCTTCACAATTACAGCAGTTAATTTATTTTGCTAAATCTATTTTAATTTACCCCTGAAACTAGGGCTTTCTCAGTCTCCGTTACCATAATGGTGTCAGATTAACACAGTTTTTAAAATGTAAATTGATTTGTTTTGATTGATTTTGTTTGACCTTTAAAAAAGAATAAAGGTATTTCAATGGTGTAATAAACCACATTCAGGGAGTCTAAACACTTTAAAACACAACAAATGTGCATGGATTAGTTTAATAAAGCAGAGAGCTTAGAAAGTACTCCTACTAGCAGGTCCTCTGGGCTGACAACCAGCAGCTTTGCAAGCTCTTGGAGTTCAGAAAACTGCAATAGCTTCAACAGGTAAAAAGGAAAAAAACCAACCCTGTTGTTTTTTCAGTGTCTTTTTAGGGGCATATGAGTAGTACCAGCACAGCACATTCTCTGCTCCGTAGATAAGCAGATCATTCCCAAGTATAGTGGATGACTCCAGAAGCAAAGGAAAACTGCTGTGTTGGAGAACCTGGCCCCTGTTGTACATTTCCTGTTGCCCTCCATTTCCCTTATAAAACCATAGTTAGTAAAACCTCACAGAACAGAAAGAAGGAAAATACAGAAGTCATTAAAAATATTAAAACATTTTCCATGACACAGAGAAAATACAAGAAGGAGCTTTGCAACAAATAAATGCGCTGCCTTATCTTTTCGACTGAGTGATAAAGCAAAAGAGAAAGTAGGCAATAAAAGGTACACTGAATGCACAAAACAGTACCAGCCAAGAATGAGTGTGTAAAAAGAAGTGGAGTCAGGGGATTACAGGTTATTAAGGAAGAAAAAAACAGAATTCCTGTGAAGGAGTTAGGTCACCAATCTTCATTTTCGTTTCCAGAAAATGTCTGGAACAAACTGTCCCTGGAAGATAAAAGTGGATACACAACAGATGCTTTAGGTTTGTCATGAGTAAGATGTGTCAAAGCTATCTAACTTCCTTCTTCGACCAGAGCAAGGGTTGTGTGAATGAGGGAGAAGCAATAGGCATATTTGACCTTAATAAGGCTTTTGACACTATGTCACATGACATTCTCATTAACAAGCTAGGCAAATACTGTCTTGAGGAAATTGGTATGGGAGGGGTGAAAAAGTGATTGGAAATCTATACTTACCAAGTACTTATCAATGGTTCATTATCCAAATGGAAGGGTGTATTGAGTGACATTCTGCAGGAGTCTGTCCTAAGTCTGCATTTATTCAATATTTTCATTAACGGGGATGATGGAATAGGAAATACGTTTATTAAATTTGCAGAGGATATGGAGAAAGGAGAGACTACAGGCTCATTGAAAATTCAAAATGAACTTGTCTATTGAAGGAACATTCTGAAAATTAGCAGTAAGATAAATGGAATGACATTCGCTAGGAATAAAAAGCAAAGTAAACAATATTTTGGCAGGAATAACCTACTGCACCTATCTGAGTTGCTTGGCAAGAGGCTAGGCAACAATTCATGGACAAGGACCTCTGGGTTGTACCTGATCAACAGTAGCCATGAACCAGTGACATCATTTCTAGTTCAGGAAGGAGCGCTGTGAGAAAGCACATCAAGTAATTCATATATGTGAATCAGCACTAAGAAATATTCTCTGATATTTTTGCTCTGTTGGAGCACAGTGCTCTGAGAAAGGTGCTGTCCAAAAGGCAGCAGTAAAGGTGGTCACAATTTAAACTAACACATCTAGTTGTGTGTGAGCGAACAGCTGGGGGTCTTTGTGTCACTGAAAAGGCCTCAGAGAGGTATGTAGGAGCACTTAAGACTAGAGGCTGTTAGAGATGAGATATGGTCTGCTTCTCATGCCCATAATGGCTGGAAGAACAACTAATGAGTCTAAACTGTAGATGAGGAAAATTCATATTAGACACAAGGGAAATGTTAATGGTAAAATTAGAAAAACTCTTGAATAAATTGTCTGGCAATGTTATTGAATCTTCAAAATAATGTTTATAGGTAAGGTTGGACAATCAAAAGTTAAGAATAATGCAGCTATAGATGATTTGCTTGAGGCATTAGGTGAGGAACCTTCCCTTCCAGCTCTGTGATTTTATCAAGTGAAGTTGTGGACTTTCTAAAGAGGTAGGACTGAGCTACTGGAAATGGCAACGTCTGGAGATCTAATTCAAGTGAGCTGAATGTTTTCCATGCTGGAACTCAAAGAACTGGAATATGAAATTTTGAGAACAAATATTGTAACTTATAATTAATGAACCTTTACGATTGTGAGTCCCTGTATGTAAAGAAAGAGAGAGACTGAGGAAGGAAAGAAGCAATCTAGTAACTATAGGCCAGATATTCTCATCTAGTACAATGCTTAAGAGCAAATTCTGAAAGGAAGAAAAGCAAAATGAAACACAGAAGAAGTTTTTTTTAAGGTAAGTTGTATAAAACTCAGGCTTCTCTCTCAGTAAGACTGTTATTTTTTTCTTTGGGAAGAAATGTCCCCTCAACATAGTACCTGGCAAATTAATAGTTAAAATGAGCAAGCTGGAGATGAAAGCAAATCATTTAATTAGTGAGGAACTGACTGAAGGGGATATGGCAATAGATTAGAGGAAGTTTTTAGAGAAGCTGCAGAAGGATAAGTCTTGGGACCGCTTTTTACTAGGTGGTCTGGCTCTAAAAGTGCAAGCCTTTTACTGATGACATAGGGTTGAGAGGCATCACTGAGACATTGGAAAACAAAGAGATAACTGTAGTAGTATGAAAAATGCTAGAAATGGAATGTAGTTTCGTAGCCAAAAAGCATGTCATGCATATGGAGACTGATGAGAGAGCAGATTAGAAAGTTCATGAGCTGGACACAGCAAAGAGGAAAATGTTCAGGGATTTCAGAAGACAAAAACATTCTTTAATTAGTCATTAAAGTGTCATGGACTGAGTAAGAAGAGCAGCTGAAATAATAGATGGTATCTATGAAGATATTCCCGACATTAAGGAGGAAGTAAGAGTGTCATTATGCAAGGCACCAAAAAGAACTCAGTCTGAAGACTGGATTTAAGGATTGGATACACTGATTGGATCAGATAAAGCAGAATATATTTTATGAGAGGAGGTTGAAAGAGATAAACTTTATTTTGTAGATCTATATGAACCAAACCAGAATAGTAAAAGGAGTAAATTCACTCTCTCAAGAGATACTCAGGGCAGTAGCATAACGATAAAAATTCCAGGGAAAAAAAAAGGTTATTTTAGCTAAAGAACAGTGGTAACAAAAGACCAATGAACTGTGAACAATTTTATTTTAGCTACTATTAGGAAGCTTTTAGCCTCTGGAACAATATGCTGATATTAACAGCTGTGTGGACCTGCTGTTGAATTTACTTAGAGTATGATCTGTTTCTGAACAAGAATTCCAAATGATGTAATATTATGGGATGGCAAACTGTACTCTCCCTTTGCATTTCCCATTGTGTTTTCCCACAAACTTTTCCTTACATGGCTAGAATAAGTAAATGGGAAGAAATTTTGGGATCTGCAGTTCTGAAAGAATGATGTGGTGATACCATGGGTAAGGGCAACACAAGTTGTTTCATTGCTTTCAATCAGTGTGAAATTCCTTCCTGCCCTGACAGTCTCCCGAATTTGAATTCCCTAAATGCTGAATGGAGGTGGCCTAGTCCATATAACAGTGAACTTTGGGCCTGGAGGTCTCAAGGCAGTTGTACTCACCAAGGGAGAGTGAACATCAAAAATCACACCCTTACTTCCCTTCGTGCTCCAGTGTAAGACATTTGTCGTGAGCAGACTAGTGCAAAAATAGCTATTCTCGAATTAGGGAGAATGGGATAATGTGTTACTTAAAAGCCAGATGGCAGTCAAAATGCCAATCAGAGCAAGTCCTGATTTTGGGTAATGTGCTGTTATACATTGCCATATGCACAAGTACCAGTTTAGATTTCCTCTACAAACTGATCATGATCTATTTCCTGTAAATTATTTGGAGTATGTAGCTGATTACCTAAGAACAGCCCTCACGGCTCGCAATTAGACAATTCAGACTTTTAGATACAAGAAGAATAAACAGCACAAGGTAAGTACCTAATATAATAACCAGCTTATGTTTTAGTTCACTTATTAATATGTTTCCACATGTGAAAGCAAACATTATTATTGCTTAGAGAATAAGTATTCCAGAGCAATAACACCAAGCAAACAGACTCGTGGCACACACAATCAGCAACATCAAATAAGAAGGGATTTGATCATGGTCAAACTGAGCAGTTGGCCAGAAATCCAGGCGACATTTATTTTGGAAGCTTTCTAACAGCTGTCCCGCTGGGTCCACTTTATGATAAGTGTCTCTAATATGTGGCAGTGCTGGTCAAACACCAGAAATAATCTGCATGCTCTTTCCAAAAATTCCAGCCAGCTGGTCAGAGAATAAAGGAATTTCATAATGAGAATATTCATAATTTCCCCCTGTCTTCTGCATGGAAATATTTTGGCTCGATTTAATTCTTTCTAATCTAGTACTATAGCATCAATACATATTTAGATTCTGAATATAAATTATGAACTTTTTTTATAACAATTACAGAGAAAATATTTTGCCTATTGTGCTTAACATGCAGATGTTAAAGTCTTCAGAGTAACAGGCATCCGCAGTTAAGAAATGTGGGAATACTCAGAGTCTTCCGGATTTTGGAAACATCATAATGCATATGCCAACAATATGATAGCATAGGAACTTCCATAACAAGTCAAAATAAAAATCCACCCAGCTGAGCAGTGCCTTCAGGAATGGCCAGGATTATATGCTAAGGCAAGAAACGGGACAGTTATAAGTTGGCATAAACTCTACATCAGCATCCATGAAAATGAACAGGTTGAGAACAGCAAATGAAATAAATGGAAGAAGTCTACTTCTAACTAAAAGAAGGTAAAAAAGAAAATAAAAGATAAGAAATTTTAAAAAGCCAGGATTGGCCTACAGTCCTTAAATTACCTCATGCTGAAAAACCCAATAAAATGTATGTTGTGTCCAGCATACTTTTTTTAATTCTATAAAAATCCCCAACTCCTTATATTATTCTAGCAAGTATCCCAGAGACCTATTAGCAATCTATCCAAATTCACTTCAAGGCAGTACTCTTGTAACTGAAATCAGCTGTCTCATTGCTTCTGTGCAAGCCAGCACACTTGGATTCAATCAGAATACTATTTGCTCAGAAACCTGGGAAAACAGGTTTATTGCTCCTGAAACCTGTAACAAGGCTGTCACAGCTCTCAGATTCACAGAGCTTGAAGCCATGAGCACAAATCTGGCTCACCCCTTACATACCTCTGCTGATTCCTATGCTCAGCAAAGGCATCCAGGTTTGTCCTGATGCAGTGAAGACACTGTGTTTGCCATAGTAGTTCATCGCTGTTGTATTCTTCCTTAAGTAACTGCCCTGATTCTGCCTGTGCCCTCTCTGATTTTCCAGGGTTATCTTTAAATTACAAATATCAGAACTGTACCTTGTCTTTAGTATTAGTCTGACCAGTGCCAGAGGCAGAGGTAAAACCACCCCCTTGCTCCTACTTCTCTCCTGCTGTGCACAGAGCCATGGCTTTTGTTAGTCCTTTTTTTCCACTGCAGCAGAATCATCCAGTTTTCCCCTGTCAAGGGATTCTTAAACCCTGTCGATCATGAGATTTGGATTTATGACAGAGTTCAATGCCAGTTGGCTTCAATGGTCATTGGATTGCACTCTGGAGGATTCTGAGACACAAACAACAGAATGAATTGGAGTACTGCATCCCTGGAGACTGGCCCTAAGACAGTCTTATGTCTTCCCTTGGCTGCAAAGCTGCACAGTGGACAACTAATTTGCACTACTGGGGGAGAACTGTATTCTAGTAATCAGGTTTTCAGCTTAAAAAAGAAAACATCACTTGGATTCAGAAGAGAAAAAAAATTAAATGGTGAAATGCTTCCATTCAAATCAATATAGCCTAAGTACAACAGGCAGAACTCTGATTTACAAAAAAAGCAAAAATTGTATTTTGCTCTCAGGAAAGGGAAAAGGAAAAAGTCTGATCTGGAACCTGCTGAGTTTTCCCAGCCAACAGAGCAGAAATATATGTAGGTACAGAGACTTTGCAACTCTGCAAGCATCTTGTGAGGACGTGTTCCTTCCTTGAAGGAAAGGGTTTTGTAAGAAAACTATAATCTACTTATTACAATCTAAGTAAAAGCTTCTTCAGCTGCAGCCAACTGCAGTTTAATTTGAACTGTGTTCACACTGACAAAAAGCATAGTGGCTAAATTGCTTGCTCTAATCATACCCTGCCTGTTTGCTTTTCTTACAGATGGTCATTAATATCATAATGATGACCTGTGAGAGACAGGCTGTGTGCAACTATCCTCTTTAGTTTAGCCAAGATGAATTGTCCAGCTGTAATTCAGCACTGAATAAGTGGGGCGTTTAAAAAGAACAGTAATGTGAGCTGAGAAGACAACAGGCACCTTGAGAGGACTCTGCTAAACATGGTGTTTTCTACATGTATGTCTTCAGTGGGGTATATCTTGAAGCATGGGGTCATATATCCAAATATGAGACAAAGAAATACAGAACTAGTCAATTTTTTCATCAAGATTACATTTTCCCAAATTAATTGACACACTGGATTAGCTTTCTGGGATAGCTATGGGTTCAGAATTGCCATACCTGGAGACAAATCCTGTCACACTTTCTTTCAGATGGGAATAGAGCCCCCTTACAAAACTGAAATCTTCAGAAGCTTCTCTGTCCCTTTTAGAAGAGAGATGTTCCTATTGTCCTGTCCTTATATTTCACTGGAAAATTGCTCTTTGGTTGCAATGCTGTCATGTAGTTTCCTTGTACTCTTGAATATTGGTTGAATTTTTACTTGATGGAGTGAACCCTCCATTCTAAATCCAAAACTTCAAACCAAAATAAACTACTCACAAAGCCAACACAATTGTGCTTTCATGAATCCTGTTCCTACATCCTAAATTTTCTCACTTGTTTTATGTGCACAGTAGAAAACTAAGTGAATTATTTGGATTAATGAGATAATGATTCCAAAGCAAGTAGGCTGAATTAAAGGTAGCTCAGAAATATTGTGGCTTTCTTTAACCTCTTTGTGTGCTCTGCCTCCCTGAAGACTAGAAGGTTTAAAGTGATTATTAATGTGACACTACATGATAAATTGAGTAAAGGCGGCTCTTCTAAGCCAGACTGATAGTCCACAAACACCAGTAGGCCCAGAGAAGAGAATATTAATGTTTCTGTTAGTAATCCCTCCTAACCTACAGCCCCTGCAGCTCAGAGTCCTTGCAAGTCAGAGGTAGTTCCTATGCATCTAATGACCTGCAAGGGTTATGTTTTCTGTCCACTCTCCCTTGAAACTTTAGTTTCCATGATGCCTTGGGACAAGAGGTTCTTCTTTTAAACTACATGTTTTATGAACAACTGCTTCCTTTAGTTTCTATTCTGAACTTCCCACCTACTGGCTTTATATCAGACCTACTGGTTCTTATAGGAAAACTTGTATCGTCCCTGCTTTACAGACCTTGTTTGGATGTGCAGGTAGGCAGGACATGCAATTTTTTTATTTCCTTAACATGGAGAGAAATCTATTCTTTATTTTGGATTTGTGGGCATGCAATCAAATTGCTGGCATTATACAAAAGTTCACCTTTCAGCAGTTGCTACCTGTCTTATTTATGCTTAATTGTTGTATCATATATATAATGATAACATATATATATGATTACATATTTAGTAATTTATATAATCATAGCAGTATTCTCCTTTTTTGTTCAGTCAGACAAGCCAGAGACAGATATATAAATGAATCCTTCTCTCCAAAAGAAGAAGAAAGTTTTGCTAGATTTTTGGGGTGGCGTTTCAATGACCAGCAAAATTTGTGACCAAAAACCACACAAAAATATTTAATACAGAAATTAAAAATGTTGCATCCAATTCCTCATTTCTCCTGGTATTTTGCAAATCCCCAGAAAATTTCAAAGCACAAACCTCCTTTCTGCCCTTTCTGCCCCTTCTCCTGACTGCAGAATGTCGTGAGGAGGAGCTATGCCTGGCATGCGTTTGTGGAAAAGGTGTCTGAGAAAAGGAAACTCTGGTGGTTTATCTCATCAGAATATGACAGCCCAGCCACTTTCTGTGTTCTCTCCCTCTAATACTATGTCAGTTTTACTCACACTTCCCTTATCAGCTGACATCTGCAATGTCCTTTGTATTGCGACACATCATTGAGAAGATAGAAAGTCTTGAGTGGATGTCATTGCCTCTCTCATTAGCCATTACACTTTCCTCTGAAGCAATAAGCATGTTTTCTGTCTGTTCATGGGTGTTACTAGCCCTTTATTTAACAGCAATTCTTGCTGTCTCAAAAGTAATCCCCATGAAGGATGATAAGGAATCTCGAGTCGCATAACATGTTGCTGTTTGCAGCCTGTGAATGTGCTGATTGGATCAGCTGGGCTCACCAAAATTTCAAGACACAGACACAGATAACCTGTTAAAATACTCACATGCCACGACAGGGAGCCTGGTTTCAAACTGTAGATTAGGCATCAGCTGTGTCTTTCAATAAGCAAGTTAAATCCCATGCAGAATTCCTGGAGGTGCCATGTTTCATGTATTAAAGTGGGTTGAGTCCCAGTCTTGGTTCCCAGCTATCAGTTCCCAGCAGCAATGAGCAAACTGCTGGATGATGTGGCAAAAGCACTGCCTTTGGTTTGAAGTAGCTCTGTGCACTGGATAAGGATCACAACTGGTCAAATACTGAAATGCTGGCTTGTAAAAATTTTTCACTGAGTTTGGTTTGCTTTAAATCCCTGCTTGCTGGTCATATCATTTATATACACCCAGATAGCTCTAGGATATCTCTGGAACTATTTTTTAATTCCAAAAGTTTTGTGCATTTTAGCATGAATTATTGCTTATTCAAAAAATATCTACTGAAGTATGTTATTCCTTATTAACCACAGGAAGCAAAACTGATAACAGATTGCATAGCACACTATGTATGTGCAGGGGCAACTAACCAATGCCTGTCACCTCTGAAGCAGCAGCACACACCCCAAAAATTCTCCACTGTAACTGTGATGCACCTATTTCTGTGTTCAGAAGTTATTTCCCACCGCTCTGGACTATTCTGCAGAATAATTAATTAATACAAAAGAAAGAGCCATGTTATTAAATAAGGTTATTTGTAAACAGCAAACCAGTTCATCAGAAATGGAGATACAGTACTTGCTCCCTAGTGTTTCAACTGGAATTTAACCTGAACCTGCAGGTGCAATCCTTTCCATCTAACTGAGGTTATTTAAGAGTGAAAAATCTGCTTTAGACTGTTCTCAGATTTTGTGGATACAGAAAGGCAAACAAATCTCTTTGGCTTATTTCATGCCACTGCAAAATGAGACAGTCAAATCACAGTGTTTCACAAGGAAACTTGCAATTCACCAAATCAAGTTGGACCAAATCTCCTGCAACTACAACCCACAGGGGCTCTGTTAGAATGAATGTAAATACATCCATTCCAATGCAGATTTGAACTATCAGCCTTAAATTTAGTTTGAGAATTCAAATGTTTCATGGCATAGAATGTTTTTAGGTTTTTAATCCATAGTCTTTTCACTGCCACAGTACCTGTATTGGTTGTCCATTGCACTGAAAAGCTACTGAAAAAAACCCAGAAAGTAGTTGAATAACTTATTGAGCCCTAGGTATGGTAGGTACAGGGCAATGCACAGAAACTGCTCTTCTGCAACCCACAGTAAAGCTACTGTTAAGAAAATGGAAATTATTCTTGCTACTGCAATCTTAGACATCACTTGCCATAGCAGGATGAGAAAAATTTTCAGAGACAAGCCTGGTCTTTGAAGTGATAGGATCTTTTTCAGCTTTCCTTTGGAACACAGGGGGACATTAGAAGCCCAGATAACATCATTTCCACTGGAAGTGTCTGATAAAGATTGGTGTGTTTGCAACAGGGCAGAACATTGCTTTCAGACACAGTTTCTCGTTTCAAGTCAATCTCAATCTTGCATTTTCTTTCTTGTGCGCTCAGAAATCTGTTTATAGCTCTTCTGTGATGTCCAGTGCAAAGCAACAACTCTGGGTCAGTTCCTCAGGTAGCATAAATCAATGTGGCTGTACTGACTTCAGTATTGCCATCAAATGTAGCTGAAGGTCTGGCTCTGCTGACATTTAATTTGTGCATTTGAAACACAAATACGTGCACAAACACCGAGAGCCCTTAAATGTTTCTATATATATGGGGAAAAGTACTCACTTTACCAGAAACTAACAGTCCTCCAGCTTTCAGCTCTTTCTAAATAACTCAGACAAGCAAATCAATCAACACACTTTTTTCCAAGCTTACAACAAAGTGCAGTACATTTACTCGAAGTACTAGATTTTTTTTCCTCATGGTATATGTGTGTATCTGAGGCAAAATGTAAATAACATAAAAGTTCCAGTTAATATAGCTCTGAGCAGGAACATATTTTTTTCCTTTTATGTATGATTTTCATGGCTACATTCAGGCAGTGATTATTAATTTCTTTATTCTCAGTTCAGCAGGGCTGTCTGCAGGTCACACACAGAGCAAGTGTATAATCTGGAGTTCATGATAGGGAAGCCAGGTGAATAAAACAACACCTCTTTACAAGACAGTAGAGGATTTTAATCCTGAATTTCTCACATGTTATTCCTCCAGTTCCCTGTCTGCAGCTTTCGTGGTGTCTGGTCTGGGGGATCATCACAGACCCATCACATACTAAGCTCATCCAGTTCTGATAAAGCCAGAGCAAAGGCTTGTCAGGGCATGCAGTTGGGAGGCAATAGGGCAGTGATAGCTGGGGCTTTGCCACTGATCCCAGTAATGGGCACATGAGAAGAGCCAAGGGAGCCATTTGCCATCTAAAATAAGACAGGCTACAGCAAAGACAATAATCCAGAGTGTCAGGGCTGAAGTGGCTGTGCTGTTCCCTGTCACCCCAACCCACTTTGTGCCTATGCTTCAGAGGACATAAGGAGGCACCCGAATCTAAGCTTTCTGCAAAAGGGTCTGGGATTGGGAAACGAAGCACCTTTTTGTCCTGATCCCCAATGCCAGCTATCCACACAAGGCTGACAGGTGCTTCAGTTTGCTGTTGTGTCAAATCCTCATGAGATGGTCAGGTTTCCTCTCTTCTCAGCCTTTCTATGAAAAACAAGCAGCAAAGCCAATGGTTCATTTTTCCTAACTGAATGCCATCCTTAGACTGGAGTCCTGACCCAAAAATCTCACTGGTTTTTTAGCCTTGAAATCTCAGGTTTCCTGACTACAAAAAAGAAGAATAGGACACCAAGCAGCAGGACACTGCTGTATCTGAAGAGCATGGATGATGAAGCCTTTGCTGCCTGAGAAGCAAATTTATTAGGAAGATAAAGAGGGGCCATGATAGATTAAATGTTGCTGAGAGATGAAGTAGATATCCTTAAGGGTGTGAGCAATTTCTTCATCCCAGGAAATGGAGGACCTGTAATATTCCAGAGTCCATGCTTTCCTTGAGGGGAATAGAAATGCTAAAGAAAAAGCCCTCACTGTAGTAGAGAAGATAATAAGGCAATTAAAGCTCTCAGTACTATTAAAAAGTTGACAAAGCACCAGGATTAGATGAAATACATCACTGAAATCAGTGTGGAAAGAGCAAATAAAATCGAAGAGCCTTTGGAGAAGAATTTTGATTGCTTACTAATGGCAATGTTAGTACCAGAGGATAAGGTAATTTCAGTACAGAAGGAAGGACCAAGGTTAAAAATGGGCACATTTCACCTGAATTTCAGGAAATTAGTCAATAATGTATCTCAAGATGAATTGATTTGAAAGGTCAGGCAGGATGGTGACATTGCAGCAAGTGGGAAAATTAGCAAAACTGGTCAGAAATTGCCCTTTGGCTGGCAGCCAAAGGTTCTAATAAGGTGCTGTGAAACCTTAAGAGAATGCGATCTCTATTATCAAAATTCATAAATAAGCCGCCCTCTCTGGCCACATTCTTTACACTCCAAATACTCTATAAAAAAAAAAAAGGTTATCTGCATTCATCACTGCACCCTCCCCAAGTCTGCAAAGGACACAAAGCTGGCTGATGCACCAGAAGGTCTCGCTGCCATGCAGTGGAACTTCAGCAGGCTGGAGAAATGGACTGACAGGAACCTCATTAAGCCCAAAAAGGAGAATTGCAAAGTCCCGCTCCCGAGAAGGAACAAACCTATGCACTAATAAATACATACTGGGAGAAATACAGCTGGAAAACAGCTTGACAGAAAGAGTCCTGGATGTCCCAGTGGACACCAAGTTAATATGGAGCAATGACATGCATTTGACATAAAGAAGGTTAATGGTATCATGGGTTGCAGTAGGCAGAGCTTTGTCAGCAGGTCAAGGAAGGGGGTTCTTCCCCTTATTTCATCACTGATGAGGTCACACGAGGAGCCCTGTGTTTATTCTGGTCTCCTCAGTACAAGAGAGACATGGACATACTGGAAAGAGTCCTAAGAAGGACTCCAGAGCATCTGAGGCGTCTCTCCTATGAGAAGAGCCTGAGGGAGCTGAGACTTTTCAACTGGAGAAGAGGATGTTCAGGGAGATCTTTTAAATGGCCATAAAATAAAAAGCAAAAACAAAAGAAATACCTGATGGGAGAGTACAAAGAGGTTTGATCCAGGATTTTTTCAGTGCTATCCAGTGACAGGACCAGAGGAAAAGAGCACAAGCTGAAATACAAGGAGATGCTGTCTGAACATCAGGAAACACTTTTGTACTGTGATGGTGAGCAGTGGAACAGCCCAGAAAGGCTGTGGGGTTGTGGAGCCTCCAACCTCAGACTTATTCAAAGCCATCTGGTCACAGTCCTGGACTACCTGTTCTAGGGGACTCTGCCTGAGTAGGGTGGTGGTTGGACCAGATGACTCCAGAGGTTCCTTATAGCTGTAACCTGTCTGTGATCCTGTGATCTGTGTTTTCTGGCTGTTTTCCATTATCTCAGTATCCAACTACATCAGGAAATAGCCTGCCTGAGAGCAGAAAAAAGGAGGTGAGGTTTATCAGATATGGTTCTATCTTCTGTCTCTATCCTTGGTGTTCCTCAGAAAAAATATGGGATCCTTCTCCCATCCAGTGATTCAGCATTGTCCCATTTTAGTGTATGCTGATTAAAATATAAGTAAAAACTAGATTGTCATCCACTTCAATAGACTCTGGCATTAAGTTTCTCTTTAGGCTTTGAGCTCAGTGGGAGAAGAAAAACCACAAAGGATCTCACAGGTAAGACTTCTGTCTCTTTTACCCTCAAAAGCACCAGTCTCTAATGAAGTGCCTCCCACTGTTGAAGCTGTTTGATTTTCTGATCTGATGTGAAATCATCAGGTCAACCATAGGACAGCTAAAAGAATTGATTTCTAATGCATGAAAGAGTCCCAAACATGTATTTGTCTAAATAACTGAAAATTGTTCCTGTTCTAATCTTAGCTAAAAAAAAAAAGGCAGAAGGTTTTATAAGAAAATACAGTCTTAGACTTTTTCATGATAATAAGTACTGAAAAGTAATTATCAATTCCATTAACCAAAAGTTGGTTTCCAAATTAAAAGTGATCATTTCAATTTCCCAAACTCTGAAGAAAAAAAATTATGACTGGAAAAAAAACCACAGGGTATTTAGAGATCTTGGCATATGGATGTTACAGGATTGTTTCCATATTTAGACTCATCTTTTCATATTTTGAACAGTGCTGGAAAGAAGATGTATGATTATTACCTGCAAATGTTATTTTCTAGAGATAGAAAGAGCAATGTAGAGATATAATTAAAAGTTGTGGAATTCAGATAATCATAAAAATCCCGAATAGCAAAGACCAAATGGGTTCTGTGGAATACCCACTAAAAAAGAAACATTTGAGGAATGAACGTATATTATGTCAAAAATTAAATTCTATTCTACATGGGAACCTTTTTCCACTGACAAAGGAATGAATTTGATGGCTTAATGAGATTTTCCATCTCTAATGTTTATGATTCAGTATATTAAATATGACCTAATTTCTATGATATACGGTGCATACAGGAGGCATATGAGATCCTGGAAGAAAAAAAAATCAATTGATTGGTGGCAATGTACTACTTAAGGGACAGTGAAATTTAATCTGAGGATCATCAAGGTGTCACAGAGAGAAATGTGACTTCCTGAATTTTGACAGCCACCTTTGCCATATTACAACACCACCTTTTCCTGTTCATTGGTGCAATGATGAATAACTTCTCTGTGCACATTATCAAGCTGAAGTTTTCCACTTCCAGAAAGTCTAGCTAAATTATCTGCATGGTTACACAGGTGCAGGCAGGTCCCTAGACTGGAAGGCAGGCACCCATGGCCCTCCTTTTCTCATTTATTCCTCTAGTCAGACAGCAACTCTGAATATTCTTATGAAAAGCACTGGAGGCAGCAGTCAGAGACACCTGAGAAAGGCGCTCATCTCAAAATGGTCCATCACAGGAACCACGGAGGCAGGGAGCACAGAAACAAGGAGGAAATAGGACTGAAGAGTCTGTGCCCTCACCTTCCCAAATGAAACAGAGTTGATGTTCACTTCTGGAGCAGGAAGTCCTCTGAGGGGATGTGTGATAGTGAAGACCTTGCAAGACAAGCAGTTTGCCCCCACAGCCTGCTCCATCCTCCTGTTAACCTGTGGAGCACACCAGAATGGGTTGGAGGAGATGCAATTCCATTGCCGAAGGCTACTTGGGATAATTGCACTCTTGATGTCTGGCTGATGAAGCTTGCACAGGATGGTACGACAACAGTGAACTGGCCCCCTTGCTCTAGGACACAATCAATACTAAATTAGCCTTTAATTACAAGTCTTTTAATTATTCAGTGTTGACTTATGGTATGAAGCAGCAGCTGTAAATCTTTCTAAAGCAAAAGCTTTGATTCCTGGTATTCTCTCATTATCTCCTATACTATCTTTGTGCAGGAAAATATAAGAACTCTATTGACATAATTTCATAATTTTTACAAGACTGATCTTAGGATCCAAGCTGCTGCTCAGCAAAGGCAGTAATAAATTTTAAAGCCTCTGGCTGTTCTTAGGTGGCATTACCAAGCAGAAAGAGATTTGCTTGAAGTTTGATAGATCTTAATCGATTTCACTGTAGCAGGGAATAATTTTTATCTCCAGTTCATGAAAAAAAATCTGCACCAAATTACTCTGAAAGTGGGTATAGGGAACTACAGCATAGTTCCAACATAACAGAGTCCCGAGCCTAAATCTACGTCTACCTAGACTAGATATGAAAATCCTTGCTTTCTAAAAAACAGCGTGGTTTGGTCTTCGTTGCAAATGTACGCAAAGAGATATGTTTATGTGACAGAAATATCTATAATACATTTAATATCTAAATCTACTCATGTATCTACAGAGAGAGACATGTCTGTTTTATCCTGGCTGTTTATTTTTATAAAAGTAGTACAGACTTTCCCGCTTTTCTCATGCATTGCAAAAAAAGGTAAAGCAATTGAGAAAGTGAACCTTGTGACATTTGCGACAAAATTTAACAATGAATCTGAAAAGAGTTTTCTATAGGTTGTAAATGGCATAAATTTCAAAGAGCAGTGGTCTTCTGTGTGCAAATGATTTCTTAAATCAGTATTTCTGCACTGAAACTGCTACAGCTGACTTGGGATGCTGGCTTCCCAAAACAGAGAAGGGGATGCATCCTCTTGCTCTTGCAGAATCACAGCCCTGGCTAGTATGCACATCTCCTTAAAAATGTGAAACATTTTACAGGTTTGGAGACTTGTGGCTCCTCCGTAGCTCACCTACCTACCTGTCAAGTCTGACCACGTATCCTCTGACAATGAACATGGAAAAGAAGTAGCTGAGCTGCAAGATTCAGCAGTTGTATCCTCTATGAGGCCGGTCTAGTTTTACAATTCGCTGGCATTTACTAGGATGATTGGTCTTCTCTGCTCATAATAGTAGTCTATTATTTCTCACATGCTATAAATACCATAAAGAAAGAAGTTTCTGGAAAAAACATCAGTGAATAAATCCTTCTGCCAAAAGTTTATAAATCGTGCATATCCCAGCAGCAGCAGTTCAAGCATTAATGACTTAGCCTTTCTTAATCACTTTTTTAATTACAAAAACCAGACAGAGCTTATTATCAACAAATTACTTCGTATAATGTCATTGTTCCTTCTCAAATAAGATCATGTTGAATGTGTTAAAAATGTATAAATAAAGCCAACGCCAAACATTTGCATAACTTAAATTTATTCAACACTCGGCTATTACAGATGTCTTCAAAGCAGTGATTTTTAGGTTATTTTTCCATCTTGTCCTGTGTTATCTTTTGTATTCCAACATGGAGTTTCATCCCACTGAAGGCAGGGGCATAAAGTTGTAATCTGTTGGTACATTCTTTGCTGTGTCTCATTAAAACTGACAAGAAATAATTACTTCATACTTGTTCTCATTAACAGCTAAAATTGTCTTCCAATTTCTTATATTAGTTATAATTTACATTTAGTACTAAATCCATTAACTAGTGTCAAGTCCTCAGGTCAGAACTCTCATTTTCCAACTTCTTGACTCTTTTCCCCCACCTCAGGAGGGCAGTCCCTACTTCCATACAGCAAGGGGTGCTGGCAGCAACATCACTGTGTGATCCTCTCATACAGGCTCAACAGCATCAGCAATAAAGGGAAAATGAATGATCATCTCTACCTCCCAAAGTAATCCATATTTGCTGTCCTGTTAGACTTTGCTTCATTATTACCATAAGGGTGATATACGGACAGTGATTAGAAGTCCAAGGAACTCAGACCAGCTTTTTCCATTTGGTGCCATGCCAGCTCTGTTGAAGCATGTTAATGCCCAATCCACATCCTTAAAAATGCAGAGTTGTAGAGAAAGCGGTGGGAAACGCAACAGTGTTGGTATAATGTGGCCCTGAAATGAAGTCCTGGAGGAAATTTATATTTGCATGGTATGAGAAGACTGAAAATTCAACCTAGACAGTACATTTTATGCTCCCCCCCAGATTTTGTTGAATTGCAGTGGTATAGCTAAAGTTAAAACAGACAAACTTCAGACTCTGTAGATGAAAGAAGGACACAGAGCAATAGACCTCTCTGTAAAACTCGAGATAAAACTAAACTGATGGCACAGACTTGTAACAGTAACAAGGATTTTTCAAAGGCACACTTCAGTGCATGAGACAGAGTTTTACGAAACTGCAATAAATCTCTTTGAAGAGGAGGAGACAGTAATAGTCTTGTATTTAAGGCCACAACAAGGAATTCCTGGCAAACTTTCACTTTATACTGCTATTTTTTTCAATGGGACTTGGCTGTGTTTCAGCCATGATCAGAGAGGGTTCAGAAATCTTTGAGATATTAGAAGGAGTGAAGTGCAAGTTTAAGAGATCTCTAAGCTCACTGTAATTCCTTGTCAGCAGACTCACATCTCTTTATCAGGATTGAGAAAGGAAAAACCATAGTATTTGGTGCTGTTTCTTTTTTTTTTCTCTCTCTGACAGCCTAAAATTATTCAGAAAGCTGCCATTTAAGAAAAATAAAGGGCTCAGAAAGGAAAATTTCAGATATTATCTTGATTTAAACTGCACCAAGATAGCTTCAGGTTTAAGTGCTCATGAAGAGCTATAAATTTCATCATCCTTATTTTTCCTTTGCCATGACAAAAGAGAAGGAGCTGAGAGCTGCACAATAGCAACGCTCAGCACTCCTACCCCTTCTGCATTCCCCTGTTTGGGTGTGAACACACTGCTCTGTGCAGATACTGACCAGTTTGAAATGCTTTCCCTTCCTCCCTGTACCCCCCAAATCCCTCTCCTGCAACCAGGAGGGATCTCTGTGGACAGCTTTACACAGGCACTTGCGTCCACCCTCATTTTTGGGGCAGGGAAGCCTCATGGAAGCCCATCCCAGTGGCACCTAGTAGGTGCTGAAGGCTGGATATTGGGCTAAGTTCCTAGACCACCTTCTCATGCAAGAAAGGGGATTTTGGTTGTTTTCAGTCTGCTGCTCAACTGCTGTTTCAGTGCTGCTGGTGGGCTCTTTTCAGCAGCTCTACTACCTCCTATGGCACACAGGAAGGAATAGGATTGCTTGCCAGCTGGCAGCCCAGGGAATCAGCAGCAATTGCCAGCAGCATTCCTGCCCCAGTTAGTTGTGGCTGTCTGCAAGATGAGCCTCAGGTTTCTGCTTCTACCTTTTCCTCATGCCCCAGGTCCCTGAGACGGACTGTGAGAGGATGAAGAATCAGCCTTAAATGTCTCATTGGGACTAATGGGTGAATTTTTAAGCTAGCTCCCCTGTGAGTTTAGCACAAAAAAATACCAGCAGAAAAAAAAAGAGTTGCTATGTACTGGGTATTTATATAAGCAGATTGTATGCAAGGAGTCTGTTTTAAGGAGACTGTTTACTGAGCTGACATCATTGCAGTCTGATCCCCACACTCTCCTGTCTGCGTCCAGTGCTTCCCCATCTGCCCCAGGAACAGGCATGGCCTTGGGCACAGCGTGATCCCTTGTCCTTGTGCTGGCCCTCTGTGGCAGCTGGAGCACCCCAGGGCACTGTGTGTCCAGACATGGCACTGAGCAGCTGCTCACTGTTTTCCGGGGACTTTTCCAAACCTCTGAGCATTTTAATGTCTGCACAGTACACCCCATCTTTTAAACCACTGTGTATCTTCCCAGCCAGGGGCTATTTTGCATCTCTGCCTCTTTGCCTCGTGCTCTAAGGCTGTGAATCTGTTATACCTCTAACCAGCAGACCCTGGCTCCTTTGTGCTTTGATTTTGCTCTGGAGACTTCTGGTTTAATCCCAGTGCAGGGTCCAGTTTTCTACTGCAAAGCCATCTTTTTCACTGCCCCAGCTGCACATGTTGCTCAGGAAGTTGATCCAGCCAGTCCATTTTGGAAATTCTCCACTTCCTCCCAATGAGCTTTCAAACAGCCAGAGGAAAATGAGCATTTACAGAACACCTTTGCACCCAAATTCTTTCCAATGAATTAAATGGCCAGTGGGAGCTGAATGTCCAGGTGTCATTGGACAGGTAGCCAGGCAAAATTGCAAACAACCAGACTTTTCCCCAAACACTCCATGAAAAATGTAAATACAAGGAGGTAAAAGATAATTAATTACTTTTTAACTTAAAGGCTTTTTTTTTCCTTGCACAGTGTCAGTATTTGTTATCTCCCTTTTTCATTTTGAATCGCAGGCTTTGTCAGTTCGCAGATAAGATTTCATTTTAAAGTTTGAAGGTTTTAATGTGATATGTGAAAAAAAAAAGAAAGCTTTTGATTGTAATCTCTAGGGTCAAATAAAAAGAAAGAAAAAAAAAAGATCAAAATGCTGCCATTGTAAAAACTTGTCAGAGATTTAACTGTGACATTCGGGCATATCATTAAAATTTGCTTTACAACTGCTGCTATTGTACTTCCATGCATTAGTGTGAAAGAAGCTGAAAGAAATATCTTTACTTTTTCCTGAGAAAATTAGCTTTCATTCCCCCCATATAAACAAACGTTGAATTTTATTTTTTCTCCTTGCTGTCTGTGATGGTTTGTCAAACAGTTGATGTAAACATACTTAAGCCTCAGGGGCTGCCCCCCTATTAATTGGAGAGATACAGGCCAGATTAGAGGAGCTCATGTGCCCGCGTGGCATGGGTGGTGGCAAAGCCAATTTGAGGTTCCGTACACAAGGCTCAGGACAGGTCGTTCTGGTCCCATGGCAGTGTGATAAGCTCAAGCTTTGCAGACAAAAATTTGCATCTGAATGCATCTGGCCACATTGAAAGCCTAATTCTCCTTCAGATTCCCCCCCACAGACTCTCTGGGAGATGGTGCGGCAGCAGTGAGTTAACCATGGCCTTTGTGTCTGTGGGAGCTCCCTCTGGGTTTTTGGGTTATGCTCATACGAGGTGGTTGTTTATGCTCATGGGCTCTCCTCCATCACGGGAAGTCTGCTGGGGTGGGGTCTGGCACTTGCAGAGGTTTCTCTACTGTCCTCCTGGAGATATGAGGGGTTTCCCTGCGGCTGGGCAGATGGGACATTAGCATGGGAAGGTTTCCACGTGGTCCTTATGAGACACTGAGAAGGCTCCCCAGGCCACCTCCTCAACACCACCAGCAGCCTTGTACCTCTACTCTCACTTATTTTGTCTTTTTTTCAACTTCCTCCCTCTGAGACTTATGTACACAGTTTTATGTCCAATCTGCACTTCCCCATCGCAAAATTTAGTGGAAAAAAATGTGAATGAGGGAAGACATGAACAAATACACAAGGGAAAAAAACCTACTCCTCTTTTAAGGCGGCACAAAATATTTTAACGAAACAGGATTTCATTGTGATGCTCAAAAAACAGATGTGATTTCTTAATTCTTGGGTTTTGTGTTGTGGAAGCCCTTTTTTCACTTTTCAACCATAGCAAACTGCAGGTAACACCAGAATACTCTTTGATGTTTCTGAGGTAAAAATTCACAGATGAATTCCGTGTTATACTTATAACTTAAATATCCCTGTACATTAATGATAGAGTCAGTCTCTGTTTATTACACTATAACTGGTGCAGCATAAATAAATAAAATCATACAGAATAGTCAATTCTGCTGGCCCAGCATCATGTATCAATTTACACTAATAAGTTAATTTCCATAATTGTTATTCAGGACTAACATAATTTGAAAGAAGAAAGGTCGTAATGGTCATGATGCCCTGAGAGGATTTTGCCTTGCTGAAGTCAACACATTGAAGCCTCTGAAGGATTCTGGAGAGAATAATGCCCATAACCCAATCATTCAGTTAATGTTATTACTCATTTATTTGTTTTCCATCAGAGAGATACCCAGTGACCTCCAAAACAAGACTGTGCCTTTGACACACAGACATATCTCTCTGCTCATCCTGAGTCTTTAAAATCCAATGGTAAGTCTTCCAGTAGACCTTCAAAAGCACTGCATGCATTTGTCTCCTCTGTGTTTTTTTTTTAAATAAGCTGGAGCACAGCAACAGGGAGTGCTCTTTGTGCCTAGTAAAGCAAATAAAACTCCTTGAACTCCCTTTTGTCCCTCTTGCTGAGATCCTTTCAATTTGGCAACATTTGGTTAATTGAAGGGACTGAGGTGTGACGCTGCTCGAATACAAGGCCCTGTTGAGCTAACTCAAGCAACACTGACATTTTTACAAAAAAAAAGACATATCTCATAGGGAATTTCTGGTGAAACTGCTATACATCAGATTAGGATGTCATATGCTACATTTTATTTTGTCACTTAAAATTAAATGCATTTGTAATATGTAGAGTACTAAAATAAAATCAGGATTTAATCCATTTTAGAAACATGTTCTATTACAGGAAGAAATGTGCATTGCAAACCCAGAATGTTATAGTGCATTTGCAATAAATATCAATGACATTCGTTGGTGGTTTTATTTTTGCCTGTTCGTCATATATGAGACACTGACCTTTCTAAATATTCTCCACAGACAACCTGATCCTTAATACAATGGTGAAATATTATTGTAATTATCATTTGTACAACTATGGTAGATGTTACAGAAGATGTTTTGGCTAAAAATGAATAAATAGATTAGTAGACTGGACTACTACATTACAGTTTACTGTGAAATTTTCAGTGATGAAAGAGGAATAAAGAACTGCTTTTCTTGTTTTGCTTGCTGTTCAAAAGGTAGAAAGAAGTGAGATGAAAAGTAAATTAAAATGACTTTATTTAAAGGTCATTTCTAGTGGAAAGAAAGCCTAAAAGATCACTTATAATAAAATTTTAAAAAAGCCTATAAAGCCTATAAAGCCTAAAATAATTGCCTAGTTAGGCATTATTCACAGAATTTTCTAATATCCTTCCCCTAAATAGAAAAATTTCCTTAGTGTAAACAAAAAATCACAGAACATTTCAATTAAACTAAACTTGAAATTTCAGTGTGAATTAAAGCTTCAATCTACATTTTCCATCCTCTTTGCTTTAATGCCTGATACTCCAAAGTTACTAGAACAGGAAGGTTGAAAGTAAAATAGGTGCAAGCAACAATAATCTTACAATATTTGTCTTGCTGGTGAGTTTGGAAATGCCAACAGGAAATACTGATCCTTGCAGTTAAGAGCGTGTGAAAAAGAAATGTAAGGATCTCTTAGGACTAAAGGATAGCCTCAGAGATGTCCTTCCACAGCGGACATCCTCACTCTTGTTACTGGTTCTCACTCACCAGGCAAGAAATGTCCATGTCTCCACCCAGATCTACAGGAGGACCTTCCTCCATGACATGGCAGCCAGACTAGAGAAGGTGGCCATGTCACCTCTACGTGGCCCAAGGGGGTAACTGGGAGGTTAACTGATTAATGACATTCAAATCTGCACCCACCCTCAGGGTGTGGCTTTGAAGCTCTCTCTAACTACAAGGAAAGCGTTGCTTAAGTCGAGCAGAAAAGTCATGTTGAGAGACCTGCATCTATAACTGGAAAAAAGGCACCTTGATCTAATTGTTTTGTCAAGTTTCCATGGCCAGTTGATGGTGGAACCACCCATAAAATACATCACCTGTGGCATAACTGTTGCCACCATGTGTGTAGGTCTTGGTGGGTACAAGGAAACCCCAGTACCAGTGGCAGCCCTTTGGATATTACAAAGTCATACAAACTAAGTAAGAGCCGTGGTGCATTTTCATTTTTGGAGAGATGTCCAGACACAGAGTGGCCAGTGAAGTATGATTTCTCTGTAGCCAGACTCCATCTCATGTCCCCCAAAAAAAGACTTATGGAAGAAAAGAGGACCCATTTGGATGGTACTAGTCCTAAAGGGCATCTTCATCTTTATAAAAAGTCATAAAAAAATTTTCCCATTTTGTTTTAAGAGAAACTAATCCAACCTTATCCATGACGTCACTTGGACTTCAGTACAAAAACTGAGAGAAGAGCTGGCATGAAAACTTAGTTTCTCAGCAATTAATTCCTCTATTTTTCCAATCAGTAAGTATATTTCATATAAAGAACTGGAGAAAAAAGGACAAGGCAAGGGGTTAACTTTTATACAGGCCTTGACTTCTCCACTTTTGTAGGTACAATTTATAGCTTTCTAATAGTAGCTTAATTTACTAAAAGCATGGGGCAGCTTGGACTCAAGGACACGGTTGTCTGTGTTTCTTGCTTTCCGCTGGTAGTGCATTGTCTTATCCCAGCTCTCCTCAGCCTAGGTTTGGAAAGGCAGACCATAGAAAAAAGGGAACTACGGATGTTAAAAGCATCCAACTTGCCATTCAGAGCCTTTTGTTGTTCACATACATGCCTGGTTCCTGCTTGTGGCTCTGGGAGTCACGCTTCTCTAAATTGATGGCAAAATGGACTCATTTGAAAAAACCATCTGAATATGGATTTTTTTTTCTTTTAGCAGTCTCTTCTCATTAAATATTTCTTTGCTTTCATCTACAACAAGCATAACAAGATAATTCTATTTACCATCTCTCACCAAGAAAAGTAATTAGAATGCAAGGTAATTTCCATAAAATGCATTATGACTTTAATATCAGTAAAAGCCACTTAAATATTAAATGCACAGAAAAAATATTAGCTAAATTATCATAGAATAATATGATCAGGTTACTTTAGAAGAAAAAAAATGATAAATGTGTTTTAATAAACTGTGCAAAATTATATGCATCATATTCTTGCTTCCTGTCAATTTTATTTAGAGTTAAATGCCATTGTGATAATTAGTTGGGTTTTACTGTGTTCATTAAAAGCTTTTCTAATGATCACATAAAGAAATAAGTGAAATTAATTCCTTTCTTCAAACTCAAAGAAATTCATCAAATGAATAAACAAAAAGCTTTTGCTGAGGCACAGACTCAGTATCTTAGAACCGCAGAATCACAGAATCACAGAATGGTTTGGGTTCGAAGGGGACATTCCAAGAAGATAAAAATGGAGTACAAACACCACACTCAATCAATGAAGGGTTGGATTTTGGATCAGTGTTAGTGTTCTTGATTTACAGACAGGAGCTGTGTGTGTGAAGGGAGTAGTAGGGGACAGATTGGATCAAATTTGATAGTCCTGATCCAAGCAAAAGTTTGAAGTTTTTTCTGGGAATCCAGGGTAGATTCCCCAGTGAAAATGAGAAGAGATCTAACTAACATTTATATTTCTTTTTCAGGATGGGCATACCACATCTTTCAGAAATTTTCTAAGCCCTGTTTTCAATTACAGCAACCCCCCCCTTCACTGTGCTAGTGAAGTCTGCTTTCATGAGTACCTAGGACTAAAAACACATTCTCAAGGAACTTTCACATCTTACTGGCATTAGAAAATTTATAAATGCCAAAGACAACTTTTGGCTGTGAGAAATTACACCAGAAAAAGGAATATGTGAAGAATGATGAAGTTTCAAGATGAAAAACCCGCACAAATAAATTACTTCAAAATCAGAGCCATTAATTATGATTTCCATATGCACAAAGATGGTGTTATAAGAAATAATGTTTTTGAGATAACTTGCTGCATTAAGTCAGTGAATTAGTCCAACGACTGCAGATGCTAACATGAATGAGATCTCCTTCGCTGGGGTGAGTGAGCCTGATTCAGAGTCTATGTCATGTTAGAAGTAGCTTCTGCATTTCAAAATGGGTCAGATCTTTGGGGAATATTAAGGAAGAGAAAGTGTAAAAATGAAATGTTAATTTCAAAAATAAGATTAACACAGACAAGAACCAAACAACTGAGTCCTTGAACCTCGGTGCTCATACTCTTCAAAATGTTGCCAAAGCTGATGGAAAGTACCACTTCTCTAGTGTGCCTGTTAAACTACAGTGCTGTTTTGTTATTCACAAAACACCTCTCTTGGTAGAACTCCAGAGAACAGACTTGTTTACAACAGCTCTGTGAACAAATTCTCCCCAAGAAGATACCAAAGTTGAGAGGCAGTTAGGATCAGAACTGAGACTAATAGGAATGGAGTTAATCATGTCACCTTAATTGAAAAGTAGTAATAAAAATAATTGAGTTTAATACATAATTTAGATCATTGCGTGTTAAGTTAATGCATTCTGCTTAGGCTTTGAAAAAATATTTATTTCATGTAGAGTTAAGATTTCATTTGTTTTTATAATGGAATTCTCTCAAATTGACTTTAATAACAACAGTTTGTTAAATCAGATTTTGAATTGATGCACAAATTTGAAGTTCATATGTTAATTTTTGATGCAATATACTTAGCATTTATAGCCTGCTCTTAAGGTGGTTGAATTTATTTTCATGAGATTTAATAATCATTGTTGGTTTATATTATAGAAATTAAATTAGTTTTCTATGCTGTCCTGATGAGGGGCAATTTGCCTTATGACTACTTTATTTTATTTTACTTTTAAAACAATGTATTACTTCTTGCTTTTAAGAGTGGATTTATTCTTCAGCTATTGGTCACACTTCTATAACAAAATTTATGTTTATATTTAAGGTTATTCCCAGGAAAGCAGAGAAACTCCGTTCAGTTGCATTTTCTCTGAGTGCCTTCTCTGACCCCTGTTCTTGTGGAAAAGTGATTCTGTGCAGCATTAAAGGTTTCAGCTGAATTTCCAGGAAAACAAACTGGTCAGATTAATAAAAGTACCTCCTCTCAGAAACCATCCACCTCCAAGTCATTCTAATTTAGTGCTGAGGGATTCCACTTGAAAAGGAATTTTTTTTTTTAATTTAAAACAATTATTGAGCTATCTTGGTGAAATATGCCATTCTGCAGTTAGATGCTCTGTTCAAGGAGCCCATGACAACTTTAAGCAGTTTAAGTGCATGCACAACTGCAGAGCTCACGTGTAAACAGGGATTTAAAACCAGATACAGGCTTTGAACAACAGCCTGGAAGCTCAAGAATGACATTTGTAATTCCAGATCTGATGCTTCTTGACTTTGCTCAAAAGATATGTCCCCTTTCATCTTGCATTCCCAGCACTTGGAAAAGGTGAGTCTCCTCTATGGCACCAGGGTAAAGTGGGGCTTAGCCAAAAAATGCTCCAAGGTATATCTGAGACCCTTAATGGGTAATGAAGATATAGATGAAAAATTAACATTATCACCATTACCAAGCACACGTGGACCTTCCTGCAATGTTTCAAAGGACGCTGTTATAAACTCTTATTCTTAACTGCAGTTGAGCTCCACCCTGTCATTTCCACAATGCCATTCCAGACCTTTTTCTACACTGATCTAGTTTTCAAGATCCATTTTTCTCTTTCAGTCTTCCAGCTGGCTTTTTCAAGCAGCTGGATTCTGCAGCAGCAGCAGTTCCTTCAGGGTTTCAGCTGCCAGGTGATGGGAGATGTGGAACACATGACCTGATAAGGTGTGAGTGGCGCCTTCTGTAACTGATGCTTGATTGAAAGTGGGGTGTTCAGATTTCCACCCTGTTAAAGGGAATCAGACCTCAGCAGACTGATCTCAGGGAAAACTCTGACCACATACTGCAAGAACCACGTGCTTTATTAATTACTAGGAACACATTTCCTTATGACAGAAGTACAGTGTCCAAAAGCAGTCCCTTGCAGAAAAAAACCTTGCAAGGGCACAAGCACCTTTATGCAGCTCTGGTAGTACCTGCCTGAGGGCACCACCTGCCTCTGGTAAGCCCATTCACCTGTCCCCTTCTCAGTCCTCATGCAATTCAGCTGTTCTGTGTATCTCCCTCCCCAGTGTGCTAGCAGCCATCATCAGTACTCTTGATCTGTTTGGACATGTCTTTGTGCTTCCTGCTGCTGCTGTAGTAGTACCACTCATGGATAAACAGGAGCCGTATTCCACCACTGGTGTCTTTTATTTTCTTATTTTCATTAATGTTGTAGTTTCCCAAGCAAGGGGGCTGGGAGAAATGAGCCACTAGGTCAGTAATTCCATCCCTGAACCTCACAGTAATATGCCTTAAACCGTACTTTCTAGTGGTTTGTCCCAAGTCATTTGCCAGGACTCAAATGATGGAGCTCCTGCAAATTCCCTTGGGAGATGATGCCACAGGAAAACAGAAAGGATTCTATTGATATTCAACAGACCTTTTCCTTTTGTTAATTTAATACCATTACTCCATATTCCACCATAGCCATTTCCCCCCACTCCATTGCGCTTCCTTCTTCAAAACACTTCCAGACATTTATGATCCCTTTTAATCATCTCTTAGTAAAGATTTTGCTTGTTTTTAGGGCTCTTCCCCCCATGCATTCTGTCTGAATCCAGCCCCTCAGGGTCACACTCATCTTTTCATCCATAATTGAAAAGACAACCACTCTATACAGTAATGGGAGATTTTTTTTTCTTTTCCTCCTCAGCTCACGCAAACTATACAGATAGTCACTCATCTCTTCAGGCTCTAAGACATATTGTACCACTGAATTTTAAGCAAATCTACCAGACAAGATCAATGAGCTATTCTGCTTTAAAATCTAGGGCATATATTGGCCATCCCTTTGTACACATTTTTACCTTTCCAGCTCTTCAGCAAAATGTAAACCTATCCAACATCAAAAAGTAAAATGAACAGCTAGATTCTCCTTTTATTTATAGAAGGGCTTTCCCCACTAAAACAAAGGAAGCCATTTGCACAGCAACAGCTCAGATTATAATTTTAGCCCAGTGACTTTTACAAAGGCATCTTTTCTCTTTATCACAAAAGGCACCATTATTCCAAATCAGAGCACCAGTAGAAGGCATGTGCACCACTTACACTCCACTTGGATGCCTTGAAATGAAACACTCTGGACTGTAGTGTTGCAGGAGCGCTGTGAGACACCCAGGAAAATTTTACCCACGTGGCACTGTGCCATCAATTCATACCCAAGAGTTGGGTTCTGTATGGGGTTCCCTCAGTGGATCCTAGTAGATCCCCCATTTTGTAGTTTTATCCTACTAGTAGTTTTAGTATTTATATTGTGTAGTAAATAATGCTGATTAAAATCTTTAATCTGTTCACTCATCTGTTCATCTGTTCATTTATTATAATAAATAATTCCTTCTATGTGAATATATCTGATTTACCCTCATTAAAGCCTGCAGAGCAAAGTGATTTAATCACACCCTTATAATTCCTTAAGTTTAAACTGTTGATGAAATCTGATGCTAAGTTAGGATACTGCTGCACCCGGGCTCTTCTCCTAGAAGGAGTTTAGAAAGCAAGGGAGTCCTTTCTACACCTCATGACTCAAGGGTAAGGCTTTTTTAATAACTTTACTTAAGCCTTCCACTCTACCCATGACACTTGTCAGCCAGGCTGAACCCTTTGTCTTAGAAGCAGTTGGATTTTGAAGTGATCTTTGGTAACATGAACAGTTGGGTACATAGTTGATTATGACTATCTGTGAGAATACACTTCTAAATAAGCATAAAAGAATTACAGTAATATGGTCATTGGTCAGTTGTAAATATACACACAAAAAAATCCATCTGAAACACAGAAAAAACGTATAAGGCAAAGGTATCATGACACCAGTATTAAGCAGTGTCACTTTAATTGAAAAAAAATGGTTTATTTGAAAAAAAAGCTTATTCAATTGTTCTTTTTATACTCCATCATAACTGAATAAATATCAGTCATCTTTCTGGGAAATACTCCACTTTAAGAGAAGGAATGAGCACCTACTCAATGATAGGGTTTTGTGAGGGGCAGAAAAGGCCTTGACTCTGAAAGTGTTGCTTAGCAATAAAAAAAGATAGATGGATGGAAGGAAGGAAGGAAGAAAGGAAGGAAGGAAGGAAGAAAGGAAGGATCTTTATTATTTTGAAAATAGCTTTCCTGTAGAGGTAAGAGGGATGCTCCACTTTCAATTTCCCAGCGTGTAACACTGCCATGGGAGCCACATTCTGTGCTTGTCTGTCTCATGTGTGATGCAAAGTGACAGACAAAACTAGCAATAGTCATCACACGTGTGTTAGCTGGGTGCTGCAGCATGTGCCTACGTTTTCCCAAGTAAGCATCTGGCTGTTGGCTACCTCTTATGTAGCAATAGAAAAAAGCAGGTATTTTATTTGTGTCTGTGGGCATAGAGAAGGAACTCATTAGAATGTGACAAGTTTCTGGGCTGAGTGATATGGCACATGTAATCTCATTATCTCTGCTGGGGAATGGCAGGAGTATGCGTGTAAAACAAGATTTTATGTGTATAGTTCAGTCAGTGAGGACTAATGGATTGATAATGGGCTGTTTGTTGCTGTTCAGATTTTGGCTTGCATCCACAGCGGGGGTATATTGGAGCAGATCCACTGGAGCACACTGATTGATACTTATGCTAGACATAAGCTGGTGAGTGTTCAGACTTATTTTCCATTCAGTGCGCAACTTATTACTCTGTTGTCTCTAAGTTTACCCATGCACATATTACAAATATAGCCAGATGTCCTCATGATTGTTTGTATTTCTCTGAAAAATGGATGGAAAGGTCCACAAGTTCAGAGGGTAAAAAATGGGTTTGGGGGTGAACTGTGTGACAGCTAAGGAAAAAGGAAGCTGATTTTATGCAAGAGAGAAGTAAAAAGACTCCATGTTTCACAGGAGAAGCCAAGAATTCCTGTAGGGTATCCCAGACTCAGTAGGCCCTGCTTTAAGGAGAAGGAAGATTTAAGAGCACCACAAGAAATATAAGGCAGGAATATGAGTTATATTGTCTTCTATCCACATGATTGTATTTCTTGCCATGCCAAAATGATTTCCTTCTGTAATCATACGTCCCATCAAGGACTTCATAAACACAAAATATCCATGTGGGAAGTCTGAAGAAAAGACAGAGTAAACTATTGGGTCCTCATGGGACCAGTCAGTCCTGACACTGACTCCTTTTCCAGCTGGGCAGCAGACTGAGAACCTTTGCTCAGGGCATATTGCTAATTTTATAGACAGACAGTGCTACAGGTCGCTATGACCACTAAGAACACAAGACCGCACAGGTCCACAGTAAAGGGCTGCATCTTTTGCGTGCGAGTGAGCATCCAGCTGAGCTACCTTCCCATTTGGTCACTATACCATATACAGATACCAATATGCCGTAGGCATCAAGATTTGTCTGCTGTTTCCCTGCTGTTTCCAACGAGAGAGAAGTTAGATCTCTGGCACAAACCTAAACTTTGAGCTGGAAACTAATACATGAAAATCAGAGCTCTTAAGCACCATGGGTAGTTCTGCTAAATATGACCCGAGCAGCCACAGATGTGCATGTTAGAGAAACACAATCCAAACCATAAGAGGGTGGCTCACGGCTGGCCAGGTACAGCCTTAAAAGTGTGCAGAAACTTGGCTTTCATGGCCTTCATCTCAGCATGAGACAACTGTCAGTGCAAAACACACTAAAGTCTGATCAGAGAGGTGTTACCCACTCTTGGAAGAAGAGCTATGCCAGCTGGCAGGGAGAACAGGATCCCAGTGTCCAGAAATCCACTCCCACAAAAGGACATATCTTTCACTGCTTTGTGGGTGCCTCATCTGCATCATGTGTATGTGAGGTCTTTTCCCCAGTAGCCATGGACCCACTGTGAACCCAGGGGAGGAGAAGATTTACACTTGAGAGGCAGAGAAGTGAGATGGAGAGAAATGGGCTCACAGAGCCCTCTCAGCAACTTACAGACACCTTGTGGTGCTCCAGGTAGGTTTATTTGTCAATTAATGTGTTGCAAAGAGTGATATTAGTCAGGCTCATGGTATTGTCATTGCAGACAATCCCATCAAGGCATGGCAGAAAGGAGCTGAATCATCTCCAGGCTCAGACACCCTTAGATATGTCATGTGGTTTTTTGTCCATCTGTGAAAAATGTGCCATTATAGGCTGGAAAATCTGTAGTGCTAATGTTGCTGTCATTCTGTTCTGCTGCTTTTTTCCCCTTCTGTACCTTTTATTTTGCTTTATGGTGTTACATGACATAGCATAATGCATTCACATTTTTTTACAACAACAACAACAACAACAAAATCTTCCTTTGGATCAATAGCAAGTGTAGTATTCAATTGATATTCTTGGCAGCAGAGCAAATAAGCCAGCGCCTGCAGTCAGACTGTGTCAACAGGCTCAGTAATGATGCTTCCACCTATAGATGGAAGCTCCTTTCCTGCTCCTTACCAAATGTGCAGGCACTGATTTGACCCTGAGATTAGCTCAGTTGTTTAGAGCACAGTGCTAATAATGCCAAGGTTGTGCCATTCACTTCTGAGCTGGACTCGATGATCCTTGTGGGTCCCTTTCAATTCAAGAATATTCTGTGATTTCTGTGATTTCAGTGGACATTCCCCAAAGTCTGAGATACAGTAAAAAAAGCAGGATGTACTGAGGAATTAAGTCTTTCAAGTAAGGGCACCACTGTGAAAGGAGCAAATTAATATTGTGCAAGCAGTGTTGCTGAAAAGCAGGTAAAGGAAGATGTGAAATGAGTGTCATGTGCTGAGCAAGTGTTTCCAGCCATCCCTCTGAGTAAGTAGTGGTTAAGTACAGGACCTATATCTGTGTTTTTCTACAGTATAAAGCATACTCCTTCTAGCTGCTGTATGTGGCCTCTCTGAAAAAATTAGTGGGGAAAAATCTGTGAAGAACCTCAATATTTGGAAATCTGACAGGATCTGGCATGAACCACATGTCAAACTACTCAGCAAGATCAGGACATTCACAGCTGCTCTTATGCCTAGAAAAAATACCAAATGCAAAAAAATTTTGTGGGCATCTAGAAGTATTTATAACTCCCTACAAATGCAGACAATGTTGTAAGAAGGAGAAAATGGTTTTATTTATGAGTTTCGTTTTTGGGTTTTTTTTCATAATAGTTTCAGCTGAGTTTCCTCAAAGTGTGATACAATATTAATAACCTAACTTGCTCAGCTTTCTATTTTAGACTCACTTTTTATTTTCAACCACTTTAAGGTAGATTCTCTGATATCTGCAGGGTCTTTCTCTGTGTGGAAAGATACACAGAAAAGAATTCTCACAAGTCTTGAAAAAATGGGATCTCTTTTTAGACACCAGGTTTGGTTGAAATTGGTCACCGGCTCCAAAGTAACTGGGCATGAGATGCAAACTGCCTGGCAGACAAAAAAATGTCTGTATAACACCTGCTTTCTTAAGGCATTCTCAATGACTGTGGTGAGAGAATGGAAGAAGAGCCCAGGAAGTGGACAAAATATTAATATCTAATTAGACTGGGGAAGAAGATATTCATCCTAAAGGAAGCCATCTGAAAACTTGATATTAAAAGAAATTGAGTACATACTAAATTCAGTCCTCTTCAACCAATTCTACTCAGTTCCTCAGAAATGTCTTCATGACCCAGACCTGTCATTCTTAATAAGGAATTTTTCCCCCTCCAGAGGGGGAAGAACAGGGAAACCTTTCTCTGCCTCATTACCTTTCTATACATAAACCAGTCATCCCAGGGAGCCAAGAACTGAGCTTGTGGCTCAAACACGGACCCCACACTGTGAGACCATCATGTTATAATGTATGTGAAGATGACTGAGATTTCTTTTAAACTAAAAAGCAAATCAATTAAAAAAAAAAGAGAACCATGCTGTATTAATATGAAGGTCTTGCTCAAAACAAATTGAACTTGCAGTTGATAGCCATTAGCTGCTGTTCTTTTAGGTAGTTGTAAAAAATATTGGGCTTTGCCAAGCACCATGGGATTATAATTTTTAGGCTTTAAAAGTAAGCCTAAAACAAGTTGAAAATATTTTCCTTAAATGTTTCATTTTAGTTCTTGTGTCACCAAAACTATATTTCACTTTCCATTCCTTCCTTTTAAACTTTCTTCTTTGCTGCCCACAGGATAGCAGCAAATGTAGTTTAAAAAAAAAAAAACAAACCATATTTTGGTCTTTCTTTTTGAAAATCAAAACATTCAACTTCTGTGAATTAGCTCAGGTCTTCATAGGGCACAGGGTAACTGAATCCCTGGTAGGAATTTGGGAACAATAATGTTTATGAAGAAAGAACAGGTTTTCCCTGTGTGATTTTGTCTCTGCTGACAAGTCAGAGTCAACAACACTATGCTGGACCTTGAGGAGGACAGTACTCACCCAGAATTTCAAACTGTATTGAATTCAAGCCCTTTATACTCCTTGGTGAAAGTTCAAGGCAGAATGGCAGAAATGCTGTTCAACTGTCACTCGTCTCATTCTCAATCACCATTCCCACCTAAACCAGTCAGGGCAACATGACTGCATTTGCTGTTTCCCTCCAATCTCAAAGCTGCCCAGTCTCAGCATGTTGACTACCAGCGTCCATGGTGAAAATTTAGCTTCTGTCTCCTAGGCTACCTCCTAAGCTAGGAGCTTAAAGCCTCAGATATGCTGCTGCAGTAGCCAAGTAGGCATACATTCTTTTAGCAGCCTAGTAAACTTGGGCTATTTCACACAGAGATGATACAAGGGGCAAGATGTAATGCTTCCTGTCCTCAGCTGCCCATCCTGCCTGGCCCCATCTTTCGATCGGAAGGACCCACCTAGTGCCGCAAGGATGGATCTCGTGCAGCAGCTGCTGATGAGGTGTAGTTAACAACTTGCAGTGCATTTACTGAATAATTTAAATTTGGTACTAGTTTTCCTTCCTAGGCTGGGTGAAAACTGCCCAGGGTCAGGACTTCCATGCCTAGAGGGTCTCTGCAGTGGTGGGTGGACTCTCTGCTGTCTCTACTGTTGTCCAAAGCCATCCCTAGGCAGAGCCTTCAACTTCTCTTTGCCATACAAGCCATTTTATTTTAGAATGCAGCTTCTATGAATCTCTGAAAGAGACATTTGTAAACTAGATTTCCCCAGAGTGAGGTATAGCAAAACCAGCAAACCCCTTAGGAAATGTTAGCTGAAGCATCTAAATGTACAAAACATGTTTGAATATCATTGAACTGTAGATGTTCTTGCTGAGCATGAGAGTCAAATATGATCAGGGTGTCAAAAATGAGTTAGGAAAGTACTGCAGTTGCTATTTATGCCAAAGGCTCCTTCAGTTGACAGCTTTAGATATCTTAAAAGCATAAACATTTTAGCAGACAACAAGTTGCATTTCCTACACTAAGAGCTTTTTGAAATTATGGAAAAGAAACCCGTAAAATGCTTTTGTATAATTCTCCTCCTTCACATTCATTTTAAAGCACTTTAGCAAAGTAACTCTCCCCCATTGTGGTTACAAGAAAAGAACTTGTTTACAAATTGTACACTGAAATTTAAGTTACTGGGAGTAGCAACAGGTTTGTAGTGACAGGTCACTTTAGATTGGAGTTTAATTTATGAAGATTACTTTACCTGGGGCTATGGTAATCTATGCCTTCGGAGTAATTCACCCTCTGCCTCATTTCGAATGCAGTCAAAGACTGTCGTATTTCACTATGACAATGTAATCACAGATCCACATTAAAAAGTCATTATTGTTTAGAATCCAGCTTGGTTTGAAAAACACTTACTATAAAATTCAACAGCCTTTGTAAATTACCCAAAGGTTTACTCAAGAATACAAGGTACAGTGATTTAAATCTGAAACTTACTACTTTATCGATTATATGGGATTTTTAGGTCACTGCATTTACGGGAAATGATTAGTGACTAATCAAAGTAATAAAGTCCTTGATGTTGGTTCATAAATAATTATGAATTGAATTTTCTTTATCCAGTATCAGATAAAAACTGAGTTAACCATAAGATATCTCTTCAACTTTTGTTTCATACAGCATTCTAAAACCCAACAGTGATAAAACCAACCATAAGAATAATTTTCTGATTTCTCTCTCGTCTTTTTTAAACCAGAAGCAATGTGCTCTCACATATATATCTATTGCACTCTTCAGCTTGAAGTTTTGTGTTGAACATAAAACTTAACTTCAATTTTAATTTCACACTGACCCTTTTGGCATTTTTAAAACATGTCACAGACAGATTCAAACTCCTTTGTGATGTATTAAACCCCAAATTCATATTCTAACTAACATTCAGCTTATCTATCCCTGTACATATGGTGATTATTGAACTCCTACTTATCTTTATATTGTTCTTTATCCTTCTTCATAGTTTTTTTCCCCTGCAAATTGAGAGAGTTTTAGCCCTGACTATTATGCAAGAGTTTAAAACTGTAATAAAAACGAATGATGCAATGAACCAATTAAAATTGTTGTATATATATTTTTTTAATTAGACATTTATGAGCTGCGAATTGGATCAGATATTCCCAATGCACATGACATGCTGACATATAATAGCTGCTTTTGGGATATCAGGTTAGCTTTTTATGAATGCAAATAGAGGTAGGTTTTCTTTTTTTAATTACCTTCAGGAATAATTTTTTTCTCTGTATTTACAATACAGGTGGGCACTTTAGTGTAGCTTACTCAGAAGGTTTGAAAGCATTACATTTAGTAGCAGTGGTGTTCAGACTTCAATAGAGCCACCATTTGTAAAAGGGTTTTCATAAATATTTTGGACTCTGGGAAAAAGTGGATACCAAAGAGACAGATTCATTATCATGCTAGTGTCTGAATACACACAAGAACAAATTCTTGTTGGTAAACAAAATCATGGTGGATTTTGTTGTACCTCCTGCCTCAAGTAAATACTTCTGGATTGAAAAACTCTTTTCTCCTCCACTATTTTTAAATACTGTGATTAAACTGGGCTTTGGACAGTTTTTTTCCCCTCAGACCTTGTTCTCAGAGCTGCTCTTCCCACATCCAGCAACACTAAGGAATTTCACTTCTGCATTGTGAGTTGGTTCAGCTTTCGGTGCCTTCTGGCTTTGTGCACCTCACGTAAACAGGTGACCTTCAGTGCCATCACTGGAATCAAGCATAACAACATGGAAATTAGCAGCAGTACATTCTTCTGAAGGGTCAACTTCTATGCACCATGTTCATGGTACAAATGCAATACTCACATCTTGCAGTCCGTGCTGCCTTAGGAGAGGTTGTGTGTTCAGGTGGACGTGATGTGAGGTCTGGTACTGCTCCTACCCTGTCTCGGTGCTTTAGAAAATCCACTTTCTTTGCCTGTTGTCTATCTGGAAAAAAATCCACATTATTTGAAGTTTTACATACACCTCACAACTTGCTAAATAATTGGGAAGTTATCATACAAATAGGAATTAGACTGCCAAGTATTAATGATGATCTGTGGCCATGGCTCTGAAAGAAGTGGTTGTCTCTTTTTATAGAGTATAGTCAAAGCATCACAAAAAAACCCAAACCTAATAGCAATTTGTGAACTGGAAAAAATAGGATGTGCTTAAAAGATATCAGAAATTGTAGACACTTAAACTAACAAAACTAGCAACTGCTGTAAGAGTCCTGTGAAGACAGAGTGAGCAGAAACACCTCTTGGTGATACTTAAAGAAGTGTGTAATTCTGAAATGAGTTAATTAAAGAGGAACAGTTACTTTAGCCATAACAAAAATATATTATTGAGTCCAAAAAAAAGAGCAACAACAATAATAAACAAGTTTCACGCCTCTTTCATGTGAACCCACAAACATATGCCATAGCAGAGAAGGTTAGCAGTGCCCTGCTGAGCTTTGGCCTTTGTGGAGATCTGCTTTTGAAAACTAAGCAGCAGCGAGGGGCTCCAGAGGAGCTGTGCTGCTCTCCCCAGCCAGGGCAGGCTGTGGTGCCCTGTGGAAGCTCCGACCCTGCAGTGGGCTTGATCTGATCTCTCATGTTGACATCACCCTAAAATGCAAGCTCTTGTCCTCTGCAGACAGACTTTGAAGTAGAAAAGTGCAATCAAATGAACAAGGGTCTGAAATTATCTTTTCTTGGTGCAACTTGGATGTAGAGATTTTAATAAGGAAAGGCTTTATCAATTTTCCTGATATTCAGTTCATTTTCAGTGTACCAGAGTCCTACTTGATTTGAGCAGAAACCCACTCTAATCACACTTCATATTAATTCTCCACATATAATTCTAAAAGGGTTAATAATGAGGAATTGTTATTTTAATCAATGGTAACAAATTGCTATGGACTCTAACAAGAGAATAGATTCAAAGCACTTTTTGAAGACCACTTCCCAACAAATAAGACATTAAATCCATGAGTTACAGCTTTAAATTACTCTTGTATGAATTACATGAAAATGGGCTCTTTAACATAAAGGGTAGCATCATTTCTTCCCTCTGAACATTCAATCATTCTTTTGGGTAAGTGGTGTACTCACTGGGTTGGAGGCAGTAGAGTTTCCAGTGGCTCTTGTAAGCCAGTCTCAGGAAAGTGTTTTTTTCTTCAATTTCCCTTTAAACATTTACTATAAAATAATCTCCTTAAATTGTGATAAACCCAGTCCTGAGCCTGAACTTTCCAAATCTCAGCAGGGCTGGCCTCTCAAATAAGATTTTATAAGCAGGTAAGCATGGCGTTCCCATGAGAGCTATGGCAAAAAAAGTAAATAACTCTCCTCAGTGCAGTTTGCGATAAAATAATATACCACTGAGAGATGTGACAAGCCTGCAGTTTGAAGAGCTGGTGGCTAACATATGATTAGCATAATTAGCCAACGGTGCTTTCTTCATGGGTACCAGTTTCTAATTGGGGTACAGCTGCTCAGTGAAAGTCCTAGCTTTATGAGAACATGCCATCTGATTGAGAGGGACAAAGGCTTTTATTCCTACAGTAATGCCACCCTGGGTAAATCCCTAATTGGTAGGAGTAATTAACTACAAGGGAGACAATTTCTGCATATATCTATGTATATAACTGTGATATCTAGCCATTGCTGTGATAGCATCTTCTCCCAACAAACCAAACCACAGGCAGCAAGCAAGAGGAGCAGGGAGAAGGCAAATGTAGTTTCAGAGAAATACAACAGTTGACAATGAGAGTTACACAGTGCTTTGAAGAATAAAAGCATTGGACAAACATTCACTGACTGCTAACACTACTCTTCTTGTTTTTATTTGACTCTAAACTATGAGGGTTATTGCTGCATTCCCTGTTTTTCCTCACAGACTCCCACCTCCCACCACAGGCTGTTCATAGGCACAGATATGGTTCACAACCCCTTTGGCTGTCACTTGCTTGGACAAAATCCCAATCAATTCAAGCCAGCAATAATCTGTTGCGGTTTAAGGACGTGGATGTTCTGCCTCGGTGTTACTCAGTGAAACATTGCACCTTGCCCACTAGGACATCTTTGCTTACCCATCCAGATATAGATTAAAATGGGATGAAGTGGAGCTGGGTGAGGGTTATGTTAATTTTACGCTGATGTCGCAACTTCCTAGTAGGGTAGAACCTGCAGAACTGAGCCCTGACTTCTCATGGGGGATGTGTTGGTCTCAAAGGACCCAATGGATTCCAAGACCAAAGGATCAGGTGCATTTATTTCACATTTTCCATGTAAATGGCTATGTAAAGTGTTTATATTAGATTGGGGTTAAGAGTTCCCAAGGCATAGCAAAGATTGCTATAGCAGGTTATTATGTGCCAATTTTCCCCCTGTCACTTATTAATACTTTATTTTCTGGGGTATTTTTGCACAATTTTTTTTCCCTAGAGTTTTCTGCTTCTTGAATAATATAATGCTTACATCAGTTTTAATGATTTTAAAGTCCTGTCATGTACATAGGATGCAATACTTTCACGTGACTTATGTTTGGATTGATTGATACTCATTTCTGGTTTTTTCCTTTAAAAATAATAATACAAATACACATAAAAGTCCTTTGACACATGATGTTGATAACATTTCATGAATGCCTGCCCGGGCATAAGGTTACATGCACTAGACAGGATTAGTTCCAGCATTTGTTCATCCAAATCTCGGGAATGATAACTTAAACAGTTAGGTCAACAGTCTGAGTGTGTGCTTTGGCATGAGCTAATGTTCATTTGGTTCTTATCTAAAAGAAGCCAGGTGTTAGTGTAAATTGGCAAAATACTGCTTAATCCCAGTGATTTAGATAGCTTCTTTTCTTTTCTTTTCTTTCCCACAAAAGGAAAAGATGAATGAATTCAAACTATGGAGACGATGGACTCCTATTCAGAGGCTTTTGGCCAGATTTAGCAAGAGCACTCCTTGTACATCTCAATAAGAGCTTCTGTGTTTGCTCTGCACTGGTATCTTACGTCATCCCACACCCTCTCATTTATATTTAACATTTATTGGAATGACAAAATAAAGAAAATATCCTCGGATGAATGATTAGAAAAATCTCCTCTTTCCTTCACAGATGAGCAATGCAGTGGGAAGTACATAGACAAGTAAAAAAATCTATAGGCAGAAACAAAAAAAAACCCCTCCCAATGCCATGAAAACAGTGAAGAAATCTAAAACAATCAGAAGACAAACAGAACAGAGAGATATGCCTTCTCTCGCATGTAGCATCATTTATGGCCCTGATATCCCCTCTTGCCTTCCTCCAAGCCTGGCTGTGCACTTACAGGGCAGTGGCATGCCAGGGCTGGGTGTCCTACAGCTGCACTGCAGACTGCGGGGAAAGAGGAAAGTCATCTGTAGATCAAAGCGTCTGGTCCCACTGAGGCACTAAATCTTCTGATGTTACCTCTCCATAACAGTTCACGAGATTTTCACTTGTAAATAATCCAGCTAGATTGGCACGGTCTCCTCTAATTCTCAACCCCAGAAATACTTACAAATTTGTTTAATTTCCAAACCATTGAAGTCACTCTTGCTTGAAAATTGAACATGTGCAGTAAAAGAAGCGGCAGATTAAGGGTTAATCAGACCTGATCACTGTTGGCTTGTCACAGAAGTTCAAGGAACTACAGGTGAAATGAGGGGCATCAGAAAGTAAAATATACAGCATTTTTTACTATCTTCAAATGCCTTCTGATAACAGCTATCTGAAAAGTAATATTTTTCCCCATTTGATTATTTCTGGGTCAAAATTTATTGATTTTAATTGGTGATATAAAAATGCAAAAATTAAAAAAAAAAGAAAAACAAGCAACCCACCAACTGGCAACATTCTTCATTGAAAAATAGCCAGGGAAAGTCCCTGAGAGCTATTAATTAAGTTTCTAAATATGTGAACACCCACACATACCTAAGGGGAGTGGAGAAAGCAGTTTCCTGCCAGCTTTAGCTTCAATACATTTTCCAATTTTGCGCCTACAAGTTTGCCAGTACAAATATTTCCTGGGGTCATCCTGCCAGCAAAAAGTAAAAATGGCAGCAGTTCGTTGTCAGTCAAATCACACACGTGTTTTCTTACTTGTCTTCACAAACATTTGGCATTTCCAGCAATTCAGTGGCATGTGTTTGGGATTGCTTTTACTGATGTATGTAGAAAATTTGCACAACATCTACAGAGTTCTTTGGGTCAAGTCTTCAATATACACCTCCTCTGAAAGACAGTATGAAATAACTATGAAACTATATTGACGACTCTTCCTATTGCTTTTCTCTTAATGAGATTAGTGGTACTCAGTCCATGGCATGTTAATGATTTATCCAGTCTGATGTTCTTAGCTTTGTCCATCCTGTCCAGACTGGGATGGAAAGGCTGTATCCTGGCTGGATGTTGTCAGTCATGCAGAACCATGTTTTGGACAATAGTTAGTGATAGCACCAAAGCTGGCATTGCACTCTGTCCACCCCCAGGAGGGAGGGGACTGGAGGCACTTATCAGCCTGAATTCTCACTTCTCTTGCCTCAGAACATGTGGTTGAGGGGCATAATTGCAGGAGGACTAATCACAGAAACCCACTCAATGCATGTTAGTCAATACAGTTTCCTGTGTTGTCTTATTAAGGTAAAGCTTTCTGGTAGGGGCAAACACTCTCCCATGTGAAAATTCTTTACAACTCTCTCCCTACATTTGCTTTTCATTTTCATTCTAACTACTGGTTAAGTAGTAATGATCTGGGCATAGGGCATTTTCTGAGGATTGATGATAGTCTGACAAGCATTTATGGCCAGAGGTGTAGCCAAGGGTGCCATTAGTCCCAGCTGGTCATTAATCCCTGAGAATGCCCTGTGCTGAGGTCGCTATTGCTATTATTAGATGAAAATGAGAGCAAACATGGGAATATGGATTTTTTTTTTTTAATGGGTGATGCTGTTATGATTGGAATGTGTAAGGTGTTTCTAGGAATTAATGACTCACACATTAGGTAGTCCAATTGCCTGAATTATCTGCACACTGCATGAAGCAGGTTACCATAATTAAAATGTTTTAAACCTTTTTTACTTAATTAAAAAAAAGCCTGTGTCAAACTAACATAAGTTTTCAGAACTAGAATTCCCAGATACGCCTGCATGTTTCAAATTAGTTTCAGAAGCAGCATTTGGGAGATGTGAATTTACCCACTGGACCTACCACTCATGATGAGGGATGCTCTGGTAAAAGCTTGAGAGCTCCCTGAAGTTAGAACCTTTAATAAGCAGTACTGATTCAGAGGGTTCTGTCTGTGTGCTTCCTAGAGATAACTCACTGTTAGTTAGACAGCCCCAGAGTAATAGAAATTAAAAAAAAAAAAAAAAGGTATCTGGATGCCTAGGAAGGAGCCTGGAGTAGCCAAGAGGGAACACAATGCATGGGGAGCTGCTGCCTCTCTCTGGATGCAGGACACTACACACAGCAACCCATGAAGATCCATTGGCACTCTCTGCTAGGAAGGTTCTCCTGAGAACAGCTATTTACACCCTTCCTTGTAATAGTTGGGTGGGACTTATCCTCTTGAACCAGGTGTTGTGTTGATGCTTAAAACACATTTTTTTTTAATTCCAAAAATAGTCACTGATTAAAATATCAAAAAAAAAAAAAAAGATCCTGAGAACTGAGAGAGAAGCCATGGTTAAATTCTCCCTTGGTAAATTATGGCTGGAGAATACATGAAGATTTCTTGTAAATATTTCATGGTTTTGAGCAGGGGTAGGGACAGATGGGCAAACAACAGAGCTAGTTTTTTAAGATAGACCTTCATGGTTTCCTCAAAGGAAGTATATGGCAAAAACAAGGATCTGGATGCCAGAGCAAGGGACCCTAAGGAGAGCTGTTCTCAGTAGCTTCCTTTGGTGTCCACCAGTCCAGTACAGAAAGGGGCAGTGAACAGTCAGTCACTGTCCAGCTTTTTCAGCTTACTCAGGCTTTTCTAGACCTCTATATTCTTCTAACTGCCTCTTTTACAGGCTCAAAAATTCTAGACCAACAGAGCATTTCTTGTAAAAATATCCATGAGTCATCTCGAATGATAATTTTATCTGACTGCTCTGAAACTTGTCCAGAGTCAGCCTGTGCAAAGGAAAAGCACAAACTTCAGAGTTGCATTCTGCCACTCCTATGTATGAAAGTCGAAAGCGAAATCAATGCAACTGCCTCTAAATTAAGACTGACAGAAGCTTCTGCTTACAAAGCAAGATATGTGCTACCACTCATTTGTTCTGGTAATGTGGTAAGGACTGCTTCTGAGAAGTATCTGAATTGTAAAGCTTAGGGTCTAATATTAAATTTGCTATCTCCAACAGACATACTTCAGGTGGACAGCATCGCAGATTTTGTTCTTTTCAGTTTTAATAGTCACTTCTACTGGTAATGTAAAATGAAATGCCAAGGGAACTTTTCCAACATTGTTCCATCCTTTTTCAAAATTTCATTTTGGTACCTTAACCTTTTTTAATTTGCTAGTGAATTCTGAAATGAATTTGTCTGAAATCTGAAGTGTTCTTTCCCCCAGTATTATTTCTACTGTGGTAAAGCAGAGTACAGTAATATTTTAAGTAGAAATAATCTATGTTTGAAAGGATATTTTGCTTCTTTTAGTGCAAATCTTGGTAGTGAGTCAGACTTGAAGCAGTGCATTAATCATCCTAACTTATTTTGCATACATATTAGTACTATATAATAATAATAATAAATCAAGAATCTATCCACACAGTTTTTTGAATTAATCTTGTCTACACACTATTTTACCTTGCAAACAGATCAATTTGCACGTGTATAGGACGATTTGATATAGGAGACTTTTGTCCTCTCTCATGCTTGTTGTATTCTTTGGAGAATAGAGCCCTCAACACAGAGGTGAAAACAAATATAATTTTCTTAATCTCCCACCTAAAGAAGGAGAAGGAATTAATGAAGGAAAGGAGACTGTGTCTATCACTCAATACAATGATGCAGAGAATAAGGAAGATATGCACGTTGAAGGCTCTTCCATTGGCATGGGGAACCCTGCTTCCTGCTGTCAGTGAAAACAGGCCAGGAAATTCCTTTGGTTGGCTTTACATTGGATTTGATTTTTGACGTGAAACACTCAAATAGTGAACAGGACAGGCAGATTCATGGTAGGAAAAGAAAAATCTGCCTTCCAGGGTACCAGTGCACTTTATCAGAAGGGGAGTTGTCACAATACTGGTGATTCAGAACTGGCTCCGTGTGTGTGCAAGTGCGTGTGAGAGAGGATATGGCTGCGAATTTCACTGTGCACTTTGCCTGGGTTGCCTTTTCCATATGGTTCATAACCTTGTTCTGGAATTTGCTACGTTTGGTTCTCTGTGAGTCTCACTCTCAGGTCTGATTTGCTAAGCAAGTACTACCTGATGGCAACTCAGGGAACCCCATTAGAGGAGACCAGGCTCACGGCCATTTTTGATTGATGGGATTGCTGGATCATTTAAAATGCTGATCTAATAAAAGATATGATGCTACTCCTTACAATACCTGATTTTCAGCCAACAAAATGAAAATGATGACCTCATCCTGGAAGGCTCTGTGGCAAATATCTGATCAGGGAGAAGAAGCTGTAGCTGGCTACACCTTTTTATACAAGGCCTATAAATGGGTTTACACACATCATAGCAACCTTTGGCCAAATATTTGGTGTTACAGTCTCTCATCAATGAAGTAGATCCTCCCCCAAAGCAATTGTATTGATTTATAACCAGCTGTCACCTGGCCCATCACATTCCCTGTCCTTGAAATCTGCTCCACTGTCTTCTTTCAATTTATTTCTCCTTCACTACATCAGTGTTTAGCAACCATATGTATTCTTACCCTGAATATGATTATTGACCTGACAATGTGTGCCTGCAGGCCAGAAGGCCAACCACATCCTGAGCTGCATCATGAGAAGTGTAGCCAGCATGTTGAGGGAGGTGGTTCTCACCCTCTACTCTGCTCTTGTGATACCCAACCTGAAGTACTGTGTCCAGCTCTGGGGCCCTAAGGACAAGAAACATGTGGTCCTCTTGGAAGGAGTCCAGAAGAGAACCACTGAGTTGATCACTGAGCTGCAACACCTCCCCTGTGAAGACAGGCTGAGAGAGTTGCAGGTGTTTAGCTTCGAGAAGAGAAGGCTCCAGGGAGATCTTATAGCACCTTCCATTACCAAAAGGGGGCTTACACAAGGCTGTAGAGGGGCTTTTCACAATGGTATGTGGTGATAGCACAAGGGGGAATGGCCTTAAACTGAAGGAGAATAGATTTAGATTAGATATTAGGAAGAAACTCTTTACTGTGAAAGTGGTGAGACACTGGAACAGGTCACCCAGAAAAGTTGTGGATGTCCCATCCCTGGCAGTGCTGAAGGTCAGGTCGGATGTGGCTTTGAGCAACCTGGTGCAGGGGAGGTTGTCCCTGCCCATAACAGAGGGATTGGAACTAGATAATCTTTTAGGTCCCTTCCAACCCAAACCATTCTATGGTTCTATGATTATATGATTCTATTATTAAACTCAAGTCGAGGATCCTGATGTACAATTCAAAGGCTTAAAATGACACAATAGAGTCCTAAAAATCTCATAGTCATAACAAAAGATGAAGAAAATAGAGAGAACCAACAGGTGAAGTGAGATGTAAAATGGCAGAGCAGGGCTCCTTCCAGGATTTGGAAGCAGCCCTGTCTTCTCACAATACATCAGAGGACCCAGTGGTTTAGTACATGATGAGAGCTCCAGAGTTACTCTATTTTCCCACGTCTCCGTAAAGTGCAAAGTGTAAAGAGGAAACATGCCTGGATAATCTGTCTTTTAAAATAAGGAAAATAAAATTAAAAATTTCCTTCACAAAGGCTGCTTTCTTTGGTTAGGTATGAGCATTTGACATAGGGAGGAGTGTCATCACAACACCACTTTTTCCATTACTGTCCAAACAACCATCTAGAACATAAAACCAATGTCATTTCTTCATGGACCACAGGGAAAAAAAATAAAATTAAGTAAAACAATTGAGATGGCAAGGAAAATTAAGCATCTTGGATAAGGGTTTGATCCAAAGGTAATACCTTAGAGATAATTATAGGGAAAACAGTATAAATTCTACAGGGACACTCCTGATTTCTGGTCTAATTCACATAGATTACTTGCCATAAGGTACCACTTGAGTAATGTAAAAGAAAAGCACATAGATATGATGGGAAACGTAAGCAGCTGACTTTTTTATGTGGCAGTAAACTGGGGTAATCTATTCCTGTCCACTAATGTTTATAAACATATTGTAAACAAGCATAAATGAACAGCTCATCTCTCTGAGGGTACCAGATGCATCCTTAACACTGATTAAGTGTTTTGTTCTGCCTGAGTGTCTGGCAGAGGTTTATGCTCCAAAGAAGAGGGAGGGAGACAGGGTAATGACAGTCTCATATTCTCCTGGCTCTTTAGCTGTTTTGGGGGATTCAGCATGTATAATTCTACTGATGATAATTTTCCACAGCACACTGTCACACGGGATACATTTTGTATGTCAGGTTTTTAAAGCCACTTCCCAAGTCTCCTTTCTTGCAAAGGAAATCAGAGAGATAAGCAGAAGAAGCAGGAGCAGCAATTCTGCTTGTGAAGGTCCCCTTGCCCCCTTCCATCCCATTTAATATCACCAAAAAGATCTGAATGCTGAGTCAGTGTCACGATAACGGTCACAAATACAGCAGATTCTTCTTCTTCTATGTGTTGGTAAGCTGCCTCTCACTTTTCAGAAGCCTGAGAAAAAACTGGCAAAACTTTCATTTTTGCAGCTTCCTACAGAAATTTGGTTTGGGAGTTATTTAATATCACACCTCATTCACGTCCTGTGATTCTACAGCCAGCTCCTACTGTTCTGTGGGGTGTAATTTTAAGAGCTGGATTTTATGGGCAATTCTGCACTCCTTCTCTCCCTCCCCAGTAATTACAACCTCAAATGCAATTCATATGGACTCAGATGAACTCTTTGTTGGATAGCAGGGTGAGGATTTGCTGCAGACTGCGTGCAAGCAGAACAGAGATCAAAAAATCTGAGTATAGCTATCTGTTGGTGTGAAATCCTCAAAGCCAGCTCCTAAAGCTTTCAAGCCAGAGTGCTTTCTTTCCTGAGAAGACTGGTGCGTTGTTTCTGGGAGCTCAGCTGGGCAACTCGCCTCTGCTTTTCTGACAGAATTCCTGCAAGAATGGAAACTGGTATGAAAGGGTGAAAGACGGGCTTATTTGGGTTTTTTTCTAGAAACAGAGAAGTAGTGGGTGTGTTTTATAATAGTACAATGGTTGTTGTTTTATCCTTTTATCTTTTAGCCAGATCTGCTTTTTTACTACTAATAAACTAAGCAATTTTGTTCTAGCAGATTAATTAAAACAATGCTTGCAGTAGCCTTATTTACTAATATTACTTACATTGCCCTTGGTAACAACAGACAGTTGCCACAGCTGACAAAGTAACTTTTGTGTCTCTTCGACTTGCCCTTATACTCTTACACTTTTAAGTACATACTTGAAGAATTTCATGGGCCATTGGAAGCTGTGCACAAATTGTAATTGTCAGTGTACAAATGCTGAATGTGTAAATGTGTTTATGTTTTCTATTATATCAACTACCTCTATTTGCTCTGCTACTGTGAACCTAGTGTATCTTTGTTTTAGGGTGACAGTGTCAAGACATGGTCTATCTGTTATTAACTGTGCAAATAAGGCATAGCTCTGCAAAAAAAAAAAAGCCAAACCCAAGCTAAAATAGAAAAGTCATACCTGCAGAGTAGTAAAACTTGTATCTCCAAAAATTACTCAACCTGTGTGAGGGAAGAAAACTGAGCAACCAGCTCTGTGTGGGTCCTCAGGTCCCCCGACCCCTGCTTCTCTTTTAGGCTGAACGAGCACTGTGTTTGACCCCAGGACATCACTTCAGGTTCACTTTAAATAAAGCCTTGGATTGCTGCTACAGTGGCAAAATAGCAAATGCTGAGTATTCCTGTTGGGGCTGTAAAGACCTATATCTGAGCTGAGGCGTTTGGAAGCAGAGATTTCTAAGGGAAAGCATTTTTTTTTTTTTTTTTGTAAGTGAAATATCAAGGGGAAACTTCAAAACAACAACAAAAAAAATCTGTTTAAAGATGCAAATGATATAAAAAGGTCAGGAAGATTGATTGGAAATTTAAGAAAGGTTTCTTTCCCCTCAGTGACATGGAAGATGGATTACAGGACAAACAACATTAGCTCCTTATATTCTCTTTTTCCCTTTCAGGCTAACACATCAATGCTAATGAACCTGGATGCTTATTTATTTGCACATAAGTTCTACTACACAAAGTAAAGCAAAACATTTTTTTCCATCACTGTGGATATTTTAGGATCTATTAGCATTAATGACTTACCTCTTCACAGGAAGAAAAACTCAGGGAAAAAAAACTCCAACACTTGGCTCTCTAACACAAAGAAGTAGATCCTCAGGGCAGCTGAAATGTCAGAAAAGCATTAGCATGCCAAATATACAGTCTCCTCCATTTGTGATTTTATTGCCACGTCCTTTCCTCATCATCAGTCAAGCAAGTTTGGAAATAAAAAGGGCAAACTCCTAGACACAGATCTGTGAAGCATCTTTTCAGGTTATTGCTGGTAAAACTCTAATTGCTTGCTCTCTGGGGACACTGGCAGCTCTTGTGCAAGCTGAGCCATATAATCTGGGCTTTGGAGGTGACACTGACTGGTCCCAAATCATCCCTAGGTGGACCAAAATTCACTGCACACTCTAGAATCTGCATCCAACAGTCTCAGTATTTTCAGAAAACGACTGTACTCCTCTACTAAAACAAGAGGCAAAAAGAGGGGTTTAGAGTGTGGACAGCACAGAAGAGAGCTGTGTGACTTCCCACAGTCATTCAAAGGGCCTCTGCAAGTCAAGAGCTCTTGAGTAACTATCATTTTTTTTCATAATGCAGGTATAGCTGCAAGGAAATTCATACGTCACTGCTTGTTAGGACCGTTAATTACTTCAGTTACAGGGACAATGCAGTTAGGAATTACCTGAAAGCAAAACCTGGGTCTGTGCATGTTTACAACCAGCAAGTGGAGTTCAGCCTCTCCTGGCAGGAAGTCTTTCCAGAGGGTGGGAGAAGTTGCGGACAGCAACTTATTGAGAGTCAGTTCCCTGGATAACATGCTCACACTCCTGGCCACAGCTAATTTGGATTTTCAGGCAGAGGCTCTGGTCTATACCTCATGACTGGACTGTAGCTGTAAAAGAAGGCATTTTTCCTTCCTCTGGCATAGCCAAGAACGGACATGTAATTTCATGTGTCTCCTCAGCCTTGACATGTAGGTGAGGTTGTCACTTATAATCTAGGGAGGAGTCATTTCACAGTGAAAGCAGATGAAATGGAGCCTTAAATTTCTTGCAGACTTCAGTGCATCAGAGGTGAGAGCTGCTATGAAGTGCTCAGTGACTGGTCCTGCTCTCACTGAGCGCATTGCCTGTTGCACGGTGCTGAAGGAACACGGTGTGTTATAGTGCTGGAAGGGTCATTTTTCCATTGTGTCTCTAATCAGCAGAGTGTGACGAAGAGGAGGAGAGAGGTAACCAGAAACCACACAAAACCAGCTCAGATTTCTGTGATAGACACTTCTGGAAGCAATTGCTACATTAATTAGTATATTGATTTTCTCCTCTTCTGGCTATTCTCCCACTTAACTGTTTGTTCAGCTTGATTTGGGTTATCTATTGCCATGGAGAGGCTTGGTTTAAAGTTGCTTTTCGGCAGTTTAGAAAATGAGAAATAAACAGAAAAGGTTCTACCTTCCCTCACCAGGTTCCTATGTGCTCACAATGAACACCTGTCCTTAAAGAATGGGTTTAGCACCCATTCCTATGCAAAAGAAATCTAATCCATCTATTTTTGCCAGATGGACTGACTGTTCACTTTGTCTGGAGAGGTGTCCATGGGATAAAGGCAAATGTGATGAAGGAGCATGGATTTCTCATACTGCTCAAGTAATGCTGGTACCTTCCAACAAGACAAACCAAGGCAATGCCTTGCTCTGTACAGACACTGTGGACTTCCATGGTTTTCATGTCAGCTGTAGATCTGAGGAACGTCTGAGCCTCTCTTTCTTGGGAGCCTCATCTCTTAGTTTGAGTCTTCCTGGGAACATGCTCCTCGTGACTTTAAACCATGCACCCTCTGTTTTCTGGCCTTGCTTTTCCTTCAAAATGTTATTGACACCCTCCGCCATTTCTTTTTGTTCCAGTCTCTTTTAGTCCATGTGACAATTTCTATGTGTAAGAGACAATTATTATAAAAGATGTCACCATGCAACTTTCCCCTCAGTGTACAATATACTGTGTATGACAGGTTATAGGGCATTTCACTCAACTTAAGCTGTGGATTGCCCACTACTCTTACTTAATGCATATGTAATGAATTAAAACCCCTAAATGAGTAATGGTTATAGCTGATTTGACCTTACTTTGTACAATGTGAGGCCATTTCTGGCAATCGTGATCTCATTGTAGCTTTAATGACCTCATCTAATTATTGCTAACTCAAAGACCTTTAGTGCTTTAATGTGAGTCAGAGAATGCACACCAGAAAACTAATGAACTCATCGCACTGTGCTAGACTTTGACCAGAAACAGGGATTCATTTGGAAAATTAGAAAAAAAATACATTAGGGAGAGGAAGCTTGAGATTATTTCACATTTATTTCCCCAACTTGAAAGAGGAAATGATAAAGACATTGCTGGAGAAAAAAAAAGGTAGATGAAAGTAATATTATTGATCACTGCAAACTATTCAGTTGAGTGAAACAGATAGACGAGCAATTTGTCGCAATTCTGGAAAGAAGCATGGAAAGGCACATTGAGTTTATTTTTAAAATGTACAGCTCATTCAACTTAGTCTGTGGGCACAGAAAGGTAAATAATAGAAGCATCATACAACTTAGGAACAGAGGAGTTACTGGGCCACTCACCAAGTATTATAATAAAGCAAAAAGAGTATTAATTTCTCCACATGGAAGGTGTAAAATCAGGCCATTTACCAAAAGTTTTTATTTTTGTATTCTCTCTCATTAAACACAGGGTCTGTAAATGAACTGTTAATCATTTAACATGTTAATCATAAATCTGTGTTTCTCACCAACAGGTAGAACAGGTTACTATAAGCCATTAAGCTCTCCAAATCAATATTTTGTCTCTAAATATGAAAGTAGAACATCAATATCATAACACAGTGAACTTTAACAGCAGGGCACTCACTGTATATTAATCAGTTTTCAAAGAGGGCCTGGAAATGTCATGAGAATGAGGTACCTTATGAAATTGTAATTCATTTCTGCTTCTGGCCAGACAAGGAATATTAGAGAATAGGCTTTTGTACAACCCAACGTTACTTGAGTGACTTGGAAACGGAGTTTCCCTCACATGGAACATGAGACAATTTCATTGCCTTTTAATTATTTTTTTCTGGCTTTCAGGTTAAAATAACTTTGAAATTTGATTTAAAAAACTCCTGGAGCATTTTTTAAAGTGGGAAATTCAAAATCATTTGCATCTAAATGTTTTGAAGAAGTGTTTGTTTAGAAAATGCAAGCAAATATAAGCAGCCACTCTTCCTGTCAACTGACCAGGTGACTTCTGGGCACCCACATGCTGATATGGGTGTCCCAGCTCAGTGGTTGCTTTCACAGTATTCCCACAAGATGCTGGAAATTGTGTTTCTCCAGTGTCAGTACCCATTTTAATAATGCTCCTAATTTCTTCACTGTGATGTTTAAGACAAACAGGAAATCCTGGACATAGTGAGAAAGGTGACTACTAAGCTCTAAACATGTGGTTCCCACATTTCCTAGATCCATGACTCAATCCCAGCATGCCCAAGGATTGTTGGGGCTCCAGGGACCACAATACTGTCATAGCTCAGGGGCAGAAATGCAGTTCCAGTTCATCTGTGAAGTATTTTTGATGGTACTCAGTCATAACTCTGATTTGGAAAAAAAGCTAACTCCAGAAGATCAAAATCCTTTTCAGAAGGACTGTTATTTTCTTAAATTCATTAATAATTTTCTTAAATACACTCAGTTCTTGCAACTTTGCAAATTTATTGAGAAAAGAATTAATAATCGGTCATTAGCCTTCCACTTCCTGGAGAAGACCAAGAATATAATAAAATAGGACAACTTTAGTTCACCAAGTGCTAAAGACTGTTTCCCAAAGCAGATTTGCAGACTTCTTCACTCTTAACCATGCTCATTTCATCCTGAAGGCAGATGTCCAACTTGCAGTGATTTTTGACGAAGCAGAGCTACACAAGTAGGTTTTGAAAATCCCACCTACTTTCTGCCAAGCAATCAATAACCCCTAATCCAGCTTCACATCCTTCCCCCTGAGATAAGCACCACTGCTTTACAGATCAATGTTTTTGCTGTCCAAAAGACGATTTGGGAAGGTGCTTCCATCACCTTTCTGATATCCAGAAGTTTAGTCTTAAACTTGTGATGCCTCCTGGGCTTTGAAGAGGCAGAGCTCCACTGTTCCTCAGGTAAATTCCCCATCACTGCAACGCTGTTTATGCCACTGTGCTGCTTCACAAAGAGCCCCAGCAGTTCCTGAGGATCTGGACCATGACTGTGAACACACACTAGTCGGACAGAGACTGAAACACCTTTGCTCAAATCACTTTCCTACCTCATCCCTTCTCCAGATTTTTGCCTGCTCTACTGAAGGAGTGTGCTCTGGACCATGAGTTTATTCAGGGCTGTATATACTCATGGTACCAGGTAGGCAGGTGAGCCCTTCATTTTGTCACCATATGACACTAACCCTGCAATTCACGATCCCAGGATGATTTGTACTCGATTCTTGTAATTTTATGGACATCAGCAAGTTGAAGAGTGCTATTGAAATCTCTGTACTTAGAGATTCTGGGAGAATATGGCTAAGAATACCTTAAATTTGCCATTCAAGTCCTTTTCCCACGAGATATCTACAGTCCTGGAACTTCTCGTAAGCCTCAAGCACTGTATTGATTTTTATCAATTGAAAATTTGGCCCTTACACTCAATTATAAAAAGATATAGGTCTTCGGAGCACCAGGAAAAGAGAACATTATTGATCTTTCTTTACTGGTGGTGTTTTCATTCCATTTTTCTAAACATATAGGCTTCTGTTTACATAAAGACAATCACTGGCAATACTCCCAGTTTAGACACATAATTAAGCATGAAATGAATCGGCTTTGGAATACAATACAAAAGCAATTTGCAGTTTTAATCATACTAAATTGGTCAAAATCAAAAGTTCATCTTTTGAAAAATACAAAATTATCTCCTTCCTCCACCAAAAGCCGAAATGGTCCTAGCAACTAGAAGACCTGACCCATAATTTCAGTTGATTAATCTGAAAAAAACATGTGAGTGCTGGTAGATAATTTCTTTGGGGTGAATCATTATTTATTCAAAACTCAATGTTTGGTTCATCTGATTTCTCCACATGGGATTAGTAGGGATGTGGGAAAACAACTTGCAGGTGGAATGGGATTCGGGGGTCGGTTTCTCTTGTTTTGCTCTTTTCAGAAGTGGTAACACTGGATGTGATCAAATGATCCATGTTGCTGATAGTAAATTCACTTTTGCTTGTGCATGCAATATATCCTGAGCCCTCTCTGACCATTTGATTCAGCACTTACTGGAATCAATTTATAGGCTGCCCCTTTGACTCCATTAAGCATAATCTGCACCAGTTGGAGGCACTTGGATGGAACCAAGTGTAGTGTAAATCTGTGTATATGTGTGTGTGCATGCAGAGCACTTGTGTCATCCAAAGAAACTCTGCTTGTCTACAGACAGAGTAGGGTGCTCTGCAGCCCTTGGGTTAGTGTGTGGGAGATGTATGTTTAAGGCAATAAGATAGACATAGCTGTAACAGGGAGTCCTCCAAGTGCTTTCAGATTGTTATTTTAAAAGTTCATCTTTCCCCTCCTCTGTATCCCGTCTCAGAAAACTTAACGAGTGAGGAAAGATGAAAATTAAACCATGGTTGTTTTCAGAGTGTTTCATTTTTAACCAAACATCACCTGCACTGATGATATGAAACAAAATACTGAGAGTTTACACTTTAACCTACTTGCTGTTGTTCTCAGGATATAGCAACTTCTTTTATAGTAGCAAATATAGCAGTTACTTTAGGAACAAATTCTCCCTTAAAAGCAATATAACCACCTTTCAAATAAATGGTGATGCAAGTGCCGATACTATTATAGCAGGAGAGCTTTAAATTTTTCACTTTCAGCTTGGCAAACCTCTTTGGCAAGGGGCACTTCCATCAGCACCTAAGGAAAAGAAAGATAGAGCAAGACAGAGTGGTAATTGGCTTGTGCTGAGATCAAAAGCATTAACACGCAATGCCAAAATCTCTCTGCTTTTTAAGCACAGTTCTGATGGATGTGAATACTCCTGCCCTCCTATGTATGTCAGCTATGGCACTAAATAGAGAAACCACCTCAGCATGTCGGGTCCTGATGGGTAAATTCTCATTTGGTTTGAAAGAATGGCTGGAGACGGTGTGACTTTTGACTGCACACTGTGATTTGAGCTTCCCTGAAAAGTATTCATACCCAGGTGATGTACTGCACCGCATCGCACAACTTCAGATACCACTCTGAAACACAGAATAGCTACGAGGAAATTAATAAACAGAGATTATATTTTCTGCCAGTTAAAAACTAAAAAGGAGCACAATCAGGGCAATCCTAGCAGTTGTATGTTCTCTAGGGACACTGCCATATAACAGTTTCACAATTTGGAAGTCACTGTGCTTTCTTTTTGTTTCTAATAATTTGATAGTACATTTCATTCAATCCATTCCAAAGTGAAAAGAAGTTGTACCATTTGTGCAGAATATTACCTAGGATTTTATAAAAGCATCAGGTTCCACTGAAGTTTATCCTCTAGTTATCTATAAATGAGGTGAAGCCATGAGTGAAAATACAGATATGAAAACAGTGGAGAGAAAACGGAGAGTAAAAAATTGCTTGAATTTTCAAATTGGTGTTTTGCATCTAGGAGGAACAGTCTGTGCCCACCAGAATATAATATTACACTGGATTTTTATGAAGATTTTATTTTTGTGATTGCTTGTAGTTTAAGGTGAAAGCCATATGTCTAAAATTCTGCCTTTCTCTTGTTTGAATGTGGGGCAGACAGAATGAATATACAGTGCGACAAATTATCTGATTGTTGAAGACATCTGGATGCAAGTCCCCTTTCTTCTGAGACCTGCCATTCAGTGTGAGGTCCAAACTATGAAGGCTGATATCCTCACCAGGGTTTAGTTCTGTCCTTATTGCAATGTCTCACAGATCAGAAAGATCATGCTCTTGATCACAAAGTGTGTGTGTTCAGTGGCAGAGCAGTAGTTAAAATCACTCTCGTCTTTCAGGTTAGTATCTCTTTAGGGTAGGGTGGAAACGTCCCTACCCACCCTGCTTCCCTGCCTTTGCATTTCTATCAACTTCAGTAGATCAAAGTATGATTTCTTATTCTATTTTGATTGTAACAGGACTCAGGAGTGAGTTGAGACAAAGAACAAATGTTTTCATGTATAATATCAAAGTCTGGAGAACAATGGAAAATGTTAATATAACTCAACAAGGGCACTTTCTCTAATAAAAACACAGATGAAAACACATGAAAGCAAACAGTAAATACAAACAAACAAAAAAAAAAGAGAAAACTAATCATTTAAGGTGGTTCAAGCTCTCATATGCAACATGGACCATTTCACTTGTCTCCTGTACTTAGGAAAACATCTGTTTCCCTGGGTGCTGTAAGATGGATGACTGCGCCTTGCTCAGGTTTGAAACCTGTCTCAGATCTCCATAACAAAAGTGTTGCTTCTGATTTCAATAGGATTGCCTGTGATTCACGTTGCTACGAGCAAATGGAACAATTAGCACCAGACAGATTCACCACCTCCTCTCACACGGTTCCTGATCTTGCAGACAGTTGTGACATAACTCATATTAAGCACGAGCCCTCCACAAAAGCTGTTTTCATAACTAGAGTTTTGCTTTGAACTATCTTCTGTCACCAGAAGCTGCTTCGTTAATTCTGTAAGGCAGGTTACAGCTAAAGTGAAAAAATTTCAGCATCATCTTTGATGCCTTATCATCTTACACTCAAAATGCTTGCAGTCTTTCACTTTCCACTGGATGTGTAGGATGGTTGTAAGATAAAGTGATGAAGGAGTAAAATGATCATATTTTAAAAGAGGGTAATCATAAAATTATTTCTAATAATTTCTAATTTTGAATAATAAAATATCATATAATTACAAAGTAATAAAAGTGTAATAAAATTGAGTTCTTAAGAGACTTAAAATATAATTTCATCTTTTAATGTTGCAATAATTTTACAAATAAAATTACAAAATCACATATAATAATTAAAACAAAATCTCCTACCATGACAGTATCAGAGATTTTCACTGCATCAGGTTCATTAATGAAGTCTCTATATATACAAAAGACTAATATAAACTCGGTCCTCCTTAGATGGGTTGTGGAGCTTGATTTGGTACTTAGATGTAGTGCAAATCAGACTGCTGATTTCTGACTGATGGTGCATCCTTTGGGTTCCTAAATTCGCCATCATCCTCAGCTTTCTCCACATCCCACACTAGAAGTCTGGACCTTTTTTTGTACTAAAAGACCTGCAGAAGGATTGATGGATACTGCCTGGAGATGTTCCAAAAGTTTGTGATATCCAACACGACATGGCTTTGCCCCAGTCCCAGAGTGCCTCCATCAGCAAGCTTTGAGCCCCTTGCCTTCCAAATGTCACTGAGGCAAATGCAGTAAAGGTCTGTAAAACAGTGAGATATTCCAGACTAGAAGTACTGAAAAAAATGTAGTCACAGAAAAATACTCTCTCATTTTCTTATTGAATCTTGCATAATTTGGACTTTTAGATAAAAAGGGAATTTTAGGCTTGAGGTGGAAAAAGGAATGCATAAATATGCATAAAAATGATTCTTCCTATCAGCTTCACAACTCCAGCAAGTGTTTCCCATAGGTAAAACTAGGCACGCATGCCGGATACCACATTCAGTTCATAAATGAATCAGACTAGAAAGGGGTAGAAATGACAGCCTAGCAAACAGAGAGTCTTACAAAATCTCTGTTCTTGTATATGTCTTTGACCATTGTGGGACTCACAGGATGGTTTTGCCCATTTTATCCTCTGAACATAAGCTCCTAATCAAAGACATAATTTCCATTATGAGGTTGAATCATATGTTAAGTAGCAGAATGTTTGATAAAATATTTTTTTTTTCAGAGTTATGGATAACAACTTCTTGCATTTCAGTAGACAAATCACTGGTATTTGAAATATGTGCTTCCAGAAATATGCCAGAGTTTTAAAAGCCCTAAAAGAATGCTTAACAACACATCTCCAGCTACATAAATACAAAATTATGGAGAATACTTGAGGGAACCAGGGATTTTGAATTTAAATGGTCAATTTTTTTCAGTGAATCGATTTCAACAGGAGAAGTGAAGAGAGCACAGGTGAAAGCAGCTTAGGGTCTATTTAAGATGGTAAAAACCTATTTGTTTACACTTTCTTCATGTAGCCTAGGTCTGATATTTCATCTATATTCGTTTTTGTGGCTTTCTGAAATGTAGGTGTCACCTATAAAAAGGTGGAAAAATAATATTTTTAAACACAAGGAGGTGAGTTTTATCTACAAAAGCCAAGAACTTCAGAAATTGAAGATCTGTGATGACATTCTTCCAAACAGGACCTGACTGTGCTTATGAATATCAGCTTTGAAATAGCATCTGATGAAAATAAACCAGTTACAGGTGTCATAAGGGGACAGGGACAGACTCACAGACTGCCTGTATCTCAAAAGCAAAATTAAAGTGAGTTAGAGGAAAGGATGGGTTGGAATTCACTAAAATTTCCCTGACCTTCTTGACCCAAGTGAAATTTTAATTTGTGAAATGGTTTTTCATAAATATCAGCATATGCATGGACGTGACCAGTAATCCAAGAGGTGTTACTGTGGAAAGGCAGGCCAAGAACCAGCCTGATGATGTGTAACCGGTGGAAAAGAGTCAGTGAGGAAGACAATGTGTTTACAGGCTGCTCAGAAGTTGCAGGTGTCCCAGCCAACAGCAGAAATGAGTGGTGGGGCCAATACGAGTTGTGGAAGAATTACACAGATCTGCTGCAGTGAGCAAGAAGTGTCCCCCATTCTCTTGTTTTGTACCTTGCTCCCACTACCTGCATTTGGTCACACATAATTATTGTACTGCAAGAGACAACAGATAGTGGATGTCTATCCCCTCTCTCCACTCAGTTGCTTGAATTTGTACTCTATGTTCTGCAAGTTTTGCATTATTCCAGATGAACAATTCTGAATTGTTCAGAACAGTTCTGAAAAATTGTCAAAAGTCACTCACAACTCAGATTACACATCAGGAAAATTTCAGCCACAGATCTGACTAATATCTAACACGTGTGTCAAGAAACTGAGTTATTTGAGCTCAGGATCTCCTGAGAATATAAATGAAAGGAATGAGACTTTTCAGAGAAGAAACATCCCAGTCATTGTGCTCTTTACAGCACTGTGAAGATTGCACTGATTGGTTTGACAATCTGTTCTCTGTACACATGCAGTGGGGAAAAAAAACCCATCCTATACATCATTATTGCCTTGTACTGCACCTTCTTTACCTACTGCATAAGAAAAGAAAGCAAAGGGCTATTTGAACCTCACATTGATTAAATAATCATATTTACCATATTTTCTTTTTATTACTCCTTCCAAAGTCTCCTTTGTTGAAAAGCATGGGAAAGAATTGTCTTGGAAATGATGTTACACTGAATTCTTCACCTCAGACAAATGCTTTCATCTAACTGGGGAGCTTTATTTCAGACAATGCTCTGGGCTAGAGAAGATAAAACATTTCATGATTGCAGAATCTGCCCCTAATCTCCCAATCAGGCATTTGTTACCTCACATTAAAAGCAAACAGAAATCTCATAGCAGGGAAGAAATCCAATCAATTCTGCCTGATGCATTTGTTCTCTTGAGACAGAAATTCAGCCTGGAGACATGCAAACATGGAGCTTTTCTCCTCACTGCACTTGCAATGAAGGTTGTACTGATTCATGCAGGGTTCTGAGACACACAGAGCAGAAGTGGAAGCTGAGTCAAGAAGTCACAGCACTGAATGTGGAGCTGGTGTGAGTATGCTCTGTTTCCAATATTGCCAGTGCCCTGCTCTGCCTTTAGGCAGGACACCTAACCCCTACATGCCTTAGTTTTCCCTCTGAACTCCGAGCCATATTGTATTCTTGCTATTTGTTCCAGTGCAGTGCTTCATTCTTTGAAACTCAGCTTCAGCTGTGACTATCAGCTCCAATCATATGTAATAGCAAATAAACATAACAGTTAACATTTCAGAATATCAACTCAGGCCTAATGTTGTGTGTGTGTGTGTGTGAGAGAGTTTGTTAGCACTTGTTATAATATGTGTTTCATAGAGAAAACATATATTTTCTATGTCATAAAGAGTTTTGGTAGAGATGGGAATAAATTTAGTTAGACTTTTGGTGCTGTTGGAAGCATGGAGAGCTAAACTATAGGTGTCTTCTCAAAATATCGTACAGGACAGATAAAATCTCCAAATATCTTCAAAACGACTCACATGCACAAGTGTTGGGCTTCTGACTCCCAAGAACATTGGTCACAACAGCCCAGGTGACATCAGTGGCAGGTGGGTGTTTGAATGCACAAGAGCTGTGCTCATGTGCTCAGTGCTTCTCTGACATACAGCAGGTCGCTGCAAGGCAAGGGCTGCTGGTCCCTATCTGTGCCTCCTGTCCTCTCTCTGTTCCTCCACAGGACAGCATTGCTAAATTTAAACTTAAAAGAGGACAGTGTAAGCCAAAGTCACTAACTCTCCTAAAATATCAGAGTTTCTTTTCAGGAGAAGATAGTGAAGGATACCAGGGATTGGGGAATAAGGCAGACAGCCCAAAAAAATCGTTCTGTGATTACTGCAGGCTAGACCTGGCAGAATCCCAAAGTATGGGTTGAATCCAGAAGTTTGATCAAAAGAACAGACTGAACATAGTCTGAAATCTCTCAAGCAGGATTTGCTTTAGTTCCTAGTGAAATAAATCACATTAATACAGATGGAAAGGAGAAAACTAAAGTCTTATAATTTAAAGAAACCTTAAATTAATACAGATAAATTCATGGCTTATGACATCTTCTCCACCATGTGATATGAACAGCAACAGAGAAATCCAAACAGAATGGGTCAGCTCTTTCTGTTCATTCACAAGAAAAAAGAAACCAGCAAAAGCTCATTTCTCATAAATTGTAATTTTCCCAGTCAATATTTTGCTGCAAGTCTAATCATCTTGAATACATACGCAAGAGGCATTTCCAGCTCAGCCAATATGATTAAGTAATAAGGTTAGGCATAAGAAGTTGTGTAGTGTTCCCCATCCACTATTTGTATTGGAATACGATTAATTCTCATTTTCAGGAACTGTTTTTTTATGTATGCACACATATATTTTCTGAGAATAAGAAGCAACACTGTATTATTTTCCAGTTACTAAAGACTTTCTCCTTAATTGAGAAAAATGTTAGAAAATAAGCTGATACCAGCTTGCCCCTGTGGCTACTGTTTTATTTAGGCAGAGAGTAGTTTATTTTAATTTGTAATATTTAATGCACAGTGGGTGTTTAGAAGAGACTGTTCCATCCTTCAAAGTAATAAATGGCGTGCAGCAAAAGGAAATATTTCTATGACTGCTTTAAATCTCTTGGGAAATGATGAATTGAGAGGTACTATTGTCCGAGCACTGATATAGATTACCAACAAAGAGCTGGCTCCAGTGGGTCACCAATTACATCAAGGGAACAGAAATGGCTATTTAAGTTCCAGTCACAACTTCACAGCGTGAGCCATCTCACTGTTATTTATTCACTCTAATATAGGTCTCAATCAAATACCTTTTACTCGTTATATAGGTACTCATATGACTCTCCTGCATACTATTCTGCTGAATGGCCTAGAAAGATCTAAGAAATAACTACAGGTCAATCATGTACTTCTGCCCTGGGGATCATGATTTAGAAGATCGGTATCACGTTTTGGTCTTTCTGCTTGTACTGTAATTTTAGAAGTAGATGACACAACAATGCATGAAATGAGTTTTTAAAATGGAATGAAAAATCATTTTCCAATACACTTTAAACTGCCTTTGTTAACTCCCATTCTCAGGAACTTTAATGGTACAGTGCTAAGGGGCATATTCCTAGCTGATGCTAATCATTATATCTTGTATTTGCTTCGACAGTGTTTATATCAGCGGATCTGGCTCAGCAATTGTAGCTACAATATGTTTCCCTTAAATATTTCCCCTCATTTCCCCATTCCTTATTAGCATTGAAATGTCATTTATTGAAGCAGGTTAAGGATTTCAGAAGCCTTCATTTGAGATGGGTTAACTCCATCCAAGTTACAGTCTCCTTGGCAATACTTTTGATTTTCAACTTGCACATCAGCTTTCATGTGAGCTGGATAGCATGCACTGGCTCCATGTCACTTCCAGCTCAGGAAATTAAATAAATTAGCATTATTGGATTTTTGTGGTGCTTTACATCTCTGCTAGATCAGCTAAAGTAAAAATGGCAAGGACAGCATTCTCCTGAATGAGAAGATGTCTCTACCTGGGCCCTGAGCCCATATGAAAATATAAACTTGTAGACTTACTCTCTCTTGCATGGCGAAACTGTTGAACTGGGTTACTTACTATCCTAGTTTAAGCCCAGCCAGCAGCCAAGCCCCACACAGCCACTCCCTCACTCCCCCAACAGCAGGATTGGGAAGAGAATCGGAAGGGTAAAAGGTAGAAAACTTGTGGGTTGGGATAAAGACAGTTTAATAGGGAAAGCAAAATCCATATACATAAGCAAAGCAAAACAGGGAATTAATTCACTGCTTCCCATGGACAGGCAGGTGTTCTGGCATCTCCAGGAGAGCAGGGCCCCCTCACCCATAACGGATATTTGGGAAGACAAACAGCATTGCTCCAAACATCTCCCCCTTCCTCCTTCTTCCCTCCCCCCCTTTATATAATGAGTATGGTGTCATATGGTCTGGAATATCCTTTTGGTCAGTTTGGGTCACCTGTCTGAGCTGTGTCTCCTCCTATACATCCCCAACTTCCCTGCTTACAAAAAGCAGAAAAGGCATTGGCTCTGTGTAATCACTGATCAGGAATATCAAAAACATCTCTATTTATCAACCCTGTGTTCAGCACAAATCCAAAACACAGTCTCATACTAATCACTGGGAAGAAAATTAACTCTACCCCAGCCAAAATCAGCACACCTACCCTGAGTAAGAAACTTCCCAGGGTCATTTAGTGGGGACACAGGGTTTAATTACCTTTACCATGTCAACAATTCAGTCATATTTACCATTCCAGCAGCATTCTGTGCCTTCTATTAATTGCACTTTTAGGCACTACTCAAACTGACAGCTGGCTACCAAGTAAAACAAGACCTGGAGCACATTTAATCCTGTGTGCCACAGTGCACTGTCTTTATATGAAAAGATGGGCTGGTCTTTCAGTGCAGTCCTGGAGGCACCAAAAAATGTAGCATGAGACACACAGAAAGATGCAGGACATTTTCCAGAGTGGAACCAGCCCAAAGGATTTTCAAAAATGTGCTGTACAAAGGTATCATCACAGAAAAAATTATTTTATACAAAGGTTCAGATCAGAGTAACTCCAGTACCAGGAGGAAATATATATATGTACATGAAGGAAATCCTCTCACTCACCATGTTTGTGTGTTTGGGTTTTTTTATTTGCCTCTGCTTAGATAACTTTGGTTTCAGAGAGTGTTTTGGGGTTTGTCTGTTTGTTTGTTTGCCAAGATTTACTTAAAGTTGTCTTTATATGTCTTGTGACAAAACCTACTGATTCCCTCCAGCAAATCCAACACTCTGTGGTCCCTTGTCCTGGTACAAGGATAATTGTCTCTCTGAAGGGACACAGTAGAGCCATTTGACCTCATGCCAATACCATTCTTGATCAAAAAGGCAGACAATCACATCCTTGAGAGTTCCCAGAGGACCAAAAGCTCCTTCCAAACTCTGCTTGGTAAAAGCCCCAAATCATACCCCAGAGATGGAGGTCTGGTCTCTTCTATCATCTCACTTTAGTTTTCAAACACTACAGATGAGACTCTGACCAACAAAAGCAGCAAACAGTAGATTTGAAATAGGACAGACATTACTGTTCAAGTACCCAACCACCCTCAGGGTGAAGAACCTTTTTCTAATATCCAGCCTAAACCTCCCCTGACACAAGGCCTGTCACTTCAGGTCCTGTCACTGGTCACCACAGAGAAGAGATCAGTGCCTGCCCTCCTGAAGAATTTGTAACTGCAATGAGATCTCCCCTCAGTCTCCTTTTCTCCAGGCTGAACAGAGCAAGTGCCCTCAGTCTTCCCTCATAGGCTTCCCTTCAAGGCCCTTCACCATCTTCATTGCCCTCCTTTGGATGCTCTCTAATAGCTTAATATCTTTCTTGTATTGTTGTGACCAAAATTGCACACAACATTCCTGAAAATTTTCTGAAAAGAACTCTTACCCCAGACATGAAAAAAATCAATCCTTTCTGCAGCACCCCTCATTTAATTGACATCATCCAAATTTTCCAGAAGGGAGATGCTGTGCAACTGTCATCTGGTTTTGATCCCTGCCCTGGAATCCCATCGACTGTGGAGTTGTGGCTCCCTGCCTGGTGCTGGTGGGCAGCAGCGGGAGGTCACAGTGCTCCAAGCCCCACTTCTGCAGGCACTGGAGAGACTTGATTGACCCCCCCAGGTAAAAATCATGTGGTAATTGGCCATGGGGGTCAGGAGCTCCTGGCTGACTGACCACTCCACTGTGACCAGGGTTTTGGATACACAAAGGAGTCTGAATTTATTCTCCATCAAATCTCCAAACACATGGGCCAGATGTTGTTACCACATATTACCTGAACTCTCCTTTACTCTCCTTTAGGTAGTGAGACTCCTCTAAACCCCATGAGGTTTTTAGCAGACTTTTCACAGACCTCAGTTATTTTATTTTATTTTTTTTAAATCCCTGCTGGCATTTTAAAGAGTCTGACAACTTGATAAAAATATCTTCAAGATATTGTTTAACAGCCTTTCACTTAACCTGTGCTCTTTCAGGGCTCTCCACTGTTCTTATTTCCATGCAGAGCTCTTCTGTGCCCTGAAGCAACCTGCAGATCATTATACTGGTATACACATACCGCTAATGCTAAATGGTTCTTTTCACTTGTGCACACATCAACTAATCAACTGAAGTCATCAATCTGAAAGCCTAGTTTGCCATCATCACCACCGAGGCCTATAGATCAATAAAAAGATGATATTGTTTATATAAAACCCAATAAACAAGACCTGTCTGAGGCTTACATATGTTTTCATTCATTCTAATAAAGGAAGTGCATCTCTTATGAGCTTTAGCCCATCAGACTTCGTAAACTGCTTATTCACTTCAACAATCACTGACACAAGGATATTGTTGTATCCAAGTCTAGGTCAAGCAAGACTTACTTGATCTCATCCTATTTCCATAATAATCTCCGTCATTCCTCTAAGAATAAGAAGGTAAGGGCACTTTTATTGCTGCAATAAAAACAGCAAAGTGATCTTCTGATGGCACTTAATTAGATTCATTTTATCTTCTTTGACTGAGCATGACATACTGTAACCCTTATTTATGAAGTAAAAATGAATGTCTTATGGTTCCTAACACAATTGAAGAAGAAATTACCGTGGTATTCCGCTTAATCTGTGTTTGTATCTGACATAAATGATCTTAAGATAAATTACAGGAAATTATTTTCTACTCCTGGTAACCATAACAACAGATGAGAATTGGTTCTAGCTCAACTTACTGACTGTTCCTGAACTCTTCCATAATGTGTAATAAAAATTATAAGACAAAAGCAGTCCACAGACTTTTGGTTTTGTTTGTATAGGAACAATTTGTGAAGCACTGAAAAGTAATTTTATGTTTAAATTAATCTTCAGTCTTTGGTTGCAGGGTGAAAGGCAACTGATGGCAGACAAGTCATGTAATGGAACTTCCCAGGGAACGGACACATGGCAAAGCTTAATGAAAACAATATCCCCACGACTTTTGCAGAAGTGAGCAAATTGTGAGTATAACTGGAAAATATAACTTAGAAAATACCACAGATCTGAGTAATCCCTACAAGTGGCTTTGAAGAAGGACAGTAGGGACAGGTAATGAATACATCACCATGACAAGAAGATACTAATGGAAGGAATCTGAAAATTTGGAGGTTTTAAAGAAGCTTAGTTGAGCAGAGTAGGTCACTGCAATGAGTGAGTTTTCAAAATTGGCAAAGAGCTCTCAGTGCACAGGGGCACAGATAAGAGTTTTGAAGAAATGTTGAGCTTTTAATTAAGCAGATCTATAAGTATCATAGAGTCACCAGAAAATACGAGTTGGTAAGGGCCTCAGAAGATCCCTGGTCCAATATAATGCTCAAAGCAGGGTTTGCGTTGAGATCGGAAAAGGTTGTTCAAGATTTTATCCAGTCGACTCTTGAAAACCTACAAGGATGGACACAGGAAAACCTCCATGAGAAACCTGCTCTATGTCTTAACTGTTCTCATGGTGAAAAAGTTCCTACTTATATGCAATCTTTATAATCTTTATATGCAATCGCTTATTTCCATTTTAAGCCTGTTTTTTTTCTCATTCTCCCACCATGCTCCACTATGAAAAGCCTGGCTCTGACTTTTCAACGATCTTCTCTTAGGTAGTAGGAGGCTGAAACTATTAAGGACCCTAAAACCACATCTCCTCTAGGCTGAACAACTCCAGGTTCCTCAGATCTTCTCACAGGGAAAATGCTCCCAACCTGAGGGTCCTGTTGGCCCTCACCTGAAGTTGCTAGAGTTTGTCAATATCTTTTTCATATTTGGGAGTCCAGACCAGATAAAGTATCTAGATATGGTTTAAGTTGTTTAGCTTGATCTCTTATTTCTTCTGTTCTTCTTTTCCTGGATGCTGATGGCTGTTTTTGCTGCCTGGGCACACTCATGAGCCTGTGAAGATGCCCACGTCCGTTTCAGCAGAGCTGCTCCCCAGCCAATCTCTCCCCTGATCAACTATTTCTGAGGAGAAATCGTTCCCAAGGGCAAGACTTCATGCACTTTAAGGCTCAAGTAGCAAAAAACAAGGGCTCTCCTGGCCCATGCCAGACCTCTCTGGCTTTGACTATGGAAATAGTGAGATCTATGACAGGACTATCCCCTACTTTTTGCAGTCAGCTGTAAGCAGCCAAAGTTCCTGGTAAGATTGGCCCAGTCTCAGTATCCAGCTATGTCTCATACCACCTATTAGAACTGAGCTAACCACCTGAGCTGGTGACAAAAAAGAAGCCTGGAAAACAGTGCTGACTGACATATACCACCTCAGAACACTCTTTCACTCTTTTCTCCTAATTTTTCTTTACATCTCGTACTTTTTGTCTAACTTTAATTTGATGTTTCATTCAAGGTGAGGGAAAAGGCACATTTGTCCTTCCCCACTGCACAGATTGACCAAAGATTAGCTCTAGAACTGATTGTGGCTAGCTAAGCAACTCTCTCAGTAGATTTGAGATTTGTAACCTACTTTTCTGTTGGCAGCATACTGTTGGAGTGCAGGGCATTACAGTCACCTTCACTCCTTTATACAAGGCCAGTCATCCATTTTTTTAATTCACCTTCACTCCAGAATTTCTGTTGGACTTGGCAATGGTGCAGTTCTACCAGGTCATTAATCTACTCAGCCATATGAAAATCATATGACAAGAGATACCTGACAGTACCCTGGAGTTTTGGCAGAACAGAGGACGATGCAAGAAGGTACCAACTGTTGTTTCCCCTCTGCTGAGCCTTTTAGATGCAGCAATTTTGAGGTGGGGAGAGACGCATTTTTAAAAGCCACAAGGTAAGCAGCAGTAAGAGGACAGAAGTGTTTTGGAGGACCCCTGGTCAGAATGATTTGCTGCCCAGCTTGTGCTAAATTCATTTAAATACATATGTTGACACAAGATGATATGGAGTGCAACAGCCTTTGAGAGACGTGCAGTCTATCAAGTACTAGACAAAAAACTCAGTTCTCTCAGCCAAAAAAGTTGCATTTTGTGCATCCACAGGATATGTTTACACATTATAGTGAGAGAAATCAAGAACAACTCCTACTTGCACTGCAGTTCAAGGTTAAAATCAGTTATGATGTAAGAGAACTGTGTCAAGTCTGAGTGGGTGAACCTCTGGTGTAAACAGAATTGGCGGACCCCAACTATCCAGTTACATAGCAGAATCCCTTCTTTCTGCATGTTCCTATAAAAATCTTAATATACACAGGCATTTCCTAAGCTTACCTAGTTAGAAGAAAGAAAAAGAAGACAACTAACCAGTGTGGACAGCCATTAACAGGTGTGGTGTGGGGCAGGACAGGTAAATCACAGCAACATTTGTGCTTAAGGGAATGTATGAAGCTTTATTTTGATTGCAGATTGTAGACTATAAAATGAGTGTCCACTGCACGACCTGGCAGGCAGCAGAAGAGTCAGAATAGATCGGAAAGATGGCAGAACACTAAACAATTTGGATATAGGTTGCCCTGGCACCATGCCAAGAGGTTAGACCACAAAAAGCACTGGGCATCTCACACTTTCTCATGTGTTTTGCTCTTGTAAGGGACTTGTATGGCTGTCTTTACATCAGGACAGCCCTTTCAGGTTATGCATTTAGATGAGCCAGAGGCCTAATGCATGATTACTGGATGTCAGTAAAGCTGGGGCAGTTTACATCAGACCGTTTGCAATTATTTCTTTCCTTTCTGAAAATCATTTTGCAGATAATAATAAAATTACATAGTAATTAAGCAGTGAGTCATTACACCCTGTGGAAGCAATTCAATAGATAGTGAGGCAACATCCATCCTGAAGTGGTTAATTATTTGGCTTGAGAAACAGACCTTCTTCCATGGAAGCATCTGAAGGTCACCACGTTCAGTCAGAGTATGTCTAATCCCAGCAGATCAACACACAAAACAACACAGTCTGTGTGTGCAGCCTCTCCTGCAGAACAAATGGTAAACCACTAAAACAAGAAGAGAAGGAGGTTTGACTAACATCAGAGCAATCAGACTTGCTCTCCTTTCTTCTGCAATTGCACTGAACAAATTCAAAACCCACTAACATCAGGTCATTTTATCCAGTTAATCTTCTTTAGCCCTCAAACCTGACAATGAGCACAAAGTTTAAAGAATACAGTGCTAAAGTGCAGTTAAAGAAACTTTTTTCTATCTAGTACGTTCAGAGAAAAATTTGAAATCTCTAACTTTCTACCATACGAGCAAGAGCAACAACTATATCACACTTTAAAAAATTATGGCAGGAAATTCTTGACGGCAACGCCATTTTATGATTTATAAGAACAGTTGCCTTCCACTCTAATTTCCCAACTGAATAGCAGATGCTCCTCAGTAAAAAGCTGTTATCATTTTATCTGTTTTACAATATGTCATGTATATTTTGCCAATCATATTTTGGCTCTCATCACGGTGTCTGCTGTAATGCAATTGTAAGCTTGTTTAATCAGTTCAGCATAATCTGGTGCTTTCAACACTGCGAGCACGCACACGCACGCACACACATGCAGATCATACAGTGCCCATGCTATTCCCTTTTGCCTTGTAAAATAGAGATACATCGCTCCATCCATTTGTTAGGCAGAACCTGCCTTTGAAGGTCTGTGTGAAGTTCTACTTAAAATGGATGGCACAATATGCTACATGGTTTTTTTACCTGGCTGAGCAGCTATTCATTAAAAAACATGGCCTTAATTGGTGTTGCCTCACATTTGTTTTAAAGCAGATTATTAGGTTACACATACCATGGTGCACGCTGCTGTTTTGTAGCTCAAAACCACAAATCAAAAAAAGCTACTTAAACTTTGTACCTGCGCAAATAAAGACTTTCATCTTCACAAGCTTAGCAATTTATCCTCCCAAAACTCATCCATCAATCTGTAGACTGATTTTCCCTTGAAAACACCTGATATTCACTCGTTCTGTTGCAAGCTCTGGTTATTTCCAAGGCTGCTGACACCAATTTACATGAAAATTCCCATTTCACATATCTATTCACAAAGATGTACAGCCAGCTTGAGCTGAGTTGGTTCTGCTGTACAGAAATGTTACAGAAGGTGGCAGCTGGGATTTTGTGACTTCTCAGCTCCTTGTGTTTTTGCTGTCACCCTGTTATTCCTGTGATGGTTGTTCCTGTTGGCCCTCAGCTGAACTGACCACAAGGGTCCATGGTTGGTAGCTTTTACTGGGCATTGCACATAAAAACCCCAAGCCAGCAATAATAAAGAGCAGCCCTCAGCACTTTTTTATACTGCCATTACACACTGCATGCTTTTCATTAAGGGAGAACTAAAAACTTAGCCTTTCGCTGGATATCGCATCATCACGGTCACAGCGCGTAACAGCTCCAGCAAAATGCCTCTGATTAACGGCACAAGGAGCTGATTTCAGACTTCTTCAGCTGTGGAGGAACCAGCACGCTCACACTAACACGCTAAGTCTCCCTGAAAGAAAGTTTTCTGACCAAATCTTTCACAGTGATAGAGGATAATGGAGGTAGAAGCTCTCACTGCAGTAACAAGGGCTGGTGCCTGGATACACTCTGTAGGACAGAGTCTTTGCTTGGACTGCAGAGGGTGGAAATCTGCTACATCTGCACTCCTTGGCTCATCCCAGAATATGCCTTTTTGAATTCCAGAGCAGCCTTTTCAATTCTTAATCCCAGTCCTGGGAAACAAGTAGATGTGGATTAGGAGCTGGCCATGAGACAGGACAAAAGCTCATTGAGAAGGGAGAATCCATGAGATATTTGAAAACACAGAGTTTTAATAGAAATACAGCTTATCCACGGACATCTCCATCAGTCAAAAGAAATGAGAAGAAAAGAATTTGCTTTCAGTTAATGATGCCATAAAAGTACCTTGTGGCAGAGGTCCCAAGAACTTTCTTCTTCCCACCCCATTCCTGAACAGATGCAGAGCCTTAAATAACCCTGCAGGGATATAGCTCTGAGAGGGTGTGATGGTTGCTCTATCCATGTGAATGCACTGGGGAAGAGCTGGGAAAGTGCTACCTTTGAGCTAGAGCTAGAGGTGCCCACACTTAGGTGTGGAAAGAATTAGAAAGGAAATCTTACCATCAATGGCAATCTGCAGGGCAAGAAAAGCCATGCACAAGAGAAGTATTGAGCTCACAGACCAGGTGATTTTTAGAAGATGCAGATGGGAAAATAATTTTCATCAAAAGAAAAGTGAGCACAGGCTGAGACTTCTAGAAATGGAGGTGAAGCTGGATCAGTAGTAATAGAAATCCCATGCAATGATTTATCCTGCCTCCTGAGAAATGTTGGTATAAAAACTCAGTGGTGTACACATTTGCCTGTAAGGCAAGTTTTAAAGCAAACCTCATATTGCTCTGGAAGTGTTTATTTGCTCACCCAGCAAGAGAAGAGAAACCACCTTGCAATTTGTCTCACCAGTTATAAAAAGATCATCAGCTGGTAGAGAATGAAAACTAATTTGAGATGATACTATCTGTCCTGGAAGGAAAAGCACAATCACATAATTCCATAGACTTCACTGGTTTAGGAGTCTGTTTCATTTGCCTAATGGAAAGAATTGACTAGAGGAGGTAAAAAATATCAGTCATTAATAATAAAATAATCTACCATGATCTTGTTTCAAATTTCAAGCTAATTTAAAGAATAATTACCAGTATTTTGCCAAAAGATATCAGATACATATTACATCATATGAAACTACAATGTAAAGTGCATACATAAATACATATATAAAGTCATATATAAAGTGCAGTGCACTTCTTGAGACCAAAACCAATATCAACATTTTTATATTACTGAAGTCACTGTCAGGGAATAAAAAAAGGTTGATAATTGTTTCTCTGGCTGTTCCATTGGCATCCCAGACAAAAACCTTCCCCAAGAAATTTCACTTTGAGTGGGCGTGTTTTCATTTCTGCAAAACAGCAGTGATTTCACAATTTATTATCTCTAGAAATTATAATTAAAAGTTGCAAACCTGTATTTTTTCATTCTTCTGTTTATTCAGGCTTCAAATCCATAGAATACCTTGGAGGCACCAATTCTCCCCCAACAAGCTCTCACAGCTGCACAGACTGTTTTGTGCTGTTTGCTGCCTAGTGAGATGTTGCTTTTTTGTCTGGAGCACTGAGAAGGAGGAAGCATATTCCAAAACCTGAGAAAGTATTAACAGTTTTCATGCAAAGATGTCAAATGAGTAATGTGTTGGGGAAAACAGATGGAGGTTCCTTTATCTCAGTCATGTTTCACCTTTTGAAACAGCAAGGAATATTGCCCAAAGGCAGAGGTGTCATTTCTTGCCTCATGGGCATTTGTTCCCAAAACACTGAGAAATGCTTTTATCTTCCTTCTGTGATAATCACAGTGCATCAAAAGGCCAAGAAGGCACTGAACTACACCTGACTTGTCACTGGTTTGATATTTTAATGCAACATGTTCCATTGTTTCTTCTTTCTTTGTTTCATCTTTGCACTTCAACTTTTTCATCTTGGGTGAAGTACTGCAATGCAAGGCTATTTATCTGTGTGCTGGAGGAACTCCGCCAGCCTCATTCCTCTTCATTAGCCCTCTGAAAAAAATCCTGCAGGACACACAGGTCAAGCTGACCCTTTCAGCTATCTCCCATAGCCTCTGGAGGCTTCTGGGCTTTCCTCTTTGATTCCAATATTTTGTGTTCCTTCACACATCCCTGAATCTGCGTGCGATTTCAAACTCCCAAAGAGTTGTTACTGCACCCTCAGTTACAGTCAGTACAACACCATACTCCCATCAATGTTTTCTCAGAGACTGCACTGGCTCCCACCTTTCAGTGAGCGCTTCCTAATATTTTCACATCACTCACCCATCAATCCCAGGATTTACTCTTTGCTAAAACAATCAGTGCAGACCAGCCTACACCTGCACAGCCCATAGATGCAGCATGAAGTAGAACAGATTTAAGTTCCAGTGAACACTCACTGCTGTTCTGCAGAACTTACCAGCCCAGTTGCAGCAAGAGGTCAGCAGAGGACATGGGATGTCTGAATCCACTTTCCCATGTGAATCACAGTGTGGATCAACCACCTCTGGAACAGATGATTTTAGGAATCAGCAGTGTCATTACTGTGGGGATTTCAATCCCTCACAGACCCCCAAGTGGGCATGACTGTCTGCTTCAGGCAAGGAAAGAAAGAGCAGGACCCTGCATGTCTGGCAAGAGAGACTAGGAGAGAATGTCAGACAAGGAGGCACAAGGGATATGATTGTAGTTTGCATGACAAGCAGAACACATCAGATGCTTGGCCACTGTCAAGGGTATTGTAGGAAACTTACCAGAAATGAGCTATAGGGTCTTGCTGTGGTGGGTCTGAGCTGACCCCACTCACACAGCCATGGACTTTCCCAGCCTTGCAGCACCAACAGCGTCCAGGGCTGGTTTGTGCTCCTCACAGATCCTTTCTTGGGGAAGTCTGCTGGTTATTTAACTAATTGTGATACACTGTTAAAGATGAGGATGTCTTCTGGTGTCTCAGAAAACAATAACAGCAGACCACTTCCCAGTTTATTGGTCTACAGTGTTATCATAATTACTGGAATAACTAGCTGGTGGGTTGCACATATTGATTCTCTGCCAGGGTGTGGAAGTGAAGACCTAGACACCAGTGTAATAAATCTACATACCAGGCTGACAGAATATGCTCTTGAGCTATGCAGCAGCTACTGCGAATGCTCTCTGCAGAAAAGAGGAAACATGATTGATAAATATCTTTTAATCAACATGCTTGAGGAACACTTGATCTCTCAAGGAGAAAAAAAACCTCAACAAACAACTGATAGCAAACATGGTGAACATCCAATTAAAAGAATTTAGTCCCTGTACTACTATTTCCATTTTCATAGAAGAGCAGATAGATTCACTACCTTGTGCATAAAGGCCTCGACATATTCCAATATGGTGGAGTTAAATCTGCAGAAAATCTGCATATTTTACTATGAGAATCTCCTCCTTGTAAACCTCTTAACCAAATGAAATAGCTACATGATGTAGCCTGCTAACTACGTCACCTTGCAACTTTAATGAGCCAAGGAAATGTCTTCATTCCCACCCTTCAGTGGGAGTTGAGGCACAGGCAGCTGAAGCCATGGCAAGGACCATAAGCCCTTGTCCCTGTAGCACACTGCTCAGTGTGTGGAAGTCAGACAGCAAAAATTATGAACAGGAAAAGAAATGCATGCTGGAGCCCATGAGCAATGGTGCAGTTTATGTAAAGACCAGCTTGGGAAGTACTTTGTGTATTTAGTTATTACATTATCTGTGTCAATGACCTGTATCCACAAACGATGTTAGCAATCCTGGAGTACAGTCAGAGGGCATCTGGCCTCTCAGCTACAGCAAATTCTATAGAAGAGAGAAAAGGCTGAGGACATCAAGCTGCGTTTACACTTATGTAGGAAGAAAGACTCTGGCTCTGTTAGAGAGCCAGACGGCTTTGGTTCTCACATCACTGCTCATACTGCTGGCTATTTTCTGAAGCAATCAGAAATCCTGTTGTACCATATTAGCTCTTCAAGACAGACAGAGTCAGATGCTTTCTAATTATAAGATACCACTGCTTACTGGAACTGGGAGATGGGTTTCTTCCAAGCAGCAAAACACTGGATATAATCAATCCTGTTTTCTGTAGAATCCAGACAAACACTTTTATATATTTTAGGTATATATTCTTTTTATATTGAGGTGATGTGGCATAATCCCACTAGGCTCAGCTTTACTGTCATTGAATTAAAAGCAGAATTGTGTCCTCCACTGCTAATATTGTATGGATGCCCTACAAACTCATTTTAATCTCCAGCCCACGTACCTTCTTTGCAAGTTAATGTGACATGTTTCAAGGAGAAGTGAACAGAATCATGATGATCACAGAATTCTCCTGAGTTTCCACATCAGATAAGAAAATAAGGACTGATATCTTGGTCCAGAGGTCAGTGACAGGTAAATCATCACATTCAGCATCCCCTCCTCTTGACCATGCTGTTTGCCTTTTGCAGAGAGAATTGAACTTCTAAAAATGTCCCGATAGATGCCCCTGAGAGTTGGATCTGATCCATAACTGTTTAAGCTACACCTGTGAATTGAAGCTGCTTTACACACAACCTCTGAAAGACACTAAACTGCAGGAATGCAAATAGATGATGGTATATGATGACTTTAAATTATACTAAAGTGATCCGTGGAGAGGGAAAAAGCTGCTATCAAGAGAGTAAGTGAATGCAAAGAAAGACATGGGTAACATTGATTTGTGTTCTTTGCTGATGTACTGCTCCTCCCTGACGGGGAGAAGTGGAGAGGGATGTGGAATAGACTGACAGACTCATGGGATATAGGCACCTGTACTCTGATAAGTATAAATATGGGTGTAACCATCTTTGATATCTAATCAGCAGTGACTCTAGGTTAGTACCTAGTTCAGCAGTGCTGTCTCTGCAGCTGGCTTAGGTGTCTTCATACAAAATCCTCAAGTTAGAGGTTGCCCACATTTTTGTCCCTTCCTATACAGGGAAGATGCTCCTACACCCAGCAATCCTGGGAGCAGGCAGGGGGCTTTGCAACCTTGTTGCTTTGTCATTGCTTCAGGGTGTCAATTCAGTGAGGAGACACCCAAAACATTCTGTGGAGCCCTAGCCAGGCCTCCACTGCCGAGGCAGTCTGGCTTCAGGATTAGGTAATTCCATTGTGCTGGGGGCATTAACAACAGCATCTCTGCAAACATGATAATGTATATGCTACCTCGGTGACTGACATTATTCAAGCAATGGATTCATTGCTTAGTTGCTCCCATTTCAGGGAAAGGTCTCCCGTGGCTTTTCATCCCACCCCCATGAGCGCAATAGCACCTGGAGAGAGTTTGCTAAGACAACTCCCTCCCCTTTACCAAGTAGCCGAGTTAGGGCAAAGACAGGCAGACCTCTAAATGGAATTTATATCATCTTTTCCTCTGCATCAGACAATATTCCTCCCTGTCTCATTTTCCCTTTAGGATAAGCCCTGCTTTTCCCTTCAACTCTAACTTGATGAATATAGCAATGCATTAGGAGCCTACTTTACACATCTCTGTCCTACCTCATTTCATTCTTCTGTCAACAATCAGCCAATTTAAAAGACTTACAACTAATGTTTGAGACTTTTTCAAAAAAGCAGCATATGCTCCTAATTTCCTTTAATAGTCCATTTTCATTCAATTTACCTAGTTTTCTCCATCCTCTGTGTACTAAAGTATTTCATTTGTATTCAGGTTTTCCTTGTAAAGAGAAGTTTATTTTGGGGGAGGGTGAAAATAACATCCTTTAGGTTCAGGCAGTTTGTTTTAAAGAATTATTTCCATCAAGAGAAAAAGAGTAAAAATGTATTTTAAAGTCCTCTGTCTTATTAGTGCATCATTTAAATGGAGAAATGTCACTCTTCTATTATGCTAATGATTTTTAAAAAGGAGTAAAAAAAAATTACCTGTAAAGAGCAATCAAACATCTCTTCTTGCGACAGAAAGACATCATTGTAAAAAAAAAGAAAAGAAGAGACACGTACATATTTAAATGAATGATCCAATGTGAGGATACATGAGAGTGATTTGTGTCTTGAAGCTCTGCTGTCACTTAGATTATGCCTGATGAGCATTTAATGAATGTTCACAGGAAAAACATCTACTTATATTATTATATTTGGGAACAGGGAAGGCAGTAGCCGTTTTTAGGGGACAAAACTTAATGGATTTTCTTTCAGCTCAGTAGATACACTGATACTTGTAAATCTTTTCTAAGTGTGCCTCTGTAATTATAAATCTTTTATCTATATTTTTCATTAGCGACCATTAAGGTAAATATTCTCTCTGAGAGAAGATATATTTGGCATATAGGTGTTTAACGCTGACATTTAAGTACTCATTGCAGTGTTGCAGCTGTTCAATAACATTACTCTTATTATTCATTATTTAGGGTTTGTCCTCCTGGATGCACTGTTCTTTTGCCTTAAAGCAACAAGACTCTTGGTTTACCAATCACGTGTAGCCAGTTGTTACCTAGAAGCAAAAGCAGAGCCTGTGGGAAACTGCATCGTCACTCTCTGATCTACTCTCAGCAATCCTATATCCATTTCCCTGGAGGAATAACCTATATCCCATAACCTTAACCAGTACAGTATTTCCCCTACACAAGGGAACAGAAGACAGGACTCTTTAGATGCTTCCTCAGCACTGGGTTTGTGTTCAGCCCAGTTCAGCCCCAGGAGGACAGGTCAGTAGCAACCAGCACATCTCCCTTCTTCCTTCCCAGCTGCTTCCCCTGTTGGGCAGCCCAGATCCCATTTCAGAAGGTACAGTTCTTCCCTTGCAAGAGCAGATCCATCCCATACATCCTGGGTGACATCCAAAGCTAGAGCAGCAGTGTGCACATCTTGATGCAGACAGCAAGACTGTGTAGTGATGTTCCATGGTACATTGTTTTCTTTGGCTAGAGATACATTAAGAGCTGCAAGACCCACATTGGCACCGTACAGTCTGGTAATAAAAGTAACTTGCTTTGCCATCTTGCTGTGTGCTATGTGTGACATATTTCATAGGAACCTGCCTCAGGAATTCTGCAGGATTAAGTTTAGTGGCACACTACAGCATGCTTAGCTCCAAGTACGCACTCAAACACCATGGAAATCAATCGTGAGTGAAACGAGGAACATGTGCAGAGCCCCCACTCATCATATTCAGTGTTGAAAGATTATCACCAGAATGCTCTGTGTGCTAATAATCTGAGGTGTATGTGAATCTAATACCACAAGCAGAATAGCCTATCCTCAATTAATCAAGGCATTATGCTTTTCGCTTTGGATCAGCTCACCTTGAGGCTGGCCAAGGCAAATTGGAGCATGTGAATCCTTCATGACTACCCTGAAATGCAGCTTTGACAAAGCTCATAAGAAAACACTAGAGCAGAGAAGCTTCTTAGCTAATTTGCTCTAATTTTCACTCATCTTTTTTTTCTAATACTGCAATTTCCATGCTTGGAACTCTGAGTGAAGTAGCAAAACACTCATTTGGCAGGTAAGTAAAATCAGGACAAAATCAATCACTAGCACAGAGAAGTGAAGTGATTTACTGAGAGCACTAGGCTGCTCACGGGAGAGTGCCCTCTCCCCAGATGTACTAGACAAGGTGGAGAGGCTTGATGAGTAGTCATGGGCAAGTGAACCTTTAAAAAGGAATTAGAAAAACAGAGTTTTTTTCAGAAAAATTCCTCTGAAACTGGTTTGGTTGCTTGTTTGTTTTTATTTGGGAGCACAGCACATGAGTTCTTAGCATTGCCTACAGAGTGAGAAAGTGAGCAAACAAAAAAAAAAGCCATCAAGACTTTTCTTCCTATCAAGGCAGGAAAACTATGTAAAGTGGGACCCTCCTTCTCCTTTTCATGCAGCATTGGGCAGCCAGGGAGAGTCCAGGCAGCTAAGCCTTGTTTTAGAAAATGTTTTGTTCTGAGCCGTTAAGAAAACACAGATTTTATTCCAAACATTAAATGCAGCTTTTAAATACAACTTGTTTCTTCATATTACAATTTGCAGAGTCCCAGATGGTACCCTCTACATTTTCATGGTACTTAAAACGCTAATGTATTCCAACTTCTTCAGATGTTGTTTAACAGACACGCAAGCATGGCATACACCTTAAGTAAGAGTGTGAATAAAGAGCAAAACCACAAAGCTAGAACCTGGATGCTTTGTTAAATGCTACCACTAAACCTCTTCCTCCTCCCTCTGCCCCCTACCCCCACCCCCAGCAAGAAAGAAATGGAAGCATAACATCACATGGTTCAAGGCTCCCCTTTAGCAAGCTCTGATTTAACCTCAGGTTAGCTTGGCATTCATACGCTGAAGGGAACACTTAGCACATGTCATTGTGCAAGAACAGCTAAATGAGAATAAAAATATAAAGAAAGAGGTCAGAAAGGAAAGAATAATAATATAAGTAATTTACACATCTCTATAAAGCACGAGCGATTTGGTAGCAGGCTGAACTCTGTCAGTGTATTCTCTCAGAACATTTAATGTTTGGACAAATGCTAAAGTGAAGCACTAGCTACAGGTAAAACTGCAAATATTCAGGGAACTCTGAGGACAGAGGACAGACAAATATGCACACAATGTACATACAACCCACTCACAGTGGGTTGAGATGTGGGAGGGGGCTTGGACTAGGGAATTGGATTTTGGGGCTCTCAAACCATGACATGATCTGCTAAGGAGTGGCAGAAACCTCATGTTCCATTGCCCGAAGAAGCTATCATGTCAAACCAAGCCTTTGTCCATGAACTTTGCTCACACATAAGTCTTAGTTTTACTCATCAATGCATCACAAATGTAAATGTCATAGACACTATGTTGGCAGGATGAATATTTTGGCAATGGATTTCACATTTCTACACCTAACTGATCTACATGGGTAAATGATGAAAAATGAATAAATACTGAAGTGATGAACAATTGCAAATGGGATGGTTAGTTACTGGGTCTGGCCAAGTAAAACATGCTATGAGTACTTCTCATCCTTGGAAATGAGGTAATTGAGAGCACAAATGCTCCTGCTCACGTACATGTACAGTGCACAGGAGGAGAAGATTAGCTTAACACAGTACCATGATGACTACACATACCTGTGGCAGAATATGTCAGTCCAAGGTCAGTAACTGAAATTCATTTGCTCCATTTGTGTTACCACATAGGCACAATTTTCTGTCAAGCAGACATGGATATTCAGGGTTTATTTCATGTCCGCGCTTGTTGGGTACCAGTGTCACCTGTGGAACAGCTCTGACTTGGCCCCACAGAGATCCAGCTTCCCAGGCTCACTATAAGGCTTGCTTCTGCAGTTCTTTGGCTTTCATATAGCGAATCCTTTTCAACAGAAGCTCAAAGTTGTGCAGTGAAATCTCCATCCCTTGGAGGTGTGGGAGTCACTGTAAATTTCCTAGAATACATGTTGGGCTCACAGTTCTCACAGAAGTGAGCAACTGTAGAGCCACCACTGCTAGCTATCACCTTTAAATTCCTCCTTTCAAGACATCCTGATGTATACAAGCCTTTTGGTCTGTCACTGGGTGGACAAACACTAGAAGGGTTGAACTGAAGTGGTATGCAACAGGACTTCACCAGCAAACCCTAGTTCTCTTTTCTGACACCCTTTCTCTAGCACTTAATGCATGAAAATAGATTGGGTTGTGTCCTTCTGCTCTTCATGGACTTGTCTGAGGGATAATATACAGAGAACCATAAGGTTGTGGACCCTTATGATTTCTTCAGCTTCTGTTTGAGGTGTTAAGAAGACAGTATAAAAGACCAGCAGATTATTCGTGACAGATACCCCATCAGTAAAGGATGATTGTATTACCAAAAATACTAAAAAAAAAAAGGTAATTATTTTCTGTGCAGTGTTATAGCCTCTCAGGAGTAACTGCCAGACACTCCCACTCATACAACACTCTAATATTTCACCGATCAAGGACATAACCCTGGTTATTTACAGACTGTAATGAGAGTGCCCATACTTTGATGTTACCATAAATAAGCAGGTAAAACTGCTGAGTTTCAAGAAACTCATCTTGATTGCCTGGAAGACGTTATTATTTTAATAAAAAAGAATGGCACGTTTAACGATTAAATTTATATCAAATGCACAAGCAGGGTCCACTCAGGGAGAAGTATACAAGCCTTTCCACACAGCTTATGCTGTAGGAAAACTGCTCCCTGCTTTTCATGAAAAAGTGAATCTTTGCTTAAATGACATAGAAATCTCTTCCCACAGACTGCTTGAAATTAAAGGTCTGCTTGGCTGTGATGGATTTCTACAGGCTCAGTACTTCTCAAATATGACAACCCCTGTCAGATAGACTGTACTTTGTAAGCTTTAGGAGCTTTAGAAGTGATACAGCTCCTTAACTGCATCGGTCCTCCCTGGTAAAGCCAGGCCTCAGATCTCTTCTCTAACCTTTACCTTTTTCTTGAGGAATACTCCTGGTCAAGCTGCAGGCTGAGATGCAGACTGAAATGTAGATAGAGCTCTGAGTGGGAGCCCCTGACAAGAGGCCGTGAACTGCCAACCTGTGGGATAACAGAGGGCATGAAAGATGGGTGAGTCTAGTGAATGGTCAGATTAGGAAGTGCCCCTAACACTTTGTCCCATGATAAATGTCCTGTATACACATTTCAAAATATCATTCATCATCACCTTATCAAACAAGATGTAACTATTTTTTTGTTTGGATCAGCTTCATCTAATTCCAGTGTTGAGCATCCCAAACTTCAGGAAGGCCTTAATACACACAGTCTTCTAAATTACCAAGCTGTGCGGTCTGTCAGGAGTGGGTCTGCAGAATTAAACCCCTGGTGCTGAGCATCCAGTACCACATTACATGGTGTAAGGGGCTTCACTCCTGAGCAGCCCTGTTGTCATGTATTGAATTCCCTTTAGAAGCTGCATACTGGTGCGCGTCTGGACAATATCTTCCAGTTTAGCTTCAGCCAAAAAGAAATCCAATTTTGTGTGCTTCAATTTTGTGCTGGTGTCCTTCCTTTTTGATGCTTGAAAGTGTTCATAAAAAGATATTTTTCTTCCTTTAATAAGGCCTCCCGTGCACGTCTTCCTGTAAACAGCTCTATTTCCTACAAAAATATCTGAAAAGATACCTGAAATTAACTTCCTAAGTTTTAAGCATGGGCTGGCATCCAAAATTTAGTGGAATTCTAGTTAAAAAAAAGATAAATTCCTTGGAGAGTTTTTACTTGTCTCTAATCTTCAGGACAAGACAAGATTTGGAGAAATCTTTTGATTAAAGAGGGGCTTTCAGTTCTGACTCAGCCTTCTTAAGAGGATTTGCTAACACTTACTGACCCTGTTTCTTCCTGGCAGTGCATAGTCTTTAATTTCTCCCTAGCACATACAGGGTGAGTTGTTAAACCTCTGTCTTGCCATGGCATAAACTTCAAACATCAAAACTGAAACATGCCAGGTCTGCAGTCAGCCACTCAGGGGACAGGCTGCAAAAATTCTCAGGGAAATCTCTGAGCAGATGTTTTTTGGTGTGGGTTTTTGTAATAGAAACCATCTGCTTTTTTTTTCTTTTTTTTTTTTTCTTTAACTGGTGAAAAGAAAGTCTTTTCTCAAAATGATCTGAATAACTCATCAGAAATGCAGAATCTTCAAAAGGCGCTCACGGCTGGGGCTGGTTTCTTATGCCCATTCTGCTAATTATCAAGCAGCAGAACTCAGTCCTGAGCATCTGCTAAAAAAGCAATTCTTGAAAGGCTCGTCTTCAGTTCTGGACACCTGTTTTCCCAGCTCACCGCTTTCCTCCCCCTAAACCCAGATGTCCTGTGCCACTGAGAGATTCTCCAGTTTTTATTACCTCAGCAGGTGATACGTGCTATGCTGTGAAGCCTCCTTCAACACAGAGAAGCTAAAGGGAGAGCCTATCCCAAAACACACAGTTTTCCCTAAGGAGCAGAAAGTCATCTGTTTATCCCACTCTACAGACAGATGATTTTAAGGATGGAATGTAGTCTAATACATCTGATAGACACGTGTACATGACACCCGGGATAGACTAAAGAGGGAGGCAGGCATCAGTCTCACAACCTTTGTGTTTTAATGGGACAATTTCTGTTGCTAAACTAGACAGAAGCAGCCCTTTCCAACATATCTTGCTCTACCTAGCATGTAAGACTGTGGGTGAGCTTACAAGATCCCACATGTGGTGTCTGTCTCAGCCACGTCAGCTCTTCTTCAGGCTGAAATCTGAGGCTGCATCAGTTCCCAAACTTGCTTCCAGAGGAAGGAAGCATACCCGAAGGCCACTTTACTGGCAACCTGTGTGTTCCCTTCAATGTTGTCTGAAGTTAAGTTACACTGACTTGCTGTGAAATACTTGAACATGGGGCTACTGCACATTTGGGGGCATGGAGGTCACAAATGAGCTTTCTTCATTTGACATGTGTATGATGTACCTCTATTCAAACCTCAGAGAATAATTTGAATAATACTTTGATACAACTAAGTCCGGTAGGACAAAGGAGAAAAAGGAGCTGCATGTCCAAAAAGAGTGGCAGACAGAAGAGGCCTTTCTTAAGGGTTAGTCCTAAACTGCATATGCACACCTTTTTTTTTTTTTTTTTTTTTGTGGTTGAATGGTGCTTTTTTTTTTATTTTTCAGTGGAGCACAGACCCAAAATACTGCCTTGCCTGCCATCTCCAGTTCCAGGGCAGGAATAGCTGCTCATTTGGGTGGCAGCATAAAAGTAGCTACGTACAGATGACACCACCCTTGCAACAGCACTGGCTTAAGGGCTGTCATATGGGGAATTCAGACAAGGACTGGAATGAGACAAAGTGGCTTTGTTCCTCGATGGTTCCACCGATCCAGAGTTTCCTTCCTTCCATGCAGGGGCTCCAACTACTGGCCGAGCTATGATGTGGTTTAATGGAATTAAACGGTTGTTGATCCACTCGACAGCGACATGGGAGATTGGAAGCAGAGATAGCTAGCTATTGCCTCTAGCCCAATTCTGCAAAGACAGCATGTGGTCTCCTGATGGCCGGGTTCAGGGATATTTCCCAGTGAGGACTGGTCCAGATGGGTGAACATTTTGAATGGAAGCATAAATATTATTCATTTCTCATCCATTTCCAAGATCCCCCCAGCTTTGGTAATTGGAAATGGAAATTGCAGAATGAGAAATTGATTTCTTCTTCATTTTGCCACACAGAAAGCAAAGGAATGAGTGGCAATGTTTGTGAAAGACTTCCCAGCCCACCCAGATCCAAGATAATAAGCTTTCCCAGGCACTAGGTAATTCCCTCTGTTGTACTTCTCTTTTTCTTTTACCATAAATGCACGTCTTGCTGCAGATAACAGAAGATTAAACTCCTCACTTGGAAACTGAACTACACATCACTCACGTAGCAAATAAAATAGAAAAAATAATTCCTTTCTTCTTTTTCTTCTTTATTAAATGCCATCACTTAATTTAGAATGCAAATCAATATATTAATAAGGAATGTATAATTTTTAATGTCATCTGTGCAATCACCCTCCTAGATTGATTCTACCTTGAACTCGTTGCAGTATTGTTAATGACTGAAAGCTCACACCGTACTTTATCAACCAAAGTCTGTCTCCAAGAACTTTCTAATTAGTGCTACTAATCACCTATTCCTTCTCAGTGAGACTAATGCATTATTACAGAGACTTGTGAAATACGTCCAACAACATATACGTCTTGTTAAAATGACACTCAGGAGATTCCATTACCCACATCCATCAATGACACTTAATCCATCACATGGAAATATTGCTTAAATACTGCTACACAGTCAGCTGGGTGCAGGCATCATCAGTGAGACCTGCCAGGAAAAGTGCTTCCCTGCTTATGGCTCTGGCATGCAGCCCATTCTCTTACATCATATAGCAATTAATGTACCCGTACTTAGATAACAAGAAGTTAGAGAGGCAGTGGAAAGTAGCAGCAGAGAAGGACAACTGATGAAATAAGCTGCAGGAAATCTATTTTGTAATAAAACTGTTCATAAAAGTGAATTGTCATTTAGAGGCACAATTTCCATGGGGAATAAGTTTTTATGTCTGTGTGCATTTTTGAGGCAAAGAGGTTTTCTTTTTTATTTTTTTTCCAATGTCTCTTTCATTTAAATGGCTCTATAGATGCCCAGAATATGCAGAGACATTTTTAAACCCATAGGAATCTCATTACGTTTTGTGTATGTCTTTTTCCTTTTCTTTTTTTTTTCCTTTAAATTCAGGATGATCCAAGATCTGCATCAGTGCTGCAGTCATTTAGCTGTGAGGAATATTTAGATCACCAGAGTGAAGATAATTAACAATATGTATAAACAAGTGTGCCAATTTCTTTATAAGTGGAAGAAAAGATATCATTATAAATTGATAGGTTACACTGATGGAGCCTGATTATTTTCCTCCTTCCTCTGTGTTTAAATACAAAACCAACTATAAAGTCAAATACATAAAAAACCCTCACATACCCTAAACTCTGTAAAGCTAATAGGATATGTCACAAATCTCCTCCATTTGAAGTGATCTAAAGTGAAATTTAGATGCTTAATTTATCTAAATCTTATGACAAATTCTACTATTTGTACAAAATTGTTTCAAAATCAGAGTGATTTATGAGTATTTATTAATACATACAAGCTTAGACCAGAATACAAGCCTTCCTGAGCAGTTAAAGGGAAGATCTTGCTGGTAGGAGCCAGATGGGGTCAGATCACAAGGTAAAGTGAAAATAGTGAATCCCCCTTTTTCCAACAAGGCAAGGAGAATTCGTGAAGATTCCTGCTGACCAGAATTCAGTGTGTCATCTCTCCTTGTGCCTGGGATTTTTAGCTTCTATTGCTACAGATTTTTTTAGTATTATTTCCTGTATCCTGATAATGTTACAAAATAATCAGATAACCTATGAAGAAGACAATTTACAGTAAAATGAGACTCCTCCACTGTGTTAATTAAGGGAAGGGAAAAACTCCCATAACTGCTTGTAGTACCTGAAGTGGCTGAAAAAAATGTTCTTAGTGTGCAGTGAACCACTCCTGAGATTACAGAACAAAAATGGCTTTACAAAGGCAGCTTAAGAGTATCAAAAGGTGAACATTACAAAGAAAGGCTTTACAGATCTACAGCCAACACTAACCCCACTGCTGTCTCTGTGGTAAGACTCGACTACAGCCTACAGACAGTATGATGAAAGCAGCCATCCACAAGCATTCCAGTTATTTTAATTATTTCCACAGCTGCAGAGATGAATCTGTAGAAATGATGAAGACAAAATGCAGATATGAGCAGGATGAAGAGAGAATGGTAACTCTGAGTTACTGTTTTTTCCCTGTCAGGATCAAACTTTGCTCTTGCAAAATATCAGGCAGTTGTTTCAGCTTTGTGTTAACACCTCATAGTCAACAGCAGCTGAATTCCACCAAAATTGCCATTACTTGTCCCATTATGCTCTTCCCTTGTCCTATCCTGCCCCACATACTCTCACCTGTGCAGCAGGGACTTCATGATGGTGTAGGGGATGTGAGACCAGGGAGTAGGGAACATGTCTGCTTCCCTCTGTCACTGTATGAGACACAAATTTTCCCTCTAGTACCTACAACTGTGAGCAGACTCTGGGTATTAGAAGCAAACAAAGGGAAACAGATACAAATATAGATAGGTAGACCCGCTCTGAGCAGTTCTGCAAGATTAAGGAGGAAAGTAGTTCTCTCATTCTAATTAAAGCTGAAACTTGCTTCCCATTATGAGCCTAATTACATTTCAAACAGATGCACTTTGATTGTGTGTGACTGTTCTGGCATTGTGAGAAGCTGAAAGGACTGTGGCTTCAGCTCGAGAAAGGTTAGACTTGAGAATGAGACGTTTGGTCCCTGAGCATCAACCAACCTAAGAGAAAGCATAGGCGAGCAGATTTTTTATATAAGATATAGCTGCAAGTGAGATAATTCATAAGGTCTGGAATTCACATATTTTGTGTTCTAGGGCTTCAGATTAGGGCAGGAAAGACACAGATTAAAAAAAAAAAGGCACTAACCAATTTCTCACAAGAACAAATATATACTCAAAAAAAAACCCTGAAACTAAAAACCAACTGTACCCTATTAATGGAAAACTGTTTGAGCTTAATAAGCATAAAGAAAATCTATGCAGAAAGTATTAAGAGTCAAAGACTCAAGGCCCATAGGAATGACTTTGGAAACAGTCATTCAATCAGCAAATTTATTGACAAGAAAGGCTTGAAAAATCTGGTGGATCTCTAGGGGAGTTCCCTCAGCAGCTGGAAACATCTACATTTCCATCAGACCTGATGCTGTCAGGCATTACCAAAAGCCACATCTGATTATCTTCTCTCTGATATTGCAGTAAGCTTGTTTATCTCCACTGAAGACAAAGGTGTTTATGCAAGGGGCCTTAAACTCACCTGAATGCTGTAAGAACGGCCCTTGTGCTTCCTCTAATCTCTTACTGCAAAGGACAGCAAATTGCAGCAGAGCTGCTGATGCCTGAAGCATTGGACACTGGAAATGAGGGACTTGCAGAAAAAGGACAAAGAGCCTTACCATCTCTGAATGCAGTAGATAGCAAACTGCCACACCACAAATGCACAGGAATTATTCAGGTGGGCTAAAAAAGCATGGAAACTTTGCTGAAAGAAAATGCATTCAAAAGGGGATGCAACAAGTGGATTTGCAAATTCACTGCTACCTAATTTTTGCATCCACTTTTGAAAATGTTCCCTCTGCACATTCTCTGACCTGCATGGTTAGTGTTACATGCCTATGTTATCGTCTTATGCTAGCCAGGATTAAGGAGTGGACAATAGCATGTAGATGGAAGTCACAGCTTCTTAGCATTGTCCCTCTTGGTATTATTACAATAACGTGTGCTTGTGTATTCAAGAAATGGATCTTGAAGTCCTGGATATAGAGTGGGAATAGCTACTACAAACTGAATCTTCCCAGATCATGACATTCATTCTGAAGCTGAACCCATAAGCCAACTCAAGGACTAATGTGCTGTTTTTAGCACCAGACTCTTCAGACAGTACATATTGCACCAGTACTGTTTAACAGCAAAGGAGCTATGCAAATCAGATGAGTGAGGGACGTGGATCTCTCAGAGACTGTGGTTTATAATAGAAAACTTAGTCAAAACAAATCCTTTTAGACCAACAAAAGTCTTCCATATAAATCTTCCAGTATGGTATGTTCCACCTGGGGAATAGAGCTGCTTAGACTATGCTCTGAAGTAGTCCAGGAGGAAAGGACAGGCTTCTGGGTACACTTACACGTACCAACCCTTCCTCTGTCCACACAAATATTCCTGCAGGGAGTTGTGGGTGCCTCTTCATTTTGCCACTGGTCCTTTTGAAAAGCTTAACTCTTCAAATTAGTTTCTTCCATTACAGAGGACTTAGCAGTGTGTTTTGCTCAGTGAATACAGCAAGGAACATTGTTAGATAGATATAGACAGATACTTTCTGTCTAATTCTACACCTGAAGTTATATTGCAGTCAATATGAGATCTAGCCAGTTTTATAATTCTACCCATATGTTATAAGGATTTGCCACATATTTTAACTTAAGTGCTACATATGTCATCAACTTTGTGGTAAATATGTCTATTTTTCCTCCTGGAATTACAGAAGGGAGAGGTTAGTGTCTGGTACATTCCATTATTTATTGTCTCAATTCAGTGCAATTCAATATATTGTGTTAATTTCCTTTTCCTTTTTTAAAAGAAATAATAATCTGTCACTGAGGTTGTAACAGCTCCAATGTTAATGGAATTGTATGAGACAATGTCATTGAAATTGGATCGGTCCAAATGGAATCATTACTGTCCGTCCATTCAGTCCTTAATGGCTCCATCAATCGACGTGTATAGGACAGAGCCCAAGGTGTTTTGAGGAAGCTCCGAGGTGCATCTAAGTGTGCTGAGCCTTTGTGCACCTTCAAAGCACAATTACATGACCTAAAAGGTACAGTTCCAAAATCTCCTAGAGATCCATTAACTACAGATGACACTCCTTCAGAGTGAGCCTGGCCCATCCCAATAGAGTACAGTTGGTGAATCACTGAAATAGTTGATCACAAGACTAAAGGGCACCAGTGTATATTTAGGAATCATTCACCCACTATACTTAAGGACTGTTCATCCACACAGATCTAGAATTCTATGCTTGAAACCCCTTGGGACACTTTTTAGTAAAACAATAGCGAATGCATAGAGCTACTGATTTCTTTCCCGTTTAATATTTCACCCTTTTTAATACTGCCACAAACTCCTGCAGGTGCCATATTTCATTCTCCATTTGCAAGCTTGGATATGTTGAAAAGCATCAAATACAGGGAACTTCTGGCCTTGCTTTCTGGCTGCTGTAAAAGGAGGAGCTGTTTTCGGTAGAAGAAAGAAGAATGTCCCCACACAAGCCAGGACAGTTCTGGAGATTATTCAACTGGATACATCAAACTGCCTCAAATCCCAGCACTAGTAAATGTTAGGCAGCACATTTGCCTAACAGGATGTTGCTGCTGAGTGGGTCAAGTGAATTATGCTGAAGAAACTTTTTTTAGTGCTTCTGTTAGAGTTCAGTCCCCTAAGGCAGTGGGCTGGTGGTGTTGTACAGCATGTGGTAGCTGAGTAACACAAACCATTTGGCAACGTCCAGGAAGTTTAAGCTGGACAAAGTGTATGAATCCCAAGATCCATATCTGTACTATGGCTTTGCTGGCTTATGAAGATGAGAGACCACTAGAAAGTACTGACTGACAATAATAAATAACATATAATAAATGATATATAATAAATAATGAGCATGGGCACCCACAGAAGTCTTTGACAGGAAATTCCTCAGCTGACTGTGTCATTGTCTTTCCCATAGCTTTTTTGAAACAGTTTTCTCAGTAGTCATTCAGAAATCCTAAGTGATATATACGAATCTGAAGTTACTTCCGTTTTTATTCATTGAAGCAAATTCTCAATTTCAAGAAAATTAAACATTTAAATATAAGAATTTAAACTTAATGTGAATTTTACCCCCCAAGATGTATTCTCTTGGTGTGGGATATCTTTCCTCCTCTTTTCTATAGAAATACAAGAAATTTCAGCCTGTACTTGTAACTTTTTCCTCACAGGAGTTATGGTCTTAGAGCCTTGTGTTTCACTTTTGGACAGAGAAAGTGAAGTAAAGGTAGGAGGGAGGTGCTGGAGTGAAAATTCGGAAAGGAATGAAACACCTAATGTTCCAATCATTGGAATTGTTTTCTTAATGTTTTCCTCAAATAGCTTCACTCATTTGGATTTGCTGTAGTGGCAGTGTCTCGTATTAACTGGTACATGTCTGTTTGCTCTCCATTTTCCATAGTCCCAGGACTAGAAAGAGCTTTGTGCAGACGTGAGCAAAGATGCCATAGTCAGTTATTGTTCAGACACTCTTAGTAACCAAGGAGAGAAAATGCAGACAATTTATCTGTAAAAATAAAACATAATGAATAAAAAAAAATGGAAGATATTAACAAATGCAAACAAACTACTTTTTCAAGCTCAGATGTGATCCGAGGCCTGTGTTGGGTGTTTCATCCAGGTGCCACACATACAGGTCAGCCTTGGGAACCTGCCTATTCAAGGGGGCAGAAGGGTCAGGAATACTGCAGGGTTTCAAAATCCCTATGGTTATTTTTATTTGTTTCACTATTCAGTATTCACTCTGTATTAAATCCTGTGTGTTGCCTCTTTGTTATCAGATAAAGAAGGGAATGAATTGGGCTTTACATCTGACTGTAAATACCTGTGATCAAAAAGAATACCACTTTACTCTCTAAAGTAGTGTTATCATGTGTATATCTTGTCAGTCAGCATTATGGTACATCAAAGATAATGCTTTATGTTCTTACACTGACATCTTTAGAGAGCGTATGTAAATCTCCTTGTATAGCTGGCCCAAAACATTGTGGAAGGCAGCCATTAAATAACCTTTTCATTCTACTTTATGCAGCTGCCACTGCTGTTTCCAATACTCTATTTCTTTTTCATTGCTTGATGGTATTTTCATGAGTCTTTGGCCGACCAAAAAGGACAAGACAAATAACTGGAAAATTCAAAACATATGCAGTTCTGCATCTTAGTATGTGGTCTGACACCATGACAGCATCTTCAGTCCTACACAGCTAATAAAGCCAACATTATTATTGGCAAAACTTCAGGAACAAAGTACAGACAATAATGGGGGGTTATTCTCATTTAACTCACAAATGTAAAAGAAAAATCACCTTCTCTGTCATCCTATTGATGAAAGCAGAGCATAGCCTGGTGTGCATGTGTGAGAAAGAATGAGAGAAGATGTGAGACAGACAAAAAAATGCAAAGGGCTGTTTTGGAAACCAAGTTTTGGGATTTTCTTTATGGAAAATCAAAGTTTGAAATCAAACTGTTTCAGAGTGAAAAATGGAACTACCAGGCCTCATGGGGGCTGTGTCCAGGCCCACATAGTCCAAGTGCTTTTGTCTCCATTTGCCTATAGAAAGCAGCTCATTTTTCCAGTGACCTTCTGCCCCTATGAGAAGTCACAGCCTCCAGTGTAACGACTGGGTGCACTGTATGAGTTTAGTTTGGTCTTAGGCAGGAAGTACAAATCGGAATAATTAAACTTTCAGACAAAATTTCTCAGTTCACTCACTGAGTTCAATGGGGTGGTTTTTAATCTTTGAATTTTAGCCCCAAAATTGTGTTGACTGTTAAGCCTACAAAATGGGAAAGAAGGCCCCTAGTTGCTTCTAAGCCAAATATCCTCATTTCTCCTTTCCCATTAGTTCCCAAATGAGACATAAGTAAGCAGTTTTGCTTCTCGTGGTATTAAAAACTAAATACTATTTCAGCTATTTCTAGGCCTTTTTTAGAGAGGCTATCAAAACCAATCACTGGTAGCAATTGAGAGACAGAGAACAGATGGTATGTGATTCCAGGTTCTGTCACATTCCTATAAATGCGTTAATTTACTGCTGAAACAAAGTTTTTTATGTCATTCATAAAAGGAGAAGATGGCTTGAAAGATTTGATCAGTGATGCTAATGTGTTTTCTTTGGTAAATGCCACTTTCCCCAAGTTTCATATTGTTATATTCAATAGATCTGCAATATAGTTAACTACAAATTCTTTTCTATGGTAATCAAGCTGCTACCTCAGTAACACTGTATATGAAGTTAAAATATTAATCAGTAAGCCTTTCTTTATTTGAATATGTTCTCCTTCAGAAGTAATCCAACTGGAGCCTTTTTACCGCATTGTAATTTATGAGCCAGATGGAGCACAATACATTTTTAATAAAAATTAGGTACAAGCAGATACAGGGGATTAATAGTTGTATTATAATTTTATAGTTTTCAATATACACTGCTGTGGAAAAGACAATCAAATATGGGGTCCATCTTGAAGATATAAAATGCAGTATTTATTTTTAATGGAAAGAGAATTTCATGAATTACTGAGCCATGAAGAGCGGATGGATGCACTCACTGGGCAACACAAAGGATAACTAGAAAGAAAAGGCATTTGAAACAACAGAGCACTACCGTTTATTTGGGATGTGAACACCTCTGAGTATGCTCCGGAGACTCAGCTCTACCAGGTTGCAAGGATTATGTACATTTTCAAAAATGACCTCCTTTTCTCAGCAGCCTATACAGGCTGGGACTTTTTTTAATGTGTTTCTGACACACATTAATTAACAATTTATTACACAGGGGAAAATAGGAGTAAAAGCAGTGTTCGTAAATTGATTAAACCATTAGAAGAATTATATCTTTCCCAGATCTGCTTTAAACTATATTGATAGGATTGAGTAGTGGAATTGAAGCAGCTATAAATTTTTGCAGTCCTTGCAAACTTTTAAAATATGTTCTCCAGGAGTTAATATATTATTGTACATCTCTTTCAACAAACAGCTAGGTAACAAGTTAGTCACTGTTCCTGCAGTCCTAGTATTTCCATCTGATAAGCATTTTCTTTTGCTTTTAAAAATCCTGGAAGATTTTGCTCTGATAATCTTGCAAGCACCTTTAAATCCTTCTAGACTTATGAGTGGGTGTCTCCTTGATCCAAAAACCTTCCAGCTGAATGATGAACTTGCTGATGAATTACTTATTGTTCAGCATTTAATCTGAAGAATGATCTGGCAATTGAATCAAAGCACATCAAAGACAGTTCCCAGTAAGAAAAACAAATCTTCTAGGAAAGGGCAGCTCTATTCCTCAGAGATGCTAATTACACTATGGCATACCCCAAAATGTGGTGTACACTGTTCCTCTCCAGGGTTCAGGGGTGTGATGTGAAATTGCTTTGAAGGAGACCCCAAAGATACAAATTTCTTTTCCTTTTTTTTTTTCCTATTTTTTTGTAAAATGAAACGAATGGGTAACAGAGGGTAGGAAATCTTCAAATACAGCATGCCAACAATGAAATCTTTGAAGGGGTACATACTGGCAATGCAAAATCTCCACTGGGACCGTGCCTTCATCAATTCGAAAGGGAGACTCTGCCTGAAAGCTTTGAAGAAACCCCCTCCTTTTGAAGAGATGGGAAATCTTTGAAGTTATTAAGCATGCATTAATCATTTTAGATAGGTAAACTCTGGACTAAAACTCATCCCAACCTGTAGTATTCTTTCTTGGTGCTTTGTTAACTAAATCATGTGGCACATTCCACTGAGGAGGGAATGGTAATAGCAGCCCAGACTGAGACTTTTCACAATGGGGGAGCTGGAGCTTAGTGCACCATGTTAAGTAGATTCTGACAGCAGGCTGCAAGCATCTTCTAGGTTAGAAGACACATAGTATATATTTAATGTTCCCTTCCTGGATGTTCTTTCATCCACCCTTTTCACATGCTTCTCTTTCTCAGAGAGGCTGGCAGTAAGGTATTGCCCCATGACAAAGACACCACTTGGCCATATCAGCTTCTCAGGTGTTTAATCATGAGTAAAACCCATGCAGACTTAGGCACATCACCACAGGCAAGGGGAGACATTCCTCAGGAGGACCAGTGGGTTGTCCTCATCTCCCAGATCTGTCCTTGGGGTCACAGCTGGGTGCAGAGAGACGAGCTTGAGCCAGCCACAGCTTAGTTGGGTTATTGCAGGATTAACTGAGCAGAAATAGATGGACTGCAAAGCTCAACAGGACACAGTAGGTGGTGAAATGACTCTTTCTGGCCTTGGACAGTGTGACTTTATGAGTTTGTAAGGGAGAAGAGGCTGGCCAGACAGGAAGGCTGTTAATTATCATCAATTTATTTCTAGCATTAGTTAGACCATGGTTTTTCTTTGCTGGCATCACAACTCCCTATGTGCTTGTACAGTGCTGTCTCTCTCTTCAGTACCAAGAAAGTTCTTGGTTACACACAGAGCCCAGGTTAGGGCAAGACTCCAAGTCCCATTGTCAAGGGGCACCCAAAGGAGAGTGACCAGGAGGAAACACTGCCAGAGCTGTTGAGCTGGTCCATGTTTGCCCTCAGCTCCATAAAATGGTTGGAGAAGAGGAATCAAGAGGCAGCTCCAAACGCAGAGAGAAAACACTGAAGTGCACCACTTAGTGATCTGTTAAGAAATTCCTTGCAGATAAATTGCATGTTTGAATCAATTATCATTCTCTCACCAGGGATACTATAATTCTGAACATAAAGTGCTAATTTCTCAACTAGATTAAACAAACTTGGTGTGCTTCAGCACATCAGTGGCCTCAGTGTCCCTATGCTCTCCTCCCACTACCTCTGCCCTCCAGTCAGAGACTAGAGGCTGAAAATTGTCATAAATGGTCATCAGTCCACAACCTCAGCTTACTGCCTTGCCTTTCTGCTTGAGGAAATTGCAGACCTGAGGAAAAAGCTTTAGGGTAAGGCTGATCCACACCATAGTGAGATGGAAGCAGACAAAATCAAAGAACAATGATGTACCTGAGATTCAATTTCAGATTAGGACATTAATCTACTTGTAAACATATAAATATTCATTAACAATATGTAGGTAGCAGGGGGAGACATTTTTCTAAATAAGAATGTCTATCATCCCTTCAGACACTCTAGATGTCTGCAGAGGTAGATAAGAAAAAGGACCTGCCTTTTTCTGCAGAAGCAACTGGAAGACAAGAAGATATTTTAGGTCATCCTGGATGGCAACTAAAGTGACCTTCTTCTGACTATAACAGGCTTTTATATGCCTAGATCCCAAGCTGGCCTCTGCAAGGAAGCACCTACATTCAGGTGTCTTAATTCAAAGCTGTATCCCACTCTAAGAGGCTGAAGAAATATGTGACTCATGAAAACTCCTTAGCTGTCCTTTAATCTCCTTATATATCTCTGGCATTATCTAAAGAGCACAGTTTAAGCAGGTATTTTCACTAGGAAAGCAAAACCAACCAACCAACCAACCAACAAAAAAAAAAAAGAAGGAAAAAGATAAAGGAGGGATGCAAACAGAAATGAGAGGATCCAACCTGGAAAGGCATACATCTGACATCTCCTGGTGAGCCTATAGCCACACCTTAACATGAAATGTCATATCATGGTGCTGCATTTTATACCAATGTCCAGGGAGAATTTGCAGGATTATAATGTTGAATCTCATTACCTATGGAATGCTGGTCTGTGGTTTCCAACAAGATATTCAGGGCTCTTTCAGTGTGACAGTAACATTGACATTTTGGCAGCATCCCACGTTAATAACAAAAAGATTAATAACAAAAAAGACAGAGTGGAACCAAATCTCCTTTCTTTTAAGAAACCCAAAATGTAAGTCCAAATTCAAAGCTTACACTTGTGGCTCTTTCTCAGTAATTATGAAGCTAAGGCACAAACAGGAACCGGGGAGCATTCTGGTTTGCCCATGTCTTGCTCAGTCTAAAACATTTGATGGCAAGGAGACAAAGGCACTTTTATATTTTTTCCCTCCTAGACCCTTTTCTTCAGCTTTTGGCAGAAATGGAGTAGGACCATGAGGTATATCTTGTCCTATTCTTCCACGTAGGCAAAGTGTGTATTGAGGAGATGCTGTGTCAAAGCAGAAATGTGATTGAGAAAGTTGTCTCTAGCATTCCCTCTGAGGAGCCAGGTCAGACAGCCAAATTCCCCCTTTTTTAATTTTTTTTTCTAAATTATGAATGCGAGTACTAGTTATTTAACCAGATCTATTTCATGAGCTGGACTTAATGTCTCTCTGGGCTATACTCAGACAGATAACTGGAACATTTAAGTTCAAGAAAATTACCACCTATTCAGATTACCTTTGTGCTGTGGGCTCCCAATGCAGCCAGAGGAGAGTCAGGTGTGACACCAGTCAGCCCTCACAGCCAGCTGTGATGTGGTTGCTCGTCCTCTTCCCTGACTCCCTGCTAAATCAGGGTACAGCAGCTCTGACAGACACTCATATGTGGTCAGCTGAATTTAGATACCTGCATTGATTGTAAATCCACTCTGGATACCACCACATCCAGGACATACCATATGAAAACACCCCTCTGGACTTCATTCTTCAGTTATGAGAGCAAACTCCTACTGTCTCCTTCCTCTCTCCCTCCCTTACTGGTGTTGGCCACTTCAAAGCAGGACCCAGCACACACAGATTAGTCTTTAATTTGACTCCTATCAACAGCGAAGTGCTGGACTGGTACTCAAACCACAGCACTGAATAGGACACTAATATGTGACAGTTCCTAATGTACCTCCCCTCAATTGGCCTAAATAGGAAATACATCTGTGGTAGGGAGTTAAGCCAAACCTCCAGGTCCTGAGTTAATAACAACCAATGTATCTTCACCATAGCAGAGCTGTGCCTTCTGGGATTTGCTGTCCCAGTACTGTCACATGTAAACAAGACTCTGACAACTTCAGTAACTTCAAGAAATAACTTCAGTGAAACCTGTAAAATAGCGGTTTTTTAGATTTGCTTTGTAAATAACCCTTCTGTATGATCAATGATCTGCGTGTACCCTTAATGCTTGCCATTTACTTTTTGATCTTACATTAAAGTATAGCTGTGATCACACATCAGTTTGTATTTTGGCCCTTCTGAAAAGCATGATTTGCAAAGGATCACAAGTACATTTTCTTTCCTCATAGATTTTTAGCACCTAAGCAGAAAATGTTTTCAGATAGCCTTTTGAATATAATGGAAAGCTCACCGTATCTTGTACCTGAAACCATTAATATTTTCATATTTGTCTTGTGTGTCACTTGTTTTATTAACTAATAGATCATTCTTATTATAGGCATACCTTCACTATTGAGTTATCTAGAGAAGGACATGATTAATATCAATGAGCTCCTTGTGAAACATGCAAATATCCTGGGAGAGAAAGCAATGCTACACCTGCTAGGAATATAGTTTTGCTTTTAAAAAATTAGATACATATCTCAGACAGATAGAGAGCTTTGTACAATGCTGAATCCACACCTATGTGCCTGTTTAAAAATCCTTTCTCACGCCATGTGTCCTTTTCTTCCCAGGGAGGATGGACACGGCCCAATATTTAAAATTATTCATTTTGTAATGCAAACATACTCCTGCTGCTAAGCTGTGGATTTCAAACCAGTTAACAAATTACAAAAATCCCTTTTCAGAAGACAGATTATTTGGAATTATCAGCTCTGATGTGCTGTTTAATTATGCATGCTTTTGTGCTAAGCATCTTTAAATATTAACGAGATATGTTTTTGCACTTATGACCTAAAGTAGATCTATAGTAAACTCACATGTCTGTTGGCAGTAAGTCAGCACAGGACTGTCGTACAGCAATGGCTTTTTTAGACTCAGAGCTTGTCTGTGGTTTTTTGCTTTTGTACCACTGCCAGCTCTGTGGAAAAGGAATCAGGAAAATCACAACCCTGACAGAGAACCTTTCCCAGATGAATGGGGCAGAGATAATTTTTGTAATCACTTTTTGTCTCACTCTCAACATGGGAAAGGACCATCTGAAAGCTGCTAAGAGCTTAGCCCCAGTGATGGGTGCAGCAGGCTGGGGCAGCTGGCTGGGAAAGGAGCAGTGCTGGACTGCCCTTGAGTCTACATCCCCAAGGCAGACATTGAGGTCTTATCTTGGGGTAAAGTTAGACACACCTGTTTACATGTATTGGAGAAGGAAAAGCCTGTAAAAGAGTTAAAGAGAGAAGATACTGAGAATATCACGTTACTCAAGATCAGCTTGACTCCAGAGACTGGAACAACAGTAGGATCCTGGCCAGGATAAGCTGCGTCTTAACAGCCTGATCCTCTGAAATAAAATGCAGATTTCCACTGCCTTGGTAAATATTTGAATAGATGCCTGACTCGTCCAGACCAGATGGATTTCAACAGCGTATCGATACATTATTGATCTCCTGATCACTTCCAGTTAAGTCAGATCATCTTCTACAACCATCAGGCACAAAGGTTTTGCCTGATTCCCCATGGAACAGAGTTTAGAGCTCTGGTGTACAAGGACTGATATTGGCAAAAGCAAGAAGGGGAATACTTAAGCCCAAGTTTCCAGCATTAACACGAACACTGAGGGGCTTGAAAGCCCTTTAGTGTAACTCCTAGACTGTGGGAGTATGTTTCTGCTCTTGCACTCATCAGACACAACAGAAAGCTGCACGACATCAGTGGTTAGTGAGAGCTTTACAGGGGCCTGGGGGCTGGTCCAGTGTCACCTCCCTTCGACCACAGGCCTTGTTACCTGCTGTCCGGTCCCGCTGGAGCTACACGCACGCTCCGTGGCTGTGTGCCAGATCCTGTGCATGACCATATTGCTGAAGAAGAAACAGTTTTAACATATTTCTCAGGGAAGTTCCTCACTGGGGAAAGAAGAGAGGGGAGAGGATCTGCTGGGCACAAAATCCTTGCAATCCGCTCTGGCTGTAAAGGCTGTCTCTGGAGCTCAGCTCCCCGTGTCAGTGTCACTGCGCTGTGCCCATGTTGTATTCGGAGCTGCCCGATCACAAGATAAGCCATCCTTTCTCTGACAAAACCTGACAGCAACACATGCCTCACATATTAAAACACAGCCCCCTTTCCTGGCAGCAGATAGCATCTTCACTGCTCACAAATCGCTCACGGTAGTTAGAGGGTGCCTTGTACTTATGAATGTTGTTGCCTGATATATTAAGCCAATACACAAGCTCATTACCTCCACTTCTGCCAAGGAGCTTACTTATATCGGAAAGCTGTCACACAGCAAAGCATTAAACAAATACAGGGGCTGCCTTGTTATTACTATCTGTGCCGCAGCAGTGCTTGCAGAGCAAGGCAAGGTGGGGGGCTGGCTGTGCCAGCACTGGTTGGGGTTGGAGGCAGTGTGGCAGTCCAGGTAGCATGGGCAGATGGGTTTTACCATGTTGCAATGAAAAGATCACCTATGTTTCACTGCCCAACCCAGCTGTGGAAGAAATTACCCCCTTTTTAAAAAGCAGTACAGCACTGGAAAATAGCCTTGTCCCTGAAAAACTTCTCTTAATCAGTGTCCTAGTTTTGGCTGTGATAGAGTCAGTTTTCCTCTTAATAGGTGGTACAGTGCTGTACTTGATCTTTAGTATGAGAATAATGTTAATAAGACACTGATGTTTTAGTTGTTGGTAAGTAGTGACTATCTTAATTCAAGGAATTTTTGGTGTCTCATGCTCTGTTGGTGGGGAGCTGCACAAAAAGCTGTGAGGGAGCACAGCAGGGACAGCTAACCTGAACCAGCCAAAGGGATATTCCATACCATAGACATCATGTCCAGTATAAAAACTGGGGGAAGTTAGCTGGAAGCAGGGAGGAATGCTGCTCAGGGATGAGTTGGGCATTGGCCAGCAGGTGATGAGCAATTGTGCTGAGCATCATTTGTTACTCTTGGGTTTTGTTTCTCTCACCTTTTCATTACTATGATGATGGTAATGATGATGATGGTTATATTTTACTTTAGTGCAATTATTAAACCTTTCTTATCTCAGAAAACCCATAGGTTTTAACTTTTTTCAAATCTCCTCCCCATCCCACTGTGGCTGACCACCAACACAGCCAGGAGGGAGCTGACCCAATAATTCAGGCCATTCCTTGCCAATTCTCGCAGGAAAGGGCACAGGCATAAGTGGGTGTATCCACTGGCCTGGCAGCACCAGATTGCTCCCAGCCATCAGTTTCCAGAGGTTTGTATGTACACAGGGTTTTGTGGCATGTGGCCAGTGCGTGGGGCACACAGCAGGCTGGATCAGAGAGGGACTTAGACCTCCAGGATAAGAGAATGGAAAATGGACAGAAAAACACAGAGGGCTCCAGAGAAGAAAACAAGAATCTGCAATTCAAATCCGTTCATCCCCAAGGGACTGGTGAAACAACTGCTTGCAATTGCATTAGTGCATTTTAATATGTTAACGGGCCCCCAGCTGCTGGTACCTGCCCCGTCAGCTGCAGTGTGGTCTGCTGGCCATTTCCTTCTGCCGCTCTGCAGCGCAAGGTCAGTCAGGTTTCCTCAAGAGGGTTAAGTAAACAAACTTTAAATCACACAGCAACAGACTGGGAGCATACTCAAGGCCAGTTATGATTATCTCAGCTCAAGGGTGGGAACTGGCTTGATGCATCAGGACGGATTTTTCCTGCAGTTGCAATGAAAGGTACAGAACCGCTGCCAGTGCTTCCTTCTCGTCAAAAATTTGCTTGCATAATTTACACCAGGTGTCATCGTAGGTAGAAAATATTGGGATGTTAAGGAAGTCATAACATTGGCAGATGATATTTTATGCAGTAATATGCATGCTGAAGACAATAGGAGTATCTCCTATAAGTGAGTACCACTCAACATGAATAATGGCTCCAAGGTCAGGCCCCTAATGAACAGTTGTCTAGCTGTGAATATATACACTTTTTTGCTCTGTTGTAGGCAATGCTCTCAGCTATCTAATTAGGTTGATCCATGAAAATGATTATTCATTATCTGAAGTCTGGGAGTACAGAATTATGTATCCGTGCATTGTGCCTTAAAGAAAAAGCATGTGAAATTCTAATGTCAGACAAGGTGACTGCACGATGAATGAAAAGAATGCACTACTACTCTCAGGACTTTCCATGGGAGTGTGTTGAATTCCACAAAAGTTCACCTGGGGGAAGGAAAAAGATTAAAAAAAAATCCAAACTTTTTAGATGAGATCAAAATTAAAGATTCAAATGGTTGTTTTAGAAGGGATGTTGCATTATGAGTTACAACGCAATTTCTGATTTAAAAGAAATACAAAATAAGAATGAAGTATTCCCAATTTTTTAAAAATGCAAGTTTTCAACTGTATTCAAACCAATTATCTGAAACATGGCAATATCTACCGGTACGGGGTCTCCAAAATTACACAATATTAGTTCTGTCACACCCAGCCTCTGTAAAAGAAATAGCTGTAGCCTGTTGCCACAACCCTCCTGCTCTCTGGTCTCCCAGGGATTCCAAGTGGCACTCTTCCCTCTATGAAAGGTGACTGCCAGGTCTTAGAAGACTCTTCTACTGATAAGTCAGATATGGGAGCCCCGGGAGGAGTGACCTGGGCACAAGGAGCCAAAGCTGCTGGGAAGAGCAGAGTGCTTCAAGAGCCTGAGAACATCAGCCATTTAGCATCAGAGGCAATAAGGTAAAACAAACACATGACATAATGCAATGACAAAAGCTAAAGGAAAGGAGAACAAGCTGTAAGCAGAGTGTTTTGTATCCTTTTTACCCCTTCAGCTCGATTAGGATGGGCTTGTGAGAGAGCCTTACCCAAAAGAAGACATTAGCCACCTGACAGTCTTTCATTTCTATTCACTGAAACTGGCTTCAGCACAGCTTCTCCCAGCCAGCACAGCTTCTCTGAGAGTCTGCCCTGGGGAAAGCAAAAAGAAAGGAGAGTTAACAGAAAGGCTAAATATTTCAGCTGGCTACTGGAACAAGAAAACAGTAAAGGAAAAAAAAAAAGGAAAAAAGAAATAGAAAAAGAAAAACTGAAGATTAGAAAAAAACCCCAGGTGTCCCACCTTGGAAAGGCACAGTAGGAAGCAGGCATATCTGGAAATAGAAACAGATTCTCATCATGTGGAAGCAGCATCTTTTTGTCTGAGCCTCTAATTCCCACCTAATGCTGGGATGTATTTCCTCAAGCCTGGATATAAATCTGCACTGAATCTCTAGATACCAATTTAGAATGAAACCTCAATATAAAATTGATTTGGGCTCTCCCTGCTTGCTTCAGGTCAACACGCCTGTGAAAAGAAGCTCCCTGAAACTCTCTGGATATTTCTCTTGCAGTGCCAAAGCTCTGCTCCCCCCCAGCTCCTACACCACCATTTTCCTTGCAGGTACCTGTCTGTGGACCTCTTGGCCTTCTCCTGCACCTAATCGGTCCTCACACAGGGAAGTCAAGGAGCCAGGGCACACACCACTGAGACAGCCACGTGTGTGAATTGTTAATGATGAAATGGAAAAGGCGTTTCCCCATTATACCCCTTTTCCTGTGCCAAGTTTTCCCTTGTTAATTAGGAGGAAAATTTCACAACTTCGCCACCATATAATTAAATCTTGCAATTAACATGTGCACTTAAGCCATCGTTCTGAAAACGAGACTTATGCAGTGAAATACACTTAGGAGAAAGCGCCAGGATGGAGGGTGAAACTGCAGCACTGTGCTAATGATCCAGAACACCACTGGATAAATGATAGGTCTCGCTGACAGCACTCTGCCCATCTGACATGTGCAGGAAAGGGCATATGCTTACCAATGCTAATACAGCACAGTACCAATAAAAGGGGAGCGGGAGGGAGGGTGACAAAAGCAGAGGTAAATACATTAAGTCTCAATTAGAGTAGTGACACGAGAGAGAGCTGAGGTTAATATATTTTAGGAGAAAGCCTTTCTGTGAGTGAGGGGTCGATCTCTGCAGGATGATGTGACAGAGGTGATGACAAGGGAAGAGCTTTTCATTTCATTAGACACTGCTTGGAAAAGGCAGTGCAGTCTCAGGGTTTTATGGCCTGCGTTGGCACATCTCTTCACTTTCCATTGCCCTCCCTCAAAGCTGGATGCCTTTGAAAGAGCTGGAGTCAACCACAGCCTTGCTCTCTGCTTCTGTGATGGCACAATAGCTTGGAATGTCCAATGCACAGGTCTGCATTCCAGCTCCTCTCTGGCTCAGGCTCAGCACCTGGGAGAACACACAGGTGCCTGCATGACTTTGCTGCCCCACAAACATCCAAACACTGTACCTTCAGATACAGCATTTTGCAGCATGGCTGTTTGTGCACACATTAGGCAACATTCAGAAACCAGCACACAAATATCTTAAGGGAGGCTTCAAGTTTTTGCTGGGTAGCTACAAAGCAGCAGGGATGCAGTCTTGGGTCTCATTTGGTGCCTTGACATATATAACAACAAAATTAAAACAAGTTTCAAAGAGGTAATTATTGCAGACTAGTGGTATGCCATGCTGTAAGCTGCAAGAGAATAAAACTCAGCAGCTGATCACCCACCACTCACCTCTGCTCCTCCTATGTACAATGCAAAAAAGAGAACTGCATCTTTAACAGCAATCCATGCTAACATTTCAATTGCACTGACTGAAGCTTATTTAGTGGCTACAACTTTCCTCATTGCAAAATAGTCCTTACTCAATTAGCAAAGTACAGACAGTATCATGAAACAGTCGCAGAAATTCATCAGAGAAACAAAGCATGAATTCCTTTTGTACCTCCTGACACACATGCACACACCACCATGCTTATTAGGATGACATCCAGCATTCAGGCATAAAATCTTAAATTACAGAGTGATTGGGGCTTTTCAACTGATCCATAAAAGTATGCACTTAGCAAAATCTAAGGACAGGTAGAAGAGATGGATAATACCAAATGCACTGCCTTTTCAAGGCAGGCACCGAGGCATGCAAAAATAAACATTTACTGAGGTGAATGCAGTGAGCTATTTGTACAATGCAACATGTCAACGACCTCAAGTAATAAAAAATATCTGCAGATTTAAGCCCACAGGACTATATTGCATATCAATAGCAATAAACCCAGCAGAAATAGAAATGTATTATTTATAGACCTATTTATAAAACCTAAATACTTCTTTAGTGAACCTACTTCTGTAAAATGAACTGTCTTTCTCCCCCTCCTTCCTTTAGTGGTTTGTATGACAAGATAGCAAAGAACAGTATTATTAAGACAGATTTTTGTAAAAGATAAAGAGTTGGAATTAGGAAGAGATGAAACTCTCTCCTGCATAATTTTCCCAGTGATGTGACCTGCATTTCCATTTTATACCTTTGGAAGTGGGTTTGTGGGCAAACCCCAGGTCCATAGCATAGTCTCACCAGAAAGACTGATTCCGCCTATAAAGATGAACAGGATCTTTGCCATTAATTTTGACAGTAGTTTAACTAGATTATGACTGAATTTTATCTTCCCTTCCTCCCTTCCCTTCCCTTCCCTTCCCTTCCCTTCCCTTCCCTTCCTTCCCTTCCCTTCCGGCAGACCCGACCATCCCTTCCCTTCCCTTCCCTTCCCTTCCTTCCTTCCCTTCCCTTCCCTACCCTTCCCTTCCCAAACCTTCCTTCCCTTCCCTTCCCTTCCCTACCCCTTCCCTTCCCAAACCTTCCCTTCCCAATCACCAACGATCCTTCCTTCCCTTCCCTTCCCTTCCTTCCCTTCCCTTCCCTTCCCTTCCCTTCCCTTCCCTTCCCTTCCCTTCCCTTCCCTTCCCTTCCCTTCCCTTCCCTTCCCTTCCCTTCCCTTCCCTTCCTTCCCTTCCCTTCCCTTCCCTTCCCTTCCCCCTTCCCTTCCCTTCCCCTTCCCTTCCCTTCCCAAACCTTCCCAAACCTTCCCTTCCCTTCCCTTCCTCCTTCCCTTCCCTTCCCTTCCTCCAACCTTCCCAACCTTCCCAACCTTCCCTTCCCTTCCTTCGCCTTCCCTTCCCTTCCCTTCCCTTCCCTTCCCTTCCCTTCCCAAACCTTCCCTTCCCTTCCCTTCCCTTCCCAATCCTTCCCTTCCCTTCCTTCCCTTCCCTTCCCTTCCCTTCCTCCTTCCCTTCCTTCCATCCTTCCCTTCCCTTCCCTTCCCTTCCCTTCCCTTCCTTCCTTCCCTTCCCTTCCCTTCCCTTCCCAAACCTTCCCTTCCTTCCAGACCCTTCCCTTCCCTTCCCTTCCTTCCCTTCCTTCCCAAACCTTCCCTTCCCTTCCCAAACCTTCCCTTCCCTTCCCAAACCTTCCTTCCTCCAACCTTCCCTTCCCAAACCTTCCCTTCCCTTCCCAAACCTTCCCTTCCCCTTCCCAAACCTTCCCTTCACCTTCCTTCCCTTCCCATCCCTTCCCTTCCTTCCCTTCCTCCCTTCCCTTCCCTTCCCTTCCCTTCCCTTCCTTCCCTTCCCTTCCCTTCCCTTCCCTTCCCTTTCCCTTCCTTCCTTCCCAAACCTTCCCTTCCCTTCCCTTCCTTCCCTTCCCTTCCTTCCCTTCCCTTCCCTTCCCTTCCCTTCCTTCCCTTCCCTTCCCTTCCTCCTTCCCTTCCTTCCCTTCCCTTCCCTTCCCTTCCCTTCCCTTCCCTTCCCTTCCCTTCCCTTCCCTTCCCTTCCCTTCCCTTCCCAAACCTTCCCTTCCCTTCCCTTCCCTTCCCTTCCCTTCCCTTCCCTTCCCTTCCCTTCCCTTCCCTTCCCTTCCCTTCCCTCCTTCCCAAACCTTCCCTTCCTTCCCTTCCCTTCCCTTCCCTTCCCTTCCCTTCCCTTCCCTTCCCAAACCTTCCCTTCCCTTCCCTTCCCTTCCCTTCCTTCCCTTCCCTTCCCTTCCCTTCCCTTCCCTTCCCTTCCCTTCCCTTCCCTTCCCTTCCCAAACCTTCCCTTCCCTTCCCAAACCTTCCCTTCCCAAACCTTCCCTTCCCAAACCTTCCAAACCTTCCCAAACCTTCCCAAACCTTCCCTTCCCTTCCCTTCCCTTCCCTTCCCTTCCCTTCCCTTCCCTTCCCTTCCCTTCCCAAACCTTCCCAAACCTTCCCAAACCTTCCCTTCCCTTCCCTTCCCTTCCCTTCCCAAACCTTCCCTTCCCTTCCCAAACCTTCCCTTCCCTTCCCTTCCCTTCCCTTCCAAACCTTCCCTTCCTTCCCTTCCCTTCCTTCCCTTCCCTTCCCTTCCCTTCCCTTCCCTTCCCTTCCCTTCCCTTCCATTCCCTTCCCTTCCCTTCCCTTCCCTTCCCTTCCTTCCCAAACCTTCCCTTCCCAAACCTTCCCTTCCCAAACCTTCCCTTCCCAAACCTTCCCTTCCCAAACCTTCCTTCCCAAACCTTCCCTTCCCAAACCTTCCCAAACCTTCCCAAACCTTCCCAAACCTTCCCAAACCTTCCCAAACCTTCCCTTCCCTTCCCAAACCTTCCCTTCCCTTCCAAACCTTCCCTTCCCAAACCTTCCCTTCCCTTCCCTTCCCTTCCCTTCCCTTCCCTTCCCTTCCCTTCCCTTCCCTTCCCTTCCCTTCCCTTCCCTTCCCAAACCTTCCCTTCCCAAACCTTCCCTTCCCTTCCCTTCCCTTCCCTTCCTTCCTTCCCTTCCCTTCCCTTCCCTTCCCAAACCTTCCCTTCCCTTCCCTTCCTTCCAAACCTTCCCTTCCCTTCCCTTCCCTTCCCTTCCCTTCCCTTCCCTTCCCAAACCTTCCCTTCCCTTCCCTTCCCTTCCCTTCCCTTCCCTTCCCTTCCCAAACCTTCCCTTCCCTTCCCTTCCCTTCCCAAACCTTCCCTTCCCAAACCTTCCCTTCCCTTCCCTTCCCTTCCCTTCCCAAACCTTCCCTTCCCAAACCTTCCCTTCCCTTCCCAAACCTTCCCTTCCCTTCCCTTCCCTTCCCTTCCCCCTTCTCCCAAACCTTCCCTTCCAAACCTTCCCTTCCCAAACCTTCCCTTCCCAAACCTTCCCTTCCTTCCCTTCCCAAACCTTCCCTTCCCTTCCCTTCCCAAACCTTCCCTTCCCTTCCTTCCTTCCCTTCCCAAACCTTCCCTTCCCAAACCTCCTTCCCTTCCCTTCCCTTCCCTTCCCTTCCCTTCCCTTCCCTTCCTTCCCTTCCCTTCCTTCCCTTCCCTTCCTTCCCTTCCCTTCCCTTCCCTTCCCTTCCCTTCCCTTCCCTTCCCAAACCTTCCCTTCCCAAACCTTCCCTTCCCAAACCTTCCCTTCCCTTCCCTTCCCAAACCTTCCCTTCCCTTCCTTCCCTTCCCAAACCTTCCCTTCCCTTCCCTTCCCTTCCCTTCCCTTCCCAAACCTTCCCTTCCCAAACCTTCCCTTCCCTTCCCTTCCCAAACCTTCCCTTCCCTTCCCAAACCTTCCCTTCCCAAACCTTCCCTTCCCAAACCTTCCCTTCCCTTCCCTTCCCAAACCTTCCCTTCCCTTCCAAACCTTCCCTTCCCAAACCTTCCCTTCCCTTCCCTTCCCAAACTTCCCTTCCCTTCCCTTCCCTTCCCAAACCTTCCCTTCCCTTCCCAAACCTTCCCTTCCCAAACCTTCCCTTCCCAAACCTTCCCTTCCCTTCCCAAACCTTCCCAAACCTTACCTTCCCTTCGCAAACCTTCCCTTCCCTTCCCAAACCTTCCCTTCCTTCCCTTCCCTTCCAAACCTTCCCTTCCCTTCCCTCCCAAACCTTCCCTTCCCTTCCCTTCCCTTCCCAAACCTTCCCTTCCCAAACCTTCCCTTCCCTTCCCAAACCTTCCTTCCCTTCCCAAACCTTCCCTTCCCAAACCTTCCCTTCCTTCACAAACCTTCCTTCCTTCCCTTCCCTTCCCTTCCAACCTTCCCTTCCCTTCCCAAACCTTCCCTTCCCAAACCTTCCCTTCCCTTCCCTTCCCTTCCCTTCACAAACCTTCCCTTCCCTTCCCTTCCCTTCCCTTCCCTTCCCTTCCCTTCCCTTCCCTTCCCTTCCCTTCCCTTCCCAAACCTTCCCTTCCCTTCCCAAACCTTCCCTTCCCAAACCTTCCCTTCCCAAACCTTCCCTTCCCTTCCCTTCCCTTCCCTTCCCTTCCTTCCCTTCCCTTCCCCCTTCCCTTCCTTCCCTTCCCTTCCCTTCCCTTCCCTTCCCTTCCCTTCCTTCCCTTCCCTTCCCTTCCCTTCCCTTCCCTTCCCTTCCCTTCCCTTCCCTTCCCTTCCCTTCCCTTCCCTTCCCAAACCTTCCCTTCCCTTCCCTTCCCTTCCCTTCCCTTCCCTTCCCAAACCTTCCCTTCCCTTCCCTTCCCTTCCCAAACCTTCCTTCCCAAACCTTCCCTTCCCTTCCCTTCCCTTCCCTTCCCTTCCCTTCCTTCCCAAACCTTCCCTTCCCTTCCCTTCCCTTCCCTTCCCTTCCCTTCCCTTCCCTTCCCTTCCCTTCCCAAACCTTCCCTTCCCTTCCCTTCCCAAACCTTCCCTTCCCTTCCCTTCCCTTCCCTTCCCTTCCCTTCCCTTCCCTTCCCTTCCCTTCCTTCCCTTCCCTTCCCTTCCCTTCCCTTCCCTTCCCTTCCCTTCCCTTCCCTTCCCTTCCCTTCCCTTCCCTTCCCTTCCCAAACCTTCCCTTCCCTTCCCTTCCTTCCCTTCCCTTCCCTTCCCTTCCCTTCCCTTCCCTTCCCAAACTTCCCTTCCCTTCCCTTCCCTTCCCTTCCCTTCCCTTCCCTTCCTTCCCAAACCTTCCTTCCCTTCCCTTCCTTCCCTTCCCTTCCCAAACCTTCCCTTCCCTTCCCTTCCCAAACCTTCCCTTCCCTTCCCTTCCTTCCCTTCCTCTTCCCTTCCTTCCCTTCCCTTCCCTTCCCTTCCCAAACCTTCCCTTCCCTTCCCAAACCTTCCCTTCCCAAACCTTCCCTTCCCTTCCCAAACCTTCCCTTCCCTTCCCAAACCTTCCTTCCCTTCCCAAACCTTCCCAAACCTTCCCTTCCCTTCCCTTCCCTTCCCTTCCCAAACCTTCCCTTCCCTTCCCTTCCCAAACCTTCCCTTCCCTTCCCTTCCCTTCCCTTCCCTTCCCTTCCCTTCCCAAACCTTCCCTTCCCTTCCCTTCCCTTCCCAAACCTTCCCTTCCCTTCCCTTCCCTTCCCTTCCCTTCCCTTCCCTTCCCTTCCCTTCCCTTCCCTTCCCTTCCCTTCCCTTCCCCTTCCCTTCCCTTCCCTTCCCTTCCCTTCCCTTCCCTTCCCTTCCCTTCCCTTCCCTTCCCTTCCCTTCCCTTCCCTTCCCTTCCCAAACCTTCCCTTCCCAAACCTTCCCTTCCCTTCCCTTCCCTTCCCAAACCTTCCCTTCCCTTCCCAAACCTTCCCTTCCCAAACCTTCCCTTCCCAAACCTTCCCTTCCCTTCCCTTCTTCCCTTCCCTTCCCTTCCCTTCCCTTCCCTTCCTTCCTTCCCAAACCTTCCCTTCCCTTCCCAAACCTTCCCTTCCTTCCCAAACCTTCCCTTCCCAAACCTTCCCTTCCTTCCCTTCCCTTCCCTTCCCTTCCCAAACCTTCCCAAACCTTCCCTTCCCTTCCCAAACCTTCCCTTCCCAAACCTTCCCTTCCCTTCCCAAACCTTCCAAACCTTCCCTTCCCAAACCTTCCCTTCCCTTCCCTTCCTTCCAACTTCCAAACCTTCCCTTCCCTTCCTTCCCTTCCCTTCCTTCCCTTCCCTTCCCTTCCTTCCTTCCCTTCCCTTCCCTTCCCTTCCCTTCCTTCCCTTCCTTCCTTCCCTTCCTTCCCTTCCCTTCCCAAACCTTCCCTTCCCAAACCTTCCCTTCCCTTCCCTTCCCTTCCCAAACCTTCCCTTCCCTTCCCTTCCCTTCCCTTCCCAAACCTTCCCTTCCCAAACCTTCCCTTCCCTTCCCTTCCCTTCCCTTCCCTTCCCTTCCCTTCCCTTCCTTCCCTTCCCAAACCTTCCCTTCCCTTCCCTTCCCTTCCCTTCCCTTCCCTTCCCTTCCCTTCCCTTCCCAAACCTTCCCAAACCTTCCAAACCTTCCCTTCCCTTCCCAAACCTTCCCTTCCCAAACCTTCCCTTCCCTTCCCTTCCCTTCCCTTCCCTTCCCTTCCCTTCCCTTCCCAAACCTTCCCAAACCTTCCTTCCCTTCCCAAACCTTCCCTTCCCAAACCTTCCCTTCCCTTCCCAAGACCTTCCCAAACCTTCCCTTCCCTTCCCTTCCCTTCCCTTCCCTTCCCTTCCCTTCCCTTCCCTTCCCAAACCTTCCCTTCCCTTCCCTTCCCAAACCTTCCCTTCCCAAACCTTCCCTTCCCTTCCCTTCCCTTCCCTTCCCTTCCCTTCCCTTCCTTCCCTTCCCTTCCCTTCCCTTCCCTTCCCTTCCCTTCCCTTCCCTTCCCTTCCCTTCCCTTCCCTTCCCTTCCCTTCCCAAACCTTCCCTCC